>NC_089234.1:61601587-64001587 GCF_963924675.1 Phocoena phocoena | reverse complement strand
AGTCATTCTGGCTTATACATAAGTTAATGTGATTTTAATCCTAACTAAAACAGTCTGTTTGTGGCCTATCAAATTACAGTATATCTGCTGTAATTATTAAAGAGAAGGGCACAATGACCTGAAGTAAAGAATATCCATGTTAAAAATAAAGATTAAATCCCTCCCTTCCTGGGATGCCAATGCTGGCACTCCTTAGATGGTAAGACTCTCTTCCCAGGTGCCAAGGCCATATGGACTTGCTGTGTACATGCTGATCTGTTTTTTGGGAAACCCTGAAGGAATGTATCCCTGACTTGTCTGACGTTCTTTCTTCTGACAAGATATAAAACTGTGCTGAAAACCATGCTTCTCTGGAGGAATAGTTCCTCAGAGTTATATGAGAAGCTGTCTTCCAGGCTATTGTCCTCAGTTTGGCTCAAATAAAACTCCTTTCTTTTCCTATTACAGATTGTTTATTGATTATTTTTGTCAACAGCAGGTTCATCAACTGAAACAAATATACCATTTAATTTTCTGGTGAACCTAAAAATGCTGTAAAAAATAAAGTCTACTTTAAAAAAATAAAACAGGGTTGTTCCCTGAGAACAACCAGATGATGAACCTTAACAGACAAAAACTAAAATAATTTTCTTAAAGATGCTCAAATAACAAAAGGAAGACATGGAAATAGTCAAGAAAATATATGAAGAAAATGGAAATACCAATACAAAAATAGAAAACCTAAAAACACACCAAAAGGAAGTTCTGGAGATGAAAAATACATTAACTAAAATAAAAAACTCACTGGAGGGATTCAAAGGCAGATTTGAGCAGAAAGAAAAAAGAATACAGGAACTTGAACATAAAACAATTGAAATTATTAAGTCTCAGGAAAAGAAAGAAAAAAGACTAAACAAAAGTAAAGAGAACCTAAGGGACCTAAGGGACATCATCAAGTGGACGAACATAGGCACTGTGGGACGTTCCAGAAGGTAAAAAGATCATCTGAAGAAATAATAACCAAAAAATACCCAAACTTGGACATAAACATCAAGAAACTCCAAGTAGGATGAACTGAAAGAGACCCATACTGAGACACATTACAATCACACTGTCGAAAGACAAAGAAACCTGAATGAAGCAAGAGAGAAGTGACTTGTCACATACAAGGGATCCTCAATAGGATTATCAGTAGACTTCTCAGCAGAAACTTTGCAGGTCAGAAGGCAGTGGGCTTATACATTCAAACTGCTGAAAGAAAAAACCTGTCAACAAAGAATCTTATATCTGACAAAACTGTCCTTCAAAAGTGAGAAAGAAATTAAGACATTTGCAGATAAAAGCTCAGGGAGTTTATCACCAGACCTGCCCTTTAAGAAATACTAAAAGGAATCCTACAGGTTGAAATGAAAGGACACTAGACAGTAACTTGAAGCTGTATGAAAAAATAAAGATCTCAGTAAAGGTAAATATATGGGTGATTATAAAAGCTAGTATTATTGTAATTTTGTGTTTTTTTTCCTCCAAATTTTGTTTTCTACAGAATTTAAGAGACTAATGCATAAAATTATTAATTTATGTTTTCTGACACACAATGTATACAAAAGTTATCTTGTGACACCAATAACTGAAATGGGGTGGGGACAGAGCTATATAGGAACAAAGTTTTGTATATTATTGAAGTTGACCTAGTATAAATTTGAGTTAGAGTGTTAATAACTTTAGGATATTAAATGTAATCCCCATGGTAACCACAAAAAGATAGCTATAGAATATACAGAAAAGGAAATGAGAGGAAACTAAAACATTTCACTGCAAAAAATAAACTAAACACAGAAGAAGGCAATAATGTAGAAAATCAGGGACAAAAAAAAGTGTGAGGCATAGAGAAAGCAAATAGATAAAAGATATACAATGAAAACTACAAAATATTACTGAAAGAAAGTAAATAAATGGAAAGACATCCCACATTCATGGCTTGAAAGACTTAAAATTGTTAAGACATCAATACTTCTGAAAGTGACCTACCAACTCAATGCAATCCCTATCAAATCATGGAAATGCAAATTAAAATCATGATTAACTACCACTATATATCCAAGAGATTAGCAAAAATTTAAAAGTCTAACAATACCAAATGGTGAAAAGGACACAGGAATTCTTATACAATAATGATGGGAAGGTAAACTGGTATAACCATTCTGGTAAATAGGGTGACATTAACCTGCAAAACTCAAATTCAGTATACTCTCTGGCCCAGAAATTCCATTCTAGGTATATACTTTAGAAATATTAAAGTTTATGTATATTACATAATAAATGTTCAAAGCAACATTATTTGTAATTGCCAAAAACTGGAAATACCCAAATGCCCATGACTGAGAAAATAATTATATATGCATATAATTGAGTAAAACACAGCAATAAGACCTAACGACGGAGAACCATAGCTATACACATATGGATAATCATATAGCATGATGTTAAAAAAAGAAAAAAGTCACCAAAGGCTACCTACAGTGTAATTCTGTGTACTTGAATTAATATTGGAAAACTTAACTATATTGTATAAAGATACATACTAGCTGGAAAACTAAGCTAAGTGGTCAAAACTGAGTTAGTCAAGCAAAGGATATTTTGCCTCTGCGGAATCCACCAAAATTTAATCCATCAAAGATGAAGCTCAGTTACAAAGCTCTGATTCCTATCTACTCCCAACAACTGGGAATCAGGAGATCAGTAGTCCAATTCAACTTTCACCACTAACTAATCTTATGTCTTAAGTAATTAATTGGTCAATTTCTTCATTCTTTAAAGAAAAAAAAGGTGGAAAAGGAAAAAGGACGATCTATAGTTTCCCTTCAAGTGTGATGTTACATACAATAAATTATATTTACTTAATGTTATATACAGTATTACATTTACCTTATTAATATCTTGCCTCAGATAAATTTGTTTCAAATAGAGAAAGGTAAAATAATCAGTATAAAAGAAGTTTCTCCTCTTACTATGATTCCTTAGCAGCAAATCAGGCAGGTAGAAGATAATGGTTTTTTGTTTTAGATTACTAGATTCCTGAACAATTCATTTTAAAAATCTCCACTTTCAGTTGGAACTACCATATTACAGTAATTTGCAAAAATGACTAACACAAAGGGAAAGAGGAGAGGCACCACTATATCTTATCGAGGCATTCCAGAAAACATGAAGTTCCTCCTTTGGCCACAACACATGCAAATCTACAAGAAACTATGCGATACTGTAAACATCAAGGAAATGACACTGTTCAAAAAGAAATGCCCCACAAATGTTACCAAGGTAAAACTGGAAGAGTCTACAATGTTACCCTGCATGCTATTGGCACTGTTGTAAACAAACAAGTTAAGGGCAAGATTCTTCTTGCCAAGAGAATTAATGTACATATGAAGCATATTCAGCACCCTGATAGCTTCCTGAAACATATGAAGAAAAATGATCAGGAAAAAAAAAAATGTACCCCAATGTTCATTGCAGCACTATTCACAATAGCCAGGACAAGGAAGCAACCTAAATGTCCACTGACAGATAAATGGATAAAGAAGATGTGGTACATATATACGGTGGAATATTACTCAGCCATAAAAAGGGACAAAACTGGGTCATTAAAAAAAAAAAAAAAAAAAAAAACTGGGTCATTTGTAGAGACATGGATGGACCTAAAGTCTGTCATACAGAGTGAAGTCAGAAAAACAAATTCGTATGTTAACGCATATATGTGGAATCTAGAAAAATGGTACAGATTATCCTATTTGCAGGGTAGGAACAGAGACACAGATGTAGAGAATGGGAGGGTGGACACAGTGGGGGAAAGGGAGTGTGGAATGAATTAGGAGATTAGGATTCACATATATACACTACCATGTACAAAACAGATAGCTAGTGGGAACCTGCTGTATAGCACAGGGAGCTCAGCTCAGTGTGATGACCTAGATGGGTGGGATGGGGGGTGGGATGGGGGGTGGGGTGGGAGGGAGGTCCAAGAGGGAAGGGATATATGTATATATATAGCTGATTCACTTTGTTGTACAGCAGAAAGTAACAACATGGTAAAACAATTATACTCCAATTTAAAAAAGAAAGAAAGAAAAAAAAACAAAGGAAGCCAAACAGAAAGGCACTCAGGTTCAAATGAAGTGCCAGCCTGTTCCACCACAGAAGCATACTTTGTGAGAACCAATGGAAAGGGGCCTAAGCTGCTAGAAGCCATTCCCTATTAATTCATGGCATAATAGATTAAAAAAAAAAAAAAAAAGACCCCTGGACTGTTAAAAAAAAATCCTAAATAATTGGGCTATAGATGAAAATACTCTTTTCTAAAACTGCTTACCTTCCACAAGCAATCTGAGTGACAATGCTTCCCATAAGTTCAAACACTTTCCTTGGGTTTATTTCATGACTGGTAGAGTTATGACCCAACTGACCATACCCTCCAGCTCCGAAAGTAAACACTCCACCTTCCTAAAAAAAACAAAAACAAAACCCTTTGTCATTAGAAAGCCTGATAAAAGAAAATAATCTTCAGGAAAATAAGTTAATCTTTAATATGGAGTCAAATTTTCTCTTCTATTGTCTTCACAATTTAACAGATGATAAGATAGTCAAGATACCTTGACTTTTCAAGGTAAAATGTCTTAAATCTAAGAGTTCCAGGCTGATATGGCTTATTATTTTCACATACTTTAAAAGTATTTAACTATGTTCTCATCATTATAAAGTCATCATTAAAGAGATACTAATGATTATTTTTTGCATTGCCTTTTACTATCATTATAGTCTTGTTGAATCACAAGTACACACCTATAAAATTTCACAAAACCTAAAAATGGTATCATTTTCAGTTTCCAAAGTAGCTCTGCAAAAAAAGAGTGTATGTAACCAGAGAGTGTACTAATATAGCTATTCTTAGCATAAATGGTCTTAGCATAAAATATAAATGGTCTTTAAAATATTTATCATAAAAATGCGTAACAGGATTAAAGGTTATGTTTTTAAAAGTAATTCATGATGACATTTTTTTTTTTTTTTTTTTTTGGCGGTATGCGGGCCTCTCACTGTTGTGGCCTCTCCCGTTGTGGCGCGCAGGCTACGGACGCGCAGGCTCAGCGGCCATGGCTCACGGGCCCAGCCGCTCCGCGGCATGTGGGATCTTCCCGGACCGGGGCACGAACCCGTGTCTCCTGCATCGGCAGGCGGACTCTCAACCACTACGCCACCAGGGAAGCCCCATGATGACATTTTAACACAAGCACAGTTAGTACTTTTCAATTCAACTGCTTTTCTTCATAGTTGCAGCTATGTGTACAAATTTATGCTACTAAATGATGAAAGCAGGATATAAGTATTTATACAGATTACTATGTAAGGAAATTGATTTTTCTGTTTAAAATTTTTTTATCATGGGAAATTTAAACAAATGCACAAAAGACATATATACATATATGTATTTATCTATATATGAATGATCACATAACATCACTCAGTTTCAAATGGCAAAACTCAGATAATCCTGTTTCATTGATGCCCGTCCCACTTCCCTTTTAGGGGGGTACTTTAAAGCAAAAAAAGTACTGGAGTACTTTAAAGTACACTGTGGTCAACAAATCATTTCACATATAAATGCATATGTATCTTCAATGGCATATACCTCTAACGGATAAAAATATATGACACAATACTATTATCACACAAAAAGTATTAATTTCCTTTTTTTGGACAGAAATAGCAAGTGTTTTTTATTTCTTATGTTTTTTCCAGTTTTATTGATATCATTGACTTGACATAAAATTGTATATAAAGGGCACAACATGACTTGACATACATATACTCTGTGAAATTATTACCAGTCAAGTTAATTAACACTTCCAAACCTCATATAATCCTTCTTGTGTGTGTGTGAGAAAGCTTCAGATCTACTCTTAGCAGATTTCAAGCATAGAATACTGTATCGTCAATTACAGTCACCATGCTATACATTAGATCCTCAGAATTTAATAATCTTGTAACAGAAAGTTTGTACCCTTTGACCACATATCCCCATTTCCCTCACCCCCTACACCCTGGCAACCACCATTCTACTCTTTGTTTCTATGAATTTGACTTTCTGTCCCCACCCCACTTTTTTTTTTTTTTTTTTTTTAACAATGCCACATATAAGTGATACCATTTAGTGTTTGTCTTTGCCTGGCTTATTTCACTTACCATAATGCCCTTGAGGTTCATATATGTTGTCACAAATGAAAGGATTTCCCCTTTTTATAGCTGAATAATATTCCAGTGTGTGTGTGTGTGTGTGTGTGCGCGCGCGCACATATGCACACAGACATGTACACATTTCCTTTATCCACTCATTTAGCAAGGGACACTTAGGTTAAGTATCTTGGCTATTGTGAATAATGCTTCAAAAAACATGAGAATGTATTTACCTCTCTGAGACCCTGTTTTCATTTCCTTCAGAAATACATCCAAAAGTGGAATTGCTGGGTCCTACAGTAGTTCTATTTTTAAGTTTTTGAGGAAGCTTCATATTGTTTTCCCTAATGGCCGTACCAATTTATATTCCCACCAGCAGTATACAGGGCTCCCCTTTCCTCCATATACTTGTCCTTTTTTAAAAAAATTATAGCAATCCTAACAGATGTGAAGTGATATCTCATTGTGGTCTTGATCTGTATTTTCCTGATGATTGTGATATTGACATTGAGCACCCTTTTCATGTACCTTTTGGTCATTTGTATATCTACTCTGGAAAAATGTCTATTCTGGCCCTTTGCCCATTTTAAATTTACATTGTTTTTCAGCCATGAGTTACGTGAGTTCCTTATATAGTTTAAGTATTAACCCCTAATCAGATATATGATTTACAAGTATTTTCTCTCATTCCACAGGATGACTTTTAATTTTGTTGACTGTTTTCTTTGCTGTGCAGAAGCTTTTAGTTTACTTTTGCTTTTGTTACCCGTGCGCTTTTGGTGTCACATCCAAAAAATGCCTACCAAGACTAATGTCAAGGAACTTTCCCATGTTTTCTCCTAGAAGTTTTACAGTTTCAGGTCTTACATTTAAGTCTTTACTCCATTTGAGCTACATTTTGTGAGTGGTGTAAATTAGAAGTCCAGTTTTTGCATATGGATATCCATATTTCCCAGCATCATTTATTGAAGAGGCTATCCTTTTCCACTGTGTGCTCTTGGCACCGTATCAATGATTAATTGCATTTATTTCTGGGCGATCTATTCTGTTTGGCTGGTATATGTGGCTGCTTTTATGCCAGTATCATACTGCTTTGATTACTACAGCTTTGTAATATAGTTTAAAATCAGAAACTGTTATGCCTTCACTTCATTGTTCTTTCTCAAGACTGCTTTGGCTATTCTGAGTCTTTTGTGGTTCTATATGAATTTTAAGATTGTTCTATTTCTGTGAAAAATGTCATTGGAATCTGGATAGAGATTGCATTGAATCTGTAGCTCACTTTGAGCAGTATGGATATTTTAACAATATTACTTCTTCCAATCCAAGAACATGAGATATCTTTCCAATTATTTCTGTTTTCTTCAGTTTCTTTCATTGATGTCTCATACAGTTTTCAGTGTACAGGTCTTTCATCTGCTTGGCTCACCTTTATTACTAAGCATTACGGGGTTTTTTATTGTTTGTTTGGGTTTTTTTGCGGTACGCGGGCCTCTCACTGTTGTGGCCTCTCCCATTGAGGAGCACAGGCTCCAGACTGCAGGCTCAGCGGCCATGGCTCACAGGCCCAGCTGCTCCACGGCATGTGGGATCTTCCCAGACTGGGGCACGAACCCGTGTCCCCTGCATCGGCAGGCGGACTCTCAACCACTGCGCCACCAGGGAAGCCCAGCATTACGTTTTTGATACTATTGTAAATGGGACTACTGCTTCATTTCTCTTTCGGATAGTTTGTTTTCAGTGTATAAAAACACAACTGATCCTTTAAAAAATATTTACTTGCTTATTTGTTTGCGTCAGGCCTTAGATGTGGCACGCAGGATCTTCATTGTCATCTGTGGGATCTTTGTTGCAGCATGTGGGATCTTTAGTTGCGGAATGCAAACTTCTTAGTTGCAGCATGTGGGATCTAGTTCCCTGACCAGGGATCAAACCTGGGCCACCTGCATTAGGAGCACGGAGTCTTAGCCAATGGACCACAAAGGAAGTCCCGCAACTGATTTTTTTTTTTTTTGGCTGTGTTGGGTCTTCATTGCTGTGTGTGGGCTTTCTCTAGTTGAGGCGACCGGGGGCTACTCTTCATCGCGGTGCGTGGGCTTCTCACTGCAGTGGTTTCTCTTGTTGCGGAGCACGGGCTCTAGGTGTGTGGGCTTCAGTAGTTGTGGTATGTAGGCTCAGTAGTTGTGGCTCATGGGCTCTAGCGCACAGGCTCAGTAGTTGTGGCGCACAGGCTTAGTTGCTCTGCAGCACATGGCATCTTCCCAGACCAGGGCTCAAACCTGTGTCCCCTGCATTGGCAGGCGGATTCTCAACCACTGAGCCACCAGGGAAGCACCCCCACAACTGATTTTTATATGTTAATTTGTATCCTACAACTTCACTGTATTTATTGGTTCTAACAGATTTTTTGAGGAGTCTTTAGGGTTTTCTATATAAAATATCAAGACATCTGCAAAGAGACAATTTTAGTTTTTCCTTTCTAATTTGGATGCCTTTAATTTCTTTCTCTTGACTAACTGCTGTGGCTAGGACTCCCAGTATTATCTTGAATAGCAGTGGTCAGAGTGGGCATCCTGTCTTGTTCCTGATCTTAAAGGAAAAGCTTTCAAATTTTCACCATTAAGTATTATGTTAGTGGTGGGTTTGTCATAGATGGCCTTTATTATGTTGAGGCATGTTCCCTCCATATTCACTTTGACAGTTTTTATCATAAAAAGATGCTCAATTTTGTCAAATGCTTTTCTTGTATCTACTAAGATGATAATATGATTTGTATCCTTCATTCTGTTAATGTGGTGTATAACACTGATTTGTAAATGCTGAACCATCCTTGCATCCCAGGGATAAATCCCACTTGATCACTGGCTATATAATCATTTAAGTGTACTGTTGAATTTAGTTTGCTAGTATTGAGTAGTTCTGCATCTACATTCATCAAGGATGTTGGCTTGTAATTTACTCTCCTCGCAGTGTCTTTCTATGTCTTTGGTATCAGGATGGTGCCGGCCTTATAAAATAAGTTTGGAAGTGTTCCCTCCTCTTCTGTTTTTCAGAGGAGTTTGAGATTGACTGGTGTTAATTATTTTTTAAATAGTAGAATTCACCATCCAGTGAATGAGCTTCTCTTTGTTGGGAGATTTTTGAAGACATCCAGTCCTGTGCTTTTCTTTGTTGGGAGACTTTTGACTACTGATTCAATCTCCTTACTCATCAGAGGTATTTTCAGATTTTGTTTCTTTATGATTCAGTTTTGGCAGTTAGTATGCTTCTGGAATGTATCCATTTCATCTAGGTTATGTGATAAATTTGTTGGTATATAATTATTGATAGTAGTCTCTTATGAACCTTTGTATTTCTGCATTATCAGCTGTAATGTCTCCTCCCGGTCTGATTTTATTTGAGTCTTTTCTTCTTAGTCTAGCTAAAGATTTGTCCATTAAAAAAAATCTTTTCAGAAAAACAGCTCTTAGGTGTGTTGTTCTTCTCTGATGTTTTTCTAATCTCTATTTCATTTATTTCTGCTCTGATCTTTGTAATTCCCTTCCTTCTGCTAACTTTGGACTTAGTATGTTGTTTTTCCTAGTTCCTTGAGGTATAAAATTAAGCTGTTTATTTGCAATCTTTTTTCTTATTGTAGGTGTTTATTGCTATAAACTTCCCTATTAGAGCTGCTTTTGCTGCTTCCCATAAGTTTTGTCGTGTTCCCATTTTCATTTCTCAAGATATTTTAAAATTTCCCTTTTATTTCTTCTATGACCCAATGATTATTCACAAGTGTACTTTTTTTTTTTTTTGCGGTACGTGGGCCTCTCCCATTGCGGAGCACAGGCTCTGGACGCGCAGGCTCAGCAGCCATGGCTCACAGGCCCAGCCACTCCGCAGCATGTGGGATCTTCCCAGACCGGGGCATGAACCCGTGTCCCCTGCATCGGCAGGCGGACTTTCAACCACTGCGCCACCAGGGAAGCCCAGAGTGTACTTTTTAATTTCCACATATTTGTGAATTTTCTGGCTTTCCTCCTGTTAATGATTCCTAGTTTCATACTACTATGGTTGGGAAACATACATGATATTATTTCAATCGTCTTATATTTGTTAAGACGTGTTTTTGACCTAGCATGATCTCTCCTACAGAATGTTCCACTGTTTGCTTGAGAAGAATGTATCTCCTGCTACTCTTGGATACAATGTTCTGTATATGTTTGTTAGGTCCATTTGATATAAACTGTACTTCAAGTCAAATATTCCTTACTGATTTTCTGTCAGGATGATCCAGTCTCTGTTGAAAGTGGGGTACTTAAGTCTCCTACTGTTATTGTGTTGCTGTCTATTTCTGCCTTCAGATCTGTTAATACTTGTTAATATTTGCTGTGCTGGGAACATATATAGGTACAATTGTTATATGTTCTTGAGGAATGGACCCCGTTAATATTTCCCTAATATTATTTAATATAGAGATCATATTTAAACTTTCTTGATTAGTATTTTATTACACCATGTCAGAAAGCATATGTCTGATAGGTAAAGTTAAAAATAAGTAAGTGGGACAGTGTGTTTCAGCCTAATCTATACCCATTAAGCTTAACGATGATCTTTGCCTAGATCCATTATTTCATTAGGGAATATGAAATGGAGATTTTTCTAATCTTATTATTTCTTCTAAATTTATTAGTCAAAATTCTTCTATAGAGAAGTTAACTCATCAACTATTGAGCTATTATAAAATACAATCTGCAATTAAGAGGTAGAAGAAATGCTTCTTTCTCATTTACAGATTTTTAGAAAAATAAGTTGTTGCCCTAGCAACCTCCAAAGATAAGCAATGAAGTTTGCTTTGTGCTGATTTGGGTAAGAAGACGATCATTATGAAGTCACAGATTTTTATATATTTGGTATCTTTCCATTTATTGCAGACATTATTTATTTTTGTTAACCACTGAAAACTCCTCCAAGTTGTCCTTGTGACATGATCTTAGTAGTCTTTGTTTTTGTGACACAAAATACTCAAGGCTATTTTCATACTTTTTTTTTTGGTCCCAGGTATGAGATCAGGCTCTTCTCTAAGAAGCCCTGGTTCTTTTTAGTATAGAGTCTACAACAATCAAAGGATGTTCATTGCTTCCAGATTACAAATGTTTAGTTATTTCTAGAACCTTTTGGTGGTCATAGCAAAAAACAACAACAACAAACCACACACCAAAAAACCAAACAAAAACCAAACCAAACAAACTTATTTTAGAAGGAGAAAAATAAGAATTCACACTGATACTTGTGATTCAAAGCAAAGATTACAGGGTTTTAATTGCTACCATTTTATATCTCCTTTCTCTTAAGCTGAAAATCATAGTTTATAATGAGAGTAATACAAATACTTAATTGCTTTATCTTATTCTACATACAATATACTGAAAATAAATGCTGCCAACTTTACTACTAACAATAAGACTACAGAATGCAGTTTAAGACCTCTTTGTGAATTTGGTTTATCTTCAGGCTATTTCCCATCAGTGATGCACAACAAAATACTATACTTTAAAATGCCCTAAAAGAATTCTTCTTTCTGTATTTGTGCCACTTGTAATTTTGAAGAATTCTTTTAACATATAAGCTTTTTAATTATGTGTAACAGTTTCTAGGTTCCAAAGTCAAACCTATAAGGCAAGGCTCATTTGGTCTACCTATTAATTCTTTTCAAATATAAATAACATGTACCTTCTTCTTTTTCCTTAACAATAATATATCCTGACAATCGTTCCACAACATAATATAGAGATCTTCCTCATTCTGTTTTACAGGGCATGGTACCACACAGTGGAGTTACCATAGTTTACTGAATTAGACTGCTACTGATGGGAATCTGGATTTCTTCTCTTCTTTTGTTATTAAAATACTGCCACCATAAATGGCCTTGTGTATACGTAACTTAGTACCTTTGGAACAGATTCTTAAAATTACTAAGGGACTGATAAGTCAAAAGGTATATGCATATGTGATTTGCATAAAGAATTTGTAAAAGAACTTGAAAAATATTGACATCATTATGGTAGTGTCCTCATATCCATTAACATGCATGTCTTTCCATTTATTCTGATTTTTAAAATCTGTTTTAAAAGTTTTCCTAATGTTTGTTTTGCACAAGGAAACTGCTTTGTAAAGCAATACTAATCTATTTGCAAGAAGCTCTTCCAGAAAAGCAAAAGACATTGATATAGAACTATATTCTAACTTTAAACAAGGAACAATAAAATATTTTACTTTTGAAATATTTAAAACTATCTGATTTTGTTAAAAATAATATATACCAAGAATTCCAGTGAACAAGTATCACCAGCTACTGTTTTGAGAGAGAAATACAGAAGATTAATAGAATTAGCATTTTTAGAAAACTCAATAAAGAGAAATCTTTAGAAATCTTGGGAAAATAAGGTAAGTGGTTATCTGAAAGGCTGAATTTGAAAAGCATTAACATGTGACTCTTTCTACCACAAAGTTAGTCCTATGGAAAGATATTATACAAAGTATTTTTTACTATTATCTTCAATACAGCCTTAGTTCTCCTAAATACGAATGATAGAAGAGAATTACTAAAATTTATAACTTGCCGACAGTGATTACATCTGCAATTTGAATGACAAAAAAAATCAATGAAATATGGTAATAAGATCAGTAGGGATAGTAAAACTTCCTTACTCAAAAGCAAGTAATATAAAATTTTTAAAAATTAACTTTTGTAACTGGTCATTATAATATTTTTTAAAGTACCTTTAGTACACTATATTTGATAAGGACTGAGAATAATTCTTCTAAAATTCCCAATGTGGGAGTACATGTGTAGAAATTTTATAAATCTGATTAGAATTTTTTCTCGCCAATTTTATCTACTATGCAGGATATAAAGGTAAAAAAGCAAAAACATTAATTTCTAATTTAGCCAATGATAACTTGCCAGTTCCTTTATGTTAACATGACTATAATAAATAATACTGCTGGTAAAGGTTAGTTTAATGTTTTTATTTTCATTTTACTTCTAATTGCTAGAGAACTATACAGTATTGATACTGAACTGGCACATACCCAACTAAGTGAGAGGTCAGAGTTAAAGCCATTAACAAGATTGTGCTGAAAGCCCATTATAACTGCTTGAATAATACCTGGTCTATGGATAATAGAGGGATTCAGTCTCTATTACTTGTTATAAGGCACATGGGAGCTACATTAAAATTAGTCAGAGTTATGCAATATAAATGGGATTGATACACAAAGCACAGCAAGCCTGACAAACTAAAAAGGAATTATTTCATTCACAGTATTATTAAAGCAGTATTTCACATGAAGTTGAAAAATTCAACAATATATATTATCATCACACAAACAGATCACAATTCACATTTCATAACATGAAACAGTTGAAATTTAACGTAAAGTTTTTGAGAACAGATAATAACCTAAGTCCCTTTTTTAAGATAAATTATTTTTTAGACATCAATAACACTCAAGTTTCAAAGTAAATACCATGAAAATATTCACTAATTATGAAATAACTACCATAACTATTAATAAAAAAGTTTTATAGGAGTACAATACCTTGGTTAGTGCAGCAGTGTGATCTTCTCCACAACAAATATAAACTATTTTCTGAGTTCTTAGTGACTTCAGTAAATTAGGAACATACCTATCTGAAAATTCCAACAAGAGACATTAACGAACAGTATTTTTAAAATTAAAAGCTTCTAAAATGTGTTTCCTCTACAGCTTCCTGAACTGTGGAAGACGGTGATAACTAAACAATTTTAACAATTCAATGATTTTGTGGTACAAGCCTACTAAGTTGGGCTCCCACGCCTTTCTAGTCATGCTACTGTGATAAAGGAGAGCTCTAAACTAAGTAACTTAAGTACTAAACTGCCTAAACGCCAATCTGCATAGGACTCCGCAATCAAGGAATTTCAAAGCTATCTGACTGCTTCTAGTACATGCACATCATTCTTTATATTCACCTCATGATAATTAAGCTCATAGGATCCTACTTTAAAAAGCCTGAAAATTATACCTTCTGCTATTTTATAGTAGAAAAGAGATATAATGTCCTAATCTGACATATTTTTCTCATGCAAAACAAAATATTTTAAAATTCTGAGAGTATTATTTATCATTACCAGTTGTTACTAGATCAACAACTCACTTTTGTCTAAGTCATTATAATTATGTTGAACTTTATTCAATTAGTTTTTGTATTTCAAATACTGGCATTCAACCTAATGTAGCTATGAAAAATCAGTTTCCAAGATCCCAACTTGTTTTAAGCAGTTATAATTCTTTAAAATTCAAAAAGTTTATTTTCAAGACTCTAGCATCACTGTTAACAGTGATTAATTAAACAACTCAGATTTAAATATTTCCTTGAAATACTCAAATAGATGAACACTTCATGTTACTTTTCAGGATAATTTTATAATTTTTTTCCACTGATGGTGGCTGATAATATGATTACCAATTTGAAGTAATGTTTTTCTCAACTTTCTTTTAGTGAACATCCAACATTGAAGATTTTTGTCCAGATATACTTTCTATATTTTATTCTAGAATAAAATAATATTTTTGGCCTTCCCACAATCTCCTAAAAATATTATTATCAAATGGAATTTTAAAATTAACCTCTCATCCCCACCTCAACACCAGGGAAGATTTGGGTACACTTCTCTCTGACATAAGAATCACTGATATATCTCAAAACATCATCTCTTTTTAAAAATATATTTATAAATAATGCAAACCTACCATTTTCATCATTAAGACCTAGTTGACCAAATTTGTTGCGTCCCCATCCAAAGATAGCTCCAGAAAGGGTGAGTACAAAACTATGGGCTCCTCCTGCTGCAACTTGCATGAAAGGGATTCCAAGTAAAGACTTAATCAGTTGTGGTGAAGCTTGCTTTTTACAGTCAATGCCTAAACCCAACTGGCCATATTTATTCTGCCCCCAACAGAAGATTTCACTTGCTGTAAAACAAGAATCATAAATTACTATTTTTCTCACACAAAAAAAATTTCACTTGAAAATCATCAGTTATTTTGGGATATTCTTCCTCTTTGATGAAAATACATATTCCTCCTTATTAAATTTATTTCTTATATGGAAACAATACTACCTTGAATAATCCATGTTAATACAGTTTTAGTTTGACTTTACTGATGAATGGGTAAGTCACATAACTGGGGATAATTCCATTTCCTGATGTTCCTCAAGAAAGGACCATCTCGTTTTAGTATTCCTCAGGTCTCACTTTTATTCTATGACTTCTCCCAAGAGGTACTCATTCAAGTTCAAGGTTTCAGTTATCAATTATATGCTATCACATTCAAAATTTATCACTAGCCCAGATCTCTCCTCTGAGCAATAAACTCATGTATCCAATTGTTTACCTGACAGCTATACTTCGATATTTGAAAGGTATTTCCAGTTCAACATGCCCTAAACTCAATTCATGACCCCCATCCTACCTCCCATACCTGGACCTCTTCCTCGTGTTCCTCATTCTCAGTAGATAACACCTTAACTGATACAGCAGCACAAACCATAAACACAGGAGTCATCCTTAATACTCCTCTCCTCTCTTACCTTATATACAGATTTTTATCAATCTATCATCAAGGTATATACAGTTTTCTTTCTAAAGAAAAATACGGCGAATAGATCCACTCCTCACCATTTCACCTGGTTCTTGTAATAGTTCTCGTCACATTTGCTCACCCACTGCTACATTTTTTGCAACTTTAAACATCTTTTTACTTATTTTTATTAAATAAATGGCACTAAACTAATAATTGACACACTAATATCTGAGTTTTAAAAATTCATACTATAAAATAGTACACACTTATTAAAAGTAAGCCTCCCTTCAAAACTAGATCTCTGGTTCCTCTCCCAAGAAACAAGCACTCTTACTAACTGCTGATATGTACTTCCAGAAATACTCTATGGACATACCAGCAGACATTTGTATATATACAAAGAGATATAAAAATGTAGATCTGATATATGACAGACACCATTAATAATGGTCTGGATAAGTTTCAAATTAACTGTTCTATAAATTTATGTCTGTGTGTTTATTCCACAATAAATCTCAAATGAGTTGACTCTTTAAAAAAATGTAGATTTGAAATGCTGCTCACCTGAAAAAAACGGAAATCAGTGCTTTCTCACTGCTCTTGAGATAAACACTTTTAACAAGGCTTATAAGGTTCTGTAAAATGTACCTAAGTTTCTGAGCTCATTTCATACCAGCCTCTTCCCTCACTTACTATACTCTAGCCATACTCACCTTCCTTTATATTCTCCAATGACCATTTCTCACACACTTGCTGTCTCACACACTCTGCCT
Source organism: Phocoena phocoena (assembly GCF_963924675.1). Taxonomy (NCBI): domain Eukaryota; kingdom Metazoa; phylum Chordata; class Mammalia; order Artiodactyla; family Phocoenidae; genus Phocoena; species Phocoena phocoena. The sequence goes on along the minus strand of NC_089234.1, from coordinate 63,984,995 downwards.
AAACCTTTCCCTCACCCTTGTCTAGTTTACTTCTATTGTCTCCCAGCAGAAAGCCTTCCTTGATCTGCCAGATTAAGTTCAGTACCCCTGTTATATTATCTAAATATCCCAAACTTTTTTATTTATACTCTTTTTTCATAGTATGTAAACTATATTGTTATTTGTGTGACTGTACCATAAGGGCTGGTAGTGTACTGCTTACCACTGTTTACTGTACACCCTAATGTGCCTAGTTTGTACTGAGTGATCAAAAAAAAAAATTTTTTTTTCCATTAGATGCATAAGATACTACTAAAACATGAAGCTGAATAAGGGAAAAGAATACCTGTAAGATACGTCAAGATAGAAAAACTGTCCTCATCGGTAAAACCTTTGGGTTTAAATTTATCTTGGATTTACCTACCAAAGTATCAAAAGAGGAGTTGGCAAAGTAACAACAAAGAATACAGGGATGCCAGCCTCCACCCCCTACTTTATTCCTTTGATGGAATAAATCCAAATTCCTTAATATGGCATGTAAGGCCCTTTGTAACAGATTTGTTTTTACTTTAGTCTCAACTGAAGTATGAAAATGTCTCCCATGCTCTCAAAATACCCACGTAAAACTATATTCCGATACTCAAATACACAAAATATTTCCCAGATTCTATGCCTTTACTAGTACTATTACCTTAGCCAATCCTCAACATTTTCCCTAGCTGCTTCACAACCTCTCTAATTCTGAAGAAATTGTAATCATCTTTCAAGACTTGCATCAAATATCAATCCCTTCTTTATTATTACCAATTCTATTGATTGAAACTAATTAAACTTTTTTCCTTATGCCCATCATATTTTACTTTTCCTTTGACCAAAAGTAGTATATATTTTTTCTGCCTCAATTATATTATTTGTATATCTGCCTCTTCTACTAGATGGTACGATCCCTAAAACTTTCTCTTAACTTATCCGTATTTCCCTATAGTTCTAGTCTACTGTTTCATTCATAGTAGGCCTTACTAGGCATTTAATAAATTAAAAATAATAATAATGAAGCCACTGGAACTTATTTTTTTAAATAATAAAAAACAAATATATGGCAGGTTCTTTACTAACCCATGTTACAATCCTTAGCTGGCATAGGAAGAAGTCAAATAAAGGTTACAGGATGCTTAGACCTCTCTGTTTCTATTCATAAAAAGTTTACCTGTAAGCGCAAATGAACTTGGGCAAGTTATAAGCTTCCCTAGCTATAAAGGAATAATGTTCGGCAGGCTAAAGAACAATTAGACACAAAAAATCAATTTCATGTCTATATGCTAGTAATAAACGATTTGAAAATGACACCAGAGTAACAAAAAATAGCAAATATCTAGGGAAAAATCTAATAAAACGTATATAAGACCTCTCCACAGAAAATGACAAAATACTCTTGAGAAAAATTTAAAAAAGAGATTAAAATAAATGGAGGGATATAGCATGCTCAAGAATTGAAAGACTCAATATTATAAAGGTTCTCCTCAAACTGATTTAGAGGTAATGCAATCCCAATCAAAATTCCAACACTTTAAGTATCTGTGAAAACTGACTAGCTAATTCTAAAATGTATATAGATATGAAAAGGATCAAGAAGAACCAAGACAATCTTTAATAAGAACGAAGTTGGAGGAATTTCAACTCAAAGTATCAAGTAATAAAACTGAAAAGGGGAAAGAAAATAAAAGCAATGCTTACCTTTAGAAAGTGCAAGTGAATGATAGTAGCCACAAGCAACCTGTACTATCTGGATATCCGACAAACTTTTAATATTTCTAGAAAGTAAGAAGAGAGATCAGGATCAGTTAATTCCATTTAACAAATGGATCCTGAATATTATTTATTTATGCGATTTATTGACCACCTACTATGTGCAAGTAGTCTCCTTACCAGCAGTTCCTTACTAGCATGACCTAGCAGTTCATGATATTTTTTCTCATACAGGCCCAATTTACCAAAAATTTATGCTAAAATCAGTAAACAAAATCTAAATATGAAAAAATTAAGAGATATGATGAGAAAACACTTTGAAAGGACAATGTTTAAGCACAGTAAACTATGCTCACAGCTCAGTGCTTTCTTTTTATTTTTTTAATTAATTAATTTATTTATTTATCGATTTATTTTTATTCTTGGCTGCACTGGGTCTTCGTCGCTACATGTGGGCTTTCTCTAGTTGCGGCGAGCAGCGGCCGTTCTTCATTGCAGTGCGCGGGCTTCTTGTTCTGGTGGCTTCTATTGCGGAGCATGGGCTTTAGGCACGCAGACTTCAGTAGTTGTGGCACGTGGGCTCAGTAGTTATGGCTCATGGGCTCTAGAGCGCAGGCTCAGTAGTTGTAGTGCATGGGCTTAGTTGTTCCGCGGCATGTGGGATCTTCCCAGACCAGGGCTCAAATCCATGTCCCCTGCATTGGCAGGTGGATTCTTAACCACTGTGCCACCAGGGAAGCCCCTCAGTGCTTTTATGATGCAGATATTACCATCAAAATGTGAAAAATCTTTAGCTTAAAGTATGAAACTTGGCAATATATTTGTAAAACAAATGTACATGATCCAATTTGTCGAAAATTGGTGTTTGGCCTAGTTTATTATATGTTCTCCTCTGTCAGGTTCCTTAAGAACCAACAAGGATTCCTATCATGTGGTGCTACCAATTCACAAATCATGAAACCTATTCCTTTTGGACTATCCTTTTGCTTTGCATCTAAATCACTGATATTAAATTTAATTCTTTACTAGAGAAATTTAATCAATTCATATGTATTATGATCAGTGATGTGTTCAGTCATATTTCTGCCATCTCATGTTTCTTACTTCTATTTTTTATAGTTTCTTTTTTCCCCCGATTTCTGATTTTTCCTTAACTGCAATGTAATTCTAAAGGATTTAAAACATTACAAAAATCAAGAAACTATGTGCATCAACCATCCCAGGTTTTCTTTATGTAGCTCCCCTTCACTTGCTCATTCTGTTTTTCCTGAATGAATGTTTTTAAGAAAAAAGGGGGTGTGGAAATATATTATGTTTCTTATTTCCCTTTACCTGATACTGCCACCTGACCTAATTCTGCCATATGAGAGTCCAGAGCAAGTTCTGACCAGAGTGTCAATACCCATGATTTTCGGGAGGCAGCTTCAGCAAACCAAATTTTGAGTGGGAAAAAAGAGAGTTACTCTAATTCCATATTGTATTAAAAATAATTTTATTTAGTGGATTTATGTCCTACAAAGCTTGAGAGTTGTACTGCTACATTTAGCAGAATCCAACAAGTTAACAGGGTCCAATGTACCTTCAGATTTTCAAATATAGCAAAACGTCTTTTTTTTTTTTTTTTGCAGTTAGCAAAATCAAACACTGGCAATGCAAAAACAGGAATAAAAAATACACGGATACATACAACTGTGCTGAAGTTACTAAACATTTACTGTTACTGCTTATGCATACTAGGCATATCATACACTGACTAGTGAACTGTATTAAATATTTTTAAAAACTAATTGCTCCAAATATCAAGTCCAATGTGCATGACTAAGTAAAATCTTTTAAAATTCTACATTCTCATAGCACCCTATGTTTTTTTCCTTCACAGCATTTATCTCTACTAATTACTGGTGTACTTATTCATTTAATTATTACTATTAGTATACTCTGCTAAACAATAAGCTCTGTGAGGATGGACTATTATTATCTTATACCCATGGAATCCCTAGACCTACCATAGTGCCTGGCAAAAAATATGGGGAAAAAAAAAGTATGTGAAGTATCCACTGTTAGAGGATAAGTAAATCTGCAACTTCTTTGAAGCTTTAGTATTAAACTATTCATAAAATTTGCTTCCAAAAGACTTCTAAATTTACACAGCAATTTACAGAAAGTGATTCTCATTACCAAAATATTATCATACGGCTTAGAATATAACATAAACGCTAATTTCTTTAGCCATGTCTGCTACAGAGACAAGTTAAGATATTCTTCTGTGGCATTACTGTTTTAAAGGAAAAAAACCTCTCTTTTTACCTCTATGGAGATTGAATACACTGAAGATTTTGGGGGGGGTGGGGAAGAGGAGAGGATATGCTTTCTTGTTTTGTTTTAAGCTTTCAGGAATTTTAAAAAGAAACAAAAATACTTGTGAATAGTATAACAACTTTACAACATTCCATTTTTCCTAAAGAGACAAATTAGAAAATTCTTAATGCAACAAAATTTTATAGAATTCATCAAAAATAATCCCCGATGAGTAAAAAAGATAATGTAAATGTTTTCTGGTTTTCAATTTTTAAAAGGATTCAAATGCAGTTAACAGGAGAGTAAAATAAGCCAGAATAAATTTTGTAAATAAAAAATATATATACACACATACATGAAGATTCCCAATTAATCAGAACTATGAAAAGAAAATCAGAATTCAGATGTCTAGGGGAAACATTTTATAACTGCTTATAAATTTAAAATAACTCCCTAAAGTTTAGAGTTCTTGTCAAACATTTTAAAATGGCTATGACATTTAAAATTATTCATTGTAAAGAAAAGAATAATTTCGCCCTCCTGTTCTGCCTCCTGACCACACTTGCTGCTCCTCATGTGGTCTATATGATGTGATGTGGCCTCTTCTGTCAGGAAATAGGCTTGAACAGTGTTAGCAACATAATGGGCTCAATCAAAACTTGCAATGATCTGGATGACTTTTCTGCAAATTACTGCCATGACTTTTTGGATGTAGAAATGGCCTGGTGTATTTGCCATTTGCCTTTGAATGTGTGGAATCAAGTGATTTCAGCTCCTTGGAAGAAGCTGTTTTACAGAAACCAGACCCCCAACCAGACAGAGAATGATGACCATGAGCATGTAGCCCCCAGATTGGCTGAAGCCTGAAGACTGATAACGTGATCAATCTCTGTGACCTCACCTGGTTACCTCCCCACACACCAATCAGAAGATTGCATGAAATGATCACATTCCCCATGACCCTCATCCTCACTTTGTCTTTAAAAACCCATCCCTAAAAACCATTAGGAAGTTTGGGTCTTTTGAGCATCAGCTGCCCATTCTCCTTGCATGTCACCTTGCAATAAATGCTACACTTTCCTTCACCAGAAAAAAAAAAAAAAAGAAAAGAATAATTTCTTCACTGAATTTTGAAACGTTTGAAATTTGTAAGAAAACGTTAATAAACTTGGAAATAAGATTTATACACCTCTCCCTTAGGAAGTCTTGAAGTCAAAACATATACTGTTGAATATGTGTACTGTTGTGTTGTTACATTTTTCAAACTTAATGTACAGTGGCAATATAGGCAAAAACCAGGCATTTCCAATTGTATGTTAAGGTAAAATTCTTTAACAACTGTTAACAAGGACTAGTGAAAAGTTTATATTATATATAATCAAGAAGTTGAAGAACTAAAGCATTAAATATTATGCCAATTCCAAACTCATCAAGGTGTATACATTAAGTACAGCTTTTTGTATGCCAATCATACCTCAATAAAGTGGTTTTAAAAATATATTTTGCCAGTAAAACATAATCAACAATTTTCTATTTTTCAATTAAGCCACAACTTTCTTACTGATTTGAGAAAAGTCTTAGCACCAACTCTTTGATTTTGAAAAATTTAGGCTAACAACTGATCTAGTCTCTACCATTAAAAACTCTTCTAATTTTTTTTTAATTTTCTTTTTAATCTGAAATGTTCTGTATTTTAGATGCTAATATTAGGCAGAAATTGTAATAAACTTCTTTTTTTTGGCGGGAGGGGGGGCGAGCAGTGCCACATAGCTTGCAGGATCTTAGTTCCCCGACCAGGATCAAACCCGGGCCATGGTAGTGAAAGCACCAACTCCTAACCACTGGACTGTCAGGGAATTCCCTGTAATATACTTTTAAAAGTTCAATCAAGAAAATAAATTTTATTTTTGACCAAGGTGACAATTCAAACATGTTTAATTAGTTCCTGTAGCCCAGAAATTGCTGTTCTCACAAGAATCATCATATTATACCATCCTGTCATAATTTTTTCTTACAAAGTCCAAAAAAACAGAACTTTAAAAAATAAACTACAACCTCATTGCCAACAATTGTTTTTCTATTTTCATTAAAAGACAGTAAAATCAGATTAACTTTTTTTAAAATAAAGGTGTAACATATATCCTACATATAAAAAGAAATGACTAGCCAGAAATGCAGGTCCACAGAGACCACTGATATTGAATAATTTGTCTTTCCCCAAGAAATAATGATTTCAAAACAAAACAAAATCAGAAGTAGGAAAAGATTACCAAAGAGTAAGAGTTTCAAATATAATCTATTTATTATTAATTTTACATTCATCTTTAAAATTAAAGTGTTGCTTAATTTACATACTCTCATCTATTAACATAAAAATGGGTTTTGTTCTCAAGAAAATACAGCCTAATGTGAATATTCACTTTTCTGATCATTCTTATGAAAATTATAAACACTAATTTAAAAAAATCTATTCACATATGTCTGAGTTTCCTCCTATATTCTACACATTTTATTCAAAGTGTATGTGAAAGTTACAAAGCTGGCTGACATCTCTAAGCACCTAGAAAAAGCCTTGCATCTAAAAAATGATTTGGTGCTGAGATTTAAAAAGAAAAAAAAAAAAAATCAATGGTGGTCTTTCATAAAAATATATTTCTACTGAAATACTAAATTGCCCTTTAAGACATGAAAGTATCAGTAAAAATTATATATATATACGTCACAACAAATCAGATTAGTCCATGAAAAACTGAAAAGACTGAACAGGAAAGATGCCTTAATACACAGCTGAAAATTAATACAGATGTTCAGCAAATACACAAACAGAGAAGTTTAAACCAAAGGACTCAAGATCCTACAGGTCCCCATCCAGGTTCATAAAGAGTAAAGTCACAGATACAGAATTATTGGGCAACCTTCAAATAAATCGTTATATAATAAACTCTTCTCCTTATAATTACCTTTCTCTCCATTACTAATCATCTATGGATTACTGACTGAAATTTCTCATATCAGAACTGAACAGCAAAAAAAAAAAAAAAAAAAGTAAGTATGAGAATTAAGCGGAGTAAAAATAAGAGAAACTAGACAGCCTTGCTGTGAATCATGGTTTTGAAAATACTGACTTAGAAAATCTAACATGTTTCTCTTCAATCCTAAAAACACAAAGTTCTTAAAAACCTTAAATAAAAAATCCCATTCTACAACAATTACTTGTGGAAAGAAATAAAATCAGTAGACAATATGACAAATGTGAGATCACTCTGTTCCTATGAATGCTTTGTATTTTGTAGCCAACAGCCATTTGGCTGCAAATTAACATTTTTTGAAAGAAATCAAAACTGAAATGACTAAAAAAATTCAATTTACTTAGCTTAAAGAAAAAAATTTCTCTCCCAACAGCACCATCATTAAGGCACTAAAAGCATAATGTAAAGTGTGTTATTTAATTGCTACTGCAGAAGAAACAAAGGGGAAGAAATTTGTTTGGGGAGTTTTGTGGAATTTGGTTACAAGTTCGATAAACAAAACATGTTAATGTGTGTATCCAGAAGTCTCAACAGACAGTTCATTACTAGAACAAACATAAAATGTCAAACTAAAGATGAAAAAAACTTTTACTATGCTAAAACAAAGCAAATACTTCAAATGTATACTTTAAGTTTTTAAATAGACATACATATATATATGAAGGAAGGTTATGGGCTTTTATTTAAAAAACTCATTTCTAACGATAAGAGCTCCTGTTCTGTTTTTTTGTTTTGTTTTTTTTTTGCACTGCACACCTTGTGGGATCTTAGTTACCCGACCAGGGAGTGAACCCAAGCCCGCAGCAGTGAAAGCGTGGAGTCTTAACCACTGGACCACCAGGGAATTCCCTCCTGTTCTGAAATATATTAGTTCCTGTGCTCCATTTTCTTATCCTAGTAGTTACATCTACCTCTTAAACCAAAACAAACATTATCAATGTTAAATTAAAAACAAAATATCTATATGTGTATATTACAAAAATGCTACCTGAAATATATCTAAAATTAGTGTAATACCTTGGCTCCCTGGAGAGTTCTCTTTTGTCCCTATAACTATTACTAGGGGGAAAAAAGAAAACAAAAAACAAGAGTTTAAGGAGGCAAGAATTTGTATAATTTTAAACACTAAGCATGAGTTAGTGTATTAATTATATGTCTAAAAGAACTGGATACTCTTCTTTAAATCTTTATGTTCATGCTTACAGTTTTTAATATTACAGCAATGGTTATGTCCTATATAAACCTGTAAGACTACAACATTGATGAAGCATTGCTTATTTTTAAATTTTGAAATAATTCTATGATGAATTAGTGGTTAGCATAAATTAAATTGTGGTCACTGCTATGTAAAAACGTAGAAAGTGACTTATTCTTTCTACACTTTAAGCATGTGGGACTTCTATATTCAATAAAAACAATAAAGACTAAAAAAACAAGAGAAAGAAACATGCAAACAACCAATATATAATAAATATTTCAATGGCTGAGGTACTCAAGATAGTATAATTAATGGTTTCAATTAGTCTTAACCCACTTAAAATTTTTAGTGAGAGAAAATTTATAATAAAGTATGCATTCCCTACCCCTTTTCTTTACAAACATAAATAATTTGGGGAAATATGGAGTATATAAAAAACAGCACTCAATCCAAATTAAAGGCAAGAACCTACCTAGTAAATGCCTTAAGAACTCAAAGGACAGAAGTAATTCGGTGTCAACTCTTAAATGCCCAGTAGTAAGCAGAATAACTTAGATAGCAAATTTATTATAAAAGATTGTTAAAGACCTCTTGTCGGTCACCTTTGTTACCTGGGTACTCTGATACATTCCTCTGATCCTAGCAGGCCAAGTTGTCCATCAGAATCGAGACCCCAAGCATACACCTGGCCCTTGTCATTTAGTGCTAATGTATGAGCTTCTCCACATGAAACAGCAACGATATTTTGAGCATCCAGCGCAACAACCTGCTCTACAGAAATCAAGAAGAGAGACATTACATTCTAGTTTTAAACTCCCAACAAGAATAAAACAATAGTCTTCATCTTGTACAAAAAAGCTAAGGAAATGCTGAAATACAGACTAAATATAACTTCAGTTATTCTCAAAAACTTAACAAATATGTTCCATACGAAATTCTCGCTGTGGTAAATACAGAGATATGTCATAGGGCATAATCAACTCAGAATACTAAGTGACTTTAACATTTGGGTAAAGAAATTAAGGGTTTATAAAGATTCTCTCCGAAAAGTCCTCTTCATTCAAAGCCATTACCAATAAAAGAAAGGAGTCCAGCTGAAAGGGAACCATTTAAATAACTCGGCTGTTTTTTAACAATAAAATCGTAACTGACATATACATTACCAAATGGATACTACTATGGAGTGATCCTGAAATTAAGGAAATAATCTGAATTAGCAATTTCTGACAAGAAACAAATTCTTTACAGATCTCATAAATAAAGCATCTACTAGATACACTGAGGAGAGAACTGAAAGGCAATGTGACCATAACAAATAGATATCAGTTTATGGACTGCTACTTTTAACATCAAAGACATAAAAATTCTACATGTGATTAAAACATGTCCAAGCTTTTAACCAGAAATTAATTTAAAATATTGGCCCTTCATAAGACTGTCAGTAGCCACTGACAAATCAGTAAAGAAAGTGAAATTGCTTCCTTAGTCTCTTTAAGATGTGCACTATCAGTTTTTTTACTAGTACACTACAAGTTTTTTTTAAGACTTCATTTAAAATTAAACTTTTTAAAAAAAAATTAACCTTCTTTAGCTTAATAAGACAGCTATGTCTTCATTAACTGAAAGTCTCTTGTTGCAGAGCTGTTAAAACTGAATCAGGGTTTCTTCAGAAGCACATTTTAGATCAATGTACAAATGCAGCTGTTCAATAATAAAGCAGATTACATGAAAGAAGTTTGAATCCCTATGTACAGAGAAATTCAAATTGTATCTGGGTACTTATTCTGCATTTTGGGGTGGGAGGTCAGCCCTTAGACAGCCTTCAGGAATCTGTATAACTCTAAGGATATGTTATTTTAAGTACTTACCTTAAAGTACTACAAGTTAATAACTCGTAAAGTTGATGAATAGTACATGGACGTTCACTATACTAATCTCTCACTTTTTGTGTATATTTTGTATATATGTTCTTATAAAATTATATTGTAGAAACATATAAAAACAAAACATATATAACACATTGCCTCCCCCCACGAAAAAAAAAAGAAAAAGGACTTAAAAGCATGGCATCATTTATTTACATCAAAGCATCCCATAAATCTTAATTATGAAGAAGTAAAATGCACAAAAGATCTGTTAATCTTTCACAGAGGCCCCTGAAATGAGTCGATATCTCTCCAAAACTATCCTCAAAGGAAATGTAGTAAAGAGCAGAAATGAAAGGATGACAAGAAGGATGAATAAGACTGGTTGGTTCAACAGTAATATATGAAGAGTACTTAAATTAGATAGCAATGGCTGTAAAATCAAAGGCACCAAAAATCCAAGCAACAAAGAAACAATCATGCATACCAAACACTAATATTTATTGTATACCATGTGTGCTCCAAGCACTAGACACATAAAGGTAAATAAAACAGAGTTCTAGTCCTCAAGGAGTCTATAGAAAAACAGTCTATAGAAAAACAGGCAAGATAAGGATGGTTATTAAACGCAAAGGTAAAGACATACAAAAGGTACCAGGGCAACATGAGATACTTTTTAAAGCCCTGAAAGATAGTAAGAAGAATTCTGGAAGACAGTGACATTAAGCTGTGTAAGTAAGGAAAGAGGAAGAGATTCCCTGTACCCATGAGAGAAAATTCAAATCATTTCTTCAAATACAGCAGAATAAACTAAAAGCAAAGTGAAAAGACTGATTAAAAAAAAAAAACAGGAAAAATGTTATTCATGTCAAATAAAGAAATAACCTCCCTAATATTTAAAGACTAACTGAGGCGGGGGTGGGGGAGAGCAATAATTCAATGAAAAATGGCAAAAGATGTGAATTGATAGTTCACACAAAGAAGAAACAGAAATGGCCCTTAATCCTATGAAAAGATGTTCAACTTCACTGATGAGAGAAATGAAAATTCAAACTACACTGAGAAGCCAATAATACGTTCACTTAGAAAATTCATAAAGCCATACATTTATTTTGCATACTTAATTATAAAAATTTATCAAAGGAATGAGAAGACAAGGCACTGACTGGGAGAAAATATGTGCAAAAGACACATCTAATAAAGGACTGTTATCCAAAACAAAAAAAAACAAAAACACAAACCACCCTCTTAAAACTCAACAGTAAGAAAATAAACCCAATTAAAAAACAGTGCAAAAGACGTGAGCCGACACCACACCAAGAAGACATAAAGATGGCAAATAACCATATGAAGGCATGCTGTACATCATATATCAACAGGGAACTGCAAATTTAAATGAGATACCACTATAAACCTATTAAAATGGCTCACTTCGGCAGCACATATACTAAAATTGGAACGATACAGAGTAGATTAGCATGGCCCCTGTGCAAGGATGACATGCAAATTCGTGAAGCGTTCCATATTTTTTTCAATAAAAAAGTACCTAAAGTATCAAAAAAAAAAAATAGCCAAAACCCAAAAAACTGACAATACCAAACACTGGTAATAATACAGAGCAACAATAACTCTCATTCGTTGCTAATGGGCATGCAAAATGATACAGATGCTTTGGAAGACAGTTTGGTAGTTTCTTACAAAACCAACCATACCATTATAAGATCCAGGAATTGTGCTCTTTCGTACTTACTCAAAGGAGTTGAAAACTTATGTCCACAGAAAAACGTGCACACAGATGTTTATAGCATCTTTATTCATAATTGCCAAAACTTGGAAGCAATCAAAATGTCCTTCAGTAAGTGAATGGATAAACTGTGGTATATCCAGACAGTGGAATATTATTCAGTGCTAAAAAGAAATGAGCTCTCAAGCCACAAAAACACATGAAGGAAACTAAAATGTGTATTACTAAGTGAAAGAAGCCAATCTGAAAAGGCTACAAAATGTATGATCCAACCATTTGACATTCTGGAAAAGGCAAAACTTTGGAGACAGTAAAAAGATTAGTGGTTGCTTGGGGTTAGAGGGAGGGAGGGATGAACAGGCAGAGCAGAGGGGATTTTTAGGGTAGTGAAACTATTCTGTATGATACTATTACTATTCTGTACAATACTAAGTATCATTATGCAGTCATCAAAACCCATTGAATATACAACACAGAGTGAATGCTAATGTAAACTATGGACTCGATGACAATGATGTGTCAGTACAGGTTCATTAATGGTAATAAATGTACCACTGTGGTACAGACTGCAGATAGTGGGGGAGGTTGTATACGTGTAGTATAGAGTGTATGGGAACTCTGTACTTTCTGCTCAATTTTGCTGTGAACTTTAAACTGTTCTTAGAAAGTTTATTAATTTGAAAACGTGTATTTATAAATACACACCAAGATAACATTTTTCATCTCATAAAAATCCATATGTTTGATAACAATCTGTTGGGGGAAAAGGCACTTTTGTATATTGATAGTGGAAGTATAAAACAGAACCACCTTTATACAAAAGAATGTGGCAAACCCTAACAAAACATATGCAATTACCTTTTGGATCCAGCAATTCCATACCCTGCAGATACATCTAAGTACTAAAGGGCAGCAGAATATGCCAACCCAAAACATGCCACTTTGGCATAAGGACTGCTTTGAGCTGAAGGCCACTAAGAAGAAAAGCTCTCTGCTCTCTTATGTGCCTAAAAGCAGGACATAAATTTGTTGAAGTGTCCCACCTTCCCTCTCTACCAGGAAGGACAAGAGTTAATCACTGGAGGCAACTCTAGATTTATCAGCTCAGAGACAGCACCAGCAGAAGCTACATAACAAACTTTACTAACTAGCCCTTATCTAAGTTCCCCCACATATTTACCTTCCCAAAATTTGCCACCCCAGAAACTCAAAGTCCTTTTCGTCTTGTTACTTCTCTATTTATTGTTCTTTTATTAAGATGCTATATAAGCCCATGTTCTACTACCACCTTAAGTTACTCATTACTGAGTGCTCCTGCATGTAAACGCAAGGCAATAAACTTGTTTTGTTTTTCTCCCTGTTAATCTGTCCTTCGTCTAGACAAGCCCCAGCTGGAGAACCTAGGAGGGTAGAGTACAAATACATATGTGCGTGTGTGTGAATGTGTGTGTATTTACGTGTTTGCAGTGCTGTATATAATAACAAAAACACTGGAAATATTCCCAGTATCCATCAATAAAGGATTCCATCCACACACTGGGACACTATGCTCTGAAAACATAAATAAAGAGGAAATGCTACATGCTGATATGGAAAGATCTCAAGGGTATATTAGAAAAGTAGGGAAAAAAATCAAGACGTGGAATAATGTACACGATTTGCTATTTTTTGTGTAAGGAAGAGGAAAGAATATGAATATATATTCATATTTTCTTACATTTACACAAAGAAACTTTGAAAAGATAAAAAACTAATAAACATAGCTGCCCATAGGGGATGTGGGTAGAAGGGAAATAGGGTGGTCAAGTGTAATAGCAAACCTTCTCAATGTGTATTTATATTATTTTGATTTTTGAACCATGTGGATATATTATCTATTCAAAATTAAAATTATTTTAAAAATTAAATAGAACATTAGAGAAAATAGTTAAAGCAACGTATAAAAACCATTGTTTTCACTTTAAAACCGAACTGGGCTCTTTACTTTTTTTTCTACACACTAAAAACTCAAGATAAATAATTGAGGTTCTTTCAGAATTTGAGCCCCATCAAATTACTAAGATACCTATTTTGAGAATGAATAACTACTGAGAAATATATTATTAAAGAAACATAATAACATATGTCTTGGGACTACTACTTAATACAGGCTTTTCAGACAACAAATATACAAACTGTTAAGTTCTTGTACAATTTTTTTAAACTACTTATTTTTTCCAAATGGCTAATTAAAATGAAAAACCTCAACCGTTTCCTCCCAGTATGCTAGAAAGTTAGGTCAATGTTATATTGAGACATTTCACATCCAGGTCAAATTCTGGATGAATGCTCGAAACAAGGTGGCTTGCAAAAAAGTCAATGATAAGCAAGAAAGAAGGGGGAATAAATGAACCCAGCAAAACAAACCAAAAAATTCACTAGAAAACCTGGCTTAATGATGCCCTGTATGAGAAAGAGAAAAAAACAAAACAAAACAGAATTCATACCAAACCTAACAGCTAGGATTTGTTGAGTGTTTACTATGTACCAGGTACTATGCTAACTCAAAGTTTTAATCACCAAGCTACATTTGCCTTTCAAGGCCAACAAACAGAAAAGAGAGGGGTAAGAGGGATTAAATTCACTTTAGTTTAGGTTGAGTATGGATATATATGAAAAAGGACAGAAAACAAAAGAAAAACTTGTCAAGAAAGCCCATGAAAAAAACAATCGAGGGGCTTCCCTGGTGGTGCAGTGGTTAAGAATCCACCTGCCAATGCAGGGGACATGGGTTCGATCCCTGGTCCAGGAAGACCTCACATGCTGCGGGGCAACTAAACCCATGCGCCACAACCACTGAGCCTGCACTCTAGAGCCCGTGAGCCACAATTACTGAGCCCGCGCACCACATCTACTGACGCCCTACACGCCTAGAGCCCGTGCTCCGCAACAAAGAGAAGCCATCGCAACGAGAGGCCCGCGCACTGCAACAAAGAGTAGCCCCCCTCTTGCCACAACTAGAGAAAGCCTGCGCGCAGCAATGAAGACACAATGCAGCCAAAAATAAATACATTTTTAAAAAAAGAAAAAATTCCTAAAAAAAACCTAAAACAATTGATTCCTCTGATAAATGGAAGCTACAAGAAGATGTTAGAATTATGAGCATATGATGCTAAACTTGTTGGAAAAGGTTTAATAACAGCACATGATCCTTACAGTTGACTGTAATTCAGAATAAGGTACTTTTTAAAAAAAATACAAATACGTACAGATAAAAACACGTGGTAAAATGTTAACTGTTGGTCATTGTGCTATTCTTTCTACTTTTCTTTATGCTTCAAAACGTTCATATAAAAAGTTTGAGAAAAGTAACACTGTTCATATCAGTATTTATGGTTCACAATATTTCTCTTCAAGGAAAGAAAAAAGGAACATTTAGTTTGGGGAGGCACAAAAAAGCAAAAAAAACTTAAGTGGAGGAGACTGTCTTGAAAAAGGCAGGAAAAAAATACATTGTTCAGAGAGAGGAGCAAAAACAGAAAAGATAAAGAACTAGATAGATATAACATATCCATCTTGTAAATACTGACAGCAGATATATTCCAAATACAAATCTAATAAGCCCTAGCTCATCATTACTTCTGGTTGTTCTTAACACTTGTACTGTTAAAATGCAGTATTTTTGAAAACTGATGGTGCATCGTTTTATTAAGGAGAAAAAGGCCATCTTCTTTGCTCCATAAACACAAAATGTTGTCATTTTTGATTTGTAAAAACCAATTAAAATGTTCAACCTAGGGCTTTCCCTGGTGGCACAGTGGTTGAGAGTCCGCCTGCCGATGCAGGGGACACGGGTTCGTGCCCTGGTCTGGGAAGATCCCACATGCCGCGGAGCGGCTGGGCCCGTGAGCCATGGCCGCTGAGCCTGCGCGTCCGGAGCCTGTGCTCCACAACGGGAGAGGCCACAACAGTAAGAGGCCCGCGTACCGCAAAAAAAAAAAAAAAAAGATGTTCAACCTAATGACGGTTTTCATTTCTACATCATTTATTTCCTCCAATTACCTTTGTATCCACCTCTGACTTCAGCATTTGTTCACTAACAAACTGCATCAAATAAATTTTGCTGCAGAAACATCATAAAAGAAAGAATACAGTTGCACATCCTTTTAGCAACACAGAATAGATCCAGGTTCTTGTTGTAAAATGTTACATGATAAAATCCTTCCATCTGAATAAGTAACTGAATAAGAACAACCTATTTCCTTTGGGATCTAACAAATATGTTCACCAATTCCTGAGTTTGTGAAAATTCATGTAGAATATCATCTCCAGACTCATTCTTTAAGAGTTCACTTACATGATCAATTTCACCATATCCATACAGCGGTGTATCTACATTCACCTTCTGATATGTCTCATAATTATGAACATGTTCCTCTGTCAGTTTTCTTCTCTTTGCCATTATGGACAGAAAAAAATTTTTTTTTCATTCTCAACTGTGCTTAATGAAAGGTACAAAGAGAAAAATAAAAACTACAAAAACAGTGACTCCAAACTTCTTTCACACTTCCTTGAAAGATAATGCAAAACTCTGCACAATGTATGAAGAAAAGAAAGCTAAATATGATGATTTATTTCACCACCGCACCACCCTTCTAGGAAACCCCATCACTGTTCCACTTATAATTTTTAGTCTTTTTATTTTAGTCTAGTTGGGAATACATCAATTCTTGTTATTCACAGTAGTTATGTTCCATAAAGTCACCAAATACCTATTTAGCAAATACCGAATGACTGCCCCTAGGGAAAATACAAGATTAGGTTGCTACAAGCCTCTACATCACAACATTTCATCAACTGATCAATTCATAACCTTGTGTTATGTGCGTTTCCATTTAAAGACATCTTAATTATATTGTTGATTCATTAACATTGAATTCAGAGCCAACAGCACTGTAAACTCATGCCTCAATGGATTTTTTTCTATGACACATCATAGCCTTCTTGTGCTTAGGAACACTAGATAGCACCTCAGCAATATGCTTGGGGGCCATTTTAAACAGTGAAATCACCAACAAAAATGCAAAAAGTGTGGCATTAAATATATCACAAAAAGGACATATTATAACAGGAAGGCAAAGCAGTGCTTTGTTGAACCTCAGCTGGGAATCTACACATCGGGAGACTCATGTATTTTGCAGCCCTGCATGTGTGCATGTCCAGGAATGACCATGAAAAGCTCTGTGAGTATTGACTGACTATGATCCAGACTGATCTAGCATCTCTTAAAAGTTGCATCTTATTCGAAATTCTAAAACAGCTATTTGAAGGAAAATATAAACATTATCATTACTCTGTATCCTCTTTCATCTACAGATCTCAAAACCTTGTTATTATGGGATAAACTGGGTTACCCCCAAATTGATATGCTGAAAGTCCTAATCCCCAGTACCCCAGAATGTGACCTTATTTGAAAAATGGCCATCAAGGATATAATTAGTTAAGATGAGGTCATATGGAGCAGGGTAGGCCCTTAATTTGACTTGTGTCCCAATAAAAGAGGAATCATCGTCACAGACAAGCACACAAAGAGAATGCATGTGAACGACTGCTTGCAAACCACCAGAAGCTAGGAGAGAGGCCTGGAATGGATCCTTCCTTCATAATCTTTAGAACGAACCAATGCTGAGGACACCCTGATGCTGGGTTTCTAGCCTCCAAAACTGTGAAACAATACATTTCTGTTACTTAAGCCACCCAGTTTGTGGTACTTTGTTATGGCAGCCCTAGCAAACAAATACACTTAAATAAATATTTTTGGGTTCAAAACATTCCTGTCAAGTTACCCAAGTACTACCATCTTTGTTTTAAAGGTGATCCACAGAAATAAATAACTTATTCTGAATAATTCAATCACAGATAAACTTGATTTTGAAATTTAGAAGTTTCTAGTTCGAACTACATTATTTCCATACCAAACAACTTTTTAAATGGCAAAAAAAATTTACACAGAATTGGCAAAAGACACATTTCTCTAAACAATCTTTAAAATACAAGCTCAAAAAAAAAAACTTTTTAGAGAGCAAGAGCAAGTTGGCAATGCGTATTACAATTCTAAACATGCATGTCCTCTGACCCAGAAACTTTCCTTTTGGGAAACAACAATAACAACAACAGGAAATAACGTGACTTCCAGTAACAGGTAGGTAAATAAATTATGGAGTATCCATGTAATAGAAATCGGTGCTTCTATTAAAATGAATGTCTATACAGTATAACATGAAAAGATAAAAATACGTTAAATGAAAAAGAGAACCACAGAACTTTATGTATGTGTGTACAAGATTACGTATTTTAATACAGGTATAAAAGATATGAAATTATAAAGAAACAGTAGTAGTCATCTTTAGGATGTAGGGAAAAAGTGGCTTCCACTTTTCAAATCATTTATTTCTGTAACTTTTAAAAAGTTATAAAAATGTACTATTTTGGTAATCAGGGAAAAAAAGAATTTTTTTTTTTTTAAGATATAGTAAGTCCCCAAATTATAACTGACCCCAAACCCCACAGGAACAAATGTCCTTTGTTTCTCCAATTCAAAATACTAGGGAAATAACTAACCTGGTCTGATAAATTTTCTTCTCTAGGAAACAGTGGCTATAGTAAAGTATTATTTATATTTCAAATGTGATACACAGTTAAGTTAAATGCTGCTCACAAATATCTATCTTAAGCTTTCTGGAACCAATAAAGCAAGAGAGCTAAACAAGCCAGGATAAGTGATGCGTGAAGATAATTTCTGACACCCAAATGTAAAACTCCAATGAATTTTTCCACAGAAAATGTTACAAAGCTCAGTTAAATATAATTATTGATAGAGTATTACACTTAGGTATAATGTGTTTTAAAGATGGGTTTGAAAACCCATTTATGATACCTAGCAGTATTTCCATGAGCAAAGAAAAATTTAGAGTTTTTAAAAACACAATTCTGGGCTTCCCTGGTGGCGCAGTGGTTGAGAATCCACCTGCCAATGCATGGGACACGGGTTTGAGTCCTGGTCCGGGAAGATCCAATGTGCTGCGGAGCAACTAAGCCCATGCGCCACAACTACTGAGCCTGCACTCTAGAGCCCGTGAGCCACAACCACCAAAGCCCACGCGCCTAGAGCCCGTGCTCCGCAACAAGAGAAGCCACTGCAATGAGAAGCCCGCGCACCCAACGAAGAGTAGCCCCAGCTCAACGCAACTAAAGAGAGCCCGCGTGCAGCAACGAAGACCCAACACAGCCAAAAATAAATAAATAAAATCTACGTTTAAAAAAAGAAAATCTTAACTCTTAATGTGGTATATGAGCTTAATGAAGTTCTACATGTATGTTTAATTAAAAAAGAAAAAACTTCAACAGTTTGAACAACTGTCAGTGTTTTATACAGAGAACAAAAATCTTTGTTGATATTTTATTCTCAAGTTATCAGGGTCTAAAAAAATATATAGTTATGAATAGCAACAAGCACAGTCATGTTAATAACAATTACAAAACTGGAGGTCAGAAGGAATATACTTTGTGAAAAGCTAATTTTAAGAAGCTCCATTTCAGGGACTTCCCTGGTGGCACGGTGGTTAAGCATCCACCTGCCCGTGCAGGTGACACGGGTTCCAGCCCTGGTCCGGGAGGATCCCACATGCCGTGGAGCAACTAAGCCCATGCGCCACAACTACTGACCCTGCACTCTAGAGCCCGTGTGCCACAACTACTGAAGCCTGCATGCCTAGAGCCCGTGCTCTGCAACAAGAGAAGCCACTGCAATGAGAAGCTCATATACAGCAACTAAGAGAAGCCCCCACTAGAAGCAACTACAGAAAGTCTGCGCGCAGCAACAAAGACCCAACGCAGCCACAAAAAAAAGCAGCTCCATATCAATTACTTAGTAAATGTTTAATTCAGCCAGAATCCTCTGCCTACTATGCCTCACTAGTTGCTGTAAATATAGATTTTCCTCTTCCCTTCTCTCTGAATAACTCAAAACTCCAACTAGAGCAATGCAAAGTTCACTTATATCCATCTCTAGAAATTTAATGTTCACAAGATGCTATACTGTGAAATTAAAAAGGTACTGTGTAACTCCATTCTTGTATAAAAATATGTCACATACAGCCCCAATATATATGCAGAGAAAAAACTGGAAAAATAAATACTAAATTGTCAACACTGATTATCTACACGTGTTTTTTTCTTCTTTTATGGTTCTTTAATTGTTTAATTGAACAAGTGAATGTGTAGTTGACACATTTTACGATGCTGAATTTTTAAAAGATGAAGACATTAGTCACTTGGGATTAGTGAGTAACACCAATAAATAGTTCAGAATGCTTTTTTTTTACTTTAAATAATCATATTGCTAATTTTGTGATAGAGATAACAAATAATCAAATGGCTACTTCACTCAAGGCAGCATGTTATTTCCCTATTCCTAAAGTAAAATTATTGTTTACTGACACTTTTTAAAGGATGTCTAATATGATCATATAATGATCATCATAAAATATATTCTAAAAAATTAAGAATTAAGTAAAACAAAAAATATTTAATGAAAATGCTTATTCTCTAAAATTATTACCAATAAGAATTTGGAATGGTACAACTCATAGTCATGAAAACATTTTAATAAGTTCTTTGATAAAACCAAAACTTAACATACAGTAACTTACATGTCTTGGTTGACAGCCCATAATAATGTTCATATGGAGATGCAACTAGATTTAAAAATTCTTTATAACGGATATGTTTACAAGCTCATACCCCTTTTATGCATTCTTACCTACATACAGGTAACATAAACAAGACGATTATGTGCCTGGCACTGTGCTAAGCCCTTTGTTTAATCTCATTTAATCCTCATAAACATCATGAGACAGGTATACCATCATCCCTACTTCACAGATAAAGGCACTAAGATATAAACATTTCCCTACTGATTGAACTGTTGTCCTTTTGTTAATAATACTTAAACAACAAGGTTATGTTTTAATAATCTATTTTCAAAACATACTTAAAACCGTATAAATACTTAGGGCTTTACATTATTTTTTCTTCAGGACAGTCCTTTCTTTATGGCTAGGAACTGCTGAAATTAACTGCTTTGAAGAGGAAAGAAGTAAAATTGAAATATAAAGACTCCAACATAAATATACTATCAATCAAATAACTGCTTTACTTCAATTTCTTTTTAAGACTAGCAAGAATGAACCCTCAGAATATACTGCCAGAATTTTTGTTCTGTGTTTTCTTAGATACTTTTTTGTATATTTGGCATTCATTCATCACAGAGACAATTAACTATATTCTTACTTTCTATATTCTTGATGTTGACATAGGAATGGTGGGGGGAGGGGATCATAGACACCAGAAGTGTCGCCGCCTCCCAGGACTAGCTAATTCCTAAAGATAACAACTTGCCTACCAACACCTGCCTTTCATATGCAAATTGACCAATCCAGAGTTCATTCCACCAACTATCTCCTTATCTAACTCTCACACACCAAACCCATATCTCCCTTACCTTAAATCAACCCAGGGCCAGGTATCAGGAAACAAGAAACCAACCCTATAGACCAAAGCCTGGAGGAATTAATCAAACTAGCCAATCCTAATCTGTTTATTCTGCCTAGTTTGCCTTTCCCAGGAAAACCTCAATAAGGCTACAACCTTAAAATCTCCCCTGAGCTCTTGTTTTCTGCCTCCTGACTACCCTGGTATCTTCCCCTGCAGCTCTGTGTGGCATGCAGTGACCTCCTCTCTCTGGAACCAGTGAGCATAATGAACTTCCAAGCCTCATTCTCTCTTCCCTTTATGGCCACAATGACTTTACCATACCATATCCAACATGCACATTCTTAGAACAGTTTACAAATTTAAAAATTTAAATTTAAAGGTCAGCTTATCACTTTGGGAGGGGCAGGTTTAAAAGTATGAATAAGCAGAATTTAAGTGTCTGTTCCTCAAAATATCAGTACACAAACTATACCTTCTGTTATAGACTGTATGTTTGTCACCCCCCTCCCCCAAATTCATATGCTGAAATTCTAGCCCCCAATGTTATGGTATTAGGAGGTAGGGCTTTAGGAGGTAATTAGGTCATAAGGGTGAAGCCCTCATGATTAGTGCCCTTTCTTAGACAGCTCCCTCACCCTTCTACCATATAAGGACATAATGAAAAGATGGCCATCTAAGAACCAAGAAGCAAGTCCTCACTAGGTAACAAATCTGCTAGCACCTTACCTTGATCTTGGATTCCCCAGCCTCAAAAACCGAGAGAAAAAAAAAAAAAAAAAAACGAGAGAAATACAGGTTTGTTGTTTAAACCACCCAGACTATAGTAATTTTGTTGTAGCAACCTGAATGGACCAAGAAATGTTCTAATTAATACTCTTCAGTAAATAAACTTTTGAAAATAAACGATGACTCTAACTCCTATCATTTATGTGCTTCTCACAAGAACAAAAAAGGCATCTATGTTTTTTCTGTTATTACTATATCTTTAGTCTAACAGTAAAGGAATTGAATTTATTTTATATCTTGCTCTGATATAACATTACCTCTAAACAAAACAAACATATATTTTGGGGAAATTTTGGTATAATTTTTGAATATGAGCTCCAACAAGGTAACTGAAGACTAAACATAAGTACTTTCATGGTTAGCACAACGTCTAGGACAAAGTAGACATCCTCTGTTGAATAAATGCCTGAATTTCAGTTCTAAATGAAAAGATACGTATTGTCTATCTCAAGCATATAGCCACTTCAGTGTAAGGCTTACCTAAAATTACATTCTCACACTACATTAATGGCTTTTTTCTTTTTAGAAAACGTTTATTGAGCACTTACCACATGCTAGGCATTGTTCTTTGCACTTCATGTGATATCTCACTTAATCCCTTACAACCACCCTTGGCATGATTATCCTAATTTTACAGAAGCGAATACTTAACACAGAGACTAAGCTATGTGCCCAAGATAACATAGTTAAGAAGTGAAAGAGCCAGGATTTATATCCAAGCACTCTAATTCCAGAGCCTACCCTTTTATTTTAAAAAAATTAACAGATAATATGTCTACATTTTTTTTTAAATACATGTAGGGAAAAATCTGTGTCTATCATCCATGTCTTCTACCAGTCTAGTTCTCACCCCTTATCTTACCTCTGCACCAAGAATAAATATACCCATTATTAGTTGGATATATTCTTCCAGGGTTTTTCTTAATATATCTATAAGCGAATACAAATGTATATTTGTCTTTTTTTAATCCAAAATACAGCTTTATACACAATGGTCTACACCTTGCTCTTTTTACTTAATTTATCTTAGAGCTCTTTCTATATTAGTATGCAAAAAACTCCTTCATTCTCTTCATAACTATATAGCATTACACTGACTGAATTATTTGACCAGTTCCCAACAGACTGTCATAAGATTGTTTCTAATATTTGCTATTATAAACAATGTTGCAGCAACACTCATTTCGTATATGTACAAACATAGCTATCAAATCAAGGGCTATACTCTTGGACTTCTTGGAGAAAGGGTTTGTGCATTTGTAATTCTGATACATGCTGG
This sequence comes from Phocoena phocoena, assembly GCF_963924675.1. NCBI lineage: Eukaryota > Metazoa > Chordata > Mammalia > Artiodactyla > Phocoenidae > Phocoena > Phocoena phocoena. The sequence continues at coordinate 63,961,537 of NC_089234.1, read as the reverse complement.
CAAAATAACCCTCATAAGGGTTTATCAATTTACACTAACAACCTATGAACACTTATTTACTGACAGCCTCACTATATAGATGGTACCCCAGTCATACACATAGTCTTCTGCATTTCTCTTAGTATGAATGAGGCTGAAGAGTATTCACTGTTTAAAAGTCATTTGTATTTCCTTTTCTGTGAAGTGCCTCTTCCTATCCTTTGCCCATTTTGCTACTGTCTTCTCCTTATCTCATCAATTTCTAGGAGTGCTTTATATCTCGGAGACTTGCATTTTGATTTCAATATAAATATTAAAATTCATAAATATTTCCTATTTGTCTTTTAACTTTTACAGTGACTTCTACATAGCAAAATTATTTTTACTTCCATGCAGTTTACTTTATCTTTTCACAATTCAGAAAGGATTTCCTGACTCCAAAATAATTTTAAAATAATTAGTCCATGTTTTCTTTGAGCACATTTATCATTGTAACCTTTACATTTAAATATGTGATTCATTTGGAATTTATCAAATACATACATGGCGTGAGGTATTAATCCAACTCTTTTATTCCCTAGACGATGCTCCTACTTATACCAAGATCATTTATTGACTATCCCTCACTTGAATTTTTTTCTCCGTTGATTAGTTTATGTCTGGGCTTTCTATTCTATTTTAATATGTCTATTTGTGGGGCAGTTTTAACTACCAAGGCTTTAAAATTAAAATATGTTACTATATATATATATATATATATATATATATATATATATATATATACACACACACATATATTTCGCCCTTGTTTTTCAGAGTTTTCCTGGCTACATTGGTTTACATTTTCCATATGAACTAGAGAATCCATTTGTCAAGTTCCTGGGGGGGCGGAAAAATAAAACACTTGCTATTTTTATCAGGATCATATTAAACTGATATTAATTTTAGAGAAACTGAAAGGTCTATGTCGGTTGAGTATTCCCATCCACAAATGTGGTTTCAATTTTTCAAGTTTTTTCTATCCCTCATACGTACTTTCAAGTCTTCTTCATATTATGTCTCACACATTTCTTAGGTTATGCCTAAGTCATTTTGTCTTTTTCTTGCTATTGTAAATGCTGCCTGTGCTTTGACTGTTGACATCTAATTGAATCTTGTTTCCACTAGGTTTTGTTTTTTAATTGAGGTATAGGTGATTTACAATATTATCTAAGTTTCAAGTGTACAACATAGTGATTCACAATTTTTAAAGATTATACTCCATTTATAGTTATAAAATATTGGCTATATTCCCTGTGCTGCACAATATATCTTTGTAGCTTATTTATTTTATACAGAGTAGTGCCTCTTAATTCCCTACCCCTATCTTGCCCCTCCTTCCTTCCCTCTCCTCACCTGTAACCACTAGTTTGTGCTCAGTATCTCTGAGTCTGTTTCTTTTTTGTTATCTTCACTAGTTTGTTTTATTTTTTAGATTCCAGAATTTATAGGTAAAGCACCTAAACTTTCCTCCAATTGTCTTCAAAAACTCCTAAGGGTCCTCAGGGTCTCTTTTAGCCTTACCCTATTCCTTCCTCACTTTCATTTCTCCTTCACAGAAGCAACATCATTCTCTCACAGGGCACATTTCCCAGGGGCTCTTGCCTACATGCCAGCACATATACAACTTATAGTTACAATTATTTCAGCCATTAGTGAAATCAAGAACTTCTATGTGACTGCATCTTGTGACTTCAAAACCTTTGTTTCCTTGGGGACTTCCCTGGTGGTGCAGTGGTTAAGAATCTGCCTGCCAACGGAGGGGACACAGGTTCGAGCCCTGGTCCAGGAAGATCCCACATGTCGCGGAGCAACAAAGCCCACGTGCCACAACTACTGAGCCAGCGCTCTAGAGCCCACGAGCCACAACTACTGAGCCTGCACTCTATAGAGCCCACGTGCCACAACTACTGAAGCCTGCCCGCCTAGAGCCCGTGCTCCACAACAAGAGAAGCCACTGCAATGAGAAGCCTGCGCACCACAACGAAGAGTAGCCCCCGCTCGCTGCAACTAGAGAAAGCCCAGGTGCAGCAACGAAGATGCAACGCAGCAAATATAAATAAAATAAATACATTTTTAAAAAAATGATGAAAGGTTAAATAATCATTAAAATATCCCTAAACAGTATTTTAAAACCATGGGGAAATATTTACTAAAGTGTTATTAAATTATTACTGAAAAAAAAAAAGTTGATAAGGAAAAACATATTCCCAGTCCATAATCGGAAACATATATGAGTATAGAAAAACTGTCAAATGATGGCAGTATTTATCTGTGCATGATGGCATTATGGTTGATTTTTATTTTCCCTATATTTCCTGATTCCCCTCCCAAGAATATGTAATAAGGGACTTCCCTGGTGGCGCAGTGGTTAAGAATCCACCTGCCAACACAGGGGACACGGGTTCAAGCCCTGGTCTGGGAAGATCTCACATGCCGTGGAGCAACTAAGCCCGTGTGCCACAAGTACTGAGCCTGTGCTCTAGAGCCCCCAAGCCACAACTACTGAAGCCCGTGTGCCTAGAGCCCATGCTCCACAGCAAGAGAAGCCACCACAATGAGAAGCCCGTGCACTGCAACGAAGAGTAGCCCCCCCACTCACCGCAGCTAGAGAAAGCCCGCATGCAGAAACGAAGACCCAACGCAGCCAAAACTAAAAATAAATAAGTTTTTAAAAAAGAATACGTAATAAAACTATGAAAAACTAAAAATGTGTTATTTCAGAATAGTATGACACGCAGCAAAGGAATAAAATGAAACTAAACTTAGACATTAATAAAGAAATAAGGTATTTTAAAATAACGTGAAAAATACATTACTAAAGAATTATAGAATGTTTTCCTTATGGCCAAGGAAAGCTAAAATAAAATTCTGCCATACTAGAACTGAAGAAAAAAGAGTAATTCCAGGTAAATAAATTATTATGGTTTAAAGAAAGCCACCAAAATTCAAGAAATTTCCCTTTTAACAAAATTAACTCCAGTAATACAACTGTACACAGCACAGATTTTTCTAGCATGTAAAGGAATCACAACAATTCATTAAGATAATAATGAATAATTATTGCCTTTTAAGTTCCATCAGCATGGGGGAAAAAAAAAACCATAGAAGCTGAAATAAGATAAACCATGAGCTTTTTAATACGGATTCTTTATTAATGTTTCTCACTTTTCTACTCACTTAACACAATCCTAGTCCAAAGAAACCCTGTAACAATGGCTGAATACATGTTCTCTATTAGTTTTAATATGTATCCCAAGTACATGATATGCCTTACAGCCTAGGAAAACTTAACATCTATGAAATGAGACTTGATTTATTTCTTCAAAGCGATTTTAAAAATAATGCGGGAGCTTCCCTGGTGGCGCAGTGGTTGAGAGTCCGCCTGCCGATGCAGGGGACACAGGTTCGTGCCCCGGTCTGGGAAGATCCCACATGCCGCAGAGCGGCTAGGCCCGTGAGCCATGGCCGCTGAGTCTGCGCGTCCGGAGCCTGTGCTCCGCAATAGGAGAGGCCACAACAGTGAGAGGCCCGCGTACCGGGGAAAAAACAAAAAACAAAAAACATGGGGTTTGTGAGAAATGAGCTCTAACAACAGTGCTACACTCATGTGACATATTGGGGACATGAAACCCAAAGAATACAGTCGGCCCTCCTTATCCGTGAGTTCTGCATCTCAGCATTCAACCAACACGTGGATGGAAAGTACAGCTGACCCTTGAACAAGATGGGTTTGAACTGCAAGGATCCACTTATACATCGGTTTACTTCAATAAATATAATGCCTGTATTTTCATTTTACAGATCTTTGTGTAAGGGTAAAGTTTATGCTCAGAGATCACAAAATGTGGAATAATAAAGCTAGGGTTTGAGTTCTGATTCTATCCAAACTGTTTCAGCTTCTTGCCCTTGGGTGAGTCACTTTCAATCCCTTTGTTCTTAAGGCAGAGATAGCAGTATGGAGCCTTTCACTTGCATGGGGGATCAGTACCCCCAACACCCATGTTGTTCAAAGGTCAACTGTATTTGGGGAAAAAAAAAAAATTCCAGAAATTTCCAAAAAGCAAAACTTGAATTTCCCATGCCAGCAGCTATTTACATATCATTTACATTGTATTTATAGCTATTTACATTGTATTAGGTATTATAAGTAATCTAGAAATGATTTAAAATATATGTGTAGGTTATATGCAAATACTATGCCATTTTATATAAGGGACTTGAGCATCCATGGACTTTGGTATCTTCGAGGCTCCTGGAACCAATCCTCCACGGATTCTGAGAGACGACTGTACTTATACTAAGGTGATAGAACCTAGACCATCTTGGCTATCATCTGTAACAAGAATCCTTAGTAACTGCTCAAACTGTGAAACTTTCCATACTCCTGTTCTTTCAAGGAACATATGTGGCTCACTTCCAATCAGAAAAAAACACTAACATACCAAACACAAAGAGAAAATCATTGGTTCAAAATCATTTAAAGAAGCCCCTGTTTGTTAGACTGTTCAGATTAGGCATCTACTACTATCATTGCTTCTCTGTGGGTTAATGGTTTTATAAAGCATTCACCAAACCAATGCATCCTACAGAGAGATACATGGCAGACTTGATACAACATAATTAACCCAAGTTCCAATGTTAGCCACCAAATCAGTTCTGCCTGGCAGTTACTATGGACCTTGGATAGTAGCACAGCACAGCATTAGACAACAAAGAGATAGAGAATATGATATATAACAGAGGAAAGAAGACTGTGTGTTACCACAGTAAGTTTTTGTTCCTTTGCTTAAATATTCTTCATACCACACAAGGTTATGATGAAATACCAAAGTGGTATCACAATGCAAGCATCTTGGTAAAATAATGATTCATTTCAATAGGCCATCAATAGAATGGCAAAAAAACAATCTGTGCATTAGTATTTGATCTGCCTCAAATAGAAGATACTACTGTAAATAATTCTAAACATAAGCACAATTTAGTGAATAAGGTAGGAGACTGGTAGACTTAAATTTTCAGATTCAATTTATAGCTGTTCACCAGTCACCTGCTGTTTTGACAAGTTACTTACCAACTTGTGCTGCCATTTCTCCGTAAATTTATCCCCTAAGATGAGGATAATTCTTGCAAATTGTGTCACAAGCATTTTGAAAGGAACCATGAGTTATTGTGTAATGCTCTTGAAATTCCTCAGATGTAGGGTCCTACACAAAGTAAAGTATTATTATACATCTCTCTAACAGTAGTCATCTGTTTGCATTATGATTTTTTTTCCCTACCCTCAACACTGTGATTCTTGGACACTAACCTTTCTCAAAGTAAAGCATCCAAAGCAAGCCTCCATTCCTGAACCAAGTAATTATTTTTTCAAGTCTTCATATCATCCACATCCTTCTCTTCCTTAAAAGGTATTATGAAAATTAGTAGTTATAAAACATAATGAGCTTCTTTGGTTCATTAAGGAATATATGGGATTATTTGAATTTTTTAATCCACTCTTATATGAACAATTTTATTTCCCATATTTATACATTTATTTTCCTATATTACTTTTTAAATTTCAACTATATTTTAAGGAGTTCATTTATAGATTTATGTTTTATGAAAAGAGAGAGCAGGTCAGAAAATGAAGAAGCAAGAAAGGCAAGCAAATTACTGCTATATGACCAAAATGTTTTTATTGGAACGATCAACAATAGAAATTACCATTTTGGGCCACAAAAAACAGAATCAATGCTCATAATATTTTTATCTTCAGTAGAAGAGTTGAGCACAAGCTACAAAAAATTTTATCATACTATTCAAAACTTTATCTATTACTGGCTTTGCAATGAAGTCAGTCTTCAGTTCAAGAATAAAACATATATATTTGAATTTTTAGTTAATGTTGATACAATATTACATCTGAAACTAGAATTCTCAACCTTCTTACACAGTTCCTAAAATGGCTTCTCTTTGAATTTATGCACAGGGAAGGGACTGGGGAGGGATTAAAAAAACATGATGTCATCATTGTACACCTTTAGTCATAAAATAGTAATTTTTAAGAGTTTTTTAAACCCTCAGAATTACATTAAAATAATGATGTAAACTAGTTTCCTCCTTGAATAAATATTCCTCTACCTTCTAAATATGGCAGGGGCAAAACTTTGTGGGATAAAGATAAAACCACAGGGTTTAGAATGTTCTCTTAATATTTACTATTCTAGTGGTTAAGCTCTTTTAACTTCAGTTTCCTCATCTGAAAAAGGGGGACCATAACACCTGCCCTAGCTAACAAGCAAGACTGTTGTGAGGATTAAATAAGATACATAATCTATGCAAAAGAACTTTGTACACCATAAAACGCTATTAAAACAGTCATTTTTAACAAACTGTATCACATTATTTTCAAATTATGGACATAAAATAGTTTAGCACTGTTTCTAACACAAAACAAATGGAAACAGGTGTGTAAAACATATATTTAGGTCCATGGACACCAAATTCTACCTATGGTGGATACACAGTGAGTAAATAATCTTATTAAGAAAAGTACACTTTCTAAATGTTATCTTAAAATTTCCAGAAGCAAATCTGGAAGTACAAAAATAAAACTAACACTTTATTTAGGTGGACTGACCTAGCACTTTGAAGATTAAATATACTATTTACCTATTAGCTACGAATTAAGGAAAAAACTGAGCGCCTCTAGATTTTAAAAGGTTTAAAAAAATTCCTATGAAGGAAAAATACATACATGAAAGTGAAATAGATGTTCACATCTCTGGAAATAGTTCAGAAAGAGCTAGTAGTGACAGCAAGGATTATACATATACAAGAGAACGGAGATGAACATGGATGTAATCTGCACTCTTGGTATAATAAAGGAAATCAGTGAAATCTTCCCATGTGGTTACTAGAATGTCCAGAATGGAAACTTCTCCCAACAGGCCATAGGTCAAATCTATTTACTACACTGTAAGGCTGAGTCCTCCAGGACGTTACCATGACTCTCAAGAATAGCTTATCCTTAATGAATGAGGCGACCTCTTTCTCTTTTACTTCTTAATATTCAGTATGCTTATAAAGCCAATCTCTATAAGAAAACAATTCTTAGCTTTCTGTTTGCTTTCTTCATGACACAAGTTTAAAGCTCTGATGAAGTGAACTATTGTTTATTACATGGTCCTAAAATTCAACCAGACTCATTCTGTTACCCAAAGACTTCAAAAGCAATTAAATGAGAACTCTGTATCTTCTAATTCATTCCTCAAACTCACAAATTAAAAAAAAAAAAGGCTAGAAAAGGAGTATATTTAAATCATTAAGGAATTATTCCAAAGAGAAATAATTTTGGTTAAAAACATTATTACATTTTCCACTCAATCCCCTTAAATCAAAACTGAGGTTAAAAGATTAAGCTCCTATCAGAGCAACTACCTACCTCCCTTTGAACTTTTACTTTTTCCTACCTCTTTAACTAGGTACACTTCAATACATCACTGAATCTGGACTTCTAGCAATAAAAAGTTTTTCTCAGGATAAGGATTCTCTTCCATAAAACTATTTCAGCTCTAGATTTATCTTCTGGCTATTTATGTGACCAATCATTGAATTAAACTTAAGGCTTCATTTTCTCCCAGAACTCTTCAATTCTATCCCACAATGACATTTCCCATCATTTAAACTTCCCAGTCTCAAAATACATACCACATCAGGTCAAATTTCAATTCTCTCTAGTTATTTCATTTACATATGCCTTAATGCCCAACCCAGGCTCTAAATTTTTCAAAGACAAAGTTTATGCCTTTCATTTTTCTATTCCATAGACTGTGATGTACTCTGGACAACAAGGCAATCCTAAACAGGTATCAAAAATTAGGTGAACCCACCCTCCCAACTTTATATCGCCAAATATTGCTTCCACGATGAATCAATAGAGTGATATAAATGTCACAACGTAATCATCACAGTGTCAGCATGACCACAAAGAAGCCTCTTCTGGCTAGTTAAGTTTCTCAGAACCTCACCTATAGGGTTAAAAGCTGTTCCAGGCACTATAATAATCATTATACTATTAGTGCACAGCGTCTATCACCCTTGTGTTGGACACAGAACAGATGTTTAATAACATTTAAAAAATGTAAATCTTAGTAAATTTCAGTAACTATATTGGCAATTTCTTTTTGCTAGCTTTCTACTTTCTACTTGCCCTGAGTCCTCTGAGAAATTACTAAAGCAATACAGAGATATGTTCAGTTATTTCTGAGGGGCATGTTAAGTATAAGAATAGTAACAGCCCCAATACCATGAAAATCTCAACCTGAGGCAGCATTCCAAGCTAAGCAAAAAAGGTAAAGGATCCATCTGCCTCTGAAGCAGTGATAACAAATACATATCAATAAATTACCATTCATGTCTAACAACATGACAACCTCAATGCCTAAGATCATGAAAATCTGATAAGATTCCATAGAATATTCTTCATGAGGTAGAGTACAAGAAAACTACCATTTACCTTGAGTTTTGCAATAATTAAACCTATTGTATTAAGCATCACTACTATTCATCCAAAAAAATTAAATTACAAATCAAGGCAGAAGAAAAGAGATTAAAACCCTATCAACGAAGGATGAAAACTACACCATAATTTACAAGTTAGAAAAGTGAGGCTGGGCATGGTGGTGAGATGGTATGAAAAAAGAGTAACATACCTTAATTTAATACCTTATTACACTTATATTAACCTCTCAAAAGTAGACTAACAATAGAAACCACTTAAATAATGACGTGGTAAAGAAAGATAACTGCCATAGAAAATACTGAGGTGCCATTATTGTTAAAGTTAAAAGAAACTGTAAATCAGTACAGCTGTAATATTATCTGAATTTGCCATCTTAAGAATTAACTTTTAGTTAACACAACTGAAAGTGCAATTCACATAACAATTTTTCTAAATGTGGTAATATTTGACCTTAAAATATGTATATCCAGGAAAACAGAACATGAAATGTGACCAAATTCCTCAAAATTCTCATTACCCTACAAATTATTCTAAATTTGGTTCGTATGGCTACTACATAATCAGGACATCTCATAGACACAAAACTTTTAATAGCTAGTGTTATTACTTGAAAGTAAGATACTAGGGAAATAAAAGATATTTCAAACTAAATGAAATCATGTATTTAAAATATAATAGGAAGAACAAGAGAATACTTAGGATTATATTTTCAGCAACTAAGTGAAAGTAAAAAGCTTTCATCTTAATTTTCCCCCTTTCTGATACATGGAATACAACACAGTAAATTATGCATTTAAAATCTGCCCAGGGCTTCCCTGGTGGCACAGTGGTTGACAGTCCGCCTGCCGATGCAGGGGACACGGGTTCGTGCCCCGGTCCGGGAAGATCCCACATGCCGCGGAGCGGCTGGGCCCGTGAGCCATGGCCGCTGAGCCTGCGTGTCCGCAGTCTGTGCTCCGCGACGGGAGAGGCCACAGCAGTGAGAGGCCCGCGTACCACAAAAAATAAAAATATAAATATAAAATAAAATAAAATCTGCCCCCCCCCCCAAAAAAAGAAGAAGATAAAAAATAAAATCTGCCCAGGGTGGCTGACCAGTACTGATAAAAGAGGACCTACATACTGTATATTCTATACCAATATACTTAGTACCAAAGAAGATCTATACACTGCAGGGTGGTTTTCGCTATTGTTTTACATCACCATAATTATGTTCTGAAACCACAGCTTCATACAATAAGGGTTTGTAGGGCTTCCCTGGTGGCGCAGTGGTTGAGAGTCCGCCTGCCGATGCAGGGGACGCGGGTTCGTGACCCGGTCCGCGAAGATCCCACATGCCGCGGAGCCGCTAGGCCCGTGAGCCATGGCCGCTGAGCCTGCGCGTCCGGAGCCTGTGCTCCGCAACGGGAGAGGCCACAACAGTGAGAGGCCCGCGTACCGCAAAAAAAAAAAAATAAATAAAAGAAAAATAAGGGTTTATAGTAGCAGTTGTTAAAAAAAGAAACCACAAAATAATTACTTAGAAGCATGCAAACTGTAAAGGATCTATTTAATGCCTGGTTTGCTTTTAAAGCCTGATAAAAAGAAAACATGGGTTTAGGACTAGAGAAATTGTTTGACATTTCAAACTTAAATGATATAATTATTAGAAATAGCAAACAAAAAAATTTTCAACTTACCTGGTTTCTTTCTGGATTTTTCATGACCTAGCTGCCCTAGATCATTACATCCACATGTGTATACTGTTCCATCATCCAGAACAAATACAGTATGTCTGAGTCCACATCCTACATCTCGAACCTTTTTATTTATAAAAAAGTCACTTTTTCTGGGCTCTAGTACAATTTCTTCATCAATTCCACCCAAACCTAGCTGTCCAAAAGATGCATTTCCCCAGCACAACATGTTTGTAATTCTTTTGGTCTTCCAGTTTCAATAAAACACTCCCTTCTGAAACACTGGCAAGTTGGAGGTATCCCTATGTCTGAGAAGATAGAAAAAAAGTTAATATGACTTCAAAGGAAACATAATGTATAACTGCTCTTTCAAGTACTAGGCTACAATAATCACTATGTAGTAAACATGAAATTTACTTTATAATGTTACAGAAGTATCATTCAATTTCAAAAACCAATCAGTTGTATATTTTTTAAATTATCATACAGAAATGTTTAGGAAAAATACATCACTCCCCATGATTCTTTGCAAAATCTAAATATTAACTAGTTTTGACTTTTTGTTGCCTTATAATAGACTAATCAAATTGAAATATTAAGTATCCTGATGAAGTTAATCTTTTTTTTCCTTTTTGCTTTGAATAATTTCAGTGGGAGCAAGAAATATGACATCTATCCACTGGCCCCAAAATCAGATATATACTCAGTGAAAAATTTAGCCAACTACAGAAACATAAAACCTTGCAATCTCCCTCAAGTCACAGAATAATTAGATTTTCTAACACCTACCTCCACATTAACAGAAAACTGAAGTTCTTATCTGTACTAGAAATAAAGCCAATAATGGAAACTTTAAGTTTCCCACAACTTAAAAGACTCTTCCAACTAACAGGCCCCAGATAAAATTACAGTTCTCTAGGTAAGCTTTGATATTAAGAAAATCACCTCCAAAGATCATACTTTACAAATCAAAATATTAACACTCTGACCTCACTACTAATTTAATTTAAAAACTCAATCAGTGTACCTAATTATAATACAAAAGTATGCAGTTTAAAGATCAAGACTCTCCCCCAAAATTCAACATTTTCTATTTCGAGTGGGAACCATGACTGAAAAATATCTCCCGAAGGCGATCTACATCTATCTATACCCCTAAGACAATTATTTGAAGATGGAAAAAAAACTGCAAATAACTCCGGCACTGCCGATTTTTCAAGAATAGAAATGCGGACTGGGACACTGAGAGTTTGGTGGCGAAATCTGTAGAACTTTCCAGTACGGTGACTGAATATTTCTTCGCTTATATAGACACGGATAACAAAGAGTCCACTTCATCTAAACCTACACAGATTTTTAGATATATCGCGTTACTAAATAACACAATTACAGGAAGTCAGCCTTATTCCCGTGTAGGTACCCACATTCCTTACACAGAACCTAAGAAGTTTCAAAACCCAACTTTCCTAAGTGCGGGCTAGCAAGTGCTGAAGCTGTCTCATTCCATCCATGACCCATCCATTAAGAAAAGTTTGATTTTATTCTTTTGGGGGCATCAGAACCCGACAGTTCCCGAGAGTTCTGCACTGTCTTCCCGGTTTTTGTTTTGTTTTTTTAAGGAGAGGACAGGACAACACCCCAAATTCCAACGTACGAGGTTTAATAATCCTTTTCTTTAAAAAAGAGGGGTAATGGGAAAGGCGTCCTCTTGCCAGCAACAGGTAGGGGAAACAGAAGCAGTTTATTCCCATCATTCCCTGAATATGCACTGAGATCAGCTTACGGGGACCGGGAGAGAGAAATCATCTGCACACACCCAACCTCGCGGGCCGACCAGTCAACTGCTGCAGCCGTCCGCTCGCAGTAGCCGCAGACGCCGGCGCACGAGGCTCGGCACCTCGGCGGCCCTTGTCCCAGGGAGGCCCTTCCCCGGGGAGGTGCGACATTCCAGCCCCCGGGCCAGGGGGCCCGACACTGCCCTCGTCCCCCCACCCCCGCCCGAGGAAATGCTGAGAAAGCACCCAGCGCCAGGCCGGCCTGTATCCGCCCAGCCCCCTCCCTAACGCCGTCACACGCCCCCGAACCCACCGGGGCAACGACTCACCCGGCCCCTCAAGGCAGGGGAAGCCCAGGGCGGCTGGGGGCGGCGCCTCCCGCAAGAGGGAGGCAGCGCAGCAGCTGAGACAGGTCTCCAGCTCCCGGACCCTCCTCCTTCAGCCAGTGGCTGCGAACACTAGAGCTCCTCCGGCGCCGGTGAAGCTGCTCCGCGGCTCACCTCCTCGGCTCCTGAGAAACTTTACCGGGTTCCTCAGAGAAAAGCAGCCGCCACTGCTCTCTAGCCCAGAGCCAGCCGTCAGCGACCCGGATGGAGCGGGAGGGGAAGGACAGGAGGCGAGCGAGGCGGAGAGCGTTAGGGGTGGGGAAGAGTTGGGGCAGACTGGGGAGGAGAAGGGAGAGAGGGAGGAGGCAACGCGCGGTGAGGGGGAGGGGGTCGGCGTCGGCCGGAAGTGAACCGCGGAGCACGCGCGCGAGCCCGCCCACTTCGTGGCCCGCGCGCCTGCGCCGGAATCCTCCCAGGGCGCACCGACCCGGGCGCCTGCGCAGTGTGGTGCTTTCCCTTGCCTTAAGAGAAAAATGCCAAGCACAGAAGTTGGAATTTGCAAGACAAATGGAGGTGTTTGGTGTGTCTTGTCACAGCGTTTCAGCGTGCACTAGGGCCTTTTAGTGAAAAAAATCTCTTCCTTTTTTGGCTAGGTTGTCTTTTTGCCTATTAGTTCCAGTTTCTATTATTTTATTCCACCTTTATCCAAGGAGAATTTTAAGTAGCAGGTAAAACATCACAAATACGGATATAAAGGTTGTTGAAGTCTTTTATTTTATCCCTTAGCCCCAACTGGAGCTATTCTGAGGATGCCAGATGTATTGCAGCAATGATGGAGCCTACTGGCATTAAATATCAACACCACCAGTTCAGGCTCCTGATAAAGTGTTGGCTGCCATCACTTTCTGCACTCTCCCTGGAAGCTAAACTTATAATGCAGGGCCTCCTTCATTTAGAGAAAATTAAATAATGTATATGGCTAGAGTCCCTGCCTCACAAAAACAAACTCCGGATTTCCTAGGCCAGTCAAGGAGGAAAACCTGAAACAAGGCACTCTTGAAATTTTATGTCAGACTTTTCTAGTACCTTGACTTCAGAGTGAATGTTGAGAACCTAGAAAGAATTCCACGGTAAGCCATGTTTCTTTATCTCACTGAAAAATATATTTCAGATTGGAAAGTGTTTGTGCTAGAATATGTATGTGTTTTAGTTTCTTAGGGCTGCTGTAACACTATACTACAAATTGGATGGCTTGAAACAACAGAAATTTATTGTCTCACAGTTATGGAGGCCAGAAATCTGAAATCAAAGAGGCAGCAGGATTGGTTGTCTCTTGGGGTCTCAGAGAATCTTCTCCATACTTCTCTCTTAGCTTCTGGTGGCTGCTGACAATCCTTGGCATTCTTTGGCTTGTAGATGCACCACTCGAATCCCTGCCTCCATCTCCACATGGTGTTCTTCCCTGTGTTTCTGTGTCCAAATGTCCCTCTTACAAGGACACTAGTCATTAGATTAAGACCTGCCCTAATCCATTGTGACCTTTTTTTAACTGGATTGCATCTGCAAAGACCCTATTTCCCAATAAGGTCACATTCTCAGGCACTGGAACTTCAACCATCTCTTGGCAACCCAATTCAACCCACAACCTTATTTCTGTATATTACAGAAATAAGAATAAAAATGACAAGGTACTTAAGCAAAGAAAGCATAATTTCAATACTAGGAGTGGTGATGTTGCCCATGAAACATACTTCTTATTTTGATAGCTTCATTGCCCTTGTAGGGCTTTTGTTGTCTTTTAACCTTCAGGACTTGATGCCTCAGAATATATTATTAAAGGGGAAGTTATGGGATTTGGGTCTTTAAGATATGTAATAGATGCTGCAACAAATAAACACTAAAATATGAGTGTTAACATAATAAGAGTGTATTTTTTACCTTTTTAACATTCCAAGTGGGTGTTCCTAATGAGTCAAAACTAATTTCCAGGAACTTGGGGAGATGAGGGCACCAGGAGCTTCTTAAAACTTTTGTCTGGGAGGTGCCACATATCACATCTGCACACATAATGTTAGCAAGAACAACACCCCTAGATGCAAGGGGACTGGGAAACATAACCCCTGCTGAGTTCGCTGGTACTACTTTATGCCATAGAAGAGAGAGCATGAATTAGTGGACAGCTATCTCTGCTACATGGATGCATCTCTCGCTAGAATATTTTTAAATATAGGTCTTGCTTGTAGAAAGTGGAAAAGACTTTTCTAGATGTTCCTTTTAACCTTATAAATCTATGAAACTGTGATACAAGATCTCAGAAAATAGCCTGTGATTACCTTAAAAGTGAAACAAGTATAGGATCAGAAGTTTATTAGGATAATGTGAATTTGTTGTATAAAAGCAGCATGAGTAATTGATGATGAGTATGGCCTGTGGTGCTGGTTTGTCTGGACTCAGAGCCTGAGCCTACAGGCCACTCAGACCTCTGTCCTTCTATCCTCCCCAAAACACCTATAGACATTTACTAATGGTCTGTTTTACAGAAAATTACTTCTCAGTCACAATTTCTATAAATGGGGGAAGTTAATAATCTATACCTACCTCACTGGGTTGTGAGGATTTAATAAGGTAACATGTACAGTGCCTTGAACATGGCCAGTATTTTGTAAATGTTAGCTTTATTATTGCTAACATTATCTCTCCCGAAATAACAAGTAGTAAGAACTTTTGGGAAAGCATTCCATATCACAAATAATGATATAATTCTTATTTAGAACAAAAGTAAAATATTTTTTACCTATCGTGTTTTCATTTAAAAAAAAGCTCAGACTGTTGAGAGACCACTAAACTAGGTATTCATCCTGTCCCACTCTTTCCCCTGCTCCCTTCCATATAGCCATACTGCTTGTGCTGTACCCCACCTAACCTCCTTCATTCAAGTCTCTGCCCATGTCACCTCCCCAGTCTTCCCTGATCACCCTAACCAAAAAAACTAGCCCCTCACTCTCAATAACTTATCCTGCTTTATTTTATATCTGTTATCACTACCTGATATTTATTGTATAATACATAAATGTATAGTATTTTATTTATTATATTCCATATGTTATATATAGATAAATTTAAAATAATTATGTTGGGACTTCCTGATGGCACAGTGGTTAAGAATCCGCCTGCCATGGGCTTCCCTGGTGTGGCAGTGGTTGAGAGTCTGCCTGCCGATGCAGGGGACACAGGTTCGTGCCCCGGTCCGGGAAGATCCCAAGTGCCGCGGAGCAGCTGGGCCCGTGAGCCATGGCCGCCGAGCCTGCGCGTCCGCAGCCTGTGCTCCGCAACGGGAGAGGCCACAACAGTGAGAGGCCCGCGTACCGCCAAAAAAAAAAAAAAAAAAAAAAAAATCCGCCTGCCAAGGCAGGGGACACGGGTTCGAGCCATGGTCCAGGAAGATCCCACGTGCTACAGAGCAACTAAACCCGTACGCCACAACTACTGAGCCTGCGTGCCCAGAGCCCGTGCTCTGCAACAAGATAAGCCACGCACCACAACGAAGCAACTAGAGAAAGCCTGTGCGCCGCAACTAGAGAAAGCTTGTGCACAGCAACGAAGACCCAACGCAGCCAAAAATAAAAAAAAATTTATAAAAAATTAAAAGATAAAATAATTATGTAAAATCTATAAATATATATTATATAGGTAGATATATAAATGTTTGTCTTTTTCACTAGAAAGAAAACTCCATAAAGGCAGGGACTTTGTTTTCCTAAGTGCTCTGTTCCTTAATATCTTGAACAGTTCCTGGCCTATAGCATGTGCTCAAAAATTATTTATTGAATTAATTAATTAATGGTGCTGGCAACGTAAATTATTACAACCATTTTATAAGTAAATTCGGCAATATGTTTCAAGAGTCAGTAAATTTCATTTAACAATAGTTCATATTAACAGCAATAATTATTGTGAGACATTGCACAGAACTATTTACCTACATTATGTCACTTCTGGACTCTGTCCTAAGGAAATACAAGGTGGATTCAACAAATCTTTATTAAGCGCCTACTATGTGCCTCTTTCCCAATTCTGGTAGGTGAGAGAGAGAAAAACAAAAAGGCAGGCAAATAAAACTGTGAACAAAGATGTTTATTGTTATATTATTTCTAAAAGCAAAAATTAAAAACAACATAAGTTCCAACAGTGGGAAAATGATATGTATGGCAAGGTTAATCCTTTCATTGTTAACTTTGAAAGGACAGGATAGGGAATTCTCTGGCGGTTCAGTGGTTAGGACTCTGTGCTTCCACTGCTGGGGGACCAGGTTCGATCCTTGGTCAGGGAACTAAGATCTCATAAGCCGTGAGGAATGGCAAAAAAAAAAAGGAAGGGAGAAAGGACAGGATGGTATTGTCCGAAAGAATTTGTCACCTACTGCCACCAAATTGTAGATTCTACCTTGAGTGGACAACAGGAAAAGCCCGTTTTATTTTATTTTACACACCCTTGCTTTCCAAGGTTGGAGCCTTCAATCAAGTGGTTGCATGGCCATGTTTTCTTCAGTCCCTCAGTGAGTCCCTCCACCTGGAGAATTCTGTCCTTTTAATCCCCTGTCTTATGGGCCCCATGGTCATCCCTTCTCATTGGTCTTTGACCTAGCATTATGGCTTCAGCTTAGAATATACACATGGCACTCAGATATTTTAAGATTCTTCAACAAATCTTTACTGAACACCTACTCTGTGCTGCCTTCCCGTTCTAGTAGTAGAGATAGGAAAAAACAAGTAGGCAGGCAATAAAAGTATTCCAAATTGTAATAAATACTAAGGAGACAAACAAGAGATAGAGATGGAGAATAACAGAGTAGTAAGTCCTTGAACAGAATGGACAGTAAAGTCCTCAGTGGAGGAGTTGCTATTAAAACTGAAACCAAAGAGAAGGATCAAGCCTTGTGAAGATAGGGATGAGAAAATATTCTAGGTGGAGGGAGAAACACGAAGCCCTTGAGGCAGGAAAGAACTTGGCATTTTCCAGGAACTGAAAGAAAATTAGTGTAGATGGAGCACAAGGGTACAAGAAATGTTTGGTGACAGGCAGTCAGTAAGAGCACATTAAGGAGTTTTACTCTAAGTACTGCTTAGGGGGTTTTTTTTGTTGTTTTTTTTTTGCTGTGTTGGGTCTTCATTTCTGTGTGAGGGCTTTCTCTAGTTGTGGCGAGCGGGGGCCACTCTTCATCGCGGTATGCGGGCCTCTCACTATCGCAGCCTCTCTTGTTGCAGAGCACAGGCTCCAGACGCACAGGCTCAGTAGTTGTGGCTCACGGGCCTAGTTGCTCCACGGCATGTGGGATTCTCCCAGACCAGGGCTCGAACCCGTGTCCCCTGCATTAGCAGGCGGATTCTCAACCACTGCGCCACCGAAGCCCCTGCTCAGAGGTTTTAAGCCAGGAGAGGAGGGCAATGATTATATTTGTTAAGAAAAAGATTCCTCTTGTTGCTAACTGCACAGTATTGCTGAATTACAGGAGGGTGAACATGGGCAGAGATAAATCACTTAGGAGGCTTTTATAATAATCCAAGTGGGAGATAATAGCGGTGGGGACTAAGGTGGTTGTGATGGAGATAAAGTAAAGAAGGTAGATTTAAAACATACTTTGGAAATAGAATTAACAGAGTTGTGATGGATGGTTTGTAGGGGAGCAGAGAATGGGAGGAGTGCTGGGCCACTGGTAGTTTTCTGACTTGAGGACATTTACCAAGATGAGGATAGCTGCTGAAGGAGGAAGGAGAAGGACAGGTTTTGACTAGGAAAAATGAAGTGGTCTGTTTTTTAAGTTTGAAAAATCAAGAGTGTGTTTCTGTATTAGTTTGGTACGGCTGCCATACCAAAATACCACAGACTGGGTGGCTTAAAACAACAGAAATTGATTTTCTCACAGTTCTGGAGGCTAGAAGTCAGACATCGAGGTGTTGGCAGGTTTGGTTTCTCCTGAGGCCTCTTTCCTTGACGTACAGATGGCTACCTCCTCGCTGGGTGTTCCTATGGCCATTCCTCCCTCTGTGCATTCTCTCTGCCCTAGTCTCTTCTTACAGAGACACCAGGTGTACTGGGTTGGGGCCCACTCATTTTACCTTAATTACCGCTTTAAAGCTCCATCTCTGGGCTTCCCTGGTGGCGCAGTGGTTGAGAGTCCGCCTGCTGATGCAGGGGACACGGGTTCATGCTCCGATCCAGGAAGATCCCACATGCCGCGGAGCGGCTGGGCCCGTGAGCCATGGCCGCTGAGCCTGCGCGTCCGGAGCCTGTGCTCCGCAGCGGGAGAGGCCGCAACAGCGAAAGGCCCGCGTACCGTAAAAAAAAAAAAAAAGCTCCATCTCCAAATACAGTCATATTCTGAGGTACTGGAGATTGGGACTTAAGCATATGAATTTGGCAGGGGGACACAATTCAGCCCGTAACAATCTTTTTCTTCCTTTTGAACTGCATCATAAAAAGTCCTTTTTCTGTTATCCTACAGGGTATGGGCCTAGCCCAGAAGTGAGTGAGATGGTGAGAAAGAATTCTCTTCTGCCACATAAATGAGAAAGCACAGAAAAAAATTTCCCCCTCTTTTTAATAGATACAAGCAAAACAATTTTATTCATATTATTACATGTTATGATATATGCCACTTAACAACATAAAGAATAATAATTCTGGATATTTATTATAGAATCCTTCTCAACTTTCATTCTCACATTTATACTAATCTCATTTCCTGCTCTAAATTTACATTCTGACTCCAATTTCCTTCACAGTATCCCAGCGTGAAACAGTAGTAATGATCATATTATAAATGCCTGAAATATTTTTTAAATGCTCTCTTTTTATAACTCTATAATTTCTTTGTGTTTGTTTTCCATCCAATTACAGGAATTCAGCTGGCATTCAAACAGGCATAAGCCTGAAAAAAAATCACATGTAATGTGGCCATTGACCAGTATGTGGGGATGTGTCCATGCCTTTGAAATTACAGTGTGATTATTCCAGTTACTATAGTTTCTAAACAGAGAAAGTGCTCAGAATGACTATGGTGTTTGTTGTTGTTGTCTTATTTTGTTTTTGCAGGGGGGAGGGTTGGCAGAAAAAAAAAGTTGTTTTTAAAAACAAAGTCTTAACTGTAGAATAAACTATGCTTTAAAATTAATTTTATCCCACAGCAATCAAAAGATGAGAATTCTGCAAGTTCTAATTAATAATGAGCATCACCAAAGAAATATGGTATGAAGTGTGGGATCTGTATGTATATGAATCTTTTAAGTCTATGTGTTTTTCTTCTCTATTTTTTTAAAAATAAATTTACTTATTTTTTTATTTTTGGCTGTGTTGAGTCTTCGTTGCTGTGCGCAGGCTTTCTCTAGTTGCGGCGAGCAGGGGCTACTCTTCCTTGCGGTGCACGTGCTTCTCATTGCAGTGGCTTCTCTTGTTGCGGGGCACAGGCTCTAGGCACGAGGGCTTCAGTAGTTGTGGCGCACAGGCTTAGCTGCTCCGCGGCATGTGGGATCTTCCCGGACCAGAAATCGAACCCATGTCCCCTGCACTGGCAGGCGGATTCTTAACCACTGCACCACCAGGGAAGTCCCTATGTGTTTTTCTTTTAAGGAAAACAATTAAAATAGCAATAAAGAGACGGAATCTCAACTACTAGAGCTTAACAGTCAAACTTTGGGTTGCAAGTTGAGCTGTTTTGTTGCTACTGATTTCAAAGGGTCTCATAAAGATATCTGAGGTTGAAAAGTTCAAATTTAGCTGTTAGAAATATGAAATCTGGAAAGTTTGCTTTTTTTTGTTCCTTGTGCCAGGTCCCATACCAAGGTGAATCAGCAATATAACCTGCATCAAGCCAAAGGGTGAGATCTTATTTATTTGTTTGTTTGTTTGTTTATTTATGGCTGTGTTGGGTCTTCGTTGCTGTGCCTGGGCTTTCTCTAGTTGCGGTGAGCCGGGGGCTACTCTTCGTTGTGGTGCGCGGACTTCTCGTTGTGGTAGCTTCTCTTGTTGCAAAGCACGGGCTCTAGGCGTGCAGGCTTCAGTAGTTGTGGCACGTGGGCTCAGTAGTTGTGGCTTGTGGGCTCTAGAGCGCAGGCTCAGTAGTTGTGGCACACGGGCTTAGTTGCTCCACGGCATGTGGGATCTTCCCGGGGCAGGGCTCAAAAACGTGTCCCTTGCATTGGCAGGCAGCTTCTTAACCACTGCGCCACCAGGGAAGCCCAGATCTTATATATATATATATATATATATATATATATACACATATGTATATATATACATATGTATGTGTGTATATATATATATATATATTTTTTTTTTTTTTTTTTTGTGGTACGTGGGCCTCTCACTGTTGTGGCCTCTCCCGTTGCGGAGCACAGGCTCCCGACGCGCAGGCTCAGCGGCCATGGCTCACGGGCCCAGCCACTCCGCGGCATGTGGGATCTTCCCGGACCAGGGCACGAACCTGTGTCCCCTGCATCGGCAGTCGGACTCTCAACCACTGCGCCACCAGGGAAGCCCCATATGTATATTTTTAAGTGGCATGCCTCACAGCCTTCAAATAGAATCAGGACTAAAACTAATTCTAACTACAGGTTTTAGTCAAATTAACAGTACTATTTCTTTCATAGAAGTCAACCACAGCATGAGTATCTTCATCTATTGAATCATTTATTACTAACTTTCAAACTAATGGTATAAAAGAAACAGACTTGCTGTGCATCTTATTCAATTATCACTTTTTATAAGAGAAATTGACATCTTTTTTTTTTTTTTTTTTTTTGCCTCACAGCGTGCAGGATCTTAGTTCCCCAACCAGGGATAGAACCCGTGCCCCCTGCAGTGAAAACACAGAGTCCTAACCACTAGACCACCAAGGGGATTCCCAACAACACATTTTTTTTTTTTTTTCTTTTGGTACGCGGGCCTCTCACTGTTGTGGCCTCTACCGTTGCGGAGCACAGGCTCCAGACGCGCAGGCTCAGCGGCCATGGCTCACGGGCCCAGCCGCTCCGCGGCATGTGGGATCTTCCCGGACCGAGGCACGAACCCGTGTCCCCTGCATCCGCAGGCGGACTCTCAACCACTGCGCCACCAGGGAAGCCCCCCACATTTCTTAATTAAGCATTAAAAAACTTACGAAAGCAGCACAGAAGACACAGAAGTAAGGAGACAGAAAAGCTTTTTAAACTCCCTTGCCTTTTCCCCTACTCCCCTGAACTCCTTACGTGCTCTAGAACCAACTGTTGGTTGCCTTCAGCATACAGATAACTTTTATACACATTGATTGCAAATGTTTAAAAATTGTGTACTGTTACTCATGCTTCTTTTAGAAAAACGAAATAAATTGCCATAATAGCTGGCATTTAGAAATAAATAAAATACAGACATTTTTGTGGACAGATTTTCGTTACAGTTTAAAAATGTATTTTTATTGTCTCAGTGTAGATCTGATAGCCTGAAGGAACAGTTGAGCATCAGTGACTAGGAAGGACAGAGTGTTCCTAGAAGACAAATTATAGTTGCCACCTCCACAGCACCTAAATACAGTTTAACCACATAAAATGACAAACATGTTTGCCCAAGAAAAGTGCCATGCAGTTCAGCCTGCTGTTTTACTTTAAAAAAATAAAGAGAAGAAAAATTACTCTTTGTAAACATTGGGGTACTAAGAGGTGAACTGAAGGGTCGTGTGCTGTTCACTTTCAACAAACAACAAACTTCATCTGTTCAATCTTTAAAAGGAAGCACTGCCCAGCAAGCTAACTTCCAAAGAGCAGCTTTCAAACTGCTCCCATTTGCAAGCACTGAGAGTGTCGACAATAAAACAGAAATCCTGTGGAATGGTGAATGTTAGAATTGTTTTACGTGTGGAAAACATTTTTTTAAAAAAGTACTACATCATCAGAGAATAAAATTGTACACTGAGTCTATGGTAAGGGTGATATACCTTATCATCCTTCTAGTTACAATTAGAGGGACTGGATAAGATGGTTTCTTTTATTTAACAAAAAATTATTCTGGGGGTTCCCTGGTGGCGCAGCGGTTGAGAGTCCGCCTGCCGATGCAGGGGACACGGGTTCGTGCCCCGGTCCGGGAAGATCCCACATGCCGCGGAGCGGCTGGGCCCGTGAGCCATGGCCGCTGAGCCTGCGTGTCCAGAGCCTGTGCTCCGCAACGGGAGAGGCCACGGCAGTGAGAGGCCCGTGTACAGCAAAAAAAAAAAAAAATTATTCTGTTTAAAATTAAATTTGTTTAGTATGGGAAATTCTCATTTAAAAATTAAAAGAGATTTTATTTTAAAACATTAGTTATTATTGTTAATAATTTAAACAATTCAGTAAAATATAAAGAAGAAAATATCAGAGACACCACCTCAGGAGATACATACTGGGAACATTTACTGAACGTCATTCTGATGTTTTTTCATACTCCAGAGTATGTTGCACAGACACAGAAATCAGTATGTTTACTCAATGGATCTTGGAATTTTGTAACTATTTTTACTCAACAAGGTGTTAAGGACCTCTTTCCAAGTATTGGGGAGCTTAGTTATGTTTACGTAGAAGACATGCCCACACCATGAATTTACAGGGGCAATTATCCACACATATAAATAATGGATATGTTCAGTCTTATTCTGTTCAAGTAGAATATAAATCTTTTTTTTCAGCATTATTGAGATATAATTGACATATAATATTGCGTAGGTTTAGGGTGTAAAATGTCATGATTTGATACACATATGTACTGTGAAATGAATACCACATACATTAATTAACATCGCCATCACCTCGAAAAATCTTAAGCTGAATGTGTCTTGTTATACTGGTAGTCATTATCTGTGCTTTGATTGCCTAGATTGGCTTCTCCAGGTTCTTCAACCCCTCTGGCTCCATAGAATAACAAAATGCTCGGGGGGACATGTAAAGGAGAGCCTTGAGATGCTGCTTAGTGTATCCATTTTGTCTACTGCCCTTGTATATTTATATCCTTTAAGTTAATAAGCAATTTATTTGATTATGCCTATAACATATATGAAGACATAATTTCCATTCATTATATAAAAACGAAGTCTCAGGAATTTGTAAGCCCTGCCTCTTTGAATCTCTATATATACTGAAATATCTAATGAGCTCTCTGAGGACACAGGCTCTGCTTTATTAATTTTTTATTCCCACGTCTGAACAGAGAGCACAGAACACAGTGGAAGTTTGATAAATCAGTTATCGAGATTACATCAGTGAAATACACATGTGCTTTGCTCATCATTGTATCCCTGTGACCTAATATCTTATCCACAGTAGAAACCTAGTTTATTTGTTAGATAAACATGATATGGAAATCTGGCTACTGGGAAGTACAACTAAAATCTAATATAAAAAGTTTTCCTTAGTCCCTTGAATTCAGATATAAACTCAGATTAGAGTAAGCATAATTCTGGAAGATATTTTATTTATTACTAAGAAATAGCTCAGCTATACAGAGGTGGGGTTGGGGAAGAAAAGGGAGAGAAGTTGTAAACAAATGAGACTCATAGGAGAAAATAGCTCCTCTGAGGGGAGCCACATGCTGATACCCAAGGTGGCTGCATGAGGAAGCAGCCTAAAATTAGCAGGATGGGCAAGCCCAGGAAGGGAAAGCCACGGCAGATTTCCCTACACTCAGCAAGTGAGGGGAAGGGCCAGGAGCCCCCGTGGAACCCCCGTGGAGATCCACTGCAGTTTGTGCCAGGTAAGGCCCTTCCTCAGAACTCACCTTGGGAGGTAAAGCAAGCGATTTCTTAAGGGAATGTCCAGACAATGGAAAGATTTAATATTGCCTAGTAAAGAGGTGCCTCCAGGAATCCAATGATTAAGAGAGCAATAAAACTATTCTTGTATCCATCCTCACCCAAGGTATTCATCTGAACCACACCTTTTCACCTTGTTGAACTGTGGCTCTCTGGGGTGTGTAGGTGCTGTTTTTTTTTCAAGTGTTGGCGTAAAGGGAGGAGGCTGTCCTAGAAAATCTGTAAAACCATGTGGAAGAAGAATGAGGAAAGAGTACCTCCAAGTGATATTAAAAAAATGGATGAGATACTGCAGGTCCAAAAAGGAAAGATTAGAGATACCACAAATAGGACTAAGTGGGCAACACTGTGCTTTGTTCATGGGCAAAGTACAGAGTGGTTGAGCTGGTCAAAGACAGACAACAGAATCCTGGAGGAGGCCAGGATTTTCTGTGTTGTTGTTTCATAAAGAACTGGATCAGTGATTTACCTTAGGACGCACATGAGTTATTCCCAGTTGGCGTATTTATCTATCACTCACCATGGTTTCTATAAGTTCCTACCTTCTGTGCTGGAATTCATTTTTATATTACCTGTTTTTTTTTTAAGTTACTACTCATTAATGGTAAAACTCTCCCATTCTATTAAGAGGGTATCTCACAGGGTTGATCCGAAGGGACTGTGCAATTGGACGGCAGAACTTTAGAATTTTAAAAAAATTGAGATATAATTGTATTGAGATATAATTCACATACCATATTGAGATATAATTCACATTGAGATATTGAGATATAATTCACATACCATACAATTCACCTATTTAAAGTGTACAATACAGTGGTTTTTAGTATATCTACAGAGTTTTGCAACCATTGCCACAATCAACTGTAGAACATTTCCTCACCCTCCCCACAAAAACCTATACCCAAGAGCAGTGACTCCTCTTTTCTTCCCACATTCCCCTCACCCACAACCCTAGGCAACCACAAATTTACTATCTGTTTCTGTAGATTTGTCTATTCTGGACATTTCATATAAATGGAATCACACAATATGTGGTCTTTTGTGAGCTTTTGTGGGGGGTGGGAGGGATGCTTAGTGTGTAGCGAGACAGAAAAGAACCTCTTCCATTGGGAGTATTACTTTCACTTATTATTTACTAAAACCTTTGGACATGTACCATATTAGTTCTCTAATGATACCCTAAATCAGGGGTCCCCAACCACCGGGCCCGGGACAACTACCAGTCCTGTTAGGACCGGGGCCACACAGCAGGAGGTGAGGAGCAAGCAAGTGTGTGAAGCTTCACCTGTATTTACAGCCGCTCCCCATAGCTCGCATTACCGCCTGAGCTCCGGCTCCTAACAGCATTATGGTGAGTTGTATAACAATTGCATTATATCTTACAATGTAATAATAATAGAAATAAAGTGCATAATAAATGTAATGCACTTGAATCATCCCGAAACCATCGCTCTCTGCCCCAGTCCATGGAAAAATTGTCTTCCATGAAACTGATCCCTGGTGCCAAAAGGGTTAGGGACTGCTGCCCTAAATGAATGCACTTCATTGCATCAAGTCATATCCAAGATTATCATTAAATAAAATTCGTCATTATTGAAAAGCATTTAATCATATAATAAATGAAAGTAAGATGTAGTGTATCTAGAACAGTGCCTGGCATGTATTAGCTTCTTAGTAAGTAGCCATATTTTCCTCTACCCTACTCCCAGTGTTAAACATTTACTCATATTATAAAACATATAGAGCAGATTTGAAGAAAATCTTAACTTAGCAGAGTACTTTGAACATACTAGTGAATAAATACCTTTTAAAACAGGAAACGAAGATATAGTCATGGATGTGTGCATTTTACAGCTGTGATATTATTTCATAAAGGCTATGGAAAACAGTTTCATATGCTGGACTAGGAAGCACCAATTATAATTTCAAGTTTGAGCTGATATCAACTGCAATCTTAGATAACCGACTTACTTCCTCTGGTCCTCAGTTTATCTACAACTCCAAGCTAAGAAAGATAGGCTGGATCATAGCTAAAATGCCATCCACATCGTTCATATTGTGGAAGTATCTTATGGCAGTGTCTCCAAGACACACCTGCCATGTATTTATTTCATGCTAAAGGTCACACATTGAATTACAGGATTGCTTCTTAGGGAAGTCCAGTTGGTTGACTGTCGTAAGATCTTGCAGCTTTTAATCACCTTGATGAAATCACCAGGTTTCATTGTCTGGTCCTCAGCTATCCAAGATCAGAAACCTAATTTGTTTTTCAAAAACTCTTATAGCGATCCAGTCCTTTTGCAGAGTATTTACATTAATCAAACTCCCAAGAGAGTAATACAGCATCCACATTTCCAATTTGTTAATTTACAATGAGAAACATGGCTTGAGAGCAAACTAAGTGCCATATTCGCCTACCAATTTATTATTTAAAAGAAGTCTAGGGACTTCCCTGGTGGTGCAGTGGCTAAGAATCCGCCTGCCAATGCAGGGGACACGGGTTCGAGCCCTGGTCCGGGAAGATCCCACATGCCGTGGAGCAACTAAACCCGTGCGCCACAACTACTGAGCCTGCGCTCTAGAGCCCATGAGCCACAACTACTGAGCCCGTGTGCCACAACTACTGAAGCCCACGCACCTAGAGCCCATGCTCCGCAACAAGAGAAGCCACCGCAATGAGAAGCCCACGAACCGCAACGAAGACCCAATGCAGCCAAAAATAAATAAATTTATTTTAAAAACTAAAAATAAATAAGTCTATTTTAATAAAACACTTAATTGAGGGCTTCCCTGGTGGCACAGTGGTTGAGAGTCCGCCTGCCAATGCAGGGGACGCGGGTTCGTGCCCTGGTCCAGGAGGATCCCACATGCAGCGGAGCGGCTGGGCCCACGAGCCATGGCCACTGAGCCTGCACATCCGGAGCCTGTGATCCGCAACGGGAGAGGCCACAACAGTGAGAGGCCCGCGTACCGTACACACACACACACACACACACACACACACAAACTCAATTGAAATCAGAATGCTGTTGTATGAGCATGGATTGGAGCAAGGTAAGTAATTGGTTATGGCATCTGGTAGTGTTGGTCTGGAGCTGCCAGCACACCACCATCAGGAGCAGATAGGCTCTCTTGGATGAACACTGCTGATTCTTTCTTCTTTGATTTCCCTTTCCTACTGGTAATTCCAATTATCTCTTCAGATGTAGATATAGATGTAGATATACACATATTTATATTTATATACAAACATATATTTGACATATAGGTAGGTAGAGACCATCAGTTAGGCTACAGCCAAATTTTGCTTCTTTTTTCTACTGGTGTCCTTGAAGCTTTTTTGTTTTTTTTCTTTTTTTGCCTTGGGGGCAACTTTTACCGTCTTTTTTCTCTTTATAACTATAATACACCCTTATTAGAAGTTTTTTAAAAAGTACAGCTAAGAAAAAATATGAGAGAAAAATCTTCCATAGTTCCACTACATAGTTATAACCAGTTTAACATTTTGGAATATTGTACTCCAAAATTTAAAAAAATAAAACAGGGTCATATTATAAATACTGTTTTGAAGACTTTTTTTTAAATCTTATACAAGCTTTACTGCTCTTTAAAAATGAACAACTAAAGTTTAAAGAGGTATATACGAGCATAGGTTTCAAACTCTCAGAACCGAACTAATTCTTTCTCATTGAACTAATTTTTTTTAACTAGTTAAATTTTATTCTTTAATTAGAAACCCTGGGGAAAAGAAGTCACATCAGGACTTAAAGGCAAAGGCAGAGACCCAAAACCAGCTGGTTTTTCCTTATTAGCCTGGAGCAGAGTTTAAACCAGGCCAGACCCACTCCAGCTCTGGCCACAGCCTACTCTCTACATCCTGGTCCCAGGGGTTTGTTTGGTGGCAAACTGGCTTCACTTCATCCGAGGACCTAGCTTGAGTGAATTCATGGCTTCCTCAAGTGTGAGCATCCCTTGTTCCTGCCACTGGCAGTGCCACTCAGCCATGGACTTAGGAATTTGATCAAAAATACAAAAAAGCCCTTGGCATTCACACATTTAACATTTGGCATTTTTGTCTAAACAAGGAACTATCCTGAAAGGCCATGACACAATAATTTGTGATTTTGCTGAGGTATCACTTTGGACATGTACACCTGGACCTGGGGGTTCAGGGCTAGTCACTTACATGGTCCCTGAGCCTAAGCAACCATCAGTTCTCTAATTATGATCTCATACACATTTTATCTGAAAAATCAAATACAACAATGGTATAAGGGATCCACAAATGGCTTAGGGTACACCCTACTGTGAATGTCAAGGATTTATTTTATTCATATATTGTATAAAGAGTTTCAAAAGACTGAAGATGTTTTTTTTTTTTAAGTTGGCAAGCTTTTTTTGTATTATTTATTTATTTATTTATGGCTGCGTTGGGTCTTTGTTGCTGTGCGCAGGCTTTCTCTAGTTGCGGTGAGCGGGGGCTACTCTTCATTGTGGTGCGAGGGCTTCTCATTGCGCTGGCTTCTCTTGTTGTGGAGCACAGGCTCTAGGCACGCGGGCTTCAGCAGTTGTGGCTCGCGGGCTCTAGAGTGCAGGCTCAGTAGTTGTGGTGCAAGGGCTTAACTGCTCTGCGGCATGTGGGATCTTCCCGGACCAGGGCTCGAACCTGTGTCCCCTGCACTGGCAGGCAGATTCTTAACCACTGCGCTATAAGGGAAGCCCCTAACTATTTAATTATTTTTTATGTCAGCTTCCACATATGTAAAATGTGAGTATTAAAGCAGATCTACTGACAGGACTCTGATGAGAAATAGCTAATAAAAAACAATAAAACACTTTTCAAATATAGTGTTAGTACAAAAGATCATTTAAATAATAGGATTTAAAACATCATTGCTCTTTGTATTTGACATCTACTCCACATCATCATCATTATCATTATCAGCATTTATTTAGTAGATCTAGATCTTCTTTATCTTATTCCATGTGGTGTTTATATACATTCAACATTAGTTCATTAGACAATTCAGGATCATGGGAATTCTAAGATATCCCTCACTTCCCTAGATTTCTCCTCTCTAAATCACTTAACCTTAACAATAGTTTTGTCAACCTAAAGTTTTATACCAATCTATGCTGACACCCTTTTCTAGATCAGATAAGAAATAAGATATTTACCAACACTCTCAATTATTATTTTCTTGTCATAAAGCACATACCACAGAGTGGATATACTGCTCTGATATTTGTCACCCCTCTACTTATTTGGCTAAAGTAGGCTTGTCTGATACTTGGGTTGTCAGATCAAATTATAATTTCAACCCTTTAGCTATGTTTAGCCCCTTGGCAGTGGCTGAGTTGAGAATTTAGAATTCAGAAGCAGATGGTTCAGGAGCACGGTAACTAGATATGAAGCAGTTTACCTCCATGTCATTGGTTTACAACTGAACTTGGTTGATCACTATCGGTGTCCTATACAAGATGTAAGTGATCTGATTTGAATCTCTGATGAACAGCACCCATGCTAAAAAAACTCATCACTCTTGCACTAATTGGCATTTTTGTTGTCAGTGTCAGGACAGAAGCCAAGGACTGAATCAGTCTGGAAACCTGAACTGTGGCTATGTCTGAGTCATCAGTCTAGATGGCCCATTCAGCCTCTGGCCTTTCCTTAGAGTTTACAGCTCAGCGCAAATGTGTATACTTCACTCCCTGTGACTTCACAAAGCCAGATTAAAAGATGTTTACTTAAAATATATCTTTCTATGATAAGAATGGTAATAATGATAGTTAACATTTACTGGCCACTTGCTAGGAGCCAGGTATTATTCTAAGAGTATTTACTTAATTCTCACAGCAATCCCATGAGTTAGGTACTAATATTTCTCCCATTTTTTAGAGCTGAGGAAACTAAAGCACAGAGAAATTAAATAACTTGCCTAAGCCTTCTCAGATAATAAGTGGTGGAGGTAGAATCTAACTC
The DNA here is from genome assembly GCF_963924675.1 of Phocoena phocoena. NCBI lineage: Eukaryota > Metazoa > Chordata > Mammalia > Artiodactyla > Phocoenidae > Phocoena > Phocoena phocoena. Next base: position 63,931,441 of record NC_089234.1, on the reverse strand, counting down.
TAAATACAATTTCTCTCTGCCTAATTACAGCATTTATTTGACTTCTTTTAAACATCATACTATACCACTGATATAAATTTTAAACATTCTATGTTCAAATCAAACAAGGCATATATCAATGTCTCAAGTTTAAAACTGCTCATCTTTCTGTACTAGTTATTATTTGTTTCTGAAAAGAGGTGATGGATCTTTCTTAAATTTGATTCACGTGCATCCTTATTCTGATTTTTTTTTTTAATATTTATTTATTTGTCTGCATTGGGTCTTAGTTGCACCACGCGGGATCTTCGTTGCAGCAATGTGGGATCTAGTTCCCTCACCAGGGATCGAACCTGGGCCCCTTGCATTGGGAGCGTGGAGTCTTAGCCACTGGACCAAGGAAGTCCCTTATTCTGGTTTTAAGGTAGTTAAAGACGTAGATTTTTACAATGGCTTTTATGCTTACTTATTTTTTTTCATTGTTTGAGTTAAACACTACCTGAACTTGGAAACATCCTCTGACCTTAACATTTCTAAATTAATAGAGAAGAGAGAATTAAATCAAATAAAACCCTGCCTACCATGCCATCCCAATATAAACATAGTGAATGATCACCAAATAAGCAATCCAGCTGCCTCTTTTTGTTAACATAGTAATTGGATTTCTTCCACCTATTCTTCATACAAAATTAAAAAGCAGATAAGAATTTTTTTAAAAAAACTGAGTCTCTATTTTATGAGACTTCCCATAGTAGCTAGGAAGGAAGTTTTTAGTACATTGAGATAAATGACCTTTAAAATAAAGTTCATGAGCACTTAGATCATTTTAAAGAATAAAAGAAATTAATCTGGTTCTCACAGTTTTCTTAAGACTTAGAAAAATATTATTTGCTATAATTACCAGCTAGAAATAGAAAAATAGAAATAGAAAATAATTACTTTTTTATGTTTCTTTTAGTTGCCATCTCTACTCAGTTATTCAAAGCGTGTTCTAAGCCTCATTTAGCACATATTTATTGCTCCAGTTTTGCTAGTAGATAAACTTTGGGGTGTTCCCCTAAAAAAGCTCTTATTAAACTAAATTAATAATGTGAACTTGGCAATCTCGGTTTTACTGATTTACATTTGCATGGCCATTCTAGTGTTTAATTTTCCTATGTACAAAATAATCATAATAAAGACCAACTTCACGGACAGTGGTGTAGTTCTGTCATTGTTATTAGAACATAATAACAATACATGATTGTAAATAACTTCAAAAAGGTGAAGTGCTAAGTAAATGTCTACTTAAAATATGATCTCTACATACTTAATTTCACTATGTCTAGTAATTTGCAGATAGAGATGCACCAAGATAATTGTTTATTATTTATGGCTGCTTCAATTTCTTTTAAGTTATTTCTTTGACCAGTCAGAGATAGGAAATCATCCAGATTTCCAAGGACTTGGAAGGATTTTGGAAGAAATCACTAAGTCATCATAATCCTAATATCACTTGAGGTCTCCTTCTTGTAACTCTACATCTTCTGAGTTTTTTCAAAATTGACTCTCAAATGCATTGCTAACAAGGGTGTATTCCTCTGAAAGGAGATGTCATGTAGTAGAGAAGAACTTGGACTTTGGTGTCATATAGACTTGGGTGTGAATCAGAGCTCTGAGGGGGCCCTGTGGAAATTTTTTCTCTGATCTTCAGTTTCCTCCTCTATACAAAGAAGGATAATGATATAGAATACCTTGGATGATCTCAGGGTGTACCTCCTGAGACTTTTTCAGATCCCTGAATTTGCAAAACCCACAGTAGCATATAATTTTTTCAGTTTCATTCTCCATAAAATGGGGATAACAATTCACACTTCCTGGGTTGTTGTATTAAATTACATTATGTATTAAATATGAACAATAAAGCTTGGTTGGTGTGGACACTGGACAGGGTCAGCTAGGATCACCAGAGAGCTGAGTAATTCATTCTAGCTTATCTGCATTTTAATAAGTCCAATTAGCAGTCAGCCACCAGTAGTTGAAATCTTGATCTAAATTAGAGAATATATGTGTGTTTTAAGTGTACTGTACTCTTTATTTCTGAGAAAACAGGCAACTCAGTCTGTGACTTGAACTGGAATCTCAAAAACCAGGGCATAAGAACAGACAGAACTGCCTCTCAGCTATGCGTAGTAGGGATTTTTGTTTGCTTGTTTGTTTGCGGTACACGGGCCTCTCACTCTTGTGGCCTCTCTCATTGCGGAGCACAGGCTCCGGACGCGCAGGCTCAGCGGCCGTGGCCCACAGGCCCAGCCGCTTTGCGGCATGTGGGATCCTCCCAGACAGGGGCATGAACCCGTGTTCCCTGCATCGGCTGGCGGACTCTCAACCACTGCGCCACCAGGGAAGGCCCGTAGTAGGGTTTTTAAGTCCAAAACTCAAGAGGAGCAGTCTATGGAAGGAAAAAAGAGTCTGATTCTAGGGCTTGGACAGAAAGTAAAGACCTGATGTAAAACAAAGGTTGTTCCAAGGTGGGCAGGAAAAATAGTGGTTAAGCCAGTTAAGGAAAATGCAAAAGTATGAAAGTGCCTCTTATGGGGCACCTACAGAAGAACTCTTGGGCAAGGTGGGTGCTGTAAACAGCCCCAATCATTTCCAAAAGCAAAAGTCCCCCATATCAATTATCTCAAGAATTGTGAGCATCCACTAAGCCAAAGCACATATATTGATAGTCATTGCTCAATGACTGGTGCACAAAGAACAACCAAACATTTTTAGCTCCTTTCCTCATTTGAATTGATTCTTAACAGTATTTCTGTGTTAAACTAACATCATAATTGTTAATGACAATTGAATCAGTTAATGTTGCTGAGAGTTTAGGTCATTTGATCTTTTCTGGCACACAATAAGCGTTCATTAAATATTTGTTGAATTGTGTGAATAATTTAGGACAACTCAACAATTAATAGATTCTTTTTATAGCATGCTACAAATATTTATTAAGTGACTAATTTGTGCCATGCCTTGAGATTAAAACTGTGTGGCCTATATACATTTTTTCATGGCTTCGATTCTCAAGGAGTTGATCTAGTTAAATAGATAAAGCATTAATGCATAAATGAAAACTCAGTTTAATTCAGCAATATAAGAAATGTTATAACCATTAGTTGTTTAATTACATAATAATTGGAAGAAATAATGAACAAAGGCAGGAAGGAAAGATAAAGCAAGGAAATACCGGTGGAACTTTTTGGAGACAAGGATTTGTGTAGAAGAGTGGCAGATCAGACCAGAAAGGTTGTTTATGTTTTATAGGATCAGTATGATCACATTTCTGATTATACCAAGGCTTTTCTTATTCCTATTTGAAATCTGCACAATATTGTCAGGCCAGTGGGCTGTCTACAAACAGATTTATCCCCAGCTCAGTTTACACTGTGGTAAATTTTTGGTTTAAGTCCCCTGTGACATTGTAGATATTTGCTTATCCCTTTTATTGACATTATCACCCACATTTTTTTTTTTTGGCTGCGTCACGTGGCTTGTGGGATCTTAGTTCCCTGACCAGGGATTGAACCTGGGCCCCCGGCATTGAAAGCGTCCTAACCACTGGACCTCCAGGGAATTCCCTCACCCACATTTTTAATTAAAGCTTATTGTCTAGGTTATAAGATGAAAGGAGAGAATCTCTAATATATTAACAGGAGACTTCTTGGTTAGACTACGTTTTAACTAATCCATTCTCAGTTTGGAATGAAAAGCAGTTGGGTGATGAGGCAAAATAAAGAAGGTTTTCCAGGTCTTCCGTTAAAGTATGCTGACTTTGATAGGAAGTTTGCTAAAGCAAGAAACACCAAATGGGTAGATCCATATGCAAATAAAAATAAGAACTTGAATAGGGATATAAAATACAAATTCCTTTTGATAGATTTCAGGTAATAACTTCTCAGAAATGTGTATTAGCCCTTGCTATTTCAATCAACAAATTTTATTGAGTCTTCTTTGTGAAAACAGTCTAAGACTTAGTCTTATGTTATTTTTCTGTTCTCTTCTTGCTTCTGTTAAATAAACACTAAGTCCCTAAAATCAAAGTTAATAATTTTAATAATCCTTTGCCTACCGATACATATGAAAATAATGGCGAGTTTCCTTCTTTTGGGTGATTTTTGAACTAACCTGCATAATTACTTTTCATGAGAAGACAGTGGAGGGGGTGGGGCAATGAAAAGAGAATACATTTTAAACTAAGAGGCCTAGGTTTGAATTCCCCCAGCTGAGCAGCTCACTGGTTGGCTACCTTTGGGAAAGCTAAACTTCCTTAAGCCTTAGTTTCCTCCTTGTAACATGCAAATAGCAATACCTTTCAGGGTTGCTGTGAGTGTTGAATAAGAGATCACTTAGGCTGCTCCTGTCTTAGAGTACACTTGGAAGAAATAGTAATTCCCATCTCCTTGCCTTCACATCATTAGTGTTAGTGTGATTATTTGGGTCATGCATAAGAACACTGAACTTTATTTTCAGCTTTCTGAGATGTCCAAGCTGCCCAAAAATAGAATCTGAGTGGAATCACCCAGAGACTGGCACACTGGCATTTCAGATATTCAGTGATAGCATTACGAAGAGAGAATATTTCAAGTATTATTTTCCTACCCTTAACTTGCAAAAAATGTACTGACCCATGTTGATGTGCTGAGAAATAACACAAAGCATTGAAATTTACTTTCAAAAGAACAAAGGTCTTAAATTGTCTGAACAAAATGACTATCATAAATGGAACAAAAAAATAGGTCTGTTAAAGCATTCAGACTGCCTTCAATGCCCTATCTTTCAGCATTAATGCCTGATGTTTCAGTCCACATATCAATTCATGTTCTCAGCTAAAAATACTGCAGATACAATGTTTCTGAAAGCATTCGTTTTTTTCTTTCTATATTTTCTCTTTGCTTGTTTGTTTAGTCATACAAAAGAATTTCAGGGTTCCTTTCTGTCAGAAAAATTATAAACAAAATTCAACACAGTGTTTCCTTAAAGTACTTACTAAAAGAGACAGTAGGTTTTATGTTCATTTTTACCCTTAATTTTTTTTCAAATACTGCAGAAATGCAAACTTTTAAACATGTACAGTAGTTATGAGCACAGACTTAGAGTTAGCCTTAGGTTTAATCCTGGTCCAGTCACTCACCCATTGTGTTACCTTGGGTAAGTTTTTAACCTCTTTCTAAGCCTTAGATTCTTACCTGTAAAATGAGAATTCTAACAGTACCTACTTCATAGTTTGTTGAAGGAATACGTAAAATAAAGTACAATGTCCATGAAGAGCCTAACACAGTGCCTAGCATACAGCTAAAGAATGTTAACTTACTTCTACCGAGATGATAAGTTTATATGTGTGTTAATATAATCATTATATTAATGTGGTGAGCAGGAGGAATCAATTGTAGACCTCAGGATTACATGCCTGATACTAATTGTCTTGGATTTCTTCAGTTAATCATAGATGCTCTTTTAAAAAATAACTCTGGGAACAGATTTCCTTCTTATAAATAATACTTCCTAAAAAGTGTAAACTTTGGGGCTTCCCTGGTGGCCCAGTGTTTGAGAGTCCGCCTGCCGATGCAGGGGACGCGGGTTCGTGCCCCGGTCCGGGAAGATCCCACATGCCGCGAAGCGGCTGGGCCCGTGAGCCATGGCCACTGAGCCTGCGCGTCCGGAGCCTGCGCTCCACAACGGGCGAGGCCACAAGAGTGAGAGGCCCGCGTACCACAAAAAAAAAAAAAAAAAAGTGTAAACTTTGATATGTCCTCCATATCAAAAGCACAAGTAAAGGAAGCCTTACAGTGCTTTCATAGAAACCACATAGTAAAGCTTTAATCTACCCCAAAACTGGGGGTGCACACATTATTATAATAACTGATTATTTTCCCATATTTACTTTAATAAATGTATCAACCATACTCTCAGTTTTGTATCAGGTAAAGATGTTTACACGTGTCACATGCATCCTCCGCATGGATATGTTGTGCATTCCTTATGTTTTATTCTTTAAAAGTTCATGTTTATTATCCTTTTCACCTCATCAAAGGAGAAATCAAGAAAGCCTGTTTCCTTAGTCATCTTAGTCATTATCCACCCACACCATCCATCCAGGTTAAGAACATCGCACAGATTGAGTTAGTAAAGTTGATCCGAAAGAGCAATCTGTTCTAAGTGACGGTCCCAGGATCTGCCACGGAACCCTGTAAATACCCTTCATTACTCTGGCAGGGCAGTATCACATTTCCTTCATGCTACTTTTGTGGCTGACACAGTTAGGCAGTGAGATTTGGGCTCTGGATGATCCTGGTTGATTGACACAGGAACGGTCCTTCTCCTGGGACAGGTAATCACAAATTTACTTTTCAGGATAATAAGTATTCTGTTTATAGTTTGTTTAGATGTTTTTAGTTTTTAAAACTAAATAGGTTTTGAACTTACAGCTTTTTAAGTTTTTTTAGTTTTAGTTTTAAGCAAGTGTTTTCAGTACCGTTGAGATGAAAAAGACATTTCTTAAGGATTTAATTGTAGTTCTCAATTACACTGTATCATGGGGTTTGTTTAAGACCCTCTATAATCCACCATACATACATTGTTTTGGATGGTCAAGAACTTGCCTCTGCTGTGTTCTTCTCATTAGCAAAGGTTAGAAAATAATACAAGTCTCTATTCTTTTTTTTTTTTTTGCGGTACGTGGGCCTCTCACTGTTGTGGCCTCTCCCGTTGCGGAGCACAGGCTCCGGACGCGCAGGCCCAGCGGCCACGGCTCACGGGCCTAGCCGCTCTGCGGCATGTGGGACCTTCCCGCACCAGGGCACGAACCCGTGTCCCCTGCATCGGCAGGCGGACTCTCAACTACTGCGCCACCAGGGAAGCCCACAAGTCTCTATTCTTTAAAAATAAGATATAGAGGATTGTTGTTTTTTCATCTGATACTTGAGGGGAATACCTCAATATAAATCTATAAACTTTAAGCAAAACTCATTGAAAATTTGGTATATGTCAGAAATTTCTTTTAAAGAATAAAAATCTAAAGCAATCTGGAAAAATAGCAAATACAAAAATTTTACATGAATCTACTAGCACAGAAATTCTCACATGCTTATCCTCCAAGTGAAGACTTCCTCTGTCATAGATCTTCCAGATTCCTTGGCATTCCTGTGGATCACCCCAATGTGAGTAAACTGTTTCTATAACTGAGTGACTAAATTAAGAAAACAGCTGAAGGCAAGCACAAGATCATGTTCAAACCACAATAAACACATGTGTTAGATGGGGCACTCAACTTTATGGGGAAGGCTTAAGACATGTAAACTTGTGTTTACTTGTCACTTATGAAATTTGTTTTTAACTATGTTGTATATATTTTTTAAGTTTTAAAAAGTATTCTTTGTACCAGTAAATTCTGGTAAAATCTAAGCTAGTAGGTTTGTGGTGTAATGTTTATACAATTACTAAGATGATATGTAGGGTAGGGGCTACATTACTTGGGAGCAGAAACCAATTTTAAAAAACTAGAATCTAGAATACAAGGTTGATATACTGTAAGCAAGGTATCCACAGTTGCTGAATATTATTTATTTAAAATATTTATATGCAACTTTTTTTCAAAGAGCTCATTTTTTTTTTTTTTAATATGGAACGCTTCACGAATTTGCGTGTCATCCTTGCGCAGGGGCCATGCTAATCTTCTCTGTATCATTCCAATTTTAGTATATGTGCTGCCGAAGCGAGCACAAGCTCAAATTTTTTGTACACTATCTGTATTTGAAAATGTTACAGTAAAAATGAAAGAAAGATTACTGCTATTCAGAAATTCTTTGTCTCTTTATTCTGTAACTTTTTTTTTTTTGGCATTTTAAACCGATTTTAATTCTCCCTATTGATTCCTAATTTCACTGCCCAACCAACTCTAGTTTATCTTTCAGTATGGGTCTCCTTCCACCTCAGTGTTCTATACCTGGGTGAAAGGTAGGATACCAGGCTTATCATGGAACAGTTTGCAAGGAAGCAGAAATATGTTCACTTACAGTGTGTGTAGACATTTCCCTTTGGAAAATCATATAGTAGCACATCTTTGTGCTAAATGAAATGGAGGTTTTACTTTTTCCTGTCCCGACTCAAGACTTAGCAGCACTTATATTGATTATGCATCAAGATCTGAAAGGGATAGTGGGGGAAGATCCTCTCTTTAAATAAAAAGAAATCGTTGGAGCACCTACCTAAATAGAAAATGCAGAAACACAATTAAGTAGTCTTGAGGTTAATTTCAGCACAGGTAAGAGATCAAACAACCCTGTACACTGAAGATCTAGATTAATGCAGTAATGAAAATAATCTATCCATATAACTCAGTTATTCTTGTGCCCTCTTCCCACCTTAGTAACAGTGCTTTCAGTCTGGATTATTTTAAAGTTTTCCTCAATAGTCTTTTTCATTTTGCCTGTGTAAATTCAAAGTTCCTTAACAAAAGGTATAGTGAAGCTTCTGATTTGATCATAATAAACAAAGTTTATATCTATTCAGTATACTATAGGGAGTCTCTAGGTGACTGAAAAAGGTAAAAAGATCTCTTAGTAAATGCCATGAGGGCAGGAATTTTGGTATGTTTTGTGCACTGCTTTATACCCAATACCTGGTACATAGTAGGCATTAGATAAATATTTGTTGAATGAATGGGAAGAAATTCTACAAGTATTGTGTGATTTAATTAAGAAAGGTAGGTTTATGGGCTTCCCTGGTGGCGCAGTGGTTGAGAGTCCGCCTGCCAATGCAGCAGACACCGGTTCGTGCCCTGGTCTGGGAGGATCCCACATGCCTCGGAGCGGCTGGGCCCGTGAGCCATGGTCACTGAGCCTGCGCGTCCGCAGCCTGTGCTCCCCAACGGGAGAGGCCACGACAGTGAGAGGCCCGCGTACCACAAAAAAATAAAAATAAAAATAAGAAAGGTAGGTTTAAATCAATGTATTTCATGCTACCCAAATCTAAGAATGACCCTTAAAAGAAAGAAAAAAAAAACCAATGGCATTTATCTGAATTTTCAAAACCCAGGCTTCTACCAAGACTGAAATAATGGGGTTAACTTTTTTTTTCCAAATTCATATTCTGAAAATATATGAAATTAATATCAAAGAGCCTATACTTTGACAAAGTAGGTTTTTGAGCAGATGTTGGTTTGGCTAAGGATTCTTTTTTATTGTTCGGCAATGCTTGTGTAAAAGAAGAAATCTGGCATAGACTTTTTCAAAATAATATACAAAAAAAAGTTATTCCAGGTACTCATAAATGAATAGGAGTTATAATGTGTTACATTATATAGTAATTTTGACTTTTAAACAGTATCTGATTAGTTTTTTTTCTGAAAAAGTTTGTTCAAACTAATTTGTTACTGGGTTTATTCTCGGACTGATGGCTTTTTCCTCTCCATTTTTCCTGTGATCTCTAGTTAACAACTTTTAATGTTAGTTATCTTCTCTGCTTTTTCTAAGCCTTTGGACAAACAGTTAAAAAAAAAAAACCCTCAGCTTTAAAATGTTGGACCTCACTTTCATACTGGCTTTTCATAGCCAAATTTCCTAAAATGTATCAGTGATTAAATGAGAGTAAATTTCCCATGAATTAAAGTTAATTCTCTTACCTTCTGTGTAGTTCAGGGAACTCTACTCAGTGCTCTGTGGTGACCTAAATGGGAAGGAAATCCAAAAAAGAGGGGATATATGTATATGTATGGCTGATTCACTTTGCTGTACAGTAGAAACTAACATAGCATCATAAAGCAGCTATACTCCAATAAAATTAATTATTAAAAAAAATAAAGCTAATTCTCTTAAAAATTAAGAATTTTGATATATTTCAAAAAATAATGCCATTTTATTTGACAGATGGAATGTGTTATAACCAATTTAGTATTAATTCCAAACATAAATAAATAAACAACTTGGGCCTCTAGCTGTAAGTGAAATTCTATAGGTAGGAAAACTGACTGACCCCCACCTCCCATAGGTGCTGTCCTGCTGTGGAATCCCTTTGCTCAGTTTTCTCCTATCCAATCAGGTGGAATGTTTCACAGGCACATGGTTTATACAGCTCAAAATAACTTGGGACCTGTGAGCTGACAAATGCTCTGGCTCCGGTGGTGACAGGTTGTCCAGCTTCTAACAGCCATCTTCACTGAAACTAAGGTTAATTCCTCACTCTATGGACGGCTACTCTCCATTTCCAAGGACGTGAAGAATTTTCTTTTTCTCCTGTGCTTTCATCTAAAAGTTCTCCTTGGATAATTATCGTCACGGTGGAGTGCTTGGTTTGGACATCCTCATCTGGGTCAACTAAAAAAAGAAAGGTAATATCCAGATTTAAGTTCTCAAGTATGTTTTGATAACAAGAAACTGACAATGGGAAAGGGATATTTCCAAGACCTAATTACTGTTGCTTAGAGCGAAACCGAGGATAACTTTCTAATTACGTAGGATGGGACACAAAATTATGTGAAAAATAAAGTTTTCTACGTGGTCAAATTTTGGAGGGGATTGATGAGACCCTCAGAGATCACAACCTACTCGGGTCCTAAAGGAAAATATCTTAACAGAGGAAGTCGTGACATGTGTATTATCATTGGCATTTTCCATACATTCATTTATTAAAATTACAGTGTTTGTATAGAGAATATGTGTGCAATGCCTATTTCCTTTTAAAAGGAAATCAAATCTAAAATAATATGACTCCATAGTTAAAGACTTTCATTTAACATTTTTTTTATCATGTAAAAGGATATGCTTGCTATATTTAGTGTTGGGAGATCTGCTCCCTGGATTAATGTACACAACAGCTGCAGAACGTCTTGCTCAAAGGACATTGCTCTTTCTTTCTCCTTTCTCTCCCCCTCTCTCTCTTTCTCTCCCTCTCTCCCTCCCTCCCTCTCTCCCTCCCTCCCTCCCTCTCTCTCTCTCTCTCTCTCTCTCTCTCCCTCCCTCCCTCCCTCCCTTTTCAGCTGCATCAGAAAGACACTTGACAGTCAGTGGCAAGTGTTTGACTTGGTACATTGCACTATTAGCGGTAATTAGATGCACAACTTGAACTATATTTTAATAACCGTATAAACAAAGAAAAAGAAAACATGAGTTAATCTGTATTTCCATTCCCAAAAAGTGAACATTACAGTAAGGGTGCTAAGAAATTTTATTATCTTATCAACAGATTTTTTTACTCATACTTGTTAAAGATACTAGCATCGATCAGTTTGAAAGAAACAAAACAGCTAACCAGTTTCCTTTCTGAAAAAATTGTTATTCAACTACTTTCACATTGGTAATGATGAAATGAATTCTACAAGCTCTAAATTTAAAAATTGTTATAACTTTTTAGTCTCTCCTTAATAATAACTCTTAACTTCACATAAAATCCATATAATCCTTTTCTAGGAAATTAAGAATGTCTACACTTATAGCTATAATAAACATATTTTTAAACAAAAATTAAGATATGCTGTCTGATACACCATTTGACAATAATCAAAATATTTAAAATCAAGGCCATCCCATGAAATCTGAAATATATGCACACTGTACTTACTTTGTCGGGACACAAAATTATAAACATTAGAGAATCTTATAATAATGGAGTATGAAACAAACAGTTGGACATTATCCAAATTCTGGAGGTTTGTCTCTATTCCCACTTGTAGAATATGGCTAATGCTATTGGAACTCCTAACAACGTATTAAAGCACCAGTGTTCCATATGTGTACAATTTAGAATATAGACTCTACTACAGACTCTAATACATCGATTGTATAATAGAATATAGTTTCTAGCTTACAAAGGCACACATTCAATGGAATGGACTCAGAACCACAATTCATGGACACAAGAAATTCAATAAATTTTTATCCCAATAGGGTTTTGGAATTCATAGAGATGGTTTTTCAAACTTATTTTTGAAGAAACGGGACTACAGATAAATTAGGTTTCACTGTGAAAGGACTTTAATGAACTAATGTTAGTATATGAAAAGGTGACAGCTAAATTTTTTAGGTTAACTCCTGGATGCAATAGGAGTAATGAACTCAGCTCATTAACCTGAAAATAGAAGATGAATGAGACTGCTAACCCCAGAATAATTAGTCTCCTCATTGACATTGAGATTTGACAAAGGCATGGCTTGTAGCATGGTGTCATTGCCTATAAAAAGCCAAAAAAAATGAAAAGATTTTATCTCTTTTCCTCTCTTAAGAGATATAGAAGGATCAAACACCACAGAAATATTTTCTTAAATTTTTATGGTGCTTTACAGCTGATAAAGAGCTTTTAAAACTGCTAAGGCCTTGGGCTTTTGCTTAATGGGAACAACCCGTGTACAGACAAAATGGTGTGTTGAGAAATTTAAGAACATGTTTTCAGCAGTTACATTTTTGGTGGGCACAAAAGTTGGTGCGACTATTTACCTGCAGTCACTGAAGAGTTCCTACAGCTCATGTATAACTAGAGTCACCTTGACAAGCTCTGTATAGACTGTGTGCTACATAGCCCTCCACCTGGAGTCACAATGCACCCCACGGTCTGAGAGAGGCCCAGCAGAGCCTTCACACCAAGGGCTGGAACTAGAACTAGATCTTGAGATCACAAGCCGAACTGGGGTACTTGCTCCTCTCCCCATCGAGCAAACGTGTCAATTAGGGAAGTTATCATTTTTCAAATCCTTAAACACCTAAAGAAAATGAACCCAAATATTAAGAGGCTGAAGAAGGATGAAAATGTTTACATTTTTTTTCTTATTTAAAATGAATCTTTGAGTTAATGGGGATTGACAAAGTTTTCTCATTTGGGACTTCGGTATAAGAGCTAAGTTCATCATGAATGGTGAATTGAGAGTGAAATAAAAACCTCATTTTTGTGACTACCACCAAACCCTTTTTTTGATCCTAGATTCCTGAAGCCATCTTACTTGGCTTCATTACCTTTTTTAAGGGTCACAGAATTTACTTCTATACTATTTATTTGCTATATTTCAGATTAAATACTAACTTTGGGCTCTGGTTTTGGTATCTTTTACACTAGTGCTCCCCTACAGAAAAGGATTACCTTAAATTTGTATAGTGTTCTACATTTCTAAAGTTCCTTCACAAACAAACCCATGAAGTAAGCAGCGTAGTTCTGTTCCTTAGTTTAGGGGTGAGTTAATTAAAGATGTCTATCTTTTCCTATTCCAGCTCTCTAGCCAAATAACTATTAAATATTTATTAGACTGTTTTTGTGTTCCCCTAGAAACCAGATTTGTTTTCTCATTTAATATCTAAGAATATTTCATAGCCAGAAAACTTCAGTATTCATGTTTTAATCCAAGTTACTTCATATTAGGTTTTGCCAATTCTCTGGTCAATGCCCCGATTTAAATGTTCATATTATAAGCAAAAGATGAGTTTATAACTCATGTTACTTCCAACAAGGTCTTCTCAGAACCTACAGAAGAATAGTGTTAACATGACTTGAGAAATATGCCCAAAGGTATCAGCATTAAGTTTTGTTTTTGTAAACGAGAGTCTTAACATTTTCAGCAAGTTCTTAGGTCAGATCCTCTTTTCAGCAAAATTCGTAGGGAAAAAATATAGATATTTGGCAAAAGAAAGTGAAGAACATTCAATAAGCATCCTATGTGGCTAAATTAGTTTACACGATCTACTAAAGTTGGTCTTGATGCCACATTAACTGCCTCATTTCAAATCCAAGACCATTTCATCAAAAGCACAATCTGTTTTCAATGGCATTTATTCATTCTTAGTTTGAAAGCAGTGTAATATCTGTTTCAATTTATAATAAACAGAAAGAAGGAAGCAACGTCCAATGTCACCTGAACACACCAGTTGAAATGCCTAAGAGAACTTTGACAGTTGTCAAATGAAATGTTTAAGAGAACCCTTCCTAAAACTTGCTCCTGCCTCATCCCAGTAAATAATTCCACCACTCTCCTAGTTGCTTAGGCCATAAATACTGGAGTCACTCTTGACTCTGGTCTTTCTCTTGTACCCTACTTTCAATCCATCATTAAATCATCCTGGCTCTATTTTCAAAAGATATCTCAAATCTGACCATTTCTCACCATCTTCCTCTAATACTACTCATTGATTCAAACCAGCATCCTCTCTTGCATTCTTTGCATAGCAGGCACAATTGAACTTTCTCAAAACCATGTCATCTGCTTCAAAAAACTTTAAAATGGTTTCCCATTCACACATTTAGTAAAACTCAGAGTCTTTCCCATGGTCTGAAAGATCTTACATGCTCTAGCCTTCCACTCTTCTTTCTCACTCACCTCCTGGCCCACTGGGCTTGACTTGGACACACCAAACATTCACCTCCCTTGGCCTTGACACTTACTTCTTCCTCCCAGATGGTCACGTGGCTAACTTCTCCACTGCATGAGAAGCTTTGCCTGACATTCCTAGCCAAAATGTCAGTAGCACACCTTCTTCTCTACCTCATCATTCTCCAGTCCCTTGCCCTACTTTATTTTTCTTCTTAACATTTATATCTTCCCTACTAGAATGTCAACTCCATGAGGACAAGGACTTTGTCTGTTGTTCACTGATGAATCCTCAGGGCCTAGAAGGGTGCCTGGCACATAGTAAATGCTCAGTTAATATTTATGGGATGAATAAATGAAAGCTGGGTTATCCATAATAGCTCTTGGGTTTTTTAAAACTATAACTTTTATAACAGATAGTTTTAAAATTAATGCTTGAAAGAGAAAGTAATACATTTTCATATTTCCTATTTTAGGTAATATTTATCAGTTTAACAATTTACACATGCATTTCCACCTGAGAACCATCTGAGATGGAATTGTTATTATACCATTTGATAGGTGAGGATAATTGAGATTCAGATGCATTAAGTGACTTGCTCAAGATAGCAAAGTTATTTAGTGTTGGGGCTGGGATTCAAACCCAGGTTTTTTATGATAATCAGATGTTCTTTGATCCTTCTGGTATGAAAACAAAGCATAATTCCAGTTATTTTATCCACCATAAATAAATTTTTATTTGAAAGTCACTTTGAAGTTATTACTGCTTTTACCAGTTTATATTTTTTCTTTGTGTCTGTAAGGTTCCTTTGTAAGTATGATTTCTATTTATCTGTCTTACTTTAGCCTGAAACTTTAAAAGAAGATAAACAAGCATAGATTTAGTAGGAAATTCTAATGAACAAAAGAATTCAACAGATACGTTTCTGACCACCTTCTGTGTGCTGTGTGTGTACAGAGATGAGGGTGTACAAAACAAAATGAGGTAGACAGAAAAGTAAATAGGCAAATATGCATCGTAATAAGTGCTGTGTTTGGGGGTTAGGACAGTGAATTTTGGCAGCATACTGGAGAGGTACCCAACCCAGAAAAAAGAAGAAATCCCAGGGCCAACTCTCAGCTAAGAACTGAAGATTGTATAGGACTTGGCCCACTAAGATAGTGAAAAGAGGTGGAGAAAGGGAGCAGCCTGAGCAAAGAGAATATGTACAAAGATCTGAAGGCAGCACAGCTTGTTCATGAGACTATGCATATTTCATAGAATACAGATACGCTGAATTAACTACAAATTCAAGTTCAGTTTCTCTTCAAAGTGTGTCCTTGGATCAAGTCACATCACTAGTTCTACTTCTACTTCTTATCATGGTATGTGGCCACAGTTGTTAAATAATAATAAATAATAGTAACTACCATATATTGAACATTTACTAGATGTCAAGCACATTAATCACCCTTCAACTTATGAAATGGCTACTGTTATTACCCCTGTTTTACAAACAAGCAGAGGCTTACAGAGGTTAAGTAACTTTCTCGAGTTTCTACAGCTAGGAACTGTCAGAACTAGGATTTGAACCAGATCCATCTAACTCCAAAGTGTTAGGTAACAACTGTTAAATTCAAACATTAAAGAAATCCTTAATTTTGAATGCTTGAAGTTTTTGTTATAATAATTTCTCATGACTATAAGCATCAGAACAGGCACACATTTACACCTCAACTGGCTCCTTTTTTTTTTTTTTTTTGGCCGCACCGCAGGGCATGTGAGATCTTAATTCCCCAACCAAGGATCGAACGGTGCCCCCTGTAGTGGAAGCACAGAATCTTAACCACTAGACGGCCAGGGAAGTGACACTGGCTCCTTTTCTTTAAAAAACAACAACAAAGAAATAGTTGTAGAGAGAAGTGATTACTTATATGTGTATTTTCTTCTCCATTTTCACCATACATATAAACTTTTTGGAAGTTCTTCAACATTAACATCACCTTTACCCATGTACTGTTTGTTACTACCATCAGTTGAGTGCTCATTATACTGGTTGGCCCTGTTTTACGAGATTTGCAATCGTAATGTTATTAATCCTCACTCCCCAGGAAATAGACATTAGCCATGTTTTACAGACGAGGAATCCAAAGATCAAAGAAGTTAAGTAATTTTCTCAAAGTCACACAACTGCTAGGAGATGAAGCCAGAATTTGAAAACAGATTTATCTGATTCCAAAGCCAATGTTCACTCCATGTTGCCTCGAGATAAAAGCCATCTTAAAGAGCTAGAGACAAAGTTACATTAAAACACAATATACAGTGATGTCTAACTAATAGAGAGAAGACCATCCTGATTTATAAAGCACTGAATTTCCCCCCTCACATTTAAATATATACAGAAACTCAAACTTGGTTAATGGGATAGCTGATTTACAAATGGAAAGGATTTTCAATCAGTATATAAATTACATTTTCAAATAGCATTTTGTACCTTATTTCAATACCTTTAACTGTCCCTCTACAAAGTTAATGCACAAAGAGGCAAGTTTTCAGCTGGGATCTCAATTACATTTTCATATACTATTTTGTATATCATTCACTGTGCTTCAAAATTTAAAATAGCCATATAGTTCTATTTAATGAGCATATCATAATCTAACTAATTTCTTATTGGACATGGTTCCAATTTTTTAATATTATCATCCATACTATGATGAATATCTTTGTAGATAAATTTTTGCACCCTTCCAACCCCATTGCATTTTCAATTAATCTTTTTTTAAGGCACAATAAAGCTCACCCAAACAAGCGGCTCCAGTAGTGTTAATCTCAGGCTATGGAAGCATATGAAAAAACATTTTGCTGCAGGTGATCCTTTTAGCCATCTTTAATTGTCCTCTCAAGGTGACTGCCTACCTTGTCAGTTTAGAGGTTAGTTTTAGATAGCACTCTAAAAGTTTGAGAACTAGGGCAGTCCCTAGGAAGCCCTATTTGTAATATTTTGTGATATTACAAATATTTTTATTTATGATATGAGGCTGTCATATAAAAGAAGAAAAATTAACTGAAATAAATTTTGTCATAGAATGTTCAAGCCAGAAAATATTTAGGAGATTACTTTCCTCTCCATCTTCCAAGCACAAGGCACACAGTAGCCAAGAATGGCAGATAGTCTTCATCTCCATTACCATCTCTGAGTGGCTGGTGGTGGCTGAGGGACTGGAGAGTTAAGTAAGTGAAGGTCAATGGGAAGAATACTGTAATCAGTTAGCTGCGTCTCTTAAGGAGGAGAGAGAGGAGTAACAGCCTATGGGTTACAAGCTTGCTATCCTTCTAGTAAATATGTGAGTGAATAAATGGGTATAACATTAATAATATGAAAGTAGTTTGCATTACCAAAATTTCTAGTCCAAGGGACTTTGAACAAAAGTTATTGTACTATTTTTATAAGACTTTACGAATTATTTATTTTTGAATAGATATACCCATATAATTTATGTTAATATATAACTGATTAGAATATACTCATATAATTACAATTTAAAATTAAGAAAAGGGTATACAGTGAAAAGTGTCCTGTCTTGCACCCCACTTCCCTGTCTTCCATATCCCCTCTTCACCAATGTTAATTTAAGAGATTTTTTAAAAACCTACGCTCTAACTCACACCTTTGTAGAAATTAAAATAATTATACCTTATTTGAAAAAGCTAAATCATTATAGTTTTCAAGAGCACACTGAGCCTAAAAACAACACTGAATTTAAACAACTTGTCTCTAGTCATAAAATAAAAGCATTATTTATTTTCATGAGCTAGATCAAGTTTATATTTTCAATAACTAGATGAGATTATATTGTCAACATCTTTTAATTTCTGTTATTTTATTACATTCAGGGTAAGGGGGAGAGGATGGAGAGAAAACTCTCTGTGTATGAAAGCACTTTAAAACTAAAAACCCTTTAGAGATATTATCAAAATTATGTTTAGAAACTGTATTTAATATCTCTATAGTTATAGCATAGCTTTCAAAATTGAACTTGTATTTAAAGAATTTAATAAAGTGATAATCACCATGCTTTTATTTCCAATTTCAGGGAAACCTCTTTCAGTTGCTCTCCATTTTACAATATGAGAATAATAATCTTTAAGTCTTTAAAGTAAATTTTGTGAAAGTATCAAAACTAGGCAATTTTTACTTTCATATTTAAGTTCTTAAGCATCTATCATGCTGTAATAAACATAGACTTGTTATTCTGTAGAAATGATCCAAACTTTTTGTTATTATTGTTATTTTGTGACAGCATGCAAGACGACAGCCTAGAAGCTTCTACTTCCATATCTCAGCTTCTAAGAGAGAGCTATTTAGCTGAAACTAGACATCAGGGAAACAATGAGAGGAGTCGAGCAGAGCCTTCCTCCAACTCTTTCCATTTTGGCAGTCCTTCTGGAGCTGCTGAAGGTGGAGGAGGCCAAGATGACCTTCCAGATCTTTCAGCCTTTCTGAGCCAAGAAGAATTAGATGAAAGTGTCAATCTGGCAAGACTGGCAATCAATCACGACCCTTTGGAGAAAGCAGATGAAGCCCATGCTAGAAGATGTTTTTCTTCTGATCAGATGAAACACTCACCTAAATCAAGTTTGGACCCTAACTTCTGCCAGGATAACTCTCGAAGTCCTACCAACTCTAAAGAGAGCCTCCAGGAGGCAAAAAGGCCACAGTATAGTTCTGAAACCCAGTCCAAAAAAGTATTCTTAAATAAGGCTGCCGATTTCATTGAAGAGCTGTCATCCCTTTTCAAAGCCCATAGCTCCAAAAGGATTAGACCTCGTGCCTGCAAAAACCACAAGAATAAACTGGAATCTCAAAGCAAAGTTATGCAGGAAAACAGCTCCAGTTTCTCAGATCTATCAGAAGGAAGAGAAAGATCTTCTGTTCCCATCCCCATCCCTGCAGATACCAGGGATAATGAAGTGAACCATGCCCTTGAACAGCAGGAAGCCAAGAGGCGCGAAGCTGAGCAGGCTGCCAGTGAGGCAGATGGGGGAGACACCACCCCAGGGTCTTCTCCTTCGTCTTTGTACTATGAAGAACCTCTGGGGCAACCTCCCCGGTTCACTCAAAAGTTACGGAGCAGAGAAGTTCCAGAAGGAACCAGAGTACAGTTGGATTGCATAGTGGTAGGAATTCCACCACCTGAAGTAAGGTAAAAATGTCCCATTAGTAATGTTTGGTAATTACTTTCCATCTACTGTGATCCTCCTCATTTTATCTTTCACGTATGTGGTTTCAAAACTTATATACTCCCTTTGAGTCAGAGTTTAAAGCAACACTGTCTTAATAGAAGTGTAATATTAGACATACATTCAATTTACAATTTTCTAGTCATCACATTTTTTAAAAATAAAAAGAACTGGGTGAAATTAATTTTAAAAATATATAATTTAACCAATATATTAAAAATATTACCATTTCAACATGTAATCAATATAAAAATTATTAGTAGGATATTTTACATTCCTTTTGTCACCGGGGCTTCAAAACTCAAGGTGAATTCTGCACTTAACAGCACATCTCAGTTTGGATGTTAAATTTTCCTAGGAAATACTTAATGTGCATTTAGATTTCAAAAAAATGTAGTTGAAAAAGTAGATTGTAAGACCCAAGTTGTTCCAAACATACTTAAAAATTCTGTAAGAACTGAACTGAGTATCGGCTTTGACATTTAAATTAATTAAAATTAAACACAATTAAAAATTCAGTTCCTCAGATGCACTGGCCACATTTCAAGTGCCCAATACCACATGTGGCTAATGAACATGCATTAGCACAGATCTACAGCCTGTAACTTAAAAAACAAAGTATTTATGACCTATACTCAATGAATACCTGTGGTATTTTTTCAATTAAAAAGAAAGCAAATAATAGAATAAAGTCTGATAGAATAAAGGAAGAATAAGGCTGTGATAAAGATCAATTTAAAGATTTATTTTACATGTATTGTATTTATTATATACGTTTTGATATCCACTTAATGAGCACTCTTCTCCCTAATGCCAAAGTCTTTCCCTAATATGACTGATGAGTAGAAGGGATATTCATCTTTTATGTGTCTACCATCAGCTTTTCTGGAAGTAAGTAAAGCTAAGCTTCAAGGCTCTTCATGTACACAGGCTACATCTAATTTTGTGTTCTAATTTTATTTTATTTTTTTAAGAGGTCTTTACACTTTTATGAGCTTCAGGCCCCACAAAATCTGGATCCAGTCTTAACCCCCAGGGTGACATTTGCTACCTCTTGTATTATAATGTAATAATATATGAATAATGTGCTGGAAATATATTACTTTTATAGAGAATTACTGGTATTTAGAGTCCTATAAGAGTTACTTTGCCTCCCTAACCACCTAATTACTACTAGAATACTATTTAACATTTATTCTAGTTATGTAAGCAGGGCCTCATCTTCTTTTTGCAAAATATTCATATTATAGGGTAATAATAGCACTAGTATTAATAATATCTTTAATTATGTATTCCTATTGATTAAAGGGATTTTAGTATAAAAACATATTCATATATTGAATTTTGCTTTTCAGAGTCAACATAAGGCAATATTAAATATTATTTCTACAGTGGCGTATACATTTTACTATTTAGTTACCCAACTGACCTCCTTGAGGGCAGGGGTTCTATTGTTTTATCTTTGGACCTTGAGCACCAAGCATGGCTTCTAGCCTATAGTAGTACTCTGTAATGACCTACATGGGAAAAGAATCTAAAAAAGAGTGGGTATATGTATATGTACAAGTGATTCACTTTGCTATACAGGAGAAACTAACACAACATTGTAAATCAACTATACGCCAATAAAAAAAATGACAACAAAAAGAAATCATCCTAATTTTTATAGGACAACAATAAGACTATCAGACTTCAGAGAAGGGCTGGAGGACTAGAAAGGTCAAAGAAGACTTCAGAGACATACGGGAATTTTAGTTGAACCTTGAAGAGTAAGAAGAAGTTAGGTAGAAATTTAAGTCATTTATGCATTCAACAAATACCTACTGAGTTACTAAAGTGACTCATTGATGGTACAAAACAATTGGGAGCTATTGGAGGTCAGGGACCTTGTTTTGAAACCAAGTCTAAAACTCTTCTAAGAGGGCAGCTCACAGTCTAATAGAGGAATCAGACAGACATATAATCAAAACATTGCAATACTGTGTAATAAGGGTTGTAACAGAAGTATGTATAGGATGCAATGGCAGCTCAAAGGAAGATGTGATATTTTGCCTGAAGTGCAGGATGAAGGAAACATTAACGCTGGAGGTGCCACTTTAGTTGATAAAACTAAGGGTGGAAGAGGAAAGCAAGGGGAAAGGCCTAGAGACGAATGTTTCCAGGGAACTGCAAGTACTTGGCTATGTGACGAACATGGGATAACAGGTGAGGAAAGATGAGAGAAAAGACAGAAGAAGTAGGCAGAGGGACAGGTCCTTTCAGGCCAGGTCAACTCAACATGTTTACATAAGTACAGATGCTGGAATAGTAATAGTATCTTTAGATGACAGTGAGGAGACTGTACTAACTGGAAAACAGTGGAGCCAGATGATTTCGAAAAGCCTTGAAAGCAAAGTAGAATAGTTCAAAAGTGGTTTCAAAAGCAAGTGGAAAACATTTAAGGTTGTGTATAAGGATGTACTAAGATGAAAGGGCGAATTTAAGTAGAGTTAGTCTGGAAGAATGAGTTAGACCCCAAAAGAATGGACCCATGAGGCCACTTAGGAAGCTGTGAAGGGTATTCCAGGCATCAGATGCTCTGATCAGACCAGGGTAGGGGTAGTGCGAAAGCAGAGAAAAGACGTGAGAGAGCAATATTTAGAATAAAATAAACCAAGCCGAACTTGGTGACCGACTAGATAGGAAGGATGAGTTTGAAGCTGGGTACCTGAGAGGACTCTGGGGTCACTGTCAAGGTCTGAGAAACTGGAGGTGGATGATTTGAGTCTGAGGAGATGGAGGGACCATATCCAGTAGACAGTCAAAATGCAGGATTGAAGGTCAAATGAGAGGGTAGTGGAACTGGAGACATTCCAAGGAATGCCCTGGACACTGGGAAATTTGGACACAGTATCTCTGGCATTACAAAGGGACTATAAATACAGGTAACACTTGGAACTAACTTCTAGCTGTGCTAGACTGGGCCAGGGTTTTCCAACCTTCTTTTGGCAGTAATTCCTCCTCCCGTTTTTCTCCCCACAGTAAATCTGTTACATGACCCCAATACATAGTTCACACACACATGCACTTTTTTTTCTTTTCTTTTTTTAAAAATTTTTATTGGAGTATAGTTGCTTTACAATACTGTGTTAGTTTCTGCTGTATAGCAACACACACACACTTTTTAAAGATAAAATTAGTGCTTCTGGGATTGAAGAGAGTTGGGGTGGAGGGGGGAATGCAGTCCTACCTTTTTGCTCACCACTGAAATTCCTAAAGCATCTCCATAGAAACCAGACGCACAGATTTTGATTTGGAGAACGCCTTTAAAAATGCATTAAAATAATGAGACACTTTGGTTTGCCATAAAGGAAAACACAGTCAAAAAGAAAAGTATCCTTTTTGCTATTTTTGCAAGAAAATGTAATACATACACCTGGCAACTGAAGTCTAACCTTGTATGTGTGTGCCTCTTTGTGTTCTCAGTATTCTACCCATGTTTTTATAACCCTAGTTTAGCAAACTGAAGAATCCTTTTTGCCTATATTTGTTGATTTCCAAGTTGACTGGGAAGAAATTGTTTTGTTTTGTAAGGGTAGGATCCTATATCATTAAAGCTAGCTGTTTTGAAAGCTTGTTAATCTTGAACATGGCTTCATTGGAGGAGTTGAAATACATTCATGCGTTACCCACAGATGAAAGAGTCTGCAGGAATTCACAGCAAATGGCCATGATCCCTTTTTGTATCCCGACTCAAAATTCTTTTCCCAGGAATGTACAGCTGGGTCACACTAAGTATGTTTGCTTGTACATAACACTCTGAAGCAGCAAAAATTTACCTTTTATAGATGCTGATATCTGCTTTGGCTATTAAGTTTTTGCTATTGCTACTTCTGGACATTTGCCTGTAAGTGGCGTGCTGAGGGAATAAATTAGCTGTAAAGACAAAGGATGCTTGGGAATTCCCTGGCGGTCCAGTGGTTAGGACTCCACGTTTGCACTGTCAAGGGCACCCGCTAAGATCTCACAAGCTGTGTGGCGTGACCAAAAAAAAAAGACAAAGGATGTTTTAAATGATATAGGGAAATTTTAAAATATCATAAATAATTATATATGATACGTAATGTAAAATATTATGTAAACATTTTAAAACATTACCTTATTTAGGGGCATTTTCTTCTACCTTCAGGGAAAATCTATATACCTTCATTTACTCATTCATGCAACAAGTATTAAGTGTTTATTATGTGCCATGTACTGTTCCAGGCAATAGGATTAAAGCAGCGAACAAGGAAAATTCCCTGCCTTCATGGATCTTAGAATCTAGAAAAGAACACAGACAAAAATTCCAGTGATTATGTAATTACAATTGTGATAAATGTTATAAAGGAGGGTGCATAAAGCAAAGGGACCAAACCTTGTGAATGGGTTGGGGAAGGTTTTCCTAAAAAGTGGTATTTAAGCTGAGACATAAAAGATGACTAGGAGTTAGGCCAGCAAAGTGGAATTTAGGGAAGAGTGTTGCAGGGTGAGGGAATAACAAATTTGAGGCAGTGAGACAATGGTTAACTTTAAGGAACTGAAGGAACTGATGTCACCAGAACATAAAGAGTGAGGAGGAAATGGTTTGGGATAAGTTCAGAGAGGGAGGACAGAGGCTGGATTTCAAGAGCCTCCCAGAACAAGCTACTCAAAGTGGGTCCCTGGACCAGCAGGTCAGCATCACCTGGAGCCTTGGTGGATATGCAAATTTGCAGGTTCTACCTTGGACCTACTGAATTAGGATCTCTAGAGCACAGGCCCAGACATCGGTGCTTTAACAACAAAGTGCCGTTTGTTTCTGTGCTGAGGACTTCTGCAATCTCTACAGAGACCTCATCGCCCGGGGGGCTGGCCCCTTGCTCTGCTCCTTGACCTGAAGGTTGTAATCTCTACTTCATGTTCTAGCACCTGCTCCTCAGTTCCTACTCCAACAGTACACCCCTCACAGCCTCTTTCTGTTGGTGTCACTCGCCCTAGCAGGTGGTTCTTTGAGGTAGATCTGTTTTGAGATAGAAAACCAAGCTAATGTCTGTGGTGTCCACTTGGCCCATGGGAAAACCCACATCTTTGCCCTCACAAACTTTGGAAATGTTGGTGGTTTCCAACGCAGCCCTCTCTTCTTGCTCTTCCCTCTTGGACAATGCTAAATATCCTTTCACCTTAAAAGTTTTTGAGGTGGGCTTCCCTGGTGGCGCAGTGGTTGAGAGTCCGCCTGCCGATGCAGGGGACACGGGTTCGTGCCCCGGTCCGGGAAGATCCCACATGCCGCAGAGCGCCTGGGCCCGTGAGCCATGGCCGCTGAGCCTGCGCGTCCAGAGCCTGTGCTCCGCAACGGGAGAGGCCACAACAGTGAGAGGCCCGCGTACCGCAAAAAAAAAAAAAAAAAAGTTTTTGAGGCAAGAGCTGGGTAAAGCCTCTGTACCATCACCAACTCGAGAGGCTACAAGTCAAGATCTCCAAGGGATTCTGTAGAAGTCCCTGTCACTTGCCTACTAACCTTCTCTATTCAATCTCTCAACCTCCTTATCTATACTCCCAAAGTGGAAAAGGATCACCAGACAGAATTTTCTGAATTGTTTTACAAGTGCATTTTGAACAGATACTGAAGAATATCTACAATATGGATATATTATAAGAATAATAGCACAGATACCTGTGTGCCCGCCTTACTATCATTTTTAAATCTACTGTCTTCCTGATCCTGTCCCTTCCTCCCTGCTCAGAGGTAACCACTAGCCCAAATCTTGTTTTCTCTTTAAATTTTTCTTAACAGTTTTTCTTCATAATTTTACAACATATCCTTATGTCCTTAAACAATATTGGTACAGAAGTATTTACAGGTGAAACGACACAAAGTCCTATATTTACATTAAAATAAGTCAAAGTGGGGAAAAGAGGAAGGTATAAAAGAAACACATCTGCCGTTTGTTGAAGCTCAGTGATGCGTGCGTGGGGGTTCATAATACAGCTTCTCTACTTTGTGTACATTTGTAAGTTTCCATAATAAAGAGTTTAAAAAAATTTTTTTTAATTTTACTGTTGTAAAATGCTTATGTAAGTGGAATCATAATGTACGTATTCTTCTGCTACTTGCATTTTTTTCTCTAAAAGGTATACCCGTGATGCTGCGTGTAACTCTCATTCATTCACTTTCGTTGCTACATAGTATTTTACTGTAAGGTGAGAGAATTGTATCACTGATGTACATTTGGGTTGTTTTCAGTTATTTTCCTAATAGGAACAATGGTATTATAAATGTTCTAGCATAGTCTCCTGGTGCACGAGTATGTCTAGGCATGGAATTGCTGGCAGAGTATGTACAACTTCGACTTTATAATAACACCAGATTATTTTCCAAAGGAATTGTTTCAATTTACATTCCGACCAACATTACATAAGTGTTCTGGTTTTTCTACATTGTAATATGGATATTATCAGACGGTTTAATTTTTGCAAATCTGATAGGTATGAAGGCTTCTTGTGATTTTCATCTTCATTTTCACAAATCTCAACTAATGAGGTTGAGATTTTTTTAAATATGTTTATTGATCATTTAGGGTTCATTTTCTATGAGGGGTCTGTTTACATCTTTCACTAGTTTTTCTATCAGTTTGTTCTTTTCTTATTGATTTGTAAGAATTTTAAAAATATGATTAGGAAACTAATCATTTGACATTGTGTGTTATGAAAATATTCTCTCTCCATTTGATCTTTCTTTATGGTATCTTTTGATAATTAGATATTTTTAACTTTAGTATCAAATTAACTGAAGTTTCCTTTATGGTTTTGGTTTTTATAGTTTGAGTCTAACGTACCAAGAATTTTCCACCTGGAAGAACTCAATAAATGTTAATAAAAGTTAAAGCATAGACATAACCATCCCACCTGTAACCCCACACTCCTATGAGTGAAATATAGCCATTGGACATGAAAACTTAAGTTCGTTAACTCAGTAGTGGTCAAACAAGACATACAAAACATTGAATTGTGTTACGAAATCCAACATAACTTTGAGTCCTGTTAGAAAATGTCTACTATTAATATACTCCAGTTGCACTTTCTATATGAAGAGTCATTCTGATGCATGGAGAGAGCTGAAGATGTCAGTAAGTAAATAAACTACCTTTTGGCTATTTCAGGGCTTACATTCTTTACTTAAGAGATCAGGCATCTAGTCCCCAAGCCTTCTTGAAAAATGAAAATGAAACAGACTAGAGGCTCCAATAATCTTAATTTGAATTCATTCGCTTAACATTCATATAACAAACATTTTTTGGAAGGGCTATGTCGTGCCATACGCTGTGCTAGGAACCAGATAAACAAGTGGTAAACCAAACAAAAATGATAATCTCTGCCCTGTGGTGTTTATTGTCCAGTAAGGGAGAGAGATCTTAAACAAATAAACCTATAAATAAACATAATTATAAGTGATATGTAGGTTCTGTGAAGTAAACAAACAAGGTATTAAGAGAGGGAGTAGTAGGAGGTGGGACAGGGACATTGGAAAGGCTGGGTCAGGGTTAACCGAAGGCTCCCAGTAATCATTCTTTTAATGAGCATTATTACTGGTGAGCCACAATAACACATTCAAATAATGTTTAGGAGTTGTTAATGTGCTAAAACAATGAGTCATAATATTTAGCCACACCATATTTTAGACAAAATAGTAACCTAAGAGCAGAATGGTGCTATGTAGCTTAAAAGTCCAGTTAAATCTGGAAAATGTGTCTCTTCAGTGTCTTCATTCCCAGGCTTGGTAGCTAGCCAAATCAGCAGGTCTGGCAAGCTGTCCTTAGTGCATTAAAGATGGAGCCTCCTTTATCATTTGGACTTGTCCCATTTCCCCAGATCACTGACTCATTTCTGCTGAACCATGAATCATGTCTGGCATCCAGTGCCATTCTGTAAGTGTCATGGAGATCTGGAGTTCTAAAAACATGCATCCGGGCAGGGTACTTCTATGAAAGCATTCCCTAACGTGGATAGACGTCTGAGGAGAGCATGTTTCCTTCTTTCCCTCAAAAGTCTTCAGAGTAGCTGGGTAAATTTTAATTTCTTTTCAGAAGGCAGCCTGACTGGTGCCTTATTTCTCTGTGGGTCATGGTGTTAAAGTAAGAGTGACAGTGGTTACTAGCTGTCCTTTGGGGCTGGCTGAAGCCATCCTGGCCATCTGAGTAAGGACAAAAATGTTTCTGACAGAGAGTTTGGGCATTTGAATCACTCCACTTATCGCCTCCAGCTGTCCAATTGCTCAGAGATGTTTCCACTCTCATTTTGGTAAAGAAGAGAAATGTTATCCAAAGAAATGAGATAACCTTATAGTGTTTATATAAGGGAAGGTATTTGTTTGTTTTGAAATATTTCTCTTATCAAATTAATACAGGTACATTGCTTAACGAGTCAAATAATATTAAAAAACAGACCATTTTCAACTATTTTTGCAGTTTCCTATTTATTCACCTCTAGATTTCTAAATTATATGCCAGTGGTTCTCAAACTTTTTGTTCTTAGGACCCCTTTACAGTCTAAAAAATTATTGAGACGCAAAAGAGGTTCTGTCTATGTGAATTATATCTATCATTATCATATTAGAAATTAAAACTGAGGAACTTTTTAAATAGTTGCTTACTTATTTTAAAATAACAGTGATAAACATGCTCATACAAATAATTTTATGAAAAGTAACTGTATTTTCCCAAAAAAATATTTGAGTGAGAAGAGTGACATTGTTTCACGTTTTCTGCAAACCTCGTTAATGTCTGGCGTAATAGAAGACAGCTAGATTGTCCTATCTACTTCTGCACTTGGTGTGCTGCGATATGTTGTCTGGGTTGCAGTTAACTTTAAAAATCTGGCATTGTACAGATATGTAGCTGGAAGCAGGAGGAATACTTTAATAGCCCTTTCAGATAATGTGGCTATTCTGATTTGATACTACATGAAAATTCAACTGCAGTAGTTTCTTAAAGGTTAGTTGCAATGTGAAATCTGAAACCATACCAATGAACTTTTGTACCATGCTGTACTAAAACCCTCTGTCTGTCTTGAACTTTGAATGGATAACATCATGTATTGGTCATTTGGAAAATGAGTAATGTAGATCTTCCAAATGTTGACACATTTTATTATATAATATTTAGAAAATCATATATGTTAATATCATGGATTTCATTAAAAATCTCTTTAAGTATTAGGAAGCCCTAAACTCACTATGGGAGACACAAGTTTTCCAAAACTCTAATTTTTCCTTGAAAGCTCAAATTTTTTCATTGGCAACAAATGGGATCAGTTATTTTTACTCGAAACAACAGGCTTACTTCCTTCATTTTTGAGAAAACGTCTGCCAAATACCCAAATCTGAATAACCATAATTTGTCAGCTGTTCTTTCAAGTTAAGATACTGCCTCATGCATTAAGTGCCTAGTTCAACTTAAAAAGCCACACAAGTGCTCTTCTGTATTCAGGAGAAATGCTTTATGCTACTTCCCATTTCGCCACCCAGAACGTTAAAAAGATGTGGACTTGAGGTTGAGATGCAATAAATGTAATGATTTTTACTGCTTCATTGAGGACATTTTTAAGTGAACCTGGCTTTTTTTTTTTTTTACCTGCAAGTGTGGTGGTGAAGAACCCAATGACCCCTACTCAGTTTTATGCTGCTGAAGCACCAGTAATTTTACCCACTGTGGCTTTTGCACCATCAGTGTAAATGTTAACACAGTGAAAGGCAAATACTATCTTAGTATTGTAGGAAAACAGTTTTGTCTTCAGAGAAAGTGAAAGCAAAGAGAGCCACTGTAATACGCTTATAAAGCACTACTGCTTGGTATGCTGATGCTATTTGCTCTTTACTTCCTGTTCCAGAAGATGGTGGTTTAGCACCCCTTCACTAAACCAGAACCTCCATTGTTCCTTCCTTCATTGCCTCAGTATAATCATAGCACACTCTTGTTTTAAAAAATTGAATGTTTAACTTCTTGTTACTATGAAAGTATTATTTTCTGCCAAGCCCAATAGGGAAAAATGACTGCTTCCTTGCTTGTATAACTTTTAATTTTCACCTGGAGTTGATGACTGTCTCGTTTTTTATATGCTTAGCTCTGTGGTCCTAAGACAATTCATCTCAGTTTTCCAATTTATTTGTAAAACATTTCCTAAATACTCTGTTCCACACAGTTAAGCCGCCAGGCCCATCTATGTTTTACCCTTCTTCCTCTTGCTCCAATATGGAGCAGCTACTCACACAGCCAACAACTCAGCCTTCAGCCTGGGGCATCTCCTAACTGCTCAGAAGAGAGGATGCAACCTGCTGGGGGAATCTAAATGTTCATTTTCTAAACCTGCAATCAGTGGCCCTATTTTAAGCTCTGTATCTCCCTCCTCCATTGTCAGTGCGTTTCCACACCCCCAAACTTGTATCTCTAAATCCTGAAACTTGCTGCACAAATTGCTTGCTTTCACTGACATCCCCAAGTAGGCACTTAGTTTTCAGATTTTTCAACTCTCCTCGCTTCTCATTCTGCTTTCCACCTTCCAAAAGTGTTTGAGGTCTCAGGTCTGCTGTTATCTCCCTTCCCATTCTTTTGGACCTTGTGCTTTTTATCCCTTTAAAAACCTCCTTTATTCTCATTTTAGGGTCATTTCCAGCAGAGAGTAAAGATAAACACATGTTTTTCTGGACATTCACTATTTGTATTTACAACTACCTTGCTCTGAGGGTTTGTTCATACAAGTTCCATGGGGTCCTGCTGAGATTCATGCTTTGGAAGATTTAGAAACCCATTTCAGCAGCTGCATGTACTGCTGCTGCCACAACAGATCAAACAATGGCAGAGAATTTGATGAAGCAAATAAAATACTTACGAAATATTAACTATCAATTCTTTCCATCATTTGGTCTTTCAACAAATCCAACACAATTTTTCTGCATACCTACTATGTGCCAGGATGCTGCTGTAAGTGTGGGATTATATTGGTAAGACTGACAAGGTCCTCTCGTGGAGTTTATAATACAGTAGGGGGAGCAAATAATAACAAAGTCAGCAAGCATATAAGATAATTTCAGACAATAATAAGTGCTATGAAGATAACACAAGAGGATAATGTGAGAGTGTCTGAGGATAAAGAAGCTACAT
The DNA here is from genome assembly GCF_963924675.1 of Phocoena phocoena. NCBI lineage: Eukaryota > Metazoa > Chordata > Mammalia > Artiodactyla > Phocoenidae > Phocoena > Phocoena phocoena. The sequence continues at coordinate 63,900,771 of NC_089234.1, read as the reverse complement.
TAGGAAGAGGTTCAGGGACGGCCTCTCTGAGGAGGTGACATTTGAACTGAGGCCTGACTGATGAGAAGGGCCTATTTTTATAAAGACTGGGGGACAAGGATTTCAGGAAGTACAAAAATCCTAACATGGAGAGTAGCTTAATGTGTTCACAGAATAGAAAGAAGATCAATGTGGGTGCAACACAGTAAAGGGAGAATGATGGGAGAAGGGATCCAGCAGTCAGAGCTGGGAGGCAGGTTTGAATGTTATCCCAAGTAGAGGTGATAATTGAAACTAAGGGATGAGGTAATGGCCAAAGGAGAAAGTGTACAGAAAACTGGACTAGGCAGTGTGGATGCTGCATGAGCTTGTAAGCCACCGTCCCTACCTTCAAAGAACTTACAATTTAGTGAAATTGGTGAGACAAGACAGATTCCCCAAATAGAGGATTATAAAAGACAGTATAAGGGAGATGGGCTCAGTGCTTTGCGATGACCTAGAGGGAGGGGATATGGGGACATGTGTATGCATATGGCTCATTCGCTTTGTTGTGCAACAGAAACTAACATGGTATTGTGAAGCAATTATACTCCAATAAAGAGCTATTTTATAAAAGACAGTATATAATCAAGCCTTGCATGACACAGTATAGTTTAAAAAGAAAAAGGTAAACAATCATTGAGAATTGATGGTAAAAGGTGCTTTGCATAGGAGGTGATGCCTGAGCCAAACTGATGGATGAGTTATATTTGCAGTAGCTGAAAGGTGAGGAAGAGAATCTCAGCTAGAGAGAAACACATGAGCAGAGGCTCGAATGTAGGGGTGAATATGACATACTTATGGAACAGCAGAGAAAAGCTTAACTCTTGGGAAGCCATCGAATAGGTGAGTTTTCTTAAATGTGCTTTAGAATCTTGCTTTGTAAATGGTGGGAGGGAGGGGTTCAAGCACTGAGTGGTTAGATCTCAAATTACAATAAAGATTAACGATTGCCACGACTCCTTAATTTTTGACATTGAATAAGGGTAACGTCTCCACCTAATTTCTTTTTAATATGATGTTGATTAATAATTATTACTTTAAAAATGAAAACAATTCTAAAAAGGGGTACACTGAGACACCTCACCCCATCTGTCTTCATCCATCTTGTTTCCCCTCACCCCAATAGGAAGCCACTTTGATTTTCATTCCATTCTTTCCAGTTTTCCTTATGCATATGCAAACAACATGACTATATCTTATTTCCTGGCCCCTGTTTTAGTTTCCTAGGGCTACTATAACAAAGTACCACAAACTTAATGGCTTACACAACAGAAATTTACTGTCTCACACTTCTGGAGGCTAGGAGTCCAGAATCAAAGTATCAGCAGGGCTGTGCTCCCTCTGAAACTCTGAGAAGACTCCTTCCTTGTCTTTTCTAGCTTCTGGTGGTGGCGTTCCTTGGCATTCATTGGCTTGTGGCTGCATCACTTCAATTTCTTCTTTCAGTTGTATCATTCTTAATAGGAGCCACTTGCTAATTTCCTGAAAAAAGTGTCACTGTGAATCCTGCCATTCCTTCTCATTGTTACAACCAAATTACATCATAATAATGGATTGTTTAATGTCTTGGCTCTAAGTTTGCCACAGTTTTCTTCTCAGGGAATATCTGGAGCCATTTATGTTATTAATTCTCACATTTCAGTCATGCCAATGTTCTTCCTTGCAGGTGGTACTGTGAAGGCAAGGAGCTTGAAAATTCCCCAGACGTTCACATCATCCAGGCAGGAAAACTGCACTCACTGACCATTGCTGAAGCCTTTGAAGAGGACACAGGACGCTATTCCTGCTTTGCTTCTAACATCTATGGGACAGATTCAACTTCTGCTGAGATTTACATAGAAGGTAAAGCAAAATACTCTTGGAGCATGGCACTTACTAGTAAGATATATAGTTATAATATATAAGTATTTATTGAGGGCCTGCTCTACCACACACTCTTCAGTGGGGATAACAGCAGTGAGCCAAACAGACAAAAATCCCTAGGTTCGTGGATAGATGGCATTTACATTGTAATAGGAGAGACAGAAAATAAATGAGATAAATAAAATATATAATATGTTAGGTACATGAAATGATTCTGATCATCAATTTCAATGTGTGTGTGTCTCATGGGGGAGGTGGTTCCCACACCAGCAACAAGCAATTCTTCATGGCATCAATTTGGTTTCCTACAGTTTAACTCAATTCTGACCCATCTACCTGGAGATGGTGTCAGATCCAACAAGTTAAGGGCTCAGTCCCACAAGACTGCTCACCCCCACCCCCTTCAGATGCCAATCCCACGCAGTAGGTGGACAGGTTACCCACAACTTCTGTCTGACTTGGCTACAAATTGGAGGTTCTCACAAACCCCTCTTCAGGTTCAATTAATTTGCTAGGTCGCTCACAGAACTCAGGGAAACAATTATTTTTACCGGTTTACTACAGGGTGTGATAAAGGATATAGATGAACAGCCAGATGAAGAGATACACAGGGCGAAGTGGGAGGGTCCTGAGCACAGGAGCTCTGTCCCCGTGGAGTTGGGGTGCGTCACCCTCCCAGTGTGCTTACGTTCACCAACCTAGAAGCTCTCCAAACCCCATACTATTAGAATTTTATGGAGGTGCCCTCACACAGGCATGATCAACTATTAACTCCATTTCCTGCCCTTCTACCCTCTCTGGAGTATGAGGTGTGGGGCTGAAAATTCCAAGCGTCAAAATTATGGCTTGGTTTTCGGGTGACCAGCCTGCACCCAGGAGCCATCCCGAGTCACCTCATTAGAAAAAAGGATGTTCCAGTGCTCTCATCACTTAGGAATTTATTAGAGTTTTAGGAGCCCTGTGTCAGGGACCTGGTCAAAGACAAGTATTAGAACAAGAGGTGCTCCTAAGTGCTCATCACTTAGGGAATTATAAGGCTTTTAGAAGCTCTGTGCCAGGAACCAGGGGCAGAGACCAAAATATATGTTTTCTATTATCTTACAGCATATATGAGCATATGAAAGAAATAGAAAGCAAGGAAAAGGGATAGGAAGTACGTGTATGTATATATGCGGCGTGTGTTTGCATGCATGTGTGTGTGTGTGTGTGTGTACAGGCGGATGTACAAGACCTCACTCACCAGGTGACATATAAATGAAGACCTGAAGGAACTGAGGGACTGAGCCACAAAGATAGATATTCAAGGGAAAAACATTCTAGGCAGAGAAATCAGTAAGTGCAGTGGCCCAAAAGAGGGAGTGTGTCTGTCTTAGGGTACGGAGATGACCAGTTGAGGTCAGAAGGTTGAGGGGTGAAGGTGGGAGGAAGCAGGTGAGCAGATCATGTAGGTCCTCACGGGTCACTGCAAGGACCTGGCTTTTACTCTGAAGGAGATGGGAAGCTCTGGAGGATTCTAGTCAGAGATGTGACATGATCGGACTTAGTTTTTAACAGGGCCACTCTGGCTCCTGGTTGAAAATATACCAAAAGGAGCAGAAGCAGGGAGACCATTTGGGAGCCTTGGAAAGGCATTTATATCAGGACCAAAATTAGATGACTAATTTTAGGGAACAAATCAATTTATTTACCTTGTATATTGACCTCAGTTTTTGTCCCTATTTATCTCATCCTCTGAGTTTTTTCTGGGAGCCATTCTTTTTTTTTTTTTTAATTTATTTTATTTATTATTTTTGGCTGAGTTAGATTTTCGTTGCTGCGAGCGGGCTTTCTCTAGTTGCGGCGAGCGGGGGCTACTCTTCGTTGCGGTGCGCGGGCTTCTCATTGCGGTGGCTTCTCTTGTTGCGGAGCACGGGCTCTAGGCACACGGGCTTCAGTAGTTGTGGCATGTGGGCTCTAGAGCACAGGCTCAGTAGTTGCGGTGCACGGGCTTAGTTGCTCTGCGGCACGTGGGATCATCCCAGACTAGGGCTCGAACCTGTGTCCCCTGCATTGGCAGGTGGATTCTTAACCACTGCACCACCAGAGAAGCCCTGGGAGCCATTCTTTAGTACTTTTATCATCTCTAATACCTTATGTATGCCTTGCTTTTAGCACTTAAATATTGTATTATTATGGTATAAAGGCAGGAACTGTCTCATTCTTCTTTATATCTCCAACACCGTATGTAGTACCAAGTACATAGTGGTTATTTAATAAACTTTTATTGAATAGATGAATGAATAATGATAACAACAATGAATAATATATGAATAGAAGTGTGTTACATGTTTTCATCCTCAAATATTTGGAGTACAATAAATACCTCCAGATTTAGCTGTGTGATATCTTCCTGGAATTCACTATCTTGAGAAGCAAAGCCAGGATCAAAGCTCTGCTAAGAGTGCTGAGATTGGATTGCTGATTTTTAAAAATTTGTAGTAACAGAGCTTCAAACACCCCCACTCCCAAGATGAAATGTGACTTGTTAATATTAGGACTGGATGGAAGAGCATCCACCTACACCTACAACGTTTGGAATCTAATGTAATCCCTTCTTTTATTTAATCTATGTAGGCCAAGAGCAAGAGGATTTATGGACACCACAGAAGGTCTGCAAAGACTGCTCTGTTAGTCTAAAGGCATCAGCAGATGTTTTATATACAAGAACACGTGGAATTTGGGCCAGTTAATTTGAACTCTGTCACTAACTAGCCATGTGACCTGAGCAAGTACTTCAACTACTAAGGGTCTAGTTCCTCATCTATAAACTAGGTGTTAGTTTAGGGAATCACTGAGATTATTTCTAGGTCTAAAATTCTATAGGTCTTCAAATGCCTAGGAACCAGTTTAAGAAAAAAATTTTTAGGGGTCTTCCCTGATGGCACAGTGGTTAGGACTCTGCACTCCCAATGCAGGGGGCCTGGGTTCAATCCCTGGTCAGGGAACTAGATCCCACATTCATGCCGCAAGAGTTCACATGCCACAACTAAGGAGCCCGCGAGCCACAACTAAAACCCAGCACAACCAAATAAAAAAATAAATAAATACATTAAAAAAAAGTTTTTTAATTACATGTCTTATTTTTATTTTTCCAGGGGTTTCTTCTTCTGACTCAGAAGGGGACCCTAACAAGGACGAAATGAATCGGTAATTCCAATTTTCTATCTTATTTAGCATCCTTGGGTCCTGAGAAAGCTGCTAATTGTTTAGTAGAACTTGAAGAGGGGGGCTCCAGGGTTTGACCTCAAAAAAAAATAAGATTGGGTGGATTTGGAGAAAATGCTATTACTTTTGCTTGTTGCTGCTTAAAAGATTAATTTTAATATTCCCAATATTTTAAAAATGAAGTATCACGTAGGAAATACCATCATACTTATATGTAAAAAGTAAAAAACAAATAACTCAGTGGTTAAAAAAAATTCATGTTTTCTAACTAAATAATAGTATTCAAAATAACACACAGTCTGGTGAACAAAAATTATATGTATGAGTGATCTGGGCAAGACACAGCCTTTTTGCTAAATGATTGTATTGGGTAGTGAACAAAGTTACGTTACTTTCCACAACCATTGGCTAAGCACCTCCTCTACACCAAGAACTTCACTAGATGCACTGGGTACTAAGAAAAATCAGATGCTTCCTGCCTTCAAGAGGCTCACAGTCTAGGAGAGGGAAATATATGTATAGCAAATATAGCAAAAGATGTATACCACACATATAGACAGTAAGAGTAATAAAGTGTAATAGACTATGATATAACCATGTGCAGGGTTTAAGGACTTGGCACAAAGGGCTCTTTATTGGTTGGGGAGGGAAAGAGAGATCAGGAAAGGCTTCACAGAGTTGGTGACCTTGAGCTGGGTCTTAAAAGAGCAGCAGGTGGACACCCCCGAACAAGGGAGGAAAGGGTATTTCGGGAAGAGGAGACTGTGGACAGAAGGCATGGGAACTAGAAACAGACACAACAGCCATCCCTTGAGGCTACCTGAAACATGGGCAATGTCTGGAAGACAGGTTAAGGAGTCGGTAACTGAATTTGCATATTCTTTCCTCTCCTACAGAAGGCAAGCTCTTAAGGGCAGAAATCATGACTTATTCTTCAAAATGTGGGGGGTATGCCTACTTTGGAATGATAATTTGCTTTTAGCTTTTGTGCACACATGAAAATTCATAACCAGAGTAAATGATTTCTCCCTTTAACTCTCTTCCTTATCATTCTCATGGCTTCAGTTCAGTTCCTTTTCTTTCCTGTCTCTTTATGCCAGTCCCCTCCTTATAGATACTCCAAACTTTTTCTCTTTTACAGTCTCCAAACTACATACAGCCAGTTCAAAGATAATTATGATCTTATCATTTTCCCGACTTAAAAAAATTATTACCTATGGGAAAATAAAAATCAAATGCAAAACAAACGACATTTAAAAAAATCTCAACGTGGGCATACAAAGCTTTATTCAACCAGGCTTTCCTGCCCCTCCTCCCCCAATCCCCCACCTCAGGCTCTCTACACGGCTGCCATCTCACTCAAACAATGTGCGGTTCATTTTCACTCCTTCGTTCAAGCTGTTCACTTTGCTAGGAATGACATATCTTCTCTGCCTGGCAAACTCTTATTTATCCTTCAAAGCCCAGTCAAGTTCTATAATAAGCTCCTCTGCCATTGCACATACATCGCTCCTTCCTCAAGGCTCTCATAACATGGGTATGAATTAGAGCCTAATGGGTATGAATTTGATATACGAACTTAAATAAGCAAGAAATATCTCATTTGTTCATTTTCTTTAAATCTACTTGTAGTAGTTAGGATTTAGCTCCAGTTCTGTGTAATAGTGACCCCAAATAACAGTAACTTAAATAAGACAAATATTTTTCTCCTTTACATAAAAATATGAATTTGGCTGGTAAAACAGCTCCAAATTCCACTGGGTTCTGGTCTGCTTCCAGCTTTCTGCTTCACCTCATTCTAAGATGTGGCCTCATCTTCTTAGATTGAAAGGAATAAAGGACATACCCTACTCCCCTTTTAACATCTCTCTTAAATTACATATATCACTATCCTTCATATCCCATGACCAGAAAGTAGGCATGTGGCCACAGCTAGCTTCAATGAGGGTTGGGAAATGCAATCTTTATTTGGAGTAGCTATGTAAAGAAATCAGGGATTCTAACATTGTAGAAGAAGAAGATAGATGCTTCAGGAACACTGATAGCCTCTACATCATCAAATGATTCTGCTTCTGAGATTCCATCCTACCTGGCTCCGGGAAAAAATTCAATCAGTCATTATTGGGTGTCCCTTTCCCCCTCCAAATCTGTGCAAAGATTCCTGGGATATAGCAGATACAGAGATGTAGATATACAGTTTGATATTAAACACTGCTCTAAGCATCTTACATGAATTACCTTATTTAACCCTCACAAAAACCCTATGAGGTAAGAATTATTATTTCCTCATTTTAGAGATGAGAAAGCTGAGGCAGAGAGAGGTAACACCTAGACAAAAGGAAAGCCCATCCTGTCATCGGTCATCTATCCCCACAGGTTATGGGTGAGAAGCCCATGTCCCAGATCTCAAGGTCCCTTCAAGTCTAGTGCTTTGTTTCTTCCTGATGTGTTTGGGTACTGATATCTTTAGCAAGATTGGGAGCCTTTAATTGAGGGATTGTCATCCCCTCTGGACTCAGGTTCTCCCTCTTGTTAGGTTCTCTGGCAAGATCCCTGGACCTCTCTCTTCCCCACAACAAAGCTGAAATAATCTACCCTCTGCAGCCTTCTCAAGAATACTTTCTGGCTCCCTTGCCCTTCAAACGATCTTTTTAATTTAATTTGTGTAAAACCTGAAGAGCTCATTGACTCAGGCTATTTCTGCTTTTTGCCATGCCAGAATCCCAGAAGCAAAGATTTACAAAGCCTGGCCTCCTACTTGAAATAGGAGGGGGAGGGAAAACACAGAGGGCAAAACCAAAACAGATCTCAAACAATTTTCTGCACATGCTCTGTCACAGCACTTGTCTTGAATCTCAGTGAGTTGAGAGTATGCTGGAGTCCCCAGCTCTGCCGACAGCAGCTAACTCAAGGACAGAACTGGTGTCTTATGATCTTCCTGTTTACACTGCCTAACAAAGGGTGTAGCAAAGCCCTCAGTAAATGTTTGTGTAATATTGTTGAACGAAGATTTCTGTAAGCATTTCTGAAAGGATTTTCACAACAATGATAGGTCTGTTTTATAATCTATATTTTAATCACTTCTCAGAATCCAGAAGCCAAGTGAGGTGTCATCCCCTCCCACTACTTCTGCAGCCATTCCTTCAGCAGTACCCCAAGCCCAGCCTGTGGTGGCCCAGCCCAGTGTGTCAACCATTCAGCAGGTACAAGGGTCTAAGTGAAACACAAGCGCCATGGATTGTGACAGGCAGGCACTGTGACCATGACCATCTTGTACGGCATGATCGTGTTCTCCTCTGTTGCAACTTCATAATGACCTTGGGCAACACACTTCTATAGTCTTGATAATCACTTTGTGCTTCTGATGTACGATATCAGTAGTTCCCCTGGCTTTGGGAACATATTCTCTAACTTCATAGGCAAAGTTCATAGCAAAAGAAACTCTACAAATTAATCTCTGATATTCCAGCTTTATGAAGGGCATTGACTACATATACAATGAGCTGCCAGCTCTCACACTGGCCCAAGACACTCTGTATCATGAAACTCAGTTTCATGAGCTATTAAAAAAAAAAAAAATTCTACTTTCTAAGATAGAGCAACCATGAAATTAATTTTTGGAAAACCTCAAAGTCTCTCATCCTTCAAGTTAACAATGATGATGATGATGATAAGAGTGATGCTTATTGTAAAAACATTTTTAAAATACAGAAAGTATATTAAGTAAAAACTTTAGTCAAGGTTCGACTCCTCTGCCCCCACTCTTCAGAGGTACCTCCTGTTATTAATTTCTAGCAGATAGTTCCAGGCATTTTCTATACATATCTATAAATGTATAGTATGCATATGCTTTAACAATATGAAATCATACTAATAGAAACATACTTGTAATGTGTTATTGATATATTTAAATATAAATATTGATATAAAGATCTACAACCTTTAAAAAAAATTTTAAAGTACTTATCTGACCCGTTTAGTAATGCAGAGGGGTCACATTTTAGTTCTAATTCAGTAGTTTTAAAACTGATCTGTGGAGCCTCAGGGGTCTATGGAACCTCTTCAGGGGGTTAGGGTTCATTACATAGCTCTATATGTGAGGGGATGGGGATGGCCAGCACGTATTTACGGCCACCATGACCTAGAAAGAAATACAATCAGTTCAGCATGAAATTTCATGTCTGCAATTCATAGACTTAGAAAACGTCAGTCTTTGGTTTTAGATTAATTTCATACACCAAATTCTTTAGCTGCGTTATACCTATCTATCATCTGTCTACCTACCTATCTGATAATCCCAGTGACAATGAATCTATTGTTGGTTCCCTTCTAACAGTGTCAGAGCCCTCCCAACTATCTGCAAGGATTGGATGGAAAACCTATCATTGCAGCTCCTGTGTTTACAAAGGTAATCAAACTATAACTTCTTTCTGTCATGGCTTTAAACACACCACAATACCCAAACAAAGTTGTAGGATTCAAAATTCACTGATTTTATCTCAGGATTTTGGTCTTTTATAAGTACAGGATAGGATTTGGGTTTTTGTGGTAGCTGTTACCATGTCGCTCCAAGTTGCGGATTTCTAATATTAATTTGTATAATAAGGGAAAGGTCATCCCCACTCATCACATTGATCTCTATGGCCATCCTATTGCTTTTATACACAGTAGCCACACCTAGGGGTCAGGTGATACACTTGTAGGCACTTACTATCCAAGGGTTTCTCTGGATGTCTTTGGTATTCAAGGAGATGGAGTTACATGCTCTTAAGAAGCTTAATACAAAGCCTCACTCTAGAACAAAGAGCTTTCTTTTTCTAATCCATGGTATCAACTACTGTGGTGGCATCAAATTCTGAGTCTCATAATCTTTGTATTTAGAACTGGAAATTTTACTCAGGCACTTTCATTTACAAGTGAAAAAACCAAGGGAGGGCCAGGGAGATTAAACAATGTATTCAATGTCACAGAACTAGCAAGTGGCCGAATCAGGACTAGAAACAAGTTGTCCCAATTCTGTCTACTGTTCTTTCCCTTATATAACATAGACTTAGTTTATATGTTGCCCAGGACAATAAACTCAAAGGTGCAAAACTGAGTCATATTGGATTTGTTTTGGTATTATGAAAACCACATGGATGGAGTCTATGCCTGGATTTACAGTTTATTGTTTGTAATGAATACCAAACTTAAGCCCAAAGAAATTTTATCCACTCAGAAGTATGATTTAGAGGAATGGTTCTCAATCAGGGTTAATTTTGTCCCTCGAAGGACATTTGGCAATGTCTGGAGACATTTTTTTGATTTTCACAACAGGGGGCTGGCATCCAGAGATACTGTTAAACATCTTGTAATACACAGGATGACAGCCTCCTGCAACAAAGAATTATCCAGCCCAAACTGTCAATTAGTCCTGGGGCTGAGAAATCATGCTATAGAGCAAAGTGGAAAAAAAAAAAAATGTCTTTTCCAATGAGTACTGATCCTAAAAGTATTGCTAAGTTCACAACTTCCACAGAAACATCCATTTTAGTGACGTTCCACCATATCAGCTCATCCAAGATGGTTTTCCAAAATCAAGCAGAGTCTAAGAGTGAGACATGTTTATCCATAACTGTATCAGGTTGGCAAACATTCTTATGTGAAACAAGATGCCTCTCAATTTTTCAGGTTTGTCTCTTGTAACCGCTTTCGGAATTTAAGTTTTGCTATTCTCAAAGACTTGAAGTAGGAAAGCAACATGTTGTGATTTGGTGAATACCAGACTTGGATGAAGAGTTATAAGTGGACCTGTGTGTGTGTGTGTGTGTGTGTGTGTGTGTGTGCGTGCGCTCGCGCGCGCGCACGCAGGGGTGCGTGCACGTGTGTGTAATGTAGCTAACAGAGCTACCCCTAAGTGTCTCCTAGTTCACTGCTAAGTCACCTAGCCTTAAAACAGAGCTTTAAATGCCGAGAAATCAGGACACTTTAATTTGTCGTGCCTATTTGTCACACCCTTTGTCAGGCAATGCTGACTCTTCAAAGGCAACTAAATCACAGAATAATTTATACCCAGTCCCAAACTGACATCTCCTCCACTCGTCTCCTCAACACCATCTGCCCAGCTAGACAGCAAAGAGGTGTCCTTATCTCCCTCCACACTTTCAAATATTTTTGGGTGCTCTGTCTTCCCTGCATCTACATCACCTGGTACATGCCTCTGGTACAACATTTAGCACAATAATAAAGATGTTTAGTTTTCTGTCTCTCCCAAGCGCCTTGAAGGCTATCTCTAATGTCTACATAGGAGTCCATAATGGTTATAATAGGTCCAAAGCCATTTTTATCATTCTGAAAAGCCTAATAGGACTTTAAAGCCTATTCTTTACATTTAATTTTCATGGACTGGTTGGCCTCAAGTTTAGCTGCTTTTGTGTGGTGACTGATTACCTCCCTCTAATTAGACGCTCTGATTTGCAGATACATATATGCCTTTGATAAATAAAAATGGGGAAGGTAATTAGTCATTAGTATATGTTGTTAATTAGATAAATCTGCAAAAACATTAGATCCATGGTGGGAAAACAGTCCCTACTACAGGGACTCAAACTCTGGTGAGGCTTTCTCAGCCCTCGGGAAGTGTGCTTTTGCCTCCATAAATGGGATCAGGGTTGTTCAGACGTAGGGCACTAGCATAGGCTGTGGCTCAGATTCCAGAGGGACTTATCAGCAATGCTGTGCTTGCATTAGTTTCCATGAGTGAGGGTAGGACTGAGGTCATCGTCACTGCCAGTGACATTAGAAAATTTCTGAGTCAGAGCCACTGATGGTGGTAATCACGTGGCACAGGCCCTGATAACTGATCACTGGCATATGTTTGTTCAGGTTATTCCTTGCTCTGTTTACTACTTTAGGGACTTCTGGCATTCCAATCCCTATGACTCACTTTCTATACTGCCCAACAATTATTTCTCTGCCAATAATGGCAAGAAGCCATTCTTTTGAAAGCAACGATTAGAGAGCAGAGTTTTATTTAACTCCTTGTACCTCCTTTGGTGATAGGGAAGTACTGGTATTATATTCTCTTTAAAGAAGGTTAAAATGAAAATGAGGGTTGCCCAGCAAAACAGTGGTAGAGTTTGAAAGAAATCTGGGGTCCCATATGCTAATTCACTGCTCTACCTATAGAGGATACCTATATTTTAAAAATATTTTATGGAGATAGACTATCCTCCATCCTCTATACAGTGTCAAAAACTTTCACTCTGTTTATGGGGGGAAAACAGTGCTCACACTCCTTGAGTGTGAAGGGAGGTAGATGATCAAATTAGAATCTTACTCCTATCACTGTTCCCACTCCAACAGCAGCTGCTCTGGCAGGCTTTCAAGGCTGCAGCCCTGGCTCCAGCTGCTTCAGCAGTAATTTGAAGAGTGCAAGGGGGCAGGGGAAGTGAGAATTTGAGGAACGGCACTTCATTATATAATAGCTGAGGCAGGAAACCCTGAAATGGCAGGTACAGTGGTTGGCTCTAGATTCCTGAAGATTACATGGGCCCCCGTCCACAACCTGACAATTCCAGAGACTTCTCTGACTCAACTGTTGCACTGGGCACCTGTGACAATATAGGGGCAAAAAGGTCTTCAATCAAACGGTTCTTTATCAGTAAAAACTGCTGTGATCCAACTCCAGGCTAAAAGCACTATAACATTCACTTCCAGCATCTCCCAAGGTGCAAAAATAGCAACTGGATTTAAAAAAAGAATAAAGTGACAATATGAACCTTATAGCTGATATCTTTTAACCAATAAGGGAGATGCCTTTTCTCAAGGATGTCCCTGCGTTATATCTGTGGGTATAGGTCACATTTCAGCTCACATTTACAGCACCTGGCACAGAGCTTGGCACAAAGCGGGAACATAGTTATATTTATTCTGTGGTGAACTGCTTCCATTTCAGCTAAGAAGGAATTATTGCTTTTATCACTTTGTGGCTTCAGAGTGTTGTTAGGAGTAGAGAAAAAATCCAATGTCAAATGGCCGTGGAAGACATGCTTCTCAGGTCTCTGTGTTGTCAAGTCATCCTACAAAGAATGTCTTCCTGGATGGTCAGTATGGTGATGACACACAAGACAGATTTGCACTTTGGATACTGTTTACTGCAGGAGGTTGCAGACTTTTCATTATAGGGACTTCAGGTCAGATCCATAATTCCTAGTTAAGACTAACTTAATCTTTGCTAGTTGGGGAATGTTTCATGTCTTATTCGTCTTCAGTGAAGTCAAGATAAATATGATCAAGTCTTATACAATGTGCCGTTAGTAACAGCCTAAGACCTACTGCTGTGTTGAACACGGTCCCATCTAAACTATGTTCAAATGGTGTAACTGGTTTGGACCGGATGTGCAGCAATGTGAGCCGATTTCTTCTTATGAGACTTTTGTAGAAAAGCACAGTTTTCAGCAATAACAACTATCATTGTCCTTCAAATTATGACCTTCAATAACCTTTTCTAAGTGCCTTGTAAGATGACCCCTGGCAACTCCTTTACTGAGTATTGACGACGTGTCACACTGGAATGAGCTTCCATCTCATATCACAGTCCCTTAGCTGGCATATTCTAGAACTATAGTATCTCAGGTATCTGGCTAGATTCTCCAATAGAACACAGGTTTTGGCCTTCAATTTCAAGTGAATAATTACAACCAACTAATGTTGGTCTCAACTGTAACATATTCTCTCAAGGAGGTCCTTTTGCAAGCAGGACCTTGGTGTAACCTCTGCAGATTGAGAATTGGTTCATATATCTGAACCTCAAGTCATGTCAGAATGTAGATTGACCTCATTCTCCTTACATCTATTATTTATTTATTTATTTATTTTTACGGTACTCGGGCCTCTCACTGTCGCGGCCTCTCCCGTTGCAGAGCACAGGCTCCTGACACACAGCCTCAGCGGCCATGGCTCAAGGGCCCAGCCGATCCACGGCATGTGGGATCTTCCCGGACCGGGGCACGAACCCGTGTCCCCTGCATCGGCGGGCGGACTCCCAACCACTGCGCCACCAGGGAAGCCCTACATCCATTTTTTAAATGTGCCATATTTTATTCATTCAATCCCTTCTGCCACCACCACTTTTTTTGCTTTGGTTTTCTTATTTGTTTGCCTCAAGAAGGAACGAAACTCCATTATGTATGAATCCCAGGGAGATGTCTGACTGTCATTAAAGTTTTCAGTGGGTCCCCAAAACTACCATCTTAGCACAGAATTTGCTCAGATGTCAGGGTGGAGGGCATATTCACCAGCTTGCCAGGAGCACCCAAGACTCATTGATGCTCCCTGCTTACTGAGAACATTCCATTCTTATCCCTAGAAGCTATTGTTTTGGGGTAGACAAGGAATAACCAGGTTTTTAATCAAATAGTTCCTTATTACTTCAGCAACCACTCTGTGAAAATCAGACTGAATTCCTTCAGCAAACAAATTTGGGAATGCAAAAAAAGAACAAAACACTAACTCCGAACTATAGCGCCCCCTGGCCGTCACAATATCAACTAACACATCCTTCTGAGGTAAAAGTCTCCTACTACAGCTAAAGCCATGTGGTTAAACCCACCCCAGTATTCCTAAAATAAAAGCCATAAATATGATAGGTCTAAGCACAAAATATCATATATTGTTAAGAGCTATAAACAATCACAAGATGTTTGTAAGAGTAAATGACAGGGACTTCCCTGGTGGCGCAGTGGTTGAGAGTCCGCCTGCCGACGCAGGGGACGTGGGTTCGTGCCCCGGGCCGGGAAGATCCCACATGCTGCGGAGCGGCTGGGCCTGTGAGCCATGGCTGCTGAGCCTGTGCGTCCGGAGCTTGTGCTCCACTACCGGAAGAGGCCACAGCAGTGAGAGGCCCGCACACCGCACAAAAAAAAAAAAAAAAAAAAAAAAGTAAATGACAAAAGCAAAAAAACTACTGGCCTTCCCCTTCTCCAAAGCAAGAGCCAATATGTCCTAAATACAGACCCAAAATTGTAATAATGGGAAAGCCTTGCAGCATTTGTTGCTGATAGAGCTTGTAGAGAAAGTTAATCACAACCTTTCCATGTTTATCATCTTTAGGCCTATATTAAAAATAAAAATGTGCCCACATATATACCAAAGGAGCATTTCATAATCAAATGAAGTACCAACTACACAAACGTATGTGTGACTTTAAGCTCACAAATCATGATGAGTGAAAGACAAGTTGTGAAAGGAAAATGTGAGTTCCATTCTCCCATAGCATCTATTATAGAATATACCCATATTTTACAATGGAAAGTGATTTTTGTGAACTTTTTTGGGGGGAAGCGTGAAAGAGCATTTAACAATGCCTTCACAAAACTCTGACATATTTTACCATGACCTAAGACTCCACATGTGACTATGATTTCATAGAGATTGTCACTGTTTACCTCCCTCAACAGACATCGAGGCTATCCTGTGAAGAACACATAAGGAAAAGAAAATAGCAAAACAAACATCAATTTCCAGGACTACAGAAAGTAGGCAAGGCAAAGCCAAGAAAATAGTCACTTACTTAGGCCACAGAGATAGTCCACCTTGTGGAACAGTCTTGTGTGGAAAAATATACATTACTCCCATACTGAATACACCTAGTAGATATTCACTGCAGATTTTTAAAATTGTTATTATTTCTGAAAAACAAACTCTACTTGGGCATTTTCTTAAAGGAAGTAGAATTACTTTACCAAATATTAGTATTTTTGCAAACCCTCAAAATATTTCACCTAGTATTCAATAAATTTTTCTGGCACTGCAACAGAGAGGAAAAGGAAGAAGCTATGCACTCAGATGATTCTGTCTTTAAAAACAGATTCAGGGACTTCCCTGGTGGCCCAGTGGTTGGGAATCCGCCTGCCAATGCAGGGGACACAGGTTCGAGCCCTGGTCCGGGAAGATCTCACATGCCGCGGAACAACTGGGCCCGTGCACCACAACTACTGAGCCCGTGCTCTGGAGCCCACAGGCCACAACTACTGAGCCCACATGCCACAACTACTGGAGCCCGTGCTCTGCAACAAGAGAAGTCGCTGCAGTGAAAAGCCCGTGCACTGCCGTGAATAGCCCCCGCTCACCACAACTAGAGAAAGCCTGTGCGCAGCAAGGAAGACCCAATGCAGCCAAAAATAAATAAATTAATTAATTTAAAAAAATAGATTCAATGTACATCCACAGAATTGAAGCTGCTGGAAATGTACAAGATATGGAGAAAATCAAAATATGGAGGCAATGGTATCTTTTTCGAAAATTCAGCACTGGGAGTAGATTCCAAAAATACATACTTTTTGGTTCTAACAATACTCTTCTCATTACAGATGTTACAAAATTTATCAGCCTCTGAGGGTCAGCTAGTTGTCTTTGAATGCAGAGTAAAAGGAGCTCCATCTCCTAAAGTTGAGTGGTATAGAGAAGGGACCTTGATAGAAGATTCTCCAGATTTTAGAATTTTACAGAAAAGTAAGTTGGTGCTTTAAAATTATTTTTCTGATAATTTTTATAGATTTATTGTATACATTTATTTTTATAACTTTTAACAACTAATTAAAATGTAATAAAAAGAATAAAATAAAAAACACTTATACTCCACCAAACTGAACCCTATTAATATTTTGGTATATATTCTCCAAAAATTTTTCCATGCATATATTTTCTTTAAATAAAAATAAATTTTTTTTGTAAATTGATTTTTTCACTGAACATTTCATGAACATCTTTCCATATTAATATAGCACTTTTTTACTTTTAAAAATAAGTTGATACAATCAATTTCATATTTACTTACTCCCGTATTGTTGAAAATGTAGACTGTCCACAAATTTTTACTATTAGAAACTATATTTCAAAGCTTGTTAACAGAGAAGATCTTTGTGAATATCTATGAATAAATCTGAGTACTAGAATTGCTACTGTAAATTCACCTTTTTTTAGGCTTTTAATATAAATCATCAAAATGCCATCCAAAAAGGTTGAACTAAATTTAGGATGATTATATAATTGATGATCTAACCTGGGACACCTTGGGGAGTAACAGAGGGTGCTAGTAATCATTACACAGAGATCCCAGGAATAAACCAGATCATCCCAGTTGAACTGGGACACATGCTGTTTCAATTACATTCTACTACAACCAGCAACATATGGGAACTTCTTTTGTCTTATGCCTTCACTATCAATGGGTATTAAACATTTTTTAAATCTTCACTAATTTTATAGGTCCCAAATGGGAATACTTGTTTTAATCTGCTCTTCGTTAATGAGATGTGGAAAGGAACTTTTTTTTCCTATTTATTGGGTCTTTGAATTTACTTTAAAATTACCTATTATATCCTTTGTTCATTGTTTATTGAGGTTTTACTCTTTTTATTGTAAGAATTATTTATATATCCAAGTGGTTAATTCTTCTTTTCTTGTCATGCAGTGCTTTCACCTTGACCCATTTCAGTCGTAAAATATGTTGAAAATTATTTGCTTCTTGGTTAATTTGTTTCTGCCTATCACAAAATAGATATATGAATCAAACTACTATCAGATTTAACAACAATGATATATTCTGAATAGCAGCAACAATGATATATTCTGAATACCATTTAAGCTGAGGCAAAAAACCTCCACTAGTTCTATCAGTGTAGAAGAATGTAACTAAATTCAACAACTATTCCTTGAGTGCCTGCAATTCTATAAACCTTAGTTGAGCACCTGTTTTCAGTACCAAGCGGGCACCTTCAGGAATGCCAAAGAATTTTAAGACAAAGAACTGCTCCTGAGGAACCTGTCATCTATCCTGAGGCTCTTAATATTAGAAACCTTAGGGCAGGAGGTCTACGCTACATTATATCAGGATGTGAGAGCCCAAAGCCAAGAATGATCTCTCAGTCTTCACAAACTTTTTCAGGTCAGGCTGAATGGGTACAATAAAAGCAAGTCATCCTGAATCCCAACTAATTCAGTAACTTTTCCTCACCTAAGGTTTATGTGTCCCAAATGGAACCCAAGTATGTCCCAAGATACAGCCACATCATTTAGTTAGCAGCTCTCTTGCTGCCCTTCTGTGATAATGATCCTGTCCCTGTCAAGGTCATTGGTGCTTAGGTCATTTTACTTAAAATTCACAGATTAGCCTTGTCAAATTACTCATGAGTATGCAAAAGACACTTCTATAGGAAGCTTCTGATAAAAATATCACCTCTCAGTAAAATAAATGCTCAGAATCTTTTAATTTTTTTTTTCTTTTAGAACCTCGATCCATGGCAGAGCCAGGTAAAGATCATTTTAACTTTAATTTCATTTGTATGTGATCCGTGACTTGAAATATATAATAAACATATTGAAATTATACTGTTGTCAAGAAAAAAAGTTTTACAAAGAAGATCAAAGCCAACTCTAGCTATGACTGTAGGAGACGGAAAGGCAAGCATGTTCAAGTTTGGAATATATATTCAATAGCTAACGTGAATGTAGTTAGTTCTGCGTTGTTGAGGAATGTTTCTTAGGAATATTTTCCCTCTTTCATTGGCCCCTAGTCACGACCTCCTTAAACTGGGCAGAGCAATTTCCATGATGCTATCAATTCCAATTCCACAGCCTATGTATCTCAAAAGTTATGCATCAGATTTTGAAATTCACAGAATCAATAAAATGTTTGTGATGTTATTAGATTTGGTTGGGAGGATATTAAGATGACACATGGAAGCTCTTACCTCTAGAAAATACAAGTTGCTCACAAAACACAGCATAAACATCTGAATGTCCTCTCTATGATCACCCTGAAAAATAAGATTGTATTTATGCCCATGGGTAAGAGTGATGGTTTGGAATTTCATTATTATAATTCTTGCTTCTGAAAACTGAATGGAAAGGCATTCTCGATGTAGACATTGAATATCCATGTTGCATAACCCTACATTAGGCCCTTGGGGATACAGTAAAGACCAGAGTGCTCTGGCTCTAGCATTGCTTGTAGTGGAGAAGCATTTTTCCCTTTGAAAATATTTCAGGCTTTTGATACTTTCAACCAAAGCAAGCTTTTTCACTAGGCAGCCTCATACAGAAAATAGTTTCAGAGTCACCCAAAAGGGGTCCCTGCTCAAAACAAGTCCCAGCTCCATGATCTAAAATTTCATGTTCAGAGAGTTCTTCTTTCCACCTTGGATAAAGCAAATACCCTTTGGAGACAGAATACTATATCTTATCAGGCAGGTATAGTGTAGTATGAATGAATTTATCAGATCATTTTCCAAATGCAGGTTGCTGAAAGATGAGAGTGCAAATGTTTGGGAAGGGAACAGAGAGAAGGAAGCATAAGACTCAGAGAAAGGACATAGAGGTACCAAAACCAAACTTTGCCTCTCCATCATTTAGGATTCTTTGGGCAGCACGTAAACAAGACCTAACCAAAAATGGCTTAATCAACATGAAAAATGTATCTTGTTACATAGCATGATGCCCTAAGAAATGGTAGTCTTGAGATTGGTTAATTTAGCATCTCAGAGATCATCAGGGGCCAAGCTTTTTATTTTTTTTTTTCCCCATTCTGTCATCTTCAGAGTATCCTCTTAGACTGGTTCTACTCGTATACCCAAGACGGCTGCCACAGTTCTAGGTATTACATGCAGATGACAACATCCAAAAGCAAAAATAGGGAAAAATGCTCTCTTTTACCCCTTTTAAAAGGCAAGAAAAACTTACCCAGAAACTCCCCAGGAGATTTTCCCTAATATCTTATTGCCCAGAATTGTGTGTCACATGCTACCACCTTAGCAAGAATAGAGTGGTAGGGCTTCCCCGGTGGCGCAGTGTTTGAGAGTCCGCCTGCCGAGGCAGAGAACACAGGTTCGTGACCCTGTCCGGGAAGATCCCACATGCCGCGGAGCGGCTGGGCTCGTGAGCCATGGCCGCTGAGCCTGCGCGTCAGAAGCCTGTGCTCTGCCAACGAGAGAAGCCACACAGTGAGAGGCCCGCGTACTGCAAAAAAAAAAGAATAGCGTGGTATTTCACACAGACCTATTTTTGCTGTAAATCCTAATTTGTTTTTGTGATTTTTAAGCTCATTGTTTCTTGGTCCTTTTTTTTTTGTTGTTGTTGTTGTTGCGGTACGCGGGTCTCTCACTGTTGTGGCCTCTCCCGTTGGCGGAGCACAGGCTCCGGACGCGCAGGCTCAGCGGCCATGGCTCACGGGCCCAGACGCTCCGCGGCATGTGGGATCTTCCCGGACCGGGACACGAACCCGTGTCACCTGCATCAGCAGGCGGACTCTCAACCACTGCGCCACCAGGGAAGTTCTCTTGGTCCTATTTTTGACATCTGGACTGATGACATAAAAACAGATAATCTGCAAATCCATAACATACATTATATTATCATTAAATCCTCTTGTTGATTGCATGGAGTTATTCATTTTACTTCCTTTGGCTCATTTACTCTGCTAATCAGTCAATTCAATCAAATAATTGGACTAAGTGTTTTCAAACAATTAATATAATCGGCTTCTTCTATTGACTTTTATAGAATCACCATCTAATATTAGAAAAGTCCATAATACCATTTCCATAAATAAGTCAGTAACCATTCTGCTTTATTGGCTTTAGAGGAGATCTGTACTTTGGTCATTGCTGAGGTATTTGCAGAAGACTCTGGGTGCTTCACCTGTACTGCAAGCAATAAATACGGCACAGTGTCAAGCATTGCACAGCTAGATGTAAGAGGTAAGGGCTCTTTCAATGCCAGAACAGTTTAGACTATGACTTTGATTATGAGTATGGACAATGTATATTACCCTCTCTTACCGCTTTTCATATGAAGCTAGCTTGGCTCTCCTAAAATTTTTTGAATTATTGAGGAAAGTGTCCTTGAACAGAATCCAGTTTTCAATTTCTCATTGCATTTATCACCACCACCCCAGTTATCATGCTGTTATTTATTATACTCCCAAAGAAAACATCTCCTTGATCTTACCTAAACTTCTAAAATTCTTTCCAAAATAGTACTTAGATTTTTTTAGGTTTTTTTTTTTGTTTTTTTTTCCTGTATCCTTACCATTCTTTAATGTCCCAGATTGTGTTTTCTGTTTTTGACAAGCATTTCCATTAGCACATTCGCCTGGGTTGGATACATGCCCTGTCTCAGGGTTATAATCCTATCTCAGTCTTGTTGAGTAAGGCTAACATCTCAGGTCCTGTTATCATCCTTTCAGGAAATGAAGACCCCAGAAACAATGGGTCTCTTCACTCAGTCAACTCTACCACCAACCTGGCTGTTATTGAGCAACAGTCATCCCCACCCAACCCAGAGCCTCCTTCTGTGGAACAACTCCCTAAACCCAAACTGGAAGGCGTTCTGGTGAATCACAACGAGCCCCGGTCCAGCTCAAGGATCGGGCTCCGTGTCCACTTCAACCTGCCTGAAGATGACAAAGGAAGTGAAGCATCCTCTGAGGGTGGCATGGTGACCACCAACCAGACCAGGCCTGATTCCTTCCAGGAGAAATTCAATGGACAGTCAGCAAAAATCCCTGAGCCTTCCTCGCCCGTCAAAGAGCCCCCTCCAGTTCTGGCCAAACCCAAACTGTAAGTAAAAATTAGAATGGATAACCAAGAGTGCCTGTGACCTTCTCTGACTCTGCCCTTCTTAAAAATGATGCAGCTAAAAAGGGAAATTATGAAATGAGAAAACACACATTAAATGCTTTGTAAATCATAATCCTTACATCAGTGTAAGTGTACTATCACTTTCATCCTTACTATTCACATTCTACCTCCAAGAAATGTTACTCCTAAACTGGCTCAAAAAGATGTCTAACGTTAGAGGGCTCCAGGTGAAGCCCTTCTACACTCTTCTTATAAAGCCCTTTCTCATGTCTAATAATCTTTACAGTGTGAAATTTCATCTTTCTATTCCCCATTTCTGCTTTCACTTAAGTTTTTGTAGTCATTATAGAAAGGATACCTAGTATTTTTTAGTTAGTTCCTTGATATGGCTGGATATGCTGTAGTAACCACAGGCTTCATATAAATGTAATGGGTTGAAATTACAAAGGAAGCGAAGCATCCTCTAAGGGTGGCATGTTGACCACCAACCAGAGTCGCCTCAGGAGTCTGATGCAGTTGTCACCCAAACCCTCCAGAGAGCATTCATCAGAGTCATGTTGCAAAATTTAATGTGCATCCATAGGATACCACTATTATGTTCTGTCTGATCCACACATCAAAGTGATAAAAATTACATTTATAACTACAGAAACCTTTAAATATCAACAATAAAATCTACAGTAGTAGCACTCCCATCGTGTGTTTCTCAGTGCTGACATTCATTGGAAGCAGTTCATGTTGCTTAGTTTTATATTTTTCTCACTAACACACAAGGTGAAATTCTGGGCATAAAATTAAATGTTACAAAACATGCGGGTCACATCCAGAAATATCTCTGTCCCCTCAAAGTTCTGCCAGTTACAGGAAATAGGAATCTACTTAAAGTAAGAAGAAGGGAAGAGGTTATTGTAGGGATATAAGCAGCAACGGGCAACAAAACACAGCCAGGTCCTGCACAGAGAAGGAGAAGCAGGGAGTTAAGAGCTAGGATCACACACATGGTCAGTCCAGCCTCTGTCCCCTGCTCACACTCCGTCTTGAGCACCTCCTTGTGTCCTCTTTGCATATCCACTCTACTCTTCTCTCTTGGAAGACTCATCAATTCATATCTGGCCCATGATGGCATGTCTTGTCACGATCTGTGTCAAGTTCCACTGCTAACTAAATCGTGCTTGGCAGCTCAATTCCAAATACCAATCAGCCCAGCCTCGTCAGGTGCAGAGCACTTACATTTGGAGGGAAGAAGAGTCAAATGGATCAAATCAGAACTGTGTGTGAAGGCAGTTCGCAGAGAAGGGAGTCGTGAGAACAGGTAACCCCAAACAATCAATTGCCTCCTTTGCAGGGCCTCCTCTTACCCAGGGACTGTTTGGGGGCTATTAGGTATGTCAGTTAGGATTAGGTTTAGCTTCATGTTGCGGAAAGCCCAAACTAATGGTGAGTTAAACACATGACGGTTTAGTTTTCTCTCAAATAAAGGAATTAGATGGGCAGTCTCAGGCTGTTATGATGGCTCCATAGTCACTAAGAACCCAGTCTTCTGCTCTGCCATCTTTAGCACTGGCTTCTTCTCCAAGTGCCCTCCAAGATGGCTGATGGTGGTCTAGTCATCCTGTCTGTATTTCAAGCAGCAGAAAAGGCAAATTGGTAGAAGTCCAATTACTCTCCTTTAAAGGAGCCTTCTTAGGACTTACCCAAAATCACCTGCTTATATCTCATTGGCCAGAACTTAGTCACATGGTATATTAAGTACAAAGGAAGCTGGGAAGTGTGGTCTTTAGTGGCACATGTTGCCTCCATGAGTAAAATCAAGTTCCTTTACAAAGGGGAGAATTAAGTAGTCAGCCAGCAGTATCTACCACATGAAACTTTCAATGAATATAAAAATTCTTTCTACTAAATTATGTAATGACACCCTCTAATAATCCAGTCCTCAGCAGTATATAATTCTTTAATATTTTTTGTCTTCCTTAAATTTTCACCTAATTGTGTGAATATAGGTTTGTATTAGTAGAGGTATGAATATGCGTGTGCATAATCACCCCTCTCTCTCTCTCTCTCACACACACACACACCCTTTGTGAATCCACATGCCTACAAAGTTTTCTTACTGGTTTTAAGCTTTTAGGTTTTATGTTAAAATACATTGACTCAATAATCTTGAGGATACAATTTTCTGCTTGTTCCTTCAATTTGCCATTCATACAAAAAATAGAATTCTTATAGATCTTAAAACTGCAACAGAGAGGGAAGCTGTCATTTTTCAACACTGTATCATCAAAGCCTAGATAATTCAGACTTCGACATTTTCAGCTTGAATATTAAGCTATTTAGAGAAGTGACTCTTCATCCTGGCCACACTCTAGAATGAAATGTGGAGCTTTTGAAAAATATTTATGCCTTCCATCCCAGTTGAATGAGAATCTCTCCACAGATTATTTTAATGTACAGCCAGGTTGGAAAGTACGGGTGTAAAGTTGGAGAACCTGAGTTACAACCCTTTATCACCCCACCCAGCCCCATACACACACCCCTCCACAGCCAGGAAAAAAATGGAAGAATTAACATTTAAAGTGAGTAAAATGTCAGACTAAAATCAGAATGTACTGGGTAAGCCTATGCTTTGGGGCAAGTGTTTCTTTAGAGCAGTGGTTCTCAGTCCTGGACGCAGACAAGAATCACCCAGAGCCTTGCTATTCAAAGCACTGGCATCACCTGAGAACTTGATAGAATCACAGATTCTCGTGCTCCACTCAAGACCTACTGAATCAGAAACTCTGGAGGTGCGGCCTGGAAATCTACGTTTTAACAAGCGCTCCAGAGGGTTCTGAGGTTCACTAAAGTTTAAGAACTGACCCACATTTAAAAAGATTATAATAACTATGCCTGGATCCTTTCCCAGGCCAACTGACTCTCTGGCCAGTGGTGCCTAAATCAGTAAGGTTTGTCTTTTGTGCTCTCTGGGTGATCTAATGCACAACCAGCATAGTTACCACTGCCAAAACCACAGCTAAAAGCTGACTGCAGAGACATATTTACCCAGAATTAGTTATCCTAATCAGCAGTGTGCTAGCAAATGTTTTAACTACCGGCAGAGGCGGGGAAGCGCTGATTTGTAGCATTTGCCAGTTTCCTCCCACCATGGCTGATTTCAAGCTACTAAAGAAAAGTCATTAAACTGGGAACTGGGATGAGGTGTATACAACCTGCCCTCCACAGCCATCGAGAGCTGGCTCCAGCACACACTGCCCCAAGTTGTTGTTGCCAAAATTGCTTTCAAAACTATTTGATACAGTAGCCCAAGTTGTTCTGTTGTGTTTGTCATTAAGCCTTGACATTTTATCTCAACCATTTAAAATCCCTAAGAAACGGACTTGAGGACACGGGGAGGGGGAAAGGTAAGCTGGGATGAAGTGAGAGAGTGACATGGACATATATACGCTACCAAACGTAAAATAGCTAGCTAGTGGGAAGCAGCCGCATAGCACAGGGAGATCAGCTTGGTGCTTTGTGACCACCTAGAGGGGTGGGATAGGGAGGGTGGGAGGGAGACGCAAGAGGGAAGAGATATGGGGACATATGTATATGTATAGCTGATTCACTTTGTTATAAAGCAGAAACTAACATACCACTGTAAAGCAATTATACTCCAATAAAGATGTTAATTTAAAAAAAATCCCTAAGAAATTCTTTTGTATTCCAGAAACCACATCAAGAAACATCCTTATAATTCTGAAACTCTAATTTTCTTACAAATCTTGAAACTGATATTTGTAGTTCAGAAACTGAAAAATATAATAGCCACCATTTATTGATCACTTATCTGATTTAGGTGATTTATCTATCAATTCTCACAACAACATGAAGAGATATTACTTACTCCTATCTTACTTATGAAGAAATCAGGGTCAGAAAAATCTAGAAACCTCTCCAAACCACACATATAATCAGTGGCAGAGCCACGATTAGGACCGAAATCTATCTGTCTGCAGAGGGCATATTCTTGAGCATCATGCTTGAGCTAAGTTGTGGCAAAAGAGAAGATATTTTCAGGGAACCCAGGAGAGTTGATAATCTACAGAAAGAAAACTGGGTACAAACCTGTTTCAGAAATCCTCATAGCAACAAGACATGAGCAGCTGAGCTTATAGCAATTTATGATAGGCTGTTATTTTGAATTAGAGAGGTTGCTCAGGGTTTTGTATGCTTTGTAATTAACCTTTCCTTCCTTTATTCTTTCATTGCACTTTGTACCTTCATTATTAAATAGTAAGTTCCATATGTTACCTGTAAATAACCACTGGGTATTTGTATTACATATATGTATAGTAAGATTTTTGAGCCCTGAATAGCTCATACTATCCCAGGCATATTTGTATCTCCTACAGTACCTAGCAAAGTAAACATACAGAAGATTCAATAAAAGTTTGTTGAATACTGGAATTGACACCTTGCCCTTATGTCATGAATAAGCAAATTGAAACAGCTGTTTTAAATCCCTTCTGAAACAAGACAGTTTAATAAAATTTGGGGAAAAAAACCCAGTCAAACAAAAGGAGACATTATTCTCAAATGAGTTCTTCCAGAATCTTAGATAATCAAAACTATTCGATGCCGTATCTCATATATCATTATGTTTAAAGTTTGTGACCCTCTACGATCCAATATACTGCATTAAATGATAAGGGCTAACATGCTGTTTAAAGTCTTACTTAAAATTAAAAGCTGGTTTTTAGTTTTCATTCAATGGGAGCTAAAGGAAAATAAGAATCAATCAATACCAAACGACTTCCTGGCCCCTTTTTTTCATCCTTATCTTTCTAAGATTACTTAGTTTTCATATACTACTTTTTCTACTTCCATAACCACAATAAAACGTTTCTGCAATACCATCAAATTAAAAGTTACTCAGACTACAATACAAACATGTCCTAAAAACCACATGGCATTTTCTTTACGCTACAGTAATCACAGAATGGGACCTGCCAAATATGAGATCCATTAAAAATTTAAAGGTTTTATATTTTCATGCCATTGGGAAAGTTAACACCAGCAGAAACAACGTTATTGTATATATTTTTCTAAGGATAATCTAACAAAGATATTTCTGCTTCTCTTGATTGCCGAATCTTTCATCTATGATGGAATGAAAAGATTTAATTAATTTTAATTATGTTACTTTATTCTCTCAGCTTAAATACTTACTTCTAAAAGGGAGGAAGAAAGTTACTGTGCCAAGTGGCTATACTTCTAAATTCTTAGTTTTCATAGTTGAAAAAAGAGTCGCAGAGTATGTAGCATTTGACAGCAGTCATGAAAGTGGAGATAGGTCTCTACTTTGTGAAGTTACTTTTCCGTATACTGTGTATCAGAAATGTTAATGAAGGCAAGAGAAAAGGTCTTAAACTCCAAGAAATTTTTTTAAAAATTATGACTATATTCAATATCCTGTGATATACCATAATGGAAAAGAATATTTAAAAAAAAGAATGTCTCTGTGTATAACTGAGTCACTGCTGTACAGCAGAGCTGGCACAACACTGTAAACCAACTATACTTCAATTAAAAACAAAATTTTTTTTAAATCAAAATTTGGAGAACTTTCTGCCTCAACTTTATTGCTGCTGGTGTTGACTTTCCCGATGGTATGAAAACATAAAACCTTTCATTTTTAATAGATCTCATGTTCAGCAGATCACCTTCTATGTTCCAAAACATATTTTCAAAGAACATAAAACCACGGTGGGCTTGAAGCACTGTGGTCTCACTTGTGGCTGTTCCTATGGTTGTTTATTCAAGAATAGATTCTCCTAAACAGCAAAGTTTGACAGCCCTGACAACTTTATGCATATATGACTTTTGGACACTTTTGTTTTCCATTTTCTTATTTTAAAAAATTAATTAACTGTTTTGTTAAGAGGAAGTAAATAGACTGTGGGACTTAAGGCAACTCATATAATGCTTCTGTGAGTCAGGTTCCTATAAATGGAGAAAGCGCTTTTTTTTTTCATTAGGCACAAGAAAAGTCTAAGTAACGTTCATAACTACGGTGACCATATAATCCATCGTTCAAACCATGATATTTTTGAGAGTGAAAGAGCACTATTAATAATCATGCCAGGAAAACAGGCATAAAGCAGGACTGTCTAGAATGAATCGAGACATATGGTCACCTTCTCTATAAAGCTTTGTTGTCAGAAGAGGATGAGAAACACCAAGCCACATCCAGCTGCTTTGTTAAAGTTTGCTCTAAAATGAGGCAGAGTGAAGAATATAGCACATTCTCAGGGAACTGAGCCCCCTTTAGTAACTCACATCAGTATGTAGCTCAGTGCCTTCTGTCCTGAAACAGAGATACTATCTGCTCATCTCAGAACTTTGAGCACTTCCAACAAGAGGACCATTTTTCTATTTCTTCTTTCTAATTTATAACATTCTAAAATGGGGCTGCTGTGTTGCCCAACTCCAGGGTCACAACACAAAGAACACAATGTGAATGACGCCTCTTGGAGTTGTGCATCATGGTGGACTTTCCCTTCTTCCTGGCAATCAAACAGATTTAGAAAGAAGGAGAGACAGGGACTTCCTTGGCGGTCCAGTGGTTAAGACTCGCCCTTCCAATGCAGGGGGCACGGGTTTGATCCCTGGCCAGGGAAATAGATCCCACGTGCCCGAATCTGATCGGCTGGTTTCTGGCAACACTGGTTGTGTGTTCTTAATCGGCATCAAACAGTCAACAGCCTGTTTTTACAGACTGAGGCGATGGTGACGGATTTCTCTTCTCTCTCCCCACTCTTGTTTTGCGTGCAGAGATTCCAACCAGCTACAACAGCTTCACAACCAAGTCTTGCTGGAACAACAGCAGTTGCAAAACCCATCTCCTTCATCTCCTAAGGAGTTTCCTTTCAACATGAGTGTTTCGACCTCCACTGCTGCCCCAGCGGTGACAATGTCCGGCAAGCAGGTGAAGGCCCCTTCATCACAGACATTCAGCTTGGCCCGGCCAAAGCCCTTCTTCCCCTCCACAAGCACGACCGCAGCCACCGTGTCCCCTTCCAGCTCTCCAGTGTTCACCCTGATCAGCACTCCTCAAGCCATGCAGAGGACAGTGAGCAAAGAAAGCCTCTTAGTTCCTCAGCCCTCGGCGCAAACCAAATCTCTGGGAGGGGTTTCGGTCCAAAATGAGCCACCTCCTCCAGGTCCGACAGAGCCAGCACAACTGCCACTCACATTTTCCATCGCCAGCGGAAACCAGTTTCAGCCCCACTGCGTGTCCCCAACTCCTGTCTCTCCCACCAGCCGGATTCAGAACCCAGTGGCTTTCCTCAGCTCCGTCCTGCCTTCTCTCCCTGCCATCCCACCCACCAATGCCATGGGGCTGCCTAGAAGCGCACCATCCGTGTAAGTGTCATTGAGGTTTCTTGATGTAAAAGATGTCATTTAAGTAATGGACCCATATAAGGGCTTCCCTGGTGGCGCAGTGGTTGAGAGTCCGCCTGCGGATGCAGGGGACACGGGTTCGTGCCCGGTCTGGGAGGATCCCACATGCCGCGGAGCAGCTGCGCCTGTGAGCCATGGCCGCTGAGCCTGCGCGTCCGGAGCCTGTGCTCCGCAGTGGGAGAGGCCACAACAGTGAGAGGCCCGCGTACCGCAAAAAAAAAAAAAAAAAAAAAAGAATGGACCCATATAAGAGTAGCTTGGTCTGGGACAGGACTTTCATTTAGTGAATTCCTACATAATCCGATCTCTTAGACACAAAATGGATATTGAACACCTTAGGACAAAAGGACATGATTACTTTAAATAATGTTTTTATAATTTAAATACTGAAAACACCTCGATACACAGATTTTCTGGTTAGTGCTCAAGGTTTGCTCGCAAGATGCACTCCGTAAGTGCCTGATGGCTCCTGGCTCTGGTTGCCATGCCAACCACTCTGGTTTCTAGGTCTCTCTACCCTGGCCAGTGCTTTTCATGAGTGATTTAGGTGTGAATTTATTTTACAGGCCATCCCAGGGACTAATGAAGAAACATATAAAGTCTTCCCAACCAGTGAATGATGATTACATTCGTGAAACTAAGAATGCAGTGATTCTAGACTTGGGGAAAAAAATGAATTTCAGTGATGTCAGATCAAACCAGCAGGTAAGATTGTTGGGTTCAGATGGTTTACTGGAATTTCTTTGTAAGGAATGTAAGTTTGCTTAATTCAGTCCTTGGATGCTCAGGTCACCTGACCTTGGTGAAGCTGACACTGCAGTTTTGGAAGGCAAAGCACAGACTGTCCATGGTTCACGTAGGAAACTCGTCCACATGGATCCACAGTTCTTGATTTAGCCCAGTAGTTAATTCAGTTTACTTGTCTACGTGCGTTTACCTAGAATAGTGTATGTTAAGGAGAGAGACTAGATAGTCTGTTTTCCATTCCAACAATCCTCAGCTCAGTATTGGCCAACACTGTCACATCTTTGAGACATTTCAATATCTGAGCCTTGAGATGACCTAGACTTTAAGGAACTCTGGGGTTCCAAGCCATCCTTGATCTGGCTGCTTCAATCTAATGTGCTTGGGGGTTTGCTCACCAGTTCCTCTCCATCTTTACATTAGGTTGAAGCACGTGAAATAGCCATTAGCCAATATCCTGTGTTTCAACCTGTACAACTCCCTGCTTTCTAGTAAGTGTTTACACGGAAGGAGAAAAAGGAAAGTCATCTGTAGGCATCACATAAAAGAAAGACTAAGTATTTTATTGGAGCCATTTATTTTTGCTTTTTGTAAGGTGGTTATTTTTTAAATGCAGATTTACATTTTAATAATCTAACTCTTGGTTTATTTCCCCAGGTGGGAACTGATAAAATCTATTTTAAGTATAACATAAAATTTCAGTGAAAACTATATACCAAATATTGTGGAATTTGTGACATAAGTGACCCCTGGAAACAAGGCTCCAGACTCCCCTGACCATATGCTGTTTTCCTTCATGTTTCTATCTCTTACTTCCAGTGGAGCCATTGATATACAGTATTTTACTATTGTGTTATATGTTGGACAATTTTTACTGAGTGGATTCTCTTGAAAGTAATGCTTAAAATGCTTAAAATAATAATGCTTAAAATGCTTTTTAAAATTGACTTTAAATTATTGACTTGAAGCAGGATATTTAAGCTTGCCATAATTGAGTACACTTTTCAGGTATTATCTCATCAAATTACATATATTTCTGGGAGGCAAACACCAACATAACTATTCTTCTCTTCCATCTTCTAGATAGAGAAACTGAAGCACAGTTGTCAAACTGTCAGTGGTAGAATGAGAACCAGAGCCCTGGTTTCCAGGACACTTTCACATTTTCCCTGAAACTCTGCAGCCTTTTTGCAGTTTTACAACAAATACCTCCAAGCCCCATAAACGTTGCTCTGTCTAGCACAATTTGTTTTCCTATAATACTGTCATCACAGTTGTGCTTGTTAATCCTTCTAAGTGTCATTGAAATCAGAGCTGTGTTCAGCCTATGTCTTTAACAACTCAGACAGGGAGCAATTAGAACCCTGTAAAAATGATACCAGGTCAGCACACAGGCTGTTTGGTTTTACTTTTATGGTTACTCTGTAGGTAGATCCATGTTAATCCATTGCCCCCACTCAGAGGAAAGTAGGGTTTTTCTCTTAATTACCTGAAACGTGAGTACATATAAACATGAACTTCCATGAGTGGAGTGCCATAAACCCAGCAGAAGTCTTTATTAAACCTCCGTCATGAATTATCTTCAGGGCTAACAGCAGGAACTTGGAGTCTCAAAAAGCATCTCAATCCTCTCCATATTTCAGTGAAAACTATATACCAAATATCTGTGACACATCCGTGTTCTTCTGACAGTTATTATTCTGAGTGTTATTATGGTATATTAATTACAGAATTGATCTTACACAGCATTCTAGGCCAGGGATCATGAAAGCCAAGCTGCATAAATGCAATTCAGGAAACTAAGAAGCTGTCTGAGACGGAATGCTTGCATTAGGTTGGTAGATGTTGATTCTGAGAACGTTTTGAGGAAAAAATGATGACCATATTATAATATTGCTTTGTCCATTGCTGCCTTGGGAAATGACAGTGAAAAAGTCATGAAGCACTGTCTAAATGTATTGTGGCCCATTGAGGAAGTTAAGAAGAAGAAAATTTGCTGAGAAAAAGTGGAGAACAATCATAAAGAAACGTGTATTGACAGCCACCTCCACCTGCATTTTGGGGACACAGGGGTCAAAGTGATCTGTTTTCTTACTCCCATATTAGCCTGCACATACGAGGGGGAAGCAAATGATTCCTTCTGAAGAGTATGCATTTGTTTTGTTTTATCTTGCTTTGACCACTTTTAGGTCCAGAAAGCTGGACTCTCTTGCCCTACGTTATTCCTAAGCAGATGAAGAAGAGTAAACGTTCTAAAGCATTTACATGTTATGTTGAGCATGAACGTAAACCAAAGGTCCTTGAACAATTAATATTATTGACTATAAAAAATGTCCTCCCCAGAACTCAAACTTCTAAATTAATGCTTTAGAAATAGGGTTTCTTTGATGTATCTGCCACCTTGTATTTCTCTGCTGTAATACTTCAGCATTTATCCTCAAACTCATTTTATATAACATTTTCAATTAGCAACTAGCATTTGCTGGTTGATTCTCAGGACTTTGTGTGATACAAAGGTGTCATCCTTTCAGATGCTCATATTTATTAAACTGTTTAGCTTTCTAAACCGATAAAGATTTATAGATTTTAGGCTGCATCATTTCTTATTTCGAAGGGTATCATTCACCACCAGTGGATCTTCACTGGACATCACTTGGTTTAGGTTAGCAAGGTGAGTCTGAGAGGTCAGAGGAACCCAGGATCACACAAAGTGTGATGGAACCTTCACAACCAACGATTTTAATGCATACATGACTTAGTATGACGTTCTGCTCCCAGTAAATAGTTGGTGACTGTTAATGTCTAAAGCACACACACACATATTTAATGTCTTATTTCAACTCTCCTCCTTGAACTCATTTCTCTGGAAACTTTCCCATCTCTTTATTCTGCTCCTCCCCCCCCCTCCATTTTTTAAATGAAGGCTTCATTAAAACTGCCTGTGGTTCCCAGATACTACCCTATATGACAGAGGGGGGAAAAAATAAGTACCTAATTCTAGCTCTGCCTTTTTTTCCTCTAATCTCCTTCTTCTCTAAACTGCTTAGTCATTTCTTCTATTTAAATCTTACCTCTTTCATCTCTGACCATGAATTCTTTATGAAAATTCTCTCTTGAGGGCAAACAGTCTTGCGATCTGTTCCTTTTCTAATGAGAATTCAACGTTGTCATTGGCCTTATGTCGCTCACTGTGGGCACTGTAGGACCCTGGGTGCTGGAATAGTGAAGTGTCCCCATGTCACCTGCTGTGGGCCCACCCAGGATGCACCAGTCACAAGCTCCCTGGGAGCGGGATTGGCAGGGGGTGGGACGGGGTCTTGTTCATTGCTGCACCCCTGCTGTATCTGGCCCAGAGTAGGTGCTCAGGGAATATCTGCTGAATTAACTCACAACTTTGGGATTTACATTAATTTCAGATAGGATAACCAAACTTTTGACCAAAGGGAAAGTTTTGGATTTGTTGCATCTGTATGGAAAATATCTCACTTAACTATAGAGATTCTGATTATACCTAATTATAGACACTATCTACTATGATAACAACCTATTTTAATCAACTGACTAAAAAGATGAAAGCCTTTTGAAAAAAACACACTGAAATTAAGCAAAACTCTGGTGTTAACTGAACATTTAAGTATAAAATAAATCTGTGAACCATTTAGTAATTATTTATTCTTAAAGACAAAATCTGGATTTAAAGTATTTTTTTGCAACCTCCTTGAAGGTAGAGTGTGTGTTTTATAGAATGCCGTGTCCCCAGTGCCTACTATAATATTCTAAGAATTTGGCAGCAGGGACGGGGGTAAGCCATGAAGCCTGGTTATTTCTATTGAAGGAAGCATGTAGTATTGGATAAATCATAAAAGAAGACATCCTCTGTGTAGGTTAACCTCCAAGTTAGTCTAGGAATCTCTTACCTGCTGTCCATACTGTGGCTCACCCAGGAACAAAAGGAGAATACTTTCTCTAACACATAAAACTTCTTTTAGTGAACACTGTACCCAGAGTTGGTTGGGAACCCTTTGGGCAGGCTCTTCCAGCTGGTTTGATCCTATCTGATTATTTGCCCCTGAAGCCCAGACTCAGACCTAGAGTAGAGGAAGCCCGCAGCACGCTCAGGGCAGTGAGTGCCAGATCATGGCCCACGTTTTGGAAATTTGGAACCTTGGCAATGCCGTATCTGATTGGGTTGTGTCATTACATTGTGGTTCTTAGCAGGAGGAAGGCACTCTCCACCACTCTGACAATCTGAAGAAAACTTCTGCAGATGTGTCCCAGAAACCAAATGCCTCAAGTTGTCAAACTATCAGCCTTAAGAGGATTATCTTTAGAGAAAAAAAAAAAAAAAGAATTATATTTTCAAGTGGCATACTCTTCTGATGTAATTTTTTTAGCTTTTCATTTTCTTTCGTAGAGCAACTGAAATTCTATGCAATTCATTTTCACTGAAGGTCTTTAACATAAGCCTGGAAAGGATGGGCCATATGTCTTTGACTTGCTTGCCATACAGACCAGATTTACACAGAAAAATATTCTCTCCTTTGAGCACAGACATCACCTACAAGCAGCTGACGCAGAAACTCCTACTTTTACTCACAAAGGGGACAAGGCAAGGGAAAATGGAGAACACAGCCCAAATCCAGTTCTGGAAACTCAAAGTGCACAGCCGCTGACAGTGGATCAGTAGTACAACCTTTGTGCAGAACAGTGCAGAAAGCACATTCAAATTTAACTTAAACACACTGCTTGTTTGCAAATGTCCTTACAAAATCAGAATCCCATCAGTCACAACTTGGCATGACAACCTTGATTTATGTATAAGAGGATTAGTTATCCTTGGAATAACCAACTCTTAGTTGCAAAGCACTACAAAAAAAAAAAAAAAAAAGAATTCCTGCTCTGGGGATGGTGTGCATCTTTGTAAACATCTCAGTTGTAAAGATTCACTGCTTTAGAAACAGGTCACATACCCCTTGCCACACAGTTACATGGGTTTCCTTGTTCCTGAGGTTCAACTTCCCAAATATTTTATGAAATCTTTCATGGAAGCTCCTTGACCTACAGTACTCTTATTTTGTTGTGCATCTGTAACTTATACATTATACCATATAACTGGTACCTTCAACAACTGTATCTTAAAAGCAATTTTATTTTTTTCTCCCTTTATCCCTTTAAATTTATCTAGTGGGGCTAATCCTTCCCCTGGCAATCTCAAATGTGAGGTAATCTCAAAACCATTTTGACCGATTTTAGTTCATATAAGGTTCTACATTTACTTTGTTGCAAAATACAACCTTGATCGAGTAATACAAAATGACCAGTCCTTGTGGTAACAAACACCCCAATCTTTATTCAAAAATAAGATCCCACACACAAACGCCCCCATTCACACCTCACACCGCACACCCCAGGGATCTCTACAAATGGGAAATCTAAAGCCAGGAAGGAAGTATGGCCAGCTTCTCTCTTTTTCACTCCCTCCTCCCCTGCTTCACTAACTGCTGTTCCCAACTCCTTCCTTTCCCAGCCACAGAGGGACAAAAGCTGACTCCACACTGGCTCTGTCTCATATGTGGCCCATATGTGTATGACAGGAACCATCACAAGTCCTCTGACCTGACACAGTGCAGGAGTGCGGGCCACTGAAAGCAACCTTCAGCTTGCTCACCAACAAAAACCCTCCTTGCTCCTCACTCTACATTTCTTAGGCAGGAGTCAGATACCAATCCACTGGAGGAACACAATAAACACTACAAATGGGTCTATTTAATCTCTCTCAACAAACTGGAGGTGAAAGGCAGGTACTCTGGGGGTAGAGGTGGAGGTGGAGGTGGGACACTCACAGACATTAATAGCTCTTTCCAAAGTCTTCTCACTGGATTTTCTCCCTCCTGACTCTTTCGTATCTCTGATGAAGATGACGAATATCAATCATCTAACCTGTCCTTAAGCACCTGCTTTGAAATTTCTGGAGGATACTTTGTCTCCCAACTCACTTCTTTTTTGATATCTAACTCATCTTGGTGCCTCAGTAGAATACAACTGTATCCTCAGTACATAGTTACAAATGGTGTATTTTAGATAACTCATTGAGTGTTCTGTTTTCATCACCTCCCAACCTGTAGTACTGGTAGAATAGTAAATATGTAACCAATATGTGTACATTTATAGAAAAACAAAACCTGCATATTTTCATCATATTGCTTCCATAGTTCCTTTGGTTAAATCAATTCAAACATTTATAAATTCCATAAAATCAGGTCCCAACTTGGTAAAATCAAGTTCCTAAAAATAGCTGTTTGGAATACATGGAGACAATGTGGTATTTGTATTCTCAGGCAAGTGCTCAAAAGCCTTAGGTATCACCCATTTGTTCCTCAAGTATAGATATAATCATAACTTACCACAATGTACAGTAATACTTGTTTGGAAAAATTAGATCATACTTTCAATATAGAATTTCAGGAATTCATTTCTCCCCACCCCCTCATAATAACTCTGACAATGTAATTAGCCAGGAACTTACCAGCCCTCCCCCATCATGCAGTAGGAGAAGTTGCAGAGAAGGTTCTTTAGCTTGGAGCAAGGACTCCACTAAAATAGTGGCTAGAGGCAGTATGGAATGGATTGGGAATTTGGGGACTTAAATGAAACAAGATGAGAAGCCATAAGAAGCTAAGACCCCTTGCCACCCTCACAAAAAGCCTGGGTTATCCTGAACTTCAGGATCTGTGTGTGAGGTTTGCAAACTATATGAATTATGCTTTTGACTATTATTTTTAAAATAATAAAGCTATTTAGCACCTACCTCACATAGTAAGAGAATAAAATGACTCATTGGTTTTACTCCTAAGCATCCAAAAAATAAACAAATTTATTAAAAGGAAAAATAATACCCATTTAGGAGCATGAATGCAATTCAACAAGGAAGAAAAATATATTCCTTATAGGATTTTAAATTGTCAAGACTAGGAAACATTTCAAATTTGTGGGATTAGTTAATGTATTTATGGAAAATATACTTGCTGTATAGTATTAGGTTGAATAACTTGAAATTGCTGATATTTTTACCTCTTTTAACCCTCAGAAATGGCAATTTCATATAGTTCAAACTAATAGGTAGACAGATGGAAGCTTTAAGTATTAACTTTAAAAAAAAAACAACAACCCAAAATGTAGAAAATAGTTTTAATACTTTTAAACTAAATTGGGTTTCCAATTAGAAGTGAACAATCTTTTACTTTAATTAGTTTGTTTAACTGATTAAAAATTAATACGCTTCACTGGAGATTAATCATTTTTCTACCCTGAAAGAGCTGTAGATGTATTTTGTTTACCCAGTCTGAGATGAGGCTGAGAGGGAAGATTTAAAATTGGTTCTAAGAAATTAAAACCAAGAAACATTTGGTGTCTGTGTTTCCTAAGTTCCAATTCTGCACAAATTCAGGCGATGATATGTATAAGACAATAGCTAGAGGACACGAATGATGTGATTTAATAGCTTGAGAACATATCTCATGAGTCCTGAACTCAATTACTCTGCCTATGACTAGGGGGCAGATCAGCCATGTGCTCCCAAATTCCACTTCAGGGGCATCCTAGAACCATCTCCATGGGGCCTACCTAAATCATAAAATTATGGTTAACTAGAGTCACAAGTTTAACCAAAGGGCTCACCCTCACCCCAAGCACATGGCTCCAGATTCCTCAAAGATACAGTAGTGTTGGAACAAGTGATGGCTCCCATGTCATTCATGTATTCTTTCATTCTTCAGATACTCATGGAGCACCTGCCATGTAGCAGGCACTCACTATTCCATATATGGTTGATATAGTGGGATGCAAGACAGACAAGAGCTCTGTTTTTCTGATGCTAACATTCTAAGGCTTAGATATATACAATCATTCAATCAATATAAAAACAAGAAAAACACTAGATAGCAGTCCATGCTCTGTAGAGAATTAGAATTGGGAGTTACTTTAGATGAAGTGGCCTGGGAAAGTTGCTTTAGGGAGGTGACATTTAAGCTTGATAGAATAGGGCAGGATAGGGAATCAGAGGAATCCAGGATAAGTCCTAGATTTAGGTTAACTTGGTGCACTCAAAGTGTGGTCTTAGACCTGTGCCAGTCTGCAAGCTGTCATCTCTCCACCTTGAGATAAGTATGGAAATTGAAGGTAACCATTAAGAAGTTTCTAGAGCATTTGACAGAGAAATTTTATGTCTACTGAATATAATAATTCTGCATGCTTTTTCTGTTTTATTTTTCTAGTAATTCATTTTTATCTTATTTTTCTAGTAATTCATTTTTATTTTATTTTACAAGAGTACAGGTTGAAAAAATCTATTTTTAAAATCTGGTTTTCACCATAGGTAATGTGAGAAACACCAGCTTAACCACTTAACCAAATGGATGAAGAGTGGTGCCAGTTCCAAAGATGGGGAAGAGCAGGGTAGGAGTATCTTCCCTGGGGGACAGAAATCAAGTGCATGTTGTTTGGACCATGCTAAGCTGGTCCATGGGTGCACCCATGAGGCACCCAAGCCATGACAGAGAGTATACTGGTGGGTATATGACTCTCATGATGTAGAGTAGATCATTGGGTATATGAGTTCTGGAGAGAGACCAGGCTGAGACACATGGATTTGGAGTCATCAGCATACAGAAGGTATCTGAAGCTGTGAGACTGGATGAGATAACCTAGAGCAGAGGAGGAAGAGCTAGTAAAGGAGACTGATAAGGACCAGCTAGGGGAAGAGAAGGAAAACCGGTAGGGTGTCATGGAAACCAACAGAAAAAAAACGTTTCAAAAAGGATAAAGTAGCCATCTGTGTCTAATGCTATTGAGAGGTCAGGTAAGGTAAGAACAGATAAGTGACAACTTATCTGTGGATCTGGCAAATGTGAAGACCCTGACAGCAGCAATCTCAGTGGAACTGTAGGAACACAAGTCTAATTGGAGTATGCCAGTGAGAGAACAGGCGACAAGGAAATGAGGCTATAACAATAGAAAATTATTTCAAATAGCTTCTCGTGAGGGCAGCAGAGACACAGTGTAGGCAGACATGGGGTCAAGGGAGATTTATTCAAGACGAGTTTTCCTCAAGTATGCAGATAGAAATGTCTAGTAGAGACAGGAAGCTGGTGATGCAGGCATGTATCAGAATGCAGTTCAGAATAATTTTGCCAAAATACCACAAAGGCAGCTCTACATATTGAAATGGACACTATTAGTAGCTACAAAAATTATATTCCATCTTCATTCCATTCCCTACAATATTCTACCGGGGCTCCATGCTGAAGGTGAGGAATCAGGGTTCACTAGAACAGTTTGGGATTGTAGTAGAAACACAAATCTCCTTCAGTGCTCCATGATGAGGAACTGGAAATGGAACAAGCCTGGTTTACTGAGGTTCCACAATGTAAATCTAACATTCGAATCTTAAAAAGTTTCGTCCTCACATTATATTGATGAACACATTCTTCCTCACCCACAGAAATTGAAATTAAAACATGTTTGCCATTTTGACAGGAGTACAAAATTTCAAGCTTTGAGCAGAGGCTGATGAATGAAATAGAGTTTCGCTTGGAACGCACCCCTGTTGATGAATCAGATGATGAAATCCAACATGATGAGATCCCCACGGGCAAGTGTATCGCTCCCATCTTTGACAAAAGACTCAAGCACTTCCGGGTCACCGAAGGCTCTCCAGTGACATTCACCTGCAAAATTGTTGGGATACCTGTCCCAAAGGTAGGGGAAGATGACCAGCCAGTTGGCCAACCAACAGTGCAAAACTATAGACAGTGCCTTCAAGAAAGTCTTACCAGACTCTAGTGCAGTATCTACAGAGGAAATGAAAATCAATACCAGAAAATTAACAAAGCCCAGGTAATCTGACTAAAAAGATACAATCAGGAATAGAATCATTAAATAGCCTGGCAAAAACAAAATCAGATAACTTATGGGTAAGTTAAAATTTTTATAAAAGTTGAAAATAAATTTCTTAGTCATGATCCTCTATTTTGGGCTATTGATTCTCTCAACCATCAAACTCACCAAACTGATACTTTTCTTTCTATTTAACATCTGCTGAATATCTACAGCCTGCCTGTTGTACAAAGTGAGGTATATTTGTATTATTACTGTTAGGTTGGTAAATGCAGAAAATGTCACATCGTTATCACTGGCTGCTGAAAAATCTTATGAGTCACCAGACTTTCTGGCAGTCAGCTGAGAGAAGGATTTACACCCAGTATGTCTACAGCAGGGAATCTATCCACTCTACTTTCACAAACATTAACATGGCATTAGTATGTAAGATTAGGTAACCAGGAAATGTAGAGAAGGGCAGCTGCAACCAGTACTTTAACTCCCCTATCTTTGAAAGATCTCCTTGATACATGCAGAACTTAACTTGAAAACTATGTATACTTAAATTTTAGTCAGAGGAGAAATTTAACAATTTAGCAATTGAATCCTGGCCTCATTCCATTTGGTACAATAAACCATACTATCCTTTTAAGTAAGGTCAGCTATTCTAGGCCCTGAGATCTCGGACTTCAGGAGACTTGAGTTTGTAAAAGGATAATAGGAAAAGTTCCAGGCTCCCAGTTTTAATTATTTTGCCTCTGAAGACATGTCTGGTCCTTAGGGTGGCTTTTTAAGTAATTATAAATATAATAAAAATAATCAAAAGCTTTTTCTCAATCCTAAATTATACATAATTTCTTACTTAAATATTGTATATGTACAAGTGGAGGAGCATATTATACTGTCATTTGTAATATGTTTAAAAATTGTTTTCTAAGTGTTGTATAAGGGACGGGTTACTAGTTGTAGAGATGGCAATCGATCCTTGCCTTATCCTACTCCTTGTACCATTATCCTCTAAAGATGTACAGAACAGTGTATATTCTCCTTGATTATTTTTCATTTCAGGTTTACTGGTTCAAAGATGGGAAGCAGATTTCAAAAAGAAATGAGCACTTCAAAATGAGGCGAGAAGGAGACGGGACATGTTCTCTGTACATTGACTCCACCACCGGCGATGACGACGGCAACTACACCATCATGGCGGCCAACCCCCAGGTAGAGACGCAGGGTTCCACGCTGTACTGCCCTCTGAGGAAGGAGCGGTTCATGTCATTGTGAAAAAACCTTGAGAAGTGCAAGTTACTAAGGATTTCTGAGGAAAATGAATAAGGAGCATAGAGACTGTGTAACTAGAGCACAGTATCACAACAACTTACAAGACCACTTAGCCACTGATGGGTCACGCCACCCTTCAGCCTTTGTCAAAGGACAGTAGTATCTATTCACTAAGTATATGCCCCAGACCTATTGGAGTAAATCTTGTTTTGATCAACTCATTGACTCTTGAAGAGTCAACAAATTATTCTATCAAAGAATGATTTGCGAGCTTCCCTGGTGGCGCAGTGGTTGAGGGTCCGCCTGCCGATGGCAGGGGATGCGGGTTTGTGCCCCGGTCCGGGAGGATCCCACATGCCGCGGAGAGGCTGGGCCTGTGAGCCATGGCCGCTGAGCCTGCGCATCTGGAGCCTGTGCTCTGCAACGGGAGAGGCCACAACAGTGAGAGGCCCGCATACCGGAAAAAAAAAAAAAAAAGATTTGCCATTTTTTGTTCTTTAGAGAA
Organism: Phocoena phocoena; assembly: GCF_963924675.1. Taxonomy (NCBI): domain Eukaryota; kingdom Metazoa; phylum Chordata; class Mammalia; order Artiodactyla; family Phocoenidae; genus Phocoena; species Phocoena phocoena. The sequence goes on along the minus strand of NC_089234.1, from coordinate 63,859,221 downwards.
TAAGCAAATTACTTGTGAATATCCCTCACTCATAAAAGAAATTTTTTTTGGTAAAAGTTGGAAAGCCATAATCTTTCACTTTCCTTTTTTGAAGAGACCAAGACTTAAAATTCCCCTTAAGGATATGGCAGAATAAATATCTTCAACTACTATTAGAATAGGAGGTACAGAACTATAATTTCCACTCACCCACTCCTCCTATTAAAATGTTAGTTTTGAAGATAACTTCTATTGAGGAAAGTATAAAAATACTTGACCATGATCTCTGCATGTGCCTACAAACAATGCTAAGTGCACAAGAATTCAAATTTTTTTACATTTATGTCTGTTCATTTCTCAGCTTAAAAATGAAAGTCACAATATTCTTAAAAATCGTTTCCCCTGGAATATTAACAGTGATTTAAGGAGTTATATTGTTTTCATCCCCTCTCCAAAAAAAACTCAAATAGTTAGCCAAAAAGTTCATAATGTTCTGGTCCATAAGAATGTATATGTACTGAAAAAATGTAAAATTGTTTTTATTTATTTTAATCTCCTTCATTTTCTGTTTCTCAGGGGAGAATCAGCTGCTCTGGCCACTTGATGGTACAAGGTTTGCCCATTCGAAGTCGACTAACAGCTGCTGGTCAGCCTCACAGGTAAAGACAGTAAGAATCTCCCTTCTCTAGCCCCTCCCAAGCAGCCACCCACCACAATGATCACTCAAGTATCTGGTCTACAAATTGTCAACTAAAGTGTAGTCCTCCACCTGCAGCACCAGCATCACTTGGAAGCTTGTTGCAAATGCAGAATCCCAAGCCCCACCCAGACATACTGATCAGAATCTACATTTTAATAAGATCCAGGTAATTCATAAGTGCATTAAATTTGAGAAGCATTGGTCCACGGCACACTTTTAATGGTTCAAAAATTGCAACCATCAGTAGCACCTGTGCACATAATATATAAATCAGACTCTCTGAATTAAATTACCTTGTCTTTAAAAAACAGAAACCGTTAATGAGTATATGTATACTGATAAAAGATTTCTGTTGTTGTTATTGTCTCCAATATAACAGTTGTCTCCAACACAGCAACTGACTTTCCTCCTCTCCAATTTTACTAATCACTAAGAAGAAAGAGCCTGGCTTTCTCTAGAGTCTTACGGTGCCACAAAGTCTTAGCAAAGCATTTCATAGTTGCTGACGTGGATGAATTACATTAGACTTACCAAAGGGACAAAAATAGTGACCCACGTTTCAGATACAGTATTTTACCACTGTTGCAACTCTACCTTCTTGTTCAGTTTTTTTTTTTTTTCCTTCTTCAAGAACAGCTGTTACTGTGGTCAGTCTTAACCAGTTTAAGTTCATGATCCTCTTTAATGGTCTGACATAATTTATTAGCCAGGTTAAATTTTATTACTCAGAGGCACAGGGATTGCAGCTGCCTTGTTCTGGGTGATAAACAGGACTTCTCTTTTGGCTCTTATTTGAGGTTCAGATTGAATACTGATTTCTTTATTCTGAAACTTCTGAACAACTGGTCAAACCCAAGGCAAGGGGAGCTGAGTCACTGAACCCAGAATGACTTCAGAGAAAAAGAAGCTAAAGCCTGTTTATTTAATTACAGATCTCACAAGATAACCCTACAGTGGGTGAGATAGCTAGTACTTTGCTTTTTACATCAGCTCCACACTATTATTTATTATCCCTTCATGGTCCAGTCACCCCCACCCCCCAAAAAAATCTTTCTCCAGGCCCGAGAGCCATGCCTAAATGTCTATACTGTCATAAGTTTTGAAGTGGTTTCTATGCGTAATGCCTGAACATGCTTGCTGTTTTAGAGTAAGGTCCCGAGCGCAAGAAAGAGACAAAGAGCCCCTACAGGAACGATTTTTCCGACCACATTTCCTGCAGGCTCCTGGGGATATGGTAGCTCACGAGGGGCGCCTCTGTCGCCTGGACTGTAAGGTAGACTCTAGTACACCATTCTTGGTTCCAAATCTGTTCATATTTTGTATTTGTTTATTTGTATGCACCTATTTTTGTTTGTATTTGTTTTATGGTTGTTGTTTTTTCGGGGAAAGGGGACTGAGGAACAGAGAGAGAGAGAGAGAGAGAAAGAGAGAGAGAGAGAGAAAGAGAGAGAGAGAGAGCGCACTTTTTCCCCCACAAGGTTCTTTTGGAGCATTTAATACCAGACAAAAGTATTTCATAAAATCTTTAAGTGTTTATATCTTAATAAAAGTTACACTGATACTGTACCAAGTTAACTCTATGCTTGTAAAGACAACCAAAGAGGTGATGTAATTCAGACATTTTCCATATGGTACCTGGAAAGTCTTTATTACTATAAAGGCATAAGGATGATTTCTGCAACCTTGAAGTGAACTGCTGTGAGGTACAGCCTTTGAAAAAACTAGTCATGAAAAGTTGGCTCCAAGGCAGTTTATGAAAACAGAAGCTGGTTTCTCATACTACTCAACGTCCATCGCCTTTAGCTAGTCTACCTTCTAACTCTTCCACCAGAGACTAGGTTCAGTTGAACAGTATGAATATTTCTCAGTATGAACAGTAACTTAAGTCACCCCGTCTGTCCGAACGACGTAGAATGCTATGGAGATTTGGACATGAATGAGTAAAGGCTTAAGGTTACGCGTTTATAGAATCCACTTCTCTAGGTGGTTCTTGCTCTCTCATTAGTTACCTAAATAATATTTGGGATTAACTTCTTCCACCCTAAAGCCTAAAAGAAACCCATGACTGGGTCCCACCCCCAAAGGTTCTGATTTAATATAGTAAGTGGGCACCAGGATTGTCAAATACTCCTCATGTGATTATGACACACAGTCAGCTTTGAGAACACTGGTTTAATGTCTGTGCCTTTCTTGGCTACCTGTTGCTTATTAGGTGTGTAAGTAATATCTCTGAAACTGATCCCACAGGCTTATTTCATCTATCTATTTAGCTTTTTAATTCTTACTCATTCTAATCTAGAATATAATCATGACCCGAATTGGGGTCCAAATACTATACGGCTTAAATGCATGAGGCCACCCATCTAGACCCCCTTGTCCCTATGCTCCTGAGGAGAGGTTTCTCAGCACTGACGCTCCATTGCTTTCGATGTGGTGCCAGACAAGGATAAAGAGTTCAGCCACCAAATAAATCTGTCTGTCATCGATCTGTCATTTGCCTCGTCTGTCCTGTTGCTTATTAGGTGAGTGGCTTGCCGCCTCCGGAGCTGACGTGGCTGCTCAACGGCCAGCCTGTGCTCCCTGACACCTCCCACAAGATGCTGGTCAGGGAGACTGGAGTCCACTCTTTGCTCATTGACCCGCTCACTCAACGTGACGCAGGGACCTACACCTGTGTTGCTACCAACAAAACCGGGCAGAATTCCTTTAGTCTGGACCTCACTGTAGTAGGTAAGGTTTGCTGCTGGGACCCCTAAACGTAACTCCGTCCAAGGTGATTACGGAAACATGCAGAGCCTCTGATGTAATCCCTTAGTCCTTTGTCCCATGGAGTCTCATCTTAGTTTCTCCTTCACTGTAATAAGGGCCATGTTTCCTACGTTGCTTTCGAAAACATATCAGTAAGCTAAACACATAATCTGGTACTTTGTGTATATCATGCTTGCAATAAATGGTAGTCATTGTAATTACTAATTGACTATCACTAAATTCAGGTCACTTGCCCTATAGCCCATCGCTCCTGGAACACTCCAGGGTCTCCCCCCACCCCAAGCTTCCATGCCTTGGCATCCGTGGTCCCTCTACGTGGAATGCCCTTCTTTGCCTAGCAACCTCCTACTCATTCTCTAAGACTTAATTCAAATGTCACCACAAAGGCACAGTGGATCCACCAGGTTACATCCTCCTCTGTTTCCATAGCACTTAGTAAAGGAGAGACTCTTACAGCACTCATGGCTTCGGTGTAACTATTTCCCCTTTTGCCTCCCTGAAGACACCATGAGCCTCTGAGGTCAGAGATTCTGACGTTCTTCTGTGTATCTCTGACGTCTGACTCAGTGCCTGGAATGTGGAAGGCACTTGAATCTGTAACTACACAACCAAACCCTTACCTTATAAGATGATGTGAACAAAACACTGTCATGTCCACAGATAAGGACAACAAGTCACTGTCACCTGGGAGGTGTCAGCCCCTCGGGGCAGTAGCCCAGCCAGAATTAGATTTCAGAATGTATGAAATCTTGTGCTGGGCTTTCTCCCGCTGTCTCCCTCGTATGGCCCCTGAAGGAAATCAGGGTAGCTTCAGAATGCTAATCCTCTCTCTAAGCTAGTAGCTGTCTCCTCAGTATATTTTTTTCTTTTTCTCATCGTTAATTCCATCTCACCAACAGAGTAGGAAAAGCTCATTCTGCGAGGATACGGTGATTGAGGCTTTTACTCTTTTCCCACTATTTTGCTATTGACTAGGGGAACCCTGAGATACGAGGTAGCTTTGCCTTAATTGGTTCTGTGGGGGGAACAAAGCCTCCTTAGGAAGCATAATTTGTGTGTGTGATTTTTTTTAAATAGTATACTTCTTTCAACTTTTCTGTAGCTATAAAATTTTTCAAGATAAAAAGTTGAGGGAAAATTAATATATCTTCTACAAAATAAACTCCTCTAAAAAAGAAAAAAGAGATCTATTTAGTACATATCATATACTGCTTCTCAAAGTTTACTGCAGAGCAATAAAAGAAACTCCCTCAATTCCACACCTACCATATGCATCCCATGTGTGTGACCCAAATCCTTAAGTGTAGTCCCTCATAAGATAGGCAGAGACAGTTTCCTCATGTCTTTTTTATCAATCTTCATTTCTGGAGCTTTTACCAAGGCAGTGATCTTCACTAAGAGGCTTGAGACGTGTTGTAAAGAAGAGGCAAAGGTGGGTAGGTGCTCACTCTGCTAGATTCCAGAACTGTAATTTGTTTGAGGCATGGACCCCAAGGCACTTACTCTTCAAACTAGCACTGCCCTTCTCTCATTCAGCCAAAGAAGTGAAGAAAGCACCTGTAATCCTGGAGAAACTGCAGAACAGCGGTGTTCCCGAAGGCCACCCAGTGAGACTGGAGTGCCGGGTGATAGGCATGCCTCCACCTGTGTTCTACTGGAAGAAAGACAATGAGACCATCCCCTTCACCAGAGAGAGGATCAGGTACAGGCTCCACCCTCGGTCAAGTTCACTGAGGCTTGTCAGGCCGCCCAGATAAGTCTGTAGCCTTTTGAATCTGGTTTCTTTCACTTAGCATAATGTATTTGTTTCACACGTTACTGTGCTTATCAAGAATTTATTCCTTTCTGTTGCTGAGGGGTAGCGCATTGTACAGATGTCCCACAGTTTTAAAACCTTAATTTTTTAAGCTTAAAAAGGTATGAGGGGGCTTCCCTGGTGGCGCAGTGGTTGAGAGTCCGCCTGCCGATGCAGCGGACACGAGTTCGTGCCCTGGTCCGGGAAGATCCCACATGCCGCAGAGCGGCTGGGCCCGTGAGCCATGGCCGCTGAGCCTGTGCGTCCGGAGCCTGTGCTCCGCAATGGGAGAGGCCACAACAGTGAGAGGCCCGCATACCGGAAAAAAAAAAAAAAAAAAAAAAAAAAAAAGGTATGAGGAATTTATAAAGATTGTGCCTATTTTTTGTCATGTGTCTTCAGTCATATTAGCACACAGAAAACCTTTTGACAGTAAAAAGCTAAAATAAAATAAAGCAAAATAAAATATTAAAGTAATACTCCTTCTCCATCCATCACTACATGGCTGTTTTTTAAGTAACTTTAAGGATCCAGTTTCTGAAAGTGGGTGCTTTCCTTAATTTCCCCTAACCATCCTTCATTCTTTGCCATTTTGGTTTTATGCTACAAAGGCAGCTTATGTACAGAAATTTCTACTGAGAATTATTTCTTCACAGTAAACTGAATTTGTCCTAGAAAATATTGGGTTTTACAGAATCTGGGCATCTAAAAAAGTCTATGTACATATAGGTCAGGGTTTTTCTCTGGTAAAATATAAGCAAGAACAGAGAATATTCTTGAGTTAACACTTAAGTGTAAATTAATGAAACGTGTCAAACACAGCCTGAAATTCTGATGTAATTATCTAGGATTGCAATATGCAGTCAAGGTTAGTTAAGAACTACTGACATAGAGAAAACAGAAGGAAAGAACATGCTGATTTGCTCCTGAACTGTATTAAGCTAAATGCTGCACATGCCCAGTTGGATATATTAAGAAATACCCCCTCCACCCTAAAGACTGCATACAAAAACTATTAGAACTGATAAACAAATTCAGCAAGGTAGCAGGATACAAGATTAACATACAGAAATCTGTTGCATTTCTTTACACTAACAATGAAATATCAGAAAGAGAAAGTAAAGAAAAACTTTACTTTAAAAGTAAAGAAAAAAAAAATCCATTTTAAAATTGTATCAAAAAACATAAAGTACTTAGGAATAAACCTGACCAAGGAAGTGAAAGACTTGTACGCTGAGAACTATAAACATGGATAAAGGAAACTGAAGATGCTACAAAGAAACGGAAAGATGTCCCATGCTCTTGGATATCCCAGCGTGGTATTGGCACAAAAACAGCCATATGGATCAATGGAACAGAATACAGAGCCCATAAATAAACCTACACACCTAGAGCCAATTAATCTTCGACAAAGGAGGCAAGAATATACAATGGAGAAAAGACAGTCTCTTTAGCAAGTGGTGTTGGGAAAGCTGGACAGCCGCATGTAAATCAATGAAGTTAGAACACTCGCTCACACCATACACAAAAATAAACTCAAAATGGATTAAAGACTTAAATATAAGACATGACACCATAAAATTCCTAGAAGAGAACATAGGCAAAACATTCACTGATATAAATCATGCCAATGTTTTCTTAGGTCAGTCTCCCAAGGCAACACTGTAGAAATAAAAGCAAAAATAAACAAATGGGACCTAATGAAACTTATAAGCTTTTGCAGAGCACAGGAAACCATAAACAAAATGAAATGAAAACATACAGAACGAGAGTAGATATTTGCAAACAATGTGACCAACAAGGGCTTAATTTCCAAAATATACAAACAGCTCATACAGTTCAATGTCAAAAAACAAACAACCCAATCAAAAACTGGGCAGAAGACCTAAATAAACATTTCTCCAAAGAACACAGCCAGATGCCAACAGGCGCATGAAAAGATGCTCAACACTGCTAATTATTAAAGAAATTCAAATCAAAATTACAATGAGGTATCACCTCACACCAGTCAGAATGGCCATCATCAAAAAGTCTAAAAATAATAAATGATGGAGAGGGTGTGGAGAAAAGGGAACCCTCCTACACTGTTGGTGAGAATATAAATTGGTGCAGCCACTATGTAGAACAGTATGGAGGTTCCTTTAAAAACTAAAAATAGAGTTACCATATGATCCAGCAATCCCACTCCTGGGCATATATCCAGAAAAGACAAAAACTCTAATTCAAAAAGATACATGCACCCCAATGTCCACAGCGGCACTATTTACAATAGCCAAAACATGGAAGCAATTTGAGTGTCCATCAACAGATGAATGGATAAAGAAGTTGTGGTATATATATATATATATATATATATATATATATACACATACATACATACACACACACACACATACATACACACAATGGAATATTACTCACCCATAAAAAAGAATGAAATAATGCCATTCGCAGCAACATGGGTGGACCTAGAGATTATCATACTAAGTGAAGTAAGTCAGACAGAGAAAGACAAATATCATATGATATCACTTATATGTGGAATCTAAAAAAATGATACAAATGAACTTATTTACAAAACAGAAATAGACCCACAGACGTAGAAAACAAACTTAATGTTACCAAAGGGGAAAGGGTGGGGGGAGGGATAGATTAGGAGTTTAGGATTAACAGATACACACTACTATATATAAAATAGATAAACAACAAGGCCCTACTGTATAGCACAGGGAACTATATTCAGTACCTTGTAATAAATCTATAATGGAGAAGAATCTGAAAAAGTTATATGTATAACTGAATCACTTTGCTGTACACCAGAAACTAACACAGCATTGTAAATCAATGATACTTCAATTAGAAAGAAAGAAAGAGAGGGAGGGAGGGAGGGAGGGAGGGAGGGAGGGAGGGAGGGAGGGAGGAAGGAAGGAAGGAAGGAAGGAAGGAAGGAAGGAAGGAAGGAAGGAAGGAAGGAAGGAAGGAAGAAAAGAAAAGACCCCACCCACGCTAACAGTCCATCCATCCCTGGACTCTCGTTTTGGTCTACTTTCCCGTAGCTTTTTAACAAAGTTCTTATTGCAATGTCCAGCCTGGTTCGGAAAAGAGATTTTCTCTGTACTTTGGTTGTGACAAGTGGGAGTCCTCCTGGGAGGAGAGTGGAGAGGGCAAGAACAGGTCTCAGCCATGGCTACCGACCCTCTTCTTTCCACCTTCAAGTTTGCCCCTGATGCTTGCTTCCAGCTGAATCCCCTTCCCTCCTGCTAGGGTCAGGGAGGCGAGGAGAAGCACTGCACTGCCTGACTTGCCCGAGTTTCCCGGAGCCCTAAACTCGACAAGGCCGCTTCTGCCCCCAGATACAATACGGATACATTCTTTCTTTTCTCCAGCATGCACCAGGACACAACTGGGTATGTCTGCCTCCTCATTCAGCCAGCCAAGAAATCAGACGCTGGATGGTACACATTGTCAGCCAAGAATGAAGCCGGCATCGTGTCATGCACTGCCAGGTTGGATATATATGGTAAGTATAATGGCATCGGTTGATCTGTGTGGACAGGCAGCTTAAAAATCTTTTTGGGGGGAATTCTCTGGTTGTCCAATGGTTAGAACTTGGCGCTTTCACTGACTAGGCCCCGGGTCAGTCCCTGGTCAGGGAACTGAGATCCCGCAAGCTGCACGGCGTGGCCAAAAACATCTTTTTTCTTTTAGGATAGGTGTAGTATGTTTTCATAAATGAATTGGTTAGATCATATTTTAGTGCTTAAGAGATGGATTTTTTAAGTCATTTTATCCTGGTCACCTCAGGCTTCTGCACACTCTTTCATTTCACTAGAAGGTTAATCTTCTTCCAAAAGAGGTTAATTTTTCTGTACTTCTAATACTAGGAATTACAACTACTTCAGAGTGTACCTGTGCTTGTACTTCTAATCACCCAGCATCTTCATGCCATCTCCTTGCTGCCATGGGTCACCCACTGGAACTCCCTCCCCACTGCCTGTTATTCCCCAGTCACACCACCACCCAGCAGAATTTTCCAGACCCTATTCATTTGTTAATTAATTCCACAAATATTTACTAATTCCACAAATATTTATTACTCCAATCTCACAATCAGACTAATAATAGAGAGCTGTCCTAATGATACTGATATCAGATGACTTTTGTACAGTGACTTGTAATTTATGAAATGGCACCCTAAGATTCTCCTAAACCCATGAGATTATAATAATTGTTGTTACCCTCATTTAAATGCAGAAGAAATGCAGAGACTCAGAGAGATTAAGTGACTACAGCTGGAATGCAAATCCAGGTTTTATATCATTCCTTTGAGCCATGTTTCTAATTTTCAAAAACATTTAACAAATTAATCTTTATTAATGTATTTGTGTACTCTACTCCTCTCCTCTATAATTTTGACATTAACTGGTATTTTTGAAGACATATTCCTTAACCCAAGAGTAAACCTTTTTTTCCCCCCTCTTTTAAAAGAACTAATTTGTTGGCTTAATAAGTTTCTTATTCACTACTGGTTTAACATGATTAATCAGAATAACAAATAAGAAACAGTAACTCTGCCTAGAACCTGAGGTCCCTGCTATTTATAGGTGCACCCGCCTCCCCCCCTTTTTCATTTTTTTGGCCGTGCCGCGCGCCATGCAGGATCTTAATTCCCCCACCAGGGATCGAACCCGTGCCCCCCTGCAGTGGAAGCGCGGGGTCTTAACCGCTGGACCGCCAGGTACCTCCTTTCTTTGGTACCATACAGGAGGGGTCTTGGCCTGCCATTTTCCCTAAGTCTAATATTTAGAGAAAACACATAGCTTTCTGGTTATCTTCCTTAATTCGTGGACTTGAAAAGAAATTCAGCCGTGAGGGACGCTGGCTCGAATGTACTTTCCCCTGGGAGGATCCGAGGAGAGACACGCCAGTGATATGTTTCTTAATCCAGGCTAATGCCTTACCATTTCACCCACTTCATCATGTCAGAAGGAAACAGGTCTCCAACTAAGAAACTCATACCAATAAGCCCTGAAACTGATGACTCTTGTCGCAGTCCTGCTCATCCGCGGCGGAGTCCCCAGTTCAGTTAGTCCTGGCTCACCTCTCCCTGGCTCCCGTCCTGATTCCACAGCACTAACAACGCGAAGCGCTGAATCCCCAGCTGGGACCGGGGAGTGGGGCAAAGCATGGAGGATTGGGGGTAAAATCAATCCCGTACGGCCCCCCGCAATCACTTCCTACCTGTCCGAGGAACGGGGACAGTACGCATCCGTCTCTCTTCGAAAAGAGGGCTTCTAATAGTACCTGCTATCAGGTTAAGGTGTCCGAGAGAGCCAGGAAAGGCTAAGGGGCGGAGGGCGGCGGGGAGGGACTTAAACCAGTTCATGGCTGCCTTACTGAGTGCCTGCTCTCTCGTGGAATCGCTGTAAGTTTTGTCCTGTTTTGTAGCTTTCAAATTTTGATTTTATCAATTCACTCAGAGGCATTTAGATCCCGAAAAACTTATTCAAAAGAATGAAATCAACAAAGGACCCGTTTATAAGTGGGAATGCTACAAGGGTCCATAGCTTCGTAGGACCCAGAGCGTCCATGTTTCCCACCTGGTGCTTCCCCTTCTCCACAGCAAGGTTCTTGGAAACCTCATGAGAAGACTGCTTGGTAATTTCTGAATCAGTGACAACACACAGGACTGAGCAGCTTGGATGGATATTTCATTCAGGCCATGTTCAAGCCTAAGGATCCTGGCTGCTAAAACCAGTGTCCCCTTTGGACAGTGCTTGGTGAACGTGGAAATTCTAATATTCCCTTTTGTCCCTGAACCATGGTTGATTGCACATAAGTTACTTTTCAGTCTTCTTGCTGTAGCTCATTAGAACCTGATTAGGGCGGTAGGTAGGTGATCGCTGATTAGTATGATCAGGTGTGCGGTCAGAGGTCTGGACTCATCTTTTGGCTTCCATTTCCATAGATTTCTCATCTCCACCTTCTGAGGTGCCCTGCCTTGAGAGCCTACCGCCCTCTCTACACCGCCCTCCACCCAGCAGACTCCATGCTAGGTCAGGAGAACATTTTGAGAAATCACCCTAGTCACCCACTGTTCCTTCTTACAGTCCCAGATTTTACTGGATTAGAATCATAGGGTTTGGAATTAGGGGATTAAAAAATCACCAGCCCAATTTCCCTCTTCCCGACAGGGAAGGAGAGATTTTATTTCTCTCTTTTACAAATGAGGCATTTCAGACCCAGATATATTTCAATGCTTTACTAAGATCCCACAGAAAGTGTTGGCATGAGCACAGAATGCACCCCTGACGTGTACCTGCTAGACTGTATTCCTTTGATTGTAACACATTATTTGGTCCATTTTCCAGCTCAGTGGCACCACCAGATCCCACCACCCATGTCTGTCCGGCCCAGTGGCAGTCGCTACGGATCTCTCACCAGTAAAGGACTTGACATTTTCTCTGCTTTCTCCTCCATGGAAAGCACAATGGTGTATTCATGCTCTTCTCGGAGTGTAGTGGAGAGTGATGAACTTTAAGAATGTCTGGGTGCCTGCTGTGTAAGGGGGTGGACTGTGGAGGGGGAAGGAAGACCAGCCAGATAAGATGGTTTCCAAGCAACTGGATTTGAGTAAGTTCCCACACTGCCCGACCTGTGGCAAGGAGAGCTTTGAGTAAGTCAGCTGGGGACTCGTGCATTCTCAGCTCAGGGAGAGATGGAGGGCTGTGCCTTTTAAGATTCCAACAAAATGAGAAGACAATACCGCTGAACCAAAGATGTCACGCAGCTGCCATCCACTGCTTTGGGAAAAAGCTAGCATGCTTCCCTGGCCCCTGCTGCGTTGGGGTATTCAGGCCCTCCTAGGAGCAATTAGGGGTCAGATGCTTGGGCTGAGAGGAGTTGGACAGTAGTGACCTTAGGAATCACTAACTCACTAAACAATGCAAAGGAAAAAGTCAGGGGGGTCTCCACCACCTTTCACTGATTGCATCCATAGCAGTAGTTTTGGTGGATTGATTAAATCAGCTTCTACTTAGCACTAGGAGTCTGTGCCATACAACTCACATACGTGGAGAAGCACTTTTGATTTGCTTACCCTGGGTGTACTGAGCCACATAATAAAGTGCCAAAATGTGATTGAGATACAAAAAAAAAAAAAAAATCACTGGAACACTAAATATTGCACAGTGCACTTATTCTACAGCCAAAACAGGGACCCACCACCCTGCCTGTACCATTTTCTTTTGGATACAATGGTAAGTGGTTTTTTTTCTGACTATATATATATTATATATCCCTAGGCTCTAGAACTAAAGGGTTGTTAATAAACCAACCAGAAGGAAATCTTCTGCGGGGTCTTCTGCGGGGTCACTTTTAAAACTACAAGCTTCAGTTGCCACTTGCAAAAATATTCAGGCATCATCATCATCTGCCCAGAGAATATTGGCTCTCCCGCTTCTCCCCTTGCCCCCAAAGTCTGCAAGTATATGAAGCAGTGAGAAAGGAAGAAATGCAAACTAGAAGAGGAAGTGATGGGAGAGTGGTTTTAGTTTTTTCATTTGCCCGAGCAAAGCAGTGGCTGTAGAGGGAGAGGTCTTTAATAGTTGTGAACTGCTCTGAGATCATTGGTCAAATTGCATTTTCTGTACAGAAAATATTACGCTAACTGAGAAAGTGGGAGGGACAGGGAATGTGCATCTTTATTCTAACCCACTAATTCAAAACCTGCCTCTCCACTTAAGGAATTTTTAGACTTAAGTTCACTGTGATATCCCAGTGCCTAGAAGAGTGCTTAGCACAAAGTAGACATTCAATAACTATTTGTTGGATGAATGAATCTTATATTAGAGAAATCTACAATGTATGCACCAGTCAAAAAATTGCCCTAGGGATGGTCATCACGGCACGGTTTGCTCCAGATTCACCAGGGAAATGAATTGGAGTCTCTGTTACCAACTCCTTGTGCCCAAGTCCTTGGTGTTCTCTGAGCCAGACATCCTCAGCTGGCATCTTACTCAAGTGAACAAATAGTAATTGCTTAGAAAGGCTTGAAATTTTCTTCACTTCAAGGCAAGGATTTCCAGTATAAAAATAAATTCATTCACTCAAAAAATCATTTATGTGTCCACTCTGTATAAGACGCTATGCTAGAGACTATGGGCCATACACAAATATGATAAGACACAGTCCCTGCCTGCAGAAAGCTTACAATCTAGTGGGGGAGGTAAGAAAAAAGGCATGTCAAGTGCTGCTTCTTTGGCCAAAAGTCTATTTTTTATTAAAGGGAAGTTTCTAGTACTCTTCATCCTGTATTTTTCCTGACTCTAAAATCATCTTAATTATTTTCAATCTTTATTTCTTAATTAAATAAAAAACCATAAGTTACATCCTTAAGAAATAAAGATTTCAGCCAATTATTTAGCAGAATTATTAGACTTTTTCCTTTCTTATGTATGCAGGAACAATAGTAAAAGTATAGGCAACTGTAATGAAATTGAATGCATTCCATACAGAATGCACCCTGTAAAATATTCTGTTTCTATATTGGCTTCTATTATCAAAATCTCTTTATGACCAAAGAGCATTTTCTAACTCCAGGACTGCTTCTCCACAGCTGGACACCCAACCTCCTCATCACATCTATTAATGTAAACTCTAGACAGTCTCCTATGAGAGGATATTCTTCATCTCTCTATGTATTCGCTTCCTGAATATTTTTTTTTCTGAATCTTTTTTATCTGTTGTTTTAGTGTTCAACAGTGAACTATGATAAATATTACATTTGGCCACTAGATGGCACTGTCGAACCTAAAATATAACAAGCTTTAAAATTCCTGGAATTTGAACTTCCGGATTATGTTACAGGAAAGTTTCTCAACCTCAGCACTCTTGACATTTGGGGCTGGATAATTCGTTGTTGTGAGGGACTATCCTGCACGCTGGAGGATGTTTAGCAGCATCCTTGGCTTCTACTCACTGGATGCCAATAGCAGAGCAACCCCTCCCCAAGTTGTGGCCACCCGAAATGTCCCCAGACATTGCCATATATTCCCCGGGAGGCAGGATCCTCTTTGTTGAGAACTACTGTGTTGAACAAATCCAAATTCTATTGGAATTCAATTACAACGAGGAATACTTATATAAGAAATTTTAGTTCTGCTGGATATGTGTGGACTCAACATATCCAAAATCAGATTCATCATCTTCCCTTTCATAAACCATTCATCATCCTAGTTTAATGATTTCTATTAATGGCACCATCACAGTCCTAGTAATCCAAATAAAGAGTATCCAAATCATTTTTTGCTTCCTCTAATCAATTGACAAATCATGTTAATTCTAACTCGATTATTTCTTTTATATTCAGGCCTTCTTTCTGTCCCCCTGTGGTTCCCCAGTTCAGACTTTCATTACTCTCTTAATTTCCCTCAATTCTTCTGACTTCAACCATAATAAGAGACTTCTAATTGGTCTTCCTGCCTCTAGTCCTGCTTTTTCTCCCACTCAAATCTAGCTGAGATCTCAGCATCAGATCATTCTTCCTGAAGTACTGCTCCAATCATATCATTCCCCAATTTTCGAACCCCCAGTGGCTCCTTGGAGCCAACCCAGGCCAGCTGTTCTGTCCTGTGCTCCTCAAGCCTTGCTTCAATATGATCCCAAAGCTTTTTATCCATTACTCAGAAAACACACCCAGTGCACCAGCAAAGTTAACACAGGCCTCAGCTTTCCAGCCACATGGCTCTTTTTTGCCTCCAGCTGGAAGGCTTTCTCCCCAATCCCCACCTACAGAAACCTTACCTGTTCCTTAAACATCTCAAATGCTACTTTACTGCCTCTATGAAATATTTTCTGACCCCCCCAGACCCCAATAAAATATAATTCTACTTTTTTTGAAATCTTATAGCAAATTTCTTGAGTCTGGAAAAAGAGAAGATGAATTTGTATAGTATTTTATATAAAACACAGCCTCTATATACCTGCCTGACTCTCCCCTTGCACTAGCCCAGTCTTGCCTGCACTAGATTTTAGCTATTTGTTAGTAAGGACTGTGTCAAAAGTTTGCCTTATACAGAGTAGGCACTCAATAAACATTTATTGACCTAAATTGGACTTTAAAATTCTATGTAAGTCAGTATGTTTCCATATAAAATGAATTGAGTCCAGAGCAGTGGTTTTTAACCTTGGCACACTAGAATCTCCTGGGGAACTTTAAAAAATCCCAATAGCCATGCCACAACCCCAAATCACTGTCATAAGTTCTGGGGTTCTGGCATAGGCATCAGTATTTTTAAAGCTTCCCAGGTGATTCCAACGAGCAAGTGAGATTGAGAAGAATCATTTTATTACCATGATTTGATCACAGAACTTACCCTAAAAGGTCCGAAGGGCTGCAGATAGCATAGGCTGTAGCGTTGGCGTCAGTGAAGAATGTACTTCCTCCTTGTTGCACGTGCAGTGCATGTCTGGAAAGTAGAAATAAACATGCACTTTGGCCTTATTAGATCCTACTATTTTGCACTACACTTGTTGGACATGCAGCATTCATGAAGCCCTCGGAGAAATCTCCAAAACTGCAAAAATGGCCCGGGGAAAGAGGGAAAGTTGGTACAATCCTTCTGGCCCTTTTTTCAAAAAGCTATGCAGATCTCATAAGCACCCTTCTTTCCAAACAAGTGAAGGGCTTTTCATAATTTGGTTAGTCATGGCAATGGGGATCAGAGGGAAAATGGAGAAAGAAAATGCAGCATTAAAACCAAACCGCCGGACTTCCCTGGTGGCACAGTACTTAAGAATATGCCTGCCAATGCAGGGACACGGGTTTGAGCCCTGGTCCAGGAAGATCCCACATGCCATGGAGCGACTAAGCCCGTGCGCCACAACTACTGAAGCTGGCGTGCCTAGAGCCCATGCTCCGCCACAAGAGAAGCCACCGCAATGAGAAGCCTGCACACCAAAACGAAGACCCAATGCAGCCAAAGATAAATAAATTAATTAATTAAAAAAAAAAAACCAAACCGCCAAGCAGCTAATAGAAGAAAGACTACTTCCTCCTTTTTTGTGTCTACATGTCCAAGCTACAGTGTCTGAGCTCCTTTCTGCTTCTATCCCCATTCCGTGTTTTTCTCTGAGATGCCCTGTGCCCCATGTTCTGTAACCCCCCATGCTGTAACCCATCCCCTCACCGCTTCCCCACAACCTGCCAACATGCCTCATGCTCCAAAATGACCTAACTCCTGTTCCATGCATCTTGGCTTAGGGATCAGAAGAAAGCAGTCCAATTGAACAAATCCTGAATGCCTGAGAGTCTAACTTCACAGAGGAGCTGAGCTTTTAAAAGCAGTTGCTTCTTACTTCCATCAACTTCTAATAGATGGAACTGCTGGCAAAAGGAAAAAAAAAAAAAAAAATCAGGCCGGGAGGGGAGGTCTAGAAAACTGAGTCAGACATCCAAGTTATTCTGGTTGATCACAGCCTCCTCCTGTCCTCTTCCTCCCTACACACTCCCAAAGAACCTTCCAAGCTGAGATCCTGGCCTGAGTCTGTTTGTATATGGGCTATTTATAAGTTGGTTGTAAACTCAAAGGCAAATTTATTCATAATGACCTTTATTCAAGGTCCCTTCAGGGGTAACCTGGACTCAAAGTATTTCCACTTATGGTCGAGTTGAAAATCACTGGGCCTCACCAGGAAGATGAACAGATACTTAGATTGCAATAGAGCTTGTTGAAGTCCTTTTCACCACTGATTGCCTTTTCTTGTTTTAAGTGGATCAATATTTCAGAAAGTTAATTACTGAAGCATTGCTTGAAGAATGCCAAGCATCTTCTAAACTTTGACAATGCAGTGGTCATCAGTATGCTTAAAAAAAGTTGCTACTACCATGTTTTTTAAAAAATCTGTGCGATGCAAAAAAAAAATGCATATTTGTTAAAAATATGTTTGCCTCCTTTTTCTGCCTAATTATATTAGTTAGCATACTTGGTCTTATAGAACCATAAACAGGCTGTTTTTTGTTCATATGTAAGTAATGGCCACTTCAAACTCCGAAGAGCAATAGCCTTGAAATTGCAAGAAATAGAGAAAGAACACACTTTTCAATCCTCTGAGAATTGGGCCATAAATGCTGAGTATAAGCAATAAAGAAAATTGCTGTACTGTAGAGGCATATATACTAATTTGCTAAAAGATTTAACATACAAGTGAGTAGAAAATGTTTCCCTAATAGTAAAAACTAAAATATTTCAACATTATTTGACAATAAATATTTGACAGTCGACATAAATGGGCATTTTTCTTTAAAATGCAGAAAACAGTGCTAGTTTCCAGGTATAAAGATTGTTTTTTGATGATGATTGAACTGATTTTTTAATGTACAAATACATATATTCGATACTTAAAAGAGATTTTTTTAATTATTCAAATTGTAAAAATTACCACATACGTTATAACCTGGTCAGTTATCTCTAGAGGAACAGAAAGATAACTGGGTTTTAGTCTTCCTAAAATATCCAGCAAGTCCAGTAAACTTCTCATAGAATGTTTTTTACTTTCTAAGATAAAAATTCGTTCTACCTCCTAACTGAAGACAGGGACACATTAAAATGAAACTTAAAAATGGGAAAGATGGGGGTGGCAGGGTGGGGGATGCTTGACCAGTATCGATTGGAAATGAATGGAGTTACAAGTATAGTTTTCTTACAATAAGAAGTACTTTAATACACACTAAGAAACATGAATGATTTTCATATAATGTGGTAAGAATGAATTGCTCAATGTTCCAAAATTCCAAAGAACCTGATGTTTCTACACATATTCAGTGAGTTATCTGCAAACTGGAGCCAGATTCCTATAACTTCCCCACAATTAGTGGGGCAAGAATCCAGTGAACTAACTACATTCTAGTATTGACCATAGCAGTCATTACCAAAAGATTACTAAATGTATATGCACACAGTATAAACAGTTTTACCGTTTTGGGGTTTTTTTTTTGGCTGCGTTGGGTCTTCGTTGCTGCGCGCGGGCTTTCTCTAGTTGTGGTGAGCGGGGGCTACTCTTCATTGTGGTGCGCGGGCTTCTCATTGTGGTTGCAGAGCACAGGCTCTAGTAGCACAGGCTTCGGTAGTTACAGCATGCAGGCTCAGTACTTGTGGCTCGCGAGCTCTAGAGCGCAAGCTCAGTAGTTGTGGCGCACGGGCTTAGTTGCTCTGCAGCATGTGGGATCTTCCCAGACCAGGGCTTGAACCCGTGTCCCCTGAATTGTCAGGCGGATTCTTAACCACTGCGCCACCAGGGAAGTCCCATTTTACTGTGTATTTTAAGGAGAGGTAAAACCCTGAAATAATTCAAATGAGATAATTTGAGTGCAACTGTATTTTTTAATGCACACTGGTTAATTAACTTTTACTTTCTCAGTATTTTGATTTCAGAGATACCATATCCTCTTTTCTGATTAAATTTCACTTATTTTTTCCAAGCTTTAGCATTAAGTTTCATGACCTACTCTTCTCTCTCATTATCCTCCTGTCAAGATAAAAATCTATAAAACATTTAATAGCATTCGGAGAGCTCCTTATGTCTAGGAATTCTCAGGTGAATTCCAATAGGGATTTTAATCATTCAGATGAATTTCAGATACGTTCTCTAATTTTGTATAACTCTGGAGTCTCTGTTTCTTTATCTGTGAAATAAACAAAATATCTGAGACTTTCCCAGGATGGAGGGTAGGATAAATAAATACTTAGGAAGTTTACTGTAGAGACCCTTTAAAAAAGTGATAGCAGGGTTTTTTTCAATCCAAAGAAAAT
This sequence comes from Phocoena phocoena, assembly GCF_963924675.1. Taxonomy (NCBI): domain Eukaryota; kingdom Metazoa; phylum Chordata; class Mammalia; order Artiodactyla; family Phocoenidae; genus Phocoena; species Phocoena phocoena. The sequence continues at coordinate 63,840,167 of NC_089234.1, read as the reverse complement.
GGTAAAAATATTTTTCTCCAAAGTAAGTAGTTAATTTGTTTAACAAGTTCACATTTCTTCCCGGTCCCACTACTTTGTATTTCCTGAGAAGGGTAGTACACAGTGGGGGAATTTCTTCTTCCAAGATGCTATGTGTGAAGAACCTAGGGGTAAGACGGGAATAAAGACACAGACCTACTAGAGAATGGACTTGAGGCTATGGGGAGGGGGAGGGGGAGGGGTGACGGGGTGAGAGAGTGGCATAGACATATATACACTACCAAACGTAAAATAGATAGCTAGTGGGAAGCAGCCGCATAGCACAGGGAGATCAGCTCGGTGCTTTGTGACCACCTAGAGGAGTGGGATGGGGAGGGTGGGAGGGAGGGAGACGCAAGAGGGAAGAGATATGGGAACATATGTATACGTATAACTGATTCACTTTGTTATAAAGCAGAAAATAACACACCATTGTAAAGCAATTATATTCCAATAAAGATGTAAAAAAAAAAAAAGATGCTATGTGGTTGAAAAAAATCTGGAGAAAAATTAAATAAATTCAAGAAATATCCTATCTGCTTTCTACAGGCAGATTCCAGGGAAATTTATTTCAACATAGGCAGAATAGCCTAAGGGAACTCAGAGTCCTGCGTCTATGATCGAAGCTAGTGGAAATAATGACTCCGCAGTGCACAGAGAAATAGCAAGAGAGTCCCTGTATTCCTTTCTGGATTACGCAGTTCAGGACAACTCCACTGTACTTCTCTAGGCTCTAATGAAGAAATATTCCATACTAGCATGTCATCAGCCTTATGTTGAAATGAATCAACCTTAGGATAACAGATGGATATGGACCCTCAAAAATGAACATATCCTTTGGTCTCTGTTTTCAAATTCTTAACTACATCAAGTCTGAATTTAAACTCCATGATTATTTCAGCCATGAGAACTGACAAAGTTCTTGTGTCCGAAGGCATGTGCACACACACACCAACACACACACACAAACACACACACACCCATAGCTAACAGTTCAATCATGGTCAAGGGACACATCTTATGTTTTTCCTTTCTCTTCTTGCATGAGTTCTTTCCACCTGAAAACACACCAGGCCCCAGAAGGCTTACAAACATGATATGCTTCCATCTCAGGAAGCTAGAGTCAACTTATTTTCTAAAGTACCTTTTTGGTTATTGAAATCCTAATGGAAAAACTATTTTAGTAACCATTTTGAAATGTGTGAACTATATAAACTGTATATTTCGTCTCTATTACTAGAAAGCAATGAATGGATCTTGGCTTTTATTCCTTTCCTCTGCATTGTGCATGTTAGATATTCTTTGGAAATGAAAACCAATGATCGCTTAAGCCAAAATGTTTGTGAGCATTTACTGTGTCTTTCTCCAGGAAGTATGTGGCATTGTATTCCAGTAGCCCACATCATCTCCATGACACCCGTTGCTGTTTCCTAGTTGTGTTTTCTTAAAGATTTATTGGAGGTTGTGTTTTGTTTGGAAACTTTGCAATTAGAAAAAGAAAAATTAAGAACCAGTATTTAATTCAACCTGGATGTTTTAAAAAGCAGTTTAGAGGATGTGATGGACTGTTTCTTTATTCATTAAATAAAATTTTATGTATTCTCAGTTAGTTATTGGGTTTGTTTTGTGTTTTGGTCCCAGACTTTGTTATGTGAGATGGGTAAGTTCTTGCTCTCAGTAGTTTTTTTTCGGCTTGGGTATTTTGGGGATACACTACCAGTTTGAAACAGCCATTCAAAAGTCCTGTGTTAATTCAATAAAACACTCGTTAAAGCTTGCACCCTCTAGTATATTCATGATCAGAGCAAGGAATGGGTATACATGTGAAAAGGTTGGTCATATATTTATGGTCTTACATGTGCTTTGAAATCTCTTTCACCCACAGGTAGCAAAAAGAGATATCTTTAGTGAAACCTAAGCAGAGAGCAGAGCAAAATTCAGTCCAAAATGACACTTTGCTTTTACTCTAAGATGGCAAAATTTAAGTAGTGAACTGAGCCTTAATTGTTGAATCCTGTAGCGCTGTTACCCACAACCCAAATACATTCCATCTGGCTCATATCCAGCAGAAATGTTAGATCTTCATTAATATAATGGTCACCTCATTAACTAAGAAATTGGGTGTAACTGGATGTTAAGAAAGATAGCCTAATCCTTCTTAAGATCTGCAAATACAAAGACTGTGACAACAATATAACCAGTTTTTGGTAATGAGGTTAATGGTGTCATAGTATTGTTTAATTAAGCAGTTCTCAAACCCCATCAGCCAGTTAGCATCACCCAGAGAGTCCTGAAAAAATATCTATGCCCAGGCCTCACCTCAGAGCAGTTAAATCAATTCTTGAACGGGGGGCTCCAGATTTGGTATGTTTTTCAAGACTCCCTACCTGAGATTCTAATGAGCAGTCTGGGTTGAGAACCACTAGCTTAGATGGCCTTTCCCATCTTGATAGCCCCATTCACTTGTATAGGGTTCTTCAAGACTTCTGACCCTGGGGTTTGGCCTCAGCCTACAGCTGGCACCTAGGGAGAGCCCACATGCAATAACTAATGGGACTGAAACCCTGCCTGGGAGTGGGTCTTCTTTTGTTACTTAATATCTCTCTTAGGAGCTCTTGTGGCACATATCCCCGATGCTCTACAGTGGACGCATTCAGCCACACACTGTCCAGGGCGGCTTACTGATTAGTACATGTGTATTCTTCTTGGCTGCCTACACAAGGACAAGGATGATGTTGAAGAAGGCAGGGTATGGGTAGATGCTTGATAACATTTGTTGATTTCTTAAGAAAAGGAAGACCGAATAAAAGAATATTTTTGAATTTCAATGTGTTCTGTTATCAAACTAGAAAGAACAGATTTTCAAAGGTGAGACAATATAGGATATTGTAGCAACTTTTAGGTTGCTTGGTAATCTAAACTCTATTATGTATAGTAATAAATGAACCTTAACTCCACAAATGTTTTACATTTGTTTTATCCAAGCTCCTAATCCATAAACCATGATGGATTCCCCAACATACAGTTTGAGGAGTTTTACCATAGATTGGATTTGATCAGAGACCCATTTACTTTTCCCTCAAATATCTTTCAGGAAAAAAAGTAGTACATCAAGTGGGGTGGAAAGCTTAGGAATTTGCTAAGAGTTAAGTTGCTTCCAGAGATTTCCAAACCATGGAAATGGGCAACTAAAAGCATGACAGTTAACAGATTCCCACTCTTTGGGGGGAATGGGGATGGGGGAGAAGAGGCATAGGATTAGAATAGCATCATTTTAATTAAATTGTTTGATTTCATTAAGAAATAGACACAGATGTAGAGAACAAATGTATGGATACCAAGGGGGAAAGGGGGCGGTGGGAGGAATTAGGAGATTGGGATTGACACATATATACTATTGATACTAGGTATAAAATAGATAACCAATGAGGACATTCTGTATAGCATGTTCTCTACTTAATGTTCCCTCTTAGTTCCCTCTACTTACAGGGAACTCTACTTAATGCACTGTGGTGACCTAAATGGGAAGGAAATCCAAAAAAAGAGGGGGTATATGTATATGTATAGCTGATTCGTTTTGCTGTACAGTAAAAACTAACACAACATTGTAAAGTAACAATACCCCAATAAAGATTAACTTAAAAAAAAGAAACTGCTGTTAAGGTGATAAGCAAATATATATATTGCATGTTTATCCCTGTATGGTTCTCTTTTGCAGGGTATTTACAGTCCAGAGAGAGGAATGTGCACCCTACCTAAAAAAAGGACTAACCATCTGAATACATCTGTGAGATCCTCTCTGATTAACACATTCTATTTTTTGTTTGTTTGTTTGTTTGTTTTTGTTTGTTTCTTTTGCAGTACGCAGGCCTCTCACTGTTGTGGCCTCTCCCATTGCGGAGCACAGGCTCCGGACGCGCAGGCTCAGTGGCCATGGCTCACGGGAGCAGCCGCTCCGCGGCATGTGGGATCCTCCCGGACCGGGGCACAAACCCGCGTCCGCAGCATCGGTAGGCGGACTCTCAACCACTGTGCCACCAGGGAAGCCCCAATACATTCTATTTTAACACTGATTTTATTTCATTCTACAAACTCCAGAAACTTACTGGGGCTACTAATGAAGCATTTTAAGTATAAATAAGTAGAGTATTGTGCCCAAATAGCGAGGAAGGCAGGTGCCCTTAGGGTTGCCATAGCCCCAGTACCCACTGCAGAGTGGAGTAGGACCAGAAAATGGTCGGGGCATCATCACTTCTAGAGCCGTGTTGTCTGCTGGAACTATAATGTCTTCTAAGAGCTGCTGAAGTCAAGAGGTTAAACATTTTATTTTCTAATTTGCACCGAGGAAGGAAAGTCCTGAGGACACCTCAGTTTCTTATTAACAGATATCAGAAGGAAAGGGAAATTCATCATTAGTCAGTCTCTCAATGGATTTCTAGTGATACACTTGTGATTTTGTAAGTTTTAGTTTATGGGGAAGATACTTCTGCTCATTACAAACCAAAAGGATTTTGATAATCAGGGATAACTAAGAAAGTAAAAATTTTGATGAAGACTTTGTAGATAAACTGCAAATAGGTGGCTGTGCCTTGATGTTAGGTGTTGGGACACATAATAAAAGGGTTTGGGAAATGCTGTTTTTGTTGACTTGTGACAAGTTCCAAATGCATAGAGCCTTGCTTTTTCCAATTATTAGCAAGACATTCTCCCAAAAGCGTGCAGTGCTGTTGACCAAGTCGTTCTTTACATTAAGGACTTGGTTTATTCATCCAATGGTTAAGCAAATTTATAAAAGTAATTCAAACCAATACCACGTGTATTATATTGCTCCTTTTTTGATTAGCCTTGATGGTAGTGAAGCCCTTATTGCTCAACTGGTACTGATTAAAAGAAAATCACTTCCAAAAGCCATATATATATATACACACACAAATGTATATATGCAAATATATTTGGGTACTTGTAAGGAATTAGTAGTTAGTAATTGGTTTAATAAGGAAAATAAAATATTAAGGAACTGTAAATCTAGTTTCTTAAAAGCTAAACATTATTTCAATTAATTTAATCTTTTTAAAAACCATGAAAAATATATCTATACTTCCAAGTTGATAGAGAAAGCTTTCAAATTAATTACTTGTACTCTCATCAGCTTGTCTTTTTTTGATGAAGTATTACAAAACAGCACTTTGCCAATTGGTGGGATTAGATTTAAACACTCCACATCTTTACTCAGATAAGCACTCAATATCATCACCCCCCCCAAACAAACAGGCCTTTAGTGCCATCAAGAAACTAGCAGGGCACTTGGCATGAAAAACAAACCCACGTTTTAAATTATATTTTACAAAATCTATATTTTAATAATGTATACACAGTTTTTAAAAATACAGAGCACTCACGCCCATGTACTCTACCAAAAAAAAGAAGAAAACTTTCTACTACTTCATGCATGCACACACAATGCACTAAGCATAACTGCATTTACAAGACAGGAAGGCAGCTCTCTATTAAGTATACACAAGTAATAGATACTGTAACTTCACCCTAACAGGACAAACTTACAAAGTTTAAGAAAGTAAGGGCTAAACCTGCAGTGTAACCTAATCCTATTTTTCTTAAGATTGTTTTCTCTCAAGGTAGTCCAGAAAAGGGGGAGGGGGCACTACTTTCAGCAATCAAAACCATTCCAAGATCCATTAATGAAATCTACAACATACTAAGGAGGAATAAAAGAAAAGCAATAAAGTCATTGCGTCCCTAGGACTGGGGATGCGAATAAAAGTAACCTGGAAATTTGCTAATTTTATTCTAAGAATGCATCCTACGCCACCGATAACCCGACCAGCTACTTGGGGGAAGGTTACGGCTCCAGAGCGCGGATCACTGGGCGTCTCATTCCGGCAGGGTCGCGCGTCCTAACTGGCCATCTGGAAGGGCTCAGGCTGGAAGCCGAAGAGCCTTTGGCCGTAGGGCTCGCTCTCGACCGGCAGCTTCGCGCCCGCGAACGGAAGGTAGTGGTCTCGGCCGAAGTGCTCACAGTGGAGATTGACCCAGTCCCGCTCGGAGCCGAATCGCTCTGCCTCGGCCAGGATGCGGGTCAGAGCCATGATGTAGCTCAGCGCCATCTGCAGGGTCTCGTACTTGGACAGTTTTTTATCCTGGCCCCATTGGGGTACCACCCTGCGCAGACGGTCGAAAGCCGTGTTGAGCCCCTGCATACGACGGCGCTCGCGCGCGTTGGCCGCTAGGCGCCTGCGCGCCGCGCTCTCCAGCCGCCCCTCCCCGGCGCACGTGCCCGCGCACTCGGCGCCGCCCGCGCACGGGGGCGCGGCACGCGCTCCCGCCGCCGGGTTGCTGGGCTTGCAGGACTTCATCCCCCGCTGGACAGAGGGAGGCGCCGAGCTCTCTGGTCTGCTCAGGACCTGTGCGTGGGCTGGTGTATGGAGCCGCTCTGCAACTTGGCTCTTCGTAGCAAATAAGTCATGCACAAAGCAACCGTGTGGAATCGAAGTTTGTAGTGGGAGTGCGGGGGCCCGCCCTCTGTCCTATTGGATAGCCAGATTGATGTCTCTTCACTTGCCAAAGTTTAGGGGAAATTGAGATGTGGAAGAGAAAGTCATTTTCCCAACGTGAAGTTGAAAAGGAGAAGGGAACTTTCCTGCAGCAGAATTGGTGTCGCTGGTTCGGGAAATGTCTTTCAAGTCCTCTGGGAAAGCCCGAGACTTCTTTTCTGGAAGACAAAATCTATCCCCAAGCTCAGAGAGGAAAGGAGCGCTTCTTCCGCAGTAGCTGTCGGAGAGTGCTGGACGAATCTTTGAAGGAGGAGAATTTATAGCAGAGGGCTGAAGGAGGCAAACAGGTGGTGGCAGGTGGGCGGGCGTCCCTCGGCTTCCATCTCAGCACCTTCCTACCCTGGGAACTGCAGGGGGGAAGGGGGACGACGCACGGCAAAATCCTGACATTACAGCCTTCGTCTGTTGGAAGTTTCTCCAAAGCTATGTCCAACACTAACACACCATCTGGAGTGGCCGGGCTGTCCCCAAAAGAATAACAAGGTGGGGGTGGGCGGATGGCTTGGTTCATCCTTTCCCATATCAGCGAGCAGCTTACATTACCAAAAACTGAACCAAGGTTTTTAAATTATTAGAAATCACTTGTGTGAATATGTTGGTCTTGAAAATTTAAGATATTTAGACGTTTGGTGTCAGAAAATTTCGCTTTGTCAAGATGTGTGGCAATTTTGCACAATGCTGATTGAATGTATTCAGTTGAGTATATTCATTTTATTTTAGCTATTAAGCAAGTTGGGACAAACTAGCAGGTCCTAATATTATTTCAGACCTGAAATTTTACTGTGCAAATAATTTGGCTGTTTTCTGCAGAATAATTTATTACAGCATATTAAAAGATATTGATATGCTCACAGACATAGAAAACAAACTTATGGTTACCAAAGGGGATCGGTTGGGGGATAAATTAGGAGTTTGGGATTAACATATACACACTCCTGTAATATAAAATAGATAAACAAGGACCTACTGTATAGTACAGGGAACTATATTCCATATTTTGTAGTAACCTATAATGGAAAAAAATCTGAAAAAGAATATATATATAAACTGAATCACTTTGCTGTACACCTGAAACTAACACAACATTGTAAATTAACTATAGTTCAATTTTAAAAATGGTTTGAAAAAGATTAATGTGGATGTAAAAGATGTATATTATCCTACTATATAATTGGATTGCGTGAGCTTGGATACTCAGGCAAATTCAGAATTTATACTAAATTCCCCCTGACACTGGTTTATAAATGTTTTCGGGACATATATTGAGATGATAATCACTTAATTATTTAATTTGACTTTTAAATCTAATAAAACTAATCATAATGTGCACACATGTGCAAAATGGAAATATCTAAGTGATTTGTGAGGTTTTAAAAAATAATTCCTAATGGAAGACTTTTTCCCCCACCTCATAAAGCTATAAATATGTCATACTACTTGGATGTTTCAGTTGTGTCAGCTGTCCTCAGGAACAATAATGAAGCATGATTTCCACTATTGATAGTGATGTGCTGATTTATAGAGAAACCATTAACTTGATTCTCTTATCTCAGCTTCTTTCTAGCTCTTAAGGAAGAGTAAGGTGGCAAAGAAACCAGTTCCAAATAGATTCAAGCCAGAATCATTTCTGGATTCTTTACTAAGACCAAGTTTGTTCTTTCTCCTTTTGAAATATGGATTATGTAGGCATTATTCTCAGATATTTTTGTTTAATTAAATTATCAACAAGCTCCCACAAATCAGGAGTCTTTTAACTGTGTCTTACTTCCCTTACCATTGCTTGAGACTAAAACCCCATTGTGACTGCCCTGACTCCAAGTCCTGTCTTCCCATAAATAGTTGATTAATCCCCAGCTGAAGCAATGACAATGAAATGAAGTTGAGTAACATGAAGACAATAGAATGCAATTGGACATTAATGATCTCCAGCATGACAGATGTTGAACACAGACTTTTGCATGGAGACACTCAGCTCTATTACTCTGATTCTTAACAGTCTTGGTCAGGAACAGCAGTCCTATGACAGGAGAGACTATGTTTAGTCATCAAAATGTCAAATACATTTTTGTGAGTTTTCATGGAAATCAGCCCTACCAATGCTATTATTTCTCATGTTCATTTATCTCATCTGTTTCCCCCAAGGAGCCTCCTCTGTGCTACCCTTTGGAATGTTTCCCTAAAAAACATACTGTTCTGGACACTATTGACCAAAGTGCTAATGACATGCATGATTTTGCAGGCCATGTATTCAGGGTTGGTGAGATTATAGCCTGTGCACCAAGAGGACTGTAAACACAACTTGAAGAGAAAAAGGAAGCCCAGCAGTGTGCACACCACACAGCTATATTAGAACAAACTAGCAGATATCTGTGACATGAAATCGATCCAAGGATAGACAGTATTGCTGCAATAAAGGGCCTTAGAAGGTATATAGTAATTCATTGCCCAAATGTATTCTGAAGGACAATTTATTAGTACTACAAAGATGCTTCTGGGGGAAAAGGATTCCACTGTCAAGTAAATTTGGGAAACACATCTGCTGTCTCCTGCTTAGAGTCATGAAGCAAAATTGGTATAGTAAAGTTTCTGAGAAGTCCTGGAGTAAAGAAACCTTCTGACTCCAGAGTTTCCTAGACCTTCTCGAACACAGAACCCTTTCTTCCGAGAAAGGTCTTTTAACAAGGTTCCTTGGAATACACGTTTCCAAACCTGCTCTAATACCTTCCATTTATTTTATAGAGGAGGAGACTGAGATCCAGAGACTAAACATTAGATTTAAAGGCACTGAGCAACTTAGTGACTGAATTAAGAAGTCAAATCTCCTGTAGCCTCTAATTTTAGAAGTTTTAAAATTGAGATCACTTAATACAAGCCCCTCAGTTAATACTGGGGCAGCTGAGATCCACTAATGACTTCCCAAAGTCAGCAGAATCACTAGTAGAAGTTTCAGGAATAGAATCAGAAATTTTGTGCTTAAAGGACAGTGTCATTTATTTCATAACCCTAGTGTCTAGCACAGTGCATAGAAAATAAAAAGTAACAAACAACCCAGCCTGAATGGCTGAAAAAAATGTTACGTAAATGATAGATAAATGCCAATCAGAATGCGTGTATTGCCAGTGAATAACCTTTACAAATAATTTACATTCCCTCACTTTGTAAAGAACACACATTAGATCCACATTTTGAAGGCAAAATTGATCCTTTCTTATCAAGAAACACATCTATAGCTATTTGAGCCATAAGAATTTGCATGTCAGACTAATTTCTACCATGTTTCTATACTGAGGGCATGATCCTACCAGGTGAATTGGCAGTTACTACATGTCTAGGGTTGGCCAGAAATCAAAACTGGCAGATGAGATGGGAGAGAGTGGAAGATAGAAAGAGCTTACACCTGTAGGAGCAGAAAAGTAGGAGAAACATTATTTTAGCGGTAAAAGATCAATGGCTGGAAATTACTACATTAAGTGGATAGACTAGGTTAAAGGGTAAACATCTTAATTATCCAAAACTATAATTTTCTAAATAAAAACTCTCCAAAGAAACACACAATTAAAAGAGAGGAGAACACTTGTTCACTCTGAGTTTGCAAAAAAAAAAAAAATGGAATATGAGGAATGGGGTTTGCTTCTGGAGAGCATGGCAATTGGGGGACTCTGAGTACCTGAAAGACATCAGAGGTGAGCCAGCAAAAGACAAAGGAACAATGAAGCTGAGTTCCACTTATATTTCGTTAAAGACCAGAAGTGCAAGGTCTTAAACATTCTTGTGATTTTATAACGTGCTACGTAGTTACCAAGTGGGGAAAAAACTGCAAAAGGATTTAAGTGTTTAGAGAAAGGAAGGGAGAGGCAAAGTCTGGCATCTCTGTTGCCTGCCCCTCAATGATCCAGGGAAGAGAAAACCCAGTGGAGGGAAGAAACTAAGAAGCGACAGAGACTAACAATGGGGCCAAGAGAGAGATGAAAAAGATGGGAGGCCCTGTCCTAGGCCCCAGAAATTATCTTTCACCTCCAGAAAATACGGGCTCACTAAAGGGCCCCAGCTGATTCTCCAACCCCCAGCACATGCTGCTTGAGAATTCCAGCTTGGGAGTCTGATTTAGCTTCTAGTGCCAAGAGCCAGAATGACTTGTAGGGTTTGGACTCTGGGTGGTAGATCTTCGCCTCCTCTTAGTGTCTGGGCTGAGCAGCATCTTTGAAGTCAGTTTTGAATCCTGGATCTCCTTTCAACTAGCTGTGTACTCTTGCACAAGTCACTTCTCTGATTTCTCCATCTGCAAAGTGGAATCATAATACATACCTCACAGGGCAGTAGTGAGCATTAAATGAGGTTTTATTAAATAAAGACCTCTGCCAGGTCCCTAAGAAAGTCACTCTTTAAATGACATCTAATACTTTACAAGTGATAATGAAAATGATATTTCATCATCAGTTTCTGCAGCTTTTGACTTTAATGAATAATTTTTGAACCTTTTACACATAAAGCTACAGTTAAGGGGGAAGGGATAAACTGGGAGATTAGGACTGACATATACACACTACTATATATAAAATAGATAACTGATAAGGACCTACTGTATAGCACAGGGAACTCGACTCAATACTCTGTAATGGCCTATATGGGAAAAGAGTCTAAAAAAGAGTAGATATATGTACATGTATAATTGATTCACTTTGCTGTACACCTGAAACTAACAACATTGTAATCAACGATATCCCAATTAAAAAACAAAAAAAAGCTACAGTTAAGCATGATGTGAATTCCAGTTGTGTGACCTTGAGCAATTAACCTAACCTCTCTAAGCCTCTTACCTTATCTGTAAGGAGGGTTAATAATAGATCTTATAGAACTGATATGAGGATTGAGTTAGTTACTCTTTGTAAAGCACTTAGACCTATGCCTGGCATACAATTAAATGTAATACAGGTGCTTGTTTAGATAAACAAAATGACCTGTTGCAATTATCCAGATCATTTTTATTTCCTTTCTCTGCAGTGCTTGACCCACAGAGTGAATAGGGACAGCAAGATGAGGTTAAATTCAAAGGAGTTCCTTCTGCCTTTGATACTGGAGCAATCTAAGTTTGAAATATCAGAGGCTAAAAAAACGCAGCTCAGGGCCTTACTGGGTAGCAGATTCGGTGTTTTCATTGTAGTTAAAGGTTCAATCTCACAATGACAGACACATATTTTAAAGCATTAATTTTCAGGAGATGCTCCACTTTTCCAGTGACTGAAATGTTTGCACTCACCATCCAGGGCCCTTCCCTTCCTAGAACTGAGGTAGGTATCTGAGAAGATGAATCAATAATCATGACGTTTCTCAGACGTCCCTGGCGGTACAGGGTGGGTAAGACTCTGCACTCCCAATGCAGGGGGCCTGGGTTTGATCCCTGCATGGGGAACTAGATCCCGCATGCATGCTGCAACTAAGAAGTCCGTGCTGCAACTAAGGCCCGGTACAGCCTAAATAAATACATTTTTTAAAAAAAAAGTAATAATCATGACGTCTCTTTTCATGAACGTAGATAGATGCATAACAAAGGGGATCAGTCTCAGGGGTGTGCTGGACTGTTCTATGGTAAATTTGGGCTGGGAGCTATGTTTTTTAGAATGCCCTTCCCTGTGTGCTTCTGGGTTTGAGTTAGGCAAAAGTGAAGCTGCATGAGCTTGGGAGGCAGAAGTGAAGCCACCATGGTCTGAAGATCAGTGTAGATTAGAGGCCGTGAGAGATAGATGCAGAGGTGCTGGTAGATCCCAGTTTGTTCTTGCTCCTCCCCATGCTGCATCCAGTGCTCCCTCCCAACCGCCAGCCCTGCTGACCAACAGCGGCCCCAGGCCCACCATCCGATGCTTCACGTGAACTCACAGAGGTGGTGGCCTCAAAGAAGCGGACTTCTGCACCAGTGCCCCCACCCAGTCTTACTCCTGCAGCTGGACATGCTTGGCTTCCAGACTCCCCTGCAAGCTCTGACTCGTTCAGCCCAGCCAGGGCTGCTTAGCGACTGTTCTCTCATCCTTCAACAACCCTTTTTGGAACTTTATGTTCCTAGCTCCTTCCCCAATTGTGTAAGGACTCATCCTTATAATCAATTCCTTCTTCTGTAAGACTCACAGTGGCTCTGCTTCCCTGGTTGAACCCTGACTGATACAAGGAATCTTTCACCTGGCCACAGAAAGGCCACAGAACCTATCCCTGCACAGAGACCCTCTACACTGGTGTCCCATGGTCTGTGTGCCCGCCAGAATTAGAGCCTTTGTCTCTTGGACAGTAATTACTATTTCCATCTGTTCAGCCCTGTGCCAGGCAACAGCAGGGACAAGACAGCATTTAGCCTAATGGAATCACCATCTAGTTGTGGAGATAAGATCCAAGACACATCAAAAAAGTTGCCTGAGGGAAATTCCTGGCGGCTCCGGATCCAGCAAGCCTTGCAGTGCAGCCAAAAAATAAAAAATAAATAATAATAATAATAATAAAGAGAAGCTTTAAAAAAAAGAAAAGAAAAAAAAAAAAGACTAGCCTGAGTAGTAAACCAGGGTCATGGCCCCCAAGAGGTGCACTAGATAGTCCATTAGAGTATGGGAAATGATTAGAAATTTTGCTGATTTATTTTATCTCATTCTTTTCATTTCTGTCTCAGGGTATGTTTTATAGTGTACAAAATATAAATACATATATTTATATGTGAGTATTTACCAATGCTTTTTGTTTTTTTTAACTGATAGGAGCACGTGAGCAGAAAAGTTGGGACCACTGTCCTAGGCGTGAGGCAGTGCGTGGTTAGTTACAGTTAGGAGCTCAGAGCAAGGAGATTTCACTGTGCTCTGGAGGAAGAAGGATTTCCGCTACCTCTCTTACTGCTGCTCGCTCAAAAGGCTACTCCTCCCCCACTGCCCACACTCACCCACGCCTTTGGGCTTCTTCACTGGTTGCTCCCCCAGCCTCAAATGCCATTTCCCCAGATCTTCCCTGGCTGGCTCCATTGTATCATTCAGCTCCTGCTCTATCCGATGCTGTATGTCCTTAGCTGTTTGTTTAGAAACTCCAGGAAGTCAGGGGCTTCCTCTGTACTGTTCCTAGCTATATCTCCAGTATCTAGAATTGTGTCTAGTACATAATAGATGCTCAAGAAATACTGGTTGAAGGAACGAAGGAAAAGAAGGGAGGAGGAAAAGGGAGATGAAGGGACCCCACACACAAAGGGAGAGTAGAAACTGTCCCCCTTAGCAACACAGCTCTTTTTCCTCCTGCTAACAGGATTCTTTGGGGGGAAACTGCGCCCTCCAAAGGCAGGGACCACAGGCCTGCTGCTTTTGTTTCTGCTCTGAAATTGTGATATCTGCTGCTTCACAGTGAGCAGGTGGCTTACTCTCCCAAAGGGTGGCTCTCATTACAATCCAGGTTTCAGGCAGTACCTGAGTCAGCGCAGAGTAAAAGCCCAGAGGCCTCGTCGGCCCAGGCCAGTCGCTGATGCCAGCTCCCTGCCCCAAGGGGAAGCGGTTTTCTGTCGATTTGAGCTGGTGTTGCTTTTTTGCTTCCTTGTGCAGTTTCAGCAGCTTGGCTGCACAAGTTATTGTAAATGTCCAAACACCCAGGTCTTTTAATTCTGAGGTTGTGTCCCTGTCCCTCCTCACCATCGTGTTTGAGTCTTACTTTCCTGCCTCCTACTGACTTCCCCTGAGTGGGGAGCAAAAAGAAATCATGCCTAGCTCACCAGATATCTGTACCTATCAGATTCCTAGGCTCTAAGTGGAGTCCGACATTGGTAGTCATAGGAGTATATAATCTTTTCTATTCATTTGGCAACCATATACCAATTTGTTTCATTGTTTCAAACTAATTTTCATTTGTTTATTCAACAAATATGTATTGCACATACTATGTGCTGGGTACTGTTGTAAGCCCTAGAAATAGTGTTGACTACACTGCAAAAATCTCCACCCTCCTGGATATTTAAAACTTGGTATTGTTGCTATATTCTGATGAATTTATTTTCTGTTTCTCCAGATAGGTTGTAAGTTTTTTTGAGGGAAGGGGCACATTTTAGATATCTGGGTCTAGAGTGTTCAGTGAATACATATTTGCTGTTGTTGTTGACTGAAGGTCTTACTCAGGCTGATCTTAAGCAAAGGAAACCAATATCATCACCATAAATAAATTAACACCTACGGGAAACACCAAACTTACCAGGTCTTAGCTCCTAGCCTCACCATATCTTTTGAGTAGGGACTGTTACAATCTTCATTTTGTGGCCAAGAAAACTGAGGGCTCTGGTTAAACTAAGCTACACAGCCAGCGACTAGATGTGAAACCCAGTTCTCTTTCTTCCTAGAGTCCATGCGCCATGCTGCACTGAGTCTTGTCTAGAAGAGCTCTGATGTCAGAGAAAGAGACTTATTCATCACTGGGCCCCCAGTGCCTAGAATGATGCCTGGCACATAGTAGATCCTCATTAAAGTGCTGTGACATGTTCACAGCACTGTGTCAGTCCCAGCAAGTCTCAGCCCTGCTAAACAGTAGGCAGTGGGGTGGGTAATTGGCAGGCACGATTAGACAATTTCTGCGAACTAAGTCTGAGGTTTCCTTGGAGCACCATCTCCCACTACTGGTATAGAATTAGTACCTAGTGCTGAGCTTGGAGTCTGATGTGCCTGGGGATGGATCAGAAGTTTCTAAGGACTCATTGACCTCAGCCTTCCTCTTTGGACCCTTCTGCAACACCCTCACCTTCCACTTCCCATCTCCCACTGTGTCACTGTATGCCCTCCTCCTTAGGTTCCTGGAGCCTGTATGACCCTCAGTCTGGTTACTGGGGTCCCTCATTTACCATGAGCTCTCTTCTCCCAAGAACTGGTCACTTGCTCTTCTCTCAGAAGAGGACAAGGGGCCTGCTTCATCCTACACATTCTTCTGGAGCCCCAGGACCCACCAGTTGATCATTTCCACATTTCGCCAAACATAAAGCCTCCTGCTTCTGCATCTCTTCACACAGTCTCAGATCCTCAGAAGTCAGTTCCAAAGGAGAGGGGGCCTAAGTTTGCAATACCGCTCTGACACTGGGCTCCTGACCATCCTCCTCCTAGGCCAGTTTCACCACTGAGTCGGCTCTTCCAACCCCAGCCTTCCACTGCTTGCATGTTCACCTCCCCGCCACGGCCTGCTCTTGAGGCTTCAGTGGACCAGACAACTGAGCACCTGACGCTTTGCCAGTCATAAAACCACTGCTGACTGCAGTGCTCAGAATACAAGTAATGCCCACAACCCTTTCCTTTCCGCTCACTTGTCCTGTTCCCCAGTGGCTAACGCCTGGTTGCCATATAATCTGTCACTCTAGGTCACCTAGGTAACTTGATTCACCCTAGCAAGTTTGCTTTGCTACTAACTGATGAATAGGGAATTGGGACCCAGGTTACACTGGTTCAGGCCTCCATGCTCCCCGGTGTCATGCAGGATGCAGGTAAGTCATCTCGGATGGAAGCCAAAAGTTTACTTGATGACTTTAGGCCAAGAAACACCCTGGAGCACAAGTTTTCTGCAGAAGCCCACTATAAGAACCTTTTACCAATTCGATCTCCCAAGTGCCTCCATACTCCAATAGGTCAGAGAACTTCCAGAGTGCTGTTTCCAACCTTCAGTGCCCCCTTTCTCCCATGCATCACTTCACCCAGAAGATCAGCTTTATTTGTTCCCCCAAAGTATGTTTCCCAAAGTGTGCCCTGAAACTCTTACCCTTCAATAAAGAAAAGGAAATTCTGGCTTAAACAAAGGTGTACAGGCTTTACTATGATCATGGTCCTTCTCAGAATGGGAAATGCAGAGTTTCCTAAATTATGTGGCCATGGAAACTCTTCATCTCAGAGGATATCCAGAGAGTAGTACCCACAGAAACATTTTTGGAAAATGCAACCTGAGTCCACACTCCTACATTAAGGAAAGGCCATCTTAAAAATATCTGTGTTTTTTTTTTTAATCTGTATATCTTTACACTCAAAAGTTTAACTTGCTATTTTGAAATGAAGGAACCAACCTCTTCTCTTTGACATTCTTGTCATTCTTTTGAGTCCTGAAGATTTCTCTTATAAAGTGACTTGGGAGCATGCAAACGCTCCAGGTAGTGCTGAGGGTGAGGTGGCTGTGCTGGGAGAAGACTGTTGGGGCTGAGAAAACTTTCAGGGCAAAAAACTGGCTGGTGAACAGGATGGTCAGAGATCACTGCTCAGCTGGCAGCCAGCCCAGAATGTGACTGTACATAAAGGGACCCAGGAAAGGAAGTGCCAACAGAGAGAAGGGCATTGGTGGCAGGGTAAGATTCAAACTCCAGCCTAACCCACAGTTTATTGCCCAAGGCCTGGTGGTAACACATGCCTGTGAATAACCTACCACTGTTATTTGAATGTTTCTAACTATTGTCCAGTTAATCAACTAAAAAGAGATAGAAACAGACAGAATCAGACATTGTATGCCTCCTGACGGAAAAACACAGCACCTGGTGTATCAACTAAAAAGTTGAACCTGAATCTTATTAGGCCTCCCTCAAACAAGCAATTTGCATGACCTCGAGGGGACAGAGAAACATGTTAAGAGATACCACGTGGAGGGGGGTGGGGCGGGCACAAGCAAAATCAAGAACTGAGAATCTCAGTAGGACAACTGACACATTGATAACAAGTATCCTGCATGAAGAAAGTGAAGAGGGAACCTAGGAAATTAGAACAAGAGGCTAGAACCATATCAACCAAGTACAATGTGTGGATCTTGTTTGAATCCTGACTCAAACCAACTCTAAAAATATTTATGAGACAATGAGGGAAATTTGGACACTGATTGCACATTTGATAAGGAATTATTGTTAATTATTTTCAGTGTAATAAAAATATCATGGTTACGTTAAGTTCTTATATATATTTTTTTCTTTAATATTTATTTATTTGGCTGCGCTGGGTCTTAGCTGTCGCATGCAGGATCTTAGTTCCCTGACCAGGGATGGAACCTGGGCCCCCTGCATTGGGAGCATGGAGTCTTAACTGCTGGACCACCAGGGAAGATGCAAGTCCTTATATTTTAGAGATACATACTGAAATAGTCACAAATGAAATTATATAATGTGTGGGATTTGCTTCAAAATAATCTAGGGCAAAGGGAAATGGGTGGACGTATAGGTAAAACAAAATTGCCTATGAGTTAATAGTTGTTGAAGCTGAGTGATGGAGATATTACGGTTCATTATAACTGGCCTGGAAACGGGGACATGATTCAGGAATACCCTGGAGGTCCAGTGGTTAGGACTCAGAGCTTCCACTGCATGGGGCACAGGTTTGATACCTGGTCTGGGAACTAAAATCCCGCATGCCACCCTGGGGGCCAAAAAAAAAAAAAAAAAAGAAATGGGGACATAACTCATAACAGTAGCAGTGTGTGTCTTCACGTTTCAGGTGCTGGTGGACAGCATCAGCGCCTTGGGGTCAAGGAGATGACCCAGTTCAATCAAACCACCAAGTCTGCTTCTGAAGCTGATCCAACTCTTTTCTGGTTTTATCCAAGACCTGCCTGGAGATACACCTAACTGCTTCCCCCTGATCTGATCCCAGTCCGTTTACCATGTGGGGAGGAGAGGAAGAGTGGGAGACTTAGAGAGACAAATGGAAGGCACTAGAGTCCTCAAGCAGGAAGCTCCATAAGAGAAGGCTCTAACTGCTAACTTATGATATGGAAACATGAAAATTCCGGGAAGCTGGCAGAAGTTTCGGTGAAGTCTAATAAGCTAAAGCAAGACCACTGATGCTCCAAGTGGCTCCTGCAGAAGTGAGGATGGGCTGTGCCGAGGGCAGCTATCTGGGTGGAGGCTGGTCATGTCCGTAGGGGGAGGATGCACTCCATGGCCAGAAAAGAGCAGGAATTGAACTGGCCCTAACAGGGATTCGTGTCTTTAGCTGTTACAAAGTTACCCACCGCTTGGTGACATCGTATGAAAATCTCCCTATTTGAGGGAGCTAGGAGGGAGACTTTGTTCTCTTCTTCAGGGATTTTGCCCAGCTTCAAAGATGTCACTGATAAATGGACCCAACCTCACATTTGGATCCTCAGAGGAAGCCCTTTGCAGAAGATGAGGCCAGAGCCTTCCTAGTCTGAATCAGTGCCCGCATGTGGATGAGAAGCATGGATCCTATGGAAGAAGCCATTTCCAGTAATAACTGTAAGAAACCCATGGCTTGCTTCACTGGATGATTGGGACAGCCGAGGCTGTTTCAACTAATCACTGAAGGTAATGTTATAATTCATTTTTTAAATGTATTTAGCTGTACAAGTTTGCGCAGCTTAGATGAGCCCGGGGCCTTTTTTTCCACAGATTTTAGCACTTGCAAAATTAACGCTACAGTGTCACCTATATACTTGAGGAAGTGCACTTGGTTATTTTGTGTAGGCACAAATTTAAATCCCAGGTTACCAGACATAGATGTAAATCGCTTAGCCAAAGAACAGATCCAGCTGGCTAACCATCTGGCACATGCATCTCCATGCAGCCTTATAGCTCTTGTGGCTGAAGATGCCTTTTGTGGGGGAAATTTTATGTTATGATGATATTCTCAAGGTTGGAGAACCCAAAGATTTGGGATTAAACCACTTGAAAACATCACAAACTTACTGTACAAAACTTATCCCTCCCTGCTTTTTTTTTTAAAGTTTTCAGTAGGTAACATCACTTAAGGTTCTTGCAGAAGAAAAAAAGAAAATGGAACCAGTCTTTAAGCAAAAAGGAGATATGGAACGATATGAGGAGTAGCTCACTAAATCAAAGGAAACAAACAACCCATTCTCTGGCAGGACGTGAATGAAGGTGACCTGGGACCTTAACAGCCATTGCTCTTGGCCCTGGAGCATTATCATGAGATGACTCTGCTCCAACTTGCTTGTCTATTCCAGTCAAGTTTTCAAATACTGGGGAGAGAGAAATGGACTAGCCAGCTTGTCAGGCATCTCTAGCTATGGCTAGGAAACAGTAACATGGTCACTGGGGGCTGGTTGTGAGCTAGAAGCCACTGCAGTTTGTGTCTGTTAGAGAAAGGGGGACCCTTTCATCCTGCCCCAATGATGGGGATCCAGCAGAAACTGTAGATAAAGAAAAAAAGTAATCAGGCATCTCATGGAAACTGAGATTCTGGCTATAACACAGTTCTCAGCCAACCACTGCTGTCTCTTCATCTGGGAGAAACGGCCCTTCCTCTCCTCTGTTCTCCTCATCCAGCTCCACTCAAAAGCAGGGCTCCTCACCCCTGTTCCTTTGTTGTCTATTGCAATAAAATTGCCTCTGACGGAGGAGAGGAGAGCTTGGAGTACATGTGGCCAGGCAGGCCCATGCACCGTCAGAGTGTCTGGCCCTGAAGAATGCAACCCCATCCTCAGCTACACAAAAGTTTTTCTCCCATGTGAGGAAGCACTTGATCTTGATCTCTCCACATCTCTCCTGGGAATCTTATCTAACTGTTTCCTGGGAATGATCCACCTGAGAAACACAACAGAAGTCCTTGCCATGGCTGTTGCTGGGTTCCCTGGAGTTCTGGTTCTAACAGGACTAGGGACTGGCATGAAGCGCTTCTAAAGCAACAACCCATTCATCGCAGGGTGAATCAAAATACGGTGTTATGCCTGGATCTTTATCTCTTTGTTGAAAAATAAGAAAGACTCATGAATGAGAACAAGGGAGAAATGAGCAAGTTAAAGAATTCACATACAACTTTAAGACTGTGGAGTTTGACGGTAAAATGTTAAAATTTAAGATTTTAAAACCAGCACTGCTCACTCAAGTCTTCTGTTCCTGCCTATTTTAACATGCCTATCTTGTTCATATTTGGCCGGGATTATCATTATCCTTATTGTCATTTTTAATACCCAAGATGTATTAAAAGTACATCCATGTACCAGACACTATACTAAACACTTTCACCATATTATCTTATTCCATCCTCTCAGCAGCCCAGTGAGGTGGGTACAATTATTATCCCCATTTTACAGATGAGGAATGTGAGGCCCAGAGAGGTTAAGAAACTTGCCCCAAGGTCCTTCTGCGGGTGCGTGGTGGAAACTGGATTTGTCTGACTGCAGAACATGACCTCTTAACCACCATAAAATCGGAGTTGGAACATTGGTAATGATTCAATATTGTCACAGGCAGAGGAACCCACATGTCTCCCTCCAGCTGTGCTAAAGCTTTGGGGGTTTACATGTACTGCATTTGTGGTCAGACCTTTAGGGAACTGTTGACCGAAACCACCGGCCTTGGCCAGGCCCACTTGCCTGAGTTGTCTCACATCAGGAGGTCCTGATAAGGAACATGGTTCTGCCTCGAAAGCTAACCGGGAGAATTCAGGAGGAGCCAAAAGAGGGAGGAGACGACCAACCTCCCAGAGTCCTTTGCTCTGGAGCCCATCTTGGCTGAGAGATGCTCATGCCACCAGGAAGGACCCTGAGTCAAGACTATTTGCCAAGCAAGATGATTGGCCAGAGACAACCCGGAAACTAACCCCATTACCATAAACCCTGAGACTGTGAGCCATGTGGCAGAGCAGTTCTCCTGGGTTCCCTTACCCTGCTGCTCTCTGCCCAGGCGCCCCTTCCCAATAAAGTCTCTCGTTGTCAGCACACGTGTCTCCTTGGACAATTCATTTTGGAGTGTTAGACAGTAGCCCACTCTCGGGCCCTGGAAGGGTTCCCCCTTCCTGTCACGAGACCTCCAGGTCTTGGATAAATAGTGGCCTGACAGCCAGGCTCCAACACTAGCCTCTAGTAAACAGACTCTTTAATTTAGCTTATCGATGGGCAATGAAGACATCAGACTCCATTGGAGCAATCCTGGGAGGATGCTCTGAGCTCTGCCCTGCCCATTAGGAGCTGTAAGTTTGTGCAAACAACCAGAAAATTAAACCCACCCAGGGAGGGGACATTGATTTCCAATTGGCATAGTTCAGCAGATGCTGTTTGGTCTAAGAATTGCTTGACCTCTACTATTGACGCCACCTGCCCTTGGCTTTGGAGGGAGTGTTCCCAGCAGGGAAGGCCACTGCACTCCTGCTTGCTGCTGGAACTTGGGCTGTAGGCGTGGCGGGCTCCCCATATGTTGCAGGGGAGAGGCCAGCCACACCCCGGGATGGATTCACCCTCTTATCCAACTCTGGGGCTAAAGCTACCCCCAAGAGATTACAGGCGCTCCCACCCCCAACTAATTAAATAGGTGGCCTCCTGATGCTAAAAGGGAATGAGGGCAGAAAAACAGCCAGACCCAGAAACCACCGATGCGTGCCTAAACAGTCTCTAATGGGTCAGGGTGGTTCTATGCCTGAGACCTGGCGTTCCGTATAGTTTCTAGTTTTCAAATCTTATAGTTCAAAACGTGTGTCATAGAGGCTTTACACATTATTTAAAATAATATTACCTATTAATGAGTGTATCTTACAATTATTATTATTACACACCAATCCTTGTGTTAAAACATTAGAATAAAAGTAACTATTCAAAGACAGTATTTTTTCTCATGGGACAACCTGCAGATGATTCTAATACTTTTACAACACACACACACACAAACACGTAAAGCAGAGGCTTCTGGATTCAAAGCTAAGTGTCTGCCTAAATTACCTAAATCTAAATGTTCATGCAATGATAAGTTTAGATGAAAACTAAAATCATGGTTTGGATTAAGGAAAGAAACCTTTAGAGTTTTTCAGGAGTTCAGCCCTCAAGTGAGTTATTATTAGTTGTTCTGCCTTCCATTCTGTTTTTGCTACAAATGGTTTAGAAGAGGATCTGAGACGCAAAGAGGAAGACAGTTGCAATAATAGGAAATTGGACTAAATTAAAATGATACTAAGTCACAGCACAACTTGGCCTCTTTGCCACCAACTTTTGACATTCTAATTAGGGTAAATGGTTATGTAAATCTAGTCAGTCACTCATTTCTCCCCCAGCCAGAGCGCGTGTGATTGTTTAAGTAAGGGCTGTTGATGGCATAATTAAATCTCTCCTAAAAATTAACTGGGAATTGGAGGACAGCCTCCAAAGATGCCCTAATTTGTGGGCAGCCCAGCACAGCTGTCCTTTTGTCCAGCCTGCCACCAGGACTCCTTGAGTTTCCCCATCAATACAATAGAATGTGACACACGAGGTGTTCTCAAGCCTCAGTCCACAGGATGGAGTGGAAGACACAGACCGGCAGGAGTCTGCTGTACCCAGGGTTGCCTCCTGGGTATGTTCAGCTGAGAAAATGGGGTTTCAGGTGACCCCAAACATGGAGCACAGAACACCTGGGTTTGGGGGTCAACTATGAAACAGAATTAATTGGTTATGAGTTGATAAACGTTGAAGCTGCATGATGGGTGCAAGGGGTGGGGAGCCAGGAGTAGTAACTATAGTATCAATATTTGCTTTGTTTTTGTGCATGCTTGAAATTGTCCACAATAAAAACAATTTTTTTAATGTGTACAATACTGTTAATTAAACAAGGAGGCCTTTCAAAATAAACAAGGAGGTCATTAGACTCAGGTGGTTCTCATAGTTAGCTACATAAGCAAACCAAAACCTAAGCGCATAAATGCCTCAAGGGTAAAAAGTCAAAACCTAAGGACAATCAATCACAGACAGCCAACTAGGCTTTCCCAAACGATGTTTGAGCTTAGCCAATCAAATAATTTCCTTGCTCTGCTTCAAAGTCTTCTCGATAATAAAGTCTTGTCCCAGGCCCCGTCAGTGAAGTGCTCCTAACCACTTCTGGTTTGGCACTGCCTGATTGGAATAGATGTTTGCTCAAATAAACTCTTACATTTTTAAAATATGCCCCAGTTTATCTTTTTTTTTTAATAAATTTATATATTTATTTTTGGCTGCATTGGGTCTTCGTTTCTGAACGTGGGCTTTCTCTAGTTGTGGCGAGTGGGGGCTACTCTTCGTTGCAGTGCGCGGGCTCCTCATTGCCGTGGCTTCTCTTGTTGCGGAGCACGGGCTCTAGGAACACAGGCTTCAGTAGTTGTGGCACACGGGCTCAGTAGTTGTGGCTCGCGGGCTCTAGAGCACAAGCTTAGTAGTTGTGGTGCACGGGCTTAGTTGCTCCGTGGCATGTGGGATCTTCCCGGACCAGGGCTCGAATCCATGTCCCCTGCATTGGCAGGTGGATTCTTAACCACTGCGCCACCAGGGGAGCCCCCAGTTTATCTTTTAACACTACCAAGAAATAACATTGACCATGAGGAGGAAGTTCTTAGTAGCAAAAGTCAACTTATGGTTATCCTCTTAAAGGAGGAGAGTCATAGAGCATCTACTGGTTAACATATGAGTATGCTGTTCTATTACTTCTTATCACATTAACAACACACCTCCACATCCCACCCTGACTCTTCCCAGTAAGGCCCCAGCTTGGAATGAAGAGCAAAGACTGAGGAGAGACCAGGAGAGAAATGGGTCCAGGTAAGAGACAGAAGAGGGGAAACCAGCTGAGAGGGTGAGAAGAGTGAGATCCCCAGGTATCCGTCCAGAGAATAACTGAGAGCTGATTATGAATTAATTCTATGTCATTGTTGGGCTGCACCCTGCAGGCTTGCAAGCCCTGTACTTGCCCAGCTTCAAGAAAGCCTGGAGTCAGCAGCAGAGACATGTATGGGTTGATGGATGGCGAAGCTTACATGTCTGGAGCAAGACCGCACAGTGTGCGGTGGCTGGCGGGCAAAATGGCAGCAGTCTTGGCTCCTGGGGGGCGGGGCGGGGGGAGGGTAGGAAGAGAGATCAGGTTGGCTCATTGGTTACCGGGGAAACTAGCAGAAGGGCACGCCCCTCACCGCCCTTTTGAGAAGCTATCAGGTAAAGATGTTCAGATCTAAAGACTAGAACAATTACTAGCTGGGGTCTGGGGCAAGTACATACATAGGAAGGTCAGTCATGGGAGTAGGTATAGATGAAGCAGGCACTGGTCGAGGGGATGAACAGAGAGCAAGAGAACAGACACCTTGAGTGGCCTGCGTGGCCTAAGCATACAGTCATAAAAAACCAGTACAATCCCATTTGACTTAAAAATAACTTAAGTAGGGCTTTCCTGGTGGCGCAGTGGTTGAGAGTCCGCCTGCCGATGCAGGGGACACGGGTTCGCGCCCCGGTCCGGGAGGATCCCACATGTCGCGGAGCGCCTGGGCCCGTGAGCCATGGCCGCTGAGTCTGCGCGTCCAGAGCCTGGGCTCCGCAACGGGAGACGCCACGACAGTGAGAGGCCCGCGTACCGCAAAAAAATAAAAAATAACTTAAGTAAACACTGCTAAATTTAAAAACTAAAAAGTACCTGATAGTCAAGGGGCAGATTCTCTCATGTTTGACAAGCTCCCCTGGCAGCCATGAGTTAAGATGCAATGGGAAAAGAAGTTGGTAGTTTCAGTCCTATGGGTGGAGGTTTAAAGACTGGAGCCCCTTGGCTACAGGAATCACAATGCAAGATAGCTGCAGGCCTTGGAAATCACCTATCTTCCCCAGTGCAGAATGATGTTTTTTCTTTCTTTTAGAATTATCCATGTCTAGGGTGACAGTAATTAATGAGCTAGTAAAAAGCCTCCCCAGTCAGGCTGTGCCCAGGATTTCCTAGCTTTGTTAGGAAAACTTGAGAGAACCAGTGTGGACTAATTAATTGGTCTTCAGGTAGTAACTAAATCAAAGGTGTCTTGGGTACCCTGGGAAACCAGAATCTCCTCTTTCTTGAGAATCAATCAGCTTAAGATTGATGAAGGGCTGCTAAGGTCAGGCTTAGAAACACAAAACCATCTGCCAATTCTCTAGGGCTGGTACCTGCAGTAGAGCAATTTTAGAAGAACAGGTGTTCACTTTTAACTTACCTCTTCTTTTCTTTTTTGCTGAAATCATGACTTTAGCTACGAAGAGCCTCCAGTTGGTTGATGAAATTCACAAACGGTCTATTGTAACTTAAAATAACCTGGCCCAAAGGTATTGTGATAACCTCAACCGTTCTTGCACAAAGTCACAAACCACTCATCCCGGGACTTCCCTGGTGGTCCAGTGGTTAAGACTCCGGGCTCCCAATGCAGGGGGCCTGGGCTTGATCCCTGGTCAGGGAACTAGATCCCACATGCCGCAACTAAGAGCCTGCATACCGCAACTAAAAAGATCCCGCACGCCAAAACGAAGATCCCGCGTGTGGCCACTAAGACCCGGTGCAGCCACATATATAAATATTAAAAAAGAACCAAAACACTCATCCCCGACAATGGCCACTCTGGACTCTCTGGAAGAATTTGGCAGCATCAGAAAACAGTAACAACAAGGCATTGCCCCAGAATGGCCGGCATTGCCCCAGAATGGCTGCCATAGACTGAAAGTTTGTGTGTCCCCAAAATTCATATGTTGAAACTGAATCCCCAGTGTGATGGTACGTGGAGGTGGGGCCTTTGGAAAGTGCTTAGGTCACGAGGGTGGAGCCCTCATGAATCAGATTAGTGCCCTTATAAAAAAAAGACACAACAAGAAGATTGCCATCTATGAACCAGGAAGCAGGCTCTCACCAGACATCAAATCTGCCACTGCCTTGATCTTGGACTGCTACCTTCCAGAACCATGAGAAATAAATGTTTATTGTTTATAAGCCACCTAGTCTATGGTATTTTTGTTATAGCAGCCCAAACAGATGAAGGTAAAGACTAAGCCAAGGAACACTGTTTCACTCTGAGTGTGGAAAAGATCCAGTCTGGTCCATCTCCTTTGCAGAGTAGGCTTGAGAGCCCACAAAGTCCATAAAACCTGACACTTAAATGTTTCTGGTTCCTTTAAAGTATTTAAAGTATTGAAAGTATCTCCAGTAGGCTAAGAACATTTTCATAAGTTTTTGATGATGATCTATAAACACATCCATATGTTTGTTGATGATGGCTCAATGACTATAGTTGTTGTTCCTCTATTAAAAAAAAAAAAGATTCAGGGTTAACACCAAGTTTTCTTCTTTTAAGTGGAGGTATTTCTTGTCCTTGCTAACCATTTATGTCTCCAATTTCCTGAGAATATGGGAAATTCCCCAAAACACTCTTGTGGTAGATCGTATTTTTCCAAAGATTGCTGCAGTCAAATATACCCCATCTCATATGCTCTTATTACAATGTGACATTAACAATCCTCCATTAAGAGGTGGGATTTGTGTCCCTGCCCCATGAGCCTGGACAGACCTTCATAAATGCCTCAACCAATAGAATGTGGCAGAAGTAAAATCATGTGACTCCCTGGTATAGTCATAAAAGGTGAGACAGCTTCCACTTGGTTTTTTTGGGGCCTTGGGAGCCAAGCCTACATGGAGGAAGTCCAGCTCTCCTAAACCTGCCATGCTTGAAACATCACGTGGAGAGATTATGTAGAGATAAAGGTGTTCAAGGAGGCCCAACTGGGGACTTCCCTGGTGGCGCAGTGGTTAAGATTCCGCACTCCAGGCTTCCCTGGTGGTGCAGTGGTTGAGGGTCCGCCTGCTGATGCAGGGGACGCGGGTTCGTGCCCTGGTCCGGGAGGATCCCACGTGCCGCGGAGCGGCTGGGCCCGTGAGCCATGGCCGCTGAGCCTGCGCGTCCGGAGCCTGTGCTCCGCAATGGGAGAGGCCACAGCAATGAGAGGCCAGCGTACCGAAAAAAAAAAAAAAAAAGATTCCGCACTCCCCATGAAGGGGGCCTGATCAAGGAACTAGATCCCACATGCCTGCTGCAACTAAGAGTTTGCATGCCACAACTAAGGAGCATATGTGCTGCAGCTAAGGAGCCAGTGAGCCACAACTAAGGAGCCTGCCAGCCGCAACTAAGACCCGGCACAACCAAATAAATAAATTAAATTAAATTAAAAAAAAAAAAAAGGAGGCCTTCCTGTTCCAGCTCTCAGCTGTTCCAACTCTCAGCTGTTTCAGTGTCCCCTACTCAGGCTCCAAACGTGTGTAAACAAGCCTTTGATGTTCCCAGCCCTGCCTTTGAACCACCCTGGCTGACACCAGGTGGAGTAGAAACAAGCTTCCCAATATGTCCCGTGCAAATTCCTGGGGACCCACAGAATCTCCAAGCATACCTGTAAATTTGGGGGTAACATTATACAGGAGAGTAACCAAAGCAACCCTCTAGGGATATTCCTTGAAGTATAGCAAGGGCAGTAGATTTTAATCACATAGCCTGGTTTTGAATCCAGATCTAATCATCTCACTAGCAGAGTAAACTTAAGCAAGTCAATTTCCTTTCTGAGCATTACTTTCCTCATCTATAAAACAAGGATAATAATGACTGCCTTAATATACATCAAAACATTGGGGAGAATATTTCCACACCTATGACAGATAAAAGTTCATAATAAAGAAACTGGTAACAAAATGCAATTGAAAATAAGCAAAATACACGAATAGAGAGTTCAGAGAAGATAAAATATAAGTAGCAAGTTACTGTAACAAAAGATGTTTAACTTTCCTAATCAGGTAAATGCAAAGTAAGTAATACTAAGCTATCACTTATCAGATTAGCAAAATTCTGCTTGTGAGTTGTGGTGAAAAGGATACAGTGCTCTGGCAACATGAACAGCTACAGTCTCTTTTGGAAGGGTATCTGACAATAGCTACTAAAATGAAAAACACACACATTCCTCTTTTTTTTGGCATGTGAGATCTTATTTCCCCCACTAGGGATCGAACCCATGCCGCCTGCATTGGAAGCGTGGAGTCTTAACCACTGGACTACCAGGGAAGTCTCCCAAAATACACACATTATTCAAACCAGAAATCTCTCTCTCTCTCAAGTCTATCCTAAAGAAATAAAAGTACCAGGACATAGAAAATAAAATAAAGTTTCTCTCTGCAGTACAGCTTCTAATGGTAAAGCATCAGGAAATAAAATCAAAGGTCTTCAATAGGAGACTGAGGGGGGAATTCCCTGGCGGTCCAGTGGTTAAGACTCCGTGATTCCACTGCAGGCGGCACGGGTTTGATCCCTGGTCGGGGAAATAAGATATTGCATGCCGCGAGGCATAGCCAAAAATAAAAATAAAAAAAATAGGAGACTGAGGGGATTGATTAAATGGTGGAACAGCTAATAATGTTAGAACAAGCTAGAATGAGCTATAGTATGGATCTCTATAGTATAGGTCTCTAGCCACCTCTACAGTACTGCTTCCCTTGTTCAGGATCCACATTCCCAGGAGATGGTTTCTGATTTGGCGGAGCCCGAGTAGCATGCCTGCCCCCTGAAGTGCAGAGGGAGGTAGCACCTGGCCACCTTGGCTTCCTTGGAGGAAGCTGGCCAGTACCTCCTTGACTATTCACAATGATGCTGCATAACTCCAAACAAATAATCATAACAACAAAAAGTCAGGAAACGGCTTTAATCTATCTTGAGCTAAAAATTGAAAACAATTTTCCCATTCTTTAGCTATCCTTGAGTTTACCTGATGCCCCTTCAGCTGGACAGTCTCATTTCTTTCTCTGCTCCAATAGTAGAAGGCTGTGACTCCTCTTATTGTGATTCAATACACAGGGTGTTCATGGTCTCCAAGAGTTCAGTCTCGCACTCACCTGATGCTCTCTGACACGAAGGACCGGTTTGTGGTTTTGACTGTCTCTGCTGTAAGTCCCATCCCATCAATCAATGGTCTCTGTTCAGCAAAAGCCATTTTGCATGTGTATAAAAGAGAAAATAGGCTTGAATGATCTTCCCCTTTACTAGAATCTCACTAGAGTGCTATACACTTTTTGATATAGGGATCAATCCCTGCTGGGAAAGATTACAATATTAACTTGCAGTGAATGATTAACATTGCCAAGCCAACTCCCTAATATTGCATAAAATAAAATGTTTTGGTTCCCCTAAAACTCAGGGTTTCTTATTCTTGCAGGTCTCAGCAGCCCAACTTGTTTTGCATATGGTTGCATGTTTAATTAGTGATCCTTCTGTAAGTGTCTGCAATTAGCACCATGATGATTAATAAAATAACTCCTTTAAAGCTCCATTTAGCTAGCAGAACTGCACAATCAGGTGTAATTAATTCATCATTAATAAATCATGGCTGATTAATCTGTATATTACCAACATTTTACTGAACAGCTCCCACCTGAGCACAGCTAGTTTTTCTATGCTGAACTGGAAACTAAGAGGAAAAAAAAAAAAAACCCAGCTCCTCCAAAACTGCACTAAGCAGCAAGTATATTGGTATGGTCAAGATTTTGAGATAATGCACATTTAAAGTTATTGAGCTACATAGGCAATTGTCACTTGGGAGGGAAGAAAACAGTGGCTGAATACTAGAGGTTCTCAAACCTAAGTGTACACAAGGATCACCTGGAGGGCTTGTTAAAAACCAGATTTCTGTTTCTATCTCCACAGCTTCTGATTCAGTGGGTCTGGGATGGGGCCTGAGAATTTGCTTTTCTAACAAGCTCCCAGGTGGTACAGATGCTGCTTGTCTAGGGACCACACCTGGAGAACCATAGTTCTCCCTTTCTCGTACCCTGGGGATGACTCACAATCGCCATGATTCCTATGTCCTTTCTACAGGTTTTAATAGTTTAAAAAACAACAATAAAAATAGCTTACAGTATTATTTATCTATCCTTGTGTTTACATGCTATCTCTTCAACTAGATTGTAAGTTTAATAATTACTTTCTTTTATTTCTCTCAGCCGCCATAGAACCTAACTACTTTCAAGATGTAGAAACTCTAGACAAAACCCAGACATGCCATGTGCATTCATCTCTGAAGCCTTGCTCATGCCCCAGTCTTTCGAAGCCCTGTCCTTCAACACTCCCCAGACTACGCCATAGCATTCAGTGTCTGCCATATGTAGACCCTAATCACAGACCAGTGCAAGTGCTCATTATCTTTTCATGAAAGGATGAGCCTGGTTTTCCCAGTTAGAGTCCCTTGAGAGCTCTATAAGCTTCCCCCCTAATCTCCTTTGCAGCCTGGCCCCCAGCTCTCCACCCCACCAGCTTCTAGCCCAGTGTCTTATACACAGGAGACAGCAAATTGCTTTTTACCAACCACGTCAGATTGCTGAGCAGTAGATCTGACACATGGGCTGGGAATTCAGATCCCAGCTGGGCACCTAACTTGCAGAATACATGGGAACCACAGCAAGGGGAATTCCCACCCCAAAAAGAACTTGGAAAGAGGCAAGATATTACTTTTCATGTTTAATTTTACTACCACTCTATCACACATACATTTTTTTAAAATTCTGGGCTTTTTAGTTACATGTCCTGATTTTTAGTTATTAAACATGAGGGTGTTCCAATGAAGAAAATAACTTTTTAGGTACATTAAAATTACTCCAATCTTACCCTCCACACGTGAACTCTTTTCACTTTTCTATCTTCATGATCCATCTCTGTCCATATAAATTCGTATTCTCCACAGACACAGCATAACGTCGCTAACAGTTTATACTCTACTGTGATTTTCTTTCTTGGTATTGTATCATGAAATTTTAAAAAATATTTCCTCATAGTTATTGGGTCTTTTCAATGGCTACAAAATAGTCTATCTGGTACTCACACCTAAGTTTAAATGGTTTGATCTTACTCCTCATAAATTTGTTCCTCATTTTGTGATTGGTGCTCATAACCAAAGGTGACACCATTATTCTTCGTTATTAGTTACTTACATTTCAAATATACTCACAGGTAGAGCCAACACTCCATTAGCTAATTAGTCAGGAACTATTATTAAATTTCCATTAATATGTCTTTGTTGTTCTATGTCTAAGGTGAGGATTAAGTAGACTACTATGCAAACTTTATTCAAAGCAGCCCCTTACATTTCTTTCTACGTGGAAAATAGTAAGTCAAGATTGCAGCATCGCGCACAAGCGCGTCTAGGCCGTCAGCGTGCCCTCTAAAACAAGAGCAGCACGTCCCTTGATGTCAACTCGTCCATCAGGACGCAGGGAAATCTTCAATTCTCCTCCCCGGCTGGAACACTGAAAAGCTAAAGAAAACATAAAACGAGTCACAAATTAAGATCATTTTCACCCTTTTTAATTAACATGACATAGTGAGAGACCACGTATTACAAGCTCTAGAATCCTCCCAGGTCAGTTTAAAGAACACATTCCTTCAAACAAACAAAAACAAAATAAATGAACAAACCAAACACAAATACATAGACACAGAGAACAGAGGGTGGTTGCCAGAGGCGAAGGGTCAGGGAGGGGCGGGGAGATCAAAATGGGTAAAGGGGATCAACTGTACGGTGAAAGATGGAAAATAAATTTTTGGTGGTAAGCACGCTGTAGGGTATATAGAAGCAGGAATACAATGTACAAGTGAAAATTATATAATGTTATAAATCAATGTTACCTTAATAAAAATCAATTAATCTTAAAAAATTTTTTAAATACAATGCATTCCTTCATCTGTGCATGGTATTGCCCAGCCCACCCCATTCTCCTGAGGACTGAGACCACAGACGCAATTTGATCCACAAAATACACAGCTCTACAGCTTCGCTTCCTGAGCCACTTCCTCTATTACTTCCTGTAATGCCCC
The DNA here is from genome assembly GCF_963924675.1 of Phocoena phocoena. Lineage (NCBI taxonomy): Eukaryota > Metazoa > Chordata > Mammalia > Artiodactyla > Phocoenidae > Phocoena > Phocoena phocoena. The sequence continues at coordinate 63,808,042 of NC_089234.1, read as the reverse complement.
AGACATACCCCGCCCATATAGCATCCTCCCTGGCTCTATCTAGAAGGCAAGCACATGTGAAAAGACAGAGGCTAGGACTAAAAGTCTAAGAAGATAAAGAGGGGTGCTCTTGGCCCTTCTGAAAAGGCCCCACCTTCCGAGGTCTGAATAGGATAAAGGGAGTTCTTTACTCATTGTGGTTAGCAAGCAACCACACTTGTCAGGCAACCACGAGGCACAGCCTCAGGCTTCCTAAGGTCAGAGGAGTAATTAGGCTCACCAAAGAAAGAGAACAGTCACCGTGCTATTCCCAAATCAGCGTCACAGAGGCTTAACCATCCCACTAAGTAAGAACCTCCATCCTTTAAAGTCAAACTCCTACTCTGATTGTGTAGCCTGTACCACATACAGACTACTAGCTACTTAGTACTAGCTGTGTAAATTCCACTGGCTGCCATTTATTTTCTCTGCCTCAGGCAATATGTAAATCACTAGGAGACTTGGTTCCAAAGCAGTTTGTTTGATTTAATCTCATAACTAGCAATGGCAGTAAGGAACCTTGGTAATCATCCAGTCTCAACTTGTCACATTATAAATAACCTTTCTGGGTCAAAGTTATACAGCTAGTTAACTTTATTCAACAAACATTTACTGTACTTACTGTATTAGAAGTGTGTCCTTGTGTTGGGAGAGACAGAGGTGGAAGATGTTTGGGGTGGAGGATGTTTTGAGTAGAAGGTTCAGGGGGAAGGAATTTGAAACCTCTCATTTTCACATGGGTGATAGTTAACATTTTATTACATCTTCAAGTGGATAGTACATATGAGAAGAAATACTAGCTTCAAGTTAAGCAAATTTTTCAAAATTTGAAAACAAGCTGTCCTACCGTGCATGGTTTTCTTCCCCAGTTGCTGGGACCAGTAGCTGCTGAGAACAGTATGTGCAGACCCTTAAAAGAAGTGAAAAGTCATGGTACAATCCCAAAGAAAACAGGGGCAACTCTTTACTAAGTTCATAAACAATCAACTATCCAGTTTGACTAAACCTTAGATGACGTAGTCATTATGTTGGCCGTGGCCACAGCCAAGTGTGGAATTAAGGATGGAAATAGAAAGGAAGACATAGAATTTACGGATAACTCCTCTAAACGATGTATCTGCTGTGTCTTATACTTTCTGAAGGCTGAATTAAACTGTAGGTTTTAATTCTTGTCTTGTCTACCAGTTCATTGTCAGCCCATGGTAGAATCAAGGTCTTCACATAAATCTGTCTACATCTTTCAAGGGAAAAATATCTCCTTCTTCTTAGAACACACATGAAAGAAAAGGTGGGAACTCCGACAAAAGGCTGTATTTCCCACCAACTCAGCATTCACAGGTTTTCGGTGCCAGAAGAACTTTCTTTTAGTGAGGTATTTTTTCAAATGATTGTGCCCTAGGTTTAGATCAGAGAATAAATATTAAAATGAAGAAACAGGGCTTCCCTGGTGGCACAGTGGTTGAGAGTCTGCCTGCCAATGCAGGGGACACGGGTTCGTGCCCCGGTCCAGGAAGATCCCACATGCCGCGGAGCGGCTGGGCCCGTGAGCCATGGCCGTTGAGCCTGCGCGTCCACAGTCTGTGCTCCGCAACGGGAGAGGCCACAACAGTGAGAGGCCCGCGTACCGCAAAAAAATAAAAAAATAAATTAAATAAAATAAAATGAAGAAACAAAATGTAAAGTAATAACTGACAGAAAAGTCTTTGGGAGAAAAAAGGATGGTTTGGAAAAGGTCTCTCCTTCAGGAAAACTTACTGATGTTATGGGAGGTCCACATAGGGTGCCCAAGCATCCCAGTATGCCTGAGACTGTCGTGGTTTTAGAACTGAAGATCCTGTATGCTGAGAAGTCCCTCAGTCTCAAGCAAACTGAAATGGTTGGTCATCGCTGCCCTTCCCACTCTAGAAAAGCATTATTACAGAGGGAAAAACTTGCCCTCTGTGGTAATTAAAATCTTTGGGAAGCAGCTGTGCAACAGTAAGTCCACTCAGAACTTCTTTTCTATTGGGGAGGGTTGAGTTGGACCAACAGTCGCTGGGCATTTTCCTGAGTCTTTAAAAGTGCTTGCTTGCTGAGCTTTGAATTTCACATGTTTTGTTCCTCAGAGTAACTAAGTCAAGGCCCTGAAACCATCCCAGCCCCCTGCCATCTGACCAGAACAGGAGGCTCACCGTCTCTGCTCAGCCTCCTTTTACCCTGGCCACTATCCCATCCACTAGCCTCCTCCATCCAGCATCCCCCGTTTTGTGGCTCAGCCCATTCTTCTCAAGAAGGATGAAAGTACGAGGCTTCACATTTTTGCCCATCTTTGATTTCATCCCTCTGCTTCTGTCTGGTAGAAGATCCTGAATACCCACGTTCCTGAACCCATCCCACCCACTTTGTGGGCAGGTCAGGGAAATGAGGAAGGGAGGAAAAAACAAAACCACTATGCCTGTCCCAATTTCCCACCAGCAGTCCAGGGCTTGATCCTTCAAAAACCAAATCTTATCTAGATCAATGATCGTGCAGGCTGGTCACTGAAAAGGAAAAAAGGCTTTGGGAATGTAGTGGACATTGGCCACTAGATTTTGCAAATGGCAGCTCTAGAAGTGTTGGCTCAGGGAGCCAGTTTTTTTTTTTTTTTTTTTTTTTGCGGTATGCGGGCCTCTCACTGTTGTGGTCTCTCCCGTTGCGGAGCACAGGCTCCGGACACGCAGGCTCAGCGGCCATGGCTCATGGGCCCAGCCGCTCCGCGGCATGTGGAATCTTCCCGCACCGGGGCACGAACCCGTGACCCCTGCATCGGCAGGCGGACTCTCAACCACTGCGCCACCAGGGAAGCCCTGTTGTTATTATTAAAATACCTAATAGCTATTGGGCACTTACCATGTGCCAGGCACTGTGTTGAGCACTTAACATGCATTATGTTTACATAACCTAGGAGGTATTATCCATATTTTATAGCCAGGGAACAAAAGCTTTAAAAAGTTAAGTCAGGAACTTCCCTGCTGGTCCAGTGGTTCAGACTTTGCCTTCCAGTGCAGGAGGTGTGGGTTCAATCCCTGGTCGAGGAGCTAAGATCCCACAGGCCTCACGGCCAAAAAAAAACAAACTCCAAAACATAAAAATCGAAGCAATATTGTAACAAATTCAATAAAGGCTTTTTAAAGAATGGTCCACATCAAAAAAAAAATCTAAAAAAAAATGTTAAGTCATTTGCCCAAGGTCAACGGCTAGGAAGCTAGGATGCAAACCCAGGCTGTCTGACCCTAGTTTAACCCTGCTATACTGCCTCCTTAACTCTGTGTTTTTCACATGAGACTTCAGTGAAGGGGTGGGGGAGGGGGAGGTAGGGAAACAAAGGCAGCTCAAAAACCAAACAACCTGAAAGGTCACAGGGAGGGCACAGCAACAGCTACTTGTTATCCTCCTCCCTCTCCACTGTTTAGCCCTCTTCAGGACGCAAGTCAAAAAGTACCTGTTACGGGGTCTTCGGCCACACCAAACCATGGAGTGAAATATCTGGAGTAAAAGTCAAACGCTTGAGTCTGCCCATCAGGCTCTCCCTTGATGGTGAGAATGAGTCCTTTCACCTTCCCCGTGTTTTCCACTTGCGGCAGATTCTGTGTGTTCACTTTCAGGCTCTCCAGAAATGACCTTGTTCAGAAACGGGGTGGATCAGGACAAAGCCATTCAATAGACTACCCACTACCCACACTCTGTAAAGCAGGCCAGGATGCAGCTTGCCAAATGGCTCACCAGGAGGGGAACAAAACTTTCTGGCTGTGTAAATCATGGTTTGACAGAACATGGCACAGCCAGACCAAGCCAGAGCCATAAATCTGGGTGCTCGGCCATCCCCAGGGTGCTGACGAAGCCAAAAATCTTGTTTACCTGTTGTAAGTATCACTGAGCCGGACCAGGAGCTTTCGGGTATCTGGGGAATAGCGGATGTCCTGAACCAGTGTGTCACCTATGGCAGTCTATGGAGACAGACCAAAACCTCCTCAGGAATTTATGAATTTGACCCGTGTTTGGAGAGCAACCTCTCACGAGCGTCTGCTCTGTGCCAGGCACACCCAACATCTCCAATCCCAGGAGTTTCAGGTCAGTTTCGGGACTCAAGGTACTGCTCAAGAAGGCCAGTTTCCTGGCAGCCAGAGACCTTGATGAGGGTTGAGTTTACCCTCTGAGTTTAGCCAGAGATAGGCATTGTTCACACATGTTACTACGTGCCTCAACACACAACTCCTTCAGGTGGGTATTTTCCCCACAGATAAGACGATTCAGAGAGGCCCAAGGTCTCTCACACACACACACACACACACACACACACACACACACACACACCTACCTTGACCCAGGTCTGAGGGGCCCTAGAGTCAAAGCTCTGAATTACTACTGTCTACTATCTGTAGAGGTGCGGGCTTCATGCCTGCCTCTTGGAGTTGTTGTGAGGATTAAGTGAAATAATATGTGGAGTTCCTGCAGCAGTAACTAGAAGCTTCCACATGGGAAGGACTCGGGGCCAGCAGTCTGATTGGAAGTGGGACTAGGGCACTTGTCTCAAGGCTGCTCTGCTTGGCAAGCTCGCTGTTCTCACGTAGACTGTATGCTACAGATCAAGAACGTAGCAACATTTTCAACATTTTCTAGAGATGCCCTGATTCACCCTTTACTGGGTTGCACACAGCCTTGCTCATATCCAAGACACTGTATGTGTCTTGTGCCCCTCCGAGTCATCCTGTGGCACCACGACCAGCTGCCTTCAGAACAGACAAGAGTTACACAGTAGTTGTCTGGTTGTCACTAGGTGGCTTCAGGTTCTCTAATCTTCTTTAGGGACTGAGGTGTTCTAGGTCCTATCGCCAAGACTCCCTCTGCCATGGGTGATGCCTGGAATGTCTGCCTCTGTGACCACTGCTGACCAACGTTCCCGACCCCCCCCAGAAATGGGAACGCCTACAGCCCGATCCCATCTGCTCTCCGGGGCCTCTCAGTCTCTCTGAAGGGTCATTCTCTGCATGGATTCTTATGTCAATTTGAAAGTTTAATTCTCAGCTGAGAATCTTATTGCCAGTTTCTAGGAACACAAAATGACAATACTCACAATAAATAACCCTTCATCATACTCATTTTACAAATGCCGACCCTGAGGCTTAGAGAGATCAGGTTAAGCTCCTTCTACCATGAACAAGGTCTAGCACTGTGAATATTTTCCATTTTCTTGCCAATATGTTTAAAGTAGTTCATTTATGAATTCGGCTTGTCTCCCAAAACTCAAGCCATAGGTAGAGCTGAGTGTAAAATCAGAATCCATGATACTTGCTTATACTCTGAAAACTTAAAGCAAAACACTAAAGAGATTATAAATCCTGAGTTGAAAATTCACTGAGAAATACTATAATACGCCATTTTACAGAATCATTTTTTCTCATGGCTGCCCTTGGCCTGGTCCTGACCTGGGCCCTTCCTGCTCTACAAACTAAGCACCTGGCCATCCAGGGCTGCTCTGGCCTTCTGGAATCTCTGGGAGACAACTGTAGTGCCTGCTGCACTGGGTGGCAGTGAGAATTAAATGAGATAATACATTAAAAACACTTAGGGCTTCCCTGGTGGTGCAGTGGTTGAGAGTCCGCCTGCCGATGCAGGGGACGCGGGTTCGTGCCCCGGTCCGGGAAGATCCCACATGCCGCGGAACGGCTGGGCCCGTGAGCCATGGCCGCTGAGCCTGTGCGTCCGGAGCCTGTGCCCCGCAATGGGAGAGGCCACGGCAGTGAGAGGCCCACGTACCACACACACACACAAAAAAAAAAAAACAGTGCGTGGCACTGCACAGGGGAGACTTTCAAAAATATTCATTGTCATCATCGTCATCATCATCAAGCCCCATTCCCACACAGACCCCTTGAGGAGGCCAGTCTATGGATCTTGTCTTCTCTATCAAGGTTCCCATGCTTTCCTGCTCTCTTCCATCAAAGCACAGCCCTGTCATCTCAGGCGTATTCTCCACTAAAGACATCAGGACACCGACAGCTGCCAGGCAGTTTCCACTCTTTCCTTTCACTCTCAGCCTGCCACACGACAGTCTCCCCTCCCCCACCGTTCCATGGAGGCTAATCGGATAATGAAGAGTCAGGGAAAACTGGTCAACCTTCTCACTAAATAGATTCAATATCATTTTTCTTTTTTTTTTTCTGGCTGTGTCGGGTCTTTGTTGCAGCGCAAGGGCTTCTCTCTAGTTGTGGCACACGAGCTTCTCTCTAGTTGTGGCGTGTGGGTTTTCTCTCTCTAGTGGCTCTCGGGGTCTGTAGTTTGCGCACCACGGCTCTATCGTTGAGGCGCACGGGCTTAGTTGCCCCGAGGCATGTGGGGTCTTTGTTTCCTAACCAGGGATCAAACACCCATCCCCTGCAATGTAAGGTGGATTCTTTACCATTGGACCACCAGGGAAGTCCCTAGATTCAATATTAAAATTCAAGTCTCAAATGCACAGTGCAGTATTCAACCAAGCTAGAATGGAACACTTGTACTGGTAGAAGGCCTATCTGTTGAGATCAAACAGTACCGAATCTTTGTTCAAATGATAACATGATCATATCACACGGCTCAGGTTTGATTCTTTTCACCAACCTTTATCAATTCCTCCACTTCATGGAAGTCCTAGATTGGGAAAAAAGACAAAACTACTGTAAAACAGGAAAGATGTCAGTTTATGGCAATAATTAAAAAGAGCTGGGAATTCCCTGGCGGTCCAGTGGTTAGGACTCCATGCACTCACTGCTGAGGGCCTGGTTCAATCCCTGGTCAGGGACCTAAGATCCCATAAGCCGTGCAGGGCAGCCAAAAGAAAAAAAAAAATTAAAGAGAGCTGACCTGGGGATGGACTGGATAAAGAGGCAGGTCCAGGACGATACCATCTTCTTCTCTTCTGGCCTTTAGTTCCCCACTCAGAGTGACAAAGGTTAGGGTGCTATTCATGTTTTCTGGCCAAAAAAAGAATACTATTTTGTCAACTAGAAAACTTTTTGAAAGGAATCAAGAAATAGGAAAATAAACATTGTTATATAGTTGCATGTCTGTTTTGATCACTGTTATGTAGTCTTAGATTCTCTGGCAGTGTTGTTCTTTCCAGTAAAGGGGTCCCAGGTTTGGGTTACTTGGGTCCTACGTGGAGAAAACTCACTGGATTCTAACTTGAGAACCAAGAACATAACTGATTGGACTTGACATCATGCTGTGCCCTTGAAAAAATTATTTAATCTCCTTAAACCTCAATTTCCTCATTAATAAAATGGGGTAATAATTAAAACTATACTAATTTCATTTTACCAATAAATTGGGGGTAATAATTAAACATAGCTCATAGGGATGCTATAATGTTTTCTAATGCAGATTTTTAACTATCCCCCTATAATACTATAGAGTTATAAACTCTACTAGTTTAAGATAAGCCAAAGGGATGACAAATAGAACATACAGGTCATGTACAACAGTCTGAGATGAACAAATCAAGCTTACCATAAACAAACCAAACTATGCATAAAACCTTGATTTAAAGATTAGATCACCAAACCTGATATAATATCCCTTCATGTTACTGATACAACTTGGGCCACTTATCTCAGTGTGGGTAACATTTTTAGTGAAAACAAAGATTTGTGACTTAATTCTTTTCTCTTCCCTAATATTTCTGTAATACTTAACCATATCTCAAAGGTGAGAAAATTCAGCACCACTGATTAACTTTCACAGAATAAAATTTACATTCTGAAACCCAAAGTTTAATTCTTCTCATTATAATTGGTGTAAGACATCATTATTTACCAAGCATTTTCTCATGGAAGCTTAGGCCCACCCTGTGGAGGACTAACAGGCCTTTCTTTGGTGCTACCACTTTGCAGTTCAACTTCTCCCTGTGTTCAATTCTGCTTTCTTTACTCCCTTAACAATACTGATCTCAAGAACACTGCCCCCAATTCTTCTGGCATGCCAGTGTGTCTCAGAGTCTGCTTTCTGGGCAAACCTGACCTATTAACACCTTCCCTTATCATCCCCACCTAAGTTGCTCCCCCAGGGAACTTCTTTTTCCAACACCCTCCTCCCCACAGTTACCCCTCTGTCGTATCATCCTGTTTATTTCCTTGTTTAACTTTCTGTTTGTGGTCTACACTTATTCATAGCTGCTTCCATCTCCACTTTTAGGACATTTCCAGGCATCTCTCTGCCCCATTCCCACAAAGCCCTGATCTTTATCTATTACACTAAGTGTAGCTGAGATGGAAACAGGTAGGATTAAGGTGCTGCATCCTCTCTTCACAGGATAAATATATACAGCTGGGGCTCATTAATATTTAAAATTCAGAGTAAATAAGTTCTTATTGTGAAATGAATTTCAATGTGGGTGGGGACATATTCGGGGCAAAGTTATGTCTTTTGGTTCCCCAGTATCATATCATGTTAGACAACTATTCTGCATTCAAGCTCTGCTCCTGTGTTTGTCACAGAGACCAGAGAGCTCCTATTTAGAAGAAAATGGCATTCCAGGAAACAATGACCATGGCTTTCCAACATGCATAGTACATACTCTGAAAGATCAAAGTGTTATAGAAGCTTGCTGTTTTTGTTTCTGCATAATAAATCGCATGAAATAAACTTTGCAGTGTCTTTATACCAGTCACTTTGGTTCACAGGAAAGAATGTGTGAGAGTTTTTAAAAATATTTGCTATTTGCTAAATGGTAAGTTCATAAAAGAAAATCACGTTACTTATTTTGTGAAACAGCACAGCTGCAGAAGCCAGGGTAGCGTGGCCACAGAGAGGAACCTCACTCACTGGTGTAAACCACCTTAATCCAAAGCAGGAACCTTCAGAGGAGAAAAAACCAAAGAGAGATGAGATCATTCCCATACAAGGGGGTCGTAAACTTTTCATTTTCTTATTATTCTCTAAATATTTCATTAGCATGATTCATCATTGAAACATGTTGTGAAAGGAGGAGCAAAGTCTAGGCAAGCCTCCTAGGGCCCCCCAGTGCTAGATCTGGAGCTGAAACACTCAAATTCACCAATACCTGCTCCCCCAGATGAAATGAAAACCAGATTAGGAGCTCCCCCTCTCCCTCCTATCTGCATGCAAATAGTAAATGGACATTTCCCTTAACTATCGTTCCCCCACTGGAAAAGCAGCTTCTTGTGCCATTCAGGAATGGTTAAAAAAAAAAAAAAGCGTATTTACTTTGTGTAAAGTTGTCAGTTGGGTGTAGTTTTTGGATAAAAGCAGTTTCAGAGAGATTCATTTCCTTTGCAATTTTTTGATGCATGTCTTCATCCAATTTCTAAATTAGAAACAAAAGGTTATTGAGACTCCAGAAACAAAAATCTGACTTCCTTGGACAACAACTGCCACTAGTAAATAACAGTTTATTAATAGTAAAAGTTATATGCCTAAAAGGAAATAATCGCCAAGGAATTCAAGGCACTTTTATAAAGATGGTTTTTCAGAAATCCATGCATGCAACCATGTGAAGAGCTGTGGAGGTTAAAAGCTAGAACAGATTCTGAAAACCTACCAGCCTGGGTTATCCTTTGTCAGATTATTATCTAGTCTATCTGAGAGCATGTGTTCTCTTCTAAAAATAATTTCTGCAAATGGAAACTCCACAATCTCTCTTTCCTATTGGATGAAGAGATGTCAGATGCCCACTCTGAGCAGGCTGGACCACTCTGCCCCCATTTATGCACAGTTCACTCCCTTTCATGAGTCAGGCCTCAGGCCAGAGGTCACCTCTTCCAGAAAGCCTTCCAGACTGCTCTGTCTCTTCCCCAGTGCACAGACCACCTGAGATTACTTGCTATGTCCTTTTAATGTCTGTTCCCCCCACCTCTGACTCTGGCTCTATGACAGCACCAACTGTGCTACTTTGCTTTGTCCTGATTTAGAACAATGCTTTTATTCATCCTGGGATGGAAGGAGGTCAATAAATATTTGCTAAGAGAATAATTATCCAGTTAACCTTCATTTTAAAAACCCTCAATATAGATATTTTTATCCACTTACAGATAAACAAATTGAACACAGAAAGTTTGTGTAATATCCTAAAAACACAATACGTCTAATAAATGGTAGAGTGATTAAGAATGTGGGCTTTGCAAATGGTAAGAACCAGTGAATCTAGAGGAAAAGTATGTAGATGTTCATTCTTAAAATTTTTCTTAAGTTTTTAAATTTTTCAAAATAAAACAATTTTTTTAAAGTAGGCTTTGGAAACAGACATAATTGGATTGTATCCTGGGTCAGCTCCTAGAAACAGTGCAAGAGTGGGCAAGTCATTTCACCTCCTGGAGCCTCAGCTTCTATGCCTTTAAAGTGGGAATAATAGTACTTAGGTCGAAGGGTTAGTGTGAAGACACATACATACATATACATGCATACACACACATACACACATTCCTCTTAACTCAAGGGAAAAAATGGGCTGAAGCATGAATTTTCTCTTTGAGAATGAAAAGCAATTTTTTAATCAACAAAATGATCACTACTTAGATTTTGAATTCTAAAGAAATCTCAAGACATTAACTATACTCCAAAAAAAATTTATTTAAAAACAAAGAAATCTCAAGACAAATGTATTTTTGCTTTGGCAAAACTTACTATTCTTGAGCTCCTGAAACCCAGAAATAAGAATTATACTTTATTCTAATAAATTCATAATTCACTTATCTGAGTTATGCAAGTTAAACACCCTTGTCTTTTAGTTGATTCAAATTCTTTTGAAACACTTTCCGTATACTCATATAACATTACAGATATGTTTACCTATTAAAGTTTCTGTATTGGAAAAAAAGGCATAAAACAGCAGTTGTGAAAAATCAGTCATGATTTTTAAAATATCAGCTGGTGTAAAAATCCTAACAGGGGACTTACTAAGCTTTTCTTAAAGGAGCTCTGTATTAAAAATCTGTAGAGGCTCTGTAGTCCTACAGAAAGAGAAATCACTTAAGAAATAGATACTTATTTTCTGAAAAAAAATAACACAATGGGTTTTTCTGTTTGTTTTTTACTTAATATTTTTCTTTCAAAAGATTTAATCCAATAATGCATATAAAGTGCTCATCACAGTGCCTGATGCATAGTAAGTACTTGATAAACGTTACCATTTTGAGTGGTTCAAAGCCAGTGCTTTAACCTGCCACGCCGCACTGCCTCCCCATAACAAGGAAATTATTATTATCCCTTTAACAGGCTGCAGGCAAGAAAACCAATGTCTATCAGATAAAATGGACTCCTGCAAGCAGAATCAATCACTGAGTGCCACGCTAGGCCACCAGCATCAGCACCATTCCCAAGGGAATGTGTTAGAAATGGAGAGTCTCAGGCCCTGCCCCAGACCTTCTGGATCAGAATCTCCATCTTAACCAGAAACCAGGTGATCTGTGAGCACATTAAAGTCTGAGGAGCCCTGGTGTGTAAGGTATGGTCCTCTGGTCAAGGGCCTGAGCCTCTCAGTTGAGGAGTCAAGATAGATACAGAAATCAGCAATGGATTTTGACATTAAGTACTCTAGGACTTTAAATGTGAGGACTTGATGTGGACCTAGAAAAAGGGAAGATTTTGTTGAGTAGAACAGGAAAATGTGGGCAAAAAGCTTTGTATTGGGGATGCTTCTTGGGCAAATCACTTGACCTCACTTCTTTCTCCTTCTGTTAAATCTTTGACACTCTAGGATTCTGTAAGCTAAGGTAAGGAGAATTAGGATGGTAGGAATGAAGTGGAATGAGCACATGTCACACCTCTGGGCACCTGTGGGCCTGGGGAGTGAGAAGTCCCACCTGAGTAGAGGAGGGGGTTGGGTGCCGCTGAGGCCAACAAGGCAACAATGTTCAGAAGTGAACTCAAGCGCTTCACGGTGGCCTGTTGAATGTTCTCCATGGAAACTGGCCCACCTGCCCATGCATGTAACACCTGAGAGAAACTCAGAGCCATTTAATTCCCCAGTGCTGAGTCTGCAGTCAGAGGCCTCAAAGGTGATTGAAGGGTTGATGAAGAAAAGCCTGGATTTGCCTCCTTGACTAAAGGAACCTGCAGTGCCTGCCAGTCCCTCCTGTATCTGATCTGGCCAAACTCCCTATCCTTGTCCTTCCTTTCTTTGCCTATTGCTTCCCGTGATCTTTAGGACCAGAGCCTCTAAAAGTATTAAAGCATTTCACATTGTAGCCAAGCTCACCATCTATTGGTAATAGATTCCTTTGCAAATGGGCTTTTTTTTTTTTTTTTTTTTTAAATGTTATTTTATTTATTTATTTATTTTTGCGGTACGCGGGCCTCTCACTGTTGTGGCCTCTCCCGTTGTGGAGCACAGGCTCCGGACATGCAGGCCCAGCGGCCACGGCTCACGGGCCCAGCCGCTCCGCGGCATGTGGGATCTTCCCGGACCGGGGCACGAACCCGCGTCCCCTGCATCGGCAGGCGGACTCTCAACCACTGCGCCACCAGGGAAGACCCGCAAATGGGCTTTTTTGCACATCAGCTAAAACACACACTTCACAGACCATCAACTCTTTAATCTTCTCTGCTTTGGTATATTTCACCAATTACAATTTGAATTTCTATAAGTGCAATTTCTGCCCCAGAACACTGAAAATGCACCTGCTATTTGCCTGAGGGGCCAGAGACAATGTAGAAAGTATGATAGTAGCAGCCCTCAATGTGCACCACATGTGGCTGAATTTCTACACTGGAACCAAAGATCAAAATAATGGTGGATCATGAGAAGATTAATATTGCTTCAACTTGGAGAGCTTCAGGAAAAAAAGAATGAGACTACATTCTTTCAAAATACTGAATTTTGGTTCCAGTAATGTTTCTATTTTACACTACAAGCTTATTTTTAAATGTAACATAATAGTTTCAAACCAAACCGATAACTGTTAGTTCTCTTGCTTTAATATCCATTTCCTTTTGCCAATTTCCCATGAGTCAAGCTTCCAGCAGCAAAATTAGAGCCATGTTTGTTTTTCTGCCTTCCAATGTACTGCGTTGGGACACTGAGGTTCCATCACTATATGGCCCACAAAAGATTAATGATCAGAAAATTAGAGTAAAGTTTTAAAATACTCCCACCTTGTGGCAGTTTAGAAATATGACAGCCTAAACAGGACAGTCCTGCTCTCTTCCTTTGTCCCTCTGCTTTCCTTCCAGCAATGGAAAAGCACTTGGATGTAGAAAGTTCTAAATCAACTAGGAATGGGAGATTCCTTTCGAGGCACTTGGATTTCCGATTGTAAAGTTATGTCCATACAATGCAGCACTCAAACTTCAGGCCATCTTCAGTTGCTTCTAATGGATCTTATGGATGCTTAGTCTCTCAAGCTCCATCACAGAACCCAAAGAACATACTCACTTTGCATACCCTGCCCACCCCACCCTACCAATGAGAACAAAAGATGAATAACTGTTGGCTAACTAGAACTCTTAGAAGGAGATTTTGCCATAATATCACTGATTATAATATTTTCACTTTCACTCAACAGGTATCTATTTAGTGCCTCCCATGTGCTAGGCCTTGTGTGTTGGAACAAGTCAGAATAGATTAAGATCTCATGGATGTACAGTAGTGAGAGAGACAGGCATTGAATGAATTACAACAAGAGTGATGCATGTTATCAACTGGGAAACGGTGCCGTGGGAGCACATAAAAGAGGAAGATACCTAGTCTAGTATTGAGTACAGTGGGTTAAAAGCATGGGTCCTGCAGTCAGGCAGACCTGGGGTGGGATTCTGAAGTCAGCCATTTAACCTTCTTCTGCCTCCATTTTCTCATCTGTAAAATGGGGATAATAATAATAAGACCTACTCATAGAGTGGTTGTGAGGGTGAAATGAAATAATATATGAAAAGAAATTAGCACAGTATGTATCTGGCTGAACTTGCCTGAAGTTACTGCCCTCAAAGCTGAGAGTTATGTTCTAGAAGCCAGTGAGGATACTTGGGAAGCAGCAATTCCCACATTAACATTTCCTCTTCCTTTGCGTTGCTCTCTTCCCTCAAATACTCGGCAAAGGAAAACACTTCAATGTCCTAGAAGAATCTTCTCTGCACTTTGCATCATTTTTCTGGGCATAAAAGTGAGATATGAGGTTGTGACCCTCTAGAAACCCCAGGAGCCTCTGACCCAGTGTGGTCACACTGAGCCAGTGATCCTCTCTCTAAGGAAGGGCAGCAAGTTTGGAAATGGCCACTGCACATGAGTTAAAGCATGGATTGAACACAGCATTGCCACACACCTGTTTTTCTTTAAATATATAACCCGCCAAGCTGTAAAAGGGGCTTTTGGCCGTCCCTAAATTTAACCAGAAAAACCAGAACAGCAAGTACTTTAGGAACTAAAACTAAGCATTCCTTTTTAAAAGTGTGAAGCTAGGGACTTCCCTGGCGGTCCAGTGGTTAAGAGGTCACCTTCCAAAGCAGGGCGTGCGGGTTCGATCCCTGGTTGGGGAGCTAAGATTCCCACATGCCTCAGGGCCCGAAAACCAAAACAAAACAGAAGCAATATTGTAACAGACTCAATAAAAACTTAAAAAAAAAAAGTGTGAAGCTGATCCTCCTTGCTGTCACTGGAAATGATTAGTAATGTTTAAAAGAATAGAAACACACATATATGAATATTACATTTGATCCTAGCACAGTGTCTAGCTTATGGTAGACAGCCAGTAAAGGCCAGCTGAATCGGGATAAATAAATATACTGGGCACACAACGAAGTTGTTTTTACGGATAATTTAAACAGGAAAACTCCAGAATAAGCCTCTCTTTAGAGAAGGTATCTTCTGAAACAATGATTTTCAACTGGGGGCTTTCTCTAGTTTCGGCAAGCGGGGGCTGTTCTTCGTTGCGGTGCTCGGGCTTCTCATTGCCGTGGCTTCTCTTGTTGCAGAGCACAGGCTCCAGGTGCACGGGCTTCAGTAGTTGTGGCTCATGGGCTCCAGAGTGCAGACTCAGTAGCTGTGGCGCAGGGGCTTAGTTGCTCCATGGCACGTGGGATCTTCCCGGAGCAGGGCTCAAACCGGTGTCCCCGCATTGGCAGGCAGATTCTTAACCACTGCGCTACCAGGGAAGCCCAAGGTAAGATGAGGACCCTTGATCACCATTTTGCTGCTCCATTTGACGGAGAAAATAAGTATACCAAAGACTCAATTAACAATATTCACCTGTCTCAGTAAAACCTCAGCCATTCTCCATCTTGATTTACACTAGAATCAGCCGGGGAGCTTTAAAAAACAGTGCTGCTTGGGTCCCACCTCCAGAGATTCTATTGTGATTGGTTGGGCATAGGAATTTTTAAAGCACCTCAGGTGATTTTAATCTGCAGCCAGCTTGATGTTTGCACTCAAAGGCCCAACTTAATAAGACTTTTTTTAATGTATTTTTTTTACTGGAGTATAACTGCTTTACAATGTTGTGTTAGTTTCTGCTGTACAGTGAAGTGAACCAGGTATAGGTATACATATATGCCCTCCCTCTTTGACCTCCCCCACCCCACATCCCACCCATCTAGGTCATCACAGAGCACAGAGCTCAGCTCCTTGTGCTATACAGCAGGTTCCCACTAGCTATCTATTTTACTCATGGTAGTGTATTTATGTCACACTTAATCTCCCAATTCATCCCACCCTCCCCTTCCCCCCATTCCCCACCGTGTTCTCTACCTCTGCCTTTCTATTCCTGCCCTTTATGATCATCAGTTGCTTACTGTGTTCCTGAAGTAATTTTCAGAAAATCTACTCTTGTACTAACTGCTCTGAGTAGAAGCATACCTTGGCTTGTTTCCTAACACCCAGGTAACAACACAAAGCATCTAAGGTCAAAGAAACTTTGACTATTCTGTTAAAACTTATCCAATCAAAGAGCCATTTTTAAAATGAGACTTTCAGTAAGCTGAGTTCTCTCTATGTTAGAGCTTAATTCCTTCTATCTACTACATTACTTAAGTCCTTGCAAAATGTCTCATCTTTGGTCCTGAAAAGAATTTCTAATTGTCTGAACTATAGGTAAGGTTAAAAATATCCAGCTAGAATCTATTAAGCTAAATGTATCAGCCATGTCCAGTCACATAAAACTCATCTAACTTCATTCTCCTCCCCATTTGGTGCTAACTAAATGAAAACACAGAGGCTACAAGGAGCTCGAGTTCTTTTTTTTTTGGGCGGGGGCAGGGGGGGGTCTCAACTACCAAACCACCAGGGAAATCCCCCACACACTTTTTTTTTAATTGGCTCTAGTTCTTCTTTACATGAATCTTCATTTCTCTTACACCTACATCTAGGTGTAAGCAGTCTCATCATAAGATGTGGTCAATATCAACTTGCAGACATGAACATTGCTGATATCATTTGACAAAGAACACAGACCAGAGAGGTACACAAATAGGTGGGTCTGATTTTTTTTTTTTTTTTTTAGGAAATACTTGGTTCTACAGGAATCTAGGATTTGAGGCACTGCACTTCAAAACAAAATACTACTTACATTTTCTAGGAGGCAAACAGCAGCAGGATTCCCACGAAATGCTTTTGCTGTGAATGCATCTGCTATGAAAATAGGGAACTTCATTTTCCTTGCAATCTGTTTCTGCAAGCTCTCAAAATTGCTGGTAGCCTGCTTTCATGCTTGTTGCTGCAAAAAATCAAAAAGTTAATGTTTTACTTGATGTACAGAAGCAACTAGCATTTTCCAGGTACAAAGTCAAGCAATTATTCTAACACACCTACATTTAAAGTGATCCTCTGATTTTAAGCCTCTAAATTGAATTTGTTTTAAATTACTGGATTAATACTTTTTTTCATAGTGTACATATGCTTAACAACATAATCATATTCCTAGAGTAGCCAAAACTACATTAGGCTATGCTTTTAATGAAGTGCATGAAACTTTCAAGGGGCATATATGTTGCTTATAGTTTCCCGATGAATATTACTGCCCTTTTAAAATAATGCATTTTTTCTAATTATAAAAAATAATGCCCATTATCGCTTCCTTAGTGGCGCTGTGGTTGAGAATCCTCCTGCCAATGCAGGGGGCACAGGTTCAAGCCCTGGTCCAGGAAGATCCCACATGCTGCGGAGCAACTAAGCCCGTGTGCTACAACTACTGAGCCTGCACTCTGGAGCCCATGAGCCACAACTACTGAAGCCCGTGCACCTGGAGCCCGTGCTCTGCATGAAGAGAAACCCACGCACTGCAAAGAATAGTAGCCCCCGCTCGCCGCAGCTGGAGAAAGCCCACGCACAGCAACAAAGACCCAACGCAGCCAAAAATAAATAAATTTATGTTTTTTTACAATGCCCATTATAAAAAAACTTGGAAAATCAAAAAGTGACTCATAACCATGTAAATCAGCAATAACTTTTTTTTTTTGGACTTAACATAATCAAAGGAGCCTCATGCTTTAATTTTGTGTTATTTTATAAATCTGCAGATGGAGACTTTTTAACTCATGATACATATTTGTTAAAATAAAGCTTTTCATTATAAGAATAACACTTTCTCTTTACTGAAAACCTGTAAAATATAGAAAAGCAGGGTGGGGAGGGGATCGCCTGTATTCTCATGCCCTACAGAGAGAAATTCTGTTAAACATTCTCAGTGTTTCCTTTGCTTTACTAGAAAGCATGGGTTTTGTCATAGGCATGGAGGGATTCTTCCCTCCCAAAGTTATAGAACTTTTAAAATATTCAGCAAATTAGAAGGTGCTTTGTTTAAATCTAAAAGAAATTAACCTATCCTAACATGTATTTCTTGTTCTCAACATTAAGATAAATAACAGTGGGACGCCTTGCTGGCGGCCACACCTGGCACCAGCCCACTAGGCAGCTCCCAGGCCTACAGGTTTCTTTTTCTTTTCTTTGTGTTTAATTTATTATACAAGTGTTTTGCTTAACTTTCTTCCCAAATGCCTACGTTTTTCTGCCTTTTTTTTAGGTATAATTGATGTATTACTTTCAGGTGTACAACATACTGATCCGATATTTTTATATATTGGGAAATGATCTACCACAATCATTAACTACCTAGTTAATCCATCACCATACAAAGTTACAAAAAAAGGGTTTTTTTGTGTGTGATGAAATTTTGAAGATCTACTCTCTTAGCAGCTTTCAAATATGCAATACATTATTGCTAACTGTAGTCACCATGCTGTACATGACATTCCCGGGACTTATTTATTTTACAACTTTAAGTTTGTACCTTTTGACCCCCCTTCAATAACTTCAGTAAGGTTGCACCTTCTGACCTCCAAGCAATAACATTATTAATATTTTAGATATACAGTTTTTAATCATAATTTTTACCCTTTTAACAGTATAGCATGAGTATAAATGCTTCAAAAACATCATTTTAATAGATTTACAATAGGCTCATGCATATGCTATAAATTATTTAACTATTTCCCCTTTGGTGAGTATTTATTTCTAATTTTTCACTTGTAAAGATAATGTAGTGATCAAATTTTTTGACTGTAAATCTTGGTCTGCATTTCTGATT
The DNA here is from genome assembly GCF_963924675.1 of Phocoena phocoena. Taxonomy (NCBI): domain Eukaryota; kingdom Metazoa; phylum Chordata; class Mammalia; order Artiodactyla; family Phocoenidae; genus Phocoena; species Phocoena phocoena. The sequence continues at coordinate 63,789,503 of NC_089234.1, read as the reverse complement.
CTTTAATTATAATAGCTTCCCAAAAACCAAATCCCTGGATCAAAGTGTACAGACATCTTAACTTACACATACAGTTAAATTTATCTTCAGGGCTTCCCTCGTGGTGCAGTGGTTAAGAATCCGCCTACCAATGCAGGGGACACGGGTTCAAGCCCTGGTCCGGGAAGATCCCACATGCCACGGAGCAACTTAGCCTGTGCGCCACAACTACTGAGCCTGCGCTCTAGAGCCCGCGAGCCACAACTACTGAGCCCATGTGCCACAAATACTGAGCCCATGTGCCACAACTACTGAAGCCCACGCGCCTAGAGCCCGTGCTCTGCAACAAGAGAAGCCACCGCAATGAGAAGGCCACGCACTGCAACGAAGAGTAGCCCCCGCTCGCAGCAACCAGAGAAAGCCTGCGCACAGCAATGAAGACCCAACGCAGCCAAAAATTAAATAAATAATTTTTAAAAATTTATCTTCAGAGAGTGTATCAACTTAGCATATGAGAATGCCCCACCATTGGTGATCTGATAGATTTTAAAATACCTTGAACTTTCATTTGTGTTTCTTAGATTATTCTAACCAGACTGCAAAGAGCATAAAGTCAGAACCTCTTCTTGTTTTTCTTTGCTACTAAAATCTCAGTTTCTAGAACAGTGCCTGACACAATAAATGTTTATTGAATTAAGTAAATAATATACTGAGCATGCATCACAACTGAACTTTCATACATTGACTGGCAAATACTTAGGGCTTCTCAACATGGTATCATCTGCCAGCCAACATTTCAGTCTCAGTAGCATCACCATTATTGACAGTACATTGCAGTTTGTTGATGTAATTATTTGGAAATTTTATTATAGATTGCCTTTATTATTTTAGAAAAATTGAATAGAGACCAGAAACAAATTAAAGTTCTGACAATGAAGCATAGTTTTCATAAATAGAACTGACATTGACACTGTTAACAGAAATCATAGGTATGCCAAAAGGAGCAAGTTTTTAGCCTCATTGAACTACAGCCTCGTTGGTCTCAGCCATCAGCTATGTGTTCAATTGGATGAGAAATTTTATATTGAAAAGACTGTATAACTTTTCTATAGAGATCATAAATTACATGTTTATGTTTTTAAAATGTTTCTTTAGATAGTCTTGTTTTCTTGCTCTAATTTGGTACAGAAAAATAAAATTCTACAACTAAGTACTTTATTAGGCTTCTAGAAATACTGCATTGCTTCTCAAGTGAGAACATTTCTTTAAAGGGAAAAATCCTCCAAGACTCTAATATCCAATGTCATTTGCCTGTTTGACAACAACTCCTCTCCACCCCACTCCTCCCACACACACACTTGCACTTCTCTTTTTCTAAAAGAACTCTGATTTTGTTTGGGGAGGCAATGCGCCCAGCCCCATCAATGTATCATGAATGGTCTAAGCCAATCTGTATGATTTCATTCTCCTGTGCCAGATGCTCCCTCTTCCAGATCCTCTTGCAGCTAGAGATGGCCATAGGACCCATTTAGAGCAAGATTGCTGGAGAGATTCTAGGGACAATCTTTGGCTTTCTGATAAAAGAGGCAGATGGGAAAGGAAAATGGACAGCCTCTTTTTCCCCCTCCTCTTTTTCCTGTCTTGAATATGTTGCTGATGCCTGGAAATGCAACGATCATCTTTTGACCATGAGGTGACAAATATGAAGAGGAAAAGCTAACAAACTAGGTAAGGAAGAAATAGTATAGGTTCTTTACAATGTAGTTAACCTGCTAAATCAATGTTAGATCCTCCTACTTCCAGACTTCTTAAGTAAACAGCAAATATCCTTAAGGTTCAAACTATTGTCAGTCCACGGAGTAGCCAAAATAATGGCCGAAGTAGCCAAAGGTGTCCACATTCTAATTCCAAGAACTTGTTAATGTGCTATGTTGCATGGCAGCAGGGAATTAAGGTTGCATATGGGATTAAGGTTGCTAATCAACTGATTTTTTTTTTTTCAACATTTGAAGGCAGGACTTTTTTTTTTTTATTTTAATCTTTGGCTGCATTGGGTCTTCCTTGCTACGCGCGGGTTTTCTCTAGTTGTGGTGAGTGGGAGCTACTCTTCGTTGCGGTGCGCAGGCTTCTCATTGTGGTGGCTTCTCTTGTTGCGGAGCATGGGCTCTAGGCACACAGGCTTCAGTGGTTGCAGCAAGCGGGTTCGGTAGTTGTGGCACCCGGCCTCAGTAGTTGTGGCTTGTGGGATCTAGAGCACAGGCTCAGTAGCTGTGGCGCACAGGCTTAGTTGCCCCGCAGCATGTGGAATCTTCCCAGACCAGGGATCAAACCTGTATCCCCTGCATTGGCAGGTGGATTCTTAACTTCTGCACCACCAGGGAAGTTCCAACTGACCTTAAAATAAGATTATTTTGGATTATCCCAGTGGACTAAATGTCACAGGGGTCTTTAAAAGTGGAAGAGGGAGGCAGGAAAGTTCAAGGCAGTGATTTGAACATGCTGTGCTGCTCGGTTAAAGACAGAGGAAGGAGACACAAGCCAAGAAATATAGATAGCCTCTAGAAATTGAATAAGGTGGGACTTCCCTGGTGGTCCAGTGGTTAAGAATCCGTGCTCCCAATGTAGGGGGCATGGGTTTGATCCCTGGTCAGGGAAGTTCCTCGACCCCATGCCATGGAGCATGGCCAAAAAAAAAAAAAACTGAACAAGGCAAGGAAACAAATTCTCCCCTAGAACCTCTAGAAGGAACAAATCTGGATTAGTCAGTTGAGGATGCCATAACAAACCATAGACTGCGTGGCTTAAACAACAGAATTTATTTTCTCACAATCTTGAGGCTGGGAAGTCCCAGATCAAGATTGATTTTATCCCAGTGAGACCTATTTTGGATTTGTGACCTTCAGAACTATAAAATAATAAATTTGTGTTATTGTTACTCACTAAATTTGTGACAATTTGTTATAGCAGCAACAGGAAATGAACACAATCCAGTATTCTGTTACTTGGAGCCCAGCAAAATCCTAACTGCTGCACAAATTTCCAAAAACAATAATAATAAATACTTACTGAGCACTTATTATGTGCTAGACATGGTTCTAAGAGCATTTAATCCTCAGAGCATCTCATGAGATAGATCCTTATTATAATCTCCATTTCCATTTTACAGGTGAATAAACAGAGGCTCAGAAATTTTAAGTAACTTGCCCAAGGCCACATATTTAGGCAATGCCTAAATTTGAACCCAAATAGTCTAATTCCAGAGTCCATGTTGTTAACCACCGTGCCTTAGAATATATCCCAGGACCAGAATTTGAGGAACTCTTATTTAAGGAACTAAAATCTTAGTTCCATGAAATTGTAAACTACCACTGCATAAGAGAAATTTTGTCTTAAGTGTTAAAATACTTTAGACCATCTTTGAAATGAAAACTCAAGAGTTTAAAAATTCTCTTAGAATTTGCAGACACTCAAGAATACAAAGGACCCTGGTACAAGAAACACTAAATAATTGTACTATGTATGAAAACTAAACAAGATTTCTGATTAAGTAAAAAGAGCTCTTGGTCAAGTGTGAAAGTTTCTTAAGCATTTTTATTTGTTCTAGAACAGTGCTTTTCAGATTTTAGCATTCATCAGAAGCACCTGTGGGGATGTATTAAAACACAAATTGCTGGACTCCATGCCCAGAATTTTTTATTTCATAAGTTGTATTAAAACACAAATTGCTGGACTCCATGCCCAGAATTTTTTATTTCATAAGTCAAGAATTTACATTTCTAACAAGTTCCCAAGTGATGCTGATGCCGTACTTAGAGACTCACTACAAAAAGAGCATGAAGTTTCTAACACCATAAATGTATTAAAACTATCTTTCTAAAATGTATTTTATAAATTTAATTTTTATTCTCAAAGGGGAGAAAAAGTATTTTTATTCATTTAATTTGATTAATATTCCTGTTTGTGTTCTATGGTAACCAATTATGCTTAACATAGGGTTCACATTAACAATTTAATTTTCAAAAATTACTGTGTATTTCCTAAACACCAGGCACATGCTAGATTTGGGGGATAAAATGATGAACAAGTCACTAACTCTCTGTCAAGGTATTCTCAGTCAGTGAGGAGACCAATGTAAAAATTATAAAATATAAAATAAAAAGATAAAGATACAATGCTTATGAACACAAGGAGAGAGCAATAACTCTGCCCAGGAGACAGTCAGAGGGAGCTCCAGAGATGAGGTGACATTTGAATGGGTCCAAAAACATATACAAAAAAATGTCCAGCAGTTCCATAAGGGGGGAACAGGCATCTTGGGCAGAGTGCATGGATTAATCCCAGGGTAAGCAATACAATATGGAAATAGATGTGGCAAGAGGATAGGAGAGGGTGGAGATAAGGCTATAAAGATCTGCTGGAGCCAATGTTCATGACTTCTTCTTTATCTTTGTGGGTTCAGAAATCCAAAGTTCAGTTCAACAGCTACTGTGTGTTAGGCAGACTCCAATACTAGGCACCAGGGAGAGAAGAGAATCTCATGAATGAGCCATACACCTCTACCCTGAGGATCTAATCTAGAATTTACTTTTGAAGATGTCTTTTTTTTTTTCTCTCTCTCTCTCTCCTTAAAATTAGTTTTGGTTTCATTCCTATAAGGAAAAGGCAGGATTAACATCCCCCTGAATTGCTGAGAGAAAATTTGAGGCAGGTAAAGTTTGAGCAACTTGCTTTTATTTATCCAGTAAATGGGCTTGCACAAATTTTGGCATCCAGTCAAATGGCTGGTCCTCAGGTGCAGCTATCAGGCAGGGCTCTGAGCAACTATCCAGCACAGTGTTTTTCAAATGATCCAAATAATTTAAATTATCCTTCTCTAGTTTCACTGACATTCCGTTTGGACACCTAGAGTGGCTTTACATGTCCCTCAATAATGCCAAGCAAATATGCTGTTTAAAAAGAATAAAATTACCCCCAGAGGGTACAAGCTCATAAATCTAAATTCATATGATTTCAGGACTTCCCTGGTGGCGCAGTGGTTAAGAATCTGCTTGCCAATGCTGGGGATACGGTGTCGATCCCTGGCCGGGGAAGACCCCACATGCTGTGGAGCATCCCATGCACCAGAATTACTGAGCCTGCGCTCTAGAGCCCGTGAGCCACAACCACTAAAGCTCGCGTGCCTAGAGCCTATGCTCCACAAAAGAGAAGCCACCGCAATGAGAAGCCTGCGCACTGCAACCAAGAGTAGCCCCCACTCGCCGCCACTAGAGAAAGCCCGCGCGCAGCAACGAAGACCCAACGCAGCCAAAAATAAATACATAAATTTATAAATTCATATGACTTCTCAACTATTCATACTTCTCTTTTATAACTCTTTAGTTTTTAATAATCAAATTAGTATATGAATATAATCCTTTTATAAACAATAAAATAGTACGGAAAAAACTAAAATCCCATTTGACAATTCCCTGTCCCACTACCTTCCCCGGAGTTCCACTGGGTTTGTTTTTGAGAACACAGTAGACACCTTCCTGAATTCTAATCTTGGTTCCATTTACCATGGAAATGTAGGGAAATCATAAACCTCCCTTGTTCAAATAGCTTAGTCATTAAACCTGCCCATGGGTATGCCTGGGAACACTGAGGCTTATTTGTCCCTCTGTAACTAACTGTCTTAGCTTGTTTACAGTCTCCTGTGGCTACAGACAACAGAAAGTTGATTTCTGTTATTCTGTAGCTGTTAGCATAAAAGAATCCACTTAGCTTTTGCTTATGACTACTGTCTCAAAACAAGGATACTCATTAATAAATGCCAGTTTAGTTCTTTGAAAATGTAAATACTTACTAATAGAGCACTGACTGGCATTCAAAGTGTACTTGAACACAGTCTACTTGCTGGTGAAAGAAAATGAGTATAAAAAAGAATTACAAATTATAAGTAAAATAAGTTTTTAAATAAAAATTTGGAAGTCTATTTTTAAATTAGTTTCATTTAGCTACTAAGACCATATATATATATATATACACACACACGCACACACATACACACATACACATATATATGGCATTCAACTACTTTGTGTTTACTTTTACCCATATTTCCTATACTTAACAGAAGCTCTGAAACACTTCCTTTGTTCAAATATTTTTACACTCGTTCTGATTTCCTCAACTACATTTATGTTTGAATACCCACTGTTTTGGATGGAAATTTTTCACTTTTCTGTTAAAGTTTACAGTTCTCATCTTATCGTCATGACTTACCATTTATCAACCAAATTATTGTCCCCCGCTCCCTCTCCCCACTGGTAACCACTAGTTTGTTCTCTATATTTGTGAGTCCGTTTCTTTTTTGTTATATTCACTAGTTTGTTGTATTTTTTAGATTCCACATATAAGCGATAACATACAGTATTTGTCTTTGTCTGACTTATTTCACTTAGCATAATACCCTCCAAGTCCACCCACATAGTTGCAAATGGCAAAACTTCATTCTTTTTTATGACTGAGTAGTATTCCATTGTATAAATATACCACATCTTCTTTATCCATTCATCTGTTGATGGACACTTAGGTTGCTTCCATATTTTGCCAATTGTAAATAATGCTTCTATGAACACTGAGGTGCATGTAACTTTTCAAATTAGTATTTTTGGTTTTATTCAGATACATACCCAGAAGTTGAATTGCTGAGTCATACGGTAGTTCTATTTCTAGTTTTTTGAGAAACCTCCATACTGTTTCCCACAGTGGCTGCACCAATTTACATTCCCACCAACAGTGTATGAGGGTTCCCTTTTCTCCACATCCTTGCCAACATTTGTTATTTGTATTCTTTTTGATAATAGCCATATACATATGTTCTTTATAGATATTCATATTCATATATATAATATCTAGTTAATACAAAAGCAAGCAGTAATGGAGGAATAGAGAAACAATAAAGACATGACATATAGAAAACAAATAGCAAAATGGCAGACTTAAACCAACCTTAATTACATTAAATGTAAATGGACTAAATTCACATCAAAGGGATTTTTTTTTAAAAGACATGATCTAACTATATGCTTTCTATAAGAGACAAACTTTAAATTCAAAGACACAAATAAGTTGAAAGCAAAAAAATGGGGAAAAGATATGCCATGCAAAGTATAACCAAAAGAGAGCTGGAGTGACTGTACTAATAACAAACAAAATAGACTTTAAAACAATATTTGTTACTACAGACAAAGAATGACTTTTTTTTTTTTTTTTGCGGTACGCAGGCCTCTCACTGTTGTGGCCTCTCCCGTTGTGGAGCACAGGCTCCGGATGCACAGGCTCAGCGGCCATGGCTCATGGGCCCAGCCGCTCCGCAGCATGTGGGATCTTCCCAGACCAGGGCACGAACCCATGTCCCCTGCATCGGCCGGCAGACTCTCAACCACTGCACCACCAGCGAAGCCCAAGAATGACATTTTATAATGATAAAAGTATCAATCTATCTGGAATATATGACAGTTATAAACATATATGCACCTAACAACAGAACCCCAAAACACTTGAAGCAAAAACTGACAGAACAGAAGAAATAGACAAATCAACAATAATAGTTGGAGACTTCAATGCCTAGTTTCAATAATGGATAGAACAACTAGACAGAAGATCAACAAGAAGATTTAACAACACTGTAAACCAACTAGACCTATCAGACATCTCTAGTACACCCCACAATAGCAGTAAACAGCACATCCTTCTCAAGTGCACATGAAGCATTCTTCAGAATAGACCATATGTTAGGTAGCCCATAAAACAAGTCTTAATAAATTTAAAGGCCTGGAATCATACAAAGTGTGTCCTTCAACCACAATAGAATAAAATTACATTTTAATAACAAAACAAAAAGGAAATTTGGGAAATGTGGAAACTAAACACCATTCCCCAATAATAAAAGTGAAGCTCCCTGGTGAAATGGCCGATTCTAGGGCCAGGGTAAAGAAAATACCAGATGAGCCTGCAGCATCTTCTAGTACCAGAAAGTAAGGCAGTCTCAAAAAATAAAAAGGATAGGGGCATGTCAAAGGGATATAGAAGCCAACCTGAAAGTGCTCCCAGTGGCCTAAGCAAGAACAATTTGAGCAACAAAATTAGTAATGTAGTAGTAGATTATAACCCAAAGTACAAAATGAATATCCACGAGTCTGTACTGACATATATAAAAGATGAAAGAATGAAAGAAAGAAAAACCTTACAGAATAATATCAAATAATTTATCTAGCTACTCTCTCTTCCAGGAGATGGAGGTTATTTATTTATATAAATTTATTTATATTTTTGGTTGCGTTGGGTCTTCGCCGCTGCGCGCGGGCTTTCTCTAGTTGCAGAGAGTGGGGGCTACTCTTCGTCGATGTGTGCGGACTTCTCCTTGCGGTGGCTTCCAGGAGATGGAGTTTAAATACCCCTTGAGTATGGGTGCACTCAGTGACTTGTTTCCAAAAGAGTAGACCATAGGAAGAGGATAAAAAGCAACTTCACAGTGGAGAAATCTGGCAAACACTACCTCACCCAGGTGATTAAAGGTAACACCATCAGTGATAAGTCATGTTGACAGCATATACTTTTGATATGGTGTGATGGGAATGGCACTTTACTTCTGTAGTCTTCTTCCCAAGAACACATTACTCTTGTCTAATTATGCCAAAGACATCAGAGAAATTCCAACTGAAGGATATTCTACAAAGTACTTGACTAGAGGATGCTAAGGAAAATGTTGACTAATGTAATTTAGCATCCCAGATCAGATACTGGAACACAAAAAGGATGTTACAGAAAAACAAGTGAACCCCAAATAAAGTGCAGCGTTTAGTTAACAGCAATGGACTAATGCTGGTTCATTACTTGTGACAAACATACCATAGAATGTAAGATGTTAACAACAAAGGAAACTGAGTGAGAGGTATACAGGAACTCTTCGTACTATCTTGGCAACTTTTGTAAACCTACAACTATTCTAAAATTTTTAAATAATTAAAAAAAAACAAAACAAAACTGAGGCCTGCCAATAACCATGTAAGGGCGCTTGGAAGCAGATCTTCCATCAGTTGAGCCTTGAGTAACTGCAGGCCCAGCTGACACTTTTTAAAAAAAATTTAATTAATTAATTAATTTATTTATTATCTTTGGCCACGTTGGGTCTTCATTGCCGCACATGGGCTTTCTCTAGTTGTGACGAGCGGGGGCTACTCTTCGTTGCAGTGCGTGGGCTTCTCATTGCAGTGGCTTCTCTTGTTGCAGAGCATGGGCTCTAGGCGCACAGGCTTCAGTAGTTGTGGCACACGGGCTCAGTAGTTGTGGCTCACGGGCTCTAGAGCACAGGCTCAGTAGTTGTGGCTCACGGGCTTAGTTGTTCTGCGGCATGTGGGATCTTCCCAGACCAGGGCTCAAAACCGTATCCCCTGCATTGGCAGGCAGATTCTTAACCACTGCGCCACCAGGGAAGCCCCCTGTTGACACTTTTGATTGCAGCTTTATAAGAGACCCTGAGCCAGAGGCACCCATCTAAGCTGCCTTCAGGTTTCAGACCCACAGAAACAATGAAATAATAAAAGTCTGTTTTTTAAGCTGCTAAGTTTTAGAGTAATTTGTTAACAGCAATACTAAGTAATACAGCATGATTTTTTTTTTTTTTTTTTTTTTTTTGCGGTACGCGGGCCTCTCACTGCTATGGCCTCTCCTGTTGCGGAGCACAGGCTCTGGACGCGCAGGCTCAGTGGCCATGGCTCACGGGTCCAGCCGCTCCACAGCATGTGGGATCTTCCCGGACCAGGGCACGAACCCGCGTCCCCTGCATCAGCAGGCGGACTCTCAACCACTGCGCCACCAGGGAAGCCCCAGCATGATTTTTTTTTCCCCCAGTTTTACTGAGATACAATTGTTACACATTACTGTGTAAGTTTAAGGTATATAGCATAATAGTTTGACATATATATTCTGAGATGATTACTGAAGTTTAGTTAGCATCCATCACCTCTTATAAACACAATAAAAAGAGAAAGCAAAATAAGAAAAATGTTTCCTTGTAATGAGAACTTTTAGGATTTACTCTCTTAACAACTTTCATACATCATATAGTAGTGTTAATTATAGTCGTCATGCTGTATATTACAACCCTAGTACTTACTTGTAAAGTATAATTTTTTTATATATAATATTCAGAAGCAGCCACTGCAAAACATAGGGACAAGATGCAGTCAATCTGTTTGGATTATATTTCTCATTATTCCTCATTGTAAATTAATCTGTTCTCATTCCAGTTTTTACAAGAGATTCTAGACCAAATTTACCTAGCCTGAGCCTATCTCCCTAAACTATCAGAATGTAAAAGCAAAATATACGTTGGTGAATGCCAGCTATATATCCTAGCACATATTAATTTCCTACTAGACACATCCACTTGGATTGTATATGGCACCTCAAAATCAGTATACTCAAGTCCTATATTCCCTATGTCAGTTACTATCCCCACCATCAAACCCTAAACCAAAAATAACTCATCTTTGACTTTTTACTATCCATCCACAGCTTCTCTAATCAATCACTAAATCCTGCTGATAATGGCTCCTAAATATCTCAAAGACATCCTCTTATATCTATCCCAGTACCATTGTTCTAATTTAAGAGCTCATCATCTCTGCTGGGTCTTCTTTGCTAGACTGTGGTGAAAATTAGTTACTTAAATAAGTGCCTCCACCCCCAATATAACCATAGTTATTTGTACACTAAGAGGCATAGGTACATATATGAAGAAACATATTTTTATCTACCACTCAGAAGCTTAAAATCATGTGTGGGGGGAGAGGGGAATGGTGTGTTACTCTTAACGGTACAGTGTTTTCTAAGTTATCAATGTGCTTATAAAATATGAAAAGCAGTACAATAGTTTGACTTAAATTCCTTAAGTAGCTATCTTTTGTAGCTGCTTTCCCTGTTCTTCACAGCAATCCACTGGGACAGAAATAATGTTCAACACTTTTAATTATTTTCAAAAATTAGAGAAAGTGTGCTGGGTGCTTTTTTCCTTTTAAGTTGCGATTTGTTTACTTAGTAATTATTCCAATTGGATGAGACCTGTTGGTTTCCCTAATCCCAGAATGAACACTAGGGTGACTTGAAGATACAAACAAGTATCAAGAATGTAAACTGTAATTAAGTCTTGTCTTGAGAAATAATTTTGAATCATGATGGAGAAGACTACTGCTTTCTAAAGAGAGTAGATATATATGATATAAATCAAAGAACAAGCATTTCACAAAACCTTAGTAAGACAGATTTAGTGTTCAAAAGGCATTAACTACCTTAATTAGACACACTCCTAGAAACTTATTTGTGGGTTTGTTACGTTTTTAGCTTATTTGATTTTCCTGTAGATAAAAATATTGTAATCCAGTTTTTACGTTATTTCAGAATGCCAGTGGTGGTATGTGAACAACTATCTTAGCCAATTTTTAGTTAATATGCCTTCCCTCCCCCAAAAGAGTACAGTCTCTTTCAATTTCTCTTTCTTTCTTTTTCAGGCTCTGCATGGAATTTTCCTGTTTCCTTCATCTGGTGGTATAATCAGGATCACGTGTTAGCTGTCTTGTTTTCCTCTGGGCCGTGTGGGTACTTCTATTTCCTTCTCCTTTTTCATCTCTTCTCTCATTTTGGCCTCTAACAAGACCCTCTGCAGGGTCCCTCTGATCTCTGTAGTAATAGGAAAGCACTGAAATGACGAAAAGGAAGACAAAGAGAGAGAGAAAAAAAAAGCAGCTACGAGTCCTTAGTTCTAACCATCTCTATGGAAACAATTCCACAGAGACCAATCTGGAAACAATTCAGTACGGACCACTGGAGCAATGGTGAGCCAATCTCACCAAGCCTTACAGGACTCAACTTGCAAATGAGAATAGTTGATAGACTTTTTTTTTTGAGAAAAGTAATAAAATAGGAAGCCAAATAAAAATTAAGTTTACCCCTATATAACATACTTTTTTTTAAACTCAAAACTTCCTACTTGCTGTAATAATAAAAAAATCAAAGGCATGCATGTGCTAATTTCAAGTCCTTCCCAAGCATTCACACTGGCAAACAGCAGAATGCCCAATACAACGAAATGTGGCCAAAAAAACAAAGAAAGCATTGCAGTTTGGTGGTGAAAAGTCTTAAGAATGATTTTAGGATTATGGCCCACAACAATAAAAATATGTGGAGAGAATGCCAAACTCATTCAGGCAGTAAACAGATTGTTTGAATTCACGCAAGGGGTAAAAGGGATTACAGAATTCCATCTACCAAATCAGACTGAAAGACAGAAAGGATAAAGTAGTGATGTAATTTGAATCCAGGGAAGAACTCCACCTGAAGCGGGAGCTTGGAGTCTTACTAATAAAGCAATTATTAGAGAGAGAAAAGAAAGCTCCCCCGACACCCTCACAGCGTCAGACACCAAGATACCAAGTTTCAGTCCTGTTCAAAAGTCTCCAGCCAATAAACCGTTAACTGCAGGTCTCCAGAGATGCTAACTGCAGTGTTAGTTAGAAATAACTTCAATTTGGGGACTTCCCTGACAGTCCAGTGGTTAAGACTTCGCCTTCCAATACAGGGGGTGCGGGTTCGATCCCTGGTCAGGGAGCTAAGATCCCACATGACTTGGGGCTAAAAAACCAAAACATAAAACAGAAGCAATATTGTAACAAATTCAATACTTTAAAAATGGTCCACATCGGGCTTCCCTGGTGGCGCAGTGGTTGAGAGTCCGCCTGCCGATGCAGGGAACACGGGTTTGTGCCCCGGCCTAGGAAGCTCCCACATGCCGCGGAGCGGCTAGGCCCCTGAGCCATGGCCGCTGAGCCTGTGCGTCCGGAGCCTGTGCTCAGCAACAGGAGAGGCCACAACAGTGGCCGCGTAACGCAAAAAAAAAAAAAAGATCCACTTCTTAAAAAAAAAGAAGTAACTTCATTTGGCCTAAAATGATGTTTGTTCCCTTAAAGGTTATTTACATCCCCAGGTAGGTACATAGTGCTTTAAGACCCTAAGCCCCTGGAGTAAAAACCACTTGGGTTTAAATCCTAGCTTCTGCCACTAGGTGTATGACCTTGGGCAACTTTTTACATTTCTCTAGAACTCAGGCATACCATCTGTAAAGCAGGGATAATAATAATTATTTTTCAGGGTTATAAAGAGTCAGTGAATTGAGCACAGCACCTAGCTCAAGCAAGCTCGCAATAATTGTGAGCTATCCTTATTACATTATCCAGTTTCGTTTTTCTATCTCTTGTAAATGATGACATTGCCCCTTCTCCCTTTCTCTAAGGGTTATTTTGAGGGAGTGGTCTCAAGAAAGACAGTAGGGCATTATGACCCAGACAATTCTTACTGTCGCACACTTGCCTTACGCAGGTTTGAGAATGAATTAAAGCCACGAAATGGAAGTTTCCATTATATGACGGTAACTGGCCTCCTGTCTCCACCCTACACACTGCAAACCTCATGAAAGAAATTATTCAAGCTTCTCCACTGCTAATACCCCTTGCGCCCCCTCATCCCACTCTCGACGGGCTTCCTTAGTGCCTGTAGTACAAAGTACAAAGTCTTTGGATACTGAAGGTGTACAACTTAGGTTCGTCCACATTTGCAACCTTCGGGAACATTCGTGTACTCTAACTCATTTCCTTCTCTCCCTCGCATTTGACATACGTTCCTTCGTTTGCACTTTAACTTGCATTGATCTCGGTACCAGGACTGCCCTCCACTCTTACAGAAATTAGACTTGCTTGTTTTTTGGGTTTTGTTTTTGTTTTTCCCTAAAAGCTGTCACTAGGAACCTCGGTGGTATGCGAGTCTGCACAACCAAAAATTATTTATTAGGCGTCACTTGTTCGCGCAATTTTCAAGAATGCAAAGCAGTATTCAGAAAACAACCCGAAATCGGGTGCCTCAAGCGGCTGATGGGTCACTGAGATTACAAAATGGGAGACATTACAGGTGAGAGAAAATGCGAAAGCGAGAACAGGAAGCGAGGAGTGATCTGCAGGGAAACTTCAAGCATGAACAGCCTCCCCCTCGCCCCCAACGAGGGCCACGTTGGGGCGGCTGGGCCGGCAGTGCCAAAGCCGGGGGAAGGAGCCCCAGCCCAAGAACCTAAATCAGGGCCTGGTGGACACTCTCGTATCTTCCCAGCTGAGAAGCCCTACTATTTTTACCGCATAATGCAAACATGGTGGACAAGAAATGCCCTCCCCACGTTTGGCAGCCGAACCACGTGGCTCCCTTTCCACGCAGGTGACGCTGAGGTAGGGGCGGGGCCTTTACCGAACTTGTTCTTGGTGCGGCAGAGCAGCAGAGAACTTTTCCAAACCCCGACGCCACGGTTCCTGCAACACAGGACCACTATTGCCTCTTCACATCCTCCCCGAGAGAGCAGAAAGGTGACCTCTGAGGATCTGATAGTTTTATGGGAAGCAAAAAGGTGGAGTTCGCAACCTCTTTCTTTAACTGGACTACCTCTGGGCTCCTCTCCACCTCTCCCCCCAACAACCGGGCTTCCCACCAACGCGCAAGCGCACTTCCTGCCGTCCGCTCCAAGGCTGGGCCGACTCTCTTGTCTCGCGTGAGTGGGGCCTGCCGGTCTTCCTCGCTCTCGCTCCACCCCCTCCTCCTCGCTCGCTCTCTCCCATCCCCCCAAGCCAGTCGCTCTGCTGCGCAGCTCCCTTAGCGGTTGCCGCCGCCGGAGACGGTTGGAAGAACCGTTGTGGGAACGCTGCACGGGGCGGGCGACTTCTCCCTGCTCACGACCGGACCCCCTGAGCACCGGAGTCGGTGCTACTGTCGCCCGACAGGGTATCTGAAGTAAAAGGGGGTAGGTTGGGCTGGTTTCGAGAGCGGAGTCGGGAGAAGGACGAAAGAGCGACTGGGAGGGGGTGGGGCTGCGGGGGGGAAGTGTGGAGGTCGCCGCTCGGAGGCGGCCAGGCTGCGCCTCCTAGGCGATCTCCCACTTCAAGGAGGGCGGCCTGCCGGGGGGAGGGTTTACTCAGGTGGAATTCAGTGAACGAAACCGAGCCCCGAAGTGGGGGGGTCATCCAGCACTTCTCCTTTCCCTGCTGGTTTGGCCTCCGCCATTTTGGGTACGGCGGCGCGGCCACCTCAGCTTCCCGCCCTTCTCCTCTCTTTCTGTTTTTTGCCCCTCAGCTTCCGAAAACTGATTTATAAGTCCGGGGGGTGGTTAAAGGTCCGTGGAAGGGATGAGGGTGGGGAAGGAAGCGAGCAGGGAAAGGCTGGGCACTTGGGCGGCGGGAGGATCTGGGCCGTCGGGCGCGCTCCCGATGGAAATGGCGCCAGATGGGCCTGGCCTCCCACCGCGGCCTCCCTTCCTCCGCAGTCTCGGCTGGGCTACCTGGGCCGGCGGGACTGCGAGTGACTTCTGACGCAGATTCCCAAGATGAGAGAGGCTGGAGCTGGGGGAGGAAAGCCAATGGCGACGAAGGCGCTCAACTCCCAAATCCAGGACAAAGGAGCCAGACGGCCTCCTTTGTAATTCCGCCGCCCGGTGGCGAAGGTTTTTAAGCCAGGCTTGGCTGCCGGGCGGGGAGGGGGGGAAGGGGCGTACTCTCCCTAGCTCTTTGGTCTCTAGGGCAGCTAGATAAACGAAAAGTCTCCGGGGCGGAATAAAGGACGCTTAGCCGGCCCTTATAGTCCAGATTTGGAACTTCGAAAAGAGTACGTACTCATTTTCCAAAGGGTTTTATTTTCCACGCTTCTCTTAAACGTATCGAAAGACTTTGTGGGTAATTGTTTTGTAAGCAGAAAAGCGGGTGACTTACCAGATAGGAATGTGAAATGGACTTATTTCAAATAGGTCGTCTGGATCCAGTGAACTGTGGAACCAGGCTTTTGGAACCTGTGGGCGGGGGTGGGATGGTTTAGCAGTGGTTTTGTGTAGTTTGGTAAATATTGATTGGGTTAGAATTTAAGTAAGGAGTTTTATTTTGGGGGAACGGTTGTTAAAACACAATCAGTGATGGCAAAACTGTGTATAGGAATTGAATGATTAAATCTCCAAGGGTTGGATTTTCTGCAGAGATTGTTTGGGGATTAAGGCTGTAGAAGTAAGATACTTCAAAATACAGTTAGGGTTTATTTTCTTTTGGTAGCTAAGCATGTTTTCTATTTGGTGTAGGGCTGTAGTAACGTTTTGCCCAAGAAAATAAGCCTGCTCAACAGAAAGACAAACTGCAAGTTCAGTCATGTGATGCTGTGATGATTTTCGGTCCTTAGAACAGTCGGAGAACTGGTTCTGTAATTTTCACTGAAGACCATACAAAAGGGACAGGCAGGCTATTTTTCCAGCTTTAAAAACAAAAAACTCTTCCTGTTGTTGGAGATGTTTTATGATTCTTGTGGACTTTGAAAAGACAGCCCAGAGTTTTCTATACTAGTTTCCTAGTATGTGATGTAACAGTTTCCCTGATTGGATTACTCTAGAAACCTTTTTTTCTGCCCTCTTTTTCATCTGCATCATAATCTGGAAATCCATCTAATTGCCTTTATATTTTTAATAACTGTGTTCTGGTGTTCTTGGCTGAACTGCAGTGGCTGGTAACATTGTTCTAGAGAAGAACTTGATCATTTTAGAGACCTCACCACCTTTAGGTACTAGAGGTGTCTCTAATTTTGTTTTTATTTGAAATTAATGATGGGACTTCCCTGGCGGTCCAGTGGTTAAGACGCCGCGCTCCTAATGCAGCGGGCACGGGTTCCATCCCTGGTCAGGGAACTAAGATCCCACATGCCTCATGGTATGGCCAAAAAAAATTAAAAATTCAGTTAAGGAGCAAGCACAGTGAAAGGGAAATGATGTAAAATTACCATGTTAAGCATTTCATCACCACTTATTGACCAAATTTTGAAGTTCCTTCTCATCTTTTTAGCAGCAGTGGACTACCATTTAGAAAGTTATTAATGCATCAAACTCTTACTGTATGTATTATACTTAGGAAAATAGTATATGCCTCTATGTTATAAAGGAATTTTATCTCTTGGCCTCTGTTAGATGCTTTTTCTGAACAGCTTTGGGATACAGTTCACATACCATAGACTTCACCCATTTAAAATCACACAACATGTGGTCTTTTGTGACTGGCTTTTTTCACTTAGCATAATGTTTAGGAAATTATATTTAAAATCTCATATAGAACTGACTGAAGTTATTTTAGTATTTCAACTGCTGGTATTTTAATTGGTGCTAACACTAGGAATTCTTTAAAAAGCATTGTGATTAGCCATGACACTGTTACGAAGAAAGGTTGAGGTGGATTATCCTGAATAATTAGGAAATGCCATTTAGGTAGTTGCCGACAGCTTTATTAAGGTATTAGAGCAGATTGTCTTTTTTTATGTGTTTAGAGTTCGTCTTGGTTTTGTTTTGTAAATAGAATTCTAGGTTCAAATTTTGAGTTTTGAAGAGATAGTAGAGTATGGCTTTCTTTGTTGTGTACTCTTCATAAACATGGGATGGAAAGTCACCCTATAAAATAGTTTGTCTTCGAATCTGCTTAATTTATCCTGATTTAGAATTGTGTTAACAGCTTGGTATTTTTTTATAGGCTATGTTTGTTGTTTTTATATAGGTCTCATTGATATAGGCTGATCCAAAAATCAGAACTAGTTTGCTTGCCTAGTATTTCTTGGAAAGTGCTAATAAGATTTATAGTAAAGATACGTCAGTTTTTGTTTTTGGTATTTGTTACTGAAACAGTACCTTTACGTTGAAAAAAAGGAATGTTCTAAATGAAATAAAACCACCATATCTACGGTCTTTTCACAACAGATTAGATTGGCTTTTCGAAGTTCTTAAGTTTTTCATGAGGAAGTTAATATTTGAGGTTAGAGTCTCCCTATTTTTTCCTATTCTGTTCTTAAATTCCCCTTTGTAGAAAACAGTTTTTAGGTTGCTGACAGTTTTTGTTAAGAAAACGATAAAGATCTCCAAAATGTCTCAATTTTTTTCTGCAAGTCTACTTTCAGGGTGACTCTAGAGCTATTTTTTTAATTGTCTAGCTAATCACATATCCTAGTAAACATTTCCAGAGACCCCTTTTTTTCTTCTTTCTCTCTGCTTTAGACAGTTCCTAAGGACACTTGAAAACTTAAGCCTTTGTTGACTTTGAAAAAGACTTGTTAACAGTCCTTATTTCCTTTCAAGATTCAGGGTGGTTTCCTATCCTTTAAGGTTCAGTTATTTTGTTTGTGGGTTATTTCATTAGTTTTACAGGGCCCCTTAAAATCCAATAACAATGGCCACCATTGAATGATTACCATGTTGCAGACCAAGCACGAATTCCTTAACAGTCCAGTGAGGTATAAGTACCACTGCTGCACTTTACAGTTAAATGCAGAGGTTAAGTAGTTTGCTTAAATTAAGTAGCCAGTGAGTGGCAGACTAGGGATTCAAACCCAGGGTTTCCTTTCTCTTAAAAGTTCTTCCCAGTTATTTTTGTGCATAATAATTAGTTGTAATGTCAGATAAAAATTTGCATTCCTATTTTGAACATCTGTGCCTAGAGTGGCACTTAGCGTTCAAAAAAAATAGGGAAACAAGTACCAGATGTGATTCACGTGATTCGTATGCCAGAGGTATTTGCTTAATAACCACATTTGGATAATTTCTACATTAGCTTGTTTTAAATGTGTGGATTCTAGGGAAAAAATTTTACTCTTTTGAGATGCTACCCCTAACAGTTGCACTGATAATTACATTGTGTGAAATTAAATATTAGTGAATACTGTTTATATGAAATATAATCCTCAAGCTTAAAGGAATCAAGTGAACAAATTGTTTTGTTTACAGGGGAGGAGGTGGTGAGGGAAAGGTTTGAAATATTCAGGTGAGTAGGATTCCTACAGCTGCATAGTGAAATTTATAAGATGTGGTAAGTTTCTGCAGCTGAAGGACTTCTGCATTAACCTCTTTAAAATGTTCGGGAATTTTAAAAGAAAAGATGATTGTCTCTTGGGAAGGGAATTTGGTGGATGGGTTCTTATTTTGGGGGGGAATGAGGGTGTCTGGTACCGTTTTTAATACTTTTTGAATGTGATTGCATTACTTTTTTTAAAGTTCTGTTTAAAGTAGTGAGTAAACTGGTTTTTTTTTTTTTTTTTTTTTTTTTTTTTTTTTTTTTTTTTTTTTAAACTGGTTTTAAATATTACTGTCTTCAATAATTTCTAAACAGGTGGCTTCAAAAAACTGAAAGCCATTCACTTTTGAGTGCCTTTTTATCTCAGTTTTAAAAGTCAGCCTAATTAACTCAGTAATTGTAAAACTTGCTTTTGGGGAGTGTTTAAATCAGGTTTAAACACAGATAGGAATTTTTCCCCCTTCGAAAACAATTTGGTGTGTTCAGAATTATAGTGCATCTATTAAGTTGAGACTTTTAATACCATTTTTCCAACATCAAAGGAGGATACTCATTGTACTTGTGACTTAGGCTCTTACTGTGAATGAATGATGGTACTATATACAACTTTTGGGTAATTAAGTTTTAAAGAATTTGCATAACTATTCAAGTGAATAATAAAACGTGGAAAATTTGAGATGTGAGGAAGAGGCTAGAGTTGACATTAAGATGACAGGGTGAAGAAATAGAGTTTGAAGACTGATGGTGGAATTATGTAAGTTTTCTTAAAATTGGTTAATATATAATATTTGATACTTAGAAATTCAGTACTTTGGTGGTGGGGGGGGGTTCAGGTTTCACTGCCTTTTCGCAGTCTTTTTGTCTACCCCCAAATAGAAAGGTGTTGTACCGTTGTATCGTGATGCTGTCACTGAAGTCACTGAACCATAGTTAACATTTCTTGTTGTGCACCCACTGAGAGGTGTTTCTTCAGTACCTCTGGCAAGAGTGTATTTTGATTGACTGCTTTATGTGCTTGTTTATTTTTTATAGCATTTAAATCAAACGGTATTGAGATGGATTGGGTTATGAAACATAATGGTCCAAATGACGCTAGTGATGGGACAGTACGACTTCGTGGACTGCCATTTGGTTGCAGCAAAGAGGAAATAGTTCAGTTCTTTCAAGGTACCTCTAGTATTAGTCAAAGTTTAGTAGTATTTTAATTTTATATTTCTATTGCTCAGTTTTTAATTTGTAAAACCCATTTGTTTGGGGGACTTCTTGATTTGAGTATATCTGGGTTAATGTATTAAGTTACGAAATGTGCTCCAGTTAATATTCAATACAGAATGTGTAAAAATATATAAAACCTAGCTAATACGCAATAAACTTGAGAGTAATTATGTGTGATGAAATGAATCATGAATTAGCATATGGAGCGTAGTTAAGTTTGATTTTTTTTTTCCATGTAATATTAGGTGGGCTTTTAGAGTGTGTGTGTGTAATTTTAAAAGACGTTGGTCGCAGAGAAATTTTTATGTAATCCAATAATATTTGAAAAAAATCTTCCTTTTATATTATGGGGTGATGGGAAAACTAAGCTTTTTTGTTTTGTTTTGTTTAGACTTGTTTTAAATATTTGATTCAGATGGGAATGTTTCAGCCTTTAACACTGTTCCCCTTGATGGGGTTATTTGTCCTTGGGTTAAAGGGTTGGAAATCGTGCCAAATGGGATAACATTGACGATGGACTACCAGGGGAGAAGCACAGGGGAGGCCTTCGTGCAGTTTGCTTCAAAGGAGATAGCAGAAAATGCTCTGGGGAAACACAAGGAAAGAATAGGGCACAGGTGGGGATGGAGAGTTTGGGATGGTGTTAAATTTTTATTTTTGGGGGTTGTGGGTCACTATTGCTTAAATGGGGGGGTAACAGTAACATTTTTCTGGGGTAGTTTAAAAGAATTGATAATTATCTAAATTTAACTTGGAAACTACAGATTTGGGTGGGGAATTAATGCTATAATAGTTTGCTTAAATTAAAATTAGATTGTTTCCATTTTTTGTAGGATGTTGTTGATAAATGCTTTTGTATAATCACCTGTTTTCTCTAAACACCTATTACATACTAAAGGAAACAAGCTTAAAATTATTTTGTGAATTGTTTTCAAATGATTTGTATGTAAAACTTAAATATTAATTATTTAAGTTTGTAGGTGTAAAAAATGTTAACTTTTGATGTATTTAGGCAATTTAAATTGGGTTATATCTAGATGTAGAAAAACTTACTGCATTTTGCCCAATATTTTATTTACTCTAGTACGTTTATGCTGAAACCTGTACCTTAAACCATTTTCAAATAGGTATATTGAGATCTTCAGAAGTAGCAGGAGTGAAATCAAAGGATTTTATGATCCACCAAGAAGATTGCTGGGCCAGCGACCGGGACCATATGATAGACCAATAGGAGGAAGAGGGGGTTATTATGGAGCTGGGCGTGGAAGTATGTATGACAGAATGCGACGAGGAGGTGATGGATATGATGGTGGTATGTGTATCTAATGAACAAAGGTTCTGTTGTCATTTTCTTAATGTTCCTGACACTTTGTCAAGAAATACAGAAATGGCAGTAATTCAGTACCTACTAGGTTTTAAAACCTGTTCATGAAAAGATGGATTCCCATGGCCAGCTATGGGACTTGATTGATGCACATATTGGCACCTGGTTTACTTAACACAAAAATTTTTTAAAGATTGTTACGTTTTGACATTTTCTGTTTGGCATCAGGGTGAAAATTAATTTTGATGTCTAAATGTATCCTTTTCATATTTTTAATTTCCACTAAGTGTTAACTGATTTTTTCATATGCACTAAGTAGGAAGTTGCAAACTTTGTGGGAGGGCGGAGTTGCCAGACTGCTTGCCACAAAACATGCTTTTGTAAACTGGATTATAGAATTTGTCTCTTCAAAGCTTATTCGTGTATTTCTCCTTAAATTACACAGGTTATGGAGGTTTTGATGACTATGGTGGCTATAATAATTATGGCTATGGAAATGATGGCTTTGATGACAGAATGAGAGATGGAAGAGGTAAAATATATATTAAAGACATAGTCATTTTTAGGTGAATTTCAGTATTTGCTTTACATGCACTTAGTGGTAATATAGGTGACTTGTATACAAAAGTCAACTCAGGCATATTTCAGTGCATTCCTGCATAGGGCTTTATACAGATGTATACTTACAGGAAAATTCTCCATTTGATATTTAGAACAACTGTAAGTATTAAGATTTCTTGGGATTGTCAAAGAAAGGGGTGTAAATAGGAAAAGGTGTGTATAGGGAAGAAATAATCTTTGGAAATCTTATTCTCTAGGTATGGGAGGACATGGCTATGGTGGAGCTGGTGATGCAAGCTCAGGTTTTCATGGTGGTCATTTTGTACATATGAGGGGATTACCTTTCCGTGCAACTGAAAATGACATCGCTAATGTGAGTAATTTTGGTAATTTATTAGTTACTTTATGCATAATCATAGTCTCTAAATTTTGAAAACTCTTTAATGTACTCATCTTTGTCTTTTTAGTTTTAATGTCAAAAATCCCTTTAAAAGGAAAATACATATGTCCTTACCTTCACTAGTTGATGAATGTGTGTCTGTTGTGTGCCAGCCTACATAGGATTCAAGCAAGTTAAAAGCTACATTTATAAAGTCCAGTTAATTCGTGAAAGACTGACGAGCAGAGTGGTGCTGACTGGAAGATTTTCCTTGTGTCAAGTTTTGAAAGTGTTGTAAATATGTGATAAGTCAGTAAGTTTTAGTGGTGTGGTTTAGCTTTCTAGGCTTATGTGATAATCAGAAATTGAAATGAAAATAATGGTAGTAGATGCTGCTATTACTGATTTGAAAATGGTTTGTTTCAAATTGGTTAGAGAATCAGCAAATTTTGGCCCATGGGGCCAAGTCAGTCACTGAGTAGTTGTGATAGAGACCCAGTGGCCTACAAAGCTGAGGGTGTTTATTTATCAGCTAGCACTTAAAGAAAAATTTTGCTGTTGATCTTACTGAGAACCAATTGGACTAAGTTCCAGGTGCCTTTTGGGGTCACTTAAATCTGGTTAACTTGTGATTAGAACTAAATGATGTATTTTGGGAGCTCTGCATATACAGTGGGTAGGTTTATCAAACTCCATTGTTCTGAGTCATTTAACACCCAATTTCTCTGCATATGTCAGTCTCAGGTGACTTTTTTCAAACAATTTTGAAATACCTTTCTTGGGAGTGGGCTAGGGGAGCTTACTCTTCTCCCTCTCAGTATAGTAAGGAAAATATGGCTTTTTCATTTGTTTAAGGTAAACTGTTCTCTAACTTAGAAATGTTTTCTAAATTTAATATCCTCTGGCTTATTTTAAAAGAGATCTCTTCTTTTGCATTTGTTTTAATATACTTAAAACCAAAGTGTGGTAATTGGCTTTCAATAATTTATATAGAAAAGTAAAATAAGTGTTTTCTTTAGTTCTTCTCACCACTAAATCCAATCCGAGTGCATATTGATATTGGAGCTGATGGCAGAGCAACAGGAGAAGCAGATGTAGAGTTTGTGACACATGAAGATGCAGTAGCTGCCATGTCTAAAGATAAGAATAACATGCGTAAGTGGTATAACTTTCTTATTTGTGATTCCTCAAATGTAAGAGGTTCTGGGATCTGTAGGTAACTCTTAGCAGTCTGGGGCCTGAAACCATGTGGCCTCTAGTAAGTTCAGACTTCAGTGGCTTCCTAGGGGGCTTTTTATTGAAGTTTACTCAGACTCTTAATACTTGACAGATTATTAGAGTTTAAGTTACTAAAGAGAAAAAAATACGTATGTTTTTTGTACTTGCCTGAGTTTCTTGCCATTTGCAAATTGTTTAACGTATTCGTTGATAACTTGAGTAACTTATTCCTGCATGTCATCAAATCTGTTTTTAAGCCATTAAATTTTAAACTCCACTAGTGATTCCCAAATCTGGCCACACATCAGTCACTTGATATTAATAAGTTGTTCCAGACCCTACCCTCAAGCTACCCTCAATATTCTAATTCAATACTATGAATGGGCCTGGAATATATTCTTAAGACATATACCAGTAGGTTCTAAAATAATGTCAGCCCTTTTATAGATAAGGAAACTGAGGTGTCAAACACTTGTTACTTGTTCAAGCTTAAACAGTTTGAACAAAACTTAGATTTTAGTCCTATCTGGCCTTCACTTTGTCACTCCACTAGGAATTTGCAAGCATACTTTTTCAAGTTAGTATCAGCCATTCAACCTTTTCACACTTCTTCTGATAAATTTGATCCATCATTCCTTTCTCCCACATTACTTTTTTTCCCCTAAAGAACATCGATACATTGAACTCTTCTTGAATTCAACTCCTGGAGGCGGCTCTGGAATGGGAGGTTCTGGAATGGGAGCCTATGGCAGAGATGGAATGGGTATGTAAAGTTTTTAAAATAAGCTGACTTAGACACTTAGCAGTCAGTCTCAAACTTTTTTTCTTTTTTTTTAAGATAATCAGGGAGGCTATGGATCTGTTGGAAGAATGGGAATGGGGAACAATTACAGTGGAGGATATGGTACTCCGGATGGCCTGGGTGGTTATGGTAAGTGTCTGATTACTCTGGTTCAGTTTGTGTTAGTCCCCTTATGTGGTGCAGAGTTAAAGTTCATTTATTGTTCTTTTTTAAAAAAATATTTATTTACTTATTTGGTTGCGCTGGGCCTTATTAGTTGCAGCAGGTGGGCTCCTTAGTTGTGGTTCACTGGCTCCTTAATTGCAGCATGCTTGTGGGATCTAGTTCCCTGACCAGGGATTGAACCTGGGCCCCCTCTATTGGGAGCGTGGAGTCTTACTGTGCCACCAGTGAAGTCCCTTTTTTTTTTTGTTTTCTTTTTTAATTGGAGTATAGTTGATTTACAATGTTGTGTATATTTTTAATATCTTACGCATTTATATCTTCTAAACGGTTCTTAATGTCTTTTTTTCCCTAAGGCCGTGGTGGTGGAGGCAGTGGCGGTTACTATGGGCAAGGTGGCATGAGTGGAGGTGGATGGCGTGGGATGTACTGAAGCATAACCACCGATATAAAAGTCCTGACAACAGCATCTGGTCTACTAGACTTTCTTACAGATTTAATTTCTTTTGTATTTTAAGAACTTTATAATGACTGAAGGAATGTGTTTTCAAACTATTATTTGGTAAAGCAACAGATTGTGATGGGAAAATCTGTTTTCTGTAGGTTTTATTTGTTGCATACTTTGACTTAAAAAAATAAATTTTTATATTCAAACCACTGATGTTGATACTTTTTATATACTAGCTACTCCTGAGGATGTGCTGCTTTCATAAGATTTGGGTTGATGTATTTTACTATTAGCTCTACAAGAAGTAGTTTAGTGTAATCTTAGAGGACAGTGGTTCACCTCTGCATAAACTACAAGTCTTAATAAGCAGACATCTAGAATAGAGCTTGGAAAATAATTAGTGTAACTCTTTAATAATTTCTCCTTGACAATACTGTAAATATAAAACCTTAAAGATGAATTTAGGTGGCTTCAGGAGTATAAATTCAGCTAATTCTATATTCTTTTTCAAAAGTCATTTATCAGGCATAGCTCTGAAGTGTTAATGATCTAAGAGGTATCTGGCTATATGAATATTCATAATTGTGTTACCTGCAGATGGGAGTGTTTAAGTTTAAATTCTAGCCCTAGATTTTAGAATAAATCCCCTCAGCACTTGACTGACGTACCAAAAAAATGTTTCCCAAAAGTGATAGTTGTAAGTTCTCAAAATGTCTTAGACTAAGTTAAGGTTCTCAGTGACATGAGCATTCAGTGCAAGTACAAAGATATTTACCATGGAGTATAATTAATTCTCACAGATGTATTTTCAGCTTCCAGCCCAATAGTTAAAGCATATGGTTTTTTAATAACAACTGTATAGATGACTACTTTAAAAAAAAATGTAAGACACAAGTCCATGTCTTGAGAGTCTTGCGATTGGATTTTGCATCTGATGACATGTTTGGAGTTTTAGAGCCATTGTGTTAAAAAATTATATGTAGCAAGGAAAAGGTGCTTTTTTACTTTTAATCCCTTTGATCAATATGGCTTTTTTCCAAATTGGCTAATGGATCAAAATGAAACCTGTCAATGTGAATTCAGTTATTGAACTTGTTACTTGTTTTTGCTAGAAATGTTATTAATGTAATAAATATCATTGTGGGAGATAAGAGTAATGGCGTCTGTCCTAGAATGCTTTGTGTCAGTTACTGATTATAAATCAAATTGGTAGAAGGTACTGTGTCTAATTGAAGATTAGACAGAGTGACTAAGGAATGATTTCTCCTTGTTAGAGAAGGCAGCTTGATAATGTAAGTGGAGCCTGTCGACTGGAGTAGTGATTCATCTTATTGCCTGTACTCCCTTAATTACCTATTTAAGTACTAGGCTCATACCACTTTTTAAAAAAAGATGACGTGCTTTTATTTCCCCAGGATTACCCTATTAAAACGTACGCCTTCTAAAGTGGGCTAATTTTTCAGATCTTTTATTTATATAAAATTCACATTTTAAAACTGTGGATAGAAGAATTACAATCACAATTCCTTGGCACCATGATAGCATTACTGTGGTAGTACTCCTAGATGAGGGAATGGTATGTGAAGTTCACAAAGTACAAACTGACAGTTCTGTAACATAAAATCCAAAATAAGTAGAATGGTTTCTAGATAAAAGTCAAAACAAAATGGAGCAACTTGTATTACTGTCATAAAAGCCTGCCTACAAACAGCCCAAATCAACGGTGATGACATGAGTTTTGAGTGGCAAAGAATTTAAAGGGGGACTAAAAATCGTGGTTTATTTGTTGAATGAAACCAGCCTTGGAATTTAAGAAAAATCACATTTTAAATTTAAGCAGTTATAAAAAACAGTATTTGAAACTTTTCATTTTTGCTTATTCTCATTTTCAGCAATCATAAAAATGTTAATCCAATCCCATCAGTACAAAATAGTTCCAAGAATATAATTCATGTCTCAAATATTCCTATCAGAGCATTAAGGACCACCTATAAATCAGTATGTCAGTTCAAACTGAACACTGAAAACTGGATTAGGGAGAAGATAAATCCGAAAGTAAAACAATGGTTTCATACTTTGGCAATTTAGAAAGTTAAATAATTTTAAACTTCAATGGAAGAATGTACTCTGAGGAAACAATTCTATAGAATAAGCAACCATATCCTAGCGGGGAGGGAGGTAGCCATGATTCATTAATGCTCTTAGGAGTAATGTAGATACCTATGACATGTTTAAAAGGTTCTCAGACTTAAAGTGCATGATTTAAATTAGGCTTAAAAGTAGAACCCCAAGTGGTGAGGCTGTTCAAATGGTTAATTATACAAGGGTAACTGGATTAAATTCTTGCTATGGCAGGGATTAGTGTTTATTGACGTTCATGCTTTAAATAGTTCAAATATGAATTTAATGGCAGGGCTGAAACTACATCTTTACCCTAGGCCCTGGCTTGGAGGTGCTCAGTAAATGGTAAATATTTTATTCTGTACATATACTGTAGGAGTAGACTGCTACAGTGTAATGCTTCCTAAAAGTTAGTGGAATGGAAACATAATACAGAATTTTTTTACTCAAGACTGTCATATTAAAAGCAAAGTTTTATTGCACTTTAGACTTCTTAAATGCTTAGGCGAGAATCAAATCAGCCTGTAATCCCTGCTACTACATTTTTTTTCTGGGGAAGGGTTTATGTTTTGACTTTCAAAGGGGGTGTGAGTCCTCCCGAAGAAGTGCATATGGAATTTTAACTTACTTTCAAAATAAAAAGTTTTCAGGCAAAATAATACCTCTGTAACGCACTGTTATCTGAAAGTTATCAGCAAATGTCACATTGACTTTTTAGAGAAGGAAGGCCTTTTCTAACGCAAAATGGGCAGAGGAAGGCAGAGCAAATAAATATTGTGAAATCTTACCAAGGTAATGAAAAATGTGTTGAAATATAAATGCTTCTAAAATGTGCATTTCCAATTTTTCAGAACTGTGAAGCTTTAAAGTGCATTAAGAAAATTACAGGCACCATCAAATATCAGTTTGACAATCTGGAGAATAAAACAATCTGAATTCAGCCCTATTTTTAAGGTCTTTACAAAATAAGGCAAATGTGTTAGCTATGCTATCTGACCTCTCAATGGCGTTAAGAAAAGAGTTACATGATTACTACATCAGGAAATAGGATAAAGTTACTGTAAAGCATGCCCTATCAAATTCTTTCTGAATTACAGTGGGGGAGGAAATGTCAAATTATACAATTTATAATTCCCGTGAGTTGAATATGTGGACAGTAAAACTGGTACCAGTGCTGTCTGAAAGCTGCTTAAGAGGGACTGTCTGAATACACTGTATACACGTTCATACATAACATTCATCGTAGGTACTTTTCATACATAAGAATTTAGTTCTGGAGTATTATGGCAAGTTAGATGAGCATCTCTGAATCAGTAATGCATGACAGGAATCACAAACCCGTACTGGCTTTGGTGAAGAAGGCAAAGGCAGTTCGTTGTCAGAGCAAGCATTACAGAAAATTTCCCCACAGTTTCTACAGTGGTGCTATTAAATGGAAAAATCAGAGAAAAAAATTTTGAATAAAATTAGCCATATTTGCAACATAACTTTTGGACTCACTTCCTATCTCCCTTACCTTTCTCTTAGAGAGTGAGAATTCCTTTTCACAAAGTTTACAATGTGTTGCTTCTTTGTCTTTCAACCAAACCAGTCCCTAGTAGGAAAAATACAAATATTAATGCTCAAGTTGGTAACAAAGTTACATGTGAAAATATTTTCAACTAAGAGCATTTTATAGGAATAGATATGTAGATTAACCAAAAATGAGTCCTTTTCTTTGAAATAGTTGTAGATTTAACAAGTGTGGAATTTGCTTCAAAATAATCTGGGTGAGGAAGAAGGGATGTGGGTTGAATATAAATAAAGCAAGGTTGGCCATATATTGATAAATAGTGAAACTGGGTCATGGTTCATTTTATTCTCTTTACAACAGAATATTTGAACATTAACATGACAAATGTTTTTAACAAAAATCTATTATGGAAAGTAATTCTCTTTAAGGAAAGAACCCTAGTAAACCTACATCGTTGGAAATGCCTCATAGATTAACTGTGTGGTTTCCTTTACTCATAGAACTACCTGTTAGATCTGTGGGAAAGAACTACAAAACAGAGCTGCCAAGTAAACTATGAAAAACGTAACAGTCAAACTTTTTATCTTAGGTATTGGCATATCCCAATGATCTGTACTGTTCTAGGGTGTGATGGCTTAGGAGTGAATGTGATTTGAACCTAATACGTTTTTAGAGGGTGTCAAATTCAGAACCAGGAAGATCCATCTCCTGACACTAAACATGGTCCTAAAGTAAATCACTTGAGGAAATTGGATCCCAAAGATTACAGGAGGGGAATTTTGAAGTGTGTCCATATATTTTTTTTTGTGGTACGCGGGCCTCTCACTGCCGTGGCCTCTCCCGTTGCGGATCACAGGCTCCGGACGCGCAGGCCCAGCAGCCATGGCTCACGGGCCCAGCCGCTCTGTGGCATGTGGGATCTTCTGGACCGGGGCAGGAACCCGTGTCTCCTGCATCGGCAGGTGGACTCAACCACTGCACCACCAGGAAGCCCGAAGTGTGTCCATATTTCATTGGAGATCAAAGAAGCCTAACTAAAAGAATTGTGGGCTGACTCACATGATAACTTATTTTTGAAAGGGCTATTTTATCTTGAAGACTATGAGTTTGGAGGAACTAAGGTAACTGGCAGTGGAAAGAATCAGAACATGTGAAATTCCTTAAAAATTTATTGACTTAACTTTGTGTTACACATAATTTAAAAAAAAAAACCCTTTACACTTAAAAAAAAAAAAAAAAGGAAAGAACCCTAAAGAATATCCAGTCCAGAAACACTGAAGGATAAATTTTCATTATGTGAAATGCATGAGTCTGGCATTATGTATATATACCTTATATACAGCAAATCCACAAAATTTGAAGAGATTTTGGAAATCAGATGATTGATTTTGTTATTTTAGGTAAGACTTCACCTTAAATTCAGTTCTACACTGCTATTAATTTCCCTCACCTTCTGTAACTCACAAATTTAATAGTTACTATGTAAACTTTAGTGGCAAATATAAGTAGTGTCGAACAGGTGGGAAGTTAACTTGATACCTAAAATTTCTAACTTGACCCATTCTTTCTTTGTTGTTGTCGTTGATTTAAATTGAAAACAATTATTGAAGAATTTGGAGGGAAAATTTTGACACATTCTTAACTAACCAAGCTCTTGGCTAGAAAAAGCATTTTTTTTTTCCCTTGTGAAAGCAACTTTGTTAGGTTGTGCCCATTTTATTTCAAGAAGACCTAAGTGAAAGAAGAGTCCTCTGCTTCTGATTAATCTCATCACATCTCCCTTTCAGAAACAGCCCAGGCTAAGCTACATTGCCACTGCTTCCAAAGAACCAAGTATATCTGATTACCACTTGGGAGATGGAACAAGTGCCACCTACAACAGTGTACCTCTAAGGCATAAGACCTTTACCAGCTAATGAGAGAAAAGTCTTCCAAGCAGAAGAGCCCACAGACATATTTCTCAAAAGCCTGAGTTGTCTTGAAAGCCTTTTCTACCTGACAGAGTTCTTTGAAGAAAGTGAGACAAGGACTAAGTATTCACAGATCAAGGTCACAAGGTTAATATCAGCTCCTTCGAACACAGGATTGTAAGAAGTGAAGGTTTTAAAAAAAAAAAAAAAAAAAGAAAAGGGAAAAACCTAGACAGCTCATATCAGACACACCAGCAGAGTCACATGACTTGAATCGTGGAATTTTCTTTTAAATCAAGATGGGGCCGTAAAGATAATTCAATCCAACTTGAAGAACACCATAAAAAGGAAAGTGATTTGACAAATGTCCCAAAGCCACCTAGTGGAAGCAACTTTGCTTCCTGCCCAGCTATATTTGTAAGGGATGGAAAGCCTGATGTGAAGCAGATTTCCAAGCAGTATCATTTGGTTCAGAAGTAACCTTCTGACATCAGGGTTGAGCTTCCAACTTTATTTCCAGACTTATTTTAATTTGACTGAACTTACCCTGCCCCTCTCCCAAAGAGAAAAGCTGTACACTGTACGGTAAGCCTAGTGTATTAGCTGGAAGGGACCTCAGAGATCAGCACCTTCAAACTTTCATTTTACAAATAAGAAAACTTGACACCCAGACAGCTGAAGTAGCTTCCTCAACGAAACAAAGCTGTTTACAAGCAGAGCCAAAACTAGAAGGGAGCAAGCTACTGCTCAGCAAACAAATGGCTATTTTTCTCTGCCCAGTTCCAGAATGTCAGCCACACAGCTTAAACCCTCCTAACAGGATATTAGAGGATCCTTCTCTAGAGAAGGTCAACTGCCCCAGAGAGAAGTCTTGTAGGTACTAACATTGAGAAAGGATACCCATCAGTTCGGAAGTTAACAGATTTTTCTATGCTTGAGGCCTACCAGTCTATTACAACCCATCCCCATCCACCTAACCAACACACACAGGGCTTTCAAGATTTTTTTTTTGTGCCTTTTATCGAAATTGGGAGATTATCCAACATTTGAGGAAAGATTGGGGCATGAGGTACTCCAACCAAAGAACAAACCCAAGAATGGAATTCAGAAAAAACAGAATGGAAGTAGCAAAATAAAACTTTAAAGAAACTATCATGAATATCCTCAGAGATAAAATAACAGGATGCTATTTTAAAAAGGAAAACTGAGCGAATAAAAGCCTGCTGAGGGACTCCCCTGGTGGCACAGTGGTTAAGAGTCCACCTACCAATGCAGGGGACACGGGTTCGATCCCTGGTCCGGGAAGATCCCACATGCTGCGGAGCAACTAAGCCTGTGTGCCACAACTACTGAGCCTGCACTCTAGAGCCCGCGAGTCACAGCTACTGAAGCCCGTGTGCGCCTAGAGCCCGTGCTCTGCAACAAGACAAGCCACCACAATAAGCCTGCGCACCACAACTAAGAGTAGCCCCCGCTCGCCGCAACTAGAGAAAGCCCGCACACAGCAACGAAGACCCAACAGAGCCAAAAATAAATTTAAAAAAAGAGCCTGCTGAATATTAAAAATATGGTAGCAGAAATAAAAAAGTCTCACAGAAGGCTGAACCTGAATTCAACCAAGCCTTTAGATTTAATTTCCAGTTTACAGGCTTAAATAAGGGGCTAGAGTAACAAATTTAAGACTACTATGAACAAGCAATCAGATAAAATCTGAAATGTGAGAAACTGTAGGACAGCTGTTCCAGACCCATCAACTGGACAATAGCAAGGACCAAAAAAAAAAGACAAAGTCAAATATAAATCCATTTTCATACATATAAAAACAGGGAAATCTGGATAATATTTTGTTAAAGCTAGACATGAATGATAAAACTATAAGAAAAACAACATAATAGAGGACTGTTACTACAGGGAGGGGAATGCAATCAGGGAGCACACATGTTCTATTATAAGCTAAAACAGAGTATGCCAGTGTTTTTTTTGTTGTTGCGGTACGCGGGCCTCTCACTGTTGTGGCTTCTCCCGTTGCAGAGCACAGGCTCCGGACGCGCAGGCTCAGCGGCCATGGCTCATGGGCCCAGCCACTCCGCAGCATGTGGGATCTTCCCGGACTGGGGCACAAACCCGTGTCCCCTGCATCGGCAGATGGACTCTCAACCACTGTGCCACCAGGGAAGCCCTGTGCCAGTGTTTTTAAGTTATACTATATGTGTCCTCTTTTGCATATATGATATATATTTAACAGTGAAAAAATCTTACAGAGTTTAAAAAGTGACAGTTGGGCAGACATCCCTACGTATCTCCTAAAAAAAGTGTGAAAGCAGAATAAAGGCATACAGATTCATAAAATCTTTATCTCCATTCACCATTTCCTAGGAGGCTATTAAAGGAAGCACTGCCCAGTGGGGATTCCCTGGCAGTCCAGTGGTTAGGACTCCACGCTCTCACTGCAGAGGGCCAGGGTTCAATCCCTGGTCAGGGAACTAAAATCCCACAAGCCGTGTGATGTGGCCAAAAAAAAACACCCCAAAACAGTTGAAAGAATGAATGGCAGCAAAGGGAAATGCCAAGACAAGAGTGACCAGACCAGGGACTTCCTTAGTGGCACAGTGGTTAAGAATTTGTCTGCCAATTCAGGGGACACGGGTTCAATCCCTGGTCCAGGAAGATCCCACATGCCGCGGAACAACTAAGCCTGTGCGCCACAACTACTGAAGCCTGCACGCCTAGAGCCCGTGCTCCACGAGAGAAGCCACCGCAAAAAGAAGCCTACACACCGCAACAAAGAGTAGCCCCCACTAGCCGCAACTAGAGAAAGCCCACGCGCAGCAACGAAGACCGAACGCAGCCAAAAATAAATAAATAAAATAAATTTATTAAAAAAAAAAAGAAAAAGAAAAAGAGTGACCAGACCAGACCAGGAGCAGTAAAGAAAAAGACTCCAGAAGGGATGACTCCGACGGAAAAAGAAAATTAACCAGTTACCCGACTCATATTACTATGTGAAAACCTTTTATCAAGAAGCACTTTACAGAATTGTTTGAAAGTATAAGAAAACGCTGATGCTCAAATATAACAAAACTTAAAGGGGCGGGTAGGGGGAGAGTAAATATTAACTCCAGAGGAAATAAAAAGTAGTTCAAGAAAGAAAATATAATTACAATATACTACCTGGTCCGGCAAGGAACAATATTTAAATAGTCATAATAAAGAATACACAGTAAATAAATGTCACAAAAACTTTTTCTTAATTATACTGGGAGGGCAGTGAAGAGAAGACAGACCAGGGTGAGACTGAACAAAACTCCTCATCCACCATGCTAATGAGGCAACAGATAGGTCTAAATAGTACTTAAGAAATAGGGGAATAAATACCAGAAGAAACAACTAAAGGAATTAAAAGTAGCCTCCTTCTGGTGGCAGGAGCTGGGGTGGATAAGGGACAAGAGGGTGAAAACAAGACACTGCTTCCGTTTTGTTTTTTTTTTTAAGTTTTCCTAGTACAATTTGACTTTTTAAATTACTTTCATGTAACACTTTGATAAACCAAATGGGTAGCTTGTGTAGTAGGAAGCCATCTGCCACTGAAGTACTCACACAGGGACTGTATTTTCTCCTCTGTTGTAAAGAGATTCTTGCATCCAGATACATTCAGAACCATACACTAATAAATTGTACCAAATCACTATCATATACATTAACTTACTCAATATTCAAAGCAACCCTATGCAAAATCATAAGCCAATTTCAGAAGAGAAAACTGAGACTCCATGGGGATATTTGACTTGATGAAGGTCAAAAACTAGTAATAGACTAGCACAGGAATTTAAGGATTATCAAATTCAAATGCAATTTCACTCTATCTTACCACACTTTGTAGGAAAGTGGACAAAATTATTTCCAAGGTCATTTCCAACATGAGGAATTTTAATAATGTGTTCTAAAGGTATAGGGAAGAGATGGACCCCATCCTACAAGCTCCCCATTCACTGCTTCTGCTTCTATATATCCCAGGATTCAATAATAGTACACAGGGCCTTACCTTTACTGGAGACTTTCACATATATCCATACCTTCCTACTTGAGGAAAATACTTACACTCACCTGCAATGCTTTGTTGGCTTCTTTTATATCTTCTATTTTAAGTTTTGATCTAAAAAGATTATAAATAGGTCCAAATTTCAGTACACATTTTAAAATATAGACCGTCTAGTAATTCATTAGAAAGGTATTGAATTTTCATAGGATATAAAATTGTATATACTATATTATTCTAATGACCTTCTTTGGCTAGTGGGATTATATTTAATATTTTCCTATATTTCCAAAATGTCCTAAAGCAAAAATAGTTTTGAGATTTAAAATTTGCTTTTTTAAAGAAACAATATTGGGCTTCCCTGGTAACGCAGTGGTTAAGAATCAGCCTGCCAATGCAGGGGACATGGGTTTGAGCCCTGGTCCAGGAAGATCCCACATGCCGTGGAGCAACTAAGCCCGTGAGCCACAACTACTGAGCCTGCGCACCTAGAGCCTGTGCTCCGCAACAAGAGAAGCCACTGCAACGAGAAGCCTGGGCACCGCAACAAAGAGTAGCCCCCGCTCACCACAACTAGAGAAAGCCTGCACACAGCAACGAAGACCCAACGCAGCCAAAAATAAATAAATAAATTTATAAATTAAAAAAAAAAAAGCATATTGGTGTTTTCATGTGGTTATGACTACTAATGACAGCTATTATTTACTGTAGCCTTATGATGTACCAGACACTATGCTATAAACTTTGCATGCATAATGTCATTTAGTCTTCAAAAACACTTATCAAGATGAAAAAAGTGAGGCCTGCTGAAGTTTAGGTGGTAACTGGGGAAGCCACAATTCAAACCCTGGTCCTCTGAGACCCCAAAGCCGACAGGTTAACCATTATGAACACTATTTCTCTAGCAGATGCAAAAGAGTGGTAAGTGAGAGTGGAAATATTAAGGAAGATATAATTGTGATAGTTTTTCACCTTTTGAAAATACATATTAACATACAGACTATAAATAACAATAATTATCTGTGATCCCACTACCCAGAGATGATAATCTCTAAATATCAATGAGTATGTGTATTTCAAATGGAAAATTATTTACAGTTTCCCACATGACTTAACAATATATCCTGAAAGGCTTAGAGCTACTGACTTGTTATTAACTATCTGCCACATCATTATATTAAATGGTTACATGGTATACCATGAAAAAGAATATGAAGTATGTAGTTTATATAATTATCCAGTGCTGAACTTTCAACTTGTTTCAAGTTTTTTTGCCACAAAATTGTTCATTAAAGTTGAAATGACCAAAACATTTGTATTATTTTTCTTAGGATAACAACTTAGAAATGTAATTACTGGATCAAAAGGTACATAAAATACTAAAGTCTCTGCTACTGAAGCAGAACATTAGGAAACTTGCTTTGCCCTACAAATGCTCTGTTCCAAGACATAAAAACAAAGTGTTAGTCTTTTATCTGGTGCATAATGACTCTTACAGTGGGAATAATCAATGTAAAATTACACAGTATAAAAATATTAACAGAGTAATCAAATTTTCTTGGCTGAATTCAGATCTACAAAATGTATCCAAGGAAAATTGATGCTGGTGGGAATTTTGGCCAAAACAGTAACTGCTATATAGAAAAACTAAGTATGGAATAAAAGAGCTTACTTAATGGCATTCACTACAGAAATACTTTCTATATGAAAATTTACTGGTATTGATATATTTCTGGTTAAAATGCCTCTATTCATAAATATGGACTCTAAAAAGCTTGCCCCCTTCTGATAAGAATTGCCAAAGTACCTAAAGAAAAAGAGTATCAGTTACAGTTCCACTAAACACAATGTACAAGAACAACTTTTCCTTGTCCCAGACAAGGAACAGATGTCTATATTATTAATTTTATTTAAATTCTATTTAGAAATATGTATTTGTTTGTGAAAATATTTCCACAGAATAAAAACAGCATAGAGAAGGGTCAAAATAAAACATGAGAATGTAATAAATGTGATACAATTATGACACTATAGGAAAACATCCATAAATTATACAAGCCTCTGATAATCCTGAAACCCCTCCTTTGAGGAAAAAAAATCTGTAAGTTTCTTTATATGGAAAGAATAGCATTTACAGAGTACTACATTTGGAAGAGTCCTGGTAATTTCTTTTTTATTCTTTTTTTTTTTTTTCTTTGGGCGGTACACGGGCCTCTCACCGCCGCGGCCCCTCCCGCCGCGAAGCACAGGCTCCGGACGCGCAGGCTCAGCGGCCATGGCTCACGGGCCCAGCCGCTCCGCGGCATGTGGGATCCTCCCGGACCGGGGCAGGAACCCGTGTCCCCTGCATCGGCAGGCGGACTCCCAACCACTGTGCCACCAGGGAAGCCCCATTCTTTTTTTTTAACTCATATTCTTAAGTAAAGTAGAAAAAAGCAAAAAAATCCTACCACACACACACACAAACCAGCAAACTTCAAAAGAACATGCATACAGTGCCGTTACACAGGGATTAGGTATGCAGTCAGTATACAAGGGAAAAATTTAGTAGTCAAAAAAACCCTTGAGGGGCTTCCCTGGTGGCGCAGTGGTTGGGAGTCCGCCTGCCGATGCGGGGGAGGCGGGTTTGTGCCCAGGTCCGGGGGGATCCCGCATGCCGCAGAGCGGCTGGGCCCATGGGCTGTGGCCGGTGGGCCTGCGCGTCCGGAGCCCGTGCTCCGCAGCGGGAGGGGCTGCGGCGGTAAGAGGCCCACGTACAGCAAAAAACCCACAAAAAAACAAAACTATAATTTGAGAATCAATGAACCAGAATAAAAGGAAAACAACGAAATTCTGAATTCAGCTATCTGGACATCTAAGTGATCATGCCTCTAATACAACTATAAAGTCTCTAGTATTGAGTGGGAGATGGGTGAAAAGTAATACACATTCCTTATTTTACTATTCTAACCTGTTTTCATATTAAACCTTTATGATCTTAAGTAAATGTAAATATATTTTTTGTTGTGGGGATTGTTCACTGTTGAGTCCCTAGCACTTAGAATAGTGCCTGGCACATAGTATGTGTCGGATGAATACATGGAAAATCAGCACCTGGTCTGGCTCAAAATGATCAATGAATGGATGCCAGATTAGAATAAAAATCTTGCTTATTGAAATCACAATGCAAATTGTTCTTTGTACAAACAAAAACATCTTTATCTTTTTGAGAGCTGGTATTTCCTTTTGTGGTTTTAGGGAACTACTCTTTTCTCGGCTGAGCCTCACAGCATGTGGGATATTAGTTCCCTGACGAGGGATCGTACTGGCGTCCCCTGCATTGGAAGCACACAGTCTTAACCACTGGACTACCAGGGAAGTCCCAGGACACTACTCTTTACTATGCCCTTGGTAATCACTCTCAAGACTTCCTAATGGAATCCCAACTTTAGCAATTAAGTCTCCATTCCAGTATTTCTATTCAGTTTAATGATTACAAAAGATATATATGACATATATATATAGCTAATCATATCCATATATATAATGAAATCCTCATATATGGATTTGTTCTGAGGTTAGCTAACTTTGGGGATTGATACTTGGGAGGAGGGAGGCAACTGTTTATTTTATACCTTTTGGTGCTCTTTGTCTTTTTTTGGCCATGCTGCACATGGCACGCGGGATCTTAATTCCCTGACCAGGGATGGAACCCACGTGCCCGGCAGTGGAAGCGCAGTGTCTTAACCACTGGACTGCCAGGGAAGTCCCCTTTTGGTGCTCTCTGAATTTTCTAACCATATAAAACATCAAAGGGATTTATATAGGTGATAGGCTTATGGGTCATTGTGGCTTTCTTTTACTTGTTTGTATTAAAAAAAAATGACACTATTTTTTTTTAATGTGACAGTGGTACATTCAATACTAAATTAAACACTCCAGAGTTTACCCTAGATAGTTGACAATATGTTCAATCAGGGCACAAAGATGAAGCTAATCCAAAACACAGACCATGTGGAATAAGGAGGAAAATGTGAGAAAGACAGAACGCCATTTCTCCTTCTTGTCTTCATATAAACCCAGTAACACTTCATTGTGACAGAACCACCCACAATGCATGAAGTCAAGCCTCAACTCCAGACAACATCAAATACTATTCACTTTTCACAATGCTGGCTCCTTCTCAGAACAGTCTGAAAAAGTTCTCTCCATATATTTTGAAAATTTGACTTTTGTTCTGAGAAAAATATATTAAATGAACTTCTGAATTCTCTGATTGGAAGAAATTAAACAAGAGTCTTAGATTTCATCTACTGGAAAATGTTTAGAGCTAACACTTACTAAAATGAACTTTAAAAAAAATCTCTCCAATCCACACCCTTATTTGTTAATCTTTAAAGTTGCTGTTTGGCTTTGTTTTTTTTTTTTTTTTTTTTTGGCTTTGTTTTTAATAGTTCATATCTTTCTATTTTATATTTAAACTCTTCTGTCTACTTGGTTTGGCACACTCATAACTTAATAAGGGTCAATGACTACTTAGTTGGAGGAAAAAAGAGAAATTACTCGCTAAGTTTGTTGCCAAGTTCTTGAAGAGCTTGCTCCTGTTCGTGATATATTTTTTTCAACTGGTGATTTTCATCCTGGAGGTGAAGGAACTCCTTCAAAACAATAAAAGACAGAAAATGCAATTTAAAAGAAACAAACTAGACACTGCATACATACAATTAAAGGATAGGAATGTATCCTTCAGCTTTTCATAAAAAATAGCTGCTCTAAAAAAAAAAAAGCTGCTCTATCAACTATCAGCTATTTTCCATTCATTTAATCTCCTTACTGATATTTTTAAAGATGACCAGTATACTCTGTTTCCTTGGTATAAAAGTAAATTATTATTTGATCCTCTTTTTAAATAACTTAACTGTCATCAAGATAGAATTTTTTAAGTTTTACCACCATTATTTACTTTTTTAAGACTAATGATTTGTTGGGTCTCATTTCTAAGATGAGATAAGGTGTCTTTCTCCTTTTGAAGATCTTCTTGCAAAGTTTGCCTCCATTCCTTCTCAATCTTCAGATCGGTTTCCAGTTGCACCCTTGAATGACAAATAATACAGAGAAGTTCAGTGTTGTTTCTCACATGACGGTTGTATGTATTCTTCATTAACAGCATCTCTTTGGTTGATTACTTTCACCTTTGTAATGCAATTCTTCAGGTAGTTTCTTTCACAAATATTTTTTAGAAAACAAGTTCAGTAGCACAGGGTTTTCAGATCTCAAAGTCTCAGTTAATTTGTCAATCACAAAAACCTCCTGCTAAATGACAATTTGTCATTTATTAACTCTGTATACATAAATGCTGTATAAGCATGGAAAATGCGTGGAAGGGCACACCATACTATAAAGACTGGTTATATCTTAGAAATGGAACCATGTTCTGGACCATGAGAAAATTTTTACCACAAACTAATGAAAAGTATTATTCTGATATAAGGATTACAGCAACCACAAAAGCAATTCAACATCAGAAACAGAAAAATCAGCCCTGGTGCCAAGCGCTACTTTGCAGATTACTGTTGGAAGCTGACCCATTACAGTACAGAGCTAAAACCAGGGAGACACTAGAGGAAAATTCACACTGTCTGAAAATGCCAGTTCACATTTGAAAGCTCTATTTCACCATTCAAACAACAGGTGCTAGCTGGAAAAACAAAAGTAGTCAAATTCTTACATTTTAGGAAACCCCCCCAAAATAATTCCAATAATTATTGCTCATAAGTAGTTGTAACAGGTGAGGTATATACTAATAATGCCATAGTTCCTAATACTATACATTTTTAATTATAATGTTATGTCATAATATTGAGAATATCACCGTATTACATTATATTATTTTTTTGTGTTAATATTACTTTTGTTTCCTCATAAAGTTAGCATTTCCATCTACAGCCAAATTATTTTCAGTGAAGCAATTTTAGATTTTATAATTAAGGTTGAAGAGACAAGATACCTCAAAATGGAATTTACAAATTGTTGATAAATACCATTTCACCACAAATTTAAAAGGGATACAGAGGGACAGGTATATGCTACTAACACTGAAGTAAGCAAAGTACAGAGTGAGTGCATTGTTGAGTGGCCGCATCATCCAGAATCAGAAAAAACTGAGAGAAAAAGCAAAGGAAAAATTTTGTTTTTAAGTTATTTAAAATATATTGTCAAAATACACGTTGACCACGAAGGGCAGAAACCATAAAGGGAAAAAAGAACTATATAAAAATGTAAAACGTCTAAATGAAAAAAACCACTATGAACAAAGTTTAAAAATAGGGCTTCCCTGGTGGCACAGTGGTTGAGAGTCCGCCTGCCGATGCAGGGGACGTGGGTTCGTGCCCCGGTCCAGGAAGATCCCATGGGCCGTGGAGCAGCTGGGCCCGTGAGCCATGGCCGCTGAGCCTGCGCGTCCGGAGCCTGTGCTCCGCAACGGGAGAGGCCACAACAGTGAGACGCCCGCGTACTGCAAAAAAAAGATATAAATAAATAAACAAACAAACAAACGAACAAACAAACTATAGGGGCTTCCCTGGTGGCGCAGTGGTAGAGAGTCCACCTGTTGATGCAGGGGACACGGGTTCGTGCCCCGGTCCGGGAAGATCCCACATGCTGTGGAGCAACTAAGCCCGTATGCCACAACTACTGAGCCTGTGCTCTAGACCCCACGAGCCACAACTACTGAAGCCTGCATGCCTATAGCCCGTGCTCCACAACAAGAGAAGCCACCGCAATGAGAAGACCCCGCACCGCAAAGAGGAGTAGCCCCCACTAGCCACAACTAGAGAAAGCCCGTGA
Source organism: Phocoena phocoena (assembly GCF_963924675.1). Classification (NCBI taxonomy): domain Eukaryota; kingdom Metazoa; phylum Chordata; class Mammalia; order Artiodactyla; family Phocoenidae; genus Phocoena; species Phocoena phocoena. The sequence goes on along the minus strand of NC_089234.1, from coordinate 63,748,078 downwards.
GCAGCAACTAAGACCCAATGCGGCCAAAAATAAATTAATTTTTTAAAAACACACACAAAAAAACTATAAACTTAGAAAACATTTTCACTGTATGTGAAAAACCCACAATAAACACATAAAGAGCTCTTATATAAATAAATATTAAAAAGCTGAACACCACAGAGGAAAAACTAGAGGCTACGAACTGGCAATTCACAAAATAAAGAAATACAAAAGGCTATTACTAGTAATCAAAGATATGCAAATTCAAACAATAAAGCACAATTTTTCAGGCTAAATGATTCCTTTAGGTTAACTGAGATACAATAGTGTAGACCTATAGTAACTGATATGATACAATGTCCATAATGTAGTAAATTCAATAAACAAGATACTAAAGAGCATGTAGCATGATCCTCTTTCTATTGATAAAAAGCAAAAAATATCTATGCATACCCAAAAAGAATGTTCATCAAAATGTTAGAAAAAGGTATATCCAGGGAATTCCCTGGCGGTCCAGTGGTTAGGACACCGCACTTCCACTACAGGGGGCTTGGGTTTGATCCCTGGTTGGGAACTAAGGTTTCCTCATGCCACAAGCGCAGCCAGAAAAAAAAAAGGTATATCCCATTTTAATTTTCTTCACTTTTTTCCATACTTTCTTACATTTGGTCAACAGCATGTAATATTTTCATAATCAGAAACCAAAAAAAGTTATTTCCATTTTAGGTGAAAAAATGGAATTTGTTTTTCTTGGACAAAGTCCCAACTGCCTATTTCTACAGAAACAGTTCCAATTTTTCTGAGGGATCCCCTTGATCTCCAAATTGTTAACATGTTTATGCTCTACCAAAATGGCACCCAATGAGAAATGAAATTACTTTCACAGTTTCAGCAGGGACAAACATCTTCTCTCCACAGCTGTACCCAAGACCTATTGAGTAGGTTAGCTCTACAGGGAAGGACCAGGTCCCTGGAGCATTATTTGGGTCATTCTTTGGGCAGGGATCAAATAGAGGCATCACTGTAGAAGTAATATCAGACTTGTCTTACCTACCCTTTTGTCAAACTCTAGAAAAGTCATTCAGTAACACAGAGTACTGAAGTTTCAAGATTGTATTCTATTGACTGGCAAAGTGTCCCAGTCTTACTTTTCACATTTTTCCATTTGGCAGGGTACAGGGACTTAAACAACAAAACCCTTGGCACCATTAATAAACTTGATGACTTAAATGTTCTTTGTGATTTCTGTTGCCAAGGGAGTCCTGAAAGTGCTTTTGTGAAAGTCTTAAAATTAAGAGAAAATGTTCGTTTGCCGAGTGGTGGTTTTTTTTGGGGGGGGGCGGGGGGAGCATGTGAGTTTTAGTTTCACAATTTACAAATGATGTAAGTTTCCAACCAAGGTAATACCCCCTGGCCTAAAGCCTTATTCTATATACCAATTTCTCAAAATGTTATTTTTGTGGTAGATATAAAAGGAACTTAATTCGGTTCTGAACAAGGTGGAATAAACACATTTCTACCTATCCCTCCAACTAAGTACAGTTAAAATCCCTAGACATTATATATAAACAAACATAAGAATATCCTGAAAGGGGGAGAGAAGAAAGCAGACCAGCCAGGATTCAAGGAATAACATGGTGATGAGTTCCCTGAGGCTTCTTTTTGCCTTCTTTATAGCTCTGACTGGATGTAGAAGCCCACAACCCACAAACAGCAATGGGCACAGACAAAAAAAGCCCCAAGAAAAGCCTACTCTCTCCTGCCAAAGAGCTAGGAAGAAGCAGCCTAGCGTGATAGAAACCTTTCCAACGATAAATGCCCTATTCCAAAAAAAAACACCAGAGGAAAAAACCATGCCCACCCCAACCACTGTAAGCAAAAGCCAAATGGGGAGCCTAGTTGCTACCCTCACCTGGCAATAATGAGGCATCTCTCCCAATTCCCACTGTTGTAGTATCAGAGAAAGAGGCAAGTGAGGAGCCTGGACTTTTTTACCACCACCCAGCAGTAATGAGGTATCTCTCTCCATCCACCTCTACAGTATTAGTGGAAGTCACATGGAGAGCATGGACCTTTATTCTTATGCATCAGTAACAAGGCTTTTCTCACCCTCTCCACAGTGTCAGCAAAGGCCAAGTGGGGAACCTAGATTTCTACCCTGGCCTGGGGTTAGTGAAATACCTCTCTCACTCCCCTCCAGGATGGTGTCAGCAGAGACCAAGAGGGAAGCATGGACTCCACTCCCACTTGATGGTAACAAGGCACCACTCTCCCTCTCCACAGTGTCAATGGAGACTGAGTGGAAAGCACAGATTTCAAGCCCTGCCCACTAGTTAGGCACCCTTCTCCATTCCATCCAAGATGGTCCTGGGCTTCTACCCCCACTTGGTATTAAGAGTCAGTGTCCACGTTCCCCTGCTGGTGTGGTTTCAGTAGAGGACTGCTAAAACATAAGATTTAAGTAAGATGCAGTCTCATAACATAGTTCCCAAAATGTCCAGAATGCAGCTGAAGAATACCTGTCATACCAAGACCCAGGAAAAATCAACAGATTCCAGGAAAAATCAACAGATGGCAACATGTCAGATAATTCAAGATGTTGGATTTAACTAATAAGAATTTTAAAGCAGCCACCATAAAAATGTTCCCATGACCAACTAAGAATATGCTTGAGGAACCCTCCTACACTGTTGGTGGGTATGTAAATTGGTAAAACCACTATGGAGAACAGTATGGAGGTTCCTTTAAAAACTAAAAATAGGGTTTCCCTGGTGGCGCAGTGGTTGAGAGTCTGCCTGCCGATGCAGGGGACACGGGTTCATGCCCCGGTCCGGGAAGATCTCACATGACGCGGAGTGGCTAGGCCCGTGAGCCATGGCCGCTGAGCCTGCGCGTCCGGAGCCTATGCTCCGCAACAGGAGAGGCCACAACAGTGAGAGGCCCGTGTACCGCAAAAAAAAAAAAAACAACTAAAAATAGAGCTACCATTCGATCCTGCAATCCCACTCCTGGGCATATACCTGCAGAAAACAGTAATTGGAAAAGATACATGCACCCCAATTTACAGCAGCACTATTTACAATAGCCAAGACATGGAAGCAACCGAAATGTTCATCAACAGATGACTAAATAAAGATGTGTTATATTTATACAATGGAATATCAATCAGCCATAAAATGCCATTTGCAGCAACACAGACGGACTTAGAGATTATCATAGTAAGTGAAGTAAGTCACACAGAGAAAGACAAATATCATATGATATCACTTACATGTAGAATCTAAAAAAAATTAGATAAATGAACTTATTTACAAAACAGAAATAGAGCCACAGACATAGAAAACAAACTTATGGTTACCAGAGGGGAAAGGGGGGAGTTTGGGATTAACATATACACACTACTATATATAAAATAGATAACCAACAGGTCCCACTGCCTAGCACAGGGAAGTATACTCAATATTTTGTAATTACCTATAATAACCTATAAGGGAAAATAATCTGAAAAAAATATAGATGTACATATAACTGAATCACTTTGCTGTACCCCTGAAACTAACACAATATTGTAAATCACCTATAGTTCAATTAAAACAAAACAAAAAAAAACTCCCAAAATGTCATTTCCTCTACCTGGAAATTCCCTCTCCTGCCCAGATAATGACTTAGACTCTTGGGTATCATTTAAAATACAGTTTATATTTTAACTCCTCTGAAAAAAAAAGAATACGCTTGAAACAAATTCATGAATAGGAAGTTTTGAAAGGAAGAAAGGAAATTTTGGAAGGGAAGAAGAGTCAAACGGAAATCTTAGAACTGAAAAATAAAATAATCTCACTGTATGGTCTCATTAGGAGAATGAAGATGATGAGGAAAGAATGAATGAATTTCAAAACAGAACAACAGAGATTGCCCGATCTGAACAACAGAAAGAAAACTGACCGAAAAAAAAATATATAGTGTCAGGGTCCTATGGGACTACTAAAAAAAAAAAGACCTAACATTCATGATATCAGAGTCCCAGAAGAAGAGGAAAAGCAGGTGGAACTGAAAAAAAAATATCTGAAGAAATAATAGCTGAAATTTTTCCAAATTTGGCAAAGATAAGCCTAATGACCCAAGAAGCTGACCAAAGGCAAAAAAGGATAAATCCAAAGAAAGAATCTGGAGGGTAACTAGAGGAACAATGATTCAAATGACAGTCTACCTTTCATCAGAAATTACGAAGACCAGGGCTTCCCTGGTGGCACAGTGGTTGAGAGTCCGCCTGCCGATGCAGGGGACACGGGTTCGTGCCCCGGTCCGGGAATATCCCACATGCCGCGGAGCGGCTGGGCCCGTGAGCCATGGCCGCTGAGCCTGCACATCCAGAGCCTGTGTTCCACAACGGGAGAGGCCACAACAGTGAGAGGCCCGCGTACCGCAAAAAAAAAAAAAAACTATGAAGACCAAAAGAAAGTGGCAAAACACTTTTCAAATGCTGAAAGAAAAGAACCGTCAACTCAGAATTTTAAGGATATTCTGAAAATATCCTTCAGAAATAAGGTGAAATCAAGACATTCTCAGATGAAAGAGAACTAAGGGAATTTGTTGCCAACAGACCTACCTTAGAAGAATGGCTAAATGAAGTTCTTCAGACACAAAGAAGGAAACTTGGAGCATCAGGAATGAAGAAAGAACAATAGAGAGTTTTCTAAATTATGTTTAATGGTTGAAGCAGAAACTATATCATTGTCTGATGTGGTTCTCAATATTACATAGAGGAAATATTTAAGCAAATTATACTGTAAAAAAGAGAACGTAAAAAGACCTAAGTGGAGTTAAGGCTTCCACACTTCCCTCGATATAGTAAAATGTTGATACCAGTGGTGAAAAGTTGCAGATACATGGTACAATGTCTAGAGTAAACACTTTAAAAAATCTATACAAAGAGATACACTAAAAAATACTATAGATAAATCAAAAGGGAATTCTAAATAATGTTCAAGTAACCCATGAGAAGACACGAAAAATCGAATAGAGGAATGAAAATACACAAAACAGCAGATTTAAGCTTTAACATATCAACAATTATACTAAATGTAAATAGGCTAAATACATCCTTAAAAGAGAGATTGGCAGAATGGATAAAAAACATGCACTATAGGAAACTTACTTCAAATATAATGATACACATTAGGCTGAAATTAAAAAGATAGAAAATGTAAACATTAATCTTTTGTTTACATGAAAACATTAATCAGAAGAAAGCAGGAGTGGCTATGTTAATATGAGATAAAATAGACTTCAGAGCAAATAAAACTACCAGAGACAAAAGCCACATTATATAATGATAAAAAGGTCAATTCACCAAGAAGACACAGCAATCCTAAATGTGTAGGCACCAAACAACAGAACTCAGAATACAAGAAGCAAAAACTGATAGAACTAAAAGTAGAAATATACAAATCCACAATTATAGTTGGGATAGTTCAACAAATACTCTCTTGATAACTGATAGAACTACTAGACAGAAAATCATCAAGAATAGAAAAGAACTTAAAAACACCTCAATGGATTTAAAGATAGCTTAGCAAGTTACACATCATACATGGTATGTGATCTTGTGAATGATCTGTTAAACATAATATTGGGTTGGCCAAAAAGTTCGTTCGGGGTTTTCTGGAACATCTTATGGAAAAACACAAGTGAATTTTTTGGTCAACCTTTGACCAAAATTTTTGGATTTTTTGGTCAACTCTTTATTTTCTATTGTCGTTTTGCTGTTTTCTTTAATAACAAAGTGGTACATATTTATTGGGGAAAAAAATACTGATGTTTATAAAGTAAAAAGTAAAATACCCCTGTCAATTTACCATCACTCCCTTGAGATAACCATTTTCCAGAATCTGTATTCTTTAAACTCTTTTCTATGTATATGTAAATACACACATACACAGTTTTAATTTTATAAAAAATGGGATAATACTTAGCATACTGTCTGCAACTTACTTTTTTCAACTCAGTGACATATACTGACATCTTTCCTAGCTGGTAATATATAGATCTATCATATGAAGTACTAATAAAAATGGTTTCAGAAAATATCACTTTCTTTCATAATGTAAGCTCCTTTGAGTTACAAAGGCCTATTATACTCAGTATCTAGAAACATAATGGCCGTCAGATTAATGCTGAACAACAGCAAAAAGAATAAAAGTCTCCTTGAGCAAGAAGACAGCAAGACAGTTGAAAGTACTCTATAAACAATAAAGGGAGCAAAAACATAAGTTTTATCACAATTATGCTTTCTAGTTTTTTTTTCTTTTTTCTTTTTTTGGAAGGAGAACTCCACAACCTAGCCAGCATCATTAAATAAATAAAAATATAGGTTGTCTACCATTATGTGCAAAAAAATGGGGGGGGGAAGAGGGGGAAATTATGTTAATACAAGTATTTATTTCCAAATATACTCACAGCTGTTTCTCCTTTTGGGAGATTTGTTTCTGCAGACTGTCGAATTTACTCTGGCATTCTTGTAGATATTTCTTGTCCTCATCTTCAGTGTCCATTTGCGCCTTCTCTGCTTGCTGCAATCTGGTGTAATTCAAATCAACTTTGGGTAAAACTGAGGCTAGAACTAGGGTGTAAAAGGGTGAAGAAGACAAATAAAAGAAAAATGGGGAAATAGAAACATTTCTAAATGAAAACAAAGTTTGGGGGAAAACTCACAAACTCAAACGTGAAAGAGCCACACAATGTCTAGAAATTGTTTTGTGATTTTTTTTTTCAATATAACACATAATATACCCAGAATACTATCTTCAAATGTGCTTTATTTCTTTTTCATAATTAACAATGCAAAGCAATATAGCCTTTACCACTTATGTAAAGCATAATGAGTTAACTTTCAAAGTATAATACGTGTGTTACTGCCTTTTTACAAAACCATGAAAGTATAGTACTTATGTCTACACTAGGTGAAGAAGCCACATTGTTATATATTATGCTAGGATGTGTATGCTAGGAATCAAGTGTGCTACAAGGCCAAGAGCAAAGACCTGCAATTACTTCAAATAACAGCCAAGTCCTCCCTATAGAATCTTTATACATTTACTAAATTATGCCAATGTTTTGTGTGTGTGTATATGTGTTTTAAGATTCAAAAGAATTTATTACTAGTTGGCAACATTCTCTAGAGATCATTTTTGTTCCTCATCACTGAATTTTTAAAATTAGCTTAAAATGTGTATTTCTTTTTTTCTGCTTTTATTTGTAAGTCATTGCTTCTCCCTGTGCTTAGCTCCACTCCCTGCCTCCTATGGCCATCTAGGATTTCTTAGATTTAACGTCACTACTTTTATAAGAAAACATCTCCCAAGTATTCAAGGGACATTAAGTCCTCATAGGGGATCAAAAGAGAAATTTCTATTCAACTAACCAAAAAAATTACCTCTTCTTTTCTGCCTTAAAACCATGCCAATGGTGCAACCCTCACACATTTCAAAAGTATAAAGGCCACTTCCAAAAAAAGAGAGTTAAGTATAACATTCAAGTTATTTCTAAATCTAAATTTAAATTTAAAATATTAAGATGGAGAGATGGGAGATCCAAGCTTTTCTCTAAGGGTACAGAAATGAAAATAAAAGTCAGAGTGAGGTAGGCCTTGAAGTTGTGCTATCACAGAAGAGGGCTAAGGGGAGCTGGAAAATCAAGGAGCTAAAGCATAAGATGATGGCCAATCTGGGTTATAAACTATTTTAAAACATAGTAAAAAATCAGTAAAGGAGCTAGTAGGCAAAGAGTGGGCCAATGGGGAAAAAAGTCTGTGCCAACACATTGTGAAACCAAAGATTAACTTATTATTAAACAATTTTTACATTTTCCATCAAAAAGTAGCTAAAAAGATAAAACTGCATTCGAAAATTCTGACCTTCAAAGGGTCAATACTCAAATAAGCCCTTGTGCACAAGGTATGAGGAATTTTTGGAAATCCAAGTGCACCCACTCTGCTTTATGGCAGTGTATTACCACAGCAGCTGATCAATAAGTGTACAGGGTTCCTAATACCCTTTCACAATACATAATAGCATAAATTCTTTTTCAATTTAATATATTATAAAATTGTTGGTTCTCTTTTAGTCTGTTTGAATACAAGTGGTTTTCAGAAAGATATATCTTTGACCAGCTTGTACTGGTCCTGAGTGTCACTGCTGGCACATTTCACCAATGACATTGCAATTGTTCTAGTTTGAGTTAACAAATCATTGTCACTTCATAATGGAATGGACAGAAATCAAAAACAGAAAAAGGTAATAAAGATGTCCAAAATGTAAAAATGGGGATAAAGAAAACAAAAAAGAAAAAAGAAGAAAGAGGATGTCAATAAAAGAATATTCATGTCAATAAAGCATTAATAGTTATGTTTTTCATAAGTAGATTCAAAGAAAGCAATGATAAGACATATGTTGACACCAACATGACAGGTCAATGGAAATACATTACACTTTCCAACAATAAAAGTGAAAAATGCCAATATAAAACAATTCAATTTAAACAAAATTATTTCCTGGGTTAGGTTGAGGGTCCTAGCTCAAAGAAACACAACTAAACTGCCAACTCAGAAAGCTTGATTTCACATAAAGGGATGGTGAATGACAAGGGATATGACAATCAATATGCATGGAAATCAATCAGGGATAATTCCACCATGGATTTTGTTCGTTTTTCACTTTTTCGAGGTTTTTGTTTGTGTATTTGTTTTATGTAATACATTGAACCAAATGAAACTGCCAATATTAGGCCTTTCTAAAAAAATCTACAAAATGGCAAGTTCAAATGAATCAGGCTAATATAAAGCAACTTGATTCCATGCAACAACCAAAACAAAAAAGGCAAAATTCTGCTGGGCTTTAAAAAAAATTCCTAATCTAAATTTTCCTAATGGTCTTTGTGGCAGGTGTCAGAGTTGAATAAAGAAAAGGGGGGTAAAGAAAGGAAAAAAGAAACTAAGACTGGAAATGCTGTACCTTTGTTCCAGCTGCCTCATGGCTGCAGTAATTTTATTGGTTTTTTCTTCTAGTCGGGCAATTATTTCATTTTTTTCTTTCAAATCAGCTTCAGAACCCTATTTAGAAAAACATAAAAGCTACAGTGGTTTTGATTTTTAAACCTGAATATCTATAAGCTTTGTATATCATTTTGCTATGGGACTGTTACTTTGAAATGAGCAGAGTTTATTTGTTGATTAAAATACTCCTAGATGCACCCCTATGTTCATAGCAGCACTATTCACAATAGCCAAGACATGGAAACAACCTAAATGTCCATCAACAGATGAATGGATAAGGAATACGTGGTACATATATACAATGGAATACTACTCAGCCATAAAAAAGAAAGAATGCCATTTGCAGCAACATGGATGCAACCAGAGATTATCATACTAAGTGAAGTAAGTCAGAAAGAGAAAGACAAATACCATATTATATCGCTTATATGTGGCATATAAAATATGACACAAATGAAACTATCTACGAGACAAAAACAGACTCACATACAGAGAACAGACCTGTTGCTGCCGAGGGGGAGGGGGAGTGGGGGAGGGATAGACTGGGAGTTTGGGGTTAGTAGATGCAACATATAACATATAGAATGGATAAACAACAAGGTCCTACTGTATAGCACAGGGAACTATGTTCAATATCCTGGGATAAACCATAATGAAAAAAATATAAAAAAGAATGTATATATAACTGAGTCACTTTGCTATACAGCAGAAATTAACACAACATTGTAAATCAACTATACTTCAATAAAAAATAAATTAAAAATAAAATAAAATACTCCTAGATATAAAGCAGTACTACTACAACTAGTCTTCATTTAAAATGTAATAAAGGGAGAATTCCCTGGTGGTCCAGTAGTTAAGACTCTGAGCTTTCACTGCCGAGGGTGCTGGTTCAGTCCTGGTCGGGAAACTAAGCTCCCACAAGCTGTGCAGCAAGGTCAAAAAAAGTAATAAAGGAAAAAAAACCTCAACCTTCAATATTTTCAGAAGATGACAGAATAAACTCGTGTAAAATATGCTATTTTTTCAAATTAAATTGTAAAGGGCTTTTGGCAACAAGTCTACTTAACAGCAATGTCACTTTATTAGAAAATTTGTAACAATTATAGTAAAGCATTTCAATCAAAATTAAATCTCTTAGGACTACACTGTGTAAAGAAGTTTACAAAAATGTCTTGCACATTTTGACTGAATTTTCCCAAAAGATTTAAGCTTCATCTGTTAATCTGTCAGCATTAAGAAACAAACTCAGGTAATTTTTTTGTTTGTTCTTTGACATTGCTACATTTCTTCAGCTTCCATTTAGGAAGTCACTGGTTTTTACTACAGACATGGCACAATTAAAATGGGCTCATAGGGCTTCCCTGGTGGCGCAGTGGTTGGGGGTCCGCCTGCCGGTGCAGGGTACGCGGGTTTGTGCCCCGGTCCGGGAGGATCCCACATACCACGGAGCGGCTGGGCCCGTGAGTCATGGCCGCTGAGCCTGCGCGTCCAGAGCCTGTGCTCCACAACGGAAGAGGCCACAGCAGTGGGAGGCCCGCGTACCGCAAAAAAAAAAAAAAAAAAAAAAAAAAAAGGCTCATCTCCTAAAAACCGAATCTTTCATACAAACATTCATTTTCAATTTTTTTTTTTTTTGGCTGCATCAGGTCTTAGTTGTGGCACACGGGATCTTTTGTTGCAGCACACAGGATCTTTCATTGCAGTGCATGGGCTTCTCTCTAGTTGTGGGGTACAGGTTTTCTTTTCTCCAGCTGTGATGCGCAGGCTCCAGGGCACATGGGCTCTGTAGTTTGCGGCACGCAGGCTCTCTAGTTGAGGCGCGTTAAGTCCAGTATTTGTGGCGCGAGGGCTTAGCTGCCCCACTGCATGTGGGAACCTAGTCCCCGACCAGGGACGTAACTGCATTCCCTGCATTGGAATCATTGGAATGTGGATTGTTTACCACTAGACCACCAGGGAAGTCCCTCATTTTCAATTTATATAACAAGAAGTTCCAAGAATTTAAGAACATTCCTTACCTGCAACTTTTGATACATCTCTATGTTAATTGCTTTAACTTCCTCTAGTTGTTGTCGAAGGCCTATCAGAGTATCTTGTTTCTCATGGATATCTTTCTCCAACAACTTCATGGCAAGTTCAATCTCATGTTTCATACTAACTTGTACCGCGAGCTCATTCTCCACATCCTGCAATTCAATACAGCCTCAATTCACACACTGCTTCAGGATGTCAAAGTCAGATACACAACAATTAATGACAACAAAAAACAGTTACTATTTATTATGCAGACTACTCCTTTTGAGTTATAAGCCCCACTACAGGGAATCAACTAGGCCCTATAAGAACATTCTAAATATTTTCAAATGCATGTTTTGTTAAATGAAAGCATTTTCCACATTGTATTAATTATCACTATTTTAATGGCTAGAGAATTATGTATTCTTATGCCTCATAAACTCAGTATTAATTTTCTTTAAACAAAGAAATGAAGTAGTCCATATCAGTAAAGGCCAAAGATAAATCAAAAACCCCATTTCACAAACAGTTTTAATTTCTTCTCTTCAAGAATTTTACATCAGAAGGATCCTAACATTAAAGACAAAGAGCAAAAGGGATGGAAAGGCTGGCAATACTCTCTTCTTGACCTGGGTTGGTTACACAGGTATTTATGTTATAATCCATCAAGCTACATATTTGTATTTTTCTGTCAGTATTTCATAATTTAGAAAGGTTAAAAAATAAGTTAATTTTAAATATGACTTTACTACTTGAATATTGATATCTGAATACATCATTCTATTCTATTTTTTGTAATGCTGGTCACAATATACTCATTTCACAAACACAGACTGTAACACAGTTTAAAAACACTGTTTAAAAAACACTGACACAATGGGATTTTAAAGAATCTGAAGGGACTAAGGGGATCAGATTGCTATCCTACACCAAGGAAGATAAGGCTGATAGAGATTTTAGGTGGTGCTTAAGGGTAAACTATCATTTTTTCTAATGTAACTGTAATGTAACCTACTTGTCTTAACTGAGATTCATCTCGAAGCTGCCTTCTGGCTTCATTGTACATTTCATCTAGCCCCTGCCTAGAATGCTTATATGTTTGAAGCTCAGTTTCCACATCTACTTTGGTAACCTAGGAAGAAAACATAAAACTTTTAATTCTATAATCACTACTATTCATACAGCACAGATATATCCAGTCTATGCAAAAGTCCCCAAAAGGGCTATTTCTGATGCAAGACAATCTGTCTGCAATCAATCTATACTTACTTCTAGGTGCTGCTGTGTTTTCATTAAAATCAATTTATTTTCACTTCGTAATTGATGATTTTCTTCTTGGAGTTTAATGATATTATTCTTTGCTATTGCTAACTAAAAATAAAACAGGGGCAAGAAAAAAAGATTTTAAACATCTGTATTTATACTTGCTTTACAGGTTATGTTCATGACTATAACAATAGAAAATAAAATTCGAAAACTTGTAAAATATCTCTCACATCTACAGAAATTTTCATAAGAAAAATGTGCTCCTATTATCCCAAGATACCAATTAAAGGAATTATACTCTTATTTCTATTTCCTTTTGTTAACCAGTCAAATCGTATGTTAGTAGAAACATATTGCTTATCTGATTTATAATATGCCCTGAATACAAAGTGCATGAGTAAGCATATGAAGAATTATATGGTAAACAGTAAGACTGTAAAGACTTGTGTAAAGGCAAAAACATCTATAAGGGAAGTTCTGCTATTATTGAAAATGTAACACAGAAATTCATGATAATCAAATAGGACACCCTTGTGAAATCTGGGCATGCTGAGTGACTGACGATCACAAATATGAGACAGCTCTCACCCTCAGAGTTAAATATGAATGACTAAGTGACTTGGCTCTGAAGCCTAGAATGAAAAGAGGGATCCTAGGAAAGGAAAGCAGGAACTACTCCCCAATGTTGGCTTGCAAATAAATTTCTGAACACTTGGTCAGAAAGGCAACTCGAACTTCACAGTGCGCCTATTATGGTCAAGAGGCACAAACTAGTGAGGAGCTCTCTCTAATGGTCCCAATCTATCAAACTATCAAATGGTCCTAAACTATCAAAATGAAAATGCAGTCATGCAAACAGTCATGTGCTTCCTGGTTTGGGAAAATTAGGCCAATTCTAAAAGAAACATGAATTTTAATTAACATGTAAAGTAGGGTTCATAGCACTAATAACAGATTTCTTCCTCTAGTCTAAATAATTCTGAAAATGGAAAGCAATAATTCTTTTTTATTTATTTATTTATTTTATTTTTATTATTTATTTTTGGCTGCATTGGGTCTTCATTGCTGCGCGGGCTTTCTCTAGTTGCAGCGAGTGGGAGCTACTCTTTGTTGCGGTGCGCGGGCTTCTCACTGCAGCGGCTTCTCTTGATGCAGAGGACGGGCTCTAGGCTCGTGGGCTCTAGAGCACAGGCTCAGTAGTTGTGGCGCACGGGCTTAGTTGCTCCGCGGCATGTGGGATTTTCCCAGACCAGGGCTTGACCCCGTGTCCCCTGCATAGCAGGCAGATTCTTAACCAATGAGCCACCAAGGAAGTCCGGAAAGCAATAATTCTATGGTTAGATAGATTTAAAAAAAACCAAAAAAAACAAACAAAAAAACCACAACTTATCTCAAAAGCAACTTTATAAATAGTATTAAAAAGAGATCTGAGGGAGTTCCCTGGTGGCCTAGAGGTTAGGATTTGGCACTGTCACAGCTGTGGCCCGGGTTCGATCCCTGGCTCGGGAACTGAGATCCTACAAGCTGTGCGGCATGGCCAAAATATTTTTTTTGAAGTTTTAAAAAAAATTTAAAAAAAAAAGAGAGCTGGGGTAAATTTCTGGTTCTGCAACCACCAGACAACTACTTCGACAATGCAGGAAACCAGAGCACATGGGATGAGTTTTACACATGGGAGTGTGGAGAAAGGGCATACACGATCATGGACTGATGCTTGTAAGGAAAAGTAATCTGAATAGGAGAACACGAGAGACAGGATCATTTTAATGGTAATTCCTAACTATAGGTGGTACAGGTCATCCAGGTTAAAAAATGAGACTCATGGCTTATTTATAGAAGAGTTGTATGCATTTCATCTTTGGGGCTCATTTCTAGAAGCTGAGTATCTCAAACAATTCACAGATTCACCTAAGAATTTGCCGGAGAATACATGGTTTCTTTAGAACTTATGATCATCAATTACAACTACACTATAAGTATTCCATCATAATGATGAAAATGTGTTTGTGTGTGTGTGCACGCTTAATGCATTCATACTTAAAATGGAAAAGGATCACCAATATTAGGTCCCTGAAAGGCAATTATCCATGGCTAGGTGACAATACCTCTTCAATCAGCTTAGTATTTGACTTTTCTAAAGAGTCAACTCTTGAATGGAGACTGCTGACTGTGCTGCTGAAATTAATAAAGAAAAAACTCATTCAGAATCACACAAACTCATAAAGGCAAGAAAAAGTATGTTATCCTGGACTCATCATGTTGACTGACATGCACCAACTGCCCTGTCTGAATTTTTGATTTTGGGAAATTTCATTAAGTTGGAGAACTTGATCTGACTAACAGAGCAATAAAATCTGTAGCAAAAGAATAAAATTTTCCATTAAAATTCCATTTGGTGCTGCTCATTATATTTTGCTGTCTTCTTAGGGTCCTTCTTACATTTAACTTATAACATTTAGGAATTCAAATTCCACACAAAGATTACTAAATATTGTTAAAACTAAATTCAAAATTATTTTAAATTTAGGATGAATTTTAAATGTCCACTTTATAATTAAGTGGCTTAATGAAGCTTGTAAATAGTGGTCTTCAACACAAGCTCCATCTGTTCGCCCTCTCCACTTTCATAATAACTTAAAGACCTCCAAACTCACCCATGGTTTGGGAAATGTGAATATGAGACACCCAGCATCAGGTATCCAATCAGCCTGCAGCTAAGCAATCACCCGTCTTTCAAGGATAGAGTCAAAAGTCAGGTTACAGTATATGAACAAATTTGTTCTGTGCATTTTTACTTAAATCGATCAAGATTGGACATTATTGTACATTTTACTGAGTCATTTTTCAAGGCCTGCTTGATTCTACCATCTCAAACTTTCTCTAATAAAATGAAATATGCTGTATACGTTGCAGTAAAATCTATAATAGATTCAACAAATTTTACACTAGCCTCAGAAATAAGTAATGGCATATTAGTTTAACTGATGAAACAAGAAAAATGTTTTTCTACTCATATTAAATCATTTTTAAAATACAATCATTCTTAGGTAAACAACTTGAATTTTTCACAAACAGCACAAGGGTATCCTGATGGTGATATGTAATAAGTACAGGACTAGGAGATGGAAGACCAGGTTTATAGTCCCTGCTTTTCTACTTTGTAATTGTGTCACCTTCAAAGTTGTAAAACCTTTCTGAGCTTCAGTTTCCTTATCTACAAAATCAGACAATGATATGTGCCCTACTTTTATGTGAGAATCAATAAAATAATCAAAAAGCACTTTTAAAAACAATAAACCCTCAACAGTTTTTTTCTTTAAGTGAAGGATAATACGTGAGTTCTATTTTTTCTATTTTCTATACTTTTGAAATATTCTAAATGTACAAGAACTACTTTCTAAAGAGACAAACAATAAAAAAATTAATACATAAAATATACAAAAGTAAGGTACCAATATTGCTGTAACTGAATAATACACATAATTGAAAAGGGAATGAGAAAGCTCTTCTGAACTGAATGAAATAAACTCTAAAGATAAACAGTTGAGTAAGAATAGTAAAGTACAGACTAGTGTAAAAAGTATGCTACCCTATGTATCTCTGGAGGCATACACAAGAACCTAGTGTATTAATTACTCCCAAAGAAGGAAACCAGATGGTTGGAGATCAGGGAAGAGGGAAATTTTTCATTTTATGTTCCTTTTGAAGTTCGAACCATGTGAATATATTATCTATTCCCAAATAGTGAGTAAAAATTTAAAGTAAATAAATAAGCAGCACAAGGTTGCATTCAGATATACAATCTCAGAAATACAAAATACATATATATATGCATATATTTCCTATATCAATTATTAAAACTCCATGATGAAAAAAGAAAAGACACTGATATAAGATCTTTCTTCTCTCTCCAACTTCAGAGAGAAAGCAAGAATTACAACTTATTAGTTTCTTTTTCTAAAATGGGAAAATGTTTAACTGTATTTTCGGATTGTAATGCATGTTTATTGAGTGAAACTCAGAAAATACATAAAAGTATAAAGAAATTTTAAAATTATTCATAATATCACCCAGAGATAGCCATTTTTGAATTATTCATCTTAGTTAATGAGAACAGTCTGTTTCTAACAATGTAGTAAATATTATTCACTATACCTGTGCTATCTGGTATGGCAGCCATAAGCCACATGTGGCTTCTCTGAATTGAAATGTGCTGTAAGTGTAAAATGCACATTGAATTTTGAAAACAGTACAACAAAATATATAAAATATCTCATATTTCATGTTTCTTTTTTATTTTTTTAATGTGGTCACTAGATATTTTAAATTACCTTTGTGACTCACGTTGTATTTCTACTAGACAGAACTATACTATACTATTTTACACACAAGATCTCAGAAATTCTTCCCAGATAGAGTATTCACTAACAGCTTCAATGACCAGGTGACATTGGAAGGAGAAAACTTCCACCATGGAAGATGACAGTCACACTGACACGTGAAGTCCTTTGAAGTAGGAAAAATGAATTTTTTTTTTTTTTTTTTGCAGTGTGTGGGCCTCTCACTGTTGTGGCCTCTCCCATTGCGGAGCACAGGCTCCGGACGCACAGGCTCAGCGGCCATGGCTCACGGGCCCAGCCGCTCCGCGGCATGTGGGATCTTCCCAGACTGGGGCACGAACCCGTGTCCCCTGCATCGGCAGGCGGACTCTCAACCACTGCACCACCAGCGAAGCCCAGAAAAATGAATTTTTGAACTACCAAAATGATATAAACTTTCACCCTATCTAGCCTTTTTTTCTCAAGGGTAGAGGAATAAGTCTGAAATTCTATTTTTAAATGTCTCTGAAGATTCTATTTAAAAATATGACTCTCATTTTCTGCTGAAAATCAGTTATTTCCAATAATTCTCTGTATTCTCAATTTCCATTCACTCTCTATCCCCTCAACCCCTTTTCAAAGATGCTTAGAAAAAAGGAATAGGATTAAGATGACCTGAAGGGGGGAAAAAAAAAAAACCTAAGACAACATCCAAAATGTACTAAGTACCCATGTGTCCATAATACTTACTTCAGTTGTCTATTTAATTCTTCAACATAATTCTTCTGGTCTAATATGGCAGCAATTTGAACATTCCTAGAGGAGGCGAAAAAGCAGCTTTGTGCTAACTGGAAAGGTATTTACTGGGTGACCAAAAAAAAAAAATCTCCACGAAAGATCTAAATTATCTAAAATTGTGTTAAACCATAATGGTAAAACAACGTTATCTTGCCTTTGAAATAAAATTCAAGAATCTTTATAACCATATAGCAGCAAGCTGTGTACTAAATAGCTATAACTTTTGTTAAATAAATTATTTGCTAATATTAAACAATACCATTAGTATGTTTTTAAATACTTTTGCATTTATTTATTTAATTAATTAATTTTTTTTTTTTTTTTGCGGTACGCGGGCCTCTCACTGTTGTGGCCTCTCCCGCTGCAGAGCACAGGCTCCGGACATGCAGGCTCAGCGGCCATGGCTCACGGGCCTAGCCGCTCTGCGGCATGTGGGATCTTCCCGGACCAGGGCACGAACCCGTGTCCCCTCTATCGGCAGGCGGACTCTCAACCACTGTGCCACCAGGGAAGCCCCATTTATTTTTTTAAGAAATATATTTGACATATAACATTGTGTAAATTTAAGGTGTACAACATGTTAATATGATACATTTAATATTGTGAAATGATTACCGTTATGTCTTAAAATAAACCAGCATTTGTAAGCTTATGAATAATAAGCTTTCATTTCTTTTTATCACAGAAACAGAGCTGACTATTAAAATGGGTCTCTGGGGAATTCCCTGGCAGTCCAGTGGTTAGGACTCCATGTTCTCAGTAACAAGGGCCCAGGTTCGATCCCTGGTCGGGGAACTAAAATCCCATAAGCCATGCAGCAGAACCAAAAAATAAAGAAAGAAAAAAGAAAATGGGTCTCTGAACTACTGGTATGACCAAAAGTCATACTTCAGATTAAAACCTCCTTCTAAGTGATTTTTGCTTTGTAAACCTAGTAAATGGAAGTGAAAACAAAACAAAGCAGGAACTACACAGAAAAAAAGGAAATAAAAACCACATTGCAAATAGATGGACCTCATACTGATTTGTAAAGAGCTACATATAAAATACAACATGTGAAATAACTTATGAAAATCATACCTTTCTTTATTTCCAATATCTTCTTCATTCTTTAAATACATGGAAAAATCAATCACTCCAACCTAAAGTAAATAAAGTTATTCTTATTTAGAGGGTGGAAATTCTAGAAGTACCTTTAACACACAACTGACTTTCATCCCTAATTTTTTTCTAGTGTTTAACAGCACTGTTTACAACTTAGAGTAATACCTGGATCAAAGAGGAACAGTACAAACTGAAAACACTCTGCATTTGGCACTAGTCATTCTCACTTACTTGTGAGTCTAAATCCTCTCCCTTTACACACAGATTAGCGTCTATCACATTCAGGCCAACCAGCAGCCCAACAATTACTGCTCCTTCTTCTTCCATCATTAGTGCATGATACTCATAGAATTCACTGTGAAAATTAAAATAATAAAAATCTTACATTACAAATTTATTTTGAAAACTAAATTTTACAATCTTAATACCTTATTACAAGAATGGAACCAATATAAATTAGGTAACTTGCAATTAGCCTTCCTATATGCAAATAACTTAAAAATTTTGAGATTTAAATGTCTATAAAGAAAACGTAAAAGAAACGGACTGAAGGAGATAAAAGAGGAAAAGGAATTTTGAGAGAGAGAAAAGAGAAGCAAACAGAGATTTTAAAAAAAAAAGGGAGCAGCATTGAGGCCTGGAATGTTTGTGACTCTCGAAAGATACAGTGACTGCTGCTGATCTGATTACGATACTTTTTAGTACAGTTGAATTTTCATCCCAGGATTTATTAAGACGCTTAGGATAAAGACTAATGTGGGGAAACGAACATAAGAAACATTTCAAGTCCATTTTCTAGTCAATGCATTTGGTATATCTGTTGCAAGTGCTCTTAATAGATAAGCATTAAAGATATTTATGGATATCTAGATCCCAAAAAATGTTCAAACAAGAGACTTGTGAAAGAAATAGGACAGCCTAAAAACTAAGACCTGACAACTAATACTCAGGAAACTATTTATCACTGTCTCATGCCTTCCTCAAGAAGTCCCATGTATATTACTTAATCACCTTAATTAACCTTCAGAATATCGCTGAGAAATTGAAGGCGTTTAAAGCATGGTCATTCTCATTTAACAAATGGGAAAACCAAGATGTACAACTGGAGTCACAAGTAAAATAAAAAACGACCAGGGACTTCCCTGGTGGTCCAGTGGTAAAGAATCCACCTTCCAGTGCAGGGGATGAGGGTTTGATCCCTGGTTGGAGAACTAAGATCCCACATGCCGAGGGGCAACTAAGCCCACAAGCCACAACTACTAAGCCTGTGTGCCTCAACTAGAGAGCCCACGTGCTCTGGAGCCTGCACACCACAACTGCAGAGCCCACGTGCCATAACTACAGAGAGAAAACCCACACGCCACAACTAGAAAGAAGCCCACACGCTGCAACGAATAGCCTTAGCACCGCAATAAAAAAGATCCTTCATTCCACAACGAAGACCCGATGGAGCCAAAAATAAAAATAAATTTAAAAGAAGAAAACATTAAAAAAAAAAAAGACCAGATTCTCCAAAATATCACAGAGGCACTCTAAGAGAACAAGGGCGAAGAGAGGGGCTGCCATGGGCCCACTCCCTTTGAGAACTGATATCCTTGCTTTGAAAGTCTGTCTTAAACATTTGGCCTTCAATTTTTTTTTTTTTTTGGCCTTCAATTTAAACTGACAGTTTAAAAAGCGCCCACAATACAATGAAAGCAGTAATTTGGACATTCAAGGTCTAAAAAGAAACCTCCTGAATTAAAGCCCCAAATTCCAATACAAATTTTTATTCATAGAATTAACTAATTTAGGAAAAAATTAAAACTTAGAAATACGACATATAAATTTCCACCTTGTCAGCCAATAAAAATCTTACAGTATTCATTTTTCAGGCTAGTTCTTGATCCACGTTATGTCTCCACTATGCTTCTCTATCTCATTTTGCTCCTCCTTTTATTTTATGCCATCATAATGTATTTTACATATCCTTTCATACTATATCTTCAATCATTTTTGGGAAACAGGATATAAATGAAATAAAAAATGAAAATGAACATGATTTAATGGTAGTACCTCAAGAGATCCCTTTGAATAATTAAGCAACGCAGGTAGTCAGCCATTTTTTTTTGCATGAGGGCTAATCGAAGCCACGCTCTTGCACGACCCAGGGGGGTCCTGAAAAGCAAAACCCAACAGTCAGAAAAGAGCCCCAGCCCAAAGATTATAGACTACATCTTCTATCTTTGTTGAAGTACACAATAAAAAAAAAAGCAATTTATCATGGTTTTATCTTAGTTTCTAGAGCTTCAAGTCAGCTCTTTGAGCATGCAAACCAATCCCTGGGAGCTTTTTAAGTCTCTAAGATAAATCTGCACCTACAGGACATCTAGGTACCATTTTATGTCTTGGAAAAAATGACTCTCTAAATAGTGAGGATAATTCCACAAGAAATATTTTATCAGAATAGGCTTACCCCTCTAAATATGATTATGCAAAATGCATCAATAAAGGCAATATAATGCTCTCAAAAAATAACTGATATTATATCTGAATTTTAAAAATCATGACAAAGCTAAGAAGGTATCTAGATGCTAATTAATTAGAAAGAATCACTGCTTGCTATTTTTCAAATGTTTCTTTTATCCAGTTGTCGTTTAAAACATTAAATCTCCTCTTTAACGTGGAGGCCTGATGGGAACAGAACTTTTAAAACTACAAATTTGTCTGAAAGGCTGTGGACCAGGCCATTTTTGCTGGCTATAAGCAGTGTCTCTGGGACAGAGGGAGCACACAGCTCTTCTTAAAACTGAAGGTATCCTGCAACCTTACCAAATACGTTGATTAGTTTTAGTAGTTTTCTGGTGGCATCTTTAGGATTTTCTATGTATAGTATCATGTCATCAGCAAACAGTGACAGTTTTACTTCTTCTTTTCCATTTGTATTCCTTTTATATCTTTTCCTTCTCTGATTGCTGTGGCTAGGACTTCCAATACTACATTGAATAATAGTGGTGAGAGTGGACATCCTTGTCTTGGTTACTGATCTTAGAGGAAATGCTTTCAGCTTTTCACCACTGAGAATGATGTTTACTGTGGGTTTGTCGTATATGGTTTTTATTATGTTGAGGTAGGTTCCCTCTATGCCCACTTTCTGGAGAGTTTTTATCATAAATGGGTGTTGAATTCTGTCAGAAGCTTTTTCTGCATCTATTGAGATGATCTTATGGTTAACAACGAAAGATCAGAAAGAGAAATTAAGGAAACAATAAGAGAATAAAATACCTAGGAATAAACCTACCTAAGGAGGCAAAAGACCTGTACTCAGAAAACTATAAAACACTGATGAAAGAAAACAAAGATAACATAAACAGATGGAGAGATATACCATTCTGCTAGATTGGAAGAATCAATATTGTGAAAATGACTATACCACCCAAAGCAATCTACAGGTTCAATGCAATCCCTATCAAATTACCAATGGCATTTTTCACAGAACTAGAACAAAAAATTTTACAACTTGTATGGAAACACAAAAGACCCCGAATAACCAAAGCAATCTTCAGAAAGAAAAATGGAGCTGGAGGAATCAAGCTCCCTGACTTCAGAGTATACTACAAAGCTACAGTAATCAAGACAGTATGGTACTGGCACAAAAACAGAAATATAGATCAAGGGAACAAGATAGAAAGCCAAGAGATAAACCCACGCACATATGGTTACCTTATCTTTGACAAAGGAGGGAAGAATGTACAATGGAGAAAGGACAGCCTCTTCAATAAGTGGTGCTGGTAAAAACGGATAGATACATGTAAAAGAATGAAATTGGAACACACCATACGCAAAAATAAACTCAAAATGGATTAAAGACCTAAATGTAAGGCCAGACACTATCAAACTCTTAGAGGAAAACATAGGCAGAACACTCTGTGACATACATCACAGCAAGATCCTTTTTGACCCACCTCCTAGAGTAAGGGAAATAAAAACAAAAATAAACAAATGGGACCTAATGAAACTTAAAAGCTTTTAGACAGCAAAGGAAACCATAAACAAGAAGAAAAGACAACCCTCAGAATGGGAGAAAATATTTGCAAACAAAGTAACTGACAAAGGATTAATCTCCAAAATATACAAGCAGCTCACGCAGCTCAATATCACAAAAATCAAACAACCCAATCCAAAAATGGGCAGAAGACCTAACTAGACATTCCTCCAAAGAAGATATACAGATGGCCAGCAAATACATGAAAAGATGCTCAACATCACTGATTAGGAGAGAAATGCAAATCAAAACCATAATGAGGTATTACCTCACACAGGTCAGAATGATCATCATCAAAAAATCTACAAACAATAAATGCTGGAGAGGGTGTGGAGAAAAGGGAACACTCTTGCACTGTTGGTGGGAATGTAAATTGCTACAGCCACTATGGAGAACAGTATGAAGGTTCCTTAAAAAACTAAAAATAGAACTACCATACGACCCAGCAATCCCACTATTGGGCATATACCCTGAGAAAACCAGAATTCAAAGAGTCATGTACCACAATGTTCACTGCAGCACTATTTACAACAGCCAGGACATGGAAGCAACCTAAATGTCCACTGACAGATGAATGGATAAAGAAGATGTGGCACAGATAGACAATGGAATATTACTCAGCCATAAAAAGGAAAGAAATTGAGTTTTTGTAGTGAGGTGGATGGACCTAGAATTTGTCATACAGAGTGAAGTAAGTCAGAAAGAGAAAAACAAACACTGAATGCTAATGCATGTATATGGAATTTTAAAAAGCAGTATGGATGAACCTAGTGGCAGGGCAGGAATAAAGATGCAGATGTAGAGAACAGACTTGAGGGCACGGAGGGGAAGGGGAAGCTGGGACAAAGTGAGAGAGTACCACTGACATATATACACTCCCAAATGTAAAATGGATGGCTAATGGGAAGCTGCTGCATAGCACGGGGAGATCAGCTGGATGCTTTGTGACCACCAAGAGTGGTGGGATAGGGAGGAGGGTAGGAGGGAAGCTCAAGAGGGAGGGGATATGTGGATATATGTATACATAGAGCTGATTCACTTTATTGTACAGCAGACACTAACACAACATTGTAAAGCATTTATACTCTAATAAAGATGTAAAAAAAAAACTGAAGGCGTTTGTGCTCAAGATGAAAACTAATTCTATCTAGGCAAGAGATGTGATGTGTACAAAGCAAAAAACAACACAGTAACTCCTTGTGGCAAACTGAACTAAACCAGCCATCTGGGGAAAGGTAACCTGTGCTCATGGTAACAGTGGCATGGTTTGCACCAAATTCTGAAGCAACCTTCCTGCTAAGGTCATAGGACACAGAATCGGTGTGATGCTATACCCCTCAAGGATTTAAACTTATTGAAAAGTAAATAAATAAAAGTGTGGATTTGTTCTCTTGCTAAAAAAAATTTAATCTCATATCTGTCTTATCCAAATTCTTATCATTTAGTAAAAATAAAACCAAGTTTTACAGAACATGTATGACTTTTTTAAAGAGAAATACATCGTTCACACTTTTACGTTTTCTTATGCAGAGAACATTTTAGCAGGTAATGTGGGAGGAAACTTAATCTTCACTTCAAACAGCTAGCAACTTTCTTATGGCTTAGCATTTTATTTTATTTTATTTATTGTTTGGCTTTTTAAAAACAATATGAACATGTATCTTCATATTAAAATGAAGCCAAACCTTATATTTCTCTTTTTGAGAGTTAAATTCCCCTTTTCCTCTCTTTGTTAAAAATTGCTACACCTTATATACCATTGTAACAAATATGAAGTGTGAACATCACTCGCTATTTAATTCTAAAAACTGGGTTTAAATCCTGGCTCTGCCACTTGTTAACTGTAACTTCTTTGATCTTTACTTTTCACATCTATACAATTATCATGATAATAATCTCTGCCCTAAGGTTGATTTAAGCGCTAAATGAGATAAGTCATGTAAAACAATTATCCTGTTACCCTGATACAGTACTCAATGAATAGCTATTTACTTTTATCACTCAATTAAGTACAACTTGCAAACATTTGGATGTTGTGATAACAGAAAACACTACCATATTCCCTATAACATACAAAACCCTAAATTGTAAAGCTAAGAGAAAGCAAACTGATAATCTGACAAAAAATGGTAAGCATAAAAGAAAATTATCTCATTCACAAGAATTAAGATAAACTAAAGTAAGCTCTTCTATCTTAATCACACCCTGAAGAACATAAAACCTTAGCCTTAACAGCAAAACACCTGCAAAACATTTTCAACACGCATGAGTCACTAGCTAGAACATTCAGCTTTTAGGACATTTCATATACAGTTTTTCCTCAGTATTTGTGGGGGATTGGTTCCAGGACCCCCTCAGATACCAAAATCCATGGATACTCAAGCCCCTTATATAAAATGGCATAGTATTTTGCATATAACCTATGCGCATCCTCGCATATACTTTAAATCATCTCTAGATTACTTATAATACCTAATATAAAGTAAATACTATGTAAATAGTTGCCAGGGTGTGGCAAATTCAAGTTTTGCTTTTTGAAACCTTCTGAAAAAAATTTTTTTGAATATTTTTGATCCAAAGTTGGTTGTATCTGCAGATGCAAAACCCACAGATATCGAGGGCCAGCTGCACCTTCATCTAGTCAAACAGGCAGATGACAATATAGATCCCAATTTTAAGAATAAAAAAAAGTAATTTGCACAAGTCCTGTGGTACATAAATGGCTTATCAGAGAACTCAAATCTCCTGAGCCTTTGCCCTGGATTTAGCTTAAATCAGTCTTCAAATAGTACAACTGCCTACTACTGCAAACCAGCTTAATACTCAGGAAACAGAAATGCATAATTGATACATCCTATCTTAAAAGAACTTGCCTATTTCCTGCAATACAATGCAGAATTTAAGTAAGTGATATAAGAGTGACTATAATGATAGCAGTATAAAAGAAACAGCACTTAATTCTTATTGAAGGGGCTAAGAAAAATTTCATAAAGGAAATGAAATTTGAGCTAAGCCATAAAGAATAAACAGAATTTTATTAGAAGAGAATGCAAGAAGGTTACATAAGGCTGCGAGAAGATAATAAACTAGACTGTGAGGTACTTTTAAGGAATAGTAAATATACTTCTACGGGGAAGGAGGAACAAGTAATAAGATTACTTACTTAAGACCAGGTAAATCCCGGACACTAGCTCCTATTTCTTCTGCTTCTGGGTACAGCTTCTCCACCAGTTCCAAAGGGCCCCATATAGTTTTGTTATAACTCAAAAATGATTTTCTTACTTTAAAAAGAAAATATAATGCATGTAACTTCAACTTACAAAACTGTAGTAACCTCATGTTAAATACTTAGTTTCAACATTTCTAACTTAACATACAATTATTCACAGACCTTTCCTCTCTTATCACTACACAGCCCTGTTGATCAGAAGCCTGTTGATTCTGATATTCTCCCTAACAGAAATATGCACCTTGGTCATTTTTCCATATCAGAAATATGCAAGTAGGTAATTAAAGTAGAAGAACAACTAGGCTCACTCTTTTTTTTTTTTTTAACTTTCTTTTTTTAATAGATATTTATTTTATTTAGCGCAGGCTTCTCTATAGCTGTGGCACACAGGCTCAGTAGTTGCAGTGCATGGGCTCTGTAGTTGGCGTGAGGGCTCCACAGCACACGGGCTCTCTAGTTGTGGTGTGCAGGCTCAGCAGTTGCAGTGCATGGGCTTAGTTTCCCTGCGGCACGTGGGATCTTGGCTCCCCGACCACGGATTGAACCGGCGTCCCCTGCATTGCAAGACCAATTCTTAACCACTGGACTACCAGGGAAGTCCCATAGGCTCATTCTTTACCAGTACAAAAATAAGACTGGTGGCCCTAGCAGGCTGATCTTTACCAGTTTATTCAATAAACCAAGGACAAGTAGTTATTTTACTTTTAAACACAAAAAATTGTGACTTTACTTTTCCTTTTATTTGAATGTGAGATTCGGGTAATATGAAACCATGAAATCACTATGTTTCCTTCTAATACTGACCAGATCTCCTGTAGATCCAGCGTGCCTATCATATGCACCACCCAAAAGCCAGCAAGA
Source organism: Phocoena phocoena (assembly GCF_963924675.1). Lineage (NCBI taxonomy): Eukaryota > Metazoa > Chordata > Mammalia > Artiodactyla > Phocoenidae > Phocoena > Phocoena phocoena. Next base: position 63,721,427 of record NC_089234.1, on the reverse strand, counting down.
TAGGCAATTTTCCCTGGGGGAGAAAAATCAATCAGCACAAAGTAGCTTTATAATGGTTGATCAAGACAGGCATTTGACTGTTAGGATCTGCCTCATGATATTTTGGGAAGTAAAGGAAAATATATTCAGAAAAGAGTTTAAAACGTAACTATGGTGGCCATCATTTGGCAATTCCATTTCAGCAGGCTGGGGGAAAATAAAGACCTTTGTCACTACTATTTTTTTTTTTTAATAAAAAGGAAGTTTTTCAAAAAGCAAATTAAAACTCAAGGCCTGAGATAAGACTGTTGACTTCCTGATGTATTAAAAGAAGTATTCAGAGACTGAGAATATCCAGAGTAGGCAAAAATGTGGGGAAACAAACACATTCACTGTTGTTTGATTAATCAGTGAAGGCTTTGCAGACATCAGTTGCCTATATCCTTTGACCCAATAATTCTACTCCTAAGAATCCTAAAGAAATCTTAGCACGTGTGTACAAACATATATATCCAAAGATGTCCTTACAGCATAATTTTAATGATAAAAAACTGGAAACACCTAAGTGTACATTAAGAGGAAAGTAGTTAAATAAGTCATGGTATACATATACTATGAAATGTTTTACAGCCATTAAAAATGTGAAAAAGACCTCTATGTAAATGGCAAAATCTCCAAACCATACCATTAAGTTTTTCTTTTTTTTAAATAGGGAAAAAAAGAAAGTCACAGAATAATACAGCATGATTTTATTTAGAGTAAAAGAAAAAATCACATAATTCAATTTAAAAAAGAAAGAAAGAAAAACAGAAAAGAGCTAGAAGAGTGACAAAGATTCCTTTAGAGAGATGAATGGAAGAGAATGAAGGGAAATTATGTTTTTGCTCCATGTGCTTCTATGTTGTTTGATTCATGTACAAAAAGAACATATTTCACTATTATATATAATTTTTAAAATTATTTTAACTCTAATTAAAGAAAAAGTGGAATCTGAAGAAACAAAAACAAAAAAACCAAACTCATAGATACACGTTCCAGATTGGTGGTTGCCAGGGTTGGAGGGTGGGAATAGATGAAATGGGTAAAGATGGTCAAAAGGTACAAACTTCTAGTTATAAAAGAAGTCCTGGGGATGTAATGTACAAATGACTACAGTTACTGTATTATAGATTGTATTGTATATCTGAAAGCTGCTAAGAGTAAATCTTAAAAGTTCTCATCACAAGAAAAAAAATCTTATAACTATGTGTGGTAATGGATGTTAACTGGGTTTATTGTGGTGATCATTTCACAATATATAAAAATACTGAATTGTGTTGTACCCATTAAACTAATACGTTATATGTCAATTATATCTCAATAAATATAAACAAATTTTAATTTTAAAATGAATACATTAATAACATCACATATAGGGTTTCTCAAATTTCGATGCCAAGGTTCCTTCTCAGTTTAAAGTACATTTTATTAAAACCATGTTTAGGTAAATCTCCCCTTTTGCTTTTCACATTTACCCCTACTCTCATGTGCCATAGTCAGAAACTCCCCCTAAGTGTGCATCAGCAGATGAATGGATAAAGAAGATGTAGTATATATACACAATGGAATATTAGCCATAAAAAAGAATGGAATAATACCATTTGCAGCAACATGGATGGACCTAGAAATCATCATAATAAGTGAAGTAGTCAGTCAGAGAAAGACAAGTATCATATGATATCACTTATATGTGGAATCTAAAAAAATTATACAAATGAACTTACTTACAAAAGGGAAATAGACTCAGAGACATAGAAAACAAATTTATGGTTACCAAAGGGGAAAGGAGGGGGGAATAAACTAGGAGTTTGGGATTAAAATATACATAGTACTATACATAAAATAGATAAGCAATAAGGACCTACTGTATAGCACAGGGAACTATACTCAGTATCTTGTAATAACCTATAATGGAAAAGAATCTAAAGAAGAATACAGATATATAAAATATACATATATATAATATATATATAAAATGAATCACTTTGCTGTACACCTGAAACTAACACAATATTGTAAATCAACTATATTTCAATTAAAATTTTTTTAAAAAAAGAACTTTCCAACTTACCCAGGCTTCTGGTATACCAACATAAAAGCAAGATTCTCTTCTTTTTTAATAGTCACCTTAGTACACATCTCTTACATAGCCCTCTACACAGCTCTGATCATATGAACCAGAGATCAAAGTAGTTACTATAAGTAAAAGAACAGTAATATAATACAAACACATAAAAATAATTCAATGTGAAATGTATAGATGAATACAATATCCACTGTTATCATCATTTTCAGGGAGCACCCACATTTCTACAATAACCCAATCCAGAAGACAATTTTTCTAGATATGTTTCCATGCACTAAGGAGGTTCATATTTCAACAATCAACTATTTTAATGTATTTGTTCAAGAGAGCTCAAACTAGTAATTATAGTTCATACCAGAATCACCAAGCTTAAGATTTTCTATATAACTCTATAGTTGTCCTAGAAAATGGAAATCAGCTCAGAGTATGTTGAAAACATTTTAAAATCAAATACACTTTTTACAGGGACTTCCCTGGTTGTCTAGTGGTTAAGAATCCACCTTCCAATGCAGGGGACGTGGACTCAATCCCTGGTCAGGGAGCTAAGATCCCACATGTCACAGGGCAACGAAGCGGCGTGCCGCGACTACTGAGCCTGAGTGTTCTGGAGCCCGCGCGCCACAACTAGAGAAGCCTATGTGCCGCAACAAAGAGCCGGCATGCTGCAACTAAGACCCGATGCAGCCAAATAAATAAATAATTTGTTTTTTTTAAAACAAAAGAGTATACAAATACATTTTTACAAAACAGTAACAACTAAGGATTTTCTGAAGACCACCCATTAGAAAACATAAAGTAGTAGGGTATTTTCTCCTAAAACCAACCCACCCAGTATTTTTAAAGTAACAGTAATTATGGCCTCAAAAAAAATCACATTTTCAAGGATATTTAAGATGGGAGGGGGGAGGTTCTATAGTTGTTTTTTTTTTAAAAAAATCTCACAATACCTTTAAGACCATGCTTCAGACAATGCTCCATAACAACGAAGAACTGCTGCAAGGGGGGGTAATCAGAATCCAAAGTGCGGCCAAAGCTTAGAGCAGATTCAATGAGTCCTTTAATACTGAGTTTAGCCATGTTTAACAAGTTTGCTCTCTCTACAGCTGTAGGGTCTTTTGTAGCTGAAAGCACAAGAAAGGAGTCCAACATCACTTGCAAGAACTGACATTGTAAACTATACAAACCCTTTCCTTCCCCTGTAAAACCAAGTGGTTGGTTTTTCCTTGGTGGACAAGTAAGTCTTCCTAACAAACACCCCTAGTTAACTTCTTTTTATGTCTCTCATGCATACCATAGAACAATGCTCACTCCAGCCAAAGTTTATGAATTATTCTCAAGATCCTGCAAATTGGCTATTCTAGGGTATTTATTTTATTTTTGTGGTACCTCTTCAGGGAGAATGAGTTTTTTTAAATCTTTCTCTAGAGATAAGAGTAACAGACAACATGTTTAAGGGTTCATGCAAAGGCAGACAGCAGGAACCATCAAAGATGAATCCAAAAGCAAAAAAATGTTCAGAATAAACTGGCAATACAATAAAAGGTAGTTAAAATTCTAAGATTCCAATTTCACCCATAACAAACATGACAGGTAAATAAAATAGGGGGACACAAGAGAAGCCATTCAACTCTCACTCAATTTAACCCTCTTTCTATCTTGTCTCTTCACTGCAATTGTAGTTCTGTATTGCAGGACTCCTTTATTTTCCCAGAGGAAATAAAAGCAGGGTCCAGTTTCACCTTAAGGTTTCCTGACCTTCCACACAGCTGATCCAGTTGAATATCAAGGTAATCGATGCATTTTTTTAAAACTGATTTTACCTGATACTTTCAATTCACAAAAATTTTTCTTTCCCACAAATTTTATTCTCAGTTTTCTTATAAATTCAGATGCTTCCCCATACTCTCATCACTGTTGTGACTGGCAGAAATATTTTCAGCACAGATGCCAAAATGAAGTGTAAAAAAATAAAGCACTTAGTATACTGTCTCATAATCCCTGACAAATTTACTAGTCCAAGTAAACCAAATGTCCGTTTTTCCTTCACTGGATAAAAAGTCCAGGGTTCCCAATGATCTAGTATTTTACTTCTGACCACAGATAGCCAGGCGTGAAGCGTGACAATGAATCCTAAGCAACTTAAAATGCAAACAGTCACAACTGCTACGACCAAGCTAGCTGGTGGAGAATCTCCACACAAGAAATCATTGCTTCAAATATGCATCGTGGTATGACTCCCTCTTTTTTCGGGGACGAAACCAGTCGACGTTTCATAATCTGCAGCAATTCTCATTTTTCTTAACAGTGCCCATCACAATCCGTAATGTACGATGCGACAACCAGACAAAGGGCGCCTTTATAACTGCTCGAAGGTAGGTCCTGGTGGGCGCCGGCAGCTCCCGAGTAGAGGAGCGTTTGCACCCCAGCCGCGCCCCGCCCGGGCTGCAGCCCCCACACGCGCCCAAAGGCCGGTTCCCGCATCTTGCCTGTAGAACCCCTTCCCTGCCTCCCTGCCTGCCAGCCAGCAAAGCTGCCCAAGGGCTCGGGGCGCCCCAACCCCCTCACGGAAGGCTCACCCGGGGTCCTGCGCGGCATCGCTGCCCCTCTCCCGCCTTCTGCGTCTGGAACCCAAGCCCAAACCTGAGACGCTTCCCTCCGCCACCCCTAAACCTGAAAAGTCATCGCCCGTCCCCGACTATTTCCCCCGACCCGGGAACTGCACCCCGGCCGGCCCTGTCCTCGCTCCCTGTAAGCCGACGGACCACCAAACCTCTGCCATTAGGCCCCTGAACTGGGAAGGGGGCGAGGGGGAACGAAGGGCGGCCGCGCGTTGCCATGGCGACGGCAAACCCGGCTTCGGACCCCAGTCCCGACCCCGAGGCCTCCATGCCCACACCACCAGTCCTCCTGACCCGGCCGAGCCCTCGGCCCAGCACGGAGGGCCGGGCGTCCGCTCTCGGCCTGCTCTGCTTACCCATGGCGGCGGCGGCGGCGGCGGCGGCGGCGGCGACGCGGTCTCGGGCGGGGACTCCCTGGGCCCCGCCAGCAGCTCCCTTCAGGCGAGCGGCGGCCGCCACGGCGTCTGCGACCAGGCCCGCTGCGGCCCACAGCGCTCCCGGCGGCGGGAGGACGGCCGGGCGGTCCCGCGGCGCCCGAGTGGGGCGGGGGGCCGCGGAGCCTGAAGCCGGCAGCGGAGAAATCCACCCTCTCTGAGCCACTTCCGCCGGAGCGGAAGGAGAAGGAAAAGGAGCGTGAGGAGGTCCTCGCGTTGAGGAGGTCCTCGCGTTGAGGAGGACCTCGCGTTGAGGAGCAGGGGGGCGGACCCTGGTCTCTCACCCTGCGGGCCTCGCCGGAGCGCTAGGGCTGCATTTCCAAGGGGATGCGAGTCACGTGCAAACGTTTTCATCTACTGGGTCCGGCTGGGTTTAATCGAACACACCTGACCGCTTCCCTTCTTCACCAACTAACTGGCAGGGGACCACCAGTGAATCCATCGGTTTATAAAAAGCAACGAGGAATGGTCTCAGTAATCGAGGGAAAGGTGCAGAGATAAAGCCAGCGTTTTCTCATTTCAGGGAGTAAAAACTCTCGTGGTCAGATGACACTAGGTTTAAGTTATATCAATTTGGGGAAACTGAGCTATTACCTAGTTAGATCGGCAATTGTTTTTTGTTTTTTTTAAGAATATATTTTTTTAATTTATTTATTTTATTTTTGGCTGTGTTGGGTCTTCGTTGCTGCACACGGGCTTTCTCTAGTTGCGGCGAGCGGGGGCTACTCTTCGTTGTGGTGCACGGGCTTCTTATTGCAGTGGCTTCTCTTGTTGCGGAGCACGAGCTGCTCTAAGCATGTGGGCCTCAGTAGTTGTGGCGTGCGGGCTCTAGAGTGCAGGCTCAGTAGTTGTAGCTCACGGGCTTAGTTGCTCCGCGGCATGTGGGATCTTCCCAGACCAGGGCTTGAACCTGTGTCCCCTGCATTGGCAGGCGGATTCTTAACCACTGCGCCACCAGGGAAGCCCAGCGATTGTTAAAACGGTGTCCGAGTTAGAAATAGACTGATATTTCGAGGAAATGGAGCAGTGTTTATCTCTTCATCACATTGGTCAGCATACAGTTCTATTATGTTTCTTTACTTCTTTTGGTTTTTAATTTTCTTTATTGTGAGATAATCATACATGGATAAAAATTTACAAAGCATATATACATTTAAAGAATCATAAAGTGAACAGCTGGGAAAACACCACCAGATCAAGAGAGCATAGAACAGGAGAGTCATCTTCCCTGGGGGAAAGGCCTTTAGCCACAATCCCCCTAGAAGTATTAATAAATACGATTCTGACTTCTATGACAATTGTTTCCTTGCTTTTCTGCATGTTACTACTACGTAAGTATGTGCCCCTAATCAATATAGTTTATTTTTGCCTGTTTACAAACTTTTCACAAGTGGAATAACATTACGAACATTACTTGTTTCTTTTGTTCAACATCATCCATGTCCGTGAGGAGTTTCCAGGTTAGGGTGTTTTCAGGTTTACATACTTCCTGGTCCCTATATGCAGGAGAGCCTCTAGGGCATGTAAATAAGAATACAATTACTAGAAATCAGGTATGCCTATCTTTAAATTTACTAGATAATGCCAAACTGTTTTCAAAATTTCTCATAATTTACACTCCTATCAGCAGTGTTGTTTTTCTGTTGCTGTGTCCATTCTAATGCTTAGAATTTTGAGGATTTTTTCATTTTTTGCGTCTTGTGGGTAGGTGATTGCATGGCAGGTTTGTTTTTTATTTATCTCATTACTGATGACATTGAGCACTTTACCTATGTTTATACTATTTGGAATTTCACTTTTGCAAAGAAATGGTGCCTGTTTTTCTATTGACTTACCTTTTTCTTATTGGCTTGTGCAAGTTACTTAATATTCTACATACTAATTTGATGTCAGTTATGTGTTGCCACTATCTTCTGGCTAATTTTTCTCTCCTTATGACAACCGTTGATTAAATATAAGTTCTTAATTTTCTTGTAGTGAACTTATAGTTTATGCCTTAGTGTCTTAAGAAATCCACCTTATTCCAAGGTCATGAAGATACTCTCTTTTAAAGAATTACATAGTTTTGGGACTTCCCTGGTGGTCCAGTGGTAAAGAATCCGCCTTCCAATGTAGGGGACGCAGGTTCGATCCCCGGTTGGGAAACTAAGATCCCACATGCCGCGGGGCAACTAAGCCCATGCGCCACAACTACTGAGCTTGCACGCCTCAACTAGAGAGCCCGCATGCCACAAACTACAGACCCCATGCGCTCTGGAGCCCACACACCCTGGAGCCTGCATGCCACAACAAGAGAAGAGAAAACCCGCACACCACAACTAGGGAGAAGCCCACGCGACCAAACGAGCACCACAACGAGAGATCCCACATGCCACAACGAGGACCCGATGCAGCCAAATAAATAAATATTAAAAAAAAAAGAATTACATAGTTTTGCCTTTAATATTTAGGCCTGTTAGTGCACTCAGAATTAATTTCAGTGATGATGTGAGATAGGGTCAAATTTCATTTCCTCAACTATCCCATCAGCCTTTCACCATTCATCTTCCATGCCCATGAGCATGGAAGTGAAGGTCAATGAGCATGTATGTGAAGGTCAGTTCCTAGGCCAAAACCTCATTTGATCTTCAGAACCACCCCATGAGGAATAAATTATTTACCTCTTTTATAGATGAAACTAACCTCAAAGATTAAATAACTTTCCCAAAGTCACAGTACTATTAAGGAACAGAGCCAGAATCTGAACCAGTACAAAACTAGCCTCCATTTTCATAATGTCAAAATACATCTGTGGTTTTTACAGTGTTTGAAGGAGCCTAAAACTGATGACAAGTCTAACCCCTTCCACCATCTTGCTGTTAAACACTGAAATGACTGACTTGTTCATTTTTCTCTTCTCCAAATGATGAGCAAAAAGGGAGGGATTTGTGTTCCAAGTGCATTTAGAAAAGCAAATAATGTTAAGTATATATTTATTTATTTTATAAAACCATGAGAACAAAGGAAAAGAGCTTTATTTTCTGGATTGCTTTCCCTCCAGTGACTTTATAGGTAACATGTAGGAAAGAAATTTAGTTCAGTAACAGACCAGCTTTATTTAAAGCAAAAAATATTTCTTCCTTTGAGGAAGATGTTCTTAAACTCCAAAATACATATTTGCTGGATACTCTAGCCACCTTGTATTGAACAGAATTGGAATTAGGGTGTATGTTTAAAACCTATTACACTTAATAGGCTTAAACTAGAATATTAATCTGTTCTGAGCTCTTGATGTACTAAAACTAAGAATCTAGGTTTTTAAACGTACAGATATAATCATGTAACAAAATACTGTTTTCTAAAAACTCATCACATACTGAAATACAGGGATGAAATTGAATGATGTCTAAAATTTGCTTTAAAACATGTCAGCAAGGAAAAAAAGGTTGAAAACAATTCCTGCAAAATCTAACTGTTGAATATGGGTGATGGGTATATAGGAGTTCATTATACTACTTTTGTGTGTGTTTTTAAAGGTTTAATAATAATGTTCTAAAGCTCATCATAAAAAGAAAGCTAGTTAAAGCCTTAAAAATAATTTTTATGTAAAAATCTTTCATAATAAGCCAAAGCAGTATCTATACAAGAGCCGAGAGTCAGTAAAGGCAGACTTCACCCCCCGGGTCCATATTGGTTCATACTTTCCAGGATCATGAGTCCCAATCAGCCAAGGGTCAGTGGTGACTTGAGTGAAGTTGGATGGGCCTATCCTCTTAGCTACAAGCAGTCTTTTTAATGAGCAAAGCTGTCCACTGAATCTACATAGACCAGCTGGTCAAATCATGCCACAAGGTTTCCAGCTGGCCTGAGATGTGATTTGCTTACACTAACAATTGTAATGCTTTTTTTTCTTTTTGGCTGCACTGTGCGGCTTGTGGGATCTTTGTTCCCTGACTAGGGATTGAACCCCAGCCCTTGGCAGTGAAAGCACGGAGTCCTAACCACTGGACTGCCAGGGAATTCCCAACAATTGTAATGCTTCTAAACATTTGTATAGCACCTGGAAAATGTACACAACACTGAATGGGAAACACACAGTACCTGGGAAAATTGCTGAATTACTAATCAGAACATCTGGGTTCTAGCAATGACTTGCCCAGAGCCATATGCTAACATGAAATATCTATGCTAGGTACTCTGTAGGGTTTAATTCAATTGAGAGAATATCTATTAAAATTATAAAGCATACTACATATTATTGCCGCTGCTAAAAAAGCAGTAAGTGGTATAAAGCTACATATAAAGATGGAAGTAATTCTTTCTGGAAGGAAAAAAAATCAGAAAAGGCTTTCTGGAGAAGGTAACATACTAGTCTTTCAGTCTGGGTGAAGTTGCATAAATGGTATTGGAGAAATAGACAAATATAGATAGAGGATACAACAAACAAGAAAAAAGACATGTATAGGGAAGAGCAAAATAGTATATTAGGGAATTCTCTGGCAGTCCAGTGCTTAGGACTCTGCACTTTCACTGCCATGGGCCCAGGCTGGATCCCTGGTCAGGGAATTAGGATCCCACAAGCTATGCAGTGCAGCCAGAAAAAAAAAAGTACATTAGAACAAATATGCAAAGAAATAATGGAGAATGACCTCCATTACAAACCACACGTTCCAACCTATTAGTGGGATATGAAAGAATGTTAGTAGGTTGCAACCAGCTTTGTTTTTTTAAATTAATTATTTTTGACTGCTTTGGATCTTCATTGCTGCGCACGGGCTTTCTCCAGTTGTGGCGAGCGGGGGCTACTCTTTGTTGTGGCGCGCGAGCTTCTTCATTGCGGTGGCTTCTCTTGCTGCGGAGCACGGGCTCTAGGTGCGCGGGATTCAGTAGTTGTGGCACACGGGCTCTACAGAGCACAGACTCAGTAGTTGTGGTGCACGGGCTCAGCAGTTGTGGCTTGCGGGCTCTAGAGCACAGGCTCAGTAGTTGTGGTGCACGGACTTTGTTGCTCCGTGGCATGTGGGATCTTCCCGGACCTGGGCTCAAACCCGTGTCCCCTGCACTGGCAGGCAAATTCTTAACCACTGCGCCACCAGGGAAGCCCCACAACCAGCTTTGCTTTTAATGGAATAGTGGAAAATATTAGGGTATATCACATATAAAAAGGGTAAATATTTTGTTAAAGTACTGTTTAAGGTGCACGCACGTACATATGTTCATGCTGAGTCATGATGCAAAATGTGTTTCTTGTTGTGGTTCTGGCAATTTTTATTCTTAAGCACCAGTCCAGATTATCATACACCAAACTACCAGTAGTTATAACTAAATGATAAGATTACAAAGAAATTTAATTTTCTAAAATTTGTAGTGTTTGAAATTCTCACTAAAATCATGTACTACTCTATAATTAGAAAAAAAAATTTAAAGAAAGAAAATTATGCTAAGACTTTTGAACTCAGAAAATGTGAGGTAGATGGTGTCCTTGACAGAAATAGAGATTACAGAGGAAGGCATTAGATGAAGATGGAAATTTACATTTTGTATGTGCTGACTCGGAAGTGCTCACAGAAGACTCTGAAGGCAGGAGCTGGAACACAGATATAACTAGAATTCAGAAGACATGGCGGGGTATACAGATTTGGTAAACAGCTACATAGGTCATGGTTGGAGGCAGTGACTGTCCAAGGAGGGAGAACAGGACCAGACCAAACACAGAGCTCTGGGAAAGACCCGTCTCTAGAGAGTGAGAGATGAGGAAGAAAAGAAAGGAATCAGAGGAGGCAGCAAGAGAGGTAAGGAGGCAGGAACTCTGAACTGATTTTCAGGAATGGGGCCACTGGAATGGCTACACTGTCATTACATCCTGGCTTTACACTATAAGGAAGACCTTGTCTAGGCTAATGATGCTTTTGATCTGGACCTGCACAAAGTGACTGCCCAATAACATTAGAGACTGGTAGCCACTGCTGTCTTAGTCCTTGGCGTGGATGTCATACTTAAACTGCACTATTAGCAATTTGATGGCCCAGTCTGGGTTTAACTTACAGCTCACCCCAAGCCTCCAACTCACAGCATCTTATATATAAAAGACGAATCCTAACTCTTTCAACTAAGTGGCTAGACTCTTGTAATCAAGACAGAGTCCCAGGGCTTCCCTGGTGGCGCAGTGGTTGAGAGTCTGCCTGCCGATGCAGGGGACACGGGTCCGGGAAGATCCCACATGCTGTGGAGCAGCTGGGCCCGTGAGCCATGGCCGCTGGGCCTGCGCGTCCGGAGCCTGTGCTCTGCAATGGGAGAGGCCACAACAGTGAGAGGCCCGCATACTGCCAAAAAAAAAAAAAAAAAAAAAGACAGAATCCCAAATGACAAGAAACATGGAACCCCTCCCAGGGCTCTTCTTCCACAGGGCTTTGCAGGCCATACAAATCTGTAAAGCAACCACTGATGGAACCAAAAGAATTTACATTATTCATCTCACTCCCAGGAATATCTAACCAATATTTAAGCCTTATCTCTGTAAACTTCCTAGTTGTTCCTGTCTAATCCATAGTATCTCCATGATTAACTCCATCCTGTGTGTCCTTCATAAATCTCTTTATAATGTCAACACTCCTTGGTTTCAGCTTTAGAGCATTATCAATATTTCAGTTCTCAACACTGGAAAAAATTGTGGACAACCCTGAACTTAATTATTATTTAGTATTAATAATTGACACTGTAAGATCTAACAGTAAGAGAACAATTTATTTAATAAAATCTTCAAGTAATAATTTTTTTAAAACATGTGAGGTAGAGGCAGCAATTTTTAACATACTTAACATTCATTAAAAAGAAAACATTTGAGAGAAGTGAGAGGTCTCCCTGCCAAAGATGGATACACTAAGGTTAAAATTGGTCACAATGTAAGTAATCAAGCACTCTGAGGTAACTGTTTTACAAAACATTTTTATACCAAAAGAGAAAATTAAGAAATGCCCTAAAACTAAGGGGCATATGAACATGAATAAGTGAAAATAGGAATACACCTTTTTAATTTGTCATCAATTCAGCAAACAAAATTTCTTCTCAAAAGAACAGTAGGAATTATTTTCTTTCACTAGAATACTGAAAAGTGAAAATAACAAGTGGGAGAGTAAGGAGAATCAGAAATTAACTGGAAATAATACATTTATCAGTGATAATTTAAAAGACTAGGTTTAAAGTGAAAACATCTCTGATAGGAGAAAGCAAAAGTCAGGAAAAAACCCAGCAGAATGGCCTTTGAATCAGGGACCTCAAAATACAGAAAAACGTCTTACTTATGTTCTCATCATCACAAGATTGTCCTTAAATGACAAAAGCAATCAATTTTCTTACCTAATCTTTCAAATAAACAAAATACGATTAAAAATCTAAAAGATCAAATTAATCTTGAAAATTTAGACTTAAAGGTTTAAGCCTCAGATTGAAAAATTCATCCCAGCTTTAAAAGGTGATAGAAATTTATCAAACTCTAGATCATACAAAACCACATTTATAATACCTATAAATTTAGACTTTTCAGTTTTGGTTCACCTGTACTAAAAAATTACTATGTTAAATTTTGTATGGTAATAGAACTTTATGTTTAACAAGGTTATACCAAAAAATAAATAAAACAAAAAAACTGGAACTCTGAAAGAGTATATTTACATCATTTCTTACCCTTGGGATAAAAGTTTTCTTCACAGTGTAACCAGGCACTGATTTTACAGCATATCCGAATTATAAATAGGCAACAGTTAGAGAAGATCATGATGGTTTGGAAAAAGCAAGGAAAACAGTGCTTTATCTTCTTTGAAAATCACCCAATATATGACAAAGACTTTCATGTTCTCCTGATGGAAGATCAATGATGTAAAATAAATTAAGGAAGATATATTTAACACAATATGGAATTACATAAAAACATATATGACATTATTATCTAACATTCTAACATTCTGTAATTTGGTTTACAGGGCTGCTAAAAAAATTGTAAAGATTTTTATGGCATTCTATGGATAATAGTATACTTAAGCAATATGGTTTACATATCTTATTAGCCTGAGACCTACATATAATTTTTTAAAGAGATGACCTATTTTTAAAATAATCTATTAATACAGTATGACAAGTAATAATCTCCATTTTTAAATATAATACTTTGTCCTAGATTTTTTTTAAAAAAGGTTATAAATTGAGGGGAGAGGATCCAGAAGGGATAACCAGTTTTCCTAGATGTATTCTAGGAAACATGCACCCTGTTCCTAAGGCGAATAATCAAGTCCCTTTTTTTCCCCCTTCTCATTTCACAAACTATCCTTCACCACCACGTTCATTATTTCACTTTTTGCTTAAAATTACTTCTTCTGATTTGTTTTCTCTCTTTCCTTTGCAGAATCAGATCTTTTGAAATATGCCCATGGAAAACATGAGACACCGAGTTTTAGTTTATACAAATACATAAATGAAGTACTCACAATAGCACAATCAAATGTGACCATATATAAAACAAAAAGGATATTAATTTTTCTGAGTTTAGATGATAAAGTAGCTTCCCCAAAGGAGGATAGCGGTTTAGTGAGGACACACATCCCAGGAGAATCAGCTTATGTTTGGCTCTGGTTATAGCAACATTAAGACGCCGCCAATCTTTCAATAGTTCACCAAGCTGAAAGAAATTGTAATTTTCTTTCTTTGAGTTTTCTTATTTATTTGAGTTTTTTGAGCAGTTTTCAAAAACATATACTGCAAAAAAGATTCATCAACACATTTAAAATCCAGACAGTTGGAAAAACTTGCCCACAGTGCCAACTTCAAGTATTTTATCGTGGGTATGATATCCTAGCCATAATTTAAAATTATTAAATACATATAATAAAAATATACTAAAAATTTTTAAATATTAAATATATATAATACAGAATTGAAGTTAGGACTTCCCTGGTGGACCAGTGGTTAAGACTCCGTGCTCCCAATGCAGGGGGCCCGGGTTCAATCCCTGGTCGGGGAAACTAGATCCCGCATACCACAACTAGGAGCCCACATGCCGCAACTAAAGATTCTGCACCCAGCAATGAAGATCCCAAGTGCTGCAACTAAGACCCAGCTCCGCCAAATAAGTAAATATTTAAAAAAAAAAAAAGAATTGAAGTTATCTCCACTCAGTGTAGCACTGTTTTTTTTAAATATCTATGAAACAAGCTCTCTGTTTCTTTTTTAAAAAAATTTTTTTTAATAGATTTTATTTATTTATTGGCTGCGTTGAGTCTTCCTTTGCTGTGCACAGGCTTTCTCTAGTTGTGGCGAGCAGGGCTACTCTTTATTGCGGTGTGAGGGCTTCCCATTGTGGTGGCTTCTCTTGTTGTGGAGCACAGGCTCTAGGTGCGCAGGCTTCAGTAGTTGTGGCACACGGGCTTCAGTAGTTGTGGCTCACGGGCTCTAGAGCGCAGGCTCAGTAGTTGTGGCACATGGGCTTAGTTGCTCCATGGCATGTGGGATCTTCCCAGACCAGGGCTCAAACCCGTGGTCCCCTGTTGGCAGGCGGATTCTTAACCACCATGCCACCAGGGAAGCCCCAGTGTAGCATTGTTTTTTGACAGTAATAGAAACTCGTCATAGTAGAAGACTCAGAGGAGTGGTTAAAGATACCGTGACCCATATATACAGTAGAAAACTATGCATCTGTAAGAACAGAATGAAATCTCTGTGTAATGACATGGAAAGATCTCCAAGCTGTTAAGTGGAAAAAGCAAAGTCCAGAATAGTGTATATATTACCTTTTGTGCAAAAAAGGAGGGAAATATGAATACTGATTCATATCTTTAAGCATATGCTTAAAGAAACGTAGAAGGTTACCAAAAAAACAAAAACAAAACAAAAACAAAAAACCAAACATGTGATTATCTGTGAGGGTAAGAACTAAGTAGAGGAACCGGGAAGAAGGGAGACTTTCTACTATGTGTATTTTATTTCATTTATTTATTTTTGGCTGCACAGTGTGGCACGTGGGATCTTAGTTCGCTGACCAGGGATCAAACCCACAGCCCCCGAATTGGAAGTGTGGAGTCTTAACCACTGGATGACGAGGCAAGTCCCTCTACTACATGTATCTTAAAAACCATATGAAGCTATCACATAGTCAAGAAAAATGAGTCAAGGAGAGATAAAAATGCAAAAAAACAAAACAAAGCCTGGAATTATCTATAAATTTGAAAGTATATCTAGGGAAGCCTATATGTTTAAAATGCTCCAAACACGATAATCAAGAGGTAGAAGCAACCCAAATGTCCACTGATGGATAAATGGATAAACAAAATGTGGTATATACATGCAGTGGAATAATATTCAGCCTTTAAAAGGAAGGAAATTCTGACACATGCTACAACACGGATGAACCCTGAGGACATTATGATAAGTGAAATAAGCCACTTACAAAAGGACAAATACCGTATGATTCCACTTATATGGAAAATTCACAGAATTCATAAAATTCTGTCAAATTCACAGAGACAGAAAGTGATTGCCAGGGAAAGGAGAGAGTGGGAATTAGGGAATTGCTCATGGGTATAGAATTTGTTTTGCAAAATGAAAACGTTCTGGAGATGTGTTGCACACACTGTAAATATACTTAATACTTGTGAATTGTACATTAAAAGATAGTTAAGAAGGTGATTTTTATGTTATGTGTTTTTTACCACAATTAAAAAAGAGAGAGGAAAGTAAAAAAAGAGAGGTAAATAATGTCCCAAACAAAAATAAAATAAAAATCAGACAACAAAGCAGAAAATACAATTAACTCACAGTTCCATCTTCATTACTTCTAACAAAAGATACTAGAATGATACTTTTGTCTCTTCCTTGGTATTTGTCTACTGTATTAACTTCGACCATCCCAAGAGAAGAATGTGCCAATAAATCATTGATGACTTTTAACTGTTGCCGGTATGGTGCAATGATACCAATATCAGAGGGATTACAACCAGCCTAAACAGAAAAGAACACAATTTAAAGTGAAAAAATCCTGACTTTTGTTATTTAAGCTTTACTAAATTTATTAAATGTTTACATAATGTGCCCAATTGATGTTTATAATACATGTTCCTATCACAAGGAGTAAATACAATTATTGAGTTCACTCTAAGGCTATATCCACATTTCCTGAAATGAAATAATTTCCTCAAACATTGTTCCCTTGTTATTTAGAAGTTCATGGCAGTATAATGGTTTGTATGCCACCAAAACAGTGTTGCCATACCAAAAAAAGTACAAAGAAATACATTTTACTTTCTGCTATCCCTTACACCAGAGGTTTCCAATTGCCAATCATACTGACTTCAGCACTAAATTGAAACCATCAGAATTATCTGATGTTACAAAGTTATCCTAAATGGAAACTCAAAATGCCATTACTGTATAAAAAATTACATGTCTTAGATAAATGTTCTCAAAATAAAAACAATCAGGCTTCATTCCTCTTTATCTTAATAAACAAAAGTTAACTTTAGATCTAAAGTTCCTTGCATTCTAATATTCTATTACTCTGCACCTTAATATTAATTAGCCCTCAAAATTAAATTCTATGTTACCTTAATAAAAATTGAGGTCAGGAAAACAACGAGTTTGGCTTCTGTTATATTACTGACACCGCCCTTTTCAACTTGTTCTGGTGCTGGAACCTAAATAGAAAAAATACGCATCCTGCTTGCAAAACAATCTCTGAAGTTAAGAGTACTGTCAGTACACAGGTGGCCATAGAGATGGTACTACCACATGTGGAAACAGATGAAAAATATCTTCATCTTAAAGTTGAAGGTAAAAGAATTAACAAAAATGAATGATATTAGTCACTTTCAGAAAGCCACCCAGAGGCAACTCATCTTAAACATGCTACATAGAGTTCAGACTAAAATCTCTATGAAAGCCGACCATACACTGGGCTTCACAAACTTTACTGTGTTATCCCCCATTTTATAGGAATCAAAGGTCAGAAGAGATGAGTAGCCTGCCCAAGCCTCACAATAAATCATGGCACTAGGATTCAAACTTAG
The DNA here is from genome assembly GCF_963924675.1 of Phocoena phocoena. Taxonomy (NCBI): domain Eukaryota; kingdom Metazoa; phylum Chordata; class Mammalia; order Artiodactyla; family Phocoenidae; genus Phocoena; species Phocoena phocoena. The sequence goes on along the minus strand of NC_089234.1, from coordinate 63,704,242 downwards.
ATCTGGCTCTAATATCTGTGCCCTTTCCATTTTCTTGTTGATTTTCATACAAATAATGGAGCGATAAGGTTCCCCAGTTTCTACCATACCTAGTAGAACTTTCAAAGGATTGTTTTGCTCCTACATCATTCCTTAGTAACCTTGATTAATTTTAATACAACTTATTTGGAATCCTGATGCCAAGAAAGAGGAAATGTGAGTAGCAAAAAAGACTCTGAAATATCACTGGTGAGGTTAAAAAATGGTAAATTATAACTAATATATTAGAGTTGTGGTTTATAAAAGCAGTCATTTGTGAGATCAGTTTATGTGACTAAATATCCCAGAGCCTGCCTGCCCCTAAATTCTTCATCCTGAAACACTAAGGCAATGTCCAAGAGAATGAAAATTCCCACCATGGTACACACATGGTAAGGCCCTATTTTTAACAACCAGCTGGCTCCACCCATCTTGATAACAAGAAATACACCTATTTTAGAATAACATGCATACATATAATTGGTCATTATATTTTTATTTGAACTTACATAGACTTCCAAGTCAATAATGAGAAGCACTATATAAAACAAACTGTAGGAACATAGGGTCAAAACTTTGTTCTTAGTTCTCAGAAATAAGACTCAAGTCATTTAAAGTCCTTGTGCAGATTTTTTGTTTAATGACAGATTTGCAAAGAGATCTTTAGATGCATATGGTGGGGGGAGGAGATATATGGGAAATCTCTGTACTTTTAGCTCAGTTTTGCTGTGGACCTAAAACTGCTCTAGAAAATAAAGTCTGTTTTTTTAAAAAAGGACATCAATTTATCCTATCTGCTGTCCATTTGTAAACCCAGACCTTTGACAATATCAATGCCAATTTCTTTTATCGGAAATGTAATTATACAGTTGAGTTCACTTTCTACCTTTCTGACTTCAAAAGTCAATTTTGACATCTATCAATCACCAAAATAAACCTCCCAAAGACAGTGAGTCTATAGAAAGAAAAGATTCTTTTGTGTTAAAGTACAAGAAGTACACTAGTTTTAACTCATAAGCTCTAAGGAAGCAATCGCTGCTGAAAACTGAGGAATACAAATAACAGAGCAAAAGGAGAAAAACTAAAGAAAATGTTTGTTTTTTACCTTGTCTGTGTTAAGGAAACAAACAGGACTTTTTGGCTCGAAAACTTCAACCAGCCAAGGATTTTCAGAATAATCAGCATAAAACTCCAGTTCCAGCTTTACATCTTTAAAGTTAGGTAGGTTTATCACTGCATTGGCCACTTTGTCTGATCCACACTCCAGCTTTCCTTCGTATGTCAGTTTATTACTTAAGGACATAATTTTACTAAGGGAATTACAAAATAATTTTAGTTTTAGTGATGAACACAAATACAAAAATCACTCGTAGCTGACACTGTTACAAATACCTGTTCATTCTGTACTGCACGGTTAACTGTACGACAGCATTCTTATTCTGTTCCAGCCTCTTGAATAAGCTTTCACTCATGCCAAGAGCTCTGTCAACAAATCCAGTTCAGGCTTATCAGTGTACTGAAACTGTCCCTTAAAAAGAATCTAGTTTAAAATTGAAACCTCAATGTCTGCTTACCTTGCTTCGCAGTTTAGTACCAGGGGAGGAAGCTGCTGATGATCCCCCACCAACACAAATCTCCGTGAAAAAAAAAGTGGCCCTAGGCAAATTGGTTGGCTAATTTGAGAGGCTTCATCCACTATACAAAAATCAAAAGTTTTACGAGAAAATATGGGATGGTTTACTCCCATACATGTTGTTGCAACTATAAGCTAAAAACAAATAGGGAAAATAGATCAGTTATTTAATATGTCCAAGAAATATACCTTGTTTTTCCCATTTTTGAAATTAAAAGATCAAAAAAGAACTTTGTCCCCCAAAACAGGAATCCCCCAATATGACTGCAGAAACACATATAGCATACAAAATATTTTAATTTTTTACTATAAATTTTTAAAAATCAAGTTAATTTTCCAGACACTATAACAATGCTCAAATTTTGATATTTCAAAATGGAAATCGGAACCATTCAAGAGGCAGTAAGTTAATGAATTTATTTTTTTAATGTCAACCAGGACTTTACTTCTGGGAAGATGGAGTACTTTTCCCTACTCCTCCCACAAAGTACAATGAAAAACCCTGGACATTATATAAATATAAAACTATAAACATAAAGACTGAATGGCGGAGAAAAGGTAGACCAGCTAGGAACCTTGGGACACGAGGAACACCACAGTTCCCTGGGTTTTCCTTTTGCCTCACATATCCCAGATTTGGAGCTGATCAGACTAGGAACACAGGAATGCCAATGTATGCAGACCAAAAGAAGTTCCAACAAAAGCCAAAAGAACAGGAAAGGGATAGCCTAGCAGACAGAAAACTTATACAATAATCACTCAACTCTAGCCAAACACCACATAAAAAACTATGGCCTCAATAGAAATAAAAAAACAAAAATAAATGGGACCTAATCAAATTTATAAGCTTTTTCACAGCACAGAAAACCATAAATAAAACAAAAAGACAACCTACAGACGGGGAGAAAATATCTGCAAATGATGCGAACAACAAGGGCTTAATTTCCAAAATATACCAACAGCTTATACAACTCAATAACAAAAAAACAAACAACCCAATCAAAAACTGGCAGGAGGGACTTCCCTGGTGGTCCAGTGGTAAAGAATCCATACAATGCAGGGGACACCGCATTGATCCCGGGTCAGGGAACTAAGATCCCACATGCTGAGGGGCAACTAAGCCCTCACGCTACAACTACTGAGCCCACGTGCCTCAACTTGAGAGCCTACGTGCCACAACTAGAAAGAAGACCGAACGCAGCAACTAGAGAGAAGCCCACACACCACAACGAAGAGCCTGTGTGCCACAACGAAAGATCCCACACACTGCAATGAAGATCCTGCATGTCATAACTAAGACTTGACACAGCTAAAAATAAATAAATAAGCTAATTAATTTAATTTTTTTTAAAAAAGAACTATATCTCCTTTATTAAAAAAAAAAAAAGTGGGCAGAAGACCTAAATAGACATTTCTCTAAAGAAGACATACAGATGGCCAACAGGCACATGAAAAGATGCTCAACATCACTAATTATTAAAGAAACACAAATCAAAACTACAACGAAGTAACACCACACAGATCAGAATAGACATCCTTAAAAAGTCTACAAATAATAAATGCTTGCGAGGGTGTGGAGAAAAGGAACCCCCCCCACACACTGTTGGTAGGAATATAAATTGGTGCAGCCACTGTGGAGAATAGTATGGAGGTTCCTTTAAAAACTAAAAATGGAGTCACCATATGATCCAGCAATCCCACTCCTGGGCATATATCTGGAGAAAACTCTAATTTGAAAACATACATGCACCCTTATGTTCATCGCAGCGCTATTTACAATAACCAAGACATGGAAACAACCTAAATATCCAACGACAGATAAATGGATAAAGATGTGGTATATGTATACAATGGAATATTACTCAGCCATAAAAAATGAAATAATGCCATCTGCAGCAACATGGATGGATCTAGATTTCATACGAAGTGAAGTAAGCCAGAAAGAGAGAAAGACAAATATCATATGATATCATTTACACGTGGAATCTAAAAAATGATACAAATGAAATTATTTACAAAACAGAAACAGACTCACAGACATAGAAAACAAACTTACGGTTACCAAAAGGGAAAGGGTGGCTGGAGGGATAAATTAGGAGCGTAGGATTAACAGATACACACTACTATATATAAAACAGAGAAATAACAAGGTCCTACTGTATGCACAGGGAACTATATACAACATCCTGTAATAAACCATAAAGGAAAAGAAAAAAAAAAAACACATGTTCAATCTAATAAAGATTTTAGAAACTCTAAAAAAACAAAAACAAAAAATTATGGGCTTGCCCCGCTACCAATGCCAGCAAAGGTCAAGGGGGGATCCTAGACTTCTACCTGCCTGAGGCTGGAATAAGGCACCCCAATACATTGCCAGGGTGGTGTCAGAGACGTCAAGCCAGGATTTTCATCCCTCTAGGCTGGTAGTAACCCTCACCCGGCAATGTAGTGGAGACTGCGTGGGGAGCCTAGACTTCCTTCCACCCCTATCCAACAGTAATGAGAAGCCTGTCACCTTCTGCATTAAAAGAAGCCAAGTAGGGATCCTGGACTTCAGCTCCCAGCTGGCAATAATGAGGTGGCATACACTCTTGCCCTACCAGGGTAGTGTTAGAGAAGCGAGTTAAAACAGCAGTTTTAAATAACAATACAAAAATGTTCAGATTTCATCAAAAATCACTCGTTATATATAGAACCAAAAATATCTCAAACTGAATGAATATAAGACAATCAATAGATGACAGTGATGTTAGAATTACATGACAAAGATTTTAAAGCAGCCATGATAAGAATGTTTCAATGAACAACTATGAACACACTTGAATGAAAAGAAAAAGATATAAAATCTCAAGAAAATAAAAGTCTTGGCAAAGAAACAGAAGGTAAAAAGAAGAACCAAATGGAAATTTTAGAACTGAAACTAGAATAATTAGAATTTTTAAATCATGGAATAGGCTCAACAGCAAGGGACAGAGAAAAGAATCAGTGAACAAAGACATAGAAAAATAGAAATTATACAGTCTGAATAACAGACAGAAATAGACTGAAAAAACAAAAACTACACAGAGCCTCATGGACCTGCAGGACATAAAGGATCCACCATTCATGTCTTCACAGACCTAGCAGAAAAGAAAGAGGGAGGGGCTGAAAAAGCACTAGAAGAAATCATGGCTAAAAATGTCCCAAGTTTGGCAAGAGACATTAAATCTATAGATTCAATAAGCTGGGAAAACTCCAAACATGATAGAAAAAAATCCACTATAAGACATATCATAATTAAAATTCTAAATACTAAAGAAAAGAAAAAATTCTGAAAAGGAGCCCAGGTAAACACCACCTTGCTATAAGGAAAAACATTCCAATTCAAAGGTCAGCATATTTCTCATCAGAAACCATAGAAGCCAGAAGAAAATGGCAGAATATTTTCCCAGTATAAAAGAAAAGAATTACATATTTACCCAGAATCCTATAACTAGCAAAACTACCCTTCAGGAATGAAGGGGAAGTTGAGACATTCTCACTTTGTATATCACTATACACCTATCAGAATGGCCAAGATGAAAAATAGTTACCACCACCAAATGCTGACAAGGATCACTCACACTTTGCTGGTGGGAATGTAAAATGTTATAGCTTCTTTAGAAAACAGTTTGGTAGATTTTTTTAAAACTAAACATGCAACTACCAAATGACTCAGACACTGGACCCCTGAGCATTGATCCCAGAGATATGAAGACTTACGTTCACACAAAACCCTATACATGAATGTCTATAGCAGCTTTATTCGTAATAGCCCAAAACTGCAAACAATCCAGATGTTTTCCAATGGGTGAATGGTTAAACAAATTGTGGCGCATCCATACTATGGAACAATACTCACCAATAAAAAGCAGCAAACTACTGATTGATACATGTAATAATCTGAATCTACAGAGCATTAGGCTAAGTGAAAAACACCAATCCCAAAAGATTACATACTGTATGTGAAACCAAGCAGGACCTTGTGGGGCCCTCCTAGGAACAAAAGCCTTTCCGGGTCCCCCATTTCTTATTTGAAGGATAAAGGCTTCAGCCTACTCGATCTTCCCAGAGTTCCAAAGGGCATATTCAAACAGCTACTAATCAGGGAAATAGGGGATGCAGAAACAAAGGAGGAACAATCAAGAAACTATAGTGCAGGGATTAAAGAAGGATCCTGGTTCTTCCTCAAGGAATATAGGTTACAAATATCTTTGAGTTCTTTTTTTTTTTTTTAATTTTTAGTGCAGTATAGTTGATTTACAATGTTGTGTTCGTTTCTGCTGTACAGCAAAGTGAATCAGTTATACATATATCCACTGTTTTTTAGATTCTTTTCCCATATAGGCCATTACAGAGTATTGGGTTCCCTGTGCTATACAGTAGGTCCTTATTAGTCACCTATTTTATATATAGTAGTATGTATATGTCAATCCCATCTCCCAATTTGTCCCTCCCCTGCTCCCTTGAGGTCTTCCGCAGGAAATAAGGCCGGCACCCAGGTGGAGGATAGTAACTTCAGGCTGAGCACAAGATTCCTGGAGCACCACCCTGTTACCTCACCACCAACCAACCAGAAGAAAGATACACACCCTGCAGCCCTCACCCCAAATTTTGCCTATAAAAACTTCTCCCTGAAAAGAATTTGAGGTTTTTGAGCACGAGCTGCCTGGTCTCCTTGCTTGGCCCTGCAATAAACATTTCTCTGCTCCAAACTCTGACGTTTCAGTTTGTTTGGCCTCACTGTGTGTCCGGCACACAAACTTTTGTTTGATAACATATATTTCCACTTATATAACATTCTTGAAACGACAAAACTGTAGAAATGGAAAACAGAAAAGTGGTTATCAGGGGTCAAGGAATGAGTAGGCAGGAAAGAAGTGTGCATAGTTATAAAAGTACAACGAGAGTGATCCTTGTGGTAATGGAACTATTCTGTATGTAGACTGTATCACTGTCAATATCCTTGTGATATTTTACTTTAGTTTTGTAAAATGTTACTACTGGGCAAAGGGTATACATAATCTCCCTGTATTATTTCTGACTACTATATGTGAATCTATAATTACCTCAAAATAAAAACTTTTAATTTAAAAAAGTAAATCAGACATACATCTTAGCCACTTCAAAATTTTTCAATAATTGGGATAGATATTAGACAAAAGAGTTGTAAGAATAGTCTATTAAAATCTCTTTTAGATAATTTTTTTTTTTTTTTTTTAGATAATTTTTAAGACAAAAATATCAGTTAAGACTTTCCAGTAAAAATACATACAGACAATAAATAAAAATTAGGTTCTATATCAAAGCCTAAAAAATACCTATCACAAGACTATTCATATACCATTACTTCTAATTCAAACTCACTAAAACATCTTGATTATTAGTTTTCCAGGTGTGACACTATAATATAATAAGAAATACACATTTGGTCTTCCTTCTGGTTCTTGACCCATAGCTCCTAAAACCCTTGGAATTCCCTGATTGCTGGGGTGAGGGGAACATCTTTCGTTATTCATAAGTCCATTTTAATCATACCTGAGTTTATGCTAATGAGCTGACTTTCTTGAGTTCTGTGAGCCATTCTAGCAAATTATAGAATCCAAGGAGGAGGACACAGGAACCCCCAAGCTGGGCACAGGAGGCTTGAACTCGCAATTGAGAACTGAAGTAGGGGGCAGTCTTGTGGGACTGAGTCCTTAACCTGTGGAGTCTGCACTAACTCCACGTAGTCAGTGTCAGAAGTGTGAGTAGACAGAAACAGAGTTTTCTTTTACTAGGATATTTTAAACTAGAAGATGGGAGCCCTGAATAATAAACCAGAAACCGTATTTCAGTTCAGAAGCAAAGAACAAACTATAAACTCATAAACTGGTCCTGTGGTTTATATAAATTTATCACGTGCAAATTTGGTCAATGCAATTAAATTTCCCAACGTACCATTTCTCCCCTCATTCTGGCTACAAAAATTACTGTCAGTATTATTATACAATAATTGTACTTACTTGACTATTGTAGAGTTCTTCTAGAAGAGCTAAGGATCTAATGGATTTTGATCTGCAAATATCCTCCTCTGTAAATTTCTGGATATCTGGATGTACCTTCTGAGTCTGACCCAAGCGCAAAAATCCAATTTTAAACTTTGCTAACTTCAAAAGAATATTGTCAACAGCCGAGTGTGTATAGCTGGTCAACAAAACACTAAAACCACAGGCATAGAGAATTCTTACCTAATAATGAATAAAAGAAAGGAAAACAGCATTACTTTTAACTCCCGGTAATTTTTAACATTTATATTTTTTGAATAGAATTAGAAAACTTAATAGGAAGCATATCTAAGAGCTGAGCCAAGTAACTTTTTAAAAAACTATATAGCCAAAATGTTTTATGAAAAAAACATGGCATTATTATCATGTTATTAATGATATGTTAATAATACATTATGTCATAATAAAATTGAATACAAATACACTTTGACTAGTGCCTGGCACACAGTATCAGTCAATAAATATTTGCTGCCATCATTATGATTTATTCTAAGACTGCTCAGTAATTTACTGACATGAAAAAAAAATTCAAGAAAACTCTATTTCAACCGCCTCTGTACAACTTATCATTTTTTAAAGGGAAGGAAAACATACATATAACAACAACAGAAAGAGATTTTAGACAATCTTACATGCAAGATATCTACAAGGTGATCACAACTATTGGTAATTTAGGTTTTCTATTTCTCATGTCTCTTTTAGTTTGAAATAAAGGCATTTTGACTTAAAATTCAGCCCTTTTTATATCCAATATCACATTCTTCGAACCAAGGAGAAGCTGATTTAAATATTCAGTTTCTAAGCAAAAGAATAATAACCTTACAAGAGTACATATTGTAGTTGTTTTTCCTGTTCCAGGCATACCCACGATGAGGGTGTAGTCTTTTGAAAGAAGTACCTTTTTCATGGCTTGCCTTTGAGGCTTATTCAAACCTACATTTAAATTTAAAAATAACAGGAAAAAGAGTGTTGAATTTCACTGAGCACCTTAACTATTTTACAAGAAAAGCTGACTCTATTCTAGTCTGTTCTTCAATACATCTTTTCAAAGTAAGGAAATATCATGGTGACCGTAAAGGTCACAGGTAAACTAATTCCAAAGAGATGCTGTCTAAAAGTTGTAATTACAAGTTTATAAATTATTAAAGGACTTCCCTGGTGGCGCAGTGGTTAAGAATCCCCCTGCCAATGCAGGGGACACGGGTTCAAGCCCTGGGCTGGGAAGATCCTACATGACGCGGAGCAACTAAGCCCATGCGCCACAGCTACTGAGCCTGTGCTCTAGAGCTCACGAGCCACAACTACTGAGCCCGTGTGCCACAACTACTGAAGCCCAGGCGCCTAGAGCCCGTGCTCCGCAACAAGAGAAGACACAGCAATGAGAAGCCCATGCACCGCAACAAAGAGTAGCCCCCAGCTAGCCGCAGCTAGAGAAAGCCTGTGCGCAGCAACAATAGACCCAACTCAGCCAAAAATAAATAAATATTTTTTTTTAAAAAGTATTAAAATGCTAGACTATAATATAGATTAAATTATAAATAGAACCAAGAAAAATTAATGGATGCAGACACGCTGATTATAACATACCTTTTAGAATGCAGGCAACTGTGTCCTTTGCATCATGTGGAAGAACAGAACTGAGGTAGGATATAAACTGTGGTTCGCGAAAGTCAATGATTAAATCTCGAAGTTTTTGACTGAAAAGAAAAAAAAAGCTTTTTTTTTACTCCACGTTCCTTAGGAAAGTGGAGCAAAATTCAGATTCATTTATTGTTACAAACCTGGCATAAGTATTTTCCATCAGTTTAGAAAGATTTCCTAATGGGGTATCTATATTACAATGTTTTTCTTCCTGGTCCAATCTGAACAAAGTTGATTCTGGGAGTCCTGACAAGTTCCTAAAACAGAAAACAGATGTACATGAATGTTTTTCATTTAACATAGTCAGTGGGTCTGTATAAGAAATATGGTGCTGTCTGCTAAAAGAGTAAATGAGCCAGAATTGCTATTAAAATGGCTACCAGCCCCTAATACATACTTGCCAACCAGAGACAGGATGAGGCCCTGGATTGGTGGGAAAAGGGAGAAGGGGAAGGCACAAGGCACCAAAGTCAAAGCAGTTAATAATCGGAAACCTACAACATTTGCTAACAACTCACTTGGACCTGGGCAAGTTCGACCTGGGCAATTCAGCCTGGGCTCACCACCCCAGAAGGATCCTAAGCATACGGCTCCTCCCTCCTCCAGCCTGGAGTACAGGTCTCTTTCCCGACAGCTTCTCCCACTCCTCTATCAGCCCCTAAACCATGATGTTCCCTAGGTCCCCTCTCTGGTCCTGTGTACTCTTCTTTCTTGTCATTTTTCCTCTGGTCCCATGCCCCCACGTGGGTCTAAATCCCAACTCTACATCTTCAGGCCTGACCTCACATTCCTCTCCCACCCTGTTTCTCACCCAAGCTTCAGGTTTGGATATCCAGCAAGCAGCAAGATATTTATTTCCACTTAGTTAAAACCCAGGCTATGAAAGTTCAATTTTTCAAAACTGAACAACTCTTTATTCCTGCTGAACACGATCCTTCTTCTGTGGTCCTGACCTCAATTAATGGCTCTTGCATCCACACAGCTGTCTTGATCCTTCCCTCTCCCTCACTCTCTTCCAACCCTGCACACTCGATCAGGATCCCATGTCAGACAGTTTTACTTTCTAAATACTTCTCAAAGTCATTCCACCTTCTCTGTCAAAACTACCCTGCCCTCAATCACCTCAAGCCTGGGCCACTACAACAGATGCCTGACTTCTCGGCTTTCAGTTTTGCCTCCATTAATTAACTCTATTCTCCACAGTGCATCCACAGAAAAATGCAAATCTGATTATTATCATTCTTCTGTTTAAAACTCTTCAGTACATCTGAAAAAGTAAAAGTCAAAACTTCTTAATATGGTATATAAGACCTTCTATGACCTGACCTCTCCAATCTTTCCCTTCTTTATCTTTTACATTCCAGAAACTAATTATTACCTGTACTTTCCTGAACACTCCACTTCACACCATCAGGTCTTTCCACACCCTGTTCCCTCTGTTTGATATACTCCTCTCACACTGCTTCATCAGGCTAATTTATTCACCCACAGGGTGAAGATCTGGAATGACCTTTTTCACAAAGCCTTCCCTGAGCCTCCTAAAACTGGGTTAAATGCCTCTCCTCTGTGTTCCCATCGATCCAAACACTTGTCATATTAGACCAAAAACATATTTATTTATTTGTTACCCACAAGACTATGAGTTCCTCAAGGGTTTACAAAGCACGTAATACATGTTAGGTGCCAAATAAATACCTCAAAGGACTGACTGCAGGGATTCCTAAGAAACAACAGAAATATCACAGCTGATACTCCAATATCATGAAAGCTAGGCTAGGACTGGTTATGGCTTAACTAGGATTACTGATTAGCAGAGAGCAAGCCTGGACATTTCCACTGCATCCCAATTACTGATCTCCATCCACTAAGAAATGTGACGCATGCCGGCACTTAAATGCAAGAAAGGCTGGGGGTCCACGAAGAAGGGAATATGGATTTTTTTTTTTTTTTTTTTTTTGCGGTACGCGGGCCTCTCACTGTTGTGGCCTCTCCCGTTGCGGAGCACAGCCTCCAGACACGCAGGCTCAATGGCCATGGCTCACAGGCCCAGCCATTCCACAGCATGTGGGATCTTCCCAGACCCAGGCACAAACCTGTGTCCCCTGCATTGGCAGGCGGACTCTCAACCACTGTGCCACCAGGGAAGCCTGGGAATATGGATATTAACAAATATGGATATTAGTTTCTACCACAAATTTTCATACCGACTTTTCTATTTAATTAATATTATTAAATTAACTCACTTTGTTTTAACTTATACTTTATAAATATAAAGTATTTACAACTATAAATGGAAAAAAGCAACTTCTTTAAAAAACGGAGGGCTTCCCTGGTGGTACAGTGGTTAAGAATCCACCTGCCAACGCAGGGGACACGGGTTCAATCCCTGATCTGGGAAGATCCCACATGCCACGAAGCAACTAAGCCCGTGTGCCACAATTACTGAGCCTGCGCTCTAGAGCCCGCATGCCACAACTACTGAAGCCCACGCACCTAGAGCCCATGCTTCGCCACAAGAGAAGCAACCGCAATGAGAAGCCCACACGCCGCAACTAGAGAAAGCCCACACGCAGCAACAAAGACCCAATGCAGACAAAAGATAATAAAAATAATAACAATAATAAAATTATAAAAATAAGATACTTTAAAAAAAGGAGAGAATGAAACGGTGAGTGCCCAGAGTGCTAAGAAGGAGAAATAAGCTTTACAGTCAACACAGGGCGTCTGTCCTGCCTGCTGTACACATGGTTGTGAGAATCTGATAAGATTACGTCCACATTAACACTATGGAATGTAATGTATTAAACAAAAGTTTAGCAGTTGGATAATTGCTAAATGCCACTGAACTCTAAATTTAAAATGGTTAATGGTTAATTTTATGTTATGTGAATTTTATCTAAAATTTTTTTAAAAGGCATGGAGTACTGGTACATGCCACTACATGAAGATGAACCTCAAAAACAGTACGCTAAGTGAAAAAAGCCAGTCACAAAAGACCACATATTGTATGATCCCATTTATGTGAAATGTTCAGAAGAGGCAAATCTATAGAGAGAAAGGGAATTGGTGGTTGCCTAGGGCAGGGGGAGTGACTACAGGATACAGGGAGTCTTTTGCGGGTGATGAATATGGTCTAAAATTGATTTTAGTGCTGACTGCACAGCTCTGTGAATATACTAAACATCACTGAATTATACACTTTAAATGGATGAACCATATGGTATATGTTTACATATCAATAAAGCTTTACCCAAAAAGGGAACATTTCATTACCTGTCTAATAAACAGGTTACAGTTGTCATGTTAATCTCCTTCATGTACCCCCTAGACAAAGCAAACAATGTTCTCTCTTCTCCACTTAAAATAATTCTGTCACCTGCCATTAGATTTGTGACAGGCATGACACCATTTTTATGTTGGAAATTATGTAAATATTGTCCATCACAAACTGTCTTTACATGTTCTGTTCTAATCAGGTTCCCAATGCAGCTGCCACTCTCCTCCCTATGAGAGAGAAAGAAAAAGAGAAATTAGTTTTAAAATAATCTCTCAGGACTTCCCTGGCAGTCCAGTGGTTAAGACTCATGCTTCCACTGCAGGGGGCACAGGTTTGATCCCTGGTCGGGGAACTAAGATCCCGCATGCATGCAACAAGGCCAAAAAAAGAAAATCTCTCATCACCAGATCTCTAGACAGGTGCTAGGGAGCACCTCCCTTGTTGCACCCACAGTCTGGGACTTGTTTTTGTTAAATATTTATTTATTTATTTGGCTTCATCAGGTCTTAGTTGTGGCACGCAGGCTCTAGAGTGCTCAGGCTTAGTTGTCCTGAGGCATGTGGGATCTTAGTTCCCAGACCAGGGATTGAACCCAAATCCCCTGCATTGGGAGGCGAATTCTTAACCACTGGACCACCAGGGAAGTCTCTGAGATTTCTGAACAACTTGCATATCAGCACTTTGATTCTTGACTGACACCCCACCTCCTGTGCTGATACACATATAACACTACAGAAGACAAATCGTAGTAACCTGACTCTGAACCTGAAGTGAAGAAAGTAGTAACGTATTTCTTTAGTGTTTATAAGAGAATTTATAATTATTGTTACTAAAACAATGGCAAGCACTGCCTTAGAAGTAAGCATTAAGCATTTACAATCTCTCAGGCATTACTATTATACTAGAGAAGCTTGCTGGCGCGTACACTGGACGTATTCACTGTACTTATGTAGTCTGTTGAAAACGACAAACTTTCTCCACTGTAATGGTGCCTTGTGTTAAAGTCTAGTATTAAGGAAATAAAAATCTAAGGTCTAAAGTCACATTATTATCAATATTCATTCTGGAAAGAAAGAAATGGATCAAAAGCAACTAAATATTACATAAAGAAATATACTATGCAAAGATATAGAAAGTTATAACTTTACAAGTAACTTGTAAAAGAACGGATCTCACAAAATACAATATTGACCCACTTTAGAAAATGTGGGGCTTCCCTGGTGGCGCAGTGGTTGGGAGTCCGCCTGCCGATGCAGGGGACGCGGGTTCGTGCCCCGGTCCGGGAGGATCCCACATGCCGCGGAGCGGCTGGGCCCGTGAGCCATGGCCGCTGGGCCTGCGCGTCCGGCGCCTGTGCTCCGCGGCGGGAGGGGCCACAGCAGTGAGGGGCCCGCGTACCGCAAAAAAAAAAAAATGTGAATCTCTATCAAAACTTACAAAAATAAAGACTTTCAAAATGCTAGTATTTAAAATATTAAGTAAAACTTCATTAATTTCCACTGTACCAATACGCTAAAATTCACCTTATGATATACTCAAGTTTATAGTCTTTTCACTGATGAAAAAGGATTTAATTTCACTAGTAATTTTTTAAGTAAGATTTCTTGAGGTTTATTTATTTACGTATTTGTGTATTTATCTATTTTGGCGGTGCCACATGGCATGCGGGATCTTAGTCGTCCGCCCGCCCCACACCCTAAGGAGTGGAAGCGCAGAGTCTTAACTACTGGACCGCCAGAGAAGTCCCGAAGTATATTTAATCTACTGAAAATAACAATGGTGCTCTACTTAGAAACAATTCACTGACAGCCATCTGGAGTTGGCATGAATATACGAAACTGCATGGCTTTACCATGCTACATAACCTGTATTTGTCATGAATTACAAATTTCATACCACTGGCTAATCCAAATTACTGAAGTTTTACTGTATTAAATGGACCACTTACATATCTGAAGCAGGCGTTAACCATATAGTTTGGTAATTTTTTTTATTATGCTTTGACTGTGACTCCAGGGTTAACATAAGACACCAAAGGCTGAAATACTCTAAGTGTGTAAGTTTTAGATGCTGGGTTTCTTCTTTTATTTTGGGCTGCATGCTGGTCGGGACTGAACTGTCATCCATCTGTTGTTCAACCGCTCTAAAGATAAAGCTCCAAGTCAGAGATGCATATGAAACATTTCACTGGCTGGTTATAAAATGAGGTATTTCTAAAATAAATACACATATATGATAATCATCATAACTTATAACCACAGCCCCTAATTTTCTTTTAAAGTCATTTCAACATTTCATAAGCCAAATGGCTTTTTACAAAACAAAATGCCCTAGAAACTCAATACTGCATTATTTTGCCTTGAATGACTGTTCCCCTAACAAGTGCTGAAGTTTCGTTATAGCCCAGTCTTCATTCCTATATGTAGCAAGTTTCGGCTTTTTGTAGGACTGCATTTCTCAAAATCACAGTATTTGTACATCCAGCTCTGTGCCATTAAGAAAGTCAACATAAAAACATGGAGAACCATGTGGAGTATCAATTTTGCTCAATATTAATTATGAATTTTTATATAGAAACAAATACATTATAGGATAGCATAAAAAACATGGAGAGTAAAACTTAAGAGTTCAAAAATATGTGCTTGTACTATAGGCCCAGATTTCCCATGGTTCACGGTCTCTGCCATTAAGAGATACAATACAGTTGACCCTTGAATAACATGGGACTGAACTCTATGGGTCCACTTATACGTGGATTTTTTTCAATAGTAAATACTATAGTACTAAATGATCTGAGGTTGGCTAAATACAGGAACGTGGAGGAATCTCGTATATGGAGGGCCATCTATAAGTTATACTAAGATTTTCAACTGCAGGGAGGGTTGCCACCCCCAACCCCAGTGTTGTTCAAGGGTCAACTGTACTTTTAAAACTACTTTATGTGAATTTTCAGGCTGATTTAGAACTTCGGTTCTGATTTGATCTTGTTTCCTAGTCTGAATTTACATCTAACTACCTTCTTGTTTCTTCCAAAACTCTCACTGGCTATGAAGGTGTAAATACATATGATTGCTTACAAGACAGCTAATAAACTTCCCATCTGTAGAAAAATAGACATATATAAATAAGACAAGTCTACTGAATCATATCAAAGTGTCTGGAAGAACAAAATTTCCCTATTTTGAACTACAAAAGGTTTGAAATTAAAACATCAACTAAGAAAGGGAAGATTTCTTGAAATATCATTTAAGAAAAGCTGTATTAACAATGCCTATACTACATCTTTCTTAAATAGGTTCCATAAGTTCTACAATTATTTCATTTCCCCAGGAACTATATGCAGCAAGATTAAAATATTCACTTCTGGAAAAAGTTTTAAAAGCATTCTATCTCTCCAAGGAAAGAGGCTTGTTATATAATATGAACTAGCTGTGCTTGGTTTTTTTTTTCTATTCCCTTTGTTTTAAATAACCAAAATGAAACCATCAATGTCAGACCAGCCAACAATGTAAAATCATTCTGAGTTGAATACTTACTTAACTGGAATTAATACTTTGGGAAGACAGTGTGTTTACCTGCTATAAAGAGCACAGTTGCCCATCTGTGAACAATATTTACAGGTTTGCTGTTCCTCAATTATTTGTGGCAAAGGAGCAAGCTTTGTCTTCTCCTCTCCAGTAGCAGATTTGTTAATACGGTGAAACAAAGAGAATGCCATCTGGTTTCTTAGCCTTAATAATTCTATGCGGGAAAAAGGATGGTTGTTTTTTAAGAATTATGTAAAGTTTATTATACATCTTTTCCATTATATATAACTTTCAGATTCAAAAACATAAAAAAGGAAAGAACAACATTCATATTTCCCACTATACTAAAATAACCACTGATAACATTTTGGTGTATTTCCTTCAATTTTTGTTCACTTGATAAGTTCTTTGAATAACCATGAATCTCATAAGTAGTAAATATTGTGAAGCTGGTGTTTTATTGGCTGAATGCTAAGGACAAATACAGCTATCTAGAGTGTCTTGAATGTAAGACAGCAAGTTTAAAATAAAGTTTTATATAGTAAAATATTTTTAATTTATTTTTTAATGTATAGTTGATTTACAATGTTGTGTTAATTTCCACTGTACAGCAAAATGATTCAGTTATACATATATATACATTCTTTTTCATATTCTTTTCCATTATGGTTTACCACAGGATACTGAATATAGTTCCATGTGCCATACAGTAGGACCTTATTGTTTATCCATTCTATATATAATACTTTGCATCTGCTAATCCCAAACTAAATGTCCATTGACAGATGACTACATAAAGAAGATGCGGGGCTTCCCTGGTGGCGCAGTGGTTAAGAATCCGCCTGCCAATACACGGGACACCCTGGTCCAGGAAGATCCCACATGCCGCGGAGCAACTAAGCCCGTGCACCACAACTACTGAGCCTGCACTCTAGAGCCCACAAGCAACAACTACTGAGCCTGTGTGCCACAACTACTGAAGCCCGCGTGCCTAGAGCCCATGCTCCACAACAAGAGAAGCCACTGCAATGAGAAGCCCGCACACCACCAAAAACAGTAGCCCCCGCTCGCTGCAACTAGAGAAAGCCCACACACAGCAACGGAGACCGAACACAGCCAAAAATAAATAAAATTAAAGAAGATGTGATACACACACACACACACACACACACACACACACACACACATCCATCGAATACTACTCAGCTGTAAAAAAAGAATGAAATAATGCCATTTGCAGCAACATGGATGGACCTAGAAGTTATCATACTAAGTGAAGTGAGTCAGACAAAGAAAGACCAATACCGTATGATATCACTTATTGTGGAATCTAAAATATGCCCTAATTGAACTTATATAGTAAAAAGGTTAATAGTGTTTTCAACTATACAGTATATTGTTCAAATTCTTTTTTTTTTTTTTTTTGGCCACACCGCACGGCTTGCAGGATCCCAGTTCCCCGATGAGGGATTGAACCCAGGCCCTCAGCAGTGCAAGCGGGGAGTTCTAATCACTAGATAACCAGGGAGTTCCCTAAAATTCTTTTTTTTAAAAAAGCACCACAACTTACCAATTACAACCTGTTTTAGGCCTAGCAGTGACAGTGAGTGATTGTCAGGTATAAATGTGTGTCACCAAAAATTGAAGGAAAAAGACAACCAACAAAACGCAGAGAAGTAAAATTGAGAGAAAACAGCTCAACCTCTTTTATCGAGATGGTTGGCAGGTACAGGATACATCTGGCCGGTCTTCAGGTAGAGGAGCAGGCCAGCCTCTGGATCAGCTCTCCTCTCTTGGCTTAGCAGTGTGTACAGAACAAGCTGTGAAAACATGGTATATTTCATCAAATAAAACTTTAACTTTCTATATTTACATACATGTTTTGCAATCAATACATATTGTAATTTTAAAATCAAAAGGTGAATCAAGCTATTTCCATTTTGAAAATAACACGATCCAAATTTAGTAAAGGTAATACAATAAATTCAAAGTCAAATATTTAATTTCCACAAAACATAGTATATGCTTCTCAGTTTTACACAGACAAAAAAGAAATATTTAGAATTTTTCTTAGATGGTAAATAATCTCCAATAAGTTAAAGAGGGAAATTAATCAAGCTATGTTTTCCATTTTGAAGTTGTCTTCAGACAGTATTTTCCCTGTTTAAAATGAGTGGATTAAACTCTAAAATGCATATTATTTATGTCATAGTTACTGTGACAACTAAATGAGACAAACTCTACTAACAGTTCACTGGTTTTTTTTCCAGAGCAGGAGGGAGCATTAAGTGCTTTAAGTTTATGTGGCGCTCTTCAGAGAAACCATCTAAGACAAGTTAGAAATAGTTCCTTTAGTTCATGGAAACACCTTAGCAGCAACATTTGAGCCTATGTAGCATGTTTGGGGATGTCTTCTTATAAGCACTCCATTTGTGTTGCCTGATACAGCGTAAGTAACCAAATAAAACTTTTAAAAATTAAAATGAACTCATAAATGACAGGGTGAAGCCTTGGGGCTGTGGACCAAGGGAGTCAACCCAAACTAATGGTCCATCTATGTTAAGTTTTTCCCTTCACGGAAACTGAGGCAGAAGGAAGAGGATTCTGCTTCTGGGACTTATTAAAAGGAAAAAATATCTGAAATGAAATTCCCTTCATATTATGATAAAAGGAAGCCGGACTGCAATTCTACAACACTGTTATAATCCAACTATATCACAAGTGAAATAGGTTTCTGTGAGCTGGTTTAGAGATCACAGCTCCATATAATATTTTTCCTTTAGAAAATGTGTTTCAGGGGGACTTCCCTGGTGGTCCACTGGTTAAGACTTCACACTCCCAATGCAAGGGGCACCGGTTTGATCCCAGGGAACAGAGATCCCACATGCCATGCAGCACGGCCAAAAAAAAAAAAACCAAGAAAATGTTTCTAATGTCACATTACTGACTTAGAAATGAATTTTTAGAATGCAATCCATTTATAAAATAAAGATCTTCCTTAACTAAAGTTAGTTTATAACATAAACATTTTCTGTATTACCAAAGTGAGAAGTCAAATCTCCTAAAAGGTATACGTATACATATAGCTGATTCACTCTGTTATACAGCAGAAACTAACACAACAATGTAATATACTTTAATAAAGATGTTAAAAAATATATATATACATAACAAAAAAGGAAGTGATTTAAAACCTTTAATGAAAAATTATACCTGGATTTAATATTCTTTTGCTTATGCACTAGTAATTATATTCATTAAAGTTTTAATTTGAAGGAAAAAAAAATTCCTAAAAGGGGAGATCTGTCTTTCCTCATCCACAATATCTATTTACCTATCTATCTATCTATGTATATATCTCAATGAATTACTATAATTATTCTTTCAATGTCTCCTTGTTTCTTACTCAATGAATATGCACTCCAATATATTTGTTTGAGCCTTGTCCAAATCATTTTTCCTGTTTTTAAATATGATAAACACCACTGTATTCTTAAAAGTTCTTCTTCCAGCTTCTATTCTTGCAAAGATAAAAGTTCCAACTGAACAAAATTAAATACAGTAATATTCTTTGCCTTGAAGGCACTACAATTTAGAGCAGTGGCCTTAGAAGAAAGGTCTTTAAATCTAGACCACTTTAGATGCTGAAAAGCTTTTGTATTTCTCTTCCTTTTAGCATTCAGAAGTGATTTCAAACAAACTTGTCCTTAAAAACACAAGGAAAAATTTTCGGCCTCACATACACAAAACACATTTCTTCAAATCTTTGACTTCAAAATAGCTTTTCTTGGGCTTCCCTGGTGGTGCAGAGGTTAAGAATCCACCTGCCAATGTAGGCGACACAGGTTCGAGCCCTGGTCCGGGAAGATCCCACATGCTGCAGAGCAACTAAGCCTGGGCGCTACAACTACTGAGCCTGCACTCTAGGGCCCGCGAGCCACAGCTATTGAGCCCATGCACCACAACTACTGAAGCCTGCGCGCCTAGAGCCCGTGCTCCACAACAAGAGAAGCCACCACAATGAGAAGCCCGTCGATGCAACTAGAGAAAGCCCATGCGCAGCAACAAAGACCCAACGCAGCCAAAAATAAATAAAAATTTAAGAAAAATAGCTTTTCTTCTATCTAGACATGATTTTCCTTTCACAAGAAGGCTTTAATCTAGCCAAGTCTTTGTTCATAATTTCAGCCATTTCTGTTTTACCAAAGTGAAAAATTCAAGTCTTCTGATAGGGGAAGCCTAATTTTTCCTCTACCTCCAGTATCTGTAAAACCCAACGATAGGTGAAACAACAAGGTTACCCTATTTTTCATTCCCAAATGGAAAAGCTTTTGTGAGAACCTTTGGTGCTTGGTACACAATTAAGAATAGCAAGAAAGATTTAATAAGGGAAGATCTTGTTAATCCCTGATTATACAATTCAGTACTTTGAATCTGAACCTATTTTACATAAAATCTGCTGAAATAAAATGTGAAAATTCCATGGGCAAAAGGAAATTTAAGTTATATTACAAATGCTATGCTATTTGTTATATTATTTGTTCCTTTAATACTTATTATACCATAAAAATACAATAATGTTACTGCTTTTAGTTTTATCTTTGCTTATTTAAAAGTGTCTAGGGGACTTCCCTCGTTGTCCAGTAGTTGAGACTCCACGCTTCCACTGCAGGGGGCTCGGGTTCGATCCCTGGTGGGGGAACTAAGATCCCATGTGCCACGAGTGCAGCCAAAATAAAATAAAATAAATTAAAAAAAAAAAGTGTCTAGAACATACCATAGACTGCCAATGTGGAGGTTGGCAGAGGGAATGGAAATAATTAGAAAAAATAGAACTTTATGTTAGTTACTTTGATTTGTTAACTCACTATAATTAATATAAATTTCAGGTCATTTTGAAGGACAACAGAAGACATATTTACCAAGGAGAAGATGATTAAGAAAACTTGAATTAAACTTAATGGTAAGATACAGTTCTATATTTCATTTTAAATAAAAATCAATATATTGGGATTTCCCTGGTGGTCCAATGGGCAAGACTCCGCACTCCCAACAAAGGGGGCCCAGGTTCAATCCCTGGTCGGGGAACTAGATGCCACATATATGCCACAACTAGGAAGCCCTCATGCCGCAACTAAACATGCTGTAACAAAGATCCCACCTGCCGCAACTAAGACCCGGCGCGGCCAAAATAAATAAATAAATTTTTTTTTTTTTAAAAAAGAACAATGGGGCTTCCCTGGTGGCGCAGTGGTTGAGGGTTCACCTGCCGATGCAGGGGACATGGATTCGTGCCCTGGTCTGGGAAGATCCCACATGCTGTGGAGCGGCTGGGCCCGTGAGCCATGGCCGCTGACCCTACGCGTCTGGAGCCTGTGCTCCACAACGGGAGAGGCCAAAACAGTGAGAGGCCTGCGTACCTCAAAAAAATAAAGAATAAAATAAAATAAAATAAAATAAAATTTTAAAAGAACAATGGGACATTTTTTTTTAAAAAAATCAACATCATTGGATTAAAGGTCAGAAGTAAAAGAATAAATTTACACTGCTGTTTCCTAAAGAGTATCCTATGTAGATGTTACATGAAAACAGTAGCTCTGTGGTAAATTAGGTTTAGGAAATGCTGGGTTAAATTAAAAATCACCTGAATTGAATCAAAATATATAAAGCGACTACTTTTCAAACATATTAAAAAAATTTAAATATATTACACACTCATAATTTTCTTATTAATATTTATACCTGACTACGGTGTTCAATAGAATTTGATTCTTTGCCAGTTTTAAGTTCCAGTGGCATTATCTTATATTTCGTTTTACATCCTCGATGTATCTTCACGCCAACTGTAACATCTATTTTGCCCTTCAATCCAAACCTAGGAGACCAAATGCTTTCTTCAATATCCAGTGAGTTTATAACTTCGATATTACATGTTGAATTACCGTTACTACCATCACTTGGCCTAAAAAACAAAACACAAAAATATTTAATTAATTAGAAATATTTAACTAAAATATTTAATTGAATTGAATTAGAACACTTAGCTCATTTCTTATATGCTGACATTGACTCTCTACTGCACACACGGAATGTGGGGATGGGAAGGAGTCTACAGACATTTATGGCAGTGATTCTCAAAGTATGCTTCCCGGATGAGTAGCATCAGCACCACCCAGGGAATTTGTCATAAATGCAAATTCTCAGGCCCCATTCCAGACCAACAGGTGAGGCCCAGAATTTGTTTAACCAACTCTCCAAGTGATTCTGATGCACAGTCAAGTTTGAATCCTATCAGTTCTAACTCATAATTTATTTATTTATTATTTTTATTGGAGTATCGTTGCTTTACAATTCTGTGTTAGCCTCCACTGCACAACAAAATGAATCAGCCATATACATACAGATAGATATCCCCTCCCTTTTGGACTTCCTTCCCATTTAGGCTACCACAGTGCATTAGGTGGAGTTCCCTGTGCTATACAGTATGTTCCCATCAGTTGTCTATTTTATACATAGTATCAATACTGTATATGTGTTAATCCCAGTCTCCCAATTCCTCCCACCCCACCCCTTTCCCCCTTGGTGTCCATACATTTGTTCTCTACATCTGTGTCTCTATTTATGCTTTGCATATAAGATCATCTGTACCATTTTTCTAGATTCCACATATACGCGTTACTATACAACATTTGTTTTTCTCTGACCTACTTCACTCTGTATGACACTTTCTAGGTCCATCCACATCTCTACAAATGACCCAATTTCATTCCTTTTTGTGGCTGCTAACTCATAATTTAAATGTTCTTAATATTTATCATCTGTCCCTTTCAGTTCATTCCCACAATAATCTTCCTAACTCAGGCTTTTATTTCCTCAAGTCTATCTATATTACAATGCAAAAGTCTCACTCCTTGGACTGCTGGAGCCACTATGACAGTCTGAATATTCTGATGTACAATTATTACACAGATTAACATATAATGGCTTGCACATGGTTGCACCCTCGGTAACAAGGGATGTGTTTCTCCATGTAACACCATACTAACCTGAGTAAGAACGAGCTGTCTCTCCCCACTATCTATGCTGTGTGGGCCCTGATCACCCAGCGCTTCATCCCTACCCCCAACCCCACGACAGCCCTCAGAGAAGCTCAGGTGCTCCTGCACTTACTCATTATATCCTTTACTTAATCATTAAATGAATCCAGCTCTGCCACGATCAATATTTAACACTAAGTACTCAACATTGTTGTTTTATATTACAAAAGAGGTTCTGATTTTAGTATCTTACCTGTTAAATAAGCCAAGAGCACAGGAAGGAGGAAAAAAGGAATTTATGAATGTCAAAGGAATTAGAAGAGATGAAAATAACTTTTAAAGCCTCTTGCACTTCTCTTATCTAAGATTTACTCATTTCAAAGCAGTAAGTTATTCTGCAGAAGAAAGGTCAGATAGGAACAGTCTTTTATTTATTAATCCTATTTTATACTCAAAGCCATATAAAATACTAAATGTAATGTAAATCTTAAATGAAAAGGATAAATTTTCTAGTAATAAAACATTTTATATCATTTAAAAATCAAGATTCAAAAAGTATAAGAATTCTGGCTGTCAGAATACATGATTTAGTTGACTTGTTTTGCTAATTTCATATTATTTAGATCAGCATCTATTTCTTAACAAATGGGAATATTTTCTAAGAGGAAGAATGCTATCTTTGGTAATTTTCTAAAAACCTTTTCAGGATGCTTCAAATATAATCTCCAGGAATATACGTATACTTCTGCAATCTTTGAAGAGGACAACAGAGGAATTCAGGGAAGCCACAACTTATCAGAAATTTCTTAAACATTAACCTGTTTTCTCTGATGGATGTTATCTGATCATGACATGTATTTAAATATACTTATATGAAATAAAGCAAACTTTATTAAATATGTCACATGTATACTTAGAAGATAGGTAATGAAACTTTTACTATTACTATTCTTTCCCCTAGAAAAAGAAGTAATGTGGTTTTAGACTTAGATCTGTAGAACAAATGACAGGTACTTCAATTTAACTTCTATGCTTTTCATCAACATAATGCTATAAAACTCCTTTGAGAGTCACCTGATAGAGAATATAAGAGGTCATGAAGATTAAGAAAATACACATTTACTACTTATGGGTGAGAAAGGTTCTGTCTTGAAATGGCTTTTAAAGGTCTCATTCTCTGCTCTAAAGTCTAAAGTTTTGTTGTTTCTTTTAAAGACTAGCTATAGACTGCTGGGGAAATGATGCAAAGTAAAGTACAGAGAAGCGCCTCCTTCACAGACAGACACATAAAACCCCATCAGAAATAACTGAAACAAAGAAGAATCTTACACCAAGCTACGGAGGTGAGAACACCAAGCCGGGAATCAAGAAATTCCTTGTTCTAGACTCTGCTCGACCACCGGTTTTTCACATAAAACCTGGACAAGTCACACCACCTCACTGGACTTCAATATCCTTACTGGAAATCTAAGACTGAAATCTCAAAAATCCCCTTCAGGTCAAAGATGATTCTGAATCCCAAACTCTCCTAGGCTTCCATGATAACTTCTTCCAAGCTACCAAATCCCTTGCTGGTCCACTCCAAGCCTCCTTCGACGGATTCCACTCTCTCCCTCTGTCCTTATACAAGGTAACCTCCCAGGGTTCTATGCCTCTTCTGCTGCCCTCAGCAGATTGCTGTTCTCTCTCAGCAATCCCCTCCACTTCTACGTTTTCAACTACCACCAATACACCGAGTTCCTGGAGGGTTTTAGTCTCCCTGTAACACCTAGAACAATCCTGGGCACAGATGCAGCATGTAATACATGTTTGCTGAATAGATAAGTCCATAAGTCTGTGAGAATATGGCAGCTTATTAACTCTGCAAAGATAATAAGTAAATTTTAGCCAAAAGAAAAAAACATGCAAACAAAATGCTAAAACAACAGTGAAAGAAAAGCTAGTATCTAAAACAACCATAAGGAATTCCCTGGCGGTCCAGTGGTAAGGACTTGGCGCATTCATTGCTATGGCCCCGGGTTCAATCCCTGGTTGGGGAACTAAGATCCCACAAGCCATGGGCAAGACAAAAAAAAAAAAAAGATAAAACAACCACAGAAATGGATATCCACCACAATTTTAAATCTCAAGCAAATTTAAATGACCAAAAGAAATAATAAGGGAGGAAAGAAAGGTAGGGAGGGAAGGTAAACAAGGATAAAGAAATAATTAGGGGGACTTCCCTGGTGGCGCAGTGGTTAGAATCCACCTGCCAATGCAGGGGACACGGTAGAGCCCTGGCCCGGGAGGATCCCACATGCCACGGAGCAACTAAGCCCGTGAGCCACAACTACTGAGCCTGAGCTCTAGAACCCACAAGCCACGACTACTGAGCCCATGTGCCATAACTGCAGTAACCTGCACGCCTAGAGCCCGTGCTCCACAACAAAAGAAGCCATGACAATGAGAAGCCCACGTGCCGCAATGAAGAGTAGCCCCTGCTCACCGCAACTAGAGAAAGCCTGCACTCAAGAACAAAGACCCAACACAGCCAAAAACAAATAAATTAACAAAAAATATATATATATATATATAAAGAATATTGCTAAGCAAAATGTTAAAAAAAAAAGAAAGAAATAATTAGGAACAATGGAAAACAAAATTAAGTTTGTTATTATTACAGAAAATCAAGAGACCAGAATGACAGAAATACTATAAAACAAAGCAAGGAACCAGGAAAAGAATGACTACTTAATAAACAGTTAGCAGATTACCAAAGTGACAACTAATGCACCAAGATCCACCCCCTATACCAGACATAGCAATCTGCTCCAAAGAAATAACAAAGAACAAAGCATTTATAAATTTATTTAAAAAACACTACGAGAAACTTTAACCAATTTACTCTAGCATTTTTTTAGGGTAAGGACCTGGTGGTAAATTTATGACCACAACAGAAGTAAAGAATATGATAAATAAACCCAATTCTAACAGCAAGATAAGCTTTGGTTTTTTTAACCACTAAGTTTTTTTTTATTGAAGTATAGTTGATTTACAGTGTTGTGTAAGTTTCAGGTGTACAGCAAAGTGATATAGTTATAGATATATATGTATTCTTTTTAAAATATGGAATGCTTCACGAATTTGTGTGTCATCTTTGTGTAGGGGCCATGCTAATCTTCTCTGTATCGTTCCAATTTTACTGTATGTGCTGCCACAACGAGCACAACCACTAAGTATTTTAAAAATAGATATATCAGAGTCCTATTGGCAAACTGATTGTGGTGATGGTTGTACAACTCTATGAATATACTCTATGAATATACTCAATTATAAATAATTATAATAATAAGATAAATAAAATCTTACCGGCAGACACAGGACATTTAAACGTTGCTAGCAACTTTCTAAAATGACTTAAAAAATTCTCAAAGAATTCTAGCAATATGCAAAAGGTTGTAAATTTTCCAAGTACCTTGGATGAAGTAGTCCAGTTATGAGGTTTTAATGCACAGAAATAACTGTCCCCGTAAGGTCCACCCCTCCACTCGTGTACTCTAATCCCTCTCTTTTACTCAATGACACAGCTCTAAGACTCCTCCCATCTCTTTTAAGTGTTAATGTTACCGTCTCTATGGAATTCTTCTCACTGGCATATAAACATATTATACCTCCCATCTTCAAAACAACAACAAAGCTCTCTTAACCCCACATAAGCAACTCCATTTCTACATACCCTTTCATAGAACAACCTGTCAATACAGTAGTCTACATCCCCTGACTCCAAATCCTCCTCTACCATTCTCTCTTGACTCCATTCTCATCACATTTTCTCCCCTGGAATCACCACTGACTTTTTTTCCCCTCACACCCTGCACCAAAACCTATCAGCTCTACGTTGAAAATCTGACTGTAATCCAACTAATTCTCATCACTTCCACAACCCTCACTCTGGTCTAAGCCACCACCAACTCTTGCCTGGATTCCTGCAAGAACCTCCAAATTGGTGTCTCTACCTCTGCCCTTATCGTATAACATAGTCTTAAAAGTCGATTCAAAAGTAAATCAGATCAAAGAAAAAAAAATTAAATCAGATCAATATAGAAAGTAGCACAGAGAGAATAAGGAACTTGACTAAAGTTGCACAGATAAACTGTGGCAAAACTGGGATTCACATCCAGGCTCAGTATGTCCTTTGAACTTGAGAAAACACACTGGCGCAAAGACCTGACTGTTCCCAAGATTTCTGATTCACAAATCTTAAAACAAGTTCAGATCACAAAATGTCACAAGATAAAATACTGAGAATATTGAGAAAAAGATAAGAATATTGATATAAAAGGAAGCTATGACTACTTAAAGAAAAATAAAATGTTGCCTGTTTAAAAAAGAAAGAAATCAGATCAAAACCCTCTGTACACACCCTGCAGTGGCTTCCCATGGTAGCCAGATTACATGTGGTCATGGACTCAGAATGGCAGCCAATATCCTGTAAGGCTTATGAGGCCCCAGGACAGCTGCTTCCCCTGTTCCACCTCACTCTGCTCCAGCCACGGCAGGAGTGCGTTAGCCACAGGGCTTTTACCTGGAGTGCTCTTCCTGGAAACAGCTGCATGGCTCCCTCCTTCACTTCCTCCAGGCTCCTGCTCAATGTCACCTTATATACAGAGGCCTTTCATGACCACTCTTGGGAAATAATATGTCCCTCCAACTCCTCTTTCTTATACTCCCTGTTGTTCTACACTGCACTTATCACAATCTGGCACCCTGCTGTTACTTGTTCAGTAGTACAGAAGCACCATAAAGTCAGTTGCTTTTTTTTTTTTGCTACTGCACCTAGAACATTACTTGGCACATATTAGGCACTTAATAAATATTTGCTGAATGGGCAAATAATGGGGGAGAAAAAGGATGACCTACAAATTTGTATCAATGCTACTTTAAGGGGAAAAAAGGTAAAAAACAAACCAAATGCCAAACAGCATTGAATGCCTAAACACACTATTTAAACATACAGCACAGGGCTTCCCTGGTGGCGCAGTGGTTAAGAATCTACCTGCCAATGCTGGGGACACGAGTTCAAGCCCTGGCCCTGGAAGATCCCATATGCCGCGGAGCAACTAAGCCTGTGCGCCACAACTACTGAGCCCACATGCCACAACTACTGAAGCCTGCGTGCCTAGAGCCCATGCTCTGCAACAAGAGAAGCCACGACAATGAGAAGTCCCCGCTCACTGCAACTAGAGAAAGCCCATGCACAGCAACGAAGACCCAACACAGCCAAAAATAAATAAATAAATATATTAAAAATAAATAAACATACAGCACAAATCCATGGTAATCAACACATGAGACAGTCCATATATGATAGTAACATAGAGAAATATATACGAAATTAGGACAGCCCTCCCAAATATTTATAAACTGAAGATTTTATTAAAAAACTATACCTACACCCCAAAATTATAAATTTTATTGTAGTGAAAATAGAATTTTCTATTCACTAGATTATTTTTTTTGTCCAAGAATTATACTCAGGACTGTAACTTATAAAGTAAGCAAACAAAAAGGCTAGTTGTCATAACTTGACCTCTAAAAAGCTTTAATTCAACATCTTGAATAAGATCCTGGTCTAAAGATATGAACACCATATAAACAAAATGGGTTTCTTACAGAGACAGCTGCATCTGAGGGAAGTCAGTTGAAGTATGTTTATGCATGAAATCTCCAGCCCATTTAGAAAATGAAGGAAGATACTCCTCTACTTCTTGTTTTACTTCATCTTGATTCAGATTTAGGCGGTACCTACCAAAGTAAGAGATATTAAATATGAAAAAAGTAAACAAGGAACAAAACATTCAAATAAGCAACCCAAGTGCCCATCAACTAATGAATGGATAAATAAAATTTGGTATATACAATGGAATATTATTCAGCCTTGGAAAGGAAGGAAATTCTGATACATGCTACAACATAGATAAACCATGAGGACATTAGACTAAATAAGCCAACAACAAAAGGACAAATACTGCATGACCGCTTACGTGAGGTACCTAGAATAGTCAAATTCATAGAGACAGAAAGAATGGTGACTACCAGGGACTGAGGGAAGCGGGGAGTTGTTTAATGGATATAAAGTTTCAGTCTGGGAAGATGAAAAAAGTTCTGGAGGTGGATGATGGTAATGTTTGCACAACAATGTCAATGTACTTAATGTCACTTAACTGTACCCTTAAAAGTGGTTAAGATTGTGATTTTTAATGCTATGTGTATTTTACCACACAAGAAAAATCCAAATAACAGTGACATGACATCAAATTTCAGATCTGCTCCAACTCCTATCATCTCAGGTCTAATAGGTCCCAGTTACACTTTTGGGATAAAAAAGAAACCGTAGAAGATGTTGCTCCTGAAACCCAGCAATGGAAAGTAGAAAAGTAAAAGAGGAAAAAAGACTGTCAGAACAGAAAAGTCACATCAGCCTTACCGAATCAAAGGACAATTTATAGGAATGTTAACTTCGTTAAGTCAGAAGTCAGCAAAGACTACCAGAATCTAGTCTCAGTTTTTCAGGGTGCCCACAAGGTCAAAACTATGTCATAATAATACTACAACATTATTTGTCTTTTTTGCTCTTGTTTTCTCATGAGTACACAGTGCAGATTTCTAAGTCCACATACACACATACAATATAGCAATATAGAGAATGAAGAAGCAGATATAAGAAACCAAATGTCTTTTTTTTTTTAATTGGAGTACAGTTGATTTACAATGTTGTGTTAGTTTCAGGTACACAGCAAAGTGAATCAGTTATACATATACATATATCCACTCTTTCTATATTCTTTTCCCATATAGGCCATTACAGAGTATTGAGGAGAGTTCACTGTGCTGTATAGTAGGTCCTTATTAGTTATCTATTTTATATATACAGGTGTCAATATGTATTAAGTCATAAAATTAAAACATCTGCAAAAATGTAAAATAATGCCACTTGTCTCATTACTTTTTTTCAGAAACAGTTATTTTTCATTAGACTGTTATTTATATTAACATGGAATGGATTGTTGTTATTTTCATATTAACCAATAAACATTTTTAAATTGTCTCAGTTTTCATCTCTAGTACAGTAACTATCTATAGATATAACCCACATAAACAAAAGCTCCTCAGGGTCCTCAATAATTTTTTTAGTGTAACATGGTCCTGAGACCCAAAAGTTTTGAAACCTGCTGTCCCCTTCCCAGGATGGTTCTCCCAGCTCCTTCTGCATGTTTAAGCATCACAATCTTAATAACTACTCTGGGGTGTTAAGAGCACACGTGTTTCTGTCAGATCACACCTAGGTTTGAATCCTAACTCTTTATTAGATGTGTAACTTTGGGCGATTCACTGTTAACTGAGCCTCAGTTTCCTCATCTGTAAGGTGAGTTGATAACTACCACACAGTTTGACAATTAAGTAAAACAGCCTATGTAAAGTATTAATACTTGGCTTATGATAAGAACTCAATAAGGTATGACGATAATAACAGTGAATACTCATATAATGCTGACTCTAGGCCAGGTACTATTCTAGGTGCTTCACATGAACACTTTCAACCCTCATGAGATACTATTATTGTCACCCCACTTTAGAACTAAGGAAACTGAAGCTCAGAAGTTACTTCCAAAGGACACACAGCTCTAGCTTGGGAACCTAAGTTCTTAACCCCTATGCTCCCTTCTACACTGTGTTTTAATAATTTACTGCCATAATTTTCTCCCTGCAGGCCTGAGTTCACCTGAGTACTGGTATAGCCTCCAACAATCTGCAAACTCCTTTCAAAAAACACAACTTACCATTTTTCTCTCCTGAAGATAGCACAATATTCAATAGCATATTGAATATGACATATGTGAATATGTCATCAAAATCTGAGACTCCAGAATGCTACAAATTTACCATATAATAACTCTGTAAAATTTCTAATATCAAATTTAATAAGCTCCTACTTTCCTAGGTTTCTGCTACCTCTGGCTTACCAGAATTAAGAAAGCAGAGCCCTACCAGTCCTCTAGGAGAGCCAGTTCAGCAGGGAAGACAAAATTAGCAATCCTAGCTCTGCCAAGATTGCTTGTCCTGACCACAAAAGCAACTTCAGGTTGAAGGCAAAGCTGAAGAATCTCAAACCAGGGAGCAATTACTGACACCAAAGTGCCCCGAATGACCTACAGAAACACAGCAGTCCACATAAGGCAAAGGGTGTTTGTCTGAAAAAGGCTGTTTGAAATCTGGGAAACTTAGAGTGGATGAAAGATGATATAGGTGAGGACGTGGGGGAGACAAGGACCCATATATTGCCTATAGAAATGCAAAATGAATTCTGCAATATACACACATATTAAATCTTTAAGTTGTATACCTTAAACTAATACAATGTTATATGTCAATGATATCTCAACAAAACTGGAAAACAATGAATGGAAGAAAGAAACAGAACAATGTCTACATAGAGCAATTTGACAATATATATCAAAACTTTAAATGTACCCAGACTGGATCCTGTCCTGGAGGGAAAAAAATGCTATGAAGAACATTACTGGACAAAACTGAAATGTACACAGTAGATCAGACACAAGTATTATAACAATGTTAAATTTCCTGAAGTTGATAACTGTTCTGTGGTTACATAAGAGAAAATCCTTATTCTTAGGAAATACACATTTAAGTATTTAAAGGTCAAAATAACACATATACAGCTTAATCTCAAGCGGTTTAGAAAAACACACACAGCAGGTAAAACTGAGTAAACAGTGTATGGATGTTCTTTGTAATACTCTTGCAACTTTTCTCTAAATTTAAAATTATTTTCAAATAAAAAGATTTGTTAACAAAAAGATACACCCCTATGTTCATAGCAGCACTACTCACAATAGCCAAGACATGAAAACAACCTAAATGTCCATCGACAGATGAATGGATAAAGACGTGGTACATATATACAATGGAATACTACTCAGCCATAAAAAAGAATGAAATAATGCCATTTGCGGCAACATGGATGCAACTAGAGATTATCATTCTAAGAGAGGTAAATGAGAACGAGAAAGAAAAATGCCATATGATATCGCTTATATGTGGAATCTAAATCATGACATAAATGAACCTATCTACAAAACAGAAACAAACTCACAGACATAGAGAATAGACTTGTGGTTGCCAAGGGGAGTGGGTTGGGGGAAGGATGGAGTGGGAGGTTGACGTAAGCTCTTATAAAATGGATAAACAGGGCTTCCCTGGTGGCGCAGTGGTTGAGAGTCCACCTGCCGATGCAGGGGACACGGATTCGTGCTCCAGTCCGGGAAGATCCCACATGCCGCTGAGCGGCTGGGCCCGTGAGCCATGGCCGCTGAGCCTGCGCATCCGGAGCCTGTGCTCCACAACGGGAGAGGCCACAATAGTGAGAGGCCCGCGTACCGCAAAAAAAAAAAAAAAAAAAAAAAAAGGATAAACAACAAGGTCCAACTGTGATAAACCATATATTCGATATCCTGTGATAAACCATAATGGAAAAGGATATAAATATATATATATATGTATAACTGAGTCACTCTGCTGTACAGCAGAAAATAATACAACACTGTAAATCAACAATGCTTCAATAAAAATTTTTTTAAAAAATATTTTTTAAATGTTTAAATGTAAACATCCTCTGGTCCAACAATTCCACTTCTAAGTATTGAGCCCAGATATATGCCTGCACAGCTATTAAAATTAAAATGTACAAAGGTATTTATTATAGTGTTGCTAATAAAAGCAAAGACTGAAATGCCAGGGGCTCTTAAATAAATTACTGTACATCCATACAATGAAACATTTTGCCATTCTTAATTAAAAATGAGATAGCTCAATCAGTACTAATATGGAATAATCACCAAGTTTTTTTTTTTTGGCCATGCTGCCCGACTTGTAGAATCTTAATTCATTGACCAGGGATTGAACCCGAGTCCATAGCAGTGAAAGCACTGAATCCTAACCACTGGACCACCAGGGAACTCCCAAGATTTAATATTTATATACAATAATGTGTATGGTATGCTACCATTTATATAACAAATAATATATAAACATAAATAATCACACACACAATCACATGTAAATATTTGAAATCTCTGTGGAAGGACATACAAGAAACTGATAAGAGAAGTTGCCTCTGGAGCTAGGTAGTGACTGACCAGGGATGCAGGGGTAGAAAGGACTTACTATCATTGTATACCCTCTTGTATTATTACAACAACACATGCTGTATGTGAATTTATAACCTATTTAGAAATAATAATTTACTATTAAAAAAAAAAACCTGCACAACTGGGTAATCTTTTTCGTAAATAACCTTCGCAAACCATCCTGGAACCATTCTTCACTGTCACCATCTCCTTAGGCAGATTCTTCCTAGTGTTTTACTTTTTACAGACCAGGACTCTTCTAAGTTTCCAAACCAGTCCACACTGGTTATTTAAAGTCTTCTGCATTTGAATTCTGCCTTTTTAATTTCGAGCCAAATCACCGCAAAATGACATGTAACCACCTGTTCTTTCCTGAGACTATAGAGATACTTAAGGTTTGGCATCTTCAAGCCTAGACTTTTATAGATATGATGAGAGGACAGAGCATGAACAGGCAAAAATCTGTTCTAAGATCTGTAATAAAGTAGAAGGGCCTATGACAGAGGGCAGGAAAGAACTTTGGATCTGTTATTTTTAGGCTCTGGGAATTTTAAAAAGTATCCTTTGAACAGGGTTGGGCAAGATTCATGAGAGAATTAGTATTTTCATAACTGAAATGAAACATATTTCCCCTTAATGACTTAGGATATAATGATAAAAAAGATAATAATGCAGCAAAATGGGTGGAGAGAGATTACCATACTAAGTGAAGTCAGAGAAAGACAACTATCATACAATATCACTTATATGTGTAATCTAAATACGATAGAAATGAACTTATTTAGAAAACAGAGACTCACAAACATAGAAAACAAACTTATGACTACCAAAGGGGAA
Source organism: Phocoena phocoena (assembly GCF_963924675.1). Lineage (NCBI taxonomy): Eukaryota > Metazoa > Chordata > Mammalia > Artiodactyla > Phocoenidae > Phocoena > Phocoena phocoena. The sequence goes on along the minus strand of NC_089234.1, from coordinate 63,670,020 downwards.
GGGGGAGCAGGGGGGGCGGGGATAAATTAGAAGTTTGGATTTAGCAGATACAAACTACTATATATAAAATAGATAAACAAGGTCCTACTGTACAGCACAGGGAACTCTATTCAATATCCTGTAATAAACCATAATGGAAAAGAATATGAAAAAGAATATATAGGGACATCCCTGGTGGCTCAGTGGTTAAGAATCTGTCTGCCAATGCAGGGGACACAGGTTCCAGCCCTGGTCTGGGAAGATCCCACATGCCACAGAGCAACTAAGCCCGTGTGCCACAACTACTGAGCCTGTACTCTAGAGCCCGCGAGCCACAACTACTGAGCCCATGTGCCACAACTACTGAAGCCTGCGTGCCTAGAGCCCCCGCTCGCTACAACTAGAGAAAGCCCACGTGCAGCAAGGAAGACCCAACGCAGCCAAAAATAAAAATTAATTATTTAATTAATTTTTAAAAAAAAAAGAATATATATGGGGGCTTCCCTGGTGGCGCAGTGGTTGAGAGTCCACCTGTCAATGCAGGGGACACGGGTTCGTGTCCCAGTCCGGGAAGATCCCACATGCTGCAGAGCGGCTGGGCCCGTGAGCCATGGCCGCTGAGCCTGCGCGTCCGGAGCCTGTGCTCCGCAATGGGAGAGGCCACAACAGTGAGAGGCCCACATACCGCAAAAAAAAATAATAATAATAATAATATATATGTATATATATGTATAAATAACTGAATCACTTTGCTATACACCAGAAACTAATACTTCAAAAAACATATATATATAATTCAGTGATACCCAAGGATCTGCTAAGAATACATTCCTGACACAACACTGTAAAGCAACTATACTCCAATAAATATTAATTAAAGGGACTTCCCTGGTGGTCCAGTGGTTAAGACTCTGTGCTTCCACTGCAGGGGGCATGGGTTCGATCCCTGGTCAGGGAACTAAGTTTCCTTAAGCTGCACTGTGCGGCCAAAAAAAACAAAACCAAAAAAAAACAAAATTCTGATCTTCATAGTTCTTATATTTTTTAAAAGTTTCTCCTTTCCTGGGCTTCCCTGGTGGCGCAGTGGTTGGGAGTCCGCCTGCCGATGCAGGGGGCGCGGGTTCGTGCCCCGGTCCGGGAGGATCCCGCGTGCCGCCGAGCGGCTGGGCCCATGGGCTGTGGCCCTGTGCTCCGCGACGGAAGAGGCCCGGCAGCGGTGAGAGGCCCGGGTACCGCAAAAAAAAAAAAAAAAAGTTTCTCCTTTCCTATACAGTAATGAAGCTATCAGCTTTCCTAATGACTATGAAGGTACCTTTCTCCCGCATCTTAGAAACCAGATAAGACTGTTAGATATTAATGAAAAATAACAGATGCTGAGGGCATAAGAGACATTCCATTACGTAACATGCACAAGGTTTAATACAAGGACATGAATTCTGAGGAAGGCTGCTCAAAATCCTTGTTTTCTTTCATACTTATATTCACGTTGGGTTCTGGACTGATCAGGTTACCTGATACCTGAATACCTGTGGTGGTTTAAAATATGTCCACAAATTCTTTGACACCCCCTTCAAAAGATGGCACCTAATTCCCCTACCGTTAAGGGAGAGCTAGACTTAGTAATGAGTACTTAATGAATAAAAAAAGCAGAAGTGACATCGCAGCAATCAGAGACTAGGTTATAAAAGGCACTGTGGCTTCCTGCTCTCTTTCTTGGACCCTTCAATCTGAAGAAAGCAAATTGTGTCCCAGGACACATCAGCCAGCCCCCTAGAGAAGCCCATGTGGCAAGAAACTGAGGCCTCCTGCCAACAGCCAGCTAGGAAATGAGTCCTCGCCACAACAGACATGTGAGTGAGTCATCACGGAAGCAGATGCTCCTGCCCAGTCATGCCTTCAGATGCAGCTCACATGGGAGACCCTGAGCCTGAGCCACCCAGCTGAACTACTTCCAAATTCCTGACTGACAAAAACTATGAGATAACAGGTTAGATGTTTGTCATTTTAAGGCACTAAGTTTTGATGTGTTTTGTTTCAGGGCAATGATCCATACAATACACAACAGATCCTGGTTAGGGTGTGACAAAAAATTTTTTTAATTTGAAAACCAAAGTGGCAACTAAAGCAATAAGTAGAACTCTTAAGCAAAAACTTTATTATACCTATTCATATTCTGAATGCCATGCTGTGTGTGGTTGTAACCAAGTGACAACTTCTCTGTGCTTCCATTTCTTCCTTTATAACAGGTTGCTATCAGATTATATAAGATAGCTAAAAAGCACTTAACACAGTGCCTGACATAGGGCAGTGTTCTAAAATGTTTTTAAGACAATAGATTGTATATCATTAGTAAATAAGTGTAGAATTATGGAACACATTTTTCTCATTTACACAGTGAAATGTAGAATTCTATCTGGGAAAAGTAGGTTTGTATCAACTAGTCTGGAAAGCAAAATCACCACTAATAAAAAAATTTCTGTGAAAAAAAGATGGACTGCAGTAGGAGTCAAGAAAGAAATAGAGAATATGCCGATCCCTCTGCAGGTAGCCACTCATAAAACGCCAATGACTAGCCATTTGTGGGTTTACATACATTATTTCCATTGTCACAAAAAGTCTGCAAAACAGGTATCATCACCCTTTCCAGAATCTTTCAGTAACTAGTTCAATCATAAAATTGGCAAAGCTAGAGTTTGAAAGGAGGTTCATCTGACTCCCAACCCCATACAATTTTCAGGATGTCACACTGTTTCTAGAACAAAAAGTTCACACTCTCTGAGTGCAGCTGTGGAATCTATTATGCATATAGAGAATATTTAGGTATTTTTAGCCAAAGAATTCCTGTTCTGCAATTTCAGAAGCTCTTCGCAGAATTGCAGTGGGATACTACAGCCCTGAAATCTGCATTCTAGTATTATACTGATTTATATTTAACAGTCTAATAGCCAAATACCTTATAGATGCTAGGAAAGAAGTTATATAACAAAACTGTATCTATAGTTCCTCTCGTAACTACTTACATTTCCTTCAGATGCCTTATTTCTTGAACAGTTTGAAAAGCAAGTTCTTGTAGCTTTCCTGGGGCAAAACTATCACTTATTGCTTTTTGAAATACTTCATGGAGAACGGTACCAATCAGCATTTGGCGTGTGGCTGGATCAGAGCTCTACCAAAAAAAAACCAAAAATCATACAAATATCTTATTTCACAACATATCAACAGATGTGATCGCACATTTATTACCTAACCTATTGAACCACCATAACCAAAGTACACTGGTGAGACAAATGCCAAAATATGAAACAATTTTTTTTTCTGGTGAGTGAAATTATAGGTGACTTTCACTTTCTTCAATTTAGAATTACCTGAATTATTTTACAAGTTATTATTTTCAAATCAGTATATTTCCATTTTGAAAAAAATTAAAATAACTTATATGAAAAAGTTCAATGTGGTCTCAAATATTTAACATATTCATCTCTAATTTCACTTTATAATGAACCCACATAGAAAAGTCAATAACCGCATAGATCATAAAGTCATGTGAGTAAAATACTCAAACATGAAACAAACTTACAGCAGAGATTTTCTTTTTTTTTTTGGCTGCCCCACACACCTGTGGGATCTTAGTTCCCCAACCAGGGACTGAACCCAGGCCCCAGCAGTTAAAGCACTGAGTCCTAACCACTGGACTGCCAGGGAATTCTCTACAGCAGAGATTTTTTTTTTTCAAATTTATTTTTTTTAATTAATTTATTTATTTTTGGCTGTGTCAGGTCTTCGTTGCTGCGCGTGGGCTTTCTCTAGTTGAGGCGAGCGGGGGCTACTCTTCGTTGTGGTACATGCGCTCCTCATTGCAGAGGCTTCTCTTGTTGCAGAGCACGGGCTCCAGGTGCACAGGCTTCAGAAGCTGTGGCTCACGGGTTCTAGAGCGCAGGCTCAGTAGCTGTGACGCACAGGCTTAGTTGCTCCGCAGCATGTGGGATCCGCTCGGACCAGGGCTCGAACCCGTGTTCCTTGCATTGGCAGGTGGATTCTTAACCACTGTGCCACCAGGGAAGTCCCCAGCAGAGATTTTTGACAAACTCTCGCCACTCAAAAAGAAACAGTAGTTTTCAATTAACTCTTTTATTAGCCTGGACCATCCCCTTTAAACTATCAAAAAAAAAAAAGAAAAAGTCCACAAGACACCCATCAGGAATTTTAAAAATTAATTTACAGGGAACTCTCTGTACTATTTTTGTAAGTTCTATGTGAGTCTAAAATTATTTCAAAATAAGGTTTTTAAAATATTAATATTCAGGTCTGCTTTATAATATACGATTAGAAAATCTACTTGGGTATTTTTCCTTCTTTTATTCCTCTTTCTTAGCTGCTTTTTTTTTTTTTTTTTTTTTTTTGGCTGCATTGGGTCTTCATTGCTATGCACGGGATTTCTCTAGTTGCAGTGAGAGGGGGTTACTCTTCATTGTGGTGAGCAGGCTTCTCTTGTTGTGGAGCACGGGCTCTAGACCCCTGTCCCCTGCGTTGGCAGGCAGATTCCTAATCACTGCGCCACCAGGGAAGCCCTTAGCTGTATTTTTTGGTTTTCTACAGACATAGAGACTAATTGTATAATTAAAAGAATACCCTGGGAGGAAGAGGAAACTTAACAAATAAAACTCACGTTCTTCAAAAATAAATGGCATTGGGAATTCCCTGGCGGTCCAGTGGTTAGGACTCCGTGCTCTCACTGCTGAGGGCCTGGGTTCAATCCCTTGTCAGAGAACTAAGATCACATAAGCCGTGCAGTGCAACCAAAAAATAAAAAAGAAATGGCATTGAAACAAAGGGAGTGGGTGTAAGGCAGAATTTAGATTAAAAGAAACTATGAGACATATCAACCAAACATAATATTGTTTGGATATTGATGCTAAGAAACGAACTGAATAAAAAAAAATTTGATAAAAGACATTAGAGATACAACTATTAGATTAATTTAAGGAATTACTGTTCATTTTATTGTGTATGATAAAGATACTGTGTTTATATATATTTTTAAATCCTCAGCCTTCATTTAGTTGCAAAATAATACAATGTCTGGGAACAGCAAAATGGGTACATGGGAGTTTATTATAATCATCTCTTTGCATATGTTTGAAACTTTCCATAATAATGTTTTTAAAAGAGACTCTCACATTTACTTTTAGTTCACCGGGAATCACATGAAGCCAAGTTTGGAAATGTCCAGATATATTAAATTAAAATTTTTATCACTGAAATTTATATTATTATTAGAATTAATTATTTGACAAAATGTTGAATAAGATTCAAAGGATCTTAGGGCACCTGGCCTTGAATCCCAACACTGCCACTTACTAGCTACAGTAACTTTGGGCAAGTCACTAAATTTCCTGATTTTCCCAATCAGTAAAATGCAGCTGATTAATACCATCTACTTCACAGGATTGTTGGGAGGATTAAGTAAGAGTGTAATAGTGCTCTGTGAATTCTTAAGACCCTGTGGAAACACTGACTGTTAATACTGTTCACCTTAAATGTTTCACTCAGGACAGCTCTTCTCATGCATCGAATACTACTGGCTATGCTTGTCCCAGAAATCAGCATGTCTGGATACAGAATCAAATATCCAAAATCTTCATCTATTATCCAAGTATTGGATATGCAGTCTCCCTCTAAATGAATGATGTCCCCTGGCTCTACTGGTACAGAGCACCTAAAAATAAAGCAAAATTAAAGTATACATAGTTTAGATTCCTACATTTAAACATATTAAGGAGGCTTCAAAAATAACTGGAGGGACTTCCCTGGTGGACCAGTGGTTAAGACTCCGTGCTCCCAATGCAGGGGGCCCGGGTTCGATTCCTGGTCAGGGAACTAGATCCTGCATACCGCAACTAAGAGCCCGCACACAGCAATGAACATCCCGCGTGCCACAACTAAGACCCGGCGCAGCCAAATAAATAAATATTTTTAAAAAACAAATAACTGGATATCTTATGTAAAGAAATAAGTATTTCTAAATTTCTGGGTCTTGCATTATCTACTGCAAAAGCTATCAAATTGTTAACAGTGTATAGCTTCAATTATGGATGAGGTTGTTCTAATAATAGTTCTCTCATTCTTAAGACTTATACCTACAGCTTCTATAAGCCTTGAGGCATGACGCCGAACACAATGTACCAAGAACAAAATCATATTTATCGAGTTCAAACCATCCAACTTGCAGCCTAGACAAAGTTAGACCTCCACCTTCTCTGCATCTCCCCTTCACCCCTCACATACCACACACTGCTTGAGAAGCAACAGCTAGAGTCTAAGGATGTTCTTTGCGGTACACAGGCCTCTCACTGTTGTGGCCTCTCACTGTTGTGGCCTCTCCCGTTGCGGAGCACAGGCTCCGGACGCGCAGGTTCAGTGGCCATGGCTCACGTGCCCAGCCGCTCCACGGCATGTGGGATCTTCCCGGACTGGGGCACGAACCTGTGTCCCCTGCATCGGCAGGCAGACCCTCAACCACTGTGCCACCAGGGAAGCCCTAAGGATGTTCTTATGCTGTGATTAGTTTTCCTCTTAGTGAGAACTAAATGAGGTTTAAGCTGCAGTCCCAGAAAGCACTGGGAAATAGGAAGTAGTGATTTAATAAATCCCCTTGTACTTGATTTTCAAATGACAATAAAAGACAAGTTTTGGAATAAGGGACTTGAGATGCTAGTGTAATAGGCACAATCCTTATGCAAAATTAATTCAGGTTCATATCTACTCTCTTTATTAACAATTAAATTATTGCAACAGCCACACAAGCCCATGTGATAGTTTGTAACATGGCACCCTTAAGACTCTGCCAGATGAACGCCCAAAGTCACACAAAAATTACCAGTCATTCCTAAGGATACACAGTTCTTTACATTCTAGTGACTGCGAAGCAGTGATGATTAGGTGCTTTTCATGGTTTCCTTCTTCATTCTGTACAATATTGACTGCTAATACCAGGTACCGGTTATCCATTCCTCGGCTCAGAACTGCTTTAGAAAAGGAAGCTTCCACCTTCTTCTGAAATCTAAAGCATACACATACAAAACTACTGTAGCACAAGCATGAAATAAGAAGTCATCCAATCTCTTTTATCTACAAACCAACCTTCTAGTTTTCTAGGTTTGTTTCTTCCGGTAAGCTTATCACAAGAATTGGCTAAAAGAGGTAAAGAGAGAGAGAGCAAGGGCATAGCAGAATTCCTATTATAAAAACTTCTCAGAAGCAGTGCCACTTAAAACATATTTTTCCAAATATAAGCTCTATGAGGAGCTCTTTGGGACATCTATGATTATGAGGACGAATGGTAAATTGAAAAATATTAGACACAAATTCCTACCACTGGTGCAAACCTTCCCAAAGTACAAGTGAAAGGAAATGTCTAGGACACTATCTTTTTGTAAATAAAAGATGTTTGTTATGGAAAAATATAGTGTGGGTGGTTTGCTGGAAGTCCTACTGTGAGCTTCATTATTATATTAATCTTTCAATTAGGAGAGTACTTAGAAATCACCTAGTCCAACCTACTATTTAATGCAGGAAATCATTCTATAAAACCTCATTGGGGATCAACTAGCCTATGCTTTGTAGAGAAAGCAAGATTAATACCTGTCACCTTAACCATTCCTTCATAGAGTAACTCAGAAATTTCTTATTTATAATGGGCAAGTCGATTTCACAATTCTTTTATCCACTGATCCTAGCCGCCTGAAAACTGCAAAATACTCTAATCTCTCCTCTAGAAAACATTAAGTCCCTCTTAAATCTTTCCAGTTTGACTGCAGTCTTTATCAGTGACAGTCCAAAGTCATTATCTCTCCAGTTATTACCCTAAAACTTTACCCTAAAACTGCCTTTGTCACCCAACCTTTGTAACCCACCTAGGTTATATTCCTCATTCACCTACCCACATAGCCTCAGGCCATGAACTTCCCAAGGTCAGCTGGGACGCTTTAAGGATCTCGCAAAAGGTAGTGCTGATCTCAACTCAAAGCGCAAAGCTCCGTCAACAATAATTAGCCTCAATATCATTACTACTGACAATTCTACACTACGCTTGCGGGTCAATTTCCCCGACCATTTAAGGCGCTCTGAGGGTACAGATTCCTCCCCGGGATAACTTTCTCCAATAAAACATGAAGAAAAGCGTCTAGCAGTTGCAATTTCGTTTTATGAAGATATTTAAGGTGGCTAGGACTCCCCAAATTCAGGAAAGTGGTGATATCAAGATTAAGAATGAACTGCTGGGTGAGGGAGAGTATTCAAGCCCTGTCCCGGGCTTGGCCCCAAAGAGAACCCTAGGGAACAGACCCCAGTTCCGGAGGCTCGTCGGGCGTCCCTTGAGCCTGGTTACTCTGCCCCAGCCCTGGTCCGCGGAGGCGCGGGTGCGGCCTCTCCCGCTCCCTTCTTTTCAAATCTCCCGCTTTGTTCCCAGACCCTCCCCCCGCTCCGCTCACAGCTCCGCCGGCTGCGCAGCGTTATCTCCGAAACTCTTCTCCATTAACAGCTTCAGTTCGTCCACCTGCTCCATCCCGAACGCAGAGACCTCAAACTGCCGCCAGGTGAATTCAGGGGAACCCAGAGCAACACACCGGGGGAAAACTAGCGCGAAGCCGCATGGCGCCGCGCGCATGCGCCGACCAGCCGAGGTCCCAAGTGACCTGCGCGGGCAGTCCCTCCGGCGCTCTGCGCGTGAGGCGCTTTTGCTCCTTTGCCTTAGAGTTTGGAAAACAGGGAGTCTTCGTAATCTAGCCCAGACTAAATGCTCCGGCTCCTCTGTTTCTGTCTCTGTCTCTCCCCCTCCCCCTTCCCCTCCCTCCCTCTCTCTCGACACGCCGACCCATGTCCGACACACGCACTTAGTATGAACAAAACTGCAGTTGCCCAGACCAAGGCGTCCCTTGTTAGCTTACGTCATTTTTCACTCTTTGGAAAACAACCTCTCCTCCTTTTTTTCTGGCTCAACTGAGAAAATGGACGCTGTCAGAAAAGAACTTCCTCATCATGCCATGACTAAATCTACAAAACCACTAATATCTCCTCCCCATTTTATAACCTCTTTCCACTTTTTTCAGCAGTGGACAGAGCGTTCCTCCTATCAATGGGCAATCCCCCTCTACTTCTACTTGGGATCCCAAGGCCTCTTACATTCTCAAGGGCATTACTTCTTCTGTTATTCCCTCATTCTCTACTATCCTCAATCTGGCCCTCATTATTGGATCGCTCCCTGGCTTGTAATGCGTCCCAGTATCTCTCATCTTGAAATGATGTTACCTTGATGGAACCTTTTCTCTCTTGGCCACCCTCCTGAGGAAAACTTCTTTAAAAAATTTTTTTCAAGGCTATATCCAATTTCAACTCCTATTCACTGCCGCAACTAAACATGCAGCAAGGAAGATCCCGCATGTGGCAACTAAGACCCGGAGCAGGCAAAATAAATAAATATTTTTTAAAATACAGAAATGTGTAAAATCACTTAAGGGTTTCACCCAACTTAAAATAATCTTTATCAAAAGTTATCTTTCACATTCATGTTTATTCATATAAAATTATGAAGAAGTTATGATCAACTTCCTGGAAAAACAAGAATGGAAAATCCTTGCCTGTAGTAGTTACAGATTTTGTACCTGTGATGCCACAATCAACTGGTTTTCCCCCAACATCGCAGGCCCTCCTCAATCTCCTTTAGTGTCTCTTCATTTTTCTGCCCAATCTCTAAACGTTGAAAGTCCTCAGAATTCAGTTCTGAAAATTTTATTTGTCTACTAGCTCCCTAGGCTATTTCAACCATTTTCATGGCTTTATTTATTTTTATAAACTTATTTAATTTTGGCTGTGTTGGGTCTTCGTTGCTGTGCGCGGGCTTTCTCTAGTTGTGGTGAGCAGGGGCTACTCTTTGTTGCGGTGCACGGGCTTCTATTGCAGTGGCTTCTCCGGTTGCAGAGCACGGGCTCTAGGCGTGTGAGCTCAGTAGTTGTGGCTCACGGACTCTAGAGCGCAGGCTCAGTAGTTGTGGCGCACGGGCTTAGTTGCTCCTCAGCATGTGGGATCTTCCCGGACCAGGGCTCGAACCCATGTCCCCTGCACTGGCAGGCGAATTCTCCACCACTGCGCCACCAGGGAAGCCCCATTGTCATCGCTTTAAATACCATCTCTATCCTGCCAATTCTCAAATTCATATTTACAGGCAAAGCTTTTCCTCCAAATTCAAGAGTCCAACTGCCTGCTTGACATCTACACTTGGAGGGAAGGGGGAAACTTCTTTAACATGGCCAAAATGGAAAATTAATTTTTTTTTTTGGCCGCGAGGCTTGCAGGGATCTTAGTTCCCCAAACCCAGGCCTCCTGCAGTGGAAGTGCAGAGGCCTAAACACTGGACTTCCAGGGAATTCCCTAAAATAGAACTTTATATTTCCCCAACAAACCTATTATTCTTCTCAGTAATAGCACTAACCACCCAGCAGATAAGGCCAGAAACCCAGAAATCATCCTTGATTCCTTTCTGTTACTACCCACATCCAATCCATAGGCAGACCCATATATTCTGCCTCTAAAACTATCTTAAATCTCTTCATTCCTTTCCATTTCCACTGTCACTACCTAATCATTATCTCTCACTTGTGCTTCCATTCTTGTCTCCCTGCAATTTATTCTTTTCCCTTTCCTAATATTTTATCATAAAAACTTTCAAATGTACAGAAAAGTTAAAAGAATTATATCATGGGGCTTCCCTGGTGGCGCAGTGGTTGAGAGTCCGCCTGCCGATGCAGGGGACATGGGTTCATGCCCCGGTCCGGGAAGATCCCACATGCCGCGGAGCGGCTGGGCCCGTGAGCCATGGCCGCTGAGCCTGCGTGTCCGGAGCCTGTGCTCCGCAACAGGAGAGGCCACAACAGTGAGAGGGCCGCGTACCACAAAAAAAAAAAAAAAAAAGCATTATATCATGAACACCATATACCTATCACTTAAATTTTACAATTAACATTTGCTATCTTTAGCAAATATTATCATTCATTATCACAATGTATATCTATCTATCCATCCCTCTATCCATCCATGAATTCAAGTTTTTCTTTTTAAATGCATTTCAAAATAGCAGACATCAGTGCATTTCACCCCTGAACACTTTAGCATGCACATCATTAGCTAGAGTTCAATATTTTGTCTGTGGTACTTTAAATGTTGTATGTAAATTTCATATGTGACTTGTAGAATTTACATAAAATGAAATGCACAAATCTTGTGTGTACCATTTGATGAATTTTTACAAATGTGTTTGACACCAATACTTATTAAGATACAGAATGTTATCATCACCTCCAGAAAGTTCTCTCATACCCCTTCCTACGCAATTCCCACATCCATCCCTACTGGAAACCCAACCACTAAACTGATTTTTTTTCACCAGAGATCTGATTTGTCTATTCTACAACTTCATATAATGAAAATCACATGGTATGTACTATTTTGTATCTGGCTTCTTTTACTCAGTATAATGTTTTTGAGATTCATCCATTTTGTTACATAAACCAGCAGTTTGTTCCTTTTTATTGCTGAATAGTAATCTACTTGGTCAGTCTCCAGCTGACAAACACCTAGATTATTTACGGTATTTTGCTATCTTGAATAAAGTGGCTACAAATATTCTTGTATACATTTTTTCATGGATGTGTGCTTCTGTTTCTCTTGAGTAAATACCTTGGTGTGATATTTCTGGGCCATGGGTAGGTTTATATTTAGGTTTAACATAAGAAACTGCCAGACCTTTATGCAAGTGGTTGTAACATTTTACACTATCGCTGACGATGTTTCAGAATTCCAGTTTCTGCATATACTTGACAATATTTGATGCTATCAGTCTTTTCAGTCTTAATTTGCACATCCCCATCACTAATGAAATTATTTTATCATGAGCTCAGTCATTTGTATATCCTCCTTTGTAAATGTCTGTTCAGATCCTTTGCCCAGGGACTTCCCTGGTGGTCCAGTGGTGAAGAATCCGCCTTGCAATGCAGGGGATGCGGGTTTGATTCCCGGTTAGGGAACTAAGATCCCACATGCCGCAGGGCAACTAAGCCCACGAGCTGCAACTACTGAGCTCGCGCACCTCAACTAGAGCCCACGTGCCGCAAACTACAGAGCCCACGCGCCCTGGAGCCCGCGCCACAACTAGAGAGAGAAAACCCACACGCCACAACTAAAGAGAAGCCAGAGCACCACAACAAAGAGTTCACGTGCCACAAGGAAAGATCCCGCGTACCTCCACGAAGATCCTGCATGCCGCAACTAAGACCCGACACAGCCAAAAATAAATCAAATAAATAAATAATAAATAGGGCTTCCCTGGTGGCACAGTGGTTGAGAATCCACCTGCCAATGCAGGGGACACAGATTCGAGCACTGGTCCGGGAAGATCCCACATGCCGCAGAGCAACTAAGCCCGTGCGCCACAACTACTGAGCCTGCGCTCTACAGCCCGTGAGCCACAACTGCTGAAGCCCACGCGCCTGGAGCCCATGCTCCGCAAGAGGAGAAGCCACCACGATGAGAAGCCCGCGCACCGCAATGAACAGTAGCCCCTGCTCGCAGCAACTACAGAAAGCCCGAGCACAGCAACAAAGACCTAACGCAGCCAAAAATAAATAAATAAAATAAATTTTAAAATAATAATAATAAATCTTTTTTAAAAATCCTTTGCCCATTTTTTTCTTAACTGCATTGTCCTTTTATTATTGAGTTACAAAAAAAATTTTTTTTCTTTTTTGGCTGTGCCAAACAGCGTGGGATTTTAGGTCCCCGACCAGGGATTGAACTCAGGATCTCGGCAGTGAGGGCTCAAAGTCCTAACCACTGGACCACAGGGAATTCCCCAGGAATCCTTTATATAATTCTTAATAAAAAGACTTGTCAGATAGGTTTTGTGAGTATTTTCTCCCCATCTGTCGCTTGCCTATTCATTTTCTTAACAAGATTGTAACCCAGCAGGACCCTATGGGCCTTCCCCAAATCCTCTGCTTTAGCTCCTCTCTGAAGTCCCTAGATAATAGTATCTGATACACATTTCCTGAGTAGTTCTATAGATGTGAAAACCTCCCACCAAATGGAAGATGTTTGGTTTTTTTTTTGGCTACACCATGCAGCTTGTGGGATCTCAGTTCCCCGACCAGGGATTGAACCTGGGCCACAGTAGGGAAAGCCGGGCATCCTAACCACTAGACCACCAGGGAACTCCCTGGAAGGTACTAACTACTTGATGATCATGAACACATAGCCCCCAGGCCTGAGGGAGCCTGACTGATGATGTTAACCCCTGTGACACACCCTGTTACCTCACAAGCTGATCACATACCTTGCGACCCCACCCCCTCACCTGGCGAGGCAGGGAGACCCAAGAGGGAAGAGATATGGGAACATATGTATATGTATAACTGATTCACTTTGTTATAAAGCAGAAACTAACACACAATTGTAAAGCAATTATACTTCAATAAAGATGTAAAAAAAAAAAAAACTTTGCTGAAACCCTTCGGGAGTTTGGGGTTTTTAGAGCATGAGCCCTCCATCCTTCTTGTACTGGCGCCTTATAGTAAATGCTGCACTTTCCTTCACCACAACCCAGTGTCAGTAGCTTTACTGCAGTGGTGAGCAGACCCAAGTTTGGTTCGGTAACAAGATCTTTAGATATGAGTAAATTGTAATATTTATGAAGTCTAATTTATCCATTTTTCTTCTATGCTTTTCGCCTTCTGTGACCTGTGGAATCCTTGCCAACCCCTAGGAAGTAGAGATATTCTCCTTTGCTTTCTTCTTGAAGTTTATTGTTTTATTTTTCATTTAGGTTTATGATCCATCTAAAATTAATTTTTGTGTGTGGTATGAGGTAGAGAATGAGTCGTGTTCCCCCCTCCCCGTTCCCCCAACCATGTGCATATCCAGTTTTTCCAGTAGCACCTGCACAAAAGACTACCCTTCCCCCATGGTATTGCTTTGGCACCTTGTTAAAAAAATCAAATGGCTATATAAGTATAGGTCCATTTTGGCTCTCTATTCTGTTTTTTTGTTGTTGTCTTTTTTGGGTTTTTTTTTTTGCGGTACGCGGGCCTCTCACTGTTGTGGCCTCTCCCATTGCGGAGCACAGGCTCCGGACGCGCAGGCTCAGCGGCCATGGCTCACGGGCCCAGCCGCTCCGCAGCATGTGGGATCTTCCCGGACCGGGGCACGAACCCGTGTCCCCTGCATCGGCAGGCGGACTCTCAACCACTGCGCCACCAGGGAAGCCCTGTTGTTATTATTAAAATACCTAATAGCTGTTTCAGCTTTATGACGTAACTTCAGAAGTAACACAGCATCACTTCCACTGTAGACACAAGCCCACTCAACCAGATGTAAGGGGAGGGAATGGTCTCTACCTCTTGATGGGATGAGTGTCAATGACACGAGAAGAACATGTGAGATGAGATGTACGGTTGGAAAATTAATCTGACAAAATGCTCTATCAGATTGAGGAAGGTCTACCCTAATGTGATAATTTTTATAATGTATCAATTTTGAATTTTGCCAAGTGCTTTTTCTGCACTTTTGAAGTGCAGAAACTGAAGAATCATGTGTTTTTCTCCTTTATTCTGTGATTACAGGAAATTACACTATTGACTTAAGATTGTGAAACAACTTGGCGCTCCTAGGATAAACCCAATTTCGTCACGATACAATAAACTTTTTATGTATTGCTGGATTTGATTTGCTAATATGCTGTTAAAGATTTTTCCATCTTTGTTCCTGAAGGATACTGGTTGGTAATTTTATTTTTCTGTAACAACTTAGGTTTGGGCATCAAGGTTATAGTGGCATCATAAAAGTGCTGTCTTCTAATTTCTGAAAGTTTGTATAAAATTATTTCTTTCTTAGATGTCCAATAGAATTCACAATCTGAGCCTGGAGTTTTCTTTGTGGAAGAATTTTTGATAAATTCAGTTTCTTTAATTGGTTATGCAGATTTTGTTTCACCTACATCAGTTTTGGTTGTGATTTTCAAAGCCTCTGTCCATTTCATCTAAGTCATCAAATTCCTTAGCAAAGAGTTATTTAGAAATCCCGTATTATCTTTTTAACATCCATAGGATCCATAGTAATGTCATCTTTTTCATTATTTTTTTTTTGGCCACACCACATGGCTTGTGGGATCTTAGTTCCCCAGCCAGGGATTGAACCCGGGCCTTCAGCAGTGAAAGTGTGGAGTCCTAACCACTGGACCACCAGGGAATTCCCCATTCTTGATATTGGTAATTTATGTTCCTTTTTAGTTATCAGTCTAGCTAAGGGGCTTACCAATTTTGTTGATCTCTTCAAAAAACCAATTTTGGGGTTTGTTATTTTCTCTATTATCTGTTTTTAATTTTGTTGATTTCTGTTCTTTTTTATTTTGTTGTTTTGTTTGTTTGTTTTGGCTGTGCCAGCATGTGGGATCTTAATTCCCCAACCGGGGATCTAACCCACACCCCCTGCAATGGAAGCACAGAGTCAACCACTGGACCACCAGGGAATTCCCTGATTTCTGTTTTAAGTGCATATAATTGTTGATAAAGCAGTAATCTTTGTAAAAATATAATCAGGCAATTTTATTCCCCTACTGAAAACCTTCAAGGCTTCCCATTGCATTTAGAATAAAAGACAAAATCATTACTACATCCTATAGAGCCCTAAATACATTGATCTGCCCTTTGTCTACTTCTCCAACCTATTTATTGCTACTCTCTCACTCAGGGAGCTTCATTCACACAGGGCTTAGATCCACCACTTATTGTGTGAACCTGGGCAAGTTACTTGATATCCCTGGGTCTCAATTATCCCAACTGTAAAAAAGGAATATTTAATAGTGCCTATCTTATAGTACTGTTATAGAGTTAAGGCATCAAATAACGATATCTGACATACTTGTATAGAAACTGTATACTTAAACACTTATGTCAATTCTTTGAATATCAGACAGTGTTACAAACTAGAAATGAATGACAATAAGTCATGTATATTTCCTGGCAATAATAAGTCATATATATTTCCTGTTCCATTCCTTATTTTAAGCACTTTTGATGCCTTTGTCTACTTCTCCAACCTATTTATTGCTACTCCCTCTCTCAGGGAGCTTCATTGACACTGGGCTTCTGACAATTCCTGTGTCAAACTAAACTTTTTCCTGTTTCAGAGTTTTTGTACTGTGCTGTTCCCTTCATCTGGGCCATTCTTCCCCCACAGCTCTTTGCACGACTACTTCCTTTTCATGTGTAGGCTTAAAGTTTAGCACATCAAAGAAACTTTTCCCTGACCATTCTAAAGTAGCACTCTGATCCTTACACCCAACAATTATCCTCTATCATGTAATCTATTTACTTCCTTAATAAGCACTTTCCAGGAATCTCCTGGTAGTCTCATGGTTAGGACTCTGTGCTTTCACTGTCGAGGGCCCTGCATTCAATCCCTATTCAAGGAACAAAGATCCCGCAAGCCACTTGCTGGGGGGAGGGGGGCCGGGGGGGGCAAAAAGTTTTTCTAAAGCACTTTCCAAAATCTATAATCATTCTATTAATTGGTTTGTATTTATTACATATTAGAGCTTTATGTGAATAGGAAGGATACTACTGTGTTGAAGTATAGCATCATGGCTAGTAGACTACGCTGTAGGCTGACTCTTAGATCCACCACTTATTGTGTGAACCTGGGCAAGTTACTTGATATCCCTGGGTCTCAATTATCCCAACTGTAAAAAAGGAATATTTAATAGTGCCTATCTTATAGTACTGTTATAGAGTTAAGGCATCAAAAGTGCTTAAAATAAGGAATGGAACATAGTAAATACTCAGGAAATATACATGACTTATTATTTGTCATTGATTTCTAGTTTGTAACAATGTCTAATATTCAAAGAATTGATGTAAGTGTTTAAGTATACAGTTGCTATACAAGTATGTCAGATATCATTGGCCCAACTCTGCAAGGCAATGCATACTCATATAATATAGGTATTATTATTTGCCATTCATCCTGGCTCAAATTAGCAACAAGACATTTCTGTGAAGAAAAAACAAATAACTCTTTCTAAATTGCTCTTTCCCTAAACTATTTGTGCCTCGTTTCTCTCTACTAGAACATTTTCTCCAAAAACAGGAACCAAACCTTCCTTCTGGCCATCAGTAAACATCACTGAGCAACTATTATGATGCCATACCCTGTGCTCCTTAAAGGGGATGAAAGTATGACTCTGCCCATGAAGGAACCAATGGGAGGACAAGTAAACATGCAGTAACCAAAAAGTATGGTACATACCCTGTTAGAGAAATACCCAGTGATAGTTGCTATTGGGAATCCAAATCAGACTGCAAGTACAGTTAACAGACCTCTCAAGGTATGCCCCCATAATGCTGATATAATCCGTGGCACACAATGGGTGCTGCATAAATGGATGTTGAGTAATCTGGAGGAAAATGTTGTAAGATATTATTATATATACCCACTAACCTTTTCATCTCCATACAGACCACCATTAAGAGCTAGGAATGGTACCTCACTCATCAATCCCTAAACAAAATCACTGCCCCATTCTATAGATCAGAGGGCTGTACCCAATAAAAGGCAAGGAAAGTATTACAATGGAGATCAAAACAGAAACAGTCAATATTCAAACTGAAGATAATCTGTCAAGATTCACTTTGCGTTATCAATCTGAAATAAATCAGATAAAAATACTGTCATTATTTTAAGTATTCTTCCATTATGTTTAATATTTGTGCTTCAATAATGTAAATAGTTAAAAGAGAGGAATAACTGTTGAAATATGAAAATTTATTTTTAATAACCTATGTATTCTGTAACAGACATAGAATGCAAATTTTTATTTAAAAAAATATTTGCAGTCCTCTTTTATTGTTAACATAACTGAGATATTTTATAAATTTAAATTATCTTGAGATTTGATAGCAGTATTTAGCTACAATGTAGCCGAGAAATGAAAATATACAAAATAGTTTTAGGAACACATGTATTTTTACCTGTGGGTACACTTATAAATCATACAAAGATACACATTTATTTTAAAATAAAGACTTTGAAAATGAAACCAGTTCATAAAATTTTTACCAAGTTATGACAAGAAATCTTTTATGCAAAAAAAATAAAAATTGAAGCAGAAATAACACTTTCAATTTAGTTTTCTAATGTCTTAAAAATCACATCAATTCTACAAATTGCTGTTTCTGAGGACAGAACTATAACTGTTCCCCTCCCATTTTTGTCATGCTTATAATAAAACATAAAAACTACTCTAAACATAATAACTGGAATTCTTACATTTTAAACCATTTTAATATAAACGATAGCAATTCAGATCATGTTTTACATTTCTACTTAAGTTTATATTGCACTAAAATTATTTTATGTGGAAGAACTAGTTGCTGTGTCATAACATAATACTTGGAAACATTCTTTGACATTCACATCTATATTAATGGATATTTCACAGTCCACTTAAATAAATTTTCTAGTATACATCAAATCATCTAACAAAAACAAATCTATAATGCTAACTTGTTTTGAGAGCAAAGATATTCAGTATTTACTATTACTGCCTTTGGGAAATACACTGACTTTTAAAAACACATTTAAATCACTCAGAAACTGGGAATAACATTTGAGCAATACCTGAAAATTCTTGACTTACTGATGAGTCTCTACATGGTTACTTTTTGAATACAACATTTATCAAAAAATGAAGAGAAAAAGTGTTTGTCCTTTTATCCAGTGGAGCAGAATTATGAGAAGAGAAATATTAAGAATAATACTTCAATACTGGCTTCTAACCTATATTTTATATAACTTAAAATTTCAGCTCTCATCATTCTGCTGCAATATAACCAAGACTGTTAATAATAATAATAACAATAACAGCAACCAACATCAGAGTCTTTGAAAATCATGATTACAATTAAAAGCTTGGAATAGCATGATAAAACTAATGGCAACCTTTTGAATCCCATATTAAGTTAGTTCTATCCAAATAATACTTTAAAATGGTTTCAAATAACCTTACTGATTAGCCAGCATCAGCTTAGGATTTTTTTGCAATGTTCTAAGATACAACTTTTGGCATAAAAGTATAGTAAGCACTTTTGATTTGTGATGAATAGAAAAATCAAGTACTAAAATACCAGTGGTTCCTGTGACAGGGTAAATATCCCCCTTCAAGTAATGTTCTCCCCAAATTAAATTAACATTTTATTTTTCCCTCTGATAGTTTATTAAGGAAAAGAAATAACGATATTTTTTAATTGAGGTGAAAAAACTGCTTCATAAGTTCATATGTTGTAAAAGCCACTGCCTGAGAAGGAACGCAGCGAATGTAATTAAGAGATAAACCACGATATAATCCTTTTCGAATTCCATGGTGTCCATAGACATACTTCATAGTCTCCCGCATGGTACTGAAAGAGAATGGTTAAATGATGACACCTTTATGCCCAGTCACGAAGAGACAATTTCAGGATCCATAATAGCATTTTTAAAAGAAGCTAAAAATGCCATCTTGAGTAGCTTTTGGAAGGCGAGTGTTAAAACAAGCAAAAGGACTTCCCT
Source organism: Phocoena phocoena (assembly GCF_963924675.1). Classification (NCBI taxonomy): domain Eukaryota; kingdom Metazoa; phylum Chordata; class Mammalia; order Artiodactyla; family Phocoenidae; genus Phocoena; species Phocoena phocoena. The sequence continues at coordinate 63,650,391 of NC_089234.1, read as the reverse complement.
GGTGGCACAGTGGTTAAGAACCCACCTGCCAATGCAGGGGACACGGGTTCAATCCCTGGTCCAGAAGATACCACATGCCGCGGAACAACTAAGCCCATGCGCCACAACTACTGAGCCTGCACTCTAGAGCCCGAGAGCCACAACTACTGAAGCCCATGCACCGAGAGCCCATGCTCCGCAACAAGAGAAGCCACCGCAATGAGAAGCCGGCGCACTGCAACGAAGAGTAGCCCCTGCTCGCCACAACTAGAGAAAGCCCGTGCACAGTAACAAAGAGCCAACGCAGCCAAAAATGAATAAATAAATAAATAAATAATTTTTAAAAAACCAAGCTAAAAATTCATAATAAAAGAGCAATTCACTCCAAACAAGTACAAGCATTATGCATAGAATTCCAGGGCTCATTAATACGATATATTTTGTTTGCATTATGTCTGTGACATTTACTAGCAACACTATTTCATAATAATATTTGAAATATTGATGTAGTCTTTTTAAAGGATATATGAGCAGTTGCCCTTTAAACTCTCAAGTTTCTGCTCAAGTTCTATGCTACTAAAGCTTGAAGGACTGTCTTCCGGATTTCATCAATAAAGACTTTCTTGTTTCAGTGTTCTTTCCTTTCAAACCAACACTTTGGGCTTTGTCTTTCTCTTTCAATATGCAATATAGACTGAAATATTCAAAAAATCTTTTGGGTGAATGAAGGCAATTCACGGTCCTGAATAAACATTCTGCTCTTCCCCTGAGGAACAACACATCACCAATCAAACAGAATGATTCGAAATCTCTACAGATTATAGAAAACTCTAGAGCTGTGCTATGCAATAGTGGTAGCCACTAGCCACATGTGGCTACTGAGTACATGAAATGTGGCAAGTCCTAAATTGAGATGTGCTGTGAGTGTAAAATACACCCTGGATTTCAAACACTTAGTGTTTTTTTTTAAAAGGATGTAAAATACTGAAATGTTGAAGTGATAAATTTTAAATATATTGGTTTAAATAAAATATTTTAAAACAATTTCATGTTTCTTTTTATACTTTTTTAATGTGGTTAGGTTACCAGAAAATTTTAAATTACATATGTGGCTCACATCATATTTCTATTTAACAGAGCTGCTCTAAAATTAAATTTGTTTTTGTTTTTTTTTTGGCTGCAAGGCTTGTGGGATCTTAGTTCCCTGATCAGGGACCGAACCCTGGCCCCCACAGTGAAAGCACCGAGTCCTAACCACTGGACCACCAGGGAATTACCTAAAATGAACATTTTAACAGGAGGATTAGGACCTGATTAAATTCAGTTTACCAAAGAATATTATGGGATATAAAATGAAAGCTCTAGACTACTAGTGAGATCACAGTCCTATCTCCCTACTTACTATACACATTACATTTCCTAAAGAAATTGAACAATGACAAATGAAGAACTTACAGGCACTTTTCAAATTCTGGAAGAACAGTTCCTAACTGCATTCGCCGACGTGTTACATCAAATGGGTAGCTAAAAGAAGAAAAAGAAGGACTTAAAAATGATTTTTAGTTTTCTACTCAGCAATTATTGAATACAAAGCCCTATGTATGCTAGGAAATAATGTGTTCCTATTTTCTTACTGTTTTGTCTAATCTGGGAGTCAGGATATAGGCATATGAATAAAATCAAATAACAATACAGAGGTCTCCTTGCCTTTGCCTAAGTGGTTCCCTCGGGTTAAATGATTCTTCTCTTTCATCACCCATTATCAAGTTCTATTTATTCCCCCAAACCAAATTAAATGCCGCTTCCTGAGGAAATAGACTGGGTGCTTTCCATTGTTGTAACCCTAAGACAGGGTTTCTTAACTTTGGCACTATTGCCATTTTGGGTTGGAAAATTCTTAGTTGTGGGAGCTGTCCTGGGCATTGTAGAGTGTTTAGGTAAATCCCTGGCTTCTACCCACTAGATGCCAGTAGCACAACCCCAGTTGTAACAACGAAAAAGGTCTCCAGATATTAATAAATGTCCACTAGAGACGAAACCACCCCAGTTAAGAACCACTACCCTAAGAGTATTCAGCAAGTGCCCCTGTATACAGTAGGCCAACAAAAAATTCTCCTTAAGGGCTAAAATTAACAATACAGATAATTGCATACAGAGGATTGAGAAAATTCTACGTGAAAAGATTGCCTGATTCTGCAACTATGTATGGTGATGAATGTTAACCAGACTTAATATCAAATCATTATGTTATATACCAGAAACTAATGTAATATTGTACGTTAATTATACCTCAATTTAAAAAAATTTTAAAGATTGCCTAAAATGAAATATACAAAAGTAATCTCTTAGGAGTGGAACCCCAGGTGATTTTTTTTTTAATTACTTTTTTGGGGCTAATGTTGACTGCTTATGTTAGGTCCTGTGCTAAGCAATTTATGTACATTATCTCATTCCATCTTTACAACTGTGTTAAGTAGGTACTGTTATCTCAATATTAAGATACGAAAATTGAGTCTTAGGGCTTCCGTGGTGGCACAGTGGTTGAGAATCTGCCTGCCAAGGGACACGGGTTCGAGCCCTGGTCTGGGAAGATCCCATATGCCGCGGAGCAACTGGGCCTGTAAGCCACAACTACTGAGCCTGCGCATCTGGAGCCTGTGCTCCGCAACAAGAGAGGCCGAGATAGTGAGAGGCCCGTGATGAAGAGTGGCCCCCGCTCGCCGCAACTAGAGAAAGCCCTGGCATAGAAACGAAGACCCAACACAGCCAAAAATAAATAAATAAATTTATTTTAAAAAAAAAAAGAAAATTGAGTCTTAGAGACATTTGCCATGTCATAAAGCTGCTTTCTACTTCCCTATTCAAAGCTCTCGTTCATACACATATATATATATACACACACATATGTATATATACATATATACATACATATAATATATACATAAGTGATATATGACAAAAATAATTATATACTTTTATATACATTTAAATTTACTATGAAATAATTGTAATAAAAAAACCACCCATGTACCAACCAAACAGCTTAAGAAATAACATTACTAATAGATGAAGAGCTCTATGCATCTAAGCAGCATCTCCATGAATTCTTTTTTTTTTTGGCCCTGCTTCACGGCTTGCAGGATCTTATCTCCCCAACCAGGGATCCAACACGTGCCCCCTGCAGTGAAAGTGCAGGGTCCTAACCACTGGATCACCAGGGAATTCCCCTCCATGAATTATCTTTTTTTTAATTTTTAAAATATTTATTTATTTTTGGCTGTGTTGGGTCTTTGTTGCTGCACGGAGGCTTTCTCTGTTGCGGCGAGTGGGGGCTACTCTTCGTTGTGGTACGCGTGCTTCTCATTGCGGTGGCTTCTCTTGTTGTGGATCATGGGCTCTAGGCGTGCGGGCTTCAGTGATTGTGGCACGTGGGCTCAGTAGTTGTGGTACACGGGCTTAGTTGCTCTGCGGCATGTGGGGTCTTTCCAGACCAGGGTTCGAACCCGTGTCCCCTACCTTGGCAGGCGGATTCTTAACCACTGCGCCACCAGTTAAGTCCTGAATTATCTTTTAATGGGAGGTGGAGAGAGGAAAAAACTTTATGGGGAATAAAGGGACCAAAACCTCAACCTGAAGGATTCAGTTTCCAAGCAGGAAAAGATGTGTCTGGGTAGAAGGAATTGATTAATAAAGAGAAGTAAGAAGACAAAGTACAAGGATCAGAACTAGGGAAATAACAACGGGAAAGAAAGAAAATAACGTTCTAGGTAATGTTTTTAAGCAAAAAAATGACAAAAATATTTGGATATGTACAATGTGAAAAATGATCTCAAGGTATTATCAGGACTAGAAGATTAATGGTGATCGATAACAAATAGGAAAGTTGGGGGCCGAGGACAGACATGAAAAAGAAGACAAGAAAGCAGTATATGAATTACAGAGCTTGAACTGAGGACAGAAGTCCAGGTATAAACATCCAAGAGCTTGCTAGAGAAGTAATGAGTCAGCAATGAAGATTTAAATAGAATTAGTTATCTGTACAGAGGTGACCATTGAAACAATAAAGATAGATGAGCTATTCTGGATGTTTACGGGAAGAGCAGAGGACCAAAGTCTGGCTAGGCCTTAAAAAAATCAGCACAGATAGGTAGGAGGAGGAAGACATGAATCAGCAAGATACCTGAAAAGGGAAAGTTGCCTCAACTAAGAGTTCGCATGTCACAGCTAAAGATCCCGCATGCAGCACCAAAGACCCCGTGCGCCGCAACTAAGACCCAGTGCAGCCAAATAAATAAATATTTTTTAAAAAAAGAGTCAGTGGGTGTAGAATATAGCTTATGAAGTAAGTGGAAAAGAGAAGACAGATTTTTTTTTTTTTTTTTTTTTTTTTTTTTTGCGGTACACGGGCCTCTCACTGTTGTGGCCTCTCCCGTTGCGGAGCACAGGCTCCAGACGCGCAGGCTCAGCGGCCATGGCTCACGGGCCCAGCCGCTCCGCGGCATGTGGGATCTTCCCGGACCGGGGCGCGAACCCGCGTCCCCTGCATCGGCAGGCGGACTCTCAACCACTGCGCCACCGGGGAAGCCCCGAGAAGACAGATTTTAAAGATCTAAATTGGAAGTAAATAATAAAGAAAAGGGGCAGTAAAACCAAGAAGAGAATCAGAATAGCTAGAGGTGATCATGTCTCTGCAAATGAACAAGGTTCCGCAGCCATGTTTCTAAAAGTAAACTACACACCTTTTTTTTTTTTTTTAATATTTAGTTATTTATTTGGCTGTGTCAGGTCTTAGTTGTGGCATGCGGGGTCACTCTTGCCATGTGCGGGATCTTTTAGATGTGGCCTTCGGGATCTTTAGTTGCGGCATGCGAACTCTTAGTTGCGGCATGTGGGATCTAGTTCCCTGACCAGGGATTGAACGCGGGCCCCCTGCATTGGGAGCATGGAGTCTTAGGCACTGGACCGCCAGGGAAGTCCCTACACCTTTTTCCCTTTACTTTCAGTCTAGTATGATCTGCTCCCACACACAAGTATACTGAATCTGCCTTCACAAAAGTAACCTTCATTGTGAAATCCGATGAATAACTTACTTTTCAGTACTTATCTTACTTTGAGTTTTCTTTTTCCATTGGATACTCTTTTTTGAGCCTTTGTGACACTACGATTTCCTGTTGTCTTCCTGTTTTTCAGGATACTCCTCAGTCACAGAGAGCTTCCCTTCTTCCTGTTCCTGAAAAGTTCCTGCTTCTTAGTATTCCAGCCCTTTTTTAATCTCATCTATCCAATCTCTCTTGGTCTACAGAAATTCTCTACAGCCAACTTTCCAATTACACTTTCCACCTAATTTATCTATGTCCCTAATACACTTAATTAATATAAAACTCCCTTGCATTGCTACTGTCTTAATAAGAGTATAGGCTTCTTGGGACTTCCCTGGTGGCACAGTGATTGAGAATCCTCCTGCCAATGCAGGGACACGGGTTCAAACCCTGGTCCGGGAAGATCCCACATGCCGCAGAGCAACTAAGCCCGTGAGCCACAACTACTGAAGCCTGCGAGCCTAGTGCCTGTGCTCTGCAACAAGAGAAGCCACCACAATGAGAAGCCCCCGCACTGCAACAAAGAGTAGACCCGACTCGCTGCAACTAGAGAAAGCCTGCATGCAGCAACAAAGACCCAAGGCAGCCAAAAAAAAAAGAAAAGAGTATAGGCTTCTTGAGGCAATACTTTTGTTTTTCCTTCAGTGAAACTCCCAATGCCTAGCATACTGACTGGCACAAAGTAGGCCTTCAAGATTTAGTGCAAGAGAAGTTGTACCTACACACACACACACACACACACACACACACACACACACACACACACTAAATGGCTCAAATTTCAGAAAACTCATACAGGCAATTCATGAGGAAATATGGATGAAAACTATAGTGTTTCTTTCTAGCTTTCTTTTTCCTTTCTTTTAAAATCCACAGAAATTGAGTAGGTTCAAACTAATTTAGTCAATTTGGCACGAAGTTATTTATAATATGCTTAAAGTGCAGGCACACTGGAAAAAATGTATTAAATTAATATTTATATTTTGCAAGGGATCCTGTGTTTTAATAATCTATTAGAAAAAATAAGACAACTAACCAATGCTAAAAATCAGTATTGGATAAATGTAATTTAACTTAAGTAAGTTGATGAACAAACTTACGATATTGTCTGTGCTATTGCTCCAGCAACACCACCACAAAGTAAGTTTATGTGAGTTTTCAAAACTAAGACATTAGGATTGTCTGATGAAGGTCTGCCAAGAAGGGTAGGAGCATGGGAAAGCCCAACACTCTTTAAGGTACCAAAAGTAAAAAATGAAACACCTGAAAAACAAAATATAAATTCACCACAATGCTTAACAGAGATGTGAGCTGTGAGAAGACACCATTCTTACATAATAACCAATTAACTCAATTGGTTATTATCAACCAATTAACTCAAGGGACTAACTATGCATTTCCTGATTTCCAATGTTTGGCTTAATCTAAGACAAAAAGATTTAATTAATGTTTACAAATAAACTAAAGGTAACAAAATTACCACCTATAAAAAATTATACATTGGTTTTTCACACACTAACATAATGTTCAGTTCACTGAATAAAGGTAGTAGTTGAGTATAATGCCACCTTATACATGAATAGAATTGAACAGTTTTCCAAGGTTTTACATAAGTAAAAGTTAAATTAATGATTAGTAACCTTACGTAAACATGACATATTTACAATAACAATGATGGTGATAATGTAAGGTAGAGGCAAGAAATTCAAAAGTGATAAAGCATTGTTATTTCAATTCAATGTCTAATGTTGTCTTCCAGGAAGAGTTATGACAATGAGACTCACCAGACACATGGAATCTAATGAATATTGAATTAAGTTATTGATAATGTGCAGTTGGTGCTGGCTGAATATTTATACAATTTTATAATAAAAGGATTAAAGTCATACATTAAAAAAATAGCAGTACTCAAGTATACTTATCAACTAAATATTACTCAAGATATCTTGATATCTACTGAATTTTAAAAACATACTGTAAAAGATACTTGATTCTTAAGAACAAATAAGCACTAACAAAAATTCAGTCTAGGATAACACCTCAATATATGCATTTATTCTTTGTATAAAATTCTTACGATCTTATAGTATTTTACAATGATGCTATACAACTTTAGAATATTCATATACTTTTTTTTTAAAGAAGTGCTTTTTATTTTTTAATTTTATTTATTTATTTTTGGTTGCATTAGGTTTGCGTTGCTGCACGTGGGCCTTCTCTAGATGCAGCGAGTGGGGGCTACTCTTTGTTGCAGTGCACAGGCTTCTCATTGCAGTGGCTTCTCCTGTTGCAGAGCACGGGCTGTAGGCACACGGGCCCCAGCAGTTGTGGCACATGGGCTAAGTAGTTGCGGCTCGCGGGCTCTAGAGCACAGGCTCAGTAGCTGTGGTGCTCCTCCCAGAGCAGGGCTCAAACCCATGTCCCTTGCATTCGCAGGCGGATTCCCAACCATTGCACCCCCAGGGAAGTCCCCATACACTTTTATATATGGGAAATCTATTCTATAGACTTAAATACAGAAATTTTAACCACAGGAAAAGCTCACAACAAGGAAATTCATAGCAAATTAAACACAAGTAGAAAAAAAATAGAAATACCTTAATTATGCAGAATGGTATTCACTGAAATATGACACAATTAATAAAAATGTGAATACTATTCAGAAATATGAAAAACATTTGGGAAATGGGAAAAAATTAAGAAACAAAATTATATACATACTATAACTATGTAAAAAATGTATTTCAAAAATAAAACTGAGGGCTTCCCTGGTGGCGCAGTGGTTGAGAGTCCGCCTGCCGATGCAGGGGACGCGGGTTCATGCCCCGGTCCGGGAAGATCCCACATGCTGCGGAGCGGCTAGGCCCGTGAGCCATGGCCGCTGAGCCTGCGCGTCCGGAGCCTGTGCTCCGCAACGGGAGAGGCCACAACAGTGAGAGGCCCGTGTACCGCAAAAAAAATAAAATAAAATAAAATAATAAAAAAATAAAAAAAAATAAAACTGAAAACAAACAAAAAAAATTAGAAAGAGAAAAAAATATAGTAAAAAAACTAAAGAGTTCTGATTCCAGCACAATGGCAGTCTAGGTATTCTGAGGGACTTTGTCATTGCAGAACAACTATATCCATTGCTGGGCTTACAAAAAGGAAGAGAAGGTTTCCAAGAATCCCTAGCAGCACCACCTTCCAAAAATATAATATGGGGCCCACTTGGGAATTGTGGCCCATGAGAGAGTTGGAGTGACTCTACATTTTGATGGCAATAGCAGCCAAGCCATTGAGACAGATCCTGCCACTGGGCTACAGAAGATGGAATCATTGGGTCAGAAACTCAGAGGTTAAGATCAAGTAATGGACTCATAATTAAAGACCGCTCAAAAGAAGCCACAAGAAATAAAACAAACAACAAACTAAATAAATAAAGACCATCAAGCATAGGAGGAAGCAAATAAACTTATATATTTATAAAATATTGGAGGGGGGCTAAGGATTCAGAAAAATAAGCAAACAAGATAAGAAAGGAATAAAAAGAAACGTATAAAGAAAAACAGGGCTTCCCTGGTGGTGCAGTGGTTAAGAATCCGCCTGCCAATGCAGGGGACACGGGTTCGAGCCCTGGTCCTGGAAAATCTCACATGCTGCGGGGCAGCTAAGTTCGTGCGCCACAACTACTGAGCCTGCACTCTTGAGCCCATGAACCACAACTACTGAGCGTGCGTGCCACAACTACTGAAGCCCGTGCACCTAGAGCCCGAGCTCAGCAACAACAGAAGCCACCACAATGAGAAACCCGCACACCGCAAGAAAGAGTAGCCCCCACTTGCCGCAATTAGAGAAAGCCTGTGGGCAGCAACGAAGGCCCAATGCAGTCAAAAATAAATAAATAAAACAAATAAATTTATTAAAAAGAATAAAAAAAAGAAAAACAAGTGGAAATCAATAGCAAGGTAAAGAAACAAGTCCAAATATATCAATAACCACAATAACCATTAAGTATACTGTCAATTAAAAGATTTTACTGACCAGATTAAAGAAATACCCAGCTATATATATATAATGATTACAAAATAAATATCTAAAACAAAAACATGACAAAGTAGAAAATGAAAGGATGAAAAAAGATATCCCAGGCAAATATTAACTTGGATCTGGGCAAAAAAAATTATGAATGGGGGGAATTTGAACAATGACAATATACTAGATGATATTAAGAAAGTTTCATAATGGTAAGACAAATACCATAAGATATCACTTATATGTGGAATCTAAAATATGACACAAATGAACCTATCTACGAAACAGAAACAGAATCATGAACATAGAGAACAGACTGGCGGTTGCCAAGGAAGAGGGGACTGGGGGAGGGATGGAATGGGAGGTTGGGGTGAGCAGATGTAAGCTTTTATATATAGAATGGATAAACAACAAGGTCCTACTGTCTAGCACAGAGAACTGTATTCAATATCCTATGATAAACCACAATGGAAAAGAATATATATATTAAAAAAAAGAATGTTGGGTTTCCCTAGTGGCGCAGTGGTTAAGGGTCCGCTTGCCAATGCAGAGGACACAGGCTCGAGCTCTGGTCTGGGAAGATCCCACATGCTGCGGAGCAACTAAGCCCATACGCCACAACTACTGAGACTGCACTCTAGAGCCCGCGAGCCTCAAATACTGAAGCCCACGTGCCACAACTACTGAAGCCTGCGCACCTAGATCCCGTGCTCTGTAACAAGAGAAGCCATCACAATGAGAAGCCCACACACCGCAACGAAGAGTAGCCCCTGCTCACTGCAACTAGAGAAAGCCCGCACGTAGCAATGAAGACCCAACGCAGCCAAAAATAAATAAATAAAATAAATAAATTTATAAAATGAGTAACGAGCCAAAATGCCAAGTATCATCACTTTTATTGACTACTGCACTGTAGGTCCTTAGCTGCTACAGTAAGATAAGATAAACATAAATAGACAAAGAAATAAGGATTTGAACAGAAGTAAGAAAAATGATGTTATTTGCACAGGATGTGATGGTCCACACAGAAAATCCAAAGCATTTACAAGTAGCATGGTAGCTGGCTATCGTATCAACAAGTAGAATAATGGCTAGCTATAAAATCATATAAAAATTAAATCAAGCAATAAACTGAAAATGTAATTTTCTAAAAGATACAACAAAACTTATGTCTATGAATATATCTAACAAAAACGTCCAAGATCTGTATGCAATTTCATTCAGAATTCCAGCAAGGATTTTTGTGCAACATCAAAAAATGATTCTAAAATGCACATGGGGGCTTCCCTGGTGGCGCAGTGGTTGAGAGACCGCCTGCCGATGCAGGGGACACGGGTTCGTGCCCCGGTCTGGGAAGATCCCACATGCCGCGGAGCGGCTGGGCCCATAAGCCATGGTCGCTGAGCCTGCGCGTCCAGAGCCTGTGCTCCACAACGGAAGAGGCCACAACAGTGAGAGGCCCGCGTACCGCAAAAAAAAAAAAAAAAAGAAAAAAAAGAAAAACGACTTACTATAAAACTGCATTCTATTATTGTTTTAAGAAGTAGCACTACAGATCACTGGGGAAAGGAGAAATTAATCAGTGACTATCCTTAGGGAGGAAAAAAAGTAATTCTGGACAGATTAGGGGCTTAAATATAACATGCTAAACTTTAAAATTATTCCTACAAGAAAATGAAAAACGAAGATTTTGCCAAATTTAAAACATACCTGCATATGGAGCCATTCCTAATATAGTAGGCATCAAGCCTCTGTAAAATCCAAGGAAACCACCTTCCTTTTGAGTGAAGAAAAATTAGAAGTGAAATTACACTGGGCTTATTATGATAAATGCAAAAGAACAAAAGCATACATTACATAGGAAAAATTATTCTGGACCCACACTGAAACACATGTGTTTTCACAATTATGATTAGTATCAGTAATTATAAGTAAAACAATAACTATTCAAAACAATGACATTCAAAACATTTGCCTAAATATAAAAGGACATGTTATAGACAAGAAAAGTAAAAATGAAAAATACCTTTGCGTAAATTGTTTTGAATGCATGAATAATTCCCGTATAAGTATGTTCCCCTTTCACCTGGAATGCTAGGCGTACTCTAACCATATCAAGAGGGTAAGTACAGATAACTGCTGTCATACCTGAAAAGAAAGCAGAAACTTAAATGTATAAGAATCATATATTATGTGTGTATATATATATATATATATATACACATATATACCTTTCCTATCATTAGTAATGCTCTCAAATTATATAGTAACGACGAAAACCCAATGAAATCAAAGTAATATTACTGACAGAATTATATCATAATATTAGCAGCTGAAAAACTTGTAAGTAAAAGGGTCAGTTTGTAAAATCTTTTCAAGTTCTTCCCACTGTGAAGTTATAATGTTAGCACCAAAATAGTACAGTATTAGTGGATCATGTTAGTATTTTTAAAATTCTATTACTTGTCTATTCACAGGTAAGACATCAGAAAAGAAAAACTGACTATCTCCAAAGCACTAGGCAGGATATTTGACTTTTTCCTTATTTTCTCTAATCCTAAAATGGAGAGATGCTTAACCTACCTAAGGAATTCTTTTAAAAATAAAATAAAGGCATTTTTTTTTAAAATTCAAAGCATGATCACTATTTTCTTTTTAAAATTTAGGTAAGGGTAATTCCCTGGTGGTCCAGTGGTTAGGACTCCATGCTCTCACTGTCAAGGGCCTGGGTTCAATCCCTGGTCAGGGAACAAAGATCCTGCCAGCAGAGCAGCTAGGCCAAAATAAAAAACAAAACATACAGGAATTCGGGCTTCCCTGGTGGCGCAGTGGTTGAGAGTCCGCCTGCCGATGCAGGGGACGCGGGGTCGTGCCCCAGTCCGGGAAGATCCCACATGCCGCGGAGCGGCTGGGCCCGTGAGCCATGGCCGCTGAGCCTGCGCGTCCGGAGCCTGTGCTCCGCAACGGGAGAGGCCACAACAGTGAGAGGCCCGCGTACCGCAAAAAACAAACAAAAAAAAAAAAAAAAAAAACATACAGGAATTCAATAAAATAAAATTTACATAAATTTGTTACTGACTAAACATAATAAAAATATAAATGTCAAAAAAAAAAAAATATATATATAAATGTCCAAGGTCATAGAAACAATTTATTTTGGGAATAAAATCTCCTGATAAACAAATTTAGTATTAAGTTCTAGATTTTCATCAATATGATTTCAAATTCCATAAAATATCCAGATGAATTTTTTTTATATGTATTTATTTATTTGCTTGTTTACTTATTTATTTATTTATGGCTGCGTTGGGTATTCCTTGCTGCGCGGGGCTTTCTCCAGTTGTGGTGAGCGGGGGCTACTCTTCGTGGCGGTGTGTGGGCTTCTCATTGCGCTGGCTTCATTTTTTTTTTTTTTTTTTTTTGCGGTATGCGGGCCTCTCACTGTTGTGGCCTCTCCCATTGCGGAGCACAGGCTCTGGACGTGCAGGCTCAGCGACCATGGCTCATGGGCCTAGCCGCTCCGCAGCATGTGGGATCTTCCCAGACCGGGGCATGAACCCGTGTACCTTGCATCGGCAGGCGGATTCTCAACCACTGCGCCACCAGGGAAGTCCCCCAGATGAATTTTTATTTGCATCTTTTTTACTGAGGTATAGTTATGTAACAGTTATTTTTAAAATTAAAAATAATCTTCTATTTTTGTAAAGTACCAAAGAAATATATGCTCAAGGTAAAAAAATTAGAAAATAATTTTTAAATATACATATTCATCCTCCAGAAATAACCACCTAAAAATATAATATTACAAACCTTTTATACAGGGGCATTTACACACATCTAAACACATACACACATTTAAAACATGACAATGGGTTTCGCTGGTGGCGCAGTGGTTAAGAATCCACCTGCCAACGCAGGGGACACGGGTTTGAGCCCTGGTCCGGTAAGATCCCACATGCTGCAGAGCAACTAAGCCCGTGCGCGACAACTACTGAGCCTGCACTCTTGAGCCCGTGAACCGCAACTGCTGAGCCTGTGTGCCACAACTACTGAAGTCCACGTGCCTAGAGTCCATGCTCTGCCAACAACAGAAGCCACCACAAAGAGAAGCCTGCACACCACAATGAAGAGTAGCACCCGCTCACTGCAACCAGAGAAAAGCCCGCGTACAGCAAAGAAGACCCAACACAGCCAAAAATAAAATAAATAAATTTATTTTAAAAAAATACATAATGGTGTAATTCTATTTTGTAGTAAATTTTTCCTACTTTACATTATATTGTGACCATCTTTCCACATGAGAAAAACATTACCTGGATGTACTATAATTCATTTAAACAATCCTCTTAGACATTTAGGTTGTCTCCATTATTTGCTACATGATATTGTAATAGTAAACAGTGCTTTGATGAATGTCCTTATAACTAAATATTTCATTATGGATAAATTCCTAAAATAAAATTATTAGGACAATGCATAAGGCTTTTAACAGAAACTGCCTTCCAGAATGACTGTGCTGATTTATAATGTCATCTGTTAGAATATAAGTCCTATTTCTCTAACTTATCAGAAGTATTAGATAATTATTAGACAAGCAGAATATTCAATTATTAGATAATTTTTCCAACATTGGATGGGCAAAAAAACACTCTGTTATTTGGTTTGTTTCTCATATGACATTCTTTTTCTTTTTTGGGGGGGGGCGCGGGCAGTTTTATAACCCTCTTTGACAATCAGTGGTCAGTTCCCTTCCACATCACCTGTGTAGATTTCTGAGAGTGCTGACAGATTTTTGAAAGTGGTTACCTCCTTGGTACATAGGTAACCAACATATAGAGCTTGCTTGGTGAATCTTCATCATCATTATGTGTTCTGGACAACTGCACACAGATATGGTAGGGGATATTCCTCATATCTTTGGCCCAGACAGCTTTGTTAAGCATAGTGTCAATGAGCACATCGGGAGTTCCCATCTCCTTGCTGGCCAATTTCTGGACCTCTTTGAGTACCTGAGGGGCACACACTTGAAGTCCACTCCAGGGATGTGCTTGTGAATGTTAGTGGTGTACTCCCTGGTCACGACCTGGTTGGTGAGCAGATCGACGCTTCATCTCACCACCCTTCTTTGCAGGAACCATCCTGCCAGGCCCAGGTTGGAAAGGAAGAGCTTGAGGTATTGTCAAGACTTTCTTTTTCTCTGTAGGTTTTTAACATGATAATTTCATCTTTTTATTAGTCTTACCAAATGAAAATATAATTTTTTGCCACAACTTTGGCCTACAATAGCATACTAGGCATAAAAGTGGCAATTTAAGTGATTTCTGTATTCTTAACCTAATTTAACTTTTTAGTTTTAATTTTTTTGACATTTTATTATTACTATCATTATTATTATTATTATTTTGACTGTACCACATGGCTTGCGGGATCTTAGTTCCCTCTCCAGGGATCGAACCTGTGCCCCCTGCAGTGGAAGCACAGAGTCCTAACCACTGGACTGCCAAGGAAGTCCCAGTGTTAAATTTTTAGTATTTGTTTAATATTATTTAAATAGACTTGAGATACCTTACCCCACTTACTTAGCAAATGCTGCTGTAACTTGCATCCATTTTTATTAGCCCAAACTTAAATCTATACTAATTTTCAGAGCTTCTGCCACTCTCCCAAAAATCTAAATCAGTTCGCCACTCCTTATACATGGATTAGAAAACAATGTTCTTTATGTTATTATCTAGGTATCTCTCATGGCATCTCTACCTGGGTGATTATAACATTATCTCTGAGCTAAAAATCTACACAGCTAATATACTGTTAATACTTCAATGCAAACAAATGCAACCCTTCATTCTCTTTTCCCCGCTTAGTTCTCGCTTGAGAATGACCTCAATTACTTTAGACAATGAGCCGAAAGTCAGTTTGAATATGTTTAATTTTAAAAGCAAGGAATACTTTGTATCAAGATTAGCCTAATGGTACTCCTAACAGGTTAGACTCATAGAAGAAAGGCTGATTTATGATTCACTTATCTGTGATTTAGCTGTAAGTGATATTTTAAACCTTCCTTATTTTAGTTTGCACATAACAATAAAGAGTGTCTACTAATGTGCCAAGCACACCATACCAGGCACTTTACAAATACCACCTCTAATCCTCAAATACCAAGTACCACCAAGAATCCTACAAGGTAGAAAACTGAGGCTCAAAGTAGTTAAGTGAGTTGACCAAATTCACAGTTTCTGTATCACAGAGTAGAATTTGAGACTAAATTTTCTGACTCATATCACAACATATATTGCCTTCCCTGTAATTTTCTTTTCTCAAACATTTACTTAGTACTTTCTAAACTTAAATTTTTAGTTCAGAAATTCCATCAGTTCAGTGATTAGAAATGTCAGTCCCTCATTTCAGCCAATTTGATTTTGAGCTGTACATCTGAGCCATTTGTTTTCAAGCTATTCATTTTCAAACTTGTTTTTTATTTAACTTGTTTTTTATCTATTGGTATTCAAACCAGCCATGTCTGGCAGCCAAGGCAGTGACTCTTCTAAATGGCCTCTTTGAAGCTGAATCTAAACTAATACGGTACAAATGTGATGTTCCTAAGACAAGGTTTGGCAATAATATCACATTTAAGTCACAGCAAATACCTTATTATCCAGATATTTATAAAACTACATATTTCGCAGCTTGGTTTAATTTTTTGCAGCTTGTGCTAAATATTTTGCAAGGGAAAATTTTACAAAATAAAATGAAGAGAAATTATCTATAAACTAGTTCCATGTTTATTGAAAATGGTTCATATTAAGGGGTTTAACAAATATAGAAAAGAATCAGAAGGCTGACCATTTTAAGGCTTGATCATCCTGACACAATTTGAACATCAGATTTTGCTAGGATTTGCCCAGATCATCACTATTCATTTTATTTTTTTATGCTTCTGTACATTTTTACAACTCCCATATTTTTTTTCTACTCCCTATCTGGATCACTTTCGTCTTGCCTATCCTATTTGTTCTCCCGACTCCATTTATTTCTTCTTTCCTTCTCACATGCTCCAAGCCTTCTCATTGTCTTCTTACTGGTTTCAAGTGGCTTAACATGAAATAACTGAATTAACAAAGTGATCAAAATGGTAAATTGGTAGAAAATGGAAATGGAAAATGGAAATTTCTGGACATCCAGAAATTTCTAAAGGTAAAGGAGGCATTAGTTTAAAAGCTGTAAGACCATGAGTCAGGCTGAGGAACTGGCATAACCTAATTGTACATCAGAGAATGGTAAAAATAATGCCAATGATTACTATAATGCTAAACTGATGATCTAGTTTTACAAATTTTCGGCCAGTTTACTTCACTATGTTTTTATATGGTATATTTCTTTTGAATTTGAGCAATCAAATCTTCCTAAAGAAAAACAAAACCTTTTAACCAGGATGTTTAAAACTTTCAAAGTTTGGGCTTCCCTGGTGGCGCAGTGGTTGAGAGTCCACCTGCCGATGCAGGAGACGCGGGTTCGTGCCCCGGTCTGGGAGGATCCCACATGCCGCGGAGCAGCTGGGTCCGTGAGCCACGGCCGCTGGGCCTGCACGTCCGGAGCCGGTGCTCCGCAACGGGAGAGGCCATGACAGTGAGAGGCCCGCGTACCGCAAAAAAAAAAAAAACAGCTTACAAAGTTTTTTGTTGTTGCTGTTGTTCACTACTTCTAAAAACAACTCAGTGATTTAAATGTAATTTTAAAATTTAGAATTTAGCAAGAAGATTTTTAATAATTTTGTACTCCGATAAATCTTGAAAACTCCTTAAGATTTTAAATGTTTTTTTTTTAAAAAAGATTTTAAATGTTTATTTATCCTTGGAATAAGTGGGAGGTGAGAACTATTCTTCTGATAGTCATATTTTACCCTTCACTCTAAGTATAAAATTATGAAGCCCTCTACAGGCTGGATTTAGACTTTCAAAAGCCGTAAAAGTCTAAAAGCCCTAAATACAGAAAAGATTATGACATCTTATACTGTTCAAAAGAAAAACAATAATGCACTGTAAAGTAAGTTTGAGGATATCCAACTAAGTTCTTTTTTTAAAACATTTATTTATTTATTTATTTGGCTGCGCTGGGTCTTAGTTGCAGCACGCGGGATCTTTTAGTTGCGGCATGCGGGTTCTTTAGTTGCAGCATGTGGGATCTAGTTCTCTGACCAGGAATCAAACCTGGGCCCCCTGCATTGGGAGTGCAGAGTCTTAGCCACTGGACCACCAGGAAAGTCCCTCCAACTAAGTTCTGATTCACTTCATGATGACTATGTCAATGCTTTTTAAAAATACCACACCATTAAGTTCCTTTTTCTCCACACTCTCTCCAGAATTTATTATTTATAGACTTTTTGATAATAGCCATTCTGACTGGTGTGAGGTAATACCTCATTGTGGTTTTGATTTGCGCTTCTCTAATAATTAGCGATGTTCAGCATCTTTTCATTTGCCTGTTGGCCATCTGGATGTCTTCTTTGGAGAAATGTCTATTTAGGTCTTCTGCCCATTTTTTGACTGGGCTGTTCATTTTCTGAGGAATAAGGAATTCAAGTGGCTGGCTCAAGAAATGTAACAAGACACTGGCATGGAAAGTTTAATAACATTCCCCCATACTTATGGAGGACCTCAGATCTTTCAGAATGTTTTCACAGAATTCTTTACTCTGACCCTTAGAACAACTAAGAAAGAAAGGGAGTTGAAAAATCATAAGTTCTACTTTAACAAATGGATAAATGAATTATGGCAGGCTCAGAAGACCTGCCCATAGTCAAAGGACATGTATGTAATGGAGGCCAGCCACGATCCCAGGCAGTAAGTGTTCTGTCCATTTGACCTCCCAGCCTTACGCCAAGCACTAAACTAGAGTAGACCAGAAATGGCCACAAGCAGAACTCAGCTCGTTGCTTCTGGTTTCTGACAACTTTCTTCTTTTTCCTCTTCTCTATCCTGTCACTCTTAGTTTCATAGGAACTGGCAGATCAAGATTTATTTCAAACAAGTGAAACATACAGAAAGAAAGGAGAAGGCCTTCCTTAAATATACAAACCTTGATTCTCAGTCTCTAGTTTTTCCTTTTTGAATGACTGAGATTCAACATGTACTGGATTGTAGTTGTAGGATGAGGGAAAAGGTTGAAGTTCAAAAAAGCTTTAAAATAAGCTCTGTTGAAATGATCATGAAAAACATACCATTTTTAATTTTGGCAAATATAAAATTTCCAACTTATGTTCAAAGACCACCAAAAGTACAGAAGCAAAGATACCAGATATAAATAAAAGTAACCAGAACATTTATTTCAACTGTTTAAAATTATAAAAGCAAAATGTAAATTATAATTACTTAAACATGGTAATAAAAAGAGAAATATTGGTTAATGGAAGCACTAGTCTTATCTATAATAGCTAGAATTTTTTTAAACTCTTTTCTTTAAAAATTAAAATTTATACTTGAAGTTCCTTTGGTTTATTATTATTTTCTAGTGTATATTGAAACCTTGATGTTAACACGTCTTTCATTTCAGAAATATGAACACGCTAGTCAAGAAATAATCAAGTGCCACGAAAAGGAAATAATACAAAGTCTTTAGGATTTTACTCATATTCATAATCCTACTTCATCTTTCCTACAACCCTAAAAGAAAGAATTTGACCTGTCACTTATAAAATCAAATTTAAGAGACAAAAAAATTTTTAAGTGATGTAAGAAATCATAAATTTTCAGATTTGGAAACTTTACTAAAATTTTCCTTCTGTAAAATAAGAGATAATCATAGCACTTTCCTCACAGTATCTTTCTGTGAACTACATGTCAAGTACTCAAAGATTACATGGCAAGTGCTCAGGTCTGTGAAGGGTACAAAGCAAGTGAACAATACATGCTAGCTAACGTTACTCACCAGCACTGCCATGCCAGTGTAAAATACTAAAATATTTCTATAGCAGTTGACAAATAGCTGTTGCTCCAGCTTCCAAGATCTCCCACATCATGACTCTGGTAGTCTCTTCCCCAACCAGAGCTCCCACCACCACCACATACTGTGTCCTGATCCAGCCATGAAAATGTTAGTTGGAGGCTTTCAGAGCCTGTCCTATATGTTAGTACCTCTACGGTTGGTTTGCTAAATACTTTAGATAATATTCCTGGTTACTTTTAATACTTATTGATCTTGGGTCAGTCTGCCAGAAGTCAAAAAGAGTTAAATAAACATTGCGTAAGGCAAAACCATGGATAAGGTAGGTCAGGTTGGACATTATAAATCTAGGTCCAAAAAAATCAACTGAAATCCTACAAACCTTGTGATAACCACATAGTTAAGATTTTGGTATACCACCTTCCAATGGTCTTATTTCCATTAGCAGAAATAAAAACTGTTAACGTGTTGGTTTATAACCTTGCAGATGTTTCTTCAATGTATATTTACATATGTATTTACTTTTTAAAAACCAAAATATAATATAGCATATTAAACATTCTCTTTTGTAATTTCCTTTCTTTCTACATATGATGTAAACATCCTTCTCTGTCAATAAATACAATTCTACAAATGTACAAAAAAATGTAGTACTGGAAGTATAGAATTCTGACATGGATTTTTTTTTTTTACCACTCTTCTATTGCTACATACTTAAATTACCTTTTGGTGTGAGAAACAAAAAAACAATGAAAATCTAACATTTTAAAAAATAATCAATATAAAAAAAAGTTTTAGTGGAAAACATGAATAAATGTTTTTATCTTAGAATGGGGAAGGCATTTCTCAACACAATTCAAAAAATTTTGAAGCCACAGAGGAAAAGACTAACCCATTTGGCTATGTAATATTTCTATATGGGGGGGAACTTTTGGATGATTTTTCCAAAAAAAATCACAAATAAGGTTAAAAGACAAATCTAGAACTGGGAAATAAAATAATAGCAATATTTGACAGAAAAAAAAATAATGTCCTAATTCCCAAACTCATAAAAATGAATATTTAAAGAATAGAAACAATTCAAGGCTGAAAGTAAGAAATACAAATGGTCAATAAACATTTGAAAAGCTGACCAAGCTTACTCATAATTAATTGCCAAATACTAAAAATTTAATAAGGCCCAGTGTTGATATGGTATGTAGGAGAAAGGGCTACTGAAAGCATTAAGGAGATCAGTTGTTTGCAAAGGTCTATCAAAAATTAAATTCAGGGCTTCCCTGGTGGCGCAGTGGTTGAGAGTCCGCCTGCAGATGCAGGGTATACGGGTTCGTGCCCCAGTCCGGGAAGATCCCACATGCCGCGGAGCGGCTGGGCCCGTGAGCCATGGCCGCTGAGCCTGCGCGTCCGGAGCCTGTGCTCCGCAACAGGAGAGGCCACAACAGTGAGAGGCCTGCGTACCGCAAAAAAAAAAAACAAAATTAAATACACATATCATCTGATAAAGTAATTTCCCTTCTGAAAATTATTCTACAGATATATTCACACAAGTACAATGTGTTATTTGCAAAACAAAAATTTTAAGTATCCCAAACGTCAATCAATAGGGGACTGAGGGGCTTCCCTGTGGCACAGTGGTTGAGAATCTGCCTGCCAATGCTAGGGGACACGGGTTCGAGCCCTGGTCTGGGAAGATCCCACATGCCGCGGAGCAACTAAGCCCATGCGCCACTGAGCCTGCGTGTCTGGAGCCTGTGCTCTGCAACAAGAGAGGCCGCGACAGCGAGAGGCCCGCGCACAGCGATGAAGAGTGGCCCCCCGCTCGCCGCAACTAGAGAAAGTCCTCGCACAGAAACGAAGACCCAACACAGCCAAAAATAAATAAATAAATTATAAAAAAAAAAAAAAAAAAAAAAATAGGGGACTGAGTAAATAAATAATGGGCCATTTTTACCGTAGAATATAACACAGTTCTTCACAAAATTAAGAAAGATCTATGTACTGATACAGAAGAGAGTCCTAAGATAACTATAAAAGTTCTAATCCTATAGAATAGTATTGGAAAAAAGCACACATAAGAAACTGCTAATAGTGATTGCTTCTAGGGAGCAGAACTATTTCCATTGTATAGGAATATGTATTACTGAAGTCATTATAATTTTTTAAATTTTTTGAAAGAAAAAAATAAACATTTCCAGAAGGAGAACTGTCAAAGGGAACGTATGATTTTCACATAGCTGTAAGTTTAGACTACTCCTTATATCTCCTACTGTAAAACACTCTGAGTTGGGATATTAATGATTTCTTGCATAATTGAGCATAGGAAGATAACAAATGTGTGCTACTTAATCAATGTCACACATACTACCTAAAGCAAATTAAGTATTTTAATAGAAAATTAATTTGCAGAAATAAAATATACCCACTCCTGTATAGCACAGGGAACTATATTCAATATCCTGTGATAAACCATAATGGAAAAGAATATTAAAAAAAAGAATGTCTCTATGTGTATAACTGAGGCACTTTGCTGTACAACAGAGATGGCACAACATTGTGAATCAACTCTACTTCAGTTAAAAACAAAAAATTACCCACTCCTCTTACCTGCCATGGACCCAGCCATTAATCTGTGTACATGACCAGAAACTCCCAGTTTTGTAGTAATTAACTAGAAACCAAAAACATCAAATTATGCACTTTTACAGAAGCAATCTTGCCAAATGTACTATATTACACATTGATGACCACAAATACTCAAAGTGTGAATGGGAGTAGTAGGAATAAAATGCTACTATAGACAGTGAAGTCTTGATACTGCTTACTTTTCATTTTAAGATACCCTATGATAATTTTTAAAAAATTATTCTTAGGATACCCTATGAAATTTAATTCATTAAACTCCTTTCTGTGTTAAGATGTTTGAGAGAATAAACTTTCAGCCAGCCAGAAAAGAGAAACTTAGTATGATGGGAAAAGCTGTTAACTTACAGCATTACTCAAAAACAGACTTTCACAATATGGTCTCACTAGTTTATTTAATAAGAAAATTCAAAGTTGCAGTGTTCCTCTCCTACAACTGAGAAACAAAAAGCATATCAAAAAGCTATTAATATTTTATGGATTTATTATTAGCTACTTGAAGGATACTTTGGCTCTTCTTTGTAAGTATAAACATAAACAATTTACTAAAAAATGACTAACAATCCTGGAACAGATAACTCCAAAACCAAGTTATATTTAAAAACTTAAACTATCACAAGCCTTAGTCTTTCAAAAAGGCATTACTTTATCCATTCATCCAAAGTAACTTTAAAGGTCAAAGCAAATGCCTTGTCAATTAAGTACAATATTCAAAGACACAAAAGAGGAAAACAAGATAAAGTTTCAAGTACCGTTTTATAATGCTCAAATGCCATAAACTGGATTGCACCATAAGGAAAAATTCGAATCATCATTGCACCATTCCCTTTATACAATCCAAGGTATCCCTCCTTTTGGGGAACAGCACGCAATGTAGAAAATACTCCTATTTTTAGAAAGATTTTTAGAAGAAAAATACTATTAAAACAGAGAAAACTACCTAAATTCAAATTTTCATGACAATCACAGATAAAGATTACTATGCCATCATTCATGATATAATTTTGCTTGAGGAATTACATGAATAGTAATTTCTGTATAACAGTTAAAGCTACTTAAAATACATCACATGTCCAAATTATGTAAATATTCCTCATGTAAAAATATAAAACATACTACAGCAAGAACAGCTACAAATTATAGTAAATTATATTTATAATTATTGTAAATTAATTAATCTCTAGCAACCTAAAAGAAGAAATATATTCAACATCCAGATAATACACTGTGGATGACTATCTGGAAGGACGAAGGAAGGTTTCCCAGACTGACCCAGACACCTGTGTGGTTTGTTTACGAAAGAAGCTGCTAAATAAAAGAAACAAATAAAAAACCTACCAATTAAAAAACTATTTAAATTGGGGGGCAAATTTTCATTAGTAGTACTCTTTAATTAGGAATAGAGATAACCAAAGGCCTGAGTTCTGATCTGATATACTGATATGTTTATTATTCTAATAATGTCAATCACTAATCCTATTTGCAGTACAGACTTCTACATTCCATTATTAAACTATTTAAATTCCAATATTAAACTATTTAAATTCAGGTTCCTTTCCAAATTTTTCAAACAAAAATCAGATCAAATATGAAGGTAAATCACTGGGCTCATTTCGAATTTTAGAATTCAAGTAACCTTTTGATCCCTTCACAGAAATCAAAACTGTAGGTACTTACTAACATCCAAGAAAAGATATACTCTAAAAGCATTTTTAATAAGCAGATATCTAAGTGGACTGATAATGTATTAAAAAGAATTCTATTTGGGTTGTTCCCTGCTGGCCTAGTAGTTAGGATTCCAGGCTTTCACTGCTGTGGTCCGGGGTCAATCCCTGGTCGGGGAACTGAGATGTCGCAAGCCACGTAGCGTGGCCAGGGGGGAAAAAAAAAATAGAATTCTACTATATATATATATATATATATATATATATATATATATATATACACACACACACACACACATACAGCTATATGTATAATATAAAGTTCTTCCAAAATACATGAATAATACAACTAAATATATTCACCCCTCCCTAAAAAAATTCTATCAAAGACATCCTCTTGCTGGAAGAGAAGAGTAATGATAAGCTCAGTTTAATTTTATTTAAATGTGTTTGTAATAATTTAAGGGTAATCAAACTTAGAACAGTGGCCACCTAGCAGGAACAGGAAGGCTAACGATGAGAGAGTACAGAAGAGGTTTCAACTGTACTGATGATGTTTATTTCTGAAGTTCTGTGCAGCTCCCCATATGTTTATTATATTATTCTCTAAAACTCTTTGATTGTTACAAATATTTAAAGAGAAATCACTAGTAGAAGTGAAATAAAGTTATTTCAAAAAAAGGAAATCCAGGGACTTCCGTGGTGATCCAGTGGTTAAGCCTGCGCTTCCAGTGCAGGGGAGCACAGGTTCAATCCCTGGGCGTCGGGGTGGGAACTAGGATCCCACATGCCGTGGGGCCAATAAATAAATAAAATTTTTTTAAAAAAAAAGGAAATCCAGGAAACAAGGAGCAGGGGAGGGTGGCTGGGGAGGATACAAGAAAAGCACAATGAACAGAAAACATAAATCTATGATTGAAAAAAAAATCTAAAACATATAAATCCGGGACTTCCTTGGTGGTCCAGTGGTAAAGAATCTACCTTCCAGTGAGGGGACACGGGTTCGATACCTGGTTGGGGAACTAAGATCCCACATGCTGCGGGGCAACTATGCCCGTGTGCTACAACAAAAGAACCCACAACAAAGATCCCGCATGTCGCAACTAAGACCTGACACAGCGAAAAGTAAATAAATAAAAATTTTAAATATTTTTTAAAAAAGATATAAATCCTTCTATTAAAAGCCAAACGCTCAAATTCTGTTAAAAGGCAATGCCTAACCAAATGATTTTCACAAAAATCTCACCTAAAACAATAACACAGAAAGACAAACAGAGGAAGACTGGATGTTGAATGTTTTCAAATGGCATTTAAATATCCATTGAGATAATCACGTTATTTTTCTCCTTCAACCTATAGTGTACTATTTTTACTTTGGGAAATTGAGATTTTCTTTATGGCGTAACACTGAACCAATTTTTGCATGTGTTACAAGCATATTTGGAAAGAATATGTATTCTCTGCAGGGTGCAAAGTCCTCTTGTCTATGTTATATCAAGCTTGTGTGTTATTTAGATCCTTTTCTGTATCTTTATTTTGTCAAGATAGGATTACAAGGAACTAACAGTTGGTAAAATATAAGCATATGCTTGTGTATATATACATAATCTCTGGAGGAAAAGGGAAGAAAACTGTAAATGCTTGATTCTAACGAGGGGACAAGGAGGAAGACGTTTGCTTTTGCACTTTTTGAATTATGAACTTGTGAAAATATTATACATTCAAAAAATAAAAATAAAATGTAAAAATAACAAAATTTAAAGGATTTTTAAAGAATCCTATTATGATTCAGCTACCTATTTTTATATCACATTGACTGTAAAAAGTTAAATGGAGGTCAAAGATTTTTAATATACTACAGGAAAAAATTCTTTACACTCGGTGCAAATTGCGGAAGAAGAAATTCTAATTATATCCCTTCCTTTTCATTTGGCCACAATAATTTTGATTCAAAATAAAAAGTAGTTTTTGATGCCTTGGAAATAATAAAAAAATAGCTTTTTAAAAGAAGCTAAAGTACAAGTTTTATTCAATAGCATACCTTTATCATCTTTAATTTGACTGTGAAAAATCATGTTTTTAAATTTAAGCAAAACTGAAAAACTATCTTATGCATGTAAAAAGGGAGGCACCTAGAATAAAATGCCCAACAATATTTTTAAAATAAATTAATAAGCCATTAATACTTTTCTTTTGGCTTGTATATTTTAAAGATACATGAAACTCCATACACTACACCAATAGGTCATTGCTGCACTACAGGAATTCTGTTTCAAATTCTGCATGCCTTGTAGGGTACACTGTAACCCGTGGCATGCAGCCCTGTAGAGCGTGAAATCTAATGTGAATATGTAAACTAATGATTACAAATCAGGAAACAAAACAACATACATCAGCATGGGGAGAAGTTTAAAAGAATAAAACAATACTGCTCAAACATTCATATGCTGGGTCACTGTCAAACACCACAAGATATTGGGTAATATAATTCATCTCCTTTTCACCCTCAATTTAGACTACGAAAGAAAATCATTTCCTTCCTTTCCAGTTTTATATAATCTCTCAATAAGTTCAAAGGTCTGATTCTTTCTATACATGAGCAGTACACTGAGAAGATATAGAATTCATTTCTATATACAAAGATATTAACAAAATTTTTCTTTCAATTTAAAGAACATACTTTGTATTAAAAATATTGACAGGAAAATGAGACACGATAAATATAAAAATCACATTTTAAAAACCCAATTGTTAAAATAATTGATTCTTATTCACTCTGTTAAATATCTTTCTTAAAAATGATGCATAGATCATGCAGAGCACACATCATTCCCATTACTGAAGCATGAAACTGTAAAGCAATGGAGTAGTATGAGTTAGTTGCCTTGACCTAACTTCTTTCTTGGTCTCTATTCACATTAAATTTTTTCTTTTAAATCTTCTTCCCTCTAATTGAAAATTTAATATATGTTTAACATGTATTATAAATTAGCTTAGAGGAAAAAAATTACCTATAATCTCACCACTGAAAATTAACCACTTAATGTTCATATTTTCCTTCTAGCCTTTTGTCTAAACACATTTACTTAGATAAAATGCAATATGATTAAACCATTTGCAACATTTTTTCATTTAACTAATATATTATGAACATTCTTCCTAGTCAATTAATATTCTTTTACAATTTTTAATGATTGCAAAATAGTCTACAATATGGACTTATTTATTTAAGTAATACTTAGCCAATTCCCTATTATTAAACATTTTGGTTGGCTCTTTTTTTTTTTAACCAACATAAATAATACTTTCATTCTTGTATATACATATTTGAGCACATTTCTGATTACTTGCTTGAAACAACCTCCTAGAACGAGAATTGCAAGGCCAAAGAATATGTATCTTTTCAAGACTTTTGATACATATTACCAAAATGCCCTCCAAAAAGGCTATAAAAAATCCTTACTCCCACCAATGATATATCAGAGTGTCCATGTTAATTATAATAACTGGTTTTTATGTTTACAAGGAACAACTAAGGGCTCGATATTTTTTTAACAATGCAAGTTCATACTAATTGCATTGGATTCTGCTTGCCCTAAGATATCTATAACACATGCTTAAGTGTTTAAAGGAATAAACCTTATCTCTATCACTAGTTGGATTTTTTTTTTAAATCAAGCTGAGCTATTATGTGTGTCCATTAAGGATGTGATTTGTTAATCTCAATAAACAAATATGTAGTACTTACTTCAATGATTCAAAGATTTTAGAGTACATTAGTACCCTAAAATGATAAACATATATAACCACTATTGCAAATGAAACGATTAAAATAGCTAAGAGATACATCCCTTGTAAAATCTGCCCCCAAACTTGAACTCCCTTTTGTGTCCTCTTTCCACTATAATTCACAACTAGAAACGAAGACAGCAGATGGATAACATTTTCATTTTTCTCTTTAGCATCAATTAACTCACCCAAGTGTTTGTAATGGTGATTGTGAGCTTGTAATAAAACCTTCACTCGATCCAAAGGAGCAACTGTTGTTTTGGCACAGCATCCAGCAATACCTAAAAAATTTGAAAAGATCAGGAAGAAATTCCATATCATTTCTTTCCAGATGGAAACCATTATTTAGAGGCTAGCATACCCTCTCATCTCTAATTTGATCTCCATGGGTAGAACTGCCCAGTAGCAGGGATATGTAGATGATGGGCCCCCATTCTCTACAATTTAATTCTTGAGCATGTCAGACTTAATAAGTTTGAAGAGTGTAAATCTGCCCCCTAATTCCTGATGAACATTGGAATCTTGCTAAATGTGGTTATGGAGACAGACACTTGGAGGGATTTACCCACCTATAAGCCTCTGTTTGAAATAACATCTTCTTCTTCTGGATGACTTCTCATTGAAATAATCAAATTTCACCCGTAAAATTCAGTCATTCATTTATCCACTCAGCAATTATGTATTTGGTCCCTACCACATGCCACTGTGCAGACATGTGGATGACGGTAAAGTGCATACATGGGCTTTAGCATAAATCAGAATCCAGGTGAGCCCTAATAGCTTGGCATGCTTCTAAGGTGACAGTATATAAAGATTTTTTGCTACAGACTGTTTGTGTCCCCCCAAAATTCATATGTTGAAAACTAATTCCTAGTGATGGTATTTAGAGGTGGAGGTGGTATTAGAGGAGGTGATTAGGACCCTCATGAACGGAATTAATGCCCTTATAAAAGAGGCCCCAGAGGGACTTCCCTGGAGGTCCAGTGGTTAAGGCTCTGTGCTTCCACTGCAGGGGGGCACAGGTTCAATCCCTGGTCGGGGAACTAGGATTCCGCAGGCTGTACGGCCAAGGAAAAAAAAGAGGCCCCAGAGAGATCCCTGGCCCCTTCCACCATGTAGGTGGAAGGTCCTCCCCAGATATTTGCTGGCACCATGACCTTGGACTTCTCAGTTTCCAGAACCATGAGAAAGAAGTTTGTTGTTTAAAAGTCACCCAGATTACAGTATTTTTGTTATAGTAGCCTGAACCAGACACTTCTGTAAAGTACCTTACATGTAGTAAGCACTCAACCAAATGAGTTGTTACTATTGTAAAAAGGTGGACAAAAAAGTCCTTGGTGTCTTTTTTATGGTTATGTTAAGCTCTTCATCATTGCATATTTGTTAAGGAAGGTACAAGAGGACTGGGATATTGTGAGTCTCTTTACTACTGCATCCCCAGAGACCAGTTCAGGGCCTGGCACCTAACAGGTACTCAATACCTGTTTACTGAATGAATGAAGAGTCTTACTTTACAAACTTTTAAAAATATAAGACAAAATCACTCAAAATCCACACACATTTACTTAATAGCTCAGCATGTAACTGATGCTAAAATGCATATTCTGAAATACCCAACAATAAAATGCCTATTTGTACTCAAATATTAAATCCACATATAAGTTTCTATATCAAGCTTCTCTTATCTGAACTAATGGAAGTAACAGTCATGGCTACTCAAAATTGAGAATAAGCTAAAAATAATTTTTATTCGGTATATCTGGTTTCAGAATAGTTTTTTATATAATTATCTTCCCATTCATTATGAAATAACCACATAAAATTATTTAGAAACTGCTGAATAAGTAGTTTCTTTTAACAATATCTTTACTTGCTTATCACACCACTTTATAGCTCAATTAATCATCACAAAAGTCCACTGGGTAAGGTCAAGTAGCCTTTATCTTCATTTTGAACAGCTGAACTTAAGATATTTGCCAAAGACGACTTACCTGGCGGCACAGTGGTTAAGAATCCGCCTGCCAATGCACGAGACACGGGTTCAAGCCCTGGTCCGGGAATATCCTGCATGCTGCGGAGCAGCTAAGACCGTGCGCCACAACTACTGAGCCTGCGCTCTGGAGCCCACAAGCCACAACTACTGAACCTGCATGCCGCAACTACTGAAGCCCGTACGCCTAGAGCCAGTGCTCCTCAACAAGAGAAGCCACGGCAATGAGAAGACTGCGCACCACAACGAAGAGTAGCCCCCAGCTCACGACAACTAGAGAAAGCCCGCGGGCAGCAGTGAAGACCCAATACAGCCAAAAATAATTTATTTATTAAAAAAAAAAAGATTTGCCAAAGACCACTGCTAATCACCAATAAAAAACACGTATGGGTCTTCCCTGGTGGCGCAGTGGTTGAAAGTCCGCCTGCCGATGCAGGGGGCATGGGTTCGTGCCCTGGTCCGGGAAGATCCCACATGCCGCGGAGTGGCTGGGCCCGTGAGCCATGGCCGCTGAGCCTGCGCGTCCAGAGCCTGTGCTCCGCAACGGTAGAGGCCGTGGCAGTGAGAGGCCCACGTACCGGGAGGAACAAATAAATAAATAAAAAAGAATCAGGTTAAAAACACATATGGTGGGGCTTCCCTGGTGGCGCAGTGGTCTGCCTGCTAATGCAGGGGACACGGGTTCGAGCCCTGGTCTGGGAGGATCCCACATGCCGCGGAGCGACTAAGCCCGTGCACCACAACTACTGAGCCTGCGCGTCTGGAGCCTGTGCTCCACAACAAGAGAGGCCGTGATAGTGAGAGGCCCGTGCACTGCGATGAAGAGTGGCCCCCGCTTGCCACAACTAGAGAAAGCCCTCGCACAGAAACGAAGACCCAACACAGCAAAAATAAATTAATTAATTAATTTAAAAAACAACAACAAAAAAACAAAAAAAACCACGTATGGTTTCCTTTGTACCCGGTACTAGGCTAAGAGATTCAACTGCAGGCACTATGCCAAGGCTTTTTCAGGTCCTTTCTCATTTAATCATTACAATTACATTCTGAGGTAGGTACTCTATTTCCCCATTTAAAGGATGGGGAAACTGAGGCAAAGAGAGGTTAAGAAACTTGCCCAATGGTATTTTCTCATATCACTTGGACCAGGAGTGCCTATAATGGTTATAAAAATCTGTGAGCAACTTTTTTTTTTTTTTGCTTCCCATTTCAATGACAACTTCATCCTTTCAGCTGCTCAAACCAAAATAAGTCCTGCTTGACTTCTCTTCTTTACCCATCTCTAATCTGTCAGAAAATCATTTATTCTATCTATATCCAGATTATCACAATTTTTCACCACCTCCCCTGCTACTAACCTGATCCAAGCCACCATCATCTATCATCTGAATTACTGCAATAACCACCAAACGGGTCTCCTTGCTTCCATATTTACATCCCTGCAGTTATTCTCCACAGAGCAGCCCAAGTAATCCTTTGGAAACATGTCATATCATGTCACTTCTCTACTAAAGACCTGCAATGGCTCCCTACTTCACTCCAAGTAAAAGTTAGAATCTTTACAGTGGTTTACAAGACCCTTCATTTCCTGTCCCCTTTAACTTTCTAACCTCCTTCCCCCATCAGCACCACCTGGCTCCAGCCACATAGGTCTCACTGCTGTTCTTTGAACCGATAAGGTCCTCCCTGACTTTGAAGACTTTGCTTTAGCTTTTCTTCCCACCTGGAAGGCTCCTTCTTAGACATCAACTTGTTAAACTCCCTCACATTTTCAAGTTTGCTCAAGTGTCATCCTCCCAATGAGACTTATCACGAATTATCCTATTTAATACTGTACCCACGTAGCCTCTACATTTCCTTGCCCCATTCTCCTTTTTACTTCTTCCCATTCCATTCGTCATGTTCTAATATACTATATAACTTATTTTTTCATTTTGCTTATCGCCTTTCTCACAACAAGTCCCCAACCAATGTAAACTCTAGGATCTTTGTTTTATTCCCTTATGTACACTGAGCATGTAGCAGACACTGAAATATTCCTTGTATAAATAAATGAATGACCTTTTTATCAGCAGAACAAAATAATTCTTAATACTATTGCAGCATACAGATATCTTTCTACAAGTCCTCATAATGTGAAATTTTAAAAATTCCTAGCCTTTACAAATAATTAAATGATGACAACTCAGTCAACTAAGAGAGGATAGAGACTGAAACACCTCTTTATGGGAAAGCAGAAGAAATTTCTGAGAGACAATATGAAACTTCTGGCCCGACAGTCACACCAATAGTAGGGCTGGGGCTTCCCTGGTGGCGCAGTGGTTGAGAGCCCGCCTGCCGATGCAGGGGACACGGGTTCGTGCCCCGGTCCGGGAAGATCCCACATGTCGCGGAGCGGCTGGGCCCGTGAGCCATGGCCGCTGAGCCTACGCGTCCGGAGCCTGTGCTCTGCAACAGGAGAGGCCACAACAGTGAGAGGCCCGCAAAAAAAAAAAAAAAAAAAAAAAAAATAGTAGGTTTGTACCAGCTACATGTCAAGTACCTGTGGCACAGTTTTCTAGAATCACCAGAACCAGCTTTGGTTGTAGACAGTTTTGCACAATTTCCCAGTCATCCTTAAAAAGCTGACCTCCCATGTTTTTCTTTTAAGCAAACATCAAAATCCAATTCTATTCTCGGTCGTGCACAGTCTTTATAAAAGAAAGGAGTGCCCAGCATGTTGCACTGAAACCCTGACGTCCTTTAAGGGGCTCCCCTCTTTTTCCTACTATTCAACCCTGAAGAACTGGTGCCTGGTTCAGCCCTTCCAAGGCTCCAGCCGCTCCTCGACAGCTCGAGACCCTTCCTCCCCAGGATCCTGCTGTCATTAGTCAAGGGATTCTTAGAGGTTACAGCGGGTCCGGGCAAACACCTGGCAGGGCACTGGAGCAGCCAGAGTCCAAGAATGTTATCGCGGCCACATACACCCGACCTGCCCCGGATCCCGCCCCGGCCACTCAGTGCGCGGCCAGGTCCTCCCGGCGGAAACCCACCTCCGGCCAGGAAGGAGCGCAGCCAGTAGAAATCTCTGCGGGCGGCTGGCCCTCCGGCTCCTGCCGCCTGCGGCATCGCGGGAGTTGGCTCGGCTGCTGCCAGGGCCGCCGCCGCCGCCGCCATCAGGACCAGGGCCGCGTCGGGAGCTTTGGTCGCCAATTTATAACCCAAGCGCCCTAGCCATGGCCAGAGCAGGCAGTGACAGGGCACCGACCGCCGCACGGCGGGACGGAACACCACAGGCGGCGCGGCGCTGGCTGATGGCGTAGGCCAGGGGCGGGGCCTGGGTCAAGGCCCGAAGCGGGAGTCGCCGGGGCTGGGCACCTCCCACTCTCCCCAGCCTCGCCCCACATCTCTACTTCTGGCCTCGCTGTGCAGGCGTCTTCTGTTACACGCGGAAGAAGGGAAGAATGGCCAGAGAGAAGGTCCTTCCAAAACCCACCACCTCAGAAAGCACTCCCCCGCCCATCAACCCATATTGATCATTGTTCGACATGTAACCGTCCATCGGGCTGCCTTCTGACCTTCCCAAAATGAACCATTTCCAGAACCAACCTTTGGTTCCTCACTCTTTCCAGGAACTTCTGAAATTGCACTCTCTCCCACCTGATCAGCTCTACCTTCTCAGATCTTCTCGCTGAACCTCACATTCCGCCTCCCTAACCCACCCCCAACTAAGCTTCTATTCCACCCCCAACCCCTCTGCCAAAGAAATAATTGCTAAAGCAAGTTCTTCTTTCTTTGGGGTGCTACGAATTACACAAATACTTCTGCCTTGCCAGGACTTTCTGAATCTGTGCTTAGCTCTAAAATTCCACCGCTCTACTCCCCACCAACTCCTAAACTCTCAGGAACCTCCCAGTTTCTTCTCCCTGACCCCGCTGTATTACAAGACTATTTTTTTCAAACCACCCCTTACCCAGCACTATTCTCTTACTGTGCGTCCCTCATCACCTCCAACTTGAGCAAAATTCATACCTATTCTTTGTGACCAAAGTTGTTCTGAACTTTTATCCTCTTTTTCAGAAATTACCTATTATAATTTTCATTAATACTTACTCCAATCTTCCCTATTATTGACACTGGTCCCCACTTTCTCTTTCTATGGATATGCCTCTGCAAGGTGTTTCTAGCCAACATTTATCATTAACGGTGAGTCCAGATTTCAAATTTATTTTTTCCCATGCTCCCAATATTCAATTTCTACCAGAAAATACAGACCCATATAATAATGTCATTATTTATAATTTGCATGTCTAATGTGAAAAATTGAAAGCTCCCAAAAGTGGGGATGGTTGCATAACATTGTGAATGTAATTAATACTACTGAACTGTACACTTTAAAATGGTTAAAAGAGTAATTTTTTTTTTTTTTTTTTTTTTTTTTGGCCGTGCGGCTTACGGAGCGACCAGGGATTGAACCCGTGCCCCCTGCAGTGGAAGTGCAGAGTCCTAACCACTGGACCGCCAGGGAATCCCTGAAGTATGTTTTATTACAATAAAAAAGTACAAGAAAAACCTCCCTAAGGTTTTTGTTTGTTTGTTTATTTATTTTGGGCTGAGTTGGGTCTTCATTGCTGCCCACGGGCTTTATCTAGTTGTGGCGAGCAGGGGCTACTCTTTGCTGTGGTGCACGGACTTCTTGTTGCGGTGGCTTCTCTTGTTGCAGAGCTCAGGCTCTAGGCGCACGGGCTTCAGTAGTTGTGGCTCGCAGGCTCTAGAGCACAGGCTTATAATTGTGGCACACGGGCTTAGTTGCTCCGCGGCATGTGGGATCTTACCAGACCAGGGCTCGAACCTGTGTCCCCTGCATTGGCAGGCGGATTCTTAACCACTATGCCACCAGCGAAGTCCCCAGGTTTTTTTTATGTAACAAAAAAAGACAAAGGTCTATGCTTTCGTATTACGTAACTAGCAAAGCTGTCCCAGTTCCTAGTGCTAATGTGTATTTTTCCCCGTCCTGTAAGCTGGTATTTTTTCCCTGTCCTGTAAGCTGTATCTCTTCTAATCCATTTCCGTTTCAAATGAGATGCACCTTACAAATTTAATTTATCACGTAATGGCCCTCAACTCCAAAACTCAATCCAGACCTAGGATGGAAAGTTTATATACATGATAACCGACAAGTCTAGTGACTTAAACATCCAATTATTTCTTCTCTACTCAGCTGGTTACAACTAAGCTACTCAACCTACAGATGTTATTACACTCACTCACAGAGATCTTACCCAACCTCAGAGTTTTAAATACATTTATATGTAGTCATTGGGATGACTGCTAATCTCCAGCCCTTCCCACCCACTCTCCAAATCTATTGATCCATATTTCCCACATCTCCACCTGTATACCTAACTGGCATCTATTTATCATATCCAAAACTAAATTCCTAATCTTCTTTCCCAAACATGCTACTCCTGCAACCTTTCCTCATTTCATTAAATCACAACTCCAACCTCAGTCCATAAACATTGAGTAATTTCCTAATTAATCTCCCTGCTTTCTCTTGCTTCCTGCTTTCTGTTCCTAATATGGCAGCCAAAGCAATTCTTTAAAACCTAAAACAAATCTTGTCACACCTTATCCCCAAACCCTTCAATGGCTTCCCATATCACTTGGGGGAATTCTTAAAATGGTCTACTGGTTTCCTGTTATATCTCTGGCCTCAACTCCTAGAACTTCCTTCAGTCACACTGGCTTCTTTGTTCCTCATAAATACCTGGCATGATTCCCTCAGGGCCTCTGCACATGCTGTTCTTTCCACCTGTACTACTTTTCCCCTAGATATTCCATGTAACTTCCTCTTTCTATATCCTTCTTCAGGTTTTACACAAATGTAAGCTTCTCAAGGAGGCCTTTTCTGGCTGTAATATTTAAAATTACTACCCACTCCACCCTCACCCCTACCAAAACTCACTATCTCTTTTCTCTCCTTTAATTTTTTCCACAGAATTTACCAGTGCTTATAATATATATAAAATGTTTTTATTATTAGTTTTCCCCCACTAGAATGTAAGTTCCATGAAGGTAGGAATTATCTGTTTTGTTCATTTGATATGTTACTTGACACTGAATAGATGATATACAATGGTGCCTCTACTTAAAGACCAAGTCTTTCTATGTCTGTCTTTCACTGCTAGAATATCTAGCAACTAGTGGCCATAGGCTAAAGAAATGGAGAAAAATGAATCCCTTTCCTCAATGAATGTACTATTTCATGGAATGAATGTGAACCTAATAGTTAAATAAATAACATACACAAATAAAAAGTAGGGATGCAGAAAACAGACCATGTTTGTCAGAGATAATCAGGGAAGGAGGTAATTGAACAGGCTTTTGACACAGCCAAGCATGGGCCAGGGTAAACACACATACATGTATACACATGCATGCACATGTGCACACACACACACACACACACACACAAATAAGGAAACTCAGCTTTGTCAAAGAACAAAGAATTGTCCAGTTTGCCTGTCTTAAGATTCTTGACACCCTCTCCGTGACTCCCCAACACTTGTATGGCAGACCACTGACCAATAGTATTAGAGAAATAGGTCAAGGTTATATCATGAACAGTTTCAATCTTGGGCTAAAGAGTTGAGACTTAATTTAGTGGCTAATAAGAAACTGGTGACAGCTATGTTTTAGAAGAATGAATCTGGGAGAGATGAATACAATAATTGGGAAGACAGTCACTGACAGATCTGACAGTAAAGAAGCCAGTTAGGAAGCTTTTGCAATAATCTAGGCAAGAGAGTTGATGAGAGCATGAAAATATAATCAGAAAGAAAATGGATGGAGGAGATAGCACCTTCTGGGCTTGCTAAGGAATTAAATATGGAAGGCAAGGAATAGGATAAGTCAAAACTGATGCAAAGTTTTTTGCTAGGGTGGTTAAAAGACTTGATGGACCGTTAACAGAAGAGGGAAAACAGAAAGAGGGACTGGTTTGGGACTTCCCTGGTGGCACAGTGGTTGAGAATCTGCCTGCAAATGCAGGGGACACGGGTTCGAGCCCTGGTCCAGGACGATCCCACATGCCATGGAGCAACTAAGCCCGTACGCCACAACTACTGAAGCCTGTGCGCGTAGAGCCTGAGCTCTGCAACAAGAGAAGCCCACGCACCACAACGAAGAGTAGTCCCTGCTCACCGCAACCAGAGAAAGCCTGCGCGCAGTAACGAAGACCCAACACAGCCATAAATAAATAAATAGATAGATAGATAAATAAATAGATAGATTTAGAAAGAGTGACTGGTTTAAGGCATAGAAAGGGGATGAAAATGTTGGCACAAACTGTAAAGATGAAAAAATATACAGAATACCAAAGGACAAAGGTTTGGCAAAGGTTTTTGTTTTTGTTTTTTGTGGACCATTTTTAAAGTCCTTATTGAAGGGACTTCCCTGGTGGCACAGTGGTTAAAAATCCACCTGCCAGTGCAGGGGACACAGGTTCACAGGCTCTAGAGCGCAGGCTCAGTAGTTGTGGCGCATGCCTTAGTTGCTCCGCGACATGTGGGATCTTGCCAGACCAGGGCTCGAACCCGTGTCTCCTGCATTGGCCGACGGATTCTTAACCACTGCACCACCAGGAAAGCCCCTGCTTCTGTTTTATGTTTTGGTTTTTTGGCCATGAGGCATGTGGGATCTTAGCTCTCTGACCAGGGATTGAACCCACACCCCCTGCAGTGGAAGGCGAAGTCTTAACCACTGGACCACCAGGGATGTCCCAGGCAGTTTTTTTTTTAATATGGGCAATACATGAATACCATATAGACTGGATATAGCAATAACTACCTAAAAAGACTTCTTTGGGGTCTTCCCTGGCAATCCAGTGGTTAAGACTCCACACTCCTGAGGCAGAGGGCACAGGTTCTATCCCTGGTAGGGGAACTAAGATCCCATATGCCGTAGGTCGCAGCTTAAATAAATAAATAAATGTAAAAAGCCTTCTTTGAAAGCTTCACCCAACCCCACACATACCCCGACGTTTCATGAAACAGGGATAAATCAATGTGCCTTTTATTATTATTATTATTATTGGTTTTCGCGGTAGAAAAGTCTTTTATTATATTAGTCAGGCCCCATCTGGCCTGGCCTAGACCTGGACCCAGGAATAGCTGAGAAGAGCCCGTCCCCCTCCTTACTACTCAAGCTTCTCTTTGTCCTGCTTCTTCTCCTCCTCCAGCACCAGGGTTCATTCTTGCTCTTTCACCAGCTGGACACCACAGTAGGTGAGAAACAGGATGGCCAGTGTGGTCTGGGGGAACCCTGTGAGTAGCAGGCACTGGGCAACCAGCTCTGTGAACTCAAGGCTGCTCAGGCTTACAAGGTTGTACATGATGATGGCCCAGAAGTTCATGGCCCCAAAGATGGCTGAGACCCTGCGGGACATCTGCTCCCACACAGAGGCCTCAATTTGCGCTAGGGACCCCCACTCTGCCAGTTTCTGTACCCAGAGCTCAAAGTTGAGGCCAAAGCAGTTAAGACATGACCACAGGTAGACATTATCACAAGGCCCAAGCCACAGAGTGGTGATGGCAAATGTGGCCACAATGGCCCCCAACTCTGGAATCACCACAGAGTTGAGTAGGCTAGGCCAGCCGGGGACAAGGGGTTGTCCCTGCCTGGGGGGCATTACACCTTCCCCCCCACCCCTCCACTCCAACCCGGGCCTCCCAAAATCCAGGGGAGGCCCCATTTTAATAAACATTGTCATGGACCTTAACTATCTTTATTTTACTTACTTACTTACTTACTTATTTATTTATTTTTGGCCACACTGTGAGGCTTGCAGGATCTTAGTTTCCTGACCAGGGATCTAGCCCATACCCCCTGTAATGGAAGCCCAGAGTCCTAACCACTGGACCACCAGGGAATTTCCTTAGCTATCTTTAAGTTAGGCTAGGTAGTCTCTTTTAGACCACAGATCATTAATGTTTATTTACTTATATTTACCAGGAATAAGCATCATGTATCACAGATGCCTTATAATTTAAATAATTTTGGAGTCATATGTAATTTATCTGATATATAACACATGATCTTTGCTCCTTTAGTAGCATTTGTACACTCTTTTATATGGTTAGTTTTTTTGTTTTTTTTTTTTGGCGGAGCTGCACAGCTTTCAGGATCTCAGTTTCCCAACCAGGGATTGAACCTGGGCCACAGCAGTGAAAGCCTGGAATCCTAACCAGTAGGCCACCAGGAAATTCCCTGATTTTTTTTTTAACTACTTTTTTTTTTTTTTAATTTACTTATTTATTTATTTTTTGGCTGCATTGGATCTTCATTGCTGTGCACGGGCCTTCTCTAGATGCAGCGAGCGGGGGCTACTCTTCATTGCATGCGCGAGCTTCTCATTGCGGTGGCTTCTCTTGTTGCAGAGCACTGGCTCTAGGTGCGCGGGCTTCCGTAGTTGTGGCTCGCAGGCTCTAGAATGCAGGCTCAGTAGTTGTGGCGCACGGGCTTAGTTGCTCCATGGCATATGGGATCTTCCCGGACCAGGGCTCAAACCCGTGTCCCCTGCATTGGCAGGCGGATTGTTAACCACTGCGCCACGAGGGAAGCCCCCTGATTTCTTTTTTAAAGCACACTTTGGTTATATTTTGACCTTAGGTAATTAGATCTTAAGAAATTGCATAAGATAAAGATGATTCTTTTTATTTTTGACTCTAGAAATAATATTAGATATGCTTAAGTTGTGACGTCAGCTTTCCATGACTAGTGTACAGTTGAAAAAGTTTGTGAACATGAGGTAAAGTTTAATCAGGAAAGCAGGGATTTTAGGAAACAGCTTCAGGTTTCTTTTTTACTACGGCATTAGTAATCTGGTATTCAAAAAATGAAAAGTGACATTTTTTTAGTCAAATCTTTTTCTACAGTCCTCCAAAGCTGTACATTAAATTTCTAACAGAGTATAGCGAAAAAGAACAGAAACATTGAATGTCTGCTTCTTTACTTAGTACGTAAGTGATCTTTTTTTCTAAAT
This sequence comes from Phocoena phocoena, assembly GCF_963924675.1. Taxonomy (NCBI): domain Eukaryota; kingdom Metazoa; phylum Chordata; class Mammalia; order Artiodactyla; family Phocoenidae; genus Phocoena; species Phocoena phocoena. The sequence continues at coordinate 63,611,253 of NC_089234.1, read as the reverse complement.
TTTATTTATTTTTTGGCTGCCTTGGACCTGCGCATGGGCTTTCTCTAGTTGCAGTGAGCAGGGGCTACTCTTCATTGCGGTGCACCGGCTTCTCATTGCGGTGGCTTCTCTTGTTGTGGAGCACAGGCTCTAGGTGCACGGGCTTCAGTGGTTGCAGCACACAGTCTCAGTAGTTGTGGCTCGTGGGCTCTAGAGTGCGAGCTCAGCAGTTGTGGCGCAGCACAGGCTTAGTTGTTCCGCAGCATGTGGGATCTTCCCGGACCAGGGCTCGAACCCGTGTCCCCTGCATTGGCAGGCAGGTTCTTAACCACTGCTCCACCAGGGAAGTCAAGTAAGTGATCTTAAAGACAATACATACCTGATATTCAGTTTCTAACCTGTAAAATATGGCTGATCCCCCAGATATAATATGGATATCAAATAAAATCATTTAGACAAAGGACCTACCACAGTGCACAACACATAATATATGCTATATTCCTTTCACTTCCTCAGTATGTGCACCCCTAGACCTGCAGAACAGATCATTATTCATTCAATCCATACATATTTACTATCCACCTGCTGTGCGCCAGGTGTTATGTTAGATGGTCAAGCTATGAAAATAAGATAAAATTCCTACAAAGACTTTTGTAAGAGAGCAAGCAGTTACAAAAAAGTAAGTATAATTTGTCAGTATTTGTCCAGTATTAGGGGTATGCATAGAGTACTATAAGGAACAAAGAGGGAAGAGACCAATTCTATTGGGGTGGGGTTGGGGGATGGAATTAAGAAAACCTAGAGAGTTGAGCTGAGCCTTGAAAAATGAGCAAGAGTTTTCTGAATATTTCAGAAGAGGAACTACATCATCTCAGTGTAGTTACAATTAGATATAGCAATGAACTGGAAATTATTTAGAGAACTGACCTAATTTATTTTTGTTGTTCATCACGTATTTCTTGTACAGGTGCTAGGCATCAAAGATACAATAGTAACTAAAAACTTGGTCCCTGCAGTTCAGGGAGCTTATATTCTAGTGGGAAAGAGATCTTCATCAAGTAACCACAGAAATTTATGTAAAATTTAAACTAGAATAAGTACTTCGGGGAACTAAGTTCCTACATGCTGCACAGCGCGGCCAAAAAAAGACCATAAAACAGGGATTGACCTAAACCAGTTTAGAGAAGCCTTCCTTAAGGAAATGATGCTTGAACCCAAAGGTGAAGAATGCCTAGGGCTTAACTGAGGAATGGAAAAGGAAAAAGCATTCCAGAAAAAAGAAACAGAGCTTATGGTGGAAGAGTTTGGTGTCTTCAAGGGTCCAATCACAACTTCGAATGCATTACCATGCTATGTCCTTCCAGGCTTCAGGCAGGTCACTCACATTGACAAATGTGTAAGACAATAGAGGGAGCTGCTAGACTGAAGAACTGTAAAGTGCTTGCTTTGCCTAAAATGAAACTTTTCTGCAAATGAAACTTACTGGTTTACAAGAGTGGAATTATTGGTTTGTAATTACAGAAGAAAGCCACTGAGGCTGGAGTGAGAAGAACTAGGATGTTTGTGATATAAGATGAGATAGAGAACTAGGTCAAGTCTTATAGCCACTAGCAGCCTTGTAGCCCGTGTAAGAGTCTTGACATTATCCTAAAGCAATATGAAGCCAGTATTAAGCTGTGGCTGACATGGTGAGGTGTGTATTTCAAAATGATCATTCTGCTCATGGCGTGGACAATGGAATAAGGACAAAAGTGGATGTGAGTACACTATTGCAAGACGTGGCAATTGGTCTAGAGTAAAGGCCATGGGAGTGGAGGGAAGTAGATGAATTCGAGACACACTGAAGTGATGAAATGGACAGAACTTGGTGATCGATTCAATTAGGGTGTGAGGAAGGGGAGATAAAGATAATTCCTAGGTTCCTGGTTTACATGACTGGATGGGGAATTCCCTGGCAGTCCAGTGGTTAGGACTCTGTGCTTCCACTGCAAGGGGCATGGGTTCGATCCCTGGTCAGGAAACTAAGATCCCACAAGCCACGTGGCACGGCCAAAAAGAAACCCACAAAAAACATGACTGGATGGACTCACTGAGGCAGGAATCACTGGAAGAGGATCAGTTTGTTGTTGCTTTAGGGCAAAGTGGAAGGACAGGGGAGAGGATGAGTTGCATGGTTGGGACACACTGAGTATGCGGAGGCCTCAGAGACATCTAAGAGGAGATATTAAATAGTAGAATATATAAGGAGCAGCCAGGGCTGAAGATATAATATCAGTAAGTCAAACCTAAAGAGAGAGAACCTAGAACTCAGCCTTGAGTAACTGCAACACCTAATGGCCAGTTGGAGAATGATGAGGCGGTAAAGGAGATAGAGTAGCTAGAGATGTGTGTGGGTGAGGGGGCGAGGGTGTAGGATAGAAGCCAATGGAATGGAGTGTTTTAAGAATAATGTAGTATTGGAAACGTTGAGTTTAAGATGTCTATGAAGGATCTAAGCTGAAATATTCTGGGAATTCCCTGGCTGTCCAGTGGTTAGGACTCCGCACTTCCACTGCAAGGGGCACGGGTTCAGTGCCTGGTCAGGGAACTAAAATCCCACAGGCGTGTCCAAAAAAAAGAAAAGTCTGGAGCAATGGGATTCAGTCTAGAGACATAAATTTGGAAGTTTGGGACATTTACATTACAACTTAAAGCCATGTTTATTTAGAAAGCATAGTATAATGTGTAAAGACATTACTCAATCAACGGTAGCAATTGTTATTCACACACTTGAGCAATAATAACACTGATGGATTTACTTAGTGTTTTTCTCTGAGAAGATAAAAACACTTTGGAGATATTATCCAATTGCTTCTGTCATTCGGTATTTGACCTGTCAGCAATATTTATTGAGGGTATTATAGTATTAGGTCCTATAAAAAGATAAGACACAAAAGAAATAGAAGATATGAGTCTTACCCTCAAGCCTTCACGTAGTTGGGGAAACAAAATGTTGACAAACGCGGGCTTCCCTGGTGGCGCAGTGGTTGAGAGTCCGCCTGCAGATGCAGGGTATACGGGTTCGTGCCCCGGTCTGGGAAGATCCCACATGCCGCGGAGCGGCTGGGCCCGTGAGCCATGGCCGCTGAGCCTGCGCATCCGGAGTCTGTGCTCCGCAACGGGAGAGGCCACAACAGTGAGAGGCCCGCGTACCGCAAAAAAAAAAAAAAAAAAAAGTTGACACATGCAACACTAACGAACAGAGTCAAAATTACATAATCAGTGATACAAATTAATAAAGTTCGGGCTTCCCTGGTGGCGCAGTGGTTGAGAGTCCGCCTGCCGATGCAGGGGACACGGGTTCGTGCCCCGGTCCGGGAAGATCCCACATGCCGCGGAGCGGCTAGGCCCGTGAGCCACGGCCGCTGAGCCTGCGCGTCCGGAGCCTGTGCTCCGCAACGGGAGAGGCCACCACAGTGAGAGGCCCGCGTACAGCAAAAAAAAAAAAAAGAAAAGAAAAAAAATAATAAATTAGCCTCATTTGTGCAAATATATAGAATTACATAATCGCAGTCACAGAGTTTAAAAAGGACCTCTGAGAGGCGTTTTTTTATTTATTTTTTAAATTTTTGGCTGCGTTGGGTCTTCGTTGCTGCGCGTGGGCTTTCTCTAGTTGTGGTGAGTGGAGGCTATTCTTGACTGTGGTGCTCAGGCTCAGTAGTTGTGGTGCACAGGCTTCGTTGCTCCACGACATGTGGGATCTTCCAGAACCAGGGCTCGAACCCGTGTCCCCTGCATTGACAGGTGGATTCTCAACAACTGTGCTACCAGGGAAGTCCTCTGAGCGTTGTTTAGCAAAGTTTCTTGAGCTATTGGGTATCTGCTTTGTGCTTAGTCCTGAGCTAGCACTGGGAATATAAAAAAAGGAAGATAAGTCCTTTGAGAGACATACAGTTTGGTAACTGGAGTGGAGTGTGTGAGAAGTGCTATGACAGAGATCTGGGGCTGCTGCAGAAGCAGTGTGGAAAGAGTTATGAAGCTCCTAATTCTGCCTGGGTTATTACATGAAGCTTCACAGACAAGGAGTTTTGTGAGCTGGGTTTTTAGGGATGAAGATAAGTTTGCCAGGTTGGCAGGAATGAGAATAATGTAGAGGAAGGAGAGGACGGAACCAGAGGGAGAAGGACATTCCAGGCAGACCTTTATCTGTCCCAAGTTTTTCGTCCCCTCTATTCACAGAGCTGGAGAAAGTATGTTTGTTAGAACAGACTCACCAAATAATCAAGACAGCTTTAAATGAATTCTCAGAGGGGAGGAAGAAAACATTCAGAAATAATTCAGTCAGTTGTTTTTAATGTGCTTACTATGTAGAGGTCATGATGTGTGAGGCAACGAGAAGGAAGAATTAGAACGGAGCAGGTCCCAGAATGTCTCAGGTGAAAAATGCAATAAAAGAGGTCAGGAACACAGCACAGTTCTTCAGGGGTTAGAGATAATAGGCTGCAGTTACAGAGCAAAACCTTCAGGGCCGGGGACTTCCCTGGTGGTCCAGTGGTTAAGACTCCGTGCTTCCAATGCAGGGGGCACAAGTTCGATCCCTGGTCAGGACACTAAGATCCCACATGCCACAGGGTGAGGCCAAAAAGTTAAAACAAAACAAAGCTAAAAAATATCCTATTCACTCATGGCTGGAGAGTCAGCTTTGGAAGTCTCTGGCTGGACCAGGAGTCTCGAAATGCTTGCAGTGCCAAGAGGGGTCTGAAGAAGGAAGCATCCAGAGAAAGAAGATGGTGAAGGCATTTTGGTTGGACTTATAGGAGGACAACCAGGATGGCCTATAGGTGTCGCAGAATTCCAGGACTGAGGAATTTCAAAATGTAGGGGGAAAAAAAAGAGAATGAAGCTGTGTTGTGAATGTAACTTCAGGAGAGTAGGTCAGTGGACTCAGAAATAAACAGATGTTATAGGAACAAGAAACAGCAAGAAACAGAATTTGTCATGGAGAGAAATAGGGCTAAAGGTAGATGGGAGAGCAAGGTCAAGCAAAGGCATGACCTGGGCATGATAAACATGGACAACCCCTAGACAGCAGAGAAGAAGGTGCTAATGAAGAAGAGACTGAAGATGCTAGAAGGAAGGGCTCATTAATGTAGTAAAAACTGCTTAAATAAAGTAGCATGGAGAGACCTCCCTGATAGTACAGTGGTTAAAACTCTGCACTCTCAATGCAAGGGGCCCGGGTTTGATCCCTTGTTGGGGAACCAAGATCCCACCTACCACAACTAAGCCTGCATGCCACAACTACTGAGCCCACGCACTGCAACTAGAGAGCCCTGCACATTGCAGCGAAGACCCAGCACAGCCTAAAAAGAAAAAAAAAAAAGTAGCATGGAGACTAAGCCAAAGGGCACAAGGTAATGGACAGCCCCATAACAGGGAAGAAACTTCAGGTAAGGAAGGAAATTGTACTGTTGAGCAAGAGAGGAAAAGATTAATAAGAAATCTATGGTGATCATTTTGTAATGTATAGAAATACTGTGCACCAGAAACTAACATAGTGTTGTAGGTCAATTACACTTCAAAAACAAACAAAGAAACTCATAGAAAAGGAGATCCAATTTGTGGTTACCAGAAGTGGGGAGTGGGGGGAGGGGGGAGGGGGAATTGGGTGAAGGTGGTCAAAAGGTACAAACTTCCAGTTATAAGGTAAATAAGTACTGGAGATATAATGTACACCATGATAAATATAACACTGCTGTACACCGAATATGAAAGTTGTTAGGAGAGTATATCCTAAGAGTTTTCATCACAAGGAAAAAATATTTTTTCTTTTATTTTGTATCTATATGAGATAAAGGTTGTTCACTAAAGTTACTGTGGTCATCATTTCATGATGTATGTAAATCAAATCATTCTGCTGTACCCCTTAAACTTACACAGTGCTGTATGTCATTTATATTTCAATAAAACTGAAGAAGAAAAAAAGAAACCTATTGCTTGAGGGCCTCTTTTTTTTTTTTTTTTTGGCCACAGCACTTGGCATGTGAGATCTTAGTTTCTTAGTTCCCTGACCCCTGCAGTGGAAGGGCAGAGTCTTAGCCAGTGGACCGCCAGGAAAGTCCCTTGAGGGCCTCTCTTGAAAGCCTGGGCTATGGGCAGCTTTGGAGGTGAGGCATAGGAAGGCTTAGAACAGGTCCCATGGCAGGAGGATACTCAAAATCTTCCAAAATAGGGATTGCTGAGGAGAAATAAAGACCTCAGGCAGATTTAGGTCTTAAGATTTCAAAGCTGGCTAAGGCTCCCACAGAATTCTGCCGCTTGCAAGCAGCAGAGAAAATGAATGATGGGGATATAGAAGTCAAGTCAGGGTGCTTCCAGGTTGAGTTTGGGAGAGGCTAAGCGGACAAACGAACTAGTGGGTTGGAAAGCTTACCATTAAAGTTGCTGGACAAGGCATAAATGGAGAAAATGGCCTAATCTTGTCATAGGAAGTAGGGAAGGAGTTTTCACCAAAATCATACTTGATCACACTCAAGTTCTTGATTTGATATACGGTCCTTTTGGAAGTTGACTATATTATAAAATATCCTGTTTCATTATCATAACTAGACTATATCTTCATGCTCTGCAGTTACTATGAAGGTATGCTAATTTTTCCAATTCCTTCCAAAACCAATTCTGGCAATCCCAATTTTTTTTCTCCCTCACAGTATCAATTTGATTTCCTCTTTCTTCCACCTCTCTACTGAGGTGTCTTTTGGTTTGTACCTACCTTGTATTGTATGTATCCTGTGTATTCTTGACAATCTCTGGATTCAATTTAGAAGCTTGAGTGAGAAAAAGACCTTAAGTCTGTGTCTGCCAGTAAACTGACCAGTAAATACCAATTCCTGCAAACCTGCCCCATGCAAATTCTCTGAGAATTCCCTTGGGTCTTTTCTACTTTAAGTTTTCCTTGCTCTCTTGGACTCCTAGCAGAATTGACTGCGTTATATCTTTTTCAATGTGGAGCTATTATTGCAGGTTTATCTTGCCCAGCCTCCCCTGCTCTTCCAGGACCTTGTAGATTGTAGTGTCCCAGATCACCAAGGGACTATTAACTTTTTCCTACCTACTATTATATTATCTATCTATCCCTGATGTCTTTTTTTTTTTTTTTTTTTTGCGGTACGCGGGCCTCTCACTGTTGCGGCCTCTCCTGTTGCGGAGCGCAGGCTCCGGACGCGCAGGCTCAGCGGCCATGGCTCACGGGCCCAGCCGCTCCGCGGCATGTGGGATCTTCCCGGACCGGGGCACAAACCCGTGTCCCCTGCATCGGCAGGCGGACTCTCAACCACTGCGCCACCAGGGAAGCCCCCTGCTGTCTTTATAGAGAATCATAAGTTTGCCTTTCTTATTTGTTTGTACCATTTATACTACTAGAAATGTGTAAGAGTTCCTCATCAGCACTTAGTATTGCCAATTTAAGAAATTTTTCCAATGGAATAAAAAAAATTTTTTTTGTCAATGGAGATTATATTCCTTAGGAAAGAAAGCATGTGTGTGTGTGTGCGTGTGTGTGCGCGCGCGCGCGTGTGTGTGTGTGTGTGTGTGTGTGTGTGTGAGGGGAGTATATATATTTCCCTAGGACACTGCCTAAGGTAATTAGTAAGCAGGGCAACTAAAATGAAAGTCCGGTTATGTATTTAGGAAGCTATATAAGCACAATTCCAATACTCACCTTATGTGTATTTGGAAATACGCATAAGGTATATTTGGAAATAAGACAGGAATTCTTGTTTTGTTATTAAGAAAGAATAGATAAGGATAGTGGGAAATTGCTTAAACGCTTATTCTTTGATATTGAGGACTGGAAATAATTGCATTTTCTTTTTTTCTCCTTGGGTAGACACCTCATGTTATTGTTTAGCTTCCCATGGCTTTTTCAACCTTTTAGTTTCTGTTATAATTATCAGACCCCTTTTCTAACAGGTTCAGATGGACATGACATTGCTAGGTGCTATGTTTAAGTTTCAGATGCCAAGGTGGCTTTCAATGTCATCTACATGCTGATGACTTCCAAATTTGTTTTTCCAAGCTAAACTTCTTTTCCAAACTAAAAATTGTCTCAGACTTGGTCAGTGGGAGTTATATATATATATATATATATATATATATATATATTTTTTTTTTTTTTTTTTTTTTTTGATGGGCACCTACAGTTTCCAATTTTTTTTACCATTGTGAAATACAGTGAAATTGTGTTGCCACAGACACAAACCTACCTTCAGGGCCTTTGCACTTGCTCCTTCCTAAGCATAAAATCTTCCCCAGTTTCCTTCCTTAATTTCTTTCAGATCAATTCCATGAGCTGATCGTTGTATTTAAAATTGCAACCTTCCCCAGCACTCCCTGTCCCCTTCTCTGCTTTTTTTCCCCTCCCTCTGACCATCACCATCTGACACACTGTATGTATTCTGCTTTCTAGCCTTTTTTATTCTCCTGGCCCCATTCCATGATTGAATGCAAGCAGCACAAGAGCAGAGGTTTCATTTTGCTCACTGCTGTTTCCCCAAAGTATGGAACTGTGCCTGGCACATGGTATGGACTCAACTAATATTTATGGAATGAAGAGAATAAGCATTGCCATGGTCATTTTTTTAAAAATTTATTTTATTTATTTTTGGCTGTGCCTGGTCTTAGTTGTGGCACATGGGATCCTCATTGAGGCATGTGGGATCTTTCATTGCGGCGCACAGGCTTCTCTCCAGTCGTGGTGTGCAGGTTTTCTCTTCTCTAGTTGTGGCGCGCAGGCTCCAGGGCACGTGGGCTCTATAGTTCGCCGCATTCGGGCTCTCTAGTTGAGGCCCATGAGCTTAGTAGTCATAGCGCAAGGGCTTACTTGCCCCGGGGGCATGTGGGATCTTAGTTCCTTGACCAAGGATCTCACTGAGTCCCCTGCATTGTAAGGCGGATTCTTTACCACTGGACCACCAGGGAAGCCCCACCATGATCATTTTTCTACATCTTTGTGTGATTTTCCCATTTCAATACTTTTTTAAGTTAATCATTTCAATTAATTGACAAAAGCCAGGATATGGCTATTACATGATAGTCTTTCTCCTTTTGTTCTTTAAGAAAATCAAGTTTTGAGTCAAACTCTGACAAGATATTAACAATTGGGCTTTTGGAAACATTGACTGAGAAGAGTCCCATTTTTCAGATAAGATTTATTTTAAACACCACATTTCTTTCTCCAATCACTGTATTTATCTGACTGTAGCACTGAAAACACTGTAGTGCAGCCATTGGTTTGTTCTGCTTGCAAACAGAATGTGTTCCTCCTGGGTGGGAAGCAAATTGCATTCAACTCTGTAGGCCAAGCTTCTAACTCAATAATAAGTTTGAATGAATCAATCAGTGAGAAAGGTTGAAAGTTTAGGAATCTTTCTCAAAAGAACAATCTGGTTATGCTTATTAATGCAGGTATAACAAAGAATAAAAATTATGTGCAGAATGGGGATAGAATGGTGTGGAAGGCAATGATAGAAGGAGTCTTTACCTTCCATTGAAGTTTGACCTGGGAGGAATGATTGTTCCATGAACAGCATTTTCCTTCCCACTGTGACTCCATTGAAGATCTGGATTTCCATGCCTGTTTAATAACTGACTGCTGGAAGAGCAACAGCCATCAAACACTTAGGAAGAAATTCAGATGCCCCAGTCAGTCTTAATTTTGGCATAATGCTACTGGTTATTCCTCCTAATGATAAAAACTTACTTCTTCCTGTGCCTTCATTTCTTCATAAAGTGAATACTGCCAAAGTACAGGGGCAAATAACTAACAAAAAATGTTATGACGACCTTTGCAGACATCAAGCTTTGAGTCAAGGGAACACAACCCTCCTCTGGCTTCTCTCTAAGGTGTTGAGGCCAGTTTTCCATTGCTCGCGACGCAGATATGCCTCAATGGTGTCATCTCTGACCTGGCGTCCCATTAATGTACCTATAAACATTCAGTTGAGAGACCCTAAAACTTTTCCCTCAGCCCGAGAGTCCCTCGGAAAAAAGATAATGACAAGAAAACGTTGACAACGCTCTCCCTCTTCAATACTCTCCTTTGACCTTAAAAAAAAAAAGAAAAAAAATGTCAAGAGAGACGAGGGCCAAGGGGAAGGGTAAGGGTCGAGAGATGAGTCCAGCTCCAGTTTGGGGAAATCCAGCTCGCGTTTTGCCTCTCGCTCAGTAGTGCAGGGTCCAGGGAAGGCAGAGCCCCAGCTTCGCTCCCTGAGGTCTGTCCTGGGGAGACACTGCTGCTCCGGGGGGCTGACCTGGCGGGGAGTGGCAGCGCAGTCCGCTCCCGCGCCGCTTTGTGCGCGCAGCCGCTGGGTCCTCTGCTCCCGGGTCTGCCCCCCGGGACGCCCCCCTGCCCCGCCCCAGTCATGCAACTCTACCTGCCTTTCCGCTGTGGACCTTTGGGAAGCAGTCGCCCACCCCGGGGGCTCGGGCCCTGACCCTGCCGGGAGCCGGTAGGTGTTCGCCCGGGGCCAGCCCGCGCCCCTCGTGCCCCCCGGGGCCCCGGACTCCGAAGTTGTGGGGACGAGCGCAAGTTGGAAAGTTTGCCCGAGGGCTGGTGCAGGCTTGGAGCCGGGGGGACGCGCGCAGCCCTCAGAGCCTGAGGGGGCCAGTGGTGAGTTGGGGTTGGGGCAGAGGGCAGGGGTCCGGGGAGCCACACGCGGAGGCCGGAAGGCGTTGCGAGGGGCAGTGCACCGCTGGGGCTGGACGTGGGCCGGGGCTCGGCATCCGCGGGGCCGCCGGGGCCGCGGGGGTGGGCCCGCTCCCCACGACGACCCCATACCCAGGGCTGCTTGGGGCGCTTTTGTTGCGGGTGGTAAACAATGCCCCCCGGCCTGAGGACTCGGCTGCGGCGCCGGGTGAGGAGAGCTGGAGCGCCTCGAGGTAGGACCCCGGGCTCCGCTGGAAACCGGATTGGGCGGGGAGGGCAAGTGCGGCCTGAGGGGGGGATGCCTGACTGGGCCGGCGATTGATGCGGCTCGGGCTGAGGAGAGGGAAGAGTTAGGGCAAGTTGCGGGTAGGGAACCCTGGCTGTCGCACGCTCAAGCGTACCCCCAAACAAGTTTTCTCCCTCCCCTGTGCTAATATAGGGGGCCGGTTCCTTGAGAAAACATTTGGCACTTGACTCCTTGAGCTTTTCCGGGAGGGAGCTTCAGGGACGTAGCTTTTGGAGTGGAGGTAGTAGGAGAGTCTTGCCAGAGGCTGACCTGGAGTTACGCTGATCTGAGAAGAAGGGAGTGGAGGAATAGAACAGTGTTCTGTCAAAATGGCCTTCTAAAAACTCTTAAGAGCGCCACTCGGTCGCCGAACGCGCTGGCTTGCCGTCGCATCGGTCCCACTAGGGCGGAATCCCGGAGCGGGCCCCAAGGATGAGAGGTCCGCAGAGCCGGGTGCCGGGGACCGGCCGGGCGGCAAGTGAGGGGCCGGGGCTGGGCTAGGTCTCTCGCTGTCTCCCCCTCACCCCTCTCTTCTCTTCCTCCCCTCCCCTCCCTCCCTCCCTCCCTCCCTCCCTCTCACCCACACTCCCAAACGATTCGGCTACTGAGGGCTGTGCGCAGTCCATAAATTTCTACAGAAAGTGGTCGGGAAGTTGCTGGCCTGCCCCAATAGGCTTTCCACAGTAATGGGGAACACAGATTAGGCTTTTCTGACCCAATAAAAATTAATGTATCAACAAGAGAACAGATATTGCTTGAACTAGGAGTCTTTTCCCCCGCCGGCAACTCGTCCTCCTCCCAAATTAACCAGGTCGCTCCAGTGCCTCTTTCTCTCCTCCCCCGTAACACTCTCGGGCACACAAATGAGCTGCATGATATATCATAGTAAGGGTCAGTTTATAAAGACATGTTTGAAAAGTGTTTCAAGACCCTGAGCGAGGAAAAGATTAGGTGCACAGCCTAGTGTCGGCAGGGTGCGCTGAGCGCTTGCACCCACATGAGTTGAAGGGCGGCGCTACAGGGTAGCAACCCCAGGTCCGCCCTGAACCAAAAAGGGACCATCCTTCTCTCTTCCCCATCTCAACGTTAAAGAGTGAAATAAAAACGTTGGCTTCCTCAGTCCTCACTCAGGATGCCAAAATGAATATGGGAAAGGTGTTTGTGAACCAGTTAGGGCGAGAGCTTTTTAAGGCATATTAGGAATTTTGTCTACAATTAAACAAGGCGGGTGTGTAGATAAGGATGTGTTTGGGGATTGGTCAGCGTTGTTTCTAAGAACTAAAAGCCTCAGGTAACGTGATGTTGGGTGCGCTTCCTGATTTTATTGGTTTGTATTAGTTACACAGGTTAAAGCCCAAGTCCCTTGCCTCCCCAATTAAGAGATCTTAATTAGATTGGTTGTCAATGTATGACAGTGTTTAAAACAATGTTATGATTTCAATTAAACCGAATCAAGTATGAGAGTTATTAGTATATGCTGTCTGTATCTCTTTGCAAAGATTGGTAGCTCAGATTAAGAACTCCTGGATCACTGCTTACCATTTTAATGAGGGTTAACTATGGCTCCCAGCTCTGGTCTTCCAGAATTGATTGGTTGGAGGTTTGGATCACCTCTGTCCCTGCCCTTTGTTTCTCTTCCTCCTCCAATCTTCTTTATCTTGTTCGTCCCTCCCCTCCCCCACCCTCTTCTTTGCCTCTGTATTTTTCCTTCTCTGTACACTTAAGTTTCTCTTTTTCCACCCCCTCCACCTTTCTAGCTTTAGTCTTCAGCATTTTGATCCCAGTTGTCTTTTTATATTCTAACTTTATTACTATATAGTCCTTCCCCTTCCTCTACTTTTTGGCTTTTTTTTTTCCATTTTAGACATTTTCTTCCTTCTGCTTTTTCCTCTTCTTCCTAACGTGTTTTATGCTTTTCTTGTTTTTGGAATGGTCATTCCATCTCCATTTAACTTGTCCCTTCCCTTTTCTGTGGCCCTTTTTGGCCTTTTTTTCTTCGCTCTCTGCAGGGCAGCAGGGGTGTTTTACATATGGAAGGAGCCTTTAACTAAATCTGCTGGCATTCTAGTGAGTTTGCCTCCACAGCCTTTCCATGTGCCGAAGGCTCTCACACTTCCTGTGGTACAAAACTATCTAGGAACAGCAAGCAGCCCGCCCACCTCCTCTTCCTTTAGAACTAAGTTGCTGGAGGAAACTAAGCCAGGTGGTGCCTTTTAAAAAGAAATGTTTTAAGTCTTGTATTTCTCAGCCAAGTGCAGTAGCCTTTAAATTCTAAGGAGCTGAATGGAGTGACTATTAAATCAGAGTTTCTTTTGCGACTAGCTCTATGTATGCAAATACCACTTTTTTGGCCACTGCTGGTGGTGGGAAGGATTGCAGTATAATTTTAAATTGACATGTGGGCTGGATGGTTACATCAGTTCAGCCACTTCCTGCCCAGGGGACTTTGGGAGATCCAGAAGGAGGAGGGGGGATGTAAGTGGGAGAGAATTTTTCTGACACGGTACTGTCGATATTGTCCTTTACAGACAACTGATACAGTTTAGGAAGTCAGCTTTTCAGTTTCTAGGCAAGGTGATCACATCAAATAATTGCTTTTTTTTTTTTTTAAGACTCTTTAGGGAAAGGCTGACTACTTAGTAAGCTCAGATAATATTGAGGCAAAAGTCTGATCCTGTTTGTTGACCAATTTTGTTAGGTATGTTTAAATTACGTGTGAATAATTAGCAGATCCTTACATAAGCCCTGGGGCCTGATCTTGCCACTTCTCCTCTTTCTCTGTAATCTTATATTTTCTTCCTTGGGCTGACATCTCTTTTCATGTTTCAAATTATGAGTTGGCCCTTATCTCCTGGACAGTAATATTTGGATCTCAAACACTACTCCAGTTCCCTATGTCACAAGGACATCTTAGGAAAAGAAAAAAAAAATTTTTTTTATTATGGGTTAGGGGTCTTGGTGCCCTCTGGTGAAAAGACTAGTTAAGTAATGTTTTGCATCCCACAGTTGTAGGGAATTTTGTTTGTTTGTTTGTTTCACTTTGTTTTCTCTTCTAGGAAAACAAAAACTCACAGGATAGTGTCAATTAACTGCATGTGGTTCCCCCTCCGGGGCCTGCTATATATGTTTGATAACAGGGACATTATTCTCTTATTTTCTCTCCAATCATGTTATCCTGTAGCATCCTCAGTAGCACTCAGACTCTTGAATATACTCTAGAGTAGAATAAAACTGATTCTGAGAAATATTGAAATGTCAGTTTTCATCAAAAATGAAAAACAGAAGTGGAATTAGTATTTAATTGTAAATGTATTTTTCTATGACTTAAACACTGTAGTAAATAAAAGCACAAAAAAGGAAATAAAGCATTTAATAATGTCTACAAATTCATAAGGAAAATAAATTTCAGAAGATCTGTGCGGATAATTCCATATTTAAATGTGGATCTATATAGTAGAATGGACTCCTCCCCTCCCTCCAGCCCTGGGGATAACTTAGTTTATTTACAAAAGGGGTTACATTTCATCAGTGGAGCCAAGTAAAATTAAGATCTTGTGGGAGTCCTTATTTTGTTTCTGATTGTTTCTTTGGCTGGGTGGTACCCAGTGGTTTCTTCCCTGCATTTGGGTTTTTCAGGGGTCATTGGCCTCTTTCACAATCTCATAAAAAGGCTGTTACCATTCAAAGAGGCCACATCTTTCCAATCCATGTTGCTCATACCTTTTCCATTTCCTTGACAGGCTTTTTCAAGAGATAAGGTTTGAATAGTAAACATTATCTTAATTACAAGTCTGGATTTCTAAAGCACTTCCATTTAAAAATATAAAAGAATATATGAGACAGAGATCAATTTATAAACTACTTTCAAAAGCAGATCCCATGACACCCTCTGGCATATTCAGATTACTTGCAACATATATGAATTTTAATTTTCATGGCTGATTGCAATATTTAGATTATAGGCTCTTAATAATTTTTTAGCAAGGTAATCCTGATATAAGAGATAAAGCATGTTTAGACAGATATTGTTGAATTTCTAGAGAATGGAATGGATTGTTTTTTGTTATCCGAAAAAACATCCTTATAAAGATTGCTGACTTTCTGGAGATTAGAATTGGAATGTCTTTTGTTTTCTAAAAATGCTGGTTACAAAAAGCAGTGGTCTTTGGAGAAAATATCCTACAGCTTTTCACAGCCAAAGAGGTAGTGCAGCCAAACTTTTTTTTTTTTTTTTTAGGAAAAGGGGGAAAGCCATAAGCTTAGATGCCAAGAACTCAAGTGGAGTATTCTCTGGCCTAGTATTTGTATTCAGCACAGGTTTATCAAAATGTTATTTTTCTTGTGGTTAATGTTATCACTAATGTCTGTTTTAAAAGTCTTTCTTAAAGGCTCAATGCCTTGACTCTAAATGTTGTTCTCTGAGATCTTTTATTATAGTGTGTGGCCTACAACATGTTAGATGAGAACAGAAACAAAAGAACTAGATCTTGTTTTGCAGGATACGGCAGACTGAGGATTAAACTTGTTCTACAATAATGATAACTACCATTAAGCTTCTGGCTAGTAATGTTTCTGATCTGGAAATTGAACCCATGTCTACCTAATTCCAAAGTCCTCCTTCTTACCTCAGATATCACAAGGATGAAACCACTACCACTAGGTTTTCCTCAGAGGAACACATTGATATCTCAAAATAACCTGATTTCAGATGCAGAAACCTTGACTCCTGTTAAGTAGTTTGCTGAAGGACACAGCTGGTGATCACAGATTCAGATTCAGGGTTTTCTGATGTGACACCATCTCTAGCCACTAAACCAACTAGTGCATCCCAGGATTACCAGGATCAGATGAGTACAACAAAAACAAAACCAAAATTTGAGAATCGGTAGAGGGCTGTCAAATTTTTACTTTGCCAAGTAATAACATTAAAAAAATAAGCCTATCTCCACCCTTTCACAAAAAAAGGACTTTTATTACTTTATTTATTTATTTGGCTGAGCCTCGCAGCTTGTGGAATCTTAGTTCCCCAACCAGGGATAGAACCTGTACCCTTTGCTGTGGAAGTGTGGAATCCTAACCACTGGACTGCCGGGGAATTCTCCACGTTTTTTTAGGAAGGACATTTTAATGAGCGAAAACAGGAAAGCATGATTAAATAATAATAAATTCAACCTTATGAAAAACTTTATACGGCCTCATTTTTTTTTTTTAAAGAAGTGTAGTTGATTTACAGTGTTGTGTTAGTTTCAGGTGTACTCAGCCTCTTTTTTTTTTTTTTCTCATTTCGCCACAGACTGGTGATCACTTGGTTGCAGACCAGTTTTTGGTAACCATTCTCCTACACCAGATTTTCTTACAAATCCAGCAACCTGTCAACTGTTAAAGAATCCTCACCCAGTTTGTTGTCACACTCTTGATTCCATGATCTTTAGGAAGTCTACTGATATATTTTGTATGGTGAGCTTCACTCTTCCTCATAGCTTGGTCTTATTTGGGGTCAGGGAGGCAATCTGAGGAGACAAAAATGCAACTGATGACTCTTAGTCAGTCCCGTTTCGTTTTCTCCTCTTTTCTTACTTTTCAAATAATAGTTGCTTATCTAGTATGCTTTACTGTTCTAATTATCTCATTTTCTCTTTATTTCCAATTTCTTTGCCTAGGCATTGATCATGAAACTTTTGGGACCCTTGGTAGATGGGAGTTTAGAACCATCAGTCTTTGGATTAAGTCGGGTGAAAGAGGAAGGAGGGACATCATTTCTGGGTGTGGGCAGTGCCCGCCACAATGCTTTCCTTATACAGAGGAAGTACTCAACAGTTATTTGTTGGACCTGTGAGTCTTAGTTGTAACCTAATCTGTAAATACTAACTCCCAAGAGTTTACGCTACTTTTGTGTGCATGTATAAAACTCAAAATTTGTGTATGGTTAATTGGAATATGGTATTAATGTTACTGGATCTCCAAAGAGTAGAGTTTCTTGGATAATACAAGCCTCTTCTTCCTCTGGCTTTACCAGCTTTACTGTCCAACAGATGATACCTCTGTCTGTAGGGTGATGTGCTGAGGAAAGAGCTTAAGAGATAACTTTTTAAGTATCCATATTTGTAAAGATTAGGATTTGAGCTTTAAACTACATGTAACTGCAGTAGTTGTGGTTTCTTTTTTTTTTTTTTGGTTGCATTGGGTCTTCCCTGCTGCGTGCGGGCTTTCTCTACTCATGACGAGCAGGGGCTACTCTTTGTTGCTGTGCGCGGGCTTCTCATTGCGTTGGCTTCTCTTGTTGCAGAGCATGGGCTCTAGGCGCGCGGGCTGCAGTAGTTGTGGTGTGCAGGCTCAGTTGCTCTGCAGCATGTGGGATCTTCCCGGACCAGGGCTCGATCCCATGTACCCCGCATTGGCAGGCAGATTCTTAACCACTGCGCCACCAGGGAAGTCCACAGTTGTGGTTTCTAATGTAAAGAAACTCCCATGCTTAACTTATTCAAACAACTTCATCACCTTAATCAGTTGTCACAGAAATTAAAGTTAAAGGAGCTTTATTTGTGAATCCAGGATTTATAGGATACTTTAGTATGTTTTATGTCTATTATATTTTCCTTTTACAGTCAATATTCTCAGCTCCTTAATTTTAATTAATACTTACTAGTAAATATTCTATTTCAAATGAGGGAATGCATAGGAAAAAGACTCACTCCCAATGTTTTGTCATTGTTATTTCAGACCAAAACCTCCTGCGACTGAGCACAACCATGGTGCATCCGGATTCTCCTCAGAAGTGAGACTTTCCAAAGGACCAATGACTCTTTTCCTCATGCCCTTTCAGTTTTTCCTGCTCCGTAGCTATGTCTCGATCTCGCCATGCAAGGCCTTCCAAATTAGTCAGGAGGGAAGATTTAAACAAAAAGAAAAACAGCCAACTGAAGAAGGGATCTAAGCCAGCCAACAAAAATGTGGCGACAGTCAAGACTGTGAGCCCTGGAAAATTAAAGCAATTAATTCAAGAAAGAGGTGTTAAGAGAAAAACAGAACCCAAACTGCCTATGCCAGTCAGAAGCCTTCTGACAAGAGCTGGAGCAGCACGAATGAATTTGGATAGGACTGAGGTTCTTTTTCAGAACCCAGAGTCCTTAACTTGCAATGGGTTTACAATGGCTCTCCGAAGCACCTCTCTTAGCAGACGACTCTCCCAACCCCCAGCGGTCATAGCCAAACCCAAGAAAGTTTCACCGCCTAAGAATCTAGGAAAGCAACATGAGTGTGATTATAAGGTACTTACTGACATGGGAGTAAAGCACTCAGAAAGTGATTCAGTCCCAGTGCAAGACCCCTCAATCCCTCCTGATATAAAGAATCTAATTGGCATACAAAATGCAACATTAACAAAAAACGAGAGCCAAGAGACAACCCAGTCTTGGTCCCAAAGTGTGGAGGATTCCAAAATAAATTACTCTACTCATAGTGGCCCTGCAGCAGAGGTTCTTTCTGGGTCATTGGAAGGGACACGTGGTGGTGAAGGACTATTCTCTAGAGAGACATTGAATGATATTATTGATTCCCCTAGAATGTTTGCTCAGGACACTTTCTGTGTTCCTTTGCTCCAAAAAGCAGCCCTCAGGGTTACCTCTGAAGGAAACCCCAGCATTCAGTTAGAAGATTTGGGTTCACGAGTAGAATCTCTTAAGCTATCTGATTCTTACCTGGATCCCATCAAAAGTGAACATGATTGCTGCCCCACCTCCAGCTTTAATAAGGTTGTACCTGAATTGGACCTTAGAAACTGTTTGTCTATTGGTGGGTCAATATATCCTACCTCATTAATACAACTCCTCTTGGCAGGTTCAGAACAAGAAACCCTTGGTGCTAAACCAGATCATCAAGAGGTACTCAAATCTACCCCAGATGAGCAGGAAGTTGCTGATACCACCCCTGTCCTAGGACAGGCCTTTAGTGCTGTCCCACATCAATGGGAAGTTCCTGGTGCTAACCCAGTTCATGGAGAGCCTCTGGGTCAGACCCCAGACCCACCAGAGATTCCTGGTGCTATTCCAGTCCAAGGAGAGGTCTTTGGTGCTATCTTAAATCAACAAGTCCTCGGTATGGTTGGTGGTACTGCCTCAGACCCCGATATCTTTCTTCCTGCTCCTCTTAACCCAATTGCTACCTGTAATGCTCTCCCAGAATGGCCTGAGCCCCAGAGCACTGTTTCATCTGGGCTTGAGGTCCAGGGCACTATGCAGATTTTGCCTTCGGGCTTAGGTCACACTCCTCAACCATCATCAAACTCAGAGATAAGTTCGGTACCTCCCGCAATGGCTATAAACAATATAGAAAATAAGAAGAAGGTTCATATAAGCTTTCTGCCAACTAACACTCAGGGGTTCACAATAGCCCCTGAGAGAGGACTCCACCATGCTTCACAGGGCATTGTCCGCCTCTCCCAGGCCAGTCCCAGCAAATTGGAAGGAGAGAGCTCCCAGATCAGTGCCACCAGCATGGTTGACATCAACACCACAGTGGTGTCTAGGCCAGTGTCACTTGTCAGTACCTCCTCTTCTCCTTCCTACACAACTTTGCTACCTACTTTGGAAAAGAAGAAACGAAAGCGATGTGGGGTCTGTGAGCCCTGCCAGCAGAAGACCAATTGTGGTGAATGTACCTACTGCAAGAATAGAAAGAACAGCCATCAGATCTGTAAGAAGAGGAAATGTGAGGAACTGAAAAAGAAGCCATCCATCATTGTGCCTTTGGAGGTAAGTAAATACCCAAGGGGCTGGGGACACCTGTGAGACTTAGTAGTGTGATTTGTGTGGAGACACTTTGCTTCTGTATTACATCCTTTTGCTTTGGTAAAATGTTGCTTTAAGTTGCCTATAGGAATTTGTGGACCTACCTGAAGTACGTCTTGGGCACTGAGTGATGCATTAGCTTATTTTTAGAATTTGTCTCAGAAAACTAGAACATAAACATTTTCCATTATAAGTTTTGATGGAGAATAGGGAAATTGTATGAAATGTGGTTTTGGAAAGATTTCCACTGTGCCTCATTTTGGCCAGTTGTGTGTCTTTTTTTGGGAGTTACAGATTTAAAAATTAGGAGCACAAAGTCACTAACTGTCCTGCAGCCTGAGAAACCAGAGGAATTAAACTTCTTTTCTTTTGAAAGAATAAAACTGTCTCTATCTTTAATCTTAAAACTTTGCCTTGGAGGTATAGTAATGATAAAGCTTTCGTCTCAACTTCTGGCTTGTGATTTTCACCTGCTCACAGGATTGTTGAGATTCAATGGTAATCAGAAGTTGAAAATGGTTTTTAAACTCCAAAGTGACATACAAACATTTGTACTTATTATTACAGTTATGAAACTAAGGTAGTAAAAATATTGGTTGCCTTAGACTTTGTTTAAAGGATTTTATGGAGGTTGGTTAATACTCAAACTTGCTTTAATTAAAGCAAACTTGCTTTAATTAAAATACCTGTCAGCTATGGTGTTTTATGATTTTTAGATTACTCACTTGAAGTTATATTTATTTTGAGTCTACTATGAATATGGGTGTAGTAGAATAGATTAATTTAAAATATTATGAACTTAATTTCAGTCAACCTTTTTTCTATTTCATTCTGGACTTAAATTATGTCCAAAAATGCTGACTTCCTATTTGACTGACACATTGCAAATAAGAGATCAGACATTTAGCCAATCATGTATTGATAGCATTTAATATTTCTAAAATATTTTGTTATTATAAATCTTACTGCAATGAACTATCTTCTTTACTCAAGTCACTTCACACGTGTGGGAGTAGATCAAAATGTGGCCAGTAACTTAATAGTCTACATACTTACATCTAAAACACTTAGTAGCAATATTTTTATAACAAGAGTGATCTCCCTGATAAGCTCCTGATTTGTAACATTGCCAATAGACATTGTTGTCCATTGTTGCCAAAGGTACTCTATCTCTAATAGGTATAAACAAGTTTGTTCTCTTCTTTTTTTTTTTTCGGTACGCGGGCCTCTCACTGTTGTGGCCTCTCCCATTGCGGAGCACAGGCTCCGGTCACGCAGGCTCAGCGGCCATGGCTCACAGGCCCAGCTGCTCCGCGGCATGTGGGATCTTCCCGGACTGGGGCACGAACCTGTGTCCCCTGCATCGGCAGGCAGACTCTCAACCACTGCGCCACCAGGGAAGCCCTGTTCTCTTCTTTTCTAAACTGGCTCCTCCTCTTGCATTACATTTTTGGTTAACAGCTTACTGTCTACACGGTCACCCAAAATGGAAAATTCAGTCATGTTTAATGCCTTTCACTCTTGTAGTATCTCTTGTTCTACAACATCAGAGCACTTCTATCTCTCCATTTTCTTGGCTCCAGCTGTAGTTGAGCCTTTATCTCATACCGGGACAATTTCAGTGTCATCTTTATTATCAGCAAGTATTTATTGCACTTCTACTCCGGGTTGAGGGCACCAGCTATTTGGGAAGTCAGGATGTTGAACAACAATTCTCCTTAGGTACAGTTCAAGTTTTCTTTCTATAACCCTGTTTCTCCTAGTTTAATACATTTAGTGCTCTTCTGTATATGTAATTTATCTCACTCAAAACAAAAGAAAATAGAGCAAAGTTTTCAGTGCCTTCCAGTTGTAGATGAAGCCTAGCTTTCTTAGCATGGAATACCAAGATTTTAAAAATATATATTTATTTATTATTTTTTGGATGTGTTGGGTCTTGCAGCACGTGGGCTTCTCTCTAGTTGTGGCGTGCAGGTTTTCTGTCTCTAGCTGTGGCATGTGGGCTCCAGAGGGTGTGGGCTCTGTAGTTTGCAGCACGTGGGCTCTCTAGTTTAGGCACGCAGGCTCAGTAGTTGTGGCATGTGGGCTTATTTGCCCCGCAGCATGTGGGATCCTAGTTCCCCGACCAGGTATCAAACCTGGGTCCCCTGCATTGGAAGGCGGATTCTTTATCACTGGACCACTGGTGATGTGGGAAGGTGCCAATATTCAAGATCTTGGCATGACTGATCTCCTCTGTCTTGTTTGCTGTCACTTCTCACATTATACTTGAAGTTTCAGCTGTATCCAGCTACTTATATATCCCCAAGCTCACCGTGCATGATCCTGCCTCAGTGTCCTTGCTCATGGTACATATTCTTCCTTTCCCTATCTGACAAGACTCCACCCATTCACTCACCCCTCCCTGTGCCTCACCTGTATCTGTGCATGTTCCCCCGGTTTCATTCCAGGGGACTTTGTTTTTCTAGTGCCTATCTAGCCTTGGTACAGTGATAGGTGCTAAATAAACACTTGTTAGTTAAATGAAAAGAATATATTTGTAACTCAAATAATCAGGTTTAGAAATTTAGATGTTGGCATGTGGTTTATTTCTGTAAACTTGCTCTGGCAAGCAAGTGTGACTACTGTTGTCAAGGTCCATCCGTGTGAGAAAAACCAGTATTTGTTAATGAATGAATGAATACCTTGGCTGTAGCTCACAATCTCCTAAGCAGCACATTCTTTATTAGAAACAAAACAAAAAACTCTTTTATTTTGACATGTCAGTTTTATAGAAATATTGCAAGAGTAGTATCGAGAATTTGGTTTATCTTTTAGCCAAATGATAATATTTTATCATATTACTTTATATCTCTTTTTAGCTCCTCCCCATGTGTATATTTTTTTCTGAATCAACTGAGAGTAAGGTTTTCATAGACATGATATCCCTTTATCCTTGCATACTAGAGAATATATTTCCTAAAAACAAGGATATTCTCTCCTATTATCAAAATTAGCAAGTTAACATTGAACCATTATTATTTAGCCCACAGACTTTATTCATATTTTGCCTATAAGAAAATATCCTTTTGACCTCCTTTAATTTGGAATAGTTCCTCAAACTTTTAAAACAACTTTACTGAGGTATAATTGACATATAATAAACTGCACGTACTTAAAGAGTAGTTTGGTAAGTCTGACACACGTATACACTGTGTGAACATTACCACAGTCAGAATTCATTACTCCCCCAAATTTCTTTGTACCCCTTCATAGTCCCTTCTCTCCTACCTGCACCCTTTCTCCTCAGGAAAACACTCTTTCTGTCACTATACATTAGTTTGCATTTTCTAGAGTTTGATATAAATGGAATCATATAATATGTACTTTTTGTGTGTATGTGTGTGCACTGAGTGATGCATTAGCTTATTTTTAGAATTTGTCTCAGAAAATTAGAACATAAACATTTTCCATTATAAGTTTTGATGGAGAGTAGGGAAATTGTATGAAATGTGGTTTTGAAAAAATTTCCACTGTGCCTCATTTTGGCTAGTTGTGTGTCTTTTTTTGGGAGTTACAGATTTAAAAATTAGGAGCACAAAGTCACTAACTGTCCTGCAGCCTGAGAAACCAGAGGAATTAAACTTCTTTTCTTTTGAAAGAATAAAACTGCCTCTATCTTTAATCATTACATTAGTTTGCATTTTCTAGAGTTTGATATAAATGGAATCATATAATATGTACTTTTTTTTTTTTGGTTTAGAATAGTTCCTCAACATTTGTTTTTAATGACATTGCTTCTTTTGCAAAGTGCAGATTACTTATTTTGTCCCTCACTTTGGGTTTGTCTAGTGCTTCCTCATGACTAGATTTGGATTATACATTTTTGTATGAATACCTTCTTACAGGAGGGACGTAATGTCCATTTGTCCGACTATTCATGATCTTAATTTTGATCACTTGGTTAAAGGTAGTGTCTTCCAGATTTCTCCATTGTAAAATCAGTATTTTTCACTTTGTATTTAATAAATATCTTACAGAGAGATCAAGACATGTAAATATACTGCTATCCCTCAAACTTTCACTCCCCAATTTTAATGTTCATCAGTGATTTTTGCCTGATAGTTGCCAAATTGTGGTTCTGTTTCCATTGTTTCTTCTAAATCTGTTAATTAGTTTTAAACTCCAAAGAAGAGCTTTTTCTTCTTGTTTGTTTCAGTGTGAACCTGTAGATTTTTGTTATATTCAGTAAGTTACACTCCTTTATTATCATTACTTATTTTGTTGCTCAAATTTCCCCAAATCTGGCCAGGGAGCACCTTCAACCATTGTTTGAATAATTCTTTATTTTCTGGGACAAGTGTTCTAAGGTTTTCTATTTTCCATCCTGCCCCAGACCAGATGACCAGCTGTTTATCCAAGGAAACTTGGTTCTTTTTGGTGGAGAATGATACTTAGAAACCAAGATCTTGTTAATAGGTATTATCGTTGTTGCTGAAATGTCAGTGGTGTGTTCAAAAGTTAGAATATGCATATGTTGAATTAGTTCTCTCTCTCTCTCTCTCTAACACACACACACACACACACACACACACACACACACACACACACACACACCACCCTAATGCTTCAATGTAGTTATGTTGTTCATTTGAAATACAATTTTAATTATTTGTTTATTTTCTATTTCAAAGGTCCCCTATAGTTGATGATATTCATATTCTCTTGCTTTCCCCCTCCCCTAAAAGATCGCCCTTGCCCCTGACAAAGCTGATTCTGAAGAATGTATTGTGTTGTCCTTATACTGAACTCTGACAGTAGAGAGACTTACGCATCCAACAATGCGTGGAGAGGCAGAGGAGAACATAGGGAACACTTCTCTGAGGAATTTCATTCTGAGCGAGCAAGGAACAGTTGTACACTCATTTGTTTCTGTCTTCTTTTGCTTAATATTATGTTTATAAGATTTGCCAATAATGTTGCTTATAATTGTTCATTCTTGTTGCAGTGTAGTACTCCATTGTATGTATATATCACAATACCTGTATCCATTCTATTGTTAATGGGAAGTGAAATGTTACAGTACAGAACAGAACAGTAGAATGAGCATAGCAGTACTACTATGGATTTTTTTGGGGCGGGGGGTTGTGGGCTGGCCACGCAGCTTGTGGGATCTTAGTTTCCCCACCAGGGATCAAACTTGCCCCCTGCAGTGGAAGCACAGAGTCCTAACCACTGGACCACCAGAGAATTCCCTGGACACGTTTTTTTTTTCTATGTGGAAGTCTCTATAGTATTTTTTTTTAACGGAACTTTTAATTTATTTATTTATGGCTGCGTTGGGTCTTTGTTGCTGTGCGTGGGCTTTCTTTAGTTGCGGCAAGCGGGATCTACTCTTGCGGTGGGCGGGCTTCTCATTGCAGTGGCTTCTCTTGTTGTGGCGCACGGGCTCTTAGCACGCGGCCTTCAGTAGTTGTGGCACAGCAGGCTCAGTAGTTGTGGCGCACCGGCTTAGTTGCTCCGTGACATGTGGGATCTTCTCGGACCAGGGCTTGAAGCTGTGTCCCCTGCATTGCAGGGGGATTCTTAACCACTGCGCCACCAGGGAAGCCCCCTGGACATTTTTATAAAAGTCTTTTGGTGACTATATGCATGCATTCTGTTGAGTGTATTTCTAGGAGTGGAATTTCTGGGTCATAGAATATGTGTATGCTTAGCTTCCATAAATATAACCAAACTGCTGTGATTGTTCCAATTAAGACTCTCATCAGTAGTGTATGAAAGTTCCACTTGCTCCACATCCTTGCCAACACCGGATATTTTCTGTCTTTTTAAAAAAATATTTATTTTCTTTATTTTTTTGGCTGCATTGGGTCTTTGTTGCGGCATGTGTGCTTCTCTCTAGTTGCAGTGCACGGGCTTTCTCTAGTTGCCGCAGCAAGCCCTGCTCTTCATTGTGATGCGTGAGCTTCTCACTCCGGGGGCTTCTCTTGTTGTGGAGCACGGGCTCTAGGTGTGCAGGCTTCAGTAGTTGCAGCACGTGGGCTCAGTAGTTGTGGTTCGTGGGCTCTAGAGCGCAGGCTCAGTAGTTGTGGCACACAGGCTTACTTGCTCTGTGACATGTGGGATCTTCCTGGAGTAGGGCTCGAACCTGTATCCCCTGCATTGGCAGGCAGATTCTTAACCACTGTGCCACCAGGGAAGTCCCAATTGTGCTTTATAATGAACAGAAATTCTTAACTTTAATGTAGTCCAGTTTACCAATCCTCTCCTTTACGATAACTTTTTATTTCCTGTTTAAGAAAATTTATTTGGACTTCCCTGGTGGCACAGTGGTTAAGAATCCGCGTGCCAGTGCAGGGGACACGGGTTCAAGCCCTGGTCCGGGAAGATCCCACATGCTTCGGAGTAACTAAGCCTGTGCGCCACAAATATTGAGCCTGCGTGCCACAACTACTGAAGCCCGTGCACCTAGAGCCCGTGCTCTGCAACAAGAGAAGCCACCGCAGTGAGGGGCCATAGCACCAGAAGGAAGAGTAGGCCCCTGCTCGCTACAACTAGAGAAAGCCCGCGCGCAGCAATAAAGACCCAACGCAGCAAAAATAAAATATAAAATGAATAAATAAATTCTTTAAAAAAGAGAAAATTTTGTCTGTTTTTTGCAAATTCCAAGGTCATGAAGATGTTCTTTTTTGTTTTCTTCTTAAAAAGTTACTTTTTAAAACCTTTCACATTTAGATGTACAAACTGGAATTGACTTTTGTGTATCACATGAGATAGGAGTCAAGATTCATTCTTTTTCATAGGGATATCTACTTGACCAGCACCATTACTGAAATGACTATCCTTTCCCCACTACAACATCAACTTTGTCACAAATCAAGTGATTGATTAGTTCTCAATCTGTTTCTAGACTGTTTCATTGGCCTTTTGTCTATTTTTCTGTCTGAACTCTCATTACTAGGCTTTACAACTAGTCTTGCTAACTGGTAGTATAAGTCCTTCAGTTTTGTTTTCAATATTTATTTGGGCTATTTTTTTTGTTCTTTGTATTTTCATCAAAAAAATTTTTTTTAATATGTGTATTTATTTATTTATTTGGCCGCACTGGGTCTTAGTTGCCGCGTGTGTGGGGGATCTTTGTTGCTGCATGCGGAGTCTTTTTTTTTTTTAAATAAATTTGTTCATTTTATTTATTTATTTATTTATTTTGCGGTACGCGGGCCCCTCACCGCCGCGGCCTCTCCTGACGCGGAGCTCAGGCTCCGGACGCGCATGCCCAGCGGCCATGGCCCACGGGCCCAGCCGTTCTGCGGCACGCAGGACCCTCCCGGACCGGGGCACGAACCTGCGCCCCCCGCCTCGGCAGACAGACCCCCAACCACTGCGCCACCAGGGAAGCCCTATTTATTTATTTTTGGCTGTGTTGGGTCTTCGTTGCTGCGCGCAGGCTTTCTCTAGCTGCGGAGAGCAGGGGTTACTCTTCGTTGTGGTGCATGGGCTTCTCATTGTGGTGGCTTCTCTTGTTGTAGAGCATGGACTCTAGGCACACAGGCTTCTGCAGTTGTGGTGCACAGGCCTAACTGCTCCGCGGCATGTGGGATCTTCCCGAACCAGGGCTCGAATCCGTGTCCCCTGCATTGGCAGGCAGATTCCTAACCACTGTGCCACCAGGGAAGCCCGCGGAGTCTTTTTAGCTGTGGCATGCAAACTCTTAGTTGTGGCATGCAAACTCTTAGTTGTGGCATGTGGGATCCAACTCCCTGACCAGGGATCGAACCCAGGCCCCCTGCATTGGGAGTTCGGAGTCTTAGCCACAGGACCACAAGGGAAATCCCTTAATCAAAATTTTTGAATCAGCTCGTAAATGTCCACCAAAAACCCTGTTGGAGTTTTTATTGTTTGTGTTGAATCTATACATCAGTTTGCAGTCAATTGCTCTACCACTGAGCTATACCCCCTCTCATCAGTTTGAAGAGATTGACATTTTTTTTTTTTTTTTTTTTTTTTGCGGTATGCGGGCCTCTCACTGTTGTGGCCTCTCCCGTTGCGGAGCACAGGCTCCCGACGCGCAGGCTCAGCGGCCATGGCTCACGGGCCCAGCCTCTCCGCGACATGCGGGATCTTCCCGGACCGGGGCACGAATCCGTGTCCCCTGCATCGGCAGGCGGACTCTCAACCACTGCGCCACCAGGGAAGCCCCGAGATTGACATTTTTACAATATTGAATCTTCCAGTTCATGACCATACATAGTATCTTTATTTATGACTTACTTTCTTTCAATAACATTTTGTAGCTTTCAATATAGAGTTATTTAGTTTGTTTTATTTTTAGGTATTTGATATAAAAAAATTTTGGTATTTATTTTACACACATCAATGATTGAAGCCCACTTACTTTGATAAGTAAGAATATTGGTAAGCAAATATATTTCATGTATTTGTTCCTCACATCAGAATTATTTTACTTATTATTGAGAGTTGGAGTGAGAAAGAGAAAATACATTTACAGTTTTTAAATGTTAATATTTTTATTATTAGAATTTTTGTTTTATTATTTATTTATAATAATATATATATTAATTTATGTATTTTGGCTTCGTTGGGTCTTCGTTGCTGTGCGCAGGCTTTCTCTAGTTGCAGCAAGCGGGGGCCACTCTTCCTTCCAGTGCGTGGGCTTCCCATTGCAGTGGCCTTCCCCTCTGCAGAGCACGAGCTCTAGGCACCTGGGCTCCAGTAGCCATGGCACGCGGGCTCAGCAGCCGTGGCTCACGGGCCCAGTTGCTCCGCGGCATGTGGGATCCCCCGGACCAGGGCTCGAACCCGTGTCCCCTGAATCGGCAGGCAGACTCCCAACCACTGCGCCACCATGGAAGCCCTATAATAATATTTTATTATATGAAACAAATGTACATTTTAAAAACAGAACTGTTAGAATTTTTTTCTTCTAAAATATACTTAGCCCCCAAAGGCATATGCCATTTCTCAGAATGTTAACTACTAATGTCTGGGAAAAGTAAAAACAATTTTGATCTACTCTTTTTTTTGATCATAGATTATATTTTTGTCTCCCAATTGTTTCTTTTAATTGAACAACAAGGTGATTAGATAGTCTTCCCAGTGATCTCTTTGGCCAAGAGATAAAGTGTTATTTTTTGCCAAGTTTAGTTCAGGTTAGTGTTCTCCATATTCAGAAATACAGTTAATTAAAACCATTAACTTTATAACTCATAGTCATCTAGGAATTTGCTCCTGGCTAGGTATTCCTCATTTTGCATTTGTAATTTAGCATACTGAGACATATGCATTATTCTATTTATTGAATAGTGAGTGATGTTAAAAGGCGGGGGAGAGGTGCTTTTTAGGGACTTAAAGGGTAGGTGCTTTGGCCAGGCTACACTTTCACACACTTTTTAGTATGTTCAAAAACAACAACGACAACAAAACACAGTTGTTTGTAGATATGCTTCTGAGGGCAGTGTTTTGAATTATATATCTATAGCTTGATGATTTGGTATAGTATCACACATTTAAGTAATATGAATTGAATGACTAAGCAGTTTGTGAGTTGGTTGCCAAAGTGAAATAGTCTCTTAATATTTACTCCAATTAATCTTTTTTGTTTCTTGGGTTTTTTTGTTTGTTTTTGTTTTGCCATGCCAGGCAGCTTGTGGGATTTTAGTTCCCCGACTAGGGATTGAACTTGAGCCATGGCAGTGAAAGCTCCATGTGCTAACCATTGGACAACCAGGGAATTCCCTACTCCAGTTAATATTGATTTTTTTCCCTCCAAATATTAAAGGGTTATTATATGCTTGGTTACATTAATAGCAGTATATTAGATAACACTGTAAAATGTGCTATTTATTACCATGCTACCATCTTAGCTAATAGAAATTACACCTGGGAAAATAGCAATACCTATATAGTTTGTGCTTGAAAAGCTAAAAGTTAAATAGTATTATATGATACAAATTGAACCACTGACTGTTCACTGTCCTGTGGATAGTGTGATAACAGTCTAGTTCCGGAGATGTCCCTTCAGAATTGGTTGACATACTTGTTTAATTTTATCCATTTTAGTGGGAGTTGCATGGGACAGGCCTCTTCTGGCCACTGCTTTTCTCAGTGTTTTCAAACAGCCAGATTTCATTTTGGCATATGTTATATATGGCATATGGAACAAATTTTTGCTACCAACTCTTGCAATTGAGGGCAGATGTTATATGTCCCTAAATGTGCCTTTAAGGAATCTCTTAGGATCACTACTGAGACTTCAGTAGCATACCTCACCACAGAGCTGACCATAGGAAAAAAAGCCTGTGGCGTCTAGGATTTTTGCATGTTTAGAATATGTATATATATGTATAACTGAACCATTTTGCTACACACCAAAAATGAATACAACATTGTAAATCAAGTATACTTCAAATAAATAAATAAATAAATAAAAAATAAACCCCAAGCATGCAAACAAAACCATGCTGATCTTGATTGATTATGACTGGTGGGTGTTAATTTCTGGAATCTTGTCAGTATGGTTCAAATCTTACCTTGCCATTTTGTGTAGACCATCTTATCCAGAAAGAAAAATGTGTGAAACTGACTTAACACCTTCATCTAGTATCAGTATAATCCAAGTTATACTATCATTTAATAGTGAGCACTATAGTTTGGTACATGTTTATTTTGCTACAGAGCTTATCTCCCCGTGTCTTTGTTGGTCAGCTTCTTGATATTTTTATTCCAGGGTAATATTTCAAGAGTTGATGGTTTCAAAGCTGCAAAAGTCATTCTCCCGGGCTTCCCTGGTGGCGCAGTGGTTGAGAGCCCTCCTGCCGATGCAGGGGACACGGGTTCGTGCCCCGGTCCGGGAAGATCCCACATGCCGCGGAGCGGCTGGGCCCGTGAGCCATGGCCACTGAGCCTGTGCGTCCGGAGCCTGTGCTCCGCAACGGGAGAGGCCACAACAGTGAGAGACCCGCGTACAGCAAAAAAAAAAAAAAGTCATTCTCCCTATAAAGTAGCCAGTCACTGTAGTACTATGATGGATGTGGCACTAGTGTAACCAGCTAGGAGAGAAGGTGGGATCACATATTTTTGTACTATTATCATATTAAAATAAGACACAGCTAGCAAATGAATCAAACTAATCTAAGCAATTCAGGTTATTACCTTGATAATGAGACTCAGTGCTCAAGTCATGATTATCCAGAAAGTTTTGGCTAATTATCTATCATCAGCTCTTCATGTCTGCTAGTAAGCAACAAGAGAAATCTTGCTCTTTTCTGGTTTATTTATGTCCTGTTAACACTGCTACAGTTTTTTAAAAAAAGGGCATGGTGAGAAAGCCGTGATTAGAAGTGAGATGTTTAAATTACTTCTAAAGCCCAAGCTCAGGCTATAGAGGGTGCTAGCACATCACAGGTGCTCAATACATGTTTGCTGAACAAATGATTCAATGAATGAATGAAATCTCATAAAAAATATAAGATTCAGCCTATCTCACATACTAATGTCTCTTAAAAAAAGAAAGTGCACTGTAAACCATTATATCCCATGTATACTTAATATATCATCTTAGCAGCTAGTACCTCAAAACATTTTTGGGTTTATTCTATATATGTCATTTTCAAGTACCAAGGATATTAGGATCATGGGATGTCTGTAGCAGAAATTCAAGTAAAGGACTTGAGAAAAAAGTTTATAGGAAGTACACAGTGCTTTAAAAATATGCTTAAAGGGCTTCCCTGGTGGCGCAGTGGTTGAGAGTCCGCCTGCCGATGCAGGGGACACGGGTTCGTGCCCCGGTCCGGGAAGATCCCACATGCCGCGGAGCAGATAGGCCCGTGAGCCATGGCCGCTGAGCCTGCGCGTCGGGAGCCTGTGCTCCGCAACGGGAGAGGCCACAACAGTGAGAGGCCCGCATACCACACACACACACACAAAAGCTTAAAAAGCAGCTGCTTGTGTTGTTTAAAATTACTGCCATGTCCATTTGTGATTATGAGTTATACCAAGATGCAAAGTTTGGACACCTCAAAGTTCTAAAGGGAAAAGGACCATGAAAGCTCAAAATGATGCTTTTTCTAATTGTAGATGGAGTTTAGAAAAACAATTCTAGAAGGATACATACCTACGAAACCAAACTGTTGGAAGTGTTTACCTCTGAGGACTAGAGTTTTTGGATGGAGGATGGGTGTATTAGAAAATAAGTGACTTTAAATTTTGCTTAAATTTTTATACATGGTTTGAATTTCTACATAAAGAGCTTGTGTTACTTTAAAAAGTAATAAAATCAAAACAGTGTAATTTGCATTTGGAAAGCTTAGAAGCAGGAAAAAGACAAACTTTAATTCTACTACCTAGATGCAACCACGATGAGTATATAGGCATATTTGCTTCCAGTGTTTTTTCTGCATTTATTTTTTAAAAGATTTTTTTGATGTGGACAATTTTTAGAGTCTTTATTTAATTTGTTACAATATTGCTTCAGTTTTATGTTTTGGTTTTTTGGCCCTGAGGTGTATGGGATCTTAGCTCCCCAACCAGGGATCGAACACTCACCTCCCTTCATTGGAAGGTGAAGTCTTAACCACTGGACCACCAGGGAGGTCCCTGCATTTAAAAAATAACATAGTTTTAAAATTTTTTCTTTTTGTTTCACTGGAAAGATGATGCTCAGTTGTAAACGTTAAAAGTATACAAATTGTGGGCTTCTTTGGTGGTGCAGTGGTTAAGAATCTGCCTGCCAATGTAGGGGACACAGGTTCAATCCCTGGTCTGGGAAGCTCCCACGTACCGTGGAGCAGCTAAGCCCATGTGCCACAACTACTGAGCCCTCATGCCACAACTACTGAAGCCCGGGCACCTAGAGCCCGTGCCACCACAATAAGAAGCCCACGCACTGCACGAAAAGTAGCACCTGCTCGCCGCAACTAAAGAAAGCCTGTGCAGCAACGAAGGCCCAATGCAGCCAAAAAAAAAAAAAAGTGTACAAATTGCTTTGTTACGATAAAACTAACCGTGTATACACACACACAGAAAAAAATAAATAACATCTTTAAAGTTGAATGAGGTAAAATTTTTTCTTCTTTTTTTCCTCAGTATATCATCAACATTTCCCTTGTAAGTAAAAATTTGTAAAGATTTAAAAAGTATGTGTATAATATTCCTTTGGGTAAACAAACATAACCTACTAAATTACTTTTCATGACTGGATGAATTATTTTGGGTCCCATTTCAAATTATGCTTTTTTTTTTTTTTTGGCTGCATTGGGTCTTAGTTGTGGCATGCGGGATCTTTTGTTGCAGCACGGGCTCTCTGTTGTGGTGTGTGGGCTTCTCTCTAGTTGTGGCGTGCGGGTTTTCTCTCTCTAGTTGTGGCACACAGGCTCCAGAGTGCGTGGGCCCTGTAGTTTGTGGCAGGCCAGCTCTAGTTGAGGCACAGGAGCTCAGTAGTTGTGGCATGCGGGCTTAGTTGCCCCACGACATGTGGGATCTTAGTTCCCTGACCAGGGATCCAACCTACATCCCCTGCATTGCAAGGAGGATTCTTTGCCACTGGACCACCAGCAAAGTCCCCTCAAACTATGTTCTTGACACTGGAATCTACTAGTCCTGTATTTCAAGCTAGAAGTATTAGCATAACCAAAAAATTTAGTATTTTGTTAATGATTTATTATTGCCTAATGGTTTCTAAATCTTTACCACTTTTGGAAACCTGAAGTTTGTAGTACAGGTAGGTTTTGGAAAGTCAGGTCCATTTCCTTCTCTCAAAAAGAGAAACTAAAGTTTCTTTTACCTTCTTTCCGGTAAACACATCTTCATGCCCTCTCAAAGATGGGGGTTGAGCCAGCATTTACGCATATCTCATTAGTGTAGCTAAATGACTGGACACTAGCCAGATCAGATTAGGTACTTGGTGTATTTTTAGCTACCATGGAAAAACCCAGAATTTTAAAGTTATTATATTAGTGCTTAAGTCCCACTAAATTTTCTACATGTTTTTTGGTTGCTAGACAAGAGTTCCTAAGACTAATTTGATCCTGGTTTAAATGATCTCAATGCTTATCTTTCATATGATGTTTCAAAAATCATAAAGTTAGAACTTCTACATCAGAGGTTTTTAATCTGGATGGGCTTCAGTGCTCTGTGATCCCATCCCCTCAAAATTATATGTAACATATTGGGTTTTTTTTGTTTTTTGGGGTTTTTTTGCGTTACGCGGACCTCTCACTGTTGTGGCCTCTCCCGTTGCGGAGCACAGGCTCCGGACGTGCAGGCTCAGCGGCCATGGCTCACGGGCCTAGCTGCTCCGCGGCATGTGGGATCCTCCCGGACCGGGGCACAAACCCGTGTCCCCTGCATCGGCAGGCGGACTCTCAACCACCGCGCCACCAGGGAAGCCCCATGTTTTTTGTTTTTTAACATATTGTTTTATATGCATTTTTCTGGAGAGATGGTCTTTACCTTTCATTAGATTTCACAGAAATATAAATCATGTCTCCTACTCCCCAAAGTAAAAACAAGTAAGGGGGTCACACCAATCTTTTAAGACTTTGAAGGAGTGAAATTGACAACTGTTACTCTGGTTAAGTTATACTAAGATCCTATATTCCCCCCATGTGGTCATCAGTGTGAGAATGGATCTATTTGTAACATTGTGATAGACCCCTGAAGCAGGGATGCCTGAGGAGCAGAAGTGATGTCTACAAAGGGTCTGGTAGAGTCCTTGCTACATAGTAGGTGCTTAATGTGGTGGTTACTGTTTTATCCTTGAAGAGATTTGCCTATTCATTTCATTACTTTCACCCATTTCCCTCTTGCTACCTGACTCACGTTACTTAGAGGAAAGTAACTAAAGTCCTCAGAATTAGCCAGTACACACCATTTCACAGGATCTGCAAATGGATTTTTCCTGCAAGAGCATTAGGATTATGAATGAATTGGTTTCACTGTTCCCATGTGATGCAGAATTATAGCTGTGGTTTCCGGCGAGACGATGCCACAGTTATTTTCTTGTCCTTGTATAATGAGAGGGTTTTGGTGTTTCTGCCATATTCTAGATATTTACACTACATAGCTCATTTTCGTATCATATTTCATATGGAACACCATTTTGTGGTGAGTTTTCTGTTAAAGGGCAAAAGTAGGATCAAGACAGGAGGACGTGGGAGGACAAGATATTGGAAGCCCACAGTTGATCCAAGCCATGGACTTTTGGAGGGAGCTGATCCAGTTTAGATTTAGAGAGAAAAGTGTGTGTGTGTGTGTGTGTGTGTGTGTGTGTGTGTGTTAGTTTCCTCCACACTTGCAGGAGTAAGTAACTTGTTTAGGAATTAACACAGAATTGCAGGGAGATTTGTCTACTAGGCAACATAAAATTAAATTACCTTCTTTATTCACCTACTTCCATTTTCTAGGGACATTTCTGGTACACTATGAGATGTCAAAACAAACAAAAATCAATAAAACAAGGAAAACAAAACAAAGTAGTGTTTAACTTATTTCTTTTAAAAAAGTCAGTAACCAGGGAACTTTGTCTTCATTGATAATTAAGTACATAAGATTTTAACAAAACTTAAACTTCTTTGACTTGCAGTGCAGGAAACTGGCAAAGGAAAGGAGAAAGGGAAAAAATGAACATTTATTGAGAGTCTACTATGGGCCAGACACTGTGCTAGAAGGCTTAATGTTACCATATTTGATCCTGACAGTGACCCATGAAGTGTAAGTATTAGGACTCTCATTTAGCAGACCAGGAAATGGAAACCCACATTAAAAAATGTATTAATTTCCCCTGGCTAGCAAGTAGTAGAGGCACTCTTTCTATTATGATAAAGGAGAATCAAACAATTTCTTCTTTTTAAAAAACTGAGATCTAATTCATGTATCATGAAATTCACTCTTTTGAAAGTATACAATAGTGCAATAGTGGTTTTATATATATATATATATATATTTTTTTTTTTTTTTTTGCCTGCAGAGCTTGCAGGATCTTAGTTCCCCAAACAGGCATCGAACCAGTGCCCCCTGCAGTGGAAGCACGGAGTCCTAACCACTGGACCGCCAAGGAATTCCCGGTCTTTAGTATATTTACAAAGTTGTGCAACCATTACCACAATCTAATTCTAGAACACGTTCATCACCCCAAAAAAGAAGCCCAGTATAATTAAGCAGTGACTCCCCATTCTTCTCTCCCTCAGCTCCTGGTAACCACTAATTCGCTTTTTGTCTTTATGGATTTGCCTATTCTGGGCATTTCATGTAAATGGAACCATACAATATTTGTATCTGGCTTCTTTTACTTTAGCATAATGTTTTCATCCATGTCATAGCATTTATCAGTACTTCGTTCCCTTTTATGGCTGAATAATATTTCATTGCATGAATAAACCACATTTTGTATAAACATTCATCAGTTGATGGACTTCTGAGTTGTTTCTACTTTTTGGCTACTATGAATAATGCATTTATGAACATTTGTGTACAGGTTTTTTTTGTGGACATGTGTTTTCAGTTATTACGGGTATATCCCTAGGATTGGAACTGCTGGGTCATATGGTAACTCTTTGTTTAACTTTAAGGAATTGCCAGACTGTTTTCCAAAGTAGCTGTACCATTTTAGATTCAACAATCCTCATCAAAACTTACTATCTGGGGCTTCCCTGGTGGCGCAATGGTTGAGAGTCCGCCTGCCGATGCAGGGGACATGGGTTCGTGCCCCGCTCCGGGAAGATCCCACATGCCACGGAGTGGCTAAGCCTGTGAGCCATGGCCACTGAGCTTGCACGTCCGGAGCCTGTGCTCTGCAACAGGAGAGGCCACAACAGTGAGAGGCCCGCGTACCGCAAAAAGAAAAACAAACCAAAAAAACTTATTATCTGATTTTCTGATTATTGCCTTCCTAGTCAGTGTGAAGTGGTATTCCAGGATGGTTTTGATTTGCATTTCTCTAATGATTAATGATATCAAGCATCTTATCATGTCCTTATTGACCATTTGTATATCTTTTTTGGAGAAGTATCTATTCAAGTCTGTCTTAGTCCATTTGGGCTGCTATAACAAAACACTGCAGACAGGGTGGCTTATAAACAACAGAAATTTATTGCTCATAGTTCTGGAGAAGGCACCAGCATGGTTGAATTCTGGTGAAGCCCACTTCCTGGTTCATGGTTTGTGCCTTCTCACTGTGTCCTCACATGGTGGAAGAGGCTAGGGAACTCTCTGGAGCTTCTTTTAGAAGGCACTAATCCCATTCATGAAGGTTCTACCCTCATGACTTAAGCATCTCCCAAAGGCCCCATCTTCTAATATTATATTGGGCTTTAGGATTTCAAAAAATGAATTTTGGGTGGACACAAACATTGTGTAGTGCCTGTCATTTGGTAGCCACCAAACAAATGTTGGTTGAATTAAATGATACTAGTCATAGATGTGGAACTGGTATATAGTAAACATTGATATCTGAAGGGGTTAATAACAACTATTATATACTGAGTACTCGCTAAGTGCCCGGTACTCTATTAAGCACTGACATGCTCATTATCTCATGTAATCCTTGTAATGATCCTATGAAACATACATTCTTCCCCCAATGTATAAAGTAAGACACTGAGGCTTAGACAGGCCAAGTAACTTGTCTAAGACTACACAGTTGATCTTGGATTAGAGCCCTTGGCTTTGATGGTAAGTGCTCATTTAAAGCACCATGTTCCTGGCAATTTCCTGGAGGTCCATTAGTTGGGACTCAACACTTCAGCTACCGAGGGCCAGGGTTCGATCCCTGGTCAGGGAACTAAAATCCCACAAGTGGCGTGGCATGGCCAAAATAATAAATAAATAAATAAAATTAACCACCATGTTTCTGAGCAAGGGGAAGAAGCCAAATATGAAGAACCTGGAGGATAGAGAGAAGTGGGACCAAAACGTGGACTGGTTAAGGATAGCCCTGCTAAGGTGATTGCTGCTATCTTTTAGACTTTTGAAACTTTGAAAGAAATGTTGTAATAGAATCTTATACTAGGTTCATTTTAACAAGGAAACTATATAGCACAGGAAACTATATAGCACTGTATAGCACAGGAAACTATATTCAGTATCTTGTAATAACCCATGATGGGAAAGAATCTGAAAAAGAATATATATATGTGCATATATACATGCAACTGAATCATTTTGCTGTACACCAGAAACTAACACACCAAAAAAAAGCTCCCTAGGGACTTCCCTGGAGGTCCAGTGGTTAAGACTCCATGCTCCCAATGCAGGGGGCACAGGGTCGATCCCTGGCGGGTGAACTAAGATCTTACATGCCACACGGCACAGCCAAAAAAAAAAAAGAAAGAAACTAACACAACATTGTAAGTCAACTATACTTCAATAAAAATTAAAAGAAAAAAGAATCTTTTCTTTTTTTATTATTATTTTTTTTTTTGCGGTACGCGGGCCTCTCACTGTTGTGGCCTCTCCCATTGCGGAGCACAGGCTCCGGACGCGCAGGCTCAGCGGCCATGGCTCACGGGCCCAGCCGCTCCGCGGCATGTGGGATCTTCCCAGACCGGGGCACGAACCCATGTCCCCTGCATCGGCAGGCGGACTCTCAACCACTGCACCACCAGGGAAGCCCTTAAATGAGTTTTAATTGCTTAATAGCTTGTTTATTTGTGCATGTTCATGTGACAGCCATCATTCTCCGTTGCTGTAGTGGAACCACCTGCAAGTCAGCTGCCATACCAGAAGCTTTTTTCATAGCCATTACAGCATTTAACCCTAAAGTCAGCTTTGTCCCTCACTGAGTCTATGGGGGGTTAACTTACTCCGGGTCCCATAGTTAATAAGCATCATTGGGATTTGGATCCCACCAAGGACATACTGATCTTGTATAAGATCATATTTTGATATTGTTTGATGTAACATCTTAAGGTGGACAAGCCATGAGGAAATAATACTTTCTTTTCAAAAAATCTAAATTAATTTTCATTTATCACATACATAGTTATGATTAAGAGAATTGTTAGGTATAGTGGTCCTTCATCCCCACCACCCCCTCCCCAAACCCACTAATGTTTCATTTATGATGATGATTAGCAAAAGTAGCCTTATAAAAATATGGTATATATTCATGAAGTTGGACACAATCACAGCATCAGTGAATGCAGTTTGACTTATTCTCAAATGATGTGCATGAAAGAACTGTTGTTATGAGCAAGGAAAATATCGATTCACAGTTTATAAATATCTAGTAAAAACATTAAGAACCATTTATTTTAAACAGCAAGAGCTAATGTACACTTTGAATAAGTGTTTGGAACTCAGGTAAATCAAACAGATTTGGGGGAAAATTGCATTTTCTTAACTAGTCATTAAGAGTATCTATGGAAACGCCATTATAATCGTTTAGGCTAAAACATTCCTGATAAAGATAGGCAAGTTTTTCATTCAAATCTGCACAGTTAACACGGGTATAACCTTGAGCTCCATACTTGTTGATTTCTAAGGTGGACTGTGGGGAAAATAACTTTTTTGTTTTCTTGCTCCGACAAATATATCTCCTCTTGATCCCACAAGTTATTCCTAAAGGGCTTTACAGTGCAAAAGCTCAAAATGATCCCCTCAGACAATGAAATGGTAATCTCAAGTTAGAAGAAATGTCTCTAGGACTTCGCTGGAGGTCCAGTGGTTAAGACTCTATGCTTCCACTGCAGGCGGCACGGGTCCCATCCCTGGTCAACCCCTGGTTGGGGAACTAAGATCCCACATGATCTGCGGCCAAAAAAAAAAGTCTCTAGTAAGAATATCAAGGACTGTTTATTTATTTTAGTTTAAACAAGAGCTAATGTACCCACTGAATAAGTATTTGGATATCAAGAAAGTCAAACAGACTTTAGAAAAAATTAATTTTAGGCATTCTATAATTATAAATATTGTGGGCTTCATGTCAAGTTTTTTGTTTTTTCTCTCTACCTGAGTTAAGCTCAATGGAAAAGTTATTCATTGTCAGAGATTCCACAGGTGTTAGGCAGTGCCTCGAATATAGCTGGTGTTCTCTGTTCTATTTCTGGAATGAACAAAAGAAGGGCATCCCTTTCTCCGAACATCAGAAGCATCTCTCCAGTACAACCAGAGTTACCCAGCTGAAAGAGTAACATTTCTTGGCAGGCAAATCTTGCTTCTCCATAGATTGTGTGGGACTCGAGTAAATTAGTTCAAAAACTAAAGAGGTTAACCCTTCCTGAGTAACTGATCTCATCTCAACAAAAACCTACATACACTTATTCTCAAAATATTGCTTTACTCTGATATTAGGAGACTTAGTTACATGAGAGTTTTTTCTAGCTAAAATACAAAGGTTTCAGACCTAGGATAAACCAGTCACCTCTCCTTAGTTCTCTTGAAAAGGTAGCTGTTTGTGATGAACAACTTAGCAGGGGTATCGTTGTCTTTTGAAAGGACCAATTATGGAAAGTTGAAGGATGGAACAGAAACATTTCAAACCAGAATGGTAGAGAATTAAGGCTGATTACATCTCTTCATATGCATTCTCAATGACCCGCATTAATGCCCATGTTGTAGCTATCTATTTATATGCATTTCTCCCTATAGTGTGACTGTCAATAGTCACAGTGCTCCCAGTGTCCTTGTATATGTTTTTACCTCCATCTGGGGCGCATACTTTTCTTCTGTCCCTCTATGTTTAACCAACTCCTACTTACAGTGGAAATAAATGTCAGTTCCTCTGGGAAGCCTTCTCTGGACTTGCATAGATTTCTGGGCTCATCCCTTTTCTATACTACTTCATAATAATTATCTGTTTCTGTCTCTCCTGAGATGGTACGGTCCAGTGGGGAGTGGGGAGCCC
Organism: Phocoena phocoena; assembly: GCF_963924675.1. Lineage (NCBI taxonomy): Eukaryota > Metazoa > Chordata > Mammalia > Artiodactyla > Phocoenidae > Phocoena > Phocoena phocoena. The sequence goes on along the minus strand of NC_089234.1, from coordinate 63,570,676 downwards.
AGCACCATGTCTGCATATTGAAAGTGCCCAACACTTGTTTTAAAACAACACTATTGTTTTAAGTTTTTGGTTATTAAATGGGGGAATTTCATTGTAAAAACATGAATTAACAAATTGGCTTGATTTTGCTAAACTTAGGTGACACGTAGGTCTAACTTTCTCTGAAAGAAGTTTTATGTGTGTAAATGCTTTGAGCTTCTCAGTGAAACAAGACAGTTTTAGGATTTTGCTATTAGATCAAAAACTGAGGGTATTGGACTTCCCTGGTGGCGCAGTGGTTAAGAATCTGCCTGCCATTGCAGGGGACACGGGTTCGAGCCCTGGTCCGGGAAGATCCCACATGCCGCGGAACAACTAAGCCTGTGTACCACAGTGACTGAGCCTGCGCTCTAGAGCCTGGGAGCCACAACTACTGAGCCCGCCGCCTAGAGCCCATGCTCTGCAGTAAGAGAAGCCACCACAATGAGACGCCCGCGCACCACAACGAAGAGTAGCCCCCACTCGCCGCAATGAGAGAAAGCCTGCGTGCAGCAACGAAGACCCAATGCAGCCAAAAATAAATAATAAATAAATAAAACACAAAAAACTGAGGGTACAATGCTCTCTAGAGTCAGCTCTCTTGCATGAATAACATAGAGAAGGAGCCCGAAGGTACAGAACTTCCTTTAAAAAAAAAAAAGAATAACATTAATTATAAAATACACAGGACAGACTAGGAATAATAAGAAGCATTCAATATATCATTCACAAAAGGGGAAATATTTTCTAAATTGCAGCATCCTTTGTGATTTGTTTTTGACAAAAAGCCATAGATGCTGTTATTGGATTTCGCTGTTCAAATTATGGATCTAGACTGTAATAGAGGGAGTAGACTTGTCAGTTTCAAGTTAGTACTACGAATTGTTGAAAAGAAATTGGGGAGAGGTGATATTTTAGCCCCATTTAGTCTCTGGCATTATCTATGGTTCACCTCATTGTCAACTGTTCTCACCTGGCAGCTGCTGAAGATCACTGCTTGCTTACTTGTTCCTTAGTTCTTGCTATTGAAGAGCAGTTATTTTTACCAGCTGTAAGCAGGACTGCTAGAGAGAATGGAGTTGGATACTTGGTAGACCAGGCCCCTTAGAGGGAAAAAGCATTACTGCAGATAAGCCTCAGGGAAGGAAGTGGGGGAGGGAAGCCAGGGAAAGGCTGTGCCAGGGGATCGACTCAAATCACTCACGATTAAAAACTGAGATCTCCTGTGTTAACCTTTCAGGTTCCTATGTCTCACACGACATAAAATTAAACTAACTTTAAGATCTCCATTAGAATTGTTAAAGTATGAACCGCCTTTTTTTTTGTTATTCTTATTGATTGGAAGTTTACAAAAAGGTGGTACTTGGAATATCTTAACCAAGTATCACAGCGAAAGCTATGTCTCCAACAGTAAATAAGAGGAGACATATAGGAGGATTTCATGGGAGGCGAGAGTGTGGCTTATACTGGAAGGATTTTGTGCTGCGCAGGTATCAATTCTGAGGAATAGTAAATAACTCGAGATTAATTTAGAAGAAGACTCCTCCTAGGCAGTATTTGTGTGTCTAGTTTCTTGTGGGTGCAGAATTGCTTATGTTTAGAAAGAGAAGTAGGATTTTGAAATTATTCATAAATTTATCTCTGAGGGTACACAATGCTATCTTTTAAAAAATACACCTAGGGCTTCCCTGGTGGCGCAGTGGTTGAGAATCTGCCTGCCAATTAAGGGGGCACGGGTTCAAGCCTTGGTCCAGCGAGATCCCACATGTCACGGAGAAACTAAATCCGTGTGCCACAACTACTGAGCCGGCACTCTAGAGCCTGCGAGCCACAACTACTGAAGCCTGTGTGCCTAGAGCCTGTGCTCTGCAACAAGAGAAGCCACTGCAATGAGAAGCCTGCACACCGCAACAAAGAGTAGCCCCCGCTCGCTGCAACTAGAGAAAGCCCACACGAAGCAACGAAGACCCAACACAGCCAAAAATATATATTAATTAATTAATTTAAAAAATACTGGGGCTTCCCTGGTGGCGCAGTGGTTGAGAGTCTGCCTGCCGATGCAGGGGACGCGGGTTCGTGCCCTGGTCCGGGAAGATGCCACGTGCCGCGGAGCGGCTGGGCCCGTGAGCCATGGCCACTGGGCCTGCGCGTCCGGAGCCTGTGCTCCGCAACGGGAGAGGCCACTGCAGTGAGAGGCCCGTGTACCGCAAAAAAAAACCCACTAATCTTTGGACTTCCCTGTGGTCCAGTGGCTAAGATTCCTCGCTCCAGGCTCGGGTTCCATCCCTGGTCAGGGAACTAGATCCCACATGCCGCAACTAAAGATCCCACATGCCGCAACGCCCACGTGCCGCAAGTAGGACCCGGTGCAGCCAAATAAATAAATAAACAAATATTAGGAAAAAAATACTAATCTTCTTGAGTGGTTGTTGTAGCCTAAAAACGATGCATGTGAGGGGCTTTTTTGGGAAGTATTGTTGATTTACAGGATTATATTAGTTTCAGGTGTACAACATAGTGATTCAATATTTTTATAATTAAGGGTGTGGTTTTGAAGTATTTTTTGTTTTTGTTTTGTTTTTGGCCGCATCACACGGCATGTGGGATCTTAGTTCCTGACCAGGGACTGAACCCGTGCCCCCTGCAGTAGAAGCGTGGAGTCTTAACCACTGGACCGCCAAGGAAGTCCCTTTTTTTGTGTGTGAAGATGGTTCTTTTAAGGTTATTTTGGGATATTTGCCAATTCTATTGTTGAGTAATGAAGAGGAATTATAGAGAGAGCAATGTAAATGGTTAGATTCAGGCTCAAGTTCAGGTTTTAACTTGCTGTGTAACCTGAGCTAAGTAATTTTACCTCTTTGGACCTCAGTTTATCTATGACCTAAATTTTCTCTGATGTTCTTTTTTTAGCTCTGTAATCATGTGACTTTTAAGAGAAAAGAGATAGATCTCATTTTGTAATATTTGAAAAAACCTAACACAAAATTAAGTAACTCATGCAACTTAATAATGGTTCCTTGTAGGGAAAAACAAATAGATTTAAATGACAAAAATAAGTTCTGAATAGGTTGGACTACAACGCAATGTGTCTTAGTTTCTCAACTTGTCATTCATTCAACTGGATCTAGTTGTATGCATTTTGCCCTAAATAATAAGACAATGGAGGGCTTCCCTGGTGGCGCAGTGGTTGAGAGTCCGCCTGCCGATGCAGGGGACATGGGTTCGTGCCCCGGTCTGGGAAGATCCCACATGCCGCGGAGCAGATAGGCCCGTGAGCCATGGCCGCTAGGCCCGTGCGTCCGGAGCCTGTGCTCCGCAAAGGGAGAGGCCCCATCAGTGAGAGGCCCGCATACCGCAAAAAAAAAAAAAAAGAAGGATAATGGGAATGGCTCTCGACCTCCACTTTCTCTGCTAGTAATTTCTGATTATTTTCTCCATCAAAGTTCATGTCACCTAAGCCTTGAGCTGAGATGAACAAATCGCTAGGTATAGGATTTAGAACAGATGGTCACAACTAATTGATGTTACCAATCTACTCTGTGTTCAAACAAGTATAGATCTTCATGGTGTAGTATCAGTTGGATATTTGGAGTTAATGTTAGTTCTGGTCACTTCCATTAACCCCCATTTAGCTGGGATGAGCTTTGGCTTTATTATTAACTCATTTTACAGAACACTAAACATAGACCTTCGATGTTTGCTTAGGTTGCCAAGTGCGATGTTGTGTGGTTTCATGAGTATCCCATACAGTGAAAACGCCTGTCCATGGGGCTTTAAAAAATGGACCTCTCACCAGTGTGGATATTCAGTAGACCTAACACTCTGATCCTGATTTTATTTTATTGAGGCAAACATATGGATCACACAGGTAATAAAATGATTTAAAATATATAATTATATCTTTTTTATTTTTTCGCCACACGGCACATGGGATCATAGTTCCCCAACCAGGGATCAAACCCGCATCCTCTGCACTGGAAGCACGGAGTCTTAACCGCTTAACGGCCAGGGAAGTCCCCTATAATTATATCTTAATATATCATGGCCATTTTACTAAATTGTGAACAATCAACCTGGGAAAATGTTGATGCTTTTTAAAAATGTCATTCGGCTATTCAAGGGGAGAGGCATAACCTGTAATTGAAATGGAAGACACTTTAAGAAATGTAGGGCTACCCTTGTGTGCATTGCTGATGGGAATGTAAAATGGTAAAAAATAGTTTGGCTGCAGAAAATGGTTTGGTGGTTCCTCAAAAAATTAAACAGAGTTGTCATATGACCCAGCAATTCTACTCCCAGGTATATACTCAAATGAATTGAATGCAGGGACTCAAATAGATACCTGTATACCCATGTTCATAGCAGTATTATTCACAATAGTCAAAAGGGAGAAATGACCCAAAAGTGTATCAACAGAAGAATGGGTAACAAAATGTTGTTATTCAGCCTTAAAAAAGAATGAAATTCTTAATACATCTTACAACATGGATGAACCTTGAAAACATTATGCTAAGTGAAATAAGCCAGACGTAAAAGAACAAACATTGTGTGATACTACTTATATGAGGTACCTAGAGCAGGCAAATTTATAGACTCGGAAAGTAGAACAGAAGTGCGCACGGGAGCGGGAAGTTACTGTTTAATGAGTACAGAGTTTCTGTTTGGAATAATGAAAAAGTTCTGGAAATGTAAAGTGGTGATACTTGCACAACATTGTGGATATACTTAATGCTACTAAATTGTACACTTTAAAATGGTTAAAATGGAAAATTTTATGTTATGTATGTTTTACTACACACACAAAAATCTCCAAAGAGAAAGAAATGTAGGGTTAGAAGGTTTAGCACTCATTTTCAAATCTTGTATTTGGTCCTATTTTCCTACCCATTCATTTCACGGTTGCTTCATTCCCCACAGAGAGCTTCTTAGCGTGGGCTCAGTGTGCTTCATGTTGCCGTGGTGGACGTGGTTAGGTCAAAATCCACTGGTTTTGCTTGCTGCTTACATTTGTTAAAAATTTTGAAAGTGGGTGGGTGGGGGAGAGGTAGTTTAAAGTGGGGAAACAATGCATGTTGGACTTCCCATTCCAACAAGAAAAGCGTGCTTTTGTGGCAGACTGAAAGGCTAGGAATCAAGGGTGATGAAATACAGGCTTTCCGGCCCTCTCTCTGTTCCCGATTTCTGGTTGTGGGAATCTGTTCTGAATCCAACTGCAAGTGGAAAACCAATCTTTGGCTGAGCAGCCAGTGAGGCCCTCCTGCCAATCCCCCAAATGTGCTGCTGAAACTTTGGCCCTGTGAAGATGGAGCTGAGGCTGTCTTCCCAAGATCTGTGCAGCTGTCAAGGTGGCTGTGATGGGACTGTGACTGGCCTCTGCACTGCATTTTGGCAGTGACCTTGAGACCTGCCAGCTCAAACAGCTGTCCTGGTTCTTCGTCTACTGCCCCTGTTCCATGTCCAGGAAGCTGAAGGGAGGGGCTAAACTCCTCTGGCTCTGTCATTCCCAGGGTCTGGCAAGTTCTAACTGTGGTGCCCAGCTCTCCCAGTGCTTACCACCCACTGGGCATGGGGGCAATTCAGGTGTGTTGAGTGTGGCTGGTTGCTTGTTCCACCTCTGGCTCAGCTCCCAATCCCTGGGAAGTGAGTGGCTGTGTCTGTCCATCAGCCCGTGCACAGACAGGCTCCACGTGGGGACTTGCTTGGCAGCTCTGCGGAGAGATGCTCAGTGACAGTTGATGATCCTGGGAGGCAGAGGAGCCAGAGGTGCTTCTTCTGTCCCAAAGTTATGAATCCGCCTTCTGGAAGGGATGGATTTCTTTGGGAAATGAAGGTCATCAGAAATGTCCAGAGCAAGAGAGAGAAATCTTTTTAAAACCTCCAGCCACTCAGAGTGGCAAGTGCATTTTGAAAACTCCTCCACCTCTCCTTGCCCTCATCCTGTCCTTTCCCTTTTAAGTGGCTTTATTATTTTTTTTAATCCGCCTTTATCATTGGACATTTATTGACAGAAATCAAATTGCTGTGTTTCTGGGCAAAGCGCCTGCAGCAGAGAGGTGTGGTTCCTGAGGAATGAGACACGCAGCCCAACAGCTGAGCCTACACTGTCCTCACATAACCTCCCTGCCTTAAATATCGCCAATATTTAGCCTTGCCTTATAAAGTAAAAATGCACAATACCTTCCAGAGTTTCAGCAAGCCCAAATGCCCCCATCAGCTCAGTTATATCTCCTGTACGTTAAAGATAGGACCGCGCACCCCTCCCCCCGCGCAGACCTGCCCTCGGAGCCGCCAAGAGGTTACTAATCAGGGAGAATCCGCCATCGATCCGATGGTGGAGACCTGGGGGATTTGTGTGCATTGTTTTTGCTGAAGCCTCCTGTGATTTCGGCGCGACCAGATCCTCTGCAGCGAACTCCATGTCGCAGCTTGTGGCTGCCTGTGTCCTGTGGTGAGAGCGGAGCCGCACAGGAGATCCTTTGTCTAGGAAGGCTAGGCAGAGAAGATCACTTTGGAGTTGCTAAGCTCTGCATTGCCATTGGCTGCACTCTTTGTGGGGCTGTTTTTGCAAAAGGCATGCCCAGCACGTCTACAGTGCTGGCAGGCCAGGGCTGCCTTTAAACACCATGATAATAATACCAAAAAGCAGTTTGCAGAACTGTTCAACTGTAGAGGCTTCCTCTGCAGAAGCAAGCAAGATGGCTACCTCGTGGGCTTCGCTGTGAAGAATGCAGAGGCTAATTAAGACAGACTTTAAGGGGAAAAAAGGGTATTTCCCTACTTCATCTTTATGCAAGGCTTTTTTTCAGTGACTTTTGAAGTGTACATTTTACATAAGCTCTTTAGGTTCTGTCTCGCAAACATGTTGATGATTTTAGATGGTATAAGTAGTTTTATAGAGAATAGCCAAAAATTTTTTGGGGGGGAGGTGGGAGCTAATTTTTTTTCTCTTATATGGAGGCTCATTTTGCAATTTGATTTTTTTTAGGTTATAAAGGAAAACAAGAGGCCCCAGAGGGAAAAGAAGCCCAAAGTTTTAAAGGTAATCAGCTATTGATTAACTCATATTTAATATTTTTCCATTTCATATAGTATTTTTCTGTCACTTAGGGGTAAATTTGGAGTACAGTAGATGTAAATTCTCCCAGATTTTCAGTAGATAAATGAATTTTCACTCAAACTAAAGTGTTTTCTCTCTCTTTCTCTCTCTCTCTCTCTTTTTTTTTGATACGTTGCATAATATGCATATTAGCATCCTTTATTTTCAACTCCACACGAGTCTGCAGAAAGAAAACTTTATATGCAAGTGTTGTGAATAAAATTTGTGGCTTTTTTTGTAGCTCCATTTGTAGCATCTGCATTTGTGGTGTTGCACCAGTGTGTAAACTTCAGCTCTTAAGGAGAAAGACACTATTTAAAGTTGACAGCTATGATCCATTGTGATTTTAATGGACCTTCCATTAGACACTATTTTAAAATGTGTGATTTTTCCAAAGGAAAAGGTGCTTAGAGGTTCTAGTTCAGCTTAAAATGTGTAAGCCATTGAGGTTTTACAGCCAAATTACAATTGCTTAATCCCAAATTCTCATTATATCATCTTTAATTTGGGCATTCATGGAGCTGTAGGAATGTGTATGTTTTCTTTATTTTCAGTAGTTTGCCTAATGAGTATTTAGTAGTTACCTAATTCAGTTATAAGCTATTAGTCTGTGTTATGAGCTTTGTATAGTATTTTAAATGGTTAATTTAAAAGCATATGACATTACTAAAAGTTCAAGACTAGCTTTAGCAAATAGGTGCTTATGTGTTAAAGGTTTCAAGTGGTATATTGCTCTTATGAATGTAACTATCCTGAGCAGTCAACATTTTTAATTCAAGAAGACATATTAAACAATAAAATGACTGGTATTTAAAATTATATTGTGTATATATAATTGAAAATATCTTACCTTAATCTTAGCTTTTCTTCTGCAAATAAAGTTTTGGCACTCATAGAGGAACAACATGTTTGAACTATGGATATAGCACATTTTAAAACCTCATTTGTTTCCCCAGTTGTGTACCTTGAAAATGCTATTGACATGCAGAACCAAACCTTGCATTGCTTTCTAATTTGTCTGACCACTTCAAGTTTCTGTTTCCTGTGTGTATACAGCATTGCCATGTATATTTTTCATCAACCAACAAGTATTTATTTAATATTTACCACACAGTCATCAATGTGCCAGGCACTGTGAAATGAATGAGATTGCTTGGCACAAATTCTCACTGGGCCTGGACAAATAGAATACTGGTTATTTTCAAGGTAAATTAAACCCTTCTCTGTTTTTCTCCTGCATATTGATCCACCTGCCCCCTTTTAATCCTTTCCCCTCCCCCAATTATAGAAGAATATCATTAAAATCCCTAAGTATATTTCTCAATCTCTTTTTACACTTCCTGTGTTGGGTGTAACCATCTCAGGTGTTTTGTCTTAAAATCTTCAAGTGAGAAATAGTTTCAGTCCTGCTGTTATAAATGGTTCTCAAATTTGTGTGTGTGGGGGTGGTGTGGGGTGGGAAAGCAGCATGGAAGAAAGGGATGGAGACTGCATGGACAAACTAACATGGACTAATCTTGGTAGCTAAATCATCACCTGCCTTTCCTACAAGGTAGAATTGGACTTTGGGAATACTATTTAATTCTATGTTTATTTTGTTAGTCTGTGGGTGTCCTGTCACCTGAAATAAATTTCAGAAGTAAATATACTGTGTATTGCTTTTTTGAATCATGGCAATAGACCCTGACTTTTAAAAAGGAATAAGTGCCTGTGGATGGCTGAAATTCAGGTGCCACAGCAAGCAGAACCAAACTGTTGCTCACTTCGTCTATAGTTATCAGTTGTTGTACAACAGTAGAGAAATGCTCTAAAAGGAAAAAAAAAATTTTTTTCTGATGTTGGCATTTTTAAATGTTTTCTTTAATTTTCTGTTGGGCATAATTTTTTTTTGTTCCTTTTCAAAGAAAGCTTTGTTTCTCTGCTCCACAGGAGAAATGCTAAAATACTTTCAGATTTTAGCTTGATATGTGTAAAATATAGTTAGAGCAAGTGTAGAATATTATATAGCCCTGAAGGAGATGTTAAGAAAACTAAATCCAACTTTTGGGAGGAAGGGTGGAGGAAAAGTAAAACTTCCCATTTAGGATTTTATGGGTGAGAACTTAACATTCCAGCTGGCTGCTACCCAGGGGATCAGTCATGGGAATCTACAGGTTACACCTTGGTTTCCTTTCATAATTCTTTCTTTGCTTTTGGCATTGTGCCAGACTTCTACTCTTCTTCCTTTGACTCTGGCCTCTTAAGTCTTCACATCTCCTAGGTCCCTTGCTCTTTGTCAGGGTGGCTGCTACGTATAGGTATCCTGACTCATTTTCATCTTCATCTATTGGGAGGTAGTTGGATAAATGAAGAGTCTGACTAAGGAAATTGGGAATAGAATTGAAGCTTGTCTCATCCTACTCTGAACCTGCTAACTAAATACTGAATCCAGTTGTGGGGCTGAAATTGCCTGGTGTGTCTCACACCTCTCATCTTTAAACAATCTATTATCTATATCAAACAATCTATTATCTATATCAAAAACCTGTATGCATTCTATTACAATTCGAAGTTTAAAACTATACATAGTGATCTCAAATCCCAGACTACAGAGAGCGTTTTCCCCGAGCTGAAATGACGGTTTCTGTCCAAAGCACTCTAATGGCCAGAATGGGCACCAAATGATGGGGGTGAGGGTGGGGGTGCTCAGCACAAACTCCTGCCCCCACTGGGGCTGAAGGACCAGGTTCCTGCTCAGGCGCTCTTGTTGATCACTGGAGTTGATCTGTCTTCATAGATGGCAGCATGTTAGCTGTGCTATAATTGTTTGCTTGACTGTTGAATAAGGTGAAGGTATGAGATGATTTCAGGCCTTGATTCATGAACTTGTACTTGTGAGTGGCATGGTTTGGAGGTCCTCTTGGTAGAAACATTTATGTAAATAATCACTATTTTGTGTTTTGGGGTGGGAGAAAGTAATTTTAAGGTAATATCACTTCAGTTAGGTTGTCACTCCCTGTCCCTAGAGAAAATCAGATTACGCAGTCAGTTGGGAGTACTGGGGAGAATTTAATAAAGGGATTGTTTAAAAGGTGTGGGCAGGGTTCATAAAAATCTAAATCTAGGGATGACAAAGCATCCCGGGACTAATGACAGCAGAGAGATATTGCCATTCCTAGGCCTGAAGGGGCAGGGGCTTTTGTGTGGCCTTTGATAATGGGATCTTTCTTGAAGTGAAAGTCATGGGGAGGTGGGTATGGAAATAAATACTTTGCCATCCAGTTTCCTGCTGCTTTCATTGGTTGATCCCAATCAGAAGCCAAAAGGAAAAAGGGAGCCTACTGATGATGAAATATATCTTGTTCCGCCTCCTGTGTCATGTAAGAGGGTGTAGAAGATGGAGTGGGGACCTGAAGGGCAAACCAAACATATATTCAGCATCACTACTGACCACAGGGGCAGTATGGTAGGGTCAAAAATGGTACCAGAATCATGATTATGTAAGAAAGTAACACTGGACACTGGACAGGGTTGGGTGAAGTTTATATAAGAACTCTATACTATTTTTGCAACTTACCTGAAAATCTAAAATCATGTCAAAATAAAAAGTGTGGGTATCCCTGAGAATGAACTGCATTTATACATTCTGTAATTTCTTATCTGGTAAGGAACATTTTCTAGCTATTTGATTATAAAATATCTTCAAAGTATTATTTGGAAGAACTGGGTGAACAAATATAAAGAAATGTCAGTGTATATTAAACCAGGACACTGTCTACAAATGATTTAGAAATGAAAAAGAAAACTAAGTGATCTTCCTGCTAGCTTCTATGCCGGCAGCTCTGTTCATCACTGTTTCCTTCCTTCCTTGATGATGCTGATAAAAGTAGAATGAGTGGTTGTTGGGGGGAACAGGGGGTGGGATGGGGTAAATAAGACATATTTCACTAGGAGAGAAGGACAAGACACTGGCGTGTAGCTATAGTGGTAAGTCTTTTAGAAATGTTTTAAAAGGAGAATCAAATCATAAATGAATCACATTCATATGTGGTCTTGATTTACATGACAGTGATATTCAAAATATTTAGTACCTTCATGGCCTGGCACACAGTTAATGCTCAATATGTGTTGTTTCTTGAACAACAGTATTATTAACATTCGATAAATACTTTTTTAGCCAATACTGAATGCTGGGCTACAATGGTGTGTAAGACCAAAGTGATTTCAGCCCTCAAGGAGATTAAATGTTGCTGAGGAAAGGCCAAAAAAAATTAAAGACAAATTAATAAATTACAAATTGTGGCATATACTTTGAAGGAAAAAAAGAAACAAAAAAAATTTGCCAAGACCGGGGAAAACACCCCCTAGGGAAATTTACTTGGTATCTTTGAGAACTATTCCCTTCTTTTGTAAATTGTTACATACACTAGTGAGGGTTTAAAACTACCAAATTAGATACAATTGAGTTACCCTGTTTATCTTAAAAACTCATTAAGCTACAAGAAATGAAAGTAACAGGGTTACTAAAGATTTTTATTCTGTGCACACTTATCTACAACTTTGTTTCAGTTAGTTAAAGAAATCATTGGTAAAATGATAAACTTTTCTTAACTCTAGTTATAAAGTAACATTCCATGACTTATAGCGGCAACATGTTACAAATTTTAGTGACATTCTATACTGAGCTTGATGGTTGTTCAGGGGGGAAAAAAGCCATTTGATAGTCTTTTTTTTGGCTGCACTATGCAGCATGCGGATCTTAATTCCTGACCAGGGATCAAAACTGCACCCCCTGCAGTGGAAGCATGGAGTCTTAACCACTGGACCGCCAGGGAAGTCCCTTGATAGTCTTACATAGTCCCAGGCAAAGAATCCCAGACTTCTGAATATAACAGACCATGGGGGCAGTTGTGTGTCGGGGGGGCGAGGCAGGGGAGATTCACAGTGGTGAGAGCATCCACAAAGGGATACCAACTTTATAAACAAAACAATAACAACAATAAAAAAACCCCCACAAACATATACATTGGAAGAAGATAATCTCAGAATATAGGGTGGTCATAAAATTTAATAATTTAGCCTTATGATTCAACACATGGTCCTTATTTTCCTCATGTCATAAGCTGGCAAAAACTATCAGAGACCAGTGCTTATCCATCAGTGTTTATTCACACGCTCAAAGGCACACATGGGGCTTCTGTTTTGCATACCCAGAAATTGTAACATAGCATTTTGACCAGGGACGATGAGACTGAGTTCAGGCTGAGAACTCAGACTCAGGGCTGAGTTCTCACTAAGTTAGCTCACATACAGTCAAATCATTCATTTATCATCGGAACACGAACATTTCCAGTGATTCAAAATTCATGTCCATTTTGTAATTTCTAGGAATGATCCCAAACAGAGAATCAGTGAATAGAAGCCAAGTGGGGTGAATAGGCTTGAAGAAAATTTCATTCAGGCTACAAAAAAAGTCTGTTGAGTTTTTCCTAGCTTAGAAAAGAACATATGCTTTGTGTCTTGAATCCTTATGCTCATCTGATAATGTGTTTGTGCTTTGATAGTGCTAGATTCATACTGTTTTCTGAGGTCTGCCTTGCTTATTGTATAGCTCTCCATCTATTGGCTAGAATATCATCTCAATAGACAGGGGCTTCCCTGGGGCTTCCCTGGTGGCGCAGTGGTTGAGAGTCCGTCTGCCGATGCAGGGGACACGGGTTCGTGCCCTGTGTCCGGGAAGATCCCACATGCTGCGGAGCGGCTGGGCCCGTGAGCCATGGCCGCTGAGCCTGCGCATCCGGAGCCTGTGTGCCGCAGCGGGAAAGGCCAGCATACCGCAAAAAAAAAAAATCAATAGATGGGTAAAAACAGCCAAGTAAGAACTGTTAAATTTTTGTTAAAATCTCACTAGTATCTTAAGTCATTTTCAAGTTATAATTAATTTTATAATGAAATGCCTTTCAATATTCAAAATGTGTCATAAAAATGTTTTTAAAGATGTAATGGCAAGGGAACTTCCCTGGTGGCGCAGTGGTTAAGAATCCACCTGCCAATGCAGGGCACACGGGTTCGAGCCCTGGGTCGGGAAGATGCCACATGCTGTGGCACAGCCCATGTGCCACAACTACTGAGCCTGCGCTCTAGAGCCCATGAGTCACAACTACTGAGCCAATGTGCCACAACTACTGAAGCCCGGGCGCCTAGAGCCCATGCTCTGCAACAAGAGAAGCCACCGCGGTAAGAAGCCCATGCACCGCAACGAAGAGTAGCCCCCGCTTGCTGCAACTAGAGAAAGCCCACGCACAGCAACGAAGACCCAATGTAGCCTAAATCAATCAATCAATCAATCAAACACCATTTAAAAACCTTTGGTAAAAAAAAGATGTGATGGGGGCTTCCCTGGTGGCGCAGTGGTTGAGAGTCCGCCTGCCGATGCAGGGGACATGGGTTCGTGCCCCGGTCTGGGAAGATCCCACATGCCGCGGAGCGGCTGGGCCCGTGAGCCATGGCCGCTGAGTCTGTGCTCCGCAATGGGAGAGGCCACAACAGTGAGAGGCCCGCGTACCGAAAAAAAAAAAAAAAAAAAGATGTGATGGCAAGATTTATCCACCACAGTGGCCTATTCAAGAGAATGAAGATTACAATGTCATTCTTTAACTTGTTCTGATGCTTCATAGTTTTAAATACTGCTTTAGTATTTTTTGAGCTAAAAACAGGACTTTCTGCACATGAAAAATTTTAAGGGAAGAGATGTTACAGTTTTATTATCTATGTTTAAAATTAATGATATATGAATTTGATTAAAGCATAGGTTCTTTTCATGGTTCTAGGGAACCAGATGTTAAACAGTAAACTTATTTTAGCAACTTAGTTATTTTTAAGTAACTAAATTATTTATTTTAAGCATTATATTGCGTGCTTAATTTTAAATATAGTATACAGAAATACACACTCATAGGATCATAAGATTGTTATAGACTTAAGTGAATTATTTAATACATGTTACATTGCCTAGGACAGCTTGACATATAGTAATTTCTCAATTAGTGGTGTTATTACATCTAAAGGTATAATTTATCCTACTAAAAATATTAAGTGAGCCTTTAAGAAAATGTGTATTTTCTTAGCAATATATTCACTTGCCTTATTTGAGAAATATAAACCTGTATTACAAAAAGCCTTTTCTTTCCTTTTAAAAATGTCACTTCTGCTTTTTCTAATAAGAATTATCAGAAAGGAATCTTTAAACCTTGAATATATTAAATTTCTCTCTTTCCTGTTTTATTTACATGTATATATTTTATAGAATCAATAATTCTATAATAAAGAGTAGAATATCATCACTATGAAAAATAATCTCACAGCTGATGGTTAGTTTCAATTATAGGACTCAGCTGCAAAGGACTAGGATGAACATATTTGAAACAGGATATAAGTTATAGTGACGTTTGCAAGTTCTGTACCTTAAGCATGATTTCTTCCAGATAAGAATCACATAAGAAAGTTCTCAGTAAATTATCACAAAATTTATCTTAGATATCTGAAAGTATCTTTTTCTTAGAAAAAAATGTTTTTACTTAATATCTTGTGTATTATTCTACTTTAGAAAGGGGAAAAAAATCTAATAACTGTGTATTCCACTTCTTGAAGTAAGTTTAATATTATTTTAGACATAACTTCTCTGAAAATAGAAAACACAAATCTGAAATTTTCTGAGTACTTAATTTTTTCTTTTGCCACTTGGCATGTGGGATCTTAGTTTCCTGAACAGGGATCTAACCTGTGCCCCTTGCATTGGAAGTACGGAGTCTTAACCACTGGACCACTAGGGAAGTCCCCGAGTATTTAATTTTGATATCATAGGTATTTAGGGCTTTTGATTACTTTTAGTTTTAAAATTTAAACCATGTGTATTTTTGTGGTATCAGCAGTGCCCAAAGGAAAGTGCCGGACTGAGGGAAATTTAATTGAACTATCTGAGAGCTATTTTCATTTTTTTTTGGATTACTTTTTTCTTTATTATTATTAATAAATTAATTAATTTATGGCTGTGTTGGGTCTTCGTTGCTGCGTGTGGGCTTTCTCTAGTTGCGGCGAGCGGGGCTCTTCCTTGTGGTGCACAGGCTTCTCATTGAGGTGGCTTTTCTTGTTGCAGAGCATGGTCTCTAGGCATGTGGACTTCAGTAGTTGTGGCATGTGGGCTCAGTAGTTGTGGCTCACGGGCTCTAGAGTGCAGGCTCAGTAGTTGTGGTACATGGGCTTAGTTGCTCTGTGGCACATGGGAGCTTTTGAGATCAGGGCTTGAACCCGTGTCCCCTGCATTGGCAGGTGGGTTCTTAACCACTGAGCCACCAGGGAAGCCCTATTTTCATTACCTTTAAACCAGAGTGGATGTTCAATAAATGATAGCTATCGTCATCATGATTGTTTTTGTTATGGTTGTTAATATAAAATAAAATCCTTTATAGAATATTGATGTGTTTAGATTTTTAGTTGCTTTTATTATTTGGTAAACTAGATTGTAAACCTCTTAAGCTTAGAGCAGCATTCAACTTTGTGTTCTGCACTCTTAATGTAATGTCTTGTACCTACAAGTCAATACATGTTGGTTTAATGAATGATTGAATTAATGCATTTCATGGCCTAACTTTATTTAGTCAGTTAGGTCTGAAGTGTAGAAATTATTATAGTGACATCTGGGTATATAAGGGAAACTGTACTTTCTGAAATCATCAGGCCAGCCTTGAATAGTGTTGATAATGAATTGCTATGGAAATCAGGATATATAGCTAATATGTTTATTTTAATTTGATTAATTGTTCTGTAAATTTTATTTGAAAAAATCAAACCTACAGAAAAGTTGAAGGAATAACACATTGTCCATCAATATATATATATTTTTTTGCTGGATCATGTGACATTTTACCTATAAATTCTTCAGCGTGCCTCTCCTTAACTGCAGTACAGTGATCACACTGGGGATAGTTAATGATTCAGAAGGTACTGTCCATTTTAAAAATCTTTTCCATCGTTTCCCCCTCTACCCCCTCAAATCCTTTTTAGCTGTTTCCTCCTGATCTAGCCTCTAATCTTTTTTTTTTTTGGCGGTACGCGGGCCTCTCACCGCCGCGGCCTCTCCCATTGCGGAGCATAGGCTCCGGACGCGCAGGCTCAGCGGCCATGGCTCACGGGCCCAGACACTCCGCAGCATGTGGGATCTTCCCGGACCGGGGCACAAACCCGCGTCCCCTGCATCGGCAGGCGGACTCTCAACCACTGTGCCACCAGGGAAGCCCTAGCCTCTAATCTTAAATCATGTCTTGGATTTGGTTGTCTTGTCTCTTTGTTCTCTTTTTATTTGGTCTTACTATCATTTTGAGTGTGTTTACATAAATTTATTTATTTTCAGCTGCGTTGGGTCTTCGTTGCTGTGCGCGGGCTTTCTTTAGTTGCATTGAGCGGGGGCTACTCTTCATTGCAGTGCGCGGGCTTCTCATTGTGGTGGCTTCTCTTGTTGCGGAGCTCGGGCTCTAGGCGTTCATGTTTCAGAAGTTGTGTCACGTGGGCTCTAGAGCGCGGGCTTAGTAGTTGCGGCGCGCGGGCTTAGTTGCTCCGCGGTATGTGGGATCTTCCCGAACCAGGGCTTGAACCTGTGTCCCCTGCATTTGCAGGCAGATTCTTAACCATTGCACCACCAGGGAAGCCCGTGTGTGTGTGTGTTTCTTGATTGGTGATTTTGAACACTACTTCTCTTCCATTACATTTTTATAAAATGTTTTGTTTTGAAGATCAAGCAATCTGGGTAAATTACAATAAATTTCAGGTGTCAGGTAGGTTGTCCAATCTACATTTAGCTGTTGGGGTCTTTGTCAGAGATTGTCCAATGCTTCCTGGATTGGACCCTAAATTCTTAATTAGAGGAAAGTAGCAGATTGAAAAAAGAAATATAGTTGGCTAAACTCAGATTAAATTGACCTGCCCCATCTATACCAGGTAGTAGCAGGGAGTGGAAGAGAAAATGGATACCTTAATTATGGTTTCACTGAAATAAAGAAATGAAAAAAAATGAAGTAGGGGTATTTATAGAGCCATGGGGAAGAACTTTCAGTACTGTTGGCTTGAAGTCAGGGTATTGATGAACCTTATAAAAATCTGAATGTTATTTGCTGATTAAAATAAATAAAAGCTATTTCAAAATGTTGATTTTTGTCACTCTACACCCATGAAATCTAGTTTATGCCCTCACTTAATGGACAGGATAAAATAGCTGCAGTTTAGAGCATTTCATCAAAAGTTTTTTTTTTTTTTTTTGCGGTACGTGGGCCTCTCACTGTTGTGGCCTCTCCCGTTTCGGAGCACAGGCTCCGGACGCGCAGGCTCAGCGGCCATGGCTCATGGGCCCAGGCGCTCCGCGGCATGTGGGATCTTCCCGGACCGGGGCACGAACCCGTGTCCCCTGCATCGGCAGGCGGACTCTCAACCACTGCACCACCAGGGAAGTCCCTCATCAGCAGTTTAATCCAGCTGTCCAGGGTTTACTTAAAGCCTCTGATATTTGATCACTTCATTAAAACAAGTTAGGAGGGCTTCCCTGGTGGCGCAGTGGTTAAGAATCCACCTGTAAATGCAGGGGACGTGGGTTTGAGCCCTGGTCAGGAAGGTCTCACATGCCACGGACCAACTAAGTCTGTGTGCCACAACTACTGAGCCTGCGCTCTTAGAGCCCCCGTTCCACAACTACTGAAGTCTGCTCACCTACAGCCCGTGCTCTGCAACAAGAGAAGCCACCGCAAGGAGAAGCCTGCGTACTTCAACGAAGAGTAGCCCCCGCTCCCTGCAACTAGAGAAAGCCCATGCACAGCAAAAAAGACCCAGTGCAGCCAAAAAACCCCCAAAAAACCCCCAAACCAACAAGTTAGGACCATCAGAAAACTGAGTTATCTGGGCCACATTTCCTAAGATACTATGCATCATGACATACCATAGTTATATAAGGGACAGGCTAACTTTTGCTCAGTATAATTTCTAGTGAAAAATTATCAAGATTAATTTATGAGCTGCCCATGGTCAGAAAAAAAGACTATAAATAATGTGTTTTTCTATTTTGATTTTTGAGTCAGAAAACTCGAATTTATTGGTCACGCAGTGTAATATGCTCAACTACGAAATGAGAAAGCATATTTGCTTCATTCTTGTTAGCTTCATTAAAATTAAAAAAAAATACTTTGACATAATTTCAAACTACAGAAAAACTGCAAGAGTAGTGCCAAGTATTCTCATACATCCCTCAACCAGCTTACCCATGTTAACATTTTATCTTATTTGCTTTCTCTCTGTCTCCTCATATATAAAATTTCCCCCTTGAATTATTTGAGAGTAATTTCAGACATGAGTTCTCTTTACCCATAAGTACTAAAGTGTGTATTTCCTACAAGCAAGGACCTCTTATTTTTTTTATTTTTTATTTTTTTGTGGTACGTGGACACAGGCTCCGGACGCACAGGCTCAGCGGCCATGGCTCACGGGCCCAGCCGCTCCGCGGCATGTGGGATCTTCCCAGACTGGGGCACGAACCCGTGTCCCCTGCATCGGCAGGCGGACTCTCAACCACTGCACCACCAGGGAAGCCCAAGGACTTCTTCTTGCATAACTATATTACAATGATCAAAATTAGGAAATTAACATTGACAAAATACTATTATCTACTGATCAGAATTCACTATTTGTCCTTAATAATGTAGAGCATATCAAAAGATAATCTCAGATTATGAATTTCATTCAGTTGTTCTGTCTCTTTAGTCTTATCAGTCTGACATTTTTCAGAGTACAGATCAGTTAGAATGTCTCTTAATTTGGGTTTATTTGATGTTTGCTCATGATTAGATTCACGTTATGCATTTTTAACAGGAATGCCACAGAAGTGAGTTAGTGGGGTTTTTTTTTCCAGTGAATCATATCTGTAGGCACGTGATGTCAGTTTGTTCCATTATTACAATCTTTACATTGAAAACTTGGTTAATGTGGCATCTGCCAGGTTTCTCCTAAGTTACTCTTTTACCTCTTGCAGTTACTATCTCCTGTGGAGATACTTTAAAACTGTGTAAGCATTCTGTTACTTCTCATTGGTTTTTAGTATCCATCCATCTTTCTTGTCTGATGTAATTATGATGGACTCCATTTTAAGCTAAACATTTTATTTTGTATTTTGTTACCTTTAAGGCATCTTGACTTTCCTTTGGGCATAGAAATGGCACATATTTTAAGTTTTAGAGATTAAATGAACAAAATTTTTAAGTAATAATGAAAAATGCCTATAACTCTATTTAATGTCCTCTTGCACAGTGTAGCCAAATGGTTAATTTGGGTTGAGAAAGTTGGACCCGGGTCACTGTATGATAAAATGGGTATAGTGAGGATCTGGAATGTTGAAAAAATGCAGGTATGAGGATGATGAGGCTAACTAGGCGTAGAATTCCAAGAGAATGTGACTTAGACTTCATTCCTTCTTTATCTTGTCCTTTCCACTTTTATCTTCCCGGCAACCCTATCTTACCAAGAACTCAATACAAAAGAAAGAAGCCTAACTCAGAGGAACTCAGTGGAGACAAAGTAAAACAGAAGATAACCAGTCAAGCAGCGACAGCCTACTCCCTCAGTCTAGGACAAAGTAGCATTAAAGACAAGAAAAAAGATTTGTTTATGAGGCAGATAGGAAGCAAATTACATTAAACATCTTTCAGGGTGTATATAAGTAACAAAACTCACAAAATTAACTCCAGGTGACCTTTATAGGTTATCAGAATAGCAGCAAAAGCATCCTAAAATCCTGTGTACAGTTAGTGATCTGAGACAAACATCAAAGTGTAGTCAAAATTTTGTTGAGGGAGAAAATGCAAACATCAGGATGATTTAAAAGGAAATCCAATGAATTCATTTAACAATAGTTTTAAATTGCAAAAAAAAAGAATAATCTTGAACGGAATTTAAACACAAGTGTTTGAAGGAAAGGAAAAATGTTCTCCTTTATACTCATTGTCCCTCCCTTCGTTCATCCTTATTCTCACACCTGAGGGGTATAACCTCTTAGTAGTTTTGTGGGTATTCTTCCAGATAAAGTCTGTATACATACCAGTGTAGCTATAGTTAC
Source organism: Phocoena phocoena (assembly GCF_963924675.1). Lineage (NCBI taxonomy): Eukaryota > Metazoa > Chordata > Mammalia > Artiodactyla > Phocoenidae > Phocoena > Phocoena phocoena. The sequence goes on along the minus strand of NC_089234.1, from coordinate 63,550,436 downwards.
ATATATGTCATGTATATATACAACTGCATCAACTCATTCTTTTTAAGCAACGGCCTTATTTTTTGAAATGTACTTTATATAAGGTGAAATATCCAGGTCTTAAATATATTACTCAACCAGTTTTGATGAATACACAGAAAGACACCAATCTTTTCTGTCATCTCAGCCCCTCTTCCTAGTCAACCTGCTCCCCCCGCCAAGCAACTACTGATTTGATTTCTATCACTTTAGGTTGGTTTTGCCTTTTCTGTAATTTTTTACATATGGAATTTTATAGAATATACTTTTGGGGGGTATTCGGCTTCTTTGACTCAGGACTAGGTAGGTAGATGGTTTTGAACATCCTTAGTTGTTTTTTTCTTTTTTGTAATTTATTTATTTTTAGCTGCATTGGGTCTTCGTTGCTGTGCGCAGTCTTTCTCTAGTTGTGGCAAGCAGGGGCTACTCTTCGTTGTGGCGCACTGGCTTCTTATTGTGGTGGCTTCTCTTGTTGCAGAGCACGGGCTCTAGACCTGTGGGCTTCAGTAGTTGTGGTACACAGGCTCAGTAGTTGTGGCTCGCGGGCTCTAGAGCACAGGCTCAGCAGTTGTGGCGCATGGGCTTATTTGCTCCACGACATGTGGGATCTTCCCAGACCAGGGCTCGAACCCGTGTCCCCTGCATTGGCAGGCGGATTCTTAACCACTGCACCACCAGGGTAGCCCCATCCTTAGTTTTTTGTTTCTGTTGTTTTTTTTAAATAGCCTTATTGAGATATAATCTTATACTACCCAATTCACTTATTTAAAATATACAATTCAGTGGCTTTTAGTATATTCACAGTCGTGCATGGATCACCACAATCAATTTTAGAACATTTTCATTATCCCCCAAAATAACCTATTTCATAGAAATAGGATCATATCAAACGTGGTACTTTGTTAAGAGGTTTTTTCATTTAACATAATGTTTTCAAGATTCATCCATGTCGTAGCATGTATCCTTCCTTCCTTCCTTTCCTTCATTCCTTCCTTCTTTCCTGAATAATATTCCATTGTATGTATACAGCACATTTTACTTACCCAATCACCATTTGATGGCCATTTGGGTTGTTTCCACTTTTTGGCTCTTGTGAATAATGCTGATATAGTCATTAACATACAAGTGTTTTTGTGTAGACATGTTTTAATTTCTCTTGGGTATATGCCTAGGACTTGATTGCTGTGCCATATATTAACTCTGTGTTTAACTCTTAGAGGAACTGCCAGTGTATGAGAGGTCCAATTTCTCTACATTCTGACCAACACATTCTTATACAAGTGCTTTATCTGGGTGTGAACATATATTTTTCATTTATCTTGGATAAATAGGAATTGAATTGCCTGTAGGGTAGGTGTATGTTTAATATTTTAACAATCTTCCAGTGAAATTAAGGGAATATTAGTTGCTCCACATCTCCTCCAGCATTTGGTGTGTCAGTTGTTTCATTTAGTCATTCTAATGATAGCTTTGTTCTTGTTCATTGTTACCCATTAAATGGCTCTATAATAACTGCTTTAACTTATTTTTAAACTTATTTTTGAATAATATTCTATATATTACCTAAAACAGTAGCATTATCGATTACAATAACATTTTCAGGAAAATACTGTTGTTCAGGAGAATTAATTGGCTTCTAGTTTTTCATCATTATAGTTATTGCTAAAGTAAACATACTTGAACACAGATTTTTAAAAAAATGTTATATAATCTATGAGTATGTCATATAACATTAAGCCTGTAATAACAATATGAAGAAGAATAAAGTTAAAAGTGAGGTGAGATTTTTTTTTTATTCTAAGGGTTTGTATTTAATTTTGGTAACTGTAGAGAGGAAACAGAATTTATCTTGTAGTTTGCCATTCATTTGCCTTTAATCTTTAGATTAAAGCATAGATAGAACATAGAGAAGAGGAATTAAACTTACTAAGTGGTCAGCCTCTATAATAATTTGAAGAACATACATTATTATAAGATATCTTTTTTTCCCATATGAATTTGGAAAGGTAAAAGAACACAATTAGCAAATAAGGAAAATGTGAGTTGAAATGGGACAGTCTTGGAACTCTGTGAGAAAATAAATTGGTACTGTCTTTCTGGAGAGCACTTTGGATAGTTTTGAAAGTGTGAGTGCCTGCTTCAGTCTAAAGAAAGGAAGAGAGCTTCAACAATGTGTTTTTTTTTTTTTTTGACATCTTTATTGGAGTATAATTGCTTTACAATGGTGTGTTAGTTTCTGCTTTATAACAAAGTGAATCAGTTATACATATGTTCCCATATCTCTTCCCTCTTCCATCTCCCTCCCTCCCAGCCTCCCTATCCCACCCCTCTAGGTGGTCACAAAGCACCAAGCTGATCTCCCTGTGCTATGCGGCCGCTTCCCTCTAGCTATCTATTTTACGTTTGGTAGTGTATATATGTCCATGCCACTCTCTCACTTTGTCACAGCTTACCCTTCCCCCTTCCCATATCCTCAAGTCCATTCTCTAGTAGGTCTGTGTCTTTATTCCCATCTTACTCCTAGGTTCTTCATGACCTTTTTTTTTTTTCTTAGATTCCATATACATGTGTTAGCATACGGTATTTGTTTTTCTGTTTCTGACTTACTTCACTCTGTATGACAGACTCTAGGTCCATCCACCTCACTACAAATAACTCAATTTCGTTTCTTTTTATGGCTGAGTAATGTTCCATTCAACAATGTATTTTTAAAGTGAAAAAAATTAGGTTACAAAATGACATATGGTGTAGATCTCATTTTTGTTTTAAAAATATAGTGCATCAGGGGCTTCCCCGGTGGCGCAGTGGTTGAGAGTCCGCCTGCCGATGCAGGGGACGCGGGTTCATGCCCCGGTCCGGGAAGATCCCACATGCCGCGGAGCGGCTGGGCCCATAAGCCATGGCTGCTGAGCCTGCGTGTCCGGAGCCTGTGCTCCGCAACGGGAGAGGGCACAACGGTGAGAGGCCCGCGTACCGAAAAAAAAAAAAAAAAAAAATATATATATAGTGCATCAAATATAATATATTTATATACATAAAAAGGAATCTGACAGACTACATACTAGTTTTTCCTGGGTAGATGATATGGAGTCTTTCCTCTGGTTTTCCTTATCTATGTCTGCTGGGTTTTGTTTGTTTGTTTTCTGTTCTGAGAGTAATAAAGGCAAATAAATTTCTAATTAAAATTTAAAAACACAAACCCTAGGAAATATAAAAAAGAGGGGATATATGTATAACTGATTCACTTTGCTATACAGCAGAAACTAGTACAACATTGTAAAGCAACTATACGCCAATAAAAATTAAAACAAAAAACAAAAACCCCCAAACAAAAACACAAACCCTAATATTATGATTAAAAAGCAGAGTGATCAGCACAGTGAACATTGTGAAAACTATTCCCTCTGTGTGAAAGTTCCAGTTAAGCTTTGAGAGGGGACAGGGGTCTTTGGGAAAGGCGAATGGGCTCTAGACTATGATAGGTATATATTTTTTTGACTTTTTATTTGCTTATCATTTTTAATTTATAAAAACATTGCGAAAATAGTACAAGAATTTCATTTTACCCTTTACCCAACATTCCCAAATGTTAACATCTTATATCACCATAGTTCCGTGATCAAAACCATATCATTGGGCTTCCCTGGTGGCGCAGTGGTTGGGAGTCCGCCTGCCAATGCAGGGGACACAGGTTCATGCCCTGGTCCGGGAGGATCCCACATGTTGCAGAGCGGCTGGGCCCGTGAGCCATGGCCGCTGAGCCTGCGCGTCCGGAGCCTGTGCTCCGCAACGGGTGAGGCCACGGCAGTGAGAGGCCCACGTACCGCAAAAAAACCCCCAAAACAAAACAAAACAAAAACCGTATCATTGGATTTCCCAGGCTGTCCAGTGGTTAGGGCTCTGCGCCTCCACTGCAGGGGGCATGGGTTTGATCACTGGCCCGGGAATGAAGATCCCGGGCTGCATGACCAAAAAACCCAAAAACAAACTAGGTCATTAAAATTGACACAATACTACTACCAATTCTAAAGACCTATTTCAAATTTGGCCAATTTCCCCACTAATGTACTTTCTTCAGTGCAGGATTTAATTTTGATCCCTCATTGCATTTAGTTGTCAGGTCTCTTTAGTCACCAAATTGTAGTAGTTCCTCAGTATTTTGAAGTTTTTTTATGACTTTGGCACTTTCGAAGAATTCTGGTCAGTTATTGTGTAGAATGTTTCTCACGTTGGGTTTGTTTGATGCTCCCTCATGATTAAATTTAGGATATGTACTTTCGGCAAACATCTACAGAAGCAGTGTACCTTTCTCAGATATCTTATCAGGTCTCATATTTGAGTTAACATTGTTCACTTGCCTTAACTGCACATATCCTGTTTTCCATCATGTTTTTACCCGCTAATTTTAGCATCCATAGGTAATTCTTTTTCTTTCTTTCTTATTTTCTTTCTTTCTTTCTCTATTTCTTTCTTTATTTCTTTCTTTCTTTTTCTTTCTTTCTTTCCTCCCTCCCTCCCTCCCTCCCTTCCTTCTTTCCTTCTTTCCTTCTTTCCTTATTTCTTTCTTGCTGTCTGTGCCGAGTGACATGCAGAATCTTAGTTCCCCGACCAGGGATGGAACCCATGCCCCTGAATTAGGAGCTCAGAGTCTTAACCACTGGACCACCAAGGAAGTGCCCCGTGGATAATTATTGCCTCCAACAATTATTAATGTTGTGCTTACCAAGTGGTCATTTTCTATTTCCACCATTCCTCTCCATCTTTGCAGTGGGAACTCTACTGCAAAGAAGCACTGGCCCTCTTCTCCAACTTATTTATTCATTCAATTATTTATTAGATCAATATGGACTCACACTGTTTATTTTATTCTTTGGAGTATAATCCATCACTGCTAGATAAATGAAGGGTTAAGGGAGACTTGCCCTGTTGGGTTCCAAGGAAAAAGCAGGACAGGTGGGTGAGGGGTGGGACAAAAGAGCACACTGGACTGTTTGCAGGTAGTTTCTTGTTACTTTGAGTACTTAAGCAGAGGTTGATGGATTGCTTAACAGAGGTAATGCAGAGATCGTTCATGCCTGGCATCACTCCATGACCTTGAAGGTCTCTTCTAACCTTGAGATCCTCTCAGCAGCTTAAGCAGAAAACACAGATGGCCACTGTATAACTTACTTAACCACTAAGCTTGTGCAGTAAGGGTTTTATATCAGAGCATGTTTAGCCCCTGGTGTATCTGTCCCATAATTAATTAAACCCAGCCGGCACCACAGGCAAAGGGTAAGGTGTATAGAACTTCAATGTAAATAATCTAAAAATGCCAGACCTGACAGATTCCACTATTATTTTGTAGCTCAGTTCTCACTTCTTAGAACTAAACATTGTGATGTGTAAGTTTAGCTCAAGGTGACTTCTTGGGATGTGTAAAGGAGATTATTGCATTTGCTGGTATAGTTGTGTTTCCTAGTACCGAGTACATTGCTTTATGATTTGTTGCCTTAATGCCACTTCAAATCCTTTTTCATAACTTCTTCAGAATTTCAGCTTTGGATTTATTCCCCTCCAGACATTTCCATATTTATCAGATGAATTCTATACTTGTCTTTATTTCCATGATACTTCCTTGAAGCAACATAATTATTTTAACAAAATTATTTTTCTTATTTTGTATTTATTTATTTTACTAAAATCAAACTTTATTTTGATTGAAACGTTTTTTAAAATTATTTTTTTCCATTCTTCATTGAGGTGTAATTGACACATAACACTATATAAGGTTAAGGTGTGCATTGTGATGATTTGATATATGTCTTTTTAAAAAATTTATGGCTGTGTTGGGTCTTCCTTGCTGTGCGTGGGCTTTCTCTAGTTGTGTTGAATGCGGGCTACTCTTTGTTGCGGTGCGCAGGCCTCTCATTGTGGTGGTTTCTCTTGCTGTGGAGCACGGGCTCTAGGTGTGCAGGCTTCAGTAGTTGTGGCCTGTGGGCTCAGTAGTTGTGGCTCCCAGGCTCTAGAGCACAGGCTCAGTAGTTGCGGCACATGGGCTTAGTTGTTCCACGGCATGTGGGATCTTGCCAGACCAGGACTCCAACCCATGTCTCCTGCATTGGCAGGCAGATTCTTAACCACTGCGCCTCCAGGGAAGTCCTTGATATATGTGTATGTTGTGAAATGATGATTACATTTTTATGTTCTTTTGGAATGTCACTGAAATTTTCTTCCCTTTTAGTAGCTTGTAGCATTAGTCTCATTTATTACTGGCCCAAATTTTACTCTTTGCTGCGTTTTTCAATTAATTGTTAGTTAAAAGGTCTTAGATATTATTTGAATCTCTACTAGCCAAGTACTGCTCACCCCTGGCAAGGGTCCTTTGTTTACCATATTTAATCCAGCTTTTAGTCCCTCTGATTGCTCATCCCCAAGCTGATTGGTTTGAATCAGTTTTGCAAGTAAAATACCAAGAGACCTTGTTGGAATTGCTTCATTATCAATGCCCAAATGTATAACATCTGCTGAGGGTTTTTCGTGCCTGGAGTCTTGTGTTCTCAAAACTCTTATTAGTTTCCACGGTTGTCATCTCATTTGTTAGCAAGCATCAAAGTGGTTTAAGAACAGGCCACAAGTCTAGCTCACAGCTTTCCAGAGAGGTGCAGAATAGAGGTAATTTAGGGTCAGGTTGTAACTTTGTAATTTTTAAAAGAGAGGTGAGAAAAATTCAGTGTCAGTGTTCACAGACTAGGAAACCATTTTGTTGCTATTTTTGTTTATTTTTATTAAAGCCTTACACTCAGCTGTCAGTCTTTACAACCAAATTCAGTGTATGATATTAAAATTCAATGATATCCTATTTTATTGTATAACACCAGTCTTTTGGGAATTGTGAAATTCAGAATCTTCTTTCTGATTTATGACTTTATTCTTGTCTTCCTTTATTTGATTTATATTCCATGATGTTTAAGATGTTTATGAGGAATTAAAAAGTAATGGAGGGGCTTCCCTGGTGGCGCAGTGGTTGAGAGTCCGCCTGCCAATGCAGGGGACACGGGTTCGTGCCCCGGTCTGGGAGGATCCCACATACCATGGAGCGACTGGGCCTATGGGCCGTGGCTGCTGAGCCTGCGCGTCCGGAGCCCGTGCTCCACAACGGGAGAGGCCACAACAGTGAGAAGAGGCCTGCGTACGGCAAAAAAAAAAAAAAAAAAAAAAAAGTAATGGAGGCCCAGAAGTGAATTTGTCTGTTTATAATTGTTAAAGAAATACTTAAAAGGAAGGGGGAAAATGCAGTGCCCTCCTCTGTATGATTATAATGACTTCTAACTTGGTTTTTTTTTTTGGTAATGCCTACATATTTTTTGTAATGCCTTCATTTTCATCTGTGGCATTTTGTTTGCACTGTGAAGTACATGAAACAATGGTGGCAACTCATGTGCTGGTGTTTTATTTCAAATAATGTGAGTCCAAGCAGATGATATTCTAGACACTTATTAAGTATCTTTTCCTTTAATTGTAAATTTATTTGTTGTGGACTATTTGCCTCCTCCAACTCACCCAGCTGGAAAGTATTAACAGTTGTCTAATATTCTTTCAGATCTTTTAAAAAAGTATATATATATATATTTATTTATTTATTTGGTTGTGCTGGGTCTTAGTTGTGCAGGCGGGCTCCTTAGTTGTGGCTCATGGACTCCTTAGTTGTGGCACGTGGGCTTCTTAGTTGTGACATGTGAACTCTTAGTTGTGGCAGGCATGTGCAATCTAGTTCCCTGACCAGGGATCAAACCCAGGCCCCACTATATTGGGAGCTTGGAATCTTAACCACCGTGCCACCCCCTTTCAGATCTCCTTTGTTACATATATAAGTACATAAAGAGAATGGTATCATACTATAATATATTTTGCCATACACTTTTTTTTTTTTTTTTTTGCGGTACGCGGGCCTCTCAGCGTTGTGTTCTCTCCCGTTGCGGAGCACAGGCCCCGGACGCGCAGGCTCAGCGACCATGGCTCACGGGCCCAGTCGCTCTGCGGCATGTGGGATCTTCCCGGACCGGGGCACGAACCCATATCCCCTGCATCGGCAGGCGGACTCGCAACCACTGCCCCATCAGGGAAGCCCTGCCATATACTTTTTAAAACTTTTTTTTGAGTTCTGAAATAATACATACAGAGTGTGTGTAAGATGTTTGTGTAGTTCAAACTTACTACAGGAACACTCAATCACCAGTCAAGTGGTTAAGAAATAGAATATTGCCGGGGCTTCCCTGGTGGTGCAGTGGTTGAGAATCCGCCTGCCAATGCAGGGGACACGGGTTTGAGCCCTGATCCAGGAAGATCCCACATGCCGCGGAGCAACTAAGCCCGTGCGCCACAACTACTGAGCGTGCGCTCTAGAGGCCGCGAGCCACAACTACTGAAGTCCACGTGCCACAACTACTGAAGCCCGCGTGCCTAGAGCCCGCGCTCTGCAACAAGAGAAGACACCGCAATGAGAAGCCCACGCACCGCAATGAAGAGTAGCCCCCACTCGCCACAACTAGAGAAAAGCCCGCGCGCAGCAACAAAGACCCAAAGCAGCCATAAATAAATAAATAAATAAATAAATAAATAAATAAATAAAAAAAGAAATAGAACATTGCCAATACTGCAACCATCTGTGCATATCCTTCTATCATCTTATCATCCTACCAACCCCCAAGAGGAAGTTTCTCTCCTGCCCTTAGGATAATCATTTCTTTGTTCTTCTATATAAAGTTTTATCATTCCTGTATTCGTCTTCGATAGTATATTTCTTAAGAGTAAATTTCTATAGGATAAATACCTAGGAGGGAGATGGGCTTGTAGTTAAAAAAAATTTTTTTTCTCTTGCATAAAATTTTTATTTTTTTCTCATTACAAAAACGATCATGTTTATTATAAAGTTATTTGACATCATTCTACAAATTAAACACTACAGAAATGTATGATATAAAAAATGAAAGTAACCAGTAACTAATCCCATACCAAATAATATACATTTGGTTTATGTTCCTATGACTACACTAACATTTATTATTATTTTATAAAAATTAGATTGTATAATATTACTTCTTTGAGGCTTCATTCTTTTCATATTAATTTTACGTACTTCTTTTCGGGTCCTCGTAAGTAGATTTCTATCATAATTTTAATAGATGGAGAAATAGGGATTTAAGAGTACTATTTATTTATTTATTTATTTATTTATTCATTTATTCGGTGCGCGGGCCTCTCACTGTTGTGGTCTCTCCCATTGCGGAGCACAGGCTCCGGACGCGCAGGCTCAGTGGCCATGGCTCACGGGCCTAGCCACTCCGCGGCATGTGGGATCTTCCCGGACTGGGGCACGAACCCGTGTTGCCTGCATCGGCAGGCGGACTCTCAACCACTGCGCCACCAGAGAAGCCCCCTTTATTCCCTTTTAAGACATAAAGGGAATCAGTCATAAAATTAGAGTGTATGTCTTTTAAATTAATAGAGGAAAAGAGAAAAAAAGAAAAATAATCCATTTAGCAAAACACCTGCCTGCACCAAACATTTATTATTACAATAAATGCTTATGAAATATAGTCCCCATCTAAAAGAAATGCCACAGATTGTATATATAAAACAAAATCTAAATTAAATGATATATTGTCCAAAAGAGACACTCCTAAAAGCAATGTGAATTGAAACACAAAGGATGGGCAAAAAATATTCCAGAGAAATGTAAACAAAAATAGAATGTACTTCTAGGTGTAAATTGAAAATTTTTGATAGTTATTGCCCTCTAAATTTAAACTTGAACCAAGAGTGTCAAGTTTATCACCTCTAAATATTATCAATCTTTATTATTTGTCAGTCTGATATTTTTAAGTGACTACATTATTTTCATTTTAAGATTATTACTGATATGTTTTTCAGCCTTATAGAGGTATAATTGACAAATAGAGGGAATTCCCTGGTGGTCCAGTGGTTAGGACTCTGTGTTTCCACTGCCGGGGGCACAGGTTCAATCCCTGGTCAGTGAACTAGGATCCCACAAACCATGCAGCCGGGCCCCCAAAAAATTGACAAATAGATTTGTAAGCTATTTAAAGTGTGCATTGTGAAAGTATTCCCTCCACTGAGGTAATTAGCACATCCATAACCTCACAGATTTATCTTTCTTAGTGAGAATATTTAAGTTCTACTGTCTTAGCAAATTTCAATTATACAGTACAGTGTTACCAACTAGAGTTACCATGTTATGCATTAGAAACTCAGACCTTATTCATCCTATAACTGAAAGTTTGCACCCTTTTACCAACCGCTCCCTATTTCCCTCACCGCCCCCAGATCCTGGCAATCACTTTTTCACTCTCTGTTTCTGTGAGTTTGCCTTTGTTGTTGTTTTTTTTTTAGATTCCACATATATGTGATACCATGCAATATTTACCTTTCTCTGTCTAATGTATTTTACTTAGCATAATGGCATTAGGTTGATCCATGCTGTTGCAAATGACAGGATTTCCTTCTTTTTAAAGACAATAAAATACCGTTGTATATATATCCCACATTTTCTTTACCCAGTACCCATTCATCAGTGGACAGACACTTAGGTTGTTTCCTTACCTTGGCTATTGTAAAGAATGCTGCTACTTCATTTGAGGCGCTGTCTCATTGTGGGTGTTTTTTTTTTGGCTGTGTTGGGTCTTTGTTGCTGCACATGGGCTTTCTCTAGTTGCGGTGAGAGGGCCTACTCTTCATCGCGGTGCACGGGCTTCTCATTGCGGTGGCTTCTCCTTCTCATTGCAGGCTCTAGGCGCGTGGACTTCAGTAGTTGCAGCTTCAGGGCTCTAGAGCGCAGGCTCAGTAGCTGTGGCACACAGGCTTAGTTGCTCTGCGGCATGTGGGATCTTCCTGGACCAGGGCTCAAACCTGTGTCCCCTGCATTGGCAGGTGGATTCTTAACCACTGCGCCACCAGGGATGTCCTCATTGTGCTTTTGATTTGTATTTCCTTGATGATTAATGATGATTAGCACATTTACACGTACCTGTTGGCCATCTGTATGTCTTCTTGGGAAAAATGTCCATTTAGGTCCTTAATTTTTATTTCTTTATTATTAATGGGAAGAAACTATTTTTCATAGAAAGTTTATTAATACTGAAATTTGGTAGATGTGGTTTTCTGAATTTTATTTCAATTTTTTTGTGTAATTAGAATTTTTTCAACCTTTATAATAAAGGTAAAGAGATGCTGGTTGAAAAAAACAATAAAATAGCAAAGTGCTGAAAGATAAATGTTCTCTGTTTTCTTTGTACCCTCCTCTCTATCTCATACTTCACAGCAGTAACCTCATGACTAGCTTGTGTATTTTTTCAGATGTTTTAAATCTACACTTACATAGATAACTCTCTCCAGCACTCCCCACATACACATGGAGGACTGTATTACATGTAATTTTTCAGCTATTCTTTTAATGCTATGTTTTGAACCTTTTGCCATTTCAGTACATGCTATTTTAATGGCTACCTAGAATTCCATTGTATAGACATAGCATACCATACTTCATTCACCCAGTCCTGTATTCTTTTGAAATATTTCTTATGACGCAGCTCAATCAAGCCTTACATAAATATTCTCATATTTTTTTACTCTTAGTAAAAAAAATCTAAAAATATTTTAGTTATTACTTTTAATAAAAAGGGAAGGATAAAGAGAAATTCCCATCATTGTAAATTATCTACAAGAATAAGAGGAAAAAAGGACAACTCATGATGGGAATTTTGATGAGTGTGTAGTACCTCTAAGCTTCATGACTGTGCCTGTAAGTGCTTATCTTGGTTTCTCTTCCTGACTTTCCAAAACTGAGTCATGCAGTAAGAGAGGAATTAGATGGAAAAAGACCAGAGCTGTGGTTAAGAAGAAGGGTGTTGTATCCAGACTCAGTGGTGGGTGACAAAGTTGATGCTAGATCCTGGAGACTGTTTTGCAAGAGGCAAGAAAAGAGTAGAACAAGTGCATCTAAAATAGCTTTTCCTAACCAGTCCTGCTATTTAATGTGTCTGTTTCCAAAAGAGCCACATTCTGAAAAGAAGTATTGGAAAAGTTGACATTTAGAAAAGATAAGGACTCTATTCCTTTATTCTAAAATAATATTTACAAATGCAGAGTTGGCAAATCTCCCCAGATTAAGCCACTGTGCAATACCTGTTTCTTCTTTATTTTAAAATCATTTGTGCATTTATTCATATTTTTATTCTTTAAGATAAACATCGAACTTTTTTTTTTAATCAAATTTATATTTATTTATTTGGCTGTGTTGCGTCTTCGTTGGTGCGCACGGGCTTTCTGTAGTTGCACTACTCTTCGTTGTGGTGCATGGGCTTCTCATCTCTGTGGCTTCTCTTGTTGCAGAGCACGGGCTCTAGGCACACGGGCTTCAGTAGTTGTGGCACATGGGCTTAGTTGCTCTGTGGCATGTGGGATCTTCCTGGACCAGGGCTCGAACCCATGTCCCTTGCATTGGCAGGAGGATTCTTAACCACTGTGCCACCAGGGAAGTCCCAACATCCAACATTTTAAATGAAAATTTTCAAGCATAAAACAAGTTGAGAGGATAATGCAATGAACACCACAGTACCCATTATCTCAATTCAATAATTGTCTTTTGGCATGTGTATTAACCGTTGGAAAGCTGTAGGTATCATCCTTAAGGTTAAATCTCTTAAGAACATTGTGCACAATCATACCATGATTACCATTTCCTAGTATTATCTAATATCTAGCCTATATTTTGATTTCTTCCCCAAATAAAGCACACATATTTGAGTCTAGAGGACAGCCACCAAGATCTGTCCTCTGGGGACTAAAGTCCAAAATGAGGAGACAGCATTGCAAACAAATGAGTAAGTGCAATCAATTGATGTGATAAATATCTGTGCAGAGATAGTACAGAAGAGAGTGTTCGGTTTTATCTGAGTGAAGCAGAAGGATAAGAAATACTTGATTCTACCAGCTGGAGGATTGTTGAGAAATACTTGATTCCACTGGTCCCCTTTCCTCTAGTTCTCTAGAGGTGAATTGGTGCTTTAGAGGCAAATTGGATGGGGGAGGGTTGAATGACCAAAGAGCTTTCTATGTTGAAGCTGCTACTTGAGAAAAGACGGCGCTGCTTAAAATAGCCTAGAGGAAGCAGGGCTGGGGGGTAGGGCTGGTGTGGGGAATACTGTTGTACAAGATGGTCTGTAAACTTTGGCCAGGGCTAGAACTGGGGAGGCCTTGCTTTGCTTGCTGGACTGAAAAATGTGAATTTTGCTCTTGGGATTAGTGGTTCCCACTTTCCTTTACCAGGCTACTCTCTGAATCTTTATGGGGTTTTTAGCTTCAGACCTAAGGGAGCCATGCAGGGGTTAGTTTAGAATCTGTGGTTTTCTAAAACCCACTTGGGTGATGTTGATGTTTAGCCAGGTGGTGTGGAATACAGCCTAAAGCAATGAGATTTGCATTTAAAATGAATTCCATAAGTAACTGCATTGTCTAATAACTTGAAATTTGGATAGGACAACTGAGAAACTGACTTTGTGATTTTATTTTAATTAATTTCAAATTTAAAACTCAAGCAAAGTGAAATATTTTCCCATTAAATACAACTTTATTTTGGTACCATTACATTTTACTTTAACCATTGAATATTTAGCACTGAATTGTGATTCATTAAGTATAAAATATACAATAATTTTCATAGGTTTTATATAAAAAAGTAAAATATCTGATTTTTTTTTTTTTTTTGCGGTACGGGGGCCTCTCACCGCTGTGGCCCCTCCCATCGCGGAGCACAGGCCCCGGACGCGCAGGCCCAGCGGCCATGGCTCACTGGCCCAGCCGCTCCGCGGCATGCGGGATTCTCCCAGACCAGGGCACGAACCCGCGTCCCCTGCATCGGCAGGCGGACTCCCAACCACTGCGCCACCAGGGAAGCCCCATATCTGATCATTTTTATATTAATTCCATGTTGAAATAATATGTTTGATATGGTGGCTTTAATAGAAATATATTAAAATTTATTTCACGTGCTTCTTTGTACCTAAAGAAAATACCTCCTAAAACCTTTAAAATGATTTCTGTAGCCCACGTTGTATTTCCATTGGACAGTGCTTCCTTGGAAGAATATGAAGGTTTGGGACTGCTACATTCTGGAAGCCAATCCTAATTCTGAAATTAATCTACTAAGGGTACAAGGTGAAAGATTAGGTTCTGAAAATGTTTGTTATCTAACACCCATTAGAACGTGAAGCCACTGCAATGAGAAGCTCACGGTGCAGCAACGAAGACCCAATGCAGCCAAAAATAAATAAAAAAAATTTTTTAAAAAAGAGCTGGTACCTTTTTTCTCCTATTAACCATACCTAAAGCATGTTATGGGTACTCCATAAATGTGTTGAATGAATGTAGTGAGGCAGGGCAGTAGGAATGGGGAACGCAGGGATAAATGGAAGAGATTTTTAAGTAATAAGATCCATCGAACTTTGTAGCTGAATTTGGGTCTTGAACTAGAAGGCTTCTTAGAAGACTCATGGATCATTAGGTGGATTTGGGGGTTAAAGCAGGCCCCAAGGACAAGGTTATTCTTTAACTTTTAGATGTGGTTCCATTTTTTTGTTTTTTTTAAAGGTTAGTTTCTTTTTTGTTTTAATTTATACATTTTATTTATTCATTTTTGGCTGCTTTGGGTCTTAGTTGTGTGTGGGCTTTCTCTAGTTGCGGTGAGCGGGGGCTGCTCTTTGCTGTGGTGCACGGGCTTCTTATTGCCGTGGCTTCTCTTGTTGCGGAGCACGGCCTCTAGGCACGTGGGCTTCAGTAGTTGTGGCACACGGGCTCAGGAATTGTGGCTCATGGGCTTAGTTGCTCTGCAGCATGTGGGATCTTCCCAGACCAGAGTTTGAACCCGTGTCCCCTGCAGGCAGATTCTTAACCACTGTGCCACCAGGAAAGCCCCAAGATGTGGTTCAGTTTTAATTGCCAGGTGAAGATGTCCAGTTGGTGGATGACTGTATTTGACATTCAGGAGAAATATCTTGTCTTGTTGTGAGAATTAACAGCAAATAAGTGTAGACTGAAGGGCAAGTATGTGGATAAACGGGCGATTGGAGATGAGGCAAAGGGAGACACTATCGTTTATAAGTGGGCAGAGAAGCCAGCCAGGGAGACTGAAATGATGCACAGAGAATTGAAGGGAGGATCTTAAGTGAGAAATGGTATCAAAAGATATTCTGCAAGTCCACTGAATTTGGTATTGGACTACACTGGTGAATCTTGGGTAGTTTCAGTGAGGTGGTGGGAGCAGAAGCCTAATTACAATGGGTTGAAGAGTGCAGGATAGATAGGGTGATTGCAGTTTGGAGGAGTTCTTTGTAAAATAGGACAGTGAGGTAGGGTGGGAGCTAAATATTTCTGGAGGATTTCGTTTTCTTAAAAAAGAAAAGATTTAAATTTGTTATAGCCTGTGGGGAAGGAGGTAGTTGGGAAAGATTTACAGATCTTTGGCTCCAGAATGCTCTCTGATTTTTCTATTAGGAATGTGTAAATACCTCTGTGCATACCATCACCAGCTAAGTGCTGAATAAATACTCAGTGTTCTTGACGATTATATTCTTATTCTTAGAAAGTCTAAACTGAAATAGACATATTTTCTTCAAAGGAACACCTTGGAGGAAGGGAGTAGAGACCCAAAGCCACATGGGCGATGTGGAAAGAACTAAAAGCTGAAACCTGTCTTGGTGCCTTGTAGGATCATGAATTAACTAGTTATCTGATGGCCTTCTGGAAGGAGTTAGGTGAGGCAAGGTCCTTGAATATTATCTTTGATTGAGGGAGCATTCCAGGTGGGGTGACTTGACAGAAGCCAAACCCTAATGGAAAACAGGATTACAAACCTCCTGAAATCTTGAGGAGCATTTAAGTGCCATTAACAAAAAAAAAAGAGAAAGAAAAAAAAAGTGCATATAAACTGAATTTGTAAAGAACTAGTGTGATTGGATTAAATAATCTGTAATTTGTATGTCATTCTTTTGTTTTTTAAATTAATATGGCAATTCATATTGGGGTACTAATTAATATCAAGAAGTTTTCAACGAATTTTAGTCTCCTTAATTATATGAAACTAACAATTTTATTTAACTACTTTAAGTTAATTTCTTTTTTTTAAAACATCTTTATTGGGGTATAATTGCTTTACAATGGTGTGTTAGTTTCTGTTGTATAACGAAGTGAATCAGATATACATATACATATATCATCATATCTCCTCCCTCTTGCATCTCCCTCCCACCCTCCCTATCCCACCCCTCTAGGTGAATACAAAGCACCGAGCTGATCTCCCTGTGCTATACAGCTGCTTCCCACTAGCTATCTATTTTACATTTGGTAGTGTATATATGTCCATGCCACTCTCTCACTTTGTCCCAGCTTACCCTTCCCCCTCCCTGTGTCCTCATGTCCATTCTCTGCATCTGTGTCTTTATTCCTGTCTTGCCCCTAGGTTCTTCAGAACCTTTTTTTTTAAGATTCCATATATATGTGTTAGCTTACAGTATTTGTTTTTCTCTTTCTGACTTACTTCACTCTGTATGACAGTCTCTAGGTCCATCCACTTCCCTACAACTAACTCAATTTCGTTTCTTTTTATGGGTAACATTCCATTGTATATATGTGCCACATCTTGTTTATCCATTCATCTGTCGATGGACACTTAGCTTGATTCCATGTCCTGGCTATTGTAAATAGAGCTGCAATGAACATTGTGGTACATGACTCTTTGAATTATGGTTTTCTCAGGGTATATGCCCAGTAGTGGGATTGCTGGGTTGTATAGTAGTTCTATTTTTAGTTTTTTAAGGAACCTCCATACTGTTCTCCATAGTGGCTATATCAATTTACATTCTCATCAACAGTGCAAGAGGGTTTCCTTTTCTCCACACCCTCTCCAGCATTTATTGTTTGTAGATTTTTTGATGATGGCCATCATCAAAATGGCCGGTGTGAGGTGATACCTCATTGCAGTTTTGATTTGCATTTCTCTAATGATTAGTCATGTTGAGCATCTTTTCATGTGTTTGTTGGCAGTCTGTATATCTTCTTTCTTCTTTGGAGAAATGTCTATTTAGGTCTTCTGCCCCCCTTTTTTTTTTTTTTTTTTTTTTGCATTACGCGGGCCTCTCACTGTTGTGGCCTCTCCCGTTGCGGAGCACAGGCTCCGGACGTGCAAGCTCAGCGGCCATGGCTCACGGGCCCAGCCGCTCCGCGGCATGTGGGATCTTCCCGGACCGGGGCACGAACCCGCGTCCGCTGCATCGGCAGGTGGACTCTCAACCACTGCGCCACCAGGGAAGCCCCTGCCCATTTTTTTTATTGGTTTGTTTGTTTTTTTGATATTGAGCTTCATGAGCTACTTGTATATTTTGGAGATTAATCCTTTGGCAGTTGATTCATTTGCAAATATTTTCTCCCATTCTGAGAGTTGTCTTTTCATCTTGCTTATGGTTTCCTTTGCTGTGCAAAAGCTTTTAAGTTTCATTAGGTCCCATTTGTTTATTTTTGGTTTTATTTCCATTTCTCTAGGAGGTGGGTCAAAAAGGATCTTGCTGTGATTTATGTCATAGAGTGTTCTCCCTATGTTTTCCTCTAAGAGTTTTATAGTGTCTGGCCTTACATTTAGGACTTTAATCCATTTTGAATTTATTTTTGTGTATCGTGTTAGGGAGTGTTCTAATGTCATTCTTTTACATGTAGCTGTTCAGTTTTCCCAGCACCACTTATAGAAGAGGCTGTCTTTTCTACGTTGTATAGTCTTGCCTCCTTAATCAAAGATAAGGTGACCATATGTATGTGGGTTTATCTCTGGGCTTTCTATCCTGTTCCATTGATCTGTATTTCTGTTTTTGTGCCAGTACCATACTGTCTTGATTACTGTAGCTTTGTAGTATAGTCTGAAGTCAGGGACCCTGATTCCTCCAGCTCCATTTTTCTTTCTCAAGATTGCCTTGGGGCAGCTTCCCCGGTGGCGTAGTGGTTGAGAGTCCGCCTGTCAATGCAGGGGACACGGGTTCGAGCCCTGGTGCGGGAAGATCCCACATGCCGCGGAGCAACTAAGCCCATGCGCCACAACTACTGAGCCTGTGTGCGCACCTAGTGCCCGTGCTCCGCAACGAGGGAAGCCACCTTAATGAGAAGCCCGCTCACCATAGCGAAGAGCAGCCCCCGCTCGCCGCAACTAGAGAAAGCCCATGCAGCAACAAAGACCCAACGCAGCCATAAATAAATAAATTTGAAAAAAAAAAAAAAAGATTGCCTTGGCTATTTGGGGTCTTTTGTGTTTCCATACAAATTGTGAAAATTTTTGTTCTAGTTCTGTGAAAAATGCCATTTGTAGTTTGTTAGGGATTGCACTGAGTCTGTAGATTGCTTTGGGTGTATAGTCATTTTCACAATGTTGATTGTTCCAATCCAAGAACATGGTATACCTCTCCATCTGTTTGTATCATCTTTAATTTCTTTCATCAGTGTCTTACAGTTTTCTACATACAGGTCTTTTGTCTCCTTAGGTAGGTTTATTCCTAGGTATTTTATTCTTTTTCTTGCAATGGTAAATGGGAGTGTTTCCTTAATTTTCCTTTCAGATTTTCATCATTAGTGTATAGGAATGCAAGAGGTTTCTGTGCATTAATTTTGTATCCTGATGCTTTACCAAATTCATTGATTAGCTCAAGTAGTTTTTGGTAGGATCTTTAGGATTCTCTATGTATAGTATCATGTCATCTACAAACAGTGACAATTTTACTTCTTCTTTTCTGATTTGGATTTCTTTTATTTATTTTTCTTCTCTGATTGCTGTGGCTAGTACTTCCAAAACTATGTTGAATAATAGTGGTGAGAGTGGCAACCTTGCCTTTTTCCTGGTATTAGTGGAAATGGTTTCAGCTTTTCACCATTGAGAATGATGTTCGCTGTGGGTTTGTCATATATGGCCTTTATTATGTTGAGGTAAGTTCCCTCTATGCCTACTTTCTGGAGGGTTTTTATCATAAATGGGTGTTGAATTTTGTCACAAGCTTTTTCTGCATCTATTGAGATGATCATATGGTTTTTCTCCTTCAATTTGTTAATATGGTTTATCACATTGATTGATTTGCGTATATTGAAGAATCCTTGCATTCCTGGGATAAACCTCACTTGATCATGGTGTATGATCCTTTTAATGTGCTGTTGGATTCTGTTTGCTAGTATTTTGTTGAGGATTTTTGTATCTTTGTTCATCAGTGATATTGGCCTCTATTTTTCTTTTTTTGTGACATCTTTGTCTGGTTTTGGTATCAGGGTGATGGTGGCCTCATAGAATGAGTTTGGGAGTGTCCTTCCCTCTGCTATATTTTGGAAGAGATTGAGAAGGATAGGTGTTAGCTTTTCTCTCAATGTTTGATAGAATTCACCTGTAAAGCCATCTGGTCCTGGGCTTTTGTTTGTTGGAAGATTTTAAATCACAGTTTCAATTTCAGTGCTTGTGATTGGTCTGTTTATATTATCTGTTTCTTCCTGGTTCAGTTTCAGGAGGTTGTGCTTTTCTAAGTACTTGTCCATTTCTTCCAGGTTGTCCATTTTATTGGCATACAGTTGCTTGGAGTAACCTCTCATGATCCTTTGTATTTCTGCAGTGTCAGAAACTAACAATTTTGAGGGAAAAGTTATGCTAGAAGGTAAAACATGTAAGGGTTATCCAGAAGTAAAGAGGGTTATAAGCCAAGGAACATTTGCGGGAGGAAATAGACAGTGACCTCTGACTGCTTCCTTAAGAACTAGATTCTAAATTGTGTTCCAGTTTCACTCCTTTCTGTAATAAGTTTGCGTGAACCCAGCGTGCATATACTGAATTTGGAGATTAAGTTATGCTATTTTGAATAGCAGTGTTGTACTGCTACAACTCACAAACAGATGAATAAAATTAGACCTAAGAGAAAAACAGATACTGTATGCTAATGCATATATATGGAAGTTTAAAAATTGGTACTGATTAACCTAGTGGCATGGCAGGAATAAAAACACACATGTAGAGAACAGAATTGTGGGCACAGGGAGGGAAGGGGAAGCCTGGATGAAGTGAGAGAGTAGCATTGATATATATATACTACCAAATGTAAAATGGGTGGCTAGTGGGAAACTGCTACATAGCACAAGGAGATCAACTCGATGCTTTGTGAGGACCTAAGAGGGATGGGATAGGGAGGGTGGGAGGGAAGCTCAAGAGGGAGGGCATATGGGGATATATGTATACATATAGCTGATTCACTTTGTTATACAGCAGAAACTAAGACAACATTGTAAAGCAATTATACTTCAATAAAGATGTGAAGAAAAAAAAAAGCAGGCCAGTCAGTTCAGAAAGATAATTCCCACAATCTAACAAAGGAAACTTCCATAGGAGCTGTGTTGTTCTTTTTAGTTCTAAGCATCTATGGCAATCTTAGTTCAGTAAGCATTAGTAAATATTAGTAAGTAAAGGAATTTGTTTTAAATGTTAATACTTACTTGCTGCTGACAGGATTATTTTTAGGACAGTGCATTTGGTTAAACACTAGGACCTTGTGACTAACACTAGGACCTCTCTAAAGAGACATTTGGTTTGAATTTTGGCTCAGAGCATTGATCTGACTTTGGCTAGTGAGTTAACCTTATCAGAACCTTCCTTGTTAGAAGACTGGAGAAGTGAATACGATTTTTTTTTTTTTTGGCTGTGCCACACAGCTTGAGGGATCTCAGTTCCCCAACCAGGAATTGAACCTGGCCCCTGGCAGTGAGAGCACCAAGTCCTAAGCACTGTACCGCCAGGGAATTCCTGTAAATACCTTTATCTCAGTAGGAAAATTAAATGAGGTAATTCATATAAAGTGCTTATAATGATGCCTGGCAAGCAGTACATGCTCAATACATATGTAATAGCTATTAATAAATATTCTTTTCTTAATTGTGGATTTGAGACTGGAATTACTGAGTTTTTGCCATATATTGAAGGACATGTAGAAAAAGAACTACCTAATATGTATTTTTCCCTAAATAGTTCGTTTCTACACATAAGATCCAACACTTATAAATGTGTATAAATAAGTTGTTTGATTTAATCCCCACAATAAACCTTTTCAGTCAGTGCTATTACTAGTCTTGATTTATCTTTTTTAATTTATTTTTTATTGAAGTAGAGTTGAATTACAATGTGTTAATTACTGCTGTACAGCAGAGTGACTCAGTTATACATATATATACTTTCATTTTCATATTCTTTTCCATTATAGTTTATCACAAGATATTGAATATAGATAGCTCCCTGTGCTATACAGTAGTGATTTATCTTTTTTAATAATTTTTTTAAATCCTGAGAAATTATTATGATTTTTAAATTGAAGTATAGTTGATTTATAATATCGTGTTACTTTTAGGTGTACAGCACAGCAATTCAGGTATATATATATATGTATATATGAATATATATAACACACACAGATATTCTTTTTCAGATTCTTTTGCCTTATAGGTTATTAAAAAATATTGAGTATAATTCCATGTGCCATATAATAGGTCTTTGTTGGTTATCTATTTTATGTATAGTAGTGTGTATAAGTTAATCCCATAGTCTTGATTTATCTTAAGGAAACTGGGGCTCAATTAGCAAGGACTCGCTCTATGCCATGTGGTTGGTAAGCAGTCGGAGAGTCACCAGTTTGATTCCAGTAAAGCTCACGTTATTAAAAATATATGAAACAGTTAAGATACATAAAAAGTGTAAAGAATAATAATTGGGGACTTCCCTGGTGGTCCAGTGGTTAAAACTCCGCACTTTCAATGCAGGGGGCGTGAGTTTGATCCCTGGTTGGGGAACTGTGATCCCACATGCCGTGAGGTGTGGCCAAAAAAAAAAAAATACACTGAACATGAGAGTTGGTTATTAACTTTAAGCATGGATAGGATTGTTCATGAAAAGTGCGAAGAACAAAAAGTCTGTGGGTTTTGACTTAGAATCCTCTAAGGAATGGGCTCAGGGGGACACACCCACAACCAAGGGACAGACACGCAAGAGTGAGGCTCCAGGGGAGACCTAGATTATAGTTTCAGTTGAGAATCTCCTTGGGGATCCACAAAAGAGCAGGTTAGGTGTATGATATTTAAGGAATGATTGGACTTGGCAGTTAAGAACTCATTTATAACCTTGGGGGATAACTACTTAAAATATTTGAATCAGGAGGGAATTTGATGGGATGATAGCTTGAGGCAGATTTGGGGTCTGACAGGCTTTTTGTCTTTTGTTGTTACATGAATTAACCCATTTATTGTAGGCTAGCAATGTTACCAATGGTGGACCTTCCACTGGTCTTACAGTTCCTTCAGTCAGATTTTATAGCGATGGTAGGAGCGGTACTGTAGGTCTAGGCATCACCTGCAAACTTTTCAGGAACCATGGCACCAGATCCCCAAAACTCATCTCTTCATTTTGGTTTTGCCACCAGAGAAACAAGTGTACTTGGCGTGCTGGCTGATTTCAGTTTTCTTCACCGTCTTCCTGAGGGAGGCAGCATAATGGGCCCGTATTTACCGACAATCCTGACCTTAGTGCTTTTAGCATTGTCACCACAAACTAGCTCCAAGCCCAGAGAGTGGATTTTTATCTTTTTGACTGGGAATAAATTATACTGACTCTTAGCTCCAGAGGAAGAGGTCTAGGACTAGGTCATCTGTGACTACAGAGGTTTAGCTCTTAGGTCAGTTTTGTATACATTTGGAACTAATCTGCAATTAACTTGGTTTTTTTGTTGTTGTTGTTTTTTTGTTTTTATTTGCGGTACACGGGCCTCTCACAGTTGTGGCCTCCCGGACGCGCAGGCTCAGCGGCCATGGCTCACGGGCCCAGCCGCTCCGCGGCATGTGGGATCTTTCCAGACTGGGGCACGAACCCGTGTCCCCTGCATAGGCAGGCGGACTCTCAACCACTGAGCCACCAGGGAAGCCCCTAACTTGGTTTTTGATTAAATAGAAGTTGTCCCTCCCTTTAGTAACTCTCCTCCTTTGCCCCACCCCCAAGTTAAAGGAATTACTTTGGATACTAAGACCCTGTGGCCAAACGAGGGTGGAGTTTTTGTTTGGGGATAAGAATAAAAACATTAGAAAAGCTGTCTGGATCTGGTGTCTGGATCTGACTGAGAGAATTGGGAAACATTTGAAGTTTCTGCCATGGCTCCTATTCGGCGCAAGCTTGGAAAAGCCGTAAGTCCGTATGGCAATGAGGTAGGGCAGGTGGGGACGCATGCTGACCTAGTTCCTTAGACTCCCCCTCTCCTGGCTGACCCAGCCCTGCCTTTCTGTGGCCTTTGAACCCCTCACCGGGTGGCTCTAGGCAAACTGGAGAAACAGAGATCAGAGGCAAAGCTCAGAGAATGTTAGGGCTACAAAACTTGGTCGGGCAGGTATTCCCTTTTTATGCCTAAAAAAGAGGAAAAAGAGAGCTTAATGGCTGGGATTCTGGAGAAGGTAATTTGACTGCTATACGAAAATAAGGTAGCTTTTTGCAGGTCCCCTGTGAAGGAGGATATTTTTGGTGTATGTGTGCTAAATGTTTATTTTAGAATCCCCTTGGGCGGATCTTTGATGAGTAGCTGGTTCATCTTTACTTTTGACTTAAATTTGGTTTTGTTATCAAGCAGTTGTGGTGAGCATTGTATGGTGGTAGGTTGCAGAGCAGGGCTGACCTCCATGCTTCTTTTTAGAGGATGTGGGAGGGAAAATACAGTATCAGGCATGATTGTGTCATCTTAAAGGCAAAATTAATGGAGGCCCCAGCGGTTCTCCCTCAAAATTTTCTCCAAGCTCTCAATTTCCAGGTTGAGAACGTAGATTTTGAAGGTTTCACTTCTGATTAGGAATAAATGCGCTGTGGGCTGCTCCCCCTGTTCTACATGTTTTTAAAATTGTTTTTTACTCTGAGGGGGTTTATATTGGTGGGGGGGCAGGACGAAAAAATCTTAGATATTACAAGGGGGCCACAGTACGTAAGCAGATACCCACAATATCTGTCGTATTAAGATCTCACGGGGAGGGCTATTAGGGAAAAAAATGTTTTAAAAGACTCCTGCAGGGACTTCCCTGGCGGTCCAATGATTAAGACTCAGCGCTTCCACTGCGGGGTGGGGGTGGCGGGGTGGGGTGTTAGATCCCTGGTTGGGGAACTAAGATCCCACATGCCCACGGGGCAGCCAAAAAAAACCCAAAAAAACTAAAAGACTCCTGCAGTCAGGGATGAAAAAAAATGAAAAGAAAGTTGAGAAACACGCTGATCTACCTGTGTAGTAAAGGTCATAGTCTTGTAGGACCACGTCTCTGAACATGCTTCGAAAGTCTTTATTTTTTCATGTGATCTGGGTACCTGTTTCTTGATACAGGACATGCAGCATGTAAAGAATGTGAGTGTGTGTTGGGAGGAGCTACAGTCAGATCCGGTCCATAGGGCAGGGTCATTTCAGAATAAAATACCCCTTTGCTCAGTGTCATTTGAGCTCCTTCAAGAGCGGGTGTAAGAGTATCCTGATGATAGGAATGTGGAAAAATGACAAGATGGAGGGGGCCTGGGAACTACTGGACCCAGATCTGATCTAAGGAGTTCAACGTTCCTGTTAGTTAAGAGTGCGAACAACCTATAATCTTGAAATGGGTATAGAGTGGAAGACAGACAACTAGGGGAGTTTTAATCACTTACTGTCTTGTAAACTGTTCCCTTGGGCCCTTTAGGAGTAGCAGAGGACGGCAGTGGGACCGAAGGGGGAGGGGTGTTGGAGGAGGAGGAGAAGAGACACAAACACAGGTGGGTAGGTGGCAAGAGTTTGGTGTCCCCGGAGTGTACATGAAACTTGAGGGGATAAAACAGCCACCATTCCAATATTCTTGAAACACTTCACTTCCTTTAGAGAGTTGGCTTCTCTTTAGAGATAAATGTTAACAATAATAATTTGAGATTCAAGATAGATGTTCAGGAAATACCCTATACCTAAGCAGATTAAATGTCAATAAAATCTTCATTAAAACAATGTAGCCACTGGGGCCTAGGTTAGTGCTCTCAGTGGTGTCATGGAGACAGCTCCTTCCAGCTCACTAGATGTGTGCATTTCTTCCCAACTCTTGCTCAGGTGGTCACACTAATAGTTTACAATCCACCGTGGTGGGTGTATTTACACCACAAAAATTGGCCAACCCTACAAAACAGGGCTTTCTCCCCACCACTTCCCAAGTTGATTGTTAAACATTTACCAGAATACCACTGAGTACAGTTTCTATAATACAAATGTTGACAGTTGTATATACCCTTCCTGAAATATCTTAAACAAATATTAGCAAATACATATGTACTCTGCACTCTTCCTTTTGCGCTAATTTGTTTGTAATTTGATACTACATAAACTATTCTGCATTTAGGTTTTTTCACTTAATTGTACCCTAGAAATCTTTCCATAGAGTGCTTTGTCAATTTTTGGTTTAATTTTAAAGGAAACATATTAAAAAGTCAAAACAGTGTTTAATCAGATCTGGGTCTAAATAGTTCCCAGGCCTCCTTGCTGTTTTCTCACTGTCAGGTATTGCTCCTAAACTAAACTCTTCCTATTCAGCATTAGTTTCTTTTGTATGCTTCCATAGTTTCTTTTTTTTTAGCCGAGTTTTATGGTTTTATTAACACAAACTAAATGTGTACGTGAGCTGTCTATTCATTTTCTTCGCTGAGCAGCCTGGCGTTGGGATTGCTGATTCTGATGGCCAGCTGGGCTGCTCTTTCCACATGGCTTTTTGGTTCTTGGAGGAGAGGTTGTGAGCAATCTCAGCATAGTAAACTTTGCTGCGTATCAGCCTCACTTCAAGCTCCTTGACCAGGTGGACCAGGAACTTACGGAAGCTGCTGGGCAGCATGTGCTTTGTTTTCTTGTTGCTCCCGTTACTGATGTTGGGCATCAAGATCGGGCCCTTGAATCTCCTGCACACCCTGTTGTCAGGGCCTCTGGGTTTCCACCAGTTCCACTTAATTTTGACATATTGGTCTGACTGGTGCCAGATGAATTTCTTGGTCCTCTTTTTGATGATCTTGGGCTTCACGGGGTGTCTGAGGGCAGCCATGATGCCGAGTTGGAGACGGCTGCCACCTCCGAAGGCAGTGCTGAGGAAGAGCTGTATTCTTCCAGAGTTTCTTTATGCAAATATGAATGTGTATATTATTTCTTTTTATACAAAAAGATATATTTCATATGCAAGTACTATATTTTTAAAAACATATTTTGGACATCTTTGCCTATTAGCTCTGGAACTTTTTATCATTCTTTTATTTATTAATTTATTTGTTTATTTATTTTTGGCTGCGTTGGGTCTTGTTGCTGCGCGCAGGCTTTCTCTAGTTGCAGCTAGCGGGGGCTACTCTTTGTTGCGGTGCACGGGCTTCTCACTGCGGTGGCTTCTCTTGTTGCAGAGCACGGGCTCTAGGCTCGCGGGCTTCAGGAGTTGTGGCACACGGGCTTCAGTAGTTGTGGCATGCAGGTTGAGTAGTTGTGGGCTGTAGAGTGCAGGCTCAGTAGTTGTGGCCCACAGGCTTAGTTGCTCTGCGGCAGGTGGGATCTTCCCAGACCAGGGCTGGAACCCCTGTCCCCTGCATTGGCAGGCGGATTCTTAACCACTGCACCACCAGGGAAATCCCTATCATCCTTTTTTATAGTTGCAAGGCATTATATTATATTATATCACAATTGAATTAGTCTGCTACAGATGGACACTGGGATATTTTCAGCTGTTAAAATATACAAAGCTGTCAAAACATGTAATTATATGCAGGTATAACTAAGATAAATTTCAAACTGCTGTATTAAAGTTGCACTTAATTTTGAAAGTTAATTATTGCCAAATTGCCCTAGGAGTAATTGCATAGGGGTTGCACTATTTTGTACTTCCACCAACATTTTATGAAAGTTTATCTCCCTACAGCTTGCCCAAGGGTCTAGGTGGTCAAACTTTTTCATTGTTATTCTGATAAATGAAAAATGTTATCTGTGTCACTTTAATTTGCATTTCTTTTAATGTTGAGCACCTTTTCACAGTGTCTTCATCAGGGTTGTATGAAGATTAATGAGTTACTGCAAGTAAGGAGTATATTAGAATACAGCTAACTTTTTGAATTATAACTATTGTAATGAAATTGTGCTCTCAGTGATAGCTCATCATCACTGTGCTCTTGAGTCATATTATCTCATCTAATTCCCATCACAATCATATATGATCTCTTAGAAGGAAGAAACTATAGTTTAGGCCAAGTACCGTCTCCTGGGTCACACAATTCCTAAGGATTGCTCTCTTCCCTTCCCCATCTTAGTGTTCAAGATTAACCAGTAATAGCACATAGGTTAGTTTCTTTTCTTTTCAACACTTTTATTTAAAAACAAACCTATGTATAGTTTGTTTAGATGTATGTATACTTTATTTAGATGTATCTATTTAAAAAGTTGATTTTATGCGTTTTTAAAAATTGAGGTATAGTTTATTTAAAATATTATATATTATAGTTATATATAAAATATTTATATACAAAATATTATATAATTGTATGTTATAGTTTCAGGTATACAACATAGTGATTCAAAATTTTTATATAGATTATATATTCCATTTAAAGTTATTATAAAATATTGGTTATATTCCCTGTGCTGTACACTAGATCCTTATAACATTTATTTTATACATAGTAGTTGATACATCTTAATTCCCTACCCCTATCTTGACCCTTCCCCCTTTCCTCTCCCCATTGATAACCACTGGCTTATTCTCTACATCTGGGATTCTGTTTCTGTTTTGTTATATTCATTCATTTGTTTTATTTTTTAGATACCACATATAAGTGATATCATACAGTATTTGTCTTTCTCTGTCTGACTTATTTCACTAAGAATAATATTCTCCAAGTCCATCCCTGTTGTTGCAAATGGCAAAATTTCATTCCTTTTTATGGCTGAGTAGTATTCCATTGTATATAATATACCACATCTTCTTTATCCATTCATCTGTTGGTGGACACTTAGTTTGCTTCCATATCTTGGCTATTTAAATAATCCTGCTATGAACATTTGGGTACATGTATCTTTTTGAATTATTGTTTTCATTTTCTTTAGATATACCTAAGAGTGGAATCACTGAATCATATGGTAGTTCTATTTTTAGTTTATTGAGGAATCTCCATACTGTTTTCCACAGTGGCTGCACCAATTTTTATTCCTACCAACAGTGTACGAGCGTTCCCTTTTCTCCACATCCTCACCAACATTTGTTACTTGTGGTCTTCTTGCTGATAGCCATTCTGATGTGAGGTGATATCTCGTTATGGTTTTGATTTGCATTTTTCTGAAGATTAGTGATGTTGAACATCTTTTCATGTGCCTTTTAGCCATCTATATATCTTCATAAAAATGTCCATTCAAATCTTCTCACCATTTTTTAATTGCCTGCGTTTTTTTTATATTGAGTTGTATGAGCTGTTTATTTTGAATACTAACACTTTATTGGTCATATCATTTGCAAATATTTTCTCTCATTTAGTAGGTTGTCTTTTCATTCTGTTGATGGTTTCCTATGCTGTGCAAAGCTTTTAAATTTAATTAGATTCCATTTGTTTATTTTTACTTTTCTTTCTTTTGTTTTAGGAGACAGATCCAAAAAATAATGCTGTGACTTATTGCAAAGAGTATCTGCCTATGTTTTCTTCTAGAAGTTTTATGGTTTCAGGTCTTACATTTTGTTCTTTAATCCACTTTGTGTGTATTTTTATATGTGGTGTCAGAAAATTTCTAATTTCATTCTTTTACATGTAGCTGTCCAGCTTTCCCAAGCACCACCTATTGAAGAGACTATCTTTTCCCCATTGTATATTCCTGCCTTCTTTGTTGTAGATTGACCATAAGTGCATGGGTTTATTTCTGGACTCTCTATTCTGTTCCATTGATCTATGTGTCTGTTTTTGTGCCAGTACTTATACTCTTTTGATTACTGTAGCTATATAGTATAGTATAAAGTTAGGCAGTATGATACACCTAGTTCTATTCTTTGTTCTCAAGATTGTTTTGGCTATTCAGCATCCTTTGTGTTTTCATACAAAAATTATTTGGTAATTTTGATTTGGTATTTTGATAGGAATTGCATTGAATCTGTAGATTGCCTTAGATAGTATGGTCATTTAAAAAATGTTAATTCTTCCAATCCATGAATGCGGTATATCTTTCCATCCGTTTGTGTCAGCTTCAATTTCTTTCATTAATGTCTTATAGTCTTCTGAGTACAGGTCTTTTACCTCCTTAGTTAGAGTTATTCCTAGGTATTTTATTCTTTTTGGTGGGATTCTAAATGGGATTGTTTCCTTAATTTCTCTTCCTGATGGTTTGTTGTTAGTGTATAGATATGCAAGAGATTTCTGTATATTAATTTTCAGTCCTGCAACTTTACCGAATTCATTGATGAGCTCTTATAGTTTTTGGTAATTTTTAAGGATTTTCTATGTATAGTATGTCATCTGCAAACAGTGACAGTTTTACTACTTCTTTTCCAATTTGGATTGCTTTTATTTCTTCTTCTTGTCTGATTGCTATGACTAGGACTTCCAATACTATGTTGAATAAAAGTAGCAAGAGGGGCATCCTTGTCTTGTTCCTCATCTTACAGGAAATGATTTCAGCTTTTCACCATTGAGTATGATGTTAGCTGTGGGCTTATGGCTTATCATAATGGCCTTTATTATTTTGAGGTGTGTTCCCTCTATACCCACTTTGTGGTGAGTACATTGTTTGGATGCATCTCTTTTTTTTTTTTTTTTTTTTGCACAGCTTGAGGCATCTTAGTTACCTAAACCTGGGTCCCTGGCAGTGAAAGCACCGAGTCCTATCCACTGAACTGCCAGGGAATCCGTTTCCTTAAAGTTTAGTTTTATAGTTAGCAGAATGTAGGACATGTTGTCATGTACTTATAAACTTGTGATACCCAGTGTTTTTTAAAAGCTGCATGAGTTATAACTGAATAATAAGTCAATTTTTTTTCTAATATGTATACCAAGTATATTCTATTACCTACTTTGTCTTTGAAAAATGCAGGAGATCAAAGAATAAAACTATTGAAACAGCAGTCCAAGGGATCTAGATTGAGTAGGAAAACAAGAAAATCAGAAGTTGCAAAATGAACTGTGAATAGGTAGGGGTGGTATAGAAACCAGAGGGTATCTATCATAAAGTAAAGATCTTTAGTACTATCAGAATTCTTGGAAGTACATTTTTATTTTTATCTTATTTTATTTTATATATATATTTTATATCTTTATTGGAGTATAATTGCTTTACAATGTTGAATTAGTTTCTGCTGTACAACAAAGTGAATCAGCTATATGCATACATATATCCCCATATCCCCTCCCTCTTGAGCCTCCTTATCCCACCCCTCTAGGTGATCACAAAGCATCCAGCTGATCTCCCTGTGCTATGCAGCAGCTTCCCACTAGTCATCCATTTTACATTTGGTAGTGTCAATGCTACCATATATGTCAATGCTATATTCTCTCACTTTGTCCCAGCTTCCCCTTCTCCCCCGTGTCCTCAAGTCTATTCTCTACGTCTGTGTCTTTATTCCTACCCTGCCACTAGGTTCATCAGTACTGTTTTTTTAGATTCCATATATGTGCGTTAGTATACAGTATCTTTCTTTCTTTTTCTGACTTACTTCACTCTGTATGACAGACTCTAGGTCCATCCACCTCATTACAAGTAACTCACTTTCGTTCCTTTTTATGGCTGAGTGGTATTCCATTGTATATACATGCCACATCTTCTATATTCATTCATCTGTTGATGGACATTTAGGTTGGAAGCACATTAAAAAAAATTGAAGTTTAGCTGATTTACAATTTGTGTTAGTTACAGGTGTCCAGCAAAGTGATTAAGTTATACATATTTATATACATATTCTTTTTCAGATTCTTTTCCATTATAGGTTATTACAAGATATTGAATATAGTTCCCTGTGCTATACAGTAGGTCCTTGTTGTTTATCTGTTTTATATATAGTAATGTGTATCCGTTAATCCTGAACTCCTAATTTTTCCCTCCCCCGCTTTCCCCTTTGGTAACCATAAGTTTGTTTTCTGTGTTGGTCAGTTGCTTTTTAATTAAGCTCATTAATTAATGAGACTGTCTTATGCTTTTAGTACATGAATTTTAAAAGGACCTCAAGATCGTCTCTGTAAGGGAATGTATAGTCCAGTGTGTTCGGATATGCATACCTATAAACTTAAAAGCTTCAAGTAAAAAAAAAAAAATTCCCCTTTAATTCTATTTCACAGTGGTAACTATTATTAACATTTTAGGTTTATACTACCAGCTTTTTTTCTGTGCTAGACCAATTTGTGTGTGTGTGTGTGTGTGTGTGTGTGTGTGTTTGGCTGTGCTGCAAGGCTTATGGGATGTTAGTTCCCAGAGCAGGGATCAAACCCCGGGCCACAGGAGTGAAAGTGCTGAGTACTAACCACTGGACCGCCAGGGAATTCCCAGTGTTTGTGTGTTTTAAATAAAAAGGGATGATAATGTCACATGTGCATCTTATTTTGGTTAATGATATACTAAGAATATTGATACATAGAGTAATGGCTGCACATTTTTCACAATATGATTATATGAGTTTATTTCATACTTTCTCTACTGTAAATGTTATGTTGTATTATGATTTGCTTACATACATTTCTACTTTTTTAGTTTTGCAATTTGGATGGATGAAAACATGACATTTATTTTCATTTGCTTGTCTTCTAGTAAAGTTGGACAGCTTTTGATCCTTTTGATTTCCACCTAAGTGAATTGCATATGCCTATTCTTTCCTCACTATTCTATTGAGTCATTTTCCTTCTTAATTTGTTGGAGCTCTTTTTCATTAAGAATGGTAACTCTTTATATGTACTGCGAATATTTTCCCAGTCTGTCACCTGACTTTTCAGTTTATTTTTGGCAATATTTCTCCTACCTTTATAAGTAGCTACGCATATCAGGAAATAAATACATTTTACATCACGATTCAATGCACAGACACATATATAAAATTTTATATGATAGGGTTTCCCTGGTGGGGCAGTGGTTGAGAGTCCGCCTGCCGATGCAGGGGACACGGGTTTGTGCCCCCGTCCGAGAAGATCCCACATGCCGCGGAGCTTCTAGGCCCGTGAGCCATGGCCGCTGAGCCTGCGCGTCCGGAGCCTGTGCTCCGCAACGGGAGAGGCCACAACAGTGAGAGAGGCCCGTGTACCGCAAAAAAAAAAAAAAAAATTATGATAATACTTATCTTTACTAAATGTAGTGTACACATTTTCTTTAATATTCCATTAAAAGACACTTGTCACAAAGCATGATATTGGGACTCATAGGTTGTGATCAGCAATTTGAAAAGCATATTATGGTGTCTTTGCCTTTAAGATTGTTAATATCATATGTAGTTAAAGAATTCTATCTTTTCTTCTATGGCTTACCACTTTTTGCTCTTGCTTTGGAAGGTTTTTCCTTACATCTTTTTATATTTACATTGTTAATGTATCTGGAATTTTTTTTTTTTTTCCTGTACGCGGGCCTCTCACTGTTGTGGCCTCTCCCGTTGCGGAGCACAGGCTCCGGACGCGCAGACTCAGCGGCCATGGCTCACGGGCCCAGGCGCTCCGCGGCATGTGGGATCTTCCCGGATCGGGGCACGAACCCGTGTCCCCTGCATCGGCAGGCGGACTCTCAACCACTGCGCCACCAGGGAAGCCCTATCTGGAATTTCTGTTGCATATTTTGAGATAGGAATCAAACTTCCCTCATCGTTATTAAGAAATTAATACTTTCTCTACTGCTTACAAATGCCAGCGTTTTAAAAATAAATTATTAAAATATTTTTAAATTTAGTCTGTTAATTTATCTACCCTGCATGTTAAACTTATTATTCCTTTTAATATTAAAAATATTATAATATTGGTGTCTTTTTTTGAAAAATTGGCTATTTCATTTAGTTTTACAAGGTTGTTATTTAAATGTAATATAGGAAAATGTATATATGATAATTGTATATTTTGATGACTTTTGACAAACTGAACATAGCCTATGTAACCTATACCCTGATTAAGAAATTAGGGGACTTCCCTGGTGGTCTAGTGGTAACGCGCCTTACAAGGCAGGGACGTGGGTTGATCCTTGTTGAGGGAACTAAGATCACACATGCTGCGGGGCAACTAAGCCTGCATGCTGCAACTACTGAGCTCGCGCACTCTGGAGCGTGTGTGCAACAACTAGAGAAGAGAAAACCCCCACGCCACAGCCAGAGAGAAGCCCGTGCACCACAACGAAGAGCCCCAGTGCCGCATCATAAGATCCTGCGTGCCTCGGCGAATATCCCGCGTGCCACAGCTAAGACCCGATGCAGACAAAAATAAAAATAAATAAATCTTTTTTTAAAAGCCACGGTTAAAAAAAAGAAAGAAAGAAATTAGATATGGCCCTTCTGAACTCTCATTCTTTTATTTATTTATTTATTTTTTGCGGTACACAGGCCTCTCACTGTTGTGGCCTCTCCCGTTGCAGAGCACAGGCTCCGGACGCGCAGGCTCAGCGGCCATGGCTCACGGGCCCAGCCGCTCCGCGGCATGTGGGATCTTCCCGGACCAGGGCACGAACCCGTGTCCCCTGCATCGGCAGGCCACCAGGGAAGCCCCTGATTCTTTTTTTTAGTCGATACTCCTGTTTTTTCTTTGGAGTCAGTTATATAATCATCATTCAGTAAGAAGTCTCCTAATTTTTTATGTTTAGATTTTACTGTCTTCAAGGCATTGACTAGAACATCCAGAGCCACGTTAAATATTACAGAGGTTATTTTCTATTTGCTCTTGACCAAAATGTCCCCTATTGTCTCCTCCTGTGGTATAATTTTGGATGAGCTATTTCAAGGTTTAAAAAAAAAGGGATTAGAGGGGGGAATAATGATTCTTTAAAGGGTACAGTGTTTCTATTAGGGGTGATGAAAGTGTTCTGGAATTAGAGGTGATTGTTGCACAACACTGAATAAAATCAGAATTACACAATTTCAAATGGTAAAATGATGAATTTTATTTCATGGGAACTTCATCTCAAAAAAATTTTTGAAAAGGGGTGTCACTACCCACTCACCAGAATGTCTGATGTGTAAAGATAGAAAATACTAATTGTTAATAAGAATGTGAGCTAATTGTTAGTAAAAATTGAAACTCATAATTTCTGGTGGGAGTGTGTATTGACAACCACTGTAGAAAATGATTTGGCCTATCCCCTAAACTACACGCATATATACACACACTGAATGACCGAGCACTTCCACTCCACGCAATGTATGTACAAGTTCACCAAAATATAACAGTAATATGTTATAGCAGTGTTCTTTGTTATAGCCAAAAACTAAAACTAAATGTCCATCTACAGTAGAATAGAGATATACATTATAGTATATTCAGTCAATGAATTACTGTATAGCAGTAAGAATGAATGGATTACAGTTAAACTTTACAACATGGATGACTCTCAGAAATATAATTTTGAGTAAAAGGAAGTCAGCTGTATAAAGTTGGGAAATAAGCCAAAGAAATCTATGATAGATGTGATAGCAGTAGCTACCCTTTGACAGTGGAGTGATGACTAGATGTGTTTTTTTTTTAATTAAAAAAATTCTTTTTGTTATTTTTATTGAAGTATAGTTGATTTACAATGTTGTATTAATTATTGCTGTACAGCAAATTGATTCAGTTATGCATATATATACACATTCTTTTTTATATTCTTTTCCTTTATAGATTATTATAGAATATTGAATATAGTTCTCTGTGATATACAGTAGGACCTTATTATTTATTAGATGTAAGTTTCTTGGTTGGGATCTGGGTATATAGGTGTTCATTCTGTGAAAATTCAACAAGCTATATATTTATGATTTATATGTTTTTTTTGTGTGTGTGTTCTACTTCAGTACAGTTTGCATTGAAATAATAAGTATTGTTCATTGAATGGCATCAATGTAAAAATATTTTAAAATTTTATTTTGGAAAAAAATGAATATACCAAAATATTAACAGTCATGGGAATATGATGGTTTCCACCTCTCTTTTTTTTTCTTTCCCCTTTTTGGTATTTTATAACTTCTAAAAATGTAAAAAGTGAAAATAAAATGTTTTCAGGGACTTCACATTTAGTTGCTTTTAAATTGTAAAGCTTTTACAGCTCTTACTCAGATATTGGAGCAGATTATAAGAGTAATTTCTCTGTTTATTTTATAGGCAGATTTTGACAACAAACCAGTAAATGGCCCCAAGTCAGAATCCATGGAATACAGTAGTTGTGGTCATGAGGAAGAACAAAGATTGGAATTGAATTCATGTCCCTTAGAAAATGTAACTAAAAATGAAGGAAGTATGACAGGTATTGAAGTGGAAAAGTGGACACAAAACAAGAAATCACACTTAACTGATCATGTTAAAGGAGAATTTAATACAATTAAAACAGAAGCTGAAAATTTGAAAAGCTCTGAAGATGACAGGAAAAAAATCCTACTTACTGACCTCCTTGAACCTCAGAAGTTGTTTGCACAAACTGTAAGAAACGGCATTAAAAATGTACACTATTTGCCAACTGAAACAAATTTGTCTTTTAAAAAAATCAACATTGAAGAACTTGGCAAGGCATTTGAAAACAATCCTTATAAATTCCTGAAAGACACTGCAAACCATAATAATGCCATGAGCGCCATTGCTACTAGTGCGAGCTGTGATCATCTCAAGGGGAGAAGTAATGTTTTGGTCATTCAGAAGCCTGGCTTTAATTGTAAGTCTTTTCCAGATCCTGCAAACTGCAACTTAAATAGTCATACGAGTATACACAATGAAAGTGATCAACCAAAATCCCTAGAAATTATAACAAATAAAGAACTAAAAGAAGGATCAACACTTCAACCAAGTCTTCTATCCCTAATGAAAGATAGGAGATTAACGCTAGAACAAGTAGTGGCCATAGAAGCTCTAACACAACTTTCAGAAGCCCCATCAGAAAATTCCTCACCATCGAAGTCAGAGAAGGATGAAGAGACAGAACAGAGAACAGCTAGTTTGCTTAACAGCTGTAAAGCTATCCTGTATTCTGTAAGAAAAGACCTCCAAGACCCAAATTTACAAGGGAGGCCACAAAGCCTTCATCACTGTCCATCTCTGGAAAAGCAAAGTTCATGCAACACATTGATGTTCAATGGCCAAAATATTTCTAAGTCACACAGCAGCTCACCTAGTGACCAAGCATCCACAAAGGCACAGGAATATTCAACAGTCACAAATTCAGTATCTGTTTTTATACCAAATTCCAATTCATCTAAAACCGATACCAATAAAAATGTTGCTCAAGGTAGAATTGCTCTTGACAGTTCCAAAAATTTGCATCAGTTGACAACAACAACTAATAAATCGGAGTATTGTAACCAGTCACTGGACAGCAGCATCAAGTTGGACTCAAAGGATGATTCCTCATGTCAAGATACAGTTCACAGTAAAATAGAAGAAGATGTTGCTGCACAGTTAACACAACTTGCATCAATAATTAAATTCAATTGTATAAAACCGGAGGACAAAAAAGTTGAAAGTACACCAACAAGCCTTGTTGCATATAATGTACAGCAAAACTATAGCCAGGAGAAGGGCACAATAGAGCATAAACCACCTTCCAGTGTACAAAATAATCAAGGACCTTCAGTAACAAAGCAAAAGAACACAATCCCGAAAAAGACAAAATCTACCCCATCAAGAGATCGACGGAAAAAGAAGCCTGTGATCATAAGTTGTCAAGAAAATGACCAGAAAAAACAGGAACAGTTGGCATATGAATATAGTAAGTTACATGACATTTGGATAGCATCTAAATTTCAAAGATTTGGTCAATTTGGTCCACATGACTTTCCTATTCTATTGGGAAAAATTCCTCCCCTAACCAAAGTATGGAAACCACTGACTCAAAGGAGCTCAGCATTAGAGCACAAAAAATTATTTCCTCCACTCACTCAGATAAAATTTGAGCGGTATTATCCTGAATTAGCACAGGAGAAGATGAAGGTTGAACCCTTGGATTCTCTCCCCATAATCCAGTTAAAAACAGAATCCAACGGACAGGCGTTTACAGAAAATGGATATGCTCAGGTACAGCCAACAGTGAATGTCAATCAGAAAGCTCATCCTTTACTCCAGCCATCCTCTCCAACTAACCAGTGTGCTAATGTGATGGCTGGCAATGACCAAACACAGTTCCAACAGGATGTTAAAGACCAAGTCACACATCAGAGGCTGCCAACATTGCCTGGTATCTCTCATGAGACCCCTTTACCGGACCCAGCACAAATTCTCAGGAACCTAAATGTAGTATGTTCAGGTGGAATTACAGTGGTTTCTACCAAAAGCGAAGAGGACGTCTGTTCATCTAGTGTTGGAGCATCAGAATTTTCCCCAATAGACAGTGCACAGAAAAGTTTTAATGATTATGCGATGAACTTCTTTACTAATCCTACGAAAACCCTGGTGTCCACAACAAAAGATTCTGAATTGCCTACCTGCAACTGTCTTGGTAAGTGAGTTTCTTCATTTTCTTGCATTAATGGCCTCAAGTTGTGACTGAATCAAGTTTGTTTTACATTTTATATATGACATTTTTGCCCCACTCATATTCTAGCTAGGATGGACTAAATAATTCTATACCCATTTTTCTGTGGGACCCTTATTTATGCTGCTCAGATAAATGGGAAATCCAACTGGTAATTTGGAAACTTTCTTAAGTGGAAAATTTGATTTCTCTCAAGCTAGATGTCTCTCGAGTTGTTTACTGTGCATATCATAAGAATGAAGTCCCTTAATACGTTATCACAGTTTATTCTTCCTATATTCAAAAGAATTTCAACCTTTAAGTCTTTTGTTTAAAAATATATATATTTTAAATTGTGCAGTATAGCATGCATACAGAGAACATAAAATATATGTACAACTTAACAAATAACTATAAAAAAAAGTATCTGTATAATTGCTAACCCAATCAAGAAGCAGATGGTTCATTAGTATATTCCAGAATGGGTGGTTAAAGGATTGATGGGAAGGATAAAGTAAGTATATCATTCTGATATTTTTTTAACCACAATAGAAAAAATAGTGAAGTGTAGCAATGACTTTTAGTTCTTGATTTTTCAAAGTGCATTTGATACTCTGAAATGAATCCTTCCATTTCTCTGCTCATCATTCAACACTCAGTTTTGACAGCTTACCACATACCAGGCACCAAAGATAGGCTCCTCTGAGAATGAAGAGCCTCCAAGGAGGAGGATCTGACAATCTGGAAGGGATGGCAATGCTGTCTGAGCGGGGTCAATTTGGCAGAATGAGAGATTCTTGGACCAAGGACAGAAGATTGTAATAATGATAACGGCTCCTATTCCAGGTCTTTTACTGCAAGTCTGATAACTGTCCTACACCCTTGACTTGTTATATTCACAACAACCCACCAAAGGGAATGCTTATTATCCCCATTTTACAAGTAAGGAGACTGAGTCAGAGAAGTTCACAGCTAGTAAATGATTAAACTGGAATTCTAAGACAGGCAGTCCCAGCTCCAGCGGCTGTATTAGTAACTTCCATCCTATGTTGCTTCAAAAATCTGAAGTAGGGGGCTTCCCTGGTGGCGCAGTGGTTGAGAGTCCACCTGCCGATGCAGGGGACACGGGTTCGTGCCCCGGTCCGGGAAGATCCCACATGCCGCGGAGCGGCTGGGCCCGTGAGCCATGGCCGCTGAGCCTGCGTGTCCGGAGTCTGTGCTCCGCAACGGGAGGGGCCAGAACAGTGAGAGGCCCGCATACCGGGAAAAAAAAAAAAAAAAAAATCTGAAGTGAAAAAGAGACAATTTCTCTAAATATCATTAAAAATGGAAAAAAGGTCTTTAATTTAAAATGCCAGTAAGATTTATATACCTGAGCTCGTCTAATTTGACTCCATACATAAATTTCAGTAGGATGATTGTCTAGTTTCAAGACCCTTATACATACTACCTTAACACAATGTGGGAATCAAGACAGCCAGGCATTCAAAGTTCATTCAGTATCTGCAGTGGACCTGGAACTGTTGAATACCCTTGTCAGTTGCATGTTTTCCTATAATTGTTACATTTGAAGTTTTTGTGCTCATTGTGTAGAAATCGGAACTTAAAAAGAGAAACAAAAAAGTAGACTTCAGAAATCATCCAAAGTGAGGGTAAAGGATCCCAATCATATCTGAGGGTAAA
The DNA here is from genome assembly GCF_963924675.1 of Phocoena phocoena. Taxonomy (NCBI): domain Eukaryota; kingdom Metazoa; phylum Chordata; class Mammalia; order Artiodactyla; family Phocoenidae; genus Phocoena; species Phocoena phocoena. The sequence goes on along the minus strand of NC_089234.1, from coordinate 63,511,023 downwards.
GGATTTCTGTGAAAGTGTTATTATGTTCTAGCAAAATTAGAGTAATTAACCTTTAGATCAAGGTTCCTCAAATTTAGCACTACTGGCATTTTAGGTGGGATAATTCTTTGTTGTAGGGGGACCACCTTATCTATTGTAGGCTGTTTAGTGGCATCCTTAGCCTCTACTCACTGGTGATGTGCACACACACACACACACAGGTGCGCGTTCGCAGTTGTCACAACCCAAAATATTGCCAAATGTCCCCTTTGGCAAAAATACCCCTGATTAAAAACCACTGCTCTAGATTACCAATAAGTTAAAAATTATTCACCATATCTTGCTTAAGTAGCCCCAGAAATAATCCTATGTTATATCTGATGTCCAATTAAAATGGTAAGTAATGATCTCTTGGTGTAGGTAGACATGCATTTCCCGGTGATTCTAGTTAGACATGAATCTCAGAGGCCAAGTTTTAAAATACCATTTTCTAAGAACTATGTAATTTACACAAAAATTCAAATGGTACAGAAATATGGTGCAAATGTCTTTTTCTAGAGAAAAACGGCTGTTATATTTTTTCTATACAAATTAATATTATTAGTGATTTTAATTTTGTTTCCAGTTTTACAAAATTTAAGGCTTTTAAAACATACTATTTAACTATTACCTCATTGAAAGATGTTAAGAGTGTTTCTCTTTTTTAATATTACCTACAATTGTAACAAGGAATATTCTTGTATACATGTGTATTATAAATACATAATTGTGCGCATGTGTAATAGAATAAAATCTTAGCAGTGCAATTGTCGGGCTCAATTTTAATAGGATTCTGAAGCCAAGCTTTTAAGATGTATTGCTCTTGGGTAGCTTAATTTTGTACCTCAATTTTTATAGAATTTTTTTAAAGCAGGAGATCTGAGAATAAATATGAACCACAAGTTAAAATATGTTTTTCCTCCTCTGATTCTTAGAGAAAGAGTGGACTAATTAGGAGCAGAAAGAAAGGGATAAGTTAAATTCCAGGGCCTATTGTCCTAGACTTTAATTACTAAAGCTTACCAAAATCTTGTCAAGATTCATTGTTCTGAATTGAAAAAAAAAAAAATAGCTCTTCCTTGCCCCTATGCAATTCTGTAAAGTTTTGGGTCTAATAATCTTATTCCTTCCACAGATCGAGTTATACAAAAAGACAAAGGCCCATATTATACACACCTTGGGGCAGGACCAAGTGTTGCTGCTGTCAGGGAAATCATGGAGAATAGGTGAGGAAATATGCTTCCCTATTAAAATCATTCATTATTGGGGATCTGACTCAATGCAGAGAAATCATCTCTGGGAACAAACTCGAGGTGAATGGAAAACTTCCAGGAGCATGAGTTTGATGTTTCTTAGGGCCCAGGAAAAGCATAGAGTCCTGGTGTCCCTGCTGAGTCACTCACACTGAGCCATTGGGCACTCAATAAGACCTTCACAAAGCAAGGCTATCTTTGTTAAATGCAGACATACTTATTTTTATTATTGTATAATGGTAGAAATAGTTAAAATTACCTCTGTCAACACTGCATTCACATTCCTTTTGCTTGTCTTGGAGCCAGGCCATTTTTTAAAAGAGTGATCCTGAAGGACAAGTAAACAGAACTGGATAACAAATAAAAATACCTGCCACACGAAAGTAAATTTTTAACAAAGTTATAATTATGAGTGTTTGAATTTTGTACTTCTGTAAATCTATATCTTATGCACATGAAGATGTTAAAAGTGTATTGCAATTATTTTCCCTTCACTGTGTTTCATACTCAGGTATGGTCAAAAAGGAAACGCAATAAGGATAGAAATAGTAGTGTACACGGGGAAAGAAGGAAAAAGCTCTAATGGGTGTCCAGTTGCTAAGTGGGTAAGTATTTTGCACTTATACATTTTTCAAAATGGATATATTCCACATATAAACTAAATCAATATTTTTCCATGAAGATGTGGACTAGAAAAATACCCACCCCCATTATTCCCAGGGGAAAAAGGAAGTTATTTGTCTTAGCCTGGGCTTTTTATGTTAATGAACAAAAGGGTATGGCCATTCTCAGTTGGTATCTTGTGATATAGGGTCATTAGTCTTAGAGTTTTTTGTTACTTTTAGACAGCATTCAGTGCATTTATAATTAGACAGCATAAATAAATGGTACTAAATTATATATATTGTTTCCTATATCTTTTTTTTGTACATTCTTTTTCATATTCTTTTTCATTATGGTTTATCGTAGGATATTGAATATAGTTCTCTGTGCTAGACAGTAGGACCTTGTTGTTTATCCATTCTAGATATAAAAGCTTACATCTGCTCACCCCAACCTCCCACTCCATCCCTCCCCCAGCCCCCTCCCCCTTGGCGACTACTAGTCTATTCTCTATGTCCCTGATTTTGTTTCTGTTTCATAGATAGGTTCATTTGTGTCATATTTTAGATTTCACATATAAGTGATATCATATGGTATTTGTCTTTCTCTTCCTGACTTACTTCACTTAGTACGATAATCTCTAGTTGCACCTATATCTTACTTTTATCAGTTATTTTGAAATTCTTTCTAATTCATTGTCTCATAGGGCCACCTTAATGAAGATCATACAATATTGAAAACAAAACCAAACTTTTTACAACATATTTCCAAAATTGTTTTATGACTACTTTGAGTTTTCTAAATTTGCGGAGCTATAAGAAGAACTGGATTTAGCTTCTTTAGGAAGTTCTCAACTGAGAAACAGTATCATATCAGGAGGATGTTCACATCCACAAAGATATTGACCAATTTACTTGGAATTCTTGACCAAAGGATCATTTGAGATACTTTCCTATCATTTGTCAATAATGATGATGACTATAATAATGATAGTAAAATAATAACAACTACCTCTCATTAAATATCAGGAACCATATTAAGCACCTGACATACATTGCCTCATAAATCCCTGTAGAGAGACTCATGATTTTGGAAAAGGGAAAAGTCATTGTTTTTATGCCCATTTCAGAAGAATAAAAAACATTAAATGCAAAATGGAGATAGGATTGGAACCACGGTATTCCTAAAGCAAGACCATTGCCACATCCTTATGTATTCCAGCAGACTGTATGACGTGGTTATTTATTTATTTATTTTTGGCTGTGCCGCGCGGCATGCAGGATCTTAGTTCCCCAACCAGGGATTGAACCCATACCCCCTGCAGTGGGAGAGCAGAGTCTTAACCACTGGACCGCCAGGGAAGTCTCTCTGGTAGGGTCTTGATTAGAATTGTATCAGATTGTATCAAACCAATTTGGGAGAATCCTAACCATTGAACTGCCAGGGAATTCCCTGTCTTGGTTACTTTTCAGCCTTTGGAGGATGACAGCAGTGATGAGCACAAGAGCTGGGCACTGAACACTAAATACCTTAGAGTACTTTCAGTTTCTTCAATCCGTTTGGAGTGCATAGTCTTGTCAAAATATAAATGAACATATCAAGGAATTCTCCATATGTATAACACTACCCAGATAGTGATGTAAATCTTTCTAGCACCCCAGAAGCCTCCCTTTGGCCCCTCCCAGTTGGTAACTCCATGCAAAGATAACCACTATATAACCACTTCATTATACAGGTCTTTTTCATGATTTCTATACAACTAGAGTCATATAGAATGTACTCTTTTGTGTCTATCTCCTTTCCCTCAACATTTATAAAACATGGGTTTAATGGCTGGAGCTCCCACAGCCGACTGGAACCATGAATTGACTTGATAATAGAAGATATGTACTAGGATGGGGAGAAGAAAGATAGGAGCACGAGTCCCTGATGATACCAATAGAAGCGCTGTACCAACCTTAGGCTTCTTAAACCTGGATTTCTGTAACATGAGAGAATTTTTTTTCACTTCTTTAAAACCTGTTACTAGACAGTCTTCTGTTACATTAAATAGAATCGAATCCCAAATAAGATACCTGCCTTCAATTTGCTCAATTTCCACAAAACATTCACCCACACAAGTCAGTCCCCACATGTAAGAGTTTTGGTGAAGATATAGCTAAACGGTAGTCAGAGTGATCTTTATTTTTATTTTTATATTTTATTCACTCGAGAAACTTAAGACGGTCAATCCATAACATTTTAAAGTAGGAAATAATACAGAAGGGCCGTTTTTTCTATTGAGTTATTAGGCTTCTATTGATTTTTATAGAAGATCCTTTAGAAAACTGAGTGTGATAAGTTGCAAATGTATTTTCTCTTTGTCTTGTTTCTTTGGCTGTGCTGCACAGCATGCAGAATCTTAGCTCCCAGACCTGGGATTGAACCCACGCCCCTTGCAGTGGAAGGGCGGAGTCTTAACCACTGGACCACCAATGAAGTCCTTGTTTGTCATATTTTTTAATATACAGATTTTTTTTAATGAAATGAAATTAAAAAAAACCTTTTTTTAAATTTTTGGCTGTGTTGGGTCTTCGTTGCTGCACGCAGGCTTTCTCTAGTTGTGGCTCGCAGGCTCAATAGTTGTGACACATGGGCTTATTTGCTTTGCGGCGTGTGGGATCTTCCCAGACCAGGGCTTGAACCCGTGTCCTCTGCATTGGCAGGCGGATTCTTAACCACTGTGCCACCAGGGGAGTCCCCAATGAGATGAAATGTTGAGTTAAATTTTTAATGGAAAACTTTGCTTTTATGGCTTCAGTGTGTCTTAATTAGAAAAATCTTTACCACTTCTACCTTATAAATCTTGAGTTTTCTTTTCATAATATTTTAATGATTTCATTTTTTTCTACACTTAACTGTTTTATTCATCTTGTGTGTAGAATGTTAGTCACAACTTGAGTTTTTTCAACTGGCTACCCAGCTATCCAACACCACTTAATTGTCTTTCTTCTCCCTACTGATTTGTATTTGTTTATATTAGTAGATTTTCTGTTTTGTCACATCATGTTATGTATCAGCATCAAATTACTCTAATTATTTGGGTTTAAAGATATGTTTTAATATCTGATAGAGCTAATTCTTCAGAAATTTCCTAAATATTCTTGCCTTGTTTTTTTTTCCGTATGAGTTTATGATCGCCTTGTCTATTTGCAAGAAATACCTTGTCGATTTTGGGTTTTTTTTTTTTTTAAGATTTATTTTATTATTTATATTTGGCTGCGTGGGGTCTTAGTTGCGGCTCTTGGCATCTTGGTTGAGGCATGCGGAATCTTTCTTTTGTTGTGGTGCGTGGGATCTTTTGTCGCAGCATGCAGGCTTAGTTGTGGCATGCAGGTTATCTCTCTCTAGTTGTGGCATGCAGGCTCCAGGGCACGTGAGCTTAGTTTCCCCGCGCCATGTGGGATCTTAGTTCACTGACCAGGGATCGAACCCACGTCCCCTGCATTGTAAGGCAGATTCTTTACCACTGGACCACCAGGGAGGTCCCTCGATTTTGGTATTTTTATTGGAACCATATTACAGAGAGAATTTGGAGAATTTACATTTTTGATGTTTAGTCTTCCTATCCTAAGTGCTATACCTTTCCATCTGTTGATGTCTTCTTTTGTCCTTCAGGAGTGTTCTAAAGTTTTGTTCCCATAGAGTTTACATGCTTCTTGTTTTCCAATTTATTTCTCTTATGTATTTCAGATGTACAATCATAATCTGTAATGAGAAATTTATATTCTCCTTTCCAAATTTAAACTAGTAATTTCTTTTTTTCATTTAATACAGTTAGTCTAACATACTAACTCCAGGTTTATATTGCTTTAAATATGGTCTCATATTTTTCCTCTCTTTAGTGGGAACCTTCCAGGGTTTTCTTCTTATGAATGGGTCATCAGGGAAGGCCTCACTGGGGAGAGAACTTTTAAGCTGAGGACTACTGAGTGACAAAAAGGAGCTGAGATGCAAAGAATACCCCCAAGAATGCAAGGAAGAACATTCCTAGGCAGAGAAAACATCAAGTACAAAGGTCAAGGAAGAGAGTACATACTTTTTTTGTGTGTGTGTGGTACGCGGGCCTCTCACTCTAGTCGCCTCTCCCGTTGCGGAGCACAGGCTCCAGACGTGCAGGCTCAGTGGCCATGGCTCATGGGCCTAGCCGCTCCACGGCATGTGGGATCTTCCCGGACCAGGGCACGAACTTGTGACACCTGCATCGGCAGGCAGACTCTCAACCACTTCGCCACCAGGGAAGCCCTAGAGTGCATTCTTTAATAATCTAAGAGGAGTCTAGTGAAGTTGAGGAGGTAAAGAATGGAAATCGGAGAAGGTAAAAATGTAGGCAGAAGCCAGAGCATGAATGCTTTTGTAGGCCATAGTGAATTTTAGTCCATGAACAACATGAAGCCTTTGAAGTATTTTAATTAGGGATGTGTTCTCTATCTGGTTTATGTTTTATAAAGAGCATTCTAAGTAATTACTTGATAAGCTCAGTATTATTTCTCTGTTGCTGCTTTACAAATTACCCAAATTTAGTAGCTTTGAACAAAAAACATTTATTATCTAATCACTTTCGTGAGTCAGTAACCTGTGGGTAACTTAGGAGGGTGCTTCCAGAAGAAGTCTCTATCATCTCAAACTTGACTGGGGAGGAGGGTGCTGGAGGGTCCACTTCCCATGTCATTTGCAGGAGGCTTTAGTTCCTTGATAGCTGTTCGCTAGAGGACTCACTTTCTTATCATAGGATTTCTTAAATGTTTTCTCATGTCATAGCAGCTTGTTTTCCCCCAGAGTGAGTCAATCAAAATATAATAAGGAGGAAGTCACAATGTCTTTTATGACATTAACCTTGGAAGTTGCTACATTATTGAGCCTTATTTAGTGTGGGAGGGGACAATGCAGGGGCATAAATACCAGATGGTGGTGATGATTGGGGGCATCTTGGAGACTGGCTATTACAAAGTTCAATATCTCTTCTTCGCTAAAAATATCAATATGTTAAGGATACTACATTGACATTGTAAAATATAGCTATCTTAGCCCTATCCGATATATTTAATATATAATACATCTGATCGAATCTATCTTCCTTAGCCCTGTCATCTCTAAAGGCAAAAGACTTTAATTTGTGAATCTTTATTCACAAAATAATGCTCTTAAGCAACAACATTGTTCGTTATGGAATATATAAAAAAAAAGTTTGTAAAATATAAAGGTAGAGATGACCTATGATTATAAATTGAACACTCATCAAGCAACTACCCAGGTGAAAAATACAATTTTTCTAGGTTCCCAGAAGCCCCAAGAACCCCTCCATCTTAACTTTTGTGGTAATAATTTTCCTGCTTCCCCCCCCCCGCCCCCCTTATGTATTTCTTAACGGTATGGTTACTGTTCTTTTGTGTTTTCCCCCACGTACAACCTTGCATATTTGCTGAAATAAGTGGTAGGGATTGGCTCCCAATATTTGGCACTGATAGTTTACATAGGTTTGTTAATCTGTATCTGTTAGATATTTCTGAATATTTTACTTATTTGCCTTTAAGTAGCAAAGGGTGAAAATATGTTTATGGCAGCTGGCTTCCTCTTGAGTAAGTGACCCAAAAGAGCAAGGTGGCTGGGTTAAGTGGTAGAATTTTGGGTGATTCTTCCCGCCGTTCAAACCTTCTCTAGCATAATAATAATTACACTGATCGAGTTTTGATATATATCAATACTTCTGTTTTTTCTATGAAGACAAATATGAAATCTGCAGCTTAAAGATTTTGGCAGTTTAAGTCCTATTAATGGCTTAAGTCTTCTTAAGAGTTGCTAGGTATGTAAAAGATATATAGCATTTTCCATGAAGCAGCTATAGCAAAATTACTTTCTTTACCTTTTACAATTTTTCTTTCAGAATCTGGCTCTTTTCACAAATACAAAAACAATTCAGAGACAAGACTGAAATAAAGTATAGTTGCTAAGAACTTATGCAGATTTTGATATCTACTAATGACAATGCAAAATAATCTTTTTTTAAATTAATTTATTTATTTTTCGTTGCATTGGGTCTTTGTTACTGCACACGGGCTTTCTTTAGTTGCGTCGACCTGGGGCTACTCTTCGTTGGGTGCGCGGGCTTCTCATTGCAGTGGCTTCTCTTGTTGTGGAGCACAGGCTCTAGGCACGCAGCCTTCAGTAGTTGTGGCACACGGGCTTAGTTGCTCTGCGGCATGTGGTATCTTCCCAGACCAGGGCTCAAACCCCTGTCCCCTGCATTGGCAGGCAGATTCTTAATCACTGCGCCACCAGGGAAGCCCCATCTTTTTATATGTTTGTTTGTTTATTTATTTATGCGGGATCTTTAGTTGCAGCATGTGGGATCTACTTCCTTGACCAGGGATCGAACCCAGGCCCGCTGCATTGGGAGCGCAGTGTTAGCCACGGGACCCCCAGGGAAGCCCGGCAAAAGAATAATCTTGATATCAAAACCAAGAATTAATTCTGTGTATCTGTGAAAAAAATAGGCCTCATAAATGATTATATGTGTTAGAAAAATCATAATGTTAATCGAAGTTTATTTGTTGCAAAATTTCCAAGTTATGTTGCTTGTGCCTGGAGCAATGCCCAGCACATATTCAGGACTCAATAAATTTCTGTTGAGTAAATGAATATAGAGCTTAAATAAGACTGTTATTGAATATTTTCAATTGGAATTGATATCTTGAAATAGTATTGCTCTGGTATACATTATTAGCTCTTTCCTGAGACATGGGCCATTTTAAGTATTAGAACTAATAGTCTGCTAAAGTTGTCCAACCCAAATTTGAGCTCTCGAGATTAAATAAAAAATAGAGTAAATGGTTAGGTTTCTCTATAGTCTACATTGTTTTTAGGACTTTATTATTTTGAATGACACTAGCACAATCAAGTCTTATATGGAGGGACTTCCCTGGTGGCGCAGTGGTTTAAGAATCCGCCTGCCAAGGCAGGGGACACAGGTTCAATCTCTGGTCTGGGAAGATCCCACATGCCGCGGAGCAACTCAGCCCGTGCGCCACAACTACTGAGCCTGTGCTCTAGAGTTTGCGAGCCACATCTACTGAGCCCATGTGCCACAACTACTGAAGCCTGTGCACCTAGAGCCCATGCTCCGCAACAAGAGAAGCCACCAAAATGAGAAGCCTGCGTGCAGCAATAAAGACACAACGCAGCCAAAAATAAATAAGTTTATTTAAAAAAAAAAAAAGCTGAGCTCTCCATTTAAAAAAGAAAAAAGAGTCATATGGATACTTAATAGAGGAATGAAGAAAAAGGAGAGAGAGGAAATGAAGGTAAATTATTTTAAACTAAGGAATCTAATAAACCTTCAACTGGTAGATTGTATTGCTCCAAACTTACTTTTCATCTTGCATAGTTTACATTTTTCATCTTGCATAGTTTACATTTGACCTGTATTTGATATTAAACATTAACGTAAATCAAGCATCTTGTGATTTTATGTACATTTTCTCATCTCTGTGTGCAGACTTATGTGTAGAAATAGTAGTTGAATTCTATCCTACTTTTTAAAAAATTAATTATTTTATTTATTTTTGGCTGCGTTGGGTCTTCGTTGCTGTGCATGGGCTTTTCTCTAGTTGCAGTGAGTGGGGGTTACTCTTTGTTGTGGTGTGTGGGCTTCTCATTGCGGTGGCTTCTCTTGTTGCGGAGCATGGGCTCTAGGCGCACAGGCTTCAGTAGTTGTGGCGCACGGGCTTAGTTGCTCCACGGCATGTGGGATCTTCCCGGACCAGGGATTGAATCCGTGTTGCCTGCATTGGCAGGCGGATTCTTAACCGCTGTGCCACCAGGGAATTCCCTCTATCTTACTTTAATCATGCTGCTCTTGCCTCCTTTTCTTGAAGGGAGGTGTTAGGGTTAGGTCACACACAGAAAGCCTAAAAACAAATTATAACTGGGTAGCACAACTTTCTAAGCCAGTTTCACAATGTTTTGCCTTTGTTCTTAACACTGTTTTAATCTTGGAAATGTTTCTTTGCCAGGTGGTCATTAACACTCCTCCTTGATTGTTAGCTTTTGACAGACATTTGTGACTCTTCTCTGCCGTCACTTTGGATCTGGTCAGGGAGTAGTTACCTTGTTATTCAGTAGATCTTGGTGGAAAGGGTGATGTAGTTTCTTGGATACAGTAGGCTCTATTAACTCCCTATACTACCCACCCACCCCACCCCCCTGCCCCACCCCAACTGAGCCTTTGAGTTGGGAGAAGAATTCAAACAGTAAGCCTTCCCCAGATGGCTCCCGTGCTGAGTAATTCACACCAGGCCACCAGTTCATGGGTTCCCTACATAGGATCGTTTATTAGTCAATAGAGCAGGTGTGGCAATGAGTATGTACAAGTGAATGTTTTATTGCCTATTTGGGTGTGATGTGACCAGAGTTTTTGGGGTGAGGTGTAAAGCAAGCTGAAGTATCTAAAAGTTTTAAAACTATCTAACCTGGATTTACACATTTATATAATCTTCAAAGACTTCCCTTTTTTTGTTCCTTTGTTCCAAGTTTCTGCCTAGTATCTGCCTTGGTTGTCTTCACCCTGTACCATGGTACTGCTTATTTCTGTGCCCAAATCAGGCACCTCTTTGTGTATTACCATGTCAACATAATAAAGGGGTAGTTGGTGTCCTGGGCTACTTGTTTGCTGTCTGCAAAATCTTGCTAATGTGAAAAAAACATTTTATACTTCAGTGATCAAAATTAGGCAAAAGCCAAGAGGTTGATGCTATCAGTTGATGTTAAACTGACTTACATTTTTCACTGTCCTTGCTTTTCTTTTGTTATAAAACATTTTTCTTCACTTAATCCTACTGTCCACTAATGTACCATTAGAACTACTTTTATGTTAGCTTGCTTGCTTATAGAGTTCTCTTTTTTTTGGCTGCGTGTGGGATTTCTCTAGTTGTGGTGAGCGGGCTTCTCATTTCAGTGGCTTCTCTTGTTGCGGAGCACAGGATCTAGGTGCACGGGCTTCAGTAGTTGTGGCTCTCAGACTCTAGAGTGCAGGCTTAGTAGTTGTGGCGCATGGGCTTAGTTGCTCCGCGGCATGTGGGATCTTCCCGGATCAGGGCTTGAACTCGTGTCCCCTGCATTGGCAGGCGGATTCTTAACCTCTGGGCCACCAGGGAAGTCCCATAGAGTTCATTTTTTAAGGAAACTTTTTTTTTTTAAGGAAACTTTTTATTGAGCTATAATATACATAAAGTACACAACTCACAACTGTGTAGCACATTGAAGTTTTACAAAGTCAAACCATCCAGATCAAGAAATAAATTATCACCACCTCCCCAGAACACCCCACATGCACCTAATCTTACCACCACCACCCCCAAAGGATGAAGTTCATTAACTATAATATACAGGCGGATTTAAATGGATGATTTTGGTTTTGTTCGCGGGGGGGTGGCCACCAGCATTTGTGTTGAAAATTTAACCCTACTTTTCTCTCACATGGGTATGGATAAGCTCAAAAGTGATCTCTCTTTGGTAATATACCCGACACTTGACATAAACGTTGCTCCTAGCTGTGATTCTAACCAAGTCCTTCTGTGGAGCCCAGATTTTTATTGGAGCTGATGTAGGACCCTAGTCACTGCTGCATCTTTAGAGCTAAGATTGTATTACAACAATTATTTTATTTGCTCTTTTTTTAAAGTAACATAGTTCTATAATGTTTATACAATTATTAAATTTTAAACTAAAATTAAATTCAGTGTTAATTTGAAGTATCCAGTCAGAAAATTAAAGTTCCATATTAAATTAAAATTAAATTTTAAAAGTCTATTATTTTCAAAATTTATCTTAGTTTTACCCTCTGAGATGATGATTAGCAATTTTGGGTATACCCAAACTAAGAGCTAGGATGTTAAAAATTGCAATTAAAAATTATGGACAACTGCTGAAGCATGTTAAGCAGAAGAGTGACAGTCAGTAAAACTTCTGGTAAAAACTCTTTATTCTATAACTTCCTAAATTTGAAGAAAGTTTGATTAAATGAACATAGGATTGTTTTCGAGCACAGGCTACTCAAGAGTTTTTGATTCTCTTTGCATACTGAAATAGAATATACAGCTCAATTCTTCATGGGTTGTTTGAATGCAGTATTAGAAATTATAAAAAAGGCTTCAAAGAAATTGCTTAATGTAAAAAAAGGCTGAAAAAGGATGGATTCTTCCCAAATTCTTAATTTATAATACTTAGTAAAGAATAAATCTTTTTCTTGTTGTTAAAAACATTTTTACTATAAAAAAATTAATCTACTGGTGAAATTTATTTTGTCATTGTTTACCTAGTAAGTAAAAAGTCAATATCTTGGGACTTACCTGGTGGCACAGTGGTTAAGAATCCGCCTGCCAATGCAGGGGACACGGGTTCGAGCTCTGGTCCAGGAAGATCCCACATGCCGTGGAGCAACTAAGCCTGTGTACTACAACTACTGAGCCCACACGCCACGAGCCAGTGCTCCACAACCAAAGAAGCCACCACAGCGAGAGGCCCGCACACCGCAACAGAGTAGCCCCTGCTCACTGCAACTAGAGAAAGCCCACGAGCAGCAACGAAAACCCAACGCAGCCCAAAAAAAAAAAATCCACTTCATTTTCCACATGTCCTTTTTTTTCTCCCCCCCTAAATATTTATTTATTTATTTATCTGCTTGCACCCGGTCTTAGTTGTGGCAGGCGGGCTCCTTAGTTGCGGCATGCAAGTGGGATCTAGTTCCCTGACCAGGGATCGAACCTGGGTCCCCTGCATTGGGAGCTTGGAGTCTTAACCACTGCACCACCAGGGAAGTCCCATGTACATGTCCATTTTTGTTGACATTGTTCACTGACCCACTAGGTTAGACCGTTGCTGGGCTGGTACTGCATTTTTTGCTATGGTTTTGTAGAAAAGTTTTAAATTTAGAAGGACATTTCCCTCTCCGTTGTCTAAAAAATCTTTTTCATGACTTAATGTTCATTTAATCTTTCATATGAACTTTAGAAACAAGCTAAATATATCTTAGAATCGGGAGTAGATTAGTGGCTAGAATTTAAATCTTTTAATGTCTAACCTTCCATCTAGGAACAGCTTAATTAAGATTTATTTACATGCATTTCCCTTAAGATAATCCTTACAGCTATGTTTAATTTAAGCTGTAAACCAAACCTCTATTTGGTTATTGCTGGTATATATTAAAGCTGTTGAGTCCTCAACAGTTATAAAGAGCCACCTGTTTTACTCTCCTTAAAAATCCAGTAGAGTTTTCTTTGATTCTCTTGAATTTTCTAGAAAGAATTTTGTATAAAAAATAATTGTCTTCCAATTATAATACCACTTGTTTCTTTTTATTTTTTTATCACATTGTCTATTTGATCTAAATTCTCACCTTTAATTCTAGTTTTCAGAAGTAATAGTTTGATTAGCCTTTGTATGTTCAAATATCTGCAGGTACCAGCAAATGTAGTAGTAATTCTGATCCAACAAACAAAATGCTGTGTTTCCAAAATAACCATTACAAAGTCTATATACCAGTAAGGGAAATTAGTGATTATAGTGGAAGATAATTAAATGTCAGTATACCATTCATTGACATTATGAATATTTTTTCGTTTTGTGCAAAGCAAGAATGTATATATCTAATTTTCTCTGGATTTTGGAGGCAGGGGAATTAAAAGGCTACTTTACTTTTTCTGTTACCTATATAAATATACTATAGCTAGAAGCTGAGTTTGCCTGCTATAGTGGAAACTGCTCTTGGTCTTTGAGACCCTTCTTTCTATGCCCTAAGAATATAAAAATATTGTTACCTACAGTTACCTCCTTATAAATTGCAAGAGTACTTTGTTTCTTCTCTCTCCACCAGTTTTTATATCCTTAGTAAAAAATGGCCCTAGGGGCTTCTGTGGTGGCGCAGTGGTTGAGAGTCTGCCTGCCAATGCAGGGGACAAGGGTTCGTGCCCCGGTCCGGGAAGATCCCACATGCCGCAGAGCAGCTGGGCCCGTGAGCCATGGCTGCTGAGCCTGCGCATCCGGAACCTGTGCTCCGCCACGGGAGAGGTCACAAGAGTGAGAGGTCCGCGTAACGCAAAAAAAAAAAAAAAAAAAAGGCCCTAAACCCACTAGAGCACCAGAGTTTATTTAGAATATCCCAGGTTATCACTCTTGATCCTGGTCTATCGTGCCTTAAGATCTCACTGTGGGGAATTTAAATAGGTTGTTCCATTGAGACCAGGGTAACAGAAATAGTTTACGATGTACTTTTCAGAGCTATACATAAAGAGGCTGTTAAGGCAAAACAATTTATAACCCAGGACAAGGGGACTCCATCATAGAAATGCTAAGAAATCTTTTACTAATGATCATCAGACTGATCTTTCGTCTCCACTTCTCTGAAAGTACTATCACAATGATCACTAATACCTTAACTGCCAAAGAAAGTCTAGATCCTCAAAACCTTTCTTCAGCTGTTCAAACTGTTGATTACACTCCTTCTCAGTAACATAGCTTTCCCCAAAAGATCACTCCTCAGTAACTCAAGTCAGCAGCCTGTCTATAATATGTCTTCTTAGGTGAAGAAGGCATGGCCATACCTCGTGTTATCCATGTGCTAGTTACTACTTCCCTGTCACTTGCCCCTTGAAAATGGCATGTAGAGGGAACAAAGAGGGAGGAACCAAGAGTAACTTTTGGAGACGAGGTTCCAGGAAGGACTTTGGGGAGGTGTTGACCTTTGAGCTACATCTTGAAAACAGACCAAGCATTATCTTTATGTCAGAGATCCCAGAAATAGAACCAATTATGTATAATAATTTAATAAATGGAGTCTTATAATCACAGAAGCCATCTGGTATGGATACAATTGGCGGAATTCTTCCTTAAATAACACCCTTACCTTGTAGACTGTAGAATTGCCTTTGTACTATCTTTTTTCTGGTGGCAAACTCTTTTTCAGTCTTTTCTTTTCTTTTTTTTTTCTTTTTCAGTCTTTTAAGAAGGGTCTCCTCCATGAAGCCTTTCCACTCTCTCCAAACAGAAAAGAGTATGACCCTACTTTGCACCCTTATTCATATAAACCTCTCACAAGTGTCTTATATTCGCCCCTAACAATATCACAGTAGAAAAATGCATTGCTGATATTTTCTGCATTAATGGAAATGAC
The DNA here is from genome assembly GCF_963924675.1 of Phocoena phocoena. NCBI lineage: Eukaryota > Metazoa > Chordata > Mammalia > Artiodactyla > Phocoenidae > Phocoena > Phocoena phocoena. Next base: position 63,495,945 of record NC_089234.1, on the reverse strand, counting down.
CCTTTACGTTCAATTTTGGGTTTCACTTATGGTATTATTTGATCAGCTTCCCAGGTAATTATAATTTGCAGCATATCATGTTTAGGCAGAATAACGTCTTGCTAACCTGACAGTATTTTGGACCTGGCTACTAATTGCTTCATCTAAATTCATATACTTAATTTATATCATCAATTTATTTCTGACATCTAAAACAATACACATTGAATATTCATTGCCGCACAGATTGAGTATAACCGAAAAGAGATATTCCCCCATTGTTCATTCCTCAGGTTATACAAAGATTTACTTGTTGCTCTTACATTGTTTCTGACAGTGGCCTGTTTTTATTTTTTTTACTTTATTTATGTATTTATTTTTAAAATACTTATTTATTTATTTTGGCTGTGCCGGGTCTTAGTTGTAGCACAAGGGATCTTTAGTTGCAGCATGCAGAATCCTTAGTTGTGGCAGGTGGACTCTTAGTTGCGGCATGCATGTGGGATCTAGTTCCCCAACCAGGGATCAGACTCGGAGCCCCTGCAGTGAGAGCACAGAGTCTTACGCACTGGACCACCAGGGAAGTCCATTATTTTTAAAATTATTTTATTTTTCAGCTCTTGGACCGTGTATCTTTTTTTTTTTTAATTTATTTTATTGGAGTATAGTTGATGTGTAATGTTGTGTTAGTTTTGGGTATACAGCAAAGTGATTCAGTTATACATACATATATATATATTTTCAGATTCTTTTCCATTATGGTTTATTACAAGATATTGAATATAGTTCCCTGTGCTACATAGTAGGACCTTGTTTATCTATTCTATATGTAATAGTTTCCATTTTTTGTTTCTCCTAATCCCAAACTCCCAATCCATCCCTCCTGCACCCTCTCTCCCCCTTGACAACCACAAATCTGTTCTCTATGTATTTGGGTTTATGTCTATTTAAGTCTGTGAGTCTGTTTCTGTTTTGTAAATAAGTTCATTTGTGTCATGTTTTAGATTCCACATATAAGTGATATCATATGGTATTTGTCTTTCTCTTTCTGACTTACTTCACATGGTATGGTAATCTTTACGTCCATCCATGTTGCTGCAAATGGCATTGTTTCATTCTTTTTAATGGCTGAGTAGTATTCCAGTGTGTGTGTGTGTGTGTGTGTGTGTGTGTGTGTGTGTGTGTGTGTGTATCTCACATCTTTTTTATCCATTCATCTGTCAATGGACATTTAAGTTGTTTCCATGTCTTGTCTATTGTAAATAGTGCTGCTATGAACATAGGGGTGCATGTATCTCTTTGAATTATAGTTTTGTCTGGTTATATGCCCAGGAGTGGGATTGCTAGATCATATGGCAACTCTGTTAGTTTTCTGAGGAAGTTCCATACTGTTTTTCATAGTGGCTACACCAATTTACATTCCCACCAACAGTGTAGGCGGGTTCTTTTTTCTACAACGTCTCCATCATTTATTATTTATAGACTTTTTAATGATGGCTATTCTGACTGGTGTGAAGTGGTACCTCATTGTAGTTTTGATTTGTATTTCTTTAATAATTTGCAAAGTTGAGCATCTTTTCATGTGCCTGTTGGCCATCTGTATTCCATTTTGGAGAAATGTCTTTAGCTCTTCTGTGCATTTTGTGATTGGCATGTTTGGGTTTTGTTGTTGTTGTTATTGAGCTGTATGAGCTGTTTGTATATTTTGGAGATTAATCCCTTGTTGGTCACACTGTTTGCAAATATCTTCTATTCCGTATATTGTCTTTTCATCTTATTTATGGTTTCCTTTGCTGTGCAAAAGCTTATGTTTGATTAGGCTCTTTAGAAACTTACTGTTTTTTATCAGCTACTTTCCAAAATTGAGAGCATAAGGTCTTCATTTCCTTCTCCAAATTAGTTTGCAGAAGTATTTTTTTCCTTGATAGTTGCTTTTGATGTTAATTTCTCTAGAAATTATAGGAGGATTTGATTAGACACAGCTTTAATAGCTACCCAGAACTCTTTTGCTCAAATAATTTTGATGATAATTTAGAGAAAATAGAAAATGCACGATTTAAACTCAGGAGAGAAATAGTGATAGTAATACAATGGATTTTAAATACAAATTTTAATCAGAAAAGTTGTATCTAATACATTAATTAATGAGAATGGCTTTTCCTGTGGAAATCCTACTTCAGTTTTCTCTGTGATACAAAGTATTGAAATGTAGTGGTCACAGGGATAAATACTAAGTACGGGAATAAATTCTCAGAGCATACCAATCTCCAATCACTGGTCATTTTGATTTCAGCTGCTGTTTACATTCTCAGCATCATCTCTAAATGTATGAGTGTCCTATCTTAAGTTAACAGTAAAATATGTTAGAGTAGCCAGAATAATCTTGAGAAAGAAGAGCAAAGTTGGAAGACTCACAGTTCCATATGGCCAGGCAATTCCACTCCTAGGTATATACCCAAGAGAAATGAAAATGTGTCTATATAAAAACTTGTTACATGAATGTTGATAGCAGCATCAATCATAATAGCAAAAGTTGAAACAATCCAAATGGCAACCAATGAATGGATAAACATAAAGTTGAATATCCATGCAATGGAATATTATTTGGCAATAAAAAGGAAGTACTGATAAATACTATAAACATGAATGAACATTATGCTAAGTAAAAGAAGCCAGAAACAAAAGGTCACATATTAGAGGATATCCTTTGTCCCAAACAAGCAAAACTTACAGAAATACAAAGTAGAGTAATGGTGGCCAAGAAAAGAGAGAAATTTGGCATGAGTGCTAATGGGGTTCTTTTCAGAGAAGGAAAATGTTCTAAAATTATATATTGGTGGTAATGGTTGGCCAACTCTGAATGTACAAATAACCATTGAATTGCGTACTTTGAAAGGATGAATTTCGTGATATTTAAATTATGTTTCAATAAAGCTGATATCAAAAGACAAGTGGATGGTGGGACTTTCCTGGTGGCACAGTGGTTAAGACTCCATACTCCCAATGCTGGGGGCCTGGGTTTGATCCTTAGTCAGGAACTAGATCCCACGTGCGAGCCGAAACTAAGGAGCCCACCTGCCACAGCTAAGAAGCTGGTGGGCCGCAACTAAGGAGCCCACCTGCCACTAAGACCTGATGCAACCAAATAAATAGATACATATTAAAAAAAAAAAGACAAGTGGATGGTATTTACAAAAGCCATTTATTTTAAACATTCTTCATTCCAACATTATTCAATTTGTGTTATGATTTTAGCACAAGTCCTAAAAGAATGTGTGATGTTTCACAGATATAACAATTGCATAGCATGTAATATAAGAATAAATATTAAAAAGTGACAGGACAGTAGTCATGATCATTACATTACTCAGATGTTTGGGTGCATCATTTACCATCTAAAGTGAGTGTCAGGCTTCCCTGGTGGCACAGTGGTTAAGAATCTGCCTGCCAATGCAGGGCCCTGGTCCAGGAAGATCCCACGTGCCGCAGAGCAACTAAGCCCGTTCATGGCGCTCTAGAGCCCGTGAGCCACAGCTACGGAGCCCGTGTGCCTAGATCCCGTGCTCCGAAACAAAGAGAAGCCACTGCAATGAGAAGCCCATGCACCACAACGAAGAGTAGCCCCAACTCGCCGCAAGTAGAGAAAGTAAGCGCTCAGCAATGAAGACCCAATGCAGCCAAAAATAAAATAAAACAAATTTATAAAGTGAGTCTGTCATGAGGCCCCAGCTTCAATAGCTTACCAATCAATACTTGTTCCAGTTACCAAAAAAGTGTGGTTATCTCCAAAAGTTTTAAAATTTAGACTATTTGTGTCACTTAAAATCTGTTTCTGAAATGAGAGTTTCCATCTTATTAATAGTATCACTTGGTTTTGAAATTTTCATAAAATGCAACCACACTGAGTTTTTGTGGGTTTGTTCAACAAATATTTGATGAGAGCCTCCCATAAGCTGAGTTCTGTGCTCAGAAGCCAAGTATGCAGTAATAAAGAGACATAAAATAGTGGGTAATATTTATTAGATCCGAGGTCTGTGCTACTATAGAAAGGTTAATAAAATTGCTACAATGTCCTGAGCCAGTAAATGACTAAGCAGTTTCTGTTTTTTGTTTTAAATTTAGGTTAAGGTACACTTTTAATTTTAGTGTGATATACATGCAGAAGACTTCAGAAATCCCTAAGGTCACAGAATTTTTCTAAAGTGTACACACTGGTGTAACCAGCAGTCAATATTACAGAAGTACTCTTGCACCCTCCCAGTCACTAGCTACTCCCTAAAGAGTAACCACTCTCCTGCCTTCTAACATTATTGATTAATCTTGCCTGATTTGAACTTTATGTAAATGCAGTCTTCTAATATGTATTCTTCTGCATATGTCTTCTGTCGTCTTCCTCACGGCATTATAATTGTGAGATTAAGCCATGTTGCTTGTAACTGTAGATCATTCTCATCTCATTGAGCCATTCTTCTGGTGGTTAACATTTGGGTTTTTACCAGTTTTGGGTCGTCATCAATAGTGGTGTTATCTTTAGGAAATATAAGAATACATTTCTGTTTGTTATATACCTAGAAGTGGAATTGCTGAGGTGGCGGGATATGCATATGTGCAGCTTTGGTTGATACTAACACATAGTTTTCCAAAGTGGTTATCGTTTTTTTACGTTCTCATATGAGTAATGTACCAGTGTTCCAGTTGCTCTACATTCTTATCAACACTTGACATTTTCTATCTTTTCCATTTTAGACAATCTCCTGGGTCTGTAGTGCTTTTTTTAAGAAGACTTTCCTCTCTTTTTTATTGTGGTAAAATAACACATAATGTAAAATTTACCATCTTAACCATTTTTAAGTGTACAGTTCAGTAGTTTTATGTATATTCACATTGTTGTGAAACAGATCTCCAGAACATTTTCATGTTGCAAATCCGAAACCCTATACCCCTTAAACCAACTCCCTATTTTTCTATGACCCTAGCCCCTAACACCATTCAACTTTATGTTTCTATGACTTTGAATATGATTTGTAAGTAAAATCATAAAGTGTTTGTCTTTTTATGACGGGCTCATTTCACTTTGAATTATGTCCTCAAGGTTCATCCATTTGCCACATGACAGGATTTCCTTACTTTTTTTTTTTTTTTTTTTTTTTTTTTTTTTTTTTTTGCGGTACGCGGGCCTCTCACTGTTGTGGCCTCTCCCGTTGCGGAGCACAGGCTCCGGATGCGCAGACTCAGAGGCCATGGCTCACGGGCCCAGCCGCTCCATGGCATGTGGGATCTTCCTGGACCGGGGCACGAACCCGTGCCCCCTGCATCGGCAGGCGGACTCTCAACCACTGTGCCACCAGGGAAGCCCTCCTTACTTTTTAAGTCTGAATAATATTCCTTTGTGTGATTCAATGAACATGGGTTTGCAAATATCTGTTTCAGACCTTACTTTCAATTCTTTTGGATAAATATTCAGAAGTGGGATTGCTTGGTCATATGGTAGTTCTATTTTTAATTTTTTGAGGAACTTCATACTGTTTTCCATGGCAGTTACACCGTTTTATAACCCCACCCACACATGTAGTGCTTTTAAGTTTTTTTACTTTGCTAGATGACTCATAATGTTGAGCATATTTTCGTATGCTCAACATCTGTTTGGATATTGTCTTGTGTTGAGCCTATTTAATTTTTTCAGCCAGTTTTCTACTTTGCTTTTATTACTCATTTGAGGAGGTTCTTTATATATTTGGGGTAAGAATAGTTTGTCGATTATATATATTGCAGCTATGTCTCCCACTGTATTGATTGCCTTTATACTCAATCTTTTGTTAGTTAATGCTTTTGATAAACAGAAGTTCTTAATTTTAATATATTCCAGCTTCTTAACTTTTTCCTTTAGGATTATTAAATTTGGTAATCTATTTTAGAATATTATACCTATTCCAGGTCTTGAAGGTGTTTTCTTCTAAAAACTTAATGATTATCTTTCATAGTTAGATCTAAAATATAACTTGTCACTCGTGTGAAGTAGGCATCAAGATTCTTTTTTTTTTTCCCATATGGATGTCTATCCAGTACCATTTATTGAAAGGCTGCTTTTTTGCATTTCACTGCAGTGTCAACTTCATCATACGTCAGGTGACCATATTTATATGGATCTGTTTTGTTCCATTGATTTCCTTATCTGTCACTGAACTAATACTAGAGTATCTTAATTACTACAACTTTACAGTAGATCTTGATACCTGGTAAATCACTTTCTCTGTCTTTGTTCCTTGTCACTTCTTGGTCCTTTGCATTTCCATATAAACTTTGCAACAAGTTTGTCAATTCCACCCCCAAACAAAACTAATTCTGGTAGAGTTTTTATATATATATATATATGTATGTATATGAATTTATTTATTTATTTTTGGCTGTGTTGGGTCTTTGTTGCTGCGCGGGCTTTCTCTAGTTGCAGTGAGCGGGGGCTACTCATTGCTGTGGCTTCTCTTGTTGCGGAGCACGGGCTCTAGACGCGTGGGCTCAGTAGCTGTGGTGCACCAGCTTAGTTGCTCTGCGGCATGTGGGATCTTCCCGGACCAGGGATCGATGCTGTATCCCCTGCATTGGCAGGTGGTTTCTTAAACCACTGTGCCACCAGGGAAGTCCCTCTGGTAGGGTTTTGATTGGAATTGTATCAAATCTGGAAACCAATTTCGGGGAAATTGACATCATTATAATAATTACTCTTTCATGAAAATGGTATCTCTCTTCATTTGTTTAGGTCTTCTTTAATTTCTTTTAATAATATTTTTATAGTTTTCAAAGGTCTTATACAGGTTTAATACTTGTCTTACTCCTTTTAGACTGCTATGAGAAAATATCAGACTGGGTGGCTTATAAACAACAGAAATTTATATCTCACAGTTCTGGGGTTTGGAACTTGAAGATCAGGGTGCCAGCATGATTGGTGATCCCTCCTCTCTTTGTGTCTTCACATGGTAAAAGGGGCTGCATAGCTCTGTGGGGTCTCTTTTATAAGAACACTAATCCCACTCATGAGAGCTTCCCCCTCATGACCTAATCACCTCCCAAAGGCCCCACCTATTAATACCATTGTTGGGATTTAGGATTTATTTTTTGAATTGGGGGTGGACATAAATATCCATATCATAGCAATACTTAAGCAGCTTATTAAACCTATATCTGAATTTAAAGACTCATTATGTTTAATTTTCCATTATTCACTGAAGGAAATACGCAAGATCTGACAAAGGCACAAATACAATGAATACAAAGCATTTTAGCATTTCCCACACAAAGACTGGATCACTATAACTTTGTTGGTGTGACAACATGAAGATTATCTGGTGTAATTTTGTTTGCTACAATATATCATTTTGCGTTTGAGCTTATTTGAAAGCAAATGTATTCTTATTTGGCTGTTAAAGGACATATAAATATAGAAAAAAATTTTAATATACGTAATTGTGTTTAGGGGGAAGGTCCTAAAGCCAACTCTACTCAAGGGATGCCTTGGTAGCAATGATTGTTAACCATCTGGAGTGACAGAAGAAAGTGATATTGGGTAACTAACATCTTAAGAAGTTTCATCTCAAGTTTTTGTAATATTATAGCAGCAAAAATAGAATATTAATTATGCTATTGGGTGCTCCATTCTCGTCACAGGGGTGGGCAGTGTCATCATTTACTGATTAATGTGATCAGTCTCACTGTAAATTTGTGATATATGGAGGGACTTTTAAACATAGTTGGATGGTTTTACATGATGTCAATATTTTAATGTAATTTAAAAAAATAAACACTAGGATAAACACTAGGACCACCGGGCAGTATTTTAAATACTTAGGAATCCTTTTTTAGCAACTCATGGTTATGATGCAGTGTAAGATAAAAGGATAAATATTCAAAATGAATTGTTGTAATTTGCATTCTCCATGTCAGGTAGACCACCTTAATCTTATGATAAGTTGGGTATGATAAATCCCTGTGATAGCATGGAAAGAAATCACAGGAATTGCAGGAGTATTGCTTTATGTATTAGTTATTCTATATGGCAAAACCATTTGCCCAAGGAAAACATCAATAAGTTTCCTCAGATGCTAAATACAGCACTCAGAGTTTATTTTTAATGCTGGGAGTACTAGGTTATTTCTATCTAGCTAGATTTGTCCTGTTGTGGCAATTATGGAAGAGCAGATGAGTTAATTAGGCTCTTTTCCATGGGATCTTCTGTTGTCTGTTTTGCAATACTGTATCAACAGTGAGATAAAACACAGACTGTTTCCACAGATTTCTGCCTGTTGTTTGTTAGTCAAGTAACCTTGGATACCCTGTGATGAGTTGTATGGAGGCAGCTAGTCTAACACCTGAAGGTCCTATAGGCTTCAACCCTTTAAGAAATAGTAATTTTTTAAAAGCTAGAATGTAATGATGCAGAGCTTTAAAAACAATATCCACTGCATTCAACATTAGGTTTCTTGTTTTCCATAAATGTATGCATTCTGCTTTGGCAGGTTTTAAGAAGAAGCAGCGATGAAGAGAAAGTTCTTTGTCTCGTTCGACAGCGTGCAGGCCACCACTGTCCAACAGCTGTGATGGTGGTGCTCATCATGGTATGGGACGGCATCCCTCTTCCAATGGCTGACAAACTGTACTCGCAGCTTACGGAAAGTCTAAAGTCATACAATGGTCATCCCACAGACCGAAGATGCACTCTCAATGAAAAGTAATCAAATCTGTTTTGTACTGTTTTGCCATTCAGTCTATTATATCATGTTAAATTAACTACCAACTACATATGTTATATGGGAGAACAGAATTTTAGGTATTGTGCAACTAAAGAGTGAACATTTCTTTAACGAGAGACTTGGTTTCATAGTGGGTTAAGACCATTTTAGGATATTCTCCTTTAGAATATTCTTTTCTTGCTTCTCTCTTTGGTACCTGATCCTTCTCACCCCTGGAGTCTGGAGGAGAGAGGTTTTTCTATAAAGGAACAGCTCCTCCATAAGGAATTGTACAATTTTGCATTTCGTATAGCACTGTAAGAGAATATCTGTTTTTCTACAGTTTTCCAATGTTGTCAAACTTGAGTTTTTGCCCATCTAATAGAGGATAAATGTCATCAGTTTACGTTGATTTGAATTTTTCATATTATGAATGAGTATTTTTTCATATGGTTAAGAGCATTTGCCATTTGTTTGTTTTTTATTTTTTAAATTTTGTTGACGTATAATTGATTTACAATGTTGTTTTTAATTTCTGCTGTACAGCAAATTGACTCAGTTATATATATATGTATATATATACATATTCTTTTCCATTTATGGTTTATCACAGGATATTGAATATAGTTCCCTGTGCTATGCAGGAGGACCTTGTTGTTTATCTATCCTATATCATAACAGTTTGCGTCTGCGAATCCCAAACTCCCAGTTCTTCACTCCCCCACCCCTTGGCAACCACAAGTCTGTTCTCTATATTTGTGAGTCTGTTTTTGTTTTGTAGGTTTATTCATTTGTGTCGTACTTTAGATTCCATATGTAAGTGATATCATATGGTATTTGTCTTTCTCTTTCTGTCTTACTTCACTTAGTATGATAATCTCTAGTTGTATCCATGTTGCTACAAATGGCATTATTTTGTCCTTTTTTTATGGTCAGCCATCTGTTAATTATTCTACCCCCTATTTCAAAAGGAGTGTTCATTTTTTCTCTCCCTTTGCGATTTAATTCTAAATGCTTTTGCCACTTTGATATTTGTCTTTTTACTTCTGCTATGTCACCTTTTGCACATTTTCTTTTTAATGTAATTTATTGTATCTATCTTTCCCCTTATTGTGTCTGAATTCTGAGCGGTATTTAAGAACATTTTTCTCTCACGTGAGTTATAGAATAATTCACCCATGTTTTCTTTTATTGTTGAAATTGGAAATTTTTAAAACATAAACCTCTGATGCATTTCAAATTTATGCTGGACAGAAGTGGGAAGAGGAGATCCATTTCTATTCTTTTTTCCATTTATCCCAATACTGCTTACTAAAGAGTACTTCTTTTCCCCTTGATTTGAAATACTACCTTATACAAAAACTGTATATAATGGAGTCCTCTCTTTTATTTGAATTCTGTATCACTGTCTGGTCTTTTCACGTACTAGTACCACATTTTTTAAGTTATAGAGGCATTATAATATATTTTAATATTTGGTAAGGCTAGCTCACTATTTTTGCTCTTTTTCAAGGCTTTCTTTGTTATTTTATGTTTGTGCTTCCAAATGAACTTTATAATCAATTTTCTAGTTTTAAGATAAATCTAATGGTAATTTTAATGGGATTGCATTAAATTAACTTAGAATAAACTGACATTGTTATGATATTGAATCTTCCACTCCCATAATATGATTTTTCTTTCCATTTGTTAAAGTTTACTTTTATGTTCTTCAAGAGTGTTTTGTGTAGTTTTCCTCATAAAGTTCTTTCTTTTTTAAAAGAAATGTCATTATACAAATTATAAACAAAATATATGTCATTCACTCTCTAACCTCCACACAAGATCATTTGTGTACCTTCCAGAACATTCCTTTATGTTTAAAATCATTTCATTATATTTTTGTTAATCTTCCTAATCCCAAGTATGTATACATCACTTATTTTTGAATTTTATTTTATTTGTTTTTTATATAGCAGTTGCTTATTACTTATCTATTTTATACATATTAGTTGTATACATCATTTTAATGCTTCTATTTTGTTATGTGGATTCACAATAATAAAATACCTCTTGTATAGAAACAGTTCTAAATGATATACATATAAACTTATTTTTCCCAAGAATTCATAAATAGTTTTATTCTATATCACTCAATGTAGATCCAGCCTATCACTTTAAAAAAATTTTATAATTACAGAAATGATGCAAGAATATTTCAGTGAACTCTTATATACCCCTTACCTAGATTCCACAAATGTTAACGGTTTGTTACATACACTTATACACATGGTCACACATACACATAAGCTTACATGTTATTATCATTATTGCTTTTCTATACTTTCTTTCAGAATAATTTGTGAACTAGTTGCAAACTTTATGACTTTTCCCCCTAAATAATACTTCACAGGGTGTTTTCTAAGAATGAGGACATTCTCTTACTTAACACCAGTACAATTATCAAAACCAGGAAGTTTCACTTAGATAAAATGCTATTCTCTAATTCAAATATCATCTATTCTCCAGTAATACTTCATACTAATTTTCCTCTACCCATGATTTATGGATGGAGTTGTTTTGTCTTTTGGGTCTCTTAATCCTTTTATCTGAGTCTTTTTTTGTGTTTCGTGGCATTTCCTTTTTGAAAAGGACAGGCTAATTTTGTAGACTGTTGCTCAATTTTGGATTGTAGGATTGTTTCTTCCTGATTTAATTCAATTCAGGAATTATTGGCAGGCCATAATATTAGGAGCTATTTTAAGTCTATTTGTCTCATCATTGGTGATGTTGACTGTTTAACAGAAACTTTTAGGTCTCACAGTTAAGAGTTAAACTACATTTTTCTACTTGTTTGGCAACTTCTTTGAAATTCTGCAATTTCAAATTTACCTTCTTTGATCCTATTTATATCCTATTTTTCTTCCTTTTCAAGTTATTGTAATCTTTTGCCCCTTTAAAAGTATATATTCCATCTTAGTAGAAGTTAGAATATTTGAACTATTCCTCCTTCCTTTTTTTCCTTCATAGTGTCTTAAATGATCCTTTTTACATTCAAATATATCAGGCATTTTCCTGACTTTCACAACTAAAAATACTTACAGTTTTTTTTTTTAAGATTTTATTTATTTTTGGCTGTGTCGGGTATTAGTTGCAGCACGTGGGATCTTCTTTGAGGTGTGCGGGATCTGTTGTTGTGCCACGCGGACTCTTCCTTGTGGTTCTCAGGCTTCTCTCTAGTTGTGGCGTGTGGGTCTTCTCTTCTGTAGTTGTGGCGCGCAGGTTCCAGAGCACATGGGCTCTATAGTTTGCGGCACGCCAGCTCCAGTTGAGGTGTGTGAGCTCAGTAGTTGTGGCACCCGGGCTTAGCTGCCCCGCAGCATGTGGGATCTTAGTTCCCTGACCAGAGATCAAACCCACATCCCCTGCATTGTAAGGTGGATTCTTTACCACTGGACCACCAGGGGAGTCCAAAAATACTTACAGTTTTGATCTCTAAATTTCTATATTCTTTTTACTCACTGTTTTTTAAAAACGTGTGTTTTTTAATTTAAGTAATTTTATTTTATCTATTTATTTTTGTCTGCACTGGGTCTTCGTTGCTGCGTATGGGCTTTCTCTAGTTGTGGCGAGCAGGGGCTACTCTTTGTTGCAATGCACGGGCTTCTCATTGCAGTGGCTTCTCTTGTTGTGGAGCACAGGCTCTAGGCTCGCGGGCTTCAGTAGTTGTGACATGTGGGCTCAGTAGTTTTGGCTCACGGCCTCTAGAGTGCAGGCTCAGTAGTTGTGGCGCACGGGCTTAGTTGCTCCGCGGCATGTGGGATCTTCCCGGACCAGGGATTGAACCCGTGTCCCCTGCATTGGCAGGGGGATTCTTAACCACTGCGCCACCAGGGACGTCCCTGTTTGTATTTTTAAGTCATATAAGTACTAATTCCATACTATTAGAAGTTTCAAGCATTATGCAACTAGGAACCACAAGGGTGTACGTTCCTTCTTTGGTTTCACATCTTTGTGTGTATGTTCTTATCATTGTCATCCTTAGTATAGAGTCATTTTGGGGTTTCAGAAATGCCCCCCAAGGTTATAAAATTACTCAGTCGCTGAATGAAACGAGCTTCCTCCTCAATTTTTTCTCATGACATTTATAAAGGCTTTCTTTAAAATTGACAAAGTGATTTCACATACAACACATATTATCCTTAATCAGTCCTCACAGGAGTATATCAATGTCATTTTACAAAGGAAGGATGAAGTCCAAAGAGATAATGAGATGCTTTAATTTTCACTTCTGACAGGAAACCAATCTTGGATTAAAATCCAGGCCCTTTATTTCCCTTCCTTGGACATCTCCAAGTCAAACAAGTTATGGATATGTCAGATCTGTATAGTTTGTTGCCTTTTATTTGTATTTACAATCTTGAACAAACATTTCAATTGAAGATTTAGTTATATTCAAGTGCAGTTAGCCTTGTGTTGTTAACATAACACTACTTTAAATAAGTAATAAAATAGATGTGTTAAAATCATTTCATTATCCATCTATACTTCTATAGTTATATGAACCTGAAATGTTCTATTTGAGGTATTGTCCTACTTTATCAGTTCATTCCCTTGCAATTACCATCTTACAGTCGTACCTGTACATGTCAAGGAATTGATCCAGAGACTTGCGGAGCTTCCTTCTCTTTTGGCTGTTCTTGGAGTATGTATTTCAATGGCTGCAAATTTGGTAGAAGCCCAAGTCCTAGAAGATTTAGAATTGATCCAAGTTCTCCCTTACACGTAAGTGTCCTTTTTACTTATGAATTGCACAATGAATATATAAGTACATTCCTTTAAAAATTTTTTTAATCGTAAAAAAATTAAATATTAACAAGTAGTGACAAAATAGTAACTATATGTATATATATATATATATATATATATATATGAAAATAGTTTAAAATTCTAAATAATGTAGGTAAAGTCTTTAACTATCAACCCAAATTCCAATTGTCCCTGGCTCCCTCCTTCTTCTCCCCTAACCCCAAAGAGAATCACTGTTAAAAAAAAATCTAGAATTTTATACCCAGCCAAAGTAGGAAGAATAAATAAAACTATTTGCCAACATTTCAAAGACTCAGTAAGTTTACTACCCACAGCACTACTATGAAAGAATTACTAAAGGACGTAATCCAGAAAGAAGATATATGAAACCGGAACCAATCTGTCCGGAACACGAGGCCATGGTGAGCAAAGAAATTAGTCAACCTTACTGTTAAGTTTAAATAAGTTGAGTACTTACATTTTTTTAATTGAAATAACAATAAGTATAATTCAATATTCTTATCAAATCAGGGGTGGGTAGGTAGTGGGAGGGGGTGGGGCACCTATATAAACTAAGTGTGGTAATGTTTTATGCTTTGTTTGGAGTTGGGAGGATTTAGATACTGATTAACTCCAAGATCAGTGTTTTTCAAACTTTGTGCTGTGACCACGAGTAAAAAACATTTTATAGTACAAACAACTATACAGGCATATATATATTCAAGTAAATAAATAAAACAAGACAATACTTCACCTTATTATATGTAGCAAAAATAATATTTAGATATTAAAAAGTTAATATGTCCTATATAGTTATTGCTGAGGATCACTATGATTCAGTAAAATATTTTTTATGAAATTTTATTTCTCTTTTAAATGCTAGTTTTGACCTACTAAACTGATTTCATGGCCCACTAAAGAGTCATGACCCACAGCTTGGAAAACACTGCTCTAGATATTGTCAGAAAAACATATTTGAGAAGTGTATGTTTAAAAATTTTTTAGATGAATATGAATAGAATTTATAACATTTGAACTAGTGGTGGAAAAAAAAATCCATTCATCAGTCAGCAAGGTTAGTTTAAAAAATCATTAGGGGCTTCCCTGATAGTGCAGTGGTTAAGAATCCGCCTGCCAATGCAGGAGACACGGGTTCGAGCCCTGGTTTGGGAAGATCCAACATGCCGCGGAGCAGCTAAGCCCGTGAGCCACAACTACTGAGCCTGTGCTCTAGAGCACACGAGCCACAACTACTGAGCCCGTGCGCCACAACTACTGAAGCCTGCGTGCCTAGAGTGCGTGCTCCTCAACAAAAGAAGAAGCAACCGCAGTGAGGAGCCTGCGCACCATACCGAAGAGTAGCCCCCGCTCACCGCAACTAGAGAAAGCCCTCGCACAGCAAGGAAGACCCGACGCAGCCAATACATACATACATACATACATACATACATACATACGTATAAATAAATAAATAATTTATTTAAAAAATCATTAGGATACAGGATAAATAGGAATCGATAAAACAGCAGGAATTAATCTAATTGTATCTATAATACAAGGAATATAACATACAAGGAAAGCTCAGAATAAATAAATAAAACCTTTAAAGAGGCAATCAAACTTATTTGGTTTTTCTAGAGTTCCCATTTACTGTAATAAAAGAAGGAAATGACTCTAGGCAGAGGACTATCCTTTGCAGATAAAGTACCTTAGAAGAAATCTGACAAGAAGTTTATCAGAACTTTAGGGAGAAAACTATAAAAATTGCTAAAAAGACATATAAAATACCTGATAATGAGAAGATACCACGTTCAAAGGTCAGAACACTTGATAATGAGATGTGAATTCTCCCTTAAAATTTTTTTTTCCAAATAAGTATCTGATAAAGCTGTTAGTATACAAATATATTTATATTGACATGACTGTTAACTTTTTATTCTATAACAAATAACTCTGTTATATAATGAATGTAAGGTCAGTTTTTGCTTATGGTTATTATTAATAATGAGTAATGTTTATGTAGTGTTTATAATACAGGAAGAAGCATTCCTCTTTCCAGGAACTGACAAAAGGCCAGTGAAGCACAGCAGGCAAGGGAAAGTGAGGTGCATAAAGCGACCTTGTAAACCATGTCAAGAATTTTGGAAGATCATTGAAGACTTTTAAGGCGGAGAGTGATATAATTAAACTTTTCTTTTTAAAAAGGGATCTCTCTGGCTGCTCTGTGGATTGGAGTTGGCCAAAAGTTGGTATAGCAAGATGGGCTAGCTTTGAGAACAGTCCAGGGAAGGAATACTAGTGACTTAGAATATGGCTGTGACAGAAGAAATGAAAAGCAGTGGTTGTTCTGGAAAGATTTTTTTTAATTAGGTACTATTCCTTGACATAGGATATGCTGAAACAGGACCAGGTTTATAGAAGGCAGATTATTAATTCAGTTTGGATGCATTGGCTTGGAGATTCCTAAGAGAAATCCAAGTGAGGTTGTCAGGTCATTAATAAGAACCTGAAGCTCAAGGGGTCATCTGTGGTCCAGGTGGTAATTGTAGGCATTGATGTGGAGAAGATGGTCCTAGAGATGAAGTACAGGGTGAGAAGGGCAGAGGGATGTAGGTGTGAGCCCCATTAGGTAAAGATCTGATAAGAAATCTCTATCTGACATATTCATTCTAATGAAACCATTAGAAAGTCAGGATTTTTACAATATGAATAAAGAACCTACATTCAAAAATGATACTAATAATCATCTATTTAAGTTTTATTTAATTAGCTTCTATTTGCCTACTTTATTTCATTTCCACATAATAAATGAGATATTCCATAAGATGACAAATTGCCCAGTCTGACTTGTGACACTGAATGATTCTTAATACTCTATTAGCAGTAAAACACAATTACCCCACCCAATATTTCAAGTGTTATAAAATATAATAAAGTCTTTTTAATAGGCATTTAAATAATAATTCCTAAGTTTTCCTCAAATTTATAATTAATGTGTGAGTATAGCTAGGAAGTGTTTTTAAAGTAGGGGTCTGACCTCCCTGACTATATTTATTAAGCTACATTGAGTAACAAATACATAATTAGACAGATGAATGGAACAGAGCAATCTAGATATAGACCCTATATATACATGAATATCCTTTTCAATGAAAGCACCAACATAAATGAGTAGGAAACCAAAAGGATTATCACTGATGCTTTGCAGTTGCCAAGACTGAGGCTTGTTAAAAAGCACTCAAGAATTAACTTCCTATGTCTATATTGGCTTTGGTTTTTATAATAGTCTGCTTCATACCAGAGGTGACCTGGTCCACATGAAGGCTTCCTTCCTGAGTTCTAGGCATCCACCAAATCTCAAATGAGGCGGAAGCCTTCAAACCTTCTTAAGTCCTTCATTCATCCTTGCTGTCAGTTCTCCGTCACTTGTCTTCCTTAGATGTGACTGATCATTTATCAAGTCTCTGACTTGGTTTAGGATATAATCATCTCTGAAAAACTACCACAATGGTTTTCCAACTATTGTTGCCAAAGGCTGCTTTCTCTCCTTCGAACCTCATGCTGTCATCAGTGACATTTTTAATATTCTTGTCATGACGGTTTTCCTTTGAAAAAATCTTACATGTTTCTACTGTCATTAGAATCTAGAATCTTGAAATGGTGTTAAGGCTTCTCCACAGTTCTATCAGATCTTCCTCAATTTATAGCCATTCCTGTGTAGAAAAGAAAACACTGGTTTTAGACAGCCCATTGCCTACTTATTACGTTTGAAGCTCTTAACACAGGATCTGATAACACAGTATGTGCCTTATGTGTGTTGCTCTCCCATCTCTGTTGTAGAAACTTGTTTCACTGTCAGAATTCTTCCAAGTCTCCACTTGTTAGCAGGAAAATTGTCTTGATTTACTTCAAGTGCCCTGTACTATTGAATAAATATGAAATATGGTTCTTGTTTTTAACAACATGAGCAGTTTTGCAACTTACCTCTAACACCAGTTAGATTTCTCATTAGCTGATAACATAGACTTTTAATTTCAAAAGACTAAATTCAAGCATAACAGTGACTAATAGTTTAGATTTTATGAAAACAATCCATGTCATTTTCTATGGTAGCTCTTTTATCTGGGTAAGTATGAACCATGCATCAACCACACATCAGCAATGATGTATAATTCATTTTCATCCGTTATATAATAAACTTATCACTCATCTTATATGTTATTATGAAACAACTTTTATGGACTGTCTCTTCCTATAGGAAAAAAACCTTGAAGATAATTTACAGAGTTTGGCTACAGAATTAGCTCCAATTTATAAGCAGTATGCTCCAGTTGCTTACCAAAACCAGGTATGTTTTGGTTTCTTATACAGTACTCTTAAACATGGTTGAAATTTATATCTAAACAATGTCATTGTTAATAGGAAATTTTTTCAAATCTGAACTTAATGTAGATCTTTTATCAGACAGCTTAAAAAATTGTCTAGCGTTTTTTTAAAAGTCTATTATGGGGCTTCCCTGGTGGCGCAGCGGTTGAGAGTCCACCTGCCGATGCAGGGGACACAGGTTTGTGCTCCGGTCCGGGAAGATCCCACATGCCGCGGAGCGGCTGGGCCCGTGAGCCATGGCCGCTGAACCTGCGCTTCCGGAGCCTGTGCTCCGCAACAGGAGAGGCCACAACAGTGAGAGGCCCGCGTACCGCAAAAAAAAAAAAAAAGTCTATTATGGCAATTGAATTAAATCTCCAGAGTGACAAAGTTATGATTGTTTCTAGGAATAAAACTTATAAAAGCAGAAATGCATCATCAAGAAAGTAATTGGGAAGTGGTGGAGATGGGGAGATGTTGGTCAAGGGGTACAAACTCCCACCTATAAGATAAATACGACCTGAGGGGGGCTTCCCTGGTGGTGTAGTGGTTAAGAATCCGCCTGCCAATGCAGGGGACACGGGTTCGAGCCCAGGTCCGGGAAGATCCCACATGCTGCGGAGCAAAAAAGCCTGTGCGCCACAACTACTGAGCCTATGCTCTAGAGCCTGCGAGCCACAACTACTGAAGCCCACGAGCCACAACTGTGGAAACCCGTGCACCTAGAGCCCATGCTCTGAAGCAAGAAAAGCTACTGCAATGAGAAGCCCGCGCACTGCAACGAAGAGTAGCCCCCGCTCACTGCAACTAGAGAAAGCCTGCGCACAGCAACAAAGACCCAACACAGCCAAAAATAAATAAATAAATAAATTTATTAAAAAAATATATATGACCTGGGGATCTGGGTGCCCAGCTTGGTGGCTATAATTAACAATACTATATTATATACTTAAATGTTTTAAAGACATCCTAAATGTTACTTCTACACACCAAATAATCATAATTATGTGAACAGATTGCAATGTTCACTAACCTTATTGTGGTAATCATTTTGTAATCCATGCATGTATCTAATCATCACATTGTATACCTTAATCTTACATATGTTGTATGTCAGGAATACCTCAATAAAACTGAGTTGGGGGAACACATTGTTTTAAAAAAGAAAAGGAAAAGACCACCACAGATTGGGAGAAAATAATTGCAAATCATATATCAGAGAATGGAGAAAATAAGTGTGTAAAATACCTAATTTTAAACATAGGGAATTCCCTGGCAGTCCAGTGGTTAGGACTCTGTGCTTTCACTGCCGAGGGCCTTGGTTCAATCCCTGGTTAGTGAGCTAAGATCCTGCAAGCAGAGTGGCGCAACCAAAAACAAAAACAGAAACATAACCAGAAGTCCATATTTTTTTTAATATTTAATAAAAATTAAAATATTTATTTGTATTATCATGAATAACAAGCTCTCTGTTAAATTCCAACCTTTCATTTAAAAAAGTTATTAATTTACTTTCTATACTGGTTCATGAATATATATGTACATCTACTTTATATAGACATTGAAAACTAGATACATGATCAAAGCACTGTATTATTCTTTCTTCCTAATGAAATATTTCAGGCTACCGTTCTTGTTTATCTACCCCCAGCAGGTATTAATGCCCTCACCTTGCCTTCAGTGATTGCCACTTTAATCCATGTAGTCTCAAATTCTTTACCCTGAATATTACTAAACTAGACAATCACTAAAATAATATACTGTAGTGTCAGATATCTCTGAAATTATAAAGTGTAATTAACTCATAAACTTTATCAGAAAGTGAGTTTTACTCTTTATTGAAGGTGATTCTTTCTATCTCTTAAAACCATGGGTCATACATTATTTTTCAGGTGGCGCTTGAACACGCTGCTCAAGAATGTCGGCTTGGCAAGAAAGAAGGTCGTCCTTTCTCTGGGGTCACCGCTTGCCTAGACTTCTGTGCCCACCCCCACAGGGACATTCACAACATGAATAATGGGAGCACGGTGGTATGTACCTGGGTGGCTTTTGATTCTAAAGGCTCCATCACTGTACATTCAAGCTGAGGTCTTTAAGGATGATTATTGTGACAAATCCTATTTTATGTCTGTTCCACATAGTATATATCGATAGTGCTCCCAAAAAGTTACAGAACCAGCCTGAAATACTTTGTTGAAAGTCTTGAATTATACATTTAATTGTGGTAGGTTTGTTGGGATGTAGAACTACATGATTATTCAAAGCAACCATTCTGTGCTGTCAGACTGGTAGATAGGAAGTTAAGCAGCTTACTCTTTCCTGCCATCTGTACTTCGGGTTGTTTGTGAGGGAACCGTGCCAAATTTACTATCCTTTTTATTAATATTGGTTCTTAGTGCTCGTATGTAGAAATATTTAGAAGAAATATTTGCACATATATGTGCATACTATGTTTATAGCCGTGAAAAGAATCACATGCCCATAAAAAGAAGTCAATCAAGATGATCTTAAATTAAGGAGAAGACCACAGGAAAAATCGTGCAATAGTCCTTTTTTTTTTTTTTTTTTTTTTTTATGCGTTACGCGGGCCTCTCACTGTTGTGGCTTCTCCCGTTGCGGAGCACAGGCTCCGGACGCGCAGGCTCAGCGGCCATGGCTCACGGGCCCAGCCGCTCTGCAGCACGTGGGATCCTCCCGGACCGGGGCACGAACCCGTGTCCCCTGCTTCCGCAGGCGGACTCTCAACCACTGTGCCACCAGGGAAGCCCCCAATAGTCCTTTTATAAGGGAAATGAGTTTGCTTGTAGTAGTTCTCTTCTTACCTAGTAAAACAGATTAATAGAGAGTGATTACCTCTATTTCTGCACTACACGATTTTGGCCTCTTAGAAGACATAGCTATGATTATTACATTCTGATTGGAAGTGTACCGTCTGATCCATCAAAAGGCAGCCTTCCTTCCTTATTTGCTCAGTGAGGTCTATCAGTAACAGATTAAGGAGCCAAAACAACTTTTTCCCTATCACACCTTTTCACTGATGTTGCCTATGGTCTCTGAGACCAATGTTATTTCCAAATGCTGAAATTTTATACATCCATCCAGATGAATCTTAGCCAAAGAGTGATTCAACATCATGCTTGGCTAGTACATTTTATGTGAGCTGCTCTTCATTAGAGAATATTAGTGATCAGGTTGGATTAGGTTCAGAGTGAAACTAAGTTTTAGTCCCTCTTCTCATGTTTGTTTGTTTAATTATTTATTTACTTTTGGCTGTGTTGGGTCTTTGTTGCTGCGCGAGGGCTTTCTCTACTTGAGTCAAGCGGGGGCTACTCTTCGTTGCGGTGTGCGGGCTTCTCATTGCGGTGCCTTCTCTTGTTGTGGATCACGGGCTCTAGGTGCACAGGCTTCAGTAGTTGTGGCACGTGGAATCAGTAGTTGTGGCACACGGGCTTAGTTGCTCCGCGGCATGTGGGACCTTCCCGGACCAGGGCTCGAACCCATGTCCCCTGCACTGGCAGGTGGATACTTAACCACTGTGCCACCAGGGAAGTCCACATTATTTAAGTATTAAGAAATAGTGTGATTTATAAGCTAAAGTAATATCTTTTTATTAGCTAATATTTAATATGAAGGTAGTGAACAATTCAGTGACTGTTCCTTAACTTAGACAATGAAATAAGATGGAATGTAACAAAGAAGGTGACTTAAAATATTATAAAATGCATAAACATGTATAATATGTACTTACAAAATCAACTCAACATTATACTGGTCTGCTTACAAACAGTTGATAAGTTATTCAAATTGAAAAGCATTGAGTGGCTTGATATATAAAATATTTTTCCAAAATGAATGAATATACCAGCAGTAACCAACTGAAAACAGTTCCCTTTCACAATGGCAACAATAAGAAGGTAGGAATATCTATTATGAATGTGCAGGATCTCTAGTTCCCATTTCATGTTTTCTTCCTATCAGGTCTGCACTTTAACACGAGAAGATAACCGCTCATTTGGTGTTATTCCTCAAGATGAGCAGCTGCATGTACTTCCTCTTTATAAACTTTCAGACACAGATGAGTTTGGCTCAAGGGACGGAATGGAAGCCAAGATCAAATCTGGGGCCATCATGGTCCTCGCACCCCACCGCAGAAAAAGAACACGATTTACTCAGCCAGTTCCTCGTTCTGGGAAGAAGAGAGCAGCAATGATGACAGAGGTTCTCGCACATAAGATAAGGGCTGTGGAAAAGAAATTTATTCCTCGAATCAAGCGGAAGAATAATTCAATGACAAACAACAGTAAGGCTTCATCGCTGCCACTTTTAGGTAAGGCTTATTGAGCCTGATAATTTTCTGTGCACAACTTTCACTGGCAGTTCAGTTTGCACTTGTCTTTGCATCTTATTTTTCTTTATTGTTTTTGCCACTCTCTTAGGAGTGAGGCATTATTTTATTTTATTTATTTTTTTTTTTTTTGCGGTATGCGGGCCTCTCACTGTTGTGGCCTCTCCCGTTGCGGAGCACAGGCTCCGGACGCGCAGGCTCAGCGGCCATGGCTCACGGGCCCAGCCGCTCCGCGGCATGTGGGATCTTCCCGGACCGGGGCACGAACCCGCGTCCCCTGCATCGGCAGGCGGACTCTCAACCACTGCGCCACCAGGGAAGCCCGTGGAGTGAGGCATTATGAAAAGAAAAACTTTAGATCAGATATCTACCAATCAAGTTAGCCAATTATTTTTATATAGTTTGTTTAGAGTTTAAACTAAAACAGTGAATATATTTCTATGTACTTGCCAAAATTAAAAGCCAACAAAAAGGTGACCCATCAGTATTTCTTGGTATTTTTTTCTCTATTTTTATTCTTTTTTTTTAAAAAAAAGCAAAAACGAAACATGTTCTTATTGTTTGTTCCCCAGCTATTTTGAAGCAAAGCCCCTTCTCAGCATACATAAAATGACATCACTTCCTTGAAGTCTTACTTCATCAGCTTTTTTTTTTTTTTTCTTCTTCATCAGCTTTAGCATCAGTTTAAGTAGTCCATTCAACAAATATTACTGGGCACTACTTTGACCTGTTCGAGGTATCGGAAATGTAGCAGTGAATAAGAGGGAACATAGTGCTGTGAAAGAATTCCATTTGAATAGGGTTGTCAAAAAAGGATTCACTGAGAATGAGGCATTTGAGCAAAGTCCTAAAGGAAATGAGGATCAGCAATGTTTTTTATTTGGAGAAATAGCATTCCAGGTAGAAGAAGTGGCAAGTGCAAAGTTCAGGAGATGGGAATTTACCTTGAATACTTGATGTAAGCAAAGAGGCCAGTATGGTTGGTGCACAGTGTGAAATGGGGAGAATTGTAGGATGTGAGATCAGAGAGGTAAGAGGGGCATCTGAGCCATTTATCTTGGGCTTTGTAGATTGCTGTCAAGACTTTGGCCTATATTTGAGTGAGAAATAGAGAAGGGCTATAATCTGACTCAAACCTAACATCCCAGTTACTGGATTGAAACTAGAGTCAAGTGGGGTAGAGAATAGAATAGTAGGGTGATCATAAACAGGCTATCCTAACAACTCAAGAAAGAGATGATGGAGCTTGGACCATAGTGACTAGTGAGGAGGACAGGAGAAATGTCTGATTCTGGATGTTTTTAAGGTAGAGTCAATGGGACTTCTTTTCTTTTTTTTTTTAAATTACTGTATTTTATTTATTTATTTTTGGCTGCGTTGGGTCTTCGTTTCTATGCACAGGCTTTCTCTAGTTGCAGGCAGTGGGGGCTACTCTTCGTTGTGGTGAGTGTGCTTCTCACTGTGATGGCTTCTCGTTGCGGAGCACAGGCTCTAGGCACGTGGGCTTTAGTAGTTGTGGCTTGCAGGCTCTACAGTGCAGGCTCAGTAGTTGTGGTACACGGGCTTCATTGCTCCGTAGCACGTGGGACCTTCCTGAACCGGGGATCGATGCCGTGTCCCCTGCATTGGCAGGTGGATTCTTAACCACTGTGCCACCAGGGAAGTCCTGGGGATTTCTGATAGATTTAAGTCTGGAGTGTGGACCAAAAAAAGTGTCAAGATTTACCCTGATGTTATTGGCTGGAAGAAACTGGAAGGATGGTTAAACCACCAAAGAGGAACAGATTTGGCAAGATAAAGAGGGAAATCAGAGGCCCACTTTTGGACATGGTAAAAGTTCGAGACACCTGTAGACATTCAAGTCTAGATGTTAGGTAAGCAGTTGAATAAGAGTGTAATTCAGAGAACAGGTTCAGACTGGAGATAAAATTTAAGAGGTCAACTGGATAGAGATGGTATTTGAAGCCTTGAGTGTGAATGAAATCACAGAGAAGGAGGTGAAAAGGAAATTTGATCGAGGACAAATCCTGGGAATTTTCAATTTGTAGAGGTTTCAGAGATGTGGACAAACCAGCAAGAGAGACTTAGACTGGGAAGGTGTGGTGTGGTAGGCGTGAAACCACAGAGAGGAGTGATCAGCCCTGTCAAATGCTGCTCCTGTGGCAAGTGAGAGGAAAACTGAGATTTTATCTTTACATTTGAAGACGACTGCTAGAGCAGGGTGCAGAACAGTGGTGAGAATGAAGGAAGTAGGTTTATAGGGAAATGGGAGAGAAATGGAAGACATGCATGTTGGCTATAAAGGGGGTCAACTGAATGGAGTGAAGGTTATAGAGTTGAGGGTTTTTTCCTTAAATGGAAATTTTAAAAAAGGTACAAAGTGAGTGAATTACATAATGAATTCCACTTCCCTCATAGACTCCTAGTTTAAAAGTTTTTCAATACATAGCCATTCTGCGTCATCTATACCATTACCTAGGCCACATGGGTATGAAAATATAAAGATATGATTTGTGCAGTTTTTTGTTGTTGTTTTTTTTTTTTGGTAACAAATTGTAGAAGTCATATCTTACCCACTGAATCATCTTCTATGTGTCACTAAAAGAGAAGGAATCTTTATACCCACAGTACCTAAGAAAAGCAAACAAAAATCAAATAACGCCTTAATACCAGTCAGTGTTCAAATTGCTCCACTTGTCTCCTAATTGATTTTTTGTCTTTTACATTTGGTTTGTTTAAATCAGTATCCAAACGAGGTCACACATTATATTTAGTTGATATGTCTCCTATACATTTTTTTTTATTTAAAGCTTGCTTTTCTTCTTTTCCCTCATTTTTTCATTATAGCAGAAACCATTGTCCATAGAGGCAAATTCAACTTCAGTTTAAAAAAAAAAAATTACTATGGCCAGAACAGTATCTGTGATTTATATACTCCTATTTCTTCACATCAGGAAGTACATAGTGTTTGGTGTGTCTTTTTGTGATGTTAAGACTAGGTCAAGGGACTTCCTCAGAGGTCCAGTGGTTAAGACTCAGCGCTTCCACTGCAAGTGGTGCGGGTTCGATCCCTGGTAGGGGAACTAAGATCCCACATGCCGCATAAAGAAAAAAGACTAGGTCAGGTGTTGTTAACCTAATTGACTGATTATAATGTTCCCTAACAGCTTTCTACCTAATGGTTTTAGAAACACTTATGGTCATATTACATGTTCTTTATTTCATTAGGAGTTTGTCATTCTTTTTCCACTTTTTAAATCTTCTTTTAAAAAGAAATTGTCCTTGTAATAACTTGTTAATTCTGAGGTATGGGTGATTAAAGAAATCAGAATGAATGCTTAGCTATTTGCCTTTATTCACCAGTGTTAACAAAACAAGTTAGTTCCCAAGCGTCTTCCAGTGTGATCAATTGTTTTTCTTTTTTTTTTTAATTTAGTATCATTTTGAACTTATGTCTTTTTTAACATAGTTTATATTTCAATGTATATTAAGAAGGGTTTTTTTTTCCCACTATATTTGAAAATGCTTTAAAATCTTCAAATTCATATGCTTTCATTCAAATTCCTGTCTTGGATCAGTAGAAACACTTCAAGGTGGCTTCTGATTCTTTTGTCATGACCCCGATTTTCTTTGGTAACTTCCTTAGTTTCTGTTCTGACAAGATGTTCCAGGTTCCTCTTATGTAATCCTGCCCCATATCTAAAATCAGCCATTCCTCCAAGGAGCCTAAAAAATAAAAAAACACTATTAATTTAAACTGACATTCAAACTAAGAATTACAGTGTATTCTTTAACTTCTTTGATTTTTATATTTTTAAGAGAAGTTGTTTGTTTAAGATGAGACAACTGACTGTGCAGACATTTATATAACACTGAGAAAGATTCAATAGAGATAGTGAAGAGGCAAGGCAAGGGACAATTATCATTCCTTTTTGCTTGTAGTTCCACTTTACAGATATTTAATTTAGGTTTATTTTAAGATTCACATATCTGGTTCCATGCTGCTTGTAAACAGTAGTCATAACATTTTCATCTTTGTGTCATTTCCTAATAGCATCTTTACATGCTATTCTTTTATATATATATATATAGAGAGAGAGAGAGAGAGATACCTTATTAGTAGCCAAATGCACAATATTTGGCCTAAAACTTCTTGTCCTTTTGTAATATTACCCATGAAAGCTTTTTTACAGGTTTTTCCAATTAAATAAAAGACTCATCATATTTTAAATCTTTCCTTCCTGTGAGTTGTACTTTGTTGACAACTTAACCTCTAAAATAGTAGATGCAGCCACAGATAGTAGCACAGATTTCTTGATATACCACTCCTCGGGTCCTGTATATAAGTTCTCTTTAGACATGAGAATTATTGTGTCTCCAGGTTATATCATCTGAGGGAAAATTGCAGATCTTCTGAATTAGATAAATGTTTACTATTATATTAATTATTTTAAAACAAGACAACTTTGCTATTTCTTGGTCCTTAAAATCTACTACTTTTGCCTTGCAAACATTTTATTAGAACATCAAAACAGGGAGAATGTCCTCAAGAAAAATGTTTTCATTTGATGTTAGGTTTGTGTGGATATGTCAGAGCAGATGGCCCACCTTTTGTCCAATGTCATAATAATGATCTACCTACTTGGTGAGAAAGAAACAGAGCTTAAATGCACTTGTTCTGAGGGGTAGGAATAGCTTATTTATGTGACTTTTCTTTGCCTAATAATTAACTTTGCCGGTTATGATGCTTTCATTACTCAGAAATCTTTATAAACTGTTACTTTCTTAACATTTTCAAAAATGAGATCATGCAATACCTAAAATGTATCTAAACAGCTCTTTGGGGAGTGAAATATTGCTCTTGGTCACCATGTTATCACTGGCGCTGTATTCTGATGTATGGTTTTAATATTTGCTTCATAGCCAATTGGTTCATTTCCAATATCTTACCATTTTAGACAATGGATATCCTTCTGGCTAAATTTGTGAACTTATTTATGATTATTTCCAAAGTAAATAATTTTTTAAGAAAAAAATGTTGGGTGAAAAAGCGTACGTAAACTACCTACAATTTTTAACGTGTGCATATGTCAGGCTTAAAGTAAATAGAACAAAACTGGCCAAATTGCCACCATCAGTGTTCCGTTCTATTATTCTCTGTACATCTCTTTAAAAATACTGTTTAAAGACAACAGCTACCAAAAGTAGTTTGTATTTATCTTCACATTTGGTGTCCTTTTCTCTGTTTAGGGAATAAAACAGAGACTGTGCAACCTGAAATAAAAAGTGAAACTGAACCCCACCTTATCTTCAAAGGTTCGGACAACACTAAAACCTACTCACCGACCCCATCCATTCCTCACCCAGTGAAAGAGGCACACTTAGCTCCAGGCTTCTCCTGGTCCCCTAAGACTGCTCCGGTCCCAACAGTTCCTTTTAAGAATGATGCATCAGTTTCGTACGGGTTTTCAGAAAGAGGTAGCAATCCCCACTGCACAATGCCTTCTGCAAGACACAGTGGTGCTAACGTAGCTGCTGAGGAGTGTGCTGAAATTGCACAGCCTGGTGAAATGGTTCCTCTTTCCACCTTGTCTACTCCCATGACAGATTCCCCGGCTTATTCTGAGCCTCCCACTGGTCCATCTGAGCAGCTAACTTCTGATCAGCCAAACCAGCAGCCCCCGTTCATCCCTTCTCCTCATGAACTTGCTTCTTCTCTGGCGGAAGAAGACGAGCAGCATTCTGAAGCAGATGAGCCTCCGTCAGATGACCCCCTATCAGACGACCCCCTGTCACCTGCTGAGGAGAAACTGCCCCACATTGTTGAGTATTGGTCAGACAGTGAGCACATCTTCCTGGATGCCAATGTTGGTGGGGTGGCCATAGCGCCCGCCCACGGCTCTGTTCTGATCGAGTGCGCCAGGCGAGAGCTTCATGCCACGACTCCTGTCGAGCACCCCAACCGGAATCACCCTACACGCCTCTCTCTTGTTTTCTACCAGCACAAAAACCTGAATAAGCCCCAACACGGCTTCGAACTAAACAAGATTAAGTTCGAGGCGAAAGAAGCAAAGAATAAGAAAACTAAAGCCTCCGAGCAGAAAGACCAGGCAGCTAACGAGGGTCCTGAACTGTCCCCTGAAGTTAATGAATTTAACCAGATTCCTTCCCACAAAGCGTTAACATTAACCCATGACAATGTTGTCACCGTGTCCCCTTATGCTCTCACACATGTTGCGGGGCCCTATAACCATTGGGTCTGAAGGTTTTTCTCCCCTTCTTAATGCCTTTGCGAGTGCAGTGTATTTTTTCAAGGTGCTCTTAAAAGAAAGTCATGTTGTCGTTTACTATATCTTCATCTCACCCATTTGAAGGCTGAGGTAAAAAAAAAAAAATTGGGGGGTGGGTATTTCTTAACTGTGACTATATTTTGACAATTGGTAGAAGGTGCACATTTTAAGCAAAAATAAAAGTTTTATAGTTTTAAATACATAAAGAGATGTTTTGGTTAGGTGTTAACCTTGGTAGAATCACTCAGTTTGGTGCTTTAAATTGTTTACTATGAAACGAGTCATTTTTAGAGGATTTTAACAGGTTCATGTGCTATGATGTAAAATTAAGACACAGTGTTAACTCTACACAGCTTCTGGTGCTTAACCACATCGACACAAAAATAAGCTGAATTATTATTTCATGGTGCCATTGTTCTAACATCTTCCAATCATTGCTAGAAACTCGGCATATTCCTTTGAAATAAACCAATGAAATGTTTTCTCTCTTAAAATCTCTCTCCTGTATAAAATAATTCATTATTGTTGGTGATGGTTGGAGGCTGTTCATAAATTGTAAATATATATTTTAAAAGCACTTTCTATTTTTAAAAGTAACTTGAAATAGTATAGTATAAGAATCCTATTGTCTGTTGTTTGTGCATATTTGCATACAAGAGAAATCATTTATTCTTGCTGTGTAGAGTTCCATCTTGTTACCTGCAGTATGTATTTTAATCATGTATATGGTTTGTATTTAAATGAGTCCTTTCTCATTCAAAGATTAGCTACTTATATAAAATAGTTAGGTCATGCAAAAATGGTTAATTCTCTCTAAAATTGGAATTAGGAAGCATATTACCAATATTGATTAACTTTTCTTTGGAACTAAATAAGAATGGTCTCTTCTGATTTATTGAACAACAATGGCCCTAATTTACTTTCACCCCAGCTTTCTCAATATAATTCATGGAAGGTGTTTCCAAAAGGAGATGAGGCATAACAGGATTCTGAAGAGTCAAATGCTTCTAAAGTTTCAAGGTGATAAAATACAAAAATTAAGTAGCAAGAACCTTATCCACCCCATATTGCCTTATTCATTCTGAAAGTCATTCTGCTCCAGAATAAGAATAAATGTCCTGTAGAAATATTTTGAAAGTAAATTCCCTATCATCATCATCACACACACCCCCACACGGTAAACAAACAGTAGGAATGGTATTATAAGCGTGGTTTGTCCATTAAGAGCTAATCCAAAGTAGTTCATCTAAGTATATTGTTCTGGGGAAATGTTAACTCATGTTCTTCTAGGTAATGGGAAAATAGGCATTCCATTTACTTTAGTTCCTCCCCCCCCCCATTATTTTTTCCCATTACTTTATTAACTCATTTTATAGCAAAACAAAAGTAATTGCCCAAACAAAGAACAAGAAGAAATTTCAATGAAATACTTGATTCTGTTAAAATGCAGAGGTGCTATAACATTCAAAGTGTCAGATTCCTTGGGAGTATGGAAAACCTACTGGTGCTTCTCCCTTGGAAATGCCATAGGAAGCCCACAACCGCTAACACTCACAATTCTGGTGCAAAAGCAAAAGTTCCAACAAGCTCTCTAAAGGAAAACTCATTGTAACTTATATTAAAATAATATATGGTGCAAAGTATCAGTTTCAAGCTTTTGACTAATTTTGACTAAAGGAATATGAAGGGATTGTAAATAACAAAATGTCCATTGATAGACGATCATCTTGTTGAGTAGATTTCTGCTTCTTGAATATGTAAAATAGAGTAATTCATTGACTTGTTTTAGTATTTTGTGTGCCTTAGATTTGTTTTAAAACATGTATATTTTTGTGAGCCTAAGGTTACTTATACATATAAGTATATAAATAAGTGATTGTTTATTGTTTCAGCTGCTTCAATAAGATATTACTAGTATTAGACTATCAGGAATACACCCTTGTGATATTTTGTTTTAGAATTTAGGCCTTAGCTCCCACTAGAAATTATTTCCTCACCAGATTTAATGGATAAAGTTATAAGATCCTTTATCCATCCACCCATCTATCTGTTCTTCCATTCAATTTTTATTGACTGTCCCCCAAATTTAAGTATTAGCTTTTGTTTTTCTTTGTCACCACCCATGACATAGTAAACTTGAAGAATTAAAATCCTGAAAGATAATCTAACACATTTTTCAAAAATAGCAAATTTCCTTCAAAACAATCCATTGTGATAACATCTGCAGCAATTCAAATCAGTTTGTCACCAACTTTAAATAAATTCCTTAACAATCTAAACTTGAAGCACCAATGTTGACTTAGGGGACTATTTGGATTTGTGAAGTTAGTTGCAATTTACCAAAACAAGTACATGAAAATACCCTATATCAACTAAAATATTTCCATTCTGTTATTGTAAGTAACACCATGAATGGCCTGCCTCAACTGATAGCCCCTTGGTGGGACCCACATATGATTCCTTCCTTGTTGAACTCTTTCCTAAATTTCACAGTGTACCATCCCGTTGTTTGCCCTGTGACTTTTTTTTTTTTTTCAAAGCTCATGCTTATTCAGTGTCCTGCAGCATTGTGATTGTATGCTGGCTATACTGTTTTTAGAATGCTCTTTCTCATGAAGCAAGGAAATAAATTTGTTTGAAATGACATTTTCACTCAGAAAACTGGTCATCTAACATTATTTCTACACTTAATGTTTTACTGTACTATCACCTTTTGTTTTACCCCTTTTATAGCACTCGTTGGGTTTTTAAACTTCTGCCTTTGTTCATGGTATAATTGAATTCATTGATACTTGACTCCCACGTTAGCCCAGTCTGTTCATAGTAGTTACAGAGTTACCAACTATAATGAGAGAATAATTCCTACCTGTTGTAGAATCCTGCAAAGTGTCATGCTGCCCTTCAAAATCCTGCTTCTAATGGATCTCAGGCCATCGATGAAAAGTTTTTCTTGTGCTTGTCAGCCTCACCTACATCTTTCCAATTCATCCACAAAGTACCAATACATCATGTCATAAACCTGATTGAAATATATTATTGGAAAGTGAGGCTAGCTGAAAATGTTTAACTATAGGTAAATTTTTGCAACATGTTAGCAAAATGTTTGCATCTTAAATAACCTTCCACATCTTTATTATGCAATCTGCATGTGGATGAAACAATTTCATTTGTTAAATATAGAATTTCAACTAGATGAGATTCATAAGCAATTAGACATAACCCCACTGCATAGTTAATTGAATGCATACCCCTGTGTAAATGAGATACTGACTTAATTCATATGAAGTAACCTACTTTCTAATGTTACTACTTCAGTGGACTCCTACTGATTATCATTTATTTCACAATAGCATGTATGAAAATCACCCCAATCTATTTAAATTAGTCTTCTTAAAACAAATTATATCTTTTATCTGGAACAAACTTTTGACATTGCATGACAACTTCCACTGAATATGGGCACAGCATTTCCTTTGAATGTGCCAAGTAAATCAGTAGCTGTATGTGACCTTTAATATATAGCTACCATCTGTTTCACAACTTCTTGATGCATGGAAATCTTTCTTGTCTAGATTTAGTACAACTGGGAATTTTGATCTTTTGTAGAAATTTTTGATGAGAATTGTGAAATAAGGTAAATATAGAGGCCTCTCACAGCCCTGGAAGACACCTTAGAAGACATACAATTCAATCACTGGAGCTCAGACAGCAGATGTGAGTGTCAATGTGCAATTATGTTTGTAATTAAAATTTGAACAGTCAAGTGAAGGCCACTTTGTGGTTAAGAGGACTGTAGGAAAACAGGCTTGATCTGCTCACCCACAGGGGATTTTATCGCTGCGAAGTAACCTTATTTTTGGTACAAGTCAAAAATAAAATGGCTTTGAGTTATTTTCTGAGTGGTTCAGGGAAAGAAATTAAGTGAAATTGGATCAAGATTTCCCTGCCTGCAGAGTTCTGTGGGCCTTGTGTGGGAAATCTAGATGACTTTTACCTATGAAGCTGTCCTGTTAATTCATCTCACAAAATGTGGCAATAGTCCTATTTGCTATTTCAATAAACAAATATCAAGTACTGATAGAGTACAGGTTTTTATTTCCCCTCGAACAAGTGTTTGGCATATATAAGGAGTTAGAAAAGACTGAATGGTTGGAATAATTGGGGAAAGTATATTTCTATTGTACATACTCCCTAGCTATAGTTGTACAGTCTATTCACACTCTTGCCTAGTTGGCCTCACAACTAAGTCCCAGCATAGTTTATTTTGATGGGACTATCTATGAGTATTAGAATAGTTTTGTTGTGTACAGCTCCTAAACTTGCCCATAAATGTATGGAACTTGTATAACTTCAATGTCAGTGGTTGTGGCACACTTATCCAAGTGATAGAATCAGTGCTCTGATTTCTGAAGAAGTCTGGATTTATCTAAACCAAATTGTGCTCCATGTTGAGCTTTCTTCTAACAGGTTTAGAAAATGATGCCAGGAGCAGTCCCTCAGAACTATCTGAGAGATTGCCTCCTGGGCTTGAATTCCTCAGGAAGTCCTCTGAATAAAACACAATTCTCAACTTAAAAAAAGATGCCATCCACGGCTCTGGAATACAGTTTGGAAAGAATCAGTATGTCCTTTATCAGAAGTGGAATTTGTTATTTCCTTAAAATGTTTTGAGACCATAGGAATCTTTGCTTTTCTCTAGTGTATAAAATAAGAGTGTAAGTTCCTCTGTTAATTTTGGAGATGGTGGAGCTCGCTTTTATGCAGGACATCACTTTTTTTGTCCACAATGAACTCTACAAACTTTAATTCTCTGCGTTCCAGGACCTGAATGACTTTGTTTCAATGCCAGTTTCTTCTGGGCACCCAATCGAATACCATTGTTCGCTTCAAAGGGCATGTGTTTTGTTCCTTCAAGTAATCCAAATGTATTTCTAATTTTGCCACTCCTCATTTTCCCTTCTTCTGTAAGGGCACCAAAATGTGTTTCTCTTTGGCTAGTATGCAATGTTTAATATTTCTAGCTTTAAAAGTCTAACACTAATCTTTTCTTTGTTGGTTGTACTCCTTTCCCATCCCTACTGTGATGTCCATGACCCTGCCTGGGTCATAAATTTTCTTCTAGTTCGTTCAGCCATAGATGTCCCTTAAATTAAAGCAAAACTTAGTCTAAGGTAGAAATGTTATACATTAGTCGAGTTAACCCATTTATGTGTGGGTGCAACTTTGGAAACCCTGGGTTAACAGTATAAACCTAGTTTTCCTAAAAAGAAAAAAGAAAAAAATTTCCTAGCAGCTGTTATGAAAGGCATTCTCTCTTGTCTCATTTATCAGGAAAAAAATCTAGCAACTGTCAGAAACATTTTCATTTTTGGAGAAACTATATTGCAAAGTAAATTGGTTTCTTCTCCATTTGGCTAGGCATAAACTTATCATCTTTGACTAGAAGCTCTGCTTGTTATTATTTTTCTTTACTCATTTTACTGAAGCTACAATGTCACTAAGTGTACTTTCATTCTTTTTACAGTTTTTAATCCTCTTTAATTTTCTTTAAATTAAAACTATTGCTTCCACCCTCTCTGTTCTGTCTCCATCCCCCATGTCCCCTACCCAAACACACAGGGTTCATTTTAAGGATAGCAGTGATCTAGCTCAGGTTGTCTTTTAAAATTGTTTCACCAATCCTTTTTGGAATAATACCAAAAAGAATTAAAAACTTTTATTCAGCCCTTTCAGTTAGAGGCAAATTCAGTTTTTAGGAACCCCAGGTTAGCATCAAGTGTTCCCCTTACCTATCCCAGCAATGTTTGACCCTCAACTTTATTAGTGTTTGAGTGTTTTACAAAAAGTTGTGTAAGAAGTTATATATTCTAGCACTCTGTTTGGCTCTGCTATTTCTGTGTAACGCATCATACTAATTATCAATTGTCTGACTGGTGACTTTGAATTATCGGGTGTGACCTATAGCAGTGGTCCCCAACCTTTTTGTCACCAGAGGCCGGCTTCATGGAAGATAATTTTTCCACGGGGGGTGGGGTGGGAGGGGCTGGCTCAGGCGGTAATGCGAGCGACGGGTGTGATGGGGGAGCCACAGATGAAGCTTTGATCGCTTGCCCGCTACTCACCTCCTGCTGTGCGGCCCTGGGGTTGGGGACCCCTGATGTATAGAACAGAAAGTTGTTTTTTTTGTTTTTGGGGGTGTTTTTTTTTTGCGTGTTTTCCTCCTTATCTCCCAGCTCAATTTTGTGGATGGTTTCTATTTTCTAATGTAAATTTACCCCTTTGGAATTTGGTTGTTGGTAATAATAGGAACCGTTTTTTGAACTGGGCGAGACAGTTTAAAAAGTGGACAGAAAGGAATCCGAACAGTTCTTATAGAAATCAGTCATCAGAAGCTCTTTTGAGTGCACTAGGGGGAAGTTAAGGGACAGAAACGAGGGAGAATTTTGTTGCTTTAAGCAGCCCGCAGGTTCATGTACCAGCTCAAAAGCAAGTTGTAATGTTTCTACCCCCCACTCCATACCAGTTTCTTCTGAAAAATAGCAGCTCAAAATGAGGAACCCTTTTGAAAGCAAATATGGAAGTAAGAAGAATTATAATCCTTGTACTTTATAATATTTTAGGCTATCAAACTGCTTTCCTATGTGCTGCTTTTTTCTCCCCAACACTGACGGTTGGACAGAGAACAATGTTCCCATCTTACAGGTGAGGAAGCTGCAGATTGGCAAGAATAGCAAATGGCTTGATTCAAATCACACAGCAAGTCAACCCATGTGAAACTAAAACAGGTAATATCTGCAGGCTGCTGAACACATTTCTGTGCCATAAACTATGACTTAGTGTTGAGTGGAAATTTTGTCAGACCTAATCTAAGAATAATACAAAGTCTACTTATTGTAGAGAAAATATGCTTCTGAGGTATTTTTGTCTCCACTATTTATTTTAGCCAGCTATTTTCTTATTCATACGTTGGAAGGTCTACCCAAATTCCTAGGACTTCTGCATTAGGGCTTAGATTAATGACGTTTTATTTTTTCCCCTGTAAAAAAATTTTTTTTCTTTGTTGTTTAAAGAATGTCCCTGTACTACTGAAACAAAGGGAAACCTCCTAAATAATATTTTTAAAGACCAAGGTCAGCAATTCATAATCGAAGTTTACTGTTTTTGTAAATTGAAATGCGATTTTCTTGAAGGGAATGTGCTGGGTAAACTGATTATTTTAGTTCCCAGGCACTCATGGTAAAAATGTAAACTTTTTGGCATCTCTAAGAGATAGCTCTGCCTCCCACTTATTTGAAATTGTTTTGTTTTTTGTTCCACTTTTCCAGCCACATCAAATCTCTGGGTCAAAGATTAAACATACCTTGGCCCAGAGAGTTAAGAAAAATAATGAGATGTATCAGTAAAGTTTTTAGTAAGCTCTTTATAAATATAAAGAGGTAGGAAAGTTGGCCTATTTCATCAGTAGATTATGAGTTACTAACAAAAAACATAGGCCAGACTGCCCTAAATAGTCAAATAACATTTTTGGTGATTCAGTTCAGTAACTGCCTAGCCTCACTAATGCCTCTTTGTGACATTATAAAGTAAATAGCTGATGACATAGGAGTTTACAAAAAGAGCTCTTAAAAAAACACAAAGATATATGGCCTTTAAAAAAAAAAAACTTTTATGAGATAACATTGTGATAGGTGCTTTGAGAGAAATATTTTTCCAGAATGGTTTTGTGGTAAAAATAAAGGGCAGCTTTTGCATTGTTACGTATGGGTGGATGGTCCTCTTTGGGTTACTAAGAAATCACGAAGTGTTCCCTAAAGAGAAGGTCGAAAAACTACTCAGCAGAAAGAAAAGCATTGATTTCTGGTTTCTTCATTTTCTCTTATGATACGTGGTGACCTACCAAATAGATTCACATGCATATCAATATCCCGTTTTGAAGGAGAAGACATATTCATCATTAGTGGGAGTAAAATATTCAGATTCTTCACCATGGTGAAGTAGAGTACTACTAAATTCCCAATAGAGAATTATCAATTTCACAAAATAATATTCCTGTCTCTAGCTGACTTTTTCTCTCTTTGGGGTGTATTTACTATTTATTTTGTACCTTTGGTTTTTCCCTTTGGAGGATTTTACCTATTGCCGTCCTACTGTATTAAATATCCCATACATTGAAATAGGTTAGTAAGGAAAAGATTTTCAAACCCCACATATATCCGTTTTTGGTTCTTAACATAAGGGGGAAACAGTTTAAAGAGAAAGCACTTCAACATGTAGAAGGGAAAGAGATAATCTTAATTATGATGATTTCTATTCAGGATCAATATGTAGTGCTCTGCATACAAGGGAACACTTACTAGCAGTACTTGAAGACTTGTGAGTTGGAATTGCATGTTACTTGAAAGACCTAATTAAGCTAAATTTTGGTGCACAGCAGTTGTACATGATTTCATGTTTATGTAGCAAAATGCTTTGAAATGTACTAGTTTTGAAACATACATGTACGATAGTTGTGAAAAGTGTCTATTATATTTTCCTGTGTGTCTCATTTATTTAGAGCATAAAGTTTTTTTTGATTGTTCTAACTGAATAAGGCTAAATGAATACTGTAATTGAAATTATATTTTAAATTTTGTCATGAGTTTTTAAAAAAACTATTGCAAATTGTATCATTCCTGATTACACAGAAATTTGTGGGTCGTTTTAAATAAATTTTATACTTCTATTTTGCACCTGGTGGTCTAATTTTTCTTTCCTCTTCAAAATCATATTTTTAAAATTTAATATCCAATAAAATTCACACATTTTTAACTACAAAGGACAATAAGATTTAATATTTGGAGATGACCAAATGTATGGATTGGGTTCAACACAAAATCAAGATGGCTACACTTATGGAATCCTTATTATGAGGCAGAAGCCTTGCATTTTATGTAAACTATTTATCCCCACAGTGATGCTATTAAGTAAGGGCTCTTATCAGCCCCACTTTACAGATCAATTCAGGAGCTTAAAGTGGTTAAGCTCACACTCCTAGTTTTTAGCAAAGCTGTTAATCAACTTGGCTCTAGATTGACTCATGCCCTCCCTTGGATGTATCATTATTTTAATAAAACTTAATCCTGAACACAGTATGCTAACAGTATTTTAAAGTTGACATCCTAAAGTATTTATTGAAACCTGAAATGAAAAAATATACTGACAATAGGTGTCTAGTGATATTCCGGCAAATATCACAGAAAAATAAGTTACTTTAAATTCATCTAGTTTGAAACCTACTTCTCTGTAGCATCCTGGTAGTCCTCTTCTTCCTTCTACTGATGGGAACAACTCCATTCCCCTCCACCTCCCCTTCCCCACCTTCTCCCCAGGTTCAGCTGGGCAGCTAGAGACTACATTTTCCACATTCTTCCTGACTGGTTGAAAGCGTGACATGTGAGATGCTGAACATACAAACAGACCTGGGCAACACCCTAGGGGATGAAAGAATAAACAGCTCAACTAATATCCTTTATCTGTATCTTATTTCCCCCACCAGGGACTAGGGACCAGGGATTGAACCCAGGCAGTGAAAGCCCTAAGTCCTAACCGCTGGACTGCCGGGAAATTCCTGCCTTTATCTTTTAGATGCTCTTTAGACAACAGCTTGAGTAATATTTTATATTTTGTTTTTAAAAAAATATTTATTGGGGCTTCCCTGGTGGCACAGTGGTTAAGAATCTGCCTGCCAGTGCAAGGGACACGGGTTCGAGCCTTGGCCTGGGAAGATCCCACATGCCGCGGAGCAACTAAGCCTGTGCACCACAACTATTGAGCCTGCGCTCTAGAGCCCGCAGGCCACAACTACTGAGCCAGTGTGCCACAACTACTGAAGCCTGTGCACCTGGAGCCTGAGCTCCCAAACAGGAGAAGCCACGACAATGAGAAAGAAGCCTGCGCACCGCAATGAAGAGTAGCCTCTGCTCACTGCAACTAGAGAAAGCCCACACACAGCAGCAAAGACGCAACACAGCCAAAAACAAAAAGTAAATAAATAAATAAATAAAATATATTTATTGAGACTTCCCTGGTGGTGCAGTGGTTAAGACTCTGCCCTCCCAATGCAGGAGGCCCAGATTCCACCCCTGGTCAGGGAACTATATCCCACATGCATGCTGCAACTAAGGAGCCTGCGTGCCACAATTAAGGAGCCCACCTGCTGCAACTAAGACCCAGACGCAACCAAATAAATATTTTAAAATTTTATTTATTTGTCTGCTCAGGGTCTTAGTTGCGACATGCACGATCTGTGTTGCCATGTGTGGGATCTTTAGTTTCAGTATGTGAACTCTTAGTTGCAGCATGTGGGATCTAGTTCCCTGGCCAGGGACCAAACCTGGGCCAAGTCCATGAGTGACGTTTTAAAACAGTAATCTTTTAAAAACAGATCTTGGGGGGAATTCCCCAGCGGTCCAGTGGTTACAACTCTACGCTTCCACTGGCAGGGCCAGTTCGATCCCTCATCTGGGAACTAAGATTCCACAGACTGTGGTGTGGCCAGGAAAAAAAAATAGATGTGAGAAATTGAACTCTGAAATACGTAATACATGTTGAAAGAAATTTTAAAAGACCTAAATAAATGGAAAGATACTCCATATTCATAGAATGGATACTTTATGTTGTTAACCCTGGGAATGTAAACTGGTGTAGTCACTGTGAAAACAGGTTCGCAGTTCCTCAAAAAGTTCAGTATAGAATTTACCAAGTAACCCAGAATTCCACTCCTAGGTATAAACCTAAGAGAATTGAAAACAGGAGTTCAAACAAATACTTGTATGTGAATGTTCATAGCAGCATTATTCATAATAGCCCCAAAGTGGAGACAATCCAAAAGATCAACTGACAAATGGATAAACAAAATGTGGTATTATCCATTAAAGGTAATTATTTTAGCTATAAAATCGAATGAAGTACTGATGCCTGCTACAACATGAATCTTGGACACAATATAGTAAATTACGAAAGCTAGCCACGAAAGGCCGTATGTTGTATGATTCTATTAATATGAAATGTCTAGGCCAGGTAAATCCATACAGAGAAAGCCGATTAGTGGCTGCCTGGGGCTGGAGGGAGCAGGGATTAAGCAGTGACTGTTTAATGGGTAGGGGTTTGTCTCAAGGGAGGAGGCGATGGTGGTTGCTTTTCGTATTTAGATACTAAAAGCCCCTGAATTGTACAACAGAAAATACTTAGAGCAGTGAATTATACGTTAAAAGAATTTCATCTCAATTTTTAAGAAAAGCTAGCAGATGCCATCGGATATATCCATTCTCCCAAATACTTGTACAAAAAAAAGCGAAAAAACACAAAATGGCGGAAGTCTTATCGGATCACGTGACTGCCGATTCCTTTCCTTCCCACACTCAGGGAAGCCTTTTCCTTTGAGCTTGCGCAGAGACACAGGCTCATTATTATGCGAGGCCAAGGTAACCCTTCTTAGGCGCGCTCTAGTTCTAGCTGCGTAGTATGAGCGCCTTGAAGTCTCGCTGGTAAGCGCGCACGTAGAACGCAGGCCCGTAAGCGCCGTTCCTCAGAGATGGGGAGGAGGGGAGAGGCGCGGAGGAAAAGGGGGAAGTTGGCGCATGCGCGTAAGGCTGACGGGTTTGAAATGGCTTCGGTGTTAACCGGGACCGGGTTCAGGTGAAGGTCTGGTCCTCGCGGTTGGAGCGGCCGGCGGCTGAGCCGGGGTTCTTAACGTCCAGTCGGATCCGCGGAAGGGCTGGGAGCGACCGATTTGGTAGCACGGCGTCCGTAGGCCGGCGACGGTGGGCCTCTCGTGGGACTGGGACGGGAGGGACACGGTCCCTTTTGTGCGGGTCGGAGCAGGCCCCGCGCGGCCGGCCCCTCCCCCACCGCCTCGCTTTTTTCCGGCGGCCCCTCGGGTGTCCCCGGCGACCATCAGCCTCATCCTCGGCCTGGCGGCCTCGAAGGGACTACTGGCCGCCGTCCCTAGCTCTCGAGCCGCTGAGGCTTTAGCCTCCTGGGCTGCGGTCCGGGACGTCGGGGCCGCTCACGGCGGCACAGCTTTTGGGGGATGGAGGCCTTCTCCGCCCCGCCGGGGGCTTAAGGGGATCAGGGCTCTCGGTATCCCCCTCTTGGCGTTCGCCTTGGCTCGTGGGACGGAGGATTCCGCCTCCCCTGGTCTGCGGCCCGCGAGGAGCTAGGGCTGAAGGAAGATGGATGTTAGAGCTCTGGCCTCTCCGAGGAGTGGGGGGAAAGGGAGTGCGCGGGCTAAGATCTTCGCCTCTTCTGGCTTGATTTTGGGTGGAGGAGTCTTCGCGATGGTTCTTTAAGGGGCAGCCATTATTTCAACTGTCTTTCCCCTCGAGGGAGGGGAGAGAAAAGGAGTCCCCCCAGTTCCTTCCCTGCTCTAGAAAGTAAGGAGATGTTCGTTATTTAAATGATATTCTTGAATCCCCTTATTCGGTGTCTCGTCCCAGCTTCCGTTATTGGTTTCTCCACTTTCAGCCCCCAGCTCATTGCCAAAAGAAACACGCAGGCTATATTTCTTTTGAACGTAAGGCTGTGTACTTTTTATTGTTAAGAATTGGATAGAAAACAACAGATGGTATTCTCTTTAAATGTGACAGTTTGTAGTCGCAGAAGGAAGTGCCTTTCTTGTAAGTCTACCCCAAATGTCATATATTGAAATTGGGTACTTTTGGTTAACTACTTGATGTGAAATGTTTTTCCTGCATATCGGACGTTCATATGCCCCTTGTTATTTATACTTGGCCTACAAAGATGTCCTTGACAAATTGAACATTTCTTTAAAATAATACTTTTGTGATATTTGTAGTTTGGTTGAACTTTAACCTGTGGATCCTTTCTTAATAGATCGCTGCTATAGAAGACAAACAAGTGAAGGTTTTCTCCCTCCCCCTTTTATCATGGCTCAGTTTGGAGGACAGAAGAATCCGCCATGGGCTACTCAGTTTACAGCCACTGCGGTATCTCAGCCAGGTCAGTCGTCTTCTGAACACATGTACTGTAGATGTATGTCGGGTTGGAGATAAAACTATGTGAATTAGGCTATGCATAATATTGTAAAAAAGTTTGCAAATGCTGTATGTTTTAAGCTTATCTGTGAAGCTTCTTTTAAAAATTCATGGACCAACTAGCAAAAATCTGTTTTACACAGCAGTTTGGACAGTTATATATAGTTTTTCAAACATTAAATTGATTAATTGGTTTAATTATGTTAGAGGTTCCTCATTTGTCATGTTAAGGTGTCAGTATTCATAAGTTATACTTAAAAATAAATGTATTAATCCATACTTTATAAAAACTATACATGACTGGTTTTCAGTTATTTGAATTTAAAGTAGAAACACCAGCTCTAAAGAATTTATCAAGCAAAGGAAAATTATAAGTAGATGTAAAAGGAGCAAATGAATATTTACGTTTTCAAAATAAAATCAACAAAAAGTCATTTTCAAAATAAAGTAACAAAATATGTCGTTGAAAGTGTTTGTTTCAATATTTCTTCCCATTGCTCTTAGGAAGACTTTTTTTTTTTTTTATACTGTTTCTTGACTTATGGTTTGAAAATTAAAGCAAGTTTCCTAAGGAGTTTACAGAATGAAATTTTGGGTTTCTTTGAGTACCCAGAAAAGTTTCACCTTATTCTGTTAATTTGAATATATTTTTATTTATGACATACCTGGTACTAGTTCTTTGCTGCATTTTACTTAAAATTTTGTTATTTGAGGTCAGTTGCAGAGACAATGTGATCGTCTAACTTCGGTGTTCTAAATATGATGGACATGATTATCTTGTTATGTAGGTGACCTTTCTCTTTTTCTATTAATTAATTAATTAATTAATTTTGGGCTGCGGTGGGTCTTCGTTGCTGCGCACAGGCTTACTCTAGTTGCGGCGAGCAGGGGCTACTCTTTGTTGTGGTGTGCGGGCTTCTCATTGCGGTGGCTTCTCTTGTCGCGGGGCACAGGCTCTAGGCGCGCGGGCTTCAGTAGTTGGAGCTCGCGGGCTCTGGAGTGCAGGCTCAGTAGATGTGGCGCACGGGCTTATTTGCTCCGCAGCATGTGGGATCTTCCTAGACCAGGGCTCAATCCAGTGTCCCCTGCATCGGCAGGTGGATTCTTAACCACTGTGCCACGAGGGAAGTCCTGGTGACCTTTCTCTTTAAGGAAATGGGTACATTAGGGATGTTATTTTAATTACTCTTGATTTGAGGGGTTAAATGATCAACAGTTATTTCTGCAGACAACTGAAAATAATATGAAATAATAAAGATTATGTTTATTCAGATCCAAATATTTCTCCTCTGTGTTAAATAGTGGGGAACCTGATTATGACTTAGTTTTTTAAATAAATTTATTTATTTATTAATTTATTTATTTTTTGGCTGCGTTGGGTCTTCTTTGCTGTGCGTGGACTTTCTCTGGTTGCGTCGAGCGGGGGCTACTCTTCCTTGCGGTGTGTGGGCTTCTCATTGCGGTGGCTTCTCTTGTTGCGGAGCACGGGCTCTAGGCGCGCAGGCTTCAGTAGTTGCAGCACGTGGCTCGGTAGTTGTGGCTCGTGGGCTCTAGAGCGCACGGTCAGTAGTTGTGGCACACGGGCTTAGTTGCTCCACAGCATATGGGATCTTCCCAGGCCAGGGCTCGAACCCATGTCTCCTGCATTGGCAGGAGGACTCTTAACCACTGCACCACCAGGGAAGTCCCAGTGACTTAGTTTTGTTGAAACAGGAATTATTAGCAGCTACTTTGTGTCCAGAAACAAGTGCTGTGTACTGGTATTTTGGTAAACTAAGCATGTTTACCTGTTTTTTTCTGCATATAATTTGTTTTAATTTCGTACCAGTATTGTTCCAGTAGAATAGCTGTTATGATGGAATTCTAATGTCTGTAGCTCTTAACATTTGTATTATAATTACTTAAATGTATACTGTACTGTTTGTTTTCATTTTAAAACTTCTATTTTTTTTTAAATAAGTTTATTTATTTATTTTTGGCTGAGTTGGGTCCTTGTTGCTGCGCATGGGCTTTCTCTAGTTGCAGCAAGCGGGGGTTCTTCTTCGTTGTGGTGTGTGGGCTTCTCGTTGCCATGGCTTCTCTTGTTGCGGACCACGGGCTCTAGGCAGACGGGCTTAGTTGTTCCGCAGCATGTGGGATCTTCCCGGACCAGGGCTCGAACCTGTGTCCCCTGCGTTGGCAGGCGGATTCTTAACTGCTGCTCCACCAGGGAAACCCAACAGTTTCTATTTGTGCTGTAGGAAATTATTTATGGATTTTCTGGGACCTGTCATTAATCACAGTTTTTCAAAATCTGATATATATTGTTTTTTTTTAATAAAATCTGATATTTTATTGATACATTATGACTTCAGTAACTAGGCAAGTGTTTTGTTAGCATCTGTGCTTAGTTTTCTGACAAAAATCCTGGAGTAGTTTCTAAGTGGAATTCTAGTGACAATGTTTTTATTAAAATATTTAATTTTTAGGTGCTATATTTTGAGCTGTTTCCTGAAAGCCTGATATAATATTTTCTAGCCTTCATTTTCAAGTCTTTGTGACTAATCATTATCTTATTAGAGTTGATTCTCAGAGCCAAGCTAATTTCTATCAAAGTTGAATTTTTTTCAACCCTAAGGCAATTAGAATTTTGTTTACACCTTAAAAACCTTATAGTTTTATTTACACCTCATTTCAATGGAGAACATTTTAGCCTAAGTATATAATGCCTTAAGTTTTCTCCTGGCAGCTTCAACTACAATTTGAGAAAAAATTTCAGCAAAGAGCATTAAAAGGACTTAATCTGGGTAATAGTATAGCTACCTGTTTTATTCTAGTTAAAAAAAAAAAAAAAAAAAATATATATATATATGCATGCCAGATATATTAGTATCAGAGGTCAATGTCATAAATCAAATAATCACGCAACAGAAAAAGGTTAACTGAATAATTCAGTTCAAATGAAATATTTTGATCTTTGTGGCTATGTATCTGACTCATTTTCTCCTGAAAGCAATATAAAAAATTACTGTTTCCTTTTTGTATATAACTTAAGGTGGTTTTGTTCAGTTAATGGCTTTGCTATTCCATTTTCTAGCAAGGTTATCTTGCATTTGTACTAACTCTGAAAATTCTCAGCTAACAGTGATTTGAAAATTTCAGTGCATTCACACAGGTGACGTATTTAAAATAAGATTAAAAACTTCAGTAAAAGCATGCACACTAGCACTTTATTGCTGAAATCTGTCGTAAAGTCCAAGATCAGTATTTGAATTGTTTCTGATTAATTTTGATGCTGAGTCTGTTCAGTTAAGGAGTTAGTAATTTCTACATGTCTGTCATTTAATTTTC
Source organism: Phocoena phocoena (assembly GCF_963924675.1). Taxonomy (NCBI): domain Eukaryota; kingdom Metazoa; phylum Chordata; class Mammalia; order Artiodactyla; family Phocoenidae; genus Phocoena; species Phocoena phocoena. Next base: position 63,451,094 of record NC_089234.1, on the reverse strand, counting down.
TTTTCCTTTATTTCCCGTATTCAAACATATATCAAACCTTGACTTTTTCCCCCCTTGAAAATGCCTCAAATATATTCCTCTATTTTACATTTAGGCCCTTTGCACTTTACATGTAGATAACTGCATCAGCTTTCTCTTGCTTGCAGATCTTATGCCAAAGTCTCTCACCTAACTTTCAGGCCCGTCCATACGTTTCCCAAAGCTTTATATCCTAATCTGTGATGCTTACCGTAAATCATTCACTTAAGTCAGGATGCTCTTTTCCCCATGTATCACTTAGTCATACTCTATATTTATTATTCTCTATTAAGTTCTCACTGCTTTTATTTGCTTTCCTCTTTTACTGGATATGTTGCTTATTTTTTCTCCCCCAGCTCCAGTCAGATATGATATTCCTAAAGCATAATTTCTATCTAAATTACTGAACTTTCTGAAGCTGAATGGGCCCTGAACTAGATTCTGTCTCAGTTCTTTTTTCTAACAGATGAAGAATTTGAGGCCCAGAAAAGTGAAGAAATTTGTTTATCAACAGAAGGTCACAGAAGAGTCCAATGTTAGGACCTCAAAATAGTGGTTATTGTTTCTTCCATTACTCTGTTCTTTTATTCATCCTCAAAGATATCTTCAAGGACTTTTAGAATACAGTTCAAACTCCTTGAGATGGTATTCAGGATCTTCTGTATTTCCAGCCTCATTTCTCCTACACTGAAATACTTCTTTTTAAATATTTACCCTCTTTTCTATCTCCTAGCTGAAGTGCTGTATTACATATTCAATGACAGTCATAATTGGGACCAGAGCTTTTTTTTTTTTTTTTAAATTTTATTTTATTATTTATTTATTTGTTTGTTTCTTTATTTATTTATGGTTGCATTGGGTCTTTGTTGCTGCACTCGGGCCTTCTCTAGTTGCAGAGAGCGGGGGCTACCCTTCGTTGCAGTGGATGGGCCTCTCACTGTGCTGGCCTCTCTCGTTGCAGAGCACAGACTCTAAGCATGTGGGCTTCAGTAGTTGTGGCTCGCGGGCTCTAGAGCACAGACTCAGTAGCTGTGGTGCGTGGGCCTAGTTACTCCGCAGCATGTGGGATCCTCCCGGGCCAGGGCTCAAACCCGTGTCCCCTGCATTGGCAGGCAGATTCCCAACCACTGTGCCACCAGGGAAGCCGGGACCAGAGCTTTAAGGTTTGAAAGCTTAACAATCTTCTGTCGTGTAAAGGGACATTGAGAGAGAGAGCTGGCAAATCACTGACTGAATCTTTAAATATCCCTTAGATTAATTATAGTGACTTAGGAGTATCTTCAGTATATTTGACTCAAAATATTTGCATGTGTATATGTACATAATTGCAACAGTATTAAAATGTTTGGGTGGATTTAGCCAATTCAGACCTATTTTCTCACCCATTTCTTTGACCATTTGTAAGATGACTACATTCTGGCTATAGACAAAAAAATGAACTAGTTCCGGAGTTAAGATCATAGTGCTATGTGGTACTTTAACACAGGTGACTGAGGCTAATACAATTGTTTTAAATGTGACTTCATTTAAAATTGTTTTATATGAATTTTATTTTATTTTATTAGTTTATTTATTTTGGCTGTGCCATGCGACTTAAGGGATCTTAGTTCCCTGACCAGGGATCGAACTCGGACCCATGGCAATGAAAGCACCCAGTACTAACCTGGACTGCCAGGGAATTCCCTATACAAATTTTTTTTTTTTAATTAAAAAGTTTTATTTATTTTTGGCTGTGCCATGCAGCATGTGGGATCTTAGTTCCCTGACCAGGGATGGAACCTGCACCCCCTGCATTGGAAGCATGGAGTCTTGACCCCTGGACTGCCAGGGAAGTCTCCCCTGTACAAATTTTAAAGGTCACACTTCATTTAAAATTATTACAAAATATTGGTTATATTTCCTGTGCTGTACTATATGTCCTTGTTAGCTTATCTTACACTCAGTAGTTTGTACCTCCCGCTCCCCCACCCCAATCTTACCCATCCCTGCCTTCTCCCCACTGGTAACCACTAGTTTGTTCTCTGTATCTGTGAACCTGCTTTTTTGTTACAATCACTGGTTTGTTGTATTCTTTAGATTTCACATATAAGTGATATCGTATAGTATTTGTCTTTCTTCTGTCTGACTTACTTCACTTAGCATAATGCCTTCCAAGTCCATCCATATTGCTGCATATGGCAAGATTTCATTCTTTTTTATGGCTGAGTAGTATTCTATTGTATATGTATACCCCATATCTTCTTTATCCATTCATTTGTTGATGAACACTAAAGATGCTTCCATAAAATATGACTTCATTTTTTCTACCTCTTTAATCTGGCCCACTGGTTGTCTTTTAAAACCCCTATCTCTTGAGTCAGAAGTTCAAATTGTTAAACTGCAGGATTCATGATCCTTTTCAAACAAATAATAGCTGATGTACTATGTATACTTATATTCGTTATCTCTTGATAGAGCTGGATATTTCCAACTCATTTGGTAGAAAGAGAAGATTGCAGGAATTCCCTGGCTGTCCAGTGGTTAGGATGCGGCGCTTTGCCCACTTTCATTGCCGGGGCCCAGGTTTGATCCCTGGTAAGGGAACTAAGATCCTGCAAGCCAGCATGGCCAAAAAGATTGCTATTGGTGTGGGCTTAACTCTTGTTAAACACTACTAGTGCTATGTAACAAGAAACTGTCTCCAAAACATTGTTCTAAGAGTAAAAAAAAAAATGCACAGAAATCTGTTAAGGTTAAGCCTCATTGTTAATACATATTTTCTCCCTTATCCTCTGAGCTCGCCTTATTTGTGCTCTCATCCAATGAGAGCTGCATCAACATACCAAACTACACACCAGTGAGTGCCCGTCTCTCTATCCTTAGTTGAGTGTGCAACTCATATTTATGCATTTGTGGCTTCTCTTGCACTATGTGTTTTATGATCTGGGAAATAATTTTGGTCTCTTATAGCTGAAAATGTATTGGAAGTAACCTTGAAAGTTGGAATATTAACTTTGGGTGATACAAAACTCGTTGAAAGAAATGGAGTTGAAAACTAGGTAGATGTCTGAGGCATTCAAGGATGGAAGAAATCATGACATTACAAATAGTGTCTTTAACTTCCTGGGAGGGTTGACCAACATACTTGAGTAGTAGCTAGAAGAGACTATGGCTAGGATCGCTAGTCATCACTTCCATGGGACTTCAAGAGAGTGGAAGAGCTGTTGTCTGCCAGGCTATTAATCTTTATAGAGACTCCCATATAACACTGACTTATTTAAGGCTTTGCCTCTTCTTTATAGAACAGTTCTCTCCACTAAGTAGAATTTTCTGTGATGATGAATATATTCTGTGTCTTCATTATCTAATATGGTAGCCACTAGCCACATGTAGCTCTTGAGCCCTTGAAATGTGGTTAATGTGACTGAGGGACTGAATTTCTAATTTTATTTACTTTTCACTAATTTAAATTGAAATAACCATATATGACTGGTGGCTAGTGTATTGAACAATGTGGTTAGTATAGAAGATTACAACATTTAGAATATGTTATATTTAAAATACTATTTTGTGCCTTAATTTTTTTTAATATGCCCATGACTTATTTATTTTACAACTGGAAGTTTGTACCTTTGACTCCCTTAATTTCTTATTCTTAATGCCTTAATTTCTAATTCTTAAAAAGTAATGAGTATTTCCAGTTATTTGGGTACATTATGGGCTTAGAACAGTACCTCAAAAGCAATAGCAATGCCTTGACCAGTGAGTTGTCTGATTGTAAGAAAGTTATCTGTGTATGAGGGCATCAAAAGTTTTGAATTTCTATGAAATCTAATCTTTAAAGATCACTTTTTAGGAAGGATGTTGAGTTGAAGATGACACTTAGGAGACTTGTTCACTTGATTTAAAACTTGGGTTTATACGTGTTTTAGTAAATCCACAAGTTATAAAGAGAATCCCCCATGTCTTTATGTTGTTTTTCTTTCCATACAGTGTAAGATTGCTTTTGAACATATATTGATATATGGAAATTTCAAAGGATAAAGCATTGCTTGACCAGTGCCTTAAAAAATTTTGCAAAAGATGAAAAAAATGAAGTTTCTCGGATTAGCTTGAGGGTTTTTTGTTTTTTTATTATTTTATTTGTTTTTATTTTTTATTTATTTATGTAAATTTATTTATTTATTTTTGGCTGCATTGGGTCTTCGTCGCTGTGTGCGGGCTTTCTCTGGTTGCGGCGAGCAGGGGTTACTCTTCGTTGCGGTGCTTGGGCTTCTCATTGCGGTGCCTTCTCTTCTTGCGGAGCACAGGCTCTAGGCGTGTGGGCTCAGTAGTTGCAGCACGCAGGCTCTAGAGAACAGGCTCAGTAGTTGTGGCGCACGGGCTTAGTTGCTCTGTGGCATGTGGGATCTTCCCAGACCGGGGCTCGAACCATGTCCCCTGCATTGGCAGGCGATTCTTAACCATTGTGCCACCAGGGAAGTCCCAGAGATTTTTTGTTTTTTTAGCCTAAGTTTGCTTCTAAGTAGTTTTTTTTTTTGATTGAAGTATAGCTGATTTACAGTGTTGTGTTAGTTTCAAGTGTACAGCAAAGTGATTCAGTTATGCATATGTGTGTGTGTGTGTATATATATATATATATGAGGTTTTGAATTTTATTATTTTAGAAGGATCACCCATCTTAGTAAAGATGGATAATACATCTTAGGTATAAGGGTAATAAGGATTTTTAAATTTGTGAGTTTGATAAGATCAAGGGACAACAGATGGGACAGGTTTCTCTTATGTGTTTTAATGGTGTGTTCACTGGTATTCAGTATGTCATAACTACTAGTATGTCATAAAATGAAAGCTTCAGTCATATAAAACTGATTTTACATTTTAGAAAATAATATATTTTACATTTGTCCTTAAAGCTTTAAGGAAACTTACCCCTTAGATTTACTTATTAACCTCTGGTAGCCTTTGGTCATTTAGGGCTCATTTCATAGGTTTGTCTGTGGAAGTATTGTTACATAGTTATAAGTATATCTGTTTCAGATGGGCCATGAGGCCTTCAGCAATCATATTGAATCAGGTACAGATAAATGAACAGACTGTTCCAATCTGGGTAATTGGAAAAAAATCTCCAACTGATAAGTGTTAGGCCACTTATGGAGAGAGAAAGATTAAGTCAGAGATTCATACCTTTGTACTTTGTAAGTATAGAATTATCTTACAGAATATTGATTATAGAAATTCACAAGAAGAGTGGAGAATGCTATGAACAGGTATTCAAGGATACCTTCTTAGATAGCCACAAAAAAGAGGAGCATTAATAAATTTTAATGAAATGTACTTTATTGAGGTTAAAATCGCAAAGGTAAATGATTTTAAAGAGAGCTACATTATACAGACATATAAAAGCCACAACCACATGCACAGTGATTTCACAAAATTTGAATTAACTAGCTAGTAGTGCGCAGCAACTACTACAATGTCAATTTCCTTCCCATAAAGTTCTCCTACCAATCAGTCTGCTTTGTAGTTTCTAATTCATCACATTGACTGTCAGCAGTGGAAAAGAGATTGTGGATATCAGCTATCATCCCACTTACTAAATGCTGTGTAGGAAAAAAAAGAGCTCTTTCTGAGATATTAGCCCTGAGCCCTTCTGTGGCAGCTATCAGTACTTTCCAGTGTTCTGGAAATTGGTACCAGCAGATCTGAGGTCAGAGCTCAGGTGGGTGAAGGAGATGCATGCGGGTATGGTACTTGAATCACAAGATGTTACTTTTGTCAAGTGCAGAACATCCCAATCTAAGAATTTTAAATACTAATAATTTTTCCTAGGTTCTTTCCCTGTCTTGTGTTTACAAGAGAATTTTGCTTCTGTTGTCCTAAAACAGTGGTTCTTAACCTTTTTTGGGTCCGTTATCCTTTTGAAAATCTGATGAAAGCTTTGGACTTTCTTGTCTGTAATTTTACACACAGTTTCAGAAGGTTAACAGGAACTACTGGTTAGAACCTGTGCCCTGGTTTCATTACCTTTATCTCCATTCTCACTGCAGTTAACTTCATTTTGAATTTACGTTGGTGTTAAGTCATTCCTCATTTCTTTCTATTTAAATTAACTTTGTTAGTCTTGGTTTCTCCTTTCTGCCCATCTGTGGCCTCTGACTTACCTTAAAAACAAGAGAGATCTAGAAAAATGATGCAGATGAACTTATTTGCAAAGCAGAAATAGAGACACAGAGGTAGAGAACAGACATATCGGGGCAGGGAGATTGGGATGAATTGGGATATTGGGATTGACATATATGTAGTACTATGTATAAAATAGGTAACTAATGAGCACCTACTGTAGCTCAGGGAACTCTACTCAGTGCTCTGTGGTGACCTAAATGGGAAGGAAATCCAAAAAAGAGGGGATATATGTATACGTATAACTGATTCACTTTGCTGTGCAACAGAAACTAACACAACATTGTAAAGCAGCTGTACTCCAATAAAAATTTAAGAAACAAAAACAGGGCTTCCCTGGTGGCTCAGTGGTTGAGAGTCCGCCTGCCGATGCAGGGGACATGGGTTCGTGCCCGGGTCCGGGAAGATCCCACGTGCTGCAGAACGGCTGGGCCCGTGAGCCATGGCCGCTGAACCTGCGCGTCCGGAGCCTGTGCTCTGCAACAGGAGAGGCCACAGCAGTGAGAGGCCTGTGTACCGCAAAAAAAAAAAAGGGAATAAGAGATTAATGTTGTGAGGGTCTAGAATTGTGTATTCAGGACATTCAGTAGGTTTTTTTCCCCACCTTAGATTCTTTTTTTTTTTTCCTCAACCTTTTTTAATTTTTAAAAACCAGTGTTTTAGCAGGGGATAATTTGTAATTTATATTAATTCCAAACATGATTTCTGGGATTTGTTTGTTTGTTTTTGCCTAAGTTTGTTGTTGGTTTGTTTTACTTTTGAGTAGAATTAACCTGGACTCTTAAACAACTGATCGATGATGAACCTCACACTTCTAAAGATTTTCTGGTAGATTCTAGACTATGTGCTTTGGTTAATTCATTAATGATTTCTGTTCTTTTCCTGTAAGGCACAATCTTGTTCTTTCTGTAGGGTTATTAACTTAGTAGCTATAGAGCAGAATTTTTTTTAGTTATTCTCAGATATAAGCAAGATGCTTTGGAAAATGGAGTGTTACATGAGCAAATATTGCTTTTATGGCGACCTCTTTGAGATTCACAATGCTTAGTGGCATATTAAAGGTTCTGAGGAGTCCTGCAGTAAAAATATGTGCTTATTAATTCACTGTTTTCTAAACTTTTTAAACCTTGAACCCCTTTTTCCCAAACTTTAATGTCCCAGGAAGCTAGTCATTACTCTAGGAGATACAGTTTGGGGAAGTGCAGTGCTAGACTGCTGTTTAGTGCTTTGTGTTTTTAAACTGTTCCTATTGTCTGTTTCCTAGTTTTACAGTTCTTTAATAGAGTAGAAGTACATGAAAATTCTCTCCAGTAGGATGTTTTAAGGATGGATCACTTCCAGCAACGCTGTCCTTAATGTATGATTCTAATCTGCTTGAAGATAATACATTCTAGATTAGTAAAATAAGATGGTTTATTTTCTGCTTTTCTTACTAAAAATATTTCTCAAGGGTACTTTAGCCACTTGGTCTAGGTAAGGTTGGTTGGGTTCATTCTGTAGTTTAATTTATAGATTAATGTTTTCTTATATCTGTCATGACTTGAGCATATATTTAATATAAAGCCATTGGAATCTGAGGTGGGGCATGAATCATTTAAATTCAACAAGCATTAGTAAAATTTTTCTTTAGGTTTTTACTAAGCAGTGACAGACTGTAATTCATTACTAAGCACTCATTGAAAATTCATGGACAGGATCCAAATAATCTTGATTTTTTTTTTTTCCCCTCTTTCTAATCTCATTTTAGCTGCATTGGGTGTTCAGCAGCCATCACTCCTTGGAGCATCTCCTACCATTTACACACAGCAAACTGCATTGGCAGCAGCAGGCCTTACTACACAAACCCCAGCAAACTATCAGTTAACTCAAACTGCAGCATTGCAGCAACAAGCTGCAGCTGCAGCAGCAGCATTGCAACAGGTGAATCTTTAATAGGTTTTAATATGTGACATGCAGAACTTTCAAATCTGAGTAGCTAGGGTAGGTACCTTCACGTTTTAAAGAATGAATAGTTGTGGGGTTCTCTTATGCTTATTGTTTTATTCTGGTGATAAAAATTCTTTATGCCCAGGACATACAGAGAGATGTAGTTGCATAGTCAAAATTCTTAAGTTCTTGTATTTTAATTATTTGAGTAAAATTCCATTCTTGATGAATCCCAAAGTATAAGTAATCATTATTTTGTTTATTTTAGATGAAGTGTAGATGTTCCAGAAAATTTCTTTTTAGTTTAATTCTGGTTATGTATTTGAATGTATATATATATGTATATGGCTTTTTGAGAATGACTAAAACTAATGTCCATATTTTTCTTTAAAAAATCTTTTTTCCAGCAATATTCACAACCTCAGCAGGCCTTGTATAGTGTGCAACAACAGGTTAGTTTATATTTTCCATGTTAAAAACTGATTTATAAAAAGTCATTTGTTCCAACTGAATTTTTGTAGATTTTATTTCCCATCAGTAGCCTTAATGTGTGATTTGAATTCTTTTGGGGTGGAGGAAATGTGGTAGGTAAAACAGAATGTCTCCAAGGGAGAGGAGGACAGGAGAGAGGTCCTGAAGACTCAAATCCTCATCTAGTAGCCAGTCCTTGTCACATGTTTCTAAGAAAGCATGCAGAAGAATCTGGAAAGAATCACTCTATTAATGAGTCTTTGGCCCAGTACTCTTATTTGAAACCTCTAGCCCAACTGTGCTGTACTGGACCACATGTGAAAATGAAAAGCTCCTTTTTCCCATTTGAAGCTAAACCGTAGACAGACCTTTGGCTTTCAGCCTGTATTTATTTAAAACAATGGAACCCTGCCTTTTTTTCCCCTAATGAAATTGTGTATTGAAACCTAATATATAAAATATAAAAATAGTGTTGAAAATGGGAGGAAGCCTCCCCTTGTAGTTCTCACCCCTATTCCCAAGGCACATTTGAACAATTTGAAAACTCCTTACTTAGACTAAAAGTTTCTTTGGCTCTTTTTCCCTAAGCTTATACTCTAATCATATTCTTCAAGGGTTATTATATCTGGGATGGTAGAAAGAGGTAACAAAGTGAACCCAAGGAGAAGCATATCAAGCAAAGAAGAGTTTGACTTGCTCAAATCTAGATGGGTTCCAGTCTAAGCACCCATTCTAGGTTTTCCAGGGTTAAGAGGTAGTCTTTGTCCCTTCTCAGTGCCATTAAGGAAGCTTCAGGAAAGTATAGCAGTCAGGAGAGGAAAAGGGGATACAAGAGACAAGGACCAAAAACTTGGGTCCAGAGACACTGTGGAGAAACAAGAGGCTTCTTAATCCATTAACACGTGTCCCTAGATCCATGCCCCAATTTCATCCTTGCCTGTTAGGTTTCAGAAGCGTTTCATTTGCCCTGAAGATTATAGTATCCCACTAATAATTGCTTTAAACTTCTAAAAAATTGATAAGAGATTGGGGTCCAAGTTGGCTATCTTGTTTTCAGATACCCTTAGACTTTTAGTACTGTTAAGAAATACATTATTAAAGCCTGTGTTTTATTTTGAACCACATGAAAATGGCAGTACTCAAATGTTCTTGCCCTAAAAAAATGCCATTATTCATCCATTTTTAACTTACAGAAAAATGGAAATTTGATAGATTTAACCTTTAATACATGTCGACCTAGGTAAACAGTGTTTTGAATTAGAATGTCATATAGATTGTTTTCTCCTAGCTTATTTTTAAGTCTGACAAAGATTTATTGGGAAGCTTATTAGTCATAGTAAATAAGAAGTCATGAACAGAAGAACTGTGATCTTCAGATTCTGCCATTGGGCTTAAAACACTAGTTAGAAGCTAATAAGCATTAAGGATGTCTCAAGGGAAATCTTACCTAAATCCAAATCTTACCCTGACCAGGATATCCACAAACACAGAAATGATGCCCATGTTCTCCTCAGACTGCTTACCTGGGCAGTAGGAAAAAAGACCTTTTCCTCAAGCTATTAAGCATCATCAGGAGATTCCTGCTCTTCTAGCTGTAACCATGGGACACTAGTGCATGATAGACAACTCCAAGCTGGGCAGCTTGAAAAGAATGCTGAAGGATGACAGGGAGCAAGCAGGGATAAGTATTTCTTTGGAGACCCTCCTGATGGTTAATACAGACACAGTCCTGAGGCTTCAGAAAGTTTACTTCTGTTCCAGAGTTTTAAAATTTCCCCCTTCCCACCAATTCCTTTTGCTTTCTGGTAGTGTTATACTTCGCTATTGCCAGAGAAACTATGTCAGGGTGTATGGTCCTTTATGGTCCCCATACCTTTGGCAAGTCTGACTGTAAGGACTGCTTCTCATATTAGGGGGATATATATGAATTGGACAGCGAGTAATATTTTTGATACAGGTAGCTTACGGATGATATTGAATCATTTCTATAGCATGGTAATTAATATGGGGCAGAAGTAGAAATTTACCCCTCTAGGGACTTGTGGGGTTTTTTGGTGGGTGTTATTCCTCTGAAATAACAAAAAAATATATTCTTTATCATTATTGAATGAGTTAGTTATATTTAAGGTCTGCAGTTGTTAAAAATAGTTGTAGGAAACCTTATACCTAATGACCTCTGTTACTTTTCACATATTTCTTAATTAGAAATAAAGTACTTATTTAATAGGAATTCTTCCTTTTGTAAAACATCTGTGAAACAGCAGTTCTGATTGATTCTTTTATCTTTACTGCTTTTGTTTGTTTTTCCTGTTTTTAGTTGCAGCAACCACAGCAGACCCTGTTAACACAGGTTAGTTTGGCATTACTTTATTTCTTATGAATATCTGAATGAAAAGTAGACCAAAGTTTTATTCCTATTCTAGGTTTTCTTTCAGGGTTTTTTTTTTTTTTTTTTTTTTTTTTTAATTTATTTATTTATCTGGCTGTGCCGGGTCTTAGTTGCGGCATGCCGCGTGCGGAATCTTCGTTGTGACATGAGGGATCTTTACTTGCGGCATGCGGTCTCTTAGTTGTGGCATATGGGATCTAGTTTCCTAACCAGAGATTGAACCCTGGGCCCCCTTCATTGGGAGCGCAGAGTCTTAACCACTGGACCACCAGAGAACTCCCTCTTTCAGGGTTTAAAGATGAATATTTGTTGGATTCATGTAATAGTTTTAGCAATATAATGTTAAATAAAGATGGAAAACATGTTTTTGTTTTTTCTTTTATGCTGTTTGATTGCTGTTCCTGCTGTGATCTAGTTTGAATAAATATGAGGTCTTATTTTAAATTTAATACTGATTTTGGCTTTTACATTTTCTTTGTAGCTAGTATTTTTAAGAATGTTTTTGTACATGTTATATCTTTTTTACTTCGATCTTAGGAGGTGAGTTATTGTGTTGCATTATCAGCTTGATTTTTCAGCAACATTAAAAAGTTTGTCAACTTTCAATATGTAATGCTACTTTAGGCTTTGTGGACCACTTACAGTCTATGTTGCATATTTTTTTTTCTTTTTAAACAATTCTTTAAAAGTGTAAAAACTGGGAATTCCCTGGTACTCCAGTGGTTAGGACTCTGTGCTTTCACTGCCAAGGGCCTGGGTTCGATCCCTGGTCGGGGGACTAAGATCCTGCAAGCCACACGCCGCAACCTAAAAAGAAAAAAAAAAAGTGTAAAAACGACCCTTGGCTTGTAAGTTTGTGTAAAGATCATAAGCTGTGGGCTGGATTTGCCCCGTGGGTTGTGGTTCACTGACCCCTGGTGTATGCAACTGTTAAAAAGAAAGCAGAACTTCTAATAATAACTGGAGACAGTGATTGCCCCATGGATAGGGAACTAGGTAGCTAAGGAACAGGAATAGGTGAAAAGCTTTTTACTGTATAACCTTTTGTACCTTTATAGTCTTGAACCTGTTAGTTACTTTAAAAAGATAAAGTATACTTCAATTGAGAAATAAACCTCACTTTGTATTTATTAAAGAACTAAAATTGGGACTTCGCTGGTGGTCCAGTGGTTAAGACTCTGTGCTTCCACTGCAAGGGGTGTGAGTTTGATCCCTGGTCAGGGAGCTAAGATCCCACATGCTGCACAACCAAAAAAAAAAAAGAAGTAAAATTGATGAACACCTACGTCCTATTTTCAATCTCCAATAGTAGGATTTTCAGACTGAATAGAAAAGCTGTAAAAGTTAGTCTTTGCTTAGAATAACACTTCCCAAAGTGTGCCCATAAAGCATTATGTCTTGTCTTACTATGTTAAAGAAACTTTGTGAGAAAATTTTGTGGCTACAGTTTAAGAAATGCTGAGTTCCTTTAATATATATATAGGACTTAATTTTTCTTTTTAACTGTAGAACTTAGAGACTTGCTTTATTGGGCAGGTGTAAAACAAATTATGGAATTCATTTGAGTTGAAGAATCAGATGATCCTTTCTTTTTAATGGTTTTATTTCTGTTTACATACAGAAGTTTTAATCAGTAATATGTTGTTATTCATGTTTGATGGTGTCAGAAAAGACCAATGAAAGTGTTACCTTTCCTCCCAGTTTGAGATATAATTGACATATAACATTGTATTAGTATAAGGTGTACAGCATGATTTAATAATACATATATATTGTGAGCTGATTTCCACAGTCAGTTTAGTTAACGTGCATCACCTCATGTAAGTGAATTTCTTTTTTCTTCTGATGAGAACTTTCAAGATCTACTCTCGTAGCAAGTTTCAAATGTAGGATGCAGTATTGTTAACCGTAATCACCATCCTGTACGTTACATCCCCACTGGAAGTTTGTACTTTTCAAACACCTTCACCCATTTCCCCCACCACACCCCCTCCTCTGGCAGCCACCAATCTGTTTTCTGTTTTTATGAATTCTTTGTTTTTTTTAGGATCCACATATAAGTGAGATCATATATATATTTGTCTTTCTCTGACTTATTTCACTTATCTAGGACTTTCCTGAGTCTTTGTTATGCCATTATGGATTTTGAATTTCTAAGAGGGGGTAGAGTATGCGGTGTTTTTTTAACTCATTGCTGTGGTGACTTTTTCCTGAAACGTCCTATGGAAACTTTGATCTGAGGGAACTTAATCATGAAATCGATCAAAAATAACGTAATTTTTCAGACTTGATTTTCATCTTCAAGGTGTACGTATGTGTTTTCTAACTTCAAATTGTTTTTAGCATTTTGAGCTATTTTTAACTAGTTTTAAGTTCTAGACTGCTTCATATCATTACCTTAATTTGGTGTTGATTTTGTTTTATAGCCGGCTGTCGGACTGCCTACAAGCCTTAGCTTGTCAACTCCTCAACCAGCAGCTCAGATAACTGTATCATATCCAACACCAAGGTCCAGTCAGCAACAGACACAACCTCAGAAACAGCGTGTTTTTACAGGGGTGGTTACAAAACTACATGATACATTTGGATTTGTGGATGAAGATGTATTCTTTCAGCTTAGGTAAACTTCATTAGGTGTTGACAAATGCCTTCTTGTATTTAGCATTAAGTATATTGATAAGACACCTACTTAATTGTGGCATGGAATTATGGTTTAGCTCTAATTTTCTGCTTTAATCATTCAACCTGTACCTGTGACATTTTTTTTAAATTAATTGATTTAGGCTGCATTGGGTCTTCGTTGCTGCACATGGGCTTTCTCTAGTTGTGGCGAGCAGGGGGCTACTATTCGTTGTGGTGCGTGGGCTTCTCATTGTGGTGGCTTCTCTTGGTGTGGAGCACAGGCTCTAGGCACACGGGCTCAGTAGTTGTGGCTCGCGGGCTCTAGAGCGCAGGCTCGGTAGCTGTGGCGCACGGGCTTAGTTGCTCTGTGGCATGTGGGATCTTCCCAGACCAGGGCCCGAACCCATGTCCCCTGCACTGGCAGGTGGATTCTTAACCACTGTGCGAGCAGGGAAAGTCCCCTGTGACATTTTTTGATGGAGAATGTGACTGAAGATGTCTTTTTATTATTGAACAAAGTAGTCATCATGAATTCTTTATAAATGTATTTGTAGGAGTGAGTTTACATTTCTAGCTATTCATGAGCAGACTTTACAGTGAGATTAAAAATTGAAGAGGTTGGGCTTCCCTGGTGGCGCAGTGGTTGGGGGTCCGCCTGCCGGTTGAGGGGACGCAGGTTCATGCCCCGGTCCGGGAGGATCCCGCATGCCGCGGAGCGGCTGGGTCCGTGGGCCGTGGCCACTGGGCCTGTGCGTCCTGAGCCTGTGCTTCGCAACGCGAGAGGCCACAACAGTGAGAGGCCCGCGTACCGCAAAAAAAAAAAAAAAAAAAAAAATTGAAATAGTCATATGCCTTTTAAAATTTAATCTTTTGTTTGACATATCTAATGACATGTATGTAAAATATTTTAGTTGAAAAAATGATAGGATTAAAAATGACTTGGGCTTCCCTGGTGGCGCAGCGGTTAAGAATCCACCTGCCAATGCAGGGGACACGGGTTTGAGCCCTGGTCCAGGAAGATCCCATGTGCTGTGGAGCAACTAAGCCCATGCACCACAACTACTGAGCCTGTGCTCTACAGCCCACAATCCACAACTACTGAGCCCATGTGCCACAGCTACTGAAGCCTGCGCACCTAGAGCCTGTGCTCTGCAATAAGAGAAGCCACGAGAGTGAGAAGCCCGCACACAGCAACTAGAGAAAGCCCACGCCCAGCAACGAAAACCCAACGCAGCCAAAAATAAAATTAATTAATTAAATAAATTTATTTTAAAAAACAGAATAAATGACTAATTAATGAATTTGAAATAGTATTTTGTTAGTGTTGTGGTGGTTGCAGGAAATATATATTTCCTTAGGTATTTCTAATTAGCTTCCTTAGAAATACTTTGTTTGGGAAATTGTTTAATTACTATATAAGCTTTTTCTGTACAAGTGGGTCTCCTGTTTTCCATCTTTTCTGCATTTCTCTCTTTCCAAAGCCCAAGGCAAATCTTACTCTTGGGTTATAAAAGAAAGTGCTTTAGAGGGAGGGACAAAGTATTAGGAGGATACAGGGTAGAAAATTATCTCTTACACTTGAAACTGTTTATAAAGCAAGGTTGAAATACGATCAGTTCTAAACATAAGTCTAGGAGGTATGTCTATTTTTTAAAAAAGCTTTTTAGGCTTCCATTTCTGGTATAGTTTACTTTAAAATGCTAAATATGTAAACCTTTTTTGGAGGAATCTCTTCTAATTGTGTTCGTATTTACCTTAATTTTTTTTTAGCGCTGTCAAAGGGAAAACCCCCCAAGCGGGTGACAGAGTATTGGTTGAAGCTACGTATAATCCCAATATGCCTTTTAAATGGAATGCACAAAGAATTCAAACACTACCAAATCAGGTATATAAAATAGGTATTATGAAAACTTGGTGGTTGGGTCTTCCAATTTACAAAGATTTTTCTTTTTAAAAATTTTTTTTCTTTATTTTTGTTAAGAATCAGTCGCAAACCCAACCTTTACTGAAGACTCCTCCTGCCGTACTTCAGCCAATTGCACCACAGACGACATTTGGTGTTCAGGCTCAGCCCCAGCCCCAGTCACTGCTGCAGGCACAGATTTCAGCAGCCTCTATTACGCCACTATTGCAGACACAGCCCCAGCCTTTATTACAGCAGCCACAGCAGAAAGGTATTACATGCA
The DNA here is from genome assembly GCF_963924675.1 of Phocoena phocoena. NCBI lineage: Eukaryota > Metazoa > Chordata > Mammalia > Artiodactyla > Phocoenidae > Phocoena > Phocoena phocoena. Next base: position 63,435,320 of record NC_089234.1, on the reverse strand, counting down.
ATGTATCTTTTCCTTTTAGGGTTCAGACTAACACACAACTGTTCGGTTATTGAAATAATGAGAGTATGGTATTAATTACAAAAAAGGCAGGAACTTCCAGAATACTTGAAAGGAAACTTAAATATCTGTGTTAAGCACTTCTACTTGTATAGCGATTTGGAAGTGTTTTATTTTATTTCTCTTATTCAAAGACATACTCTTTGTGAACTTAAATATCAAAACTAATAATCCCCTGTCCCCCTATTGGCATCTTGTCATTTACAGAAGAAAATGTTTTGAGCCTTATTTTCTTAATGAACATAACATTTTATATACATGTAGAGTCTGCTGGCAGCACTTTACTCATTGAACCATAGTGCATCAAATAAATGAGCTGTTTTATTGTTTTCTTTTCTTTTTTTTTTTTTTTTAAATAAATTTATTTATGGCTGCGTTGGGTCTTCGTTGCTGCCCACCGGATTTCTCTAGTTGCGGAGAGTGGGGGCTACTCTTCGTTGTGGTGTGCAGGCTTCTCACCGTGGTGGCTTCTCTTTGTTGCGGAGCACGGGCTCTAGGCATATGGGCTTCAGCAGTTTGGGCTCGTGGGCTCTAGAGCGCAGGCTCAGTAGTTGTGGCGCACGGGCTTAGTTGCTCCGCGGCATGTGGGTTCTTCCCAGACCAGGGCTCAAACCCGTGTCTCCTGCATTGGCAGGTGGATTCTTAACCACTGCCCCACCAGGGAAGTCCCTGAGCTGTGTGGGGTTTTTGTTGTTGTTGTTGTTGTTTTTTTTAATTTATTTATTTTTGGCTGCATGGGGTCTTCGTTGCTGCATGTGGGTTTCTCCCTAGCTGTGGCGAGTAGGGGCTGCTCTTCATTGCGGTGCATGGGCTTCTCATTGCATTGGCTGCTCTTGTTGCGGAGCACGGGCTCTAGGCATGCAGGCTTCAGTAGTTGTGGCACGCAGGCTCTAGAGCACATGCTCAGTAGTTGTGGCGTGTGAGCTTAACTGCTGCGTGGCATGTGGGATCTTCCCGGACCAGGGCTCAAACCCGTTTCCCCTGCGTTGGCAGATTGATTCTTAACCACTGCACCACCAGGGAAGCCCTGAGCTGTGTTTTAAATTTTCTTTTGCAAGTTGATAATTTGAAACTCTGTACATTTTCTTATCAAAATAATATTAAAAATGATAGCCTTGACTTTAGCAGAAGTCTACTTAATTAGTATTTTTTAAAAATGTAATTGTGGCATTTTCTCTTATCATAAATTGACACAAATATAGCAAAGTTATAAAACAGATTTCAGTGTAATGAGCTATTAAAATGAGCACCCATGTAATCACTACTTGTTAACTATTTTTCTTTTTTAATAGTTTTACTCTAAGTATGCATGCTCATAAATATACTTTAGCTTTGTTTTTGAATTTTACATAATGTGTGATTCCACCTATATAATGTTTTGTGTAAGACTTTTGTTCAACATTATGTTTTAAAGTTTTTCATATTTATTCCATGTGGCTCTAGTTTCTTTGATTTCATTATTGCACAATATTCCATTGTATGAATATTGTACAATATTCCATTGTATGAATATTGTACAGTTTATATGTTTTTCTTTGCTAAACGTTTGGATTGTTTCTAGTTTTTGTTTTCTGAAAACACTGCTGTGAGTGGTCATAATGCAAGCATTATGACATTTCACCCCTGTTTATATTAAGCATGCCTTTCCTAAAAGAGAATCCTTTCCTATATTACCAGAATCTACTGTCACTTCTAAGAAAAAGCATTTAGATACCCTGTTTATATTCAGACCTCCCCAGTTGTCTCCGAAATGTCTTTTAAAAAGGTTGTTTTTTGTTTCCTAAACGAAAAGGTAGTCAAGTTTCATGTGTTGTATCTTGTTATGTTTCTTTAGTCTTTTTTATTCCAAAATGGTTTCCCACTTTTTGTTTCTTCGTTTATAACATTGACTTTTTAAGAAATTGGTCTAGTTGACTTGTAGATTCTTTCGGAATGTTGTGTTCTGGATTTGTCTTGATTCCTTGTGATACTTTCACCTTGTTTCTCATTCTGCCATATAAACTATAAACTAGAAGTTAAGTCTAAAGGCTTTTGGCAAGACTACATTATAGGTGATGTTTTCTAATTCATACTGCATCATACTAGAAGGCATGTGTAGTTAGATTCTTCTACTATTATTGATGTTAAATTTGATTACTTGGTCAAGTGGTGGCCGTAGATCTCTCCATTATAGAGGTTCTTTTTCTTTGTGTGGATAATGTCTGGATGATACTTTGGTGCTCTGCGAATGTCTTGTTGTATAGCGGTCTTTGGTTTAATATCTGTAGGTCAGAGATTGGCAAACTACAGCTCTTGGATTTGGTCTGTGGCCTGGTTTTCTATGGTCCCTGAGCTAAAAATGGTTTTTACATTTTTAAACAATTATTTTAAAATATACAAATATGCAGATGGTCTCTACAATTTACCATTTATGGGTCACAAAACCTAAAATATTAGCCAAATTTTTGTGTATAAAATTTGACCAAGTAATACTTTTGAGCTTCATTTAAATAAATTAAAACATCTTTTTCTGTGTCTTTTAAAGCTGGTTTATTGCAACCTCCTGTCCGTATAGTTTCACAGCCACAACCAGCACGAAGGTTAGATCCACCATCCAGATTTTCAGGAAGAAATGACAGAGGGGATCAAGCGCCCAACAGAAAAGATGACCGAAGGTATGTTTTTAAAAGTATACTTTTGATGGTGGTGATGGTTGCACAGTGTGAATGCACTTAATGCCACTGAACTGTATACTTCAAAATCGTTAAAATGGTAAGTTTATTATATTATTTATATTTTACCACAATTTTCAAAAAGTTATTTAAAAATGTATACTATGGATTTCTGCTTATATTACCTGTGACATTTATTTCACTAAAGAACTCTTCAGTAATGCCAGAAATAATAGTAATTTTAGAAAAATTTGCTTTAAGTCGTGAAAGGGAGAGAGAAAGACGTAGATCCAGAGAAAGATCTCCTCAGAGAAAACGTTCCCGGGAGAGATCTCCTCGAAGAGAGAGAGAACGGTCACCTCGGAGAGTTCGACGTGTTGTTCCACGTTACACAGTTCAGTTTTCAAAGTTTTCTTTAGATTGGTAAGTTCTTTTTTTCCCCATCGTTTTCTTAAATTACTAGTTTCATAATTTTGTGTAATTTGGAGGAATGTGATACATTGAGAGATATTTTTCTTACAACTTTCATTTCCTGACATTTGGTGCTCTTAGTTATATAAGGGCAGAAATGCATTTGAAGTAGCATTTTAGTTCTTTGCAAGAGTGCATTATTTTCATACACTCATTAAAGATACCAGCCACTGAAAAAGGCAGCCCCTCTGTAATGGAGTAGTTCCTTAAAGGTAAAATAATTTAAGATTGAGATTTATTGATAACTTTACTAAGGGCATACATAGTTCATTGTGTATGATGAAGTAATGATACAGTAGTGACCAATTATTTTAAGTTAGCTGTGGCCATGTAGTGTAATAGAAACACAGGTCTACATATATACTCACAAGACACGTAACATATACACATGTGTGTGTATACATCAATACATTTTTTAGCCTTTGAAATCAGAGGTAAGTAGAAAGTTACCAAGAATTTCTGAGCTTCACTTTTGAAATGGAACTTATATCAACTAGCAGAATTATTGTGAGGTTGAGTTGATTTCATGTATCTAAAGCACTTATAACCCAGTGTATGGCAGTTGTAGATACTCAGTGGTGGTTGGGATGTGGTGACCAGCTAGGTAATAGCTGCAAAATCGTAATTCATGTAGAGGCAAATTGGTAAATGACTAATTTGCTCTAATGGAAAGGAAGAATCATCTAAAGGTCTCGGGGCTGGCAATTGTGTGTAAGATAAATTAATAGATGGAAAAAACAAATTTACAGTAAAATAAGAAAAATGAATTATTAATAGTGTTTAAAGCTGTTCGGCATAGGAACAAATAACTGTGCGCAGTGTCTTGAGAGGGTATTGCTGCATTTCAGCAAAGTATAATAATTAATATTCATAATACTGGCCTACAAAAGTTAAAATTTCTATTTATTCAGTTCTAGATTGAGTAAATCAGTGTAGTATTTAAGCTACTCAGTGCCCAAAAAAATCTTGCTTGATGACTTTGCTTAATTGTTAATGTAGTAGATGTTCATTTACTCTTGCATGTGGTCAAATCATCAACTATTCTTAATTTTTACTAGTTTTCTTGTTATCCCTGCTTACTTGTATACTTAAAAAATATCTTGTCTGCATATTTCAGAGAAATTCATTGGAAACAAAACCACTTCTCCAGCCCCAGAAATATTAACTAGAGCAGCTCTGCTTTTAAACTCATCTGTTCCCAGTCTAGAATGCTATTCTGGGAGGAGCTGATACTTAGGATATAAGTTGAGCAGCTGTCTTTCTCCTTCCAAGTTAAATCTTCACAGTTTCACCTCATTACTTTTTTGCTGTACGCGGGCCTCTCACTGTTGTGGCCTCTCCCGTCGCAGAACACAGGCTCCGGACGCGCAGGCTCAGCGGCCATGGCTCACAGGCCCAGCCGCTCCGCGGCATGTGGGATCTTCCCGGACCGGGGAACGAACCCATGTCCCCTGCATCGGCAAGTGGACTCCCAACCACTGTGCCACTAGGGAAGCCCCATTCTATATTTCTTATTTTTAGGTTTCACATAAAAAGACATCCCTGTAGATACATTAGTTCATATTACATACTCTTGCCTTTAGTTGTCATTTGAAAGGACGGTGTAGTTATCTTTTCATCTTACAGACTATTGGTGTTTTCCACTTTTCATTATGCTTTTAACAGAAATCTCTTGGCCTATTAACCAGATTGATTTACTTTTGAGTTTCTCTCCTTTAAAAGCTCTGTTTCTTAGGAAAAAGTAAATCATCCTTTAAAAAAAAAAATTCATTATGCCAGATTTAAAAGGCAAGAAACTTACCCTCTCTTTACATAGTAGATAATCAGGTATGGATCTTAATCATTAGATAGAGAGGTATGGAGATGTGGATAATCCAAAAAACGTTTGGATTTTGTTTTCATGTAGACTTTTATATTTAATTTTAAATTAACTATGCCTGATCTGGGATCTTACTGTAGAATAAAGGTTGTATTTTTTCCGACACTGTATAAACCTGATTGAGGAGCACTCATACTAATTGGTACCACTCTTATTCCTTTTTTATATCCATTTTATATGAATCATAATTTTCTCAAAAATGCAGCTTCAACTGAGGCAGAATTGCTTTTGTTCAGATCTTTTCTGGAGCTTGAAGTTATTTCAAAGGGTCTTGTCTAAATGAATTTTAAGCTACACACAAAAAATAAAGAAATAACGGTAACACGTAGATACTAGTTATTTATTCAAAGCTGTAAGTAAACATATTTGAAAATGACATTTTCATGTACTTCTATGTAAATCTATAGCTCATTCATTAACAGTGACTGTTCATTTTCAGCTGGCTGTTAACTGTATCAGATTATATATTTAGCTTTAGAATTGAATGAATCTTTGCATAGTATTTGGTGTCAAGGCTCTTTATTCACTCCTTATGTCTGTTTTTCAGTCCTAGTTGTGACATGATGGAACTAAGGCGCCGTTATCAGAATTTATATATACCTAGTGACTTTTTTGATGCTCAGTTTACATGGGTGGATGCTTTTCCTTTGTCAAGACCATTTCAGCTGGGAAATTACTGCAATTTTTATGTAATGCACAGAGAAGTAGACTCCTTAGAGAAAAATATGGCCATTCTTGATCCACCAGATGCTGATCACTTATACAGTGCAAAGGTTTGTATTTTGTGATACACAACTAAAATTTCGGAGTAGTTATTCATATTAAGAATGTATGTGGAATTAATCTTCAGAAAGTGGTTATTACATTTAAGATCTGAATGCCTGTGTTTTCTTCTTGTCTCCCAGATTCTGTTTTGGTTATTTAAGTAATTTAACCTCTTTTTGCCTTAACTCTTGAGCTGTAAAAATGTTGTTATTGCTTTAACATTTTGAACCTTATAAAAATGTGAAGATGAAGTTCATTTTATTGAGCTTTTTAGAATGTTCTATGACTTCTGGTAGCCCCAGATAAAAATGTAATGTTGGGTGAATGCACTATATGTGAGTCTTCAGGGTAACATTCAGTACATTGTTTATGGTCATTAGTTTTCTGCTATTCGAAAAACATTGATCAAAAAGCATTCCTTGAAAAGTTAAAACTATGTAATTATAAGGTATCTAATACCATTTCTGCTATAGTGTTTTACTTTCCTTTTTTATAAAAAACTTCAGATATCTATTATGTAAGGATAATTAGTAGTGCTTCTCATTTTTTTACATTACTTTAGACTTTTGACAGGATTGAATTATTTGACTATAATAGGTAATGCTGATGGCTAGCCCTAGTATGGAAGATTTGTATCATAAGTCATGTGCTCTTGCTGAAGACCCACAAGAACTTCGAGATGGATTTCAACATCCTGCTAGACTTGTTAAGGTAAAGTGAAACATTTATTTAAACTTTAGGTGTATATTTGCTTTGCTTAGTTCTAACTGTGTATATATAGAATTAAAAAATACTACCATTTAAATTTTGTTGATTTTATATCTAATTTTAATATAGTTACGGCATTCAATGATGTAGATGTTTTTCTCATTGCAGATTAACGGCTATATCTTATTTGTATGTCACTAGTTCAACTGTCGTTTTGATGTTTTATATTTGAAGCATAGTAAGATCTTAGTGATAATGGGTTTAGTGTATCAGGATGCTCTTAAACTTTGAATTATAGCTTGTTTCTTTAAAAGAACTTTTTATCTGAGGAAATATTTTAGAAGGATGAGTTATGATGTATAAATCCTATTCCATTGCTGAAATGCAGTGTGGAACACGATGAACTGAACTCTTCCTTGACTGACAGATACCCGAGGTAGTAAAAATGATATTAGAAAGGTTTGTTCCTTTACTTTTCCAGCATTTCATTTGTAATTTGACAAGTTGCATAATATATGTAAATGATTCTTTGTTTTAAATTAGTTTTTAGTGGGCATGAAAGGCAAGGATGAAGCCATGGCCATTGGAGGCCACTGGTCTCCTTCGTTGGATGGACCAGACCCAGAAAAAGACCCCTCTGTGTTGATTAAGACTGCTATTCGTTGTTGTAAGGCTCTGACAGGCATTGATCTAAGTGTATGCACACAATGGTAAGTACCAATTCATTTCTTGATTAGAAATGTTTTTCTAATAGTTATATAGATGTTCTTGTCTATCAGCCTTCTCCCCCACCCCTTATTTTAGCAATCTTGATCATGCAGGTAATCTCAAAGGAAAATACTAATTTTAGCAAAAGTTTATTTGGTGCCAAAAATGTTTGGGGGAAAAAGGATTAAGAACTAATCAAAATAAACTGGAATTTTTAATGTTTTGTTATGCTGAACTTTGGAAGTTGGATGTATGTTGAAAATATTTTTCATTTCATGCATAGCTGGAGAAGATCGTCAAGAGAGAACTTCATTTCATTATAATTCTTTTGTTATAAAATGATGTAGTTGCTGATTATTTTTGTTCAGCCATATTTTCTCTTGAGGCTTATTTGTCCTGTGTATTTTAGTATATTTCTTGTGACTTAATTGAGAATATTCTTTTTTTAGCACATGAAATCTGAACAGCTATCCAGCTTCTTCAGGTATTCTCTAAAATATGGGTAGCTCTGTAATCAAACTTTGAAAATGCCTTGGGGAACATATTCTTCTTTTAACCATAAAATATTGTACAAATGTACCAAAAGAGGAACTATGGCTTCTATAATTTTTTTTTCTTTAGACCAACCTCAAGTTCTTGCAGCAAAATTTCTTTACTTGATGTGCTACAAGTGAACTAGGGTCTTTAAAATGTATTTTAGAATTTTTTTTCCAACATGCTTCTTCCCTTGCAACAGGTACCGTTTTGCAGAGATTCGCTACCATCGCCCTGAGGAGACCCACAAGGGGCGTACAGTTCCAGCTCATGTGGAGACAGTGGTTTTATTTTTCCCGGATGTTTGGCATTGCCTTCCCACCCGCTCAGAGTGGGAAACCCTCTCCCGAGGATACAAGCAGCAGCTGGTCGAGAAGCTTCAGGGTGAACGCAAGGAGGCTGATGGAGAACAGGCACTGAACGCTAATCCCTTTTTCTATTTCCGCTTCTCACAGGCACAGGAACACAGGCACAAATGCACACCACACACTACATAACAAACACACATGGAGGAACATAACTGGTAACAGCGACTGGTAATCCAGCTTTCAGCAGTATAGTTGTATGTTCTTTTCTCTTAAAAAAAAAATCTGTCTATTCTAACTTTAAGAGTGCTGAGACCTCAAAAGAAAATAAGTTGTGCTTAAATTGCACAGAATTTTGTTTTTATCATAGGTCTAGTTGCTGGAATCTGGGACCAGTTGTTGAGCAAGATTCAGTATTAAGCCATTTTAAACATTTTGCCATTTTCTAAAATTTTAAAAATTTTCTCTTTCACGGTCATCAGTTCTAGTCATGGATATTTGAAATTGGACAACCACAAGTCTGAGAGATTTGAAATTTTAGGCTATGTGGCATCGTCTTTGGTACATTTGAAAGGTCTGACTAAATCAGTCTTAACTTTGGGTGGCTTGAAAATTGGGGCAAGATCACACACTGTTTGGTTAGTGGAGATCGGCAGTGTTTGTGCATCCCTGATATCCTTTGTGTTGTAATTTATCACCCTTTTGTGTTTCACAGATCTGGCTTTGATTGGCTGATGAGTGTCTTTGTGATCAGTTAAAAGTGGTAGAATGTATGTACGTGGACTTGCCTAAATAATAACTTTAGGAGAAGACAATCTGAAACATTTGTGACCTTGCACAGATCAGCAACAGACTTTTAAAAGTAAATTACCTTTATTTTAAGGTTTCAGAATAGTAATTCTGTTCTTTACTTTGTATATCAGGATGAAGAAGAGAAGGATGATGGTGAAGCTAAAGAAATTTCCACTCCTACCCATTGGTCTAAACTTGACCCGAAGACAATGAAGGTAACTTTGAAAGTAATGGTATTTAATTTGAAATCTCTGAACAGGAATAGAGGTTGTTGTGGACAGTAGTTTTTCAGATATAAGCCATTAGAAATGAAGTCCACTGGTTTTATATAAATATTCTTTGTTGTTTTTGTGTGTGTGTGTGTGTGTGTGTGTCAAAATTAAATAAAAGGTGACTTCATACATCAGTTCAGCCACTGTCGAATGTAATATACATGTGCCTATAGTATGAGCAATATTTGCTTTTTGCTTTGGGAACTAACCAAGAGGTGGAATTTCTGCACTTAATCAACTTAAATTCAAGCAGAAGGAATGAAACATAGGAAAAAGATTATGCAGTTTTTAAATAAAATTTAAAAATAAAATGTGGATTGATATACATCTGAAATAGGAAGAAGATAATTTAAGAGCCTTTTTTGAAAATCTTTGATTAACCCATCATACTAGTTTGTTTTTGCTCCCCAGCGTCTTTGGACCTATTATCTTTTTGCAGTTTTGCATCTCTGGGCCTATATGGTGAATGTAGATCCATAGGTTCTACGTACATAAATTCTACATAGATCAGAAGCTGGCTTGCTTTTGCAACTTCCTGTTTAACACATAAAAGCTGACCTTTTTATTAACTTCTGTCCTCAGCAAAATACAGGTTTTTTTCTTTTTTATGAAAGTCTAGTTTTTAAACCAGCATTGCTTTGTTTGTTTGTTTGTTTGTTTTTTGCGGTACGCGGGCCTCTCACTGTTGTGGCCTCTCCCGTTTCGGAGCACAGGCTCCGGACGCGCAGGCTCAGCGTCCGTGGCTCACGGGCCCAGCCGCTCCGCGGCATGTGGGATCTTCCTGGACCCGGGCACGAACCTGTGTCCCCTGCATCGGCAGGCGGACTGTCAACCACTGCGCCACCAGGGAAGCCCAACATTGCTTTTTTAGTAGAGAATGTGTATCATAAGAATGTGCTCTTCTTACACTACGCCAAGTTATTTTCCTCAACATCAGGTTTCATATAGAGTGCTATAGATTCAGAAAGTTAGATTAAGCCTGCACTCCAAGGACTTTTTGTCAAACTGATGGCTCTGCTATTGTTTCTTATTTTAAAGTTTGTATTCCTTTTCTTCTTTTTATGAATAGAAATTTATTATTTGTAAAGCACATTTCCAATAAAATTTGGATAATTTTCAGTATCTCTCCCTTAATAAAGAAAAATTTTAGTAAACAAGATGACAAATTACCCGTATTATCGCGAGAAATTTTTTTTCTTTTTTAACATCTTTGTTGGAGTATAATCGCTTTACAATGTTGTGTTAGTTTCTGCTGTATAACAAAGTGAATCAGTTATACATATACATATATCCCAATATCCCCTCCCTCTTGGATCTACCTATCCCACCCCTCTAGGTGGTCACAAAGCACCAAGTTGATCTCCCCATGCAATGCAGCTGCTTCCCACTAGCTGTCTATTTTACATTTGGTAGTGTATATATGTCAATGCTACTCTCACTTCGTCCCAGCTTACCCTTCTCCCTCCCCGTGTCCTCAAGTCCATTCTCTACGTCTGCATCTTTATTGCTGTCCTGCCCCTAGGTTCATTAGAACCTTTTTTTTTTAGATTCCATATATATGTGTTAGCGTACGGTATTTGTTTTTCTCTTTCTGACTTACTTCACTCTGTGTGACAGACTCTAGGTCCATCCACCTCACTACAAATAACTCAATTTTGTTTCTTTTTATGGCTGTATCATATTCCATTATATATATATGTGCCACATCTTCTTTATCCATTCATCTGTCGATGGACACTTAGTTTGCTTCCATGTACTGGATATTGTAAATACTGCTGCAGTGAACATTGTGGTACATGACTTCTTTTGAATTACGGTTTTCTCAGGGTATATGCCCAGTAGTGGGATTGCTGGGTCATATGGTAGTTCTGTTTTTAGTTTTTTAAGGAACCTCCATACTGTTCTCCATAGTGGCTGTATCAGTTTACATTCCCACCAGCAATGTGAGAGGGTTCCCTTTTCTTCACACCCTCTCCAGCATTTACTGTTTGTAGGTTTTTTGATGAAAACTTGTATTCCTTTTGATTATAAATATAAGGCATGCTTATTTTAAAAATTGGTGTATGCATAAAAAATTGAAGAAAAAAAATTCTCAAGCCTTTCATTCAAACACAGCTTTTCTTTAAAATTCTATGCATTTATATATGGAATTTAAGAAAAAACAAAACTGTCATGAAGAACCTAGGGGTAAGACAGGAATAAAGACTGTGTCCTACTAGACCTACTAGAGAATGGGCTTCAGGATATGGGGAGGGGGAAGGGTAAGGTGTGACAAAGCGAGAGAGAGGCATGGACATATATACACTACCAAACGTAAGGTAGATAGCTAGTGGGAAGCACCTGCTTAGCACAGGGAGATCAGCTCAGTGCTTTGTGACCGCCTGGAGGGGTGGGATAGGGAGGGTGGGAGGGAGGGAGACACAAGAGGGAAGAGATATGGGAACATATGTATATGTATAACTGATTCACTTTGTTGTAAAGCAGAAACTAACACACCATTGTAAAGCAATTATACTCCAATAAAGATGTTAAAAAAATTCTATTTATTATTTTCCATTATATTTTCTGGGTACAAGCTGGTTGGTTGGTTGGTTGTTTGGTTCTAATCATGTTGTGTAAAAAAGTTGCTGTCTCCTTTTCAATTAATAATAGAGTTTCACATGTAATTATTTTTAAATGTTCTATACTGTTCCATTTAGTTGATGTACTGCTTTTTTTTCTTTGGTATTACCCTTTTATTGGATATTTAGATTCTTCACTTTTTTGGAGGAAGGGATTATGACAAGGAATGTATCCATATAAAAAGTTTCTTTCTTGTGTTTAGGTTATTTCCTTAGGGTAATTTCCCAGAAATTAGAATTTCTGGGTCAAAGAGCATTAACTTCTTCAAAGCATCTTAAAACATGTTGCAAATTATTTTCAAAAAATACTCTGTCGGTTTGCATTTTCACAAACCTTTTTATGAGCTGTACAACTGTCCCTTTCACCAAAATTTAAAAAAAAATCATACAGAAGATCATTGCACAGTTCCCTATTTCACTATCCTGCTTTCTTTTTCTGTGTTTTTATGGTGTGTATATTTAGGTAAATGATCTCCGAAAAGAATTAGAAAGTCGAGCTCTTAGTTCCAAAGGGTTAAAATCCCAGTTAATAGCCCGATTGACAAAACAGCTTAAAGTAGAAGAGCAAAAAGAAGAACAAAAGGAATTAGAGAAATCTGAGAAAGAAGAGGAAGAGGAGGATGATAGGAAATCTGAAGATGATAAAGAGGTATATACTAAAAATACCCTGTACCCCTTTGTAAGCATTTTCTTCTCCCACCCCTTCAGCCGCTGGAAGCCACTGATCTGTTTTCCTGTAGTTTGCCTTTTCCAATATATCATGTAAATGGAATTACATAACCTTTTTAGTCTGACCTCTTTAACTTAGCATGACGCATTAGAGATTCACCCATTTTATTGTGTTTCTATAGTTTGTTCCTTTACATTTCTGAATAGTATTCATAGTATCAGTGTATCAGTTTGTTTATTCATTCTCCACTTGAGACACATTTGAGTGATTTCCAAGTCACGTATTTTATTCCTCCCTCTTAAAATGAATAATAATGTTTTAGATATAAAAAAAAATGAAATTTGGTGGACAAAGCCACTAAGTTCAGAGATGGAGTTCTAGTGAAGTGCTTCTGTGAGAATTGTGCTGCTTTAAAGCTGTGCGTTTGATTGCATTTCAGTCCTTAAGACTCAGAGGCTGTTTATTCACTCCCATTTATGCCTCAGTCTTATGCCCAGAAGAGTAACTTATGGATGTTTTCTGAATTTGAAACATGGGGATATCAGAAGTGTGTTACAACACCAGTAATTGGATAAACTGACATTATGTGTTTCCCAGTGGAATGCATTGTGAAGTATACGTCATTATTTATGAAGTATTCCTGCCGAAAATGTTTTACCTTAATCTAATTTTAAGAAAACATAAATTTAGAATGTACGAAATTCTACAAAGCAGCTTGTCTGAACTTTCAAAAAATGTCCATGTAATGAAGGAAGAAAAATGGTTTAGATTACAGAAGGTTAACAAGACATGACAACTGAATGCACTGAGCGAAACTTGACTGGATCCCGGATAGAGGGGGAAAAAGCCATAAAGAGTATTTTTGGGGTAATTGGAGAAATTTGATTATGGATGTGATATTAGATAATGAAGAACTTAAATTTCTTGGATGTGATAATGATTTTGTAATTATGTAGGAAAATTACCTTGTTCTGAAGAGATGCATGATTTCTTATTTTACTATATAAGTTATATTTATTTTTATAGTGAAACTGTCTCAGAGTTGGCCAGCAGGAGGCCTTTCAAGTTGTCTTCTGTGTTCTTGGAAATGTTCTTGTCATTTTCTGAGAACTTTCTTATTTTGCAGCACAATACAGTGTTTTAGTCTCACCATGTACTATCCCTGCCCTATTACTGAAATCAGCCATTTCCCCAGCAAGTCCTGGTATCTTTTAGTGAAGAATGGTACATCATATTTACTACAATAAAGTCATAAGTTTGTACTGATATCTCCAATTCTACTCCAGCATCACAGAGTTCATTCTAGTTTTCTCTCTTTCCATGTATCTTAACTCCTTTCTCCAATAATGAGAAACATACCTTCTATTATACTTAATATATTTGCTTACTTTCTCAGTTGTCCATCACACTCCCTCTCCAATTTGAATATCCTCACTCTGCTCTCATTCCCTGCCCTGTGCTTTCTCTGTATGGATACCCTCCTTGCTTCATTTGGGTTTCAATTCCTGGTAACTGGGCAGTTCATCTGCTCTGGGCCATTGTAGCACTCCTTCCTCACAGCCTCCATCCCCTGTATAGACACCTGCTTTGCTTGTAGGAATTGCTTTAGAACTGAATTGTTCAGGACAGGAAGAGCAGAAAAAGAAGGCAAAGAGTTGATTTTCACTTTTTGATGTTAGTGGCCTTTGGTGCTCAAATCCTAGATCCACTGATTTATTGGGGTTCAAAAATGGTGATATCATAATTCTTATTCTGTGTTCACCTATTCCCCTCATCTGCTGTTTGGTTACGCAGGTGGTACAGGTTTGCCTTTTGGTAAATTCATATAGAAGAAGGCAGGATCAATACTTGATTCTTCTCTTTCTTTCTTTTTAAAATATAGAATATTAGGACTTCCTTGGTGGTCCAGTGGTTAAGACTCTGTGCTTCCACTGCAGGGGGCATGGGTTCAATCCCTGGTTGGGGAACTAAGATCCCACATACCGCATGGTGTGGCCAAAAAATATTTGTGTGTGTGTGTGTGTGTGTGTGTGTGTGTGTGTGTGTGTGTGCTGCTAAATCAAGCACTATTTTTGTTTGTTTATCCAGCTTTCATGAAAATGCATTGGTTCCCTGCCATCTTTAGGTGGTTACCTGTTTGTTTTTATTTTAATTTATTTCTTTTTTTTGGCTGTGTTGGGTCTTCGTTGCTGCTTGAGGGCTTTCTCTAGTTGCAGTGAGCAGGGGCTACTCTTATTGCGGTGCGCGGGCCTCTCATTGCAGTGGCTTCTCTTGTTGCGGAGCACAGGCTCTAGGTGCACAGGCTTCAGTAGTTGTGGCACATGGGCTTGGTAGCTGTGGCTCGTGGGCTCTAGAGTGCAAGGCTCAGTAGTTGTGGCACACGGGCTTAGTTGCTCCGCGGCATGTGAGATCTTCCTGAAACAGGGCTGTAACCCATGCCCCCTGCATTGGCAGGTGGATTCTTACCCACTGTGCTACCAGGGAAGTCCAGTAATCATTTTTTTGTTTTTTTTTACATCTTTATTGGAATATAATTGCTTTACAATGGTGTGCTAGTTTCTGCTTTATAACAAAGTGAATCATTTATACATACACATATGTTCCCGTATCTCTTCCCTCTTGCGTCTCCTTCCCTCCCACAGTAATAGTTTTTTATTTGTTTTGTTCCCTTGCTTTTGTTTTCTTTAAGGAATTCTGATGTCTTGTATTGACCTTTTTTGCTTCCTCAACATTGGTCACTTTTTCTTGAATACTTTTCATTTCTTTTTGATTTTTAAGATTTCCACATTACCTTCTGTTCTTTTAAGGCATTATCTCTTGAGTTTATTTTCTTTTTTATTCCTTCTAGTTTATTTTTAAATTTCTGAAACTATCTTTTCTGATTGTTCCCTAAATTCTGTCACCTCATTTTCTTTTTGTTTTTTTTAGATATGGACCCTTTTTTTTTTTTAATGCATATATTTATTTATTTATGGCTGCATTGGGTCTTCGTTGCCGCGCACGGGCTTTCTCTAGTTGCGGCGAGCAGGGGCTTGTTGCGGAGCACGGGCTCTAGGCGTGCGGCTCAGTAGTTGTGGCTCACAGGCTCTAGAGTGCAGGCTCAGTAGTTGTGGCGTAAGGGCTTAGTTGCTCCACGGCATGTGGGATCTTCCCAGACCAGGGCTCGAACCCGTGTCCCCTGCATTGGCAGGCAGATTCTTAACCACTGCACCACCAGGGAAGCCCTGGACCATTTTTAAAGTCTTTATTGAATTTTTTATAATATTGCTTCTGTTTTTTTTTTTTTTTGATGTTTTGGTTTTTTGGCTGCAAGGCATGTGGGATCTTAGCTCCCTGACCAGGCATCAAACCTGAACTCCCTGCATTGGAAGGCAAAGTCATAACCACTGGACCACCAGGGAAGTCCCTGTCACCTCATTTTCTACTTTTAAAATTCTTATTCATGTTGTTCTTTCATATCTTGTAACATTTTCTTTTCCTTTTTTAAATATTTATTTATTTGGTGTGTCAGGTCTTAGTTGTGGCAGGCAGGCTCCTTAGTTGTGGCTTGCCGGCTCCTTAGTTGTGGCATGTGAACTCTGCATGTGGGATCTAGTTCCCTGACCAGGGATCAAATGCAGGCCCCCTTCATTGGGAGCACAGGGTCTTAACCACTTTGCCACCAGGGAAGTCCCTGTAACATTTTCTTAATGTCTTTTAGCACACTTTAAAATAGTAAGTTAAGATTTTTATCTGCCTTTTGGCCATGGCTTTCTGGCCCACTTTCATTGTCTGCCAGAGATGTGATTCTGCTCCTTGTTCTTTTTTTTTTCTAATAATAACTTTGGGATTTGACCTCAGTACTTTTCTACTGCTCGTGTTTATGTGAATGTAGTTTGCCTAAAGTTTATTAGGAGATTGCTTCAGATAGCTTTTCTAACTTCACAGAGCCCTGTGTTCTGTTATTTTCTTGTTCTGTCAAAAAATATGGTGGCTTGCTGAGATTTCGATCTTTATTGCCCTCTGTCACTTTTTATCTGGACCTTCTCCTCCCTTGTCTCTGTTGTCCCTGTCCGGCTCACTATTGATTTTGCACTCAGAAGTTTCTCCTCGTTGTGGGGCCCTGTGCTGGAAGGATGCCCTGGTAAATCAGCTTTGCAGGTTCATAGGTGGGGCTAGAATGTCTGGGCCCTTTTAGATCTTAACACTGACCCCTTGTATACCCTCACTCACCTATTCCTATTTTTAGCTGCTATTCTTAAATTTACCTGCTGTGCTTTCCATTGCCTGATTATTTTATGGTTTTCCTGTTCTTAGATCCAACAGGCAACCTCGTTGCTTCCTTCTGCTTCCCCCCCCCACACAGATGTCAGTAACACATAGATGTTGGGGTCTGCTCACTTGTATATTGGGGTTTGTGGGGATACCTTATCACCTCGTTTTGTTGTGCATATACATGGATTTTGGTTTTGGTATCTAGATTATTCTGTCTCTTTTTAAATGTGAGGATTCAGGTAGACCCACAAACTATGTTACCACCACTGTTTTCCCAGAATCTTCTGATTTATGTGATGTTAATATAGGTTTGTCAGGTTTTTTTCCTCTTTAGAAGGCAATTTCTTATGCTGGGAAATTGAAAAGAAAGAGAATTAGGAGCCATAAAAGCTGCTGTCCTCTTTATTAAATTTGAACTTTACTCCCTTCTTAGCCCTTAAGGTTGGTATTATCATCGTAAGGAGTCATAGAAATTTGCCCTTTTTCTTTACATATGGTATACATTTGGTATGTATACATAATGTACATGCAGGTTTAACCATTAAAATTTCAAATATGTAGGAAGAAGAAAGAAAACGTCAAGAGGAACTAGAACGCCAGCGTCGGGAAAGAAGATATATTTTGCCTGATGAGCCAGCCATCGTTGTACATCCAAACTGGGCTGCAAAAAGTGGCAAGTTTGATTGTAGCATCATGTCTTTGAGTGTTCTTTTGGACTACAGATTAGAGGATAATAAAGAACATTCATTTGAGGTAATGTTTTAAGTTTGAATTGGGATCCAAATAAAGTTCATACGTCGGTTAATATATCTCTTAAATCTCTTTTGAGTGCCCCTTTCACTGTTTTTGTTTTTTTGTATTTTCCTTCCAGTGTATTTTTTGGGGAAAGAACAACCAGATGATGTTCGCTACAGACTTACTTTTGCTTATTGCATTCCTGTGATATGGTTTAAATGTTCTTCTGGCCTCTCTATTTCCCATAAATTGATATTTGGACCTAAAGTCTCAATCCGGTTCAGGTTCAATTATTTTTTTCCCAAGACTACATCACAAGTAGTGGTGTAGTGGTGTGTTCTTTTATCAGGATATTGGGAGACATACGATACAATAATCTCTAATTGCTTCTCTTGGGAATGTGGTAGCACTTTATTATTTACTCTAGAATTAAAATACCATTTAGTGGGATTGAAACTTTTACTTGTGATTGATTTAGGTGTAAGATAAAATAATTGATGTTTATATTTTCAACATGAATCTGTTTCTTTGTACCATTACTTTAGAATAGCTTTACAACAAACAGTTCATGTCATTTTTCAAAACAGTTGAAATGCACTTTCATCCCTAAGTAAGTGATTGCTTCATTCTTTAAACAAAACAATGTAAAATATCCCCAAATATCAGTTTTGTAAATAGCCTGTACAAAATTATAATTGTGTTCAATTATTGTATCTTATCAACATGTCTCACATTGTGTTATTTGATAAATTATACTGTAAAAATCAATCATACCTACTTGACCCAGGAGGCATTGTTCACCAGATGGTAAGATAAAAATGAAGTGCTTCGACTAGAGACATTTGCAAACAAATATAGAGGACTACTGAGGCAATTAATAAACATGAGGGCTTCCCTGGTGGCGCAGTGGTTGAGAGTCCGCCTGCCGATGCAGGGGACGCGGGTTCGTGCCCCGGTCCGGGAGGATCCCACATGCCGCGGAGCGGCTGGGCCCATGAGCCATGGCCGCTGAGCCTGCGCGTCCGGAGTCTGTGCTCCGCAACGGGAGAGGCCACAACAGTGAGAGGCCCGCGTACAGCATAAAAAGGGAAAAAAAAATAAATAAATAAACATGAAATGCATGTTTATTGGTTTTGAAATAAACTATGTTACAATATTAACATATTTATATTTTTTGAAACATTGATAATTCCTGTAAGCCAGTGACCTTAAACATTATATACAATGTGATTTTATTTTTATTACCAATTGCCATAAATTTAACTCTTAACAGTGCCTATCATGTAGTAATCATTCAAGAAGTAAATAAATGAAAAAAAATAGTCTTTGGTATTACTGCTTAAAAAGTATATACTGTATATCTAACGGATGCTGTAAGAGGATGCCAAATTAATGCTGTTCAGTGGAAACAAGGTGATTTAGGAACAGCCCTCTGCTAGCAGAATGATCCTTTATTTTTCTTCCTCTCCACCTAACATACCCCCTTGGTTAGTTTCCTTTTAATCTGTCATTAGAATGTAAGTCATTTTGGTATATGAATTTAAAAGAAATTATTACTGAGAAAAACCGTATATCAATAATAAATAAATTTTTTACTGATTTAATGCTAGGTGTATCTTTGTCTTTCACTGCTTATAGATGAAAAGAGATGTAGAATTAATACTTAGCTTCTAGTTACTTCTCTAGGTTTCTTCCAAGCTAACACATTTTAACTGCTTTTTTGTTTTTTGATTATTTATTTATTTTTGGCTGCATTGGGTTTTCATTGGTGCACATGGGCTTTCTCTAGTTGTGGCGAGCGGGGGCTTCTCTTGTTGCAGAGCACAGGCTCTAGGCGCACGGGCTTCAGTAGTTGTGGCACATGAGCTCAGTAGTTGTGGCTTGCGGGCTCTAGAGCACAGGCTCAGTAGTTGCGGTGCACAGGCTTGGTTGCTCCGCGGCATGTGGGATCTTCCTGGACCTGGGATCGAAACCTTGTCCCCTGCATTGGCAGGTGGATTCTTAACCACTGCACCACCAAGGAAGTCCCTTAATTGCTTTTTATTTGAGTAATAGAAGATAGAAAAGTCTAAGAAAAATATGTGACTCTTGCTATTTACTTACACAAATGGAGATTTTATTTGATTTTTACATTAATAATTAAGAGAAAAGAATTCTCAACATCTTAATGGTCATTTTACTGATAATAGATTTCTTTTTATTTAAAATGTATAAAGATGGCATGAATGAAAGAAAAATAGATTGTAAGATCAATTATAGTTTTAATACATTGTATATTTCTTTCTGATCAGGAAGATAGTCTGATTGAAGTGTTTTACCAATTATACTGAACACATTGCCAAAAATTACATATTTTAGAACTGTTGTAACTATTTCAAGTTCTAGACCCTTTTAATCTGTTGAATGCAATTTTCTTAGATATATTTACATAGGGAATTCCCTGGCAGTCCAGTGGTTAGGACTCAGTGCTTTCACTGCCTGGGTCCAGGTTCAATCCCTGGTCGGGGAGTTAAGATAACCTACAAGCCATGCGGCATGGCCAAAAGAAAGAAAGAAAAAAAGATATATTTACATAGGATATTTAGTATATAATTTTAGGTTCATGAATATATTAAAGCTCATTATCCCTGGATCCTTGCATAGTAATAATGCTTACTCCCTACTCAAGAGTTTGATTTGGTTTCCCCTGCATGGAATGCTCTTCTGGGTATCTATTTAATGGCTCATTCCCCTTGCTGCCCTCATATCACTTTTCAAACGTCACTTGATCAAAAAGGCCATCTCTGGCTACACTCCCTTGTTACTCTCTGTGCTCTTATCCTGCTTGTTTTTCTTATAATTCAATGTTGATTTGATTATTCCACACTTTGTCCCACTAGATTGTTAGCTTATGAGAGTTGGGATTTTTATCTGCTTTCTTCACTGCTGTATCCCCAGTGCCAAGAACAGTCCCTGGTACATAGTAGGCATTTCATAAAAACTTGTTGAGTCCACCTCATGATAAATGTATATGATAAAGTAATGCAGTTATTATTTTTTGTAATATTTGGCCCAAAGTATACCAAACATAGTATTTATATCTTCAGGAGAGTTTTTGAGGATTTTGAGGCTACTCAGCATCATTGACATCAATTATTATAATTTTATTGTTATTGCACATTAATTGTCAGATGTGACAGATTATCATTTGATAAATTACTGATTTGCTGGATTTTTTCAATATTTCTATTAAAGTTGGCTGGGTTACTGTTTGTCTTTTTATAGGTTTCATTATTTGCAGAGCTTTTCAATGAAATGCTTCAAAGAGATTTTGGCGTCAGAATATACAAATCATTATTGTCTCTTCCTGAGAAAGAGGATAAAAAAGAAAAGGAAAAGAAAAGCAAAAAAGATGAGAGAAAAGATAAAAAAGAAGAAAGAGATGATGAAACTGAGGAGCCAAAACCCAAAAGGAGAAAATCAGGCGATGATAAAGATAAAAAAGAAGATAGAGATGAAAGGAAGGTCTGTAAATATTTCCAGGACCAGCAACCGGGTTTAGTTTCTAATTAGTCTTCTGGAGTGTAACACATAACAATGAATTCCATCAGAATAGTAAAATGTAAAGGCCAAACTAAAAACTTTTAGTGTATTATTAGAAATTTAAGTCTTTGAATTAAGCCTATATAAGCATCTATAACTAGTTTTCTGGTACTTTATTCTTTAAGGTATATAGCATGATGGTTTGATTTATGTAAATTGTGAATGGTAGTTTATTCTTAAAGTATATTATTGTTACAAGATATTTATAATGTGATACTATTTCAAGTAAATTTAGTCAATTTAATGTTTTTCTTTTAGTCATTTGATGTTTGGTGAGATCTTGCTTAATTTTAAGACATTTTAAATTACAGAAAGAAGATAAAAGAAAAGATGATTCTAAAGATGATGATGAAACTGAAGAAGATAATAATCAAGATGAATATGATCCAATGGAAGCAGAAGAAGCTGAGGATGAAGAAGATGGTATGATTCCAATTTATTTTCCCTTAGGATGAAAAATACAATTTTTGTTTGGGGACTCTGTATCACTGAAATCTATAATTATTTTTTAGACTAGAAACAGTAAAATATTCTCTAGTGAAATTAAGTATTTTACTAATTTTTAGGTGAGAGGATTGTTTTAAGAAATGTTATTTTTAACTATCATATGTTCCATATATAATTAATGGTAACTCAACTTGAGGGGAAAAAATTTCCCAAACGTGGTGTTAAAATGTGTCATGAAAAGGTATAATCGTCTTCCTTGTTTCATAGAATATAATCTTCTTTAGAAAACTAATTAATTATGAAGACTATCATACAAGCAAAAGAGTACATATAGCATATAGAGTTTAAAGACTAATAATAATAAGCACCTGTATACCTATCACCTATGTTTTAAATAACAAACTTACCAGTAGTAATGATATTCAAAATACTTTACTAGTCATAGATGCCAGCCCTAAAGTACTTATGGAGTACCACTGAGTACCTGTCAGTTTCCATGTAGATTTGGGACTTTTTTTATTATTATTTATTTATTTATTTATGGCTGTGTTGGGTCTTCGTTTCTGTACGTGTGCTTTCTCTAGTTGCGGCGAGCCGGGGTCACTCTTCATCGCGGTGCGCGGGCCTCTCACTGTCGCAGCCTCTCTTGTTGTGGAGCACAAGTTCCAGACGCGCAAGCTCAGTAGTTGTGGCTCACGGGCCTAGTTGCTCTGCGGCATGCAGGATCTTCCCAGACCGGGGCACGAACCTGTGTCCCCTGCATCGGCAGGCGGACTCTCAACCACTGTGCCACCAGGGAAGCCCCCAAAATTTTTTTTTGAGGTGACAAAATCATAAGAGTTTTTTTGTTTTGGTAGTACATATCTTTGAGGATTATTACTACTTAAGGTGTTCTTGGTTTGCCTCTACATTTTTTCTTTCTACCGCAGCATTTTATTTTTCTTCTAATTGATGAAAATACTCAGACATAAAAGAAGTTGAGAGAATAGTGCATTGAATACCCTATATCCTGCAGTTGATTCAGTAGTTAATATTTTATCTTATTTGTGTTGTCTGTGTGTTTGCATGTGTATGTTTCTGATCCATTTGAAAGTAGGAATTCTTCAACTTGCCTAAGAAAATACATTCTCTTAATCACAATTCCATAATCACCCCTAAGAAAATTAACAATAATGTCATACACCATCTATTGATGCCATCTAATGTGTACTCTTAATTGTTCTAATAATTCAGTAGCAGTGATATAATATGCATATATCAGTATTTATTTTATCTTCATTACCTGCTCTGCTCAATGAAGATTAGCCCTTTTTTCGGTTTTTTTGGCTGTGTTGGTTCTTCGTTGCTGCGCGTGGGCTTTCTCTAGTTGCGATGAGAGGGGCTACTCTTCATTGTAGTGCACGGGCTTCTCATTGTGGTGGCTTCCCACTTTGTGGAGCACGGGCTCTAGGCACGTGGGCTTCAGTAGTTGCAGCACGTGGGCTCAGTAGTTGTGGCTCGAGGGCTCTAGAGTGCAGACTCAGTAGTTGTGACACACTGGCTTAGCTGCTCTGAGGCATGTAGGATCTTCCTGGATCAGGGCTCAAACCCATCTCCCCGCGTTGGCAGGAGGATTCTTAACTGCAGCACCACCAGGGAAGTACCAAGATTAGCCTTTTTTACAGTCCCATTTTCTCTCCCCCATCCTCCCAGTATTGTTTTATCACTGCTTTTGTTAAATCACTGAACAGTGTTCTCATTATTTTATGTCAGAATGTCCTAGCTCTCATCCCTTAGTTGTCTTCTTTATTCCTTTTCTACCATATAACTCCCTTAGTGGTGGTCTCTTCCATTCTCCCAACTTTAAGTACAATCTGCATGTACTGACAGTTCTCAAATTTATATCTCAAGTCAGACTTCTCTTATTCTTCTATATCAGCTGCCTATTTGTCATCTCCACTTAAGCTATCTGACATTTCAAGATAAACATGTCTAAACCTGAACTCCTGCTTTTCCTTTTCACCATAAAGAAAACAAACAAAAAAATCCTCTACCTTCTGCCTTCCCCACCTCTTTTGATGGCAATCCCATCCTTAGAGTTGTTCAAGCTAAAATCTAGGAGTCATCCTTGAGTCTCTCTCTCTCTCTCTCTCTCTCTCTCTCTCTCTCTCTCTCTTTGTCATATTCCATTTCCAGTCTATCAGGAGGTCATATTGCCTCTATCTTCAAAATATAACCAGAATCAGACCATTTCTCTGCAGCGTCACTGATCTAACCTTAATCCAACCCATGCTGTTTCTTGCCTGGATTATTTTAATAGCCCCTTATACTGGTTTCCCTGCCTATCCCCTTCCTCTAAAGTCTCTTTTCAGTACAGTTGCCAGAATAACCTTTGTATAATTTAAGTCATTTATTTGTTCAAATTCTTACAGTTGCTCTCCATTTCACTCTCTGATAAAAGCCACAGTGTTTACAATGACCTCTAAGACCCTACCATAACAAGTCTTTAATTTTGTGTCTTACAACTCTTTGCACTTGTTCATTGCACCTCAGTCACTGGGACCTCCTTGAACCCATTATATATGTTCCTGTGTTAAGACCTTTGCATTGGCAGTTCTTCTGCCTGCATGCTCTCCTAGAGACCCACCTTGCTGACTCCCTCAACACCTTCAGTCTCTGTTCAGCTATCGCTTTCTCAGGGAGGTCTACTCTGCACCCTATTTAAAATTGCAGTCTCCTCCCCACCCCCACCAAAGTGCACATTCCTGATGCCTCCTTATCCCCTTCTACTTATAGAACTTATAACCTAGTCTACTGTTTACTTACTTATTGTCTGTCTTCTTTCCACTTGAATATAAGCTCTTAATAAGAAAGAGATTTTTCTTTATTTTCTTTGCTGATATATATTGGAAGTTCCTAGAACAGCCTAAATATCCAAATAGGCTCTAAATAGATATTTGTTGAACTAATACCATAAACTGCAAAGCCAAGTAGGGTGGTATGATTATAGTTTTGGGGTTTTTTTGGTTTCCTTGGAATTCCAATTGATGCTTGCTTATGTTATCATTTTTCCCCATACTTTGCATCTCATTATCCAATCAAGTTTCCAGAAGACCACTTTTTTCCTCATGGAAAAATAGAATTTGTGGTTAAAATATATATATATATATATGTGTGTGTGTGTGTGTGTGTGTGTATATAGTGCCAGTTAATGTCTAAAATGGTGTTGAATCTTCTTAGTAATCAGAGGAGCAAATAACAGTGAGGGTCTAATTTTTACCTGTCAAATTGATGAAACTTAAGTTTCTAATAAAAGGTAACATCAGTTTAACAGGGGTAAAGAGAAGATTACTTTCACTCTTGGGGTGAGTTTAAATTGTTGCATCTTCTCTGGACAGAAGTTTGGAAATGTTAATTAACCATATCCTTTCAAATACCAACACGAATATTTATTTCATAATTATTTATAAAATAAAAAACTAAAATCAGTCTTAATATTCAACAATAGGGAATTATTTAAATGCACTTTGACATAGACATGCAATTAAATTCTGTGCAGTCATTGAAAAAGAAGTTAGAGGATAGTGATGCGGAAAAAGATTACCAAATGGTTTTTATAGACATAGACAGCATGTTCCAAGATGAGCAAGGATTACTTGGATTGTTTTTTCAGCCGTGCTGTGCGACATTTGGGGTCTTAGTTCCTCGACCAGGGATGGAACCCGTGCCCGCTGCACTGGGAGCGTGGAATCTTAACTACTGGACCACCAGGGAAGTCCCTGGATTTTTTAAAAAATACTTTAAAAATATAGGTTTCAGGGGAGATGGTTTCAAGTGACACCTTTCAAGTTAAATACTCAAAATAAGCTGGGTCGTGTCTGTAAAATGTGAATAAATGAAAGGAGAGGTTTCTTAACCATTTCTTAACTGAGGAATCTGAGGCTCTTAGCACTAAATCAATTTACCCATGATAATAAAACTATAAAGCAGCTGAACCACTCTGTACTGTATTTTATATATATATATATGAAATAATTAGGTTCCAAGGACATATTATCTCTTTCTTTAAAACAGTTTATTTCTGTTCCAATACATATCACAAACTCACCCATTTTAAGTGTATATAATTTAGTTTAATAATTTAACAATTTAATAATTCCTAGTAACTTCATAGAATTGTGAAACCATCACTACAATCCAGTTTTAGAACATTTGTCTACTTCCTTTTTTTAATAACAACTTGAGATATAATTCACATATCAACCAGTTCACCCATTTAAAAGTATACAGCTCAGTTTTTTTTGTTTTTGTTTTGTTTTAATATGTATTTTGGTGGTACGCTGGTCTTAGGTGTGGCACGTGGGGTCTTCGTTGCCACATGCAGAATCTTTTAGTTGCAGCATGCAGGATCTTTTTAGTTGCAGCTTGAGAACTCTTAGTTGCGGCATGTGGGATCTAGTTCCCTAACCAGGGATCGAACCCAAGCCCCGTGCATCAGGAGCATGGAGTCTTAGCCACTAAACCACCAGGGAAGTCCCAACTCACTGGTTTTTAACATATCCATCCATCACCACAGTCAATTTTAGAACATTTTCATTTCCACAAAAAGAAATCCCGTACTCATTAGCAGTCAGTCCCATTTCCCTCCCATCTCCTCAGCCCTAGGCAAGCACTAGTCAGCTTTCCATCTCTGTAGATATTCTGGACATTTCATATATATAAATAGAATCATGCAGTATGCAATCTTTTGTGACTGGCTTCTTTTCACTTAGCATAATGTTATCAAGGTTCATGTGTGTTTTATCATGTATATTCTATTTAATATAAAGTTTTCTCTATATTGTTACTATTCGCGTACAACTTCTCACCTAAAGCAGTCTTTCCCAGAGTGTTCCAAAATATTAACAGGTATTAAGGTTAATAAAGTATACTGGGGTCAAATAAATTTGGGAAACTTGGGCTAAGCAAAGGTCTGCATGTTTTACTACAGAATTTCTTAGCTGCTTATGTATGTTGTGGATGTTCAAGAAGGGAATATAGGGCTTCCCTGGTGGCGCAGTGGTTGAGAATCTGCCTGCTGATGCAGGGGACATGGGTTCGTGCCCCGGTCCGGGAAGATCCCGCATGCTGCGGAGCGGCTAGGCCCGTGAGCCATGGCTGCTGAGCCTGCGCGTCCGGAGCCTGTGCTCTGCAATGGGAGAGGCCACAACAGTGAGAGGTCCGCGTACCACAAAAAAAAAAATAAGAAGAAGGGAATATAGTGTGAAATATTATAAATTTATGCTGTGTAATATCTCAAGTGCTAATTAACTCCTAGTGTTTACTGTATCTCCTATTTTATCAAGAAACCCTTTGTTACTCCGGGCTTTCTGATGGAGATCCATTTGAGAGATCCAGAAGCCTCTAGAAACAAAATTTCTCTTAAAATTGTTGACAGATCATTAAATATCGACAAAAAAGCTGTTTAGTTGTATATAATTCATGAAAGGATGATGTATTAGTTCACTAGGGCTACCATGAAAGGTACCTCAAACTGTTTAGCTCAAACAATAGAAATTTACTGTCTTCACAGTTCTGAAGGCCAAGTCTGAGATGAAGGAGTTAGCAGGGTTGGTTTCTTCTGAGGGCTGGGAGGTAGGGTCTGTTCCAAGCAGCTCTCCTCAGCTCTTGTAGATGGGCATCTTTTCCCTGTATTGTCACATCATGTTCTATCTGCATGTGTCTGTGTCTAAATTTCCCCTTTCTTTAAAGACAGCAGTCATTGTATTAGAGCTCGCTCTAATAACCTCATTTTAACTTGATTATCTCTGTATAGATAGACCCTTTCTCCAAATAAGGCAACATTCTGAACTACTAGGGGCTTAGGACCTCAGCTTTGGAACTTCAGGGGATAACAGTTGAACCCATAACAGATTTATTCTTCAGTATTAGTTGAATAACAAGCTGTTAATGGTGCTTGACCTGAGGGCGATGGCTGAGGTCTTCAGGAACTGGGTAGCTTATGGATAGGTAAGAGAAAGGAGTTTACTTTTTGTCAGTTTTCTGTTTATTTATTAAGAATAATTTATCGAATTTCCTATCTTTTTTTAAAATTATTTTATTTATTTTTGGCTGCGCTGGGTCTTCGTTGCTGTGCACGGACTTTCTCTAGTTGCAGCGAGCAGGGGCTACTCTTTGCGGTGCGCGGGCTTCTCATTGCAGTGGCTTCTTGTTGCAGAGCATGCGCTCTAGGTGTGTGGGCTTCAGTAGTTGTGGCACGTGAGCTCAGTGGTTGTGGCATGTGGGCTCCAGAGCGCAGGCTCGGTAGTTGTAGCACATGGGCTTAGTTGCTCCGTGGCATGTGGGATCTTCCTGGACCAGGGCTCGAACTCATGTCCCCTGCATTGGCAGGCAGATTCTGAACCACTGTGCCACCAGGGAAGCCCAAATTTCCTATCTTTTATCAAAGGACACATACATTAGTGTCAGTAAATCTGGGTGTTAGGTCTTCTTTATTAAGAACATTTCAATTCTCATATGTAGTTTTATTTTGCAATAATTCATCTGCAGTTAGTTTTACTATATTGGCTGTTTTTCCTTTTATCTTGTAGTAAATATTCTCTGCCCTGTTTTGTTTAAATTTATGTTTCAATTTTTTGTATAAAATTCATTCATGTTTGGGAACTAATTCCCCCAAATATTTATTGAATTGAATCCTTGTATTTGAATCAGTAAAGTCCTTTTTTTTCTTCTCTGTAGTTTCTTTATAAATTTCTTCCTGTTCTTATTCTTTATAATTTTCTTATAAAATCCAAACTGTTTTTAGTCATATAATATTTCTTTGTTTTTTTAATCTTTTGAAAACTGATCAGTAATAGAAAAGTATTTTCAATCTGTACAGTTGTTGAAATTTTATCTATTAATGAGTCTTTTGCTGCTGTTGTATTTATTTTATAGATCGGGATGAGGAAGAAATAAACAAACGAGATGACAAAAGAGATATTAACAGATACTGCAAGGAGAGGCCCTCTAAAGATAAGGTATGTATTAAATACTGAAGTATGTTTGACATACATTATTATGTTTAATGTGTACAGCACAGTGATGTGACATTTCTGTATAATACTGTATTTTTTATAATATGATAATTTCCATTTCTTACATAATCCAGACTTATTATTAAACCTAACTAAGTGATGAACTTTATTGATCCTTGTATATCTATATATTACCACTCATCAGAATTCAGTCGGTTGTATTTTGGTATTTGTGGTTTTATCAGATAATCAGTATGTCTTACTTCTTTCTTCTCTATACATAAATCAGATCAATTCATTTTAGCTAAGATGAGGTAAAGATATTTGCAGATTTTTGGTATTTTTTGGTATTATATGGACACAGTCTAATTTTCTCACTTATCAGGGGTAAAAATTATGTACTGTATCTTCTGCATTTTCTTTAGGAAAAAGAAAAGACTCAGATGATCACAATTAACAGAGATCTGTTAATGGCATTTGTTTATTTTGATCAAAGCCATTGTGGTTACCTTCTTGAAAAGGATTTGGAAGAAATACTTTATACTCTTGGACTGCATCTTTCTCGGGCTCAGGTAATCTATCTCGTGAATATTTAAAATTAAAAGCATGTTTAAGTAACTTTGTCTTTTTAGTACCTTTGACTTTTTGAAATATAAAAGCAATACAGGGACTTCCCTGGTGGTCCAGTGGCTAAGACTCTGTGCTCCCAATGCAGGGGACCCGGGTTCGATCTCTGGTCAGGGAACTAGATCCCACATGCCACAACTAAGACCCAGTGATGCAAAATAAATAAATAAATTTTTAAAAAAAGCAATACAGGCTTATAGTAATACAGTTAAGCAATACTGAAATAAATAAAGTAAAAGAAGTTAAAAGTCTCTTCCTCTAGTTCCACTCCTTTGGCCTAATATATAAACTTCTAGATCCTTTTGTAAGCAACTCATATGTATATATATATGATAGTTCCAGTTTTATAAACAACACATGAAATCATTCTAAACATACTGATGGACAACTTTTTTTCATTTAATAATATATCATGGGCATTTTACCATGAAAATGGAGACCCATTTTGTTCTTTTTATTACTGCCTAGTATTCCATGGTATAGATGTGCCTTTATTGCCTTAACTAGTCCCAGTTGCTAAATGGCTTTCATTTTTTAGAATTACAAGCTATGCTTTAATAAACATGTTTGTACGTATACTTTATGTATTGACGTTTTTATCAGACTTTTTTTGACAATTTTTTGCAAGTGATAATTTAATTTTAGGTTTATAGAGAAGACAGTTAAAAGCGTAAGTGCTCTAATTGAGTGGTAGTGGATACCTGAGATGCCATTGATGTTTATCATATGTGAAAATTAGAACACTGATGTTCAAGGAGAATCAAAAACTTATTTTCATCTTTTTAAATAACAGGTAAAGAAGCTTCTTAATAAAGTAGTACTCCGTGAATCTTGCTTTTACCGAAAATTAACGGACACCTCAAAAGATGAAGAAAATCATGAAGAATCTGAAGCATTGCAGGAAGATATGC
Organism: Phocoena phocoena; assembly: GCF_963924675.1. Lineage (NCBI taxonomy): Eukaryota > Metazoa > Chordata > Mammalia > Artiodactyla > Phocoenidae > Phocoena > Phocoena phocoena. The sequence continues at coordinate 63,405,336 of NC_089234.1, read as the reverse complement.
TAGGTTTGAGTATATTATTTTAAGATCATGCCATTTTATAACCATATTATTAATTAAAGAAGAAAATAACATAATAAAATATGGTATCTTTTAGGGACTTCCCTGGCAGTCCAGTGGTTAAGACTCCGTGCTTCCCCTGCAGGAGGCACGGGTTCGATCCCTGGTCAGGGAACTAAGATCCCACATGCTGTGTGGCGTGGCCAAAAGAATATGGTTTCTTTTATATTATAGGAAACAGATTGTTACTTCCAACACCGATAGTAAAACAGGAATCAAAGGATATGGAAGAAAATGTTGGCCTTATTGTGTATAATGGTGCAATGGTCGATGTAGGAAGCCTCTTGCAAAAATTGGAAAAGAGTGAAAAAGTACGAGCTGAAGTGGAACAGAAGCTGCAGTTACTAGAAGAAAAGACAGGTAAGGAAAAGCATTGGATATGAGGTACTTTTAACACTCTATTGGGATATATATGTGTACACACGTATATACATACCTATCCTCGTGCATATCCATACCTTGTTTTAGTCTAGACACATAATGTAAGTTTACTTTTCACCATTTCTGTTAAAGGTTATAAAATTGCTTAGCTTTATAAGAATTAATCTTAGATCTTCATGTGCATTCTCAAGCTCGATTGTTGTTCTGTTGCATCCTTTTAATCCTCCCCTAGTTCCACTTAGTCTTCATTAGTTTCTGCTACTTTCTCTAGTCTGTACAATTATCTTAAAATGGAACTTGGATTTAGAAGTGATACTAGGTAAAACTTAATTTAAATGAAATGAGTTATTATAGTGTGCTTTATAACTATTAAAATTGACAATTGTGGCCAGTTTAAAGAATTATATACACTGTTTATTCTCCTAGCTTAAGTATTTTTAACCTCAGAGTTAAATTGGAAATTTTAAAGGGTAAGATGGTGAATTTGGTTTGGTTTTGTTTTGTTTTGTTTTTTGACAGATGAAGATGAAAAAACCATATTAAATTTGGAGAATTCCAACAAAAACCTCTCTGGTGAACTCAGAGAAGTTAAAAAGGACCTTAGTCAGTTACAAGAAAACTTAAAGATTTCAGAAAACATGAATTTGCAATTTGAAAACCAGCTGAATAAGACAATCAGAAACTTATCCACAGTAATGGATGAGATCCACACTGTTCTTAAGAAGGTTAGCTGTTTTGTACCTTCAACATTTTCATAGTTTATTCCTTTTCTAAAAAGTCTATTTCTGGCAAATTTAATATTATTAAGCTCTTAGTGGCTTTTCTAACAGAAAATAGTGGTAGCATTCTGTCCTTCATTAGATTAGTCAAAAGCAATTCCCCAAAGATGGTATTTTCCTAGAACTTACTTCAGATGTCAACATGATTTATGTGTCCAGACTTTTTTTTTTTTAACTATTTTTGGCTGCATTGGGTCTTCATTCCTGCGCGCGGGATTTCTCTAGTTGTGGCGAGTGGGGGCTACTCTTCATTGTGGTGTGGTGGCTTCTCTTATTGCGGAGCATGGGCCCTATGCGTGCAGGGTTCAGTAGTCGCAGCACGCAGGCTCAGTAGTTGCAGCACGCAGGCCCTACAGCACATGGACTTCAGTAGTTGTGCACAGGCTAAGTTGCTCTGCGGCATGTGGGATCTTCCCAGACCGGGTATCAAACCTGTGTCCTCTGCATTAGCAGGCAGATTCCTAACCACTACGCAACCAGGGAAGTCCTGGTGTGCAGACTTCTTAAAAAGCAAGTTTCACTTGCATTTCTTTTAGAATCAGAGGTTGAGTTTGAACTTGAAAAAGAAAAGCCATTCACTTTTTTTTTTTTTTTTTTTTTTTTTGTGGTACACGGGCCTCTCACTGTTGTGGCCTCTCCTGTTGCGGAGCACAGGCTCCGGACGCGCAGGCTCAGTGGACATGGCTCATGGGCCCAGCCACTTGGCGGCATGTGGGATCTTCCTGGACCGGGGCACGAACCCATGTCCCCTGTACTGGCAGGCGGACTCTCAACCACTGTGCCACCAGGGAAGCCCCATTCACTTCTCTTTTAAACCCATTTATTGGGCAGAGTTGAGAAACTTTTTGACACTATCAAAATTAATTTATTAGTATTCTTTGTCTCAAAAATAACTAGTAACTCAGTGCCCTTGTAAACTAACTTCAGTAATTGAGAGACCTTCCACCTCCTGGGTCTCACTCAGAGAACAAGAAGACAAAAAAGAAAAACTACAGTGCAAGGAATATACTGCTGTTAGTAATATAGTCCTAAGAACCTCTAATTTCTTAGGATTTAGATGGCTTTCTCGAATACTAGAAGTCATTCTGCACAGAATTGAGAGATTTCTTTCCTACTCTCCCCTTCCCCCCACCCGGTTCAATTTTCCATAGATGGTGAAATGGGCTATCTGCAGTATCTCTGTTTAGTAATGATTATTATTTTTAAAGTTACATTTAAGAGAATTTAATAAAATATACTTTTCCTTTGTGTATTTTATAGGATAATGTGAAGAATGAAGATAAAGATCAGAAATCCAAGGAGAATGGTGCAAGTGTATGATAAAATACATGTAGTGATGAAGAATGCTGATAAGTAATGTAATATATAAAATCATGATACAAGAATGTTTGAAAGTGATGCATGTTTGATTTTAGTAGTATAAATATCTGTTAGTTCAAATGATGTATAAAGTTTTATGAATGTGAGAGTCTTTGCTTTTGAAAATTGCTTGTAATTCCTGGCATCCAAATTATTAAACACTCCTTGAGTGAAATAATTTTGCATTGCAAAATGTTTTAGGATGAACTTTGTTATAGTTTTAACCCCAATAAAGTTCATCAGTTTAATTGACGGTAGTGTTCAATTACAAATCTCTTTTATTAAAAACCTAGACAGTTGTAATTTTATTTATAGAATTATCATTACTAGTTTTTTTGTTGTTGTTTTTTTGTTTGTTTGTTTGTTTTGCCGTATGCGGGCCTCTCACTGTTGTGGCCTCTCCCGTTGTGGAGCACAGGCTCTGGACACGCAGGCTCAGTGGTCATGGCTCACGGGCATGTGGGATCTTTCCGGACCGGGGCACGAACCCATGTCCCCTGCATCGGCAGGCGGACTCTCAACCGCTGCGCCCCCAGGGAAGCCCTCATTACTAGTTTTTTAAAAAAAATTTAGCCTTTTAAAATGTCAGTATGGGGCTTCCCTGGTGGTGCAGTGGTTAAGAATCCGCCTGCCAATGCAGGAGAGACAGGTTTGAGCCCTGGTCCGGCAAGATCCCACAGGCCGCAGAGCAACTAAGCCCGTGTGCCACAACTACTGAGCCTGCACTCTAGAGCCTGCGAGCCAGAATTACTGAAGCCCGCATGCCTAGAGCCCATGCTTGGCAACAAGAGAAGCCACCACAATGAGAAGCCCGCGCACCACAACGAAGAATAGCCCCCCGCTCAGTGCAATTAGAGAAAGGCCGCAGGCAGCAACGAAGATGCAATGCAGCCAAAAATAAATTAAAAAAAAAAATTTCAGTATGAATCATAAAATAGGATTCTGCTTAAATTTTGTAAGTTTTTTGGACCACACTTTTTTTTGTTACTTGTCCTTAAATCCTCTCCAATTTTCAGTCTCTAAAAACATTTATTAAAAATTTAACTCATCCAAACGACAGTACATCAAAAACTAAGAAAATAATTGTTAATTGCCATTGTTATTATATATGTTAGGCTTTACATAAAACACATAGTTTTGATGTTAATGTTAACTGCTTTCAATTAACTGTTCTAGTTTCCCAGAATAGCGCCTATATTACTTTTAATTTTGAGGGTTTTTTTTTTAAAATGCAGTATATGTCAAATGTACGGTCTAGTACCAAGCCAGTAGATGTCAGTATGATGCCTTAAGTTAAGCCTTCCTTAATTAAAAATAGTTTGTTTTATTAGTCTGTGTATTTCCTTCAGAATTTTAGATACATAATAGTTAATAAACTATTGAGTGAAAAGGTAGGAAATGTGACATACTCTAAAGCAGTGGTTCTCAACAGGGGGTGCATTAGCCCCCAGAAGACGTTTAGCAGTGCCTGGAGACATCTGTACCCTTTCCACCAAGGTGAATGCCACTGGCATATAGGTGGTCGAGGCCAAGGACTTGGCTGAATCACCTGCTTTGCATGGGACGGCCCCCCACAACAAAGCGTTGCCCAGCCCCATATGTCAGTAGTGCCCCGCTGGAAAAACTCTGGTCTAAAGGAGTACAGGGTTAAAAATGACATGTCTTTGAGATAACACTAGTGGAAGCTGAATTGCATCTGTAGCAAATATCAGGTTTTCTGTATGTAAATAACCCTCCCTGGAACGTTTCACTGTCAGAGAATTATATAGTATATTAGGGTTTTTATATTTTATTTTGCTAGAATAATGATTTGGTGTTCCAAACGGGTTAATATGAGAATGTAAGTGCCCTGTTACATGTATCTTAAGCTGAATGGAATCCACGTAGCTCTTACTAAGAAATAGATTAAAATACCTAAAATTCTTTCAAACCAGTTTATTTTCTTTTTACCTTAAGTTGCTCTTTCTGATTGTAATGGTTTGTTGAACTTCTCTGAGGTTGAATTACTGATTGACCCATAATTATACAGTTACTGTATAAATGTTTCTCTATCTTTTAGGTAAGATGAATCATTACAGGGTAGTTAGAAAGTTTTTTCTCCGAGGAAAATCCTGGAGATAATCTTTTAACTAAAAGACAGTGAAGAATATAGTTCTTTAATACAGTATGATTTTGAATGAGAAAAATCATTATAAAGTCTACCTGTCAGACTTATTTTTCCCAGAGATAGTTAAATGAGAATAATATTGGGAGAATGGAGAAAAAATATAAATCTTTCCATTATATTATTACTTAGAGGTAAATTAGAAGTGGAAAATGAGATGAGTAAGCTGGGGGAGAAAAACTACATATAGAATAATTGGTTTTAGTGAAAATGAGGTAAAGAGAACCTGTTTTTGTCTTTCTAAACTGTTTTGGATTTTCATTCAGAAGTAAACATGCGGTCTGTTCTTATATTCTATCAGCTCACATTGACCAAACCAAAAAAAACTTAATCAGATAACAAAGTAGGTCTATGAGAACATCTAATTTTGTTTTCCCATTTTTTTAATGTTCTGGATGCCTGTTTTTGTATTTCTAATACTCATTTAAGTCATTTTAAGACAATGAAATTTTAAGATTTTAATACTTCTTTCTGAATATTGCCTAAGTTGTAGAAAATTACTCCTCAAAATGTAACAGCACAAAAAATCCTTTTTAAAGAGAATTACAGTGACACTTAGACTTTATATGTGTACAACTTTTCACTCTCAAAAGAAACATGTGAAGACCCTGAACTGGGTGGGCTGGGGTAAGTGGGACAGACTAGCTGATGCTCTTTTCGTCTATCCTTTCTATGCACCCTAAAGGCTCACAGTACACTTCACGTGTTACCATACAACTGCACCTCACCCCTTGCACAAGTGCATGACGTGCGGAGAACAGTCCATCTGTTGTGTACCCCTGGGCAACTCATTCTCTCTTTATACCCTAAGAGTGGCCAGGATATGGAGTTGTACCTTTGCTAAGGGGTCAAGTTTTGGGGACTTTTGTCAAAGATGGACTCAGGAGGAAAGACACTTGAAGATGCTTTTACATTGGTAAATCTTAGTATTCATCTTCAGCACCAGTGGAGACATGAACTTGGACACAGGACCAAAGACCATGACAATTCCAAGAGTCTCAGCTCTCAGGTACCTCCCCTATGCTTCAGCTGAGTGAAAAATCTCAGGTGCCTTTGTTTTGTGGGCCACGGGGTCTTAGCTGAGATCATGGGGACAAACAGCAGGGATTTGTGCCACAGTGACAGTTGTGTTGTGCCTTAATACAAAGGCAGTTACTTCTTTCTGGTCAGAAAAGCAGTATTTGTTAGAGGGCAAAAAAAAAAGCTTGGAAATTTCTAATTTTCTGCTAAAGAAAGGCATTTGGAATATGTTAAACATGGATGAGTTTGCTTATTAAACTATGGGTGAGGACTTGCCTGGTGGCACAGTGGTTGAGAATCCACCTGCCAATGCAGGGGACACGGGTTCGAGCCCTGGTCTGGGAAGATCCCACGTGCTGCAGAGCAACTAAGCCCATGCACCACAACCACTGAGCCTGCGCTCTAGAGCCTGCGAGCCACAACTGCTGAAGCCCGTGTGCCGAGAACCCATGCTCCGCAACAAGAGAAGCCACCGCAGTGAGAAACCCACGCACCACAATGAAGAGTGGCCCCCGCTCGCCACAACTAGAGAAAGCCTGCATTCAGCAGCAAGACACAGTGCAGCCAAATAATAAGGAAAGGAAGGAAGGGAGGGAGGAAAGAAGGAAGGAAAGAAAGAGATATTAGTTTCAGGAAGATGTAATAGACATACTTTCCTGTATTCTTCCCATTTAACAGTAACTAAAAAACTCTGGGACATGTCCACACACCCATGTTCATCGCAGCATTCTCTATATTAGCTATAATAGTAGGAAAGTTGTTAAAAGTAAATCCTAAGTGTCTCATCACAAGGAATAAAACTTTTTTTATCTATATGAGATGAAGAATGTTAACTAAAATTATTGTGGTAATCATTTCACAATATATGCAAGTCCTTATGCTGTACACCTTAAACTAATACAGTGCTGTATGTCAATTATATGTTAATAAAACTGGGGGAAATTTTTAAAATGTATATATTAACAGGAATAAAAAACTCGATGACACAGCACTTCCACTCCTAGGTGTATACCCAAGATAAATCAAAAGATATGTCCACACAAAAACTTGTTACATGAATGTTCACGGTAGCATTATTCATAATAGCCAGATTGACTGGTTCTCTTCCAGAAACAGTATCTCAAAGGTTAAAAATTCATCTCCTAGCAACATTTCCAACAGCCAGGTGAATGCCTCCTAAATTTGCAAAGCTGGTAAAAACCCTGGGATTAAATAACAGATGGATTTGGGAAATGGCATAAGTGCAGCCCAAGGCTAGTGCACTTTGTGCTTTAAAGAAGAATGGTTCAAAGTAGGTTTTAATTAAATATTTATGTTATAGCCAGAAATAGCAAGTGGTCTGTGTGTGGTCAGGGACTGGCTTTCAAAAGGTCTATCTATCTAAGAAAGAAAATGAATGGGCATTAAATATTTATTCTTTATATGTTAGAAGTAGATTCTGTTCTTTCCCTGCCTGAAGGAAGATAAAAAAGGCTAGAGATAGGCTTCCCTGGTAGCGCACTGGTTGAGAGTCCGCCTGCCGATGCAGGGGACACGGGTTTGTGCCCCATTCCGGGAGGATCCCACATGCCGCAGAGCGGCTGGGCCCGGGAGCCATGGCCGCTGAGGCTGCGCGACCGGAGCATGTGCTCCGAGGCCACAACAGTGAGAGGCCCGCGTACTGCAAAAAAAAATATATATATATATATATATTTTTTTTTTTTTTCACTTGTAAGAAATGCATTTTGAGAACTCACTGGCCCTTGGAGCTGGGTCTTTGATTTCCTAAAAAATTCAGAACTCTGAAGTAGAGGGCCTAGTGCTCTTGAATTGAATTCCAAGGAAGCTGATTACTACACATGGCTCTAATAAAGTTTTGCCATAAACATCTGTGGGAAATCTGTGAGTAATCTTGTGGAGGGATATTAAGTTTGCAGCACCTGTTGCTGTTTACCCCTGAAGTGTTAGGTCCCCTCGTGGTAAATGAGGTGAGTTCTTTGACACTTTTTCCTAAGGCGTCCAGAAAGCTCTAGGGATTGGTAAGAGGGCTGCCTTTCACTTTTTAAGCCCTGGTTTGAATCTAACCAGGTTAACCTTGTGACCTTGAATTGTTTGTGTGAAATGAGGTGGTGATCTCAGTTCTGCCTTAAGGAAATGCCTTTCACATAGAAATTGGCACTAATTGTCCTCCCTGTTGACAGGGTTAGCTGAGAGGCTCATGATTAAATGGGCAGTGAGAACAGAAACTAAATCACCCCACCTCAGCTCAGCATGTTGGCTGGAGGACATGGAGGGCAGCTACCAGTTCTCCCCTCTTCCAGCAGCATCCAACATGAAAAGCAACTGGGTTGAACCTGGAGGCCCAGAAGGCCTACGATTTGTGCATTAAGGATACTTTATATATGTCTGGCCCTGTTCTGTAAAGCAATCTTGACACAAATAGGGCTCTGGACCAGGATTCTGCAAACTTTTTCTGTAAAGGGCCAGAGAGGAAATGTTTTAGGCTTTGCAGACTATGTACAGTCTCTGTTGCAACCACTCAACTCTGCTGACAAGAGCAGCCATAGAGAACGCCTACATGAAAGAGTGTGCCGGTGTTGGAGTAAAACTTAATGGACAGCACAACATTGTAAATCAACTATACTCCAATAAAAATTAATTTAAAAAACTTAATGGACACTGAAATTTGAATTTCAGATAATCTTCACATATCAAGAAATATTATTTTTCTTTTGATATTTTTTCTCCAACTTTAAAAGTGTAAACACCATTCTTAGCTTGCAGGCCATACTATAACAAGCAGTGGGCCGGCTTTGGCCCACCGTCCTTAGTTTGCCCATCTCTGCTCTAGACTGAGTGTTGGAGGGACTTTTCCTCACTCTCCCTCACTTTCACTCCTGGCTCAAACACTAACTAGCTATGGACCCAGGGCACTTTAACTTCTTTGGTCCTCAGTTTCTTCATGAAGTACGTTTGACAGAACAGATGAAACAAAGTTCCTTTTAGCCATAATATTAAATTTCCTGATTCCATTATAGGAGCAGAAGTCAACCCAAGCAATGTTATGTATGCGAAATGGAAATTAGTTTACTTAAAGGAAACAAATCTTAATATCCTCAGTGTGAATCTTTGTCCTACTGTGAGGAACAATGTCACAACTCTGATAGCGAGATCAAAATTTGTAGCCTCATAGATGACTCACTTTGTTATAAAGCAGAAACTAACACACCACTGTAAAGCAATTATACTCCAATAAAGATGTTAAAAAAAAAATTGTAGCCTCCTAACTCCATTCAAAGGCTCGTTCATACCACTTCTTTCTATTTCTCCAGTGCTATTCTTCTTCCCTGTTGTTTTTTTGGTTTGTTTTTGTTTTTGGTGAGTGAAGAAAACACAGTGCCAGAGATCATTGGAAAACATTTTTCTCCTTCAAAGATGTTATTTAAAAATGTTAATGTTTTTGTGTCTTATTGGCAAGTATATTTTACAAGCACTCCGCTACCTAGGTGTACCTTATTGTTCGAGGTGATGACTGAGGGTTAGTAATCATTTTTACTGAAGAGCAGAAAAGAAAATCACCAAACAACTTATTCAAAACATTGATATATATATTTAAAAGTGAAGGTATTTTAAGAGCATATTTATTTCTTCATAGATCACGTTTCATGTAACCCTTCACTTTTCCTTTTGTTCTTTATATCCAGTCAATGTTCGCATTTCTCATAAATTGTTCTTTTTTTTCATTTTTAACAAGAAGTTTATTTAAACAACAAGGTGCTTGACTTGAAAGGAAAACTAAGATTCATTTCTTTCAGAGTAATTTATCCCTACTGAAAGACGGATTGCCCTACATGTAACAGCAACGTACAAAGAAGTTATAAAATTGTCCTTTGTTTTACAATGATAAATGAAAAACATTAAAATTCCCCAATCGAACAAGGTATGCAAGAATTTTTATGTTGTTCTTTTTTTGTTAAACAGTGAGAGCAAAATAACTTACCTGAATATAAAGATAAGAGCTGCTGAGCATGCCACTAATGGAGAAAAGAGGGTATTTTCACAGAACCAGTATTTTTCCCCAGCCTATCTCCATTTGATGTCGATCAAAACATACTATTTAGTTAAACAAAAAAAAATGCAGTATGCTTGTGCACATACACCAGTTACTTTATGTACAATAAAGGAATGGGGAACGGGAATACGAGAGAATAGAGAAACAATACTGTAGTAGTCAGGGTGTGGTGGAACCAAATTGCAGTTTCCTAATTGAAAATGTCTTCTTGGTCTGGAGGAACAGAATTCTGGAGTAAACTAGCAGGTTTCCTTTTTAGTAGACACCCCCTGTCTGCTGCTTGAACACGTCAATTGTATCTTCATCTGCCATTTCCAACTGTGCAGGTGTGTCTGTTTCATTGATTGGCTGCCCGTCAAATCGGAATCTGATCTGCCTCATTGACAAACCCTGTCGTTCACAATAGGCTTTCTTAGTCTACTAAGTGGTGTATGCCTCTTAATCTTAAACTGCACCACAGAACGTCCTGCCCCGCCACCTTCAAATTAATATGATCGTTGCTGTCAGTCTTGACTCCTCCCTTGGGCCTTTCCTCGGCCACGGCGAGCGCCGCAGTCCCCTCAGCTGCCGCTTCACAGCAGAGGAACGAGATCCCCACCGAAGGAGCACGCAAGCACCACCCGGAGCAGCAGAAGTGGGAGGCGGCAGGGGTGGAGAAGGCGGAGGGTGCCTCTCCTACGTTGTTTTACGTTCCATTTGTTCAAAGCGTTCAGTGACCCAAAGAAGGCCCACACTTTGCATTGCGTCGGTTGGCATGTCTCTTATCTCTCTTAAGTTATATTCTCTCCTCCCCCGCTTTGTTTTTCCTGTCATGAAGGCTCTGAGGTTTTGAAAAACATTAGATTGTAAACTACTTGAAATAATGGAAGTGTATCCTTTATCTTTGTATCTTCCTCTTTATTACCCAGGGCAGTCCCTGGAATTCAGCAGGCTTGGTATTTGTTCTTGTACTATAGGTACTTCTACAAAGCCTCATGTTTTATTCAGATCCTCTGTAGAATGTCGAGGGAACTGCATCTGTTTAGGCCTAAACCAGGGTTGGTTGGTACCGACTTGAACATCTAGTCCTCCCGTCCCACACTTTTGTTCTTTATCATATTCAGGGAACCACGTCCTTTTTTTTTGAATTGTGTTGCATTCTTTTTCTTTAATTAATTAATTTATTTTTGGCTGTGTTGGGTCTTCGTTTCTGTTCAAGGGCTTTCTCTAGTTGGGGCAAGCGGGGGCCACTCTTCATCGCAGTGCGCGGGCCTCTCACTATCGCGGCCTCTCTTGTTGCGGAGCACAGGCTCCAGACACGCAGGCTCAGTAGTTGTGGCTCACGGGCCTAGTTGCTCCGCGGCATGTGGGATCTTCCCAGACCAGGGCTCGAACCCGTGTCCCCTGCATTGACAGGCAGACTCTCAACCACTGTGCCACCAGGGAAGCCCCCCATGTCCTTGCTTTTGAGCAGCACTGTGGTGGCATTCTAGAGGACACACAGATGAATAAAAGGTAATCCTGGATCCCTGCCTTTGAGAAGCTTAAACAACTGGTAACAGGTAGACTGTCAGAAGGGGGAAAGCAACACTTTGTTTCACAATCCATGATGATTTCAGTGTGTGAAGGAGATGCCTTAGTATCTTTTTTCCCCTCCCCCCATAATAAAGCAGAGAAGAGAGACTTGTACCTAGAAGGCACGGGCCTCCCTGGAAACAGAGTTCCTTTGAGATCTGGGCACCTGGAGTAGGGCCAACTCATTTTTTTTTGGCCAACTCATTTTTGATCAGATTTACATGTAAATAGTGAGATATGAGGCCCAGCTTTATACCCTCTGCTGTAACAAAACCGGATAAACCCTGAAACTGGATTTGGCATCTTGTCTCAGGCCTCCATACTTTATTTGTTGGTGTCAGGGAAAGAATCTCACTTTCCATGTTTCAAATAATAGGAATTTTGCTGACTTGCTCTGGCTGCAGGGCTCTTAGTTGCACGCCTCTTTGACAGGCTGCTGCTCCAGCTTTCTTTCCAGAAGTAGTATTTTCCAGCTCTGAGACCTGCCCTCTGACCCTGAGTTTAATGGGGAGGTGGAGTGATGGAGTCTGCTCTTTTTGGTTAGAAAACTTACTGGCTTTGATGGCCCCAGTGCAGAAGAGCCAGCTGCCTTTACTTCCTTTAACTCAAAAATTATTGGGGCCACTTTTTAATTGTAGAATATTTGGAAAGTATAGAAAATCTCAAAGAAAGAAATAAAAATTGCTTGTAATCCCACTATCTAGAAATAACTTTTGTTAACATAATCATAATTATTCCAGTTTTCTTCTCCCCAAACAAAAATGGGATTATGGGGTATTTTATTTTATATTACTTATTTATTTATTTTAAAATTTTATTTGTTTATTTTATTTTTGGCCTCATTGGGTCTTCGTTGCTGTGCAAGGGCTTTCTCTAGTTGCGTTGAGCGGGGGCTACTCTTTGTTGCTGTGCACGGGCTTCTCATTGCGGTGGCTTCTCTTGTTGTGGAGCACGGGCTCTAGGCGCACGGTCTTCAGTAGTTGTGGCACACGGGCTCAGTAGTTGTGGCTCATGGGCTCAGTAGTTGTGGCACACGGGCTTAGTTGTTCCACGACATGTGGGATCTTCCCGGACCAGGGCTCAAACCCGTGTCCCCTACACCGATAGGTGGATACTTAACCACTGCGCCACCAGGGAAGCCCTAAGGGGTGTTTTAAATGCTTTATGGATATTAATTCCTTTAACGACGTAGGGTGGGGCAGAGTGATGGGAAGTTTGTACTGGCTGCTTGACCAAACTATATAGTCAGCTTCTTACGAGACCTCTTTTTAAATTTTTATTTATTTGTATTATTTTTATTTATTTATTTTTATTGAGGTATAGTTGATTGACGATATTGTGTTAGTTTCAGGTGTACAGCGTAGTGATTCAGTTATATATATATTCTTTTCCATTATATGTTGTTACAAGACATTGAATAAGTTCCCTGTCCTATACAGTAGGTTTTTGTTTTTATTTTCTGAACCCTCTTTTTGACTAGGCCTCCACATTGGGCCTCATACTATCTTCTGCCTGCCCTGCCCAAGAATACTGCTAAATCAGTTTAGTGCATATCCTTAACCCTTGATAACTGATCTGCATCCCCCCACCCTTGATGTATAAATCCTTGAGGTGACTTTAGCAAGGACCCCCTTAGGTCAGTTTAGCAAGAATCCCCCTATCCTTGATGTCTCCTATCAGTAATTTTCTATCCACTGACTTCCTCACTCTGTTCTTGGCAAAAATCCCCGGCTTCTTTGCTGTCTTTGCTTTACAGCTATCTTTGCTGTCTAGACTTTGCAATAGTCTTGAACAAAATCATCGTTACCATTTTAACAAGTGTCAGAATTATTTTTAAAAAATTTTTATTGGAGTACAGCTGGTTTGCAATGTTGTGTTAGTTTCTGCTGTACAGAATAATTTTTTTATCACTTCTCACATCAGAATCATAGGGTTTCTTTTTTTTTTTTTTTTTACATCTTTATTGGGGTATAATTGCTTTACAATGTTGTGCTAGTTTCTGCTGTATAACAAAGTGAATCAGCTATACATATACATATATCCCCATATCTCCTTCCACTTGCATCTCCCTCCCACCTTCCCTATCCCACCCCTCTAGGTGGTCACAAAGCACCGAGCTGATCTCCCTATGCTATGCAGCTGCTTCCCACTAGCTATCTATTTTACATCTGGTAGTGTATATATGTCCATTACGCTCTCTCACTTTGTCCCAGCTTACCCTTCCCCCTCCGCGTGTCCTCAAGTCCATTCTCTACATCTGCGTATTTATTCCTGTCCTGCCCCTAGGTTCATCAGAACCGTTTCTAGTATTCTTAGCCTCTTAGTGTTCCAAGCTAAGGACTTTTTTTCTTCAATGTTTATTTTCTTTTTTGGCCCCTTACCATTGAGAAGATAAAGAAGTGAAATGTTTAAAGGCAAATCAGAATTAGCTTTGGGGATGTCTGGCTCTCAGCCTCTGATTTTGCATCTCTTAGGACCTCACTGGGCTCAATGATTACTGAAACTGCATTAGGGTTCCTACTGTTGGGAGTGAAGGTGGAGCTGTAGAATCATGAAGCTGGAAGGGACCCTAAGAAATCCTTCAGGTCAGCCAAGTATTTTTACTCCCATTTTACAGATTAAGATACTGTGGTCCAGAGTCTCGTCTAAGTTAAGCAGCTAGAATAAAGAAGGTAATGTTTTTTCTTTAAAAAGAAATGGCATTGTGACTTCCTTGGTGGTCCAGTGGTTAAGATTCCGTGCTCCCATTGCAGGTGGCACGGGTTTGATCCCTGATCCCTGGTCAGGGGACTAAGATCCCGCATGTCATGCGGCACGGCCAAAAGAAAAATAAAGTATGCTGCTGCTGATTTTAAAGAAAAAAAGAAAGAAAGAAAAAAGGAGTGGCATTAAATGTCCTTCACTTTTAAGAAGTGGCATTAAATGCTCCCACCTCCTTTTCTCTGTCCCTTGAGTCAACACAGTTGCTTAGGAAAGCCTCACATTTCTCTTTGATAAACAAAAACAAAAGTCTCTACAGTTTTTTTTTCCCCCCTGATAAAGGGAAGAAATGTGCTGTAGAAGCAGATATGGTCATAATAAAGAGAACCCAGATATAAAACGCTTTCTAAATCAGCCTTAAGTGTCAAGGCTTGATTTTCTGAGTTAAGGGGAAAGAACTTCAACCTGATGAATGTTGGTGTGGAAAAAATTTGGAGGTGGTTAATTCTGAGTATAACATGAGTCTGTAAACAGACTCCAGAGAAACCACTGAACTTCAGATACCTGGGTAGCTGAGGCCTGGGTGTGCCTGTTCCTTGAGGCTTTGCCCTGGGCATTGACTGTTGGACACCAAGGTCTTCCTGTGATTCACCCTCAAACCAAAAATGCTTTTGTGAATGGTGACACCAGGCTAGCAAGAAAGTAAGAAAAACAGGGTTATCGTGGATCAAGCACTAGTTAAATTAGATTTGATTCAGGTGGAACAAATCTATGGCCCAGGTACTGGGCTACATGCTGGGTCGCAGAGATGAATCGGACAGAAGCCTGGCGCTTAAGGAATCTCAGGTTGCCTATGAGACAGGGAACTAAATATTACAGCCTTTAACACACATGTGTTATAAGAGGGTTAATGAGGTGCTCCAATAACAGATTTAATCTTCCTGGATGTGTCACAAGTTTTACAAGCTGGCCTTTGTAGTATACCACCTGATGGAAAGGAGAAAGGCCTTCCGGGCAGAGGGAATAGGGTAAGCAAAGATGTGGGAGCATGTTTGGGAAGGTGTGTAATTTTGAGTAGCTGGAGCGTAAGATCCTTGGTGTGGATTGCAGGAGGAGGGAAAGCATGGAAATGGAGATGAGGCTGGAAAGACGGGCTGGAGAAAGTGTGTGAAGAGCGTTGAATGCTCGCTCTCCTTAGGACAGACACCAGGCAGACGCGAGCATCAAACGATCCAGTTCATCTTCTCTAACAATTATAGTGTAGCCAGAGTGAATTTGTTCCCCTTCAGGTCCAGTTTTCTAAACCAAATAAAATCAAACTCCAAGTTCCATTTGCCAGAGTTGGCCATGTCTTGGCATGTTTTGGGAAGTCCACTCCTTGGAATTGTCAAAAAAAACTTGGGGGTTTACATGATACCCAGAAAATGGGGAAAACGGGGGCCTGATCTTTTTCCTGGGGTGCTCATTATAGTTACCTTGGTACCTGCCGCCACACGGTACTGATGTCAAGGGCTGCTCCCCCACTTCCACTGACCACCGAGTTCCAAAGCTGTGTTGGCTCCGAGAGGCTCCTGCAATGGTCCTGACTGCCTTGCCTCAGACACCCTTTCACTGTGGTTCTCAAGGCTGATGCCTTGGAGTTTACTCTCCACAAGTATCAAGTGTCCCTCCATTCGGGGTGCTCTTGGGAAAGGCATCTCCCAGTAGCGTCACTCTCTCAATTCAGTCAAAGGCAGTAGCTTCCCTTTCCCTTCTCTCTAGGACAAGCCATCTTAATCTTCCTCAGTGGTCTTGAAGCCCAAAGCTCTTTACCAATCCTGTGTCCTCTCCCATGAAAGGCCACTGTATTTTTGAAGTCAACAGCAAATTGGATGAGCTAAATAAATCTTCACAAAAAGTGATAATGGGAGAAGCAATGCATGTGCCCTTAATGGTGACTTTGGAGACAGTCTTCTCTAAGGTGGGATTGTCTGAGCAGGAATTTCAGGTCTGATAAGGTGGCCAAGAGAGAGATCATCTGGAAATAGGAGAGGGGAAAAGTGAAGTCAGTTGTTGGCAATTATTTACTCTGGAAGGAATAAATTGGACAGTTGTTATCGTATTTCTCAAAATGACCAGAGCTAATCTCTTAATGTTCTGATATACGTTTTTGAGAGCATTTTTTGAACAAGTATTTGCACATGGTAAACATAGTAGAAGATAAGCCTCCCTTTTACCCTGTCCCCTGTTTCTTTCTCTGGAGGTAACCACTGTTATCACCAGCTTCTTATGTACGCTTCCAGAGATCTTCCAGCCACACATGAATATATGTGCCCTTTTTCCTTTTTCTTTCTTCTCTTTCTCTTTCTTTCCTCCTTTCTTTCATTTTTCTTTCTTCCTTTCTTAGTTTCTTAATTTCTTTCTTTTCTTTTTTTAAAAATCATACTAGACCTATTTAGTTTTCTTTTTTACTTAAAATATATATATGGGATATTGTCTTGTATCAGCATGTAAAGTTTTGTCTTATCCTTAATGACTGCATAGAATGCCATTTGGATTTGTATATAATGTTAGAATTACTTTGTCCTTTCTCAGGCATAGAGTCCACTGGGGGGCAAAAATCCTTCCATCTTGAGACTTTCTAGTTTTTAGTTTGACTATTCTGTGCCTCTTTAAGTGGACAATGATAACAAATCCATCTTCTAAAATGTTTGTGTCTGGTCTGCAGAGACCCCAAAGATGGAAGGCCCTTGAGAAGTTCCAGTTTCTCTAGTTTTGCCATGTAATACAGGCCATTCAGTTTGGAGGCCTACAGTTTTCCTCTTAACCTTGAAGACATGTTCCATTTTGTAGGAGTTTGGAAATATTTGGATGGTAGCTGATCCTTTGGGAAAACAAGTGACTATGTAGTTGACTGTAGTTTAAAAGTTTCCCCCTCACATTCTTTCTCCCTTCTTTTGTTAATTGGACTAGCTTAAATAAAATGATAGGACAAATTTCACACATCTGAACAAAAGTTTCCACAGTTTAAGGCAGCTCTACCTCATAATTTCAGGCCATGAAACCTCATAGCTGGGTCTACCTGCCAGTAGCCTTGCAGCTACAGGCCTTGCTAGTAAGGGCCTGATTGTCTCTGTTTATTTCCAGTTCAAATTCTTGGGACAGAGACTCAAGCTCAGGACAACTTTTCACAGCAGACCACAGGTCCAATGAGTCAGGGCGATGGTCTCCTGCTTCCCCTTCTAGCCAGCTGTGTGGGGAAGGAGACACTGGGATCTCTGCTTCACCACCAGCAGCTTTGTCCTCATGGGCAAGCTGCCTAAACTGTCTGTTTTTTGTGGAAGATGGGCCTCAATATTGCCCCTTTCAGAGGGTTAATTTTGAGGATAAAGTTAGATCACACATGTAAAACTGAGTACAGTTCTAGGCACAGAGCAAGCTGAGAGTAAATGGGAATTATCGCTATCATTATTATGGAAAAGACACTGTCGTAGATGCTAGAGATACAGAGATAAAAGTCATAATTCCCCAGGCTGGGGAACACAGGAAAGTCATCTTTATCATGACGGAGAGGGGAAGCTTGGCCCTCCCTGTGTAGGCTATACAGACATAGACATTTAGTTCATTTGGGCTCTCTGCTGTATTAACCCATCCATCCATCCAGCCACCCATCCATCCATCTACCCATCCATCCATCCATCTACCCATCCATCCATCCATCCATCCATCCAGAGTCAGACTTTCGATGTGAGATGGTTGTCTCAGGTTCGCATGCTAATTTGAACTGAAAATTGTGTCAGACTTATTTGTCATAGGGAACCCTGACTTGGTGGTTGTCTGACTCCATTTCTTACTGTGTGACTGGGAAATACTTCTTAATCCAACCTATCTTCGGTTACCTCATCCGTTAAAAAAAAAAAAAGAGAGATACTAATAGAAGCTAACACAGAGTTGTGAAATTAAGGCCCCCAGCATACAGTGTTCAATAAATGTTAGCAATGGTTATTAACATCACTTATCATTTACCGTGATAAGTGACTCACTAGGGGCAGAGAGCAGATTATCTCGAATTATTGTAGTTATTATTGATGATTGATAAGCTGAGGGAGTGGGAATCTGGAACGACTCCCAAGTCTCATCAAGTCCCTCTACTCCCTCTTATAGTACTGATTGTACTGAAAATGTCCTTCCTCTTCTTTTCCAGAGAAGCCCTCACCCAGTGCAACAATAAGGGTTCCAGCCTTTCTGTCCCTCAGCTTCTGAATTGTACCTCATGCTCCGAGGTGGTCGCTAGAGTCTGCTGTGACAGATCACAAGTCCCTCTCCCTTCACTCCTCGGGATTCTTTTCGGAATCCCCATCCCAACCCAGGCCTGAATCCCAGGGATCTCACCACTGCGCCTCGCCAGCCACTGGGGCTGGCACCTCTGGATCACTTTCCGTCCCTTACACTTTAACTCTGTTGGATAACCCAGGAGCGAGACCAGACCCCAGAACCTCAGAAGGTCATGAAAAAGGTCCTTAGAATTGAGTCCCAACTCCTCATTTTACAAGACAGTAAACTGAGGCCAGAGAGGGAAAGAAACTTATGCAAACTGATGAGCAGACGGAGACTCAAATCTGGGTCTCCTGCTCCCGACCCGAGCGAGTCTGCCCCTCGTGGCCTCTCTCCCTGGGGGCGATCCCAAAGCCAGGGCGACGGCGGCCATCCTGGTCCTCCCGGCTCTGAGGAACCCTGGCCGTACCGTTCGCGCCGCAGTTGGAGGCGGCTCGGCTCCCCGGTGACTGCAGGGCTACCCTAAGGCTTGGAAAAGCCCCAGTGAGCGTCCATCGGGGGAAGAGGAGCTCCGGACTGCCTGGGAGCAGAGAAGTGAAGGGAGTCGCCCGGGGTGGGAGTTCGGGGACTGGGCGGGCAGAGACCTGGCTGGGGTGTGGAGAATGACCTGGGAACTTGGCGCCTGGAAACCACTATTGGGCTCCTGCGGGGGGGGAGAGCGGTGGGCGTCCCAGCCTGCGAGTCCCGCCCCACCCCCGGCCTGGCGCGTACATCGGCCCCGCCCCCTGGAGTCCCGTTCTCCCGGCAGCCGGCGCTGAGCGCAGTAAGCTGAACCCTCCCGCCGGCCGCAGCCACCGGTACAGCGCGGTTGCCGAGCCCGGCGATGCGTTAGGCTACTGGGCCTGGCCGCCGAGGCAGCATGGCCCGGCCCGTGCAACTGACGCCGGGCTCCTTGGCGCTCGTGCTCTGCAGGCTGGAGGCGCAGGAGGCGGCGGGGGGCGCGGAGGAGCCGGGCGGGCGTGCGGTGTTTCGCGCCTTCTGCCGCGCCAACACACGCTGCTTCTGGAACTCGCGGCTGGCGCGCGCCGCCTCGCGGCTGGCCTTTCAGGGCTGGTTGCGGCGCGGGGTGCTGCTGGTGCACGCGCCTCCGGCCAGCCTGCAGGTGCTGCGCGACGCCTGGTGCCGTCGGGCGCTGCGCCCTCCGCGCGGCTTCCGCATCCGGGCGGTGGGTGAGTGTGGGGCTCAGAGGGGAGGGCGCTCCGCGCTAGCTGCGGGACCGAGCCCCAGCCACCGGGTTGCGTGCGCCCGAGGCTCAACGCTGAGGATCGGGAGGTGGCGGTGGAGGCCGAGAGGTTGGGAGGACAGACTGAGTGGCTGGAGGAGGGCCGTTCTCCTAAGACATTCCCTCTTCTGGCACACAGGAGCTTCGGCCTCTAAGATATGCCTGGGCGCTGCCCTGAGCCGACTCCAGTGTGACTCCATTCCTCAACTCTTTCAGCCAGTGGAGTGCACAGGTTCCTGGTCGAAGGAACTTTCTACTTGCAAAAGTGATGCTCTAGGCAGAGAGGTTTTGGGCCCGGGGAGCCAGAGTTGCGGTCAGGAGACAGGGGCCTCAGTCTCGGCTCCATGGGGGTGCTTAGGAAGGGTGCACCAGGGGCTGGCCAGATTTTACCGATTGTGAGCTGGCTTTTTAAAATAATTAATTAATTTTTGGCTGCGTTGGGTCTTCAGCCTGCGTGCAGGCTTTCTCTAGTTGTGGCGAGTGGGGGCCACGCTTCGTTGCGGTGCCCGGGTTTCCCATTGCGGTGGCTTCTCTTGTTGCAGAGCACAGGCTCTAGGCTCGCAGGGTTCAGTAGTTGTGGCTCACGGGCTTAGTTCCTCAGCAGCAGGTGGGATCTTCCCAGACCAGCCCGAACCCATGTCCCCTGCATTGGCAGGCAGATTCTCAACCACTGCACCACCAGGGAAGTCCATTTGTTTGTTTGTTTCAAATGACAGACTGGGAGCGGACTACAGGCTGTGGTTTTCATGCCCTGCTGTACTGGATGCTGTGGTGGTCTTGGATCAGGGCCTAGCGGAAGGGGTTGGGGTTGTTAACTGCTAGGGAAAAAGAAATAACAAATGGCGCTGTGGACACATCCCATCCCATTACCTAGATAGAGAGAGTTCCTCCTTTCCAGTCTTTTCAGAGAGCCCGTTTGTTAGGAGACAGCAGCTTTTTGCTTGGATAAAATAGCTTCTCATTTGAGAACTTAAACCACTGCACCGCCCAGTGGTCTCTGTTACCTACTGAACTCAGGTGGGTGTCAGCTCCTTGTCACAGGCTGGTTCTGTCTGCATTTAGTGGGGTTGTGAGGACCATTTGATGGTGTGCTGTTGACAAGTCACCAGTTGTTCCAGCCCAAAATTTTGACTCCTACCAAGCAACCCCTCTCTGTCTCAGCCCATAAATCATCCTAGGAGAGGGGGGAGGAGAAGAAGCAGCAAATAAAAAACATTTGTTTTAGTCCCCAGGTGTAAAGCAGCAGGGTAGCATGAGGCACTTGATGTTGTGTATCATCTAGTCAGAGATGACGTCTCCACATCCCAGGCCAGTGAGGTTACACCTTGCCCTCTCACCTCCATGCATCCAGTTCTGTGTGGTACCTCTACCCCTGACCCCCACCTTTCTTCCCTTAAGCACAAAAAAGAGCTCAGTTGCAAAGCCACATACACACATTTCACTTCCTTTTATTTGCAGGAGTGAGTGAAGAAAATAGGTTTCTGGCTGACAGCGGTGAGCCAAGTAGCCAAGCCAAAATTCTTAAAGGGGAAGGGGTCTTTCAGACAGACTGGATGAAAAACTCTTTTCACTTCTGTGGCCTCGGGTTTTTCTGGTTTGAATTAGTGGTTGCATTCTCTGGTTCCCCCACCCCCTTTCAAAGGGTGAGCATAGAGTACATTGCAGAGAGGGAGTGGGTGGGGTTGGGGTCTGGACCTGAGGGTGAAATAGAGAGGGCCTGTGCTAAGCCAGAGGCAGCCGTGATGCCGCCACCTGGGGTTCAGCCAGCAGTGGTGAATGCTGGTTCCTGGGTTGGCCCTGTGTTCTGCCATCTGAAAGATGCAGTGGACAAAGTGAATGTATTATCGAGTACTCTGATTCTCCACCCACTAGGTAGTGCTGCCTCATTGCACAATTCAGGATGTGACGGGCACTAGTCTGTGGAGTGTACAGTACAGTGGTCTGTACACTGGGTCATCTCCCCTGATGTGGGGCTCTTGGCAGGAATGATTTTGAGGTTTTTAACAGAGTCGTGATAAGAATTTGGACATTTAGCTGTAATTTGTACAAAACCAGCTCTTAGGACATTTTGAGGAGCAAAACGGGGAAAGATCTTATTTGATGCTAGTCGGTGGATGCACATGGGGAGGGAGGTTTGTTTTGAATAGAGTTGCTAATTACTACTCTCACTTGGGGGTCCTTGGGTCAGATCAAAGGAGAGGAGGCATCAAGGCAGCTCTTGGGCCATCTTAAGAGTCCCAGAAGGTGGCAGGAGGAGCTGACTTCTCCCAAAGAAACTGGAAGTTTCAGTCTGCTTGCTTTCCCAAATCTGGCATCATTGGCTTCCAGAGGCTAAAATGGGCTTCCAGGAAGGCAAGGAAGAGCAGCTGAGAACTATTGCAGGTTCTCATTCCACTCTTGCTGTTACTTTGTGGGAAAGAGCAAAATTCTAGAAAAAGACAAAAGAATCAATTTGGTCAGACCAGTTTGGTCTGTTTGCTATAGATTTTGTTGTTGTTTTGTTTTTTAAGGCTCACATACTCCTACATAAGAGCATTTGGGCATAGGGAGTGTTGCTTATCAGCTCAGAGAAAATGCAGGGAGGGGAGGTGGGGTGGTCATCAGCTTTATAAACCCACTGTGCTCCACGGGTCCTTTTCCTGGGCTTCTGGACCTGGGGCTCATGGAGGCCTCATAAGATATGAGGAAGGAGCGCTGTGGCCAAGCAGACAGGAGCATCCGGAGCCCCAGGGACAGACCTGAATTTAAGGTCTGCAGGACTTCATGTTTTCTCCATGTTTTGTGTCTCTTCTTTCCCTCTTCACTTTCTCTACCTCAGCTTTACTCTGATGAGAAAAATAGTTTCCAGGCTGACAGCATTTCCCTAAAAAGGGGACAAAGGATCTTTAGCAGGATAACCAGGAGCTAACTCTTCTTTTGTGCTCTAGTCCTCAAGTGTTTTCTGTTTCTCTTTTTTTTTTTTAATTAGCAAATGATCTTAACAAATGAAAGGGTTGAGCTCTGGAAGCTGGAGGGAGTCCTCTGCTTCCCAGGCTGAGCCACTGCAGGTGGTACGGGTGGGGGACACCTGTGTTTGTTTGGGTGAATCAGTTCTTGCTAGAGGACCATACCCACTGGGGAGTTGAAAGGTTAATGATGGCCTCCTGGGGTAAGGGAGGGATGGCTACTTGGCCAAAGTAGTTTGTTCCTCGAAATTTATAGCTGAGGTATCCCCACTCTTTTAGATGAAAGGCTCAATGTGGCCTTTCATCCTTTTTCATTGAAATAAGATAAAAATGCCCGTGGGGAGTTCCCTGATGGCCTAGTGGTTAGGATTCTGGGCTTTCACTGCCGTGGCCTGGGTTCAGTCCCGGGTCGAGGAACGGAGATCCTGCAAGCCGTATAGCGGGGCCAAAAAAAAACAGGAAAAAGCCTGTGGCTTCTTCAAAATACTTGCTTCATTAATGTATTCATATGCTAGGTACTGTTCTAGTTTTTTTTCTATGTTTTAATGTATCTTTCAATTAGAGTTGCACGTGTTCTCGGAGAAAACGGAGTCGGCCTGTTTATTTCATATTCAGTTCAAGAGGGGATAGTTGAGGGGCTTCCCTGGCCGTCCAGTCGTTAAGAGTCCGTGCTCTCACTGCATGGGGCACGGGTTTGATCCCTGGTCAGGGAACTAAGATCCCACATGCCACATGGTGCTGCAAAAAAAACCCCAAAAAACAAGTGCCCAGGAAGAGTAGAGGCCAATCACTCTTTTATACTAGGCATAAATTTCAGAATCTATTTTGGGATCTTGTTTGGGAGAAGAACAGCTCAAGGGTACCTGGTGCCTGATGGTACAAGAGTTGGGCAAAGGACTTATCCTTATCTGATTTGGGGAGTGTCCAAGGGGAGTGTGTAGAGATGCTGAGAAGAGGGGACGGTCCAATTCCTATTCTTGTTTCTGAAGTCCTATCATGAATTGGCAGTGGGCATTCTGTTGGATTTAGTAGCTAATGGAATTTTTAAAGTGAAATTTGCATTTATTGAAATGCACAAATCATAAGTGTAGCATTTTATGCATTTTTCAAGTAATATACATGAGTGTAACCCAAGTTTCCAGCAGGATTTAGCACATTACCATTACCCTAGAAAGTTCCCTCTTGCCCCTTCCCAGTCAGCTCTTCCCCCACCCTCAGAAGTAACCACTATTCTGATTTTTTAAACCGTAAATTAATTTTGCTTGTTCAAGAGCTTCAAGTAAATGGAATCATATACTATGTACTCTTTTGTGTGAGAATTCTTTCACTCAGCGTCCTGTTTCTGAGATTCATCTCTGTTGCATTACTAATTTGTTCCTTTTTATTGCTGAGTAGAATCCCATTTTATTAATATACCACCGTTTATTCATTTACCCCTAGATGAACTCCTGGGATGTTTCCAGTATGGCTCTTATGAAAAAACTTTTATGAATGTTTGTGTACACATTTTTTAAGCTTTTATTTCTTTTGGGTCCTTACTTAGGAGAGGAATTGCTGACTCATTGAGTAGGTTATGTTTAGTTTTAGGACACCTTTTTCCAAAGTGGTTGTACCATTTTACACTCCTACCCATGAAATGAGACCTTTTGGTTGCTCCACATCTTTGTCAACACTTGATGTTGTCAGTCTTTCTAATTTTGGCTATTCCGGGGGTATATAGTGGTATCTTGTAGTTTTAATTTGCATGTCCCAAAGATTTTCTTCTGTGTTTTCTTCTAGAAGTTTTATAGTTTTATGGTTCTGTATTTACATCTATGATCCATTCGAGTTATTTGTGTGAATGGTATGAATTGTAGTTTGAAGGTTTTGGGTTTTTTTTTTTTGTCATATGGGTGTCCAATTGTTCATGACAATTTGTTGAAAAGACTAGCCTTTCTCATTGAATTCCCTTTGTAATTTTGTTGAAAATCAGTTTACTATATATGTGAGGGTCTATTTCCATTCATCTTGAGTCTATCCTTTCACCCAATACCGTACTTACTGTAGTTTTTAGTAAGACTTGAAATCAGATATTGTGAGTCCTCCAACTTTGTTCTTCCTCCAAATTGTTTTGGCTACTCTAGGTTCTTTTTTTTTCCACATAAATTTTGGAATCAGCTTGTCAATTTCTAAAAAAAAAAACAGCTGAGATTTTAATTGGGATTGTATTGAAACAATAGATCAATTTGAAGTTAGATGAGAAATTCATCCTGGTTTTCCCCAAACTGCCCTGGTTTTAGAAATGATATTCTTGCATCTTGAGAACCCCCTCCATCCCAGGCAGACTGGGATGATTGTTCACCCTTATTTAGGGAGAATTGACATCTTAACAATTCATGAACATGGAATAACTCTGCTTGAGTGTTCTTAATTTCTCTTGGCAATGGTTTGTACTTTAAGTGTACAGGTCTTGAATATATTTTTAAATTTATGTTCCTAAGAATGTTTTTGGATGCTATTATATATAGAATTACTTTAAAATAAACTTTTTATTTTGGAATTATTCTATTCTATGCCACAAGGCATGTGAGATCTTAGTTTCCTGACCAGGGATCCAACCTGTGCCCCCTGCATTGGGAGCACAGAGTCTTAACCACTGGACTGCAAGGGAAGTCCCTGGAGTAATTTTATATTTACAGAAAAATTGCAAACATAGTACAGAGTTTTATATTCATCACCCAGTTTCCCATAATGTTTTTTACCTTACCTTTTAATTCACGTATAAAATTAACCATTTTAAGGTATACAATTCATTGGGTTTTAGTATATTCAGAATGTTGTGCAATCATCCCCATTATCTAATTCCAGAACGTTTTCATTACCCCCAAAAGAAACACTGTACCCACTAGCAATTTCTCCCCATTCACCCCTCGCCTGAGCCCCTGCCAGCCACGAATCTACCTTCTGTCTTTTTTTTTTTTTTTTTTTTTTTTGTGGAAAGCGGGCCTCCCACCGCTGTGGCCTCCCCCACTGCGGAGCACAGGCTCCAGACGCGCAGGCTCAGCGGCCATGGCTCACGGGCCCAGCAGCTCCACGGCATGTGGGATCCTCCCGGACCGGGGCACGAACCCATGTCCCCTGCATCGGCAGATGGACTCCCAACCACTGCGCCACCAGCGAAGCCCTACCTTCTGTCTTTATGAGTTTGCCTATTCTGGACATTTCATGTAAATGGAATCACACGTAAATGTGGTCTTTTGTATCTGGTATATTTCACTTAGCATAATGTTTTCAAGGTTCATTTGTGTTGTATCGTATGTACTTCATTCATTTTTATGGCTGAATAATATTAATTGTATGAATATAGCATGTTTTGCTTATCTGTTCATCCGTGGATGGCTATTTGGGTTGGTTTCACTTTTTGGCCACTATAAATAATGCTGCTATGAACATATGCTGCAAGTCTGTGTGTGGACATATATTTTTATTCTTGGGTAGATCCCATTTGGTTATTTTTTAATAATTTGTTTCTCTGATGAGATTTCCAATTTGTTCATTACAAGTATGTTTTCTTTTTAAAATCTTTCAGCATAGTTATACCAGCTTCTATAAAAATCCTTGTCATTCTAATATCTCAGTCATCTCAGGGTCAGTCTCATTGGCTGCCTTTTCTTTTGAATGGTTTGCATTTTCCTGTTTCTGTGTTGTTTAGTGCTGTGGATTGTATCTCTGACATTATGGGTGATATGTTTTACAGACTCTGGATTGTTATGTTCCTCTGTAGAGTTTGATTTTTCTGTTTATCAGGCACTTAATGTGGCTGGGCTCAAATCTCTGAACTCTGTTTCCCCTGTAGTAAATGGCAGCTAAAATCTCTTAAAGTAGGCTGGTTATGCCCTCTGCATGCATAGTTCATAGTTCAGCCATAGAGTCAGACTGAGTTTATACGCAGACTTTGCGGTTCCATCTCCTTGGCTCGGTCCTTTCCAGCATCACTTTCTGGCTGTTGTAGCTGCTCCAAAGTGGCCTTAGATTCTTTAAGCCGGTAAGACTGGTTTTTGGGTTTCTACCAAAGTTTTAGCCTCCTGGCCTGGCTCCTGATGGAGCCTGCCTTTAGGCGAAGAGCTATAAAAAGAAATGGAAAACTTATCCATTGCCATTTCCTTCCAAGAGGACCACCCCTCCGGTTTATGCCTGATTTTGTTTGCTTTTCAGTACCTTCAGGGAAAAGCTTTTCTATTTTGTCCAAAGGTTATGGTTATTTTCAAGAGGGTTAGTCTAGTAGCATCTTGTCCACCGTTATTAGAAACAAAACCTCATTAATGAATGTTTTTAGGTCCTGTCTTTTCCTCTTTTAAAATGTCATGACCCTGGGACTTCCCTGGTGGTGCAGTGGTTAAGAATCTGCCAGCCAGTGCAGGGGACACGGGTTCAATCCCTGGTCCGGGAAGATCCCACATGCTGTGGAGCAACTAAGCCCATGCGCCATCACTACTGAGCCTGCGCTCTAGAGCCCGCGAGCCACAACTGCTGAGCCCATGTGCCACAACTACTGAAGCCCGCACGCCTAGAGCCTGTGCTCCGCAACAAAAGAAGCCACCGCAGTGAGAAGCCCGTGCACCATAACTAAGAGTAGCCCCTGCTCGCCACAACTAAAGAAAGCCTGTGCACAGCAGTGAAGACCCAATGCGGCCAAAAATAAATAATAAAAAGTTAAAAAAAAAATGTCATGACCATAAAGAAACTAATGGTGATGACAAGATCGTTTAGCCAGTCACTAAAACAAATGCCTCTGTTCCATCTCTTCCTTCTCCCAGACAGACCTTGGTATTTTTCCAAGTCTTTTCTAGCTTGATTATCCCTTTTCTCCGGTTTGGTGGTAAGTGGAATAACTCTGCCCATTTTGCAGACAAGAAATGGAGTCAAAGCTGTAATGTGGGTGGTGTTGCTTGGGTTTCTTGTCTTCCTCTCTGTTCACCACCAGTTCTCCCAGGGTTCCTGTGGAAGCTCTGGTATTTTTCACCAGCCAGAGCTCCAGCACTCACTCTCTCCCTGAGGCTATCAGATTCCCACCAGGACTTTGGTCTACT
This sequence comes from Phocoena phocoena, assembly GCF_963924675.1. Taxonomy (NCBI): domain Eukaryota; kingdom Metazoa; phylum Chordata; class Mammalia; order Artiodactyla; family Phocoenidae; genus Phocoena; species Phocoena phocoena. Next base: position 63,377,721 of record NC_089234.1, on the reverse strand, counting down.
CCACGGTCTGGGAAATGGCAGAAACAGCTGCTCTGACCATGCCCCTGCTCTCACCTCCCTCCTCTTACCCAGGATCTTTCCAGCCCGGTTTTTCTGGCTTTGTTCTGCCAGATGTTGCCTTTTACCTTATTCTGCACAGGGGCAGCTGAAGGATTCAGTCTAAAAGAGCCAAAGGGCTCACAACAGGGTGTCTTGTAGGCATATTCTTGTTATCAAGCTGGATGATCTGTATGTAGCATCTGGGTAGTTAGTGTCCTTGGCTTCATGTTTTGATTTGGCAGCTGGTGCACGAGAGACGACACCTCTAGTTGCTGCCATGTAGCGTTGAGGTCCAGCGGGATGAAAAGTGCCATCAACCTGAAAATCAGCTTGGAGTCCTCTTCCCTCTCCCTCATCCCCAGCCAGTAGGTCACCAAGTTCTACGAGGCTGAACTCTTCAGTTTCTCTCAAACTTACCCCTCTCTCTCCATTTCCACTGCTAGGCCTTTGTCCAACCAAGATCTCACCATTTCCTACCTGAATTATGGCTCCAGCTTCCTCCCTTTTTGTGGTGCCACCTCCTGTCTTGCCCTGTATACTCCGGTTCATTCACCATCCTACAGGGAGACAGACTCACAGCATCTAAAATGCAGATCTGATTCTGCTCTTCATCTGCTGGAATCCCTTCTGCTTCTCCCCTTATCTTTTCAGGAAAAGTCCAGAGCCTTTAACATGCACTGCAGGGCTTTCTAATCCAGGTCCAGCTTGAGCTTCCCCTTTATCCCCACCTTCTGAGACGTGCCTGTCTTCCTATATCAGTTAGGGATCAATCAGAGAAACAGAACCAGTGTGAGATATGTATTAAGAGATTTATTACAAGGAATTGGCTTTGCATGATTGTGAGGTCTGGCAAGGCAAGTCCCAAATCTGTAGGTCTGGCCATCAGGAGGGGCAGGCTGGAACTCACAGGTACAAGCCAAGGCCGCTGGGCATATGTGGAGTTTCTTCTTTCGGGGAGCCTCAGTTCTGCTCTTAAGCCCTTTCAACTGATGGAAGCCTAGATTATGTAGAATAATCTCTCTTATTTAGGTTAATTGATTATAACCTTTAATCACATCTATAAAGTAGCTTCACAGCAAAGCCTGGGTTAGCATTTGATTGAATAACGGGAGCTGTAGCTTAGCCAGGCTGACATATAAGACTGACCATCACACTTCCCTTCAGCCAGACCTGGGTGCTGTGTTCTGAACAAACTGGGCTCTCACATAGGCTGTCTTTGCATGCTGTTCCCTCTACTGGGTGCCTGAGATGGGTGCTCTTCGGTTTCTCCCATGTCTGCCATGAGTAGAGTCTCCAGCACTGGGTATATTTACATGTCTGTTGCTCTCCAAGGAAAAGCAAACTATTGAGTCATTCTTGAGTTTCAGACACTTCCGTTCTTACCTCTGCTGCTGGCTGAGGGATGAATGCCCAGAAAGTTTGATGGTCAGCTCCAGACAGTTTGTTTTAAAACACGGTCATCTTCCTTCTTTCATTGTACCATGCACTGAGCCTCTTAAATACCCCTGTGGATCTCACATGGATCACTACTGAAGAACACCAGCACAGAATCATCTTCAACTGCAGACAGCAAAACTGAGACTTGAAGAGTCACTGCAAGCTGTAGTTTAAAGTTTCCTGATCACGCAAAGCCACTTTGGTTAGTAGAGAAAACTCAGGTTCAAATTCCTGCCCTGCCACTTACTAGCTCTGGGACCTTGAGCTAAATACTTACCCCTCTCTGCTCTATTGTCTTCATAGGTACAAATCAGGATCTAATAGCTGCTTTGCAGGTTATTTTGAAGATAAGGTACCTGAGGCATTCAGCCTGCGCCTTGTCCAGAGTCAAAGTCAGGAAGGCAACAAATACATGGGAATCTTTAGCACGGAGGGAGAAGAAAATGTGTCTCTGGGTTCTCATTCTCTCGATAGCCTATCTCCGCTGGGACCTGTGCTGTTTATTGCTGGTCTGGTACATGTTTATGTTCAAGATCTCTGTCCTTTTGTCGTGTGCTTCCTGTCCTATGTAAGACCCTTGGTGCCAGTCAGGTCCACAGCCCTTTGAGCCTTACCTCAGATCCAAAGGGTGCCTAGTGCTGTAGAGAGAGCCCTGAACTGGGATTCCGATGCCTGAGTTTGGAACTAACCCTGCTGCTAAGTTTCAGGGAGGCTTCAGGTCAGTCACCTCATTTTTCAGGGCCACTGGGTCTTCAGCTGTGAACAGTCCACTGCTCATTTTGGCTTTGTTGACTGGCTCAGGTTTCCCAACCTCTGGCTGGGCACTAACGTCACCTGTGTCAGGAGACCCAGGGAAGAACAGGCAAAACCTCACATTGAAGTTGCTTAAGATAGTTTCCACAATCAGGGAAGTTGCACCTTCCCCTTATCCCTTCCCAGACATCTTGATTCTTTAATAGCATCCCGCTTTGCGAAGCATCTGAAGTCGCGAGGCTGTTGGAGCGCTCCATGCTGGGCCTCCGTGCTCGCACAGTCATTTGTTAGGTATGCGTTGAGCCTTTACTGTGTGCCTGGCCCTGTGCACACACGATTCAGAGGGACAAAAGGCTCATGCCCTGACCTCAAGGAGCTCATAGACTAGGAGTCAGATGGACAAGTAAGTGATACAGAATCATATGGAGCGATAGAAGGACAGCTGACCAAGAGTCCCATGCATGTGTGCACGCGTGCATATGTGTCCAGGAGAAGGTGATGCCTGAACTAAGATGGAAAGAATAAGTAGATGTTAGCTTGATGAGAAGCACATTTTTTTTTTTTTTTGCGGTACGCGGGCCTCTCACTGTTGTGGCCTCTCCCCTTGCGGAGCACAGGCTCCGGACATGCAGGCTCAGCGGCCATGGCTCACGGGCCCAGCTGCTCTGCGGCATGTGGGATCTTCCCGGACCGGGGCACGAACCCGTGTCCCCTGCATCGGCAGGCGTACTCTCAACCACTGCGCCACCAGGGAAGCCCAAGAAGCACATTCTAAGAAGAGGTGGGGAGAGGGCATGTGTCCCTGGGCATGGCGCACATGAGGAACCACAAGCAGCCGAGCACAGCCAGAGCATGGAATGGGAGGTAGGCAGTGGCATGAAGGGCCTGGAGAGGGGCTGGCCTGTGACAGGCCTTGACTGCTATACTGAGGAATAGGAATGTGGATTTAAGCCTGAGGCCGCTGAAGAGTATCAAGCAGTAGAGTACATGTATGTGTGTGTGTGATTACTTTCATAATCCTATTTAATATGATACAACGTAGATGTTTCCCAGCCTTATGTGTGTATCATCTTCCGTAGAGATTGTTGCCTGCACTGGCGGTGCCTTTGACGGGGTTACATAACCCCTGTGGTCCACTGCAGTTTATGCTGTTGGTGCTCATTAAGTGGTTACTCTGTCATCTGAGTAAGGCCATAGAAAGAGCCCAAAGGCCATGCAGGACACCCAAGATCTAACCCTCTGTCACTAACCTGATGAATAACCAGCTTCTCATCCAGTCCTCTTGGGGCCTCAGTTGCCTTGTCTGTTGGCAAGCCTTCTACCTGCCCTTCTACTTCACAGCATTGGCATCAGGCTCAAATGAGATACTATCGTGAAAACACTTTGTAAAGTACAAAGTACAAGCACCAAGCTATGTTTCCATTTATTTCTTATCTTTCATCAATGTTTTCAGTGTACAAGTCTCTCACATCCTTAGTTAAATTTTTTCCTAAGGATTTTATTCTTTTGATACTATTGCAAATGGAATTATTTTCTTACTATAATAATATAAAATTATTATTTTCTTTCTTCTCAGATAGTTCCTTGTTAGTAAATAGAAAGGCAACTAATTTTTGTATGTCGATTTTATATCCTGCACTTCGTTGATTCATTTTAACAGTTTTCATTTCATTTTAACAGTTTTTTTGTGGGATTTTTAGAGTTTCCTTCATATTTGATCATGTCATCTGCAAATAGATAATTTTACTTCTTCCTTTCCAATTTGGCTGACTTTTATTTCTTTTTCTTGCCTAATTGCTCTGGCAAGGAGTTCCAGGACTATGTTGAATAGAAGTGGTGAGAGTGGGCATCCTTGTCTTGTTTCTGATCTTAGAGGAAAAGCTTTCGGTTTTTTCCTATTGATTATGATATGAGCTGTGGGCTTCTCTTATATGGCCTTTATTATGTTAACTAAGACTAAGATAATGTTCATGGAATGGAGGACTTAATATTTTTTAAATGTCCATGCCACCCAAAGTGATCTACAGATTCAGTGTGTTCCCTATCAAGGTCTCAATGACAACCCTGAATAGCCAAGACAATCTTGAGAAAGAAGAACAAACTGGAGGTATCATGCTCCCCAATTTCAAACTATATTACAAAGTTACAGTAATCAAAATGGTATAGTACTGGCACAAAAACAGACACATAGATCAATGGAGCAGAATAGAGAGCCCAGGAATATGCTTATATGATCAATTAATCTGTGACAGAGGAGGCAAGAATATACAATGGGGAAAAGACAGTCTCTTCAATAAATGATGTTGAGAAAACTGGACAGCTACAGGCATGAGAATCAAACTAGACTACTTTCTCACACCATTTACAAAAATAAACTTGAGGGATTTCCCTGGTGGTCCAGTGGTTAAGACTCTGTGCTTTCACTGCAGGCGGCATGGGTTTGATCCCTGGTCTAGGAGCTAAGCTCCCACATGACGTGTGGTACAGCTAAAAAAAAGAAAGAAAGAAAGAAAGAAAAAGAAATGACAAAAATAAACTCAAAATGGGTTAAAGACTTAAATGTAAGACCTGAAACCATAAAACTCCTAGAAGAAAACATAGGCAGTACACTCTGATATCAGTCAAAGAGCATTATTTTTTTGAATATGTCTCCTTAGGCAAGGGAAACAAACTACATCAAACTACTAAGCTTTTACACAGCAAAGGAAACTATCAACAAAATAAAGAGGCAGCCTACTGAATGGGAGAATATACTTGCAAATGATATATCTGATGAAGGGTAATATCCAAAATATACAAAGAACTCATACAACTCAACATCAAAAAAAACCAACTCAATTAAAAAATGGACAAAGGACCTTAATAGACATTTTTCCAAAGACATACAGATGGCCAACAGACATATTCAAAGATGTTCAACATCACTAATCATCAAGGAAATGCAACCAAAACCACAGTGAGATATCACCTCACACCTGTCAGAATGGCTATTATCAAAAAGACAACAATGGGAATTCCCTGGTGGTCTGGTGGTTGGGACTCAGTGCTTTCACTGCTGGGGCCCGGGTTCGATCTCTGTCTGGTTGGGGAACTAAGATCCCACATGCCACGCGGTGTGGCCAAATTAAAAAAAGACAACAAAAAACAAGTGCTGAGGAGGATATGAAGAAAAGGGAACCTGGGCACTGTTGGTGAGAACATAAATTGATACAGCTACTATGAAAAACAATAGGGAGGTTCCTCAAAAAATTAAAAGTAGAACAACCGTACCCTCCAGCAATTCCACTTCTGGGTATTTATTCGAAGAAAACAAAGCACTAATTAAAAAAACACTAATGTTCATTGCAGCAGCATTTACAATAGCCAAGATATGGAAGCAAACCAAGTGTCCATCAATAAATGAATAAATGAATGAATAAAGAAGATTTTGTGTGTGTGTGTGTGTGTGTATACCCACACACACATATACACAATGGAATTTTACTCAGCCATAAAAAAGAATGAAATCTTGCCATTTGTGACAATATGGGTGGACCTAGGAGATATTATGCTAAGTGAAATAAGTCAGACAGAGAAAGACAAATACCGTATGATTTCACTTACATGTGGAATCTAAAAAACAAAAAAATTGGGAATTCCCTGGCGGTCCAGTGGTTAGTACTCTGTGCTTTCACTGCCGAGGGCACGAGTTCAATCCCTGGTCGGGGAACTAACATCCCACAAACTGTGCTGCATGGCAAAACAAAACAAAACAAAACAAAAAATTAACAAGTGTCACAAAATAGAAGTAGACTCATAGATACAGAAAACAAACAGATTGTTGCTAGAGGGCAGGGGGTTTGGGGGAATGAATGAAATAAGTGAGGGAGATTGAGGTACAAATTTCCAGTTACAAAATAAATGAGTCACAGGGATGAAATGTACAGCATAAGGAACATAGTCAATAATATTGTAATAACTTTTTTTTCTTAAAGGGAACTTTATTATTTATTTATTTATGGCTGCGTTGGGTCTTCGTTGCTACACGGGCTTTCTTTAGCTGCAGCGAGCGGGGGCTACTCTTCATTGCAGTGAGTGGGATTCTAATTGCTGTGGATTCTCTTGTTGCGGAGCACGGGCTCTAGGCACACGGGCTTCAGTAGTTATGGCACGAGGGCTCAGTAGTTGTGGCTCGTGGGCTCTAGAGCACAGGCACAGTAGTTGTGGCACATGGGCTTAGTTGCTCTGTGGCATGTGGGATCTTCCTGGACGAGGGCTCGAACCCGTGTCCCCTGCATTGGCAGGCGGATTCTTAACCACTGTGCCAATAGGGAAGCCCTAATATTGTAATAACTTTGGTGACAGATGGTAACTAGACTTTGGTGCTGATCATTCTGTAATGTACAGAAATATTGAATCACTATGGTGTGCACCTGGAACTAACACAGTGTTGTAGGTCAATTATACTTCAATAAAAATATAAATAAATTGGGATTTCCCTGGGGCTTCTACGGCAGGGGGTGCAGATTTGATCCCTGGTTGGGGAACTAAGATCCCACATGCCACGTGGCACGGCCAAAAAATTAAAAAAAATTTTTTTTAATAAATAAAATCTAAAAACTTAAAAGAATCTCAACAGCATTTTTTTTGTTGTTGGTTTTTTTTTGTGGTACGCGGGCCTCTCACTGTTGTGGCCTCTCCCGTTTCGGAGCACAGGTTCCGGACGCGCAGGCTCAGCAGCCATGGCTCACAGGGTCCAGCCACTCTGCGGCATGTGGGATCTTCCCAGACCGGGGCACGAACCCGTGTCCCCTGCATCGGCAGGCGGACTCGCAACCACTGTGCCACCAGGGAAGCCTGAGTTTACCTTTCTTGAGTTCACGGGTTTCCTGGATCAGAGGGCATTCAGTGGCCCCCTGGAGGTTCAGCTAAATTATGCTAGTCAGACTTTAAGCTTTTACAATGCAGAGAACTCTTTAGATCAGCTAAGTTTTTACAGATGAGGAAACAGAAACTGCTTGCCCAAGATCATTTGCAATATTAAGCTTGTTACATGATAACTGACTTCAAAAATTTATCTGTTGGGGAAAAAATGTGCAAAATGATCCCCTTCTTGTTGATATAAGGTACCTACCTTTCTAAGGCTCTGCACCATTTCTTTAACAGTTAATTAAGGATAGGAATTCCCTTGTGAGATTCTTTAAAAATCACAACAGCTCTTGTCCCCCCCCAAGTCTAAGACCATCAGTTTTAACTATTCATTTGATGGAAGGGTCTAGCTATACAGAATTTTCCATGGCTGATTAGTCTTGCATAAGTGCAGTTACTTATAAATTATATTTATTTATTTAAAATTATTTATTTATTGGCTGTGTTGGGTCTTTGTTGCTGTGTGAGGGCTTTCTCTAGTTGTGGAAAGTTGGGGCTACTCTTAGTTGTGGTGCACAGGCTTCTCATTGCAGTGGCTTCTCTTGTTGCGGAGCACGAGCTCTAGGTACTTGGGCTTAAGTAGTTGCAGCACACGGGCTCAGTAGTTGTGGCTCGCGGGCTCTAGAGCGCAGGCTCAGTAGTTGTGGCGCACGGGCTTAGTTGCTCTGCGGCATGTGGGATCTTCCAGGTACAGGGCTCGAACCCGTGTCCCCTGCATTGGCAGGCAGATTCTTAACCATTGCACCACCCGGGAAGCCCTATAAATTATATTTAAAAAATGAAATATTTGCCTTCTTTTCTGGGGATTTAGTGAGGTATAATTTACATACAGAAAAATGAATGTTTTTAGGTATACAGGTCTGAGTTTTGACAAATATAAACAGTTTGTAATCGCCACCACAATTAAGATATAGAATATTTCCATCACCACCCAGATTCCCCAATGACCCTTTGGAATCAATCCCATCTTTCTACCCCTGACCGTTGGCAACTGCTGATCTGATTTCTGTCTCTATAGTTTTGCCTTTTCTGGAATGTTACAAATGAATCATACAGTGTGTAGCCTTTGTGTCTGGCTTCTTGCACTTTGGATAATGCTTTTGAGATTCATCAGTGTGTGTATCGTTAATTCGTCCCTTTTTGTTGCTGAGTAGTATTCCATCACATAGATGTTCCACATGTTCATCCATTCACCTAGGTGATGGACATTTAGGTTTGCTTACAGATTTTAGTGATTATGAATAAAGCTGCAATAAACATTTGCTAACAGGTCTTGGTGTGGCTGTATGTTTTCATTTTTCTTGGGTAAGTACCTAGGCATGGGATTAGAGGGCTATTTTCCTAAGTGACTGTACCATTTTTTATTCTCAACAGCAACATATGAGTATTCCGTTTCAGCTTTGATATTGTATTTGATTTGGTTTGATTATTTTTGGCTATTCTAATAGGTGGATAGTGGTATTTCACTGTGTTTTTACTTTGTATTTCCCTAATGTATCTTTTCATGTGCTTATTTGCCATTTGTATCTTCGATGAAGTGTGTGTTAAAATCTTTTGCCCACTTAACAAAAAAAAGTTTGTTTTTTTCCCTTATTGAATTGTAGGAGTTCTTCATACATTTTGGATATGCCTTTTATCAGATATGTGTTTCGCAAATGTTTTCTCCCAGTCTGTGGCTTGTCTTATTATTATTTCTTTTTACCAGAGTCTTGGGAAGAACAGAAATTTTTAATAAAATCCTATTTATCAATTTTTAAAAATTGTGTTTGTTGTGACCTAAGAAATCTTCACCTAACTGAAATCACAAATATTTTTGTCCTATGTTTTCTTTTAGAAATTTTATACTTTTAGGTTTATATTTAGATCTATGGTTGCATATCATGTAAATTTTTGTTTACAGTGTGAGTTATGGGTCAAGGCTTATCTTTTTTTTTGCATATGTGTGTCCAGTTTTTCAAGAATCATTTATTGAAAAGGCTGTCCTTTCTCCATTGAATAACCTTGGCCCTTTGTCACATATCAGTTGACCACGTGTGTTGATCTATTTCTGGACTGTATTCTGTTCTTTTGATCTATAGGCTTATCCTTTCACTAATGCTACACTGTCTTGATTACTGTAGCTATGTAGTAAACTTGAAATCAGGTATTGTCAGACTTCCAACTTTGTTTCTTTTTGTTTTGGCTATTTTAGGTCCTTCCCCTTTTCCATATAAATTTTAGACTCATCTTGTCAATTTCTACAAAAAAAAAAATCCTCCTAGGATTTTTATTAGGATCGTGTTAAATCTATGGATCAATTTGAGGAGAATTCACATCTTAACAATACTGGGTCTTCTGCTGTATGGACACAGTATATCTCTTTATTAAATCTTCTTTGTGCCTGACTGTTACAAATGTCAATTTTGACCTTTGACTTATGGAGTCTTTGAAAGCCTTCTGTGAAACCAAATGGCTTCTAGATACCAAGGAGTAAGCAGTGCAGGTGCATGAGGTTCTGGAAACCCCAGAAGACCCATTTAAATTCTTGAGAGGCACAGAGGCACTGAGGATCAAAAAGGGACAAATCCCTTGGGAAGAATTAGAAAATTCATATCAACTGAGAGGAAAATTTTTTTTTTTTGCGGTACGCGGGCCTCTCACTGTTGTGGCCTCTCCCGTTGCGGGGCACAGGCTCCGGACGCGCAGGCTCAGCGGCCATGGCTCACAGGCCCAGCCACTCCACGGCATGTGGGATCTTCCCGGACCGGGGCATGAACCCGTGTCCCCGGCATCGGCAGGCGGACTCTCAACCACTGCGCCACCAGGGAAGCCCGAGGAAAAATATTTTGAAAGGCAACAAAAGATGACCCCAGTTTAACAGTTAAGAGCATTAGCAGATACATGTTTGTTGTGGTGGCTTGGGTTGTTGGGGAGTTTGTTGTGTCAGGTCTGGGGTGGGTTTGGGGATTGGAGGGTAGACATATTCTCAAGTCTTCTTTTCCTCTGCCTGTATCCTCCCTGGAATTGATCAAGACCTTTCCTTTAGTTGTTTATTAAGGACCATGCTAGGCCAGCTCTGACCTGGGTGCCAGGCAGGGCACAGTGAAGGGTGATGAGTCTCCTTGCCCCAGGAGCATAGGCTGAGCAGCATTTCCTGCACTGGAAAAGATATCTGTCATTTTTCTTTTTTTCTTTTCTTTTTTTTCTTTTTTTGAGATTTTATTTTGTTTTATCTATTCCTTGGTGGCGCAGTGGTTAAGACTTCATGCTCCCAATGCAGGGGGCCCGGGTTCAATCCCTGGTCAGGGAAATAGATCCCACATGCATGCCGCAACTAAGAGTTTGCATGCCACAACTAAGGAGCCCGCGAGCCACAACTAAGGAGCCCATCTGCTGCAACTAAAGACCCAGTGCAACCAAATTAAAAAAAAAAAAAAAGTTTAAAAACAACATTTTTGGCTGTGCAGCATGCAGGATCTGAGTTCCCTGACCAGTGATGAAACCTGCACCCCCTGCCTTTGAAGCGCAGAGTCTTAACCACTGGACCACCAGGGAAGTCCCGTCTGTCATTTTTCTACTCATATCTCCTGCAGGGCAGAGGCAAGGAGCCTGCCCCTAGTCCCTACTAATCGAGCATAACTGAAAGGTGCTAATTCCAGCCAGACTTCAGCCAGGTCAGGCGCAACCCAGCTTTACTGCCCCTTTCACCTAAGACCAAATAAAAGGATCAGACTGAAGAGAACCAGGGAACTCAGGGCATGTCCCCACCTTGTTTTTGGGTGTGTGAGGCCTGTCCCATCTGATTGGGCTGTACACAGAAACAGAAAGCTAATTAGGGTGGAAGCTTAGCAGGATGAGGTAGGTATGTTTGTCCCTAGAATTTGTTTCATGATTGTTTTTTCATCCCTCTTCTCCAGATTTTGATTCCTACTGGAGTACAGGTTGAAAAAAAATTACCAGCAAGCAGAAGTTTTGATGTTTGTTTGTTTGTTTGTTTGTTTTTGCGGTACGCTGACCTCTCACTGCTGTGGCCTCTCCCATTGCGGAGCACAGGCTCCGGACGCACAGGCTCAGCAGCCGTGGCTCACGGGCCTAGCTGCTCCGCGGCATGTGGGATCTTTCCGGACTGGGGCACGAACCCGTGTCCCCTGCATCGGCAGGCAGACTCTCAACCACCACGCCACCAGGGAAGCCCATTTGCTTTATTTTGTATGTTTGTTTTTTTATTTGTCACAGCCTTCGCCAGAATCTGTTTCTCTTAAACTTTCCGTCATCTGACTCTCCACAATGCTAAGAAAAGAGAATAAAGAAATGGTGTGCCCTTTCAGTGGTAATTGTGTGTCACATAAAATGGTCCATCTCTGGAGAGCAATAGCATTTGGTGATGGTGCTTTTCAGAAATCCCAGGGCTGTGTTTTGTCCTTAAAACTGAGCTTAATTGTCTAGCCCTGCGGTTGCCCATAGTTACATTAACTGGTTGAAAGCCCTGGTAATAAAAAGAACTTTTTTTTTTTAGTATTCTGTTATAACTGAATCAAAGCGCTGTAGAGATTAGCGGTTACTTGTGCCTTTATAAAGAAAGTTGAAAACAGCCTTTTTAGAAGGAAGCCTGGTTCTCGAACCCAGGGCACTTCATAGATGGTGCCTTCTGTTTCTGGTCTTACCCTTTCATCCCACACAGTGGATTAGGGCATTATTTTAGGGCACTGTTTTCCAAAGTGTGGCATGTATAGCACTGGTGGTGGTAACAGAATTTGATTTAGACATTTAAACATTAAGCAATTTTTTTAATGAACTAAGGCATACCTTCTACTTAACAAATGGCGCCGATTTTCTACTTAAAGTAGGAACATAAAGTTTCCCCAGTAATTATAGTAATACAGTTGATTTGGAGATAAATATATATGTGGATAGGTCCCAAATCTCAAAGGGGACCCAAATGATTTATCTTTAGGAAACAGTGGACACTAGGGCTTCTAAGACACTTAACTTTTCTTTTTTAAAATTAATTTTTAGCTGTTTTGGGTCTTCGTTGCTGCGCGTGGGCTTTCTCTAGCTGTGGCGAGTGGGGGCCACTCTTCATTGCCTTGTGGTGGCTTCTGTTGTTGCAGAGCATGGGCTCTAGGCGTGCAGGCTTCAGTAGTTGTGGCACACGAGCTCAGTAGTTGCGGCACGCGGGCTTAGTTGCTCCGCGGCATGTGGAATCCTCCCGGACCAGGGATCGACCCTGCGTCCCCTGCATTGGCAGGCGGATTCTTAACCACTGCACCACCAGGGAGGTCCCAACACTAACTTTTCAACTTCACTAAACTGTAGGGAAACCCCTTGTGGGTTTTGTGTTGCAAAAGTTCCCTTGGAGTTCAATTCTGTGCTACACACTCATTTTAAAGTTGACACTTTATCAGTAGCTGAGACTCCATGACATCTTGTTTATTTATACTTAAGACTTTTATGTTGTTTTTCCAGTTACACAGGTTGGAGGCATAGAGAATGAGGGGAAAGCAGGAAGGGTGAGAGGTGTTTTTTTCCTTCTGACACCTACTAATTCTCGGATTCTCTGCAGATGCCAACTGGGTGTTGTGCAATTAGCTCTGGGTAGTTACTGTCAGATTCCACAGGTTTCAGTGTTCAGTCCCACAAGACTGTCCCCACTTCAGATGCCAGTTGAAAGTATTAGGTCCCCAGGTTACCAGCATTTCTGTCCAACTTGGCTACAAAGTCAGGAGTTCCTACCAGCACCCTCCCCAGGTTCAATAATTTGCTAGAACAACTTAGAACTCAGGAAAGTGCTTTACTTACTGTTACCAGTTTATTATAAAGGACACAACTCAGGAACAGCCAAATGGAAGAGTTCCATAGGAGGTATAGGAGAGGGGTTCAGAGCTTCATGCCCTCTAGAGCACCCACCCAGAAGCTCTCTTAACTCTGTGGTGTAGGAGTTTTTATAGAGGTTTCATTACATAGATATGATTTGTTAAACTATTGGCCATTGGTGATCAATGCAGTCTCCAGCTCTTTACCCACCCCCAGAGGTTGGGGAGGGGGGCTGAAAGTTCCAGGCTTCTAATCAGGGCATGGTCTTCCTGTCAGCCAGCCTCCATCCTGAGGCTATCTAGGGGCCTGCCAATTACCTTTATCACTCAGGAAGTTCCACAGGTTTTAGGAGCTCTGTGCCAGGAACTGGGGACAAAGGCCAAATATCTTTCTGTGATATGATAAGGGGGAACAGGTTTCCACCCGAAGTCAGACGCAACTCCATCCTTGCAAAAAGGATGGAAGAGGGAGCCTCAACATTCTAGGACCTTTGACTGCGCCGTTAGTAAACTTAATTATGTGGGTCTTAACTCACTTTCTAATATAATTGTCTTCCAACTGTGGCAGTAAAAAGTCATTAAATTTTAAAATCTTTTGATTAGAGCATTGTTGGTTTTTTAATATCCATCTTTAATAATTTTATCCAGAATGCACACGTGGTATTCTGGGTCAAATACAGATTATTCTTTCATCACTTTAAATATGTTATCACACTGCTTTCTGGCCTATATTGTTTCTGGTAAGAAGTCAACTGTTAATCTATTTGGGGCTCTCTTGTATGTGATGGATTTTTTTTTTCTCGTTGCTTTCATGATTTTGTTTTTGTCTTTGGCTTTCAGTGTTTTCTTTCTGATGTGTCTATGTGTAGAATTATCCTACTTGAAGTTCTTTGAGCTTCTTGGATGTATAGATTATTTCTCGGCAAATTTGGGAAGATTTTACTACTATTCAAATATATTTTTTTTTGCCCCTTTCTTTTTCTCCTGTCCTTCTGGCATTCCTCCTTACACATAGACTGATGCCTTTAAAGGGGTCTTACATTTCTCTGAGGCTCTGTTCATTTTTCTTCATTTTGTTTTCTGTTTTAGGAATGTTTATGTAATCTCTATTGACCTAACCTCAGGTTCACTGATTCTTCTGCCAGTTCAAATCTACTATTGAGCTCCTCTAATGAATTTAAAATTTTGATTATTGCACTTTTAAAATTAATTAATTAATTTTTGGCTGCGTTGGGTCTTTGTTGCTGCGTGTGGGCTTTCTCTAGTTGTAGCGAGCAGGGGCTACTCTTTGTTGCTGTGCGCGGGCTTATTGCGGTGGCTTCTCTTGCTGCGGAGCATGGGCTCTAGGCGCATAGGCTTTGGTAGTTGCGGCACGAGGGCTCAGTAGTTGTGGCTCGCGGGCTCTAGTAGTTGCAGCACGTGGGCTTCAGTAGTTGTGGCTCATGGGCTCAAGAGCGCAGGCTCTGTAGTTGTGGCGCATGAGCTTAGTTCCTCCGCAACATGTGGGATCTTCCCTGACCAGGGCTCGAACTCGTGTCCCCTGCATTGGCAGGTGGATTCTTAACCACTGCACCACCAGGGAAGTCCCAATTATTGTACTTTTAAACTCCAGGATTTTCATTTAGTTTTTAGTTTCTCTTTATCAATCGTCTCTATTCAGCAAGACATTGTCTTCATACTTTATTTCTTTAAGCATGGTTTCCTTTAGTTCTTAGAACATATAATGGCTACTTTGACATCTTTAATTTGATCTCTGGTGGCTTTCATAGGCAGTTTCTGTTTCTACTTTTTCCTTGCATATGGGTCATGGGTTCCTGATTCTTGGCATGTCTTGTGATGTTGAAAATTGGACCTTTTAGGTAATATAGCAACTCAGGATACAGATTCCTCTTTCCCCTGTCCTGGACTTGTGTTTGCTTTTGTGACTTGACTAGGCTATATTAGCGATGTCTATTTCCCCTGCAGCATGAAGACTTTGATATTGCTTCTCAGAGTGCAGCCTTGGTCATGCACATAGTCACCCTGGGATGACAGTGGTTTTAGCAGGGCTCTGTTTGTCTTTTGTCCTGATCTCTTAGTTGTCTGCTTCAGTTGGTATTACACCACTCTTTTTTTTGGCTGTGCCATGTGGCATGTGGGATATTAGTTCCCTAACTAGGGATCAAACCGATACCCCCTGCAGTGCCAGTGTGGAGTCTTTTTTTTTTTTTAACATCATCTATTTATTTATTTATTTATTTATTTATGGCTGCACTGGATCTTCATTGCTGCACATGGGCTTTCTCTAGTTGTGGCGAGCGGGGGCTACTCTTCATTGCGGTGCACGGGCTTTTCATTGTGGTGGCTTCTCTTGCTGCAGAGCATGGGCTCTAGGTGCGTAGGCTTCAGTAGTTGTGGCCCGCAGGTTCAGTATTTGTGGCTCGCGGGCTCTAGAGCACAGGCTCAGTAGCTGTGGTGCATGGGCTTAGTTGTTCCGAGGCATGTGGGATCTTCCCGGCCCAGGGCTCGAACCCGTGTCCCCTGCATTGGCAGGTGGATTCTTAACCACTGCGCCACCAGGGAAGCCTTAGCTCATTATTATTGTTTTTTTTTATGTGTTTTTTTTTTAAATTTATCTATTTTTGGCTGTGTTGGGTCTTCGTTGCTGCACGTGGGCTTTCTCTAGTTGCGGCGATCGGGGGCTACTCTTTGTTGCGGTGCGCGGGTTTCTCATTGCGGTGGCTTCTCTTGTCACGGAGCACAGGCTCTAGGCATGTGGGCTTCAGTAGTTGTGGCACGTGGGCTCCGTAGTCGTGGCTCGTGGGCTCTAGAGCGCAGGCTCAGTAGTTGTGGTGCACGAGGTTAGTTGCTCCACGGCATGTGGTATCTTCCCGGCCCAGGGCTCGAACCCGTGTCCCCTGCATTGGCAGGTGAATTCTTAATCACTGCGCCACCAGGGAAGCCCCCTAGTTCATTATTCTTAAGAGGAAATGTCTTTAGGAGTGCCTTTAGGCTTGAACTTTCCTACACACTTTTCAAATAAGGTCCATTCCTTTGGGAAGTGCTTTGAAACTTTTTCTTATGGACTGCCTCTCCCCCCTGGACAATATGACCCACTGCTCTGGGTGCTGGGCACAAGGAGAAGAGCAGCTTGCTTTCCCAGGGTGGAACCTATGCCCTGTGAGTGAGCTGGGGTGAAGGTGTTTGGAGTCCCAGAATTCTTGGGCTGCTGTTCCTGGGATAGAGTCAGGACTGGGTGGGTACAGACTGGGTAGAGGAAGGGAACCCGAAATCTCTCAGCCACACTCACCAGGAATTTAAATTTAGCCTCTTTGGCTTGGAGTTGGAGGGGATGGAAAATGCTGGCAGCTTACCCCTTCCAGCGAGATGTAGTAAACCTTGACTGGGAGCTGAGGAGAGGGAGCCTTGACTTCTTGGCTGTATTTGCCTGAAGTGGGACTTTCATCAAACTGAGCTGGAGTGGGGGAGGGAGAAGGTGGTGGTCCAATTGCCACAGACTCTCAATTCTCTTACCAGGTTTTACTAGGTTTTCTTGAATGAATGTTTCCTTGTTTGGTGCATGCCCTTAGAAGAATTTCCAGAGACTTTGAGTAGTGTTTTATGGTTTCCACCAGCTTTGTTTTGCTAGGCAGTGGTCCATGGAGTTCTAAACACTGACATCCCCAAGTGGAACCAGGTTAATTATTACTTATATAGCAACTACATCAGTCCTGGGGCAGCTCTATGAGAAGCAGTTGGAAAAACCTCCCACACAAGTGGCTGCACATTCCATAGGTGTGGGAGTGAGAAAAATTGATTTTCCCTGCTTATACAAAGAAGTTAATTGCCCCTCCTTTCCTTTCTGAAAGGAGAAAAACCTTTGCTATTTGGAGACTGGATGGAAAGCACTCTGGGTTCTCTAACTTTTTGCAATGTAAACACATCTTTCCAGCAGTCAGATAAGCTCCAGTTTTTTGACTGGAGATGTCTCCAAGGTCCTGGGCCTCATTTTCCCTTGAAATATAAACACATACCTCCAGAGTTGGGTGAATCTGTGGAGTTCACTGTCTGTATAGTTGCAAATTAATTTTGTAAGACTTGCTCTTAGCCCAGCATCCCAAGTTTTCAGAAAATTTATTTAAAAAAACCCAACTCTGCAGAAACACAAAACTATTTTCTCTCTACCCCACGTTTCCACCTCTTGTGTTTCTCCATAGTTGGCTACTGGTAAATTGTCCCATAAAATGCCACTCCATTGGTCATTTTGTTTTAATCTGACCAGTGGGAGCTAGGACTAAATCCATTGGGTTTGTCTCATATAACTTTATTTTTGATTGTGTTGGGTCTTCGTTGCTGCACGCGGGCTTTCTCTAGTTGCAGTGAGCGGGGGCTATTCTTCATTGCAGTGCGCGGGCTTCTCATCGCGGTGGCTTCTCTTGTTGCAGAGCACAGGCTCTAGGTGCACAGGCTTCAGTAGTTGTGGCTCGTGGGCTCTAGAGCGCAGGCTCAGTAGTTGTGGCGCACAGGCTTAGTTGCTCCGCGGCACCTGGGATCTTCCCAGATCAGGGCTCGAACCCGTGTCTCTTGCATTGGCAGGCGGATTCTTAACCACTGCACCACCGGGGAAGTCCCTGGGTTTGTCTTAAACAGCACTTACCCAGCAGGACTCCCAAAGGCAGAATGAGGTCAGTCCCATTGTATTGGTCTTAGTCTCAGCCTCCAAGGCTCCTCCTGGTTTTAGTCAGTTGAATGCATCTCATTTACCATAAAGGTCTACCTTAGAATGTGTGGTGGCTTCCTCAGGTTCCTGTACTAATGTTCCCTACCTGGCCCGAGGCAGACCCCCAGGTAGAGCTGTATATATTAATGCTTTGCACAGACTTTGCCATGACCTGCAAGAAAGAAATCTGTGGCAAATTCTATCATTCATATAACTGGCCCCAGTGAGTTGCAGCTGCCCTGAATGCCTTTGAGGCTGAGGCAGGGTCATGAATCACATCAGCTAAAGTGAGGATAAATTTCATACCAGTTTTCTAATGGAACAACTCACATTGTAGGTAAGCTTCCCACGGAGTACATGTCTGAGGGCTACTTGGTCTACCTGCGGTATTTCCTTAAAGAGCATCTTTTTTTTTTTTTTTTTTTTTTTTTGACCACGTGGCATGTGGGATCTTAGTTCCGCCAACAGGGATCAAAACCACGCCCCCCTGCATTGGAAACGAGGAGTCTTAACCACTGGACCTCCAGGGAAGTCCCTGGGGTATTTCCTTAAACCCTTGAAAGTTTCTGATAACCATCTCCAAATGTAAGTCAGTGTTTTTACCAGAGGTAAGTTAATGCCTGCATTGCATGCATACAGCCCCAGAGGGCACACATGGCACCCCTGGAAGCAAAGAGTTTACAATTATTAGGGCCCCCAAGTGAGACTATACATCAGTTAGGCTGCACAAGTGGGCAGGATGCCTACCTCCGACCTCCCTCCAGTGGGTAAGTTTGGGCACTCTGCACTTCAGCCCAAATAATTCAGGTCAGTTCAGTTTTCAGTGCAGTTTCAAGCAGTCTTGCTTGCCCCTGCCACCAGTTCATCTGTCCCTGCGGTGCAGGTGACATCTGGAGGCGTTCTTCATGTAAGCACAGGAGCCGGGCCCGTCCCCTCCTGTCTGGTCAGTGTCAGGCAGCAGTCAGCTGGAATTTGGGAGTGTTCATAGCAGCAAGGAGGGTGGGTAGGAAAGGGGGCGCAGGGCAGCTGCTTGCGAGAGCAGCGAGGGGTGGCCTCCTTCTGGGAGGAGAGCTCCAGGAGCAGATTCTGAAAAACAGAGGTTGGTAATCCCTGCCCACCCCCGCATCCCGCCCCCCCCCCCGCCCCGGGTCTAAAGTTTTCCCTTCCCTTGCTTTTTTTTTTCCCCTTCCATTGTTACAAAATCAGTGTGTCTCATTACTGTAATTTCACAGGTTTCTTCCATCCTCCTCCTCTCACCCAGACCTTTCCTCCAGGAGGGTGGGTGCAAGAGAGACAGAAAGCCTCCTCACAGAACGTTTTCACACAATTCAAACAGACTTAATTATTAAATCTAAATCTACTAAGACCCTTTTCAGGCAAGCTGATCTGGAGTTATTGTTAGGGGACAGAGAGGAAGATACATTATGTCCAGAAGAATGGTCGGGGCAGAGTTTTGAATTAAAACATTTTTTTGAAATCGATCTATATGGCCCCTGCCCTTAGAGAGAGGATCAGCCCTCCCTGGTGAACCCTGAATTGAAGAGTCAAGCTGCCTTACTGAGGTGTAAGTTGAAAGGTGAGTCAGACAAACAGCTGATTGGTAGTGACCTCTGCCCGAACCAGAAAAGGCACAAATCACCCTGACAGCAAAAATCAGAAAGACCGAACCCAAAAAGCCAACAGCAGTGAGAGCTTCCCAAGGGGGTGGATGGGCCCCGCTTCTTGTGATTTGACCTTCCTCGTCTTGCAGCTTCCCTAGGAGTCCCACCAGGAAAGTCAGGCTTTCCTGATTGGCAGCGACCTCTTCAGAGGACAGGCCTTTCCATAGGCTTTTGCTATGCAGACAGGTCCACCAGCATTCATGGTCCATTTCCACAGCTCACAGCCCCAAAAGAGGGTGTCTTTCAACAGTTTCAGAGTCCGTTTCAGTTGTGCTCACGGAGCAGGGAGACCACACTTGTTTTCAGCTTAGCAGAGCTTGAAACCACAACAGGCTTCATTCAGTGAGCCTGGCCCAGGCAATTGAGGGAAACCTTGTGAATCCATGATTCCCCCTGACCCCCTCCCCAAACCAGCAGCTTTTCCTTGCTTGGGGCGGCAGAGGGAATAGCTGCCCCTTTCTTGTACAAAGCTAAAACGCTGCTTGGCTAGCAGGGCTTTTCTTGCAAGGACTTTTTTTTAAAGCTCCTTTCACCTGTCAGTCACAGAGTTGACCCACAACTTCATGATACACAAATGGGTGATCTGATTTCCTCAAGAGCTCATGAGCAAGCTTAAAAGCCACTTTTCAAAAAGGCATGTATCTAGGAACCATCAAGTGTACCTTAATCTGGAAACTGTCTCCCTTTGCCTACTCTCTTGGCCATACTACCTTTCCTAAAGCAAACGTCGTAGCCAAACTCCAGTACAGCGACTTGTTCTGTCTGCCATACCTAGAGTCCATTAAGCTTTCAGACCTCCAATTTGATGGTAAGAAGCCAGCAGTTTTCTCCTCATTGCCAGAACCTCTGGGTTAAGAGGCATCTGTTTCAGCTACAGGTGGCAAAAAAACAAGGGAATTCCATTACCACTTCTTTTTGCATCTTTCTCTGATTGAGAGGAGGTGATCCCTCTCAAGCACTTATGACAAGCATGTAACATCCAGATCAATTTCTGCCATACATTCAGATGCAGCAGCACAGAAACCAATGCAAAGCCATGTTTAAACTCTTTTTTTCCCCGCTGCCAAGTTTTGCACAAACTCCTAGCCGTTAAAGTCAGCATTTACAGGGATAAAAGTCACAGCTGCAGGGAGAAGCTGTTTCCTCACAGCTAGTGGGGAATGCGGAAGGGAGGCAAACTGCAGGCTGCAGGGTGGCATTTTATTTATTTATTTGGCTGCATGGGGTCTTAGTTACGGCACGCAGGCTCTTCGTTGCGGTGCGCGGGCTTCTCTCTAGCGCGTGGGCTCTCTAGTTGGCGCACGGGCTTAGTTGCTCTGTGGCATGTGGGATCTTAGTTCCCCGACCAGGGCTCGAACCCACGTCCCCTGCATTGGAAGGCAGATTCTTAACCACTGGACCACCAGGGAAGTCCCGGGGTGGCATTTTAGAACAGCGCCCTCCTTTTGCCCCCCTGACCTATGTGAGAAGGCTCCAGGACTTTTCTGCTCACTCACCGAGGTTTCACTCTGTATTCCTCAGTATCTCCTTTCATCCCGTGTCCCCTCCCCACATGGCTACATGGTGCTGGTATCCAATAGAGCTCTCAGTATTCCAGTCCCCCATCCACTCCCATTTCCCCCTTTGTGAAGGGACTCATGTAGTGCCTTCTGAAACAGGAAGATCAGCTGGGGTAGAAAAGGAGCTAAGGATCAGAGGGGAGCAGAGAAGTGTCTTCAGGATAGCAATCCAGATTCTGTCCCTGCGGTCCTGGGCAGCTTAGCTGTGTGGTCCTCCTAGACTTGCTCTGGCTGTGGAGCTAATTACCTCCCTCCTCTCCCCTGTGGGAGAGAGCAGCCTAAGCTTCTCTTGTCCCACCTAGAGTCCACCTTTAAGAATTTCAGGGTCCAGTCAGAGGAGAGAGCAAAATCCCAAAGTGCCATTAGGCTGCTGTGTTTCAAGCCTATCTCCTAACACCCAGCTAACAAACTTCCTAATCCTTTCAACAGACCTGCCTCTGGTTCCCATGGATCTTCTTCACATCCTGCTAACCAGCCTCAGGGCTCTCATCTGTCTCTCCCAGTAAACCATGAGACACACAGAATCCCATCATCCTTGCTACCAGAATTGTTGGGCCTTTACTATTCATCTTTATTAATTTCATTCTCAATGCACATAGATATTTTAGATCAGACAGGTTAGTTATTATTTATGCAATAATTTAAAAATAATAATATTATGTAAGTAATTATAACTGCATCAGTACCTCTTGCCCCAGTGCTTACCTGGGCGATGCGATGAAAGCCAGATGGGAAAATCTCCAGCAGGGGTGTCAGACACTCCATAGGTGAGGGGTGGAGAAAAGTGAATTTTCTTTGCTTATGTGCAGGAGAAAGAGGCACCTGCTTCCTTCTCTCCCAGAAAGAGGGAGAAAAACCTTTGTTGCATGGAGACAGGATGGAAGGATCCTGGGTTCTTCCTCTAACCTTCTAGAATATAAATACATATCTGCAGGAGCCAGAACAACCCTGGTGGCTCCAGTTTTTATGACTTAGAGCTGACTCCAAGGTCTTGGGCCTCATTTTCGCTTGAAATGTAAACACACCATCCGAGTTAGGTAAATCTCTCTAGAGTCATCTCACTATACAGTTGTAAGTTAACCTTGCTGAGGATCCCAAGTTTTCAGCATCCTTTATCCAGAAAACCCCAACTCTTCAAAGTCAGAGATTTAGCTTCTCTTGCTAACAGTTTGCTCCACTGGACCACGTTGGGAGCAGGGCGGAGGTACCACTCCCAAGACCCAGCGGTTTGTGCTGCCCCAGGTAAATCCATAAGAACTGGCTTTGCTCTCCTGCCATGTGAGCTTCAGCACCATGCCTTGGGCTGCCAGGCTAAAGCGTGAGGCGGCAGCGAGAAAAGGAGGAGGCAGCTTGAGCGAGAGGGTCGTTGAGTGAACAGGCGTTGAGGAAACCTTCCACATGTGGGTACTGGGAGTACTTTGTGTGCAGTGCTGGGGGAGAGGATATTTCTTGAGTAAACAGAGAACGTCAGTGTTAGATTCCTAAAAAGGAAGATGAGGGGGCTGGGGAAGCAATAAGCTAGGAAGCAAGTGTATTTAAAAGGTATATTGATAAAAGCCACTTCCTCTGGAGAGAGGAGGGGGGAAGAATCTGTTCCTTCCCGAGGCTGGGGAGGGAGGGGCCGGCCTGATGCCAGGAGCTACAAATACCATCCCCCAGGACCCCTCCCTCTCCCAGGGGCCCAGGGGGACCCGGGCTCGAGGTGGCATGTGCTACTGCTGGTAACGGGCTGAGCGCTGGCTGCCTCCTGTCCCCTCCTACCCTCAGTCTCCTCCCCCTCTGATCAGAAAGACCAAAGGGTCCAGAGGTCCTGAAAGTTGCCAGGAGCCTCCTGATTGCGGTCTTTGCTGGAGTGAGGTTCTGGATCCCTGGCCAATGGTTTGCTGAGGGGTGGGGCTTCCGGGGCTGGGGGCTGGGCACACACACACACACAAATAAATAAATAAAATAAAAAATAAAAGATATGGTGGAGCCCCTTTTCTGGGCTGAAACCCAAGAGAGCGAGGAAGAGGGAACATGTCCATTTGTTCTGCTTGGGGTTAGGGGGCCATGTCTGTATGGAAGGCAAAGCGGGGGTCAGGTAACTTCTGCAGATGGACCCTAGCGGCTTCTGCCTGGACAGCCTCACCACACGATGTGCACAAGGCCACACTCTTTTTCCCAGAACATAATCTGAGAAACCGTCTGGCTGCCTTGGGTCAAAGGTGCAGTAATGGATGGCTTAGTGAGAAGTAGGTGGTCAGCTCCTAGAAACAGTGACCAGATGACCCTCACATGTAAAGATCATAGTGATCAAGACCTACGGCCTCTTTTAAGATTTCTCAGGGTGGTGACCTTTACGTTTCATTCCTAAGGCCATGACCTTGTAGAAATATGCTAAAGTCCAGTCACATCTGCCCCGATGTAAGATGAAGCTTTCTGTGCTGAAGAAAAGGAACTTCACAATCTTAAAATCAAAAAGTTTATGTCTTTTAAAGTTTCTAACAGCCTAGAAGTGCTTCTTAGTAAAATACATTTATGTGAGTTGTATCCCCGGAGTGGCTTTTATCTTTTAAAAGTTAATATTTCAGGGGTCCAAAAGGTAGTCTGTAGTCAACTTGAAAGCAGGCGGAGCATAGCAGACAGTCTGGGAGAAGTGAAAGAGTGTTGATGCAGAAACTCAATGATGCTTTCCAGATTTGGTGGGAGAGAGGGTGGCTGACCCAGGCAGAGCAGCCTGCTGGGGGGCCTGGCGAAGCACCTGTGGACACTGATAAGCTTCTCTGGATTCTGGGCAGATCCTGTTCATTTATCTGAGTCACCCAACCCTCACCTCCTTCAGTAGGAGAGGAGCAGGTAAGGCTGTGATGTTTGTGATGCTTTTTTGTAAAGTGTGTGTGTGGGGTAAGAGGTAGCATTGTGTGTGTTTATCTCATGTTGCAAAGTAGAGCCCTGTCCCAGCTCCCTTCACACCACAGAACCCAGTCCTCTTTGGAGCGGGAGGCCTCTGCTGGGCTTAACCCACCACCACGCAGACCCAGCCGCAGAGACCTGGGACCTGGGTGGGTCCAGGCACTTTCAGGACCGAAGACAACTTTCTTCAGCAAATGACAGGGATTACTCACCCCTCAAATATAAGTGGGGGTTATTCATTATTTGCCTCTTTAAATCTTGAGTTAATCTTACATTGATGTTAACGGTGATATTGACTTACTGGCTCTTTTTCACAAGACTTCCTTTCAGGAGAGATTGAAAGGCATCCCGTTCCTAGGGCTGTGACTGTAGATACCCATTTTGAGATCGAGCTGTAACAGCTGTGACAGTTCTTATCTTCCTCTCTGTGATTTCTACATGCAATAAGGATATCCTTTCTCATCTAGAGGAGAGTGCCACTGTAACCTTTTTAGTACAGATTTCCCCAGTTAAAAATTAGCAAAACTAGCTAAAGCTTCTGCATCTCTTTCTTCTCATGGCATGTCCCCGACTTGACGTGATAAGGGAAAAGCAGCAGGGGCCCTGACACCTTTTCTGTAAATATCCATCAGTGTGACATTCTAGCTTCACAGCAGTTAAGCTGTTGACATAAAAGCATCCGGCTGGTATAAAATCCAGAAGTTTAATCAGGCCCTCGGCAAGACAAACATTTTGCACACAGCAGAAAATATGAGGAGGAGATGAATGTCTCTCTCAATACTTGACTAAGTCTATTGGTTAGACATGTGTTGCAGATTATAGAAAACCCTCTAGAAATGGCATGAACAAATACGGGGTAGATTTGCATCATCACAAGAAGTTTGGAGGTAGGCAGCCCCCGGGGGCCAGCACAGTCGCTCAGCAAGGCTGTCAGACACCAGGGCTCTTTCTTTCTTTCTGCTTTGACTTCCTTAGTGGGTGGTCTTTTGACATTGTGCTTGTCACCTCATGGTCACAAGGTGGCTGCAATCTCTTCAGGATCCAGGCTGGAAGAAAGAGTCAAGAATGAAAAGGGAAAATATGAGGGAAGGGCCTTTTCTTCGTGAGGCCTCTTCTGGCACTGGTAGCTGGCTGCCTGTATCTCGTTGACCACCATGAAGATGTCACATGCCCACTAGTTTTAAGTGAGGCTGGGAAATTAAGTAATATGCTTTCCTGCCTCTGCACTAGAGGAAGGCAAAGAAAAAGATGACTGGGAAGGTGGGTTGAATGTGCCAACGTACAATTTCTGCCACAAGGGGTCACAGTAAAGTACTACTGAATGGAAGAAAACAGGGCTAGCAGTAGGCCTTACCTACATAAATTGTTTTCTCCCAGGTTGGGAGTAGGTCATGGTCAGGACTGGTGTCCGACCAAATAGGCTATGGAAGTTGGGAAAAGAAGAGTCAGGATTGGCTAAGAAATCCATCCATGTGCAGAACTAGCGCCCTACAAGAAGCCCTCCACGTACTAATAATGATGGAACGAGGGACGATCAAGTTTAATATCCCTAATTTGGGAAGAGATGTTAAAGAGTGCTAATATCGGTAGGACTGATGTGTGTCAAATATTATTCCAGGTACTTATGGATGTTTTCCCACAGTAACGTTTGAACCAAATACTGTTGTTCATGTTGAACAGTCACTAATTAATACTCGAAGAGGGCACACAGTAAGTGGAAGTGGAGGATTTGAGCCCAGGCCTGCCCGACCAATTCCAGGACTCTCTTTCTTATCCCATGCGGCCTTAGGTACCCCGAGGCCCCACAGGGACAAGTCTGGTTCATCTTCCTTATGATGGTGGTGCCCAGGCATCCACGAACTTCTGAGTGGGACCAGGAATACTGAGTCCCAGTCCTACCAATTATAACCCTCATAGTGGGTTATGATTGCCTCCAACCACTGCTCTTCCTCTAGAACAGGAGCCCCCCTGAGGGCGAGGACTGTGTCATGTTCACTGTCGTATCCCAACCTAACTGGCATAGAGTAGGTGCTCAATAAATATTTGCTGGATAAGCAATGATTGAAGAACTGTGCTATTACAATATCTGTATTATGAGTGCCTGATGCTACACTGTGGTAGCCACTCGTTAAATTTTTCTTAAGTGGTCCATGTAGGAAGGAGACTGTATCTCCAACTGACAGGTTTAGAGAACAATTCATGGGAGAGTCAGTCAGCATTGAGCCTGTCTTTGTGACAGGAGTTTGAAACACTGAGGCTCGGGGAAGAGTGCTTTAGGTGGAGGAAGTGGGGACAAGGTCGTAGAGATGGGAAAGTACAGACTATTCAGGGAGAGGCCAACCTGAATGGAGAGAAGTCACAGCTGAAGGGTAATAGTAGGTATGGGAGAAAAGGGATTGTTGCCAAATATGATTGGGAAACATTGGGTTAAGTAAGCTAGGTTTTCTGTTACAATTCTCAGAGCCTTTAACAATGCTCCTGTGACTCCAAGCCTCATTTCTCAAACATTTGGCCTTTGGGGCCCTTTTCTTGCAGAGCATTTCATGGAATGAATTTTCCACAGAATGCATTTTGGGAAATGTTGATCTAGTTCAGCTCCACATTTATAGACAAGGAAACTGAGACCCGGAGAAGAGAGGTGGCTTATTCAGAGCCACAGAGCAGAACTTGGATTAGAACCCAGATCAGATCACTTGACCTCCAGTATAGTGCTCATTTGTAATGTGAAGACTATGTGTTTATAAAGGACAGCTTCTTCCTTACAGGGAACTTTTATTTATCTGTTATTCAGACAACAACCTTGGTGCTAAAATTTCCCCCAGTTTTGTACAGTGGTATTTTATATTCATCACCTTGATGCTGAGCAGAGATGAGAGCTGCTGTCATTGCCTGTGCAGCCTCCAGAATTTTGGGAAGAAGGTTTGTCTTAAATCAGCCCCATGTTTGCCTGGAGGGCAAAGAAAAGATGCTTTTTCTGTACAGCCATTTTTAAGGGGATACAGGGACTGCAGAAGTTTACAACTTGTGCTTCTCTCCTCAGCCTTTTCTTGTCCCCAGCCTGCTGTGGTAGGCAGAATGGGCCCCCAAAGATGTCCACATCCTAATCCCTGGAACATATGAATATGTTACCTAATATGGCAAAAGGGACTTTGCAGATGTAATTAGGTTATGGACTTTAGGGAGATTATCCTGGATTATGTGGGTAGACCCAGTCTAATCACATGAGCCCTTAAAAGCAGAGAACTTTCTCTGGGTGGAAGCAGAAGCAAAGCAACAGAAGAGCAAGTCAGAGAGAAATGAAGTATGAAAAAGACTCCATGCTGTCTTGAAGATGAAGGGGGCAACATGACAAGAAATGCCGGTGGCTTTAAGTTGCTGAGAGAGGCGCCATCAAAGGAACAGGGACCCCGGTCCTCAGTCCTACAACCACAAGGAACTGAATTCTGCCAAAAACATGAATAAGCATGGAAGCAGATTCTCCCCTCCAATCATAGCCTAGGCCCTGAGTCCCGGAGCAGAGGAACCAGTGGAGCCCATCAGACTTCTGACTTCTAGGCTGTGAGATAATAAATTTGTGTTGTTTTAAGCTGCTTGTTTATTTTGACAGCCTTAGGAAACTAACACACCTGAGTAAAGTCATTAACATATCCAAAGTGGAAGCTGTGAAGGGAATAGAGGTTAGGAAGGGGCACCACTGGGCTGAGGGCTTTGGGGCTGTGTGTGAATTAGTTTTTAGCATTTTTTAAAAAGATCAGTTGATTTGAGTCATTCACAGCCTTCCCTCCCAGCCAGGCATCCCTGTATCTCTATGGGGAAAGGCTGCTGGAGGCTCAGAGGGCTCCCTGACAGGGCCAACTACGTGTCTTTTCAAGCATATCTGTGCGCTGTGACAACCAGATTCTGAGGTCTCCTTCATAAATGGCCCAAGACCTTTGCAACTCAACTGCTGGCCAATATTAGTGGATATATCACTTGAAATAAAGGGGCCTCTCATTTACTAATCCTGACAGGTTGAAGTGCTGTTATTAAAGATAGCACTAAGGGCTCCTGCTGGTGAGCAGCCCAGGCTTCTCTGGGAAGCCTGTAGCTTTTCAACAGAGGGCATTTCCCAGAAGGGGAGCCGTTTGTCTGGGGCTCCAAAATAAACATCACCATGCCGGAGAAGGAATTTCAGCTTCCATGGTAGATAACCCGACTACCCTTAGATCTACAGCCAGTTTCTGAGTCTTGGTACTCTTTTGTTTCTAAACGTGGAGGAAGGTGTTTGCATTCTTTTATTTTAGTAAAATAAAAGGGAGACATGGAGAGGGGCTCGGCTTTGCTGGCCTGAAACCTTTCTTCTTTTTGTTCCCATTTTGTTTGATTTTCTGAACCTATTTAAGGTTTTAACACAACAGATCTAATTATTTAAAGTCATGGAAATTTTTGCACAGCGTCTAATCTCGGATGAGACACATTGTTACAGAGTACTTTTCATTTTTTAAAAGCTCAGGATTGATTTTAATGTTAAAGAAATTTGGAAATTCTGTACTGGATAAAAGTACAGTTTAAAATCAGGGAAGCTTCTTGGATTACTTAGGACAAAACATCCTTTTTTATCAAACTTGACTGTATCTGCAGGCTGTTTTATTCATGCTCTATTGTCATCTCTAAAGCACGTAGAAGATGCTTTTCCCACAGTGTGATTCAATACAGGCGCCCAAAAAGATGCTCTCGGATTTCATGTGTCTGGGTAATTAGCTGAGTTTGAGCGGCTCAGTTAAACCGTTTGAAGGTCAATAATGCATGAATTTCTGGCAGACTGCCTAGAAGAGCCCATAAACACACTTGTATAAGGACTAAACATGTTTATTTTGTGTTTTAAATATGAAATAACGTTAGGATTAGTTTTGCCTAGAATTTAATTTTATGGCAGATTCATGTTTTAGTGTGACACAGAATAGTTCTGATGTGAATCCTTTCCAAATTTCCAAAGAAATATTTCCTCTCTTTTGCATATTTGCTAGCACAGTTTCTTATGGACCTTAAAATCAAATTCAAGCACCCCAAATTAAAATGTCAGAGTTTAGATTCCATGAGGAGGCCCTCTTGGAATTTGTTTAGGTGCCTTAATTAAAAGCATAAGATAAATGTAAATACTGCATGGTAGTTAATTTTTTCCCCCTAAAGATAAAGTGTTTATGGAAAACTAATTTTGTCCCTAAAATTTAACTACAGCATTCAGATATCAAAATAAACACATTCAATTTTGATAAAGATGCTTTTACTTCAGAGATTTTTTTCAGTGAACAAAGCAAATGCAGGTTTGGGACCAGCAGCTTGTATCTTGATTTTGGTTCTGCCTTTCTCACTTGGAAAGTGCAATGTTTAGGCTTGTTTTAACTTTAGTAAAACTTCCAACTGATTATCTGTAACTGGCAGATTTAGGAGTCCTGTGTTCCTGGTTGAAGAGTTCTCCAGTACCATAGCTCCTGGGGAGGGTTTGCTTGTTCTACTCCAGCTGCCTTATCTGGGTCTGGTGAAAGGCAATCTTGCTGTGTCCATATTTGTCATGAATGTACCTCTTGCTATTTTTACACTGGGGCATGAGTATTCATGCCTCATGAATTGTCCAGGAAATAGCTCTTTCAGCCACTTCTCTTTGCTGTTAGAAAACAGCCAGGTTAGGGTATTCTAGAGGCCTTCAACCTGAGGCATATGGTGGAGGCCTTTGTGTCCTGACATAAAGAAACCACCTCCTTTTCCTCAGAATTTTGATGAGGTTTTTCATTGCAGTGGATTATTGCTGAGCTATTGTCACCAGCTCCGGGAACAAGCCACACTCCCAGGGTTCTGCTCCTAATGGCCAGGGGCTTTCTAGACCACTGTCATTAGGGACCAGGGAGCAGGAATTGATTGCCTGGGGTTATATGAATTTATGTCCATCACACAGGAAGCTGATTCTAGTCACAGTTTTAGGATCCCAAGCCATGAGGAGCCTGCTCCAGACTTTACTGGATGTCATCTGCTTATGATAGTGGAGAGCTCCATATTTTCATTTTATCTACATGCTACGTACATTTAATTTGCCTTGCATTTTTTTTCTTCCCTAAAAAAGTGGACTCTTAAAGAATAATTGTTTTCAAACTCATATAATGTGCCTCATTATTATAACTTGGAATTTAAAAAAAATTTATATACCAACTAAATCCTTTGGGAATACAATAAGGTAGCAATAAAAATGTCCTTTGCAGAAAAGGTAGCATTAAATGTAGCAGGTGCTAATCTGTATGGTTCTACTTTGTTGGGGTTTTTTTTGTGAAACCAGCCTTTTGGCTAAACACTTCTCCCATTTCCGTAGCACCCAAGAGTACAAGACTGTGTGAACTGAGAGAACATTGTTGTGAACTGTTTACTCTGGCCCACCATGCTCCAGCTCAAGGGTCAGAGGTCCACAGCAGGCCTGGACTTAAGGGTGTCTTCAGTTCCTCTGAGGTAGTTGAGGATAAAGCCAAAGGTCTGGCCTTCTCTTATTGTGAAATCTAATTACATTTATAAGAGGGGTCTTCTGCACAGGAAGTTAATTTTTGGTGGAAAACTCTGTAAGAGTCATTGCATTCCAGAAACCCAAGTGCAAGAGTAAGTGAAGCAAACTATGACTGCAGCTGGAAAATGATTCCTGCATCTGTCACCAATGTTCCTGTGTCAGGGTTCACTCTGCTTTCCTGCACAAAAAACTCTTGATGATTTATGCACCTGAAGACGTATCTTAGCAACGGCTGTGAAGGGGAAATGTACTGAGAAACTTTCTCTAGCCTTTGTCTAGAGGGAGCTCCAAAGCAGAGGTTACATGCTATTTAACATGTTCTCTACAAGGCAGTTGACATATAATTGTATTAGTTTTAAAAAGAAAAAGGCAGGGACTTCCCTGGTGGCGCAGTGGTTAAGAATCCACCTGCCAGTGCAGGGGACACGGGTTTGAACCCTGGTCCAAGAAGATCCCACATGCCGCAGAGCAGCTAAGCCCGTGCGCCACAGCTACTGAGCCTGCTACTAAGCTTAAGGATTGAACTAGAAAATGGGCTGTTTTAGGTCTGACCCAGAGGCATAGTGGAGACCCCTTACTGGACCCTAGTACATACAGCTTCCTTGTTTCCTTTGCACAGAAATGGGCAGCCACTGGCAGGGGGCACAGCAGGGACATCAGACATGTACTGACTTTCTAGCCACTCATCTCTTTATTTTAATGTCTCTGGTCCTCCCCCCTGCACTACACGCCAATCTCAAAGTTCAAAGTTCAAAGTGACTGGGTTTAGGCCACAGATGCAGTGAGGCTTGAGTGTGTATTGTGTGGTTGAGCAACTCCTTTTTAGGTTTTGCTCTCTACTTCTCCAGTACTCTAGCCTTTATCTTTCTAGGAGAGAAGAACTTTTCCCTCCTTTTTGAATTAAGGACTTCTAAGTCCATATGAAGTGGGGCAGGTAATCAATTTAAGATCACATACAAGAAAAGTCACTTAGACTGTCTTGGAAGATGGGGAAGAGAGTTATATAAGTTTGTTATAGATGAAGCACATAGAGTTATGTTTAAGAAGCATAAAAATATGTGAAATTGTACTTTAATTCTGTATTTTGTCAGGTTGAGGAGGGAGATGAAAGAGAAGAAAATAAATCTCAGATGTGGAGGGTAAAAAGAAAAGCAAAGGGAATGAAGATAGGGAGAAAGGCTTATTACCCTTAGCTCAGAGGTGGAGTTTCTAGGAGGATTTTGAGTTTTAGGTCAGTTAACGTTCCTCTTGGACATTAAGTTTCATAGCATCATCTCTTATCACCGCCCTTTGAAATGCTGATTGATTAGTCATTCATGCTAGTTTCTCAGAATGCCGTAGGTATCTTAGCATCACCCAGTGGGACAGCAGCAAGCAGGCCAAGAGGAGATCCTTCCCTTGGCTGACAAAGCAGACAGCAATTCTGCCCTGTGTTGTGACCGTCCAAGGTCAAAAATGCCCCAGCCTGCCAAATAGAGCAGCTTAGGTAAACAAGGGAACAGACCAATGTGATCTTTAACAGCAAACTGCTTATCACGTGCCTGATGGCAGTCCTTTATCTTTCATGAAGATACACGAAGTACTCTGAGCCACTTACCATCTTTGGCTACAACCCTTTACCCCTGGCCAGTCCTGTCACTTTCCTTCCTCTTTAACAACCAGTGCAATGTATTGGTTTCCTCACTGTCACTGGAGAGTCAAATGCAGGGTATAGCCAAGTTTTCTAAATTCTTTGGCTTGCCTCTGGCCACAGTTGACTCCCATGCAGCCCCAGGACCATATTTATTGTTCAGTGGTTAGCTACTTTAACACTGCTGTCATTAACACCCTAACGTCTCCAAAGAGCGGTCCTCAGACCTGCAGCATGAACATCAACTGGGAGGTTGTTAGAAATGGAGGATCATAGGCTCATTTTCAGATCTTCTGAGTCAGATTCTACACACTACCACAATCGCCCGATGATTCTCACATGCACATTAAAGTTTTAGCCCTGTTGGCCTCCCTGACTCCCATCTTTTCGATTCCAGATTGCTTCATCTGCCAGAAACCACACTTAAGTGACCTTGAGACTCAGGGCTCCTTCATAATCCTTGTGTTCATTTTAAAATTTCCTAGGGTACTCTGAGAATGACCCCTCAAACTCCCTTTCTCCTCTTCACCTCCTCATTCCCATTTTTTCTCCTCCCATTGCTATTTTCTTTCTCCCTAACTTTACAGAGATCAGATGACTTTGCTGTGCTAATATTTTTTTCCTTCTATGCCTCAATATATTTCTGGTCTTCTGCCACCCTCTATTTTCTCAAGTTTCAGATGAAGTAATATCCTTCTCATTTCTAACAATAGTTCTTTCACCATTGCCTTTTATTTATTTTTTAATTAATTTTTGGCTGAGTTGGGTCTTTGTTGCTGCACTCGGGCTTTCTCTAGTTGCGGCGAGTGGAGCAGGAGCTACTCTTTGTTGCAGTGCACAGGCATCTCATTGCGGTGGCTTCTCTTTTTTATTTTATTTTATTTTATTTTTTTTTTTTTGCGGTGGCTTCTCTTGTTGCGGAGCACGGGCTCTAGGCACGCGGGCTCAGTAGTTGTGGCGCACGGGCTTAGTTGCTCCGCAGCATGTGGGATCTTCCTGGCCCAGGGCTCGAACCCGTGTCCCCTGCGTTGGCAGGCAGATCCTTAACCAGTGCGCCACCAGGAAAGTCCCTACCTGTTCCTTTTATACACTTTCCTTTTCCCTTCCTTTAGGATCTTGCTGTCTTACTGGTCTTCTTTCTCACAGAATTATTTCCATCATCTCCACTAAACCCTTCCTTTTTGTATCCAAATATGCAAACATGTTCTTTTAAGAAAATCACAGCATACACATTTCACATTCACTTGATCCTACTTTTTTTCTGGTTTGTGTTCTGTTTCTCCTCTTTCACAATCAGATTTTTCCAACAAATGGTCTAGAACCATGGTTTACAGTTGGGGCAATTTTGACCCCCAGCCCCTTCCTTTCAGGGACATTTGGCAGTATCTGGAGACATTTTTGGTTGCTGCAGCTGTGGGAGGTGTTCCTGGCATCTGGAGGCCAAGGATGCTACTGAACATCGTGCAGTGCATAAGACAGCCCTCACAACAAATAATTCTCTGGCTATGGTGACCAACCATCCTGGTTTGCCTTCAGCTTTCTGGTTATAGCACTGAAAATCCTGTGTCCCAGGAAACCCCTCATTCCTGGGCATACTGGGATGGTTGGTCACCCTGTATCTGGCCCCAAATGTCCAAAGTGCCAAGGATGACAAACGCTGCTCTAGAAGGAAGACCCATTAACTTCACTTTCTTCTCACCAACTCCCTTCCCTTCACTCTTGTTTTTTTTTTTTTTTTTTGACTGCACACCATGTGGCTTGTTCCCCAACCAGGGATTGAACCCGCACCCTCGGCAGTGAAAGCACAGAGTCCTAACCACTGGACTGCCAGGGAATTCCCCAATCTGATATTTAATTTCTGTTCCTTTCCATGAAAACAGTTCTCTTGAAAGTCACCAATGGTCACCTTGTTCCAATCAAGTAATCCAATTGCCTCTTCTCCTCCCCTCAACCTTTTTGATCTCTTTCAAGCATTTGACACTGTAAATTTGCTCTTCATTTTTAAAAATATTTTTTATTATTTATTTGGCTGCGCTGGCTCCTAGTTGTGGCACGTGGGATCTTCGCTGCAGCGTGTGGGGTCTTTAGTTGTAGCATGCAAACTCTTTGCTGAGACATGCATGTGGGATCTAGTTCCCTGACCAGGGATCGAACCTGGGGCCCCTGCATTGGGACCACAGAGTCTTAACCACTGGACCACCAGGGAAATCCCTGCTATTCATTTTGAAGTCTTTTCCTCATAATCTTGCTTCTCTCCCTCCTACCCTCATCATCGTGCCTTCTCTCTTTTGTGTGTTCCTATTTCTACTACATCTTAAATGTAGGTAGTCTCTCAGTTAAGTGTTCCTTGGCTCTCTTCTTTACTCTTCTAATAAAAGAAGTAATTTCACTCCTTATCTTTTTTTATTTTTTGCCTGTGCTATGCAGCTTGTGATATTAGTTCTCCGACCAGGGATTGAACCTGGACCCTCGGCAGTGAGAGCACGGAGTCGTAACCACTGGACTACCATGGAATTACCTAATTTCACTCCTTATCTTCAGCTCTCATCTTTATTGGTTGATTCCCAAATCACTTTCCTGAGTCCTAGTCCTTCATTTCCAATTAATTGAGGGGTTCCCTTGGATACCCAGCAGAATCTAAAACTCAACCTGATTAATGGCAGGTTAAGAAGAACAATTTTATATGTTGGCAAAGAGGAAAGATAATACAGTCTGTCTTCTATTTCCAGTCTTATCTTCTATTTTGATCTGATATAATCCTTAAACTCTACCCAATCAGGATAACTCTCTCCATGCTCTTATATATCTTGTGATTCCCTCCTTCCATGATTTTGTTCCATGTATTCTTAAACGTAGTTTTTTTTGTTTGTTTTTTTGTTTTGTTTTGTGGTACGCGGGCCTCTCACCGCTGCGGCCTCTCCCGCTGTGGAGCACAGGCTCCAGACGCGCAGGCTCAGCGGCCATGGCTCACGGGCCCAGCCACTCCGCGGCATGCAGGATCCTCCCGGACCGGGGCACGAACCCGCGTCCCCTGCATCGGCAGGCGGACTCCCAACCACTGCACCACCAGGGAAGCCCCTGTTCCATGTATTCTTGAAAACTGTAAATCACTTCTGCCTTTTCCTTCTTCAGAACTTCCTAATCATTTCAATCAGGAAAGTGTGGAATGACAAAAATACTGGATTAGGAGTCAGAAGATCTATTTCTGTCACTTTACTTTCTTTTAGGATTGGGACAATTACTTGAACTTTCTATGGCTATATATATTTTAAATAAAGAAATAATAATCCTATCTGTGCCTATCTCAGGTAGCTAATATGAAAAAATGCTTTGAAAGATGTGAATTGCCATATAAGCATTGTCTGACTTGAACTCCAATAGCACTTTGAGCCTTTCATATAGAAACTTATTATCTCTTGCTTATAAAGTAGTGACAGTTAGACTTCTTAAAAGTAGAGATCATAAACTAAGCCTTTTTCTTCTGTAGTTTCTATCACTGTGCATATAATGTTAACAGATTGAGTAAAGACTGATGAAAGAAAAGCAATTCCACCTGATATTCAGTCTTTATTCTTGATTCACTAATTCCAAATATTTTATACTATATCAAATTTATCACCTTTTTTTTTTTTTTTTTTTCAAATCTCCAATTTAGGTGATGTCTTTCCAGTGCAAATGAATCCAATAGCTCAATCTCAGTTTATACCTTTGGCTGAAGTTCTTTGCTGTGCTGTATCTGATATGAATGCCGCTCAGATTGTAGTAACACAGGAATCACTATTGGAACATTTGGTGAAACATTACCCAGGTAGCGTAACAAGTTTTTATCTATTAGTTCATTGTATGTGTTTGGTTTCTATTTATAAATCATCTTAAACACATAAACTGGGCAATATCTAATTCTTTTTCTATTATAGAACCTTGTATTAGAGCCCCGGTGGAAAAAGGTCTGCATCAGCAAGTTTATGAGTATTTCTTTTATTTTCCAGATGAACTTTTTCAAAAATAATTGTTATGGTAATTATTAAGTCAGACTGTGTAGAAAAGAGTGCAAAGGAAAAAAATGAAGATTCAATTTCTCCCCTGCCTCCTTTTTTTTTTGACCGTTCCCCTCGGCATGTGGGATCTTAGCTCCCCAACAAGGGATTAAACCCGTGCCCCCTGCAGTGGAAGCGTGTGTGCGAGTCTTAACCACTGGACCACCAGGGAAGTCCCTGCCTCCTATTCTTTATTTCCTTTTTTTTTTTTTTTTTTTTGCGGTACGCGGGCCTCTCACTGTTGTGGCCTCTCCTGTTGCGGAGCACAGGCTCCAGACACGCAGGCTCAGCGGCCATGGCTCACGGGCCCAACCGCTCCGTGGCATGTGGGATCCTCCCAGACCGGGGCACGAACCCGTGTCCCCTGCATCGGCAGGCGGACTCTCAACCACTGCGCCACCAGGGAAGCCCGTGCCTCCTATTCTTTTTTTTTTTTTTTCATCTTTATTGGAGTATAATTGCTTTACAATGGTGTGTTATTTTCTGCCTTATAACAAAGTGAATCAGTTATACATATACATATGTTCCCATATCTCTTCCCTCTTGCATCTCCCTCCCTCCCACCCTCCCTATCCCACCCCTCCAGGCGGTCACAAAGCACCGAGCTGATCTCCCTGCGGTGCCTCCTATTCTTAAATTGCTACTTCCCAGATGTGACATCTTCTGTCATTTATAGTTTCTCATGGACACTTTCATAAGTTGTATTTGAATATATGTATCCTTTTAAAATAAGTTGGATCATTCTCTCTGCACCTTTCCTTTTTTTAACTTAAAGACGTGTTTTTGAGATCTTTCCATATAAGCATATATCGATCTATCTCATTCTTTTCATAGGTGCATGATATCCCAGTGCATGAATGAAGAAGAGTATTTTTTTATTTTTCCCATTATAAGATATGCTTATTGTAGAGAAATCCAGAAAATATAGAAAAGTAATCACTTATAGTACCACTACTCAAAGGAAACCAATATTAACATATTGATGTATTTTCTTTGTGTTACACATTTTTAACATTGTTTTCATAATATGAATATAATTTTTAACTCTGCTATTCAGAAAGGGAATTTCTTTTAAAATTGTTACCTTCTCAGTTTGAAAAACCACCATAATCCAGATGTTAGGTAGTTTGCCCTCACCCAAGCACAGACTGATTTTCATTTTCTCTTTAGATTCTTACTGAGGTTTAAGCTATGAGACTGGTTTTCAAAAACTTCCATGTTTGCTCTCAAGAAGGCTTTCCTTAGTCACAATTTAAATTTATAATGAGGTTGTATAACTTGGTGTTTGTGTTTGAGTGAACAGATTTTTTTCTTTGCTTAACCGGTAACCTAGCCGTATGTCTTTGTGTAGACGAAATTATATTTCTGTTACTCAGTTGAATTATGATTATTGTTAATGCTTCTTTGACATTTTAATTATACATATTAATTGTGTTACAGTTAGCTCTGGGTTCATCAAGCAAATGTGTGGTCATTTCTGAGTTACTGATTTCACTCATTAAAATGTTTCTCATTCAGAACGTATCAGTGTAAAGTGCTTATTTGTTTTAGGCATTGCAATTCCATCTCAAGATATTCTCTATACCACTCTGGGAACTCTCATTAAAGAAAGGAAGATTTATCACACTGGAGAAGGATACTTCATAGTTACTCCTCAGACTTACTTCATTACAAATACAACCCCCCAAGAGAATAAGAGAGTCCTATCAGATGAAAGTCCCCGGATGCCAACTTCCATTACATACCTGGTGAACGTGGAAAGCTGTGCAGACCTAGCCAAAGAAAATGCGGCCCCCATATCCCATTGTCATTCTTGCCAGTGTTTCCATGATATGTGCACTCAGTATGTACAGGAACCACCAGCTGCTGCAGAAGTGACTAGAAAATGCCGGAAAGGTCTTGGGGAATCCAAACCTTTGGTACAGAATCGAACAGTTTCAGTGTCTGAGGAGAATCACGTCTGTGACAGCGCCAAACCTTTACCATTCACAAAAGACAGAGAAAAAGCCAAGAAATTTGGCTTTAGCCTCTTCTGGCGCAGTATATCCAGAAAGGAGAAGTCCAGAACAGAGCACAGCAGTTTCTCTGCCCAGTTCCCACCAGAAGAATGGCCCGTCCGAGATGAAGATAACTTGGACAATATCCCTCGAGACATTGAACATGAGATAATCAAACGAATTAATCCCATTTTAACTGTTGACAACTTAATCAAACATACTGTCATAATGCAAAAATACGAAGAACAGAAAAAATATAATAGCCAGGGCACTTCCACTTATATGCTGACACTCAGGCATAAGTATCCTTCAAAAGTGGGAGTTAAGAAAAGTCAGGGCCGGTCTGTAAAGCCTCGAAGGCGGGGCCATTCCCATAGAGATAGAGACAAAGCCAGGAGTCAGGGAAGTGGGCCTCAGCCAGGAAGCATTAGGCTGGAGAAACACCCCAAGCTCCCTGCTACACAGCCCACCCCCGGAATTGAAAGCCCAAATGAAGTAGAACTTCAGAAACCACTTGGTGAGAATCCATCAGTGCTAGGTTCCCATTTGATTTACAAAAAGCGAATCAGTAATCCTTTCCAGGGTTTCTCTCACCGAAGGAGCCCAATAACCAAAGAGCACAACATGCAGAAGATCGGTGATCTGAAACCCAGTCAGATTGGACCAAAGGGAAAGCCTTTCCAAAGGGCAAGGTCTTTGGATTCCTCAAGAGTCTTTGAGAGTGAAGCCAAACAGTCATACGGTGAACAATGTAATGATAAACTGAGAGCAGAATCCATTTATGTGAATCACTCTACTGTCAAACCTATCAGTGATGACTTTAGAGATTACCTCTTCAATTACTCTCAATGTGGTGTTTTGCAAAATGATAGTAAATGCTGTTCCTTTAGGGAAAGCACGTTGAGATGTGATGTGTATGGTGGAGAAAATGAGGCAATCCCTGAAGTCTCGAGGAAAAGCTACTCTCATTTTGACACATTAGAAGAGACAAAAGAAACACAGCATGTCCTGCCATCACAAGGTTCCTCTTCTTTAGACCAAGCATCCTCTGCTCGTAGATCAGTTGATGAAACAATACACCAGTTCCAAAATCTTGGTCTTTTGGATTACCCAGTTGGTGCAAACCATTTGAGACAACCTGAGAGACAAGACAGAGACTCAGAGGAAACTCTGATGAGAAAGGCGTTTATCCAGGAAGCAGAGACTGTGAGTCTAGAAAATGAAGGACTTTCTGATGACGACCAGGCCTTGTATCAGAATGAAGCAGATGATGAGGATGGGGCCTGCAGTTCATTGTATCTAGATGAGGATGACTTTTCTGAGAATGACGACTTAATTCAAATGCTGCCTGGCCACATTCAAGTTTCCTTTCCAGGGGGAAACAAGTGGAATCACTTAGGAAAACGAAAGGTGACCGAAAGGTCTCTGACTGAGTACAATAGCAACATACAGAGGTTTGAGCCTCTGGTGCTTAAAGGAAATGAACATTACAAGCCCACTGGGTTGCTTACTAATCCCGGTGAAGGCCAAAAACCTAATCTGTCTGCTGAAAACTGTGTCCTCAATTTAGGGATCCAGTCTGGTTTTGACTATGAAAAGCAACCCAGCGTAGCTAAATGTGTACAGGCCTCAGCACCTGCTGATGGAAGTATATTTGATTACTACAACACAAGGAAAAGTGCTTCGGAGGCTGAAACCCTACAAGACCCTGTTGGTGACACAGGAAAGAAACCAGCCACCTGGAGTCAGAGTGCTCAGGATCAGGAAATGAGAAAACAGTTCACACACAAGTTAGAACTGTTCAACACTTCGCATATGCCAGTGTTGGCTCAGGACGTCCAACCTGAACATAGTCACTTGGAAGGAACAGAAAATCAGAGCATGGCAGGAGATAGTGGAATAGATTCTCCACGGTAAGTGCACATAGAAGTGATTGGCCACTATCCCACGGGAATTATTAAAATCAAGGGCATATTGAGTTACCTTGTGGCAGCCCCCTGAATAAATTTTTTATAATGATACAAGTCTACCAGCCTTTACTGAATAAATTGTATGAAGTTACAATGAAATCTCTTATATAATAGGATAGAGTTCATTTTTAATGTGAACCAAGATTTGACTGTTCCACTACTACTAAATCTTGAATTATTTCTAAAAATAGGAAGGGACTACCGTAAACCAAGCACTTCCTGAACTGAAGGTTGGAAAGTTTTCACTTATATTCCTGGTTCTACACAGGTTGAGATAGAGATGTGGCTACTTTCCACTAATATTTTCCATGCCAGTTTGTTTAAATAACATTGTTCAGCATATAAAAGTAATTTGGTCATAATAGAACATTTAAAGTACTGAAAAGTAGTTTTTTAAAAACATCTATAATCACCCTACCATCTAGATATTTTTAAAAATCTTTTTATATTTGGTGTATTTATACTTTGGTCTGAACATATTGAATCTATATATTTTGTCTGTTGAGCTCATACTGTAGTTACTATTTTGCATGTTGCTTTTTTCAATAGAATATAATGAACATTCCCCCATGTTATTAAATAGTTTTCTAAAAAGTCATCTTAAAATTTGGCATATATCTTCATTAGTTTTTTTATTATATAAAATTATTGTGTACCTCTTTTTTAAACAGTAATATAGAAATGTAAAAAGTAAAACTGGTAGTCTCCATTCCCTAGCCTTTTCCATTCCTATTCCGTAGAGGTGACCTAAATATTGTTAACAGTTTGGCGTATATTCTTTCAGACATTTTCCCTTGCATTTATAAATATAATTATTTTCTAACAACAGAGCATACAGAGCTGTGGCTTTCTTTTAATTTATCATGGATATCCTGCAATCAGTACATATATATCCTGCTTTTTGGGGGGCACTGCACTGTGCAGCTTGCAGGATCTTTGTTCCCCGACCAGGGAATGAACCTGGGTCCTCAGCGTGAAAGCTCAAGAGTCCTAACCACTGGACCATCAGGGAATTCCCTTCAGCTCATTGGTTTTTTTTTGTTTTTTTTTTTTTGCTGTGCCACGCAGCATGCATGTGGGATCTTAGTTCCCTGACCAGGGATCGAACCTGTGCCCCCTGCAGTGGAAGCATGGAGTCTTAACCACTGGACCGCCAGGGAAGTCCCTCATTTTTTGAAATGGCTGCTTAGTATTCCATTATGTGGACCCTATTATTTACATAACCATTATTTTCCTTCCTTTGACATTTAGATTATTCCCAGTTTTTTTGCTATAATAAATCAATCTGCAGTGAATTGTTATTACTAAATGTTTGTGGACATTCCTAATTATTTATAACTTAGGCTAAATTCCTGGAAGTTTGCATTTTTTTATTGGGGAACAAGATTTTTTTGCCTGAAACAATAGTTTAATTCATATTAAGTCATTGAAGTATCAAAACATGTTGTCTTTGAGGTAAACAACAGTATAAACCAATAAGCCATGGGTTCCCTTTTTTTCCTCTCTGGCAAAAACAAAAATAAAACCAAAAAGAAACCCAAAACAGATAAGAGAAATTGACATGAATTGAGAATTTAAATTTGAGAAATCTTGAGAAATTTAATTTTTAAAAATTGCTTATAATATGGTTTTCTTGAAAGATTTATAACTATAATCATT
This sequence comes from Phocoena phocoena, assembly GCF_963924675.1. Lineage (NCBI taxonomy): Eukaryota > Metazoa > Chordata > Mammalia > Artiodactyla > Phocoenidae > Phocoena > Phocoena phocoena. The sequence goes on along the minus strand of NC_089234.1, from coordinate 63,336,162 downwards.
AAAGACATTTATAGGAAAAGGGAGGGGAGATAACATTTGGACATCAACTATGTGCCGTAATTGGATTAGGATTAGGGAGACAGAGATGAACAAGATGTTGTTGCTACCTATAGGAAGCTTACAATTTAGCTTAGTTTAGTTGAGGAGACCAACAAACAATAAACAAATTGAACTCAACAACAAAGCATAAACACTTAATTCCACATCTCTTTGGCAGTTATGAAGAGTGATGGGCTGTGTGGGAAAGATTTATGGAGGACACATTTTTGAGACATCTCTTGATGTAATGGACAGGTGAGGGAGAGGAGGCAAGGTGGGAGAAGGGGAATGTCAAAAACAAAATGCCCAACCAGTAATGTGAGTTGGCTGAAGCAAGGCAGATGTGTTGGATAAGGGACTAACATCGCTTACAGCTCCTAGGAAAGGAACGCTAGTCAATATGAAAAATATTACAGTTGGCTTTTCCTTTCCATATGCTTACTCAAAAAAGAAACAAATTATACAAGAAGATATTGGTCATTTTAGTTGTATAGAAGAGTTTTTCATGGAGCTTATTGTTTCTGCCTAGAATATACTTGATACTGGATCGAGAACAGATGTTCAGAGAATATGAACTTCTTAGAAAGCAGCTGTCAAATAATTGAGTTGCCATTGGGAATCCTTTAAAATGTAAAGAGCACTTTAGATTTTTAAAGGTTAACTTATTTGATAAGTTAGTTCCTGTTAGTAAATGTACTCCTTCAAAGTAACAAATGAAGGTATTTTGCCTTGGTTAGAAATCCAGGCCCTTTTGAAGGCAATAATTCTGTTATTTTTAATATCTTTAGGACACAGAGTCTGGCATCTAATAACTCAGTCATTTTGGATGGACTAAAAAGAAGACAGAATTTTCTGCAGAATTTTGGAGGCACAAAGAGCAGTCAAACACCCACGTCCAATTCCTTACTACAACTAACTCCAGTCATAAATGTTTAATTCTTTTTTTAAGATTTTTTTTTCAATGTGGACCATTTTTAAAGTGTTTTATTGAATTTGTTACAACATTGCTTCTGTTGCATGTTTTGGTTTTTTGGCCTTGAGGCATGTGGGATCTTAGCTCCCTGAACAGAGATCTAACCCATGCCCCCTGCATTGTAAGGTGAAGTCTTAACCACTGGACCTCCAGGGAAGTCCCATAAATGTTTAATTCTTATTTTTCTTTTGGAAACTTTTTTTTTTGTAAAAATGTACAGCATTAATATAGAATGTTTTAATCAACTGAGTTTGTAAGAATTCTCTAAGGCCAAGCATATATGTTATTAACCTCATTACATATTTTGTTGTAGTTACTGGTTTTTTTCCTTTTTTGACATTGGCTTTTTTAAAGCTTATTTTACTATAAATTTATTGGGAATATATAGATTGTTTACAATAAAAAACATGGAATCATTGGTCTTCTTCCAATTAAATGTAATTTAACTTGAATCATCAGACAGACAATTCATTAGTTTCTCAAATACATAGGAAGCTAACTTACTACCTAGTAGTGAATTTTTGTACCCACATCAATACCAAGTTCTTACCGTAAGTGGATCTCACCAGATTTCAACACAGAACCCCAGAAAATAGTGTGTTAGGGTTGCATAGATACGTTGTTTGCAACTTAAGTCTTTTATAATCAGAAAGAATTTATATAGATGTGTTGGGTGCAACAAGAATTCCTTCTATCCAGTCATTGCTGCCAAGGATATCCTTTGTGAACAGCTGGAACATGAACAAATGTCTCCACACTATGATTGACTGACAATGTCCAAAATACCCATGGCAGTAGACATATGGCTCAACTGTTTGGTTCCTCCCCACGTTTGAGGCTCTCTCTGTAAAATGGCTTTGAGAAGTCAGAATGTTCTCAGATGGTGGAGATAGAAGGGAAGCAGAATGGTTGCAGGACGGCTGTGAGTGAAAGGGAGGTTTTGAATTAGAGATTTAGAGGGAAGATGCAAGATGGCTGATAGACAATTTTTCTACATTTGATCCACTTCTGTTCGCGATAAGACCTCCGTAGCCTTGCCAGTATTTTTTCTGGCAGGACTTTTCAGACCAAGTAGTGGAATGGTCAGTTCTCTTGGGTTTGGGGAACATGGAACAGTCACGAGTGGTTTCAGCATGTCGGGTAGATGCTAATGCTGATTTCTGGTTGAGGGGATGTTTCTACTAAGAGGTTTCTAAGGATTATCAAAGCCTTAGAGCTCAAGGATGATTGAATAGAGAGAGAGTGCCTCTTTCCAGCTCTCACCATCCAGATAACAGTGAAGGCCAGAATGAAGCTCAGCAGTGTGGAGAGCTGACTCCAGGCCCTGTGGGAGTGCAGAGGAGGGGAGATCAGATGCGCTGCTCTGTTTCATTGTGCTTGCACCACTCATTTCTGACTGTTGGTTTTCAGTGGCTCTGACCAACCTACCGTGGCATTCCAAGATTACCTGTGGTTACAGGGGGCAAAGTACCAAGAAGGGTAATCTGGATAGAAAAGCCTTGTGGGGGAGGCATTGGTTTAGGGGGGTGTCTTACAGCTTGGAATCAGTATCAGTGAGTGGAAGTTAGGAGAGAGAAATTTCAGCTCAATATGAAGAACTTCTTATTAGACAAAACTATCTGAAGATGAAATAGGCGGCTTTGTAAACAGATGAACTTCCTGCTGTTTAGGACATTCAAGCAGAGGCTTGGTGATCCCTTGACCGGTGTGTTGCAGAGGTATTTCCAGTACTTTTCTTAAAAGGATGACTGAGCTAGATGATTTTGAAGATTGCTCCCAACTGTAAGGTTCTGTGCTTATAAAACTCAGTGAAGGTTATATGTCAAATATATCCAATTAAAAAAAAGGAAAGAAAAAAGATTCATTGAGGATCCTGTGAAGTACTGAACTCACTCAAGATTCCCAAGTTGCTTCCAGTTCTTCATTTCTGCACCTATCCCTACCAATCCTTGGAAAAATGAGTACCAGCAACTCTTCTATCTTTGATCTTGGACCTGGACAATTTTCTTAATAGAGTAAGGAATCCAAAGTCTTTTGTGACTCTATCCACCTCAAGGGACCAATGAAATCCATCTAATCTTGCCACCAGGTGCATTATGACACTCTCTAAATGTATTAAATGAAGCCTATTATGAAACCAATAAACCTCCCTTCTACAAAACACAACATATGACCACAGGTATTAAAGATGAGCGTGCATGTTATTAAATTGTTGTTTGGGAGATTATTCTCTACAATGGGTGACTTGAATTTTTTCCCACTATTTTTGTGTGTGGAAATTTTACTTATTCTCTTTCCCATTGCAGTCTGTTTGCTAAGAGAAAACTGTTCTCTTGAAACAGCATGGTGACCTGAGCTTCAGAGTCAGATAAGTTTAAATCCCAATTCCAATCCTTGGTAGCTGTGTGATGGAGAAAGTTACCAAACTTCTCTATTCATTTTTTTCATCTGTGAAGGATATCTACTTTATAGGATTGTTGTAAGATTTGAGGATAATCTATTGAAAGTGTCCAATGCAGGAGGCACCTATTATTGTTACAAACATATGTGTGTATATTTTTATATATTGATTCACAAAACTTGTCTAATACATGGCCTACTATACAGGTAACCTGTTTTTGCCAGGTTGTCTGGAATTCCTCCATTTAGAGAGTCCTTTAGGTTAAGATTATAGAAAAGTATTGTTAATCAAAATCCAGATATGCCTGGGGGAGGTATTATGCTTTTGGCTAACAAGTTTTCAGTTCATACCTCATGCTATAAATAGGATAAAGTATGCAAAGCATGGGCTGATTGTGGCTACTCATATAATGTGAGATCATGTTCATCCTCTTTCATCTGGGATCTCAGACCCCTAGGAATCCTTAGAATAGCTGGCTTCTGCAAACTATTTTCAATATTTCAAAAATCCTAATGGAAATTGTACATTCCCTTTGCTTAACTCCTTGCTACTAAAACATCAGTTTCTTTGCCAATGACTGAAATTACACCTGCTCAGTAATGCAACCCTATCACATGCTGGTGTGACATTGTTAAGCTTCATCTGTATCTTATTCATATATTAGAAGAATGATCATTAATCAATTATTATTATTATTATTTATTTATTTATTTTTTTTGCGGTACGTGGGCCTCTCACTGTTGTGGCCTCTCCCGTTGCAGAGCACAGGCTCTGGACGCGCAGGCTCAATGGCCATGGCTCACGGGCCCAGCCGCTCCGCGGCACGTGGGATCCTCCCAGACCGGGGCACGAACCCGTGTCCCCTGCATCGGCAGGCGGACTCTCATCCACTGCGCCACCAGGGAAGCCCAATCAATTATTATTAAATGCAATTTAGCAGACAGAATGTTTCAAAGTGTCAGAGCCATGAGGAAAAAACAGAAGAAAGAGCCGTAGCAGTGAAAAAATGTGGGATCAACTGTATTTTGAGAACCCATCCTACAGCTACCTGAGAAGGCTTTTAAGGAATGGGGAAGACAGACTAGTGCCCAAAGGGAGTGTGGAAGAGAGACATGAGAGTCACGAAACAAGAATGGTGAGGGGATATATCAAAAACAAACTCATGACTATCTTTCTGGCCTCTACAGATCTTTCTCAGTTGAAATCTTAGACACATGTTCCGTTTTTAGCAGTTGAGCAGGTCCTATTTCTTGGGGAATGGTGCCCTCTTCTGGAGTAACTGATGTGACTGTTCCCTTCCACCACTTGATTGAAAAGCATCTACAAAGTAATTGATTAGAAAAACAGACCTCCTCCATTTAAAAAGCTTTCCCAAATAATTTGAATTAGGAGCTAGATACATACATCAGTATACATATGCTAAATATGTTCAAAGCTGTCTCCTCGCCAACACTGTCAAAACCTGGAGCTAAAAGTAGAAATATAAGTACCTCTGTACATCATCTCTGCTGTACTGTTATATCAGGGGATCCCCCCAGTTTCCCTGAACTATCAGTAGGGAAGGCATTTTTGCCCCCTACTTTACTAACAAAAACACAGGTTTTTGAGTTTAGTTGGCCAAGGTCATGTGGCTAGCAATGGCAGAAACATCGTTCCTGGTCTCTCTTTCATTTTCTTCTTACTTCTTAGTACTCTCCTCACTCTCTGCCCCCAGTATCTCTTGATCGATTTATAGCTGACCCTTAAACTATTTCCATCTCATAACATGATGGTTATGTTATTTAAAAATGATGGTTCAATTCCTCTTGTCACATAAGATTGACATGCAGATGCAAAATGATGGTTCTTTTTACCTTCTACTCTCTATGGAATAAAAATTAAAATCTAGCCCTCTAGGTTTGAGAATGACCAGAGAGAGGCAAGTTTATAAAAAGTCATCTTAAAAAAAAAAAGTCATCTTGTTTTTATAGGGTTTAATGAGCCAAAGTGAAAGGCAAGGGAAATCTTTATAGAATGTTGCAACAGACCATCAGATGAGGCACCCCAACTGTCAAATTTTGAGAAAGAAATTATATCAGTGGCTCTGGCAAGATATTTGGAAAACAAAGATGTTCTAATAAGATTACATTTTGAGTTACTTGTACATTTTAATTATTCATGCTACCCCTTCAGGTTCCTCCCATAAATTTTTAAAAGTAAATTCATTTATTTATTATTTTTGGCTGCGTTTGGTCTTCGTTGCTGCACATGGGCTTTCTCTAGTTGCATCGAACAGGGGCTACTCTTCGTTGCGGTGCGCGGGCTTCTCATTGCGGAGCATGGCCTTTAGGCACACAGGCTTCAGTAGTTGTGGCTCACAGGCTCTAGTTGTGGCGCATGGGCTTAGTTGCTCCGAGGCATGTGGGGTCTTCCCAGACCAGGACTCAAACCCATGTCCCCTGCATTGGCAGGTGGATTCTTAACCACTGCGCCACCAGGGAAGGCCACCCCCCCAATCAATTTCATCATCAGTATAAATCTCTTGAGACTTATAGGGACCAAATATGAAAAAAAGAATTATTCCTTCATTCCCAAGTTTTCTAGTTGATGCCCACTGAGAACACATATGTAGTGGTACCCCAATTTTTTCAGCTAAGCCACAGTTTGGTCAAGTTACTTATGACTAGGTTTAATTTACACACAGTTGCCCTTTCCACCTAACATAGACAGCAGCCAGTTTTGTTTACATGAGTTTGGTGCTCAGAAAGGTAGGGTTTTTAGAGTGTCCCAAATCACAGAAGGTCATTTAAAAAACACTAGTATACTTATTAGTCTCTTGCCTAGAGCGTCTCCAACAGTCTAGTCCTTTCCTTTTTCAGACCTGCTGTATGACCTTTGACATAAAAATGAATGCCAAAAATAGTCTTGAGGAGCTAAAACTTTAGTGTTTGATTTTCAACCACAACATACTAACATCTATTCCTATTATTATCCCAATTTTATACCTGTGAGATTCTTAGCCACACCCACTCCTGCTTCCATGCACATCATACCCTGTTTTAGGGCTACAAAGACTTCACAGTGGTAGAATTGAGAGTGGGTGTGAGAGAGTGGGACAAAAAGGTTTTAGAAGAGACCAATCTAGAGATGCATAGCTATTCCCATAATCTAGGGAGAGAGATGCATTTTTTTCACCATCAACACCTGAACACTCCATTTGTTCACAGTATTGAATCCATAAGGTAACGTTTAGACAAACATATAGCCCCTGACTTCAGGCCAATCCACACTTAATGCAGGAGGCCTGTAGCAATCACAGATTTATCATTTGTGGTTTCAGCTATTTAGGACCAATCCCCAAACTCCAGGACTTGTAGCAATCTGAAATTTTGCTAAGACATAAGTTTGATGCTCAGGTTACAAGGCTGGTGTGCTAGACATTGTCAAGTGGTTTGTGAAGTGCCCCTGCTTCTACATTGCAATTTGCTTTCTTGTTCTCGAGAGTAGGTTGAAGAGATCATGAAGAGTTAAAAGGAAATGGCTCTGAAATGAAAGCCAATCAGCTAGCACCTTTTTTTGTTTTCACTTTAAGCAAAGTCTTTATTTTCAAGGAAAAAGTATATTTTCTCATTTTCTGTTCTTGGCATAAATTTTAATTATTTCCAGTGGAACCAAAACCTCCTGAACCCCTTTCAGTGTTATCTAAAACTTGAACTTCCTCTATTTCTGGGTAAAATATCCGTTCACAAATGAGCCGTGCAATTCAATCACCCTTTTCGACATCGAACTTTTCTTTGCCAAAATTAAACAGTACAACACCAACATTTCCTCTATAATCTTCATCTATGACACCAGCTCCTACATCTATGAAGTGTTTTGCAGCCAAGCCAGAACGTGGAGCTACTCTCCCGTAGCACCCATTAGGAAGAGCTATCTGAATGTCTGTTTTCACAAGAGCTTTCTCCATAGGTGGTACTGTGTAATCACAGGCACTGTATAGGTCATAGCCCGCGGCGCGCTCGTACCCCTTGGTCGGAGCGGCGCCGCATGCTGCCCTCCTCCGCAGGCCGGGCCCATTTGCTGGGGGAGATGACTTGTGCCTCTTGAGAGCAGGGCATGGCAGGGCAGAATGGGAGCACAAAGGGAGCAGGCGGAACAAGAGACAGCAGGATGAGCGCAGCGCACCCCAGCTAGCACCACTGATGTAAGAAAAGAAAGGTACATTCTCAGGAGTTAGTCCTTTGTATTATCAAAAGGTTTCCAGTTTTGTTCAAGGCTGTAATTCAGGGCCAGTTAATTCCCATAACTAATATCCTTTTATCCACTGCAAATACATAATCTGTCAAAGACATTTAGGCTTGTTTTTTCTCTAGGTTTCTCCAGGTTTTCCTAACATCATTCATTCTATGTTTCATAGGAGCATCTTCCCCCCAAACGCTTTGATAAGCCCAAAGCTTTAAGGTTGGTGTGGCAGGGAAAGCATTGATCTCGGATTCAGGAGTTGAGTTTTCTAGTCCTGTGTGCCACGAACTGTGTGACTTCAAACAAGTAAATCCCTCTTTTAGGGGGTTAGTTTCCTCTAACGTCAAATGGGTGGGAAGGCCCTAAACTAAACTAAGGACCAACTTCATGACTAAAACCTAAGACTTGAGGGAAGGCTGTCCGGGCCTAGTCTTCACCTCAAGCCCATCTAGCCCACTCCAGACCCCAAGACACCCTTTCCCACCAACTCAGGGCCGCTGGCCTCGGGCGAAGCTGTTAGACGTTAACGCCTCACCCCGCAACCGGCGGGGCCGCGGCCCGCAGCTTCCGGCGTCGAAAGGCGACGCGGCGCGTGGCGCTCCCATCGCCCCGCCCGCTCCCCCCCGCCCTCCACGGGCAGGTTCTCCTGCCAGACCGCCACACGCGCGGCCGCTGTCTGCCGCCGTGGCGGGGCTTCCTAGCCCCAGCAGTGAATGCTGGGAAACCCCGAAGCATCTCCGCTGTGGCAAAGAGAAATGTTCGGAGTGGGGGAGGGGGAGAGGGAGAAAACAAATCCGAACATTTTATGCTAATCAGTTCGCGCCTCCTTTATGGAGATTGGTCAGGGTTTTACTCTAGAAGCCAATCATTTCAGAAGAAGGGTGAGCCAATCGAGACTCCTCGCATTCATTGGCTGGGAGACTGAGTCGCAAGGAGAGAGTTTAAACGGAGAGTATCCGGGATTATTTTCCTCCGCCGTGCGGTGCGTGTCCCGGAAGTGACGTAGGCCCTGGCCGGGAGGCTGCCCTGCCCCCGCTTTCTTTCACCCTGTCGCTACCCGTAGGTAGTTGTGGCCGCAGTGCCCAGAGGGAGGCGGCGGCAGCAGTGGCGGCGAATGATGCCTGGGAAACTCCTCTGGGGGGACATTATGGAGCTGGAGGCACCTTTGGAGGAGACCGAGAGCCAGAGGAAGGAGAGGCAAAAGGTGCGCTGAGGATGGGCCGCGCCTCCTTTTGGGCTGCGCCGATTTGGGCGGGGAGGGGAGTCTACCTGATGGCCTGTCACAACCGGGCCGGAGCATCCGAGGGCCTCTCCTCGCGCCACCCTCGTCCCTGGGAGGTCGCTCCGGGACCGCTACTACCTCCACACCCCTAACCTGGAGAAGGGCAGCACTGGGCTTGGGCCCGGCCTCTCGTGGTCCCCGTCCTTCCTGTCGGAGCCTACGAGATGGGCAGACTCAAGTTCTCATCGCGGAATCTGTTCTTTCTGTCCTTTTCTTAAGCAGCGAGGCCTGTCATTTGGTTCTCGTTGGCCGTATTAGAAGATGATTAAGAAAAACGATTGCCTTGAATATGTGTAACTTCTCCGTCATTCTGTCTTGTATGCGAGAATCTTGGGGAAAGCGATCTTAGATTTACAGACCTCGATAACGGGTCAGTAGAGGATTGAGGAAAAGTGTCACAGCCAAAATTGCCAGGATTTGGCTGTGATGGAGATCGCGTGGGTTGTATTAGTAATAGCCTTTTATGTTAGTATTTTCATTCAATTCACAAATGTTTATGGAGCCTAATTTATGCCAGACTCTTTGCTGGGCACCAGGAAGGTCCTTGCCCTCAAGGAACCTGTTAGAAGAGTTGTAGAGACTTCCTGCCCCATCCCTCAAAAGAAGAAAGAGAGAGAAAAGAAAACAGAGCTTGGAGGGTAAGGAAGCAGTGTTTGAAGGCTGACATTTGACAAAAGAATGAAAATATTCTCTGTAGTCCCAGAGAGCAGAACCTACCCTTCTGACCTTATCACCAAGGTAAACTTGCCATTCTAGCCAAGCAGTTATTATTTTTTATTGTGGTAAAATACACATACTATAAAATTTACCATTTTAACCATTTTAAAGTATACATTTTTGTAGCATTAAGTACACTCACATTGGTCTGCAGACATCATATTCATTCAACTCCAGAACTTTTCATTCTCCCAGACTGAAGCTCTGTGCCCATTAAACACCAACTCCTCGGTTGCCCTCTCTCCCCAGCCCCTGGCAACTACCATTCTCCTTTCTGTCTCTATGAATTTGACTGCTGAAGATAACTCATGTAAGTGGAATCACCAAGCAGTTATTTTAATTTTTGCTCATTCTAAAATACTTGTCCCTCCTTCTGCATCCATATCCTATCCATCTGTCAAGGTTTAGTTTATGTCTTTTATAACCACTCCAGTGTACACATACAGTAATCTCATTCCCCCTTGAAGTCTTGTTCGAGTGCTATCTTTATCATTTGATTGGCATTTATTATGCCCTTCCTTGTAAAGTTAGCTCATTCTTCCTGAGTATATCTTTCCCAAGTATTTCCCAAAGATCCTTGAGGGAAATGACCATATCTTTGTCCATGCTTACATTTCACTATATCCTTGTGAATTAGTGGCTTTCACGTTGTAGTTTCTCCAGAGGTACTTGTTGATTTTCCTTTAATTATGAAAGATAACTAAAGATTTGGAAACAGATTGGAGTACCAACTAATAGAAATAGACATTCAAATAGTGGTCTGGCATCCAGATGAAGGTAACTGGTTTTGGATGTGTTAAGATATGGAGCTGGGCCTTAGGTTCTCAGAACTGGAGTGCAGGTTAGGAAAGAAGCCTGGAAGTGTATGTTGAAGCCATGAAAATGGTATGAAAGTGTACATAGAGAACAGAGACTTAAAGAGCATCCACAGAAGGAGAAGGGAGAGGAGACATTGAAGAAGACAGAGGTAACAGGGTAAGGAGGGAATGTAGTGTGTTGTGGAAACCAAGAAGATGGAGAGTGTCGAGCACTGTGGATCTGATGTGGAACAATGTATTTCATCACCTTGGGTATTGCTGGGCTTGAACCTAGAGGTCTCATTTTATCTTGCTTCATCTCCCTGAAGTGCAGGCCCAGGAGCAATTCAAACCCTGAGGCTTGCTCTATAAATAATCTTGTTTTTCTATAGAAGAATCTATTGGTTTGGGGAGATGTGGGATAGTTCAGTTAACTAAAGATCAAATGATGTAACATATAACTCTATAACTTATATTAATGTAAAACTCTAATGTTTACAAAGCATTTTCAAATATTCAGTTTTCATAGCAACTCTTATTTCATGAATGAGAAAATTGTATGTGAAAGTATTCTATAGAAACTGTGTAAATCATGGTGAAAATTTTGGTGCTGGTTGTTTTTACCAAGACTAGTCACTACCATCTAATTTATTTTGAACATTTCCATCTAATTTATTTTGAACATTTGACCAAGTAATTTTGAAGTGCTAAATTTCCAAATCATTTCTTGCTGTCTGCAAATATTAAAACAAAAGTTGGCATTTCAAAACTAAAGTTGCACCCCCTCCCCCCCTTTTTAAGTTCTATTAACTAAATTTGTAAAACTTTAAAAAATTTTCTGGGATTACTAATATAGTTATCCTTCCATAGGAGTATAACAATTGGGCTTTTCTTTAACCTGTTTTTCAAAGTTCAGGGAGGAAGCATGATGTGAAAAGAGCATGGGTTTTCAGGTCAAACAGGGCTTGATTTCTAGCACTTTCACTTGCAAGAAATCCCATATGTGGGTCTTGGGCAAGTTACTTATCTCTAAGAACTTGTTTCCTCGTCTGTAAAACAGCAAAGGTGATACAGGTTCGCTATCCCTTATCCAAAATCCTTGGGGCTAGATACGTTGTTGAATTCAAAATTCTGGGGTTTTTAAAAGGGTAACACCGTAGTAGGGTTTGGGGCCCCGAACCTATAATCAAACACCTTAATATTAAATGTGAATATTCATACTAAGTGGAATAAATAAAGATTACAGATAGTCTCACATCAGTTGAAGACAAATTTTGCCACAAAATGAGTTCAGGTCAGGTAAGGTTTTGTCTCCAAATAAATTACAAAAAAACTTTCGGTTTTCAGAGCTTTATGGATATTGGAATTTCGGATAAGGGATTATGGACCTGTACTTCCCTTATAGGGTTGTTATGAAGATTTAAACAAGATAAGCTGAAAACATATTACACAATGCTGGGTAGGTACTCAGTAAATATTAATTTTTTTCTTGGAGATATTAGAAGTTTTTGCTTGTTTTTTAATTTATAAATCTTGAGTTCTCATTCTTTTACTGAAAAGAAGCTATTTCAGTTTCCCTTAAATGTTATAATGGGATTAAAGAGGGACTAGAGGCCAGGTCTTAAGAGTGCAAGATTTGGGCTGAGAAAGAAAGAAATAGGTAAAGCTTAGGCTTGGCATTAGCAACCAGTCTGGATTTCTACCAGGTACCTTTTCAAGATTACTGTAGATTGAGCTTTGCTGGTTGGGGGAGTCATACTCTAACTCCTCTAGAGTCTTAAAAGCAAAGCAAACCTTGTGACCCTCTTGTCACCCTCTTGTCACTGCTTCTTTGTTTTTCCACAGAGTGATAGAAGGAAGTCAAGGCACCATTATGACTCAGATGAGAAATCAGAAACAAGAGAAAATGGTGTTGCAGATGACCTGGATGCTCCCAAACCCAAAAAAACTAAAATGAAAGAGAAACTAAATGGTGACACTGAGGAAGGATGTAATAGACTTTCAGATGAATTTTCTAAATCTCGTAAGTCAAGAAGAAAAGATCTGTCAAATGGAGATATTGATGAATATGAAAAAAAATCAAAGCGAGTGTCATCCTTAGATAGTTCTACTCATAAATCAAGTGAAAATAAACTAGAAGAGGTATGGATACTTTTTGTTTTGCATTTGACATTATCCTTGAAATACAGGATAGTTTGATTCTTTAAGACTAATTAGAATTGATTCTACAGTGTTTCCTGCTTACTGTCCAATACTCTCAGTTGGACTGGGGAGTCTATACAGCTGAAACCTGAGCCTTTTCCCCTTTGTCTCTTGTTTCTTTCATTATATTGCCTTTTTCTTGGTGAAGAGATTGGTGCGGGGGGGACTTGGTCAAGTTTAAACCTTTCCTGTACATTTGGGTTCCTAAATAGATTTTCCAAATTGCTTATTGATGGTCACCTACTTGCATTTCTTACGGTTATTTCAGCCCTCATCATTACTCATGAATTAAGTTCTGACTTTCTGAAACGGGGTACATAAAGGCCTCTTGACTTTGTATATTTTGCCTTCTGTTTCTTGTGCTTCTGTAACAATAGCAACTTCCAGTGATTTTTAGGTCTTACTGTAACTCAATCTTAAAGCTGTTTGCTTTTTTAAAACAAATGAAACATATGAAAATGATCTGAAGAAATTTGTTCTCCTGGATATTAATTTTTGGGGAGGTATAGAAAACATGCTTAGTATAGAATCTTCATTCCTGGACTCATTACTTTTGCCAGTATCTGTTAGAGTAGGTATATTCTTCCACAGAATTTACTCAATTTGTTCTTGCACTTTTTTTTTTTTTTTTTTTCCGGTACGCGGGCCTCTCACTGTTGTGGCCTGTCCTGTTGCAGAGCACAGGCTCCGGACGCGCAGGCTCAGTGGCCATGGCTCACGGGCCTAGCTGCTCCGCGACATGTGGGATCTTCCCGGACCGGGGCACGAACCCGTGTCCCCTGCATCGGCAGGCGGACTTTCAACCACTGCGCCACCAGGGAAGCCCTGTTTTTGCACTTTTCCTCTAGCAGAGTTCATAGGTTTATCTGGGCATTACAAATTGTCATTAAATTACTCAGCTCTTAAACAAAAAAGAACTTTAATATTCTTAATAACTTTTGGTATTTAATAATCTTTACATTTAAAAAATCTGATAGTTGCTGTTAATTTAAATACATTTGAGCTTAATTTAATGTGTAATCTTTGGGGAGCTTTGAGAAAAAATGTTGAATCCTTGCTTTACAATACGGTGTTTTTTTATTTGTGAGTTTGCTATTTGTCAGGAAGCATACATGTTAGAGAGTTGTTCTAAATAAGGCCCTACAAATCTGTATTGCTGAGCAGCAGTGTACTTCTTGCTCTGTTGGGATTTTGCCTGCTATAGTGCTCTGTATTGTAATAAACTTAACTGTTTATTATTTTGTTTAGATTATGTAAGGGTTCAGGAGTTCTGCTTCTAGGAATTTATCCTCCTAAGGAGATTATCACGAGGTGTACAGAGATGTATGAATCAGTATCTTATCACAGTGATGTTGGTAATAGCGAAAAATTTAAACATCCTAAATGTCTGATGGTAGGCAATTGGTTTGATAAAATATGCTATACCTATGTAATAGAATGCATTGATCTTAAAGGGCATAGATATGTTAGAAAGGTATTCAGTCTAATTAAATGAAAAAAATGATTACAAAGTAGTATATACATATGATTTTATTTCATTTAAAAATGTGTATGTGCGTAGAGGAGTGTGTGTTTCAAATGTGTCTTTAGCTGATTGGATTGTAGATAATTTTACAATTTCTTTCTTTTAATATGGTTTACAATTTCTTTCTTTTAATATGGTTTCTAAAATTTCTGCAATGAAAATGTGTACTTTTCTAATCAAATTTTTTTCTTTTAATCTTAAAAAGATAACATTGAGGTTTGCTTAAATGGATTAAATTTGAATTTGATGTTATGTCTTTTATCTGGTCTTAGTTTGAAACTTGTTATGGTGTGTGGTTTTGGAACTACCTTCTTTAAACAACCAGTAATAAAGTTTTTAAGTAGATGTATTGTCTTTGTTCTATATATGCATTGACTAGTACACAAAGTTTTCAATAGATGTTAAATGACAATGTCATGCTAACCTCTATATATGTTTGAGAAATTTTCAAGCTTACAGGAACTTTTCCTTGTATTAATGACATAAAAAATGCTTTTTAGATTCATAGAACAACTTATTTAACTTTTAGTTTTAGAAACAATTTACTTTCCTCATTGCTTAGCTTCTTTTGGGGCGGTTTTATAGGCTTGTGTTAATCTTTGTAATTAATATTATCTATATCTGTGAATATGATTTAGATTATTGAATACCTCTTTCATAATACCTTCAGTCAGGTGGAATTATATTTTGATCTGTGTAGTAAATGTATTTCTAAAGAGTTTTTTGTGTGAATTAATCATTTTTAAATGTATTATGGGAAAGTATATTAAGCTTGTTATTTAAAGAGATAGTTTTGAAATTAAAAGAATTTATCTTGTAAGTTAATCTATACAGTTTTTGCAAATACTAACTAAAGTTGGTTTGTTAGTTCATTTAGTAGAGCTAAAAGCAGTAAATGAGTGAAAGATTCTAAATACCTGGTAGGATATGAACTATATCAGTTAGGTCTTTGATTTCATTTTGACAGACCCTAACACGTGAACAGAAAGAAGGAGCCTTCTCCAATTTCCCTATTTCTGAAGAGACTATAAAGCTTCTGAAAGGTACAATGAATTTTTTTAAAAATTTATTTTATTTATTTATTTTTGTCTGCGTTGGGTCTTCATTGCTACACTCCGGCTTTCTCTAGTGCAGTGAGCGGGCTTCTCATTGCGGTGGCTTCTCTTGTTGCGGAGCACAGGTTCTAGGTGCGCAGGACTCAGTAGTTGTGGCTCACGGGCTCTAGAGCTCAGGCTCAGTAGCTGTGGCTCATGGGCTTAGTTGCTCCGCGGCATGTGGGGTCTTCCTGGACCAGGGCTCGAACCCGTGTCCCCTGCATTGGCAGGCAGATTCATAACCACTGTGCCACCAGGGAAGTCCCTCAGACCAATTTTTAAATAATTCCTCTTTGGGGTAGGAATAACTGTAAATGTTGTTAGGTGATGTATCTTTAGGCACATGTTGATGAATCAGGAATGTTATTTTCAAATAAATGTAGTTTTTCCTATTGCTGGTCTTAAGTAAATATTTCAATGAAATCTCATTTTACAGGTCGAGGGGTAACATATCTCTTTCCTATTCAAGTTAAGACTTTTGGTCCTGTATATGAAGGAAAAGATTTAATTGCTCAAGCGCGGACAGGAACAGGAAAGACATTCTCTTTTGCCATCCCCTTGATTGAAAGACTCCAAAGAAATCAAGAGACAATTAAAAAAAGCCGCTCACCAAAGGTAACCATTATAGGGAGTAAAAGGTTTAAACATTAATGGAAAGAGAAAGAAAGAGTATACTGGTCTTGGGAATGCCCTGGTGGTCCAGTGGTTAGGACTCGACGCTTTCACTGCCGTGGCCCGGGTTCAATCTCCAAGCAGGGATTGAATCTGGGAACTAAGATCCTGCAAGCTGCACAGCGTGACCAAAAAAAACAAACAGACAAACCACAATATACTGGTCTTAAGTTCAAGTACCCCAAAGATAGAAAAGTTAGTCAGTCCTGGGGCATAAAGTAAAAATTTGGGTCCTAAAGCAAAAATTTGATCTTTAAGATAAATCTCAAGTAAAACTAAAGTGAGTTATTACGTATGAATGTAATGTGTATGGATCCATAGATGTCTTTGATAACTGTATATTATGAAGCCAGCATATCTGATTTTAGGAGTATTTACAGTTATATATTTAGTGACCTTTTTCTTCTCTTTTTTCAGTTCTAACCTTTGCTTTTAAACAGTAATTTTGCTGAAGTGGTATTTATTTATTTGGTCATTCAGTAAATAATATTTATTTTACTGATTGACTTTAAGAGTATTGTAGAAATGATACTGCTACTCCCTGTGTTGTTGGAGTACTGGAGATCTGTCTTAATTTATCAGTAGTAAAGAACAGAGAGGACCTAGTGAAATTTTAGCCTAAAATTTGACCCTTTTAGAACCTATGTTCACTTTCAGGTTCATAAACGTGAAGAAGAAAAGAATCAGTATTGGGACTTCCCTGGCAGTCCAGTGGTTAAGACTCCACACTTCCACTGCAGCGGGCACGGGTTCCATCCCTGGTTGTGGAACTAAGATCCTGCATGCCGCGCAGCGCGGCCAAGAAAAAGAATCAGTATCAAAATTTGAACAGATATGTGGCTAAAAGTAATTTGTTCTTTGAGACTCCTAAATATTATTGCAGTGTGAAAGTAAATTCACATATATGAATGTAATTAAATAATAGTGGTCTTGGAACAGGACAAATCTTTTTTTAGAGAATTCTGTTTCTTAGGTGAAATTAGGAAGTCTGAAAGTAATAGAAATAGGACACAGTCCCAACACTGCATTTAAAAAGCTTTTATGCTAGAAGGACATTACTGGAGATTCCAGCTCCACCACTTCTAGCTACTTGATCTTGGGCAAGACTCAACTTCTCTAAGACTCATGCTCCTCATTTGTAAAACTGGGAAAATAATGCCACCTCATTGGGTTTTTGTGAGGATCAAATTAAATAATTCGTGTAAAGCACTATTGTTGTTTGCAGAATTATGATCGGCATTGTACATAGAAAGTTTATGGCTACTTTTTGTTAAATCTGCACTTTCTAAATATCAAAAAAAGAGAAATAGAGGTAAATCAATTTTTGTATAACCTGTTTGAAACATGAGTTTTATTTGCTTAATAAGGGGCTTTGCCCCTTTTTCAGTAAGTCTCTTGGGATCCTGTGTAGAAGAAGCTGCTCTCATTAAACACCAAACAGTTAAGTCCATTCTCTGGTACTAGCTACAGATTCAGTTTCATATTCTACTTAACAAATAAATTGAAATATTTCTTTTTAAAAAATGGCACATATTGGGCATTCATTCATTCCCTCATTAAACAAATATTTTTTGAGTATCTATTCTGTGCCAGGGACTGTTTGAAGTTCAGGGAATATATTGAATAGTATGACATAAATAACAGTACTGACATCAATAATAAATAGTACTGACGTAAATCCCTGTCTTCATGGAGCTTACATTTTAGTGGGTGAGACAATGAGCAAATCAGTAGAATATAAATATTTTATATGGTGTAAGTGCTAAGGAGAAACAGTTAAGCACAGTTGGGAGGATATGAAAAGAGGGTTAGGAACCTCACTGAGAAAGTGACTTTTGAAAGGGGACCTTAAGGAAGTAAGGGAGGATATAATAAACATAAGCTGTTCTTTTTTTTTTTTTTTTCATAAGCTGTTCTTGTTATTTGTGCTCTGTCTTTAAATACTATGACATTAATGATGAGATTCCTAGTTTTAAATGCACCTTAAAAAATAGTCTTCTCAGTTTGAACTTCGAGGTCTACAGAAACTTACCTCTTTGTTTTTTAAACCTTTTGCTCAGGTACTTGTTTTGGCTCCTACAAGGGAACTGGCAAACCAAGTAGCCAAAGACTTCAAAGATATAACTAGGAAACTCAGTGTGGCGTGTTTTTATGGTGGAACATCATATCAAAGCCAAAGTGAGTGAACATGTCTGATGGTAGCACAAAGATCTATTTGCTACTCAAATCTAAAATCTACATTTGAATTTTTACATATTATTGATATTTCTCTCCTCTCACAGTTAATCATATTCGAAATGGTATTGACATCTTGGTTGGGACCCCTGGTCGTATCAAAGATCATCTGCAGAGCGGCCGATTAGATCTTTCTAAACTGCGCCATGTTGTGCTTGATGAAGTGGATCAAATGTTAGATTTAGGTTTTGCTGAACAAGTTGAAGATATTATCCATGAATCCTACAAAACTGGTATATCCTAATTCAAAATAAGCACATTAGCAATTCTTTTCTTATCTAAAAGCTTATGAATTTTTTACTTTATGATTTTTAATACATCGTCCCCAGTGTTCTAACAAAACTAAAGGTATTTGGTATCTGTTTTCTTCCTGAACAAGAAAGTACAATAGCATACTTTAACCATTTTCTTAGCTTTCTTTGCTTTCTTCCATGTATTATTTTATAGTAAGTAGTTTTACTAACTCATTTTACTGATTTCTTTGCTCATTGTTATTTCTTAAATTCTCATCTTCCTTCTAGGTTCAGTTTCTTCATATTGATATTTTCCCTCAGTTTTGAAAGTAGAAAGTTTTGATAATTGCAGTAAAGTTTATATGTTCAAAATTCAGCCCAAGTTTTGAATTTTTCATTATTTCTTTGAAGTTGGGGGGATTTTTAAGAGCTGACTACATTGTGGGATATTAAGAAATTAAGAAAGCATTTGAATTCTTTTTGTTTATTTAAGATTCTGAAGACAATCCTCAGACTTTACTTTTTTCTGCAACTTGCCCACAGTGGGTATACAAAGTTGCAAAAAAATACATGAAATCCAGATATGAACAGGTTGACCTTGTTGGGAAAATGACTCAAAAGGCTGCAACTACTGTGGAAGTAAGTAGCTTTCCAGTGTGATAGATTTTAGCTTTTAGTTGATATTTTGAAATTTGTTGAAGTTAAACTTATGTTTTGGGTACCAGTTCAGGCCAAATATCTCTTTTTTGCCCGTAGTCAATAAGATACCTATGTATTTCTATAGTTTGAGACTCAGGAGCAGAGTAAAATAAATAGGGGGAGAAAGTTTGTGAACAGGCAAGTCCTAACAGGAGATATACAGGCATCCATAGAGACAGACTTAAAGTATGTAGAATGTGAAAAACGAAGTAATTCATCACAATTTGCTGGTGTTGGGGCAATTTGTTAAAGCTTAGGTGGAAAAAAGATCCTCATTTCATACTGTATACCAAAAATATTCCCGAAGATTTAAAAAAATTAAGCCATAAAATAATTTACAGCAGATTGTAGGTCAACAGTTATTTGATTTGAGGAAAGGGTAGGCTTTTCTAAACATAAAGACAGAAGACAGAAGAAAGCACCATAAAGGAAAAGGTTTATAATTTTGACTCCATGAAAATTTAAACCTATAGTTTTTTTTAAAAAAAAGAATTAAAGGTAATATTTGCATTATTTTGACAGGTATGTACCATATATGTCACTTTTACATTTGACAGATGTACATATATGTGTATGTAAATAAAAATAGTCCAGGTGAACAAGAGTATAATCTATAAATACAATGTAATGGTTAAAAAGAATGAATTTGACTCATAAAAACCAGATTATAAAATGATAATTACTGAATCATACTATTTTAAAAAATACACAAATAATCCTAAATGGATTCTTTAGGTATTTATGTACAAAGTTAGGTGGGAAGGATAAACATCAAACTAATAATAATGTTTACTTCTGGGAAAGAGGACTTTTATAGTATGGGATGGCCAAAGGAAGCTTTTTGTTTATTTTGTAATGGCTGAAAGTTTTACATTAAGAGCATAAAATGTATCAGTGAAGAAAAGTTTATTAATGGGACTTCCTTGGTACTCCAGTGGGTAAGACTGTGCACTCCCAATGCAGGGGGCTTGGGTTCGACCCCTGGTTGGGGAATTAGATCCCGCATGCATGCAGCAACTGAGAGCCCGCATGCCGCAACGAAGATCCCGCATGCTGCAACTAAGACCTAGTGCAGCCAAAAAATTAAAAAAAGAAAAGAGAAAAGTTTATTAAGGACACTTTCAAACATGTACAAAAGTTGAATAGTACAAAGTATCTGATGTACCCATCACCAGGCTTTAACACTGATCTTTTCTATACCCCCATACATTCTTTAATCCTTACATTTGAAGCAGTCCAGTCATCATTTCATTTTTGTATAATTATATATTTTTTTAAAAGAATAAGGGCTCTTTAAAAACAAACAAACAAAAAACCACAAAGTTACCATCATAGTAAAAAAACCCAATTTTTTAATATCTTTAAATATCTAGTGTTCACATTACCCTAGTTGTCTTTTTTTTGTAAATAGGTTGTTTGAATATGGATTCAAGTAAGATCCTTATATTGCTACCAATCTATATGTCTTAAGTCTTTTTTTATCCATGTGTTGAATGTTTATTCACCATCTTTTTTTTTAATTGAAATATAGTTGACGTACACTATTTTGTTAGTTTCAGGTGTACTGCATAGTGATTTGATATTTGCATATATTGTGAAACGATCACCACAATAAATCTAATAACCATCTGTTCCCATACAAAGTTGTTGCAATATTTTTTTTTTTTTTTTTTTTTTTTTTTGCGGTACGTGGGCCTCTCACCGTTGTGGCCTCTCCCGTTGCGGAGCACAGGCTCTGGACGCGCAGGCTCAGCGGCCACGGCTCACGGGCCCAGCTGCTCCGTGGCATGTGGGATCTTCCCGGACTGGGGCATGAACCCGTGTCCCCTGCATTCGCAGGTGGACTCTCAACCACTGCGCCACCAGGGAAGCCCCTGCTGCAATATTTTTGACCGTATTCCTTATGCTGTATATTGCATCCCCGTGGCTAGAACTTTGTATCTGTTAATCCCCTTTACCTGTTTTGGGTCCCCATCTCCCCTGCCCGCACTTTGGCAACCACCATTTTGTGCTCTGTATCTGTGTGTCTGTTTTCATTTTGTTTTGTTTTGTTTTTTAGGATTCCACATATAAGTGAGATCATACAGTATTTGTCTCTCTGTCTGACTTACTTTCTAGATTCATCCATGTAGTCGAAAATGGCAAGGTTTCATTTTCTTATTGATGGCTGAGTAATATTCCATTTTATGTATACTCCACATCTTCTTTATCCATTCCTCTGTTAAATCCTTTAAAATACAGGTCCCTGTGTCCCTTTTTTTCTTTGCAATTTTTTATTGAAAAGAACCGATCATTTGTCTTACAAGTTTCCCATAGTCTCAGTTTTGCTGATTTGCAGCCCTGTGGTGTTAGTTAACATGTCCCTCTGCTTTCATTTTCCTGTGAGTTGATGGTAGATTGTGGGGCTTGATCAGATTCAGGATCTTTTTTATTTTTATTTTTGAGAGGTAGGGAGGAAGAAGCAAGACTTTGACATACCTGGTACAAATGATTCTTAGTTTCTTCTTTGTGCTTATCTCTTTTTTCCCTGTGTTATGTAATTAATTGTTTTAAACAATGTTATTGAGATTAATATGTTAAAATGCACAGACTTAAAATGTTACAGTGTATTTTTTCCCCAACATTTTATCATGAAGGTTTCAAACAGGCTGAAAAGTTGAGAGAATTTTACAGTGAACACGCATATACCCACCAGCTAGATTCTGCCATTAATATTTTGCTATATTTGCTTTATTGCATATCTACTCATCCCTATATCCATCTTATTTTTTTATTTATTTCAAATTGCAGAAATCAGTATAATTCCTCATAAGTATTTTAGTTTGCATATCTTTAGCTAGATTTCAATATTTACAATTTTTTTATTGAAGTAAAGTTCACATAACTAAAATTAACCACTTTGAAGTGTATCATTCAGTGTCATTTAGTACATTCACAGTGTTATACAACCATTGCTTCTATCTACTTCAAAACGCTTCGTTACCCGAAAAGGAAATCCTGTAACTATTAAGCATTTACTCCCTATTCCCCCCTTCTCCTAGCCCCTGGCAACCATCAATCTGCTTTCTGTCTCGATGGATTTACCTCTTCTCGTTATTTCATATAAATGTAATCATTACAACATGTGGCTTTTTTGTGTCGGGCTTCTTTTGTGTAGCATAATGTTTTCAAGGTTCGTCCACCTAATATTTACAATTTTTGAGATAAGATTTACATACAATAGAATGCAAAATTTTAAGTGTACATTTGCTTCGTTTTGACAAATTCATACACCTGTGTAACCCAAACCCCTATCAAAACAAAGAATATTACCATGATCCCAGAAAGTTCACCCGTGCCCCTGCCCAGTCCCCGTTCAGGAGCAAGTACTGTTCTGCTTTTTTTGCATCATAGATTATAGATTAGTTTTGCCTGGTTTAGAGCTTCAGACAAATGGAATCATATTGTGTATACTCTTTTTCTGTAAGCCTTCATTCACCCAGCATATGTTTTGAGATTCATCCATATTGTCGCATGGATCAGTAGTTGGTTCCTTTAATCACTGAACGGTATTCCACTGTATAAGTACACTACAATTTGCTTATCCTTTCACCTACTGATTGCTATTTTCAAATGGGGTTGGGGAGAATCGTTGTCTTATTGTCTTCCAGGAAGGCCAATTCTTGAACAAATAGAAAAAGCAATGTACAAGAGAAATCTTTTTCAATAATTTTAATGAAGCAGATATTTGATATTTTCTTTCTTCAAAGCATCTGGCCATCCAGTGCCATTGGTCTCAGAGGCCAGCAGTTATTGGAGATGTCCTTCAAGTCTACAGTGGGTCTGAAGGGAGGGCTATTATCTTCTGTGAGACCAAAAAGAATGTAACTGAAATGGCCATGAATCCACACATAAAACAGGTAAGTCTTTTTTCATGCTTTCTCTAATTGAGATTATAGGTATGAATCACTGAGCAAAAAAAAAATCATGGGGCTTCCCTGGTGGCGCAGTGGTTGAGAGTCCGCCTGCTGATGCAGGGGACACGTGTTTGTGCCCCGGTCTGGGAAGATCCCACATGCCGTGGAGCGGCTGGGCCCGTGAGCCATGGCCACTGAGCCTGTGCATCCAGAGCCTGTGCTCTGCAACGGGAAAGGCCACAACAGTGAGAGGCCCGCGTACTGCAAAAAAAAAAAAAAAAAAAAAAAAAAAAAAAAATCATGTCCTTTGTGGACTAGGTTTGATAGTCATTCTTGGAATTGAGTCTCATTCAGAAAGAATTTATAGCCAGCCTCTCATGATCTGTTAAATCAGGATAGAATTCTATCCGTTTTCACCAGAAGTTTTCTTAAAACTTTGCAAATGTGATCTTGAAAATACAAAGAGTGAAACAAAATGAGTTTCTGTGGGTAATATTTTAGAGTTGTGTATAAGAAGAATCGCAAATATCTATTGAATGAATGGATCAGAACACTAAATCCATGTGTTTTTTGCTGTTAACTTTTTATAGTAGAAAATTTCAAACTTATACAAGACATACACAGAAGTTGACAGTGCAATGATGTGTTCTTTTTCCAGCTGCAACAATTATCTTATTTCATCCAAATGCCCACTCATTTCTTGCTTCTGAAATTATTCTGAAGCAAACCTTAGATAACATGTTATTATGCCCATAAATATTTGGGTACGTATCTCTAATGGAAAAGCATTATTATTGTTTTTTTTTAATTTATTCTTTTGGCTGCACCATGTGGCATGTGGGATCTTGGTTCCCCAACCAGGGTTCGAACCCGTGCCCCCCTGTAGTGAAAGCGCGGGGTCTTAACCACTGGACTGCCAGGGAAGGCCAGGAAAGGGTTATTTTTTTAAAAACTCACAATACGGGCTTCCCTGGTGGCGCAATGGTTGGGAACCTGCCTGCTAGTGCAGGGTACAAGGGTTCAAGCCCTGGTTCGGGAAGATCCCACATGCCGTGGAGCAACTAAGCCCGTGCGCCACAGCTGCTGAGCCTGCGCTCTAGGGTCCGCGAGCCACAGCTGCTGGGCCTGCGTGCCACAGCTACTGAGGCCCGTGCATCTAGAGCCAATGCTCCACAACAGGAGAGTCCACTGCAGTGAGAGGCCCGCACACCGCAGCAAAGAGTAGCCCCGCTTGCCGCAACTAGAGAAAGCCCGCGCACAGTAACGAAGACCCAATGCAACCAAAAGTGAATAATAAATAAATTTAAAAAACAAACAAAAACACTCACAGTACTGTTATGACATCTAAAAAATTAATAGTAATTAAAATCTTCAAATATAAATTAGTCTTTAGATTCTCAATTGCCTCATACATGCTCTGTTTTCTGTAGTTTGTTATTTGGAACCTGGATCCAAATAAGAGTCTTTTTTTTTTTTATTAATTAATTTTTTTTGACTGTGTTGGGTCTTCGTTGCTGTGTGCAGTCTTTAGTTGGGGCGAGCGGGGGCTACTCTTCATTGCGGTGTGCAGGCTTCTCATTGTGGTGGCTTCTCTTATTGTGGAGCACAGACTCTAGGCGTGTGGTCTTCAGTAGCTGTGGCGTGCGGGCTCAGTAGCTGTGGCACACGGGTCAGTAGTTGTGGCTTGCGGGCTCTAGAGCGCAGTCTCGGTAGTTGTGGCGCACGGGCTTAGTTGCTCCGTGGCACGTGGGATCTTCCCGGATCAGGGCTCGAACTTGTGTCCCCTGTATTGGCAGGTGGATTCTTAATCACTGAGCCACCAGGGAAGCCCCAAATAAGAGTCTTGTGTTGTGTGATTTCATTAAGTCTCTTCAATATATGGATTCTTCCATCTGTTTTTTTCTTGTAGTTCTTTTTATTATTGTTTAAGAAACCAAGTTTTCATAATCTAGAGTATTGCTTCCCTGTGATATCATTTAACATGCTCTTCTGTTTTCTGTATTTCCTATAAATTCAGGTTTGTTTGTTTGTGGCAAAATTATTTCATAGGCAGTGGTGCACTTCCATCAGGAGGTATATAATGTGTAGTTCTTTCTCTTTTTGTGATGTTAACATTCATTGATAATAACACCCTTGGTCCCTGTGTCAATGTCTCTCCAGTTTTTTGTTGTTGTCGTCTGTCACTTGTTATCTAGAAGATTCCCAAGGAAGGGCTCATGGAAACAATATTCACTATTGATAATAGCTTGTTTGTAACTTTATACCTTAAAAATAATTTTGGATGGATATAACATTCTTGGTTCACATTTTCTTTCCTTCAGTATATTAAATATGTTTTTCCATTGGAATAAAGCATACTGTAATAAAAAGTCTGATGCCAATCTGATTTTTTTTTTCACCTTATAAGTGATTTGGTTTTTTGCCTGAATACAAAAGCTTTTTTCCTTTTTCTTTAAAAATCAGTAGTTTTACTAGAATATATTTTGGTGTTGTTCTTCTGAGTACACAGTGTACACAACTTGTAGTTTCAAATATATGTATTTTTTAATTTCAGCAAAATTTTCTTGAATCCTAATTTATTGATATTTGGTTTGTCTGATTGCTTTGGCTTTTTTCTTTAGGGACTCTTGTTACATGTATGTTGGCTCTTTTTTCCTCTATCCTTTGTCTCTTTATCTCAAATCTTTTTTATCTTTTTCTTTATTTCAGTTTTCAAAATTTTCAAAATTAAGGTATCATCTGTTGTGTTTAATCAGTCTTGTATTTCTTCCAATATATTCTTCATTTATGAAAAGTCTTTGTCCTTTGTTTCTACTTCTTTTTTTTTTTTTAAATAAATTTATTTATTTATTTTTGGCTGCTTTGGGTCTTCGTTGCTAAGTGCGGGCTTTCTCTAGTTGTGGTGAGCAGGGGGTACTCTTCATTGCGGTGTGCAGATTGCAGTGTCTTCTCTTGTTGCAGAGCACGGGCTCTAGGCGCGCGGGCTTCAGTTGTTGTGGCTCGCGGACTCTAGAGCGCAGGCTCAGTAGTTATGGCGCACGGGCTTAGTTGCTCCGCGGCACGTGGAATCTTCCCGGACCAGGGCTCGAACCTGTGTCCCCTGCGTTGGCAGGCGGACCCCCAACCACTGCGCCACCAGGGAAGCCCTGCCTCTCTTATTTTTGATCGTGTTTAAGGTACAGTCTACAAATTATGTCTCAATAAAGCTGTTAGAAAAAATAAAGGTCTCCCTCTTTCTGAGCTCTGGTTGATTTTTCCCCTCACTTTTATCTGGGTCATCTCTTTCCTTTGTTTCTGGGATCCCTGGCATCCTCAGTTTGGGTTCTAGGTCCAATAATTTCTCCTCAATGTGGGGGCACTTTGTCCTGGCAAGGGATCATTGGTTTGTTAGTTTTGAAGGTTCATGTGGGCCCAGGATGTTCTAGCCTCTTTCACACCTTACCTCTGTCTCACAGTTACCCTTGAATGTGCAGAAATTCTCCCAGTTTCAGCTGACTTTCTCAAATTGGCCCATTATACTTTCCAGGGAGTATCTGTTCTTAGGACTAGCAAGTTCCCCCCTCCCCTTCACCCCTAATACATACAGGTTTTGTCCCTACCTGCTCATATTTTGGAAACCATGAAAATATCTTGTCACTAAGTTTTGTCATAGATCTTTGTGGATTTTTTATTTTGTCATCCTAGTTGCCCTGTTTTATTTATTTATTTTTATTTTTGGCTGGGTTGGGTCTTTGTTACTGCTGCGCGTGGGCTTTCTCTAGTTGGGGCGAGTGGGGGCTACTCTTCATTGAGGTGTGCAGGCTTCTCATTGCAGTGGCTTCTCGTTGCAGACCACAGGCTCTAGGCGCACGGGCTTCCGTAGTTGTGTCATGTGGGCTCAATAGTTGTGGCTTGTGGGCTCTAGAGTGCAGGCTCAGTAGTTGTGGCTCACAGGCTTACTTGCTCTGTGGCATGTGGGATCTTCCCAGACCAGAGCTCCAACCGTGTCCCCTGCCTTGGCAGGCAGATTCTTAACAACTGCGCCACCAGGGAAGTCCTGCCCTGTTTGTTTTTATGTGAGAACTGGAGATTCAAAGACAGTGCAGCCACCATCTTCTCCAGTATCATTTTAACTAATTGTGTAACTTTAGCTTTGTATCCAGTAAAAACAGAGAGTCTAAATAGTGAAAGAATGTTGAAGAGTAGTTAATTTACCTTTACTTTCTTTGCTTTAGAACACTCAGCAGCAGCTGTCTTGCAGAGGTATTGTTTTTTTCTTTTGTTTGTTTTTATAAATTTATTTATTCATTTATTTAATTTTTAGCTACATTGGGCCTTCACTGCTGCACGCGGGTTTTCTCTAGTTGCTGAGAGCGGGGGCTACTCTTCGTTGCGGTGCGCGGGCTTCTCATTGCAGTGGCTTCTCTCGTTGTGGAGCACAGGATCTAGGCGCGTGGGCTTCAGTAGTTGTGGCACACGGGCTTCAGTAGTTGTGGCTCGTGGGCTCTAGAGCACAGGCTGAGTAGTTGTGGTGCAGGGGCTTAGTTGCTCCACAGCATGTGGGATCTTCCTGGACCAGGGCTCGAACCTGTGTCCCTCGCATTGGCAGGTGGATTCTTAACCACTTCACCACCAAGGAAGTCCCTTACTTGTACTTTAAATATTGGCATTCCTCACAGTTCTAACCTCTGTAATTGTTTCTTCTCACTTAACATATTTTTTCTGAGCATAGTGATTAGTTGCAGTTTGGAGTCTGACAGATCAAGATTTTTTTTGCTTTTAACTTTTTTTTTTTTTTATATTTATCTATTTATTTGGCTGCACTAGGTCTTACTTGTGGCACGCAGGATCTTTTTTAGTTGTAGCATGTGAACTCTTAGTTGCAGCATGCAGGATCTAGTTCCCCGACCAGGGATCGAACACGAGCCCCCTGCATTGGGAGTGCGGAGTCTTAGCCGCTGGACCTGGGGAGTTCCCAGATCTGGATTTAAATCCCAGTTGTGTTACTTACTAGCTGTATAACCTTGGGCAAATAACTTCCTATTTCAGTGCCCATGTTTCCTTTTTAAAAAGTGGTATTAGGGACTTCCCTGGTGGTCCAGTGGTAAAGAATTCGCCTTCCAGTGCAGGGGACACAGGTTCCATCCCTGGTCAGGGAACTAAGATCACACATGCTGTGGGGCAGCTAAGCCCGCGTGCCTCAATTACTGAGCTCGCATGCCTCAACGAGCCCGCACACCGCAAACTACAGAGCCCACGCGCTCTGGAACCCACGCACCACAGCTAGAGAAGAGAAAAACCTGCATGCCACAACTAGAGAGAAGCCCGTGTGCCGCAACGAAAGATCCCGCCTGCTGTAACTAAGACCTGACATAGCCATAAATAAATAAATAAATAAATTAATTAATTAATAATCTTTTTTAAAAAGTGTTATTAAAATTTTTTTCATACTTTTAAGACTTAAATAAATTATCATTTAAAGTATTTAGTATAGTGCTTTTATAATAAGCAGTCAATAAGTGTAGAAATATAGAAGTACAGAGATGTGTATAGATAAATATATCTATCTAATCACTCCTGTGGTTCCAGTCATTGTGTATATGCTGATGATGTCCAAATCTTTTTCCAGGTTAGCTCTGTCTCCAGAATCTAGACTTGTGTTTATCATACTGGCCACAGACACCCCAACCCACTGTCTACCTAAAATTGAGTTTATTCTTTTATATGCTTATACCCACTGTCTCCAGCATTCCCTGTTGTTGAATGATACCCATAGTTCAAGCCAGAAATCTACATATCACCCTTGAGTTCTCTTCCTTCCTTTTGCCATCCAGGTAACTACAAAGTATTTTAAGATTCTATTTCCTATGGTTTAAAATGGTCCATTTCTTCCCTACTTCTGTTGCAGAAGCTCAAAATCTGGGAGTCATATATATGGTTCTTTCCCTTATACCTCATTTCCACTCCCTTCACCAAGTCCTCCCAATTTCATATACTAGTATTTATTTTTTTCTTTTTTCTTTTTTTGGCTGTGTTGGGTCTTTGTTGCTGTGCACAGGCTTTCTCTAGTTACGGCGAGCAGGGGCTACTCTTTGTGGTGGTGTGCGGGCTTCTCATTGCGGTGGCTTCTCTTGTTGTGGAGCATGGGCTCTAGGCACGCAGGCTTCAGTAGTTGCGGCACATGGGCTCAATAATTGTGACGCATGGGCTCTAGGGCACGTGGGCTTCAGTAGTTGTGCACGGGCTTAGTTGCTCTGCAGCATGTGGGATCTTCCTGGACCAGGGATCGAACCTGTGTCCCCTGCATTGACAGGTGGATTCTTAACCTCTGCGCCACCAGGGAAGTCCCTGCTAATAGTTCTTGAATTCATTTACTGCCTAGCCCCTACTTATCTTTCCAGCCTCATCTTATCACACTTTCCCCTTATTTCTGCACTCTCACCATACCTATTTTTACTGTCACCACAGGGCTCTTGAACTTGTAGTCTGTCTTGCCTAGCAGCTCCCATCCTTCAGATATCAGTCCAGAGTACTTTTCTGTAAATTCTTCTTGCCCCAAACTAGGTCAGGTTATCCTCTTCTAAACGCCCTTTGCCTCTTAGACCCATGCATCTTGAGTTACACTTGTTGGCTAAATTTATTTGTGTGCCTAATTACTTGATTAATGTCCATTTCCTCGACCAGAGTATCAAGACGATGAGGACAGAGAAAGTTTTAATTTTTGTTTGCCATTTTATCCCTAGTACCTGATGTGTAGATTACCACATATTTGTTAAATGAATAAATGGTCATTGCCACTGCCTTGATGAGGCCACTGATATCTCTCCTGAATTTCTACAACAGTCTGCTATCTGAGTCTCCCTAGCTTTTGCCTTGCCCTTGTCTAATATATTCTATACATGGTAGCCAGAATATTCCTTCTAGAATACAAATATGTTCATGAAAATTTTCTGCTTACAATCATTCAATTGTTCCATATTGTCCTCAGGATAAAATTCATACTCCTTTTCAGTCTCATCTCTCACCACTTCTCCTTTTAACTCTGTGCTTCAGCAATACTCAAATATTTGTAGTTTGCCAGAAACATTAATTATGTGTGATATTTCTTCTTTCTGGAACTCCCTAACCTCCTTTTTTTTTTTTTTTTTTTTTTTAACCTGACTACTAGTTCCTTATTCTCTGTCAGGTCTCAGCTTCAGTGCTGCCTTCCCTTCAAACTAGATTGAGTTAGGTTCCCCTCTTAGGTATTTCTATAGCACCCTGCACCTTCTTATAGCACATATCATACTGTATTGAAAATACTTGTCAACTTGTCTGTCCCAGGGTCGTTTCTTTATGATTGTTCCAGAACCTGGCATAGTACCTGGAGCATAGCAAGTGCTCAGTGAATTCACTCGTGAATGCATTATGCTTAGATGCTGCAGTTTAGGTACTGTTGGAGTTAAATAATTGTTACAAACTTTTAATAGTGGCTAAGAATACTAGGAAATTTATTTGGAATACTAGGAAATTATTTGCAGCATACATGGAAGATCAACCCAGTATAAATTGGTTCAGCTTCACTGAAAATTACAGAAATGTAAATTAGAACAACATTGGGAAATCATTTTTGCCTATTAGGTTTACAAGGATTATAATGATTCATAATATACAGGTGGGCGGTATATATATATATATATATGTGGGGTAAGATGAAATAAACACTCATAGAATGTTGAAGAGTAAATGGGCATAATTTCTTCTTTTTAAATTGAAGTATAGTTGATTTACAATATTGTGTTAATTCCTGCTGTACAGCAAAGTGACTCAGTTATACATGTATATACGTTCTTTTTTATATTCTTTTCCATTTTGGTTTATCCCAGGACATTGAATATAGTTACCTGTGCTATACAGTAGGACCTTTTTGTCCATCCATTCTATATGAGATAGTTTGCATCTACTAACCCCAACCTCCCATCCCTCCCCCACCCCCCTTTCCCCTTGGCCACCCCAAGTCTGTTCTTTATGTCTGTGAGTCTGGTTTTTGTTTGTTTATTTACAGCTTCTTTTTATAATACAGTTTTAATTTAATAGTAATAGCTATTAAAATGTTAAATGTTCATAATTTTTGACCCAGAAATTCAACTTCTAGATAGGTAACCTACTGAAATATACTAAGGGGTCTGCAGTTGTAAGTACAAGGTTATTCGTTGTAGCATTGTTTCTGAAGATGAAAATTTGGATCCTACCCAAATCAGTAGGGTACTGCTAAAATAAATGATACTGGGAATTCCCTGGCGGTCCAATGGTTAGGACTTGGCACTTTCACTGCCAGGGCCCAGGTTCAATCCCTGGTCAGGGAACTAAGATCCTGCAAGCTGTGTGGCATGGCCAAAAAAAAGATACTGCAGCCATATGAAGAAATCATGTATAGTTTAAAAAAATTAAGTAGATATATATCTATAGATGTAGAAGAATGGCTAAGATATAAAAAATTTATAAGGCAGGTTGTAAAACAGTACATATATAGTAAAACCCCATTTTTATAGGTGAATACATAAAATTATATGCTAGGATTTGTGAGGGGTCTGTGTGTGTGTATGTATTTAAAAAATAATATGCGGGGCTTCCCTGGCGCAGTGGTTGAGAGTCCGCCTGCTGATGCAGGGGACACAGGTTCGTGCCCCGGTCCGGGAAGATCCCACATGCCACGGAGCGGCTAGGCCCGTGAGCCATGGCCGCTGAGCCTGCGTGTCTGGCGCCTGTGCTCCGCAACGGGAGAGGCCACAACAGTGAGAGGCCCGCGTACCGCAAAAAAAAAAAAAAAAAAAATATGCGGAGGAATATTCACCAAACTGTTAGCAGTTAATTATTAGGAGGCTGATATTAAGGGAAGCTTTTGCATTTTATGTTAAATGCTTTTCTGTAACATTTGAGTTTTTAAAAACAATACGCATGTATTTTTATAATTATCAGAAGGTAAGATTTAAAAACAACAGCAACAGAAAAGAGCACAGACTGTATGGTGTTTGGTGCTATGAATTGCAAATATGTGCTATACACTTATTTCTCCTTTTTTTTTTTTTCATATAGAATGCCCAGTGTTTACATGGCGATATTGCACAGTCACAAAGAGAAATTACACTGAAAGGCTTCAGAGAGGGTAGTTTTAAAGTTTTGGTGGCAACCAATGTGGCTGCCCGTGGTTTGGACATTCCTGAGGTTGACCTGGTGATTCAGAGTTCACCTCCACAGGTAGGAAATAAGATTTCCCCACCCCAGTTTTATTGAAAAATAATTGACATACATCACTGTATAAGTTTAAGCTGTACAACATGATGGTTTGATTTACATATGTTGTGAATTGATTGCCACAATAGCTTTAGCTAACATCCATCTTCTCATGTAGGTATAAAAGAAGAAAAGAAAAAACAAGTGTTCTCTCTTTGTGAGGAGAACTCTTGTGCTTTACTCTCTTCACAACTTTCCTATACTATGTCATATAGCAGTGTTAGCTGTAGTCATCATGTTGTACATTACACCCATAGTACCTATTGTTTAACTGGAAGTTTGTATCTTTTGACCACCTTCCTTCATTTCTCCCTCCCCCCATCCTCTGCTTTTGGTAGCCACAAGTCTGATCTCTGTTTCTATGAGTTTAGTTTTTTGTTTGTTGTTATTGGGTTTTTTTTTTTAGATTCCATATATAAGTGAGATCATACAGTATTTGTCTTTCTCTGATTTATTTCACTTAGCATAATGCCTTCAAGGTCTAGCCATGTAGTCACAAATGGTAAGATTTCCTCTTTTTTATGGCTGAATAATATTCCATATGTGTATGGTATATATATACATATATATACCATAACTTTTTTATTCATTCATCTGTTGATGGACACTTAAGTTGTTTCCATGTCTTGACTATTGTAAATAATGCTGCTGTGAACATGGGGGTGCAGATATCTTTTTGAATTAAGTGTTTTTATTTCTTTGGATATATACGCAGAAGTGGAATTGCTGGATCCTGTGGTAGTTCTATTTTTAATTTTTTGAGGATCCTCCATACTGTTTTCCATAGTGACTGTACCAATTTACAATCCCACCAACAGTGCACAAAGTTATCTTTTCTCCACTTCCACAGCAGCATTTGTTATCTTTTGTCTTCTTGATGATGACCATTCTAATAGGAATACGGTGATACCTCATTGTGTTTTTAATTTTCAAGGAAATGAGATTTGATTTGGAGAAAATAAGAACAGCTATATAAATTGCTGTTTTATTTTTAAGACATTGCTTATATATGAAAAATATGTTATCTTTTCTTGCTCTTAGCCATTTTTTGTTAGTGTGATGTTAAATTGATTAGAATCTGGTGCCTTTGCAAATGATTAACCTCTTTATTTGGATTTGAGGCATGGAATCATGCAAGGGAATTATAAAAAGTTGCCATGTAAAGAACCCTGGGATGGAGTGGATAAAAAGTTTTTAAATCCTATACACTTTATTGCAGATGGGATGTTTCAACATCCCCCTTTGGGATATTGAAAAGAGCAACAGGATTGAAATAAAAATGTTATTATTGATAGTAGTAGTTTTGTTATTTTTCTTATTATTATTTGGATGCTGGAATGAGTGTTTAATTTGCTAGATTTTTAAGAAGAGTTACCTCTTTTAATTTTAGGATGTTGAATCCTATATTCATCGCTCTGGGCGCACAGGTAGAGCTGGCCGGACAGGGATTTGCATATGTTTTTATCAACCAAGAGAAAGAGGTCAATTAAGATATGTGGAACAAAAAGCAGTAAGTAGAGTTAAATTATTTCAGGCTTATTATCTGAATGGTGCCGTAGAAAAGAGATCTTTTTGTATTTGTTCTCACAATTAGATCGTTATAACGTTTCTCAGTTTAAGCTGTATTTGGATGTGAAGCATGTGGAGAGCTAAATTTATATTAGCTGCAAGACTTTGTTTTAATACAGCTTTTATTGTGAAGACAGAAGAGCTGACTTTCTCATTTTTCCCTTGAACTTCTCCCTTGATACTAAAATCAGAAGTGCATTGTGATTTCAGTACCTCTTACTCCAGTATTGTAAATGGATGAATGTGACATTGTCTTGGTGTAATAGTTAAGATTATGTCGAGTAATGGTACACTAACCAGTTTCTATAAGAAATTGCACATTTTTTGTGGTCTGGAGTTTTTGTGGTATTTCACATT
This sequence comes from Phocoena phocoena, assembly GCF_963924675.1. Classification (NCBI taxonomy): domain Eukaryota; kingdom Metazoa; phylum Chordata; class Mammalia; order Artiodactyla; family Phocoenidae; genus Phocoena; species Phocoena phocoena. The sequence continues at coordinate 63,301,998 of NC_089234.1, read as the reverse complement.
TTTCCTATTTTTATGATGGGTGTTTTCATACACTATTTCATATACTTTGTAAAATGAGGATAATAAGAAAAAAGTTGATTGATATAAACAGCATCCTTTTCTTTTCTTTAAATCAGCTTTATTTTGCAACTGAAATTCCATGATTGTAACTAAGAGACAATTCAAAAACATTTTTTTTCTCTTTCTAGAATTTGTAATCGATGATTTATTAGAAAATCTTTTGATCTGCTAGAGCTTGGAAATCTTTAAGTCCAAGTAATGGAAATTCAACAAACTAGATTAATTTAGGAATTAATTGTAAAGACTTCCATTTTTCTTTACTGTAATTCTTTCATTTTCAGGGAATTACTTTTAAACGTGTAGGTGTTCCTTCTACAATGGATTTAGTTAAATCTAAAAGCATGGATGCCATCAGGTATGCTTTCTGACCTTGCTGAATGATTTTTTTTCTTTTGTATTAGGCTATACATCTTTAAGCTCTCCTAGTTCACATATCAGAAAATTTAATCACCAGTTTTACCAGCAGACATTTAATTATATTAAAATACGAAAACGTTTCTCTCTTTTCCCATTCATTCTCTTATCTTTAATTTTTCCCCTTTGTCTTGACCAAGAAATTTACTATTTTTAAACCATAGGTCTCTGGCTTGCGTTTCTTATGCTGCTGTTGATTTTTTCCGACCATCAGCTCAGAGACTGATAGAAGAGAAAGGGGCAGTGGATGCACTGGCTGCAGCATTAGCCCACATCTCTGGCGCATCAAGTTTTGAACCACGTTCTTTGATCACCTCCGATAAGGTAGAAGTCTGTGAGAAAATTGCATGTGGTTGAGAAGGATTAAAATTGAACCATAGATATCTCTCCATCTGGAGGGAAATATAGGACATCTTCACTTTGCACAGTACTTTGTTAACCGAAACTTGCATACCAGAACCTAGTCCTCATTTTGTTTGCCATGGAGCCATGCAAATCGAGAAGTAGACTCTGCAGCTAACACAACACCATTGCAAAGTAAGGATTGCTTGTATATGTGGAGGGTGTCTGTGTGTGTGTGTGTGTGTGTGTGTGTGTGCGTGCGTGTATGTGTGTTTAAAAAACACCATCTGATCTGTCCCCCTGCCAGTTCAGTATCAGATGTCAAAACAAACCATACCCAGAGCCATATATTCCCATTATAAAGGTATATTTTACTCTCTATAATTAGTAAGTAATCTGTGGGATGATACTTTAGCACTGACTGAGCAAATACCCTATCCCTAATAACCCACCAGATACTTCTCAAGAAAACATTTAAACCATACTTCTTAAGCAAATATGAAGATAGACTTTTAAAGCTAAGAAGTATGTCAGAGGTAATTTATTCCCAACTTTTATCTAATAAAGTATCCCTCTTTGGCATATGGGTCACCTATCCTCTGATTAAATATCTTAGCAACAGGGTGTTAGTGGTTTGATATTTCTTTTATGGTAAATATCATATAAAAATCCAGTCTTAACCATGAATGTCCTGTAGGGTCTTCCCTTGCTACCTCTCTGGCCACACCTCCTATCACTCTCCCCTTGCTTGTTTTCACTACCCTAACCTACTTGCTGATACTCAAACATAAACTTAATCCTACAAAAGGCCTTTACACTTATTTGTGCTGTTTTGAAGGTTCTTTCGTTTTAATAACCTTGGCTCTCTCCTTCACTTCATTCAGGTTTCTACTCAGATACCACTGTGTCAGAGAAGTCTTTCCTCATCACACTCTAAAATAGCTTACCCCTCCCTTTACTCTCTATTTTCATTTTCTTCCCCTGCTTTATTTTTTTTTATGATTCTTATTACTATCTGACATTATATATATTTCCTTATTTGTTTACTGTCTCCTCTCCCACCATTATCCAATGCCGCCATGCCAACCCCCTGCCACACACACACTAGAATGTAACCTCCATGAGACAAAGGACTATTTACTGCTGAATCTCTAGCACATAGAGCATCTCTGGCACATACATAGGGGGCACTCAAATATTTGTTGGGTGACTGCCTCCCTATATCTTCTTCATGTTGATCCTTTTGTTGTCCAGTGAAGTTCTACAGAACAAGTAATTTTTGCTTATGTAATAGTCCTTCAGAAGTTTAAAGAGGTTTATGTCCTCTTGTTTTTCCACTCAAAGCTAACTTTGATTCCTTCAGCATTTCCTTAATTGTTCACTACCTTATCTTTTCTGGGATGCTCTAGTTTGTTTAATTTCCTCTTAAAGAACAATGGTTAGAATTAAATGTAGTCTTTACAGCAATGTATAGAAGAATGGTACTTTCAATGATCTATAAACATTAGTCTTCTATTAATATAGTTTCAAAGAAGTTGTTTTCTCAGCAGTCATGTTATACTATTGGCTCATAAGAAGTACATGGTTAAGTCAAAAAGGGCTGTCAAGTTAGAATGTCATTGTCCTGCTGCTGCTGCTTTTTTCCGAAACATAATGTGACTTTTATTCCTTAAGGGGTTTGTGACCATGACTCTGGAAAGCCCAGAAGAAATACAGGATGTTAGCTGTGCTTGGAAAGAACTTAACAGAAAGCTGAGTAGTAATGCTGTGTCCCAAATTACCAGAATGTGCCTCCTAAAAGGAAATACGGTAGGCTTTTCTAGACAACTGCCGTACGATTATAAAGACTAGCAGATTCTTTTTTTTTTTTTGAAGCCTAATGGGATGTTCTCCATGTGTTTAGTATGTTTCCACTTGTAAATTTGGGGAGTTATTTAAGTAACCCATTCCTCCAGAAAGCTGAAAGTCATTCTGCTTAATTTGACTAATATCCGAGTTTTCTAAGTTTCTGCCTTTGTATACATATTACATGTGGTTGTGTGTGTTTATTTTCTAAGGTTAAGTAACTTATAATTGCAACAGCTAAACAGCTCTATTTTTTAGAAAATACACAATATTGGTTTTTAAGTGGCCTGCTATTGATTGATAATGAGGATAATAAAGTGAATTAAGTATTTTCATAGAATTATGAAATAGCAAAGTTAAGACCATCTGTAATATAAGTGACTGATTTCTTCTAATGGTTTTGAGAAAAGATGTTACATTTATTCATCTCACTTGACAACATAGGTTCATTCTAGTCTATAATTTATTAGCCCATTTATTGGAAATAGTTATCTTTCTCAAATTTAATACTACTTACCTTGAAAAAAGATCAGTGGCAAGTATGAGACAAATATGCACATGCAGAAAAATTGTAGAGGGGAAGGAAAATATACCAAGGTCCTTAGGGCAAAGCTATACTTGAATATTAAATTAACTTGCAACTTATCAGCAACCAAAACCAAAGAGGAAGCATCTTAGGTTACTTCATTCTCGGAATCTGATAAACATTTCAGCACTTTACGAGAGAAAGTTTCTGGCACTACATTTTTAAAGGAGTTTATTAGATGGGTCATTTTACAAGGGACATGGAACATTATAGTGTCTACAAAAACTTTTCTAGAGAATACTCTAGATTCTCAGTAGTAGTCAGTTCTTATTAGATACTGGTTTACTCTTAGATTTAGGAAGTACAATTAGCAGCCATTCTGTGTCATGCATTATTATATATTAGCTGGTTTAGTCCTATAGGCAATCATGGGACAAGCTTAATCTTTTTTTAGCTAATACAAGATTACAAGCAGATATTTTAAAAAATCACCTCATATGCATCTAAATAAAAATTTTTTCATTTTGCTTTTAGGGTGTTTGCTTTGATGTTCCCACAACTGAGTCAGAAAGGTTACAGGTATTTAAAATTTTTTTAAAAATAAATTATTTATTTTATTTTTGGCTGCCTTGGGTCTTCATTGCTGCACATGGGCTTTCTCTAGTTGCAGCGAGCGGGGGCTGCACTTTGTTGCAGTGCGTGGGCTTCTCATTGCAGTGGCTTCTCTTGTTGCAGAGCACGGGCTCGAGGGTGCGTGGGCTTTGGTAGTTGTGGCTCGCGGGCTTAGTTGCTCCACAGCATGTGGGATCTTCCCGGACAAGGGCTCGAACCGTGTCCCTTGCGTTGGCAGGCGGATTCTTAACCAGTGCGCCACCAGGGAAGCCTGGTATTTAAAAACTTTTGTCTGTTAAATAGTTAAGTATGTTTCTCTAAAAGATATGGATTAAAAATAACATAGTCATAATATCATTATGACATTGATTTAGGCTAAATGCCTAAATCATTTAATAATTCCTTAATAAAATAATAATAAATAATAAATATCCAGTCTGTATCATAACTTAAAACATTTAAAAATTATGAATAATTTCAAACGTGAAAAAATAGAATTGCATACTGAATCCTCATGTACCCAGCACCCACCTTCCACAGTTATCAACTCATGGCCAATTGTGTTTCATGTCTACTTCCATCCACTTCCCCACTCTCTCCTGTATTCTTTTGAAACAAATTCTAGGAAGTCTGTCATTTCAACCATAAATATTTCTATATACCTAAAATATTAAAAACACTTTCCAAAAACACAATCGTAATACCATAACTAAATTCCCCAAAATAATAATTCCTCAATATTATCCAATTTTCTGTTTAAATTTTCCCTTTGTCTCCTACATATTTTTAAATATAAGGTCCATAAGGTTCATACATTGTAATTTTATGTTTGTCTCGTTTACTTTATAGGTTCTCCTTCCTTTCTCTCTTTCTTTAAAAAAATTTTCCTTGTATTTTATCTGTTGAAGAAAGAGATTGTCCACTAGATTCCTACACTGTGGAATTTGTCTATTACATCCCGGTACATATTTATATACATATTTTGAAACAAGAATGGGATTATTTGGTTTTTAAAGTCTTTTTACAAATTCAGAATATATTGTAAACACATTTCTTTGTCAACTGTACAGTTACTTGTTTTTATTGGCTCCCTGGCATTTGGCCACCTGGGTGGCCAACTTAATCAATGTCCTATTTTATGACATTTAGATTATTTCTAATACTAATATTCTGTTATAAACAGGTCAGCCTTAAATGTTGGCATTTAGGGTCAGCCTTAAATGTTGGCATAGCTAACTCTTTATGCATTGTCATGTTTGTCTCTTTAAGATGAACTTTTTAAGATGTCTGCTTGGCCGAAAGGTGTGTGTATTTTTAGGGCTTTGGTCATATATTGCCACCAGTGGTGTATGTGGCTCTTTGTCTCTGCTCACTCTTACCTGTAAGGTATTTTAATATTAACTTGCCTTGGCAACTCATGATCACAATGAAAAACAGTTAATGTAGCAGGATATGACATACCGATGCTCTTATGAGCTACAATGATTTTTTTTTTTTTTTTTTTTGCGTGGGCCTCTCACCGTTGCGGCCTCTCCCTCTGCGGAGCACAAGCTCCAGACGCTCAGGCTCAGCAGCCGTGGACCACAGGCCCAGCCGCTCTGAGGCATGTGGGATCCTCCCAGACCGGGGCATGAACCCACATCCCCTGCATTGGCAGGCGGACTCCCAACCACTACACCACCAGGGAAGCCCCTGCAATGATTTTTATATCTTGAGTTGTTTACCCCAATACCAAATTGTTTCCAATGGCTACATTTTTTAGTCCCTGGCTGGTGTTGACAGATTTTTAATCTCAGCTCACACTCCTTGCTTCTGTCAATGTATCTGCTGAAAGCAATGTACTACTTATTAATGACTTATTCGTTTTGTGCTGAGAAACTGGTGCTCTCTTTTAGAATGTATAAACTGAGTAGGAATTTAGAGTCCCAAAATCAGCCTGAAAATTTCTCCTGAGACTAAAACTTAACTTTTAGAAACTTTTTTTTTGGTCGGGGGGGGGGCCACTGGGGAGGGGAACCAAGCTTTGTATTGTTATGTTAAATTTGAGATTTAAATTTTAACAGGATCGATTTTTTTCATTTTTAATGAAATTTATTTTCTTTCTAATTTTACAAGCAGTACATGTTTATCGCACACAACTAGAAACACATGGAAGAATAAAGTAAAAAATAACAAGCGCTCATAATCCTCACCCCCCAGAGATAACCACTGTTAGCATTTTGAAGAATTTCCTCCCATTGTCTGCATTTTTTAAAAAATTGAAGTATAATTGACCTACAAAACTGTGTTAGTACCAGGTATACAATATAGTGATTCAATATTTCTATATATTACAAAATGATCGCTGTGATAAGTCTAGTTACTGTCACCGTTCAAAGATAATACAATGTAATTGACTGTGTTCCCCATGCTGTACATCTCATCCTTGTGATTCATTTATTTTGTAACTGGAAGTTTGTACCTCTTGATCTCTCTTACGTGTTTCACTTACCCCCCACCTCCCTCTCCTCTGGCAGCCACGTGTTTGTTCTCTGTATCTGAGTCTGTTTCTGTTTTGTTTGTTCATAAAACTTAGAAACTTTAGTGAATGAGCTTTGAATATGTTTTTGTTTTCTGGTCTTCAGTTTTGTTCTAGATACTTTGAACTTAATGGCTAGATGGCCTTTAGCTAATGGATATGAAAAGAGTCTCATATTCACGTGTTTGCTTATGGTTTCTATTTTGCATTTATATTAATCCTGTAAATTATCCCAACAGGCAGAATGGCATGATTCAGACTGGGTACTCTCAGTGCCAGCCAAGTTGCCTGAAATTGAAGAATATTATGATGGAAGCACATCTTCTAATTCCAGACAGAGGAGTGGCTGGTCAAGTGGCCGTTCAGGCCGGTCGGGCCGGTCAGGTGGTCGATCTGGTGGCCGGTCAGGTAGACAGAGTCGACAGGGGAGTCGGTCAGGAAGTCGACAAGATGGTAGAAGACGAAGTGGGAACAGAAATCGGTCAAGAAGTGGGGGCCGCAAACGGAGTTTTGACTGGGATAGTTAATCTACCAGTGTGAGCTTGCCTATTTCTGCCTAATCATGTACATTATCCACCAAAAATTAGGTCATCATAGTTGAGGTCTGTGTCTGCTTTTGGCAAAGAAGTTGGTTGTATTTTTTTAAAAAGTATTTCACAAGAATGGTTGTAAACAAATCTACTTATCCAGTTATACCTTTGAATAAAAAAACCTCCTTTTATTGTCTCTTTTCACTGTGCATTAAGGATTTTCTCAATGTAATCTTTTAAAATTTCTTCTAAAATGTGGCAGTTAAGTCAATTTTAAGGTTACTTGCATTCTGCAAAATGTGGTGTGTCTGTATTCAGATCACTTCTTCCATAGGATATACGGTAGAAAATAAGAAATCCCTTCTACATTAAAGGGCTGTATAGATTGGTGACATGATTGGTTAGATGTAACATTTTAAATTTTAGATAAAGTTAATTAAAAGGTGTGCAAGCAGTGCATACTCAATAATTTATTCAACAGGTATTGGTTGAATGTCTTCTATGTGCCCATCACTATCCTAGTCCCTAGGGACATAGTAGTGAATAAGGCATGGTTACTATCTTCAAGGAACTTACAGTCTAAAGAAGCAATTATGGTTGAGATTAACACCTAATATTTAGGATGAAAGTAGGTATGGAATGCTAAGGATCTAGTTGGGGTGCACCTCACCAACCTTAGGAGTCAGGCTTTTAGAAGAAGTGATACCCAAAAGGAGATGTAAAGCAGAAGTATAAGTTGATCTAGCCAGTTTAGAAGGGAGAGAGGGTTTGCAGTCAGAACAGTACAAGCACACCTTGCTTTATTCCATTTCGCAGATACTGTATATTTTACAAATGGAAGATTTGTGGCAATCCTGTGTTGAACAAGTCTATTGGTCCCATTTTTCTGACAGCATTATTTTTTAATTAAGGTATGTGCATTGTTCTTTTAGAGATAATGCTATTATACACTTAATAGACTCTGGTATTGTGTAAACATAACTTTTATATGCACTGGGAAACCAGAAAATTTGTGTGACTCACTTTATTGCAGTATTTGCTTTATTGTGGTGGTCTGGAACTGAACCTGTAATATTTCCAAGGGATGCCTGTATATGCAGAGGCCCAGAGGCAAAGAATAGCACTGTAAGTCTGAGGATCTCCAAATAGTTCAGTATGGCATGCATGTGATAGAGGACAGGAATAAGAGAAGGAATTAGGGACCAGACTTTAAAGGTCCTATGTGCATTTTTAAGGGGTTGAAATGTTTTCTTGAAGGCAATGGGGAATCATTTAAGAATTTACAGTAAGGAGTAACATGATGAGATTTGTGTTTTAGAAAGATTACTGAGGAGGTTGGATTGCAGAAGGGCCAGACTGGAGACTAGTAGCCCTCTTAAGATGCTGTCAGGGTAATCCAAGGTAGAGGTGATGGTGGTCTGCACTAATGATAGGTAACATATTTTGAGTAGTGAGAACTGAGGCACTTGAGAAGTTGTTGCTTGTGTAGACTCACACAGCTGGATAATATATAGTGGAGTGAGGATTTGAACCAAGTGTAGCTTCTGAACCAGTGCTCTTAACCACTGTGCTAGATAGTGGCAATGGACTTTGAGGAACATGGATAGATTTCAGAGATTTTTAGGAAATGGAATTGTTAGGACTTAGTGCTTTGAATTGGAAGATAAGAGAGGCAGAAGAATAAAACCTAGGCTTTGTCACTGAGATAGGTACTAGAACAAAGCAAGAAGAGTTATGTGGGGAGAGAGTGGGAATATGATTAGTTCAGGATTAGATGTATTTTAATATTGAGTAGTCCATGAGATATAGCAGAGGAGATAAACAGTAGGCAGTTGGATTTATAGGTCTGAAGCAGGAGAGAGATCTGTTCTAAAGATTTGGAAATAATAACCAAAAAATGGTAATTGTAGTTAAGTTAGTAGATGAGATGATCCAGGGAAAGTATAGTAAGGTAAGAGGGCTGAAAAGAACCCAGAGGCACACCAACATACTTAACTGCATAGCAGAGGAAAGGGGATCCCACTGAGAAGGGATGACAACAAGAGGGCATAAAGCCCAGAAGTACAAGGCTTTCAAAGGAACCGGAAGACAAGTCTGAAATGGCCCTTGGATTTGGCAAAAAGACATTGACATGGGGAGCAACCATATATATATATATTTTTAATTTATTTATTTATCTTTGGCTGTATTAGGTCTTCGTTTCTGTGCGAGGGCTTTCTCTAGTTGTGGCGAGCGGGGGCCACTCTTCATCACCGTGCGTGGGCCTCTCACTATCGCGGCCTCTCTTGTTGCGGAGCACAAGCTCCAGAGGCGCAGGCTCAGTAGTTGTGGCTCATGGGCCCAGTTGCTCCGCGGTATGTGGGATCTTCCCAGACCAGGGCTCGAACCCGTGTCCCCTGCATTGGCAGGCAGACTCTCAATCACTGCGCCACCAGGGAAACCCCGGGAGCAACCATATTAATAGAGTATTGAGAGTAGAAGCTATTTAACTGTGGCTTAAGCAGGAAATGGGAGATAAAGCAGTAGGGACAACAAACATGAACACGTCTTCCAGAAATTTGGCTGTGAATTCAAGGGAAGAATAAGCTAAAGCTGGACGTAGAAGAAAGGATATGAAATTGCAGTGAGAATTTTGTGTTGGTGGGGTGGAGAGATGAGGGAAATCGGAGCATCGTGAAATACTAATATGGGAGGGAGCCAGAAAGGAGGCAGGAGGAGACAGAATGAATGTATGATGGAGCAAAATCCCTATGAGGACCCAGACGGATGAGCTCAAGCACACTCTGGAGATTTTAGCCTTAGATGGTAGAAGCACATCTCTAACATTTTGTCAGAGGAAAGTATGATTATCATGTAGGTGTTTGCAGGTATTAAGGTAAAAAGTTGAGGGAGTGCCTGCCTGATGTCTTCTGTTTTTTTTTTCCCTGTGGTATTTTTGCATGGTCATCCACTGAAGGTGAAGAGGGAAGTAGTACGCTAGGAGATTTGAGGAAAGTGGAGAAATGCTCAGGTATTGACTACAGAACATGATGAAGAACTCCTCAGGCAAACTAGGGGTCACAGCTGAGGTGAGAGACTGAATTTGTAGTGGCATTAGTCAGAGTGATTATGTGATTTCCTATGACAACACTCAGCATCGAGTTGTAGGAGTGGAGATGGGAGACGATTGAGGATTGGGGTTTTGCTCTGTAAGATGAAAGGATGACAAGGTGAAGATGTTAAGGACTCAGCAAAAGTGATTAGAGTAATGGTCCAAGGAGTCTAGACTGCTTAGGGATTGAAGTGGAGATGGGGTTGATAGCAGGGAGGACGTAGAAGGGGCATGGGAGTGAAGGTCAGTGAGGGTTGACTGAATTTGAGATTTCAAGAGTGGAGCAGCTGAGAAGACAATTGCGGAGTATGGTGGTAGGCCTGTTGGGGGCAAAGGTTATTTCAGTTGAGGTGGTCAAAGAACTGAGAAGCCAGTGTTATGTGGATGGTTTTCATGGACAGTGAAATCCTCTCGAATGAAGACAAACAAGGACTGAGGAGGGAGAGGAAGACTAACCCAGGTGCCAAAATACCAGGAAGTGGTGGAGGTTGGTAAATTACCTGAATTAGCAGGGGGGAAAGGTGAGATTACCACAGATTTTCAAAGGGACCAGGGCGTTTATGTGAAAGTCAAGGAGTAATAATTAGGAAGCTTTGAGGAAGAGAGGAGGACACCAGTGTACATTGAATGTGAGGGAATAAGCAACATATGTATGAGAAAGCTATATGGGAGTATTTTCCAGTAAGAGCCAGATTTTAGTTAAACCAAGGAGGGAAGAAGGACTCTCAGTGCTGGATTGAGAAAGGGGGAAGTTTTGATTATAGGCAGTGGGATTCCAGATAGCTATGACTGGGAGGAGGGGATCTCAGTTGCCTCTGCATCTGAGTAAGTGTGAGTTCTGTATTTATACCCAAGATGGAATAGGGGCTCCATTCCTACTGAGGTGCTTGGTTCATCAGCCCCTACTGCAGGTGCTGTGTACCTACGAGGTGCCAGGCACTATGTTTGGGATATAAAAGTGAATAAGGAGTTCTCAGTCTCTGCCCTTGAGAGCTCAGAATCTAGTGAAATAGATGGACACATAAACCTAGGTCCATGGCAGTGACTAAATGTGATGATTTGAGAGCTCTGAACAAGGAAGCCTAGCTCAGCCCAGGAATGCGGGTGGGAGTTCAGAGAAAGCTTTTGGGCCATGATGACTGAACGTGAATTAAGTGAGGTAAAAGAGACGGAAGTGGGAACGTGCATCCAGGCAAAGGCACAGAATAGCTAATAAAACACAGCCTATGTATAGCGAACTGTAAGTAGCTCTCGTTGCCAGGATCTTAACTATGAGGAAAGCAGTGGTGAGAACACGACAAGTGTCATATCTTGTTGTGTGTGTGTGTTTTTTTTTAAGTGTCATATCTTGGAAGGCTTCATAGGCCTTCTTTTGGACAGCCACTGAAGGGTTTCAGGGAGGAGAGTGAAAAAGATAAGCATGTATGCAAATGCCAGCAAGGGGGAGGATGGATTTAAGGGGTCCTCCTGCTAAAGGCTGGCTTCCCTATTAGCAAGGAAAGGGGGACAGATCCTAAGAAGATAAAATACCTTTCCATGTCTCCTGAAAGAAGGAGGGGGCAGGGCATATTCCTCACCAAATTCTCAGCTTTGGGCTGCATTCAGCCACTTCTATTTACTCTGCTCCTTCTTCACAGAGCCCAGCAACTTCATGGCTCCACCTTTTGGCTATTCAGAGCCTTCTGTTTAGTACTCTGTACCCTAATGTTGTGGTCCCTTAATATCTACTTGAACTTGAATCTATTACCCTGATCTTCAGCTTTTGAATTTGTAAATAACATGTTTTATTCCCTTCAGCATTATAAATCTGAATAATAAGTTCACATTTAGGTGTGAATGTCTGAGAGCCTTCTCTCACATTATTTTTGTTTTGTATAATTTGGGAGTAGTGCTTAATAGTCATTTTTAAAAAACTATATTCCTTTTCTTTTTAACAATTTTTAAATTATTTATTTATTTTTGGCTGCGTTGGGTCTTTGTTGCTGAGCGCGGGCTTTCTCTAGTTATGGCGAGCAAGGGCTACTCTTCGTTGGGGTGTGCGGGCTTCTCATTGCAGTGGCTTCTCGTTGCGGAGCACGGGCTCTAGGCGCGCAGGCTTCAGTAGTTGTGGCTCACGGGCTCTAGAGCGCAGGCTCAGTAATTGTGGCGCATGGGCTTAGTTGCTCCGCGGCATGTCGGATCTTCCAGGACCAGGGATCGAACCCATGTCCCCTGCATTGGCAGGCGGATTCTTAACCACTGCGCCACTGGGGAAGTCCCCAAACTATACTCCTTTTAAAAAATATTATAATAGTAATATATGTCCATTGTTGAAAATTTGAAAAAATAGAGAAGCAAATGGAAGAAAATTAAAACCACCTATAATACGTCTCTCAGAGATAATTACTGCTAACATTTTGTGGTATAGACTTTTGAATTCACTGTGTGTGTATACAAACTTTTTGAAATAGAAATTCTCCCAATTTTATGAAAACATTACATCATCTACATCAGAGGAAACTGGTCTGGCAGAATCAATATTCAAGAAGTACTTCCCGTTTCCTATCAAATGGATATAAGACCCATATATTCTACTTGTTACTGAATTTTGTACTGATGATTAGATTAAATACAGTAATTTGGCCACCTTTGAGCCAGAAAGGGCCTTTCGCATGTTTCCTCTTGGAATTTTAGCCTTGTGCCTATGTGCAGGTATGTTACAAAGGAATTTATATACTTTATAAGCCTTGACAAAAAAGTAGCATTTTGGGCTTACTCTGTTGCTGAATATCTGTTGGTAATAAAAATGTCCCCGGGGCTTCCCTGGTGGCGCAGTGGTTGAGAATCGGTCTGCCTATGCAGGGGACACGGGTTCGTGCCCCGGTACGGGAGGATACCACATGCTGTGGAGCGGCATGTGAGCCACGGCCACTGAGCCTGCGCGTCCGGAGCCTGTGCTCCTTAACAGGAGAGGCCACAACAGTGAGAGGCCCGCGTACCCAAAAAAAAAAAAAAAAAAAAAAAGTGCAGCAAAAACGAATCTTATGAAATGCAGAAATAGAACTTCCAGCATTTTCCTTTGTCATAAAATGATTACATTTTGAATTGTCTTTCTAAAAAGCCTTGACGTACCTATGAGGTTTTTTTTCCCCATGGTTTTATTTTATTTTTTTATTGAAGTATAGTTGATTTACAGTGTTGTGTTAGTTTAGGTTAGTGATTCAGTTATACATCTCTATGTATTTTTTTTTCAGATTATTTTCTCTTATAGGTTATGACAAAGTATTGAGTATTGTTCCCCCTATGAGTTTTAATAGCTCTTATTTATTGTGCTCTGAGTGCCAGGCAATGCTAAACCTTTTTCATTCATTATCTTACTTAATTTTGTCAACTGATGAAATAGGTTTTCTTATCCCCATTATGCATGAGAAACTCAGGTTCAGGTTAAGAAATACACACATTTGTCATGTGTCCAAAATCACAGAGGAAATGGTGCAGGTTTTCAAAGCTAGGCAAGATTTCAACCCATTTTAAAAAACGATTTTATAATGCACTGGCTCCCAATTCTTTGCCTCACTTGTTCTTCACAGAAAGTTTAGCAATATTGTCACACATCATTCAACGAACCACTTTCCCTCAACCGCTTGAATTAGTACATGTCCAAATTCTTCAAGACTAAGAGCCCCTGTATTTTCTAACAGAGGTCTACGTGGTTTGGGGATCCTTTCTATAGGTCCCAAGGCCGGCTTAGGTGCCTCTCCGTGCCTTCAAAACAAATGACACTCATCAGTCTCCCACAAGCCCATAAAGCTTATTGAAGACAGGCTTCTGTGCTGAATCCTAACCTTGTTTCTCACACCTGACACGGTGAATGCTCAGGAGATGTGTGTTGAGTGCACGCATAAACGAATGACCAGACCCGCCCGACCTCTAGTTCTTATCCAGGTTTGTGAGCCTGGGTGTCTCCTTTCAAGTGTCGACGTCTCCACAAGATGATCAAGAATACGTATCTAGCGAGTCTGCGCGTGAAAGGACCTTACAAAAGAGAGCAATCTAATATAAAGCACTGAAGGGGCTCTATTCAAAAGCAACTACAAAGCTTCATTTATCAGGCCGGGGCTAGCGAGAATCTGGGCAGGGTGTGAACGAGAATAAAGCCAGCCTCTAGGTTTCCTACCCTTCTGTAGGTGCCTTGTAGTCCAGGCGCCTTACTCGGCTAATTCAGTGAGTCCAGCCACCTAGAGTGGCAGCTGCTCTGGAACTACCACGTGCGCCCCAGCCTCTCGGCACTTTCCGCTTCCGCAGGATACACTTTGCTACCGGAAGTGACGAAAAGCTGGGGTGGGCTAAAGAGGAAGCTGGGCATTTTCTTCCTTTCCACGAGGTAGACGAAAGCGGTCGGCCTGTTCTGTTTGTCCTGAGTGATGCCGGGGAAACTTCTTAGTGAAGCGGATTTGGAGTCGGACACGGCCATGGCGAAAGTGGAGATGCCGCGAAAGCGAAATGAGAAGGTATCGCCGGGGGCCGAGAGACTTGGGGCAAGACAGGACGCGGAGGGGGTGGGGGGCGGCCGCTAAGAGGAGGGGCCCGGGCTGGGGGCGCGTGGCGCGCCGCGCGAACCCGGCTCGTCCCGAGACCCGCGTGAGTTTCGGCCAAGGGGCGTCCGGGGGTGGTCGATGCTCTCCGCGGGCGGTGGGCGCGCTGCCCAGAGGTCCGGGCGGATCGGACCTGGAGAGCGGGCCGGGTGTCCCACGTGGTCCCTGAGTCTGGGCGTCCCGCACCCGGTGCACAGAGTAGGACGGTCATGGTTAGGCCCCACGTTTTGGCCCAGACTCAGACCTACCGGCTTTCGACTAAACTAGCGAGACCGTAAAGCCATCCGCACACGTGGGCGGCGTCCGCGGTGACATTTTTTTTACCCTAGTAGTGGGAGTACAGTTTTCTGGGAAGCGACCCTTAGACGATAAAGTAGTTCAATTGTTCTTAAGGTTTATTGGCCATATTTCCCGTGGAAATGTAGACATGTTGTGGTGATAACTGCGCACCATATTTTTTATATAGGCCGCCAGTGTGCGGAAGTCTTAAGTTACCTCGATAGCTGTCTGCCTCCTTGCTGTTACTTCCTTAGATAGCGATTTAACTTGTGACTGAGTCTGTTCTGAGATAAGGTCAGTGAGAACAAAGATTGTCCCAGAACTTGTGTTGTACGTGACGTAGAATTTTCTTTCCTTGCTGTTTCTGGCAAGGAATATTTTGCTGTTGTAGGAAGCCGAGGTAGCTCAGACTTGTCCCCACAGGTGGGGAGGAAGTGGTCTTGGTTTTACCTGCCTTGCATTAGTCAGCGTGTCCTGTTGTGAGATGCTGAAATTAGAAGGGACATGACCAACAAACTCCATTGTATTCCAAAGAAGACCACCGGGATTGGAAATCCACTGATTGGTGGAACCAAGTGATGAAAGAATTGAAGTCTTGGGATGGGGTGGACCAGATTGGTTTTCAGATGTCTGAAGGATGGGTCATATGGGAGAGATTATCGTTCATCCATGATTTAAGAGCAGAGGCCAGGCCTGAAGTTTCATGGAGGCAGACAGTAATAGTAGCTCAATGTAACAGTCTCCATACTTCAGGAATTGGCCTGAGGCTCTGCCACAGAGGTCTTAACAGAGGGTAAAACACGTTTTCAGTAATATTAAGTTTTCAGAAATATGAAAAATTGGAGAGGGTCAGACATTTCAAGTAGGAGCTGTAATCTGGTTTGGTTTTGAGGTTTCACCCATTCCGTTTTCTTGTAACTTGTGCTCTTTGTTTTTCCCTGTAAATTAGGTACACCTTTTTTACACATGGGGTGATAGACTGTGGGTTTTTATAACTTTTTGGTTCATAACATGTCTTTATGTAAATTTATGTGCGTTTGTGAGATTAGCAAGGCAGATAGGAATTCCTGTCTTACTTGTAGAGGAATTCTAGCAGAGAAAGAAATCTGCTTAACACCATCCGTCTGTGGGTATACACGGTCTTATTACTCTACCAGAATTAAGTTAAATTGTTCTTGATCACTTCCTATAGTGTGTGTAGTTTACAATATGTTGGAGCATCCCATGAGCCACTCCAAGTCCCATATGAAAAATTGACTTTACAACTTGTTCGACCACCATGAATTGAATAGTTACCAAGAAGCGTGTTTTTTTCCAAGCTAATGAAGTTATTGATATATTCTTCTTTCCATATAGCCAAGAAATGGTATTAAAAAAACATACCGTTTGATTTTTGCCTTATTTCAAGATGAAAGTACACATGTTGAAAAATGCCCTCAAATTGTATTCTTCATAATTATGTGATCTTGAATTAATGCAGAATCGATATATTATACAAATGTATCAATGTTTTGTTCATTGTTTGTATTGTCTTTATTAATTTTTTAGAAAGGTAAAAAAGAGAAGCCAAAATCTAATAAGACTGAAGAGGCAGCAGAAGAAAAGGACGAAACGATTTCTCCCAAAGCTAAAAAGGTTAAAAAGAAAGCAGGGCCTTTTGAGGCTGACATGAGTTCTCCTAAATCCAAAAAGGCAAAAAAGAAAGAGGAGCCATCTCAAGATGACATTATTTCTCCTAAGACGAAAAGTGCGAAAAAATCAAAGGAGCCCCGTGAAAAGACAGTTGTTTCTCCTAAAACCAAAAAGCTAATAAAAAATGAGGAGCCTTCTGAGAATGACTTGGGTGCGCCTAAGTCCAAGAAGATGAAGAAAGAAAAAGAAATGAATGGAGAAATTGGAGAGAAAAGCCCCAACCTGAAGAATGGATTCCCTCATTCTGGACCTGACTCCGACTCCAAGGAAGCTGCCAGTGAAGAAAGTAACAGTGAGTTAGAGCAGGTAAAGTGGCATTTTAATATGTAGAATGTATCTTTCGATGTTGTTTCAGGTAAATAAGTACGTAATTATTAAACGAATTATTTAATAATGGGAGGAAATTTGATGTGTCAGCACTTCATTGGTGAGGGGGGTCCCTTGAGCTGCAGGGTGAGACTTCATCTTAAAAACTGCAGTGTTAGAATGCCTCCTTTGCAACTGAGCAGATCTGTTTAAGTTTTGAGAAAGTCTTCTCTCCACACGTGGTCTGCTTATTTGCAAGTCAGAAATCAACAGGAGGGATCTGGTTATATGCAAATGTGCTCCAGTTTCCTTCTGAGGGGTTTCACCTAATAAATCATGATTAAGTGGAACCACTGAAAAGGTGTTTGCTTGATTGCATAAGTCTATTTGTATAGGCCATAAACTAACTTGAGTTGAATAAGATACTTGAATGTCCCTTTGGAAGCTAATACTGCTATCTTGCAGAAACTCAGTTATCAAAGAAAAATCCTAAATCTAATAATTTTCTCTTTGCTGTAGGTCATGATCAGCATTTAAAAATTTTTCCTGATTATAAAAAATATATACAGCTTTTTAAAAATCTGATTATGATTGTACTATATGCAATATTGTAGTTTGCCTTTTCCTATCTTGCCTATATTTTTATATAGGCATTTTTCCCACTTTTAAATATTAAATATTTTAAATGGTTACATAATACATCATATAAATGTTTAGAAATTCACTTAATTATTCTTTTGTTGGGCATTCAGATTGTTTATAATCAAATAGTGCCAATGTGATCATTTTGTCATAAATGTTTGTTCCTTATTTTCTATGGATGTATATATGAAAGATGTTGCTATGGGAAGGGGTTAATAACCTGTTCAACAGTGTATTGTTCATTTGGAATGATTGTGGAAAAGTTCTTAGTCGAGACTGAATCTGCTTTCACTAGCTACACATGGTATATATGTGCTGTATATATTTGCTACAAACTTTTCTTTTGTTAGGGTTTTACCTATTACTATGATCTATTTCCATTTCAGATCTTGATTTACCTACCAAAGTTTTTGTGTCTTTTTGGTTGATTTAGAAGAGATGTTTTAGAATAGTTTTTCTCAGAAGGCTTTCTGTATTTAGCTTGTAGGGGTAAAGTTATTGATTTCTTTCTGTGGCCCTTTACTTGACAGGAAATAACTGTGGAGCAAAAAGAAGGAGCTTTCTCTAATTTTCCCATATCTGAAGAAACTATTAAACTTCTCAAAGGTAATGTTCTTGGAAATACTGAATAATGTTAGAACATATTATTTGGAAGCACTCCACTGTTTTTGTTGAGATGAACCGGCACATGTTCTTATTGGAGGATGATATAGGCGACCATATAATGAAGTAGATCTGTATATTTGGTATAGGACTAAACTAGTGATGGCCTTTGCTACCTCTTAAACGAGTGATTAAAATTTATTCAATACAATATGTATATTCAGAAGTGTAATGACTGATCGTGCTGGTGAAAGTAAACAATGGATACCATGTTGGTATTTTCTTTTTTACCTTCTTCCACTTCTTGAGGCATCTCTAGGTTAATGATACCAGCCTGACTCAGAACTCATCTTAGCATAGTGCCTGTGAACCAGGTAGGAAGTCACAGATGCCCAACTTAGGTGTTTTCTGAATCAGGTGTGGCAGTCAGACAGCAAAACACCTGATTTTCAGGCTTATACTGGCCTTTGGATGAGATTTTGTGACAAGGGGCTTAATCTCTTAAGATAAGTATTTACTATAATTTGGTGCTTTAAAGTTTATTGATATCTTTTATTCAAGCAGATTCTTGCCAGAATATATTTGAACTTGACTTTGTAGACGTGACCAGAATGTAGAATTCCATAATTCTGCAGGACCAGAAGCGTGGCTATGCTTTCATTCTCCAGTATGGCTGGGACTTTTAAAAATTGCAGTGTCAGATAACGTGGTTCATTTGTTCACAGCCCGTGGGGTGACCTTCCTGTTTCCTATACAAGCAAAGACGTTTCACCACGTCTACAGTGGGAAGGACTTGATTGCACAGGCACGGACAGGAACTGGGAAGACATTCTCCTTTGCTATACCTTTGGTTGAGAAACTTCAGGGAGAACTGCAAGACCGGAAGAGAGGCCGTGCCCCTCAGGTGAGTATCTTTAATGCAGTCCTTAGGGGTTCCAAGTCTGCACAGGAAGAGACATTGCTTGAGCATCATTTACATACCCTATTGTTTTTTATTGGGTTCTCCTTAAGGCCTTTTTCTGGTATTTATTGGAGATCTTTATCTGAAGGTAAACCAGGGTAATTCTTTTAAGACTGTTGACTACAAACCTTATATATTTAAATATTGTAATCTGCCCCCGTGGTTGTGATCACCTGTATTATTAAAGCTCGCATATTTCTTTCAGACTTTTAGATGTCCCTGGGGCTCACAGGTTTGGTCAGGTTTTGCCTAAAATGGAAAAAACATTTTTAATAGAGATGCCTGAATAGGAGGGGTATCAGAGGTGAAGAGGCCAGGCCCTGTGATCAGGATGGTGCTTATTGAGCTCATTTCTGGAGAAGCTGGCATTTGACAAACCTTAACCTCACTGAAATGCCTGTGTTGTCACCTTGGCTTTGGGTTCTTTCACCTAACTTTCTGGTCTCATCTCATTTATTGGCTTTCCAGTGTCCATGCTCCCTCCTAATTAATTGATTTGTTTACTGTTGTATTTATCTACAGTTACAACAGCAGTAAACAAACGAATTATTCTAGCACCTGGAATAGTGCCTGGCACATAGTGGATGTTCAGTAAATATCTGTTGGATGGATATACTAAGTTCTTTTTTTTATTATTTATTTTTATTTATTTTTTATTTTTTGGCTGCGTTGGGTCTTCGTTGCTGCGCGCGGGCTTTCTTTAGTTGCAGTGAGCAGGGACTACTCTTCGTTGTGGTGCGTGGGCTTCTCATTGCGGTGGCTTCTCTTGTTGCGGAGCACGGGCTCTAGACACGCAGGCTTCGGTAGTTGTGGCTCACGGGCTCTAGAACGCAGGCTTGGTTGTTGTGGCGCACGGGCTTAGTTCCTCCGCGGCATGTGGGATCTTCCCGGACCAGGATTCGAGCCCGTGTCCCCTGCATTGGCAGGCGGATTCTTAACCTCTGTGCCACCAGGGAAGCCCCTACAAAGTTGTTCTTAAATCATATTTGTTTCATGCTGTTAGCCTATTTGAGGACCTGTAGTGGTTGTGTCGTGTGTCCTGTTAACTGCTGTAGGATTCAGAGCCCCTCACCACTTTGGCCCTGCCTTACTCTTCTGACTTCCATTCTACTTCAGATTCAGTGCAGTGCAGAGGTTCAGACTCTAGGTTTTGTAGCCTGGCTACCTGAATTTAAATCCAGGCTTGCCTTTTGGTTTTAGAGATCTGTTGTATGTTATTGTAGATACTATAATACAATTGTACAGTGCAGTTGTAGGTAACTTCATTGTGAGAAATAAAGATAATGCATAGTAAGCATTTAGTAGCTCCTGACACATAATAAAAGCTCAAATATTAGCTGATATTATCATCAGCAGTATTACTCCTTGCTCAAGTTGTTCTTTTCCTGGAATGCTGTTCCTTAAGTACTAGTAGCTCCATGAAACTTATCCCAATTCCTCCAGCTTGCTGTGTGCAACCATCCTAGAGCACCATAAATTTGAGTACCTGTTTCTCTTTTGATTGGTAAGATCACAAGCTTTTCTAGTGGGTAGATTTGTCAGAAACCATATTATATTTACTATTCTCCCACACCACAGTGTATTGCAACGCACATAATAGATGTTTTGAAAATAATTATTAGGATAAGTTGAACCTCCTGGTGCATTCCAGATTTGTTAAACAAATACTGCATAATACTTTGGATTCCATTATTAGTTTTTCCTTTTCAGGTACTGGTTCTTACACCCACAAGGGAGTTGGCAGGTCAAGTAAGCAGAGATTTCAGTGACATCACAAAAAAACTGGCAGTGGCTTGTTTTTATGGTGGAACTCCCTACGGAGGACAAAGTAAGTAAATCCAATGTGAGGGAAGGAAAATGCCATCTCCTGTTGGGTGCCCTGATTGGATTTCTTCTGACCTTGACGTCTGGCTTTACCTACCTGATCTAGTCATTTATGGTGGTTTTCTTTTGTCATTATTGTGTAAAGATGGTCAAGCACATGGTCCTGCATGATGATGTATCAAATCCTGTATGTTGTTCTTAGGACTTTTGTATTATTTATCTGTGTTTATCTAAAGGCTGCAGTGGTACTTTACTGAGCCCAAGAGGACAGAGTCTAGGAACTAGAAAGTCAGAATTCAAGGTTATTTTTACCTGTCAGGGACCTTGGGTCTCTGCTTCTTTTTACTGTAGACAGGCTTTCTTTTTTCTGGTTCTGAGGGCCAAATCTTGTAGCCCCTGCTGTAGTATTCCATTACTTCCCAGTTCAAGACCTTGAAGCTTTATTTTGCAGATTAGATATGTAATTTGGGAAGGGATTTAAGCATTTTAGAAGTCTTAGCATTGGACTGATAAATGGGTAAAGAAGATGTGGATGTATACAGTGGAATATTACTCAGCCATAAAAAAGAAAGAATGCCGTTTGCAGCAACATGGATGCAACTAGAGATTATCATACTAAGTGAAGTAAGACAGACAAAGACAAATATCACATGATATCACTTATATATGGAATCTTAAAAAATGATACAAATGAACTTATTTACAAAACAGAAACATACTCCCAGACATAGAAAACAAACTTATGGTTTCCAAAGGGGAAAGGTAGGGGGGTGAATAAATCAGGAGATTGGGATTAACATGTCCACACTACTATATATAAAATAGATAATCAACAAGGACCTACTGTATAGCACAGGGAACTCTACTCAATACTCTATAATAACCTACATGGGAAAAGAATCTGAAAAAGAATAGATATATGTATATGTGTAACTGAATCACTTTGCTGTATACCTGATACTAAAACAACATTGTAAATCAACTCCAATATAAAATAAAAATTAAAAAATATATGAAAAGATAAAAATAGAAGTCTTAATATTGTCACAGAAGGCTTGTGATTGTCTCTTTTCAGCTTTGGTGGAACTAACATAGGCTTTGGCATCAGGACGGCCTGGGTGTGAATCTAAACTCTGCTCACAGAGTAACTGATTTTTCAGTTCAAGTTGCTTGATTTTTTTTGCACTTTAGTTTGTTTATGTATAAAGTAGGGTTGCTAAACTCACCCTGCAGTGGTGTTGTGAGGATGAAACTGGGTAAGTAGAGTGCCTAGCAGTAGATCTCTTTTTTTTTTTTTATAAAAAACTTTTATTATAAAAATGTGTATATTATTTAAAAATGTAGCTCATGGTGCGTCAAAGTATTACTTGCGGGCTTCCCTGGTGGCGCGGTGGTTGGGAGTCCGCCTGCCGATGCAGGGGAACACGTGTTCGTGCCCCGGTCCGGGAGGATGCCACGTGCCGCGGAGCGGCTGGGCCCCGTGAGCCACGGCCGCTGGGCCTGCGCGTCCGGAGCCTGTGCTCCGCGGCGGGAGAGGCCACAGCGGTGAGAGGCCCGCGTACCGCAAAAAAAAAAAAAAAAAAAAAAGTATTACTTGCTTTATTCTTGCCTTTTCTTGTTAAATCCAGTATGTGGTGAACAGGCTATTTCCTTTTTATTCTTAGGTTTTATGATAGTATGTAAAGTTACTATTCCATTTGTTCTTTCTGCTCCATATACTACATAGGTCTGGAAACAATAATTTCTTTTTAACTTTTAACCGATTTCATTTATTTTTATGGTAAGGAGCAGTAATTAGGTCCCCTGATTTAAATTGTTCTAATTTATACTTAAATTGTAATCCTTATACAAACAAACTTTTTTTTTTTGCTCACAGCTCTCTCTCTCTCACACAGACACACACACACACACACACACACACACACTGTATTTTATTTTTACAAGAGATAAATAAACTGATACCAAGCATTGTAAATGTGACCACAACAAAAGCAACAGTGATTGCAATTACCAAACACGAAACACACTCACACTATGTCATAATATTGACATTCAGTTCAGGAATCCTCCCTAGCAGTAGGCGTCTTTACTGCAGTAGCAACCCAATAGAAAGTTGCATCATTACCATCTCATCCTAGTTATATTGAACTCCATTTTTCTGAACATCTCTGTACCTTCTTGGAATATTTGCCCTTCTATCTTCTCATTCTCCCTATACCTGCTTACCTTATAGAAAGTTCTCATTTCTTTTAAGATTCTTATTTTCACTTTGTGAAATCTTGATACCTTCCTCCAGCAAAGGAAATAATTTCTTTCCTGGTGCTACCATCCCCCATTGGTGCATTTTTCTGTTTTGTCATGTAATACACTGGACTGTCACTTCTTACATGTTTCCCCAGTAGGTCAAGGAGTGCCTCGAGCGTCTTTATCTTCAGTAGTTAACATATTACCTTGTATGTAGTTAATAAATATTTTAGAATAAAAATATATCTAATTTGGTATCCCAGATTAATAAAAGGAATTAAAAATCCATAATATTTTATCATTGGTGTTCTTATAGTTGAACGCATGCGGAATGGGATTGATATCCTGGTTGGGACACCAGGTCGTATCAAAGACCACCTGCAGAATGGCAAGCTAGAGCTCACCAAACTTAAGCATGTTGTCCTGGATGAAGTTGACCAGATGTTGGACATGGGCTTTGCTGATCAAGTGGAAGAGATTTTATGTGTGGCATACAAGAAAGGTAAACTCCACATTCAAGAACTGGTATAAGGGATTGGAGGAAGGGTGGTGATTAACTATCTCCTGAAGGTTAAATGAAGCCTTAGGAAAGTTGGCAGGTGGCTTATTTTATTCAGGAAAACTTAAATTAAAAAAAAATTTCCGGGACTCCCCTGCTGGTCCAGTGGTTAAGACTGTGCTTCCAATGCAGGGGACATGGGTTCGATCCCTGGTCGGGGAACTAAGATCCCATATGCCGCTCAGCACAGCCAAAAAAAATTTTTTTTCCCCATCAATTGCACATAATTACAATAGGGAAAAGAAAAGAAACCAGCTTGGTATACTTTGCTTTTGGTTTATTTCTTCCCGATTTGCGGTATTATGTGTATGTGTGTGTTAACTGTAATCTTACTGTACATATAAAACTCTGAACTGTTTGTGCCATGATTTAATCCATCTATATATTTTAAGTTTTACATAATATAAATCTGCTTGCAGACATTTTTATGTAGACAGGTTTCTTCAAACATCAGTATTTGGGGGCTTCCCTGGTGGTGCAGTGGTTAAGAATCCACCTGCCACTGCAGGGGACATGGGTTCGAGCCCTGGCTCAGGAAGAGCCCATATGCTGTGGAGCAGCTAAACCCGTGTGTCACAACTACTGATCCTGCGCTCTAGAGCTCACGTGCCACAACTACTGTGCCCATGTGCCACAACTACTGAAGCCTGCGCACCTAGAGCCCGTGCTCCACAAGAGAAGCCACTGCAATGAGAAGCCCGCACACCACAACGAAGAGTAGCCCCTGCTCGCTGCAACCAGAGGAAGCCCGCACACAGCAACGAAGACCCAACGCAGCCAAAAATAGAAATAAAAAATAAATTTATAAAAAAACAAAAAAAAATAGTATTTGACATCAGTTCTTAAAGATAGATTTCCAGAATTGAAATTACTGAATTGAAAGGTATAAATAGTTCATGTTCTTCAATATACTTTGTCAGCTTACTCTCCAGAAGGGTTCTGTCAGTTACGCTGCCATTTGAAATATATGAAAATGCAATGGTATTCTAAGAACAAACTAAAAAAAAATTGGGGTTGGGGAGCTATTTTTAGTACCTGACCTCAAAGGATGAATAGACTAGAATTCTAACGTTAAAGTGTTGAGGAAATGCTAGGGAGTATAGATGAGTATAAAATCTGTTCTGGAAATGCTAGGGAGTATAGATGAATAGAAAATCTGTTCCCGTGTTTATTATAGATTATTTATTTAGTGATTTAAGTTGGTTGGTTACTGGGCTTGATTAATTGTTTTTCACTTAGTAGGTCTCATTATAATGGACAGATTTCCCTCGTGGTTCATATAGGCCAATGGTTAGAAAGCAGAACAACTTGAAAGTACTCTGAGTATTTCAAGGATCCTTTACATAAATTATTTAGGCAGCATTTCTTTGTCCATTGGGTACTTCCCTGTTTTGCTTTTTTTTTTTTTAATTAATTATTTTTGGCTGTGTTTGGTCTTCGTTGCTGTGTGTGGGCTTTCTCTAGTTATGGCGAGCGGAGCCTACTCTTCATTGTGGTTTGCGGCTTCTCGTTGCAGTGGCTTCTCTTGTAGAGCACGGGCTCTAGGCACACGGGCTTCAGTAGTTGTGACATGTGGGCTCAGTAGTTGTGGCTCGTGGGCTCTAGAGCACAGGCTCAGTAGTTGTGGTGCATGGGCTTGGTTGCTCCGCGGCATGTGGGATCTTCCCGGACCAGGGATCTGACCCATGTCCCCTACATTGGCAGGCGGATTCTTAACCACTGTGCCACCAGGGAAGCCCGTGTCTTCCATTTTTGTGTCCTCGATGCCTCGCTTGGCCTCCGGTGTTTTCTGTAGAATGCTGATGGACCCTGGAAGAATTGGGTGAGGTGAAATACTGTGTAGGCTTGTTTGACTTATTCATACTGACTTTTTTTTTCCCCGCAAAGATTCAGAAGACAATCCCCAAACGTTGCTTTTTTCTGCAACTTGCCCTCATTGGGTTTACAATGTTGCTAAGAAATACATGAAATCTACATATGAACAAGTGGACCTGATTGGTAAAAAGACCCAGAAAACGGCAATAACTGTAGAGGTAAATGATTCATTCAGTTGCTGGCATTAGTAATAAATTGTATATAATTTTTTTTACCTGTTGGATAGTATTAAGACTGGCAAAAGCAAACTTCTTTTCCAAATAAATACTAAATCCATGTCAAAAGCCATGTGAAGTTATATTTCTATTTGAATTGTATATGGTATCT
Source organism: Phocoena phocoena (assembly GCF_963924675.1). Lineage (NCBI taxonomy): Eukaryota > Metazoa > Chordata > Mammalia > Artiodactyla > Phocoenidae > Phocoena > Phocoena phocoena. Next base: position 63,276,174 of record NC_089234.1, on the reverse strand, counting down.
GTGTTTTCTAAGTTTCATCATCTGGTGGCCTGATTGCAGAATCTTTTGGAACCTAAATCTGTCTGAATTAGTAAGCAGAGTGACATTACACCTAGAGTTTATACACTAGAGGGCAGTAGAGAATCCTAGTGTTTATGTTGAAGCTGTTTTTATCTTAGGGTCTGGTACCTAGATGAATTCGTTGCATCCAAGGAATAGACCTGTACGGAAACTGACTACTGACTGCATTTTTAAGTGGATGAAAGGACAAAACACAGAGGCTTTTCTCCTGTCAGTTATTTGGTTTCCTGTAGCAATCTAGGGAATGGTATTTCTTTTCCTACATTACCTGTATTAGGTCAGAAAATGGATAAAGAAGCCAGATGCTCTTTGGAGAAAGGGGAAGGGCTCTCTTCTTTAGTGGTTTAGTTTTTTCCTCTAAACAGTGGTGGCAGAAGTTTGCTCTAGTCAGGCTTAAACAATTGTCTCTAGTATCATTAGGGTTGAACAGGTGATTTTAGATTCCAGCTGGGCTTTACTAAATAATCTTTTTTTCCTTCTTTCCTAAGCATCTGGCTATCAAGTGCCACTGGACTCAAAGGGCAGCAGTTATTGGGGACGTGATCCGAGTGTACAGTGGTTATCAAGGGCGCACTATCATCTTCTGTGAAACCAAGAAAGAAGCCCAGGAGTTGTCACAGAATGTGTCCATAAGGCAGGTTGGTCCATCCCCTCTCTTCCCTTTTAGGGAGAAAGCATCTTTCAATTAATAGAGTATACATCTTAGCGCTCATCTGATCTGCCCATCTCATCTCACAGATGAAGAAAGGTTAGCTCAAACCCAACGTTACCCTGACAAAGTAGGTTTGATCACTCATGTTTGGTGTTCTTTATCTTGTAAGTATAGTTGGATACAGTTGATTTCATGACCAAGGGTCGGAAATTTGAGGCTTGTCCATGTAAGGCACGTCTTTCCCTTTGTATTATTTTCAGCAGAAGTGTCACCAAAATATGAATGTCTTTATAGGCCTAATTGGTGATTTTAAAAGTACCTGTATTGTAGGATCTGGTATTCTTAAATGAGCTTATTTCTTTGGCAGGATGCCCAGTCATTACACGGAGACATTCCACAGAAGCAAAGGGAAATCACCCTGAAGGGTTTTAGAAATGGTGATTTTGGAGTTTTGGTTGCAACCAATGTCGCTGCACGTGGGTTAGACATCCCCGAGGTTGATCTGGTTGTACAGAGTTCTCCACCAAAGGTAAGTGTTTTACACTTAGATTTTACTTTGTTGTTTCTTTTGGGTGCTAAAACAAATTGGAAGTTGTATCTCTTCCTTTCCCATGATTAGTAATAGCTTTCTCTTGGGTGATATGTTGCTAAGGGTGATTTTAAAATGAACCTCTTGGGGCTTTCCTGGTGGCACGGTGGTTGAAAGTCCGCCTGCCAATGCAGGAGACGGGTTCGAGCCCTGGTCCGGGAGGATCCCATGTGCCATGGAACAACTGGGCCCATGCGCCACAACTGCTGAGCCTGTGCTCTGGAGCCCGTGAGCCACAACTGCTGAAGCCCGTGCGCCTGGAGCCCATGCTGTGCAACAAGAGAAGCCACAGCAATAAGCCTGCACACCACAGTGAAGAGTAGCCCCCGCTCGCCACAACTAGAGAAAAGCCTGTGCAGCAACAGAGACCCAACGCAGCCAAAAATAAAATAAATAAATAAAATAAAATAAAATAAATAAATAGAATGAACCTCCTCAGAACTGACAGTTGAGGGGAAGTGCGGTGAGTGGCCAGAGGTTGGCAAGATAGTTTCTGGTCAGAGGGAGTCCTGAAAGGCTGCATGGGTGGGGGTAGTACAATTTTGAACTGGACTTTGAAGATAGATAAGACTTAGATGGGGTGGTGGTAGGGTAGATAAACTTGTGAGCTAGAGGACAGAAGGGAGAAAAGGCCTGTAATTAACAGCCTCTGTAGTTAAAACTGCTGGGGTTTGTATATGATACGAACTGCCTAAAGAGAGCCCTGAAGCATAGTTTATATGGTGTGGACAATGCTTCACTTACATATAAGTTAGTCTGAAGGAACTTGTTCCCATCACTTCAAGCGTGAAGATCCTGTTACCCCCAAATTTGGCAAATCCCTCAGGATTAATGTTCACAGTGATGGAAAAACACATTACTGCAAAGCCACTGTTTCTTGTAAAGAAAGTCCCGTACGTGTGTGCCATCGACTTGTTTAAATAGCCTGTGTACCTGTGCTGTCCAGTATGGTGGCCACAGCCACATGGGGCTCTTCAGCGCTTGAAAGCCTGCTCGTCTGAATTGACGTGTGTGCTGTAAGTATAAAATATACAGTGGAGTTTTAAAAATTTCAAACTTTCTATTATGCACAGTGGATTTTGAAGACTTGTGGAAAAAGAACGTGTAATATTTCATTGATAACTTGTTTTGTAGAGATAGCATACTGAAACGATAAACTTTTGGATATATTGGATTAAATAATAATAAAGTTAACTTTTTAGTGTGATTACTAGAAAGTTGCCTATTAAAATTACATGTATGGTTCTGTTGGACAGTACTATTTAGATAATGCTTTTTGCAGATTTACCCACAGGATAGGGACCATTCTTCTAGAGGTTTTTAAAATGTTTTTATAGTTCTTTAATAAATTAATTAATTTTATTTTTGGCTGCGTTGGGTCTTCGTTGCTGCGCACAGGCTTTTCTGTAGTTGCGGCGAGCGGGGGCTACTCTTCCTTGTGGTGTGCAGGCTGCTCATTGCGGTGGCTTCTCATGTTGTGGAGCACAGGCTCTAGGTGCATGGGCTTCAGTAGTTGTGGCATGTGGGCTCAGTAGTTGTGGCTCGTGGGCTCTAGAGCGCAGGCTTAGTAGTTGTGGCACACGGGCTTAGTTGCTCCGTGGCATGTGGGATGTTCCCGGACCAGGGCTCGAACCCCTGTCCCCTGCATTGGCAGGCGGATTCTTAAACACTGCACCACCAGGGAAGTCCCTACAGTTCTTTAAATTAAAGTGCTTGGGAGCCTCCCCCAACCCCGGTCTATAACCACCACACTTGCCTCTGCCTAGGCTACTCAGGTCTATGTCTCTCTTTGTTGTTCACTGTCACTGACGTATTTTACTTCAATAGGATGTGGAGTCCTACATTCATCGTTCTGGACGAACAGGTAGAGCTGGAAGGACTGGGATTTGCGTCTGCTTTTATCAGCATAAGGAAGAATATCAGTTAGCCCAAGTGGAGCAAAAAGCGGTAAAACTATTTTCTAAGCCTTCACTCAGCAAACGTTGAGTTTTAAAGTCAGTCTTTGGTCTCTTTATTCAGTTTTTATTAACTTGAAATTTTTATTTCTAGCACATGGCCATGACTGAAAGATTGTTGTTAGATATGTGTTTTATATGTTGTCCTATGATATACAGCCCATTTTAAATACTTTGCATTTGAAAACAGTGGTTTTGTCTTCATATTTATAAAGACAAGAGGTCTTTTTTATGTTTGAGAGGTGGTTTTCAGTTTTCAGATACACTGTGAATGCACCAGAAATACTTAAGTGTAGATTTAGAGGGTTATAGGAATTGCTTGAAAACCAAAAAGATGAGAATATGTTAAAAGGATAAATTTTTAAATGGGAAAGAAGACACTGATTTTTTTTACAGAAGAATTTTGTAAGGAAATTCTTATGCTGGTACTTCCTCCTCTGGGAAGTGGAGTTTAATCTCCCCGCTTCACCGTCAGTAGACGGTACTTAGTGACTTGCTTACAAAGAGCGGAGTAGGGTCGGGGGGAGGACTTTCCAGGGCAAAAGGCAGGCGAACACTACCTGGCCAGGTGATCATGGTCAACATCAGTGATAAGCAGGTGCCCCTGATATGATGCAACGAAACCAGTCACCTTCCCCCCAAATCCATAACCGCAGTCTAAAGATGTAAAAAACTGATGTTCACAAATTGAGGGACATTCTACAGAATACCTGACGAGCACACCTTAAAACTATCAAGGTCTTGAAAACCAAGGAAAGACAAATTACCACAGATTAGAGAAGACTAAGAAGACATGTTGACTAAATGTAATGTGGTGTCCTGGGTCGAATATCAATAGGAAAAGGATATTAGTAGAAAAACTAGTGAAATTCGAATGAACTCTGGGGTTCAGTTAATAGTAATGTAGCAATGTTGGTTTCTTAGCTGTGACAAATGTACCAAAGTAATAACAAAGTAATAGGTGCAGGTAGACAAGAACTCTATACTATCTTTGCAACTTTTAAGTATGTAACAAATATGTTTGGTAAATATTAAAAAATTGGGGGAATACTAATCTCAATGGAAACAGTTGATGGCCTCATTGTACATTAAGTTATCGTTCATTTTCTTATAGGGAATTAAATTTAAGAGAATAGGTGTTCCTTCTGCAACAGAGATAATAAAAGCTTCTAGCAAAGATGCCATCAGGTATGTTCCCTACCACTGCTGTGGTCTGTTTTAGTGCTTGCTCTATTTATTACATGTTTTTGTGTAGTAATGAGATTTAGCCTTTTAAAATTTATTTTATTTATTCATTGTTTTAAAAATTGATAACCTGCTTGTTAAAAAAACAGGCTGTGCTTAGAAAACAAAAACTCTTGTTTCTACTCATCCCTACCCAATCCTGTTCACCAGAGGAAGCCACTACTAGTAGTTTGGTTTGTCTTGGGCATTTTAAGTAACTGTACCTTATATATCGTGTAGGAAAAAGTTATGGTAAATGTCTAGATGGTGAGGATTAGATTAAGAGTGTCGTTGGAGGTGCTGCTGGCATGGGGGCAAGAAAATTCTTTATTTTGTGCCATTGTCCTACAAGTTGAAGAATATTTATTTTTTATTGAACTATAATGATTTACAATATTGTATTAGTTTCAGGTATATAGCAAAGTGATTCAGTTTTGTGTGTGTGTTTGTGTGTGTGTATAATTTTGCAGATCTCTTTTCCATTACAGGTTATTACAAGACATTGAACATAGTTCCCCGTGCCATATAGCAAATCTTTGTTGTTTATTTATTTTATATATAGTAGTATGTATCTGTTAATTCCATACTCCTAATTTATTCCTTCTACCCCTCACTCCCCACCCCCAGCCTTCACCTTTGGTAACCATGTTTGTTTTCTATGTCTGTGCGTCTATTTCTGTTTTGTAAATAGGTTCATTTGCATTACTTTTTAGATTCCACATATAAGTGGTATATGATATTTGTTTTTGTGTTGCTTACTTCATTTGTATGATAATCTCTGGGTCTGTCCATGTTGCTGCAAATGGCAATATTTCATTCTTTCTTATGGCTGAGTAAAATTCCTTTTTATGTATGTACCACATCTTTATCTAGTCATCTGTTGCTGGACACTTAGGTTGCTTCCATTCTTGGCTATTGTCAGTAGTGCTGCTATGAACGTTAGGGTGCGTGTATCTTTTTTTTTTTTTTTGCGGTACGCGGGCCTCTCACAGCTGTGGCCTCTCCCGTTGCGGAGCACAGGCTCCGGACGCGCAGGCTCAGTGGCCATGGCTCACGGGCCCAGCCACTCCACAGCATGTGGGATCTTCCCGGACCAGGGCACGAACCCGTGTCCCCTGCATCGGCAGGCGGACTCTCAACCACTGCGCCACCAGGGAAGCCCACGTGTATCTTTTTGAATTAGAGTTTTCTCCAGATATATGCCCAGCAGTGGGAACTATCATATGGTACTTCTATTTTTAGTTTTTTAAGGAACCTTTGTACTGTTTTCCACAGTGGCTGTACCAATTTACATTCCCACGAACAGTGTAGGAGGGTTCCCTTTTCTCCATACCCTCTCCAGCATTTATTGTTTATATAGACTTTTCGATGATGGCCCTTCTGACCACTGTGAGGTGATACCTCATTGTAGTTTTGATTTGCATTTCTCTAGTAATTGGCATTGTTGAGCATTTGTTCATGTGCCTATTGGCCATGCATATGTCTTTGGAGAAGTGTCTGTTTAGGTGTTCTGCCCATTTTTTTGATTTGCAAGGATATTTAGCTGTTTAGCATCCCTGGTTGTGCAGTGTATTACTGGGAGGTGAGTGACGTTGGTATTATGGAGACCAATAAGGTTCCGACTGTTTTCCAGATGTTTCCAGGTGGTGAGCTACATCCTCTGCTTCAGAACCAGAGTCTGAGCAACATTTTTAGAGTGCTTTCCACAATTACTATTATAAATATGTGAGATGCTTATTTAAAAAATAGACAGGGAGGGTTCATGATCAAAAGAAATGCTAATAAGTATTATACACTGCATCAAAATGATGTTAGACATATGCAAGATTTGGTTTCAAAGATATTGATTTATCTTGAGATGATGATGTCTTGAAAATGAAATCAGTCCACTTTTGTCCTTTCTCCTAACAAATACATTCTCAAACCACAGGCTTTTGGATTCTGTGCCTCCCACTGCGATTGTTCACTTCAAGCAGTCAGCCGAGAGGCTGATCGAGGAGAAGGGAGCTGTGGAAGCCCTGGCAGCAGCCCTGGCCCATATTTCAGGTGCCACGTCAGTCAGCCAGCGCTCCTTGATCAACTCAGATGTGGTAAGGGTCCCTGTCAAATTCCTGACACTTCACAATTTAGAGTTTGAGCAGGATTCAAAAGTGTTCCATTGAAACTTCCAGTTGTTTTAACTTTTTCATGAAGGTTGAGATACATATGTAAAAACACAAATCCGTAGGGACAGAAAGTAGATTAGTGGTTGCAGTGTCTCCTCAGAGGAGGGAATGGCAGTGACTGCTAACGGGAATGTGGGTTTTTGTATTTGTTGCGGGGGGGGGGGATAATGACATGTTCTGGAATTTGAGATAGTGGTGATGATCGCAAATCTTGTGAATATACTAAAAACCCCTGAATTGTATACATTAAAATGGCAAATTTTATGGTATGTGAATTATATGTCAAGTTTTTCATCCTAAAAAACCCAAGCATGTGGACACATAAGTGCATATGATACATTTAGCCAGCATACCTAGAAACTTAAGAAGGTGATGCTTTCCTTTTTTTTTTTTTTAAGTTGAAATCTTTGAGATAATTGTAGGTTCACATAAAGTTTTAAGAGTTAATACAGAGAGATTCCTTGTACACTTTGCCAGTTTCCGCCAGTGGTGACATTTTGCAAAATGTACTATCACAGTCTGGATACCAACACTAGCACAGTCCACCAATCTTATTCAGAGTTCCCCAGTTTTACTTGTACTAAAATGGTGGGGTGGGAGGGGTATGCTTTTAGGAACAGCTTTCCTATAAATATTTCAGAAACATAAGGACAAGTGCTTATCACTTAGGTTTGTTTCTGAGACTTTAATTTTGTTCCCCTTTCTTCCATAGGGTTTTGTGACCATGATCTTGCAGTGCTCAATAGAAATGCCAAATATTAGTTATGCTTGGAAAGAACTTAAAGAGCAACTGGGTGAGGATATTGATTCCAAAGTGAAGGGAATGGTCTTTCTCAAAGGAAAGCAGGTAAGGCTGGGGCTTCTTCTGTGACTTTGCCTTGGTTCGTTAGCTTCATGCTGGCAATAAAACACTGTACAGTAGCTTCTCCCTGTTCTATGGGGACGCTGCGCGCTTTCACTCTGTATATAGTCTTCTCTGGGCATTGTCATCCATGACCCTCAGTTGCCACTTAGTCATTGACACGTACCCTCTGTGTATCTCTAACCTGAACCATCTGCATGAAGTGCCAGACTTGAAGATCCAGCTGCTTCCCTGACAGCTCCACCCAGATTGGGTTTATTAAGCACCTTAATACAAACTTACTCAAAATTGAATTCAAAATTTAAAATCTTGCCTTCCAAGCCTGGTGTTCTTTCTTCTGACTCCTGTTCTCAGTTAATGGCGTAGACTAGCACAGCAATTCTCAAACATTTTGGTCTTATGACCTCTTTACATTCTTAACAAATGTTGGGGATAGCAAAAAGCTTTTGTTTAGATGGGTTATATCTATTGATATTTAGAGTATTAGAAATGAAGACTGAAATTCTAATAAAGCGTAAGAATATCATTTTCTGTTAGTCATCTGAGCAATATCACGTGTAATGTAGTGTCTGGTAAACTCCTCTCTACCCTTAATGAGAGTGAAAAGGACAGAAGAGGCCTGTGTACCGCAAAAAAAAAAAAAAAAAAAAAAAATTGACTTTGTGGACCCCCCCCCCACAAAAAAAATCTCAGGGTTCCAGGGGTGCATGGACTATACTTGGAGAACTACTGGCTTGTGAACCATATCAGGTTTATCTTCAACTCATTGCTTGTCTGACCATGTTTTTCACCTCCTTAAGCAACTCCACATAATCTATGGGATAAAGTCCCAACTTTCACATGGAGCTTCTTCACGAGCTGGCTTCTGTCCTCCTTACCAACTTCATCTCTGTCTCCTCACCACCAATGCCCTCCACTCCCAACAATGCCAAGTACATCTTGCTTTCTTTCATCCTTATGCTCAATCCACTGTTTATATAGTATTTCTTATCTCCATGGTATCCTTTATGACTTGGTCTTAAGTCTTTCTGGAGCTTCCCCTGGCCGAATGGCAGAGTTGGGGGCACCTGTACATGTGCTTCACAGTTCTTAAGGCATAGCTTTATTCATGTAAATTTTGCTTTGCTGTGCTTGCTTACTGACTGAGAGCCTCAAGAAGACGGTGGCTGAGTCAAGGGCCAAAACTGTTTTCTAGACGTCTCTGTACTGCAATGAGTGCCTGGTATTGAGTACTTAGTAAATATGTGAATGAAGATTCCCGCAAATGGCATTAGTACCTGATGCTACCTGTGGTTATAATTGGGTAAATTGTTGGGTGGAAGGGATGTTCCTCAAAGTATTGTAATTAAAGACAGCCAGGGGAGAGGAGTGCCTGTGTCAGTTGCGGGGGGAGTTTGATTATTTTGTGGACGCCAAGAAACAGGATTTAAAAATTTTTTGTCTGCACCCCGCAACTTGCAGGATCTTAGTTCCCCAACCAGATATTGAGGACTTCATTGGAGATGATGGCACTGCTTGTTATCAAAGCTAGTGTCCTGTAAAGTATTTAATTTTTAAACTCTTCATAGGCGGCTGAATTATAAACATAGAAAACAATACAAGATCATTTATTTTTCTGCTTTTAGTTAGGTCATCCTTACATCAGTCTTTCTGATGGAAGGCAGTGTATTTTAATGTTTTTAGACCATAGGTTTTATTTAAGAGCCATACTGACCAGATTTTTAAAAGCTGCTCTTACCAGCTGCGGGGCCTTCGACAAGTGATTTAGCCTCTCCAAGCCTCTGTTTCCTCAGCTATAAAATGTAGCTAATAGCTCTGTGAGGATTAGCACAGTGTGAAAGCCAAGAATGATCTCTAGTCGGTTCCAAGTAGTTTTGAGTCCTTTTTTTTAATATCCCTGGCTTTTTATTATTGTGCTTTGGGGAGGTATTATGTGTTGGGGCTTGGTCTAAAGTTTATCTAAAATGGATACCTGGTTTGTTTGGGTTGTTTCTTTTACATAATACCTGGTCTTTTGGAGTATCATTTAAGGTGCATTTTATAATTCTTGTCCAAGTGTGGATTAACTGGCATTTGTTTTGATTTCTAGGGTGTTTGCTTTGATATCCCTACTGCATCAGTAACAGAAGTACAGGTATTCTTTTCTCTTAGATTTTGAAGTTAACATATCTAAATGGTAAAATATTTATTATTTAAAATATAGAATAATAGAAAGGGAAACAATAGCTCTAGCCCCTTTACTAAAAATAACTAAGAATTATATTTTAGTATTTTTTTTTCTCCTACCCTCTTTATACTAATATTTTTCTTATTCAGCCTGCCTGTTTTCCTTTTTTCCTTTCTACAGCATTGTGAACAATATCCAGCTTTTTTCACAAACCCCGTGTATGTTACACGGGGTTTATATAGACATTGCTATATCTTTATTCCGTACTGCTGTGAGAAATGTGTTTGCAAGTGGTATATTTATATGTTTACTACCTGACAGCTGTGGATACCCTGTAGTAATTGAATTGAATAAATGATGAGGGTATATCTCATAGTGAAACTTATTTTATTTTTGACCAGTGATCTTTTAAGCACTTAGGTTATCAATCAAGTTTTTCTTTAGAAAAAGGGAAAAAATGTTATCTTTCTCATGCCTTTTTAAACCAAATTCAGTAAAAATCAGAGCAGGTGAAAACGAAACCATCTCTCAACAGGAAAAATGGCATGATTCACGGCGCTGGCAGCTTTCTGTGGCCACAGAGCAACCAGAGCTAGAAGGACCACGGGAAGGATATCGAAGCTTCAGGGGACAGCGGGAAGGAAACAGAAACTACAGGGGACAGCGGGAAGGCAATCGAGGTCTCAGGGGACAGCGGGAAAGAAATAGAAGCTTCAGAGGACAGCGATCAGGAGGTGGCAACAAAAGTAACAGATTCCAAAACAAAGGCCAGAAGCGGAATTTTAGTAAAGCATTCGGACAGTAATTTGAGGTAGAGGATTTATGTGGCAAAAACAGAACTATGTTCGGCAACAGGAAACTGAACATTATTTTTCATACAAAGTTAAAAGCATATTGTATTTCCTTCCTGACCACTTGCCCAGTCCCCATCTCTTCAAGAGAGACAGGCTTCATCTAAATTATTTCATCTGATCATTGTCATTTATAACTTTGTTGCTACTTCTGTATCGGGTATTCCTTTGGAAAAGGTGTGTGAATTCAGTACATATTCTAATGCAGTGTCTATAGATGATAAGATAGAAGCAAGCATGTATCTGCTTTGATATCCCTACTGCATCAGTAACAGAAGTACAGGTATTCTAAAATATTTTAAATACTTGTGAAGTTGACCTGTCTTTATACTTAGAGATGTCTCTTAATAGTGTCCTTCCTAAATACCATGGGGGAACGCAACAGTTTCTGGAGAGGCACTTTGAGCACTCAAGGCTTTGTTATGTAATTGGTATTCCTCAGCCACTTGCCTAACATTTACTCCTATGGTCCTATAATGTATCTTCTGAGAATTAACACTGAGCAATGTTTTGAAGCAAGATTCAATCTCAGCTGGGATGTAACACAGTTTATGCCAGCATATGCTCTAGATTTGGAGGTGGTGATACATTTGATAGGCGATAGTATATAGATTAGCCATTGTTATGTGCATTTTGATACATTATTAGCTTCTCAATATAAGGTGATTCATGCTTCAGTGAATTCTTCACAGATTTTTTAAAAATATATATGTACATATAGAAGTATTTTACTAGAAAGCAAGTATCTTTAAGGAATTCCAAGTGTATAGCATGGCCCAGTAACTTTCTTCATAAGTAAGGAGACAGGATAAATGGTGCTTGATGATAACATAGTCCACTTCCTATTGGAAGATTAACATTATTTACTAAGGAGGAACTAAAGGAATAGGGGGCAGAGATTTGCATGGCTGAAGAGTCAAAAAAACCCCACTGAAAATATATTCCACATGCAAGAAGGAAACGTGTATTGAGAGCAAAGAAAAGAACAAGTGAAGGTGTGGGATAAAGCATTCTTTTAATGGTGAAAACTTAATGAGTCATTAATGTTTCTAGAGTTTAACTTCTAACGGGCAAGCTGGGAATTTTAGGTAGAATGATCCAGTTTAGTTTCTCAAGGCCTAGTTCCTATAGCCACGTATAGGATCTCTTTCTTTTTATTAGATGGCTGCTACTCTGTTGATAGGTTGCAGCTACCTAGAGACTTCCTTTTAAGACAAACTCTATATGGTTATTTTTAAGTTGTTACTTTGAGGGAACTGAAGAACTTAATGTAGCCCCTGGCCCGATATTGCTCTGAGGTCTCGAGTATTATTTTTCTGGGAAACCTTGTGCAGGAGCTTACGAGTAACATTGTCCTCTTGCCTTAATTCCTAGAAATTCTGTATTGGGAATCTCAGGAAATAAACTATGACAGGAGGAGTTCAAATACATGGCCTGTCTTGTTTTCATTTAATTATTTTGAACAACTGAAATCTTTCTAGGCACTGGTTTCTCTGGCAGGGTCTTTATATCCAACTGGTTCTTAGTCACCTTTGCAGTAAGGGGCTCAGATAGCCAACTCAACTCCTTGATTCTTGAGGCAGCATCCTTTTTCTATTTGGACTTCATTTCTGTCCTTGCATCCTGACTGGATGTTTCTCTGTTCTCAAATTCACTTGGCTTTTATTCCTTGATCCACTTGACAATTTTATTGCTTGACCTTCTCGTGGTTTCCCATCAAGCCAGAGGGAGTCAAGGGGAGGAAGGTATTTGATGACCAACAACTCGTGCCTTGTGGATCATGTTTTATTAAATTCTGGTTTTGCTGAGATGCTGAGCATACTTAAATAACAACCAAAACATTTAAGTTTGGGTAAGAATGGGTTACTTTATCAAGTAGATTAAAAGAACAGTGTACCTGTCCTTTAGGAAGAAATAATCAGGCATAAATCAAAAGTAAGGGGGAAGATTAATGGGAATTTCACTTTACACAACTTAGGACAACATGGCTGTTTTAGTAAATGAAGCTAAAGTTTCTCCTGGATCCCAGAATTCAAACCATATTTATAAATGTATAATTCAGCTACTGTACGGTTTAAATGGGCTTGTTGTGCTAGCCTGGGAAATGTTAGCATTTTTACTATTTTCTACAGAGAAAATATTTTCCAATTTATGTATCAACTCAATGAACTTTTAAAATACCAATTTTTATGTTGGAACTATCTGTGCAGCAGTTTCTTTACAGTTATACATAAAGTGTTTTTACTGTAAAATTGAGTTAATGTATAAAAATACAGCTTTATGCCACAATAAAGTTAGTATTTACTATTTATGTTTTTGGTGACTTTTTCCCTAAAATTGAAGCTTGAAATTTTTGTTTTAAACATAATAAGTGATGGGTATAAAAATCCAAACATAGAAAAAACAAGCAAGTCACCACATATCCAACATATTTGGAGCATCTCTTCCAGGAATTCGTTTACAAAATTGGAATCATTCCTTCAGTTTTGTGAATTGCTTTTCCCTCCGTATGTGCATCCTTTACTGTAAGTACAGATCTGTGCCTTTTTTTTTTTTTTAAGTTCCCCGACCAGGCATCAGACCAGGGATCCAACCGGCGCCCCCTGCAGTGGAAATGCAGAGGCTTAACCACTGGACCACCAGGGAAGTCCCTGTGCCACTTTTGATGACTGTGCCATCTCATAGTATCTCACAGTATGAACATGTTATTTTATCTTTCATTATTATAAACAACCCTAAAATGAATGTCTTTGTGTAATCTTTGTGTACTTGTCTGATTGTCACTTGTAGGAGTGCAGGGTCAAAGTGAATGTATTTTAAATTTTGATGCAAGTTGCTCTCCAAAGCAGTTCCAGTTTATGTTCCTACCCTAAAGCCTAGGAGAGAACCTGTTTCCCCACAGCACTAACATTAGGTGTTGGCTTCCTTTTGTCACTTTGCTAGGTGCAAACTAATACATCGTTTTCATTTGTGTCTTTTAATTGAGCGAGGATTAACATCTTACATTTATTGGTCACTTGCATTTCTTGAAAAGATTTTATTTTGAAATAATTTTAGACTTACATAAATGTTGCAAAAATAGAACAGAAAGTTTGTGTATACTCTACACTGTTTCCACCAGTGTTAATGTTTTCCGTAACCATAGTACAATTATCAAAACGATATTAACATGAAGGGTGCCATCCTATAGATGCTTCTTTGAGCTTTTTTTTCTTAACAGTATGTGCTGGAAATCACATCAGTTCATAGCATTCTTTGTTTTACAACTGCATCATACTCCACTGTGTGGGTATACTATAGTTATTCAACCATTTTCTTATTATGTATGGGCACATAGGTTGTTTCCAATATTTTTCAATTACAAACATTGCTGCAGTGAGGAACCTTGTTATATATGTATTTACATACTGTTGGAGGGGTATCTTCAGAGTAGATTCCTAGGAGTGGGACAGCTGAGTCAAAAGATAAGTGAAGGGACTTACCTGGTGGCGCAGTGGTTAAGAATCCGCCTCCCAATGCAGGGGACACGCGTTTGATCCCTGGTCCGGGAAGATCCCACATGTCGCAGAGCAACTAAGCCCATCCGCCACAACTACTGAGCCTGTGCTCTAGAGCCTGCGAGCCACAACTACTGAGCCCGCATGCCGCAACTGCTGAAGCCTGCACACCTAGAGCCTGTGCTCCGCAACAAGAGGAGCCACCGCAATGAAGAGTAGCCCCTGCTCACCGCAACCGGAGAAAGCCCGTGCGCAGCAACGAAGACCCAATGCAGCCAAAAATAAAAAATAAATTTATTTTTAAAAAATTAAAAAAGATAAGTACATATATAGTTTTTTGGGTTTTTTTTTTTGATGTGGACCATTTTTTAAAGTCTTCATTGAACTTGTTACAACATTGCCTCTGTTCCATGTTTTTGGTTTTTTGGCACAGTGGCATGTGGGATCCCAGGTCCCTGACCAGGGATCAAACCCACACCCCCTGCATTGGAAGGCAGAGTCCCAACCACTGGACTGCCAGGGAAGTCCCCATTTGTTCTGTAGGTTCTGCCACATTCTGAATTTTGCTGAGACATCTCCATCTGTCACTTTACAAGCTCCTTGTCCCCCTGCATCTAACGTAATAGATAATTAGATCGAGAAGTGTACCCAGTGTCCAGTTGTCCCTCTGTCTTTTGATGTTAACAGCAAGAGGTGATCATTGCCTAAATGTCAGGTCACTGTGTTAACGGTGACCTGTACTCTGTGCCATTCATTGGACAATTTCCACAGGGACTGTTCCCCAAATGGCAGGCAGAACTCTCCCATCTTGAGTTTCCTAGTCCTGTGTCTTTGTGTTTCTCAGGTGTGTCTGTCTAAGGATTTATCCTTACATTTATAAAAAATCTTTATTTTAATTTTCGTCTGGGCTATTTTAGTTTTCATCTGGGCATTCTTCCAGCTAGGTCTTTTGAGGTCAGCACTGTGTATCACAGTGGTTTATTGAGCTCCTACTACAAGACAGTATTGCATAATGATTAAAGGTGTGGGCTGTGGAGCAAAACTGCCTATTTATTGTATGTGACCTTTGATAAATTATTAATCTCTCTAGACTTCAATTCCTAATCTGCAGAATGGGAATAATAATAGTATTTCACAGAGTTCTGAGGATTAGATGATTTAAATATAGAATGTTAACTGGTTCATAGTAATGATAGACCATTATTAATCATGTGCCAACCACTTTCCTAGTCACACATATATACTGAGCACCTACTATGACTTTTTTTTTACACTACTGATTTTTTAAAATAAATTTAATTTATTTTTGGCTGCATTGGGTCTTTGTTGCTGCGCGCAGGCTTCCTCTAGTTGCAGCGAGCAGGGGCTACTCTTCATTGCGGTGCGTGGGCTTCTCATTGAGATGGCTTCTCTTGTGGCAGACCACGGGCTCAGTAGTTGTGGGAAGATCTCACATGCTGCAGAGCAGCTAAGCCCATGTGCCACAACTACTGAAGCCTGCGCACCTACGGCCTGTGCTCCGCAGCAAGAGAAGCCACTGCAATGAGAAGCCCGCGCACTGCAACGAAGAGTAGCCCCTGCTCGCTGCAACTAGAGGAAGCCTGCGCGCAGCAACAAAGACCCAATGCAGCCAAAAATAATAAAATTAAAAAAGCAACCTTGCCTCACCTGCTAACGTTCCTTATCTCCTCCTTTGTTTCCATAACACTTAACCATCTGACATTATAGTTTATTTAATGTCTTTCCCTATACTAGGGCAGAAAGTTTTTTAGTTGCTGAATTTCCAGATCCTAGAACAGTGCCAGGCAAATAACAGGCATTTTAAATATTTATTGAATGAACGAATTAGTCATTTGAAGTGTTGTGGGAAATGCTCTGATAGGAAGCCACGCTGGCAGCAAGAGTACCTGTTAAAAGTAATTCAGAAGATGATGGTCTAAGTCACTGGAGATGAAAAGTAGACCAATGTAAGAGCTTTTTAGAAGGTGGACTGGAGGTGGCTAGTACTGGGTTTTACATTTAAGGATGAGAGAAGAAAGGAGAGTGAGTGTACGAAATCATCAGCTTGGTGTATGGTGGTGTCACTCACTGAGATGCAGAACTTAAGAGCAAATTTTGGTGTGGGAGGGAAGGGGTATGTGAAGAGGAAACTGATTAGTTCCAATTTGAACATACTGATATACAGGAGTCAGTGGGACATTCAGGAGCAGTTGTTCCAGTTGAGAGATGAATATTACATTCTGGAGCTCCAGAGTGCCATCTGGCCTGGAGACCCAAGTTTTGGAAGTGAGCAGCCCATGTAATGAAAGTCTTGGAAGTGGGTAAGATCTCCCCGGGACAGAATTTAGGAAAGAATCCTGAGGAGCACTAACATTTATAAAGGACAGATGTTTAATTTCATTTATTCCTAATAATTATTCTGTAGAGATAAGTAATATTATCATTTATGTTTTACTTGAGAAACCTGAAGCTTAGAAAATTAGAAGCTAATCAGTTTGAAGCAGATCTGAGATTCAAACTTTGTGTCTATGAGCCTCCAAAATCAGTGCTCCTTTGTGTATCTCAAAGCATTTTATATACCCAGCTCTTGAGAGCAAACCTTCTCCGGCCTGGCCCCCGCCCCTCGTATTTGACGATAATTTTGGAAAGTTATGTAATGGACAAAGCCTTGCTTGAAGTGTCTTGTCACAGCTCTGGCACTTAACTCTTGTATTACTTTGAGATGTTGTACATATCCCTACAACCTGTATTTCAGGGTTGAAGTGAAAATACTTTTCGATCACTCAGTGCTTTTTACATTCATAGAGGCTATGTATTTTTTTTTTTTTTTTGCCCGCGCCATGTGGCATGCGGCATGTGGGATGTGGGATCTTAGTCCCCTGACCAGGGATCAAACCCGTGTTCCCTGCCTTGGGAGCGCGGAGTCTTTTCCTCTGGACCACCAGGGAAGTCCCGAAGCTATGCATTAATAACAATACACGGATCCTTGTTACATTTTTATCCAGTGATGGGCTGGGTTATATACTGTCAAAAGGTTTCTGCCTTTCAGCTTATATCAATTAACGAGAGTACTTAACCAGCTATGTTTGTAAACAATATTTCCTTGTGATCTGCTGAAGTCAATCGATATTTTTAAGCATCTACAACTTCACCGGGTCAACAAGAGAGAGACTCACCACCGCAGAGGGCGGGGCTGGAGGTGGGACTATCGCCAGGACAGGTTCCTTTCCATGACAACGGTTGCTATGGTGACTGCTGCGCCTTCCCATTGGTCACTGCCAAGCATATTGCCTTGCCCCTGGCGGACGTCATTGGATAGCGTTCCGCAGTGCGCAGGCGTAGGGCTGTCGGGGGCCGTAGGTGAAGTGTCGCAAAGCAGAAGGAAGGCGGGAGTCCTGTTTGCAAACATTGAGGAAACCGAGGCTGTGGAGGACGCTATGGCGGATGCTCCGTGGGCCGAGATTCGTGAGAAATTCCAGGCTGCGCTAGCCTTGTCTCGGGTAGAATTGCATAAAAACCCGGAAAAGGAACCGTACAAATCCAAATACAGCGCCCGGGCGCTGCTGGAAGAGGTCAAGGCTCTGTTGGGCCCTGCGCCTGAAGACGAGGATGAGCGACCTCAGGCCGATGACAGCTTGGGCGCAGGGGACCACGCCTTGGGACTGCCGGCTGAATTGGTGGAGGCCGAGGGGCCCGTCGCCCAGGGGGCAGTGAGGCGGGCGGTTATTGAGTTCCATCTCGGGGTGAACCACATCGACACGGAGGAGCTGTCGGCGGGGGAGGAGCATCTGGTGAAATGCCTGAGGCTACTGCGCAAGTACCGACTGTCGCACGACTGCGTTTCACTCTACATCCAGGCTCAGGTGAGAGCGAGCCCGGCCCTGGTGTTGGCTGGAGGCCAGTGGGTGGCGAGGGGCCCCAACTCTTGCCGAGACCAAAGGCAAACGTATAAGACACGATTTGTCCCCACGTGTTCGCACTTTTGTGATAAGCGGCTTCCAAACTCCCTCTCCACCCTCTTCGCACACTCCACCAGCATTA
This sequence comes from Phocoena phocoena, assembly GCF_963924675.1. Lineage (NCBI taxonomy): Eukaryota > Metazoa > Chordata > Mammalia > Artiodactyla > Phocoenidae > Phocoena > Phocoena phocoena. Next base: position 63,258,111 of record NC_089234.1, on the reverse strand, counting down.
CTTAATTGCTTTGCGTAGTCGTGGTCAACGCGTTGGTTTCCCGAGACCCTCCAACTCTCCACCATTCCAAATCCTGTTCATTCTGTTAAGAAAAATCCAAGGTAATTTACTTCTTAATTTAAGGTCTCAAGGAAATTGTAAAGAATGACCAGAGTACATTCTTAATTTGAAACAAAGTATCTAAAATCTTACGTTTCTGTTCTTGCCATAGTCATTCGTTTGCTTCCCAGGGAATTCCTGCCTGTTCTTCAAAACCGATCTCAAGACTCACCTCATACTTATATATAACTTTCTTTGGATCATTTTGTTCTGAACTGACCTCTTCCTCCTACCTCTGAATTCTTAAAATACTTGTTTTCTATTTATATGGTGCTTGGTTTATTAAGAAATAAGTCTGACATTGTGGTCAGGAACATAACAGTTCAGAATACAAATATGTATGAACTTTTTTTTTAAGTTATTTATGTATATTTAATTTATTTACTTATTTATTTTTTGGCTGCGTTGGATGTTTGTTGCTATGCGCGGACTTTCTCCAGTTGCAGAAAGTGGGGGCTACGCTTCACTACGGTGCACGGGCTTCTCAATGCGGTGGCTTCTCTTGTGGAGCACCGGCTCTGTAGTTGTGGCACTCAGGCTCAGTAGTTGTGGCTCACGGCCTCTAGAGCGCAGGCCCAGTAGTTATGGCTTACGGGCTTAGCTGCTCTGCAGCATGTGGGATCTTCCTGGACCAGAGCTCGAACCCGTGTCCCCTGCATTGGCAGGTGGATTCTTAACCACTGTGCCACCAGGGAAGCCCTTGTATGAACTTCTTGTGTCAGGTACTTTGCTTAAGTAAGCTCACAAACCCTTACATTCAGTAGTTCAAGTTCCTAGTATATGTGATCCAGGGAACATTTACCACAATTGATCTTATGGTGAGTAGGTCTCAAAGAAAAACCTCAGAATTAAAAAGGAAATTGTATAGGTTATATTCTGTTATCATGGCCCAATTAAATGAAAAGCTACATATAACAGGAACTATATCTCTTTTTGCTCACTATTTGTAATCTCAGTCCCTGGCACATAATAGGCCCATTCTAAATATTTGTTGAGTGGATGAATGATCTAATGAAATCCATAAGATATTGAATTCAAACAAAATCTCAGTTATTTGAAATTTTCTTCAACCATTTGGCTGCCTAAAATCTTAATGAACATTAAAAAGAGTACTTCAATATCTCAAAAATTGAATTAGAAACCTTCCTTAATGTAATATAGGATCTCCAGTATTTGCTGTATTTTATTGATTTTAATATGCATGTTCTTAAATATATTAATATCTCTGAAATCAGGATCCATCTTACAGCTGATTGATTTTGTGTCATAATTTTCTTGGCAATGTTTTCTTGTTGATACATAAAATGTGTCTTAAAACTTGTGACATCGTACGCTCAATGAATTACAGTATTTTGAACAGTCAGCCTTTTCTGAAGGGTGAATTATTAGAGATATTTTTACTAAAACCAGGAACAAAACCTTGATTAGATCTTCTGGCCGTTGCAACAGTATAGAAAGCAAATAAGAATATCAATCTTTAAAAATAAAAATCATCTTTTTTTTTTTTTTTGTGGTACGAGGGCCTCTCGCTGTTGCGGCCTCTCCCGTTGCGGAGCACAGGCTCCAGATGCGCAGGCTCAGCGGCCATGGCTCACGGGCCCAGCCGCTCTGTGGCATGTGGGATCTTCCCGGACCGGGGCACGAACCCGTGTCCCCTGCATCGGCAGGTGGACTCTCAACCACTGCGTCACCAGGGAAGCCCCCAAAATCATCATTTTTATATGTGATCCTTATATACCTAAAACACCTAAAGTCATCAACTGTAAAAGTCTTAGAACTATCAGTCTGATAAAACAGGAGGATATAAGGTAAATATATAATATCAGTAATATTCTATATATAAGCAAAAACTTGTTAAAATATTATTTTTAGAAATTGCATTTACAAAAAGAGTATTGGGGTAATAGAACTGATAATCGTAAAAGGAATGATATACCATGTTCCTAGGTGGCAAGATTAAACATATCATTTTCCTGATGTTCATTTATAGGTCTGATGCAATTCCTGCTGAAATCACAATAGGCTTTCTTTTTTCTTAGAACTGGACAAAATGAATATGTTTATCTGAAAGAATAAAGAAAAGTGAATATAAAAATATGAAAAGAAAAGTAATGCACTGGAACTAGACTGGGAGGTACAACAGTAGTATTTTAATTAGATTGGGCTTATGCTAGTCTGTTTCTGAACTCTACTGTTCAGTTGATCTGTTTATTCCAATGGCATTACCACTCTATAGCATTTTATTACGTTTAATATTTGCTATATATGATGAGAGATTTGACCTCACTACTAATAAAGCAAACTGAAAGAATGAGATAGAAAAATTGTATCACATTGGCAGAGATTATTAAAGATATTGGTTACGTTTATTGTTGGAGAAACTATGAGGAGATGGATACTGCCCATTAGCATTATCGCTAGTGGAAATATAAATTCATAGAACTTTCTGGAGATCAGTAGGTATCAAAACTCTTGAGTCAAGACTTTGACTTAGGGCTTCCCTGGTGTTGCAGTGATTAAGAATCCGCCTGTCAATGCAGGGGACACGGGTTTGAGCCCTGGTCCTTGAAGACCCCACATGCCACGGAGCAGCTAAGCCTGTGTACCACAACTACTGAGCCTGCGCTCTAGAGCCCGTGAGCCACAACTACTGAGCCCACGAGCCGCAACTACTGAAGCCCGTGCTCCTAGAGCCCGTGCTCCACAACGAGAGAAGCCACCACAATGAGAAGCCCACGCACCGCAACAAAGAGTAGACCCCGCTTGCCGCAACTAGAGAAAGCCCATGCACAGCAACGAAGACCCAATGCAGCCAAAAATAAATTAGTAAAAAAAAAAAAAAAAAAGACTTAAAAATTTCACATCAGTATTCTAAAATAATATTGAGACAGGTATGCAAAGGTAGGTTAACATGGATGTTTGTCACAGCATTGTTAGTTTCAAAAAAAGAATAAATTAAACATTAGTGAGATCTATAGTTAAATAAATACTGGTACATCCATACAGAAGAACAATATGCAGCCATTAGAAATAATGATTTATACTTGTTAACCAAAACTATCAATACTAAGAGGAGAGGGAAGACTAAAAGGCATGTTTGGAATTACATAGAGTGATTCCATTTTGGCAAAAGACTACCTGTGTGTGTGTATGTATGTGTAGGAAAAAGTTTGAAAGTATCAGTCCATGGGAATTTGTGATATTCTGACTCTTTTGTCTCAATCTGGTGTCTCCTTCCTGGGAAACTATAGATATACAGGACCTGGACCCACATTAGATTATCAAGGAAGACCTTCCCCAGAAGAAGGGGGCCTTAGGAATGGTTTTTATCTGGTTTTCCTTCTAATTTGTGCTATCAGCAATATACACTTGCATTTCCTGAGTGAAATTTAACTTGACAAATTAGTAGATTATTCTCCCCACTGCCAGGATACATATATATAAGGAGGGCAGTTTTTGTGTGTTTATAGCTTTATTGAGGTACAATTGATGTACAGTAGACTGCACGTATCTAAAGTATACAATTTGATGAACTTTGACATCTTTATATTCTCATGAAACAGTTACTGCAATCAAGGTAATGAACATATCCATCACCACTAAAAGTTTCCTTGTGTCCCTTTGTAATTCCTCTCTCACTCCTTTATTCTCTCTCCCTTCTCCTTGCCCTCCTCCACCACATTTTCTAGAATTTCATAATGGAATCATATGGTGTATACTCTTCTTTTGGTCTGACTTCTTTCAATCCACGTCATTATTTCATTGCTGCATCTGAGATGATTTTTTTTCTTCCTTTTTTAGTCTGTTAATATGGTGAATTACATTGATTGATTTTCCAGTGTTAAACCAACCTTTCTTTCCTGTGATAAACTCCACTTGGAGTTTTTGCCAAGCCAAACGAGTAAAATATTACCCTTTTATATATTGTTGGACTGGATTTGCTAAAATTTTGTTAATATTTTTTGTATCTTTGTTCATGAAGGTTATCAGTCTGTAGTTTTCTTGTTGTGTCTTTGGTTTAGTATGAGATGGGAAGTGTTCTTTCCTCTTTGCTTTTCTTGATGAATTTGTGTAGAGTTGGTATTATTTTTTCCTTACATTTTTGGTAGAAGTCACCAGTAGTACTTTTTTTAGCAGTTTTTGTTTTATATTTATTTTTTTTCCTTACCTATTCTGTTATCCCAAGGGCAAGAACATGATGTTGCTTTGTGAATGATACAGTACTTTCTGATGTATTATGGGATTTATATTGTAAAAATAATTCATGTAGAATGTCAAAAGCAGTCACCTATGTGGAGTAAACACTGAAAAAAACATTAACACTATTAATTTTGAAAAATCAAATCAGTTCTAGATCCCTTGCATGGTCCTTAACTTCAGGACCTCAATAGGTTATGGTTAAAAAAAGCCTTTAGTCGTTTGTAGACACACTCTAGGGTCTCTACTTGATTTAAGATTTATCACACACCAGAGTTGTTGCTTTCTGTGGCACAGCCTACCCTGGATCTAGCAGCCTAAATGCATCACCATCCCGTCAAAATAGAGTAAATGTGGCTAACCAGTTCCTGGTAGTGAGTGTGTCACTAATCTGTCTAGGCTAGGTACAGTCTGCTGGGGTTGTGCTGGTGTCATGGCCAAATGGAGTATCTCAAGGACTGTTGTCAGAGGAAAAATAAGCTGACCTAGGGAGTGAGAAAAGGTGACTTGTGGATTCATTTCTAAATTCAAGAAATGAATATTAAGGGAGATTATATTCTCTGAGGCTAGGTGGGCAGAATAATCGGTAAATTAGTAGTGGGCCAGAGCCCTTTAAGCTTCCCCAGGGTACCGCAAAGGATTGCATAAGTAATATAGAGGAGAGAACTGCCCAATCTCAGTAATTTATCACTATGACCTACCTGCAGTCCTAGACACTGAGAACTGATCAAGTCACTTAAAAAAAAATTATAGAATAGGTATATTACATGAAGCCATGAGACCAGAGGTCTGTGTTTCAGGGCAGTGATCATGTCACCTTTAAACTGTAGGGTTTCTAAACATGTTTTTTTGTGTCATGTACCCCTTTTGCAATCTACTGAAGCCTGTATTTCATGAAACAGAATAATGATTTTAAATGTATAAAATAAAATGTAGGGGTTATAAAAGAAACCAATAACATAGAAGTTACTAAAATATTTTTTAAAACAAATGTATGATATAGTGATACATGAGCTTCCTTATTAACACATTAAATAACATCTGTGTCTAATAACTTCCATAATTTTAAAGTACTAATGAATATAAATGGTATTTTGAGATGTCTGCAAGCTGTAATATGAAGATTTTTTTCACTTCTGTAGGCCACAGAAATCCCAGGTACTGTAATACTGTTTCGTAGGACATAGTGAAAATAAGTTTGTAATAGTTCTCCATCTACATTCATAGACTCTGAATTCTCTTCATGGGTAACTTGTGGGTCCTTGGGCCCAGGTTAAGAATTTGCTTTAAAAACTTTGTTTTCCTTATTCTGTTCCCTTCCCTAGGGAGGTAAGCAAAAGATGTTGGAAGCCCAGCCTCAGAGGTATCCCTGTGCCTGAAAGCCTGTCACAAGCGTTGGGAGGCAGAGTAACCCGTCTAAAGGGGAGCTAGTCTTGAATCCTGACCATGTAAACAGGCCTGATTTTCCCTATACAGAGTCTGATGAAAAGAGTCCTGTGGCAGGGGAAAAACTGGCTTAGTTTTAAAAATGTAACATTGTACCCCTAAATGTAGCAGATTGAAACAACAAACTTTTATTATAACAGGAATCCAGGCATGGCTTAGCTAGTTGCTTCTGGCTCAAGGTCTCTCATCAGATTGTTGGCCTGCTTGGGGCTGCACTTGAAGGCTCAGCTTGGGGAGAACCTGCTTACAAGCTCACTCACGTGGTTGTTGGCAGGATTCAGTTTCTTACAGGTTGTTGGTCTGAGGGGCCTCGATTCCTTGCTGGCTGTTGACCTCCCAGACCATGTGAGTCTATCCATAGGGTTGTTCAGAATATGGCATTTGGCTTCCCTCAGAGAGTACAAGCAAGAGGGAGCACCCAAAATGGAACCACAGTGGTTTGTAACCTGATGTTGGAAGAGACCCTCTATCACTTTTGCCATATTCTATTTGTTAGAAGCAAGTCACTAAATCCAGCCCAGACTTAAGGGGAAGAGATTATACAGGGCATGAGCACCAGGAGGCAGGAATCACCAGGGAATCCATCTTAGTGGCTGCCTCCCACGACGTAAGGACAGTAGTATTATGAATAATTAATTCATGGTTAATCAGACTGTGGTATTGATACTATCTGATAGGTAAGTATTGACTTTGAAACTATGAAAACTACTTCATTGGAAGATTTATATTGTCATTATTTGTCTTTATTTTCCAGAATAACCTGGGTATCTTGTGGTCTGAAAGAGAAGAAATTGAAACTGCACAAGCTTATCTAGAATCATCAGAAGCTCTATATAATCAGTATATGAAAGAGGTATGTTGCATGTCAGATAAATTTTAATCTTTTTTTTAAAAAAATATTTGTTTGACTGCACTGGGTCTTAGTTGTGGCACGTGGGATCTTCATTGCAGTGTGCAGGAACTTCTGGTTGCGGCGTGTGGGATCTAGTTCCCTGACCAGGGATCGAACCTGGGCCCCCTGCATTGGGAGCCTGTAGTCTTAACTGCTGGACCACCAGGGAAGTCCCTAAATTTTAATCTTTGATTGAAACTAGTCAAGAATTGACATTCCTCACTCATAATATTGGAATATGACTTTTCAGTATACTTTGGGACCTCTCTATAGAGCTGTCTAGGTGGTCATCTAATAGCTGAAATTATTTTATATTAAAAACTTCAGAGTTCTTAAAAATAACCCTTGGATAAGGTCTAATGGCAGCCTTAATCCAAATATTGTGTAAGAAATATTAATAATTAATAATTGTGTAAGAAATATTATTCTGATATCCTAAAATACTGATATTTGCATGTTTTCATCTATAATCTAAAATTTCTGTTTTGATTTCCACTGAGGATAGCAGTGTTTAAAGGAAGGCAAACAACTACCTAAGCAAAATATCTGAAATATTGGAGGCACTGGTTCTCAAATTTCAGCATGCATCAGAATCACCTGGAGGACTTGTTAACACACAATGCTCATCCCCAGACTCTGATTCAGTAGGTCTGGGTTGGGACTTGAGAATTTGCATTTTTAACAAGGTGCTAGGTGCTGCTGCTAGTTTGAGTACTGCACTTTGAGAACCACTGCTTCAGGGCAGTGATTTTCAATAACTTTTTTTTTTTTTTTAACTGTAAAACCCTTCTGAAATACAGTATGTAAAAACTGATTGAGGTACTCTGGTTAAACAGATCAGAAGAACCCTGAGCCCAATCCACTACAGATACCTTCTTCCCTCCCCATTGTGGTAGTACAAAAGAGATGCTGTAGAACTTCTAGGGCTCTGGAGAGCCTAAATTGAAAACTTTTACTTTAGAGGGTCACGGTCCTACAAAGGTGAACTTTGTAACACCACTGTGTTACCGTTCATTTCCTTAGTAAATTTTACCTACCACTTGTCAATCTGGAGGAGGCTATACTTGTTTGGGGGCAAGGAGGTAGATAGGAAATCTCTGTACCTTCCACTCAGCTCTGCTGTGAACCTAACACTGCTCTAAAAAGTGAAGTCTATTAAAAAAAAACGTGGCAGTCTTCTAAAATTAAAATGGATTTAGTTAATTTTGTTTTGAGGCTATGTGTAGCACTTCTTTCTTTTTTTTTAATATTTATTTTTGGCGCTTTGGGTCTTCGTTGCTGCATGTGGGCTTTCTCTAGTTGTGATGAGTGGGGTCTACTCTTCGTTGCAGCGCGCAGGCTTCTCATTGCAGTGGCTTCTCTTGTTGCGGAGCATGGGCTCTAAGCACGCAGGCTTCAGTGGTTGTGGCACACAGACTTCAGTGGTTGTGGCACACAGGCTTCAGTAGTTGTGGCTCACGGGCTCTAGAGCGCAGGCTCAGTAGTTGTGGCACACGGGCTTAGTTGCTCCACGGCATGTGGGATCTTCCCAGACCAGGGCTAGAACCTGTGTCTCCGGCATTGGTAGGCGGATTCTTAACCACTGCGCCACCAGGGAAGTCCCAAGCACTTCTTTAAATAACCAGATATTTTGAGGTTTTTCAAGTCCAGGGTTAAGAATCAATGTCTTATCAAGTTCACCAGTGATTTATACTTTGCCAAATTTAGTGGTAAATTCTTAGTCCTTATCTTATTTGACCTATCAGTAGCATTTGGCATAGTTGATCAATCTAGCCTCTGGCTCAGTTGATTAGTCTCTCTTCCTTGACATACTTTTTAAATTTAGCTTCTGCTTGTCTGTTTTTCCTTCTTTTCAGTCCTTGTTGCATCCTCCTTATATCCCCAACCTCTGAACAGTGGGGTACCCAGAGTTCAGTGTTTGGATGTCTTCTCTTTCCATCTGCATTCATTCCCTTGTTCTAAATATCATCTCTGTGCTGATGACTCCCAAATTATATCCCCAGTCTGTACCTCTCTAATTCCAGACTTGTCTGTCCAACTGCTGATTTGGCACTTGTACTTTTTATGGAGTAGGTATCTCTAAAACTACTAACACTGAGTTTCTGATAGCCTTCCTCTCCCTACCTTGCTTGCTATAAACACCAGCTTCTTTCTTCAGTTGTTGAGGCCTAAAACCTTGGAGATGCCTCTTCTCCTCACACTATCTAATACGTCAGCAAATTCTGTTGGCTTTACTTTTAAATTCTGTCTAGAATCAGACCACTGCTGTTACCATCATCTCTTGTTGTAGTCTCCTAGTTGGTCTTCCTGCTGTCATACCCCCTTCAGTTCAAAGGTAAATCAGACCACATCACTCCTTTCCTCAAAATTTTCAATGGTTTTCCCATCTTACTCAGACTCCAAAGACCCTTGAAGACCAGCAAGTTCATTTTCTGATCTGGCTACCATTATTTCTCTGATTTCATCTACTATTCTCCCCTGTCTTGTTCTGTTTCAGCTATACTGGCCATCTTGTTCTAAAACACAGCAGACAAGCTCCCAATTCAGGGCCTTTGCCCTTCTCTGTTTCCTCTGCTAATGCCACTCTTCCCCTAGATATCTACCTGGGTCACTCCCTCATTTCTTTCAGATTTTTTTAAAAATAAATTTATTTATTTTATTTGTTTATTTTTGGCTGTGTTGGGTCGTCATTGCTGCGCGTGTGGGCTTTCTCTAGTTGCGGAGAGCGGGGGCTACTCTTCGTTGAGGTGCACACGGGCTTCAGTAGATGTGTTCACAGGCTCTAGAGCGCAGGCGCATGGGCTTAGTTGCTCCGCGGCGTGTGGGATCTTTCCGGACCAGGGCTCGAACCCATGTCCCCTGCATTGGCAGGCGGATTCTTAACCACTGCACCACCAGGGAAGCCCCATTTCTTTTAGATCTTGACTCAGACATCTCCCATCTAGTGAGAACTCGTTGGCCACTCATCTGACACTGTAGACCACCCCTCCGCAGCACTTCCTATCCTATCCCCCTTTCCTGCTGTTTTTGCTTTGCACTTATCACTAACATATTCATTTTAATGATTTATTTATCACCCATCTTCAGTACTGGAAAGATAAGCTCCAGGACAACAAGGATATTTTTACTATTATATTCACTGCAGCATCTACAACAGTATTTATTTCTTGATAACAAATGATATTCTGCCTTGTTCAGCCAGATCAACCAAAAAAAGAACAGTGTTACTGCCGTGTGAATGCTTGAATGAATTTAATGGAGGGTTTCAGTTTTAAAATATGTAAGATAGTTTTCAGTGGGAGAAGTTTAATTGCTTATATGGTTTTCTACTTGTTTGGTATCAGTCAATAATTAATAATTCTGAATAAAAATATTTTTAATATTTCATAAATTATTGACCTAATGGTGGTAGAAGTTAGAATGTCATTTTTAAAAATCTGTAGATACAAAATGTAGTTCTAGATAAAGGAGAGATCTAAACAGAGTGGAGAATCACTGAATTTGAAGATAGGAAACCTGGGATTTCTAGTTTGACTTTGGTTGTAATGAACTGACTTGGGAGAATTCAAATTTTCTGTGCCACCTATTCCTCATTAGTAAGATGGGGATACCCCTCCTGTCTCAACAATACAGAAGTGTTACGGGGATCAGATAATAAAGTAGTTAATGCAGAGTCACTAAAAATACACTATCTAATAATTGCAGAATGGTTAAATAAATTATGATATTCTTAGCAAGGGAATGTGATATAACCATTAAAATGATAAATATTTAGATCAATACATGGAAAAGGGGTATAATATGTACACCTTGATTACAACTATATTAACATTGCAGGTAAGGCCCTGCAAAGATGAACTAGATATAAAAACTAACATTTTAGTTTCATAAAACTAACATTTTAGTTTTAGAAGATGTAACTAATAAAAACTAGTATTTATTGAGTGCTTAAGCAGGCTACATTTTATTCTCACAACAATACTATGAAAGAGGTACTGTTATTCTCATTTATAGGTAAGGAGTTTGTGATTCAGTGAGGTTAGCATATACTATGTGACACAATCAGAATTTAAATATGGTTCATCTAACCCCAAACTTTGGTTCTTTCTACTCTACCATGCTACCTTCCAAGGTAATATTATAGTTAAATAGTTAGTGTATTAAAGGGATTCTTTTTCTCCATAAAATTGCTCAAATATAGAATAATAAAAAAGAAAATGTAGTTGTGAAGAGTTATTTATTAGTAGGTTTTGGGTGGTGGGGTGGTAAAGAGACACAATCTTATAAGCCAGAGGGATTTTAAACATTGATTCATTCATTTATTTTCAGATTTGAGATATACTTGATGTATATACTACTGTGTACATTTAAGATGTACAATGTGATGATTTGATTCACAGATACATTGCAAATGATTACCATAACAGGGTCAGTTAACACCTCCATCACCTCACATAATTACCTTTTTTTTTGTTTTTGTGATGAGAATATTTAAGATTTACTATCTTAGCAACTTTTGAGTATACAGTACAGTATTTTTTTTTTTTAAGATTTATTTATTTATTTTTGGCTGCATCGGATCTTAGTTGCGGCACACGGGATCTTTGTTGAGGCATGCGGGATTTTTCATTGCGGTGCACGGGCTTCTCTCTAGTTGTGGCTTGTGGGTTTTCTCTTCTCTAGTTGTGGCATGCGGGCTCCAGGGCGCGTGGGCTCTGTAGTTGTGGCATGCAGGCTCTCTAGTTGAGGTGCACGAGCTCAGTAGTTGTGGCGTGTGGGCTTAGTTGTTCTGCGGCATGTGGGATCTTAGTTCTCTGACCAGGGATCAGACCCGTGTCCCCTGCATTGGAAGGCAGATTCTTTACCACTGGACCACCAATGAAGTCCCTACAATACAGAAGTATTAACTATAGTTAACATGGTGTACAATTAGATCCCCAGAACTTATTAATCTTATAACTGGAAGTTTGTACCCTTTGCCAAACATTTCCCCATTTCCCCCATCACCTCAGCCCCTGGCAACCACCGTTCTACTCTCTGTTTCTAGTTCACCTTTTTTTTTTTAAGATTCCACGTACAAATGATACCATGCAGTATTTGGAAGATGACCATTTTAAAAGCATTTGGCACACATTATAAAATTGCTTTCCAAAAAGACTACTAATGTATCCTTACTCCACTGGTGTATGAGAATTCTCATCTCCTTCACAACTTTTCCTTATATAGCTTTAAAAAAAATCTTTGCTAATATAGGCAAAATGGTCTCATTTTAACTCAAATTTCTTTGATTAAAGAGATTAATTTAAAAAATTTATTTTCTGTTTGTATTTTCTCTTTTGAAAGTGTTCATGGTTTTTTACATTTATTTACTCGTTTGTGTTTTCTTGCTAATTTTTTGCTCTTTTATGTTAAATCTTTTAAAATTGAGTTATAATTGGCATATGACATTATATTAGTTTAAGGTGTACAACATAATGATTCAAAATATGTATATATTATGAAATGATCACCACAGTAAGTCTTATTAATATTCATCACCACACATATTTACAGTTTTTTCTTGTGAGAACTTTTAAAAGCCACTCTCTTAGCAACTTTCAGATATACAATACAGAATTAAAAAAAAAATTTTATTGGAGTATAGTTGATTTACAGTGCTATATTAGTTTCAGGTGTACAGCAAAGTGAATCAGTTATACATATGCATATATACACTCTTTTTTAGATTGTTTTCCCATAAGGGCCATTGCAGAGTATTGAGTAGAGTTCCCTGTGCTGTACAGTAGGTCCTTATTCGTTATCTATTTTATATATAGTAGTGTGTATATGTCAATCCCAATCTTCCAATTTATCCCTTCCCCCCACTTACCCCCTGGTAACCATAAGTTTGTTTTCTGCACCTGCAACTCTGTTTCTGTTTTGTAGATAAGTACATTTGTACCTTTTTTTGTTGTTTTTTGGCCGTGCCCCACGGCATGCAGGATCTTAGTTCCTTGACCAGGGATTGAACCCATACCCACTGCAGTGGAAATGGTAGAGTCTTAACCACTGGACCCATTGCGTGCAGGATCTTAGTTCCTTGACCAGGGATTGAACCTGTGCCCACTTCAGTGGAAACGGTAGAGTCTTAACCACTGGACCACCAGAGAAGTCCTTGTACCCTTTTCTTAGATTCCACATATAAACAATATCATATAATATTTGTCTTTCTCTGTCTGACTTACTTCACTCATTATGACAATCTCTAGGTCCATCGATGTTGATGCAAGTGGCATTATTTCGCTCCTTTTTATGGCTAATATTCCATTGTATATATGTACCACATCTTTATCCATTCATCTGTCGATGGACATTTAGGTTGGTTCCATATCCTGGCTATTGTAAATAGTGCTGCAGTGAACACTGGGGTGCATGTATCTTTTCCAGTTTTGCTTTTCTCTGGATATGTGCCCAGGAGTGGATTGCTGGATCATATAGAATTATTAACTATAGTCACCATGCTATACATTATATCCCCAGGCCTTATTTATTTTATAACTGGAAGTTTGTATCTTTTGACTGCCTTCATTTGCCCTTTCTGACCACCCCCCCAACCTTTTGCTTCTAGAAACCACAAGTCTAATCTGTTCTATGTATCTGTGAGGTTGGTTGGTTGAAGATCCCACACGTGAGATCACTGGTAGTATTTGTCTTTCCTTGTCTGACTTACTTCACTTTGCATAACATCCTCAAGTTCTATCCATGTTGCAAGTGGCAAGATTTCCTTCTTTTTTTTTTTTTTTTTTTTTTTTTGCTGTACACGGGTCTCTCACTGCTGATGTGGCTTCTCCCGTTGTGGAGCACAGGCTCTGGACGCGCAGGCTCAGAGGCCATGGCTCACGGGCCTAGCTGCTCCGCGGGATGTGGGATCTTCCCGGACCGGGGCACGAACCTGTGTCCCCTGCATCGGCAGGCGGACTCTCAACCACTGTGCCACCAGGGAAGCCCTCTTCTTCTTTATTTTAATGGCTGAATGATACTCCATTGTGTGTGTGTATACACATTTTCTTTATCCATTCATCCATTGATAGACACTAAGTTGTTTCCATGTTTGGCTATTGTAAATGTTGCAGTGAACATGGGGTGCAGATAACTTTTCAAGTTAGTGTTTTTGTTTCCCTTGGATAAATAAACAGAAGTGGAATTGCTGGATCACATGGTAGTTCTATTTTTAATCTTTTTTTTGCGGTATGCGGGCCTCTCACTGTTGTGGCCTCTCCCGTTGCGGAGCACAGGCTCCGGACACGCAGGCTCAGCGACCATGGCTCACGGGCCCAGCCGCTTCACGGCGTGTGGGATCTTCCCGGACCGGGGCACTAACCGTGTCCCCTGCATCGGCAGGTGGACTCTCAACCACTGCGCCACTAGGAAAGCCCTATTTTTAATTTTTTGAGGAACCTCCAGTTGTTTTCTATAGTGGTGACACCAATTTGCATTCCAACCAACAGTACAGCAGGGTTCTCTTTTCTCCACATCCTTGTCAACACTTGTTATTTCTTGTGTTTTTAATAATAGCCATTCTAACAGGTATGAGATAATATTTCATTGTGGTTTTGATTTGCATTTCCCTGATGATTAGTGATGTTGAGTGCGCTTTCATGTGTGTGTTGGCCATCTGTATTTCTCCTTTGGAAAAATTCAGATCTTTTGCCCATGTGCTAATCAGATTTTTTTTTTTTTTTTTTTGGCTATTGAGTTGAATGAGTTCTTTATATATTTTGGATATTAACCCCTTATTGCATATATGATTTGCACATATTTTCTTCCATTTGATAGGTTGCCTTTTCATTTTGTTGATGGTCTCCTTTGCTGTGCAGAAGTTTTTTTTTAAATGTTTGATGTATTCCCACTTATTGATACTTTATTTATTTAACAAACATTTACAGTAGCACTTGTGGACACTGTTATAGGTGATTTACAAATTTTAACTCATTTAATTCTCACGACAACTTAAGAAGTAGATTGTTTTTCTTTTCCTGTATGCGGGCCTCTCACTGTTGTGGCCTCTCCCGTTGCGGAGCACAGGCTCTGGACGCACAGGCTCAATGGCCATGGCTCACAGGCCCAGCCGCTCCGTGGCATGTGGGATCCTCCCAGACCGGGGCACGAACCCGTGTCACCTGCATTGGCAGGCGGACTCTTAACCACTGCGCCACCAGGGAAGCCCAAGAGGTAGATATTTTTATTATTTTATAGATGAGGGAACAGATGCACAAGAGATTACATGACTTGCCGAAGTCCACACACCAGTAAGTGGCAAAGCTGGGGTTACAACCTATTGTTAACGTGGTCTGACTCCACACCACACACTTTTAACCACTATATCCTACTGCCTCCCTTAGTAGTTGGACTTAGTCTAAAACACAAGTATGAAGTGCTCCTTTAAGAACTGTGTAGTGTAGCGAGGACTCCATATCTGTACCAAAATAATGATGGCAGATAAAAGAAATGTGCTGTGAGCAGAGTGCATAGACGAAGCGTTCCTATTGGCTTTGTCAGTTTAATTCACTAGACATTTATTTTTACTTTGTGCCAGGTACTATGCATAATGCAGGGGAATCAAATATGAATAAAATATGGTCCTGACGCATGACAAGCTTTCCTTGGAGGAGAAAGATTGGAGCAAATCAACATGTTAATTACACCCACAAGAAATTTTAAAATGTACTTTTAGGTTTTTTTTTTTTTTTTTGGTTGCGTTGGGTCTTTCTCTAGTTGATGTATACGGGCTTTCTTTAGTTGCGATGAGCAGGGGCTATTCTTTGTTGCGGTGCCTGGGCTTCTCATTGCGGTGGCTTCTCGTTGTGAAGCATGGGCTCTAGGTGTGCGGGCTTCAGTAGTTGTGGGGCGTGGGCTCAGTAGTTGTGGCTCGTAGGCTCTAGAGCGCAGGCTCAGTAGTTGTGGTACACAGGCTTAGTTGCTCCATGGCATGTGGGATCTTCCCAGACCAGGGATCGAACCTGTTTCCCCTGCCTTGGCAGGCGGATTCTTAACCACTGTGCCACCAGGGAAGTCCCTAGTTTTTTTTTTAATTTTTATTTATTAAAAAAAAATTTTTTTTAACATTTATTTATTTATTTGGCTGTGCTGGGTCTTAGTTATGGCATGTGTGGGATCTTTAGTTGCAGCATGCAGGATCTAATTCCCTGACCAGGGACTGAACCCGGGCCCCCTGCATTGGAAGCGCAGAGTCTTAACCACTGGACCACTAGGGAAGTCCCTAATTTTTATTTTATACTGGAGTATCATTGATTGACAATGTTGTGTTAGTTTCAGGTGTACAGCAAAGTGATTCAGTTATACAAGTATCTATTCTTTTTCAAATTCTTTTCCCATTTAGGTTATTACAGATGTTGAGCAGAGTTCCCTGTGCTATACAGTAGGTCCTTGTTGGTTATCTATTTTATTTTTCTTTTTTCTTTCCTTTCCTTTCCTTTTTTCTTTCTTTTCTTTTCCCTCCCTCCCTTCCTTCCTTCCTTTTTTTCTTCCTCCCTCCCTCCTTTCCTTTCTCTTATTGAAGTATAGTTAATTTACAGTTGTGCCAATCTGCTGTACAGCAAAGTGACTCAGTTATACACATATATACATTCTTTTAATATTCTTTTCCATTATGGTTTATCACAGGATATTGAATGTATTTCCCTGTGCTATACATTAGGACCTTCTTGTTTATCCATTCTAAATGCAATAGTTTGCATCTACCAATCCCAAACTCCCAGTCCATCCCTCTCCCTCCCCACCCCCCTTGGCAACCACAAGTCTGTTCTCTATGTCTGAGTCTGTTTCTGTTTTGTAGGTAGGTTAATTTGTGCCATGTTTTAGATTCCACATGTAAGTGATATCATATGGTATTTGTCTTTCTCTTTCTGACTTACTTCACTTAGTGTGATAGTCTTTAGTTGCATCCATCTTGCTCTAGTGACATTATTTCATTCTCTTTCTATGGCTGAGTAGTATTCCATTGTATATATGTACCACCTCTTCTTTATCCATTAATCTGTTGATGGACATTTAGGTTGCTTCCATGTCTTGGCTATTGTAAATAGTGCTACAGTGAACACTGGGGTGCATGTATCCTTTTGAATTATGGTTTTCTCCAGATATATGCCCAGGAATGGGATTGCCGGATCATATGGTAGCTCTATTTTTAGTTTTTTAAGGAATCTCCATACTGTTCTCCATAGTTGCTGTACCAATTTGCATTCCCACCAACAGTGTAGGAGGGTTCCCTTTTCTCCATACCCTCTCCAGCATTTGTTGTTTGTAGATTTTTTTGATGATGGCCATTCTAACCAGTGTGAGGTGATACCTCATTGTAGTTTTGATTTACATTTCTCTAATAATTAGCGATGTTGAGCATCTTTTCATGTACCTGTTGGCCATTTGTATTTCTTCTTTGGAGAAATGTCTATTTAGGTCTCCTGCCCATTTTTTGATTGGATTAGAATGTACATTTAGAATATGTGTTTATAGCCCTTAATACTTTTTTTCTGAGAAATATATCCCCAAATTGCAGAATTTTAAAAGTCATGGATCTTCTACCTTGGCGTTTTAATTTTCCTCCTAAAGTGCTAAGAGGAGCAGAACACCACAAAGCCAGACTGAAATGTTAGGTGACTTTAGGCTCACACTCTTACTCATGAAATTGTTAGTTTAAAATGTGAAGAGACTGAACACCTATAATATTTCATTAAAAACTGGTATAAAGGGACTTCCCTGGTGGTGCAGTGCTTAAGAATCTGCCTGCCAATGCAGGGGACACGGGTTTGATCCCTGGCCCGGGAAGATCCCACGTGCTGCGGAGAGACGAAGCCTGTGTGCCACAACCACTGAGCCTGCGCTCTAGAGCCCGCGTGCCACAACTACTCTAGCCTGTGCGCCTAGAGCCCGTGCACCACAACAAGAGAAGCCACCGCAATGAGAAGCTCGCACACTGCAACGAAGAGTAGCACCCACTCACCACAACTAGAGAAAGCCTGCGCGCAGCAATAAAGACCCAATGCAGCCAAAAAAACCTGGTATTATTATGGAAACATAAAACACATAGCAAAACTCTTTGTACTTAATTATACCTATATTTTAGTTAAGAGAGGAGACTTTTTTTTTTTTTTTTTGCGGTACGCGGGCCTTTCACTGCTGTGGCCTCTTCCGCTGCGGAGCACAGGCTCTGGACGCGCAGGCCCAGCAGCCATGGCTCACGGGCCCAGCCACTCCGCGGCACGTGGGATCTTCCCGGAACCGGGCACGAACCCGTGTCCCCTGCATCGGCAGGCGGACTCTCAACCACTGCGCCACCAGGGAAGCCCGAGGAGACTATTTTGACTGTTAGTGTTACAGGATGAAGTGTGCTGGTCATAACAGTGATGTACATAAAAAATACATTGATTAATTTCTCTCATCAAGATAGGGCTAAGCATACAAAACAGCCCTCAAACTTCTTAAGGAGGTCTTTGAAGAACAGTTTATCTATTGTGTTTGCCTTGTGCCTTGCTTCCTGGCTTAGTCATTTTTACTTTTTGTGAATTCTAGGGACCCAAGTTGTGGTGTCTTTTTTTTTTTTTTTTTGTCTGCGTTGGGCCTTAGTTGCGGCAGGTGGGATCTTCACTGCAGCATGCGAACTTCTTAGTTGCAGCATGTGGACTCTTAGTTGCACCATACACGCGGGATCTAGTTCACCGACCAGAGATCAAATCCGGGTCCCCTGCCTTGGGAGCTCTGAGTCTTACTCACTGGACCACCAGGGAAGTCCCCCAAGTTGTGATGCTTTTAGTGTTTGCATCCAGAATGTAAGGTCACATTTTTTTTTTTTTAATGGAAACCATGGCTGCTATTTGGAGTTTAGTGAATTCAGTTTAAAGTTGAGGAGCCTATCCTCACAGAAGTAGAATGAGGCAGTGGTTAAGTAGTTCTGCTTTTTTGGAAGACCTCAGATGGGATTATATGTGATATACACAACTTGCGGCGAGGAGGGGCTACTCGTAGTTCCAGTGTGTGGGCTTCTCATTGTGGTAGCTTCTCTTGTTGTGGAGCATGGGCTCTAGGTGCGTGGGTTTCAGGTAGTTGTGGCTCGCGGGCTCTAGAGCACAGACTCTGTAGTTGTGGCTCACGGGCTTAGTTGCTCTGCGGCATGTGGGATCTTCCTGGGCCAGGGATCGAACCCGAGTCCCCTGCGTTGGCAGACAGGCAGGTTTTTTTTTGGCTGCGTAGAGTTTTAGTAGTGGCACCCAGGCGTCTCTCTAGTTGCCGCACACAGGGTTAGTTGCCCCTCAGCATGTGAGATCTTAGTTATGCGATCAGGGATCGAACCGCGTCCCCTGCATTGGAAGGCGGATTCTTTACTGCTGGACCACCGGGGAAGTCCCGGCAGGCAGATTCTTAACCACTGCACCACCAGGGAAGTCCCATCCTTATTTTATAGATGAGGAAACATAAGCACAAGAGATGGGGTGACTTGCCCAAGGCAATAAACAATGGAATCACTGGTTTCAGTGTCCCTGTATTGAAAGGGTATAATCTGTATATCTTTTGTCCCCTTGAGAATATTAAAAACTTTGATTTTTCAGATGTCATCCTGAAAGTGTCATCTTTTAAGAACAGGTAGCTTGTATTTTGACATAAACTGGATAGAAAAATGCAGCCCAGTTTGCCAGTGTACTAAAGTGGTCAGTTTAGAACAGTATTGCTCTCAGGATGTATACATTTTTGGTTTTTGTCATGCTTATGTAGGTTTTCAAAAGAGCTTTTCTTTACCAGACAAAATTAAGACTTAAAATACTTAAAGAATTATACATCTCTAAAAGCAAAATGGTAGACTTTTGTGTGTGTGTGTGTGTATTTGAAGTTCACCTGCAACAGCAGTTAAAATTTTGTCAGGTGTGAGCTTGTAGGGCAGTCTCCTTTTATTTGTTTGACTCTGATTTTATGGTTAAGAAAATTACTTCTTGGATAATATGAAAGTGAACTAGTAAAAACTGAAGTAAAAATTAAAATTTTTTAAAAATTTTATTTCTCCTTTTCCTCCAGAGGAGGGCGCTTGATGTTTACAGTAATTTTAGAGTTTTGTTTTGCTTTAATTACAGATTGGGAGTCCTCCTCTTGATCCTACGGAGCATTTTCTTCCTGAAGAAGAGAAACTTGCTGAACAAGAGAGATCAAAAAGGTGAGTAGGTCTAGAAATCAGCCCTCACAGGTATTTCCACATAGTGTATTTGAGATGATTGCTCAAAAAAAGCACAGTGCTTTCTTTTTCAAGGCACTTAAAGGTTATAGAATGTGGATTCTGGCATGGATTAAAACCTTCATTTGCCACTTCCTAGATAAGTTACCCTGTTCAAATCTGGGGCTCAGTTTCCTTATCTGTCAAATAGATACAAGTCATACCCAACTGAAGGTGTTGGTGGGAGGATCAATAATATTTGAAAGTTCCTTATAAATTGTAAATCGTTACACAAATGTTTTTTCCTTCATAGATTTGAGAAGGTTTATACTCATAACCTATATTACCTGGCTCAAGTCTACCAGCACATGGAAATGTTTGAGAAGGCTGCCCATTATTGCCATAGTACCCTAAAACGCCAGCTTGAGCACAATGCCTACCATCCTATGGAGTGGGCTATTAATGCTGCTACCTTGTCACAATTTTACATCAATAAGGTAAGCTTCTCAAAGTAGTTATCTAACAGAGTTACCAATAGTGTGTATAAAAATAGAACCAAAAGTACCTTGAACATGTCATCTTTTAAAAACAGGTAGCTTGTATTTTATGATGTAAACTGGATAGAAAAATGCAGCCCAGTTTGCCAGTGTACTGAAGTCTGTAGCTTTTTGTTGCAGTAATCCTTTTGAATCTTAAAATAATTTTATCATGTCCTACGTTGCCTAAGATCAGTTCTTTTTTGATACAGACAGGCTATCTCTATTTTAGTGAGATGTTATTTTAAATTGCAGATTTTATCTTGTAGGCTTAACTATCTTTATGCAGTGACTATGAGAATTTGTCTGAGGAAGTTGACTGTTAAATGTGGGCTTTGATAAAAGCATGTGATGCATTTCAGTTATTCTTTAGAATTAACTCCTTCATAGTACTTTTTCTATGTTGGGAATATCTCTGCTCAATTTCTGAGTTCCAGGTCATTATATTTTTTCTGGAGTATTACACAGGGACAAATTTGAGCTTCTTAGTTGCTTTCAGAATTATTCAGAATCATGTTGGTATATTCTTAATTGACCTTTTAAATTTTTTAGTCCTTAAGAGAATTTTTAATGCTAAAACACTTTAAAGCCACCTTTCCCAGCCAGATTTTCTATTAATTCTCAATTAGGTATCTCAGTGATAGAAATTACTTTTATTTGTATTTCTAATTCACAAGCCTCTCTGAACTTTTAGTAACTCTTTGCTTATCAGAGTTTCTTCTTAGATCTCTGTTTACCTGCTGCTGTATCCTTACTGGGCCTTTATCCTTTCTAAGTTTTTTTGCTAGTGCTGGTTCTATAAATGCGCCCTATGTTTAAAGTATTGTCCCACGGAATTTCATTCAGAAAAGCTATTAGCAGGAGAGAAAGGGCTGTGGTGACTGCAGCATCGCTTCTAGGACTTTGGTCTAAGATCAAGCGTGTAAGTAACGCTACTGCATATATATCAGAGCATTCAGTTAAATCTAAATCTCATGAATCCATTTCATTGTGATCATCATCAAAAAGTGTTACCTGGTGCTTCTGCTTGTGGCACCTTTTTATGGTTTTTTTTAAAAATAGCTTCCAGAGGCCCTTTGTTTTGTTTAGCAACTTTAAAATTACATACTCACTGTAATTTTAATTAACATTTAAAACTCCATGGATTCTAACAGTACTAAGATATCTAAAGTGTAATTAAAAATTTTAAGTTAAGTACTGCTTATGCTGAGCATGCAGTAAATTTCATGAGTACCTCCCCACTCTGTGCTTTTATTTTTTTTTACCAAAATGTTTTATAAGTTGTTTTGTAACTAGCTAAGTTATACTGCAAAAAGAGATTTGATCCATGTTTTTTAAAAATGCAATTGTCATTTATATCACTATCATCTTCATCGGGTTCCATGAGGTTTTGCTACTTAGTGAGTCCCTGCCTTGCAGGTGAAGTCCCACATTTACCAGCCACCTAGAGGGCACAGGGCACTCACTGTTTTCTAACAGTGGTTGCTTTCAGATAGCCAATCTGGACAAAGCTGAAGTGATAATGATGAGTAAGGGATTATAGAGCAACAATTAAAACTTCTTTATGTAAACTGTAACTTTCTTTTGGTTTGAGGTTTAACACCAACATTTTGATCTATAAATACTGCTGGGCTAATACTACACATGGTGCCCAGCTGTTCTCAAGATGGCTTCTGAATTTGCAATAATGGGGAGATTCATTTAATGCTGAGATTTTAAAGTCATAGTCAACCATTAAAAATCCTCTTAGCAAAAATCAGTGTTACTAATATGAAGTAGACATACTTAATGAGTGTGGCGTCCAACTAAAAGTTGGACCTGGTAATTCTGCTGAGTAGTCCTGTGACTTACGTGACAAATGTAAAGCGTTAAATAACAAATGTAAAGCGTTAAAGTAACAAGGAGATGTTCTCAAAGTGTTTGAGAAGTTTACCATGCCCCAGTTTGGATTATGAAGTCTTTAACTGTGTTGGTAAAGCAGTTCCATAGAGTTCATCTGTGGAAATCTGACTTCAAAACTTGGTGGGAAGCCTCATATTGTAAATTCCAAAGATTTTAGAAGACAGGAATCTCTATCAAAATTTATCCTGTTTGCCTTTGAATGGTAGGATGTAAAAGGGGTCTCTAAACCTAAGAAAGATTAAATCTTCAAGTCCTCTGACAGAATGTAAATGGTCTAAAAATTGATCATGTGTGGAACTTTGGCTACTTAGCCTGCACCTAAAAGGACTGTGAGGTACTTTGAGTCTAGGATGATAGCCATTCTTGTATGCTGATTAAAAGTTAGCTCTCCTTCAGTAGTCAATCAGCAGTTGTTTTTCAGCCAGTTTGCATTATTAAGAGTTTGGGGGTATTGTTATTTTAATCTTTAAGGTAGTTTTTTTAACCAGATAATACTAAAATATATCTTATATACCTTCTTGTTTAGTTACTATACAGGGTCTCCTTAGTAGTGGTTTCTACCTGATTTTGTTAAGACTTTATTCTTGTTTATTTCCTCAACAGCAATGCTTTATGGAGGCCAGGCACTGTTTATCAGCTGCTAATGTCATTTTTGGTCAAACTGGAAAGATCCGAACCACAGAAGACAGTAAGTTTAGGTGTGCGTGTTTAATTACATAGCTTTTTAAAATTTTTATTTTAAAATCATGTTAAACTTTAGAAAATTCAAGAACAGAACAAAGAACTACCATACGCCCTTCTAAATTTACCAATTTTTAGTATTTGCCTCATTTGTAGTCACATTTTTTTCTTTCTGAACCATTTGAGAGAAGATTGCATACATTAGGTTCCTTTACCCCCTAATACTTCAGTGTGTTTTTCCTAAAAATAAGAGTATTTTCTTATATTATCATAGAACAGGAAATATAACTGTTATACAATTCTTTTATCTATAATTCGTATTTAGTAGCTGTCCCTGTAATGTCCTTTATAGCAATTTCTCTAGTACCAGAGTATCCAGTTCAAGGTTGTATTTAGTTGTCACATCTCCTTTTAAAATTTCTATTGGAATATAGCTGATATACAATGTTATGTTAGTTTCTGCTGTAGAGCAAAGTGAGTCAGTTATACATATATCCACTCTGTTAGATTTTTTCCCATATAGGGCATTACAGAGTATTGAGAAGAGTTCCCTGTGCTATACAGTAGGTCCTTATTAGTTAATCTGTTTTATATGTAGTAGTGTGTATATGTCAATCCTAATCTCCTAATTCATCCCACCCCCTCCTTACCCCCCAGTAACTGTAAATTTTCTACATCGGTAATGCTATTTCTGTTTTGTAAGTAAGTTCATTTGTACCATTTTCTTAGATTCCACATTCCACGTCTAAGCAATATCATGATATTTCTCTTTGACTTACTTTGCTCAGTACGACGATCTCTAGGTCCACCCATGTTGCTGCAAATGGCATTATTTCGTTCTTTTATGTCTGAGTAATACTCCGTTGTATACGTGTACCACATCTTTTTTATCCGTTTTTCTGTTGATGGACGTTTAGGTTGCTTCCATGTCCTGGCTATTGTAAGTAGTGCTGCAATGAACACTGAGGTGCATGTATCATTTCGAATTATGGTTTTCTCTGGATATATGCCCAGGAGTGGGATTGCAGGATCATATGGTAGTTTCTGTATTTAGTTTTTTAAGGAACCTCCATACTATTCCCCACAGTAGTTGTCACATCTCTCTTTAGTCATCTTTAATCTGGAACAGTTCCTCAGCCTTTCATCACAGATATTTTTGAAAATATATAGGCCAGTTATTTCATAGATTTTTCCAATTGGTGTTTGCTGTTTCTTTACACTAATATTCACGTTATACATTTTTGGTTGGAGTACAATATGTGATATGTCCAAATATCTAGTTTATAGTGTTTCATTTGGTTTTATAAATCACAGTTAACATGTATATTTGAGCACATCAAAACCACAGTGAGCTATCACCTCACGCCTATTAGATTGACTATTATCAAAAAGACAAGAAATAACAAGTGTTGGTCAAGATGCAGAGAAAAGGGGATCCACGTGCACTGTGGTAGGATTGTAAATTGATGTAGCCACTATGAAAAACTGTTTGGAGGTTCCTCAAGAAATTAAAAATAGAGCTATGTATGATCTAGCAGTTCTACTTCTGGTACAGTCATCCCTTGGTATCCATGGGAGATTGGTTCCAGGGCCACCATGGATACCAAAAATCTATGGATGCTACAGTCCCTTATATAAAATGTCATAGTATTTGCATATAACCAATGCACATCCTCTTGTATGCATTAAATCATCTCTAGAGTATCTTATAATACCAAATACAGTGTAAATGCTATGTAAATAATGGGCAGCACATGGCAAATTCAGGGCAGCACATGGCAAATTCAAGTTTTGCTTTTTGGAACTTTCTGGAATTTTTTTTTTTTTTTTGGCCACACTGCACAGCAAGTGGGATCTTTGTTCCCTAACCAGGGATCAAACCCATGTCCCTTGCGTTGGAAGTGCAGAGTCTTAACCACTGGACTGCCAGGACGTCCCTTAAAATTTTATTTTATATTGGAATATAGTTGATTAACAATGTTATGTTAGTTTCAGGCGTACAGCAAAGTGATTCAGTTATACATATACATGTATCTATTCTTTTTCAAATTCTTTTCCCATTTAGGTTATTACAGAGTATTGAGCAGAGTTCCCTGTCCTTGTAGTTAACCTGTTTTAAACATCAGTGTGTACATGTCACTCCCAATCTGTCACCCTCCCCGCCCCCCCATAACCATAAGTTCCTTCTCTGTGAGTCTGTTTATGTTTTGTAAATAAGTTCATTTGTATCTTTTTTTTTTTTTTTTGCGGTACACGGGCCTCTCACTGTTGTGGCCTCTCCTGTTGCAGAGCACAGGCTCCGGACGCACAGGCCCAGCAGCCGTGGCTCACGGGCCCAGCTGCTCTGTGGCATGTGGGATCTTCCCAGACCAGGGCACGAACCCGTGTCCCCTGCGTCGGCAGGCGGACTCTCAACCACTGTGACACCAGGGAAGCCCTGTATCATTTTTTAAGCTGTATTATATGATATTTGTCTTTCTCTATCTGACTTCCTTCACTTGGTATGATAATCTCCAGGTCCATCCATGTTGCTTGCAAATAGCATTATTTCATTCTTCTTAATGGCTGGGTAATATTCCATTGTATATATGCACCACATCTTCTTTATCCATTCATCTGTCCAATACTAAGACTTTTAAAATGCTTCAAGTAGATAACTAATGAGAACCCACTGTATAGCACAGGGAACTCTACTCAGTGCTCTGTGGTGACCTAAATGGAAAGGAAATCTAATAAAGAGTGGATATATATGTGTACATATGACTGATTCCCTTTGCTGTACAGCAAGAAACTAACACAACATTGTAAAGCAACTGTATTCCAATAAAAAAATTTTTTAACTGAAAATGGATTAAAGACGTAAATAAGATTGGATACTATAAAACTCTTAGAGGAAAATACAGGCAGAACACTTTTGACAAATCACTGCAAGATATTTTTCAATCCAAATCCTTGGGTAATGGAAATAAAAAAACAAGAATAAACAAATGGGACCTAATTAAACTCAAAAGCTTTGCACAGCAAATAAAACCATAAACAAAAAGACAACCCACAGAATGAGAGAAAACGTTTGCAAATGACACCACAGACAAGGGATTAATCTCCAAAATTTACAAACAGCTCATGTGGCTCAACAACAGAAAAAAACAACCCAGAAGACCTAAACAGACATTTTTCCAAAGAAGACATACACATAGCCAACAGGCACATGAAAAGATGCTCAGCATTGCTAAGTATTAGAAATGCAAATCAAAACTACAATGAGGTATCACCTCACACCAGTCAGAATGGCCATCATCAAAAAGTCTACAAATAAAAAATCCTGGAGAGGGTGTGGAGAAAAGGGAAACCTCCTACACTGTAGGCGGGAATGTAAATTGGTGCAGCCACTGTGGAGCACAGTATGGAAGTTTAAGAACTAAAAATAGAGCTACCCTGTGATCCAGCAATCCCACTCCTGGGCATATCTCCAGAGAAAATCATGGTTCAAAAGGATACATGCACCCCAGTGTTCACTGCAGTGCTGTTTACAGTAGCAAAGACATGGAAGCACCCTAAATGTTCATCAACAGATGAATGGATAAAGAAGATGTGGTACATATATACAATGGAATATTACCCAGCCATTAAAAAGAATGAAATAATGCCATTTGCAGCAACATGGATTGACCTGGAGATTATCATGCTAAGTGAAGTCAGTCAGATGGAGAAAGACAAATATCATATCACTTATATGCAGAATCTAAAAAAGATGATACAAATGAACTTTTTTACAAAACAAACAGACTCAGAGAGATCAAAGTTATGGTTACCAGGAGAGGGGTGCTGGGGAGGGATAGATTGGGAGTTTGGGATTGACATGTACACACTGCTATATTTAAAAGAGATTACCTACAGGGACTTCCCTGGTGGTCCAGTGGTTAAGAAGCTGCCTTCTAATGCAGGGAAGCTGCCTTCTAATGCAGGGGGTGCAGGTTCGATCCCTTGTTCGGGAACTAAGATCCAACATACCATGGGGCAACTAAGCCTGTTTGCTCTAGAGCCCGCCCGCCACAACTAGAAAGCAGCCCTGTGCACCGCAACAAGAGATCCTGCAGGCCACAACGAAGATCCCATGTGCCACAACTAAGACCCAGTGCAGCCAAATATTTTTTTTTTAAATTAAAGAGGACCTACTCTGTAGCACAGGGATCTCTGCTCAATAGTCTGTAATAACCTGATAGTTATAGTAAGGGACGCAGCCTAGCCCAAACCTGTCTTTTCCAGCTCATTTGTCACAAAAGCAGTTATTTAAAAATCTGACACCCACCCCCTATCGCCATCTTACCACTTTGGTTTGATTCTCTACTGGGATATTTCAGTTCATTTGGTAGGGGACCAAAGTTCTGTCCCCCGCCAAAACTAAGTTCTCAGTTTTGGGTTTTTTGGTTTTGTTTTGTTTTTTTACAGTGTTGAGAAGGGGCTCCTGTCATGTTGGTTTCTAGTGTGTGAGATGCTGTCTGCCGTGTTTTGTATTTTTTTTATTTTTTGACTAACTGTATGGAAAGTTAGTAAAGCCTTTGTCATAGGATGGATTTTAAAAAAAAATCTAATAACCTAAATGGGAAAAGAATTTGAAAAAGGATACAAGTATATCCTGTGTATAACTGAATCACTCTGCTGTGCACCTGAAACTAACACAAGCTTGTTAATTAACTATACTCCAATATAAAATGAACATTCAAAAAATAAAATCAGTAATATGTCCACCAGGACCTCCAAGCACATTTTAGTAAGGTATACAATCCAGTAACTTTTGCTTCCAAACCTTAAGTCAGTTACCCAGATCCATAAGCTATTTCTAAAAAGGAAAGATCAAGGACTTCATATCTAAGTGCAGGTTCCAAAATACAGTCAATCCTCATTATCTGTAGATTCCATATTTATTTATTTATTTTTGCAGTACACGGGCCTCTCACTGTTGTGGGCTCTCCTGCTGCGGAGCACAGGCTCCGGACGCACAGGCTCAGCGGCCATGGCTCAGGGGCCTAGCCACTCCGCAGCATGTGGGATCCTCCCAGACCGGGGCACGAACCTGTGTCCCCTGCATCGGCAGGCACCAGGGAAGCCCTGTATATTCCATATTTTTGAATTTGCCTACTTGGCACAATTTACTCATAACCCCCAAAATCAGTACTCGAGGCACTCGTGTGGTCATTTGCAGACAGCAAAGGATTTGAGGCACCTAAGGTGCACATTACCAGCTGAGGTTAAACAAGGTAATGATCCACCTTCTTGTTTCAGCTCTCATACTGTAAACACGTATCCTTTTTGTGGTCTAAATTACTCAGTGCCACGTTTTTTTTTTGCATTTTGTTGGCGATTTCATTGTTTAAAATGGCCCCCAAGTGTAGTGCTGAAGTGGTATCTAATGTTCCTAAGTACATGAAGGCTGGGATGTGCCCTCTGGAGAAAATACAGTGCTAGGTAAGCTTCATTTAGGCACAAGCTACAGTGCTATTGGCCATGAGTTCAATGTTAATGTCAATGTTAATGAGTCAATTATGTATTACATAAGGTGTCTTTAAACAGAAACACATTAAAATAAGGTTATATATTGATCAGTTGATGAAAATATTGTGACCAGAAGCTCATCAGAACGTAACCCTGTATTTGCCCTAGGAGTGATGTTTTAGCATTCCCAAATTCACTGTTCACAGCAACTTTATAGAACATAACGACCAGGAACAATGAGAATCAGCTATACATTGTTTCCTTATAAGAGAATCCAGGTACAAGGTTTTACTGTTGGGATTAAAAACCACTTTTTCTATGGAACTGAATGTTCACCTGAAGGAGACAATCCAACTGACTGGTGACTTACATCAGTGTTGTTCTTCTATGTTGCTTCCATGTTGCTTGGGAGGTGAGCGACTTGATTCTTTCCCTGTAGAGCTGGGCGGTGCCTGCTGTACTTGGCATTTGTGTCACACCCATGTTGAGGGAAAAAGGAAGATTATAAAGGCAGAGCAAAGTACACAGATTAATGGCAGTACTGCATTAAATCTAACATGACGACTGAAAATGTTACTTCATGTTACAAAGGATTTTTAAATACTAGTGAAAACCAAAATAATTTAAACCATGAAAAACTAAATTGTTCTTTGCAAAAATAAATTCCTTCCACAGATATAACAGTATTTTGGTAAAACTGGATGTGGGACTCATTACAAAATGAAATATTTGACCCTTCATTAAATCACCCCCATCATTCCAAACATTGTTTTGGGGGAATGCTTTCCACTCAGGACTGCTTTTAATTTATGAAAAATCCATTTCAATTTGGATTCTACTAAATTGGAATTTGACAGATTAATTAGGAGCTATGCTAACCTTCACCTTGTTCAACACTATTTCTTCATTTACAGAGACCATAGCATAGGCGAGGTGGTAAAAGCAAATGCTTAAACATTAGAGGAAACTGCTTTCAACAACCTACCTCTTAAGAACCCGTGTATAGATTCGGGGTTGCCAGGGGGATGGTGTTGGGGAGGGTTGGATTGGGAGTTTGGGACTAGCAGATGCAATCTATTATAGAATGGATAAACAGCAAGGTCCTATTGTAACTGTATTCAACATCCTGTAATAAACCATAATGGAAAAGAAAAAAAAAGAATCCAAGTAGACATGAATTATGGAATTCTTATCCTAAAGTATTCTAAAAACCTGTATGAGCAATCCTTTTATTAATCTAATTCGATTAATAATGGTATTAATCACCCACATGTACCTGTTTGTTCTAAGGTCTAAGAAATTGTTTTGGGGTGCCACTAACTGGGGTGCCACTAACTGTGTCCATATAAGATGGTGAACTTAATTGATAAATGTGTGTTCTGACTACTCCACTGACTGGCTGTTCCCCCATGTCTTCCTCCCTCTCCTCCGGCCTCCCTGTTTCCTGAGAACACAACACTATCGAAATTAGGTCAGTTAATAACCCTACAGTGATCTCTAAGTGAAAGGAAGAGTTGCAAATCTCTCACTTTAAATCAAAAGCTAGGAACGATTAAGCTTAGTGAAGAAGGCCTGTCAAAATAGGCCAAAAGATACTCCCTCTTGCACAGGTTAGCCAAGTTATGAATGCAAAGGAAAAGTTCTTGAAGGAAATTGAAAGTGCTACTCCAGTCAACACATGAATGATAAGAAAGCAAAACAGCCTTATTGCTGATATGGAGAAAGTTTTAGTGGTCTGGATAGAAGATTATACAAGTCACAACATTCCCTTAAACCAAAACCTAATCCAGAGAAAGGCCCTACCTTTCTTCATTTCTGTGGAGGCTGAGAGAGGCGAGAAAGCTGCGGAAGAGAAGTTTGAAGCTAGCAGAGGTTGGTTCATGAGATTTAAGGAAAGAAGCTGTCTCCATAATGTAAAAGTGCAAGGTGAAGCAGCAAATCATCCAGAAGATCTAGCTAGGATCATTAACGAAGGTGGCTACACTAAACTGATTTTCAGTGTGGATGAAACAGCCTTCTACTGGAAGGAGATGCCATCTAGGACTTTCATAGCTAGAGAGAAGTCAGTGCCTGGCTTCAAAGCTTCAAAGGACAGGCTGACTCTTTTGTTAGGGGCTAGTGCAGCTGATGACTTTTAACTTGAAGCTAATGCTCATTTACTACTCTGAAAATCCTAGGGCCCGAAAGAATTGTGCTAATTATGCTTTATGCTAGTTATGTTACCTGTGCTTTGTAAATGGAAAAACAAAACGTGGATGACAACACATCTGTTTACAACATGGTTTACTGAATATTTTAAGCCCACTGTTAAGACCTACTGTTCAAAAAAAAAAAATTCCTTTCAAAAGATTACTGCTCATTGACAATGTACCTGGGTCATCCAAGAGCTCTGATGGAGATATACAATGCAATTAATGTTGTTTTCATGTTTGCTAATACAACATCCATTCTGCAGCCCATGGATCAAGGAGTAATTTCGACTTTTAAGTCTTACCGTTTGAAGAAAAAAATCATAAGGCTATCACTGCCGTAGATGTGATTCCTCTGATGGATCTGGGCAAAGTAAATTGAAAATCTTCTGGAAAAGATTCACTATTCTAGATGCCATTAAGAACATTCATGATTCATGGGAAGAGGTCAAAATATCAACATTAACAGGAGTTTGGAAGAAGCTGACTCCAGCCCTCAGGGATGGTTTTGAGGGGTTTAAGACTTCAGTGGAGGAAGTAACTGCAGATGCGGTAGAAATAGTGTGAGAACTAAAAGTCGAGCCTGAAGATGTGACTGAAATGCTGCAATCTCATAAAATTTTGACAGATGAGGAGTTGCTTCTTATGGATGAGCAAAGGGAATGGTTTCTTGAGATGGAATCTACTCCTGGTGAAGATGCTGTGAAGATTCTTGAAATGACAACAAAGGAGTTAGAATAGTACATAAACTTGATGAAATAGTGGCAGGGTTTGAGAGGATGGACTCCAATTTTGAAAGAAGTTCTGCGTTGGGTGAAATGCTGTCAAACAGCACTGCACGCTACAGAGAAATTGTTCATGAAAGGAGGAGTCCATCAGCACAGCACACGTCACTGCTGTCTTGTTTTAAGAGATTGCCATGGCCCCCCCACCCTTCAGCAACCACCAGCACTGAGGCGGGACTGTCCACCAGCAAAAAAGTTTATGACTCTCTGAAGCCTCAGATGATGGTTAGCATTTTTTAGCAATAAAGTATTTTTTAATTAAGATGTGTACATTTTTAAGACATGATGCTGTTGCACACTTAATAGACTACAGTATAGTGCAAACATAACTTTTATACGCTATGGAAAACAGAAAATTCCTGTGACTCACTGTATCACAGTGGTCTGGAATCAGTCCTGCAATATCTCTGAGGTATGCCTGTATTCAAAATTTAATATACGTGGTGACTTTAGTCTTTACCTATAGGTAATACATAAGAAAAAACTAGAAAGAAATATGCAAATAATAGTGAGTACCTCTACGTGGTAGGAATTTTTTTTCCCCACTGCTTCAGTGAGGACTTGTTACTTTTATAATGGGGGGGTAAGTAATACAAAAAAGAATGCAGTACACAATGAAAATTCCAATTGTGACCCTTAACTTACACAAATCATGTATCATTTTAGCTACTGAAACTGAAGGAGATGTACCAGAGCTTTATCACCAAAGAAAAGGGGAAATAGCAAGATGCTGGATCAAATACTGTTTGACTCTCATGCAGAATGCCCAACTTTCCATGCAGGTAATACAGTCAAAAGTGGTCTTTTCTTTCTTAAATAGCAGGATGTTAAGTAAAAGCTTAAAATGGGGAGTATGCTCATTGGGCTCACTGCATGTGTATTATTCAAGGCATGCAGAATGCTCATATATATTTGTTTCTTGTTCTCCCCATCTCAACCTTTTCAAATCTTACTCATCAATCGAGGCCATCTCACATAATACCTCTTCCTTCAAGACTTCCCTTTGGATAGAGCATAAGCTCCATGAGAGGGAGTCTTCATCGTATTTGTATCATATACTAATCTCCAGACACAACAGGTTCTCAAAGATTATTTTTTTAATTTATTTTTGGCTGCGTTGTCTTTGTTGCTGCACAAGGGCTTTCTCTAGTTGTGGGGAGCGCGGGCTTCTCATTGCTGTGGCTTCTCTTGTTGTGGAGCACGGGCTCTAGGTGTGCGGGCTTCAGTAGTTGTGGCACGCGGGCTTCACTAGTTGTGGCTCATGGGCTCTAGAGCACAGGCTCAGTAGTTGTGGCGCATGGGCTTAGTTGCTCCGCGGCATGTGGGATCTTCCTGGACCAGGGATCGAACCCGTGTCCCCTGCGTTGGCAGGTGGATTCTTAACCACTGCACCACCAGGGAAGCCCCTCTCAAAAATTACTGAATGTATAATTCTTCATCCCCTACAGATATCTTCTCCCTCCTTTAAATTCCATAGAACCCTACCTAAGTCACTTGACTTTGTATTATCCCTGTTATCCCTATTCATATTCTTATCTTATTCCTTTACCTCTTTTTAGACTATAAGCAACTTGATGGCAGGAAGTCTTACTAATCTTTACATACTTTATAGAGTAAATATATATTTGATAAAAATATAAGTATAAACGTATCTGCAAACAGCCCTGCTAGTTTGTAGCTGTGTATTCATGGCAGTTAACTTCCCTTTGCCTCAATTTCCTCACAAGTAAGATGGGGGTAATAATAGTACTTAATAGTGTTGCTGTGAGAGTTAAATATATATAAAGGGCTCAGAAAAGTGCCTGAGACATAACCAAGTCCTCAATAAGTTAACTATCATCATTGGTATTGTTATTACTGATCCATACCTAATGGATTCTAGTTCCTAACCACTACAGAGGAAAATAAATCATTTGGATGCACCATACTAAGTGTAGATACATTGGAGACTTTTCCTGAAGGAGTTATGCTGCTTTTCTATTTACATGCATTAAAGTATAATCAGTTTTAGTCAATATAGAACCTTGTGAAACTACTGAACAGAATAAAACCAAACAAGCCACAAACTCCTGGAAGCATGGGTCTTTCAAAGATGAGAGCACTTCAGAGGTAGAGGATAAAGATGAGGCATGTTTGGAAAAGAAAGGAAGTGGGGAGTAAAACTAGGGAGCTTTATGTCTAGAGAAGTTGCCAGGAAAATCTGTCAGCTTTCTTCTCAGAAAGCAGCCTAGAAAGCATGTAAACTAACAAGCAGCCAGGAAGCACATTAAGTAAACAAGATTTAGAGACTTACGGCCTGCATTTGAAGTAATTATGTCAAGCAAAACACTCTGTCATTTAACTCTTACCCTTCCTTTAGTTGATGTTTTCCAGACTGGGCACTAGAGTTTATCACCTGGTTACTTTAAACTCAAATAGTTGCCATGCTACTAAATTACTCAGATTTTCTTAATCTGGCTTTGTTACTTTAACTTTATCCTTTGATGGTCTGTTTACCTGAAAAGCCTTCTTTAATTCAAGTTTAATAACATACAAATTTAAGTATTTCTGCCAGCTCTATGGTAGTCATTGTACAATGATGAACAAGAATAGACGGTGTTTTTTTTACTTCGTATGAAAGTGCAATTTTAGTAAGTTCCACAAAGGAGAGACACATGATAAGAGAAGTCATAGTAGCAGGAAGTAACATCTGAACAAAGCTCTGGGAATGAGAAGGCATAGCATTCCAAGGAGCTGAAGCTGCACGTTTAAAAATTCTATGGCAGGGGTTTCCCTGGTGGCGCAGGGGGACACGGGTTCGAGCCCTGGTCTGGGAAGATCCCACATGCCACGGAGCAACTAGGCCCGTGAGCCACAACTACTGAGCCTGCGCGTCTGGAGCCTGTGCTCCGCAACGAGAGAGGTCGCGATAGTGAGAGGCCCCCGCTTGCCACAACTAGAGAAAGCCCTCGCACA
Organism: Phocoena phocoena; assembly: GCF_963924675.1. NCBI lineage: Eukaryota > Metazoa > Chordata > Mammalia > Artiodactyla > Phocoenidae > Phocoena > Phocoena phocoena. The sequence continues at coordinate 63,223,741 of NC_089234.1, read as the reverse complement.
GAAACGAAGACGCAACACAGCAAAAATAATTAATAAAATAAACTCCTACCCCCACCATCAGAAAAAAATTCTATGGCATAGGGAGCATGGTGTTAGAAGGGATGGAACAAAGGCCTGTGAGGCTAGAGCAGAGTGAGAGCACATGTGATAAACGATAGAGTTAGAAAGGGATAGAACAGGGACCTCCCTGCTGGCACAGTGGTTAAGAATCCGCCTGCCAATGCAGGGAACATGGGTGCGAGCCCTGGTCCGGGAAGATCCCACATGCCGCGGAGCAACTAATCCTGTGCGCCACAAGAACTGAGCCTGCACTCTAGAGCCTGTCTTCGGCAACAAGAGAAGTCACCGCAACGAAGACCCAACGCAGCCAAAAATAAATTAATTTTAAAAAAAGGATGGGATAGAACAAGCAGGGCCTTCAATGAATGGAAGCCTTGGAGAGTTTTTGGACTCATCACTTATGTAGCAGAATGGAGAATGAATTGAGGGAAAGCAAGAGTGGATGGGGGAAATTAGAAGACCATTGGAACAGTGGAGGTGAGATGTGAAGGGAGCTTGGTCTAGGGTGGTGGCAAAAGATGGTGGAAAAGAATGCATTCAGGAGGTATTTAGGGGGCAAAATGTAAAGGACTTGGTGATGGATTGGAAGTGTGGGGTAAAGGGGAGAGGAGAGGAACATCTCAAGGGTGATTCCTCGACTGCTGCTGGCTGTCCAGATGGATGGAGTGTCCTTCACTAAACTACTACTAGAATAGGAATGTGTTTGCTGAAGAGTAAGAGTTCCATTGTGGACATGTTGAGGATCAGGTGTCTGAGTCTTCTGAGAGAAGATGTTGTGTGGGGAGCTGTAGTTATGGGTCTGGAGCTTGAGAAGAGGTCCAGGTCGTACCTGTAGATTTGTGAGTCCTCCTCCCATGGATGGCAGTTGCAACCGTGGGTATGGATGGAGTCACCTGTGTAGAGCAGTGCTGTCCAATAGAAATAAAATTACGTATGTGGCTGGTATTCTACGTTTTCTAGTGGTTACATTAGAAAAGGAAAAAAGCAGGTGAAATTTATATTTCTTAGCCTAGAATATAAAAAGAAATAATCATTTCTATTTGTCATCAATACTAAAGAGTTGAGCTATTTTAAATTTTGTACTAAGTCTTGGAAATTGGGTATGTATCATTTTACACCGATCACATCTCAGTTTGGACATTTCAGATGCTCAATAGCCATCCACACGCAGCAAATGGCTACTGTTTTGAACAACGCAGATCTAGAGAGACAACTTCAAATGAAAAGAAGGGAAGGCCTTGGGGCTGTCCACTGAGGGGTCTGATGTTTAATTTTCTTGTCTAGGAAGAAGAGAATGAGCTTAGCCTTTTTTTTTTAACCATCTTAGTTTGTTTTTTTTGGCCCCAGGAGGTGGGAGAGATAAACTTTAACTATGAGTAGATTTAACTCTCTCTTTATTTTAGTATCTTTGAGACTTAGAGCATTTCTCTGTAGTATATTTCAGTAAATAACTTAGCATAAACATCATGTTGTTAATTTTAATTGCATTGCTATACAATATTTTTAGGATGTAGATTTCAGTCTTACTCTAATGTTAAAATACTACTAATAATGTATTAGATGTATATAATGTTTCACAGCTCTTACAGTTTTCATATACATTTATCTTACCTTAAAAAGAGTAACTATAAATGAGTTAGTGCCCCAAAGAGGAAATAAGCAGTTTTACTTTTTCCTAGTTTCTTTCATTTTTAATATAAGTGGAATATAATTAGAAAGAAGTTTAAAAACATGTGATTATATCACCTCCCTAAACCAGGCTGGGAAGAGGGTTTTCTTATCTTTACTCTTAAGTTTGCTGTAGTATTGACAGCAGGAGACCAGTGTCTGTCCTCAACCATAATTTATTTTTTTCTTTCAGGACAACATAGGGGAGCTTGATCTTGATAAACAATCTGAACTTAGAGCTTTAAGAAAGAAAGAACTAGATGAGGAAGAAAGTGTTAGGAAAAAAGCTGTGCAGTTTGGAACCGGCGAACTGTGTGATGCCATCTCTGCAGTGGAAGAGAAAGTGAGCTATTTGAGACCTTCAGATTTTGAAGAAGCCAGAGAGCTTTTCTTAATGGGTCAGCACTATGTTTTTGAGGCAAAAGAGTTCTTTCAGATTGATGGTTATGTCACTGACCATATTGAAGTTGTCCAGGACCACAGTGCTCTGTTTAAGGTGCTTGCATTCTTTGAAACTGACATGGAGAGAAGGTGCAAGATGCATAAACGCAGAATAGCTATGCTAGAGCCCCTAATTGTGGACCTGAATCCACAGTATTATTTGTTGGTCAACAGACAGATTCAGTTTGAAGTTGCACATGCTTATTATGATATGATGGATTTGAAGATTGCCATAGCTGACAAGCTGAGGGATCCTGATTCACACATCGTGAAAAAAATAAATAGTCTTAATAAGTCAGCATTGAAGTACTACCAGCTCTTCTTAGACTCCCTGAGAGACCCAAATAAAGTATTTCCTGAGCATATAGGGGAAGATGTTCTTCGCCCTGCCATGTTAGCTAAGTTTCGAGTTGCCCGTCTCTATGGCAAAATCATCACTGCAGATCCCAAGAAAGAGCTAGAAAATTTGGCAACATCACTGGAACATTACAAATTTATTGTTGATTACTGTGAGAAGCACCCTGAAGCTGCCCAGGAAATAGAAGTTGAACTAGAACTTAGCAAAGAGATGGTCAGTCTTCTTCCAACAAAAATGGAGAGGTTCAGAACCAAGATGTCCCTGACTTAATAATCCTTGTTTTTAATGACAGAAAATGTGCACTAATGGATTTTTCTCCCCTTATTCAAACAGGCCCAATTCCATTATGATGTCTACCTTCATAGCCAGATGAGTGCTATTTGAACTTGAAATAGACCAATTGAGTTTTTGCTAGGACCTTAATCAGCAATTAATAATTTATACCTAACTATGTAAATAAATTGCCTTGTTAAAGTGACATGTTATTGGTATTTAGATTGCTCGTTTCCTATTTAAATATAAACCTTTTCTGCCTCATTTTCTAAAAGTAGGTTCTTTGTTGGCTAATACTTGATGGATTCATTAAAAGGAAAAATGCTGGGTAACACACCTGGTGGGCAAGCTGTTACTGTATTAAAGTTGAAAAAATCACTTCTTGTAGTTATTCTTCCCAAAATATTTGCTTTCCTAAATTCTCAAAGAAATCTTTCCCTTCTGGAATATTAAAAAAACTAAGTTATGTTGTAAAATATTGTAGTTTGTTTCATTATAGAGGAAGAAGGCCATGTTGGAAATATAATAAACTGACTTGCTTCACTAATAAAAGCTTCCATTTATTCTTTTGTCTTCTTGTAAGAGTTGGTTTGTTTTTGATACTTCAAAGGGTATTAGCTTATTTGAAGCCAGAGAAGAATATTTCTTTGGTAACATTGTATAGAGCGAACACGTTAAAACATTCATTGAATCCACTTTTTGAAGTACTACTATGTTCCAGAAAAATTTTATTGACTGCAGTTTCTCAGAGGATCCTAGTGTATCTATTAAGCTTTAAGCACTGTTGAAAAAAGATATGCAAACAGTTAGTATATGTCATTTTAAGTGGTTGCAGAATTGAAATGAAGTCGCTATCCAGTGCAAAAATCAAGATCAGTTGTAAAATTTGATACAGAGAATAGCTATGTTGACCTAGTCCTAAGCCTTCCGAAGCCAAGTCTAAGATTCGGTAACATGTATGTATGTGTGGTAAATACCTTGCTTTTCCTTTGAGATCAGTTTGCCAGGAAAAGAAGGTCTTTGAGTATAACAGCAGTGTGTAATTCACTCAATATTTAATATTTATTAAATGTCTCCTGTGGATCGGGCACTGTTCTCGGTTTTCTAGGCTTAGAGGATACAATAATGAACAAGATCAGCAAGATCCTATTCTCATGGAGCAGGTAAATAGATAAGAGGATTTCAAGTCATGAATGCTATTAAGAAAGGAACCAGAATCCGAGGTTTCATGGGAAGTGGTGCGACAGTGATCTGAAAGGCCGCTGAAAAGGTGGAAAGTGACAGTGAGCCGAGAACTAAACGGCCAGAAAGGGGCAGCAAAGTAAAGATTCTTAGGTAGAGTGCTCCAGAGAATGCTAGGCCCTCAGGCTGGCTCCAGTTTAGGAAGGAGTTTTGCATTTTAGAAGATGCGGAAGGCCAGTGTGGCTGGAGCAGATGAGGCGGGAGTAGAATAGGGTGGGGCAGGAGTAGGGAGTCCAGATGGAGAGGGCTTTGTAGATTGTAGCGAGAAGGGAGAGGCACCAAAGGGGAAGCATGGAGACAAGGTCTATTAGGATTAATCCGAATGGTTTGGACCAGGGTCATCAAGTAGGGATGGAGAGAAGTGGATAAGTTCATTATGTGCTTTGGGAGTAGAATCACAGGACATGCCAGAGGATTACGTGGAAGGCATGAAGGGGAAAGGAGAATCAAGAACCATATGAAGTTGAAGTATGCAGGTGAAGCACATTTCTATGAGGGAGATGTGGGGTTAGAATTAAGAGTTCTATTCAGGTCATACTGAGTTTAGGATATTAAGATGCTTGGGATGATTGCTAACACCCCCCTTTAATCAAACATTAAAAGGAAAGCAAAGAGGGGAGGGAGGTTTGGGGGTAGTGAGATGGCTCTGCATCTCAGCTACTCGCATTTCTTCATCTCTCTTGAAAACTGATTCTAGAACAAGTCCCCCTGTTATGAGCCTTTCTTGATATAGCCATTTTGCTCTCAACCTTAGTCAACCTCATAACTTCATTTTAAAGTCGCTCATTAGCTTGCTTAACCAATACTGATCTCTTTCTCTATGCTGCTCCCTGTGCTAAGCTCTAGAATATGGTCTATAAGGCACAGCCTCTTAAATCCTGATAGCTTTTCCTCTTCCCAACTGTGTTATTCAACTTGAGTTCAAGAGATAAAATTCAAGTGTAACAGGCATTAGTCTTAAAACCAGTCTTTATCCTAATAACCATCAACATACTTTGCTATTTGTCATTTGCTGTCTATAGTGACTTTTCATATTTTAAAACATTGTCTTTAACAGCAGAAAATCTCACTGGCTGCTTTGCGTCCGGCACTATATTCATGTAGCCTGTTCCACAAACTGCTTTCCCTGAGCACGGCTTCCTAGAGACATCTGCCCTCCGAGACTTTGTTGCTTCTCTGGATTAGTAGTTCTCAAACTTTTTGGTTGCAAGGCCCCTTTGCACTTAAAATTGAGGATGCCAGAGAGCTTCTGTTTATGTAGGTTATATATCTCGATGTTTATCCTATTTGAAATTCGATTTAAGGAAATTTTAACAATTTATGTTAATGACAAATCCATTGGATTTAAACAATTTTACGAAAAACTTATTTTCCAGAAGAAGTGGCATATTTTACACTTTTGCAAACATCTTTAATATCTGGCTTAATAGGAAACAGGTTGATTCTCATAACTGGTGTGATATGTCATGTAGCCTTTGGAAAACTCCACTGTACATTTATGAGTGTGAGTGAAAAAAATAATGTCTTCTTAGTATGAAGCTAGTTTCATGGGATCTCCTGTCCCAGTCTGAGGTCCCCTGAACCCCTAGCTTAAGAACTGCTGCCCTACTTAATCTCCAAAATATACAAACAGCTCATACAACTCAGCAACACCACCAAAAAAAAATCCTAATCAAAGAATGGGCAGAAGACATAAATGGACATTTCTCCGCAAAGACTACAGATGGCCAATAGGCACATGAAAAGATGCTCGACATCACCATTAGAGAAATGCAGATCAAAACTACAGTCAGGTACTATCTCACACCAGTCAGAATGGCCATCATTTAAAAGTCTACAAAAAAAAAGTCTACAAATAACATGCTGGAGAGGGTGTGGAGAAAAGGGAACCCTCCTACACTGTTGGTGGGAATGTAAGTTGGTGCAGCCACTGTGGAAAACAGTATGGAGGTTCCTCAGAAAACTAAAAATCGAATTACGGTGATCTAGCAATCCTACTACTGGGCATATATCCAGAGAAAACCATAATTCAAAAAGACACGTGCACCCCAGTGTTCATTGCAGCACTATTTACAATAGCCAGGTCATGGAAGAAACCTAAATGCCCATCAACAGACAAATGGATAAAGAAGTTGTGGTACATATATACAATGGAATATTACTCAGCCATAAAAAGGAACGAAATTGAGTCATTTGTTGAGATGTGGATGGACCTAGGGACTGTCATACAGAGTGAAGTCAGAAAGAGAAAAACAAATACCGTATATTAATGCATGTATGTGGAACCTAGAAAAATGGTACAGATGAACCGGTTTCTAGGGCAGAAGTTGAGACCCAGATGTAGAGAACAAACATATGGACACCAAGGGGGGAAAAGCCGCAGTGGGGTGGGGATGGTAGTATGCTGAATTGGGCAATTGGGATTGACATGTATACACTGATGTGTATAAAATTGATGGCTAATAAGAACCTGCAGTATAAAACAAACAAAAACAATAAACTTTCTTTGGGCTATTTGTATGGAAATATGTTAATATAAATGTTTCAGACATTACATGAAATTTCTGAAAATCTTATATGTTCTGGTATAAGTCAATTCTAGTTATTACTTTAAAATGTATATCTCAGAAATAACTAAAATTTCCTTGTCAATTGCATTATTATGAACTTTCATCAAATCTTTAACCATGGTCATTTTTAAGTCTTTTGTCATTTACAGACAGTTCTGGGTATACTCTGTTGCTTTTGCAAAAATGTTCCTATAGAAGGGTTTCATCATCAAGGAATTCATGGAAAAGACTCTGACAAGTACAGGTTTCTGGTAACTGACCATACTGCTGAACTGAATGAATAAGCATTTTCACAACTCTAACGGAAAACTGATGAATTCATAAAAGTGCTAACAAAAGATCAAGATAAAAAAAATTACATGGGATTGAGTGAACTAATGAGGATAATTATAATTTTTGTGACTTTCTGTTTGAATAAAAATAATAATAACTTAAAAAAATAAAATAAATCCCACAAGGACTCAGAGGCAAAAAATATACAAATCAATTTTCACTGCAAAGTAAAGGAGCTGTTACATTGGAAGGTTCCTGGACTGAATGTCAATATTATGACATAGTATGAGTGTGTTTTGTGTTTGGTAATTGCAGTCATTGTTGCTTTTGTTGTAGTCATCCATTTACAATGCTTGGTGTCAGTTTATTTATCTCTTGTAAAATAAAATACAGTGTGTGTGTGGGGGAAAAAAAAAAAAAGCTACATATACCCTAATGTACATTGCAGCACTATTTATAATAGCCAGGACATGGAAGCAACCTAAATGTCTCGACAGAGGAATGGATAAAGAAATTGTGGTGTGTATATATATATATATATATATATATATATATATATATATATACACACACACACACAATGGAATATTACTCAGCCATAAAAAAAGAATGATATAATGCCATTTGCAGCAACATGGATACAACTAGAGATTATTATACTAAGTGCAGTAAGTCAGCAAGAGAAAGACAAATACCATACGATATCACTTATATGTGGAATCGAAAATATGGCACAAATGAACCTATCTACAAAACAGACTCACAGAACAGACTGGTGGTTGCCAAGGGAGGGCAGGTGGGGCGGGGGAAGGACTGGGAGTTTGGGGTTAGTCGATGCAAACTATTATTTAGAATGGATTAGGGACTTCCCTGGTGGTCCAGTGGTTTAGAGTTCGCCTTCTAATGCAGGGGGTGCGGGTTCGATCTCTGGTCAGGGAGCCAAGATCCCACATGCCTCCCAGCCAGAGCAACCAAAACATAAAACAGAAGCAGTATTGTAACAAATTCAATAAAGACTTTAAAATAGAATGGTTAAACAACAAGGTCCTTATGTATAGCACAGGGAACTTTATCCCAATCTCCTGGGATAAACCATAATGGAAAAGAATATAAAAAAGAAAGTATACATGTGTCTAATTGAGTCACTTTGCTGTACAGCAGATGTAATACAACATTGTAAATCAACTATATTCCAATTGAAAACAAACCTGCAGCCCTATAGCCTGCACTGTGTTGGGCCAGGTGCAGAGTGGACGCTGAGGGTTAGTTTAGGAAAGTAATGTGGCTGCAGTGGCTGGTCTAGGTCTCCTATCCAAAGAAAAAATAGACTTCTCTATTATTTAGTGCACATTGGTTTTGGGTGAGTCAAGAGTCATGGCAATGTCATGGCTTTATTATTTTATCATGGAATGTACTCGGTTTCTTGGCAATGCTGGGTTTTTTTTTTTTTTTAACATCTTTATTGGAGTATAATTGCTTTACATTGTTGTGTTAGTTGCTACTGTATAACAAACCGAATCAGCTATATGTATACATATATCCCCATATCCCCCCCCTCTTGCGGCTCCCTCCCTCCCACCCCTCCCTATCGCACACCTCTTGGTGGTCACTAAGCACAGAGCTGATCTCCCTGTGCTATGTGGCTGCTTCCTGGCTGTTTTACATTTGGTAGTGTATGTATGCCCATGCCACACTCTCACTTCATCCCAGCTTACCCTTCCCCCTCCCCGTGTCCTCAAGTCCATTCTCTAGTAGGTCTGTGTCTTTATTCCCGTCTTACCCCTAGGTTCTTCATGACCTTTTTTTTTTTTTCTTAGATTCCATATATATGTGTTAGCATACGGTATTTGTTTTTCTCTTTCTGACTTACTCTGTATGACAGACTCTAGGTCCATCCACTTCACTACAAGTAACTCAATTTCATTTCTTATTATGGCTGAGTAATACTCCATTGTATATATGTGCCACATCTTCTTTATCCATTCATCTGTCGATGGACACTTAGGTTTCTTCCATGTCCTGGCTATTGTAAATAGTGCTGCAATGAACAGGCAATGCTGGGTTCTTTAATACTGTTATATCTGCTTGAATTCTGTCAAAGCTGTTTCATTGTTGTTTTCATCCCTATTACTGTAGAGTCACTGAAAGGTAACAGAAGTTCTCCCTTACCTAGACAGTTGGTTCATTATTCTGGGATAGTTTTGCAAAATCTTACATGAAATACATATGCCCAGAACCCTTAGAAGTGTTGGCAGCATGACAGAATTTGGGCAAGAGGCATAGGGTTATTTTAAATAGACTTTTGTTCTTTTGCTCACTCCTAAAACTAATTATTGAGGCAAAGAGTATATACTGAGCTAATAAAAAGTGGAATATTTTTTTTTGCGGTACACAGGCCTCTCACTATTGTGGCCTCTCCCGTTGCGGAGCACAGGCTCTGTTCGCGCAGGCTCAGCAGCCATGGCTCACGGGCGCAGCCGCTCCACGGCATGTGGGATCTTCCCGGACCGAGGCACGAACCCGTGTCCCCTGCATCGGCAGGTGGACTCCCAACCACTGTGCCACCAGGGAAGCCCAAAAGTGGAATTTTTGATACAAGAGTCCTTTGCCATTTTCTTTTCAGTCTTGCTAGATTTACATACATACAATGGACAATCACACAGCCATTAAGAAGAATGAAATAATGCCATTTGTAGCAACATGGATCGTCCTAGAGATTACCATACTAAGCGGAGACAAATATCATATGTTATCACTTATACTAAGTATATACTTATACCATACTAAGTCAGACAAATATCATATGTTATCACTTATATGTGGAATCTGAAAAAATGATACAAATGAACTTATTTACAAAACAGAAACAGACTCAGAGACTTTGAGAAAAAAATTATGGTTACCAAAGGGGAAAGGTGGGAGGGAGGGATAAATTAGGAGTTTGGGATTAACATATATACACTACTATATATAAAATAATCAACAAGGACCTACTGTATAGCACAGGGAACTCTACTCAATACTCTGTAACAGCCTACATGGGAAAATAATCTAAAAAAGAGTGGATAACTTCAGACCTAGAGACACATACAGACTGAAAGTAAGGGGATTGAAAAAGATATTCCATGCAAATGGAAACCAAAAGAAAGCTGGAGTAGCAATTCTCATATCAGACAAAATAGACTTTAAAATAAAGACTATTAGAAGAGACAAAGAAGGACACTACATAATGATCAAGGGATCGATCCAAGAAGATATAACAATTGTAAATATTTATGCACCCAACATAGGAGCACCTCAATACATAAGGCAAATACTAATAGCCATAAAAGGGGAAATCAACAGAAACACATTCATAGTAGGGGACTTTAACACCCCACTTTCACCAATGGACAGATCATCCAAAACGAAAATAAGTAAGGAAACACAAGCTTTAAAGGATACATTAAACAAGATGGACTTAATTGCTATTTATAGGACACTCCATCCAAAAACAACAGAATACACATTTTTCTCAAGTGCTCATGGAACATTCTCCAGGATACATCATATCTTGGGTCACAAGCCTTGGTAAATTTAAGAAAACTGAAATTGTATCAAGTATCTTTTCTGACCACAACGCTATGAGACTAGATATCAATTACAGGAAAAGAGCTGTAAAAAATACAAACACATGGAGGCTAAACAATACACTACTTAATAATGAAGTGATCACTGAAGAAATCAAAGAGGAAATAAAAAAAAATACTTAGAAACAAATGACAATGGAGACACAATGACCCAAAACCTATGGGATGCAGCAAAAGCAGTTCTAACAGGGAAGTTTATAGCAATACAAGCCCTCCTTAAGAAACAGGAAACATCTGGAATAAACAACCTAACCTTGCACCTGAAGCATTAGAGAAAGAAGAACAAAAAAACCCCAAAGTTAGCAGAAGGAAGGAAATCATAAAAATCAGATCAGAAATAAATGAAAAAGAAATGAAGGAAACAATAGCAAAGATCAATAAAACTAAAAGCTGGTTCTTTGAGAAGATAAACTAGATAAACCATTAGCCAGACTCATCAAGAAAAAAAGGGAGAAGACTCAAATCAATAGAATCAGAAATGAAAAAGGAGAAGTAACAACTGACACTGCAGAAATACTAAAGATCATGAGAGATTACTACAAGCAACTCTATGCCAATAAAATGGACAACCTGGAAAAATGGACAAATTCTTAGAAATGCACAACCTGCCAAGACTGAATCAGGAAGAAATAGAAAATATGAACAGACCAATCACAAGCACTGAAATTGAAACTGTGATTAAAAATCTTCCAACAAACAAAAGCCCAGGACCAGGTGGCTTCACAGGCGAATTCTATCAAACATTTAGAGAAGAGCTATCACCTATCCTTCTCAAACTCTTCCAAAATATAGCAGAGGGAGGAACACTCCCAAATTCATTCTACGAGGCCACCATCACCTTGATACCAAAACCAGACAAGGATGTCACAAAGAAAGAAAACTACAGGCCAATATCACTGATGAACATAGATGCAAAAATCCTCAACAAAATACTAGCAAACAGAATCCAACAGCACATTAAACGGATCATACACCATGATCGAGTGGGGTTTATTCCAGGAATGCAAGGATTCTTCAATATACGCAAATCAATCAATGTGATAAACCATATTAACAAATTGAAGGAGAAAAACCATATGATCATCTCAATAGATGCAAAGAAAGCTTTTGACAAAATTCAACACCCATTTATGATAAAAACCCTGCAGAAAGTAGGCATAGAGGGAACTTTCCTCAACATAATAAAGGCCATATATGATAAACCCACAGCCAACATCATCCTCAATGGTGAAAAACTGAAAGCATTTCCACTAAGATCAGGAACAAGACAAGGTTGCCCACTCTCACCACTCTTACTCAATATAGTTTTGCAAGTTTTAGCCACAGCAATCAGAGAAGAAAAGGAAATAAAAGGAATCCAAATCAGAAAAGAAGAAGTAAATCTGTCACTGTTTGCAGATGACATGATACTATACATACAGGATCCTAAAGATGCTACCAGAAAACTACTAGAGCTAATCAATGAATTTGGTAAAGTTGCAGGATACAAAATTAATGCACAGAAATGTCTTGCATTCCTATACACTAATGAAAAATCTGAAAGTGAAATCAAGAAAACACTCCCAGTTACCATTGCAACAAAAAGAATAAAATATCTAGGAATAAACCTACCTAAGGAGACAAAAGGCCTGTATGCAGAAAATTATAAGACACTGATGAAAGAAATTAAAGATGATACAAATAGATGGAGAGATATACCATATTCTTGGATTGGAAGAATCAACATTGTGAAAATGACTCTACTACCCAAAGCAATCTACAGATTCAATGCAATCCCTGTCAAACTACCACTGGCATTTTTCACAGAACTAGAACAAAAAATTTCACAATTTGTATGGAAACACAAAGACCCCAAATAGCCAAAGCAATCTTGAGAACGAAAAACAGAGCTGGAGGAATCAGGCTCCCTGACTTCAGACTATACTACAAAGCTACAGTAATCAAGACAGTATGGTACTGGCACAAAAACAGAAAGATAGATCAATGGAACAGGATAGAAAGCCCAGAGAAAACCACACACATATGGTCACCTTATCTTTGATAAAGGAGGCAGGAATGTATAGTGGGGAAAGGACAGCCTCTTCAATAAGTGGTGCTGGGAAAACTGGACAGCTACATTTAAAAGTATGAGATTAGATCACTCCCTAACACCATACACAAAAATAAGCTCTAAATGGATTAAAGACCTAAACCTAATGCCAGACACTATCAAACTCTTAGAGGAAAACATAGGCAGAGGAAAACATAGGCAGAACACTCTATGACATAAATCACAGCAAGATCCTTTTTGACCCACCTCCTAGAGAAATGGAAATGAAAACAAAAATAAACAGATGGGACCTAATGAAACTTCAAAGCTTTTGCACAGCAAAGGAAACCATAAACACCACCAAAAGACAACCCTCAGAATGGGAGAAAGTATTTGCAAATGAAGCAACTGACAAAGGATTAATTTCCAAAATTTACAAGCAGCTCATGCAGCTCAATAACAACCCAATCCAAAAATGGGCAGAAGACCTAAATAGACATTTCTCCAAAGATATACAGACTACCAACAAACACATGAAAGAATGTTCAACATCATTAATCATTAGAGAAATGCAAATCAAAACTACAATGAGATATCATCTCACACCAGTCAGAATGGCCATCATCAAAAAATCTAGAAACAATAAATGCTGGAGAGGGTGTGGAGAAAAGGGAACACTCCTGCACTGCTGGTGGGAATGTGCACTGGTACAGCCACTATGGAGAACAGTATGGAGGTTCCTTAAAAAACTACAAATAGAACTACCATATGACCCAGCAATCCCACTACTGGGCATATACCCTGAGAAAACCATAATTCAAAAAGAGTCATGTACCAAAATGTTCATTGCAGCTCTATTTACAATAGCCAGGACATGGAAGCAACCTAAGTGTCCATCATCAGATGAATGGATAAAGATGATGTGGCACATACATACAATGGAATATTACTCAGCCATAAAAAGAAACGAAATTGAGCTATTTGTAATGAGGTGGATAGACCTAGAGTCTGTCATATAGAGTGAAGTAATTCAGAAAGAGAAAGACAAATACCGTATGCTAACACATATATATGGAATTTAAGAAAAAAAAAGCCATGAAGAACCTAGGGTTAAGAGAGGAATAAAGACACAGACCTACCTACTGGAGAACGGACTTGAGGATATGGGGAGGGGCAAGGGTGAGCTGTGACAAAGCGAAAGAGAGGCATGGACATATATACACTACCAAACGTAAGGTAGATAACTAGTGGGAAGCAGCCGCATAGCACAGGGAGATCAGCTCGGTGCTTTGTGACCGCCTGGAGGGGTGGGATAGGGAGGGTGGGAGGGAGGGAGACACAAGAGGGAAGAGATATGGGAACATATGTATATGTATAACTGATTCACTTTGTTATAAAGCAGAAACTAACACACCATTGTAAAGCAATTATACCCCAGTAACGATGTTTAAAAAAAATTATATGCTTCAACATATGGCAGAATCTTAAAATAGGAGATATATTTTGTGATTCTTTGATTCTGTCCTATCCCAGGTCATTATATTATAGCATGACAATAAAAAAAAAAAGAGTGGATATATGTATATGTATATTTGATTCACTTTGCTGTACACCTGAAACTAACACAACATTGTAAATCAACTATACTCCAATATAAAAGAAAATTAAATTTAAAAAAACCATTTAGGTGGAGACCAGGCAAAAGTCTGTGAAAATTAAAGTATATAATTTAAATAATTATTTATTAAATAATTATATAGTTTAAGTAACTGTTCAGGGAAAAGAGTAAGAAATATCCCAGGGTATTGAATGCTTTAACTACTAGGCAAATGATCCATGCATAACTTTTGGCTAATGGGACCTAAATAGGCATTAGAAAGCAATGGAATTAGTAACACTGCTGTATGTCGAATATGAAAGTTGTTGAGAGTACATCCCTAAGAGTTCTCATCACAAGGAAAACGTTGTTCCCTTTTATTTTGTGTCTGTACGAGATGATGGATGTTCACTAACTGTGCTCATCATTTCATGATGTATGTAAATCAAATCATTATGCTGTACACCTTACATTTTTCTTTTTAACACAAACAATTTTGGGGGGTTTTTTTGGCCATGCTGAGACCAGGCCACATTCAATCCTGACCATGGATCAAACCCGGGTCCCCCAGCAGTAGAAGCACGGAGTCCTAACCACTTGACCACCGGGGAAGTCCCCTGTACACTTTAAATTTATATAGTGCTTATGTCGATTACAGCTCAATAAAACTAGAAGAAAAAAATCTCAAAAAAGAAGTCTTGCTAGATTTAGACACTAACAGACTAAATGCATCATTCCTTCATTCATTCAACAAGTGAATGCCTACTATCAGAAGACTGAATTTTTTACCTGTCAATTCTGAGCAGTTATGTGAGAAAAACACTGAAATTTGTCTATGAATTTTAGGGTCTTTCAGATGATGTAAGGCTATCTTTGGGGGAAAAACCTGCTTATTAAGGCTAGGTTTATTTAAATGCTGTTATTCTCAGGGGCCAACACTGGGTGCAAGAGAGACTTCTTCCCTTGAAATTACCTCGGGGGAAAGTTTTTGCAGTTGCCTGTAATTCAGTGGAGTTTTCTGGGTTATTTACACCTTGTTCATCTCTACTCCTCAGATCAGTTTTAGCCGGTGCTGTTAGTTTCTCCCCAAATCATGTGAGAGGGAGGGCTTGATAGATTTTGTATTTTCCTGTTTTTGTTTTTGACTAGAAAATAGCCACATCCCCATTTCGAATGCTATTTTTGTTTTGGCCAATTAAGTTTCTTCTCCTTGTACTTGGGGGTTGGCAAACTCTCTGTAAAGGGCCAGATGGTAAATATTTTAGACTTTTCATGCCATGCAGTCTATTGTAGCCATTCAATGCTGCTGTGAAAGCACCTGCGGGCAATACATAAATGAATTCAAGGTCATGCAGCTAGGAAGTGGCAGAGCTATTATTTGTTTTCTGGGTTTTTTTTTTTTTTTTTTTTTGGCTACACTGCACAGCTCACGGGATCTTAGCTCCCCTACCAGGGAATAAACCTGGGCCCAAGGCAGTGAAAGCGCTGAGTCCTAACCACCGGACTGCCAGAGAATTCCCCAGAGCTCTTATTTGAACCAAGGTCAATATGAGTATCTTTCACAAAGTTAACAAGCTGCTGGTTCTATTAATTTTAGTTTAAAGGGACTATAAGAAAAGACAACCATCCATTGATAGATGAATAAAGAAGATGTGAGATATACACACACAGACACAAATATTACTCAGCCATAAAAAAGGATAGGAGGGTGGGAGGGAGGGAGACGCAAGAGGGGAGAGATATGGGGATATATGTATAGGTATAGCTGATTCACTTTGTTATAAAGCAGAAACTAACACACCATTGTAAAGCAATTATACTCCAATAAAGATGTTAAAACAAAAAAAAAAAGGATAAAATCTTGCCACTTGCAACAACATGGATGGACCCAGAGGGCATCATGCTAAGTGAAGTAAGTGAGACAGAGAAAGACAATACCATATGCTTTCACTTACATATGGAATCTAAAAAACAAAAACATGAACAAACAGAAACAGACTCATGGATACAGAGAACAAACTGGTGGTCACCAGAGGGGGGCAGGGGTTGGGCAAAATAGGTGAAGGAGATTGAGGTACACACTTACAGTTATAAATCACAGGGATGTAACGTACAACATAGGGAATATAGTCTATAATATTATAGACATAGTATTACCATACAGTAACTTTGTATGGTGGCAGATGGTTACTAGACCTATCAGGGTGACCATTTCATAATGTATATAAATGTCAAATCACGTTTTACACCTGAAACTAATATTGAATATCAGCTGTACATCAATAAAAAAGTTTTTTTTTTTTTTACGCGGGCCTCTCACTGTTGTGGCCTCTCCCGTTGCGGATTTTTTTTTTTTGCGGTACGCGGGCCTCTCACTGTTGTGGCCTCTCCCGTTGCGGAACACAGGCTCCGGACGCGTAAACTCAGCGGCCATGGCTCGCGGGCCCAGCCGCTCTGCGGCATGTGGGATCTTCCCAGACCGGGGCACGAACCCGTGTCCGCTGCATCGGCAGGCGGACTCTCAACCACTGCGCCACCAGGGAAGCCCAAT
Organism: Phocoena phocoena; assembly: GCF_963924675.1. Classification (NCBI taxonomy): domain Eukaryota; kingdom Metazoa; phylum Chordata; class Mammalia; order Artiodactyla; family Phocoenidae; genus Phocoena; species Phocoena phocoena. Next base: position 63,207,050 of record NC_089234.1, on the reverse strand, counting down.
AAAAAAGTTTTTTAAAGGGCCAACTACACCTGAAGTAAAATTGCTGACAAGCCATTGAACCAGGCCATTGAACCATTCCCTTCCTATAATAAAGGAAGATTAACCTAAAATTATGTTGTCCAAATCATAATTGTAGGTATATCTATGTATATAGACATAGATGTTAAAAACTACCCATTTTGTAGCTAAGTAGCTGTTGCAGTATTTCTAAACTTTTCATAGCTACCTGCATTGCAGGTCTGTTCTTGATTATCACAATCAGTCAGTTACTAATCATGAGATATGAAGGGAGAAAACTCAAATATGTTAGGACAACACATTTTTTAAATGGTCCAGATGCATTTTTATAGGGTAAGTGTCAGTACACAACTGGGCCTTTTAATCATTTTGCACTTAAGAGAGATGTGATATTTTTTGGGGGAAAAAACACAGTTGGGGGTCATAGTATCCATTCAAGTTGTTTTCATCATTACCTATTTTGGGACTTGGAAAAAACCTAAAATAGGAAAAAAAATTCAAGAAAGCAACCAGGGGCTTCCCTGGTGGCGCAGTGGTTTAGAGTCCGCCTGCCGATGCAGGGGACACGGGTTCGTGCCCCGGTCCGGGAGGATCCCGCATACCATGGAGCGGCTGGGCCTGTGAGCCATGGCCGCTGAGCCTGCGTGTCCGGAGCCTGTGCTCCGCAGCAGGAGAGGCCACAGCAGTGGGAGGCCTGCGTACCGCAAAAAAAAAAAAGAAAAAAGAAAAAAAGAAAGCAACCAGGAACTATGTGTCAAGGAGAAATCCCAGAGAAAGTACAGCTCCCATAAAAAATCTCACCCATACAGCCCAGTCACACTCTTGCGGTACGCGGGCCTCTCACTGTTGTGGCCTCTTCCGTTGCGGAGCACAGGCTCCAGACGCGCAGGCTCAGCGGCCATGGCTCACGGGCCCAGCCGCTCCGCAGCATGTGGGATCTTCTCAGACCAAGGCACGAACCCGCGCCCCGCATTGGCAGGCAGACTCAACCACTGCGCCACCAGGGAAGCCCTGGACTCTTGAAGCCAGTAACTTCTCAGGGAGGTCACAACCCAGTATTAACTTTTCATCTATAGGAAGTGCCAGGAAAGCATTACGTGCGTTGTATGAAATTGGGTTCAAAAATACAGTTAAGAAAAACCAACCAGAAAACCTGCTGGATGATAATGTGTTTCTGAATCTGACATGATCTGCAGCAGTCGTGCACCGGCTGTCAGTACAGAGCTCTTTACCCCCTCTTCCTTCTGAATTCTCTCACTCACTTTTCCTCCCCTGGTTATCTTAATCACTTTGCCTTTCCTGTTATCACCCTAAGTCAGGTTTTGTTATCAAGAGACTCATCACCCTCCAAAGTCATCTGTGATCTCCTTTAGATGATGTTTATGCTTTTAATTTTCACCCCAAAGCTATTGCTTGGACCTAAGAAAATCGGGGCTTCCCTGGTGGCGCAGTGGTTGGGAGTCCGCCTGCCCATGCAGGGAACACGGGTTTGTGCCCCGGTGCGGGAAGATCCCACATGCCGCTGAGCCTGCGCGTCCGGAGCCTGTGCTCCACAAAAAAAAAAAAAAAAAAAAAAAAAGAAAATGGTACAATCATGTAAGAAATTATAAAAAATAAAACAGTAATTGCCAATCTGATTATGCAAAACTATAGAATGGCTGTATGTTAAAAACGTATTGTCCTTTTAGACTAGGGTTTTGAACTTTGCTTCTGAATAGTTAATCTTTCATTTGTCTTTCTCTGCCTGGAGCCCAGAAAATCTTATTACATTCCACTTAAAAATAAGGAGAAATGATTCCCAAGCTCCTCTGGAAGAGTACCTTAAGTTTCACTTATTGAGGATGTGCCAGAGTATCTCAAGTTGTAATTTAATTCAATTCCATGGGTCTGCTTTTGCCTCTCTAATTTGAATATATATCTTATCACACAAACTTAATAGAGCATGTATACTAAATACAGAGGGTATGTTTGCAATGATCAGACTTGATGTATGATTACACGTTAGAAATGAAAGTCACTTTGAGATTGCTTGGTGTGCTTACAGAACTTGGCAGGCACCCTCCATAGCAGCTGATGTTAGAGGCTTTGCTGACCACTGTTCAGCAGAGGTGGCACTAAGCCGCCAGGGACGGAATACAAATAGCTTTCAAATATGAACTCAAAATTCAAGTGCCGACTGCTAATTGAGCAGCGTCTTGTGTGGGGCAACCTCACTGTTCCAGGATCAGCAGCAGGAATTTGTTTATAAAATTAGTTAATGATAGTCAATGACTGTTGAATAATTTCGATACTTATACTTAAGATCATGTTTTTAATAAGTTGTGTTAGCATAAGCTGTAGGGCATTGTTTCCTAGAGTTGAGTCCCAGGGCCCACCTGCATCAGAATCATTTCAAGGCACTTAAAATGCAGATTCCCAGGCTCCAGCCCAGAACTAATCAGAAACTCAGGGTGGGAACCAGGGATCTACATTTGAGTAGAAGCCCATGCGATTCTTATGTACGTTAAGTGAAAGCAGCTCTGCTGTAAGAATTAAGAGAAGGAAGCTAGAGCAGCTTCTGTAGGGAGAAGAGTCCTGAACCACAAAGCTACTCTGTGCCTTTGGTTCCCAGGCGGAACCAAGCCTGGGGACAGGGCATTCCCAGCAGCTTTAGGCAGCCAAGGAGCTACAACTCTCTCCTGCTAGTTCTCCAAGCACTTCCTCCTGTGCGAGGACGAGAATTCTGCTGGGTGCACCCAAGTAGGGGGGCTGAGACTGGTAACCACAACACTAGGGCTTTCAGGGCCCACGGGGAACCCTCCTAGATGAAAGCTAAGGATTCCCTCGTGACCCCTGAAGAATGTTCTAGAATACCTCAAGGGAGCTGAGGAAAAAGAAGGAGGTTGTTCTGCAAGGAACACAGACTAGGCAAGCAGCAATTTGGGGGGGATTTGAATGGAAACACTCAAATTGTTGTCCCAGTGGCATGGTGTTAACTACTCTGCCTAGAGAGCCAGGACCATCTCTCGGGAACTGAACAAGTTTGGGGCAGAGCAAATACTCATTCCCCCACTTTCACATTCCAAGACAGGCTGTGTTCTGGTGACATCTGGTTAAAATGAAAATTGAGTGCCTGCCTGAGGGGATGCAATCGTTTCTCCTACAGTAGAGCATCTCTTCCCTAGGGAAATCCCCAAATTGCAGAACGGAGAAATGCTTCTAACTTGGACCTGCCATTGATACTCTTCCTTGGGACCTCACCCCTGGTGGCGCAGTGGTTGAGAATCTGCCTACTAATGCAGGGGGACACGGGTTCGAGCCCTGGTCTGGGAGGATCCCACATGCCACGGAGCAACTAGGCCCAAGAGCCACAAATACTGAGCTTACGCGTCTGGAGCCTGTGCTCCGCAACAAGTGAGGCCGCCCCAATGAGAAGCCCGCGCACCACAGTGAGGAGTAGCCCCCACTTGCGGCAACTAGAGAAAAGCCCGCATGCAGCAACGAAGACCCAACAGAGCCAACAACAACAACAAACAATACTCTTCCTTTGGAGGGGATGAGTCACAGCTGGGTGGATGAGAGCTTGGAACCCTGCATGAGAAAAAAGCAGCCCTCCCCTCACAGTTCTGCAGCTACGCAGTCCAAGACGCCAACGCTGCATGCAGTGCATATAGTCTGATACACCGATGTGTGTGCACATGGCACGTGGTGGACTTAACCATTGGCCAGAAGTCCAGGGACTTCCATGCTGCTCAGCTCAACGGAAACTTTTCAGTCCTCATTCATTCATTCATTCCTGACCTCTTGACGGCACGGCATTTGACAGGCTGAGGCTCCCTCCTTGAAACGCCTCTTCCCTCATCCTTCCACAGCACTGCCTTCTCCCACTCTACCTTGCCAGCAACTTCTTGTGTTTCCTTTAAGGGCTTTTAAAATCACTTAAATATGTGATCCTTAGCATTCTGACCTAGTGTCTTAGTCTCTCCAGGCTCCCCGGGGCAATGTCATCCACTCTTAAGATACAGGTTACCACTGATATGTAGTTTTGGATCTTTTTAGTTCACTGACCCCCAAATTAGTAGAATTTGTTGACTGCTACTTACACTCACAATTATTGCCTTCATTTCCTTTAAAAAAGTTTTTATTTTAAATATTAAAAAAATTTAAGAAATACCTTTGATTAAAGAAAAATATCTTCAAGGAGTTTAAAATGAAAAGTAGCAGTTTCGAGTACTGTCTTTCCCTACACCTCCCCCCGACCCTCCCTCGCAACCACTCCCAGGAGGGAACCTGTTCAGACCTGTGTTTTGCTGGTTACCTGATCATGTGGTAACGACATGCTCAAGTCACTACTTCTTGATTTATCAATTTAAAACATCTATTGACTTTTTCCAGTGATAGTAAAGGATATAGCTCACGACACCCTACTCCCCTCCTCATTTCTTTCAATATAGCTCCAATATTAAAATTGCTTTTGGTTAAAAAAATGTGTGTTCGGGCTTCCCTGGTGGCGCAGTCGTTGAGAATCTGCCTGCCAATGCAGGGGACACGGGTTCGAGCCCTGGTCTGGGAAGATCCCACATGCCGCGGAGCAACTGGACCTGTGAGCCACAACTACTGAGCCTGTGCGTCTGGAGCCTGTGCTCCGCAACAAGAGAGGCCGTGATAGTGAGAGGCCTGGGCACCGCGATGAAGAGTGGCCCCCGCTTGCCACAACTCGAGAAAGCCCTCGCACAGAAACAAAGACCCAACACAGCCATAAATACATAAATAAAGCAAACTGTCAATAAGTAAAAATAAACACTATAAAAAAAAATAAAAAATATGTGTTAGATACATAATAGCATATAATGAATTTATATATAAATATGTAGGTATACTTATGTAAATAACATATCTTATACGTGTATATTGTTCTATTTTTTTCTATTGTTCCATTTCTTGATCATCCACTAAGATAAGGATATTAGTGTCCAAACCCTTGCCTTTAACTTTCCTCAACCTCACAAATCATCTATATTTTCATTTATACATTGGCAGTGTTGATAAATACATTCTATTATGTATACATTTTACTCTGTCATGAATTTCTGTATCTTTGTAGAGGGATTCTAAAAGTTGATGACGAATAAGCTGTATTTACATTACAATGATTATATAAATATCACCCACTGCAGAATTAAGAATATGATTATATTCCTTTCCTGTACAGATTTATATTCTTAAGAGTATTTGCCCTTATATTCCGGCTGTCAAATCCACCATCATAGTCATCTATTCGTCCTTTCCCCCCTCAAAGACCTCCCTCCAGGAGCCCTCCCTCCTGCTCTAATCTGCACTGATTGCTCTCCAGATCAGATGCTCTACTACCAGGCTGGGACTCCCCTTCTCTACTCTCCCAGTGTGTAGCTACTCTTTCCTGGAGCCTGTGTCCTCCTTTTTCTTGGTTTATTAAGATTTCTAATTTAAAAAGTATAACATGCTTGTTGTAACAAGTATATAGATATAAAAATCTCCCCTCATTCTCCTCCAACTTTGCACCTCTGAGGGAACCTAAGTTAAAGGTGTGGTGGGTCCCCTTCTACACCTTCATCTATGCTCAAATACACATCCTCGAACATATAAACACATATATGGGTTCCTTCTGTTCTTTTAAAAAATGGAATATTATACATCTTACTCTGCAACTTGCTTCCACCACCCCTGACTTAATGATTTATCATAAACCTTTCTCCAGCTCAATACAGATTGATGTACGTTTTTAAATAATCTGCTTCAGGTTCCACAGTGTGGATGTACCTTATTTATTCATCTATTTCCTATGATGAACAGTTTATTTTCTGTTTTTATGTCACTGCAAATCAATAAACATGCTTATGAGGGAATCCTGACATATTGATACATATTGGTGCTTTTATTTTTGTAGGATAGATTTCGAAAAAATCAAAATTACTGGGTCAAAAGACAAGCATATATTTTAACTATCAGAATATAACATATGTACCAAAAAGTGCATCATAAATGTGGTTGTTCATAAATGAATTCTCACAAATACAACACGCAATGTGACCAGGACCCAGATCAAGAGACAGAATATTGCCAGCACCTGAGGCGCCCACCCCATACACCTGTCAATACTCCACTCCCAAGGGTACCCTCTCTCCTGACCGCTGACGGCGTGCGCATTTTTCATTTGAAGATATTGCCACACCCTTCTCCCCAATGGCTGTAGGAATTCACATTCCCACAAGTAACACGCAAAGGTATCAGTTTCCCCTGTAACATTAGATATCACTTTTTACAACTTTTGCTTACCTGATGGGTGAAAATAGTATCTCACTGTTATTCTAATTTGCATGTTTCCTGACTGACCAGTGACCGGTGAGCACTATGGCTCACATTCCTTCATTTACAGATGAGAAAACCAAGGCTCAGAGCAGAGCACTGACATCGTCCAAGTCAGTTTAACACCTGCTTTGTTTCTGTGGTTAGCACAGTATTGTGGGACTCAGCAAGGAGTCACAGATCCCTCCCCCATTAGTAAAGTTCCCTAAGCACACCTTATTCAAACTCTAAAGGAAAGCGGGGAGAAGGACACACACACATTCCATTTTACTCTGCTGGACTGGGAGACGAACACTGTTCGGCTCATACAAAGCTTCTGTGATTTTGTAGACTTGGCCCAAAGACTGGTTTTGATAGCAATGGAGTAAAGTGACAAAGTAGGTGATTAAATAGTTAATCCCACTAGAGGATTGTAAGTAGAGAAAAAGGTATGGGAGACCCTGTAAGTTAATGATCACTCAAGAAAGCAGGTTTGCTTAACCACAAAGCCATGCAACAGAAACATGAGACATGGCCCCAAACAATAAGCAAATGGTGGAACGAAACCCACATCCTACCCAGTGAGCTCAGTAAGCTAATGATTCCTAGGATGTGCTCCTCTGTGCACACTGAGAACAAGAACACAAGGAAAAGGTGACATTATACTGAAACATGAGATGATTTGTTTTTAGTATATGTTACCGCCTTCTTGCTCATTTCCATTGCTCCAAGTCAGTCCCCATTTAATCACATAGGGACAAGAAAACTCCCCCACCTAACCTGGAGGAGGAGCTGATGATGGAGACATGACATCTACTCAAGAAAAAGGAAGTGGGGCTTCCCTGGTGGCTCAGTGGTTGAGAGTCCGCCTGCCGATGCAGTGGACACGGGTTCGTGCCCCGGTCCGGGAACATCCCACATGCCGTGGAACGGCTGGGCCCATGAGCCATGGCCGCTGAGCCTGCGTGTCCGGAACGGCTGGGCCCATGAGCCATGGACGCTGAGCCTGCGCGTCCGGAGCCTGTACTCCACAACGGGAGAGGCCACAACATTGAGAGGCCCGTGTACCGCGCAAAAAAAAAAAAAAAAAAGAACGAGGAAGAAGGTGGCCTTCTCCCCCTCCCCAATTTTCCTTTGATTATAAAACTGTAGCCCACTAAGTTCTCAGGGTACAGCACTCCCTTGCTCACCTGCTTGTAAGCCTCACAAGTGTCCTATTCTAATAAATCACTTCTATCACTTTGCCTCTCGATGGATTCTTTCTGCCCTGAGATATAAAAAAAGTGGAGGTTCTTGGAGGCTCCCCCTACCCCGGACGCATTTCTGCGGTTTCAGCTTGGGGGCATTGAGGGAGGGAGCCCTGCTGAACGCAGGCAGGGATGGCTGGTCTGTGGAGGTTGGCGAGTCATCCAGCCGGGTTGAGGAAACAATCAAGCAATCACACGTGCAACATCTCTACTGAGGGCCTGAAGGCCGCAGGGAAAAGTGGAAAGACCTGTGGACTGAAAGCTAGGAGGCTTTGGGGGGCATCGCTTGCCCTCTCAGAGCCCGTTTTCTCCCAAGAAGCAGGGCTTGGAAGTGCTGAGAGCACCAGATGCCCAGCCTGGGCAGGTCCCTCCAGGACCAGGAACACAGCACCAAGGGGACAAACCATTGTCCTCGCACATGTGAAACTATCACAGCTTTAGGCAAGAGTGTCCAGGCCCAAATGAGGGTTTGTGCAGGCAGGTGCAACGAGAGCTGAGCCCTGAAGGAAGGGATGGGCGTGTCGGAGTGCTGCAATGGCAGAAAGGAGAGCAAGGCATCATCTGTTGGGGGAGGGCTGGAAAGGAGGGGCGGCTCAGCCTCAACACCAAGGGCCTGGAGAGGAAAGTGAGAAGAGTAACCCTAGCTGAAGAAACTACTGAAAGAAGCACTGATGGAGACATGAGGCTGGAAAAATAGGCTGAGGCCGGCCGGGCGGCCCACGCAAGCCCTCAGGTCCCGGCGAGGACTGTGGGCTTGGCCGGCAGGCGTGTGGAACAAACGGCTGTGCTTTCACAGGGCAGTGTTAGGAGGCAACGGGTAGAACGCACGGTGTTTAATTTTCTAAGCTTAACTGTAACCAGTTACCACACTGTTGGTGGCTGCTGTAACGAACTGCCCAAAACTTGGTGGCTTAAAATGACCCAAATGTGTCCCCTTATAGTTCTATAGGCTAAAAGTCTGACATGGGTCTCACCGGGCTGAAACTAAGGTGTTGGCAGGGCTGCCTTTCTTTCTGGAACCGCCAGAGGACAATCTGCTCCCTTACCTTTTCCGGCTTCTGCTTTCCTCGGCTTGTGGCCCTTTAGTCCATCTTCAAAGCTAGCAAAGGCAAACCGCACCTTCTCACACCACATCCCGCTGAACTTTCCTTCTGCCTCTGGCTTCCATTTTTAAAGACGCTTGTGATTACATGGGTCCCACCTGGATAATCCAGGCCACTCCCTCTTTTAAGATCACCTGATTAGCAGCGTTAATTCCATCTGCAACCTTAATTTCCCTTGGCCATGTAAGGTAACAGGTTCCAAGGACTAGGATGATTAGGACAGAGACATCTTTGGGAGGCCATTATTCTGCCTGCCATAACGGGCTAGTTCGTTGGAACTCCTTGCAAACAAACAACAACAAAAGCAAAAACAAAAGCAAAAACAAAAGCGGAGGAGGAGAGGGAGAGGGAGGAGAAGAAGAAAAGAAATATATTGGCTTAAATAGCTGAGGCCTGTGTCTTTCTTCACTTCTTGGATGTACTTTCCTCTCTTGGTTTTCAGGCACCTCCTTCTATGAACAGGACCCCGCATCACCAGGCTTACATCCCGCCAGCTTAGCAGCATGGCAGTCCCCTCTCCCAGTACTTTAGCACAACCCAGGATGATGAGCACTGACTCTGATTCACCCAGCTTCCTTCCAAGACTGTCCCTGGACCAACTACTCTGGCCTGGGAGACAACTTTCACTGGCCAGGCATGAATTTCATATGCACCCTTGGAGCTGAAACATGGGAAGCCCCACCAAAGCAGATGGACAGGGACTTGGGGGTGGGTGGTTCCTTAAAGGAAAACTGGTAGACTGCTACCCAAAAAGCACAATAGTGGTCATAATTGCCCAATAAGAGTTGCACTTCATGCCACGAAACTGTACTGAAAAATGATTTATAAGGTACTTAGCCATAAAAAAGAACAAAATAGGGCTTCCCTGGTGGTGCAGTGGTTGAGAGTCCGCCTGCCGATGCAGGGGACACGGGTTCGTGCCCCGGTCCGGGAAGATCGCACATGCCGCGGAGTGGCTGGGCCTGTGAGCCATGGCCGCTGAGCCTGTGCATCCGGAACGGCTGGGCCCATGAGCCATGGGCGCTGAGCCTGCGCGTCTGGAGCCTGTACTCCACAACGGGAGAGGCCACAACATTGAGAGGCCCGTGTACCGCGCAAAAAAAAAAAAAAAAAAAAAAAAAGAACGAGGAAGAAGGTGGCCTTCTCCCCCTCCCCAATTTTCCTTTGATTATAAAACTGTAGCCCACTAAGTTCTCAGGGTACAGCACTCCCTTGCTCACCTGCTTGTAAGCCTCACAAGTGTCCTATTCTAATAAATCACTTCTATCACTTTGCCTCTCGATGGATTCTTTCCGCCCTGAGATATAAAAAAAGTGGAGGTTCTTGGAGGCTCCCCCTACCCCGGACGCATTTCTGCGGTTTCAGCTTGGGGGCATTGAGGGAGGGAGCCCTGCTGAACGCAGGCAGGGATGGCTGGTCTGTGGAGGTTGGCGAGTCATCCAGCCGGGTTGAGGAAACAATCAAGCAATCACACGTGCAACATCTCTACTGAGGGCCTGAAGGCCGCAGGGAAAAGTGGAAAGACCTGTGGACTGAAAGCTAGGAGGCTTTGGGGGTATCGCTTGCCCTCTCAGAGCCCGTTTTCTCCCAAGAAGCAGGGCTTGGAAGTGCTGAGAGCACCAGATGCCCAGCCTGGGCAGGTCCCTCCAGGACCAGGAACACAGCACCAAGGGGACAAACCATTGTCCTCGCACATGTGAAACTATCACAGCTTTAGGCAGGAGTGTCCAGGCCCAAATGAGGGTTTGTGCAGGCAGGTGCAACGAGAGCTGAGCCCTGAAGGAAGGGATGGGCGTGTCGGAGTGCTGCAATGGCAGAAAGGAGAGCAAGGCATCATCTGTTGGGGGAGGGCTGGAAAGGAGGGGCGGCTCAGCCTCAACACCAAGGGCCTGGAGAGGAAAGTGAGAAGAGTAACCCTAGCTGAAGAAACTACTGAAAGAAGCACTGATGGAGACATGAGGCTGGAAAAATAGGCTGAGGCCGGCCGGGCGGCCCACGCAAGCCCTCAGGTCCCGGCGAGGACTGTGGGCTTGGCCGGCAGGCGTGTGGAACAAACGGCTGTGCTTTCACAGGGCAGTGTTAGGAGGCAACGGGTAGAACGCACGGTGTTTAATTTTCTAAGCTTAACTGTAACCAGTTACCACACTGTTGGTGGCTGCTGTAACGAACTGCCCAAAACTTGGTGGCTTAAAATGACCCAAATGTGTCCCCTTATAGTTCTATAGGCTAAAAGTCTGACATGGGTCTCACCGGGCTGAAACTAAGGTGTTGGCAGGGCTGCCTTTCTTTCTGGAACCGCCAGAGGACAATCTGCTCCCTTACCTTTTCCGGCTTCTGCTTTCCTCGGCTTGTGGCCCTTTAGTCCATCTTCAAAGCTAGCAAAGGCAAACCGCACCTTCTCACACCACATCACGCTGAACTTTCCTTCTGCCTCTGGCTTCCATTTTTAAAGACGCTTGTGATTACATGGGTCCCACCTGGATAATCCAGGCCACTCCCTCTTTTAAGATCACCTGATTAGCAGCGTTAATTCCATCTGCAACCTTAATTTCCCTTGGCCATGTAAGGTAACAGGTTCCAAGGACTAGGATGATTAGGACAGAGACATCTTTGGGAGGCCATTATTCTGCCTGCCATAACGGGCTAGTTCGTTGGAACTCCTTGCAAACAAACAACAACAAAAGCAAAAACAAAAGCAAAAACAAAAGCGGAGGAGGAGAGGGAGAGGGAGGAGAAGAAGAAAAGAAATATATTGGCTTAAATAGCTGAGGCCTGTGTCTTTCTTCACTTCTTGGATGTACTTTCCTCTCTTGGTTTTCAGGCACCTCCTTCTATGAACAGGACCCCGCATCACCAGGCTTACATCCCGCCAGCTTAGCAGCATGGCAGTCCCCTCTCCCAGTACTTTAGCACAACCCAGGATGATGAGCACTGACTCTGATTCACCCAACTTCCTTCCAAGACTGTCCCTGGACCAACTACTCTGGCCTGGGAGACAACTTTCATTGGCCAGGCATGAATTTCATATGCACCCTTGGAGCTGAAACATGGGAAGCCCCACCAAACCACATGGACAGAGACTTGAGGGTGGGTGGTTCCTTAAAGGAAAACTGGTAGACTGCTACCCAGAAAGCACAATAGTGGTCATAATTGCCCAATATGAGTTGCACTTCATGCCACGAAACTGTACTGAAAAATGATTTATAAGGTACTTAGCCATAAAAAAGAACAAAATAGGGCTTCCCTGGTGGTGCAGTGGTTGAGAGTCCGCCTGCTGATGCAGGAGACACAGGTTCGTGCCCCGGTCTGGGAAGATCCCACATGCCGCGGAGCGGCTGGGCCCGTGAGCCATGGCCGCTGAGCCTGCGCGTCCGGAGCCTGTGCTCCGCAACGGGAGAGGCTCGCGTACCGCAAAAAAAAAAAAAAAAAAAAAGAACAAAATAATGCCATTTGCAGCGACATGGATGGACGTATAGATTGTCATACTGAGTGAAGTAAGTCAGACAGAGAAAGACAAATATATGACATTGTATGTGGAATCTACAAAAAGGCTACAAATGAACCTATCTTCAAAACACAGTAGAGTTACAGATTTAGAAAATAAAGTTATGGTAACCGGGGCGTAAAGGGGGAGGGATATATCAGAAGAATGGGATTGACAGTATACACACTACTATATATGAAATGGATAACTGTTAAGAACCTACTGTATAGCACAGGGACCTCTACTCAATACTCTGTAATGGCTTATATGGGAAAAGAATCTACAAAAAGAGTGGATATATGTATATGTATAACTGATTCACTTTACTGTACACCTAAAACTAACACCACATTGTAAGTCAACCATACCCCAATGAAAAGTATTAAAATAAAAAAAACTATTTACAGGGTATTCCCAGTGGTTAGTACTCCGTGCTTTCACTGCCAAGGGCCCGGGTTTGCTCCCTGGTCGGGGAACTAAGATCCTATAAGCCACCTGGCTGGCGAAGAAAAAAGAAAAAAAAGATTTACAACGGTAAATTTTATGTCATGTATATTTCACCAGACGCACACAAATTTTGGAGTTTTGCTAGACCTGTTAGAAAAGAGGATCTTTGTTTTTCCAGACATCGCTAGGCGATGTGAGCCTAGTTTGAAACTGCTGGGGCCACCGTGCCACCATGTGGGGACAGAACCTTGGCTGAGAGCAGAGAACAAAGGTGCAAACAGATTCCTGATGATGATGGTGGCACCTGGACCCAGGTGTGCCTGAAGCCCTGACATGCACAATAAATTACCTCTTATGCTTAGATCCACCCAGTTTGAGTCTCTGTTACTGGTAGTTAAGAGTACTGACTTAAAAAAACACAACACAACACAACAAAATTCCTCGTGCCCTGCTGGTGGAAGAAGATAGCAACTGTCAAAAAATCACCCACCTTATTGGAGTTACCTGTGTGTTCTCTCCAAGCTTAACCGTTCACAGGGCCCATTTTGAATGAAAAGATGTGATACTGTTACGTAATGAAGCTCGCGCAAAGCAAACTCCCTGTAGAGTGTGATTCACTTTAATAGAAAATGTAAATTGAGAGTTATTTCCTTAAAATAGTGGTTCTCAAAGTGTGGTCCCTGCAGCAGCAGCAGCAGCAACTGGAAACCTGTTGGAAATGCAAACTCTCAGGCCCCACACACCCCAGAGCTGCTGAATCAGGAACTCTGGGGTGAGGCTGCCGAGGTGCTGACCAGCCCTCCAGGTGACTCTGCTGTAAGCTCAGGTTTGAGAACCACTGTCTCCAAGGGTTCTTTGTTTTGTTGTTTTGCTGAACATTTTAAACATGATTCACTTTGAACAAATAGACTTGACCGTGGATTTTCAGGGGATAACAAATTATTGCATAAAGTGATATGCAACACACATGGGAACACGTGTCATATTAAAGTATTTGCCTTAACTTGTTTAAAATAAAATAAACTATAACTATAATTTAAAAATTTTTTTAATTAAAAAAAGAGAAGAAGAACAGGGAAGGTAGGGTAGTAAATGCAAGAGAAATCTACAAATAAGAGCTGCCCGAGAGGGTGGATCAAGGGCAGGCAGCCTGAAGGCCAGAAAATATCTGAAGGTTCTTAAAAATTTTAGATGTGAGATGTTGAGGAAATGGAAAGGAAAGACAACAAGAAAAGCTTTAAATCAATGGTTCTCAATCTTTTTGGTCTTAGGACCACTTTACCTTTTTTTTTTAATTATTGAATTTTGTTGCTGTGGGTTATATCCATTGATGTTTACCATAATAGAAATTAAAACTAAGAAGAATCCAAATAACAATAATAAACCCATTTTGTGTTAACTTAGTTAACATATTTTCTGATTGATAGTTATATACTCCAATAACTGAATCACTTTGCTGTATACCTGAAACTAACACAATACTGTAAATCAACTATACTTCAAAACAAAAATCATTATATATTCCAACATGAAAAAAACTAGTGAGAAGGGAGGCATTGTTTACATTTTTTCAGATCTCTTTGATGCCCAGCTTATGAGAAAGACAACTTGTTGGATTCTCATATCCATTTCTGCATTCAATCTATTGTGGTACCAAGTATCACAGCTTCTGAAACTCCATTGTACCCTTATAAGAGAATGAGAGTGAAAAAGGCACATAACTTATTGTGAAAAAAGTTTTGACTTCACAGACCCCTGAAAAGGCCTCAGTGATCCCCAAGGATCCTTGAACACACTGAATAAACCTGCTACTCATTGGAAAGAGACCTGGGTTTGAGTTCCGGTTATGCTTCTTTCTAGCTGTGTGACCTTGAGCAAATTATTTGACCTTTCTGAGCTTCCCTTTTCTCATCTGTGATGGAGCTCACCTCATGGGTTTCTGGGAGGGTTAAATTAGAAAATATATGTGCCTGGAACATATTTAGCCCACAGTAGATGACCCATTTCTGTTGTTACTGAAGTTTGGGGCTGGGGTGACTGGGTAAGTAGTGGTGTCATTGGCATGAATAGGGATGCAAAGGTGGGGATTAGGGAGGGTAAGAAAACTTTGATCAAGTCCTAGTGAGTTGGGCCATCCAGATGCACCAGCTGGGCTGGAGCTCTGGGGTCAGGTCCCAGCTGGAGGTCAAGATTTGTGAATGGTAGATTCCCATGAAGAAATGGAAGATGTAAAGGCCAAGAATGCCAGCTCTCTGAGGGCAGGAACAGTGTAGGGGGGCCCCTGCTCTGAAAGCAGTGCTGCACACCAAGCAGCTCTAAGTCAGTGTTTGGTGAAATGGCTGAATGCTCTCTGGGGGGAAATCCGCTGCTCGGGACTGGAGGTGGAAATGAACCAGGGAAAGGGAAGGACAACCAATCCTGGGGCTACGGAGAAGAAAGAACAGCTCTGATGTTGGAGATGAACAGGGATGCCAATCTCCTCTGGAAACATTTGCTTTCAATCAACAAGGGGATCCTTCCTGAAGCTTTGGTTGAGACACCCACCTTTTAAATTGGGACCATTGGGGCTTCCCTGGTGGCGCAGTGGTTAAGAATCCACCTGTCAATGCAGGGGACACGGGTTCGAGCCCTGGTCCGGGAAGATCTCACATGCCCCAGGTCAACTAAGCCCGTGCACCACAACTACTGAGCCTGCACTCTAGAGCCCGCAAGCCACAACTACTGAGGCCTGCACGCCTGGAGCCTGTGCTCCACAACAGAAGAGGCCACCACAATGAGAAGCCCGAGCACTGCAGTGAAGAGTAGCCCCCGTTCACCACAACTAGAGAAAGCCCACGTGCAGCAACAAAGACCCAACTCAGCCATAAATAAATAAATTATTTTAAAAAAAAAATTGGGACCATTGAACTTTGGTCCAGATCCGGACAAACAGGTCAGCGAGGGGTCTTGGCTGTGCTCTGGCCCTCCAGGTGTCCCTTCACACTTAGTCTCTCATTTACTTAGGTTACCTTGCCCCTGAGCTGTCTTACTTCATATTGCAGGAGGGAGGGAAGGTGTGTTTTCATGTGATTCTTGAAGTTGGGATTTAAAGTAGAAGATCGCCGACACTCTAGTCTTTCTGTGAGTCCTCCTCCCAGAAGAATAAAGAGGAGGTGCAGGACATACTACCATGTCTCTTCTCCACCTGTGTCTGCTCCTGCCCCGGATATGCCGCGGGGTACAGGGATGGGGGCCCTCCATCTCCACCCCTATTTGGCCCAGTGCTCTCCTTTTCCAGAATATGCATGCAGGCCATCGTCTTGGAGGCAGCAGATGTGTGTCCCATAATTTTTCCATCAAACCCGGAATGGACATTTTTAAGGTCAGTATGATTTTTAAAAAGTCATTCTTAAGTTTAAATTTTATTTCAGGCGTCTTAGGGCAGTGTCAATGGCTGAAAATGACTGGATAATGGAAACCTAGGAACCTATCTAGATTTTGGATTTTAATTCTTAGGGAAATGTTTCCCTTTTACATATGCGTTTGCTATAAGCTGTCTGTTTTCAGGCTTAACTTTGTCATACAAGATGAACTCTTTGCTGAGGACCTCCTGGGGATCCTTTCTTGGATGGATGTATCTGATGGTGTATCTTCCTCTAAGGTGAGAAGGGAGACAGAGACAGGTCACTGGAGCTGGCCCGCCTCGGGATGAAACCTGGTCTTTCTTCAGCTAGTGCATTGGCATCACTGCCCTCAGGATGGAGCTCAAAAGTGACCATGAATGGACTAAATACCTTCCCAAGACATCTAGACTGGAGTTTGACCAAACAACTGGCATTGTAGCCTAGCCAAGCCCAGCCAAGTCAGGCCATCTAGAGAGAGGCAGCTGACACCTATGGCTTCTGTGTTTCCAGAAGGAATGGGTCATGAATATGCGTCCCTGCCCCAAGCTGCTCTCTAACCTGGCAGAATGCATATACCTGGTTGGAAAGGTGGCTCAGCTACCACTGCCACTCGCATCAGAGGCCTGGATCCACCCCCACACCCCCCCACACACCATACTCCGCTCCCAGGGGTCCCACCCAGACTTGACCGCACTCACCATGTGCGAGACACCGTGCAAAGTGCTGGTGTGTGTACCTTGTCTGACCTTCCCAACACTTTTATGAAGTAGATGTCATCACTGAGGCCCAAGTCACAATCCAGTAAGTGCCTGAGATGGTTCATTTTATGTGTCAGCTTGGCTAGGCTACGCTGCCCAGTTGTTTGGTCAAACCAGTCTAGACGTCATTGGAAAGGTATGTTTTAGATGATATCTTAGGCCGTTCAGCATGCTGTAACAAAGTACCATAGACGTGTTGGCTTACAAGCAACAGAAATTTATTTCTCATACTTCTGGAGGCTGGAATTCCGAGATCAGGCTGTCAGCATGGTTGGGTTCTGGTGAGAATCCTCTTCCGAGCTGCAGATGGCCATCTTCGTCCTGTGTCCTCACAGGGTGGAAGCAGAGCAAGCTAGCTCTCTGGCCTCTCCTTTTTTTTTTTTTCCATTTGCAGTTTTTTTTATTGAATGAGTCTGTATATAATTTTCTACATTAAAAGGTTACTTATATTTATTTTCCTGTAGACTCTCTATTCATACCTTTAGTCACTTTTTTCTATTTGGCTGTTCATCTTTTACTTATTTACATATTCTTTATTAATTTATTTATTGTTGGTATCCTTAATTATTAAACAAAAAAGAGCCTTTTAACAAAGTAGAGAACTATCATTGTAATGCATGTTGGCCTTTTGCTATATTAAGAAAATTAGCCTACATCATCTCTATTATATCTATTATTATATCTGTGTTTTCCCACTTTTTTTTTCACCTTTGTGGTACTTTTTTCTACAGAATTTTTTTTTATTACGTCAAATTTGTTGGTTTTGTCTTTTGAGCATCTGGATTTTCTTCTTTGCTTAGCAAAATCCCCCAGTGAAGAAGGCCTTCCTGAGATTATCAGAAATCATCCAGTATTTCCTTCTAGCACTTTCATGCTTCCATGTTCTGTGGTTAAGTCTTGACCTCTTGGAATTTATGTTAGTGTTCACCCAGCTGTCCCATTGTTTACTGAATTCAGCCAAGGTCAGCAGGGACACATGGGGGATCCTGGAAGGAGGAGGGGCCCAGCCAGGCTGGGAGAGAAGAGCGGGGTGGGCACTGGGCCAGCCAGGGCTGGCTGGCCCAGGGGCCCCATGGGCTGCTCATTCATTCCCTTCATGTTCACTGGGGGCCTGCTGTGGGGCCGGTACTGTCACAGGCACTGGGGAGACAGCAACCCAAAAGCAAACAAAAAAGACATGTCGTAAGCAGCCACACAGCACAGGGAGATCAGCTCGGTGCTTTGTGACCACCTAGAGGAGTGGGATAGGGAGGGTGGGAGGGAGACGCAAGAGGGAGGGGATATGGGGATATATGTATACGTATAGCTGATTCACTTTGTTATACAGCAGCAACTAACACAACATTGTAAAGCAATTATACTCCAATAAAGATGTTTAAAAAAAAAAAAGCATGTCATATACCACATAAAGTTGGATCATGATAAATAAAAAGGCAGGTAAGTGATGTGGTGACAGTGATGCTGTGGCCGGGCAGTCAGGGAGGGCAGCGTCTGAGCAGAGTCTGGTAGGAAGAGTGAACTAGGGGAGACCGGGCATGGGCAGAGATGGCACATGCCACAGCCCTGTGGTGTGCCCGCACCAGGGCTGCTGGGGTAGCAGGGAGGCTGGTCCTAGAGCCCAGACACAGATGTGAATGGGCTGAGGGCTGTGTGTGTAAGGTTTCCAAGGGGTTTGTCAGGGCACGTCCATGGCTCCCACAGACATCCACCAAGGAGAGCAAAGGACCCCCCAAGGTGGGACTTTGTCTCTTCAGACTCACAGGGCAGGAATGTTCCCCTGAGACCTCCAGGGTTTGTTGTGGCCCCCTCAGACCTCCAGGGCACAGCCCCTTGGCCTGGCCTCTTCTTATAAGAGCACTAATCCCATTCATGAGCCTCCACTGTCATGATCTAATACGTCCCAAAGGCCTACCTCATAATACCATCAAATGACAGTGGAGACATGACGACCCAAAACCTATGGGATGCAGCAAAAGCAGTTCTAAGAGGGAAGTTTATAGCAATACAATCCTACCTTAAGAAACAAGAAACATCTCAAATAAACAACCTAAACTTACAACTAGAGAAAGAAGAACAAAAGAAGCCCAAACTTAGCAGAAGGAAGGAAATCATAAAAATCAGATCAGAAATAAATGAAAAAGAAATGAAGGAAACAATAGCAAAGCTCAATAAAACTAAAAGCTGGTTCTTTGAGAAGATAAACAAAATTGGTAAACCATTAGCCAGACTCATCAAGAAAAAAAGGGAGAACACTCAAATCAATAGAATTAGAAATGAAAAAGGAGAAGTAACAACTGACACTGCAGAAATACAAAGGATCATAACAGATTACTACAAGCAACTATATGCCAATAAAATGGACAACCTGGAGGAAATGGACAAATTCTTAGAAAAGTACAACCTTCTGAGACTGAACCAGGAAGAAACAGAAAATATAAACAGACCAATCACAAGCACTGAAATTGAAACTGTGATTAAAAACCTTCCAACAGGGCTTCCCTGGTGGCGCAGTGGTTGAGAGTCCGCCTGCTGATGCAGGGGACACGGGTTTGTGCCCCGGTCCGGAAAGATCCCACATGCCGCGGAGCGGCTGTGCCTGTGAGCCATGGCCGCTGAGCCTGCGCGTCCGGAGCCTGTTGCTCCACAATGGGAGAGGCCACAACAGTGAGAGGCCCGCGTACCGCAAAAACAAACAAACAAACAAATCCTCCAACAAGCAAAAGCCCAGGACCAGATGGCTTCACAGGCGAATTCTATCAAACATTTAGAGAAGAGCTATCACCTATCCTTCTCAAACTCTTCCAAAATATAGCAGAGGGAGGAACACTCCCAAATTCATTCTACGAGGCCACCATCACCTTGATACCAAAACCAGACAAGGATGTCACAAAGAAAGAAAACTACAGGCCAATATCACTGATGAACATAGATGCAAAAATCCTCAACAAAATACTAGCAAACAGAATCCAACAGCACATACACCACAATCAAGTGGGGTTTATCCCAGGAATGCAAGGATTCTTCAATATATGCAAATCAATCAGTGTGATACACCATACAAACAAATTGAAGAATAAAAACCATATGATCATCTCAATAGATGCAGAAAAGCTTTCGACAAAATTCAACACCCATTTATGATAAAAACCCTCCAGAAAGTAGGCAGAGAGGGAACTTGCCTCAACATAATAAAGGCCACATATGACAAACCCACAGCCAACATCGTCTTCAATGGTGAAATACTGAAACCATTTCCACTAAGATTGGGAACAAGATAAGGTTGCCCATTCGCACAACTATTATTCAACATTGTTTCGGAAGTTTTAGCCACGACAATCACAGAAGAAAAAGAAATAAAAGGAATCCAAATAGGAAAAGAAGTAAAGCTGTCACTGTTTTCAGATGACATGATATTATACGTAGAGAATACTAAAGATGCTACCAGAAAACTACTAGAGGTAATCAACGAATTTGGTAAAGTAGCAGGATACAAAATTAATGCACAGAAATCTCTTGCATTCCTATACACTAATGATGAAAAATCTGAAAGTGAAATTAAGGAAACACTCCCATTTACCATTGCAACAAAAAGAATAAAATACCTAGGAATAAACCTACCTAAGGAGACAAAAAACCTGTATGCAGAAAACTGTAAGACACTGATGAAAGAAATTAAAGATGATACAAACAGATGGAGAGGTATACCATGTTCTTGGATTGGAACAGTCAACATTGTGAAAATGACTCTACTACCCAAAGCAATCTACAGATTCAATGCAATCCCTATCAAACTACCACTGGCATTTTTCACAGAACTAGAACAAAAACGTTCACAAATTGTAAGGAAACACAAAAGACCCCGAATAGCCAAAGCAATCTTGAGAAAGAAAAACGGAGCTGGAGGATTCAGGCTCCCTGACTTCAGATTATACTACAAAGCTACAGTAATCAAGACAGTATGGTACTGGCACAAAAACAGAAACATAGATCAATGGAACAGGATAGAAAGTCTAGAGATAAACCCATGCACATAGGGTCATGTTATCTTTGATAAAGGATGCAAGAATATACAATGGAAAAAAGACAGCCTCTTCAATAAGTGGTGCTGGGAAAACTGGACAGCTACATGTAAAAGTATGAAATTAGAACACTCCCCAACAGCATACACAAAAATAAACTCAAAATGGATTAAAGTCCTAAATGTAAGGCCAGACACTATCAAACTCTTAGAGGAAAACATAGGCAGAACACTCTATGACATAAATCACAGCAAGATCCTTTTTGACCCACCTCCCAGAGAAATGGAAATAAAAACAAAAATAAACAGATGGGACCTAATGAAACTTCAAAGCTTTTGCACAGAAAAGGAAACCATAAACAAGACGAAAAGAGAACCCTCAGAATGGGAGAAAATATTTGCAAATGAAGCAACTGACAGAGGATTAACCTCCAAAATTTACAAGCAGCTCATGAAGCTCAATATCAAAAAACAAACAACCCAATCCAAAACTGGGCAGAAGACCTAAATAGACATTTCTCCAAAGAAGATATATAGATTGCCAACAAACACAAGAAAGAATGCTCAACATCATTAATCATTAGAGAAATGCAAATCAAAACTACAATGAGATATCATCTCACAACGGTCAGAATGCCCATCATCAAAAAATCTACAAACAATAAATGCTGGAGAGGGTGTGGAGAAAAGGGAACCCTCTTGCATTGTTGGTGGGAATGTAAATTGATACAGCCACTATGGAGAACAGTATGGAGGTTCCTTAAAAAACTACAAATAGAACTACCATACGACCCAGCAATCCCACTACTGGGCGTATACCCTGAGAAAACCATAATTCAAAAAGAGTCATGTACCACAATGTTCACTGCAGCTCTATTTACAATAGCCAGGACATGGAAGCAACCTAAGTGTCCATCGACAGATGAATGGATAAAGAAGATGTGGCACATATATACAATGGAATATTACTCAGCCATAAAAAGAAACGAAATTGAGTTATTTGTAGTGAGGTGGATGGACCTAGAGTCTGTCATACAGAGTGAAGTAAGTCAGAAAGAGAAAGACAAATACCGTATGCTAACATATATATATATATATATATGGAATCTAAAAAAAAAAAAAAAGGTCATGAAGAACCTAGAGGCAAGATGGGAATAAAGACACAGACCTACTAGAGAATGGACCTGAGGATGTGGGGAGGGGGAAGGGTAAGCTGGGAGAAAGTGAGAGTGGCATGTACATATATACACTACCAAATGTAAAATAGATAGCTAGTGGGAAGCAGCCGCGTAGCACAGGAAGATCAGCTCGACCACCTAGAGTGGTGGGATAGGGAGGGTGGGAGGGAGGCAGACACAAGAGGGAAGAGATATGGGGATATATATATGTATAGCTGATGCACTTTGTTATAAACCAGAAACTAACACACCATTGTAAAGCAATTATACTACAGTAAAGATGTTAAAAAGTAAAATAAAATAAAAATAAAAACCTAAAAGTAGAGCTACCATATGATCCAGGATTCCACTCCTGGGCATATATCCAGAAAAGATGAAAACTCTAATTTGAAAAGATACATGCACCCCAATGTTCATAGCAGCACTATTTACAATAGCCAAGACACGGAAATAACCTAGGTGCCCATTAACAGATTATTAGTTTAAGAAGATGTGGTATATTTATACAATGGAATATTTGTCACACAAAAGAATGAAATATTGCCATTTGCAGCAACATGGATGGACCTAGAGAATATCATACTAAGTGAAGCAATTCAGACAAAGACAAATGCTATATATCACTTATATGTGGAATATAAAAAGTAATACAAATGAATACATATATAAAACAGAAACAGACTCACAGATATAGAAAACAAACTTATGGTTACCAAAGGGGAGAGGGAGGGATGGGGAGGGATAAATCAGGAGTTTGGAATTAACAAACTACTATACATAAAATAGATAAGCAACAAGGATTTACTGTATAATGCAGGGAACTATATTCAATATATTGTAATAACCTATAATGGAAAGTAATCTGAAAAAAATATATATATAACTGAATCACTGTGCTGTACACCTGAACTAACATGACATTGTAAGTCAACTATACTTCAACTTAAAAAAAAGATATTGGCATTTTTTAGAGCAGGCTGGCTGAAAGTGACATCTTTTTTAACCATTAACTCCACAGACTCTCTATGAAGACTCACTACGGCACCTTCACTTTTTGCCCCTGACATGTGAGTTTGTAGATGTGATGCCTATGAGCCCACGGGTTGGCATCACCCAGACGTGGGCTTCGGTCCCAGCCATCCATTGGTCAGTTGTGTAATCTTGGCTTCATGACTTAATCTCTTTCAACTTCCCTTTCCTCATCTATAATACTAATCTGAGGAAAATAACAGTTCTGTACCTACCTGGTGGGCCTGTTCGGGAATTTAGTGAGATGATATGTACTCTAGTGCCTTGCATAAGTGCTAAAAAAATTTTTTAATAAATACTTTAATATTTATTTAATAAATAAAAGCTTCCATAATATTATTTTCATCATTGTTACTCATCTCCTTATATATATATATATTCTTGATTCTTCAAGAACCATTTTTTCCCCTTCTCTTTTTACCCTCCACATTATTCTAAATAGAACTTACGGCAAATTTCAGCAAGTTGATGAGAAAAATAAAGGGAAAAATGAAGATGTGAACATAAAACAGAGGCAGTGAAGAGACTGATATAGAAATGGACATCCTCACATTGGTGGGTCACAGGATTGACCCTGAGGTTCCTAGCAACCAATGAGAAAAGGGAAACTAGATCAATTAAATAGTTCAACATTGTGTCCATGAAATAAAATAAGCTAATGACTCAGGAAAAACACACTCTGGGCAGGATTTTTTCCTTCTCAATGTGCTTCATCCTTGACTTTGTGGTTCATTTTGCTTAAGGGAAGCCCATTTATGGAAAAGTGTCTGAATATGACATAGGTTCTAAAACTTAGTAGAGGCCCACCCCTGACTATCTTCAGCTGATCCAATAGAGAAGACCTAGTTCCTGGCCCAGGGAACTAATCTTGCCATAGGCCTGTGTTTCTGAAACCAAACATGTCACATGCAGATAATAAACAAGATATGTGCACACTGCGGTGAGGTTGTTTTGTAGCAACCCGTTTCCTCTCTTTTGCAACTTCAGGTTCAATAAAATTCAACATAAACATGAGTCATGGAGACCCAGTTCTCAGACTGATATAATTTATGTCTGGGCCCTAAGTTAATCTGAATTTCCACTTCCACCTCTTGGAGAGCTTATCTAACTGTACAATTGGCGAAGCTTTATTGAGCACGTCTTTCCTGCAAGGCCCCTGCACTGGGCCCTGCCTGGGAACCCAGGCTTCCAGTAAGAGGTCAAGGCGGAAGTGCAGGTAATCAAGGCTTTGGGAACTCAGAAGAGGGAGCTTGCAAACTCAGGGAGCTGGAGAGGCCTGGAAACTTCTTGGAGGAGGTGGGACTAGAAGGATGAAAAGGGGCAGAGAAAAGAAGAAGGCACGGGTGATGATGAGGACTCAGGCTAGGCTGGGCCAGTGATGTTCAGGCACGAGGAGGAGCCTCACGTACATGGAGTGGAGGTGCATGAATGGGGAAAGGGGAAGAGAGTGTGGATATGAGTCTGTTCTGTGCAGCCAAGCCTGCTGGAGCTGCTCCCTGCGCCCCCCACCATCATCCACCCAGCACAGGGGAGAGGGAAGTACATACTTGTTCCTCATGACAACCCCCCCAAGGATCTTTGGGAATAATCTAATACGGGACTTTCTGAAACAATTTGTTACTTGGGGGTTTATGGACTTTTTAAAGTACTTGGTCTCACAGCCACATGTAAATCAAGGAAGTTAGAACACACCCTCTCACCATACACAAAAATAAGCTCAAAATGGCTTAAAGACTTAAACATAAGTCATGACACCATAAAACTCCTAGAAGAGAGCATAGGGAAAACATTCTCTGATGTAAATCGTACCAATGTTTTCTTAGGTCAATCTCCCAAGGCAAAACAAATAAAACAAAAAATAAACACGTGGGGAGCTTCCCTGGTGGCACAGTGGTTAAGAATCCGCCTGCCAATGCAGGGGACATGGGTTTGAGCCCTGGTCCAGGAACATCCCACATGCTGTGGAGCAACTAAGCCCGTGCGCCACAACTACTGAGCCTGTGCTCTAGAACCCGTGAACCACAACTACTGAAGCCTGCACACCACAACTACTGAAGCCCGTGCGCCTATCACCCGTGCTCTGCAACAAGAGAAGCCACTGCAATGAGAAGCCTGCTCACAAAGACTAGCCCCCACTCGCCGCAACTAGAGAAAGCCCACGTGCAGAAACGAAGACACAACGCAGCCAAAAATAAATAAATTTTTAAAAATTAAAAAAAAAACAAAACACATGGGACCTAATCAAACTTATAAGCTTTTGCACAGCATAGGAAACCATAAACAAAACGAAAAGACAACTTACAGAATGGGAGTAAATATTTGCAAATGATGTGACCAACGACGGCTTAATTTCCAAAATATACAAACAGCTTATACAACTCAACAACAAAAAAATGAACAACCCAATCGAAAAATGGGCACAAGACCTTAATAGACATTTCTCCAAAGAAGAAATGCAGATGGCCAATAGGCATATGAAAAGATGCTCAACATGGCTAATTATTAGAGAAATGCAAATCAAAACTACAATGAGGGCTTCCCTGGTGGCACAGTGGTTGAGAGTCCGCCTGCCGATGCAGGGGACAGCGGTTCGTGCCCCGGTCCGGGAAGATCCCACATGCCGCAGAGCGGCTGGGCGCGTGAGCCATGGCTGCTGAACCTGCGCGTCCGGAGCCTGTGCTCCGCAACGGGAGAGGCCGCAACAGTGAGAGGCCCGTGTACCACAAAAAACAAAAAACAAAAAACAAAAAAAAAAACTACAATGAGGTATCACCTCACACTGATCAGAATGGCCATAATTTAAAAGTCTACAGGGCTTCCCTGGTGGCGCAGTGGTTGAGAGTTCGCCTGCCGATGCAGGGGACACGGGTTCGTACCCCAGTCCGGGAGGATCCCACGTGCCGCAGCACGGCTGGGCCCGAGAGCCATGGCCGCTGAGCCTGTGCGTCTGGAGCCTGTGCTCTGCAATGGGAGAGGCCACAGAGGTGAGAGGCCCGCGTACCGTTAAAAAAAAAAAAAGTCTACAAATAACAAATGCTGGAGAGGGTGTGAAGAAAAGGGAACCCTCCTACACTGTTGGTGGGAATGTAAATTGGTGCAGCCACTATGGAGAACAGTATGGAGGTTCCTCAGAAAACTAAAAATCGAATTATCATATGATCCAGCAATTGCACTCCTGGGCATATATCCAGACAAAACTGTAATTCAAAAAGATACATGAACCTCTATTTTTATTCACAATAGCCAAGACATGGAAACAACCTAAATGTCCACTGACAGATGAATGGATAAAGAAGATGTGGTATATATATGCAATGGTATACTACTCAGCCATAAAAAAGAATGAAATGATGCCATTTTCAGCAACATGGATGCAACTAAAGGTTATCACACTAAGTGAAGTTAAGTCAGAAAGAGAAAGACAAATACCATATGATATCACTTACATGTGGAATCTAAAATATGGCACAAATGAACCTATCTATGAAACAAACAGAACCATGGACATAGAGAACAGACTGGTGGCTGCCAAGGGGCAGGGGGCTGGGGGATGGATGGAGTGGGAGGTTGGGGTGAGCAGATGTAAGCTTTTATATAGAGAATGGATAAACAAGGTCCTACTGTCTAGCACAGAGAACTATATTCAATATCCTATGATAAACCACAATGGAAAAGAATATTTAATAAAAGATCGTACATATATGTATAACTGAATCACTTTGCTGTACAGCAGAAATTAACACAATATTGTAAATCAACTATATTTCAATTTAAAAGAAAGTACATGGCCTCAAAGGAAAAAGAAAAAAAAAAAAAAAACCTTGTCTCTGAGTGTGGCCGAGGGTCAACATTAACATTTCTGTTGATGGAAATTGCAGGATCCTAGACACTTGGCTTTGTGGGAAATCTGTAGTGTCACTTTGGATCATGTCAAGACTGAAATTGGTTGCAGGAATATTCTTTTTCCATTGGGGAGGGGATGGAAATAACTATGATTATCTTTATTTGGGCATCTTGGAAGGAAATTAAGGAAGTGTCTTGACCCTCAATGTGCTGATGCCTGAAATATTTGGTTCTTCTTCAAGCCACTAGAGCACATTTTTGAAAGAAAGTTCCCAGTTAGATGGGGTGGGGGGAGTGCTGGGCTCAGGAAACTGCATCTGCCGAGCTCTTACAGTGGCTAAAGATTTAATCTCATATTATCTCTATTCTGCATGTAAGGAAATGGAGACTCAGAGAAACTAAAACAAAAACTTGCCCGAAGTCATAGAGCTAGAAAGTGGCAGGAGTCCAGCTTCAAAATTCAGGCCACTGCAAAGCCCAGCCCTCATTCTGGCACCTTCCTTAGGAAAAAGAAACAAATCCAAAGGCAACCACAAATGGAATCACTAGGAGAACTCTATCAATAGAGGATTCCTGGGCCCTTTTCCCAGAGACTTGGGTGTAATGAGTCTGGGGCCCAGGTACCTACAATTTCAACACCCCCAGGTGTTCTGATAACCAGCCAGATTTGGGGACCCTCACTGTATAAGAGCCTTCACTGTAGGTCTGCCCTGGGTGGCGGGTGAATGGTCACTACTGGGAACTTCCCTCCGAGCGGCAGGGTGGAGACTCACAGGTGATGAACTCTTGACGACGAAGATGGGGCAAGAACAAAAAAAGAGGAAGATGTTCTTTCTGTGGCAACTTGTGTGAGAATGAAGATGAGTGCAGAAGAATGCATCACACTTGTAGGCGCAAGAAGCTGTGGAAACTACTGCTCACTGACTTCAGCTCCAACCTCCACCCCACTGCTGGTATCACATGAAGAATCTGAGCTGCCCTCCAGGGCTGGGGGCAGAGGTGGCGGGGAAGGAAAACAGGCCCCAGGCATGGCTTCTAGTCCGTGCTGTGTTTCTTGAGTGCAGTGCTCCCCCACAGCTCGTCCACAGACTCCTGTGCTGCAAAATGAAGGCGTTGGACTCTGTCCTCAGCCTATAAATCTGTACCCGCTATGGGGGTTCTTAACCTTTTGGGGGACCTCCTCTGAAAATCTAATAAAACTAACTCCTGAGGAAAAAGCACATGTACTCAAATTTTGGCTAGCAATTTCAGGGAAATTAATGGACTTCCCAAAGCTCATTCATGAAGCCCTAGGGGTACATGACCCCCCCATTAAGCCCTGCCAGTCTGTCTGGTGCCTCTATGACTGCATTGTCCAGTGCGGCAACCTCTAGCCACACGTGGCCACTGAGAGCTTGAAATGTGGATGGTCTGAATAGAGCAGTGCTGTGAGTGCAAAATGCACACTGAATTTTGAAGACTTTGTATGAAAAAAGAATGAAAATGCCTCAATAATTTTTATATTGAGTATATATTAAAAGAGAAGTTGGATATTTGGGGTTAAATAAAGTATTTTATTAACATTAATTTTACCTTTTTCTTTTTACCTCTTAAAAGTGTGACTAGAACATCTGAAATGACATCCGTGACTGTCATGTGTCTATCGGGCAGTGCTGCCCTGTGATGCCATCCTGTTGGCAGGGACTCCCCGCCCTTTTCGCTCAGTCAGCATGTGCCCTTCACAATGTATGCTTGCTTCACTGCAACCCATCGCTTCCTCTTTCTAGAAGATGCAGTTACAAGAATGGACAGGGAAATCTTTGCAAGCACAAGCTGTAAGTCATGTCTTCCCAACTAGAAAGAAAGCTCCTTGAGGGCAGGGGCATGTGTCTAGTTCCCTCCAGAGATGGGAACCCAGCAAATAGAGTGATCTATCTTTGGCCATTTAAGAGACTAGAGTTCCAGGTAGCATTGATGTGTTACTTCCTAGGGCTGCCCTAATGAAGCGTCGCAAGCAGAATGGCTTAAAACAGAAAAGTATTCTTTCACAGTCCTAGAGACCAGAAGCCAGAAATCAGGGGTCAGCAGGGTCATGTTCCCTTGGAAGGCTCTAGGGGAGGATCTTTCTTTCCCTTTTCCTGGCTTCTGGTGGTGGCCAGCAATCCTTGGCTTGTAGATGCATCACTCCAATCTCTGCCACTGTGGTCCTATGGCCTTCTCTCTCTGTCTCACATCTTCCTCCTTCTATGTCCAAACTGTCCTCTTTCCATAAGGACAACTGGATTCTCCAGTACGACCTCATTTTAGCTAAATTTCATCTGCAAAAACTCTATTTTCAAGCAAGGTCACATTCTGAGATTCCAGTGGACATGAATTTTGGGGAGACACTATTCAACCCAGTACAACTGGTGAGTATCATTTGTGGGAAAGATATTTCCAAAGAATCTGGTTAGTGATCAGGTATTTTTCCCCAGCATGTTCTAACCCCAAGAAAGGGCAGATCACAGATAAAACTATAATTCAGAAAGATACATGCACCTCTATGCTCGCAGCAGCACTATTTACAATAGCCAAAACATGGAAAAACCCTAAATGTCCATTGACAGATGAATGGATAAAGATGTAGTATATATACAATGGAATATTACTCAGCCATCAAAAAGAATGAAATAATGCCATTTTCAGTAACATGGATGGAGCTAGAGATTATTATACTAAGTGAAGTAAGTCAAAAAGAGAAAGAAAAATACCATATAACATTACTTATATGTAGAATCTAAAATATGACACAAATCAATATGTTTATGAAACAAAAACAAACTCACAAATATAGAGAACAGACTAGTGGTTGTCAAGGGGGAGAAGGGGTAAGAGAGGGAAAGATTGGGAGTTTGGGATTAGCAGAGGCAAACTATTATATATAGGTTGGATAAACAATGAGTTCCTACTGTATAGCCTGTGCTATACAGTAGGAACTCATTGTTTATCCATTTATATTCAATATCCTGTGACAAACCATAATGGAAAAGAATATATGAAATTAAGAAAACACTCCCATTTACCATTGCAACAAAAAGAATAAAATATCTAGGAATAAACCTACCTAAGGAGACAAAAGACCTGTATGCAGAAAATTATAAGACACTGATGAAAGAAATTAAAGATGATACAAACAGATGGAGAGAAATACCATGTTCCTGGATTGGAACAATCAACATTGTGAAAATGACTCTACTACCCAAAGCAATCTACAGATTCAATGCAATCCCTATCAAACTACCACTGGCATTTTTCACAGAACTAGAACAAAAAGTTTCACAATTTGTATGGAAATACAAAAGACCCCAAATAGCCAAAGCAATCTTGAGAAAGAAAAACGGAGCTGGAGGATTCAGGCTCCCTGACTTCAGACTATACTACAAAGCTACAGTAATCAAGACAGTATGGTACTGGCACAAAAACAGAAATATAGATCAATGGAACAGGAGAGAAAGCCCAGAGATAAACCGACGTGCATATGGTCACGTTATCTTTGATAAAAGATGCAAGAATATACAGTGGAAAAAAGACAGCCTCTTCAATAAGTGGTGCTGGGAAAACTGGACAGCTACACATAAAAGAATGAAATTAGAACACTCACTAATACCATACACAAAAATAAACTCAAAATGGATTAAAGTCCTAAATGTAAGGCCAGACACTATCAAACTCTTAGAGGAAAACATAGGGAGAACACTCTATGACATAAACCACAGCAAGATCCTTTTTGACCCACCTCCTAGAGAAATGGAAACAAAAATAAACAAATGGGACCTAATGAAACTTCAAAGCTTTTGCACAGAAAAGGAAACCATAAATAAGATGAAAAGACAACCCTCAGAATGGGAGAAAATATTTGCAAATGAAGCAACTGACAAAGGATTAATCTCCAAAATTTACAAGCAGCTCATGCAGCTCAATATCAAAAAAACAAACAACCCAATCCAAAAATGGGCAGAAGACCTAAATAGACATTTCTCCAAAGTAGATATATAGATTGTCAACAAACACATGAAAGAATGCTCAACATCATTAATCATTAGAGAAATGCAAATCAAAAGTACAATGAGATATCACCTCACAACGGTCAGAATGGCCATCATCAAAAAATCTAGAAACAATAAATGCTGGAGAGGGTGTGGAGAAAAGGGAACCCTCTTGCACTGTTGGTGGGAATGTAAATTGATACAGCCACTATGGAGAACAGTATGGAGGTTCCATAAAAAACTACAAATAGAACTACCATACGACCCAGCAATCCCACTACTGGGCATATACCCTGAGAAAACCATAATTCAAAAAGAGTCATGTACCACAATGTTCATTGCAGCTCTATTTACAATAGCCAGGACATGGAAGCAACCTAAGTGTCCATCGACAGATGAATGGATAAAGAAGATGTGGCACATACATACAATGGAATATTACTCAGCCATAAAAAGAAATGAAATTGAGTTATTTGTAGTGAGGTGGATGGACCTAGAGTCTGTCATACAGAGTGAAGTAAGTCAGAAAGAGAAAGACAAATACCATATGCTAACACATATATAGAATCTAAAAAAAAAAAAAAAAAAAAGGTCATGATGAACCTAGGGGCAAGACGGGAATAAAGACACAGACCTACTAGAGAATGGACCTGAGGATACGGGGAGGGGGAAGGGTAAGCTGGGACAAAGTGAGAGAGTGGCATGTACATATATACTACCAAACGTAAAATAGATAGCTAGTGGGAAGCAGCCGCATAGCAGAGGGAGATCAGCTCGGTGCTTTGTGACCACCTAGAGTGGTGGGATAGGGAGGGTGGGAGGGAGGGAGATGCAAGAGGGAAGAGATATGGGGACATACGTATATGTATAACTGATTCACTTTGTTATAAAGCAGAAACTAACACACCATTGTAAAGAAATTATACTCCAATAAAGATGTTTAAAAATAAACGAACATATATATGTATAACTGAGTCACTTTGCTGTACAGAAGAAATTAACACAACATTGTAAATCAACTATACTTCAATAAAACTTTTAAAAATTAAGAAAAAAGGGCTTCCCTGGTGGCGCAGTGTTTGAGAGTCCGCCTGCCGATGCAGGGGTCACGGGTCGTGCCCAGGTCCGGGAAGATCCCACATACCGCGGAGTGGCTAGGCCCGTGAGCCATGGCTGCTGCGCCTGCGCGTCCGGAGCCTGTGCTCCGCAACGGGAGAGGCCACAACAGTGAGAGGCCCGCGTACCGCAAAAAAAAAAAAAAAAAAGGGCAGAACAGAGTACTTAGCACATGGAAGGCACTGGTCTAGACTCTAGGGACACAATGATGAATGTGACAGTCTTTGCCCCATGGAACCCACTTTCTAGTGATGGAGACAAGCAATCAATACATCCATACAAGGACTTCCCTGGTGACACAGTGGTTAAGAATCCGCCTGCTAATGCAGGGGCCATGGGTTTGATCCCTGGTCCAGGAAAATCCCACATGCCGCAGAGCAACTAAGCCCGTGTGCCACAACTACTGAGCCTGTGCTCTAGAGCCCACGAGCCACAACTACTGAAGCCCACGCGCCTAGAGCCCGTGCTCTGCAACAAGAGAAGCCACCACAATGAGAATCCCGCGCACCGCAAATGAAGAGTAGCCCCCACTCGCCACAACTAGAGAAAGCCCGCGCGCAGCAATGAAGACACAAAGGAGCCAAAAAGAAATAAATTAATTTAAAAAAACACATCGGTACACAATATCATGTCAGGTTGTGGTAAGCAGGATAGAGGGATAGAGAATAACAGGGTGATAGAAGTGCTGGGCTATTTCTGATAGGATGGGGTGGGCAGGGAAGACCACTCTAAGGCGACATTTGAGAGAAGAACTGAGGTGACAGTGAGTCACAGAAGTACCTAGGGGCAGAGATTCAGGGCAGAGATGAGAGCAAGTGCAGATTCCCTGAAACAGGACTGTGTTTGATGAGTTCAAGGAACACAGGGCAAGCACAGGTGATGTGGGTTGCCCACGAAGGTGCCAGGGCCAGGATGGAGCAGTGAGAAGGCCTGGGCCGGGGGCCGGGCATCTGGACCCTCCGTCCAGAGCTGCCGGACTTGGTTGGGGCTGGCAGTGGGGAGGGGCCTTCCAAGTCCTCTGGCTCAAGTGTTTCACTTCCTCCAGCCCCACTTCCCCCATTGTTTGGCTGGGGTGGAGGTTGGTTATCCCTGGCTCTCACTGAATCAGTGCAATGCCATTGTCATATTGTTTTCTCCAGACAATAAGAATGGAATTGGATCTTTTCTTTGCTACTTGCTCTTGAAGCTCAAGGTCCTAAAACCCTTTCTTCTATTTCTTCCTTGCTTCCCCCAGGGATTGGCCTGAGACTTTTCACTCTGTGTCTCCATGATTTGAGGCTGGCTTCTGCTTTCCTCTGGAAGGAGGCAAGTAGCCCCCAGGCTCCTGCACAGGTGGGCTCTCCACCTGCCTCACTCCTCCACCTCCTCTGAATCTTCACTCAAGATGCCATCTTCTCAGGTGAGCCCCTTGAATTATTTAAGAAGTGTGCATCCCACTGCAAACTGCCTGTTCTCTTCGCTTTGTTCATTTCCCCCATAGCATACTGTGCAATTTCCCTGAGTGTGATGTGTCACTTAGTGCCTCCCCGGACTCCCCACTCCCATCCTGCTAAACTGTAAACTCCATGAGGGCAAAGATGAGTACATTTTCTTCACTGATATAGACCAAGCACCTGGTAGAGTGCCTGGCACGTGGCAGGTATTCAAATATTTTGGATTGAAATGAATAAACAAGTGAATGTGTTGTGGAAAAGAATCTTAAATGGCTGAATTAGTAGAGCCCAGAGTAATTACTGCCTTGTACATTCCCCTACAAGGGAAATGAGATGCAGAGAATAGGAAGGAATTCTTTAGGATACTTCCAGAGTGTGCCAGGCTTGGCGCCAGAAGCAGAGAGGCAGCGGGAGTAGAGCTGAATGCAGAGCCTGCCCTCAGGGGTTCACATTCTAATTGGGGTGGTTAGGTCCCCTCCTTGCACAACTCCAGGGAGCACAATTTTCATAGAACACGATATAAGTGGTACCCCTGGAGTTCTTTCAAGATAGTTTCCTGGGGGTGAGGTAGGTGGGAGAGGCTGGGGATGGACCATGTTATAGGGCTCACAAGAAAGAGGGGACACAATTGTACAGGATGTAACAGCTCAGAGGGAGGGCCCAGCCCAAGAGCATCACCAGTCCAAGGCCAGGAGGAGCACGGGTCAAGGATGGCGTCTATGGTGTTCTCTGTGCCCAGCACAAGGCCTAGCCAGGGCCAGCACCCAGTAGCTGAAGGCTTGATGAGTGGGCAGTGATGTCCAGGCTCCTGTCTTGCTCTTGTGCCTGGCCCCCTAACCCAGTGGGGCTCACTCCCCTTGATTCTGTTCCAAGTGGCATGTAGTAGAAACAATAACTTGATCTCTTGTCCTGTGTGGCCTTCCGGCAAAAGTCACACCATTCGTGGTCAGGGCTATCTGACCTGCCCTTGGGTTGGGCGCCCTGGCTCATCACCCCATGTCCCATCTCTTGGCAAAAGTGCCCCTTCACCCCCCTTGGCAGCCCTGGAGGAGGCCCGCCTGTTGATGCTGGGCTGAGGCTGTCCTTTCTGCCGCATCAGCCCACTGGGGAGGGGGCAACCCAGACAGCGAGGAAACGAGAAGAGCTTGGACTGGAAGAGAGCAATTGTTCCCTGAGCCTTGGCTAGTGCGTGTTGACCACTGGCTCCTTGCTGCCTTCTCACCACTCCTTCTTACACCTATTATTAGTGTAATAATCAGCAAGAGGGAGGAAAGGGGAGACCCACTGATTCAGAGCCCTTTTTCAATTCAGCAGACGCAGGGCATCCAAGCCTGAGCCAGACATAGTCCCTGCCCTCAGGAGCTCAGAGTCTGGCAAGGGAATCAGAGCAAAGAATTCAGAGTAGGAAGAGATTAAATCCTTATAAGGTTAGGAGGCAAAGGCTGGTATAGGTGTGTAGAACAAATCAGAAAAACTAAGTTAATTTTAAATGGTGCTGCAGGGCTGTTGGTGGGTTGCTCAGTGGGACCAAGGCTGTTTAGTGGAAATGAGAAGTAGAGGCGCAGGCAAGAGCTGGAAAGAGGAGTCTGGGCCCACTTCCTGGGCTGCTCAGCTCATGCTGAGAAGACACCATTTCCAGGCAGCCTGTATGCAAAGGCCTGCGGCCTACTTTCCATTCAGATTTCAGCGACCTCGAACGCTCCAGGTCACCAAGGTTTGGTTCTTGTTAAAATCCTGAACATTTTCTCTGCTTGAGGAGGAAGGTCTTGGATGAGAAGGGGCTGGAGTGTTAGCTGCCCAGCTCACACAGCGTCCCTGGGGCCCATCCCCCGCCCCATGGACATGCACACTGTGGATGGCATGCACGCTGGTGACCAGTCGGTGAGAGGTGGGAGTTTCACCATGTGGGAACTTGACTTCTTCGCTCCACAGTCAGAAACAAGGCATTGTGAAACCACAAGAATAGTAGTTGTTGGTGGCAGGCAGTCTGGAGGGGGCTCAGAGAGCTCGGGGCAGATGTCTGAGCTGGGAGTGGGAGGTCCCTGAGATAAGAGTCTGCATAAAACCCTGTCAAATGGCATGGCCAGGAAATGGCCCCCATGGGGCCCAGAGTCAGAGAACAGGGCCCTCAGACACGACCTGCATCCTCCGGGGATCAGGGAATTATTTTAGCCCCTGGTGAAAGTTACAGACACTTCTCCGCAGGGGAATGCACGTGCACCATGTAAATCTGCACAGCATTCAGAGGTTCTCGACCAAAGGGTGGAAACCTCATGTTTGCAGGACAAAGACATAAAGCCAGAGGTGTGGAATGAATTCCCCACGACCCATCGCACGGCTGGTGGCAGAGCCAGGACCCCAGGTCTGATGCCCTTTCCCCTCCCTACACTGTCTCCTTTGGAGGGGAACTGGGATGGAGAGCAGGCCACACTTCTGGTTCCACACCACACCCAGGAGACTACTTGGTAGAAATACACACAGGATGTCACAGGCACCAAAGGTGGCAGAGGCCTCTAGTTCTCCCAGTTCTCACTCTCCCTCCGAACACTTGATTTCACTGCAAAAGACCAACAGGTTTTCTCCCTGAGGCATAACCTGGGGATGTTATAAAGAGTCTTCTAGCCTCTTCTGTAGTCAATACCTTCCTCCTCAAGCAGAGAAAGTTTTCAGAATTTTAACAAGAACCAAACAACGGTGACCCCACAGTGTCCTCTTTGCTGAAAACTGGGAGGAAAGTGGGCCAAAGCCTTCACTCCAGGGCTGCCTGGAAGTGGTGTCTTCTCAGCATGAGCTGAGCAGTGCAGGACAGATTCCCCTCCCCACACACCCTCCTTGGCAATGGTGGAGGGGCTGCTGGTGACAAAAGGAACCTGTAGAGGATCGCCCACAATCTCTCAACTGCCTCTACCTACAAACAAGGACGAAAGGGTAGGGAATGTGCTTCTAGGGAGCTAATCCCTCCCAGAGTTGGGGCTGATCCCCAAAGGGCTCAAGAGTGATTCAGGCTATAGGTATCTGAGGCTGGGGTTCGAGAGGGCTATGCCCAGAAGTCCTGGATTTTCTGAGTCAGTGTTCATTTCAGATTTGCTATTTCCTTTCAGCTGCTGTGTCCTGGTTATTGATTCAGAAAACACGTCATTATAAAGGGGCTAGGGCAAAGTTCTGGGGTGTCTGCCATGGGCAGGGCTCAGTGGTGTCCATAGGAGTGCGTGGATTCGACAGTTCTGCCCCCAGCATTCACTCTCTGGGTCTGATTGCCTTCTGTTTAATTTCAGTTCAGCGTGGACCAGTTCATTCCTCTTCTCTGTTTTCTCTCTTCCTTCTCTCTCTTTTCTTCTGTGTTGCCTAATTTTAGCCATGATCAAAGGGAAGTCACCTCCCTCTTCCTGCCTCCAACCATCAATTTTTTATTTCATGGTCAAATTTGACCAATTTGGGGCAAAATATAGACTGATTAGTGAAGAATCTATCTTAGAGAATATTTGAAAAGGGGACTCTAGATAAGAATGGTCTATAATTGGCATGTCCCTTGACTAGTCTGGAGTCTTAAGAGAGTTTATTCTCTTTAGCTTTTCTTAAATCATTCAGAACCCCCCCAACCCTGGATCTCATTTGCATAATTTATTTGCTCTCTCTCAGGGGTTTACCAAGGGAAAGTAGATTTCAGGTCCACCCCTGCCAAAATGAGTGAGATTTCTCTGAGTTCTGAATTTTATTTGGGGACTCCTTCTGTACAAAATTCTCCTGGTTTGTAAGTGCCTTTGAATACAAAACAGACATGAAGGAGAAGCTGCCACGGCCGCTTTTCAACACCCCAGGAAGCTCAGGTACCATGATGAGACTTGCAGAGATGATAAGCCTCCCCACATAGCTGCTGCTTCTCAGAATTGCCACAGGAAAAAATTGGAAAGTCACTTAAAAAAAAAAAAAAAAAAAAATATATATATATATATATATATATATATATACACACACATACACATATGACTTTTATTTTTGGATTCTTGCTCATCGCAATAGAAAAATTCTGTGAGCACTTTTTTTTTTTTTTTTGCGGTACGCTGGCCTCTCACTGTTGCGGCCCCTCCTGCTGCGGAGCACAGGCTCCAGACGCACAGGCCCAGCAGCCATGGCTCACGGGCCCAGCCGCTCCGCGGCACGTGGGATCTTCCCAGACCGGGGCACGAACCCGTGTCCCCTGCATCGGTAGGCGGATTCTCAACCACTGCGCCACCAGGGAAGCCCTGTAAGCACTTTTGATACGAATAAGCAGCTCATCCTTAATGAAGCCCACATGAAGAAAAGACACTTTTCAAAGGCAAACATATTATTCCTCGTGTGCTTCTGAAGATTAACTATGAAAAAAAAAAAGATTAAATATGGGACATGCACTGCTGGTGTGTGGTCCCCTTTGCAGGGCACCATCGAGTTGGAGGAATTTTTAATGTCCTCTGTCATAACTCTTAGGTAATGTGTTAAAGTCAATCCAGGAAACTTCCTGGGAACAGAGCACAGTTTAGGAGTTTTAGTATTTCTCGGACGGGTGGGCTTATGATGAGGCATGGCAGTTTGGGAATTACACAATTTCTGCTCACATGCATTTCTTAATAGTTCAATGAATACAGTTAAATGAATACTTTTTGTTCCTGTTGTTGCTTCATAAAAATAGCAAAAGAAGCATCTATGAGGTTAGGAGAGGAAAAAAGCCCAAACAGCAAATTCTGTTCCACTCAACCCAACGTATGTGATAGTGATCAGAGGACATCTGTGAGAACTCATTTTCCTTTTGACCTCGTGTACTTCCTGTACTCAGCTACCTCAGCTGGGCGTGCTGCCCCTGCTAGGCTCCAGCTCCTCTGCAGTACTGCCATGATGAGATTGGTGGCAAGCATGGGCTATGGGTGTCTTCCTGGCACAAGTAAGGCATTTCTGCAGCTCACTACAGATCCACCATGGCTCTGAGAGGCCGCTGCCCCACCAGCATTTCACAGATGAGAATAGGAGGCTCGGCCACCTGCCCAGGGCAGGCGGCTCTTGGTGGAGGAGAAGAGCTTAGGATCCAGGTCTGTCTGGCTCCAGAGCTTGTGCTCTTGCAGCCCTACCACCCACTCAGTGACTCGGCCTCCATTTGTTTTTCTCACCAAAATTTTTTTAGCAGTACGGAAGTGAGAATGTCTGGCTTAAAGATGCCCGCAATCTGGTTAAGGAGAAAAGATGGATAAAAAGCACTTCCTTCTCTGTACTATGAGGAACCTGGCCTTCAGGGATTCTAACTGGGGCACCAAACCAGATGAGCTGAACTGCAGGCCGCCCCTGGAACAGAGCACTGTGGGAATTCTACTTCATTCTGGCCAGAGCTGTGTGTACAGGGCAGTGGTAGGGAAATGCAGTGGGAAACAGAGCAAGTTGGAGGGACTAGAATTTGTACTCCTGAATGATGGGCAAAGTATACAGTATAATAGCAACCTCAACAGTATTTATTTAGTATTTAGTATTTATTTGAGCTTTACTAGGGCTAGGTTTTAAGTGCTTTATAGATTTTGATGCATTGAATCCACCTTACACCCCTCAGAGTAGGTACTATTACTCTGTCCATTTTCCATATGAGAAACGGAGGCATAGTGGTTAGGGAACTTGCTCAAGTCCCCCAGCTGGTATGTGGGGAGCAGGGATTTGAACCTGGGATGGCTGGCTCCAAGCCTAAGCTCTTCCTCACTACTCAAAGAACAGGCTAAGATAAGGCATACCCTCTCATAGACTTCACCATTACGCTTGCCCAAACTGTAATTACTTGCTGTTTTCCCCACTAGACGGTATCTCTGAGAAAGCAAGGATTAGGTCTATCTTGCTCTCGGAGGTAATTTCAGTGCATAGGCTAGTGACTAGCACATAGAATGAGACTCAAAAGTTTTGAAGAATGGACGAAATGCTTTGGAAAGAGGATTCCTTTTCATGAGCAACCCTCATGCATCCCCGGGGTCCACCATTCAATGCCGGGGAGTACGAGCAAATCACCCCACTTCCTCCCCACCTCAGATCCTCATCAGCAAAGTGAGGATGATGACAAAGGTGAAACTTGAGAAGACAGTCTGGCAGTTCCTCAAGGAGCTCAACACACAGTTACCATATGACAGCAATTCTACTCCTGGTATATACCCGAGAGAATCGAAAATACCGTTTATGTCCACACGAAAATTTGTACATGAATATTCATAGCAGCATTACCATAATAGCCAAAAAGTAGGAACAACTCAAATGTCCAACATCAGATGAATGGATAAATGAGGTATATCCATACAATGGAATATCATTCAGCTATTAAAGGGAAAGAGGTACTGATACATGCTACAACATGGGTAAACTTCAAAAAGTGATTCTAAGAAGCCAGTCACAGAAGGCCCCATACTGTATGATTCCACTTATATGAAAATGTCCAGAATAGACAAATCCATAGAGGCAGAAAGTAGATTAGTGGTTGACAGGGGCTGGGTGGAAGGAGGGATGGAGAGTGACTGCTAATCGGTGTAGGGTTTCTTTTTGGACTGATGCAAATGTTCTGGAATCAGATAGTGGTGACGATACTAAAAAACGACTGAATTTTAAAGGGTGAATACTATGGTATGTGAATTATATCTCAAAAAAATAATGGACGTGAAAACAATATACTAAGCTCTGCATAAATTTAGGTGGGCTATTTTTTACGTTTAGTAGGAACTTGGAAGTCTGAGCATAACTCTCAAAATGTAAGTTTCTGTTTGTTTGTTTTTTTTGTTTTTGCATTTGATCTAGTTCAGGTGTTGATATTAAATCGAAAGGCAAGAAGGAGACGGGAAAGATGCAGGTTTTAGACTAGGTTCTGCAGGCCTAGGGGGGGATGGTGAAAAGAACACTTGGGCTGGGGACCGGCCGGCTCTAGACTTGCTCAGCCTAACATTCCAGAACTCTCACTGCCCGTTGCCACCATCTCCTCTGCCGCCACGCTTTTACAAGCCACTGTCATCTTGTGTCTGAACTACTGCAGTTGCCTCTTAATTGCTTCAGTCACTCCAGAAATATTTACTGAACACCTACTAGTTTTGTTTTTTTGTTTGTTTTGTCCACACTGAGCGGCTTGTGGGATCTTAGGATCTTAGTTCCCTGACCAGGGATTGAACCCGGGCCCTTGGCAGTGAAAGTGGAGTCCTAACCACTGCACCACGAGGGAATTCCCCTGAACACCTACTAGTGTTGGCACTGTTCAGGTACTGGGGATCAGCAGTGAACAAAACATACAAAAATCCCTGCCCTAAAGCGGCTGATATTTCAGCAGAGACAGACAATAAACAAATATGCAAATTATTTGATGTGTTAGAAAATGGTGGGCGGAAGAGTAAGACGCGGAGATCACCTTCCTCCCCA
Organism: Phocoena phocoena; assembly: GCF_963924675.1. Taxonomy (NCBI): domain Eukaryota; kingdom Metazoa; phylum Chordata; class Mammalia; order Artiodactyla; family Phocoenidae; genus Phocoena; species Phocoena phocoena. Next base: position 63,166,288 of record NC_089234.1, on the reverse strand, counting down.
CAGATACACCAGAAATACATCTACACGTGGAACAACTCCTACAGAGCACCTACTGAACGCTGGCAGAAGACCTCAGACCTCCCAAAAGAGAGGGGATTAAGAACGCTGCTTAAAGGAGCTCCAGAGACATACGCGAGCCGAGGCTAAAAGTGCGGACCCCAGAGACAGACATGAGACGCTAAGGCCGCTGCTGCCGCCACCAAGAAGCCTGTGTGCGAACGCAGGTCACTATCCACACCCCCCTTCCGGGGAGCCTGTGCAGCCCGCCACTGCCAGGGTCCCGGGATCCAGGGACAACTCCCCCGGGAGAACGCACGGCGCGCCTCAGGCTGGTGCAACGTCACGCCGGCCTCTGTCGCCGCAGGCCCGCCCCACACTCCGTGACCCTCCCTACCCCGAGCCTGAGTGAGCCAGAGCCTCCGAATCAGCGGTTCCTTTAACCCCGTCCTTTCTGAGCAAAGAACAGACGCCCTCCAGAGACCTACACGCACAGGCGGGGCCAAATCCAAAGCTGAGCCCCTGGGAGCTGTGAGAACAAAGAGAAAGGGAAATCTCTCCCAGCAGCCTCAGAAGCAGCGGATTAAAGCTCCACAATCAACTTGATGTACCCTGCATCTGTGGAATACATGAATAGACAACGAATCATCCCAAATTAAGGAGTCGTGTGGATGAAAGGCTCTTGGTGCTGCAGCCAGGAGTTAGTGCTGTGCCTCTGAGGTGAGAGAGCCAACTTCAGGACACTGGTCCACAAGAGGCCTCCCAGCTGCACATAATATCAAACGGCGAAAATGTCCCAGAGATCTCCATCTCAACGCCAGCCCCCAGCTTCACTCAACGACCAGCAAGCTACAGTGCTGGACATCCTATGCCAAACAACTAGCAAGACAGGAACACGACCCCACCCATTAGCTGAGAGGCTGCCCCAAATCATAATAAGTCTACAGACACCCCAAAACACACCACCAGACGTGGACCTGCCCACCAGAAAGACAAGATCCAGCCTCATCCACCAGAACACAGGCACTAGTACCCTCCACCAGGAAGCCTACACAACCCACTGAACCAACCTTAGCCACTGGGGAGAGACACTAAAAACAACAGGAACTACGAACCTTCAGCCTGCAAAAAGGAGACCCCAAACACAGTAAGATAAGCAAAATGAAAAGACAGAAAAACACACAGCAGATGAAGGAGCAAGATAAAAACCCACCAAACCTAACAAATGAAGAGGAAATAGGCAGTCTACCTGAAAAAGAATTGAGAATAATGATAGTAAAGATGATCCAAAATCTTGGAAGTAGAATAGACAAAATGCAAGAAACAGTTAACAAGGACCTAGAAGAACTAAAGATGAAACAAACAATGATGAACAACACAATAAATGAAATGAAAAATACTCTAGATGGGATCAATAGCAGAATAACTGAGGCAGAAGAACGGATAAGTGACCTGGAAGATAAAATAGTGGAAATAACTAATGCAGAGCAGAATAAAGAAAAAAGAATGAAAAGAACTGAGAACAGTCTCATAGACCTCTGGGACAACATTAAACGCACCAACATTCGAATTATAGGGGTTCCAGAAGAAGAAGAGAAAAAGAAAGGGACTGAGAAAATATTTGAAGAGATTATAGTTGAAAACTTCTCTAATATGGGAAAGGAAATAGTTAATCAAGTCCAGGAAGCACAGAGAGTCCCATACAGGAGAAATCCAAGGAGAAATATGCCAAAACACATATTAATCAAACTGTCAAAAACTAAATACAAAGAAAGCATATTAAAAGCAGCAAGGGAAAAACAACACATAACACACAAGGGAATCCCCATAAGGTTAACAGCTGATCTTTCAGCAGAAACTCTGCAAGCCAGAAGGGAATGGCAGGACATATTGAAAGTGTTGAAGGAGAAAAACCTGCAACCAAGATTACTCTACCCAGCAAGGATCTCATTCAGATTTGATGGAGAAATTAAAACCTTTACAGACAAGCAAAAGCTGAGAGAGTTCAGCACCACCAAACCAGCTCTACAACTGCTAAAGGGACTTCTCTAGGCAAGAAACACAAAAGAAGGAAAAGACCTACAATAACGAACCCAAAACAATTAAGAAAATGGGAATGGGAACATACATATCGATAATTACCTTAAATGTAAATGGACTAAATGCTCCCACCGAAAGACACAGATTGGCTGAATGGATACAAAAACAAGACGCATATATTTACTGTCTACAAGAGACCCACTTCAGACCTAGAGACACATACAGACTGAAAGTAAGGGGATGGAAAAAGGTATTTCATGCAAATGGAAACCAAAAGAAAGCTGGAGTAGCAATTCTCATATCAGACAAAATAGACTTTAAAATAAAGACTATTAGAAGAGACAAAGAAGGACACTACATAATGATTAAGGGATCAATCCAAGAAGAAGATATAACAATTGTAAATATTTATGCACCCAACATAGGAGCACCTCGATACATAAGGCAAATACTAACAGCCATAAAAGGGGAAATCGACAGTAACACATTCATAGTAGGGGACTTTAACACCCCACTTTCACCAATGGACAGATCATCCAAAATGAAAATAAATAAGGAAACACAAGCTTTAAATGATACATTAAACAAGATGGACTTAATTGATATTTATAGGACATTCCATCCAAAAACAACAGAATACACATTTTTCTCAAGTGCTCATGGAACATTCTCCAGGATAGATCATATCTTGGGTCACAAATCAAGCCTTGGTAAATTTAAGAAAATTGAAATTGTATCAAGTATCTTTTCCGACCACAACACTATGAGACTAGATATCAATTACAGGAAAAGATCTGTAAAAAATACAAACACATGGAGGCTAAACAATACACTACTTAATAACGAAGTGATCACTGAAGAAATCAAAGAGGAAATCAAAAAATACCTAGAAACAAATGACAATGGAGACACGACCACTCAAAATCTATGGGATGCAGCAAAAGCAGTTCTAATAGGGAAGTTTATAGCAATACAATCCTACCTTAAGAAACAGGAAACATCTCGAATAAACAACCTAACCTTGCACCTAAAGCAATTAGAGAAAGAAGAACAAAAAAACCCCAAAGTTAGCAGAAGGAAAGAAATCATAAAAATCAGATCAGAAATAAATGAAAAAGAAATGAAGGAAACGATAGCAAAGATCAATAAAACTAAAAGCTGGTTCTTTGAAAGGATAAACAAAATTGATAAACCATTATCCAGACTCATCAAGAAAAAAAGGGAGAAGACAGAAATCAATAGAATTAGAAATGAAAAAGGAGAGGTAACAACTGACACTGCAGAAATACAAAAGATCATGAGAGATTACTACAAGCAACTCTATGCCAATAAAATGGACAACCTGGAAGAAATGGACAAATTCTTAGAAATGCACAACCTGCCAAGACTGAATCAGGAAGAAATAGAAAATATGAACAAACCAATCACAAGCACTGAAATTGAAACTGTGATTAAAAATCCTCCAACAAGCAAAAGCCCAGGACCAGATGGCTTCACAGGCGAATTCTATCAAACATTTAGAGAAGAGCTATCACCTATCCTTCTCTAACTCTTCCAAAGTATAGCAGAGGGAGGAACACTCCCCAACTCATTCTACGAGGCCACCATCACCCTGATACCAAAACCAGACAAGGATGTCACAAAGAAAGAAAACTACAGGCCAATATCACTGATGAACATAGATGCAAAAATCCTCAACAAAATACTAGCAAACAGAATCCAACAGCACATTAAACGGATCATACACCATGATCAAGTAGGGTTTATTCCAGGAATGCAAGGATTCTTCAATATACACAAATCAATCAACGTGATACACCATATTAACAAATTGAAGGAGAAAAACCATATGATCATCTCAATAGATGCAAAGAAAGCTTTTGACAAAATCCAACACCCATTTATGATAAAAACCCTGCAGAAAGTAGGCATAGAGGGAACTTTCCTCAACCTAATAAAGGCCATATATGACAAACCCACAGCCAACATCGTCCTCAATGGTGAAAAACTGAAAGCATTTCCACTAAGATCAGGAACAAGACAAGGTTGCCCACTCTCACCACTCTTACTCAATATAGTTTTGCAAGTTTTAGCCACAGCAATCAGAGAAGAAAAGGAAATAAAAGGAATCCAAATCGGAAAAGAAGAAGTAAATCTGTCACTGTTTGCAGATGACATGATACTATACATACAGGATCCTAAAGATGCCACCAGAAAACTACTAGAGCTAATCAATGAATTTGGTAAAGTTGCAGGATACAAAATTAATGCACAGAAATGTCTTGCATTCCTATACACTAATGAAAAATCTGAAAGTGAAATCAAGAAAACACTCCCAGTTACCATTGCAACAAAAAGAATAAAATATCTAGGAATAAACCTACCTAAGGAGACAAAAGGCCTGTATGCAGAAAATTATAAGACACTGATGAAAGAAATTAAAGATGATACAAATAGATGGAGAGATATACCATATTCTTGGATTGGAAGAATCAACATTGTGAAAATGACTCTACTACCCAAAGCAATCTACAGATTCAATGCAATCCCTATCAAACTACCACTGGCATTTTTCACAGAACTAGAACAAAAAATTTCACAATTTGTATGGAAACACAAAAGACCCCGAATAGCCAAAGCAATCTTGAGAACGAAAAATGGAGCTGGAGGAATCAGGCTTCCTGACTTCAGATTATACTACAAAGCTACAGTAATCAAGACAGTATGGTACTGGCACAAAAACAGAAATATAGATCAATGGAACAGGATAGAAAGCCCAGAGATAAACCCACACACATATGGTCACCTTATCTTTGATAAAGGAGGCAGGAATGTACAGTGGAGAAAGGACAGCCTCTTCAATAGGTGGTGCTGGGAAAACTGGACAGCTACATGTAAAAGTATGAGATTAGATCACTCCCTAACACCATACACAAAAGTAAGCTCAAAATGGATTAAAGACCTAAATGTAAGGCCAGAAACTATCAAACTCTTAGAGGAAAACATAGGCAGGACACTCTATGACATAAATCACAGCAAGGTCCTTTTTGACCCACCTCCTAGAGAAATAGAAATAAAAACAAAAATAAACAGATGGAACCTAATGAAACTTAAAAGCTTTTGCGCAGCAAAGGAAACCATTAACAAGACCAAAAGAGAACCCTCAGAATGGGAGAAAATATTTGCAAATGAAGCAAGTGACAAAGGATTAATCTCTAAAGTTTATAAGCAGCTCATGCAGCTTAATAACAAAAAAGCAAACAACCCAATCCAAAAATGGGCAGAAGACCTAAATAGACATTTCTCCAAAGAAGATATACAGACTGCCAACAAACACATGAAAGAATGCTCAACATCACTAATCATTAGAGAAATGCAAATCAAAACTACAATGAGATATCATCTCACACCAGTCAGAATGGCCATCATCAAAAAATCTAGAAACAATAAATGCTGGAGAGGGTGTGGAGAAAAGGGAACCCTCTTGCACTGTTGGTGGGAATGTAAATTGATACAGCCACTATGGAGAACAGTATGGAGGTTCCTTAAAAAACTATAAATAGGGCTTCCCTGGTGGCGCAGTGGTTGAGAGTCCGCCTGCCGATGCAGGGGACGCGGGTTCGTGCCCCGGTCCGGGAAGATCCCACATGCCGCGGAGCAGCTGGGCCCGTGAGCCATGGCCGCTGAGCCTGCGTGTCCGGAGCCTGTGCTCCGCAACGGGAGAGGCCACAACAGTGAGAGGCCCATGTACCGCAAAAAAAAAAAAAAAAAAAAAAAACTATAAATAGAACTACCATATGACCCAGCAATCCCACTACTGGGCATGTACCCTGAGAAAACCATAATTCAAAAAGAGTCATGTACCACAATGTTCATTGTAGCTCTATTTACAATAGCCCAGAGATGGAAACAACCTAAGTGTCCATCATCGGATGAATGGATAAAGAAGATGTGGCACATATATACAATGGAATATTACTCAGCCATAAAAGGAAACGCAACTGAGCTATTTGTAATGAGGTGGATAGACCTAGAGTCTGTCATACAGAGTGAAGTAAGTCAGAAAGAGAGAGACAATTACCGTATGCTAACACATATATATGGAATTTAAGAAAAAAAAAATGTCATGGAAAACCTAGGGGTGAAACAGAAATAAAGACACAGACCTACTAGAGAATGGACTTGAGGCTATGGGGAGGGGGAAGGGTAAACTGTGACAAAGCGAGCGAGAGGCATGGACATATATACACTACCAAACATAGATAGCTAGTGGGAAGCAGCCGCAGAGCGCAGGGAGATCAGCTCGGTGCTTTGTGAACGCCTGGAGGGGTGGGAGGGAGGGAGACGCAAGCGGGAAGAGATATGGGAACATATGTATATGTATAACTGATTCATTTTGTTGTGAAGCTGAAACTAACATACCATTGTAAAGCAATGATACTCCAATAAAGATGTTAAAATGAAAAAAAAAAAAAAGAGAATGGTAAGTACTCTGGAGATAAATAAAGCACAGGATGGAGATGGGGAGTGGTGGGCTGAGGAGTTACAAGTTTAAATTTGGAGGTGGGGAAGGCCTCATTGAGAAGATACCATTTGAGCCAAGATTGACAAAGAAGGAGTGAGCCATGCGGCTTTCTGGGGGAAAAGCGCCTAGGCAGAGGGAACAGCCAGTGTGAAGGACTCAGGTAAGAGTAGTCTGGAGTGGTCCTGTTTCTAGAAAAGCAAGGAGGCCAGCAGTGTGGCTGGGGGAAGGGAAGGAAGCAACGAGGTCAAAGAGGTACGGGGAAGGGGAGCCACTAGGGTCTGAAAAGCATCCATTCTTTCCTTTCTGCAAAACCTTCCAGTGGCTTCTAGCTCCTACTCTATAAGCCTCTCAGACCCCAGCGCCCCCTCACTGCTTTGCCAAGTTCTTTCCCATCTCAAGATCTTTTCCCTTGCTGTTCCCTCTGCCTGGAAAGCCCTTCCCCCCATCTTCTCCTGGCTGGCTTGTTCTTATCATTCAGGTCTAATCTCAAACATCGCTTTTTCTGTGGACCCCATGCACAGTACCCCCCTCCCCCTTTACCCCATTACTGGTTTTATTCTCTTCTTGCTTTCTGATGACCTAAAATGATCTTGCTTGCTTTACATGTGAGTGGTCTGGCTGCTCCTCCAAAAAGGACACACATGAGGTCAGGAACCTCCTCTGCCCCTGAACAGTACCTTGGTATCCCTGGAGACTTCCTCAATAATTATTTATTGAATGGGTGACAGAGTCAATGACTTCATCCTCCTGGGAATTTCGCTGATTAAAGGCGTGGCTTCTGGGTGTCATCATAGCCCTTAAGTTTTCCTGAGGGGCTTGTTACTGTCCTGTCCAGACAGCCTTTGTCCTAGGGGAAGACTGACTGTACCTTGGGCTGGGGCCATCATTCTTTCCTTCTGTCTCTCTTAAGAACAGTGCTTTGTGTCTTCCACCTTCTATTCATTCTCAAGTACTTCCAAAGTCACGCATGCTTTCCTCCTCCTAATCTTATTTTAGCTGGCCCGGTCTCTAAGAACTTGGGGGGCTTCTGAAATCACTGATCTCTGAGATTTGGTAGGGTCTCAGGGACCACCAGGCCAAGGGAGTCTAGAGAATTCATGTTACAGATGGGGAAACCGAGGCCTACAGTGGGGAAAGAATATGTCCAGGAGAATTGGTGGAAGAGCTCAGGTAGAAAACAACGGACTAGGAGGTCTAACTCTGTGGATTCATTAAACCCCCTAAAATTACATAAATAATTTAATGGTTACAGTCATTTTTCTGAAAAGAGTGTTCATCGATTGTCTTAAGGGGTTGCTGTAGTGGCCTTAGGAGTTATGAACACTTTGAAGAGCATGGACTCCTTCGAGAAAATTATAACTGGACTCCTTGGGCTGTCATGTTACCATTCCCCTAAGTACATAGCAGTGCCAGCTCAGAGTCGACGCTCCAGAACTATCTACTGAATGAGTGAATGAATGAGTGAATGGATAAGGAGTGAATAGATTAATGGATTGACAAGTGAAACCACCTTCTCCATTGCTCTTTTTACCAAGTCGCAAATGCAAGAAGTTAACCTGAGCCCCCAAAGGACTGAAGACTTAGGATCCCTGTCCCTCTAGGATGGTCTCCAGGCTGGCTGCATGTCTGTGCTTTCTGGGGTGGGCAGACCTTGAGAAGCAATCTCTGACCCTCCGTTGGACCTGAAGGTCAGCTGACCTGAAGATGGTCCTATTGTATGCAAAAGACTCAAGCTCTCCATGTCTGACTTTGCCAGGGATCTAGAAACACAACCTCTTGCTCAGCTCCAGCCCTTGGCGCTGCAGCTTGGGCAGGGACAAAGACAGAGACAGGAGCCAGAGAGAGGTGAGTGGCTCCAGGTCCAAACTTTCCTGCCTTTTCTGGGCATGGACTAGTGATTCTACTGGGAGTGGCTGGGTTTGGGACATTAAGGTTCATTAAAAGAAAATCACCACACAGATCTTTGTGTTTTAGACCTCAGTCACATTGGCCAAGAAATACCTGGACCAAGGGTCTGAGATCAACTGAGAAGGGAAGAGTTGGACCCCCAGGCTGGAAAGGCTGAGAGGTGGAGAGTGCTTGGGGGGCTGGGGGCTGCTGACTTGGAGATTTTGCTGTCGCTGCCCTGATTCTGAGGACAGCTTGGCAATGACTTTCATCGGGAGCTCTGAGACCTTCCTGCGGCTGCTGTTCTGAGACCAAGAGCAGCTGTTGGGAAAAAGCACCAGTCTTGGAGTCTGGAGGCTTGGACCTGAGCTTAGCTATTAGAAGCTGAAAAACTCTGGTCTCTGGAGATAGATCTGGGTTTAAACTCTGGCTCTCTCTTTGCCTGGCATATGACAGGCAAGTTGCTTCATTTTCTGAGCCTCAGTTTCCTCATCTATAAGAGGAGGACGCTGGTCCACTTTGATCCGCACCACCCTGTAAGCTCCTTCCCCGGTACGTGGGGACATGCTCAGGAAGAGGGAACTTCCCACGGTCCGTTGGATTGCTCTAAGGCAACCAGGTGCCCTCAACTGCTCCTGCATCAGGCAGGGCCCTTTCCCTTTGTTTAATGTTGAGACTCCTGCCTTGCGAGGGGCCTAGGAAAGTGACAAGCTTACTTTGAGGAGCCTCCCTTCCTCCTCGTTCCTCATTTTCTTCCCCTTTCCCAGTTGACCCCCACAGCATCATTATTATTATTATTATTTTTGGCCACGATGCACGGCTTGCAGGATCTTAGTTCCCCCACCAGGGATCAAACCCGTGGCCCCCGCAGTGGAAGGGCCGTGTCCTAACCACTGGACCGTCAGAGAATTCTCCCCACAGCACTATTTTGAGGACACTGTTTACCAAATCTTTTTAGACATAGATGTGAAGAGTTCTGTGGCCGTCACCCCTTTTAATGGCTTCTCCAGGCTCCTTGGTGACCCCAGGGAACAAAGGTAACAATTTAGGGGTACAGGGTAAGCTGGTGGCACAGCAGGAAACAGCTCTACTTCTCATGCCTGGATTCTATAAATACAGCTGGGGATTGATGATTGAGCCAATTAGCGATTACCCGGCAGCCTCAGCACTCCCTTCTCACGTACAATTCCAAGGCTGGGTGCAGGCCTAGAGCGAGGGGGGTTACAGCAGAGATGGAATGATACCAGAGGACGTTTCTCATACCCCACTTATTTCAGAGAAAGCTTTCTGGGTATTTTAAAGCTCCCAGATGATCACAATGTACGGCAAAGTTTGAGAACGAGGAGGCTAGAGTGAGGGAGCTATAACAAACCCACCTGACTGACATAAACATCAGGGAAAATAGAAAGGCGGCGAATGGGGACAACAGTGGATCAAGGAGCCGAGGAACCTGGCCCTAATCCCGCTTCTCCTCTGTGATGCTGCAGCCTTGGCCAACACACAACCCCCCTCCCCGAGGGGCTCAGCTCCTGACTGGCACGAGGAGGGGCCTGGACACAAACCTTGGTTAACATCAGAATCACTGGGGAGTTTATGAAAAAGAATACAGGCTCCTAAGGCCTAATTTAGGAGGTCTGAGCCTGGTTCTGGAATCGTGTTTATTTTTCCCCCAGAATTCCTTAGGTGATTCCAGCGTACAGCCAAGTTTGGGAACCACTGGCTTTAGCTAGCATGCACCAGAATCACTGGAAGGTGTTTCTTAAATACCAATTGTTGGGTCCACCCCCAGAGTTTCTGATTCTGTAGATTTGGATTAGGGCCCCGGAATTCACATTTCTAACAGCTTCCCAGTTGATGCTGATTTTGCTGGTCTGAACCACACCTGGCCCACACCAGACAAGGAGAGTCAACCTTGCCTGGACACTAGAACCACCCTGGAGCTCTTACAACTCTCAATGCAGAGGCTGCACCAATTAAATCCATCTCTGGGTTGCTACCAGGCATCGGGATTTTCCTTCCAACATTGCATTATGAAAATGTTCAAATATATGGTAAAATTGAAAGAATTCTACAGTGAACAGCCATATACTTACCACCTAGACTCCGCCATGGCCATCTGACTCTGCTTCCTTAATCACACAGCTACCCATCTACCCATTCCCCAAACACGAGGGTTTCTTAAAGCTCCAGTTACCCAATTTCAGCTGAGTTTGAGAACCAGGTGCTAGTTATTTCTGGGCTCTTCCTCTGTAAGTCTCTTTCTTGCTATGTTCTGCAGAATCTCTTCCAAGAAAATAGACATTTAGCACCTACTGAGTACAATTAGGGATCTCTTTTCCTTGAGCTGAGACTGCTGGGAGATTTCTTTTTCTGAAATGTTTTAAAGCCAGAGAAATCCAGGCCAAGGAACCTAGTGTACTTAGTATGTGGCCCTCTATTGGCGGGGAGGGTCCCGCTGTTGTCCCATCACCAGGACCTCACTGGATCTGGATATGACTTGCCTTGTATCCCCTATCTAGTAAAGACTGGGAGGGGATGAAGCTTCCAGAGAGGGCCCCTTTGTCACTGATTCCAGGGCACTGACCAAGCTGTCACTGTGAGATCTATGCCTGCCCCCAAGCTCAAGGCTTTGTAGGGGCAAGTAAACTTTCACAATACGTGGTAAGTGCTCTGCCAAATCCCCCAAGATTTCCCGAGTGCTGGAGATAGCCTTTGAGGCCAGCCCTGGAGGGGAAAACAGTTTCTGCTGTGCGGAAGAAGCTTCTAGAAGGGCAGTATCTGACCAGTAAACATTCCTCCTCCCACACCACTGGCCACACAGCTGATCCTGTGGGACCTCAGAGTCTAGCGGAAGAGGGCAAACCCACAAGCACATAAACTTGCCCCAAGCTACCTGAGGCCTGGAGTTTCCAGCTGGGCTGTGTACCTTTGGGTTTTCTTAAGTGAACATGTGTTCTTTTTATTTCCAGAAGAACAGTGCAGGGATTCCCTGGAGGTCCCAGTGGTTAGAACTCCACACTGCCACTGCAGGGGGCCCGGTTTCGATCCCTGGTCGGGGAACTAAGATCCATCAAGCCACACAGCGTGGCCAAAAAAAAAAAAAAAAAAACCAAAACAGTGGAAGAGTCAATTAACAAGGAAATCCAAACCATGGTTCTTCTAGGGCTCCTTTCCTCCCCACTCTGTTTGGAGTGAGAAGTAGAGAGGAGACAGGTCCAGAGAGAGGCCAACCCATGCAGTAGCTCCGTCATGCTGGCCACAGGCCTGAACTCTCTCTCCCGTGGGTGGGCTAGAAGTCTGGAGTTTCCTGGCTGGTCAATAGGGTTAGGGAATTCATTCTGAAATAACGGTGGATTTTCCCTCACTCGTCAATGAAATCAGAAGACTTGCTATCTAGAAATACAACTTTGTGTGGAGGTAGTTTCAGCTTGGCTAGTGACTGAAACTTGGGAGCTGGGACTTCCTCAAACACTTGACTTCAGTCATTTTGAAAACGTAAAATTCTTTTGGGACCCTCAGACATGAGTCCCTTTTGCTGGGGCTTTTTAGCATGATTGCATTTTGCTGAAATGGTTTGCTGGTGTTCCTTGGGACTTTATGGGCCAATGAGCTCTGGGAGGACTGTGGCTGGTGGCCCCTGGGCCCCGATGCTCTTAGCACAGGACCTGGGTGGAATAGGTGCTCCACAGGCAGTGCTGAGTCCATGAACACTGCACTGTTTTCCACAAATCCAAGAAGAAAAAAAAAGTGGAAGTCCAACAATAGGGGAATAGTTTGTAATTCTGGCACAGGAAGCAGGATAGAACAGTATGTAGCTTTTTGAAAGGGATAATTATGAAAACTAGGCAGGAATATATAAGAATATAAATGGTGGAAAAATATTATCTGGTAATTATGTTGTGATTGCCTCTGCTCTAAAACATGATGTGTATGTTATGGTTGGGAACTGAAAGGAAAGACAAATGGAAATAGTTGTGCTAAGACAGTGAGATTATGCACAGTGACTATTCAAGGTTTTTCTTAAATTTTAACTGTTGCATCATTATTATAATATAAAAACCAAACCTCTGTGGGAGTGTTCTATGGTAGGCATAACCAGGACTTGGGAGGCCAAAGTCCTTTGCTTGTCCTGGCTAGATGGAACTCCTCCAGGAAGGGTCTGTGTTGTTCATGCCTCACCCTCATGACCCCACATCTCGCACACAGTAGGTGCTTGATAAATACTTGCTGAACTAGTGGCTCAGTGGGCAGCTTATTCTAAAGGTTTGGGTCTTTTTTGAAGGTACCCAGAGGTATTTTTTTGGTTGTGCCGGGTCTTAGTTGCAGCAGGCAGGCTCCTTAGTTGCAACATGTGGGCTCCTTAGTTGGGGCAGGCGGACTCCTTAGTAGCAGCATGCGAACTCTTAGTTGCAGCATGCATGTGAGACCTAGTTCCCTGACCAGGGATCGAATCCCGGGCCCACCTGCATTGGGAGCGTGGAGTCTTAACCACTGCGCCACCGGGGAAGTCCCACCCAGAGGTATTTTGATTGGAGGAGAAAAAGACCTGGGGAAAGAATCACATCTGATCCATATACCACCAATCAAAGGAAGTTTAAGTACTGTAACCTCTTGTTTAGATTGCATGTAAGTTGGTTCTTTTCAGTTAAAATGATTTAGTAAGCAAATAACCAACTAATTTAATTTTCTTAAACTTTAAGCTTTTTTGTGTATGAATAAAATCACAAAAAGGAGGGAAAAACCCCTTGTCCACATGGGAGCTCATTCTGGGTTCAGAGAACAGCAAGGTGAAAAAGGCCAGCCCTCAGGAAGGAGCGGCTGACTGACCTCTCCCTTCCACCCAGAACTCGGAGTTGAGAACTGCAGGTTGACCTCCCTCTTGCTCCGAATGTGGGCCTCTGTGAAGTTGGGAGGTGGGCATTCGCTGCCATTTTCCCTTCCTGAGTCCTTGTGCATATAGGTCCACGACTCTGCCAGCCTCGTGGGGGCCATCGTGTCAGCACGTGGGGGAGGACTTGGCCTGGGGACAAGGAACTAGTAGGGTGTTTTTGGTTTGGCTTGGCATTTGCTAACTGGTAAAGGTCCTGCCTCTGAATAATCCCTCACTAACCACCCTTGGCTGAAATACAACCACTAATTCATTCTTGAGGGTAGGGTTTTGAGGGCTTCTGCTCAGGCACAGGTCTGGAAATGGAGCCTCTCTGAGCCATTTCTCCAATGGAAAAAGTATGACTAGGTGGCTCAACAGTGGGGGAAATTAACCACTGAATCCAGTTGGCGGATATTGGGAGCTATTCATGATGTGCCCCCAGCAAGGGAGGCCCAGAGAAATTCTATCTTTTCCAGAGAGTCTATCTGGACTACTAATTTTTTTTTAAATAAATTTATTTATTTATTTTTGGCTGCATTGGGTCTTCGGTGTTGCACATGGGCTTTCTCTAGTTGCGGCGAGCCGGGACAAGCGGGGCTACTCTCCGTTGTGGTAGGCGGGCTTCTCACTGTGATGGCTTCTCTTGTTGCAGAGCACGGGCTCTGGGTGGCACTCAGGCTTCCAACGCGTGGGCTTCAGTAGTTGTGGCACACAGGCTCAGTAGCTGTGGCTCGCAGGCTTTAGAGCGCAGGCTCAGTTGTTGTGGCACACGGGCTTAGTTGCTCCGCGGCATGTGGGATCTGCCCGGACCAGGGCTCGAGCTCGTGTCCCCTGCATTGGCAGGCAGATTCTTAACCACTGCGCCACCAGGGAAGTCCAATATTTTCTTTTTAAATATTTATTTATTTTGGCTGTGCCAGGTCTTAGTTGCGGCATGCTGGATCTTCATTGCGGCACATGGGATCTTTAGTTGGGACATGCGAACTCTTAATTGTGGCACGTGAACTCTTAGTTGCGGTATGCATGTGGGATCTAGTTCCCTCACCAGGGATCAAACCCGGGCCCCCTGCATTGGGAGTGTGGAGTCTTACCCACTGGACCACCAGGGAAGTTCCATGAACTACTAATATTAATTAATATATCCAGCCAGTTGGTTACTCAACTAGCAAGACCCTCAAAGAATGGAACACAGCACAGTAAATGACTCACTTCTTACCCATTGTTTTCCAAGCAGTGTACTAAACCCTCTACACATGACAATCTCAATCTTCCCAACAACCCTGTGAGGTGGTTAATATCACTACTCTATAGGAAAAAAAAACCAAGGCTCAGAGATGTGATTTGCCCAGTATCATGCAGCTAAATATAGTAATGCTAATTAGCAGCTAACAACCATTGAGCACTTACTACTAGAGGGCTTCCTTCTTCAACTCACTTAATCCTCATAATGTCCTTGTGAAGGAGATAGTAATCCCCCATTTTTAACAAGTGCGGAAGCTGGAGTTCAGGAAGGTTAAAGGCTCCCCAAGGCATTCAGCTAGCAGATGTCAGAGCAGGGATGTGAACACAGGCAGCTCGGCTCAGCCGTGCTCTGAACCCCCATGCTGTGTACAGTTAAGTGTTGGATTCAGCTGTGTCTGGTCCACAAAAATATCCTGAGAGCCTGCTCTGTGCCAGGCACATATGGCTACCCATATCAGACCCAGTCCCTGCCCTCACCAGCTTCCATGCTGGTGTCATTGCACCCAGATGGTGTGAAGACAGGCCAGAGTGGGGAAAGGGTTGGGACAGCCAGGAGTAGGGCATCCAGAGGACACTGGGCCCAGGCAGAGGGGGGCCCTGCCTCCCGTCTCCCCCTGCTTGCAGAAGGCAATCAGGGGTGACCCTAGCCTCATCCTGTGTGGCTGCCCTGAGATAATAATTATCCTTTTTGGGGGACTGAAGCAAGAGGTTCAGGACCTGCTTATCTCCAGGACTTGGACCTCTGTGGGGTCTTGCCTCACACATCCATCGTTAGTTTTTCCCTATCTCTGCTTCACGTACACACTGCAGAACAGGAGGTGCTGCAGATGGATCCTATCAGAGAAAGCTCCTTCTAATGAGATTTTGAGGCCAGGATTAAGAGGCCTTAAACTGCAGTTTCTGAGAGGGAGAAATTGTGCTTGACTAGGTGGTTCTGCCTTGGGAAGGTCTGGAGGGGTGTGACGTGATGTGATTTGTATTGTAACAAGCTGCCTCTGGCTACTGGGTGGTAACAGGCTAGCGGGGCCTGTGTCTGGACTCTCTCTCCTCTAAGGTCAGCCCTCTGGGAGCCCAACTCAGCCTGGGCTCTGGAAGCCTGCCCTGGATTGGAGGGGTCCCCTCCGTTCTACACCTCTGGACCTCAGCCCCAGCTGATCAAATTCTGTCCTCAGCTTCCTCACCAGCATAGTCCTCAGTGGACTGTGACAGAATTAAATGCGTTGATATGTAAAAAGTGCTGAGAGCAATGCCTGCTCATCTTGCACATGTGAGTGATGGTTACTGTACTTACACGTGGCCTGTGACTAGACATGGACAGAAGCCTCAGTCCATCCCGGCTCCCTCCCCTTTACCAGCCAGCCTTGAGCCTCAAGTCTCATCTGTGGGGCGGGGCTGGTCAGGCCAACCTGGCAGAGATGTGTGAAGATCAGATCTCACACCCACACCCTGCCTGGCACGAGTAGGCCCCACCTCACCCAAGATTTTAAAAAATGGGTTTAAGATTTCTCAGGAAGGTTTTGCTCCTGCTGTTCTTCCTTCCGGAGTTCCCAATTGTCCACCCCTCTCACTGCCACCAACCCCCAAGCTTCCCATCCTCTAGTTCCCAGACCTAGTGTGTCTCCTTGTAGCTTCTGTCTCCACTAAGATTCCCCGCTGTTCCCTATTCCAGTTCTCCACCTCTACCTTTAAGGACTACTACTTCACTCACCACACCCATATGGGTAGAACGCCTGCTTACTGGGCACTGGTTGGGTGCCTGCCTGGCTTTGTTCTTTATTGCCAGGTGCCAGGTCTTCACGTGAATTCAGATGTGCTTGTCTGATCCTTGGTGTTCCTTGGAGGTTGGTGCTATTATCACCCCATTTAAAACGTAGAAAAATTGAGGCACAAGTGACTTAACAACTTGCCTGGATCACAGCTAGGATGTGTCAGGTTTAAACCCAAGCAGTCTCAGTCTAAGCCCCAGCTCCCAACCATTCCATTTTCTTGCCACTGTATGACCCTAATGTTTAGAATCCAGAAGAACTGGGAAAAGGAGCATCATTTTTGTCCTGTGAATGTCAGAGTTTTATTTGTTTGCTTTTTTTTTTTTTTTTTTTTGCGGTACGCTGGCCTTTCACTGTTGTGGCCTCTCCCGTTGCGGAGCACAGGCGCCGGACGCGCAGGCTCAGCGGCCATGGCTCACGGGCCCAGCCGCTCCGCGGCATGTGGGATCCTCCCAGACTGGGGCACGAACCCGTGTCTCCTGCATCGGCAGGCGGACTCTCAACCACTGCGCCACCAGGGAAGCCCTGTTTGCTTTTTTTTTTTAAATCAAAACTCCAGAGTTGGACGTCTCAAATTTCCCCTGGTTATATTCTGCTGGTGTTTCATCTCCTTCTGAGGAGGGTATTCTCTAAATCTCATTGAACACTCTTATACTCAGAAATTGGCATATTTTCTCTTGCTCTGTCACCTGTAGAGATGGAAAACTGCTGATCAGCATGCTCTTTCTCATGCTTGAAAATAGTCTTATGATGTCTCAAAATCTCTCTGAGCAAGAGGGACCTGGCCCTTTTTCCAATGGGCTGGTTTCCTGTCCCCGGCCCTGAGAAAAGTGTTCGGAGTTTACAGCCTCTCCTTCCACTGGTTACGTGCTGAGGGTCACACCTAGGGTGCACATGGGGTCCTCAGAATTTTGTTTTAGCTTACTTTGTTATTTCCATATTCCAGAACATTCAGACAGGAAATAAACGTGGAAAGAAGTAGTGGAAAGAAGTTATCCCTAAGACCTCCTCTCCTGACATTTTTGTACAGATTAGAATTTACTTTGAACCCAAGGGCCTGCCTGTGGGCCGGGCACTGCTCGCAAGGGCCTGTGGCAGGGGCACAGCCCTCACCCTGCGGTTCTTACCGTCTGAGCTGGTGAGCATCAAGAACGGCTTTGAACACTTTCCATTTCACCCAGTATTTGCTGAGCATCTGCTGTGACCAGGGGTTCTTGTGCACACTTGGGGTACATCAGTGAACAAAGATCCCTGTCCCCATGGAGCTTACATTCTAGAAGAGAAAGCAATTAGTTGATAAATGCTATAGAAAAAATAAAAGGAAGGGGGCTGGGGTGCAGGGTGTGGGTGAGGAGGCTGCAGTACTGTGTTAGATGGGAATCAGGGCCTCCTAAGGAGGTCAGATATGAGTCAAGACTTGAAAAAGGGGTTTATCCACGAGGGTATCTGGGAATCCAACATTTCAGGCAGTGGAAATAGCTAAAGCCTCAAAGAAAAAATCCAACACAAACATCAGGAAGGGGCCAACTGAAAGATAAGGAATCTGAGAAAAGGCCAAGGGGAGGGAGGAAGGAGGCCATGCATGCCTATGCTAATTGCACTGTGGCTGCCCCACTGGGTGGGATGATTTACCTGACCCAGGGGACCAGGCTCTGCCCAAACCTCTGGGCCAAGGGAAATTAGCCTCCATCCAGGCTCTTTCACAACTAGGCCATGGCCTCGAGTAAATTGCATACTCCCTGGGCCTCAGTGGCCACATCTGTCAAAGAAGACAGGCAACATCTAGCGGCTCCCTGGTCTCCTGCTCACCAATCTCCTGAGTGCACTTTATAGTAATAATAGTAATAACAATAATAGTTACAATAATAATGATAATAATAATAAAGTTACAAGTAAGATGGCAGTTGCAGCATTTTTGAGATTTTTTAAAATCAAAAGCAAAACCATCTAACTTCTGTGGTTTCTGAGGAAAAGAAAGGCAAGAGTATGGCCTTTGGTCAGGAAAAAAAATGAGGTGAAAGAGGCAAAAGGCTTCCTCTCACCAGCATTTAACGGTCATCCCTTTGTGGGAAATGGGCTCTGAGGCCCTATGGGCTGCTCCCTGAGAATATTTCCTTAGCTGAGCTTCAGAACATCCGCAAGCAGCCAACTGTCAGTTTGGGAAGGTTTGGAAAGTATTATGTAAGGTGAAAAAACGGTCTTTGACAAATTAAAAAAAGATAAAACCTGGCAAAGTTTCCTAGCCTTTAGGCTGCAACGTCTAGAAATGCAAAATTGTGTTCTCACAATTTACTGAGTTGCTAAGAGGGGTTTGAGAGCACCATATTTCCAGACACTTGGTTTTACCCAAACTCCAGGATTCAGGGCCCAGTGTGTAGGGGCTTTCCCTACCCATGACAGACAGGAGTGTTTGGTTTTTTAGTGCTAGGACAGAGTTGGGGTTGAGCTGCTGGGGAAATAGCACTAACAAGGAAAATTCCCCCCAGAAAGTACACCCGGAGAGCTTATATGAGGGGTCACAGAACCGGTACAAGTCAGGGTCTGAAGTCTGATGGCCAAAAGTCAAATCCCACCTGCATTTATACCTCTCTGTGCCTCAGTTTCATCATCTATATAATAGGTGTAAAAATGATGCCTACTGCACAGGGCAATTATGATGATCAAGTGAATTAACACGATGAAGTCTTTAGAATTATACATATGTCCTAAAGAAAAAGCCAACAGTGGGTGCTTTTTCTTTGGATTACATAGGTTCTTCCTAACCAACGTCTGAGTGATTTTCATTGAGAACTCCTATTTAGGGATATTTTTGGTGCAAGTACACTGTAGGTCATGCAGCTCTCTCTCTCTCTTTTGTTTTTTTAAATTTTTTTACAGAAATATTTTATTTTTTTTATTGAATATAGTTGATTTACAATGTTGTGTTAATTACTGCTGTACATCAAAGTGATTCAGATATATATATATATATATATATATATATATACATATATATACACTCTATTTTAAAAATATTCTTTTCCGTTATGGTTTATCATAGTATATTGAATATAGGTTTCTGTGCCTCTCTTCTTTCTAACCAATATTTTTCTTAATCTTAAAAGGGCCTCCGTTTTCAAGGCCAGCACTGTCTAACAGAAATATAATGCAAGCCACAAATGCAGGCCACCATATATGATTTCAAGTTTTCTGGTAGCCCCATTTAAAAAAGTGAATGAAACAGGTGAAATTAATTTTAATAATACATTTTAACCTAATATATCTAATATTATTTCAACATATAATAAATATAGAAATTATTAATGAGATTTTATATTCTTTTTTCTTAACTATATCTTTGAAATCCAATGTACATTTTACAAATACAGCACATCTCAATTCAGACTAGTCACATCTCAAACACTTAATAGCCACATGTGGCTACCATGATGGACAGTACAGTTCTAAATGACAGGAGGATGGTTCTTGGCAGTGAGCTTGGATGGGCTAGTCATTCTGGGCCCTGACTCTCTTCCAGTCACCACTATGATAACCAGAAAGGCCTCTGGGAGGGGTGGTCTTCTGGTCATATGGAACAAGGAGGTTCTTGATGCAAGCCCTAAAAGCCCAACAGTGTGGTTTGAACTGAGATCTATTGAGCAAGCTCTTGCTTGCTGCCCCTAACGGTCTTTTCCTCCCACCCCACTAACCCCATCTTCCACCTCCACCTGTCTTGAGGATTAAAATCTAAAATAAGTTTATTAATGGTTATCATCCTCTATTAAAATGCAAATGTTGGGATAATACCTTCATTGAGTATCACCTGAGACTAAGGTAGTTGAGATAGAGATGAGGATGGGAAGTAGAATGTCTTTTTGGGTTCTGTATGGAAGCTCTGGCAAGTAGCATCATAGGAAAGCCAGCAATGATAGGAAAGCCTTGCAGAACTAATTCTGCAGGGTCTTGGCCTTTAATGAGCTCTTCCATCATGAGTCACTTAGCTCTAATGGGAACCTCATTAACCAAAGGCAGCAGCTATGAGAGTGAGAGCAGAAACCAGCATTCTGAGCACCTTGGGTTGATATTTTTCTAGGTGAATGAATCCGAATATAAAGATGACATCAGGAGTCCCTTAACGTAGGAATTTTGCAAACTTGTTCTGCTCATCCATTCCTAGCAGCCCAGAAGAAGGAGAGACCACTCCTTCTCCCCATGGGGAAATGCTCTTTGATTCCATTCAAGGAGATTTCAGTTTTGTCTTTAAAGTAGGATGTGCCTTGGGAAAGGCTGGCTTGATTTCTCTCTTCATCTCTCCCTCTCCCCATTCTTTTGTTTTAGGGTTAATTTGCACATCTTTCCTCCAATCCATTATTATAAGTTTGTTTGAAGGGGGTCTCATTCTCCTATTTCCAAGTTCTTGGAAAGAGTGAAAGGGACCTCACTTCCACCCCCATTAGCCAGTAGTATTATTATCTCTGTGGATATTCTAAAGTCTGAAAAGAAACTCTATTCTTGTTTCATCTGTGATGAGATTGGACTATCTACGTAACCCACAAATGTCCTTTCCCTTCAGCTTTCCTGACTGCTACTTTCCCCCAACCTATAGTATTCCCAGCTATGTTGTCTTGAGGAAAATTACTTTTATCAGGCAGTTCCTGAGTGCTGATCACTGACTCAACTTCTTTAGTCTCATTGTGTCCCCACAGAGGTTATCCAAAGAATATTCTCCATTAAAAGTTTTTTTTAAGTTAACTTTTATTAGCAATCAAAATATTTTTATTGGCACTTCCCTGGTGGCGCAGTGGTTAAGAATCTGCCTGTCAATGCAGGGGACACATGTTCGATCCCTTGTCTGGGAAGATCCCACATGCCGCGGAGGAGCTAAGCCTGTGCGCCACAGCTACTGAGCCTGTACTCTAGACCCCGTGAGCCACAACTACTGAGCCTGCGTGTCTAGAGCCCGTGCTCTGCAACAAGAGAAGCCACTGCAATGAGAAGCCTGCACACTACAGTGAAGAGCAGCCTCCGCTTGCCGCAACTAGAGAAAGCCCGTGCACAGCAACGAATACCCAATGCAGCCAAACATAACTAACTAAATAATATATATTTTTATTGTTTTTTCCTTGATTACTAATGTGATACATAATTTTATTCTACAAAGTTTGGCATTGTCTAGAAAGGATAAAGGATAAACATTTGTCATCCTACTGTCTAGAAAGCACCACTGTTAACTTTTTGGAAAGCAACAGTTATTTGAGCTCATTATATTCTATACCAGTCAAAACTATATCCTTGGAATAATCTAGGTGTGAAGATAAGACTAGCACATACAACAAAATAGAAGTATTCAATACAGATTTCATTCATTTATCCATTCATTCATTGCCTTATGGGAATGTACAGAAACATGCTAACCTCATCTAGAAGTTTAGTCCATTTGGAGATGTCATCAAATAAAAGTCATCAAATGTAGAGTATATCATTGAGGTCAGAAGAGCAACTGATTCCAGCAGTGGATTCTATCTCTTTGGATGGAGAGTAGGCAGTATCTTTTCATTCTTTAGTGGGGGTTAAAAGTTAAGATTCCCCCCAAAAAAAAAGTTAAGATTCCCATGAGAAAAATGTTCACTACTTCAATGTAATAACTGTGACCAAATGGTGAAGCTTCTAAAGAGCATTTAACTAAGAGATTTTGTTCATTTTTCATGTTTGTTACCGAGGACTGCCCCCCACCCCACCCCACCCCTGACCCCAGCCAAAAAAAAAGGAACCTAGAGTCTGGCAAAAAATAAGAACCAACTAAAGTGTAGTAACTTAATTGGTAAATGTGGTCCACCTCAGAAGATTGAAATCAATAGGCCGTTGAAGATCTGGTTGATGTTCTGTGGTTACACATTAAGGGGCAAGAACTTCTCTCTTCCTTAGTAACCAATAACCTTAAATATAATTGTAGGTAAGTGAGTGGAATTTCGGTATGTGTGTGTTTTGGGGAGTAGGAGTGAAGTTGGTTGTGAAGCCTAGGAAATACTGAGTTTGGGAACTTGGATAGTTTGCTAGTCTGCAGAGGGAGCTCAGAGTCTTCAGGTGGTGAATTGATGGGTGGGTTATAGAATTGGCTGGAATCAACAACAAAGTTAGTTCTGGGGACCCTCGTGGGGCCAGGTAGTGCCACAGGGTAAGGTGTAAAATAAAAGCCGTAAGAGGAGATGAGCGGGATCCCAGTGTGCAAGCAAGAGGTATGTGCTACCAGAATTACCAAAGGCAGGACATGGCAGTGCTAATCTCTGGATGGAAGGTGTTAAGGGATTTGTACTTTCCTTTAAGTCCCCTTTTGCCATTCCTCAACTGCCCACTTTTCCATAGTAAACATTTATTAATTTTTAATACAAAATATAATTTAATAAATATATGAAAAATAATTTAGAATAGTATTGATAGATAGAATCTTAGGAAAAAGATAAGACTTCAGAAGTCAAATAAGGAAACTCCTTTCCTGATTCGTTTTCAGATGGTCTTATTCCCCCTAATCATGTGTCTGCTCCCATTCCCTCATGTCTGAAATATTTCTTAAGAGATTTGTTTCCAGTATTTTTGATCCCTGTGAAAATATTCCCAAGAAAAGTAACACATCCCCCTGTTCCCAGTTATTTATATCAATAATATTCAGCAAGTTCCATTGCAACTTTTGGTTCTTCAAAGCCCTATAATTTTGGAATTGGAATGTCATATTCTACTAGACTCTAGTTAGTATTTGAGAAGTTCTTTTATGCCTTTTTTTAAAAATAGAATTTATTTTTTAGAGCAGTTTTATGTTCACAGCAAAGTTGAGCAGAAGGTACAGAGATTTCCTACATACCTACTGCCCCTTGTTTTTCTTCTTGTCGAATTGTAGATCCAAACTATGGGAGGAGGGGTGTCCTTCCCCTCCCCTATCTCCACTCCAAGACTAAAACACTCAAGTTCCCAAACTTTTTTTTTGTAAATTTATTTATTTTATTATTTTATTTATTTATTGTTTCTGTCTGCGTTGGGTCTTTGTTGCTGCATGCGGGCTTTCTCTAGTTGCAGCGAGCAGGGGCTACTCTTCCTTGTGGTACGCGGGCTCCTTATTGCAGTGCTTCTCTCGTTGCGGAGCACAGGCTCTAGGCGTGCAGGCTTCAGTAGCTGTGGCACGTGGGCTCAGTAGTTGTGGCTCGCAGGCTTTAGAGTACAGGCTCAGTAGTTGTGGCGCACGGGCTTAGTTGCTCTGCAGCATATGGGATCTTCCCGGACCAGGGATCGAACCCATGTCCCCTGCATTGGCAGGCGATTCTCAACCACTGTGCCACCAGGGAAGCCCCAAGTTCCCAAACTTTTATGTACTTGGCAACACCTGGGGCAGCTTCTGGAGTAGGACTGTGGAAACCTTCAACAAGGGGCACCTGCTCCTGGGAAACTGGATATGCGGCTACAGTGATGAGAAGGGTAGATGGATATGTGGCTACAGTGATGAGAAGGGTAGATCAAGGAAAAGAGCTGCTGGGGATGCCTGTGAGCCTGTGCCCTCTCCCAGGGCACTCATCCTACGGGTACCCATCCACTGATACTTGATGAGAGGTCTAAGAACACAGCGGTAGCTGTTCTCATTGTACCAGAAGCATCAAGATATTTTTATGTCTTAGATACCGTCTTCCCATGCACTAAAGGGAAGGGTGGTAGGAATGAGAGTAGAACGGAAAGAATGGGAAACTCAAAGGATGACTGAGATCCAAGAATAAAGAAGTGACTTTTTAAAGAAAAGAATTTTTTTTTTTCCTGGACTTTCCTTATAAGTCTTCTTTTAAGTCAGGAGATGTTTTCTTATTTATATGGACTCCAAATAAGATAAACATACCTTTTTAAAAGGTTGATTTTTTAAAGTGTCTTAATTACGGAAATTCCAAAAATATATTAAGGTAGGGAGACTGATATAATGAGCCCCCACTTTTCCCATTGTTCAGCTTCAGCAATCAGCAGCCCACTGCTATACCTCTCTCATCGCCCCCTCCTCAAACTGCATTATTCTGAAGCAAATTCCAGTCATTTTATCATTCTAAACAGGAATATTTCAGTACATACCTCTAAAGACCAAAGAGACTAAAAGGAAGACTTCTGATGATTACAAAGCTTAATCTTGTTTCTTCCTCATTCTTCCTCTGTCACTGGACTTTGAATTAGGAAACCTGAGTTCTAGACCTGGTTTTGCCACTCACCAGCTGTGGGACCAGCTGCAAGTCCTGTAACCTTTCTGGGCTTGTTCTTTTCCCACCTGAGTGGGTGAGGCAGATGATTTCTAAGGTCTCTTCCAGTTCTAGAAATAAAAAAATTATTGGAAAATTCATTCTTTTAGCCTCCAGAGACATGATATAGATTTGGTACAGGATCTATTTCCTGTTTGTTTGGGGTTTTTTGTGCAGTGCCCAGTTCAGAGTTAAGACCTTCTCAGTGAGCAGCCAAGAAAGCCCCAGAGGCTGCTGAGTGGCAGAATCTCTAACTTGGAGCTTTAAAAAAGAAGTGAGCCTTGGAGCCATCCCTTGGAGTAGTTTTGTGCTACCCTCAGTATCTCCTCTGACAACCTCAATTTGTCTTAAAAACTGTTCTGCTGACTCGTGATTCTGGGAATGTTCAAGTGCTCCAAACAGATCCCCCGTTTCCAAAGGCCACCCTGAGACCAATAGCAGGTGAAAGGCAACGTTTATATTGCTTTGGGGCAAGGGGGTAGTTACACTTTTAGACAACAAGGAACTGATTTCTGTCCTGTTCCAGGATGACCATTAAGGCTTAAGGACACCCATTTTACAGGCAAATCAACTGAGTGTGAAGTAAAGCAAGTGCATTTAAGGTTGCCTGGTGAATGAAGGACTAAGTCTAGAATGGAATTTGTCTTTTAAAAATACTGAAAACTTGTTGTAGAGAGGTTGAGGTTTAGGGATACATCCTGCTCCTCCACAGTTTGAAGAGGACTAGGGAAATGAAGCTGGAGGAAGACTGTTTGGAAAAAGAAACTTGATTGTCAGTGTAGCGGAAGCAGAGTAAATGCTTATGAATGCTGCAGATGTTTTTTAAAAAATCACCACGACCAGAGAATTAAAATAATAACGTACTCAAATGGGAAGAGCCTCCAAAATTACCATTTTAAAGAACAAACTCTAATCAGATCTGAGACATTGCAGCAGCCTTGTTGAAGCTATTGACAGGGATTATTGTTTTGGTGCCAGGGTTTTAAATTGGGGGATAGGATTAAAAGGGACCAAAGATGAGGGTTGTTATTTCAAGCTGAAACCAATATTCCATGGTGGGGAACTCACTGGGTTTGTGAGTTTGGGAGTTGGTTACTGCACTTGGAGGAGTCCCCAGACACACGTCCAGCTGGTTCTGAGGAGGGTCAAAATGTGCATTCTTTGTAGCCTTTGTGGACTTGCACCACAGCTGCTCAGCGATTAGATCCTGAGGCCTATCCTTAGCAGGAAATGGTAAAGGAATCAGCAGGAAGGCTAGAACAAGGGAAGGGAAACTCCTCCCTCCTGTCAAAGGACAGGCCAGAGTGAGGATGAAAATGGAAAGTGGGCATTGTAGGGTTAGACGTGTTGAAATGGAGAGAGGTTGAATCTTGACTGGAAGTAAGGGAAAAGTACATGCCCCAAGGACAAGGGCGTGTGATAAACTGTTGTGTTTATTATGTGACTTTAATAAGGAGCCTCTACCTCGTGTTCCTTGGGCCTCAGTCAGCACACAATCCCCAGGACATGGGGAAAATGCTGTTCCTTTACTTTGTTGTTTTGTATTTTCTGAGGTCCAGCAGCCCACTGACAGGACAACCTCCCCTTGTTTTTGATTTCCGGCTTATTCAAGGCCAGAAGACCAAAAGTCAAGTTGAAAAGTTTTACCAGGAGAAAAACATGAAAGTATTTCTTATGAAATCATAAGAAATACTCGGTGTGAAGGAGCAGAGGACTGCAAAATCATTTTTCTGTTTTACCCAGTTCTTTGTAACCGAAAATCCTCACTAGATTCTTGAGGCAGAGGGAAAGCTGGTGAGCCAGTGGGAGAAACTGAGTCCAGTAAGAAGAAACTGCTCATTTGAAATCTGACAACACTTTCTTGTAGATTAAAATTCAGCTTTGAAGTTTCACTTCTTGAGCTTGGCTCAGTGAGTTATGCTACTCCTGAAGAAAAAGAAAATTAAGAATATTTTATGTTGAAGGGCATCAGTGATGAAAAGGCAGCATGGCAGCATCTAGCTCCCTTATCTCATCAACTGTGCAGTGGGCTCTTAATGTTAGCAATCTCGTGTTTAGATTGTTACCTGAAGAAAGAAAAAACAAAGTGTCCTGAATGCTGATTCTACTCAGCAAGTGGCAAACAACAAAACTTTTGAAAAAGCAGACCTGGGGAGAGTCCACTGCAGTTTCATAATGGGTATGAATAGTTATTTTTCTACCTTTTTTTTTTTTTCTAAATCTTTCTGGGGTTTGATGTGGATTTCTTTCTATTTGTTCAGGAAACTGTGACGTGTGTTCTGGGCAGGGTTTGAGGTTTTGGAACCTTTTCTAAAAGGGACAGAGAGCACTCTGCTACACTTCCTTGTCGTGAGGTTGGCGTGCAGGCGGTGGAGCTGAAGCAAGTTGGTCATCATGCAGGTGCTCCTCCAGTGCAGTAGGCTTGTCCTGGCTCTCGCCTTCATCCTGATTTTGGGTTCTTCAGTTCAAGGTAAGACCCAGGAATCTTGTCCCCCTATAATCTTCCTTGTAAGTCCTGGGGTCCACACAAATGTTTATATTTGCTTTAAGGTATGGAATGTATTATACTGTGGGAAAGGAGACCAAAAAAAGAAAAACAAAAAAAAAAAAAGGATTTGGGGTAGCTGAACTCCTTGGTGTGAGATTGGTTAAGTTTGGTACCAAAAAAATTTAAACTCTGAGGGAGGTGTGGCCTTATAAGTTCTTAAAATGATAAAAAAATGTACTATTTTATTGTCAGATGAAAATGGTTTATAAATTTTTAAACGCTTAAGAAAGGAATATAGAAAATGACCTACCCCTAAGTGTCTACATCAATCCCAAGTTTTAACATAATATGGTAGTGTTATAATTATTGTGACACTGGGAAATACTATTTTTAAAATCAGAGTAAATTTGCGTGTATTTTTTCTCCTTTTTTAAACTTGGTTCTTAGTGAAAATTCAATTATATTTAGACATAGTTAATGAAAACCATCTCAGATTTTAAAGAGAGGCCAAAGAATTTTAGTAATTGTTTTGTTGCTCAGAGAAACATCACATTGGGAAATTTCTTATTAGGTCTATCATTTAGGGTTGTTTAGTCAGAATGAAACAACTTAAAACCTTTAATGACTAAGAAAATGAAAACAATCAGTTTGTAGGAAAAATACAATTTCTTCTCCTTTGGTAAATAAGCGATCATGTCTGAATAAGGCAGAAAGTCATGGCCTGATAAGTAGATGGGAGAATTTATAGTAGAAAAACTAAAGTTCCTCCAAACTGTAAAGGAAATATTGAGTCATGGTGATTGCACATATCTTGGATCTGTTTCTTTGAAGTCATTTCTAGTTGTCTTGTTTTTACTTCTGGTGGAAATGAAATTGTACACATGATCTCAGATACATTCATATGTATTGGAAATTTATAAAATCACTTTCTTCTTGTTATGCAATTATTGAAGAAAAAACCAGCAAATAATGTTGCTGAAATTTTCCATTAGTCTATTTATTTTTTAAGGTATAGAACATCGTTGAATGTAAGGAACAGGCTTTACTTGGATCTTTTAGGGAAAACCTTCAGCTTGATGAAATAATTCCCTCATGTGTTCTGACAAGATCCAAGCAGTCAGGTCCATGTTTGTAGCACAGACTTGAGTGACCTGTTGGTGCTGGGTCTACCTTGACCAGAGCTCTGTGAGTCTTTATATCTTCAAAATTTCCCAGAAATGTCACATTCCCCACTAAGGTTCTATAGGGAAAACTAAAATGAAAACAAAAGCATTCTTTATGTAATAGGTATTCTTCAGAATGTAGTGAAGAAACTATTATAACATTTTATAAAGTACTAGTATTTATGTCATCACCAGGTAGGTTTAGCTCTTTGTTGGGAAAGGAACCAAAAAAGAGAGAATGAATGGACTGAAAAACTAGGGAGTTTCCAAAGGAGAAGTGCAGTTGGTATTGGAATCAAGGGTTAGTGTTCACATCTGAATAAGAAGGGAAATAGATGTCCACCCACAGCTGCGTGTGTGAGTGACATCAGCTCAAGGCTGCAGAGAGGTCTCTATTTCATCATACTTCTATGTGATGCCAGATATGATTCTGTAGCATTCTTTCCCCACTTAAAAAATTTTTTTTTCTTAACCCATTGATTTGACTGAACTGATCAACTGCACTAGGCTTTTGGCTTGTTTTTACTGAAACAAAACATCTTAGGTTATTGTATTAGTTTGCTAAGGCTGCCATAACAAAGTACCACAGACTGGGTGGCTTAAACAACAGGAATTTATTTCCTCACAGTTCTGGAGGCTAGAAGTCCAAGATCAAGGTGTCAGCAGGGTTAGTTTCATTCTGAAGCTTCTCTCTTCAGCATGTAGATGGCTGTCTTTTCTCTGTCTTTACATGGTTCTTTATGTGTGTCTATGTCCCAATCTCCTCTTCTTGTAAGGAAACCAGTCATACTGGATTAGGGCTCATCTGCATGACCTCATTATGTCTTAATTATCACTTTCAAGGCCCTGTCTCCAAATACAGTCCCATTCTGAGGTACTGGGGGTTAGAACTTCAACACATTGAATTGGAGGGACACAATTCAGCCCATATCAGTGAAGCTGAAGTAAAGACATGCTGTAAAAGTATGTCTACCAAGTGCAAAGAGATGGAAGTTTGGCAATGTGTGGGAGACCCTGGAGAGGACAGATGGCTAATCAATTTAATGTAGAGCTCCAGGGGATTATCGATGAGGCCTTACTCATCAATTGATGAGGTGACTCCTACTCTTTTATTGCCTCTCTTTTTAAAAGATGCCCATAAAGAGGGAAAATGGAAAATCCATGAGCAGGTGTGGCCAAGGGGGTCATTGCCAGACTATGTTTCCACTCTACACTGCCTCTGAGATCACGATAATGATATTGATTCCACCTATGTGTGCTGCTGTTTGATTATAAAGTGATTCACATCGATTCTCGGGTAAAGGATCGTCACATTCCCTAGGAGGAGGAATTAATACCAATTTATAGAGGGGAAAATTGGATCTTACATTCATCATTTCATTTGCTCTTTACATCAACCTCTTGCAAAAAATTTATGAGACTTGTCCAAGGCCCATTACAACTAATTAATGGCAGAGCTGGTCATCTGATTTCTACTGCAATTTAGCTGTATTCCAGGTGGATTAGAGATTTTCTTTATTTAAAACAACCTTGCTTTGACTCCAGCCCTTGCTATAAAAACCACTGAGTTGAGGGACAGAGAAGGAGAAATTGAAAGTAAACTTGGAACTTTTTATAGCTTGTCAAACCATGCAAGGGTGGGGGAACTTTATTCATCTTGTGGAATTGATTGGCCTGTAGGAAGCAGCTCCAGCTTAGATGGTGACTTCTGTTTGAATGCCACCAAACAATGAACGAAATGGTCTCCCTCCCCCCCCTCCCCACAACATGGCAGTTTCTGCTTAAATTTTTCTAGCACACTTGTAGCAAGTCTCCATTAAGAATAGGAAATTAGTAAATCGAGATGACGTTGGAGAAAAATTGATATTACAATACGATATTACTGGGGTAAGTTATTTGCTCTGGTAATGTTCACTTATAGAAAGTATTTGCTAAAGCAAGACTAGTGACTCTGTGTGTATGTGTGAAAGAAATAGAGGCAAAGACAGAGACAGAGAGAGACAAAGACAGACAGAGAAAGGGCGGGGGTAGGCAGTGAGGGAAGTGATTGTTAATAAAAAACATTCTTCTCCCTTGAATCCACCACAACATTAACCAGGAGATCTGTAAGTGGGGCCTCTTAGGAAGATAATTTTTCTGTCCATGAGCATATTCCCTTTTATTTTTTAAATTACGGTAATCTTAAGATTTCTCTCAAGCAAGACAGAATCAAGATACTCCCACACATCGGGGGCTGGAACTGTTGAATTTTCACATTCTGCCAACACCCTTGAATAAATATGTCAGGAACTTGGTATCTGTAACCGTGTTCTTTATTTTAAAGCAGATTTAAAATCCCCAGTGTGTTGATCATTTTATAATGTATAACAATACAGGACCACTATGTTATGCACCTGAAACTAACATAGTATATTAGGTCAACTATACTTAAAAAAGAAAAACCACCTCAGGACTTCCCTGGTGATCCAGCGGTTAAGAATCCGCCTTCCAATGCAGAGGAGGTGGGTTCGATCCCTGGTGGGGGAACTAAGATCCCACATGCCGTGGAGCAACTAAGCCCACACACTCTGGAGCCTGCCCACCACAACTAGAGAGAAGCCCGTATGCCGCAACGAAAGATCCTGTGTGCCGCAGCTAAGTCCCGACACAGCCAAAAATAAAAATAAATAAATAAATATTAAGAAAACACCTAATATGATTTTATTTACATGAAACATCCAACTTGCTTAAAAATATAGAGATAAAAAGTAGATTGATTAGTGGTTACTTAGGGATGAGAAGCATGAGATATAGGAGCTGGCTAGCTAAATGATAGGGGATTTCTCTGTGATGATAAAATTGTTCTAAATTTGTGGTGATAGTTGCACATACCTATGAATATGCTAAAAACCACTGAATTTTACATTTTAGAAGAGTGATTGTGTGCTATGTTACCTACATACCAATAAAGCTTTTTTTAATTAAAAAAATAAAATCACCAGTCCCAAACTAGATAAACATTTCTGTGGGGGAGGTGGACTTCTATCTTTGATTTCTTTATCAATTTTGGAATAGCTTTACTGAGATAGATTTCATATACCATACAATTCACCCATTTAAAGTGTACATCGATGGTTTTTTAGTATATTCACAGATATGTGCAACCATCACCATAGTCTATTTTAGAACATTTTCATCACCCAAAAAAAGAAACCCCTCTTTATAAATTTTAAAAGCTGAGATTCTAAACTCTAGAGGGAATTTGTATTTTAGAAGTTTTCTAATTTACCAGAGTTGTGTTTCTTTACACCAGTGAAAAGATGAGATCTTTCACTTAGGTGCTTCCTCATTAAACTATTAGTTTTACTTTTCTGTTTAACTTCCTATCTATGCAAGCACTATACTTGGTTTGATATTCAGCCATCCACGACAGTAGAGAAGAATTGTCTAGACCTGCTCTGTCTGAAATGGTAGCCACGGGCTTCCTGTGGCTACTAAGCACTTGTGTGAAATGTGGCGAGTCCAAAATGAGGTATGGCGTAAGTGCAAAATACACACCAGATTTGAAATCTTAGGATGAAAAAAAGTGTAAAATATCCATTAATAACTTATACTGATTATGTTGTGACAATATTTGAATATATTTAAGTAAAATATTTTCAAATTAATGTCACCTCTTTTTTACTTTTTAAAATATGGCTGTTGTAACATCCATACGTGTACGGATGGTTTCTCTTGTTTCTATTGGACCGCGCTGGTCTAGACGGCATGGGGTGTGAAGACATTGCCCTCTGCTGGAAAAGATGTTGAATTTTTACCTGACTCACAATGATGACGCTTCTAAGTAACAATTCAGTAGATGCCAAGCTTAAGCTTCTTCAGGAAAGAATCAGAGGAGAAGGAGCTAAAATGTATTAAATACCTACCATGTGCAAAGGCTTGTGCTAGATGTTTCAGATACTTTTATCTTGTTTAAACAGGAACTCTTTGGGATACTATTATGGGATACTGTGGTGGAACAGGAATTTAAATTTGATCTCTCTACAAGCTGTTCACTATCAGAGATAGGTCAATAGGTCATTCTCATTCTCCTCCTCAGCAGAGAAACTAGCATTTAAAGAGCTCTGACGGGACTTTCCTGGTGGTCCACCGGTTAAGACTCCGTGCTCCCAATGCAGGGGGCCCGGGATCGATCCCTGGTCGGGGAACTAGATCTCCTATGCCTGTGTCAACTAAGAGTTCACATGCTGCAACTAAGAAGTCCGCATGCTGCAACAAAGATCCCGCATGGCACAATGAAGATCCTGCGTGCTGCAACCAAGACCCAGTGCAGCCAAAATAAATAAACAAATAAATGTTAAAAAAGAAAAGAAAAGAAAAGGGAGAGATTAATTTAAATAAATAAAGAGCTCTGGGCTTCCCTGGTGGCACAGTGGTTGAGAGTCCGCCTGCCGATGCAGGGGACATGGGTTCGTGCCCTGGTCCGGGAAGATCCCACATGCCGCAGAGCGGCTAGGCCGGTGAGCCATGGCCGCTGAGCCTGCGCGTCCGGAGCCTTTGCTCCGCAATGGGAGAGGCCACAACAGTGAGAGGCCCGCGTACCGCAAAAAAAAAAAAGAAAAAAAGAGCTCTGACCATGGTGCTAGGTACTATTCTACGAGCCTAATATTTATATCTCATTATTAGAGCTACTACTGTCCCCATTTTATAGATGAGGAAATTGAGGTACAGAGAGGTTAAGGTTACACAGCTAGTAAGGGGGAGACATTGTGATGTCAACTTGTCAACATCAAGTTGACATCATGTCAACTTGACATGTCAAGCCTTACCTCCAGCCTCCAAGCAGTGACAAAGCTAACCCATTCTGGATGAGTAGTGTCCCAGACCAGAAACTGTAAGCTATATTCAGGAACTATGGGGAAGATTGTGATAGAATAGTAGTTCTAAAAGAAAGAATGAATGAAAGTAAGACAGACAGAAAGAAGGAAAACAATGGGAGAACATTTACTTTCTACATTAGAGTCTTTGTTTTGTTTATATTTTTAAAAGAATATTGTTTATTACAGCAATTTAGAAAACAAAGTGAGAAAAAAATCACCAGAGTCTACCACTATAGTTATTTCTGTGTATTTCCTCCCATTCCTCACCCCCCCGATATCTATTTATGTAGTTGCATTAACAACTATTATGCATAGAGTGGTATTCTGCTCTTTAAAAAATATTTATTTATTTATGGCTGTATCAGGTTTTAGTTGCAGCACACAGGATCTTTCGTGTGGCACACGGACTCCTCTCTAGTGGTGGCGCAAAGGCTCCAGCACGTGCGGGCTCAGTAGTTGTGGCGCAAGGGCTCTCTAGTTATGGCTTGTGGGCTCACAGTTGCGGTGCACGGGCTTAGTTGCCCTGCAGCATATGGGATCTTAGTTCCCTGACCAGGGATAGAACCTGAGTCTCCTGCATTGGAAGGTGGACCACTGGACCACGAGGGAAGTCCCCTCTGCTTTTTTTAAACTCATTTTTGAACATAGAATTTCCTATGATGCTATATAGTCTTTTCCATAACTACTGCTTTTTTCCCATTTGTTTAATAGTCTCTCATATGAATGCCTCATAATTAATCTGAGTATTTTCTCTTGTTTTGATTATTTAGTTATTTCCTGTTTCCCTATTTTAAATAATACTAAGGTGAACAGCATCATGAATTCTTTATATATTTTCTCTCTCTCTCTCCATATATATGTATATAATGTATATCTTAATGATGTTATTAATAACTTAGCAATGCTGTATTTATAAAATTAATCAGAAATATTAGCTAGGACAAAGTTGAGTGTAAACAGACATAATAGAGTTTCATGAGGAAAGACGACATTTTGCAAAAGTTCTGTGGTTCTGCAATCTTTTAAGAACAAAGTCCATGGCCATCCCATTAAGATGTAAAGTGAATTTGACCTCAGTAGAGGCTTCACTTTTCAACCTCTGATAGTTGAGAATAGGACACAACTTGTGCATACTCTCCTAGAAATACAGATACCCAGAGGGAAAAAAAGCAAACTCCAGAACTTATGGTCTTTGGGAGGGCTGGGTAATGAGATTAGGAGTAAATTTTTTTGTATGTTGGTTTGCTACATTTTTCAAAATTTTCTATAATGAACATACATTCCTTTTCTAAGATAAATGTTATTAAAAATTGCAACAAAAGCAGTCTAGATGTAAGGAATATCTAAATAAACTCTCCATTTCTAGGAGAGAGTACTATAAAAGGTAGAGAGCCCTCTAGAACCTGAGTTAAAGTCAGGAAACCATTGACAAGTTGCTGTATGTATCCATTTACATAAAATTCTAGAAAATGCAAACTAATTTATAATGACAGTAAGTAGATTGATGGTTGAGGGGGGCTGGGGGGAGTCAGGAGGAGGGAGGGAGAAGGGCAGGATCACAAAGGGGCACAAGGAAACTCTGGGGGATGTTGAATATGTTCATACCCTTGATTGTGGTGATGGTTCCATTGTGTATCCATTTGTCGAAACAAATTGTGCACTTTAAATATGCACAGCTTATTGAATGGCAAGTCCACCTTAAGAAAGCTGTCAAAAAATAAAAATAATTTTGAATAGATAATACATACATATGGCTCAAAAATCTAATGATTCAAAAGGATATGCAGTGAAAAGTCAATGCTCTTCCTTCCACTGTCTTCCAGCCACCAATTCCCTCCACAAAGATGATCAGTTTGCTGTGTATCTTTTCAGAGATGTTCTGTGCATGTAAGCATATATGTAAATATAGTGTGAAAAAACACAAACACACACAAATGGTAACAAACAATTCATAGTGTTCTTTACTTTTTTTAACTTAATAATATACCTTGGAGGGAATTCCCTGGCAGTCCAGTAGTTAGGACTCCTGACTTTCACTGCCGAGGGATTTTTGAAATCTCTGACTAGATGTGAGGGCAAAGAAAGAGGCCAAGTTTTTAACCTACTTTTCATTCCTAAGAATACCCAAGAATGGCCCTAAAGAACTAGGGCTCTGTAGTATCTCGGGTACCAATTGGTACATTCCTTAACCTTTCTGAGCATGATTCAACTCATCTCTACCAGAACAGGCAGGATTCAGGGTCAGATACAGGTTTGAATCCTGGGTCCTTTACTTAGTACCTGTGCAGCCTCAGTTTTCCTTTGTATAAAATGGAAATAATAGTACAAAGATAATGATAGTTAATATTTTCAAGTGTTTACTGTGTACCTGGCACTATGTTAAGATCTTTACATGCATTTTCTCATTTAATTTTTGTGACCAGCTTATGAAAAAGAGACACTCTTAGTACCTCAGTTTTCTGGTGGGGGCTTGGGGAAGTTAAGGTTTCACAGCTCACCAGTAGCAGAGCTGGGACTTCACTCCAGGCAGCTAATTGCCAAAACCTGTTCTAACCTTAAACTCTAGGCTACTTTAGAGGGGTGTTGTGAGAAGGACAAATGGTGTGCATAAAGGGCTAGCAAATAGTCGGTGCTCCTGTGATATTAATGATCATAAAACCTGTCCACACCTTACCTACCAAATTTAGAATCTATTTAATTAAAAATTTCTTAGGGACAGAGTGATTAGAAGCTGTGTAAGAGACATTTATTGACCACGTGAGTTCCATGTTTGGACAGGTTCTCCTGTGCGGAAAGCCAGATACCAGTGGGTACGCTGCAATCCTGACAGCAATTCTGCAAACTGCATTGATGAAAAGGGACCAGAGTTCGATCTACTTCCAGGTGAATACAACAGAATCCTACCTCCAAGGACTGACTCTTTTTCGTAAGTGGACTTTCTTGATTTTACTTTCACCATCCGCTGCTGAGATCTTGGCATGGAGGTGGGAGGGTTGCCAAGAGTGTTTTTCTTCAGGCTCTTGCTTCCATGGTTAGGTTTTCACTGCACAGTACAGGGTAAAACTGTACTGTATTTACTGGTATATGAGATGCACGAGAATACATGATTCACCTACCTTTTTAAGAATTTTATTTATTTTTTAAAATTTATTTATTTTTGGCTGAGTTGGGTCTTTGTTGCTGCGCGCGGGCTTTCTCTAGTTGCTGAGAGCAGGGGCTACTCTTCGTTGCAGTGCACGGGCTTCTCATTGTGGTAGTTTCTTTTGTTGCGGAGCATGGGCTCTAGGCATGCAGGCTGAGTGGTTGCGGAGAGCGGGCTTAGCTGCTCTGCGGCATGTGGGATCTTCCCAGACCAGAGATAGAACCTGTGTCTCCTGCACTGGCAGGCAGATTCTTAACCACTGCGCCACCAGGGAGGTCCCTATTCACCTACACTTTTGCAAGGTCTTTTTCTTGTGGCATAAACAAAAATTGAATACTTTTCACCAATAGGTATTGAAAATGATTGAACATTATTTTATTAATGTAAATAGAGCACATTGTATATTTATATTAAAATTCAATAGGAGTCTATCACCTGAATGGATAAACAAAATGTGGTACATCCCTTAAGTAGAATATTATTTGGCCATAAGAAAGAAGGAGTTATTGATAAATGCTACAACATGGATGAATCCTGAAAACATTATGCAAAGTGAAGGAAACCAGACACAAAAAGCCACATATTGTATGATTCCATTTATGTGAAATGTCCAGAATAGGCAAATCCATAGAGACAGAAATAGAGTAGTGGTTGCCAGGGGCTGTGAAGGAGGGAGGAATAAAGAGTGACTGCTATTAGGTACAAGATTTTTGAGGGGTGACAAAAATGTTCCGTTTAGATAGTAGTGATAAAAAAAAAGAAGAAATTAGGGAAAGGAAGAATAAGTGACCACGACTCATAAAAAAGAAAGTCAAAACTCTTCTTTTTTTAAAATTAAATTAAATTAATTTACGTTTTATACAGCAGGTTCTTATTATCTATTTTATACATATTAGTGTATAAATGTCAACCGCAATCTCCCAATTCATCCCCCACCCCACTTCCTCCCTTGGTGTCCATACATCCAAAACTCTTCTTGATCAAATAAAACCTGCCTTATACTTGCAAAAAAGATCCAATAGGAATTCATAAGTAACAAAAATTGAATTGTATTAAAACCCATTATTTCAATGAATATCAAAATTATATGTAGCAAAGATACATTATGAAAAGAATTATCATAAAAGTTTTAATCTTCAGGCTTAAATAGAAAATCACTCCCCTGAAAGCCACGTAAATCATCATGTCCAAACCACGTAAGTCTATCATCACTTTGGGGATCCTGGTAACCCCCTTCATCACTGAAATTATATCACCACCATCCTCAAAATGCAACTCTGCAACCCTGTGCTTTTAGGTCCATGGCATAAAGCTTGAACGTGATATTACAGCATCCTCCATTATTTTAAGTCACGGATTTCAACAGTGATTCATTTAAATCTAAGATATTAGAGGAACAACGCAAGTCCTCCAAAACAAATATTTACACTATTTCTTCCCTCCTCAAATCTGTATGATCTTCCACACTCTTTGACATAAATTGTAGCAATATTTTTTTGGATCCGTGTCCTAAGGCAAAGGAAACAAAAGCAAAAATAAACAAATGGGACCTAATTAAACTTAAAAGCTTTTGCACAGCAAGGAAACCATCGACAAACGAAAGGACAACCTACTGAATGGGAGAAAATATTTGCAAGTGATATGACTAATAAGGGGTTAATATCTAAAGTATATAAACAGCTCATACAACTCAACGTCAAAAAAACAAACATCCCGATTAAAAACTGGGCAGAAGATCTGACTAGACATTTTTCCAAAGAACACATCCAGTTAGACAACAGGCACATGAAAAGATGCTCAACATCGCTAATCACCAGAGAAATGCAAATTAAAACCACAGTGAATATCACCTCCCACCTGTCAGAATGGCTGTCATCAAAAAGATCACAAATAATAAATTGTTGGTGAGGATGTAGAGAAAAGGGGACCCTTGTACCTTGTTAATGGGAATGTATATTGGTGCAACCACTGTACAAAACAGTGTGGAGGTTCCTCAGAAAACTAAAAATAGAGTTACCATATGATCCTGCAATTGTACTCCTGGGTATATATCCAAAGAAAATGAAAACACTAATTTGAAAAGATATATGTACCCCAATGTTCATAGCAGCATTATTTATAATAGCCAAGATATGGAAGCAATCTAAGTGTCCACCAGTAGATGAATGGATAAAGAAGATGTGATACACACACACACACATTGGAATACTACTCAGCCATAAAAAAGAACGAAATTTTGCCATTTGCAGCAACACGAATGGACTTGGAGGGTATTATGCTTAGTGAAATAAGTCAGACAGAGAAGACAAATACTGTATGATATCACTTATATGTGGAATCTAAAAAATAAAACAAACTTGTGAATATAACAAAAAAGAAACAGACACACAGATATAGAGAACAAACCAGTGGTTACCAGTGGGGAGAAGGAAGAGGGAGGGGCAAGCTAGGGGCAGGGGATTAAGAGGTACAAACTACTGTGAATAAAATAAATAATCGGGCTTTCCTGGTGGCTCAGAATCCGCCTGCCAATGCAGGGGACGCGGGTTCAAGCCCTGGTCCGGGAAGATCCCACATGCTGCAGAGCAACTAAGCCCGTGTGCCACAACTACTGAGCCTGTGCGCCTAGAGCCCGTGCTCTGCAACAAGAGAAGCCACCGCAATGAGAAGCCCGCGCACCACAACAAAGAGTAGCCGCGGCTCGCACCAACTATAGAAAGTCCGCGCACAGCAAGGAAGACCCATCACAGCCAAAAATAAATAAATAAAAATAAATAAATAATCTACATGGATGTATTGTACAACACAGGGAATATAGCCAATATTTTATAATAACTATAAATGGAATATAACCTTTAAAATTGTGAATCACTGTTGTACACCTGAAATGTATATAATATTGTAAATCAACTCTACCTCAACTAAAAATAATAAATTTTAAAAAATCTCTAGGATCTTCCCTTTCCTCAGCCAGCAACTTTCCTTCTTGCTCTGACACTCCTGTTAATACGGATGCACAGCCCCTGCTTCTGTGACGGTCTTGGACACTCTTGCTCTCAGATCCATTTCTTCTCCTTCCACCTCCCTGCTCTGCATTGGGTGAGGGTGGTGAGGGCTGATCCCTATGGTCTGCATTTCTCAGGCTCCCAGATCTGTGGCTGAGTTTGGCCAGTGGGATGCCTGAAAGGGAGACTGGTCAGCGTGGGCGGCAAGGACAGACAAGGATTGGCACCTCTGGCAGGGCTGTGTCTCATCCATGGCTTCAGCTTCCACCAGATGCTCTTGGTCCCTGGGCTCAGGTAGTACCACCTCCTCCACTGTCCCTCTAGCCCAGGGAGGGAAATATTTTCTTGCTGTTCCTCATCTCTGGGTTTCCTTATTATTCCCTATTTGGCTTTGCTTCTCTTCCATCTCATGTGTTAGCAATTCCCTGTCTTAAATATTTAGGTAAGTTTCTTGACTGTACTATGACTGTGGCAGCTTCTAAGGCCACCCCTCCTTGTGCTGGGCATCCTATCCCCATGCACCTTCTCCAGGACTTTAATTCTGCAGTTAACCCTCTGAACCCAGCATCTTCTTCTCATCAGTATGCAGACATTCTCTAGTATCTCCTACATTTAGGTAAAATCCCCTCTTTGACTCTGCATCCTTTCCAGCTGTTGCCCCATTCTCTGCTCCTCTTCGTAGTAACACTTCCTGATAGGGTTGCCGATGCTTACTATCCCCTCAACCCCTTCTGGTTCTACCTTCACCCAGAGAGCTTGGTAGAAGCACTTACTTTTTTTTTGCGGTACATGGGCCTCTCACTTCTGTGGCCTCTCCCGTTGCGGAGCACAGGTTCCGGACGCGCGGGCTCAGCGGCCATGGCTCATGGGCCCAGCTGCTCCGCGGCATGTGGGATCCTCCCGGACCGGGGCACGAAACCGTGTCCCCTGCATCGGCAGGCGGACTCTCAACCACTGCGCCACCAGGGAAGCCCACTTTTTTTTTTAATTGAACCTGGGCCCTCGGCAGTGAAAGCGTGGAGTCCTAACCACTGGACTGCCAGGGAATTCCCAATTTAAGTTCTTTTTTATTTTCCTCCACACTGGTAAAAGTTCCAAGGGAGCTTAAAGTTTTTTAAACATTTTAACTATCCCTCTTTCCCACCCCCGACTTCTGAATTTACAAATCAAAGGAGAGCAGGAGTCCCAATTTTTAATGGTTCCCCATCTCCTCATGTTATTTGATTCAAAAACTATATACAAGTTTGTAGCAGTCATAGTTATTGTACATGTTTAGGAGGGAGGGAGGCAAGAAGGGATAGGGAGGTCTTCCCTGGTGGCGCAGTGGTTGAGAGTCCGTCTGCTGATGCAGGGGACACGGGTTCATGCCCTGGTCCGGGAAGATCCCACATGCCGTGGAGCGGCTGGGCCCGTGAGCCATGGCCGCTGAACCTGCGCGTCCGGAGCCTGTGTTCTGCAGTGGGAGAGGCCACAACAGTGAGAGGCCCGCGTACCGCAAAAAAAAAAAAAAAAAAAAAAGAAAAAGGGATAGGGAGAATAGTGATCCAAAAGAATAAAAACAGCAACCAAATAGGTCACAATTACTTCCTGTTGACACATCTGCTGGTTACTTCTCTATGTTTAGCTTACTTGACTTCTCTCTCTCTCATTTTCCTGCGCCACATGGCTTGTGGGATCTTAGTTCCGGGCTAAGGATTGAGCCTGCGCCCTTGGCACTGAAGTGCAGAGTCCTAACCACTGAACCGCCAGGGAATTCCCACTTGACTTGTCAGTTGTTTTCAAAAACAGTTGACCACCCTTCCTCTGAAATACTTTTTTCTCTGGGCTTCCATGGCCCCACCTTGTCTTGGGTTTCCTTCTACTTCCCTGGCTGTTCTTTCTCCTCTGGTTAATATTTAATATGTTGGGGTGGCCCTAGCTCTGTCGTGGGCTGCTTTTGTATCTGCATGCCTTTTTTGGGTGACTTCATCCTGTTCCATGGCTTTAAATACTATGTGTGTGTGTGTGTGTGTGTGTGTGTGTGTGAGAGAGAGAGAGAGAGAGAGAGAGAGAGAGAGAGAGAGAGAGAGAGGAGAGGGAGAGGGAGAGGGAGAGGGAGAGGGAGAGGGAGAGGGAGAGGGAGAGGGAGAGGGAGAGGAAGAGGGAGAAACTACCAAATCTGTTTCCAGCTCTGATTCCTTTTCCTATCCAGCTGACCAACTATCCAGCAGGTCACCCTCTATTACATTATTCCACTTTGTTTCTCTGCATAACATTTAGCCCCACCTAATATTTTCCCGATCTGCTTATTCACTTTTTATTGTCTGTCTCCCCGCCAAAGTTATAAACCTCTGAGCAGGGACCTCATCTATCAGTCCCCATTCTATCCCAGGCCCTCAGAACAGGGATCAGATATTCGATATTTATCGAATGTAGGCATGAAGGAAACTCTAATCTGTTGTATGGCCTGTGGTTTATTATTTTCATGTAGAAAATGACCCATAGGCTGTGAAACTCAACTTTTGTCTCTGATGCTTTGTTGCCTTATTCTGCCACTGATGGGTGGCATCATTGCTCTGGTCCTTTGGTGCTGAGTGGATTTCAAACTACCCCACTGAACCCAGTTGAATGAATGCACTTATTTGCAGGGAGGAGATTGAATGTTAACATGCTGGCAAATATAATGCTTGACTTGTTGCAAAGAATTTCTTAAGTGTGAGCTTTGTTGAAGCCCTGTGAAGTTATTAGAGATTTTGCAGAATTTTTAAAATAGGAAAAATATATATCTAGTCTAATTTACTTGTGTGTCCTTTCTTCAGTGGGAGAAAGTGTAAAAATGGGATCTTTTCTGTAAAAAATAAATGACCCCTTAAGTAAATTCTAAACATAGGATTGCTATGTTAGTGATAAGAAAATT
The DNA here is from genome assembly GCF_963924675.1 of Phocoena phocoena. Taxonomy (NCBI): domain Eukaryota; kingdom Metazoa; phylum Chordata; class Mammalia; order Artiodactyla; family Phocoenidae; genus Phocoena; species Phocoena phocoena. The sequence continues at coordinate 63,124,171 of NC_089234.1, read as the reverse complement.
AGCATTTTTATATGCATCTGCAATGAGTAGATGTGAAGCTGATAAAGGCAACGAGTTAGATACAGTAAGAATTGTAAATATGTGGAAAGGTCTGACTTATTTTTTGTTTTAAAACATTAAATAACTGGGAAACTTTTAACTTAAAATTTGAGCAACGGAGTGGCTACATTTACTTTCATATCTTAAAAAATTTATTATGATTATCTTTTCATGTCTCAAACTTTAATGTTTCTTTTCCACTTTTCTGTCATGCTTCAGAATGATGAAATCCAGGAACTTGAATGATGTCTTCCCTCTTTCTGAGGACTTTTCGGGATCAGGCTCTGGAAGTGGCTCTGGAAGTGGCTTCCTACGTGAAATCGAACAGGAATACCAACCACTAGAAGAAAACGATGCTTTTTATTACAACTTTAGGTCTCTGGAGAGAAATTTGCCCTCAGACAACCAGGACTTGGGTCAGAATGGACCAGAAGAGGATTTTACTATATAAAAGAGAGGGTTTCCCAGCTTGACACCAGGCAATGTATTTGTGTACCATGGTTAAATGATTAATTTGAGGACAAAAGGCTTTATATAAAATTTAAAACATCTGAAAAGGAAGTTTAAGTTTTATTATCTTTTTTTTCTCATGAATTCTTAAAGCCTCCTTTTTCTATCCTAATGTCCTGGAAAATACCTGCATTTGTTTTGTATTGTATTCAACAACATCACTATGAAGTTAACTAGACTCCACATAAGTATAAAATTGCTTTAAAGAATAAATTATACTGTTCTTAAAACATTTAGTTTGAGAAACAAATTGACAGGCATTATTTCATATCTAAATCTTCAGGAAGCTGACTCTGATTATGAAATCTAGATATGCCTCTCTTTTTGTGAAAAAACACAGATGAAACATACAGTGAATGTACAGAGTGGGTATTTGACATGTTTTACAGTGTGAAGTTAACTGCTTTAATGGTACCACTGGAGGTGTTTGCAGAGCTAGTGGACAGCGTTTGCTTAGCAGTGTGATTGCTGTCACAATTAGAAACTTAACACCCAGATTAAAGCACAATTGTGCTCTCAATACCTCATACTGCTTTACTTTTTTCCCTGGATATCTACGTATTTTCAAACATTACTCTATTAAAGCAGAAGTATAATCAAAGGGTCAAGCTGTCTGGGCTCTCTTGTTCATGAAGTAATTATTTGTTCAAATGTTTCTAGATTCTCATCAACAAAATATCTGTAAAGTTATTTTACAGTGAGACCAAATTTTGTAACTGGAATCAAATCCTGTTAACTAGCAGATGAAGAAAACAATCATGCTACAGAGAGGGTTACTCTTGTCCAAACAATTCCTCTTCTTTAAGGCTATACTATACACATCTCTGTTCCCCTTAATTCTGAAAAGTCTGTCAGCATCATTGTCATGGATCCTGTTCTGTACCATCTAGATCCCCTCTTCAGAACTGAGGACTTATTCAAATTAACCTCTGTGGAAGAGAGACACCTTGTCCAAGGGCACACCTCTTCCCATGGCAGCCTGCACCCAATGCCTGGTTGATGTGAGCATATGAGTGCCAGACCCCTCCCCTGAACTTGGAACAATTCAGCAGGGCAATCACAGATTCAGAGCTCCCTGAGGAGTCATCTGAGGCTTTGTTGGGACTGTTTTGCAGCTCAGTTTCTTCCTTTACTTAGTCTTGCTTCCTTCCATTCCCCCCTGAGAGAGCTCCCTTAGGAACTTTCTGCACACTAGTTTTCATCTCAGAGTTTGCTCTGTGGGGAATCCAACCTGTGAAAGTTGGTGCCAGGATGGGTAGAAAGCAGATGCTAAAATGGGATTTTGGAGCTGGATCACCTACTGTCTGGCTGGCAATGAGGACCCCATCACTGGCTGTAGATGCAGAACAACCACAAGAGAGCACTGCAATCGTTCAAACTTTCACTGATGATGAACTGGGATGGTGTACCAGTGGAAGGAAGTGCACCAGGGTGCGGTATATGAGGCATCTGAGAAATATGGGGAAGTAGTAATTATAGAGACAATGACACTGGATGGCTCTTGCTGGAGGCAATTAATGAAACACCAAGGATGATTAATTAAAGACTAAATGTGAAAACTAATGGACCTCCTCAGCAGCATATTAAGAAACTCTCTTCTGCAGTGGAAGGGCAGGAAAAGCTGAGGCTCAGGCCCAGGATATAATCAGAAGAATAGCAGAGTTCAAGAATGTTAAGTTGCCAAGTTAGCCAAGTCTGTTATACAACATCAGGGCCCTGACTGGGAAAATACTGGACCCTCAGAAATGAAGACCTCTGAGTAGAAATGTATCTGGGTTGATAGATTCAGAATTCGAATCCCCAGACTTCCTCAAACCCTCTGAATCTATAGAAGAGGCCCATTCCTTAAGAATTAATGCTTTCCTCTGGCTTGAAGATGATTAAGAAGCCTCTGACCTTTAAGACCACATGCACACTCCCTCAAGGTCTGCCTTGCCACCCCACCTAGCCACCAGATCCATAACTAAAGTTACAATATAAACCAACAGGAAAGTGTTGGGGCTGCTAAGGAGGAAAGGTGAAGGTTTACTGCAGAGCTTAGCTGACATGCACCTCAGAAGCCTAGAAAGTGTCTATGTGCCTTAACTCTAAGAGTGCTAGATCAAGGGATGGAGGAAAAACAAAGTTGGATAAGGAAGTGTTTATCAATATGGAAGTGTTAGGGGAACCACTGACCAAAACAACCTGCCCTGGCCAGGCATGAGAGTAACCACTTGCATGAGTTATCTTACAACAGGACGTCCTGGTAAGGAAGGACCTTACCACTGACAAGCTACCACTGACTGGAAGAATTCGGGAAAGGCCAAAGGAGAGAGGTGACGCCAGTCCATATGTCCCAGTATCCTTCTTGCTGGAACCCATCTTGGCTGAGCAATGTGCACACCACCATGAAGGACCCTGAGTCAGAATGATTGGCCAGAGACAACCTGGAAACTAACCCCAATACCCCTGAGACTATGGGCCGCGTGGCAGAGCAGTTCTCCTGGGTTCCCTTACCCTGCTGCTCTCTGCCTGGGTGCCCCTTCCCAATAAAGTCTCTTGCTTTGTCAGCATGCGTATCTCCTCAGACAATTCACTTCTGAGTGTTAGACAAGAGCCCACTCTCGGGCCCTGGAAGGGGTTCCCATTCCTGCAACAGAAGTACTCTTCTGGGATAAAGGTTTTATCACCCTGGCAAGAACTCCGGGAGAAGGTGTTGACATGCTTCTAGAATGGCTCTTAGAAGCTTGGAAAAAGTGACAGCTCCTCTTAAGTAAAAATGCTAGAACTACTATGGTAGGCAGTGGAAAAGGGGTCAAAAAGTTTAAGGAAGTTAGCATGCTAGAATGGACAGTTTGTGTAAGCCCTAAAAACCTACCAAATGACTTTGTTCCAAAGGAAGGCCAAAGCAATGAAGAATATGCTGGTAAGAGGGGCAGCATCTCTGAGCTATCAGTGGTAGCTCTCCTCTAAAGGGCAGAGGTGATGGTAGAATGTTGTTTCAGAATTGGGTTCACAAATAGCAATGGGAATGATTGGGGGGGGGAAATCCCAAAATAATAGAGGACAGGTGGAGGTGTTCAGCCATCAGAAGCCAGGTGGTACAATTATCATAATGAGGAAGGTCAGAATGGAATGCAGGGCAAAGTTATAGAGTGGCATCTTCAGAGGTAAGATAGTTGGTAACAGTTCTGCACCCAATTCCATTGTGTGTTGGAGGGGTGGGGTTGGCAGGGTAGGGGTGAGGAATTTCCCCACACCAACCAGAAAGTTTCTGACACCAGCTGGGTGTCCTACAATTCAATTCAATTCTGAAACTATCTACCTGGAGCTAGCATCAGATTCTACAGGTTAGAGGCTCAGTGCCACAAGGCTTCCCTCCACTTCAGATGCCAATCGCAAACCTAGGTTGTTACCTGTGCTTCTGATCGACTGGCTGTACATTGGAGCTTCCAATGACCACCTCTTCAGGTTCAGTTAATTTGCTAGAGCAATTCTCAGAACTCAGAGAAACATTTCACTTACCTGATCACCAATTTATTATAAAAGGGTGTAAATCCAGCTAGATGAAGCGATACACAAGGTGAGGTCCTGAACAAAGGAGTCTCTGTCCTCTTGGAGTTTGGGGCCTGGCACGGTGGCACATGGAAGCTTCTGGTTCCCCAACCTAGAAGCTCTCTAAACCCTGTCCTTTGTGGGTTTTTTGAAGTCTTCATTACATAGGTATGATTGATTAAATCATTGGCCACTGGTAATTGAACTTAATCTCCAGCCCCTCTCCCATCTCCCTTGCCTGGAGGTCAGGGGTGGGACTGAAAGTTGCAACCCTTTAATCAAACAGTTGGCTCCAGTATCCTTACCTGAGCCAGTTTTCAGACCTGGAACCCACTGACTAAAAGAGAGGTTAGGTACTCTGGAATAAGACCCTGTGACACCATGGCAAGTATATACAGCACTGATTCCTCTAATGTTTACCCAAAGGGACTGATGGCCATTAACTCAGGTACTATAACCTGGGGAAAGGAGAGTATTCAGACATTTCAAAGACAATCAGTTACAGGGTCTAATTAACTTTGATACATGGAGATCCAAAGCATCATCATGGCCTCCCTGTTAGTGGGGCATTAGGTGATCAGGTATTAAATGGAATCTTGACCCAGCTCACAGTGGTCATTTTTCCAGTCCCTAAATGTGTAATTAGAATGGACATAATTGGTAGCACAACACCACATTGATTTCTTGACCTGTGTGATAGGAGCTATTGCAATGGGGAAGACCAGGTGGAGACTTCTAAAGCTACCCGCCGCCATCTGTCAACAAATCAAAAACATTTCATCCTGGGGGGAATGTCAGAGATTAGTAGTACCTTTAAAAACCTGAAGAATGCAGGGATACTAGTCCCCAGTGTATCTCCATTTAATTGACCAGTCTGGATCTTGCAAAAACCAGATGCATTCTGGGGGGTGACAGTAGAGTATCACAAATTCAACGAAGTAGTAGTTGTACTTGCAGCAGCTATGCCAGATATAGTACTTTTGCTGGAGCAGAGTTACACAGCTTCAGGTATGTGGTAGGCAGGCATTAAGCTGGAAAATGCTTTCATTTCCATCCCTATCAAAAAGGAGAATCAGAAACAGGTTATGTTCTCTTGGAACGGGTAACAGTATACATTTAGTCTATTCTCAGGGCTATGTTAAATCTTCTGCCCTCTGCCATAATATAATCTGAAGACACTTGGACTAACTGGACATCTCACAGAATATCACAGTGGTCCACTGTATCGATGGATCATGAACCTGCATCCAGACCCCCATGTCATGTGCCACTGATGAACTGACATCTCCCCCTCAGCTAAAAACTATGGCCATATGGTGGGGGTAGAGAGTGTTCTTTATGACTGACAAAGCAGGAATAAGATCAAGCTGGGTTCATAGGTGAATTGGCCTCTTATATAGGTTCAAGTCAAAAATGGATGGCAGGTGCACTGAAGTGCCAATTAGGGGTAGCCTTGAAAATAGCTGTGAGAGGAAATCCAATGAGCAGAGCTTCAGGTGGCGAACCTGGTCATTTACCCTGTGTAGAAAGAGAAGGAGCCCAAGGTTAGGATATACACAGTTCCATGGGTAGTGGTAAATGTTTTGGTAAGTTGATAAGGGGCCTAATATAGAAAATATCGCAAGATTGGGGAGTAAGAAGTCTGGGGTAAAGGCACATGAATGGACCAATGAGAGAAGATGCAAAGTGTGAAAATCTTTGGGTCAAATGCCAATGCCAATCAGAAAGCATCCAGTACAGAAGAGGCACTAACAACCAGGTAGATTAAATGACTGGCAGGTATTAGTCAGCCTCTGTCATGGGCTACCCTAATGAGAGCACAATGAACTAATGGAGGAGTAGCCATAATGGCAGAGAGGGAAACTATGCAACTTGGCCCACTGGCCAAGACTACTTTAGCTACTGATGTTGCCAAATGTCCCATATGCTAGCAACAGAGCTCACTGCTGTGCCACCGATATGGCACCATTCTTCAAGGAGACTTTGGTGGCAGGTTGACTATATTAGGCCCCTTCCATTCTGGATGGGCCAGAGATTTGTTCTAACAGGAATAGACATGTATTCTAGGTATGTATTTGTCTTTCCTACCCACGGGGCCTCCAGCAACATCAATACCTAAGGGCTTACAGAATATTTGATCCACCAACATAACTTCGTATATAACATTGCATCAGACCAAAGGACCCACTTTATAGCAAGGAGATTCAGCAGTGGCATGTGATGACGGGATCCACTGTTGACCCTAGATGCCACCAACATGATAGAATGATAGAAGGGTTTATCGAAGGCACAGCTGAGGTACAAGCTTGGATATGATACACCGAGGTTGGCACACCAACTGCCAGGATGCAGTATACATGCTAAATCAGTAACTTCTGTATTCTACTGTGCCCTTAATACGTGGAGAATATATGGGTCCAGGAACCAATGAGTGGAAGTAGGCTAGGACACACTTAACATCAAGCCTACTTGGGGAATTTGTGCTTCCTATCCCTACAATTGTGTTCTGCAGATTTAGATGTTATGGTACCCTTGGGGAAATGTTTCCACCAGGGGACACAGTAAGAATCCTATTGAACTTTAAGCTATGGTTCTCATCATTCAGGCACTTTAAGCCCTTAGTGCCAAGGGATGAACAGTCAATAAGAAGTAATCATCTAGGTGGGGGAAATGGACCTGATCATCAGGAGGAGAGAGGGCTGTTGCTACACAATGGGGACAGGGAGGACTATCTTTGAAATCCAGGTGACCTACTGAGGCTTCTCTTAGTACTTCCTTACCTAGTTTTGATGGTAAATGGATAAAGTTAGCAGTTAGGCCCGAGAAATGCATGGTAACCAGGGGCTCAGATCCTCATGGTTGAAGATCTGGGTCAATCCTCCAACTAAGCCATCTAGACCAGTAGTGGTGTTAGCTACGGATGAGAGAAAACTACATTGATAACAAAGGAGGAATTTGATGAGTTTTGATTATATCTTGCTACCAGTTGCAGCAGAAGCAGCTGCAGTTCATTCCACTGACCCTCCCCTCATAAGTTTTCCCTAAGAACCCTCCAGTGTCCTGAAAAAGCTGCTTCCAGAATGTATATGAAGCAAATGGATCTAAGAGGCACAAAGGTGGACTGTTATGGATGCTGTGCTGTACTGTGTTGCCCAGATTCCCCCTTTAGAACTGGAGGACTTATTCCTCCAGCTACTGGGAAGGTTGGCTGATAGCTACAACTTAGATGAAGAAGCCACATCATCTAAGGTCATGCTCCTTTCCCAGGACAGCTCACAGCCAAAGACTCATGTATGTGGGGGTATAAAGGTTCAGACCTCATGCTCCACTTGGGACAACTCTGAAGGGACAACTGCTTCAGAACTCTCTATGGTGTCACACAAAGACACCATATCGTGATTCCATTGCAGCTCAGTTTATTCCTGTCTAACCCTGCTTCCTTCCAATCCTCCACAGGCATTGATCCGAAGGCCACTCCCTGATAAATTTCCTCTATGGGTTTGCGTCTCATAGGAATTATCTTTACAGCATTTTACTTCTGGTGATAGTTGTTAAGTTATACCCTAATCTTTCCATTAATAAATCTATCTGTGATTATTTAACAGGAACTTTGTGAGTTTTTATGCCCAGTAGGACATTACTGTCATGAGATCTATCTTTTGGGTCCCAAAAAATACATAGCAGAAAAAAGAAGGCATGGTTTAGAAAAATATACATACTATTTTGCATTTTCTAGTTAAGTGATAAGTTTTACACATTTGAAGAAGGGGTAGATAGTCTAGGCTGATTTTTATCAAAAAATGACACTTTTTTTTACTAAGAAAGATCTTAAACTTGCCACAAAGAAAATGTAGAATATTTCTATTTTTAGAGAGGTAATTAGACTAATTAAAAAAAGTACGAGCTTTAGAATTTCAAAGTCCTGGCTTAAATACCAATTTCACTCTTTATTAGCTTTGTAACTTAAGGCAAGTTACTTAATTTTGCTAATATTGTCTATGGAGGGCAACGTTGTGAAGGGGTTAATTGTGTGGTCTCTGAAGCCAGATCACCTGGGTTCAAAGCTGTCACTTACTAACTAGGTAACATCAGATGAGTTAACTCATTTAACCTCTCTGTACCTCAGTTTCCTCCTCTTTAAAATGAAGATGATGATAGTGACTACCTTATAGGTTTGTTGAGATTAAATAAATTAATGTATGTAAAGTGCTTAGAACAATGTCATTGAGTGATGAATAAACTTACAAGCTGTTATCGTTATCTGTACTATAGGTTAACAATATTTGCCCATAGTGTTGTGGTAAAGATTAAATGAGGCAATACATGTGATACGATTAGCTCAAAGTCCCTAAAAAATTGTAATCATGAACGTGTGTTATAGCTACTTCATAAGATTGTTTTAAAGATTCCTGGCATGGCCAGGTACTGTGCTAGGCATTGAAGATACAAAGGAGAACAAAGACATACCAGACAGCCTTTGTGCTTGAGCTTAGAGCCTTAACAGGGATCAAGTGAGAGTGAATGTAATATGTTAGTCTTGCCTGGCACAAAGGAAGGTAGACAGATAGAAGTAAATATTCTTAGGCACATAGGGGAAATAGTATATAACCCATGTTCTTTCTCATTCTTACTCTTTTACCTTTTGGGCTCTATTTATCAATCAATCATTTGCCATAATTATAGAGTTTGAGGGAAGGGAAGGGGTTGGGCTTCTTTCAATTTGTACTTTTTGTACCTCTCTAACTCACAGTCACTTTTTCTCATATTATACAATCAACAAAAACCTACTAAGGACCAAGACACCAGGAATAAACAGTTAAGACTACTCACGATGTAGGGGGGGGAAACAAATAAATAATTGTAATACATTACATTATAGATTTTTTTTCCAATTTACAATAGCTATAAACAAAATGCTAAGGCAGCAAAGAGGAAGGGATGATTGATTTTGCAGAAGCTTTTTGTCTCCATTCCCTCAGCACGTAGTCTGTTTTACCACTCAAATCACTGCTTAAAATATTAATACGATTGATCTTTCAGAATTCTGTTTGTCTTCTTAGGTTTATACTAAACCAGGGTTTCTCAGCCTTGTCATTATTGACATTTTAGACAGGATATTTCTTTGTTGTAAGGGGCTGTCCTGTGCATTGTAGGATGCTTAGCAGCATTTCTGATCTTAGTAGCACTCACCCAGACTTGACAATCAAAAGTGTCTCCAGACATTGCCAAATGCCCATTGCCCCTCTGAGAACCACTGCACTAAATCAATGATTATTTGTGGACTACAGTCTTATTAGTTATGTTCTCACCTTATAATGGAATAGTAATTATTTATCATTGGTACACAGGAACTAGAGACTTTACTATCATGGATCATTCAGCCACTTGATACGTGATTTGATATAAAGGAAATTACATCAGTGATTTATGCACAAATCTACATTTTTAGATGTTTATATGTTGATTACTGGATGTTTTGTTTCTTTATCTTCACAAGGACAACATGATATTAAAATGGGACTGTCAGAGAATAAGAAAGAGCTCTTGGAAATCAAAAATATAATAGCATCTAATGGTTATCTATTGCTGTGTGATAAATTACCTCAAAACTTAGTGGCTTAGGGGGAAGCAGCTGCAAGGCACAGGGATATAAGCTCGGGGCTTTGGGACAGCCTGGAGGGGTGGGAGGGGGAGAGTGGGAGGGAGGGAGACGCAAGAGGGAAGACACATGGGAGCACATGTATATGTATAGCTGATTCACTTTGTTATAAATCAGAAACTAACACACCATTGTAAAGCAATTATACCCCAATAAAGATGTTAAAAAAAAAAAAAAAAAAAACTTAGTGGCTTAAAACAAGAATAAACGTGTATTATTTCAAATAGAGTTGCCATATGATCCAGCAATCCCATTCCTGGGCTTATATCCAGAAAAAACTATAATTCCAAAAGATACATGCACCCCTATGTTCATAGCAGCACTATTCACAATAGCCAAGACATGGAAATAACCTAAATGTCCATCGACAGAGGAATGGATAAAAAAGATGTGGTACATATATAAATGGACTATTACTCAGCCATTAAAAAAAGAATGAAATAATGCCATTTGCAGCAACATGGATGGACCTAGAGATTATCATACTAAGTAAGTCAGACAGAGAAAGACAAATATCATATGATATCACTTATATATCAAATTTAAAATATGACACAAATGAACTTATCTATGAAACAGAAAGAGACTCACAGATATAGAGAACAGACTGTGGTTGTCAAGGTTGGGGGTAGGGGAGGGATGGACTGGGAGTTTGGGATTAGCAGATGCAAATTATTATGTATAGAATGGATAAACAACAAGGTCCTACTGTATAGCACAGGGAACTATATTTAATATCCTGTAATAAACCATAATGGGAAAAAATATGAAAAGAATATACATATATGCATAACTAAATCACTTTGCTGTACAGCAGAAATGAACACAACTTGTAAATTAACTATATTGCAATAAAATAAAATTTAAAAAATAGCATGTATTATTTCATAGTTTCTGTGGATCCAAAATTTGGAAGTGGATTACCTAGGTGGTTGTGGGGGGGTCCCTCATAAGATTGCAGTTAGAATGTTAGCTGGGGCTGCAGTCATCTGAAGACTTGACTGGGGTGGGAGGGTCACCTTTCTAAGATGGCTCAAACACCTGGCTGGCAAGTTAGTGCTGGCTGTTTACAGGAGGCCTCAGCTCATTATATGGGCCTCTCCATTGGATTACATGACATGGCTGCTGACTTCTCTCAGAGTAATTGATCCAGAAAAGAGCAAGTCAGAAGCAAGCTTATAAGTCATACATCATCACTTCCACCTTACTCTGTTGGTCATACAGACCAACCTTGATAGAATTTGAGAAGGGAGTACACAGAGACATGGATCGTTGGAGAGCATCTTAGAAGCTGTTTACCATAACACAGTAATAAAAAAAAGTTCTAAGAGCTGTAACATAAAATCAGGGAAAATCACCTAGAAAGGAGAACCAAAAGACAAATAGATGGAAAATAGGAAAGAAAAAGTAAGAAAATGACAAAATCAATCAGGAAGCCCCAATATGACTAATAGAAGACTCAGGAAAAGAGGAGAGAAAAGAGAAGGGAGGACATTATCAAAGAAATTTAACAAGGTTGTAAGTTATAAAGTCAACATAGAAAGGCAATCTCTCTCTCTCTCTCTCTCTCTCTCACACACACACACACACACACTCAAGCATTGAACAATTGGAAAATGAAATTTTAAAATTCCATTTACAATATTATTAAAAATATAAATGCTTAGGAATAAATTTAACAAAAGATGTGTAAGCTTTCTACACTGAAAATTACAAAGCATTGCTGAGAGAAATTTAAAAAGACCTTAATAAATAGAGAAATATACCATGTTCATGGATTGCAAAGCTCAGTATTGTTTTTTTTTTTTTTTTTTTTTTGCTGTACGTGGGCCTCTCACTGTTGTGGCCTCTCCCGTTGCGGAGCACAGGCTCCAGACGCGCAGGCTCAGCCACTTTGAGGCATGTGGGATCTTCCCAGACCGGGGCACGAACCCGTGTCCCCTGCATCGGCAGGCAGACTCTCAACCACTGTGCCACCAGGGAAGCCCCTCAGTATTGTTAAGATGTCAATTTTCCTCAAATAGAGCTCAATCAATTCCAATAAAGATCACAGCAGCTTAAAAAAAAAAGTGGATTAACAATTCAAAAATTTATATGGAAACACAAAAATCTTAGAACCAAAACATTCTTGAAAAAGAACTAATTTGGAGTAACTACACTTCCTTACTTTCAAGGCTTACTATAAATCTACAGTAATCATGACAATGTGGTTTGTATAAAGATAGACAAACAGATCAATGAGACAGAATTAAAAGTCCAGAAATAAATCCATAATTATATAGTCAATAGATTTTTGACAAAGGCACCAAAGCAATTTAATGCGGAAAGGAAATTATTTTCAACAAATGGTGCTGGAACCATGTGGACAAAAATAAGCCCTCAAATCTTACCTCACATTATTTGCAAAATTTAAATCAAGATGAATCACATGCCTAAATGTAAAAGCCAAAATTCTCAGGTCATCCAAAAACATTATTAAGAGAATAAATAGTGAAGCTACACACTGGGAAAAATATTTGCAGTTAATATATGATACAGGACTTGTATCCAAAATATTAATAAACTCAATAATAAGAAGACAAACATCCTAATGAAAAATGGAAAAGTATTTCCACTTTTTCCTGTTTATTGAAGTACAACTGACTTACAGTATTAGTTTCACGTAAAGAACATAGTGATTTCTTATTTTTATATATTTTATCTATACATTATGATGCTGACCTGAGCATCAGCAATAATAGAGATAAACTTTAAAACATGTATAAAGATGTTGTCCCACGTACACAAAAAAGCACATTTAACCATAGTGTAGGGCTAATCCACAGATCACTGTTTTCACAGAAATTTCTGCTTTATAAACTTTAGGATTTTTTTGTTTTCCTTCCTTCTACTTTCTTAGAGTTTAATTTGCTTTGTGTGTGGGGGGTAACAAAACACATAAAATATACCATTTTAACAATTTTTAAGTATACAGCTCAGCAGTGTTAACTATTTTCACAGTGCTGTAAAACAGACCTCCAGAAGGTTCTCATCTTGCAATCTGAAACTCTGTTTCAGCAACTCCCCTTTCTCCTCCCCTCAAATCTCTAGTAACTGGTATCCTATTTTCTGTTTTATGAATTTGACTACTTTAGGTAATTCATATATGTAGAATCATATAGAAGTTTTTCTTTTTGTGACTGGTTTATTTCTCTTTTTTTGGCTCCGCCATGAGGCATGCAGGATCTTTTTTCCCTGACCAGGTATCAAACTCGTGCCTCCTGCAGTGGAAGTGTGGAGTCCTAACCTCTGGGCCACCAAGGAAGTCCTGTGACTGGTTTATTTCACTTAGCATAATGTCCTCAAGTTTCATCTATGTTGTAGCATATGAGAGGATTTTCCTCCTTTTAAAGATTAAAATTCATCTGTCCGTGAACATTTGTGTTGCTTCTATCTCTTGACTATTATGAATGAACAGGAACGTTCATATGTGCTGTGAACGTGAGTATGCAAATACCTCTTTGAGACCCTACTCTCAATTCTTTTGGATATTCACCCAGAACTGGGATTGCTATATCATGTGGTAGTCCCATTCTCACTTTTTTGAAGAACCTCCATACTGCTTTCCACAGGGGCTGTACCATTTTGCAATCTCACCAACGGTGCATAAGGGTTCTGATTTCTCCACATCTTCACCTACACTTGTTATTTTCTTTTTTCCAAATATTAACCATCCTAATGAGTGTGAGTCGACATCTTGTGGTTTTGACGTGCAGTTCTCTGATGATTAGTGATGCTGAGTATCTTTCCATATGCTTGTTGGACTGTTTAATCAGTTTGATTTTTTTGTTTTGTAAGAGTTCTTTAGATATTCTGGGTATCTTATCACATATATGATTTGCAAATATTTTCTGCATTCCATAGGCTGCCTTTTCACTCTGCTGTGTCCTTTGATGCACAAACGTTTTTTTTATTTTTTATTTTTGGCCGCACAGTGGGGCATGTGGGACTCTTAGTTCCCTGTGCCTCCTGCAATGGAAGTTTTTAAGTTTGATGTAGCCCCATTTGTCTATCTTTGCTTTTGTTGCCTGTGCTTTTGGTGTCATAAACAAGAAATCATTACCAAGAGCAATGACCTGAAGATTTTCCCCTATGTTTTCTTCTAGGAGTTTTATAGTTTTAGGTCTGATGTTTAAGTCTTTAACCCATTTTGAGTTAATTTTTGTATATGGTATAAGATAATGGTCCAAATTCATTCTTTTGCACATAGATACCCAGTTTTCCCAAAACCATTTGTTAAAGAAGCTGTCCTTTCCCCATTGAGTCATCATTGCACCTTTGTCAAAGATCATTTGACCATATATGTGAGCGCTTTTTATTTTTTAAATAGACTTTATTTTTCAGAGCAGTTTTAGGTTCATAGCAAGTACAGAATTCCCATGTAACCCCTGCTCCCCTCCACATGCTAAATATGCTTTTAACTTCCCGAGGCGAACACAGATTGCAGATTTTAAACCTTTCTTCTTTTCAAATACATGCATTTAATGCTACAGATCTCCCTCTTAACACTGCTCACTGCATCCCATTAATTCTACTATGTTGTATCTTCATTATCCTTTAGTTCAAACTATATAAAAATTCCCACTGAAATATTCTTTGACATAGAGGTTTAGAATTATGTTGCTCACCTTCCAAACATTTGTGGATTTTCTGGCTTTTTGTTATTTCTAGTTCAATTCTAATGTGGTTAGAGACCAAACTCTAATTTCAAGCCTTTTAAACTTGACACTCGCTTTAAGACCTTGCCTCACAAACTTGATGCTGTTTTGTTATGATGGGAAAACCGGTAGGTTCAGGCTCATTTTTTTCTGTTTCGGTTATGTATAGAGTGCACTGCGGTGGCTCAACGCTAAGTTTTGAGATCTTAAAACAGTATTCCTAACACACCACTGTAAAGCAATTATACTCCAATAAAGGTGTTAAAAAAAAAAAGAAAAAAAAAACCAGTATTCATTCAGGGGCCCGTCCTCTAGGTTTACACCACAGTGATTAGGCTGCGGTTAAAGACAGAGTACTTTTTTTTTTTTTGCGGTACGCGGGCCTCTCACTGTCGTGGCCTCTCCCGTCGCGGAGCACAGGCTCTGGACGCGCAGGCTCCGCGGCCATGGCTCACGGGCCCACACGCTCCGTGGCATGTGGGATCTTCCCGGACCGAGGCACGAACTGTGTCCTCTGCAATGGCAGGCGGACTCTCAACCACTGCACCACCAGGGAAGCCCAAGACAGTATTTTTGAGCAGCATCATTGCGCTTTTCAGGAACGCCTTCCACCCCTCACGGAATGGCAGGGCGGTACAAGTGATTTCTCAGTCCTCCACAGCTAAGGGGCGGATAGTTCACGAACTATCTGTGTACTTTACGAGGCAACGGATACAGTACCCTTTTTTTTTTTTTTTTTGGTCTCCTCATAGGTGACAAAGCTTCTGAGTTCTCAAATCTCAGAAGCTGAGGGAAAGAAAGGAAGTTGGGTAGAGTTCGAGAATGGTGGCAGAATGCCTCATCCTCAAATTGAGAGAGCACGTCTCTTGCGAGGCCTAACGAATCAGGGCCTCGGGTAACAGCGCCCCTTCAACTCCTCGGCCTAGTAACCCACCCGCAGAGATGGCCTCCCGCACGAACCTTTTCTTTCCTCCTTTCTTCTTTCCCAGATGCTCAAACTTCCACTAGAAGTGGAACTGGGTGTGGCAAAAAGCCCGTCAGCGAACCGCCCCTCACGTGACAGACAAGAGGGCGCGGAGGACCTGGGGAAGCTACGTCCGCCCTGGCCCCACCCACTTGACGCCACTCAGTGACCCCACCCCCTCCGCCGTGGGGTGGAGCACGAGGCCCCGCCTCCAAACGGCCTCTCCCCGGAGCGCCAGGCTGACCAGTGGGGCGGGGCGAGAGGCCCGGAGGGGGCCAGTGCTGGGCGAAGGGGGCCAGTGCTGGGCGAAGGGGAGGAAGGGAAGGGAGGGGTCACGTGCGGCGAGCTGCCCGACGTCACGTGACGAAGACGCTGGGCGGAGGGAGCCGGGGCTGGGAGTTCTCCTGAGGGAAGAGGAGTGAAGTGTGGGGCACGCGGCGGTGGCGATGACAATGGTGAGTGCGCGGCGGCCAGCGCGCTCGCTTGCAGCCCTCGCCCCGGAGCGCGCGGCGGGACGGCCAACGGCGGGCCAGATGTCGCGGGAGGGGCTGCGGGGAGCGGCTGGAGGGGGCAGGCGGGCAGGGCGGGGGGGCCGGGTTAGGCCTGTTTGGCCGCCGCGGGGTCGGAGACTATTGGGCTGCGCCGCCCTTTCCCGGTCTCGGCGATGCCCGAGCACCTGCGGGTGGCGGCGCGTTCTCCTGGCCATGTCGGAGCCTCTGCCCGAGTTCCTCGATCGGCTGTGGGGGCCCTGGCTGGGTACTCGGACCCCGCCTCTGCGGGGGCCCGCCTCCCCCTCCCCTTCCAAGGTAGCCAGCCCCTCTGCTCCTCCTGGGCAGCCTCGCTTCCTTTCAGGTGGGGTGACCCAAGAATCCCCCAGTTCCGGACTCGGGGGGACTTGGTTACTCTCTTCCAGTGTTGATCGGGAGCTTGATAAACTCCGTGATTTTTTTAGCCTGCATACGGTGATATTCTGCGATTTCCTGACCCCAGTTCAGCCTTGATGTTGACAGTTATAGAATGGGAGAGAAAAAGAGAAGGACGTTGGAGGGGAGGACGTTTTTAATGCAAAAGGCAGTAGTTTCTTGCGCGCTGTTTTAAGCGTTAGGTCTCGTTTCCCTCACCAAGCCATTCTGGAAACTTACCGCTTTGGGATGTTGAAATGGCCTAGGGAGCAGAGGAGGGAGGGAAATCTGAGTACTCTCACCACAGTTAGTGGGAAGCACCAGCGTGGGCGCGATGGCGTTTAGCTTTGTGTGTGTTGGCGATCTTCTCTAGATTTGATCTCACTTGGCTCATTTTATGGTAGTATTCATTACTCGGTTCACTTAGCAAGCTTATGTTGAGCGCCTACTGTGTGCTCTCCTTAATAGTACCTGCTTTCCCAAAGCTCACCCGGTTCCGTAAACTGCTTTAGACTTTTGGCTTATAGACCAAGCTAGGTTTATTTTAAAAAGTTACTTTGAATAAATACATTTAAAGTCAGAAATCGAGTTGTTTTAATTTATAAAAGAGAGGACAGACATGTTCATTCTTAAACTTGGAACCTTTTCCTCTTTTTTTTAAACAAATAATTACAATACTTAGGTGCTCCCAGGGGCCCTGAGCAAGACTGAAACAGCCCTTGCTCTCTTGTAGCTTGCAATCCAGAGGGAGATAAACATTTATTTGTGTAATTATTTGTTTAACGTGGAAACAAGTAATTACAGTTGTGATAAGAAGGAAGTATTGGGGGACCTTGCCTTGTCAGGGAGTTAAAGAAGGCTTCTTTAGTTGAATATAATTTGCAAAGAAAACTTAAAAGGCCCTCCTATCTTTTGCTTACATTTAAAATTATTACTTTTAATGAGCTTTTGAATTATGTTCAAGAGCAGTTTTTATTTTCAAGTTACTCTTGAAACAAACACAATTGTAAAGCTTTATAACACTGAAATGGGCACAAGTGTAATAATATATGTATGAAAATTTGCTGTTTCATTGTTCGTGTATGCCCTAAGTGAATAAATTTTGAGAGCCTCTCTTCTGCCTCACCTTGAGTTGCATTTCTTTACAGCCACTGGATGTAGTGAAATTTCTTCAGTGAGGGCTAAAAAGTTTGTATTTTAACATATACACGTGTAATTTTGCTAGATGGTAATGCTCAGTGTTAGGTTTACAAATTATGTGAAAAATCTTAAATTAAGCTAAATTCAGTGATATGTAGTTTACGCTACGATTGGAAAACTGTGAGAACAATTGCTCTAATATTTAAGTAGTCATATATATTGCCCTCTAGTTATTTAAAGGCCACCTAAGAATTTGAACCTGTATATTGTCTAGTATTGCTGCTGAAAATCCCCTATTTTGAATGCTCACTTGAAGATATCTTTTCTAAAAGAACTTGGTAGTTTTTCTCGTAAAAGATTTCAAAACTGCCTTCTGTAATTTCAGCAGAAGTATATGTTAATATATCCTAACCCTCTTTACAGCTTTTATTCCTTTTCCTTCTTCTGGTCTTCACCATTCTGACCATTTTTTTCCTCTTTATATATCAGAAGTATTATAATTTGATTGTGAATAATTTTAAGAAGATTTTAATTTTGTGACTTTTTGTTTGAAATACAGAAGATGCACATCTTGAAATAAAAACTTCATTTATTTATTTGGCCACACCATGCGGCTTGTGGAATCTTAGTTCCCTGACCAGAGATTGAACCCATGCCCTCAGCAGTGACAGCGCAGAGTCCTAACCACTGGACCGCCAGGGAAATCCCTTCCTTTTTTTTTTTTAGAAATAAAAACTCTAGAAGACTTTGGGTAGAGAATCGTTCTTTCAACTCCTTCTAGAAGGAAAACAAGACAAACTTCTTTCTCAGATATTTTTCTCTCTGTTATCTACATGCACAATTTTCTGGAGGCTTTTACCAAGACTAGTTCATTTTTGATGTGTCCTGGTGTAAAAAACTGGATGTTAACCCAATGCTAAATTTTCATGGCCTCATTAACTTAACGGTGTTAAAGTGCTGTAGTTTATCATCAACCTTTTGTTTTTCTGCATATGCTACACTAGGCTTTTTTTATTCCTTCTGATCTCTCCCAATCTTAGTGTTTTGATTGTGTTGAAAAGTAAGTCCATTTTTAATTTTTAGTTATGAAATACTTCATGCATACAGAAAATAATAGAGGATAACACATAATTTTTACATATTTTTAAGGCCTAAGACTTACATTTTTACATATAGTGTCAAAATAAAACTTATTGTTTTCAATTACTAATTGTTGTTAGTTAATTGTGAAGTTTTATGTGACTTTTAAGTCTGTTTTATACCATTTTAATTAGTGGCAATTTTGATTTTATTTTATTTTTGATTATTTGATCTTTTAATATCAACTTTCAAATCCCAGTTCAGCTGTATGTGTTAAGTATATGTATGTGGGAAAAGTTACCATAATATTTCCTTTCATTTGTAAAACAATTTTTATAGTTTTCAAATCTCATTTTCCTGCAACCAGCTCTAAGAATATTAAGGGGGAATGAGAAAATTAAATTTTATTTTCCTGCTTCTATTTTATAACCCGAATTTTGGACTGTCATGTTCTACCCTTTCATAATTGCTCCTCCCACAGCAGCCCCCCCCACCCCGCTTTGCTGGTTCAGTGCTTTGCACATACTTGATAAATAGTAACTGATTTTCAGCTGCTATACATTCTCATATTTGTAACTGTTACGAGAATGTATACCATTTTGAGCAAGTTTTGAATTTAAAACTTGGGGTATGAAAGCTAACTAGGAAGGGACAGTGCACATGCCCTATCATTGATGTTTTTCATTCTAAGTTCAGAATAGTTTTCTAATTAAAATTGTTTGTCATTTATAATATTGCCAGGAAAGATTAAAACATCTTGCCAAAAGGAAAATTTGCTGGTTATGTCTTTGGAGTATGTCATAAGTACTAATCTGGCAATCCTTTGAGTTGATTTCATGAAATTATAATCCTTTTGTTAATAAAGGATTAATAAAAATAAAGAAGTGGGAATTCCCCGGCGGTCCAGTGGTTAGGACTCTGAGCTTTCACTGCTGAGGGCCCGAGTTCTATAACTAAGATCCCACAAGCTGCGTGGCATTGCCAAAAAACAAAGAAGCAAGCTCAGAATTTAGGAAAACACTATCTCCTTTGATCATAGTATCATCCTATGACCCACATAGCCTTAGCAGGATCATTAGCTTGTTTGCTGTCCTCCTGAGGACAGAACTTAGCCTTAACGCAAGTTCCTTGCTCTAGATTTTGCTACTGCACCAATACTAACTTCCTGCGGGAGGGCTGGTCTTACCAAACATGCCTAGTTTTAGCTCACTTCTTTTGGGTATTCACAAAATTTGCAGAAATTTAATTAGTTTCCTCCATTAGAGCCAGTTTTATTCCAAGGGCTTACACAATGTAACACATGCTGTTCAGACCTATATAGCAGTAGATTTTACCATAACTAGTACATTGTAATAACTCATGAGTAATTGGGATTGTATGAGTTTCATTATAGCAGTATAATGAAAGAACCTCATAGATGTATTACTAAAGGTAACCTTTCAAATCCAGATATTAGGATTAATTTTTTAGCCCCGCGGCATGCATGCGGAACTTCCCCAACCAGGGATTGAACCTGTATCCCCTGTAGTGGAAGCGGTGAGTCTTAACCACTGGACCACTGGGGTAGTCCTTTTAGATCTTTGGTATATGTTACTATTTGATTATTTATAGTGGTTACCTGTGGAAATGATTGAAATTATAGCGTGTTTAAATTTGTTTTCTTTTTTGTCTTTTAATTTTATTGTGGTAGAAAACATATAACAAATATATCCTCGGCAAAATTTTAAGCATACAGTACAGCATTAACTGTATGCATATTGTATGAAATTTTAGTTTTGATGTAGTATTTGATATAAGTTGTTATTTCCTTGTGAATTCATAGATTAACTGTAGGTTATAGGTAATTAAATTTGAATTTAGAAATGTAGTGACTGACAAAACATAATTATGAACATTTTCCTTTTATTTCAGAGTTTTCTTGGAGGATTTTTTGGTCCCATTTGTGAGATCGATGTTGTCCTTAATGATGGGGAAACCAGGAAAATGGCAGAAATGAAAACTGAGGATGGCAAAGTAGAAAAACACTATCTTTTCTATGATGGAGAGTCTGTTTCAGGGAAGGTAAATATTTTGTTTGGAGAATTACCTAGTTGTAGCATATTAGAATTAGTCATGAAAATGGCTTGTGCTGTATCTAAATTTGAATGATTTTATTAGAGATGGAAAATTTTTTTCAGGTCAGTTAAATCCTTGATTCAATAGAACATTTACAGGAAAGATTCTTAAACTGGAAGGGTTACAGGGGCAGAGTCTAAATTAAGCTGTGTGCAAAATTTTGTGTGTTTGTGACTATGTGCATCTGTTTAACTTCAGACAGCTTCTACAGTGGGGCTGTGATCCACTCAAAGTTTGTTTCTCCTTTAGCATAAAGTTGAGTTGTGGAGATTGGGGATAATTCTCTAGTATACCTTTCTAAAAGTTTCTTTCTCATTCTTTATAGCTTATCTGTCTGTACTACTGTCATTGTGTCTGTTGATCTCATTTCTTGATACTCTGTAGAGGGCTTAAGTACATTTGGAATGTGTCCATGCATGGTCAGATACATTTATGATACCTTCTGTGGTTTAACTTTTTCCTCCTTTTCCTTACCAAGTGATGTATAAGATTATTCTTATACCTTACGGAACATGATTAGTACTCATTAGTTTGTGATACTGAAGAATGGTAATATCCTAGATAAAATCAAGTCATAAAACATTTGAAATAATTTTTCAATTATTTTCAATATTTTTGAAATATTAAGAGTTTCTCTCCCCTGCTTGTTAAGGTGATACATACACATGGTAGATAGTTTGGGAAATAAAATAATTATCTATATTCCCACCATATGGAAATAATTCACTGTTAAAATTTGAATGTGTTTCCTCCTAGTCTCTCTGCATTAGTTAATGTATGTATAATATATTAAGCATAACTTTTCCCTATTATTGGATATTTAAATAGTTTCTACTGTATTTTTCAGACTGCTTGTAGTATATCACCGTATCTTTAGTAATACAGGCATGTTTTTAGTAATAAAACTTTAGTACATAAGTTTTTCTCCAAATTTCTGTAGGATAAGATTACTTCCTTAGAATGAATTCCTGGAAGTGAGTTGCTGGACCAAAAGACATGAATATTTGAAGGGTATCAATACATATTAACCTGGAGAATTTGCATCAAATCACATGTTCACTTAATGCCTTGTTTCACTCAGGGTAGTACTGAATATGGTCACTTTTTAATCTTTGCTATTTCTATAGGCAAAAATGATATTATTCTTTGATAGCATTTCTTTGGTTACTAGATAGGTTGAACTTAGGTTTATTAGCTATTTTACTGCATTGTCTGTTCTGGTCCTTTGCCAGTTTACTTACTGATGTCTTAGTGTTATATTTGAAATAAATTTTTTGCTTTTCTACTTTACTCTCCCTTTAAAATGATGGGGAGAAAGAGAAGAGGCCTGAAAGAGAGCAGACAAAATCATTAAAAGGATGGAACATGTCAAACGAGTAAAGGAAATAGTGTTGGTTCTGTAAGAAACTGCCAAACTATTTTCCAAAGTAGCACTACCATTTTCAGCAATGAATGAGAGTTCCTGTTGTACCACATTCTGGCTAGCATTTGATGATGTCAGTGTTCTAGATTTTGCCCATTCTAATAGTTTTGTAGTGGTATCTCATTGTTTTAATTTGCAGTTCCCTAATAATATGGTGTTGAACATCTTTTCATATGTTTATCTTCAAATATATATCTTTTTTGGTGAAGTGCTTGTTCAAATCTTTTGCCTAATTTTCATTCGGGTTGTTTGTTTTCTTCTTATTGAGTTTTAAGAGTGGGAAACAGCCCTTTTTGGAAAACAGCCCTTTCTCAGATGTGGCTTCTGCAAATATTTTCTCCCAGTTTATGGCTTGTCGTCTTATCTTCTCATTTTCTCACTACATGTGTACATTTCCATTTCCCTGACATCTAATGAGGTTGAGTGACTGTTCATATATTTATTGGCTATTTGATGTCCTTTGTGAAATGCCTATTCAAGGCTTTGGGTTTTGGTGGGGAGTTTTTTGGGCTCATTTTTATACTCAGTTGACTTTTTTTCTTATTGATATGTAGGATTTTTTCTTTTTTTGGTATGTTCTTTTTTTTTTTTTTTTTAGCGGTACGCGGGCCTCTCACTGTTGTGGCCTCTCCCGTTGCGGAGCACAGGCTCCAGACACGCAGGCTCAGCGGCCATGGCTCACGGGCCCAGCCGCTCCATGGCATGTGGGATCTTCCCGGACCGGGGCACGAACCCGTGTCCCCTGCATCGGCAGGCGGACTCTCAACCACTGCGCCACCAGGGAAGCCCCTTGGTATGTTCTTGATACGTGCTTCTCAATATAGAGTCCTCTGCATATGTATTATAAATATCTTTCTGGCTGGATTTTTCACTATCTTACTGGTATCTTTGGATGAACAGGAGTTCTTAATTTTAATACTCTACAAATGTTAGTGCTTTTTGTATCCTGTTTAAGACATCTTTGCCTACCGTATGGGCATGAAGATGTTCTCCTGTTTTTCCTATAATTTAAAACAATTTTACATTTCACATTTAGATCTTCAGTTTTTTGGAATTGATTTTGTCTTTGTGATATAGGAGTCAAGGCTACTTGTTTGTTTGTTTGTTCCCCACATGGATATCTTATTAACCCAGGACATTTATTAAAAAGCCATCCTTTCCCCCACTACACTGCAGCATCACCTTTGTCATCAGCCAGAGGTTGTATGAGTCTGTTTCAACATCTCTGTTCTGTTCCATTGGTTTATTTGTGACATATACTTTCATTTTTTATTTTTTTCATTTCTTTTTTTAAAGATAGCTTTATTGGGCTTCCCTGGTGGCGCAGTGGTTGAGAGTCTGCCTGCCGATGCAGGGGATGCGGGTTCGTGCCCCGGTCTGGGAAGATCCCACATGCCGTGGAGCGGCTGGGCCCGTGAGCCATGGCCGCTGAGCCTGTGCGTCCGGAGTCTGTGCTCCGCAACGGGAGAGGCCACAACAGTGAGAGGCCCGCGTACCGCAAAAAAAAAAAAAAAAAAAAAAAAAAAAAAAAAGATAGCTTTATTGAGTTGTAATTCACATACCATAAAATTCACCCTACTAAAGTGTACAGTTCAGAGGTTTTTACTATATTTGCAAAGTTGTGCAACTGTCACCACTATCTAATTCCATAATGTTTTCATCACCCCAGAAGAAACACCATACCATTAGCAGTTAACTCCCTTGGTGCCATAAACTGAATGTTTGTGTCCTTATAAGATTCATGTGTTGAAACCTAATCCCCAGTGTGATATATTGGGGGGGTGGGGCTGGGGGTGGTTAGGAGATGATTAGGTCATGAGGGCAGAGCCCTCATGAATGGGATTAGTGTCCTCAGAGAAATCCCACGTGCACCTTCTGACATGTGAGGACATAGTGAAAAGACAGCCGTCTGTGAACCAGAAAGCAAGCTCTCCCCGGACACCAAATCTCCTGGCGCTTTGATCTTGAACTTCACAGCCTCCAGAAGTGTAAGCAATAAATTTATGTTGTTTTTAAGCCACCTAGTCTATGGTATTTCGTCATAGCAGCCCGAATGGACTAAGACACCTAGCATCCACTAATCTGTAAATGTGCTTTCTTTCTCTGTGGATTTGCCTATTCTGGACATTTCATATAAATGGAATCATAAAATATGTGGCCTTTTGTGTTTGGCTTCTTTTATTCAGCATGATGTCTTCAAGGTTTATTCCTTTTTAAAAAAATTTTGGTAAAAAATATATATAATAAAATTTACCATATTAACCATTTTTATGTGTCTAATTCAGTGGCATTAATCACATTCACAGTGTTGTGCAATCATCACCATTATTTTTTTTTTAATAAATTTATTTATTTATTTTTGGCTGTATTGGGTCTTCGTTGCTGTGCTCGGGCTCTCTCTAGTTGCGGAGCAGGGCCTCCTTTTCGATGCAGTGCATGGCCTTCTCGTTGCAGCGGCTTCTCTTGTGGCAGAGCAAGGACTTTAGGGCGCACGGGCTTCAGTAGTTGTAGCACTTCAGTAGTTGTAGCACGTGGGCTCAGTAGTTGTGGCTCCCGGACTCTAGAGCACAGGCTCAGTAGTTGTGGCACATGGGCTTAGTTGCTCCGCGGCACGTGGGATCTTCCTGGACCAGGGCTCGTACCCGTGTCCCCTGCATTGGCAGGCGGATTCTCAACCACTGTGCCACCAGGGAAGCCCCCATCACCACTATTTTAAAAATTTGTTCATCACCCCAAACAGAAACTTTGTACCATCAAGCAATAACTACTCTTTTCCCTTTCCTCCCAGTCCATGGATACCTCTAGCCTACTTTTTTAAAAAAATAAGTTTATTTATTTATTTATTTTTGGCTGCGTTGGGTCTTTGTTGCTGCTCACAGGCTTTCTGTAGTTGCGGCGAAGGGGGGCTACTCTCTGTTGCGGTGCGTGGGCTTCTCATTGTGGTGGCTTCTTTTTTTTTTTTTTTTGTGGTGGCTTCTCTTGTGGTGCACAGGCTCTAGGCACATGGGCTTCAGTAGTTGTGGCATGTAGGCTCAGTAGTTGTGGCTCACGGGCTCTAGAGTGCAGGCTCAGTAGTTGTGGCACACAGGGTTGCTGCGTGCATGTGGGATCTTCCTGGACCAGGGCTCAAACCGGTGTCTCCTGCATTGGCAGGCGGATTCTTAACCACTGCTCCACCAGGGAAGTAAGTCCCTCTAGTCTACTTTTTTTCCTATAAATTTGCCTGTTCTGGGCCTGTTCTATTTCATATAAGTGGTCATATAAGATTTGTCTTTTTGTGTCTGCTTCATTTCATGTAGCATAATGTTTTCAAGGTTCATTCATGTTGCAGCATGTATCAAAACACCATTCTTTTCTATAGCGGAATAATATTTCAGTATATATCTGTGTAGTATATGGATGTACCACACTTCTTCATCCATTCATCAGTTGAGGACATTTCAGTTGAGGATATTTGGGTTTCTATTTGTTGACTGTTATGAATATTGCTGTATATTTGTGTGTTAAGTTTTTGTGTGACTGTGTGTTTTCATTTCTCTGGGGTGTATAGTTAGGAATGGAATTGCTGGGTCATACGTTAACTCTATGTTTAACTTTTTTTTTTTTTTAATATTTAACTTTTAAGGGAACTGCCAGGCTTTTCCAATGCAGCTGCACCATTTTATATTCTCTTCAGCAATGTATGAGGGTTCCAGTTTCTTCACATTCTTGGCAATACTTATTATTGTCTGTATTTTTTATTGCCATCTTAGTGGGTGAGAAGTGGTCATAATGGTTTTGATTTGCATTTCCCCTAACGATGAATAATATTGAGCATCTTTTCATGTGCTTATTGCTGTTTGTATAACTCTTTTGGAGAAAAGTCTGTACATATCCTTTGACCATTTTTAATTGGGTTATTTGTCTTTTGATTGTTGAGTTGTAAGAGTTCTTTATATACTCTAGATACAAGTCTTTTGTCAGTTACGTTTTGCAAATATTTCCTCTATTTCTGTGAGTTGTCTTTTCACTTTCTTGGTGGTGTCTTGAAGTACTAAAATTTTCTATTTGATGATGTCCAGTTTATCTTTTTTAAAATTTCATTTCTCGTGCTTTTGGTGTCATCTGAGAAACAGTTGCCTATCCAAGATAAAGAAGATTTACACCTATGTTTTCTTCTAAGAGTTTTGTAACTGTAGCTCTTACATTTAGGTCTTTTATCCATTTTGAGTTAATATTTGTATATGGTGCAAGGTAGGGATCCAATTTCATTTTTTTGTATGTTGAGATTGAGTTGTTCCAGCATTATTTGTTGAAAAGAATATTCTTTCCCCATTGAATTGTCTTGGGACTCCTGAAGCATATACTTTTTAAAGTTAAATTTAATTGCCGTCTGTCAAAAAAAGCTACAGAGAAGGAAACAAAATTACCCATAAGCATACATTCCAGAAGTAACTCCTGTTAAGAGTTTTTCTTTAGTTTAAAAAATTTAATTGGCATTATACTTGTATACAGTTTGACCATGCTTCCTTCATGTGACATACCATGCACATCTTTCCACATCATTAAATATTCTTTGACCTTATTATTTTTATACTTTAATTATACTCCATCATATGATGTACTACAAATTTGTTTAATTATTTACTTGTTTTTCTGAGATATTAATTTGGAAGGCAAGTAACTAACTCATCCTGGTCACAGATATATGGAAGATATAGAAGCATGAATGTTTTAATTATGTAGTTTACAGACAGAAGTAACTGAACTTCAGTTTTTATTGGTCCTTAATTTCTGTTGTCTTTTGAAAGAAAAGCTTTTAAGAGTCATGCTACCAATATTTTTTATAGTAAAGAATTAACCCGGAAGTATGCTTTTTGGTATGTTAGCTAATCCTTAAATGTTTCGAGTTTTGTTTTTAATATGTATGTACTTTATAGATATTTTGTCAAATTAAAATGTATAAAATTAAGGTTTTCATTTGGCACATATGAATTTAGGGATTTTAGATTATATATTTAATTTGAAAAGTATGTAAGATAATCATACTCAAAATTTAAATCTTTAGACATTCTGTTTTTAGGATGAGTAGCAAACTCAGGGCAATAAGCATTGCTTTTAAGATCAGGAATTATAACAATATATTGTTGGTTATAAAAGGCTGAAAGTGATCTTTAAGATCAGTTCTTGGAATTAGTAATAACCTTACATTAAAATGCTGTTGTAGAATTTTTTAACTGTTTGACCTGAAAACATATTTGGATAGTTGAAAGTTTTCCCTTTTATTGAGTCTTTATAGTTCTCCAGCTGTAAAGAAGGATTCCTTACTAACAAAGAAGATGCTTTAAGTGTACGTATAAGTAAGAGGTTCATTACTGATTGTATATGAGTAGGTTTTACCTTCTCTGGCGCTATAAGGTCTAGGTAGGATCTAGGTATGTGGTGGTGTCTCAGACTTCAGAAATGAATACCTGAAATATTTATACATTGTATTCATCTGGAAGCAGTCTGCTAGTAGGCCCGCAAAGGATTGTTAACATCTCTTACAATTTCATGTTTTGGCAGGTAAACATAGCCTTTAAGCAATCTGGAAAGAGGCTAGAGCACCAAGGAATTAGAATTGAATTTGTAGGTCAAATTGGTGAGTTTTAAAATAGTATTACTTTTTTTTTCTTTGATAACTGAGTTTGAAGAGAGTTTGATTTGGCACTTAGCTTTATGGAAAGAAGGACTTGATTTTGCATAATAAAAGAGGATTTATTTTATAAACATTAAATCATGTTTCTTTTAATTGTATTAAATGATATTTGACTAATCCTGCCTTTATTTGTGATTAAACTTAATTACTAAAAGTGAAAGGAGTTACGTAAGCTACCAGCCTTGAAAAATAATTCAAGTAAATTAGTTTACTCACTGAAATTTCCATCTGCCTACATTTTTCACCAGGTTTATTCACAATTAGCAGTGTCACCTTCATCCTTCACTCTCTAATTACCCACGCCATTTGTCTTCCTAACTTAGTGTGTACCTGTAGCCAGACTCACTTGTCAATAGAAAATTCCATGTGAAAAGGAAAAATGTAATTTCTTTTTGACTTAGATCAACTTGTGTATGTTTCCATATGTGTATTTCAGAGACATTCTTGATTTAGTAGGAGTTAAACTGTATAAATCTTTTGGTATTGCAGATTCGGAAAAGAGAAAAGAAAATAGGTCCTAGCTTTCTGAGTTTTACTGTACATTTTTAAAGTATCAAAATTGGAATGGGTGGATATTTATTTACATGTCTATTTTGGATGAGATTATATTTAAGGGGCAAATTATAGTAATTAACTGATTGTTGATTTTAGTCTTTTGCGTATTATAGTTTTATCAAGGTAATATATTTGCCTAACTAAAGCAAAACAACAAGACAATACATTTTTTGCCTAGAAGGGAGGAAGTTCAAATAATTGCTGGAAATATGTCTGTTAAAACAGCTTCATACTGGGCAAACCCTAAATGCATTAAAGGAATGAATTCATTTTTTTATAATAGAAATTTTCATTTTGCTATGCTGCTTGAATTTTTTTATGCCTAAGTGGAGCATAATAGTGAGAAAGATAATGGAATTCAGATCATAGCTCTAGTATTTAAAGTGGAGACAAATCCAACTAATTCTTTTTGTAAAAATTATTTGCTTTGGAAGTAGAAGTTTGGGTTTTAATGAGATGGGTATTAAATATAATTGGTCTTTTTGCTTTTTAAAATTTCTTAGAACTTTTCAATGACAAGAGTAATACTCACGAATTTGTAAACCTAGTGAAAGAACTAGCCTTACCTGGAGAACTGACTCAGAGCAGAAGTTATGATTTTGAATTTATGCAAGTTGAAAAGCCATATGAATCTTACATCGGTGCCAATGTCCGTTTAAGGTATGAACGTGTATCAGAAACTGTAGACAGATCAAAACCAGAAAGTAATGACTACTATTGAATGTCCTATTAGAACTTCTAATTATAATTTTGGACTGGAAGGCTTAAGATTTTTAAAATTCTGTCAGATATTTTGTTTTTTTCTGGCTAATGCTCATCTGATGTAGTAAGAGCCTTCTGTAGTTTTAGAGAATCCTATTATGAGAAGTTTTAGTCATACACTTCCCTGTATGAATCATTCTTAGGTACTTCATTTGTCCTGTAAATGGAATTACTCTCTAAATCCATTAGTTTCCCAATGAATCTCATTTAGTGTATGGTTAAGAAGTGATCTAGAGAAAAAGAAAAAACAAACAAAAAGCAGTGATCTAGAGAGATGTCCTCAAGTAGGCTTGATGATGGTGCTTCAAATTGATCTAAAAAGTATGTACACTATTCTTAAAATTGAACTTTGTATTTTTTCTATGGTGGGGGTATTTATTTAAAAATTAAAACTTCTTCATGAAGTAAATGGAGTAAATTGATCCCTAAGGAGTTCCAGCAAGGAGAAAGCAGAGTTGCAGTTAATGTTTGCTTATTTAAAACACTGAGATATATCACAGGAGATTTAACTTGTCCTCTCCATTAATTTTGTAGGTATTTCCTTAAAGTGACGATAGTAAGAAGACTGACAGACTTGGTAAAAGAATATGATCTTATTGTTCACCAGCTTGCTACCTATCCTGATGTCAACAATTCTATTAAGATGGAAGTGGGCATTGAAGATTGTCTACACATAGAATTTGAATATAATAAATCAAAGTAAGTACCTTTCACAAACAGATAACATAAATGTTCAGGGAAAATTAAGAAGTAAACCTTTTATGTCTTTGTAAATTGGTCAAGGTAAGGATAGAATCAACATTAATCTGATGTTAACAGACCAACAGAATCTCTGAGCTGAAAGAAACTTTAGGAATTTAGTTTTGTTTCTCACTCAGCACAGATGTCTTTCTTATTCTATTCCTGGTAATTGACCATTTTTTATAGAGGATCTCACCATCTCAGAAGGCATCTAATCCTGTGTCTCAAAAAATTTATCTTCTTGTCTTGAGATCATTTTAGCTGGTCATCTCTTTAAAAATAAGCAAAAATGTTCTTTTTCTGACTACATGAGCAATACATTTTTATTATTAAAAAAATTGACAATGTAGAAAAGTCAAAGGAAGTAAAAATACCACATATTTTCACCATTACTACTTAACCACTATTAAATTCTCATGTATATCTTTCCATGGGAGGGGGTATATATGTTTATATATGTTGTACATTTTCAGAAATGGGCACTTATTTTATTTATTAATGCCTTTTAAAGCTTTATTATGGAAAATTTCAAACATATACCAAAGTATATATCTAAAAATATTAATAATTTCTTAACCTCGTCACATATTTAGTCAGTGTTCACTTTTCCCTAATTTACTCATAAATGTTTTTTCCCCATATGGTTTGTTCAAATCAGTATCCAAACAAGACTTGCTCAAATCCAGTGGATCCAAACACACTACATTTGTTTTTTTTTATTCTTAAATCTCTTTTAATTTATAGGTTTTCTCTTTTATTTATTTATTTTTCGCTAAAGTTTATTGTTGAAGAAATGGATGTTCATTCTTTTGTCCCCTTCCTGTGCACTCTTCTGTTACATGATTTTTATTACTTGGCATGTCCCAGTTTATATCACTGAAATTGTGATACGCGTTCAGGGTCTTAAATTATATTGTTGATAAAATTATTAGATAGTTTAGGATCTAAAACTTGTCACTGGAAGCCTCCTTTCAGACTAACATAATTGCATTAATCAACTCTTGAGATCCAAACCTGGGAGAAGTTTAAAAAAAAAAAAAAGCCCTCTGGGAATTACAGGAATTCCTAGGTTTGCTACCATATTATTTCAAGGTCCCTGGGAAAAGTCTTTGATTAGTAGGTATTACAGCAACAAACTCAATTTATGGAGTCTCTCTTTGTGGCCAGGTGATTTGTTAGCTGCACTATTGTAGCACTTGGAGTAATACTGACACTAAACCCATGTGTAGAGTTTTTAATGTTCAAAACATCTTCATACACCAAATAAAAATTTTCAGGCATAAAAATCTTAATTTTCCATGCTTAAGTTCTTTGGAAACTAAGTTAACCTCTACGTAGGGACCAACAATTAATCAGGCTAATTCTTCCCTCTGAGGTGTATCGATGGTCAAGTAAACTTTGCTTCCTTATTTTTATAGTACTTTTTTCAAAAAAGAACATTAAACACATGAATGGTCAGAATGGTATTCTTAAATAGTAATTATCCTACTATTATCCTATTATTAGATATCTAATAAAGCCTTTCAGGACATATTTCACTCTTTTTGTTTGTTTTGTAAACTGATATTTAGTAAGTGACAAATACTCTTTCCCCAAAGGTATCATTTAAAGGATGTGATTGTTGGAAAAATTTACTTCTTATTAGTAAGAATAAAAATCCAACATATGGAGTTACAACTGATCAAAAAAGAGATCACGGGAATTGGTAAGTTGAAGAGTATTTGAACTGAAATTCATTTTAGTTGAAATTTTGAAATCTTAAAATATTGTTTAAACTTAAAATAAATATCCACCTTGGAGACTAACTTTGATACTTAATATTGCTGGCAGTGAGTTACTCATTTATGTTTTTAAAAAAATTAATTTTTGAGTAGATAAATTCACATGGTTCAAAAATAAAGTGTGAACGATTATACAGTAAAAAGTGTCCTGTTTATGTACTCCAGCTACTCATAGGTGATATGTTTATAAGTTTTAAAATCCTTTAAGTATTTATCCATATACCTGCAAGTGCCTCTACATCACACCCCCCCCCTTTTTTTAGTTAAGTGGTTATATACAATACATACTTTAGAGTTCTTTACATATCAATGTGTGGAACACTTCCTCATCTTTCTTACAGTATTCCATTCAATGGGTGTACTAGCTATTGGTGGACATAACAGGTTGTTTCTAGTCTTTTGCTATTATAAACAATGCTTTAGTTAATAATATCATTTCACATATGTGTTGGTTTGTGTGCAAGATAAAATCTTAGAAGTGGAATTGCTGTTTCCAAGGGTATATTCATTTGTAATTTCGATTCATATTATCAGTTTATCCTCTTTATGGACTGTACCAGTTTGCATTACTACCAGCAATGAATGTAGGAGGGTACCTCTTTCTCCTTGTATTCTCATAAGCATGATGTTATAAAACTTTTAGCTGATCTCATGGGTAGGGGGAAAAGTTTAATTCATTTTTCTCATCTGAGTGAGGGTGAGCATCTTTTCATGTGTGTATAAAAGCCATTTGTATTTCTTTTCTGTAAACCACCTATCCATATCCTTTGCCCCATCTCTATTGGATTATTAGTCTTTTCCTTTTGATGTGTAAAACTCTTTATATATTAGGAAAATCAATCCCTTTTTCTTCTGTTTTTTTTCTTTTTTTTTTTCTTTTTTGGCTGCATTGGGTCTTCGCTGCTGTGTGCAGGCTTTCTCTAGTTGCGGTGAGCGAGGAATACTCTTCATTGTGGTGCACAGGCTTTTCATTGTGGTGACTTCTCTTGTTGCGGAGCACGGGCTGTAGGCGCGTGGGCTTCAGTAGTTGCAGCATGTGGGCTCAGTAGTTGTGGCTCACGGGCTCTAGGGCGCAGGCTCAGTAGTTGTGGTGCACAGGGTTAGTTGCTCCATGGCATGTGGGATCTTCCTGGACCAGGGATCGAACCCATGTCCTCTGCATTGACAGGCGGATTCTCAACCACTGCACCACCAGGGAAGTCCCCCTCTTTCTGTATTAAGAGCAGCAAAACTTCCCCAGTTTGTCTTGCTTATGGTGGTTTTTGCCATCTAGAAGTTCTTGATGTTTATGTAAGTCAGATTTATCAGTTTTTACTCTTATGGATTCTGGGTTTTATACCACAGTTAGAAAGGCCTTTTTTACACTGAGGTTCTAAAAATTTTCTGTGCTTGATTCTACGAAAGTAATACACTATAGTTTAGGAATTTTAATTAATTAAAATTAAATTAATTAATTAAACTTTTAATTCATTTGCAATTTGTCCTGATGTAAGAGATCAGCTATGGATCCAACTTTACTTTTCTCCAGATAGCTGACCAGTTGCCCCCAAATCTTCTATTGGTTCATAACTGCTTTTTTTTTTTTTTTTTTTTTTTTTTTTTGCGGTACGCGGGCCTCTCACTGTTGTGGCCTCTCCCGTTGCGGAGCACAGGCTTCGGACGTGCAGGCTCAGCGGCCATGGCTCACGGGCCCAGCTGCTCCGCAGCATGTGGGATCTTCCCGGACTGGGTCACGAACCTGTGTCCCCTGCATCGGCAGGCAGACTCTCAACCACTGCGCCACCAGGGAAGCCCCATAACTGCTTTTTAATTTTAATTATTATTATTTTTTTGGCCACGCCATGTGGCTTGTGAGATCTTAGTTCTCTGACCAGGGATCAAACCTGTGCCCCCTGCAGTGGAAGTGCGAAGTCCTAACCACTGGACCATCAGGGAATTCCCTGATTTTAATTAATATTTAGATTTAGTTTGTTCCCTTTAACTTTGCTGGTTTTCTGCTAAAAAGAATTTTAGGCAACACTTTTTAAGAATTTATAATTGGTAGTCATGATTTTAAATATCTGTAATTTCTTAATCTCCATTTTTCACCTGCTAATAAAAGTTAGTGATTAGCGACTTCCCTGGTGGCACAGTGGTTAAGAATCCACCTGCCAATGCTCAGATGTGGGTTCGAGCCCTGGTCCTGGAAGATTCCACATGCCACAGAGCAACTAAGCCCGTGCCACAACTACTGAAGCCTGTGCGCCTAGAGCCCGCACTCCGCAACAAGAGAAGCCACAGCAATGAGAAGCTTGCGCACCTCAATGAAGAGTAGCCCCCGCTTGCCGCAATTAGAGAAGGCCTGTGCACAGCAACGAAGACCCAAGGCAGCCAAAAATAAAATTAATTAATTTAAAAAGAAAAAAAACTGTCTATGGTTTAGAGAATAAAAAGACAAGCCACAGACTGGGGAAAAAAATATTAAAAAAAAAAAGTTAAAGTGATTTAAAGATATTAAGACCAAACTTCAGGTTCCCATTTGTTGTTTAAAAAGAAATTGTTTATTTAAACATTTTTTTCTAGTTATAAAAATTATGTTCGGTTCTGGAAAATTTTAAATAAAAAATAATTTGTACTCATAATCCAGAACAGACCTTAGCCTTTGCGTATTATATATTTTACAACATTGGGATCATTACTATATGTTTTAGTGTACCTTTTAAACTTGTATCATTGACTGTTTAAAAGAACTGTATGTATGTCAGGTATTCACTTTGATGTTTTGTCTATGTTAAAGTTAACAAGAGAAAACATTTTGGGTGTTGCAGAGAAAACTAGCATGTCAGTGCACTGCTGTGCATTGATAGTTTCTATTTTAGCAGATATTAGAAATGATAGAAGGAAGTCTGTGAAGATTATTTCTGAACTGTATACAGTTGACCCTTGAATAACATGAGGTTTGAACTGCATGGGTCTACTTATAGCGGATTTTTTTCAGTAGTAAGTATTACACTACTACATGATCTGCAGTTGGTTGAATCCACAGATAGGGAGGAACCGTGGATAGGGAGGAGTGGAGGATACAGAGAATGGACTATAAATTATACACACGTTTTCCTGTGTGTACGGTCAAGCGCCCCAGCCCCTGCAGTTTTTCAAGAGTCTACTGAATTACCTTTGGGAGGAAGGGAGTGAGACCTTCAGTTGGGTGGTAAGTAAGTGTAGATCAAGAAATAGAAAAGAATGATCAACATTTTCACAAAAGGGGAAAGTAAATTAGTACTAAAATAATGTAGTCAGAAAATAGGAAGAAGGTATAAGTCTGGAGATCATATTCTAGCAGTATTTAAATTAATATCATTTACATTATTGCACTAGGACCCAGTACCACAACAGAAACAGAAACAATCGCTAAATATGAAATAATGGATGGTGCACCAGTAAAAGGTAATACACTTTTCATTTACTTTTAAGTTACAGGTAGTGCAGATAGCACTGTTCATGGCAGATTAGTTTGAAAGTATTTATTCGGTGTGAATATATCTGTGAATTCTTAAAATGATTCTTACAATGATTTTTAAGATCATCTTTGTATAAATGCTGAGAAGACTATAGTAGTACTTCCTAGTTTGAAATAAGGTTTAATTTTTTACTCAGTTTAAATTTAGAATTTAGAAGAGACATTTATGGATATCTCTTCCCTAGTTCTGAATTTATAATATTTTAATTATCTTTTGTTACAGTAGTTTCTCTCTGTAAATCTTTTTTACTCACGCTGAACATAAGGTGCAGTATAATTGAGTATTCATTTCTGTGGGATTTTGGAGTTCTTATATAGCCCTCAAGAAAATAAGCAGTTCCCTTAGTAGATAGTTTTCAGTGTCTAAGACAATGAAGCCAGTATTTATCATTTTAAATTTATGTCTTTGGGTTTTTCTTACTCTGTTAGTAATTACTTCAAAGAGTAGTTACCATTTACTGAGTACCAACTATAGATGAGGCATTGTATTCTTAGGCGCTGTCAAGTTCCCTACCACACTTTGAGTTAGGTAGTGGTAGCCCTTATTTTATACATGGAACTGAGATGTAGAGGTAGAAAACTTGTTAAAGGTGATATACTGTAGGGGAGGCAGAACTTTCCCTCTACCTGTCTTAGATTTTCAGCTGGAATTCTTTAACAAAAAGATTAATAAGAGAAAAACAGTTGATTAATGCATGCAGTACACATCACCCAGGAGAAACCTCAACAAAAGAGTAACTCAAAGCTGTGACTTAGAATTTCAGCTTATATAGCATCTTCAAAAGAACAATAAATTTGGAGAGAAATGACTGGGCAAAGGAGAGCAGTTTAGGCTTCCCAGGGCGGCAAACTACGGGCAGGTAAATATGTGGGAGAAAACCAATGGAGTAGGCTTGTTTGCATATTCCTCTGGTACCATCCCTGGCCTGAAAAGAGGCTGTCTTCAGTAAAAGGAGAATTTATATCCTGCCTTTAGGCAGAACAGGGGATTCTTTTCTGATTTTGCTGCTGCTTAATTGCCTTCAGCTCAAAATAATCTGTATGTCAAAGAGGAATATTTTTCGGTGACATATTCTGGTTTCCTTCAATAGCTAGTCATTGCACAGTTGGAGTTTGAGTCCAGGGGTTTCTGACTCCAGGACTCGTGTGTGTACTCTTGTGTTATGCAACATAACTTTGTAAAATTCCAGCAGCCACAAATTTTCATGTAAAGTGATGGGTTGTACATCTTTAAGGAAATAGATATACATAAGAAAAGTATTACATAAAAAGGATTCAAAGCAGAATATGCAAATAATTATTCTTAGAAAAAAAGAAGCCATGAGAATCTGAATAGCAATCTTTTTGCTATTGCTTCATTGCTAATGAAGGAATGTCATCATTCTGAACATGTTTGTTGCTTTGGGTGAATTAGTAATAAGTATTCAAGAATTTATATACATGATTAGAAATTATGGTACAGATGAAACAGATGGTTAAGTGACTTGGCTGGAGTTGGGATTCAAATCCAGGCATTTTGGCTCTAGAGCAGTGGTTCTCATCTAGGGGCAGTTTTGGTCCCCCCTCCCCAGGGGACATTTCACAATGCCTGGAGACATTTTTGGTTATCATATTTGGGGACTGCTACTGGCATCTTGTGGGTAGAGGCCAGGAATGCTGCTGAACTTCATACAGTGCATAGGACCTTATCCATGACAAAGAATTATCAGGCCTAAAATGTCAATAGTGTCAAGGCTGAGAAACCCTTGTCTAAAGCTTTTGTTATGCTGCTGTCTTGTGAGGAACTGAAGCATTAATGTCTTCTCTATGATGCTTAGTTTTAGGTGTTATGTAACTATTGATATATTTAATCATCCTTTAGAATTAAATGGAAATTGCTTTTCTTTCAGGTGAATCAATTCCAATAAGACTGTTTTTAGCAGGCTATGACCCAACTCCAACAATGAGAGATGTGAACAAAAAATTTTCAGTAAGGTACTTTTTGAATCTAGTCCTTGTTGATGAGGAAGACAGGAGGTACTTCAAGCAGCAGGTATGGTGCCACCCAGATGTTATTTTGTTCTGTGGCAATTCCAAAAACACCTGGAAAGCAGCCACTTTTCTAAGCTTTATTGTACTGAGCAAGTGGGGGTTTCTAAGTAAGTGAAAACACTGACAGTATGTTATAGAAGTAAGCATGAATGGAACTATGTTGTAATCCATCTCTTCCTGGTCATTCTGCAGGACTCCAGAATGGGCTATAATTTGGCAGGGCTTTTGTTTTGTTTTGTTTTGTTTTTTTAAATTTAATTTTGTGGCACACGGCATCTTAGTTCCCCTGCCAAGGATCGAACCGCGGCCCCTGCAGTGGAAGTGACGAGTCTTAACCACTGGACCACCAGGGAGGTCCCTGGCAAGGCTTTTATTTTTCTCTTGAAACCTTTGTTTTTTATAAAAACAATACCTGCTACTTGTTAAAAAAAAAAAATCAGGCAATAAAAAACAGAATGAAGTAAAAGGTCAACAAAAATTCCGCCACCATTGTGATTAGTTTTCTAGACAAATTGGTATATGTGCTTTTAGATGATTATTATGCATATTGTTCTTTAATTTGTTTTTTCAGTTAATAGTATCTTGAATAGCTTTCCTTTATCGACAGAGATTTCCTTTATCACTTTTAATGACTGCATCAACTTGATGGATTTGGGGGTTTCCATTTTTCCATAATTAAACAATCTTCTTATAAATGTTTTTGAGATGACCCAAATCTAATACTTTTTTTTAAAGTTTATGGCTGCGTTGGGTCTTTGTTGCTGTGTGCGGACTTTCTCTAGTTGTGGCAAGCGGGGGCTACTCTTCGTTGTGGTGCGCGGGCTTCTCATTGCAGTGGCTTCTCTTGTTGCGGAGCACGGGCTCTAGGCGTATGGGCTCCAGGCATGTTGCGGCTCGCGGGCTCTAGAGCACAGGCTCAGTAGTTGTGGTTCACGGGCTTAGTTGCTCCGCGGCATGTGGTATCTTCCCGGACCAAGGATTGAACCCATGTCCCCTGCATTGGCAGGTGTATTCTTAACCACTGTGCCACCAAGGAAGTCCCTAATACTTTCTTTTTTTTTTTGCGGTACGCGGGCCTCTCACTGTTGTGGCCTCTCCCGTTGCGGAGCACAGGCTCCGGACGTGCAGGCTCAGCGGCCATGGCTCACGGGCCCAGCCGCTCTGTGGCATGTGGGATCTTCCTGGACCGGGGCACGAACCCGCGTCTCCTGCATCGGCAGGCAGACTCTCAACCACTGTGCCACCAGGGAAGCCCCCTAATACTTTTTAAATATGAGATGTTTATCATAAAACTTGTTCTCATTTGAAAATCAGTTAAAAGCCTTTGGTGAATTTTGAATAAAAGATTGTGATTAGAATGGTCTTCTGTATTCAGAATCAGATTAATAAATATTTGAATGTCAGCTGAGTGTTCAAAACTAAATTAGAGATTATTCTGCGTTGAGTACTGTTGATGAATACAAAAGCTACCTTTTTAAACATGGTTTGTCCTCAAGGCCCTCACATTGCCGATATGTGGAGAGAGACTGTATAATTAACAGAAAACTTAAGTAATAGTTTGACAGTAATTTGGAAGAGAGAAAAGTTACTCTGCTAATGCTGCCATAATGCTGTATAATTAAACATAGGTGATTTATAATTTCAAATTAGATTATATGAAATTTACAATTTCCAAATCAATTACATATTGTGGCCCTATTGAGTAAGTATATGCTTCCCACGGGCATTCATTTGGATGTTTAAATTCTGCTATGTTGGTTAAAAAACAAACAGCGTGCCATGACTTTATGAAGCAAGTAATTTTAAGAATTTAGAAGAGAAGAGATCTCAGGATGTATTGGTTAGGGTAAGACTTAGGCAGAGGAAGAGGGATTTGAAGAATATAAAGGGGAAGATGGAGGGAAAGTTTAATTTGAAGTGCGTTAGATGCAGAGAGTAACCCAGTTTGGCTGGTGGGGTACTGGGGTCTAGGTAGGGAAGAGAGTGATGTATTGATAAATTGGATAAATGTTATGGAGGGCTTGAATGCCGGGTTGGAGATTTATCCTGGAGGAACTGAGAACTATTGGAAGAGTCATCCAAGCAATGTTTTAGACTAATCTGGAAGTGATAGGAAGGATAGCTTAGAAAGGGGTATCAGGCAAGGAAGGGAGAGCCATCTACCAGGAAGCTGTTTTAGTATCTAAGGTTGAAGTGACAACGGCTTGAATTTGGATAAGGGCAGTGGAACAACAAACAAAAGGTAGATTTTAGGAATTCTTTAAAGCAGTAATAGCTAGAACTTTGTGCCAGATTGGATTCATGGTGGTGGCATGCATGGGTGTTGGTGGGGGGGGAGCAGAGTTGCCAGAAGGGGAGGCCCAATATTAGAATTGGAAGAAGGTGAGTCAATAAGGAAAGAGGAGGGATTTTGTAGGGAAGAAGTTAGTTTTGTTATGGTTAAAATTGAAGTGGCATTACTTCTATGGTGAAAATACAAGGAATAATATGAGGACATTAATTTGTTGTCTTGCATTTGTCTTCTAGGAGATAATTTTGTGGAGAAAAGCTCCTGAAAAACTGAGGAAACAGAGAACAAACTTTCACCAGCGATTTGAATCACCAGAATCGCAGGCATCTGCTGAGCAGCCTGAAATGTGAACTGAATAGGAGAAAAAAAAGAAAAAAACTATATCTGTTGAGATTGAAGTTCGGCAGGTTAAAGATGGTCGCAGCGTGTAGGACGGGGAAAAGGCCAAAACCCCATTTATGATAGTCTTCCTTTATCTTACAGTGCTGAGTTTATTTTATGACATAACTAAATGTTCTTCATGTATATACATTTAAAAAGTGCTTTCTTTGAAACACTGGAACTTTCTTAAACTGCCGTGTTGTTGTTTTTTTAACCACACACTTTCATTTAATGATAAGCACTCAGCTGTACATCAGCATAAACATTAAAGATTTTCATGTGAGTAGGTTGGTATTTGTAATTTTGCTTTCTTTCTGCATAATGTTGATTACAAATTCTTTTATTCTTTTTCATGCTAATGATCACCTCTTATTCTCTACATGCAAAAAATTAAACATTTTGTGTTCAAATAAAATTAGAAAAACCTGAGTGGCCCTTAATCCTGCAAAGATTTAAAACATGGCATCTCAATATTTTTGAAAACTACATTTTTGTTTTTCCATACGTGTTTGAGAAATGCATATGAGTGTTTCGCTGTAGGTGCCTCTGAGTCTACCATTTCATGGCTTCCTGAATTTTGTTCTCTTTGAAGTCTTCTGTGGTGTGAATATTAAATTTTTTTCCATAAGAGATTATGTGGCATGTCATTGCAGCTTTTTTTTGGGGGGGGTACCACATTAAGTAACCATTTTGCTACTACTATCAGATAGGTACCACGGTATGTTTTCTGCAATGTGGAGTTGACTCTATGTTGGCATTTTAGTTTGTTAAAACTATATAATTTTTCCATAAATACTTTGAAAATAAATTTTTTTGATTTAAGGAATCTTTTTAGCACATATATGCAAATATAATTTTCTTGCAAATATTCTCTTCCTTTTTCAGGGGAAAATTTGAGGATGGGGGACTCAGGAGAACTGGTGAAGTATGTAGTTACCCAAATCTCGACAATTTCATGTTTGTTAAATTGGAAAGTTGACTAGTTCAGACTCAAATTTAAACTAATTCATCCACTCTGTTTAAATTTTTTTAATATTAAATTCAAGTATTGTTCAAAGCCTCTGAAAAAGAAGGTTGCAGTCATCTGTTTTTATGCTATGCATGGGGTCTGATCGCAAATACACTAAATGTGGGGTGTAGGAACTAAAATGAAGCCTGTTGTGTGAAACTACTTTCACTTACGGTTCATTGGTTTTTGTACCAATATTTTTTTATACACTTCAGTGCAAGTCTTGTCAGTTAACCTTACTTTATGGGTAAGCTAAGTAACCCAAATTACATTTCTTTAAGCCTGTTTTACTACTATGGCACTTTGAAAAATGGTCAGTAACCAACTTCTTAACTGGCAAAAGGTTCCAGGTACCATGTGCTGGAGCATCTATTTTAAATGTGGATATCTGTGAATGGTAATGTTTTCCTTCATGTAAGTGCCTGTTCAGAGTTTCAAAATTTTAAAATGCCAAATATTTTCATGGTCACTTGCATGTAGTAATCTGGAAAATATTCAAAGAAAAGTTGAAAAACAGTTGTATTTAACCAGCCTCAAATTGTGCAACCATGATGTATAATAAAGAATTTGAAACATACTGAGCTTGCTATGTGAATGATTAAAATATTTATATTCTCAAATCTCTTCTCATTGTCATATTTATCTTTGTGGGCAGGATTGCTCAGTAGTTTAGGAAGCTATAATTGTGATGATTAGAAGTTTTTAAAAATATTCAATTTCAATTTTAAATATATAATGCTTTTAATTAGGTGGCTTAAAACACTGTCATAAATAGGACGCTTATTCACTTGGAACTTCGTTGCATAACCGATTTAAAAAATAAAAATTTGAGCTCAGTATTTGGTGAACTGTAAAAAGTTGGCCAGTTAATTAGAAATGAACTGAAAAAGAAATTTCTGTCTTTAATAAAGAGTACAATATCTAATCCAGTGGTTCTCAACCTTTAGGAGTTTTTAAAAATAATCATGCCAGGTCCTATCCAGGTCAACAAAATCAGAATTTCAGGGGCCCGGACAGCAGCATTTAAAAACTACCCCAGATTGGGGCTTCCCTGGTGGCGCAATAGTTAAGAATCTGCCTGCCAATGCAGGGGACACAGGTTCAAGCCCTGGTCTGGGAAGATCCCACGTGCTGCAGAGCAACTAAGCCCACGTGCCACAACTACTGAGCCTACGTGCCACAACTACTGAAGACAGAGTGCCTAGAGCCTGTGCTCCGCCACAAGAGAAGCCACTGAAATGAGAAGCCCCGCACTGCAACAAGGAGTGGCCCCTGCTTGCTGCAACTAGAGAAGGCCCGTGCACAGCAACAAAGATCCAAAGCAGCCAAAAATAAATTTATTTAAAAAATAAAAACTACCCAGGATTGAGAACCACTGTTCAAACCATTTAATTAGTTATTTCTCTCGCTGGTGAAGAGAGAAATAGCTAATTTCGTTGTTTTGAATTGTTGGGGAGGAAAAACTTTACCCACTTTTGTGTTTGAGAGCCTACTAATTAAACTGACAGACTAGCGAAAGAAAAGACAGTTGTAGTCGAGTTAGAGGAAGTTCACAAAAGTGTGACTTAAAGGGGTGGTTAGAATTTGGGGCTTATATATCATCTTGCTAGGGGAAAGGGGGTGAAGTACGCTTATAAATGACTTAGAGGAAGTTGTGGGGAGAAAGCACTAATGGGAAAGCCAATGATTTTTAGGAAAGATAAAACGATCCTTAGGAAAATAGATGGTAGATATGATAGTTCT
Source organism: Phocoena phocoena (assembly GCF_963924675.1). Taxonomy (NCBI): domain Eukaryota; kingdom Metazoa; phylum Chordata; class Mammalia; order Artiodactyla; family Phocoenidae; genus Phocoena; species Phocoena phocoena. Next base: position 63,081,639 of record NC_089234.1, on the reverse strand, counting down.
GTAACGAAAGTCTGTTTAGGTGTCGATTTCTCGCTGTCTCTGGTGATGAGTTAATCTTCCCTGGTTGCTACCTGTGAGGGGATTTATGGCAATGGAGTTCTTTGGGGAGGCTCTGCTATTAGGCAGACAGGATTTCAGGAACTCCAATGCCTTCTAAAAATTTTATGCCCCAGTGGCATATTCTGGACCCCTTCAATGTGGATCAAGTAGTTGGAATACTCAATTCTAATTACCATGTGAGTCAGTAAATTCTTAAATTGTTCCTTTTATATTCAGCTGAATCTGTTGAACACATATACAGGCACTCTCCAGGGGGTTTATACTAGCCTGGATTGAAATGTAACACATTTTACAGTTTCAAATCAAAGATACAGTGAGGAAAACGTGCACTCTCAAATATGACAGATCCCTTTTTAGGCTTGGGATCTTCTATGAGCATAATTCTTATGTCACTCCCCTATTTAAAATCTTTCAGTGACTCGATTCCAGGAAACGCTTAAATTCCCTATTACAAAACACCTTAAGCTCCAGTTATGCCAGACTCCTTGGAGAAGACGTGCTCTTGTGCTGGCACTTCACTTAAATTCTTGTAAGACTCTCCGGACCACTCTTGTCTGACACAATCTCCACCTCTAAGTCAAAGACATGTCCCTTTGTTGTGCTTCCAAGTCATGCTGTGCACACCTCCAGGACTGTTTACCACACTTCTAGAAGACTTTTTAATTGTATGGACTTAATAAGCCTCTTGAGGGCTCAGCCTGTTTTGTTTTGGTATACTTTGTGCTTATCACATAATACATTCAATATCTGAATAAATGGATGAAGCTTATTTTCCTAGTGCTTATAAAATTAAAGGTGTCCTCCTTTAGAAAAAAAATGTGTCTAAATGTAATAAAATTACGGATAAGAACTGTTATGCAACTTAGTATTGGAATAAAGGAAATAGATTAGGCTCTCTAGGAGTCTTATCAGGCTGGGGAGAGAAAGCAAGACAGCAGAGCAGGACCATGTGGACACTATCTACAAGTTCTACAAATGCATTTGATAGTTGCTTCCTCCCTAGGTCTGGGGAAACTGGACCGATAATCTCTAAGACCCCTTTCCTGCTCTATTACTCCATGATTCTAAGGGATAAACAATTTGTTATCCAGATCATGATAACCTTACATTAGAAAAATACTCTAGAAATGTCAAATTACAGAATCTGTAGGCAAGATGTGAGGGGGAGAAATCTACTAGAATGTGCTTTTGAGAAAACTTATAAACCAGGTTTTGTTAATAGCAAAGGCAAAGAAGAGAGAACTTAGTTTATTCCCCACTGCCAAGGATATCTTTACTTCTCCCACTTCCTTTCCCTGTCCCCCATTTATTTCTCTATTTATTCATTCATTCAGCATTTTCCTGAGTATTTCCTTAGTGCTATTTTATTGCCCTACCCTGAAGGAACTATAACCCAGAGCAGTGGTTCTCAAAGTGTGGTTCCGCAGACCAGCAGGGTCAACATCACCTGGAAACGTTATAAATTCGTACTCTTGGGCCCCACCCCAGACCCTATGAATCAGAAACTCCAGGAGTAGGGCCCCAACAATTTTAACAAACTTTCCAGATGATTCTGATGCACCCTGAAGTTTGAGTACTACTACTCCAGAAACACAATTATGATACAGTTTTAGTGGTTTGATAGTTGTACTAGGCACCCAATGTGTTCAGAGGTATGTGGGTGAGAAACGATGACATAACAACTGGCCTGTAGTTCTGAACTCTCATTAGCCTAAGAATAATAAACATTTTCATTACTTAACGTTAACCGTTAGTATGACCAAAACCAGATCAAAAACTCTTTGAGGGCAAAGGGCCGTCTACTTGAATCACTGATGTTTAAAAAGTATTCGGTGATGGGCTTCCCTGGTGGCGCAGTGGTAGAGAGTCCGCCTGCCGATGCAGGGTGACACGGGTTCGTGCCCCGGTCCGGGAAGATCCCACATGCAGCAGAGCGGCTGGGCCCGTGAGCCAAGGCCGCTGGGCCTGCGCGTCCGGAGCCTGTGCTCCGCAGCGGGCGGGGCCGCAACAGTGAGAAGCCCGCGTACAGCAAAAAAAAAAAAAAAAAAGTATTCGGTGAATCAAAGGCACAATAGCAAATTGTTACTGAAATCTTATTTGACATGCAATAGTACAAATCATATGCCGTGCTCCTTCAAGTTGCAAGACCTTAATGTTTTAAGTATAAGAGATATGGAAAATCCAACGGCATATCTTGAATTTAAGATGTTGCAACCTCAAATGAAACAGTATCCAACTAATGCAAAAGAAATTAACCTTTGCCCCGAGTACAGGGTACATATTTTTGCTACGCGGCTGTGACATACCAGCTGCTAGAATGATGTATACAAACTGCTCATATTAAAGTATAAGTACCTACACACGTCATAGAAGGGGTTTACCTAAGAACTTGTGGAACAAAATTCCTTAACAACGGTCCTGAAGGGCAGATCAAGTTATGTTCTCTAACGCCTTCCATCAGGAAACGAAAGTTAATAATCTAAGGAACTTTTGGGAAATGCTCTTCAAAGCTTCGAGTCCGCAAGCCACGGTGGCGCCACAACCTAGAGAGTTGGCGTCTCTCACCAGTCGCACCCACAAGGCTTGGCCTCACTACCCACGTGCTTCCGAACACTTACCCGCAGGGCCAGCTTGCGTCATGTGACACACCTCGCAGGCCCCGCCTCTCATCTATGACATCCCCAAAGGAGCCAGATTATTTTTTTTAAGAAAGCTGGCTCCAATCTCCAATAAAAAAGGGAGAGAGAACAAGGACTTACAAGCACTTATCTTCTGTGATTTTCGCTTCTAAGCTTTTCCTCCCCTTTACGAGCAATCTTTCGGCACTACTTTTTCTTTATTGATCGGGCGTCTTCCTGGGCAGCTCCGCTGTTCTGGGTCTTTGCGGGCTATAGGCGCTGGCGCTGTACGTCACTGCCCGCCGCCGTGTCCGCAGGCTGCTCCAGCCAGCCTCCTCTCGAGTCTGCGGTCTCAATGTCCTTCCCCCGGTGTGCCCTGTTGTGGGCTCGGCTTCCCCCGGGGCGCCAGCCTGGCCCCCGGGCAGCCATCTGCTCTGCCCTTCGCGCCCACACTGGGCCCTTTCCTGGGACTCTGGGGCGCGTTCCTGCCGTTGCCTGCGCCTCTTCCTCTGCCTCAGGAGGCTCCAAAGCTCCGAACACGTCCTTGTTCGTGCCGCTGACTGTGAAACCGCAGGGCCGCAGCGCGGACGGCGATGTCGGGGCCGAGCTAACCCGCCCTCTGGACAAGAGTGAGTGCAGGAGCTGGCGAGGGCGGCGCGGGTGGTGTTTCAGGGCCCGCGAAGAAGCTTACCCCCGCCCCCCCCCCCCGCCCTTCCCCTGGAGACCCGAGGTTCCCTCGAGCGTTGTCATCGTGCCTGTCACTGTCTGTCTCCCTTACTGGCGTGTGAGCCCTTCAAGGCTTGGGACTGTGTCTTATTGATCCTTTGATGTGCTGCTCCAGAAGTGGCCTTCTCCCTTTCACTGTTGTCCTGTAAATGGTTTAAGCCCTCTTGTGATGGGACGATTCACCTTATTTGAGTCGTTAGGTGGACGACTGATTTCTAGCGTATTCTTTCTCCTCCCCCGCTACCCAGAACTATTGCTCCAAGAAGGGACAAGGGAGTGGGGCATTGAAAAGCCAAAGGAAGATTTCTTTCAGGAGTTTTTGTCATTGACTGGGTACCTACGCAAACCAGACACTTGCCAAGAGGAACCAGACTCACATCCAGATCTCTTCCGCTCCAGAAACTTACAGTCTTGTGGGGAGGAAGGACATATGAATGGCCAGCTGTAGTACAAGGTAGAACATAAGGGTGTGCACATCGGAAGTGGTAGGTTCCCTGGTCATCTGGGGCTCCAGAGGGAAAGGAATCGCTTAGCATCAGCAAGTGGCAAGATCTAATCCTATTGCTCCCTTGCAAAACATTGTTTAATGTTTTTCCATTGTTCCCAGTTTAAAAGGGTCCTCAATCCCTGCCTGATCTGGCGTGGGTACCTGTTGGAGAAGCGTTGTTGCGAGCCACTCTCCTTGTTTCAGTCAAACTGATGAAATGTGCACTTGTGCCCCAGGGCTTTTACACATGTTACTCCCTCTGCCTAGAATACATCTGTAATTCCATCTTCTTCTTCCTTTTCTAAAAATAACAATGGCTAATACTCAGTGTTTGCTAGAGATAGGTACTGTTTTAAGCATGTGACCCGTTTAATCTTTCCTGTAACTCTTATGAAGTAGACAGTCTTTACCCCTGACACTTATCTAGTCATGCAGTAGCACATACATATACTTATATATTATGTAAACATATATATAATATATATATTTTTTTCTGGTTGATTGTAACACATACATATATGTATATATATTATATGTATATGTGTATTTATTCTGGTTGATTGTAACACATTTAGCCATGTGAACATGATTGACTACAAGTAGAAAGATGGTGCATATTTGTGATAGTCATTACAGCACTTAAGTGGCTGGCCCGATTTACAGTTTACTTACCTTTTCTCCATTTCCCAAATGGTAAAATGAGAGTAATATTTTCTTTGCTTACATCTCTGGATCGTGAAAGTCATGATAAAGAGTTGGGCAAAGCACTTTGAAAAGTGTAAAGGGGTGAACAAATGTAAACTAGTATCACTTGTACTAAACATTTACTATTTGAAAAATGGAATTACCCTGCAGTAGAATCTGTGATGTGTGGAAACTGGGAAAACTATTACCCTAGGAGCCCAAATAATCTATCCCAACTATATAGCATAGGTTGATGTGAGGATTTAACAAAATACTTATTTTTGGGGTATCGTATAAATAAAGGTTCTAAGCCTCTCTTTCTTTAGGCTGTTAGTAGCTGGTGTAAAATTCCTTGGATGTATTTTTACTCATGATCAGCTGGTCTCACCAGATTAGTGTTTTGAAATCTTTTGGGCACTGTTATGAATTTTTAAGTGTTTGGAAGTTCTAACAATGAAGTGCAGCTACCTTTGATGGCAGAGTGGCCCTCCCCTTTCTTGGACAGCTGACTAAGCTGGAAGTTTTGGGTGGTCTCAAGTGGAGCAGTGAAGGAGGAAGGTAGCACCCAGGCACTGAGGTAAGCTAGGTGAGCCCTGGCTGACCATGGGTGATTGATGCACCTCACATGATCTCTTTCTGATTTTTGATTGATAACTGGTATGTTTACAGGACGTGACAACAACAAATAATATTCATAGTGAATTTTATTAGCAGTTGTGACTCCTAGGGAAGGTATCAGATTAATTGAGACAGGTTGTGGTAGTTTCCTCATAGATGCTAGTAGTGCTAGATGGGTAGATGCAGATTGGAACTTGGATTCGTAGGGTTGAAGCCACTCAGCTCCATATTAGTAAAGTGAACTGGAGTCAGAGTCTTGGGGGAAGCTTGCTTTTCAAAACACCTGGATTGGTATGTTCTGGCGAATCACTCGCGAAGTACAGAATTACGGTGTAATGCTAAGGGGATCAAGATTATGGAGACAGTTTCTGCATAGGGTATTAGGCAACACTTTTCTGCCCAGAGCACAGCTAGCTTCCTGGATGAGAATCATGCTGTTGGTTACAAGGGGACCCTTAAGGACAGAAGCCTAACGAAGTCATTGTAATTTGATGTAGGTGTATCAGGTACAGATACATTTGAGGGTGTAGGGAATAGTCATCTCTCACACCCATCACCTGAGAGAGATGCAGAAGGGTCGGAGGCATTTGGCCTAATGCAACTGTCTGCTGCAATAGGGACAGTTTCAGTAAATCTAGTACTATTTTTTATAATTCCCTTTGTTATGATAAAAAAGGTTCATCATGAGTTCAACCACTACTAGAACAATATTTCAGTACTTCTTCATATTCAACAAGAGTGGTAATACTAGTTGTAATATTAAAGGGGTGGAAACTAAATGCCACTACTAGGTGGTCTTTGGTACAGTCTCTTCAGGATTGATTCTCCCTTTCCTTTTTGGATCCTAGAGATGTTCTGATCTATTCTGATCACTTCTCCCCACCTGTTTCCACTATGACTTTGGCATTTCCAATTCTGTTTTGAAGAGGTTGAGTTTTGTGCCTTTCCACCTGCTTCTCCAACCCTCAAGTGATCATAGAGCTTTGATGTATTAAGTAATGGGCTTCTAGTTAATTACCGATAAGTACAGTGGAACAAGCGAATTAAAACATTTTAACAAGATGGGTAAATCATAAGGTTTAAGCAGTCCCAACCATTAGTAGTAGCTACTTCGTTCTTCATCGAGATGTACGTGGAGTGAGTAAAGTGGATCATTTTTGTGTAAAGACTCATGTGAGGTACATTTACATTTTAGAAGAGAACCTGTTATTAAATCCCAAACTCCCATTGTAGGAAGCTGGAAGAAAGCTATTAATTGGTTAAAAGTTGTAGTACTGAGTCATTTCTACTGTGGCTGAAATCTAGAGAGTCTCCTTTAATCACCGTTAATTTAAATGAGAAGTAACTGTGATCCCCAAATCAGGTCATTCTGTTAAGAACAATGAGACAGGGACTTCCCTGGTGGCGCAGTGGTTAAGAACCTGCCTGCCAGTGCAGGGGACACGGGTTCAAGCCCTGGTCCGGAAAGATCCCACATGCCGCGGAGCAGCTAAGCCTGTGTGCCACGACTACTGAGCCTGTGCTCTAGAGCCCGTGAGCTACAACTGCTGAGCCTGTGTGCCACAACGACTGAAGCCTGTGCACCTAGAGCCCATGCTCTGCAACAAGAGAAGCCACCACAATGAGAAGCCCGCACACCGCAACGAAGAGTAGCCCTCGCTCACCACAACTAGAGAAAGCCCACTCGCAACACTAAAGACCCAACGCAGCCATAAGTGAATGAATGAATGAATGAATGAATGATTTTAAAAAAGAACAATGAGATAAAGCTTAATTTTTATGAAAAACAAAACGATGTTTCCATATACTTCTGTAGTAGATTAAATTTTTTTCTGTGCTATTTCCATTGTGTTAATGTTTTTGCAGTTATCTTTTAAATTTTAGATAAAAGAAAGTATTGATACAGAGAAACTTCACTTTTAGTATGTGGGTAGTATTCATTTTTTAAAATAGCTGTACAGTATGATTTACATATCATAAAGTTTATCTATTTAAAGTGTGTAATTAAATGGTGTATTTGCAGGGTTGTGAAACTATCACCATAATCTAATTTTAGAACATTTTCATGACCCCAAAAGAAATCCCATACCCAGAAACAGTGACTCCCCATTCCCCTAGCCCCCACTCCCCTCTGCCCAGCCCGTGGCAACCACTAATCCACATTCCCTTTCTGTTTGAACCTTTCATATAAATAGTATACAATACGTGGGCCTTCCTGACTAGTTTCTTTCACTTAGCATGAGAAACCTCATGTTTCTGAAGCATTTTAAATTGAGTGAAGTATCATAATTCTTGCATAACACTGGAGTGTTAGTTACAGAAAATGGATTAATTCTAATAAATGTGATGTCTTCAGTTTGTATTGAGTTTATAGGTCAGCAGAATTTCCCCAGGCAATTGCATGTGCCTTTTTTGTCACTGATTTTTCCACTATTGTAAAGAAACTGTTGGACCCACTGGGTACAAAGTAACAGAAACCCAGAAATAGCAGGATAGCTGCCTGTGATAGTAGCTATATTTGTATGCATCTTACATTTAGTTGTGGGCAAACCTAATGGCTAAACCAGCGACTTTGAAATTCCCTCATTCTGCAAAGCAAAGTTTTGATAGTGAGATGCTTTATTCAGGCTTAATTTCTTCAGTGAGTGTTGTATGTGTGTTGTGGTTGGATGCAAGTGCAGTTGGTACTCTGGTGGGAGGCAAAAATACAGGCCACCTGGCCTTTCTGTGTTTCATGAGCAAAGACTGTATCAGTTTTGGCCTGCCTTCCCAGAAATGTAGAGTGTGTGGCTGGATTAGTAAAATGTTTATCTCTACAGAATAATGCAGTAGTGTTTTCACATGTGCAATGTTAATACAATTTCAACTTGATTAAAGTACTTTCCCGCGTACCGCAAAAAAAAAATTAAAAAAAAAAAAAGTATTTTCACCGGTAAAATTAGGGACTCATAGTGGCATGTTATTTCAGCAGGTATCTAATCCAGCCTCCACTATAGCACAGTAATTTCTCTGCTGTCACCCTTGAAATACAGTCATCTAAGCCTTGCTTGAGTACTTTTCAGTGACTATGAGCTGGCACTTCTGTGAGACAACCCCTTTTCCCTGTTCTAATTATTAGGAAATTCTTGTATAAATTACACTGAAATCTGTTTCCTTCACTTCCCACTGACTTTAGTTATGCCATCTAGAACAAAATATGTATAATCTGTTCTCCCTAAAATCATCTCCAAGCTAAAGATCATCCCTGGCTCCTTTAGTCATTCACACGAAAGCATAATGATCTGGCCCTCACAGAATTGGTTATCTTTCTAGATACCTTTAGCTGCTCACTATTTGATGTTCAGAATGGTTGTAAGTAAACAAAACAGAACATGGTTATCTAAAAGTGGTCTTATGGAGGCTAGGGGTGATGCTACTCCTGTAGCACCTTGCTTAGTCTTCTGCAGTATTACAGGAATATTGCATTGTTTGACTTTATACTTTTTCTAGACACTATTAAACTATAAAGAGTTTGTGATCAACTAAAACCTTCAAGTTCTTGCAACACTCAGTAGACTGCTGCCTTGGGTGTTATGACTTCAGGTTTCTTTTGCTCTTTGGGCATTTCTCTGTCTGGAAAACAAATGTTAAACATATGTTAAATTTTTATATCTTTCTTCCAGATGAAGTAAAGAAGATCTTAGATAAGTTTTACAAGAGAAAAGAAATTCAGAAACTGAGTGCTGATTATGGACTCGATGGTAAGGCTAATAAGATTTCCATTAGAGACATCTTATTACTGCTTAGATTACAGCTTTGTCATTGTTGTGTGGGACCTAGTGTGGCCTGGACATACCTATTAATACATAGTTGTAATCTAGAGAATGTCCCTGACTTTTGCTTCTCTGTAGGCAGGAGATCGGCAGGATGCACCTGGGGAGCCAGACACACGGCAAGGGAGCTGTGTGTTCAGCTTTCCTTCATGGTCTACTAGAATATCAGTTTTAGCCCAGATCATAACAAACCAGCTGTACTACAAGAAAAGAAAAAGACACTTTGATGAGTTAGGTGTGACGTGTTATGTATTTTTTAAAATGAGAAATTAAATGAAAACTAAGTCCTACCTATTTTGATTTTGTGTTTCCCACAGCTCGTCTCTTCCACCAAGCTTTCATAAGCTTTCGAAATTATATCATGCAGTCTCATTCCCTGGATGTGGACATTCACATTATTTTGAATGATATTTGCTTCAGTGCAGGCAAGTGTTTAGAGACTTTTTAAAATCCTGTTGAGCATACTTTTTATTTCTTCCTATGTTTATTTCTCTAGTTAGGGCGTTATTTGCTTTAGAATAAGCCCTGTTAATATCCTCTGTAAATAATTCAGTGCTTTCGTAGGAGGCCTTCTAGGTCCTTTTGCTTTTATAGTGGGTTCCTGAACTGGTTATTAAATCACCCGTATGTCTTAGGCTGGAGGAAGACTGGGGTCTTCATCTGTCATTATCTGCTCTTCACTATGTAGTAATATATAGGCTACACTGAAATAAACTCTCACACAAGACAGAATTAATACATGACAGATTCCATCTGTTTCTGCCACTGGCTTGTTTCTCCCTCATATTAGGACAAAGCTCTTGCTATAAAAGATAAAAATGTAGGAACATTGGGCTTCCCTGGTGGCGCAGTGGCTGAGAGTCTGCCTGCCGATGCAGGGGACATGGGTTCGTGCCCTGGTCCGGGAAGATCCCACATGCCGCGGAGTGGCTGGGCCCGTAAGCCATGGCCACTGAGCCTGCGCGTCTGGAGCCTGTGCTCTGCAACAGGAGAGACCACAACAGTGAGAGGCCCGCGTACCGCAAAAAAAAAAATGTAGGAACATCATTATTTTGTTCCCATGGGCAGTTTGGCTTTGGTTATAGTTTTAAGTATTTGACTATTAGACTTTTGCCGTGGGCCAGGCACTGAGGTAGAACCTGGACACAAAGCAGAATTGGACACAGCCCCACCCTCATCAGAGCCACTAAGGTGTGGAGACTTCTTGCTGAGGCGTCAATTCACTTTCATGTTTTGTCTCTTAGTGGTCTCTGTAGCTTAAAAAATACTTGGCACCTGTATTTCTCTTCAGTAACCACAGGCCTTCTCTCTAATGTATATTCCCAGGTCCTTTGTTTTTTGTTGTTGTTTGTTTTGACCGTACCATGCCACTTGCGGATCCTAGTTCCCCAACCAGGGATCGAACCCGGGGCCCCCTTGTGATGAGGTGCCGAGTCCTAACCACTGGACTGCCAGGGAATTCCCCCAGGTTCTTTGTTTTTAACTTAACTTTCATCAATGCTGATCTTTCCCTGTTTGCATAGAAGAAGTGGAACGTGGTTGTTGAAAGCCAATTTTCTGTTTTCCTGGAAAATATAAGTGAAATAAGGAGGAAAATGTAAGACAAAGCAGGACCTCAGGAAAGGATAGAGTTCCTTGTTTTAGGGTTTTTCTTTTTATTCTGGCAATGCCCCCTTAATTTAGCTCACTAAGAGTAAAGTTCTCATTCAGTGCAGTTATGGATAACATTTGGATTGCACATATTAATGCAGTGTTTTATTTTCCAGCTCACGTGGATGATTTATTTCCATTTTTCTTGAGACATGCAAAACAGATATTTCCTGTGTTGGAATGTAAGGATGATCTACGTAAAATCAGTGACCTAAGAATACCACCTAACTGGTTAGTTTCTTTATTTGTAGATTTGAAATTTTCAGTTTCTAATCTTGGAAAATTAGTGATCATTATATACTTTTATTGTATGCTGGATGATAAATCATAAGTCGTCTAGATTGTTTTGTTTTCTCTAGAAAAGTGGGCAGTTTGGGCAGGCAGTTAACTGGTGTCTCCCCTTGAATCCTAATCAAGTTTGGTTTAAGGTTTTATTAGGGCAGATCTAGAGTAGCCCTTTAGGGTGTCATCCTTACAATTCAGGTGTGGCCTTCCTGGTGTCTCAGCTGAATACGCTATTAATGAGCTCTCCCCACCACCACTGTGGCTGGAACTCCAGCATCTCCTAGCACTTTGCCACTCTTTGAGACTTTCCACTCAAACTCTTAGCAAGCAGTCCTCTGTTAGGCCCTGCACATGCTCAGCCCAGCCCTTGGCCAAGGACCCAAGGAACTCCCACACAGACTTCAAGGCTCCCCCTCTATTGCACCCTTTTTTCTCTTTCACACTCTGGCTTTCCAATTCCAGCTGCATCAGCAGCTTTGAACTTGATCTCTACTGCTCAGCTCAGTGGGACTACTTTACCTTGCTTGGGTTCCACCTCCCTATGCCCTGCTGGGGTACAGCAGGGCTCATCTCAGGTGTTCCTTTCTTTTGGGGCTTGTAGTCCTGCACTGCCTCCTGTCCATGTCCCCAGGCAGCTGCTGTATATATTTTGTCCAGTTTTGTACTTGTTTATGGTGAGAGGGCAAGTGCTCATGGCCAAAAGCAGAAGACTCAGTCACTTTATTGTGTATGCTGAAATTCAGAAGCCTAGGAATATTTATTTATAGGGCATATGTAGAGCTGTGGAAATAATGTGGACAAATCTCTGGAGCTGTTAGCAGTTTAAACTTATTTTAGGTAACTCTTGGGGAAAGGGATTTGTACAGTGGCAAGAATATCCAATAAATTAATTTGCATTTGGATTTTTCTGTCCTCTAGTTAGTAAATGCTATTCTTGGAAAGCAGTCATTTTAGTGTGGATGTGAAGCTCATCATTTAGTTTTTCAAAGATGCTATCTTATGAATGTTAAGAGGATGTTTCCTTGGAATTTTTTTCATGTAATACCTTTGCCAGGATTTTGAGGTTAATGGAATTAAGCTGTTTACCTACTCATGTTTTAGGTACCCAGAAGCCAGAGTCTTACAGCGGAAGATAATATTCCATTCAGGTCCCACGAACAGTGGAAAGACTTATCATGCAATCCAGAAATACTTGTCAGCAAAATCTGGAGTATATTGCGGTCCTTTAAAATTACTGGCACATGAGATCTTCGAAAAGAGTAATGCTGCTGTTAGTATATTACCAAATATTCTCTCTTTTTCTTGTTAATTTGGGGGAGAGTGGAGTTAAAGGGGTAGAGGGGGAGGGCGTATGTAGTAATTTACTGTTAACAAAAAGTGCCGTATTGCATTGCATCTAACAAGCCATCAAGTGTAAGATGTACTGTTATTTTATGTAAAACTGAGAAAGAAGATGATGCTGCCGACTGAATTCTGACATGCCATCCATTGTTAAGAGGTATCCTGGTTTCAGAGATACTAAAATGTGAAAAAACGTGTGTATTAGAATGAGTGAAATACAATATTACAGAATATTTCACATATACAGAGAAATGCAGGGAATAACATTCAGATAACCTGAGTCCACTACCCAACTCCCATCAGATTCAAGAAATAAAGTATTATTGGGGAATTCCCTGGAGGTCCAGTGGTTAGGACTTGGTGCTTTCACTGCGGAGGGCCCGGGTTCAATCCCTGGTGGGGGAACTAAGATCCTGTAAGCCACGCGGCACAGCCAAAAAAAAGAAAAAGAAAATATTGATATAGATGAAACGCCCTCTGAACCCCTTCTTTGTCTCCTCAGAGTTACCCACCTACTCTGTTGTATTCCATTTACCTTTTTTTAAGATTAGACCTTTGATGCTGTCAACTAGAACTAACGATAAAGACTGAGAAAAGGACCGAATGCCCTGTGGTCTGAGGCATCGTTGCAGTAAAGGAGCCACATTTTAGTTCATTGTTTTATTATGACTTTATAATGAAAGATTAACCCGTCTTGGTAGGTGATTTGCGTTCTCTTTTATTATGTTCTGAATAATTTGTGTAATTTGCATACATAATGCCTCCTTATTCATAAATAGTTAAAGTATTTCCACAGAACAAAGACTTTCTTTTACATAACCTCAGGATATTCATCTAAAGTAGGACATTTAATATCGATAGAATACCATTATTTAATTAACAGTCCATTTTCATATTTTGCCAATTGTCCTATAAACACTGCCACCACTCCATTTCCCCATCCCACCCACCCCCCCACCCCAGCATTCTGTTCAGGGTCTCCCGCTGTGTTTTATTGTCATGTCTCTAGTACAGTTCCTCAGTCTTTCTGTCTTTCATAACCTTTACATTTTTTTTTTTACATCTTTATTGGAGTATACTTGCTTTACAATGGTGTGTTAGTTTCTGCTGTATAACAAAGTGAGTCAGCTATACATATACATATATCCCCATATCTCCTCCCTCTTGCATCTCCCTCCCACCCTCCCTAACCCACCCCTCTAGGTGGTCACAAAGCACGGAGCTGATCTCCCTGTGCTATGCGGCTGCTTCCCACTAGCTATCTCTTTTACATTTGGTAGCGTATATATGTCCATGCCAAACCTTTACATTTTGAAAGACTACAGGTCAGTTGTGTTGTAAGTTGTCACTCAGTTTGGATATGTCTGATGTTTCCTCATTAGTTTCAGGCCACTGTGGAGACCAGCTGTTCCAGTTTGCCTGGACTTTCCCTGATTTAGCACCAAATGTTCTTCATCCTGGGGAACCCCTCAGTCCTGAGTGGACGGGGGTGGTTGGTAACTCAAATACACCATAGCATTGATGTTGGTCCTTCTCAAAGAAATATATTAGGAGGTCTTTATATTCTTAAATTTTATTTATAATATTCTTCTTGAACATAGAAACAATTTCATCTTAATAAACTAAAATGGTACAGAAACTATTGAAATAGTACAGAGGTAAAAAGTGAAACTGCTGCAATTTCTCATGCTTTTGTTACCTGAGAATTTAGCTGATTTGAGATGTTTCCAAGTTTACACAGGTTATATAAAAGAGTGGCTTTTATTTTCTTATTAAAATTTTTTTTAAAGGATTGGGGATATTTTGTTTCAACTATTAGACAAATAAATTTGACGTAATGGAGAGAATACTCTATTAAACATCCAAAACTTCTTTTTGCTATTGTTTTCAAGCTGGAAATAATTCCAGTTTTCTTTTTGTCATCTTAGGGTGTGCCATGTGACTTGGTAACAGGTGAAGAACGTGTGACGGTAGAGCCAGATGGGAAACAGGCTGCCCATGTTGCTTGTACTGTTGAGATGTGCAGTGTTACAACTCCTTGTATGTATACACCATTTTAAAAACTGTATGGTTTAGTATTTTTTTATTTTAAAATTCAGATGAACATATGGAATGTGTTTTTTATTGCGAAAAAAATTTTAAATTGAGACAAAGAAAAGAATAGTACAGCAAATACCCAGGACTTACCACTACTTAAAAATGCCAAACTTTCTGTTATGTTTGCTTTTGAATTTCTTTCCCTTTTTCTCGTAAAAGAACTGAAATGTCACTAAGTATGAATTTTCCTTTGTGTCACTCCCCAGTTCAATTCCTCTCTCCTCTTTTGATCCAGTTGCTATCAAATATTTGGTATATACCTTTCCTTTTTTTTTTTTTTGGTATCACTCTTATGTATTGCCTATCAATACTGTGGATTGTGTGTTTTAAAACATTTACATGATTATCATATTGCATTATTATTCCACAATTTGCTTTTTATTTTACATATTTTTTAGATCTAGTCTTGTATACATATATATGTATCATGAATATATATCACATTTATTCATTTAAATTGTTATGTAGTATTCCATATTATGACTAAAATTATTCATTCCTCTATTAAAGAATATTTAGGTTGTTTAAAGTTTTTCACTATTACACATAGTACCACAGAAAACTTCTATTTAAGTACTATAGTTTTGAAAGTACTTTAAATGAAAATTAACTTTTTCCTTATTATATAGGCAATCATTTCTTCATTATAGAAAACATAAAAATAAATGCAAAGAGAAGGAAAAAAAAAAAATCTCCCAATTCCACCCATCCAGAATCAACAAGTATTAACCCTGTGGTGTATATTTTCTAGACTGTGTTTGTATTGTGTATGCATTTATGTGTGCATCGTGAGTGTGTATATTAAATAAAATAGGGATTATATATTATGTACTATTTGGTAGCTTGCTTTTTTCATTTTAATAATCTTAACTTTCTGAGTAAATGGATAGTTTTCAAAAAAATCCATTTATTCTAAAAGTAATACATTGTAAAAATTAAAATAGCACATATAAATGAAAATTCCTTCTTCTGTGCCCTCTTTTCTAATCTTGTTTGTATACGCTCAGATATGCTAGTAATTTTTAATCTGATGGTTTTTCAGTATAAAATTAGCTTTCTTTTGTTTGCTAAATGTCATTGTGGGCACATTAAATTTTTCCTTTTTTTAAAATATGCTCCTTGCAACTCCTTGGTATTTTGGGAAGCAAACTAAAATATAATTTATATGACTTAAAAAGAATAAAATAATATGGTTGGAAGCATTTTGGCATTAGAAAATAAAATGAGCCACTATTTTTTTTTACCATAATAAGCTTTAAAACCCCTAAGAATAAGCAGAGCTGGAGCTCAGGGAATTACACATTCTTCTCTGGTTCTCCTCCTGACACCCGTCTTGATTCCTGAGGTGCTTCATTTTACTGCAGGGTTATCTACTCCTTGGTCCCAGGAGCTACTTCAGTTGCTGTGTGGATGTGTTCTTATTAGGCAGATTCTCCAGGCTGCCTCTGAGATTGCAGAAAATAGGACAACTGAACCTGTTCAGTTTGGGAGGCAGTGCAGTAGAGACGGTCTGGGTTTGAATTTCACGGTTTTAAATCTTACACTAGGGCCAGTGACTTAACTTCTCTGGGTCTCAGTTTATTCTTTTGTAAAATGTAAATGTAGGGGAATTCCCTGGTGGTCCAGTGGTTAGGAGTCCTCACTTTCACTACCGAAGGCATGGGTTCAGTCCCTGGTTGGGGAACTAAGATCCCGCAAGCTTCACGGCGTGGCCAAAGACAATTATTTTTAATTAAAAAAAAACAGATGAGATTAAAAAAAAAAGGAAATGTAAGTAATAATGATACTTACCTAATGGGTTTGTTGTGAGGATTAAATGAGTTGTAAAGCACTTAGAACAAGCCTGCCAGAAATGAAGCACCTAATAAGTAATGATGATGATTATGGTGGTATTGAAAGCTTGAATTTTGGTATTGTGGTTTGTTTATAATACTATTGAAGTAGATTGTCTTGCTCATGATAACTTTTTATTTTAAGATGAAGTGGCTGTGATTGATGAAATTCAAATGATTAAAGATCCAGCCAGAGGATGGGCCTGGACCAGAGCACTACTAGGTTGGTGGTCTTATTGCTATAAAACCTGTGCTTTGTGACATCTGCACTGCGAATTATCTGCATTTATCTGCTTGACATTGCCAAATAGAGCCAGCTAGATTCTCTCTTGACACAAATCAAACAAAAAAGTCAGCTAAGTGTGAGCTTTAATTTTCTAAGTATTGTTCTAATAATGGGAAGTCCATTTCTTCTGTCATAAAATTAGCATAATCACTTAATTAAAGTGTTCAAATCTTGCCATATTTACACAACCACTATTAACATTTTGGTGTTTCATGGCAGTCTTTTTTCTCACGTATATGGTGTTTTGTGAATATATAATTTTTATCTTGCTTTTTTTTTCAGTTGTTTCATAGACTTTTTTTTCATACCACATATTAATGTTGCATGTTCTCCATTGAAGAACTGTACTACACAGTCGTCCTTTGGTATTTGTCGGATGTTGGTTCCTGTACCCACACAGATAACAAAATCTGCAGATGCTCAAATCCTTTACAGTTGGATGGCTTTTGCATCCATGAATTCAACCAACCGCGGATTGAATATGTTCAATCCGTGGTTGGTTGAATCTGCAGATGTGAAACCTGTGGATGTGGGAGACCAGTTGTAATTTGTCCCAAAGAGTCGAACATTTTTCTCTATTATTAATGATGCAGTAAAAATCTTTGTAGGCGTTAACTTTTTATTCATTTTATTACTTCTTTAGGATAGGCTCCTGGAAGTGAGGTCCATATACATGAAAGAACGTTTCTCCTGCTTGATATTGGAGTGAATTTTTGATCAGCATGTTGTAGGGCAAGTGTTTTGAAATTTAAAAACATAGGTAAACTTTCTGTAAACAAAGAGTATACACTAAAGCCTGTAATATAAAATAGATGAAAGTGGATATGCTCAGGGGTAAGGAGCTTGGAGTTTCTTCTACCTACCAGCCCCCAGCCTCTGAGGCACCTCAGTGATTCCATGGAGCCTAATTTGAAAAAAAAAAAAGTATAGGACTAATGTTCAGTATTAACCATCAAAATGCAGGTTCTAGTTCAGGCTGGCTTCATCCTCTAGTAGACTCAAAACCTTGGCCAAAGCAATTTAAAAACCCCAAGATTTATAAAAGTGGTGATAATTTTTGCCTACTAGAAGGTTTTGTTTTGAGGTTAGAATCATAGAGATAATATGAAAACACTTGGAGAAGTTGTAAAGCAATAGGTAAGCAAACTTAAAGTATTTTTGGTATGTAGAGTATTGCATATTTAATTTTATATCTTTAAAATTTTAAGAAACGCCAATTTTGCATTTAACAGGACTCTGTGCTGAAGAAATCCATTTGTGTGGAGAATCTGCTGCTATTGACCTGGTTACCGAGCTTATGTACACAACTGGGGAAGATGTGGAGGTACTAGATTATACACTTTGTTCTCAAGGTGGCATAGCAAATAGCCCAGAGTACCCAGGCAGTGGCTTCATAGGCCCCAGATGGTGGCAAAATCAGAACTTGAAAGATTAGCTTCATTTCCTCGTAGTTGACTAGATCATACATAGTTGGTTGAGCCCCATGAACTAAAGTTCTGACTGCGTGACTGTCACACCCTAAGTCTCCAAAAGTATAAGGAGATTCCTTATCTTTTCTTGACAAAACCTTTTGGAGTTTAAACAGAACTCTTTAGAATTAAATAAATCAGGAATGTTGGAAGTTGGAGGCTCCAGCAAAAGTTTGTGATTTTCAAAGTCTCAGGTGTCAGATATTGGGGACTTTGATATATATCTGATTGGTAGAGATAGTTTGTACCCTTTTTCAAATTCCTAGAGTAGGAAGCCACTCATTTCCATTTAATCCTACTTGTTTTCTTTACCAGACTTCTGTAATAAAATGAAGAAATATTTTTAAATTGGTCCATTACTTTAGTTTTGTGCTCAGCTTTCAGGGAGAGATAGTGGAATGTAGTGGAAGAAATTCTGGGTTCCAGTCTTGGCTTTGCTGTTATTCACTTTGTGTTTTTAAGCAAATCGGAGAAGGCTAGAACTGGAAAAATCCTCATCAGACCTGATCTTTTATTAGACTCTATTTTATTCTTTCA
The DNA here is from genome assembly GCF_963924675.1 of Phocoena phocoena. Taxonomy (NCBI): domain Eukaryota; kingdom Metazoa; phylum Chordata; class Mammalia; order Artiodactyla; family Phocoenidae; genus Phocoena; species Phocoena phocoena. The sequence goes on along the minus strand of NC_089234.1, from coordinate 63,063,137 downwards.
TAAAAGGGAAATAATATTTAATAACCTTTCTGAAATTACCACATTGCCATAAAAATCAAATATATATGAAAGTGCTTTGAAAATTTATGAAATCCTCTGTAACATTTTGTTAATTTAGAAATACCAGTGAGAATGGATGGTAATATTTATAATATCAAAATAAATGTTTTTCTGTATTTTCTCTTGAAAAAGTTGGAACTTATCAGTTTCTAGCTACGCTTGATTGTGAGTTTTTCACAATATTAGAAGAAGCTGAGTTAGGTATGTTATTTTACAATATCATATCGTTTATTGTAGATTCGAACCTATAAGAGGCTTACCCCCATTTTTGTGCTGGATCACGCATTAGAATCTTTAGACAACCTTCGGCCTGGGGACTGCATTGTCTGTTTTAGCAAGAATGATATTTATTCTGTGAGTCGACAGATTGAAATTCGGGGATTGGAATCAGCTGTTATATATGGCAGTCTCCCACCTGGTAATTATTGGCTTTCATCATGACAAGATATGAAATCTCTTGTTTTTGCCATTTATGTTGAGATATGTCTAGAAAACACAGTAAAAGATATGAATTAAGTTGCTTGGTGTGTAATTTATTATAGGTCATATAAAATAAATATTTCTCTAGTCATCTTTGTGGTGATAGAAGTGTTTTAATTATTTATAGCTCTTGTTACTTGATATTATTAGACTGTATTTTTAAATGTTGAGCTGATGACTTTGTTACAGAAATGTCATTAAAATATGAACTTGGTAATATTCTTAAAATATTACCAGAAGTCTATTGATGAGTGTCCTCAGAAATGATAAGAGGATTTTGTTGCTCTTTGTGGATATACTTAAAGGAATGGAAATAAAGGATAACTGGCTCCGTGAGAATGCAGAGAAATAAATTTGAAACAATAAGAGTTTTATCCATAAAAATGGAGAGTAGGAGGTAAGGGTTTCCAAGATTTAGTTAGTTAGTTAGTTGGTTGGTTGTACGTGGGCCTCTCACCGCTGCGGCCTCTCCCGTTGTGGAGCACAGGCTCCAGACGCACAGGCTCAGCGGCCACGGCTCACGGGCCCAGCCGCGCTGCAGCATGTGGGATCTTCCCGGACCAGGGCATGAACCCGTATCCCCTGCATCGGCAGGCGGACTCTCAACCACCTGCGCCACCAGAGAAGCCCCCAAGATATGTTTAGTGTGATGTAGTAAAAGATTGAGAATACTGATTTAACATAAACTGTTGCTGTTTTAGGGACCAAACTTGCTCAAGCCAGAAAGTTTAATGATCCTGGTGATCCATGCAAAATCCTGGTTGCTACAGATGCAGTTGGCATGGGACTTAATTTGTAAGTAATCTGTTTTTAATAATCATGGATATTCAGTGAGTTAGATGGAAATTTTAAAAACTTATAATTGGCATTAGAATGACCAAACACTTTGATTTAGGAGAATGGATATTATAGTATAGATCTGAGATTTATCTTGCTCATACCTGTTGAGGGAATAAAATGAAAATATCACATAACACTTGGACTTTTGAGTGCTGCTTCCTACCACTGCTAACCTATTACATTAGCTCACTTGATTTTCAGTGTCTCAGTCAACAAGGGTGTGTGCCTGTTGGGCATGCGGGGCCAGCCACTATTTTTAGGGGTTAATTTGTAAAAAAGTTATTTTCTAGAGCCTTACTGAGGTATAATTTACATATTATACGGTTCACGCATTTTAAATGTATAATTTGATGATGATTTTTAGTAAATGTACACAGTTGTTAAAAAATGCTATTTAAAGGGAAGAAAAAGAATTACCAACAAACCCTTTTACCTTACTTTGTAAATAGTGGGCAATATTGCAAGTAGGCCTAAACTAGAATTAGAGTGAGCATTTCTGTAATGAATCAAATGATGGACGGTTTTTCAGACAGCAGTCTGTGAGATCAGTTGTATTTCTGTTTCAGGAGCATAAGAAGAATTATTTTTTACTCCCTTATGAAGCCCAGTATCAATGAAAAGGGAGAGAAAGAAATAGAACCAATCACCACCTCTCAAGCCTTGCAGATTGCTGGCAGAGCTGGTAGATTCAGTTCAAAATTTAAAGAAGGAGAGGTTACAACAATGAATCGAGAAGACCTCAGTTTATTAAAGGAAATTTTGAATAGGCCTGTGGATCCTATAAAGGTAAGGTGTAACATAGTAATTGCTACTTCTCTGTGGAGGACAGTCATTCCTTCCTTCACTTACTTTCCAGACTTTTGCCTCAGACACCTGGAAACAAATAAGCAAAAGAAAATTTTGTGCCATGAAAATCATGTCAAGAAAACCCTGCTTTGGACTTCCCCGGTGGTGCAGTGGTTAAGAATCCACCTGCCAATGCAGGGAACACGAGCTCGAGCCCTGGTCCGGGAAGATCCCACATGCCGCGGAGCAACTAAGCCCGTGCACCACAACTACTGAGCCTGCGCTCTAGAGCCCGTGAGCCACAACTACTGAGCCTGCGTGCCGCAACTACCGAAGCCCACGTGCCTAGAGCCCGTGCTCCGCAGCAAGAGAAGCCACCACAATGAGAAGCCCATGCACCACAGCAAAGAGCAGCCCCCGCTCACTGCAACTAGAGAAAGCTTGTGCACAGCAACGAAGAACCAACACAGCCAAAAATAAAATAAGTAAATAAATAAAAAAATAAAGAAGAGAAAACCCTGCTTTATTGCTTTTGAGAGGCCTAATAGAGACCCCTTTGTTAGAGTATGTATGTATGTATGTATGTATGCAAGTGAAAGATTCAGATTTTACAAATGTAGCCATAATATAACAAGTTTAGTAAACCTGATTTTCCTTTAGTTCTTCCTATAATCTAGCAGTGGGTGGGGATAGGGGCACGGTTGCTTCAGGTGGGCACACAACTATGTCAGCAGACTGAAAATTGTGAGAAGCTCGGAAGTAGAAGAAACTTTTGTGTGGGGGGCAAAAATAGCATTAAGCTATACAACTTCGAACCAGTAAGGACAGGGTTAAATTTTGGTTAGTGTAGTTAATGAGGCAGAAGTGTACATGTTTTAAACAAACTTACAAATTAAAGTTTGCCTGGAAAATTCACTAATTAAGGCTCATCTGATTTTAGTGAACCCAGGTAAAAGGGTATATAAATGAGAGAATGCAAGGAAAAGTTCTGGGAGGAAAGCTGTGGTTGAAATCATTTCTGTAGCTTTTGTTAAGAGTGCAGCTGATAACGGATCTTCCCCATCTCCCTCCTGTGTAGCTCCTTTCTTGTGTTCATCATCTGCCTGCCTCCCATGACTCATCTCTCTCTCCTCCTTTCCTCTTTCTTTTTCCCATTCCTTTTCTCTCTTATTTTCTTGCTTATACTTATTGTGGGCAATTCTTAACATTGTGTAAATATACAGGTAAAGAGATAGCTGACCTCCAATAGCTGACATTTTCTCTTTATGTATGTATGTCTGTTTTATTGCCCTGGTTAAAGTGATTGGGTTTTCCTTTTTCGTTTTTGTTCAGTGGAGAGAATTGGGACCCTGGAAACTATTTGTGGTACTCTATCAGATCATCATAGATTTTAGAAATATAACTAAAATATAAGCAAAAGATTAATTACTCGATGGGTATACTTGATTAGTTTTACTAAATCATCTCGTCAGCTTTCCCAGTTGGTAATAAATGGCAAAGTATGATGCTTTTCTCTGTTTTACTTAAATTCTTGTCCCTTAACTCATTTGGCAATAGCTTAACCTGAATATAGGACTTATCTTGAAATAACTTAAGAAAACTTATCCTTAAAAAAAAATAATAAGCTTATGGTTGTTTCTTCTTTACTAAAGGCAGCTGGTCTTCATCCAACTGCTGAACAGATTGAAATGTTTGCCTACCATCTCCCTGACACAACGCTTTCTAATCTCATTGTAAGTAGAAACTCTTATATTGCTTTTCTAAAAAGGTCAGTATGTCAGACAATTACTGGTTAACCTTGTGGACATGAATGGATAGTCTGTTTTTGTGAAGTTGCTGTTGATGAAGTTTATCTTGAAAGTGGAAACTTTCTCTCAAAATCTTTTGGGACTTTTGTCCTGAGGAATTTTCTGAGTATTTCAGGTCGGGAGGGCTATGGGGGAAGTCTATTAGCTTGAGGAGGCAGTGAATTAAGCAGGCCTTTCTGGAAGTCTGTTAATGGATTAAAGTGATTGTCATTTATAGACTTGAGTCTAGGTAGTCCAGTAATTTAATATATTTTCCCCCCCAGGATATTTTTGTAGACTTTTCACAAGTTGATGGGCAGTATTTTGTCTGCAATATGGATGATTTTAAATTTTCTGCAGAGTTGATCCAGCATATTCCATTAAGTCTACGAGTGAGGTATGTTTTCTGCACAGCCCCTATCAACAAGAAGCAGCCTTTTGTCTGTTCTTCATTGTTACAGGTAAGCCTTTATCTTTGTGATATTTTGAGTTGTTTCAGGTTGATGCATTTTCCCCAAGCAATAGTTTGTTATTCAAAATAAAGAAATAAGAGAGTACCCTTTAATATGAGTTACTGTGTATGAACTTAAATAAAAATGGCTCTTTTTTCTTACAGATAATTTTTTTGGGGAAGGAGAAGTCTTGCTTTGTATTTGGTCTTATATGGTAGCCTTTTTGAAGAAGCTAAAACAAAAATAATTAAACAGTTTTTTCAAGGAAAGGGGTCTTTGCCTGATGATATACTTTTTCCTTATTGGTGTTGGGTAATATGTTTTGGAAGGGAGGTGGCTTTGGGGTCAGTAGTGGCCATAGTATTCCGTTTTCTTAACTATCAGGCATTGGGCCGGGGATGGCTGTCTTGTGTGAATTTGGTGCCAAGGTTCCAGCCTCTTTTCTTTTAACTCATTTGGGTAGGGATACAGATCTCTAACTTCTGAGCACAAGATTCACCCAAACAGGGGGACTAGGCAAAGGCAGTAGAAGCTGAACTTCCAGTCTCCTGCCCTGTCCTCTCACATCTCTGGGCCCTTGCTGTCCCTCTTGCTTCTGCTTGGAGCGCCCACCCCACTAAATCCAAAGGTCTCCTCTTTGAATCTTTTCCTGATTCATTGTTGTAGTTTCACTGCCATCTTCTTAATAGATATTAGCTTTCTGCATACTAGCTCTGTTTTTACCAAATCTATTTATAAGCTTATGTTTTAAATTACTTTAAAATTACATAAATAATACATAAGTACTTTTTTTGTGTGAGCAAAATTAAAACATTAGAGAAGGTTAAATTGGGCTACCACCTTCAGTCTCAGTCCTCTGGCATAACTGCTATTATCAGCATTGTGTATCCTTGCAGACCTTTTCCGTTACATTTGCCTACATACCTGTGTGAGTAGAAATTCTAGTTTTTGTTGGGTGGGTGTGCTTTCCCATAAATGTTACAATGAATTAGTCTGTAGCTTGCCTTTTTCTTTTTTCCTCAATGTGTCTCAGAGGTGTTCCGTGTCCAGCTATTTACTGTGTCCAGCTATTACCAGCTCTCTGTTTCTTAGAGCTGGCGTTTGTGAGAGAGCTAACTAGCATAAGGTTGAAGTTTATGGAACAAAGTCTTAAACTTAAAAAACTGGCCTGGATGGAGCTGGAGCCCATGGCCCTTACCCCATTTACACCATCCTTCAAGCAGCTACCCTAATAAAGCGGAAGCGTATTACTAAGGAGTAAGGAGTCTGGAGCAGTACAGGTCAATAGTTGTTATGTGTTGTGTTTACTAGTTTGATTGACTCATGACCAACCTTGCACGAAGCCACCTCAAAGAGTTTCTTTATAATAAGTGAGGATATTAAAAAATACAAGCTCACATTTGAAGCTATAGGACTGTTGCATGAAGGAATGAGAGTCTTCGGGTACTGTCTGCCTAGAACTTAGAACATTAATTGTTCATAAAAGTTAATAGACACTCCCTGGAAAGCTAGTTCATGTATATATTGTTGCCCTGGTTTTGGAAAAAAGAAGGAAATCATGTCTTTTTTTTTTAAAAGTACCTTTATAAGATATTAAATGTTCTCTAAAATACAGAAAAGTATAAAGAAGGAGAGAAACCAGCCTGCCTATTGAGATATAGCCACAGTTAACATTTTGTTGTGCTGTTTTGTTTTTTTTTTTCTGGTCACAGACTGAAGTGAATTCTGATTGTTTTACCAAATTCGTTTCTTCTGTTTCTCTCAGTTTGCCAGGCAGTATAGCAGGAATGAGCCCCTGACCTTCTCATGGTTACGACGATATATTAAATGGCCATTACTTCCACCTAAGAATATTAAAGACCTCATGGATCTTGAAGCTGTCCATGATGTCTTGGATCTTTACCTGTGGCTAAGGTACCAATTTTTTCCTGTATGTACTCTCATTTTTTAAGTAATAGGGTGAATCAAAGGTTTTATGATGGTCTTTTGCACTTTCAAATTAGGGACATATTTGCAGGGTGCTCTATTTTATGTTTATTGTCCATTAAGGCAGTTGAGCCTGGTTTATACCTATTCCAAAAATGACTTAAGGAGTTCTTACGATTCTAGTTAAGATAGGTAGGTGAGAAAGTCCCCTAGATCCTTGTGACGCAAATGACGATCCTTGGACCAAAAGCATTGTTATCAACTGGGAGCTTGTTAAAAATAGAGAATATCAGACCCACCCAAGGCTTAATCAAATTCTGCATTGTAACAGGATCCTGAGGTGACTCATGTATACATTGTGATTTGAGAGGTACTGCTGTAGATCAGTGATTATCAAAGGAGGGTCATGTCCCACTAGGGGAGCATATTGGAATCATTTAAGATATGAGCAAGGACCGACTCTCATAACAACATCTTCCTTAGGTGTGTTGGCCGAAATAAAGGTTGAGCAAAGGCACTGGACACAGTTTTGCAAAAGGGGAATATTTGGAATGAGTCAGTGTCAAGATGTAGTTACTTCATTGAGATTAGTCCAGTGACTGCGGTAAGAGCTCTTCCTATAATGTAATATGTCTTTTTTTCCAGCTACCGGTTTATAGATATGTTTCCAGATGCCAGCCTTGTTCGAGATCTCCAGAAACAATTAGATGGCATTATCCAAGATGGTGTACATAACATCACCAAACTGATTAAAATTTCAGAGGCACATAAACTGCTGAATTTGCAGAACTCATCAGCAGAAAGCCAGTGCCGTTTGTCAGGAACAGTAAAGAGCCGAACTAGAAGGAATCACGGCACCAAAGCTTTAGGGAGTAAAGCTGCTGAACCACTTGGCTCTGGTGCAGGAGAGAAATCCCTTGCTTCCAGATTGGTGCAGCAAGGACTCCTCACTGCAGACATGCTGAAACAACTAGAAAAAGAGTGGATGACACAACAAACTGAGCATGGCAAAGGAAGAACAGAATCTGGGACTTCCTTAAAAGGGACAAGAAGAAAGAAGAAGGAACCCGATTCAGATTAGTTTTATTTTTATTTTTGCAAATAAAAATCTATTTTAAAATCCTTTTTTTCCTCATATGCATTTACTGCCTGCTATGGTACTGTGGCTATCTTTTACTGGTCTTTTTTTTTTTGCTAAGGAAAATTAACTGTTAAGGATAACTAAACTGCTGTTTGTTTTGTGTCTTAGAGGATTTATTTAAAGATTTATTTAATGGCCATTTGTAGTATAGCACTAAGACAATGCACTATAAGGAACTCTGCGTGGGAATAAAATCAGTTTGGTGAATTGTTTTGACCAGTTTCCTATACCTTTGCTGAGGATGTCACAGGTAGAATTCTTTGACAGAGGTTGCTGTCTGTTGTACCCATGTACCAGAGGCTGTTCTAGGTGCTGGAAATATGCAGTAAGTGAGACAGATAACGTTCCTGCCCTTGTGGAGATTATATTTTAGTATGGTGACTGACAGGAATAAGTTAAATAAATAATGTCAGCTCTGTGAGGGCAAATATTGTTGTCTGTGTAATTCACTGCCATATCTATGGTGCCTGGAATATAGTAGAAGCGCAAATGAATGTGAAATTAATAGATGTGATTTCAGAGATAAATGCTAGAAAGAAGTAGAATAAGGGAAGAGAGTGGTAGTGGTTGGTGGGCTATTTTACATAGAGTGAGTGGTCTTCCTGTGTCCAAAGGCCAGTCTGATGCATAGTGGCCTTTACTTGTCCAATAAAGATTTTAAGCCTTGGTTAGAGATATAGCTAAAAGGAGCTTAAGGACATAGTCTTTGGAGTTGGATAGATCTTGGTTTAGCTTCTCTCATCACTACCAGTTAGTTCAGTAATCTTACCTTCTCTATGGCTTGGTCTCCACATCTGAAAAAGATGGACAATAACACCTACTTAGCGTTGTTTGGGAGGTTAAATGTGATGAGATGCCATATAGCACAGGACTTGGTATACAGGAAGTGTTTTATAAATGAACCTGAAGGTTTGGGTTCATTCTGGGCTGTGAATTGAGCTCTTAGGTCATTCGAAGAACTAAACTAATTTCTTGAGCAACTGCTAAATCGAGGCTGACTTCAGACTAGGGATTAAACTGACCTGGTTGTAGTTGGGTCAAGGAGTAGCCAAGTTTACAGTTAGTCATCTCTCTGACTTTTTCTTCAGTAGTTCAGAGTTCAGATGATATTTAATTGATAGCAGTCTTTATTCTTCTAACCTTTGCGTTCATGAAAATGAAGGCTGAACAGGCAGCACTGACTGTATATCTCCCTTACTTGTGGATAATCAATAGTGAAATGCCTGGAAGGGCATATTTCTTTTGATATTTTGCGTTTGAGCAACTTTAACTTCTAGGACTTGCTTTCCGCTGTGACTTAACGTCATGGCAGACATAGTCTATTCTTGCCCAGATGGACTCAAGAAATACCCATGAACTGAACTGGATAATGGGGGGTTGGTCTTGTATTTACGTGATGAGATACGTCACTTAAGAGGGTTATTTTTTATTTTTCATAAAGTTATTTTATTTTTGGCTGCATCGGGTCTTCATTGCTGCTCGCAGGCTTTCTCTGGTTGGCGGCGAGCGGGGGCTACTCTTCGTTGCAGTGCGCGGGCTTCTCACTGCAGTGGCTTCTCTTGTTGCGGAGCACGGGCTCTAGGAGCGCGGGCTTCAGTAGTTGTGGCGCACGGGCTTAGTTGCTCCGCGGCATGTGGGACCTTCCCGGACCAGGGCTCGAACCCATGTCCCCTGCATTGGCAGGCGGATTCTTAACCACTGAGCCACCAGGGGAAGCCCTTAGAGGGTTATTAATTCTCTCACTTTCTCCAGTTTAGAAGCTAGAGTTGGTAAGTCAGAGAAGACACTTAGGCAAGACACTTGCAAGTTAATTGTTAGTGAAGCCTCAGATAAGAGGAGTGGGGGTGGGGTGCTGTCAGAGGAGGGCTGCTTGAACATTGAGCTACAGAGTGTTTATAAATACTAGTGATAGTTTACTTTTCACCTTTCCCGTCTTTGTGGGGGAGGGAGAGCTCTGTGGTTAGGCAGAAGAAGAGATTAAAAGAAAGATGAAATCAGGTGAAACAAAACAGGAAAGATATAATTGGAATGGCTGTGAATAACTCTAGTGTGTTTAAAATTGTCACTGTGAAATCAGGTCTTCCTTCTCTGCTACAAGTTTGACATGTCACTTATCTTTCTTTGTGGGCTTATGGGGCAAGCTAAGTTCAAGGCATGCATTTCACTAAGGTCATGTTTTCAATCTTTCCAAAACTTTTTTTTCTTGCAGTTTTCTAACAGGTTTTGAAATACTTGCCTGAAAACCCTCCTTGGACTATTGTGGATTCAGCTGAACATCAGCATTGGGTATGGACTGAGGCTTAGATGCCGACCTCAGTTCCATCAGTACAGATCTGGGTAATTTAGTAAAATGTGGTTAGTACATAAATGGTTAACAATAATAACCAATGACTTGTAATGCTTTGTACATTGTTTATGGACGAGTGTGAGTATACAAAATGGAATTGGGTCTTTTGAAAAATGACTTATTGTGAATCACAAACAAAACTGTCATCACAAATCACCAAAAATTCTTATACCTCAGACCTGGGAGTCTGTAATTATGATGCAGTCATTCTTTGTGTGTCCAACTGAAAACAAACCTATGAAGATATAATGAAAAGTTGTGGTTTGATAAGAGAAGCAAATGGATAAATGAATTAGGCTGTTTCCCTACTCTATTTTCAAAAGTTGTAAAATACATAAACTTGAACAGAGATAACAGTGTTTCTAAACATGCTTCTGAGCACTATTATCTAAAAGTCTGTCACTCAACATAGTAGGACAATTCCAACAGAGACGATAAACAGTAGTTGTCTTAATGGGCAGAAAGATGCCAGAGAAGGGGAAAAAAGCTTTTGAAGTAGGATCAGGTTTTGAAAACAATTGAAGAAGCTACTTTTGGCAAATTTGGGTTGAGGAGGCGTTTTGAAGTCCTTTAAAGCTACACTCTTAGAATCTGCCCAGAGATTCAATATCATGTGCTCCTTAACCAGTCCAGGCCTTTGAAAAGCCCTTGGTGCTTAAAGAGGCTTGGGAAAGGCTTGTAACCTCAGTGACTACTTTGTTGTTGTTTTAACATCTTTATTGGAGTATAATTGCTTTACAATGGTGTGTTAAGTTTCTGCTTTATAACAAAGTGAATCAGTTATACATATATCCCCATATCTCTTCCCTCTTGCATCTCCCTCCCTCCCACCCACCCTCCCTATCCCACCCCTCTAGGTGGTCACAAAGCACCGAGCTGATCTCCCTGTGCTGTGCGGCTGCTTCCCTTTAGCTAGCTATTTTACATTTGGTAGTGTATATGTGTACATGCCACTCTCTCACTTCGTGCCAGCTTACCCTTCCCCGTCCCCGTGTCAAGTCCATTCTCTGGTAGGTCTGTGTCTCTATTCCCGTCAGTGACTACTTTGAACTGCTATTTGAGACACCTGTAAAGTGCAGTGAAATTGATAATTCCCTGCTGGGAGATCGTTTTTTTTCAAGTGCTTGTAATTAGGTCGAGATCATATATATTTTTAAAAGTTCCTTAAGTCATTTGTAATGTGCACAAATTGACTTATTCTTTCCTCTTAACAGCTGCATTTTCATTTTCTCAGCATGTTTATCACTCATTGTTATTCTTTAAAAACTGATAAATAGATGTTGATCACATGTAATTAAAAGTAGTATATAATATAAATTCAAAACAAAGCTCATTTGGAAATAAGAACTTTCCCCTAAGCCACACTTCTGCACATTAACTTACCTCTAACTCTATATACATAAGCTAAGTAAGCTTAAGCCATGTTTTAAAAATTAATTTTTGTCAAAGGAATATATACATAGCTTTAAAAACCAGAAACAAGCATTTTCAACTCTATTATCTATTTCTTCTAATACTTACCTCATTGACTGCATAATATACATCTACTGTCTCTTGAGTCATCATTTTAAAGCATTAGCTACTGATTTCCTGTTATAGTAGGTGAGGATTTAGCTTTCTTAAATCACTCCTTAAATCATTCCTTTTCTCCATTTCTCTTTTGATATATCTATTATTCCTTTTTGTGGTTGTTAAATCAGTATTTTAAAATTATACTCATGACTTTTCTGCTACTTTCTAGGTAATTTCTCCAACTTTATCTTCTAACCTATTGAAAATTTAATTTTCTCTATGTTAGTTTTCATTTCTTAGAGCTCATTATTTGATAGTTCCTTTTTTCATTTTGAAAATAAGAGGAGTAACAATAAACAGTGTAATGTCTACATCTGAGAAGAGATTCAGATACACATTTGAAAAGAAAGAGAGAATTCAGAAGAATAAAGGGGAGTATGGCAATGTGTGAGAAAGAAGGTAAGACTATTGTTGCTTATTATGAGAATGTTGGCATTCTCTCATTTTTTTTTAATTGAAGTATAGTTGATTTACAATGTTTTGTTAGTTTCAGGTGTACAGCAGAGTGATTCAGTTATGTATATATATGTGTGTGTGCCTGTGTATGTTCTTTTTCAGATTCATTTCCCTTATAGGTTATTATAAAATATCGAGTATAGTTCCTTATGCTATACAGTAGATCCTTGTTGGTTATCTATTTTGTATATAGTAGTGTGTATATGTTAATCCCAAACTCCTAATTTATCCCTCCCCCCCTCCTTTCCCCTTTGGTAACCATAAGTTTGTTTTCTATGTCTGTGGGTCTATTTCTGTTTCGTACTTAAGTGCATTTGTAACATTTTTTTTTAGATTCTACATATAAGCGATATCATATGATTTGTCTTTCTCTGGCTTACTTCACTTAGTATGATAATCTCTAGGTCCATCCATGTTGCTGCAAATGGCATTCATTCTTTTTTATGGCTGAGTAATATTCCATTGTATGTATTTACCACATCTTCATCCATTCATCTGTCAGTGGACACTTAGGTTACTTCCATGTCTTGACTATTGTAAACAGTGATGCAACAAACATTGGGGTGCATGTATCTTTTCAAATTATAGTTTTATCCAGATATATGCCCCAGAGTGGGATCCCTGGATCATATGGTAATTCTGTTTATAGTTTTTTAAGGAACCTCCATACTGTTCTCCATAGTGGCTGTACCAATTTACATTCCTACCAACAGTGTAGGAGGGTTCCTTTGAGAATATTGACATTCTAACAGCTGGCAGTCCTGAGTTCTCAGAAAGTAGATGCTTTCAGCTCTGGCCTTTTCTTGGGAGCTTTCAGCCACTAGAAGAGTCTACCCTGAGATGATAGAAGAAAAACCTCCCATGATTTAGTCTCCTAAGTTCTGCACAGTGATTTAATTTTGTCACCATCTGGTCCATATACTGTGACTTTTTACTCAGTTATATGTGCAAATTCACATAAATGATTTCCAGCTGAATTATCAATTCTGACTCCTGTTTTTAGTAATATTAGAACTCATATATTTTCACATATTCTTTTAACTATAAATCTTGCCTTGATCTTAAAACTTTTTAGCCTCTCTTATTTTCCTCAGCTAATGCTCTTCTTCCCTTACCAACTTAATACATCATATTGTATTGTTACAGCAAAGTTTACAATGTATGCATGTGTGTATTATCCTTATTCATTTACAGACAATCCTAGTACAACTGTATGTATTTCTCAGAGGCCATTATCTTATTAGTGGAATTTAAACCACTCAAAGCTAATTAAGAGTGCTGTAAAATGTAACCAGAGAATATGAATGTTTAATACAATCAAAAAATATTGGAAAATGCCTTAGAGAATACACCTTTAAATTATTCCCAGAAGTTTTATTAGGACGTTCCCTATAGATTCATTTAAGTTTTTTTATCAGTTATGACTCAAAGTTAAATTTCTCTTTTTGAGCTTAAAACTCTTGCTAGGAAAAAAGTACTGAATTTTTTTTTTTAAGTGTCATATAGTTCCTCTCCCTCCCCCCTGCTCCCACCCTTGTTTGTAGTTATCCTCTTGTTCTTGTTTCATGGATACAATAAATATCTTATTTCCCTAAAGATATTATAGTTTTTGTTTTAAGTTCTTTTCTGTTTCCTACTTTTTTTTTTTTTTCTTGCTTGGTTTTTGCTTTTACCACTGGAAACTTTTCTTTAGTGTCTAGTAGTCTTTGGCTATGTTCATATTTAAAAGTGAGGAATTATGGGACTTCCCTGGTGGTCCAGTGGTTAAGACTCCATGCTTCCACTGCAGGGGGCACAGGTTCAATCCCTGGTTGGGGAACTAAGATCCCACATGCCTTGCAGTGTGGTCAAAAAAAAAAAGTGAGGAATTAAGCTAATAGGAAGCTCTGTTTACAAGGGTAAGGCTTTTGGGTTTTGATGTAGGTTGATTGGATCGTAAGCTGGCTTTTTTTAAAATTGAGAAATAATTGACATATAACACTGTAATTTTAAGGTATGCAGTGTGTTTATATATTGTAATATTACTTCAGGAGCATTAGCTAATACCTTTATCATGTCACATATTTATCATTTCTTTTTATGTTAACAGTAGGTAAGATTTAGTCTCTTAGTAACTTTAAAGTTTATAATACAGTATTATTGACTATAATCACTATATTGTACCTTAGCTCTCCAGAACTTATTTATTTACTAGTTACAAGTTTGTACCTTTAGTATTGCCCCAATTCCCCCATCCCCAGCCCTTGGTAACTGTGTTCCACTCTCTGTTTTTACAAGTTCAGTTTTCTTAGATTCCACATATAAGTGAGATCATACAGTATTTGTCCTTCTCTGATTTACCTCACTTAGCATAATGCCTTTAAAGTCCATCTGTGTTGTTCCAAATGGCAGGATTTCCTTTTTTCTCATGGCTAAATAATATTCTGTTGTATATATATATATACACATCTTCTTTATCCATTCAGCTGTTGACACGTAGGTTGTTTCCATATCTCGACTATTGTGAATAAAGATGCAATGAACATGGGTATGCAGATACTGCTTTGAGATACTGATTTCAGTTCCTTTGGATGTATACCCAGGAGTGGGATTGTTGGATCATATGGTACTTCAATTTTTAATTTTTTGAGGAACTGCCATACTGTTTTCCATAAAGGTCAACTCAATTTATAATCCCACCAACTGTGCACAAGGGTCTCCTTTTCTCCATATCCTCACCAATGTTGTTATCTCTTGTCTTCTTGATAAAAGCCATCCTAACAGGTGTGAAGTGAAATCTCACTGTGGTTTTGATTTGCATATCCCTGATGATTAGTGATGTTGACCATCTTTTCATATATTTGTTAGCCATTTGTATGTCTTCTTTGGAAAAATATCTATTCAGGTCCTTTGCCCATTTTTAATTGGATTATTTTCTTTTTTTGCTGTTGAGTTGTATGAGTTCTTTATATATTTTGGATATTAGACCTTTATCAGATATATGGTTTACGAATTCTCCCATTCTGTAGATTGTCTATTCAATTTATTGATGGTTTCCTTTGCTATGCAGAAGCTCTTTAGTTTAATGTAGTCCCACTTATTTATTTTAGTTTTTGTTTCCTGTGTTTTGGTGACTTATCTAGGAAATCACTGCCTGGACCAATGTCAAGGATCTTTTCCCCTGTGTTTTCTTCTGGGAGTTTTATGGCTTCAGGTCTTACATTTGAATCTTTGATTGATTTTGAGTTAATTTTTGTGAATGTTGTAGGGGTAAGTTTCATTCTTTTGCATGTGGATATCTAGTTTTCCTAGCACCATTTATTGAAGAAACTGTCCTTTCCCCATTGTGTATTCTTGGCACCCTTGTCAAAAATTAGCTGACTATATATATGGTACTATATATATGCCAGTACCATACTGTTGTTTTTTTAAAATAAATTTATTTTATTTATTTATTTTTGGCTGCAACGGGTTTTCGTTGCTGTGTGTGGGCTTTCTCTAGTTGTGGTGAGTGGGGGCTACTCTTCCTTGAGGTGCGCAGACTTCTCGTTACGGTGGCTTCTCTTGTCGTGGAGCACGGGCTCTTAGCACGCAGGCTCAGTAGTTGTGGCGCATGGGCTTAGTTGCTCTGCAGCATGTGGGATCTTCCCGGACTGGGGCATGAACCCGTGTCCCCTGCATCGGCAGGCGGACTCTCAACCACTGCGCCACCAGGGAAGCCCCGCTTTCCTTGCTTTTGATGGCTTTGACAGCTTTGAGGAAGACTAGTCACGTATTCTACAGAATGTCCCTCAATTGGGATTTGTCTGATGTTTTTCTTAGGATTAGACTGGAGTTATGGGTTTTGAGAGGAAGACCACAGAGGTAAAGTGCTGTTCTTTCTTATCACACCATATCAAAGGTACATACTATCAACATGACCTCCCTGTTGATGTTAACCTTGATCATCTGGCTGACGTAGTGTTTATCAGGTTTCTCCACTGTAAAGTACTCTCCCCGACCCCTCCCCACCGCCTTTCCATGCCGTATGCTTTGGAAAGCAGTCGCTATGCACAGCCCACACTTCAGGAGTGAGGGGTATATGCTCCACCTCCTTGGAGGTGGGGGGGTATCTACATAAATTATTGGGAGTTATTCTGCGTGGGAAATTTGTCTTTTCTCCCATATTTATTTATTCATTCAATTTATTTATATTAGTATGGCTTGATGGGTATTTATTTATTTAGTTATTGGGTATTTATTTTATACTTTGGGTTATAATACAGTAATACTTCATCTTGTTGCTCAAATTGTTCTAGCTTTGGTTACTGCAAACTCTTTCAGTTGGTCTTGTGTCCCTTTGATATATCCTCATCATTTGTTTTTGTTGTTGTTACTGTGTTTCGTTTTTTTAGCATTCTTATTTTTTTTGGCACTACAAGATGCTCAAGACCCATCTTGTATATACCCTGCCTAGTTCTAGAATCAGACATTTCTCCAAGGAGCCCTGGTTCTTTTTTTTTTTGCCGTGGGGGTGTGGAGAATGATACTAGAAACCAAGATCTGAGTGCTAGGTATTCTTGTTGCTGCTGGGTATCATTGCTTCCAGGGTCTCTCAGCTTGCAGAGCAAGGAAATATATATGAGTATGCCAACTTATGTACATATACATATCTACAAGTATTTATGTATATATATATATATATATTGTGTGTGTGTATATATACAGTATATCTAACCATCTGTATTTATATTAAGCTAATCATGAGTTTATACTGATAGCCTCAACTCTAATCCAGAACCTGGATCATTCTAGCCTTCTCTACTCACTTGTCTGTGGCCTCCCACTCTAGCAGAGAGAAAACAACCTCCTGCCATCCACTCTTCATTTACTTGATTGTCTAATTCCAGTATGCATTCGGCCCTCTGTAGCTGCAGACTTGAAAGCCGAAAGCTTTTTATATACACTTTTAGCCAATCTTTTTTTTTTTTAGCCTCTTGCTTTTCTGAAGTATCAAGGCCTTCAATTCCTGAGCATTTCTAGAGTTACAGATGTCATTGCTCGTTTCTTGGTGCAGTCACTCTCTGCAGGCACTGAGGTGTCAGTGTTTCCTCTGCTAAGCTGTTACTTCTCTGTCAGCTTTCTGTCTTCCAAAATTATGTTAAGCTCTCTTGTCCTTGTGGGTTTATGCCACACTTATGTATTTTGCAAATACAGCTCTTAATGTACAGTTGTGATAAAAAATAATTGTGTGCAGTTGATGTCTTTTTTCCCCCCTTTAAAAAATATCAGATTTATTTAGGTATTATTTACATACAGAATAATATGCACCCATTTTTTAAATGATTAAAGATTAATTAATTAATTAATTTTATTGAACTGTAGTTAACATACATGCTCATTTCTTCATGAGCATTCCCAGACTGCTCTTGGGTCAGGAATAAACCTATAAAAAACTATCAGTAGTATTCTTTTGAAACTTGCTGAAGTTAACATTTCTGCTTCATTTGTGGTTGCTCCCATGGCAACACCATAGTAACTGTAACTGCTGGCAGGGTTTGAAAGTTTCTACTTTGACTTTCTTTTATGGCAGTTTGCTCTTTCACACACTCTCTTTCTTATTCTTTTGCAGCATGTGGAATACCAGCAGGGCAGACTGTTTTATATTATGGACAACTTAACTTTGGACATATCATTAAAAAAATAGGGGACAGAAATCAAGATCTGTTTTCTTTAGTAACAGGAATAAAATATTTATAAAATTCCTAATTGTTTCTATAATTCCAATAAATGGAACTGGTACCTTCTAATGGTTTACAGTTATGGTTTTTTAAAAAGTTTATTCAAGTTTATTTATTTGCTTATTATTGAGGTATAGTTGATGCACAATATTATATACATTTCAGGTGTACAACCTAGTGATTCACAATTTTTAAAGGTTATATTCCACTTGTAGTTTTTATAAAATATTGGCTACATTCCCTGTGTTGTACAGTATATCCTTGTAGCTCATTTATTTCATACATAGTAGTCTGTACCTTTTACTCCCCCACCCCTATCTTGCCCCTCCTCCCTTCCCTCTCCCCACTGGTAACCACTAGTTTATTCTCTATATCTGCGAGTCTGTTTCTTTTTTGTTATATTCACTAATTTATTTTTCAGATTCCATATATAAGTAATATATATTTTATGTTTTACTGAATGTACTGAAAGGGCTGCATGCATTTTTTTTATCCTAAGGGATTAAATGGGATGAGATGAAATAGCAATTTTAAGAAGGGGTACTGAACTAGGTGAAGGCTTAGATTAAAGAGATGCTTTTAGTGTGCCCACTATGGGATGCATGGCTTCTCTTATGTGATCTCATTTACTTTTATTCTGCAAATGACCACAATGGAGCTATGAACCCTTTACAGATATGAACTTGGAGCCTTTGTCTTCACTCAGGGCATAGCCAAAGTGGGAAGTCAGGGCCTGTGCACTTTCCACTGGCCTTAGGTCCTGTATTTCCCTAGCTTAGGTTTCCCTAGCTTAGATTCTGTATTTCCCCTGTGGTTTGCTTCCAGGTTAATGAGAGCCAGTGTAGCACAGTGGGTAAGCATGGACTCTGAAGCCACACTGCCTGCATTCAAATATCTATTCTACCATGTACCACTTGGGATCTTTGCCTCAGTTTCTCTATCTGTAAAATGGAGAGAATGATAGTTGTGGTGGGAATTAATATTGTAAAACACCTAGTAAACATTGTATCAATACAAGTGTTTACTAAATAATAGGTAAATTGTGTTGCTCTTCTTGTCCTTCTACTGTGCTCAATACTAAAAGGAAAGCAGATATTGTCTTTAGGTCTTCCCATAAGGGCCAGCTCTGTGGAAACAGAAATGTGTATAGATGTGAGAGAGTTCCTTCTTACATGGAAGGTTTGGGCCCGACAGGTAATACGTTTTAACTAAATGTCACTTAGCAGCGCTAACCCTCAAATGATGTTCTTACGCAGAATCTAAGTGCTTATAAGACTTGTATACCGTTGAATAGCTACATAGAGCTTTAGTAAGGGTGAAAAATTCCATTGGTTGAACTGAAATAATCAGATGAGGAATGGTGAAATAATCTAATTGTCTTTCTAAAGTGAGGGGGCCGAGCTAGATGACTTCAAATACATGTGATTTTTATAATCATTAAGCTTCTTGGTTTAGTCAGCTAGCTCAGACCTGGAATGTAGATGCTAATGTGCTTAGATTGAAAAGTGGAATGATGTAATAGCTGAAAATCCTCTGGTGTCATTTGCCTAATTAAAATCCCCAAAGCTGCCTATCTGGCACATAAAAGCAACCACTAGATTGCAGAGATCTTTGGTTATAACTTTGTGTCCTTTTGTCCATGAGCCATTGTAACCCCTTATCCGTATGTTGAATAAGTCAATGACCTTGGTGCCGTACTGCACCTGAGGTTACTTTTTAAATGAAGGAATTAAGACAATATTGTTATCACCTGTAGGCGGGTGACCTGCCCAGGATGTTATCCAGTGCAGACTCAGGGACGGCAGGTCTGTTTCAGAATACCAGTTCCACATGGGGAATTGAATAGTGTCAACAACTACAGATTAGCCTTTGCTTGTTTGTAGAAACGACAAAGTAAAGGAGCTAGAAGAGTTCATAGTCTGAGGGGTAAACACACTGAAAAGGATAGTGTTTCTCATTCTGGGAGATGGTTTTATATCAGTCTGAGAAAAGCATCTGAGTAGTTTTTTTTTTTTCTTTTTATGCTGTACGCGGGCCTCATCACCGTTGTGGCCTCTCCCGTTGTGGAGCAGAGGCTCCGGACGCGCAGGCTCAGCGGCCATGGCTCATGGGCCCAGCCGCTCTGCGGCATGTGGGATCCTCCCGGACCGGGGCACGAACCCATATCCCCTGCATCGGCAGGCGGACTCTCAACCACTGCGCCACCAGGGAAGCCCAGCATCTGAGTAGTTTTAATCAAACACCCTGGGCTTAGGCTAGACTTCCAGTGGCTCATCCACATGATGGATGGATAAAGAGCACTGATTGGAGAATCATTGGCTCCTGAAGAGGCAGCTGTTGAAGGTTCTCCCCAGGCAATTGTCTGGCAATTGTCTTGATAAATGAGATTATGCAGTTGCAAAGCAAACAAAGTCGAGGCAGCTAAATTGACCAGGAAAAGTCATTTTTTTTTCCCGTTTGTATTGTAGAGCAGGTGCCTATAGGAGCAGAGAAACACTGGGGTGCCCAGCTGACCTTCATTAACATCAGATCAGTTGCTAATTTTAGTAAGCATTTGATTAGTATTTGGGATGTTATGGTCAGGAATTTCTTCATTTGCCATTTTCCCCCACTGGGAAGATCCTATTGAAGTGATATCTGTGTGTTTAGTTTTCCAAGTACTATTGACCCTTGAACAACTCAGAGGTTAGGGACGCTGGACCTTCCACACAGTCAAAAATTTACTTATAATTAATAGCCGGCCCTCTGTACAAGTGGTTCCCCCGTATCTGTGATTCCACATCTACAGGCGGATTCAGCCAACCCTGGATCATGTAGTACTGTATTATTTACTATTGAAAAGGATCCTTATGTAAGTGGACCCATGCATTTCAAACCTGTGTCGTTCAAGGGTTAACTGTGTTTGGAATTCTTGACAATACCCCACAGAATGCTGCTGCTAGTAGTAGCTATTAACTGAGTATCTATTGCATGGGAAAGGAAGAAAGGCAATATTATGTATTGTTT
This sequence comes from Phocoena phocoena, assembly GCF_963924675.1. Taxonomy (NCBI): domain Eukaryota; kingdom Metazoa; phylum Chordata; class Mammalia; order Artiodactyla; family Phocoenidae; genus Phocoena; species Phocoena phocoena. The sequence continues at coordinate 63,042,585 of NC_089234.1, read as the reverse complement.
AAGAGCTGGGCACTGAAATGAAACTCCTGGGTTTCATTCTTCACTGTACTATTTACAGGCTTTGTGATTTTGAGCAAATTAACCTTTCTGGGCCTCAATTTTCTCATTTACAAAATGGAAATAGTAAGTGCTCTATCCATGTTAGCAGCTGTTGTTAACAGCATCGTTGTTGTTGTTGATTTCATCAGCTGACCAATGACTGCGGGAAGAGTGCAAAGTCTGTTGTACCCATACGTTGACCCCTTTCTGGGTCCTTCTCACATCAAGTATGATGGAGGGAGATAAGTGAGTGAACCAAATATCCTGGTGGTCTGAGACATTTCCCGTCTGTGACTTCAGTTTTTCTCTCCAGCAGCAGCTTCCCAGTGAGTACGGGTGACTTCATTCTTTCTCATGGATAATTCTTTTCTGGTTCATTAGCTGGGATATCAAGGTTTTCTGGCTTACCACTGTGAGTAGATAAACCTTTATTGATTTTTTTCCATTACCAATGGCTGTAAGCTAAGAGATTTGATTGGTCACAAATTAAGGAATTTGCCCCAACATTCTTTTTTGGGGGGGGGGGTACGCGGGCCTCTCACTGTTGTGGCCTATCCCGTTGCGGAGCACAGGCTCCGGATGCGCAGGCTCAGCGGCCATGGCTCACGGGCCCAGCCGCTCCGCGGCATGTGGGATCTTCCCGGCTCAGGGCATGAACCCATGTCCCCTGCATCGGCAGGCGGACTCTCAACCACTGCGCCACCAGGGAAGCCCTGCCCCAACATTCTTGAAACCTCTCTGACCAGGGCAATACTTAGTCTTAATTAAGATAGTGCTCTTGAGGAGCAGAGAGTTAGGAGTTATATTCCTGTGCTGAGAAGAAAAGGACTAAAGAGAAAAGCCTGAGACTAGACATTTGCAGAGCAGCTCATCTGGTTGAGAGTTGGCTTTGTTTAACGCCCAACTTCTCAGAAGATTTTCCTCGGCTGAGTGGGCTTGGTGGGACATTAGCTTGAGAGTGTTGCTTAGCAACGAGATTTTGTGGGACCCAATTCTCAAAAGAGTCAAGCAACCCGTCCCCTGCCTACCCTCCACCAACCCTCAGCTACCATCCTGAGCCTCCTATTAGACAATCAAGTGTGTGCTGGAGGGAGGGACCAGAGACAGGGGGCAAAGTTTAATCGTTGAACTAAGCAGCCTGGAAGTATTTAATCTGTAGCACCTAGTTCCCCGGAGGGATCCAGCCTGGACTGGAAGTGGGCAGCGCTCCAGAGACGTGGGAGTGAATGCTGCACGGAAATATCTGCTCACCTTAGGAGAAACCAAACTTGGGGAGAATGTTTGCGGTACACTTGACGGCATTTTACTTCACCAAGCTGAAGGAGGATCAGATCAAGAAGGTAAGGACTCACAGAGCTGAGAGATATCTGGTCCAGTCTTCCCTGACAGAGTTAATTGATCCCATGCCTACATGTGAAGAGATTTAAGAGAGCTTATTAGAAAAGGTACGGGGTGAACAGAGGCAGTAAAAACTCACAGAAGGGGAAGAGGAAGTGAATCTCCCATGGGCTGCACATTGCATACTGTCCTGAGCCTTCCATTTCACTCGGACTTCAGATACCAGATGGGAAGGGGATGAGGAGAAAGTCTTTAGAAAGCTTGAAGACAATTGTGTTTGATGTGAGGAATGTTTGGGGGAAAGGCTACAAAGAAGAGTCAATTTTAAAGAAAATTTGAGAACTCATTAAAGTAATTCACATGATTCTTCACATGCTTGGAAGGGTATAAATATGGATACCAAGAGGGGTGTGAGTTTTTACGTACAATATTCAAAATATATATTGTTGGCACGTGCTGTTGGCCAGTGGCGTGCTCTTAATGATGTGCATTATTTTGCCACTTTGCACAAGAAACCTGTCTACAAAATTGATTCCAAGGTCGGCTGGTTAAAAGTTGCCAAGGCTCAAATGGGGGCCAGCCACCAGCATTCTCTCCTGGCAGCCTAGAATGAGCCCAGCCTGCCCCTCTACCCACACCAGCTGCCAGTGGCAGGGCTCTGGGCACGAGCATCTCTCAATTTATAGATAACAGAAGTCCTCCCAGCAGGTGGATTTAGCCAGGATTACCCAGGTATTTAAAGTGGAGTGAGGATTAAACCCAAACCTCTGAATCCTCCTTCAGCATTCTTTCCATTGTGTCATGATGCCTCCTGGCTTTTCAAACTGAAAGAAAGAAAGCATGGCACCTGACAGCCCTCCTGTGCTGGGTGGGATAACCTCCCACTACATTTTGTTCATTAGGGAGTTGGGTTGCAGGTTATAGCAAATCTTAAAATATTGTAAATCAGTCAGTTATCTTAATTTTCATTTATTGATTAGATTCAGAGAGCTCTCTACTAGCTTCTTAAGGAGATGGAAAAGTCCTACAGTACTGCTTAAGAATTCATTTTCTGTTACAACCTCTTAGTAAAGATGTAACCTGCATGGTGTCTCTCCAGCCCTCAAGGGGAGTCTTTGGACCTTTATACCTCTAGTTCTAGCAAATTAGTTTCGTTTCCTTGGGCCCCTTTGTGGTGGTTAACCTTTAGTTACACCCAAGAATCAGGCTAGACATGTTTGTCCACCAGCGCAGGTGCAGGCCCAGGAGGTGGGATTGCAGCCTCCACTGATCTGTTCCAGGTCCTTCTGGGAGGAGGGTCAGCGTTTGTCAAGGCCTGGGGTTGACCCCTCTCTCTCTCTCCCAGGGGAAGGCAAGATAGCTAAGCGTGAGCTGAGCAGGGATAGTCAGGAGCACTTTCCAGCCACCTTGATGAGTGAGCCAGCAGGTGTCTGGGGTAGCAAGGGTGGCCAGTTTATGAGTTGCTGCGTTGAGTCATAGGTTCTGAGAACACCACCTCATTCACTTCTCCTCATGGTGACAACACACCTGGTCAAAAGGCACGGGCTCTTTCTCCGTCCTGGTCAGGTAGCCAGTCCCCTCCATAGTTTCTGTGCTTCCTGCTTCTAGAGTTGTCAAGATCCTGGGTGCTACGTGCCTACGAGGATTACTATTCAGACCCTGGAACAATTTTTAAAAATTTCCTTATACCAACATTAAAACTAAGCCAAAACAAAACAGGAAGGAAGGGGGGAAGAAAGAAGAAGGAAAGAAGGAAGTGAAAGAGAAAGGAAGGAAAGAAGGAAGAGAGAGAAAGAAAAAGAAAGGAAAGGGGGAGGGGAAGGAAAGGGGGGAGGGGAGAGGAGAGGAGATCTTTTCCAATTCGATGTAGTGACATTATTTGACCTATTGATAACATTGGACTGGGTCTGGTCACTGACCTGCAGATTGTTCATTCATAAGAGAAGAACTGGTTAGGTTTTTCCCTGTGTACTTTTTACAGTTTAGTAAGTCAACATTACGAAAAGTGAAAATGTTACCTTTAATCTCACCCTTCTCACAGACACTGTCACGTTTGCCACGTGGAAGCCCTTGTTGTCTTTTTTCACGGTGGATGTTTTTACAGTTATATTGTGTTTACCACTGTGGATCTGTATAGTTCACTTACTGTTAAAACGTAACCACGTTAAGTACATTTCTCCATAATTATCTTCCTAAAGTTCAGTCAAGTTGGATATGCCATAATTTAACCTTTTCCCTCTTGTTGGACATTCAGCCACTTTCATAAACATTTTTTTAACAAATAAAATATTGCTATGATAAACATTGGTGTGTATTTAATGTTCTCCATATTTGGGATTGTTTCCTAAGGATAGATTACCAGAAGTGACATCACTGGGTTCAAGAGTTGAACCATTTTATGACTCTGGATTCATAATACAGTATCTTTGGACTAAGTGATCTGTAAAGTCCCTTCGCGCTTTCGCGCTCCCACATCCTGTAATTCAGCAGCTCTGAGCCTGCAGTTTTGAATTTGCTCTTCATATGTTAAATGTGATGCTTGTTGGCTCTTTTGTTTAGAAGATACCTGATGTCACATGGTTTGTGAGTCACTCCAAGAGTGGGCTTGGTTTTCTGAACTCAAGTACCCTTCCTTGGTGCCTGCAACGTGTGGGCCTGCTTATACAGGCCGCAAATCACCTGTTTGGATTTAAAATACAGCCTTTTTGTCCCAACGTATGTTTCATTCTTCCCTTCTAACTACTGTACCAGGTGCTGTGGAAGACACAAAGAATAAACAAGAAACTGACGCTAAGTTGACATTTGTCTGTCATAACTTTAACTTACTGAAAGAACAGGAGTAGTAACCCAAAGTTCTGAATGACTGTTAAACTTCAGCTGGCAAACTACCCCCAAAGGGCCTCAAAACCACTACTTACATACAAAGGATGATGCTATGGGGTTACCTGGAGGAGGTCTTTATACTCTGGGGCTGAGCAGAAATGAGCAGTACGTTCAGGGGCACTGTCTGAAGGGCCTTGGGGTGATAAAGAAGCAAGTTTAGGTTCCGTGTAGTACATCTCACCCTTCCCCAAACCCCAATTACTTGGGTCACGTCCCTTCTGTCGGTTTTCTCCTTGTGTGTTGCTGTGCCAACCAATTAGTCATAAACAGACTCGGGGTGAACAGAAAGCCCTTAATGAAGCATGACCTGATTCCATCCTATCTTCTCAAATATGCTGAAAGCCCAATTGTCCTCTTGTTAATGGCTCTCTGATGGTTTTCTGGCCTCTCGCTGGGCCCCCAAGCCCCTGGAGCCATGGACCCCTTCACTGGCTTAGGACTCCATACTGGCCCTGGACTGAACTGGGATGCCTGCCCTCTAGGGCTGGCTGATGACTGCATACCTGTCTTATGATAAAGGTCATGTGACCCCTGGACTTTGGTATAACTTGTCTGTGGGGCTTGTGGGTCCTGCACAAAGCTGTGAAGCAAAACCAAGCCATGGAGCGAGGAATACGGAGACTGCATTATAGTCCCAGGGCTGCCACTTACCTATGGTTCTCCTAATGCTGCTTAATGGCTCTGAGCCTTGGAGTCCCCGTCTCTCAATTAGGAGCAATAATTTGGCCTTACCTGACTGCCTCCAGTGGATGTCTTGGAGGTTAGTTGAGGTGACATACGTGAAAGCACTTTGTATACTGCAACAAATGTTCTTAGCCTTAGATAAAAGTGTGGGAGAGAAGTTCCTGCAGGAATGTGCCAAGATGAAGCCTCCTTGTGACCTGGATGAATAGAGAGGCTATTCAGTAGAGAGAGCAGGGTGGCAATACAGGGCACCTGTGCCGCTGTCCCTCCTCCTGGTACTCCATCCCAGCGAGCCCTGGGAATCTAGGCTGCCGCCACCAAGTGATTAGCGTTACCACGGGGAGGAAGGTAATATGATGTGACTTACTGCCTTCAAATGGACTGTGCACAGCAATAGTAATTTTTATATCTTCCCTCCACTGGGGTAGTGGTCCTTTGTCCCAGTTTTCTGGTTACTTGAGTGACATGCTCTCATTTCCAATAGCAGTTTGATCTGGCTTTAAAAATTAAACTTCATCTTAGTTAAAACAACCTCAGTTAAAAACAAAATGGAAATTTAAAGCACCGGACTTCAGAGGTTGCACTTGGAAACTGAATTTAGCTCTGCTCTTCCTAGCGGCCCATAAACAAGGGGAAACGTGTGAATATATATTGTTACCATTGCACAAAAGAAAGGTTCCATGTTTAGGAATTTGAGGTTCAAGCTATAGCTAGTCTTTTCCAGAAGAGAGGCGGTAGGACAATGGTGAGGTCCTTGAACCGGGAATTAGAAATTGAATCCTTCTTCGTTTTTGCCCCTCCATTGTCCCATCAGAGAAATGGGGGAATCAGTTTTTCCTCAGAGCTTGTTTTTCAGAGGAATAAGTCCCCACCTCCCTGGCTTTCCATTCCATTCTGTTCTAACTCCCCAGCTTGATGAGTGGTCAGGCAAGGGGCCTTTGGGAATCCACATCGAGAAGCTGTCCCGAGTCAGGAAGGCACCTTCATGCCTGGAGTGGGAATTTACAGCCTTTAATGGTGGACAGGTGTCCCCAGCAGCCAACCCTGATCACTCAGCTCTCTGTTCCAGGTGGACAGGTTCCTGTATCACATGCGGCTCTCCGATGAGACCCTTTTGGACGTCATGGCTCGGTTCCAGGCTGAAATGCAGAAGGGCCTGGGGAAGGACACCAACCCCACAGCGTCGGTGAAGATGCTGCCCACCTTTGTCAGGGCCATTCCAGATGGCTCAGGTGAGTGGAGCTGGGGGCTGCCAGGGACCCTGATCCCCCTGGTTCCCTCTTGGCTGATGGGTAACTGAAGTTTGCTTCTGTTCCCTGGCTTACCTCTCCAGCCCTCTCTCCACATCCCCCCACCCCACTGACTCTCTATGCTTCAGTCATGCTCAGTACCAAAAGTTTTGAGCCAAAATTCAAATGCACCTTGTTACTTCCCTGCCTGCCTTAGCCCTACACACTCTGTTCCCTCTCCTGTTGGAGAATCCCAACACTCTTCCCCTTACGAACACCAGTTTGGCTTTTCCATCTCAGTGTAGAGGTTACTGCCTCCATCTGGGAAGCATCCCCATGCTGGATTAGGTTCTTATCAGAGCTCCTGTCACCCTGCTGTGTATGTGAGTCTCCCCACTGGACCATCACTCCCTGAGGGCAGGGTCTGTGTCTTCTTCACCACAGCGCTCTGAGCGCTGCGTAGCGCTTGATGCATACTAGGCCTGAAATATTTGTAGAATGCATAGTAAATGGCATTTCACTCCTAGGTATCTAGATTCTAGGCTATAGATAGGAAGTAGTGGAAGATAGTATGACGTAGTGGCAAAAATATTAAATAATAATTGAAGAAACCTAGGTTCTAGGCCCAGCTCTGTCATATCTCAGTGACCTTTGGCAAAATGTTTAGCCTCAATTTTTCTATCTGTAAAATGTGCTTTCTACTGCTGCTGTAATAAGTTAGCACAAACTTAGCAGCTTTAAACAACGCAAATTAATTTTCTTACAACTCTGGAGGTCAGAAGTTTTCAGTGGGTCTCCCTGGGCTATAATCAAGGTGTTGGCAGAGCTGCATTCCTTCTGGAGGCTCTGGGGAAGAAGCTGTTTCCTTACCTTTTCCAGCTTCTAGAGGCCACCTGCATTCCTTGGCTAATGCCCCTTTCCATCTTCAAGCCCCAGTATAGCATTTTCAGATCTCTGACTCTGACCCTTCGGCCTCCCTCTTCCACATTTAAAAACCCTGTGATTACATTAGGCCCACTCAGATAATCCAGCATAATCTCCCAACCTCAAGGTCAACTCATGAGCAATTCTGATTCTATCTGCAACCTTAATTCCCCCTTGTTACATAACCTAACATATCCATAGGATCTGGGGATTACAATGTAAACATCTTGGAGAAGCCATTATTTTGCTTACCATAGCCTAGAGACCTCTAGAGGGAATCTGTGAGGCTCCATCAAACTCCTTCACTCAGCCTCTGGGTAAAGCCATAGGAGGAAAAGGAACTGGTATCTACCAGGCACCTATTATGGTCATGCAGTGCTAGGGTCTCACTGTCTCATACAATCCCTATAAGAACCCCATGGTGTAACTCTTATCCTCAGGTCAGATGAGCGCAGTGAGGACCACGGGGCTTCCTCAGTGTCAGGGCCGCAGTTCTGCAACCAAGCTCCAGCAGGGGCTTTGGGGCTCCTGAAGGAGCAGGGACCTTTGATCAGATTAGTGGGCTTTGGACCCCTCTGGGCCAATGCCTGGGCCCAAGTAGCTTGGCTCTGCCGTTTGAGAACTGGGAACTGTGATGGGAAAGACCCGTTCCCTTGCTGGTGGCGGTTGTGTAGTGGGCAGTGTACCACCATGGAGGAACACAGGCTGTGGAGAGAGACAGTCCTGCTTTGAAATCTCTGCTGAGTTCTGACACTGCTCTTTGAGAATGCTGCGGGGACTCTGTCCTTGATAGATCATCTGGGGCATTCCGAGGAAGCACCTGAATCATGAGGTGTGTGAGGGAGGGAGCTCCAGGTCAGAGTCCTCCTGGCTTTTGGTGCTTTGGTTCCTCTTGTAGACGTGTGTCCCCAGAAGCAAGGGAAAGTGGCCTTTGATGGTGTGAGGCTACTGGCCAGGTGTGCCTTCCCGACCCTGGCTGCTTCAGGAAGGTTTGGAAGTGAAACTGACCAAGTTTTAGAAATTGCGTCCTCCTCAGGCCAGGAGACACCAGCTCCTTTCTTCACTGTCTCCTTAGAGCCTCTCATCACACAATAAATCTCACCAGTGATCCTGCTGCAGTGAGGTCCCTGGGCCCAGAGTCCCTGTGGAGCCAGGTGACCTTGTTAAGTCCCAGAACCACTGTACTCCTGTCCTCATTAGTAAAAGGGACGTGGCCAGTTTGTCCCACCAACTTGTAGGGTCGTTAGGATCAGATGAGGTCATGTGGAAGGAATGCTCTCAACTATTCAAAATGTCCCAAGTCCTACAGAGCTCCTGGGAGCTGGTGGTATGATTTCATAATTACATCCTAATCTCTTGGGGTCTCCATTTCAGAAATGTATTCAATTTCCAGAGAAATCGTTTTGAGTTTGCCTACTCTCTAGTTTCCCCTCTTTCATCTGAACCTCCCTGAGGGGGGGTAACCTGATTGAGCCTTAGTTACCTCGCAGCCTGTCAGTCAGGGAGCAGCAGTTGACTGTTCTTACGAGTGCCTTAAAAGCATGGTTATTGTTTGTGCCTTCTCTTCTACCAGTCACAAGGGAAGGGGGACAGGAAGTGCCCATCTTGTGATTTGAAGGCGACAGTGGTTCTTCAGGCCCCACCCCCGCTGCCTCTCTTCTTGGCCTCTGTCTCCAGGCAGCCTCCTAGGCCTCCTGGAGGGTGAGCCTTGCAAGTTGAGCCCAGGAGCCCCAGTGTTGTCAGCTGATGGGCCCAGGGGTCTGCATTAGGACAGGGGTCCCGCACTTGCCTGAGCATAAAACTCACCTGGGACGATTCCTAAACATATGGCTTCTCGGGCCTCTCCCCCTGGAGATGGTGAATCTCCCGGAATATACACGTTCAGTCCTCCTGCGCCTTTGGGAGATGCTGCACTAGGGAGTGGGGAAGGAGCACAAGCCCTGGCAATGGCTTAGGAGAAGGAAACCCCTGGTGTCCACGGCTGCCTGGAGCCACTGAAAGATCACTGGAGGATCATCTACAGCTGGTGGATTCTCAAGGAAACCTCACCTTCTTGAAAGGTCATTTCTTTTTTTTTTAATTAGTATTCTTTTTATTTTTTAAAATGGCGACGTAATTGACATATAACATTAGTTTCAGGTGTACAACATACTGATCAGTATTTGTATATATTACGAAAAGATGGCAACAGAAAGTCGAGTTACATCCATCAGCACACACGGTTACAAATTTATTTTTCCTGTGATGAGAACTTTTAAGATCTCTCTTAGCAACTTTCCAATATGCAATACAGTATTATGAACTATGGTCACCAAGCTGTACATTACAGCCCCATGATGAGAGGTCATAATGATCTTAATAATCACCGTAAAGATCCTGATGGCCCCCCTGCTGCTGTTGCCCTCTTCTAGGTGGGTCCTCCTTGCCCTGGGGTCCAATGAGTCCTTTCTCTGTGTCAGAGTTACAGAAGGGATCACACCATGTGGTTTTTATTAAAATCCTCCAATCTGGGCTTCCCTGGTGGCACAGGGGTTGAGAATCTGCCTCCTAATGCAGGGGACGCGGGTTCGAGCCCTGGTCTGGGAGGATCCCACATTCCGCGGAGCTACTAGGCCCGTGAGCTACAACTACTGAGCCTGTGCGTCTGGAGCCTGTGCTCCGCAACGAGAGGCCGCGATAGTGAGGGGCCCGCGCACCGCGATGAAGAGTGGCCCCCGCTCACCGCAACTAGAGAAAGCTCTCACACAGAAACGAAGACCCAACACAGCAAGAATAAAATAAATAAATTAATAAACTCCTACCCCCAACATCTTCAAAAAAAAATAATTATTATTATGTTTTTTTTTTTTAAATCCTCCAATCTATCCTGGTTGGTGTCAGAGGCGTTTTCCCAAAATCTCAATCAGGTCTTGGTTAAAATCTTTCTTAAAATCTTTCTGTGGCTCCCCCTCACCTGGATAAATCCCAGATTTCTTGGAGGTGGGGTGGCTTTTCCAAATCCTTCCTAATTTAACCCGAGACTGCCCGCCAGTCTCATTTCTGTCACACGTCCCTCCTGCTCAGAAGCGCAGACCTTTCCCACCCCAGGCAATCTCATTCCTTTGCTCCTGGCCTCCTCTCCCTGGACCCCTGCTCTCCTCTGTCTGGCTGGCTGACTCGCGCTCTTTCTTCATCACTCAGCTCTGTATCACTTCCTCTGGGGTGGTGACTCCTGCTCTGATTTAGTAGACACTGCTCCCTGTGCTTCCCACAATCAGAGCACGTGCCCTACTGTGTGGAAATGGTTTACTTACTTGCCTGTATTTCTGATGGGCTTCCCAGGGGGCCCACAGTCTTTCGTCTTTGCATCCCTAGCACCTGGCATGTCACTTGTCACAAAGTCAGTGCTCAGTAAATGTTCATACGTACATGGATCATGTGATATACCCTCTTTCCTGTGCAACACCTGTGATAACACCTGTGAAAGCATCTCTTGCTTGGTACATGATGAGTGCTAATAAAGTTGCACAGGATTAGGTCCTTGGAGTCCCTCCCTGAATAAATGGCTCCATCAGGTTCCTTTCAGGGCTGATCTAGGGAGATAAAGAGTCTTGCTTTCTAGAAATCTCCACAAAAGCAAAATATCCGGCTGGCTGGGTCTATAAATGAGGACGCTAAACCTTGTTCCACGGACCTGCAGCAGCAGCTTGTTTAGAAATGTAAAATCTCAGGCCTCACCTCCACTGAATCATAGTCTGCATGTTAACAAAATTCTTGGGCGATATACATGCACATTAAAGTTTGAAGAGCGGTGCTGCACGCCATTGGGAGGGCTTGCCGCTAGTTCCTTGCTTGCTAGGAACAGAGAAACCCAGTCAAGGCAGGTCAGGAAAGGAGGCTTGTAGTACAAGGACACATAAACCCAAAAGGGAGACACACAGGACCTTGTGGGAATCTGAGGGCAGGAACCGTGGTGCACTCAGGCTTCAAGGGAACTGGAACTTAGGAATTTTCCTCCATGGTTTCAGCCTACATACATGTGGCCGCCTTGGCTACCCAGCTGACCTCTGATGTTTGAGATGCTTCCACTTCAGTTTTTACCACCTACTAGCAATTTCCTTCTATGTTTTATTTCACATTTCACGAGGAGTGAATCTGAATGGCCAGCTGGTTCCTTAGATTCATGCAGCTGTGTTTAGGGTCACATGGTACCAAAGAAAGGCCACTTGGGTGACCAGATTTGTGGTCACGGAGTTTCACTCACACGTGCCTTGGCCATATGTCATGAAGCATGCCTGGTACATGCAGCCACTTTTCCAGCACAGATAATTCTATACAAAGACTTGTTGGTTCAAGGGTTTGCACACATGAGTTCCCATCCCATATCTGTGGCTGATGCTGAAGATACTGGCAGGGTCCTAGGCAGGACCTCTGGCTGGAATCTGAGTTGAAGTCATCAGGGTGGGCTGCCTCACCCCAACACATGTGTCATTTCCACCTTTTTATTAATAGCATCTGTCTTATACTGGACTCAGTCAGGTTACATTTTCTCCTTTTGGAGTGGCTCTGGCCCAAAATATTAAGCATCCTTGGCTCCTTAAGGACCAGCATTTGGTTCTTGTCTCCTTTCCCTCCTGGAGTGTCTCCTCTCTGCCCATAAGACTGAGGCTTGTATGGGGCTACTTTCTCTTCCCTGCGCTCCCTCTGCCTTTTCTGCTGTATGCCCGTTTTCCAGAGTATCAGCTCTCTCCTGCCTGTTGCCGGGGTTGTGGCGGGCTAGAATAAGCTCCACCGTCAAGGCCCATTTCTAACACCACCTGCGTGAAGGGTGTTCACATTTGCCCTCTCCAGATGAACGCGTTTATTCCCTACTGGATGGCCCAGTGGGCAGGGCTGAAGCTGCAGAGGCAGGCAGACTTGGGTCACACTCCAACTTTGCCCCTTGGAGGGCACAAATCAACGGCCACACTTCTGGAGTCTTGGCGTGTGGGCATAATGATACCTGGCTTGTGGGGTGGTTGTGAGACTTCATGACATTTATTACAGTTCCAACTTCGAACACAGAGCTTGCTATTTAGCAGACTCTCAATAAATGATAACTTTTTTGGCTTTGTTTTTTAATAGAAAACGGGGAGTTTCTTTCCCTGGATCTTGGAGGATCTAAGTTTCGAGTCTTGAAGGTGCAAGTCTCTGAAGAGGGGAAACGAAATGTCCAGATGGAGAGTCAGTTCTACCCAACACCCAATGAAATTATCCGAGGGAATGGCACAGAGGTAGCAGGGCAGGGGCTCTGTGAAGGTGGGGGAAGGCCTTGGCATCAAGTTCCTGGGTGACCGTGCCTTAGCCCCGTGTCCTGTGCTTTCTCTTCTCTGCAGCTGTTTGAATACGTAGCTGACTGTCTGGCAGATTTCATGAAAACCAAAGAGCTGATGGAGAAGAAATTACCTCTTGGCCTAACCTTTTCTTTTCCCTGCAAACAGACTAAATTAGAAGAGGTAAGGCTGGTGCAAGGGAGGGGGAGCTGGATAGGATTTGGGTTTGGGGCTGGAGAATGGCATGTGCAGGGGTCGGGCTGGGAATAGGAGAGATCAGCAGGAATTTTCTTGTTTGTTTTTTCTTTTTTTTTAAACAGTGAGGTGGAATTGTGAGGCAGGGAATATGTTAACGTGGCCGCCTTGATTTTACACTTCCTAGGGGCACAGCACAGGGAACAAGATGGTTTTCACCACCAAGCTCAGTGGTTCTCAGACCTTGGTTGCGTCGGAATCCCTGGAGGGTTTGTTAAACACAGATTGCTGGGCCCCATGCAGGAGTTTCTTAATCAGTGGGGCCTTAGATTTGTATTTCTAATAGGTTACCGGGTGATACGAATGCTGCTGGTCTGGCAACCACTCTCGGAAGCATTGACACAGCTAACTAGAATAAGAGGGGGAAGACTTGGGGAGTCTCCCTCTATAGTGAGTGCTTAGGAGGAGGACCGAGGTGGGGTCACTGGAGTGACAGCGTTACTGGACAGACCCAGCACCTGGGAGGTATAGTCTCAGCTGTGCCACTAGCCAGCTGGAGTCTCCAGTAATCCATCTCTGTGTGCCTCAGATTTTCAATTTGTAAACAGGGAGAAGGCAAAGCTGATCTTATGTGAATCTGTGACAATAAACAAGGGGCCATATAAAAGGACAGTGAGCTTTCTGGGGCCAGGGGGTTATTGTCACAAGTCAGGTCTCCGCAGGCTATTCCTGCCTGGGGTGGTGGTCTGTGAGCTCCTGCTGCACAGACTGGTCATGACACCCAGCTCATAGTCAGTTCATGGACCACCTTGACTTGGGATGTGTTCGATATTGTTGGCTTGAGCCGCTTATTGATAGTGGGATAGTGGAAAGGGAATGGGTTTTCACGTTCCACAGACCTGGCTTTGAATCCTGGCTCAGAACAAGTTGCGTCCCCTGGGCAAGTTACTTAACTTCTTGGGTCCCTTGTTTTCTTATCTGTAAAACAAGGATAATATCTACTTGCTGGGCTGAGGTGAAGCTTAGATGAAGCACCTGTAATGCACTGAGCAGTGTGCCTGGTGGATCAATGGTAGCTGTAAGGTTTTGACAATTGTCCCTATACAACTTGTCTCTTCATTCTTTTGTACCTTGTCCTCCAATTCCACAGATGTTTCTGGAGGGCAGGCACTATTTTATATTGTTCTTCCTCTCCATCCCCAGGGTCTCTAGCACAATGTCTTATATTTAATAGCTATTTAATAACTATCTGACAATTGAAAGGTACAATCAATCATTTATTAGATTCCGTTGAATGGGAATTTGCCATCATCTGTCTATATGGGAGATGGGCTGAGGTTTACTTTTTAATTATTTTCTTGAGAAAGAATTAGAAAAAATAGTGTGAAGAAGGTTTCAGGGAATGTTAGAAGAGGCCAGGTGGAGCTTCGCTTGTGTTTGCAGACTGGAAGAGCAGAGTTCCCCCGAATCAGTAGGGGAAGTGGGAGGAGTCAGGAATCAGGCCTCAATTCACCAAACAATTAAACACCTCTTATTTGAGCTTAGGAACAGAGACTTCAAGAAGAAGGAAGATGATGATGATGGTGATGATGATAGACTGTATCTCAGATTTTGACACTGTGCCTTGCACTCTGATGAACTCTTTATGTGTATAACCTCATTTAAATCCCAAAGCAATCATATGAGGGAGATATAATTATTTCCACTTTATATTTGAGAAAGTGCAGTTCAGAGAGGTTAAGAGACTTACCCAAGGCCACACAGCCAAGAATGGCTCAGCCCAAGCTCACAAACTCCCTGACCACACTGACTTTCCAAAAAGACACAGGTCTAGAATGTTGTTTAAAATATCAGCAGGTGCCTGAAAGCATTTTGACCCATTTTTTGTTGTATCCCAATGAGGGTTTTCAGACGACATGTAAATGAGGCAAGGGTGGCTTGATTATATCGAGGAAGGGAAAAACTTTTTCTCTTCCAAGTCTAGTTGAATTACCTGCATTTTATAAAATTTCCTCCCAAGCTGCCTTTCAGTGAAGTCTAAAGTAGAAAAGCTTCAGCCACAAGGAAATGCGTTAGTAATAATAACCGAGAGTGGGCGTAGCTGTTACCGTGATTCTGCTGTACATGTAGATTTGTGACATGAAAATAAGGGCTTTGGAGAAGGTGGCGTCTCATCAGCCATGTAAGTGCAGAAGGAGGTGGGAAGGGGAAGACTTCTTATGAGGAGGTATGGCTAAGGGGGATTCTTTGTAAAACTAAAAAATGATTAAAGATCAGGGCATTGGAATTAAAGGAGGATGTTAGTTTGTTGTTGCTGTTGTTTTGTTTGTTTAAGTGAGGGAACGGAAAAGTCTTAGCCAAAGAGAAATTTCTGTGTGTGTGTGTGTGTGTGTGTGTGTGTGTGTGTGTGTGTGTTTCTGATGATAAAATGGTAATACTTTTTCAAGGTAGGAAAAAGAAGAGAGAGGAAAGAGGGTAGGAATTGAAAAGTTTAAAGAAGAAAATAGAAATCTCCTCTAATCCCAACCTTCAGAGATACGCCCTACTAGAATTGTTGGGTTTTCCTTCCAGTCATATCTATATTAAATACTGGTGTTATACTGTATGTGTAATTTAAAAATATGTAGTTGTATGCATAGCTTTTTTTCACTTAACAATATATCACATGCATTTATTCCCCATTCCCCCATATATACTCCCCCCAACAGGTCCCACATTGTCCCTAGCATTCTTTTTGGGGGGACACCACCCTACAATCTCTCACTCCTCTGGTGGGGCAGGGATGTTACCATAGCCCATGAGGGCAGAATTTAGAGCTACCACTAGGTAGCGCTGTGGTGCAGGGAGAAACCTGGTCACTGGTTGGGTGCATCAGAGACCTATGTTCCAGTTGGGCTCTGTCCTTCACTCACTGTGACACCTGGAACAGCTTCCTTCCTCTCTAAAGCTTGGCTGCTTTATCCATAAACTGAGGGGGTGAGGATGGTCAGGGAGTCAATAAGTTTGGGCTCAGCTCCTCTTGACTATGTGACCTTGGGCAAGTCTCTTAATCTCCAAGTTCTCTTCCAGTCTGAAAAATTCTGTGATTATTTGCTATGTTAGACATGAAACTCTTGAGAAACACCACTTGTAAGCAGATAATTGATAATGCAAATTGAGAACTGTTTTTCTAAGTTGAAATGAAGTCCCTGAGGGAGTCTTACAAGGTAACATGTCAGTTCTGCTTTGTGGACCTGGCAAACCAGGCATTCTGCACACATCATGCGTCTACCGTATGCTGGTACTTCTATCAGAGCAGTCCTGTGACAGAGGCAGGGAAGTGATGTTTCCATTTTACAGATGAGTAAACTGAGGCTCAGAGAGGTTAAATGACTTGGACAATGTCTTATGAATCTAAGTGTTCTGACTCTGCTGCCATTGTTCTTTCTGCCCCTATGTATTATGTTTTTTTTTTTTTTTTTTTTATGCGTTACGCGGGCCTCTCACCGTTGTGGCCTCTCCCGTTGCGGAGGACAGGCTCCGGACGCGCAGGCTCAGCGGCCATGGCCCACGGGCCCAGCCGCTCCGCGGCATGTGGGATCCTCCCAGACCGGGGCACGAACCCGTGTCCCCTGCATCGGCAGGCGGACTCTCAACCACTGCGCCACCAGGGAAGCCCTGTATTATGTTTTAAACTGCTCAGATGAGAGTAATAAACATGTCAAAATTATTAGAAAAGGCGTCTGGAGAAATGTTGAAAGGATTGGTGTGATTCAGCTTCAAGAAGCAAAGGCCACAGGGGGATGGATACACTTTAAGCATGAAATTTCTGCAGCTCATTTTCAGAACTGAGTGCCTTCCTTATTTTGTCTGGATCTGAAATCTTCCCCCAGGGTGTCCTGCTTTCATGGACAAAGAAGTTTAAGGCGCGGGGAGTTCAGGGCACAGACGTAGTGAGCTCTCTGACCAATGCTATGAGAAAACACAAGGTAAGGAATCCACCTCCGCGTGGGGAGGTCTCCCAGTTCTAGCCCCTTTCTCTTGCGGGGGTGAGGGGAGGATGTGGGGGAGGGTTATCTCCTACATGCCTGCCCTCGAAGGAGAATCAGACACGGATTTGATCTTAGGGAAGGTCTCACTGTAGCACAGATGCTGCCGATTTGGATAAACCCACCTGTGAGCCTTGGCATGTGGAGAGTGTTCCGATCACTGTTGAAGGGTGACCCGCACTTCCCTGGGGCCTCCCCAGCTGCCACAGCCCCTCGGGGGTCTTGGTTAGACCTGACGCTGTGTGTGATGCTCCAACCGCCACCTTTCCTCTCTGAGGCTTAAAAGGTCACTTTCTTTCCTGTCTGGCTCTTGATCCCACTTTCCACTCTCTACTCATTGAGTATTTCTGTTTGTTGAATACATTTTATGATAATTTAAAGAACTATAAAAATATAAAAGCAAGACATGCTCATTGCAGAGCTGAGAAGTACACAAATGAACCCAAATGACTTGCTACCCTGACAGCATGAGGAATATATTGATTTATACCCTTCCAGTCTTTTTTCTCTTTAAAGTTGCTCTCATGTTCTTTTGTACCCTTTGTTTTTCTCTTATTGTTTTCATTTCACTTTAAAATGCTCTCCCAAACCTTGTGGAACCATGGTGTAATAACCCGCGTTGACTTGGTAGAACGGGAAACCCATGGTGGTGCCCACAGAGAGGACTTGGCTGAGGCTGGTTAAAATGTCCCCATGGGCAAGGACTTTGGTGTTTTCTCCTGGAAACACTATTGCTCCTAGGATAAACATGCTTTTCTCAGGGTCCCTCAAACATGGGCTGGAGTCCTGGTGATCGGTCTCTCGTATTTTCATTGCTCAGAGGCTTTCACACACAGAGCAGGAGCCTGAGTTCCACTGTTCAGCTCCCAGCTGCTCTTTCTTTCCCCTGAACCTTGACAAAGGCCTTATTCCTTACAGGCAGACCCAGAAGGCAGGATCTAGAGATTGTCTCAACCAGGCACCTTCACTGCTTTTGCTTCCTCTGTGGGGAAACATGAACGGATAACAGCTCCCTCCCACCCACTGATGCCCTCTGGGACTTGTGTTCCAGCAGGACTTAGATGTGGACATCCTGGCTTTGGTCAATGACACCGTGGGGACCATGATGACGTGCGCCTATGATGATCCCTACTGTGAAGTTGGTGTCATCATTGGTAACTCAATTTGACTTCCTTTGTGGAGGAGGGTGAAAGGGATTGGTTTGGGGCTTAGTTTCGGGGAACTCTGAGTAAATGCTGTGGGAAGGTTATTGGCACTTTCTACTTAGAAGAAGCAACATAGGGAGATGGAAAATTAATATATGCATTCATTCAACAAGTGTTTACTGAGTGCCCATTGTGTGCCGGGCCTCGTGCTCTGCATCAGATTCTCAGTGGTGAGAGTCCCAAAGGTTCCTGTGCTCATGAAGCTTTCAGCGCGGTGGTGGGTGAGAGACCGAAAAGGCCTAAACAAGTAACATAATTTCAGGTGGTGGTTAGTATGATAAGGAATATAAAGCAGGGTGATGTGACTGAGAGTGACTGTCGTGCAGTGGTCAGGCCGGGCCTTGCTGAGAGGTGACATTCGAGCAGGGACCTCAGTGATGAGGAAGAGGGAGCGAAGCAGAGCTGGTGGAGGAAGAGAGTCCCTGTGGCCTCTGAGGTGGGAATGAGTCCGGGGTGCTCGAGAAATCCTAAAAGGCTGAATCAAAGCGAGTGAGGCTGAGGGTAGAAGGCCTTTCACGTGAGAGAGTGGACAGGACTGGGCAGGTGGCCTAGGACACGGAGCACAGTCACTGGAAGGTCTTTGGCTTTTACCCCAGGGAAGACAGGGCATGGGAGGACTTTGGGTGGTGGATGGATAAGTGGGGTGTGCATTTTTATTTATTTTTTAATTATAAATTTATTTATTTTTTGGCTGCGTTGGGCCTTCGTTGCTGCGTGTGGGCCTGGACCAGGGAGGCCGCAGCGCAGCGGGGGTGTCTGGTGGGTGGTCCCAACACCTGAGCTGGGAGGGGCTCTCCTGGAGGGGTCCATGAGAAGGCTGTGCAGGGGACAGTAAGGCCAAATGGACCGGGTTTATAGGCTGGTCTCAAACATCCCTGCAGCTTCCCTTTTCCTTTACCACTATTGGGGGAAGTTTTCTGAATTGCTTTTTCTTAATTTCCAACTCATTCTCCTCAGCCTGACTTTCCCAAAGGGCAGGATCTCTACAGCGGAGGGGCTTGATCTGACTTCCTGTTTCTGGAGCCCCACACCTCTGAGTGGGCCTGGCGCTTGTCTGTCATGACATCTGCTACTGCCCACTGTGTGCGTCTTAGCGACTGTGTCTGGTAACCTGCCAATTGGGTGCCATGCCTAAACAGTGTCTGTGCCTTTCTGAGAAAAGCTTTTTCCAAATATTCTATTACACTCTGATTCTCTACATCTCTTATTTCTCATGTTGGCTTTAAAATTCTGACACCAGAGAATCAGCCACGGGAAGATACTTTAAAAAAAAAATTTTTTTTAAGACAGCTTTATTGGGGAATTCCCTGGCAGTCAGTGGTTAAGACTCCGTGTGCCCACTGCTGGGGACCTGGGTTCGATCCCTGGTCGGGGAACTAAGATCCCGTAAGCCATGCGATGTGGCCAAAAACAAAAACAGCTTTACTGAGGCATAAAATCCTCTCATTCAGTTGTGTAATTCAGGGATTTTTAGTGAATTTATAGAGTTTTGGAACCATCCCCACAATCCAGTTAGCACATTTCCATTATCCCAATAGGTCCCAAACCTACTGGCTGCAGGTTGTGCCCATCTGCAGCCACTCACCACTACTCAAGTGGCTGAGGTATTTCCTTGCAGTGAGTTTGTGTTTGAATAATGGCATGTTGCTTTCTTATGTGATAGCTAATCGCTGTCAAAGATAAGGATGTAGCTTATGCTAGGAACAATTTGTGGCAGGCTATGAGTAAGGAATAATTTTAGTATCAAATAGAGAAGAAGCTAAGTAGCATAGGGAAAGGATTAAAAATATGACTGTGGGTTGGTGATTTTTTTTTTTAAATATATTTACGAAGTTTGGTTAACTCATCCTCCTCTTAGTAAATATACTGTCAGCTTTCATACATATTCATCAGGGACTTCTTCACAATTGACTCCATTGATAACAGCAAACCATTAACACCCTGACAAGTGTAGGCTTGGCATGTCAGCTTTATTCCTCATGAACTCCCCAGCTGGCCAAAAGCTGCTTCCCTCAGCGAGAACCAGCCCCCGGAGTGGATCAAAAGCACTTTGTGATGCGTTCAGAGGACTCTTGGGCAGTTGAGAGTCCCCTCTGTCTTTGTCCAGCTGGGAGCCCTGACGTCTCTGTTTTCTCCCTGATCCCTCGTCCAGGCACCGGCACCAATGCGTGCTACATGGAGGACATGAGCAACATCGAGCTGGTGGAAGGTGACGAAGGGAGGATGTGCATCAACACCGAGTGGGGGGCCTTCGGGGACGACGGGGCCCTGGAGGACATCCGCACCGAGTTCGACCAGGAGCTGGACCTCGGCTCTCTGAACCCCGGGAAGCAGCTGTGAGTACCCTGCACTGTAATCTGGGCATCGGCACCAGTAAATGTCCACTTACTCAGGTATGCTGTATACCTGGGAGGCTTCTTAGCTGTGACTTGTTATCCATCACAGGGAGTTTATGAATCAGGCCTTGTATTTCAGTTTCACTGGACAGATGAGGAAAGTGAAAGCCAAGGAAATTGAGTGATTCGAATTCAGTCCAGAGGTAGGGGAGATACAGCTGTGAACTGAACGAGGTGTCCTGCCTTCTTGGCGCATTTGGATGAGTGGCCACAGAACAAACCAGTGCAGCCTGAGGAAGCACACACTCCTCATTTGTGTTCCCCTTCCGCCCCGCCCCCTCCTTCTCCGAGGCCTTATCATGCAGCACCTGGTGTGAGGCCCTCTCAGTCTCAGGTCTTGCCGAGCCTTTCTCTGCTCTCATCCCACACTCACCTGTGGTATAAGTGTTCGGGGTCTGCCTCAGCTCTGCCTGTATGCTGAGCTCCCTGAAAGCGGCTACACCTGTGATTTTCCTTTCCTTTCTACACATAGGGTCTTACACATTATTGCAGTTCATTAAGTGTTTGTTAAAAAAAAAAGTGTTGAATGAAAAAACGCTTAAAATTTTAAAAATAATTTCAGACTTACAAAAAAGTAGTGAAAATAGTATAAAATTCCCCTTCACTCAAATTCCCTAATAGTAACATTCTCTCTCTGTATATATGTATATACACAGACACATAAAATACACATATACATAAAATACACATATGTCTATATAAAATTATTTTTCTGAACATTTGAGACTAAAATCGCAAACATAATATCCCTTCACCCCTAAATACTTCAGAGTGTATTATCTGAAAAGAATTACATTCTCTTATATAATTAAAGTATAATTGTCAAAATTAGGAAATTAACACTTAATCAGTTCTAATCTCTCATTTACAGATCTTATTCAAAACTCACCTGCTGCCCCACTAATGTCCTTTATAAAAAAAAAAATTTTCCTGGTCCAAGTCCAGGATCACACATTACATGTTGCTGCCGTGTCTCTTTGGCCTCCTTTAATCTTCTGTAATATCTGTTTGGTTTTCATGATCTTCAAGCATACAAGCCATTTATTTCACAGAATGTCCCTCAACTTGGATTTGTCTGACGTTTCCTCATGATTAGATTCAGGGGATGTATTTTTGGCAGGACTATCACACAAGTGGTGTGTGTCCTCCCCTGGGCATCGGATCTGGAAGCACATGTTGTTTGTTCCGTTACTGGGGATGCTAACTCAGATCACTTGGTTAAGGGGATATGAAAGAGGTTTCTGCACCATAAGAGGTTTCTGCACCACATTCCCTCTATAATGAATAAGTATCTGGTGAAGAGATACTTTGAGACTATGTAAATATCCTGTTTCTCATTAAACTTTCACTCTCTAGCTTTAGCATCTGTTGATGAATTTCTAGATCCATCATTCCCTGTAGGTTATTAGCTGTTATTCTACTATAAGTAAGAGCTTTCCTATCTCCTCCATTTATCTACTTATACTAATATGGATTCTTTTTTAATTTACTGGGTTATAATTCCTTCCTACTATATTTCTTTGGCTATTCAAATTCTTTTCAGATTTAGCCAGTGGAAGCTCTTCAAGCTAGTCCCTGTGTCCTTTTGACGTGATTCCGTCACTCTTTAAGTACTTCCTTATTTTCTGGCACAGTAAGATGCTCTAGGCTCGCCATGCGTTTTCCCAGCCCCAGCCCTGAAATCAACCATTTTCCCAACAAGCCCTGGTGAATAAATATTTTAAGTACCTCCTAGAAACCACTCAACACTAGAAGTGCATACCTGGGGAGCAAATTTCTGCTTTGGATGCACCTGGTCCCCAGCACACACCCATTTCACTGGTGACACAGAGCAGCCACAGCCCAAGGAAGTGGTGCCATTTTGGGGACTTTATCATCCTCCTCCTATCCATTTCACTTAAAATAAATTCCACTCCCCCAAACCCAACCTGGATTTCTTTTGATTGTCTTGTTTCTGCAATGTTCTAAGACTTTATATGCAATAGATAAAGCTGATTAGGAAACAGGTTGTCCTTGATTTTGTATCTTATGTTTGCAGAATAAAAATTATATTTGGGACTTCCCTGGTGGCGCAGTGGTTGAGAGTCCGCCTGCCGATGCAGGGGACACAGGTTCATGTCCCGCTCCGGGAAGATCCCACATGCCGCGGAGCGGCTGCGCCCGTGAGCCATGGCCGCTGAACCTGCATGTCCGGAGCCTGTGCTCCGCGACGGAGGGGCCGCAGCAGTGAGAGGCCCACGTACCGCAAAAAAAAAAAAAAAAAAAAAAAAAAAAAAAAAAATTATATTTAATAGTTTCCTTGGGAAACAGTAAGTAATTGCTTGTTGTATGCAGACTGAGAGTCCAGGTGTAGGTAGCCTGGTGAGATATTTCATCCATATTATTGTAGAACCTCTCTGGAGCTATCCAAGCCCATCTCACAGACACAGCATGTTTCTCTCTTGGGCAGAAACATGTGTAGGAGTTGGAAACATTTGAAATTTGGATTTGTCATGCTGTGGTTGGTGATCCTGGGAAAGTACCTGAAGTCTCTGAAGTTGAGATTCCTTATGCCTAATATGAGAATGGCACCCCCATGACCAAGGGTGATTTGAGATAAAGATTTTTGGAATCAAGCACTTTGTGATCAGGAAAGAATCTTTGGTTTCCTCTAGTTTAGTCCTCGCCTTTTACAGGTGAGAAGAATGTAGCTCAGAGAGGATGAGTGGGCTCCCAAGGGTACCCCAAGCTGGGACAGGGACTGAGGCCTCTTGACCTGTAAAGAGGCCCTTCCACTACTCATGCTCATGGGCTTTGGGAAAGGATGCTGCATAACCAAAGGCATTGCTGCCACTGATCTGTTCACCAAATTGTAGGTTTGAGAAGATGATCAGCGGCCTATACGTAGGTGAACTCGTCAGGCTCATCTTGCTGAAGATGGCCAAGGCAGGCCTCCTGTTTGGCGGCGAGAAATCCTCCGCTCTCCACATTAAGGGCAAGATTGAAACACGGCACGTGGCTGCCATGGAGAAGTAAGCTGCTGGCAGGGTCCCTTCCACTTTGACTCTACGGAGGGTTAGGGTGGGCAACCAAGGAGTGGTGTGCTCATGGTGGTGGTGCACAGAAGGAACCAGATCTTCCTTCTTCACAGGATGATTTCATACCTGGACACAGCTTCAGGTGGATTAGCAATGCCTGCCATGCCTCACATGTGCCTTCTTGTTGGTTTCAGCAGCCAGGGATTCTGCTGTCGGAGGTCTGCACCCTCCGCATGTTTTGTTACCTTTTTCCTCACTGAAGTGGTGACATAACTTTTTTTTTTTTTGCGGTACATGGGCCTCTCACTGTTGTGGCCTCTCCCGTTGCGGAGCACAAGCTCCGGACGCGCAGGCCCAGCGGCCATGGCTCACGGGCCCAGCCGCTCCGCGGCATGTGGCATCTTCCCAGACCGGGACACGAACCTGTGTCCCCTGCATCGGCAGGCGGACTCTTAACCACTGCGCCACCAGGGAAGCCCGGTGACATAACGCTTTTAGGATCACAGACCCCTTTGAGAATCTGATTTAAGTTCTGGACCCTTTACCCCCAAAATGCACATTTGCACGCCATTTTGCTTATAATATCAGGGCATCCTTGGACCCTTTAAAACCCAAGCATGGAATCCAAGTTAAGAATTCCTGCTTTAGCAATAACCTTCTCTACCTGGTGCTGTCAGGGACTGGCTTTGGCTTTGGCTTTGGTGATTAGGGGGCTCACACAAAGGTGTGCAGTGGGGAGCTGACTGGTGGTGGTGGCTGGCCCCAGTCGACCCCGGATCCTGTTCCTCAGGCTTAGAAACCCTGGCATTGCTCTGAGCTTTGCAATCAGCTTGGATTCTGAGTTCAACAGGGTGACCTCTGACTTCCAGAGTCTGTGTTTATGCAGAGCTTGGCAGAGACTGAGTTTCTGTCAAAGGCAGTATAGCACAGGATGCTTTAAAGGGTGGGCTCTGTAATCGAACTGCCTGAGTTCAAATCCTGCCCCTTGCACTTACCAGCTTTGTGCCTGTGGACAGGTTACCTACCCTGTCTGTGCCTCAGATCTCTCTTCTGTGCAATAGGATAATGACAGTACTCCCCCCAGGATTGTTGTGAGGGCTGAGTTCACACATGTCAAGTCCTTAGACAAGCACCTGGCACATAGTGTGCAATAAATAGTGGCTGCCGTGATCATTGGTGAAACCGTCATTATTATCACATGACTCTGTGCCAGCCTGTTTATTTTCACAGTCCTGAGAGGTGGGAATGCTGGCTCTCTGAGGGGGACTCCCACGGGATGGAGAAGTGTGGTCCTCTCATTCCTATACCCTGGCTAGGTATAAAGAAGGCCTGGCTAATACAAGAGAGATCCTGACGGATCTGGGCCTGGAGCCTTCAGAGGCCGACTGCATCGCGGTCCAGCACGTCTGCACCATCGTTTCCTTCCGCTCAGCCAACCTCTGTGCAGCGGCCCTGGCAGCCATCCTAACACGCCTGCGGGAGAACAAGAAGCTGGTGCGGCTCCGGACCACGGTGGGCATGGATGGCACACTCTACAAGATCCACCCCCAGTGAGTGCTGGCCACCGGCCCACACCCCCGGCAAATGAGTCCAGTCTGTCTGCTTGGAACCGAGTCCAGTTTTGTCTCTAAACTACGCTGCTTCTCTGGGTTGCTGGACCCAACTGCCTTCTGTGGTTCTGAGATTACAGGGGAAGGGGTGAATTCAGAGATTACATTCATCTAACTGGCTGGGTTGCTTTAGGGGATCATTCTTAAAGGAATATTCTGCTAAAACCAATTGCCCAACTAGCAAAGCCGTGTATTTATCCATCTGTCTATCCATCTATTCATCTATCCATTATTATTATTATTAAATACTTGCTATGTGGTAAGATTGGAAAGCAAGATACACCCAGTTATACATGGGGAAAAATCAGGATGGCAGGGGTTGCCAAATCCACATGAAAGATACCAGTAGGAAGACAGTATCGTTTGAGTCTACTTGGGGGGAAAAAAATAACAGCAGTAAAAGACACTATTCAACTATTCATTCTTTCATCGCTTTTATCCTTTTGCCTTTATTCCTCAAAGTTTCATTAAGCACCGGCTACTTGTCAGGCTCTGTTGTAAGCTCAGTAACAGAGCAGTGAAGAAAACCCAGTCCCTACCCTTATGGAGCCTAAGTTCTGTTGGGCTGGCAGACAGTAAACAAACAGGGAAATGAGAATTTCTCAGAAGGAGGGAGCACAAAAGTCCCTCTGACTAACAGAGGTGTTATTGGAAGTCAGGTGGGTACACCTGGGAAGAGCTAGGGAAAGAACCCTTCCCCTTTGGGCAGAGATGATGTTCAGCCAGTACATTATGTGTGGACATGCCCTACTGCTTATAATATTAGTGATAAAATAACCACTTCTTTGAGCCTTCCAAGTGCCTCTTCCACTGTCCCAGCTGCCCTGGTCCCCACCCCTAGTCACCTCCATCTTCCCCCTCCATCCAGCAACTGAAGGGGTGAGCCTTGGCCCAGCAGGGCTCCCCGGGAGCCCGTTCCTCTGCTACACCTGTGTCTGTTCCTATTGGCTGGGCCCGGGCCTTTATGATTTTTACATATTTTGCCATCCCCCCTCCACCTCCAGATACCCAAAACGCCTGCACAAGGTGGTGAGGAAACTGGTCCCGAATTGTGACGTCCGCTTCCTCCTGTCGGAGAGTGGCAGCACCAAGGGGGCCGCCATGGTGACCGCAGTGGCCTCCCGCGTGCAGGCCCAGCGGAAGCAGATTGACAAGGTGCTGGCTTTGTTCCGGCTGACCCGAGAGCAACTTGTGGGCATTCGGGACAAGATGCGGGTTGAGCTCGAGTACGGGCTGAAGAGGGACACCCACCCGCTGGCCACGGTCAAGATGCTGCCCACCTACGTCTGCGGGATGCCAGATGGCACAGGTGGGCCGTGCACAGCTCCCTTCTCTGATGGGCCACCCAGAGCTCGTATCAAAACTCCTTAAATCCAGTTAGGTCTTTTGTTTCAAGAGCCTTGGGTTCATGTCTGTAATGGAGGGAGGAGGGTTGGGGTAGAAGGTTAATACTCTGCTCAATCTGTTTGCTTTGGCTGATCCACGGCACTGGCAGTGAAGATTACCTAAGTTAGGTTCCATGTGTGTGAAGACCCAGATGCTGTTCCTAGGGGCTACCATCTGGACACTTGGAGTGTCTGGCTTGTCTTCCACCCTCTTCTCTGGCTCTCTTCTCTCCTGGGGCTTGGCTCTCTTCCTCTCCCCTCTCTTCACTTTCTGCCCCTGACTTTTCTGATACTTGATCCTTCTCCTGGTTCTCTGTGCTCGTCTGACAGTAGCCACAAAACAGTGAGGTCAGTTCTTTAGACAGGTTACTCCACCTCTTTGAATCTCATGAGTCTCAGCCAGATATAATGACCTTTGTAAAATGCTTCATATCTTTAATTTGCTTTTGAACGTTTAATTTCATTTTGTGCTCACACCTACTCTGTATGTTAGAATGATTCCCATTTTATGGATGCCAAAACTGAGACTCAGAGAGGTTAGGTGACATACTCAAGGTCACACAGTTGTACTTGGAACCTCTCAACAACAAAGATCTTTTCTAGAGCCAGTATCGTTTGAGTCTACTTGGGGGAAAAACAATAAGAGCAGTAAAAGATGCTATTCAACTATTCATTCTTTCATCGCTTTTATCCTTTTGCCTTTATTCCTCAAAGTTTCATTAAGCACCTGCTACTTGTCAGGCTCTGTTGTAAGCACGGTAACAGAGCAATGAAGAAAACACAGTCCCTACACTTATGGAGCCTAAATTCTGTAGGGCTGGCAGACAGTAGACAAATAAACGCCAGGTGATGCCGTGTAATGACAGGGCTATGAAGAAAAATAGACCACCGTCAGGGGTAAGAGAACTGGCTGAGAGTGAGGTCGTTGGCAAATTCAAGGAACAGCAACATGACCAGTGTGGCTAAAACAGTGAATGAGGCAGGGAGAGAGGTGAGGAATCACACAGAACAGACTGACATGCTCTGCAATGTCAGAGAACCGAGAGGCACTGCACTGGGGGGCCCTGGACGGTGATGGGCGTCAGACTCGATACAGTTTCTTATTATTAGTCAGGTGGGGGTGTGAGAATCCAGGGAAGGGGCGAGCAGGACAGAAGAATCATTTCATGCTCAGGATGAACAGCTCCTCTAGGCCATATGACAGGATGGAAGCACGTTCCCGAGTCCATTGTAGTCAGGTAGCCTGGCCTGGATTCACCCTCAGAGCCTCCCTGAGCATAAGTATCATGTGTGGCCTTTACCAGACAGCAAGAAAAGCAGGCTGGCCTCAGATGGGCTCAGGGTGCCTGCCCAGTGCCCTGACACTGTGCTTGGTGACCACCACACCCCTTTGGCCCATGAGCCCCAGGCAGGCAGGCTCTGGATCTGCTCACTTTCAGCATCACCTCTTCCTCCCAATGCCTGCACACAAGGCCCTGCTCAGTGCGTGCTGGTGGAATGCATCCCCCACTTTCTCCACCACAGAGAAAGGAAAGTTCCTCGCCCTGGATCTCGGGGGAACCAACTTCCGGGTCCTCCTGGTGAAGATCAGAAGTGGACGGAGGTCAGTGCGAATGTACAACAAGATCTTCACCATCCCCCTGGAGATCATGCAGGGCACTGGCGAGGAGGTAAGTGCCGGGCAGGGGGATCCGCACTCCAAGGTGCCAGCCTGCCACCCTGTACAGTGCAGGCCTGGCATGACTCCTACTCTCTCCCTGCAGCTGTTTGACCACATTGTGCAGTGCATCGCTGACTTCCTGGACTACATGGGCCTCAAGGGAGCCCAGCTGCCTTTGGGCTTCACATTCTCATTTCCCTGCAGGCAGGCAAGCATTGACAAGGTAAGACGGCCCAGCCTGGTGGGTCCATTCCCTCCTACACCTGGGGAATCTCAAGACAGCTCTGAGTCACTGTTCATGGGCCGTGGCCGCTGAGCCCACGCGTCCGGAGCCTGTGCTCCACAACAGGAGACACCACAACAGTGAGAGGCCTGCGTACCGCAAAAAAAAAAAAAAAAAAAAAAAAGATGATACAAACAGCTGGAGAGATACACCATGTTCTTGGATTGGAAGAATCAACATTGTGAAAATGACTATACTGCCCAAAGCAGTCTGCAGATTCAGTGCATTCCCTATCAAACTACCAATGGCATTTTTCACAGAACTAGAACAAAAAATTTCCCAATTTCTGTGGAGACACAAAAGACCCCGAATAGCCAAAGCAATCTTGAGAAAGAAAAATGGAGCTGGAGGAATCAGGCTCCCTGACTTCAGACTATACTACAAAGCTACAGTAATCAAGACAGTATGATACTGGCACAGAAACAGAAATATAGATCAATGGAATGGATAGAAAGCCCAGAGATAAACCTACACACATATGGTCACCTTATCTTTGATAAAGGAGGCAAGAATATACAATGGAAAAAAGACAGCCTCTTCAATAAGTGGTGCTGGGAAAACTGGACAGCTACATGTAAAAGAATGAAATTAGAAAACTTCCTAACACCATACACAAAAATAAACTCAAAATGGATTAAAGACCTAAATGTAAGGCCAGAGGCTGTCAAACTCTTAGAGGAAAACATAGGCAGAACACTCTATGACATAAGTCACAGGAAGATCCTTTTTGACCCACCTCCTAGAGAAAGGGAAATGAAAACAAAAATAAACAAATGGGACCTAATGAAACTTAAAAGCTTTTAGACAGCAAAGGAAACCATAAACAAGACGAAAAGACAACCCTCAGAATGAGAGAAAATATTTGCAAATGAAGCAACTGACAGAGGATTAATCTCCCAAATTTATAAGCAGCTCATGCAGCTCAATATTAAAAACACAACCCAATCCAAAAATGGCCAGAAGACCTAAATAGACATTTCTCCAAAGAAGATATACAGATTGCCAACAAACACATGAAAGGATGCTCAACATCATTAATCATTAGAGAAATGCAAATCAAAACTACAATGAGATATCATCTCACACCAGTCAGAATGGTCATCATCAAAAAGTCTACAAACAATAAATGCTGGAGAGGGTGTGGAGAAAAGGGAACCCTCCTACACTGTTGGTGGGAATGTAAATTGATACAGCCACTATGGAGAACAGTATGGAGGTTCCTTAAAAAAGTAGAAACAGAGCTACCATACAACCGAGCAATCCCACTACTGGGCGTATACCCTGAGAAAACCGTAATTCAAAAAGAGTCATGTACCACAATGTTCATTGCAGCACCATTTACAATAGCCAGGACATGGAAGCAACCTAAGTGTCCATCGACAGATGAATGGATAAAGAAGATGTGGCACATATATACAATGGAATATTACCCAGCCATAAGAAGAAATGAAATTGAGTTATTTGTAGTGAGGTGGATGGACCTAGAGACTGTCATACAGAGTGAAGTAAGACAGAGAAAAACAAACACCGCATGCTAGCTCATATATATGGAATCTAAAAAAAAAAAAATGGTTTTGAAGAACCTAGGGGCAGGACAGGAATAAAGACGCAGACGTAGAGTATGGACTTGAGGACACTGGGAGGGGAAGGGTAAGCTGGGATGAAGTGAGAGAGTGGCATGGGCATATATACACTACCAAATGTGAAATAGATAGCTAGTGGGAAGCAGCTGCATAGCACAGGGAGATCAGCTTGGTGCTTTGTGACCACCTAGAGGGGTGGGATAGGGAGGATGGGAGGGAGACGCAAGAGGGAGGAAATATGGGGATATATGTATATGTATAGCTGATTCACTTTGTTATAAAGCAGAAACTAACACACCATTTTAAAGCAATTATGCCCGAATAAAAACTAAGAAAAAAGAAAACAACTAGAAATAGAACTACCATGTGACCCAGCAATCCCACTACTGGGCACATGCCCTGAGAAAACTATAATTCAGAAAGAGTCATGTACCACAGCATTCATTGCAGCACTATTTACAATAGCCAGGACATGGAAGCAACCTAAGTGTCCATCTACAGATGAATGTATAAAGAAGATGTGGCACATATATACAATGGAATATTACTCAGCCATAAAAAGAAACAAAATTGAGTTATTTGTAGTGAGGTGGATGGACCTAGAGTCTGTCATACAGAGTGAAGTAAGTCGGACAGAGAAAAACAAATACGGTATGCTAACACATATATATGGAGTCTTAAAAAAAATTTTTTTTTCCTGAAGAACCTAAGGGCAAGACAGTAATAAAGACACGGATGTGGAGAGTGGACTTGAGGACACGGGGAGGGGGAGGGATGGGCTGGGACGAGGTGAGAAAGTGGCTTGGACATATATATACTACTAGATGTAGAATGGATGGCTGGTGGGAAGAAGCTGCATAGCACAGGGAGATCAGCTCGGTGCTTTGTGACCACCTAGAGGCGTGGCATAGGTAGGGTAGCGGGGAGATGCAGGAGAGTGGGGATATATGTATATATATAGCTGATTCACTTTGTTATATAGCAGAAGCTAATGCACCATTGTAGAGCAATTATACTCCAATAATGATATTGAAAAAAAATTAATACACATGGGAAGGAGGAAGCTGTGTGCAGCTGTCCATGGTCCTGAATGATCCAGGGCACAGGTGCACCTCCTGACTCAGGACACTGCGCCTTCAGGCCTCTCTCCCAGCAGTTCTGACAGGTTCATGAAGACACAGCTAAGAAGGAGGGGAGACCAATGGACAGCTGGGAGCAAAGCCACTGATGGCTGGGGAGAAAAAAGAGAGACTTAAAAATTGAAGTATAGGGCTTCCCTGGTGGCGCAGTGGTTGAGAGTCTGCCTGCTGGTGCAGGGGACGCGGGTTCGTGCCCCGGTCCGGGGGGATCCCACATGCCGCGGAGCGGCTGGGCCCCTGAGCCATGGCCGCTGGGCCTGTGCGTCTGGAGCCTGTGCTCCGCAGCGGGAGAGGCCGCAGCAGTGAGAGACCCGCGTACCACAAAAAAAAAAAAAAAAAAAAAAATTGAAGTATAGTTGATTTACAATATTATATTAGTTTCAGGTATACAACATAGTAATTTAATATTTTTATAGCTTATACTCCATACAAGGTTATTAAAAAATATTGACTATATTCTCTGTGCTGTACATTACATCCTTGTAACTTATTTATTTTTTACCTAGTAGTTTATACCTCTTAATCCCTTTCACCTATTTTGTCCCTCTCCTCACTCCTCACCCTTCTGGTAACCACTAGTTCCCAAAAGAGAGACTTAGGTGTGGTACATATATACAGTGGAACATTACTCAGCCATAAAAAAGAATTAAATTGGGTCATTTGCAGAGATGTGGATAGGCCTGGAGACTGTCATACAGAGTGAAGTAAGTAGAAAGAGAAAAACAAGTATCGTACATTAACGCATATATGTGGAATCTAGAATGAACTGGTTTGCAAGGCAGAAATAGAGACACAGATGTAGATAACAAACGTTTGGACACCAAGGGGGGGAAGTGGTGGAGGGGGATGAATTGGGACATTGGGATTGATATATACACTAATATGTATAAAATAGTAACTAATAAGAACCTGCTGTATTAAAAAAATAAAACTCCAAAAAAAATTAGAAATACTTTTTCTTGGTATTATAAAAATTATACATGCTAATTTTAGGAAAATTAGAAAACATAGGCAAACAAAAAGGAGAGACCAAAAGGTACCAGTAATCTTGTACCCAGAGGGAACCACTGTCAACCCCCTGGTGTATGCATTGTTCCAGGCCTTTTTCCAGATTTGAGTGTGTGTGAGTTTTAAAATAATAATAGAATAAATTACCATCTATATTTGTTTAATGTGAGTTCACTTAACAGTGTATGGTGAGCATCTTTCTCTAACATCTAACGTCTCTTAAAGCATTATGTTTTTATGGTTGTAGAGCATTTCCTATATTGATGTACAAGATGATAGATCCATATTGTTGGAATGACAGGATGCCTCTAGTTTTTCCTGTGAAACAATGCTTTGATTAACATTTTGCAGCTTTATCACAAAGATGTGATTGATTGGGTAAATTAGAACTGGCCTTTGTTCTGTGCAGTCATGGCCAGGGAACATGAGTTGACCCTTGATAAATATGAATTGCTGCAATTATTCCTCAGCAGTAGACCTTGTCTGAGCATCACGCTCTGTGGCACCTCTGGGCCCAGTGTTAGGGCTACAGATGGAAGCACAGTCAAAAGCATTTGACTACTAGTCAGCTATAGTGCCTTGCATCTATTTGATGCTGAGATTGTGTAGTGGTCCCAGCAAACTATTGCTCAAATGAATTTGCCCTCCTTTCTTACAGGGAACACTCATTGAGTGGACCAAAGGCTTCAAGGCTACTGACTGTGAAGGGGAAGATGTGGTGGACATGCTCAGGGAAGCCATCAAGAGGAGAAATGTACGTTATGGTGTTAAGGCTCATGCCTGACCTTGACCCTTCCCCGAGGCCCCTCTGCTCTGCCCTGCCATCCTATACCCAGCCCTGTGACTCTGGCCTCTGCCCACATCAGGCTGATGTGCCCCTCCTGAGCCTGTTTGGCTTGCACATCCTACTTATAGTAGAGCTGCTTCCTTTGCAGGAGTTTGACCTGGACATAGTCGCAGTTGTGAATGACACAGTGGGGACCATGATGACCTGTGGCTATGAAGATCGTAATTGTGAGGTTGGCCTGATTGCAGGTAAGTGATCAAGCATGTCCTATTGGCCTACTCCCATCTGATCTTTTAGAGGTTCCCTTTTAACATAGTGAGGGGCAGGGGGCCATTGTTCCATTACGTAGAGGTTCTGAAGCCAGCTTTCTCCAAAGTAGAGACAGAGTTAAGGTTGAGATTCCAGGTCTCCTAATTCCCAAGTCTTTACTTAACATCTTTTTCCCTAAGGGTCCTAAGCCAAGGTTTTCTTTTCTGTTGAGGAAGGAGAATAACATAGAAAGAGGGGACTTTCAAATTAGCGCCTTGGGGCAGATTATTCTGGGAGGAAGGAGACCCCAGTTGGATCAGGTTGGCACGGGGCTGAGGGAGCTAGATTTTCATGTTGGCTCCAACATGCACCTCCTCTGTTCTCTGACCTCTTCTGGCTGTCAGGATGCACAGGATGGAGAAGAGTTGGAAAGAAACCTAGGAGAGAAGAAGGGAGTGGTCTGAGGTATGATATAGGCCTTTTAAGGGTCTTTTGGAAAAGTCTGGCAGTGTTTAAGGGCAAGGGTCGATTCCAGGGGGATACTCTAACAGGTGAAGGGACAGGTGGTATTTGAACAGGTGGAGACAGGGATGATGGGCATGCTCAGTGACAGGCACAGGTTAAGTAATCACAGAATCTGGGAAAGTTGTTCCAGCTGGTTGTCTGGGCTTCCTGCATTTAAGTAGTACATAGAACAGGAGATGGGGATATATTGAGATGTCTTCAATGCCAACTAAGAGGTTTCATCTCACTCCAACACTTACCTACTTTGTGACCTTGGGCAGGTTGCTTATTCTGTCTGGACTTGAGTTTCCTCATCTGTGGGAAGGGCTGGGCTAGATCTAGGAGGACAAAGAGGTAAGATTTGTTTGATTGATGATAATAGTTGCCTGGACTGTTGTGTTGAGAATAGTTCTGAGACCAGGTCATGGACAAAGGAGAAGAGGGTGGCTTTCAGATGCCAGGTGTCTACTTATCCAAGACCAGATGATTCCTCGTGGTCCCTTCTAGCTCTGACTGCTAATTCTGTGACTGCTTGGAGCTTACTTGGTGTGCCTGTGGCTTATCAATAATCATGAGGAGAAGGAGGAGGAGGATAATGATATCACAGGTGCCAATTCTATGTGGAGGAAACTTACGAACATCGTCTCATTTTTTTTTCTTTATAACAAATCTATAAAGCAGGTATTATTTCCTTTTTACAGATGAAGTAATTGGCTCTCTGAAAGATGAGATACTTGTCTAGGGTCACCCAGCTATGAGTGTAACACCCAGTTGTATCTGACTCCAAACCTAAATTCCTATCTACTGTACCCTGCTGGCTCTTTAAGACGTAGTGGTGTCTTTTGAAGACTAAAGTCCCATCTTGACCTTTTAGGAACAGGCAGCAACATGTGCTACATGGAGGAGATGAGGAACATTGAACTGGTGGAAGGGGATGAAGGGAAGATGTGCATAAACACAGAGTGGGGAGGATTTGGAGATAATGGCTGCCTAGATGACATCCGGACCCAGTACGACAAGGAGGTGGACGAGGGGTCCTTGAATCCTGGCAAACAGAGGTGAGGAGGGCAGATGTGTGCATTTATGCAGGTTGTGCAGTGTACGACTTCAGCAGATCTAAGGGGGCGCTCCATGAGATAACATGTTACAGACACCATAGTTTGTATATTTATGACAACTCTCCATCAGATGTTAGTGAAATGTCTTATTTGAACAAAAGCATAAAGTTATGACAAGTTTCCAACAAAGAGAAAGAAGGTGAGCCTTTTTCTGATTACCACAATGTACCATAAGGTCTAGTGGTGGCTTTGGAAGTGAGGCAGAGGTTGTCAAAAAGTCCATTCACTGTGGACTGGGTGTCACAGAGGTGGGACATGGTGACTTACTGGGCCCTCTCAAGATGGGCTTCTAGTAGGTCCAGTTTAGAGGTCAACATCCTTAGTCTTTCAAGAGCAGGCTGCCAGGTTGGTGATCTCTGTTATTCTGGGGGTGGGGAAGTGGCTGCAGGTGATGGGTGGGAGTCCTGGTTCTCAGCCATGACGTTGTGTTCCAGCATGGGTCACAGTCACTTTGTGAGGTGTATTGCAATTGATAACCGTACTAAAAATACTGAAAATAATGATGGTTTAAAAAAAACACAAAACAGAGTACATTTTCACTTGCATTCTCACATACCTTCTTGAATAGGAGAGAAAGGGGTAGACAGGGATAGAGCTAGCGTATGGTGGATTGATCATTAGCCTGAGCCCATCCATTACGACAGGAATTGGCAAACTTTTTCTGTAAAGGACCAGATAGTAAATGTTTTACTGTCAGGCCATATGGTCTTTGTCACGACTAAACCCAGTGTCTTACTATATAATATAAGATGAAAATATACATTTATCATGATGGATGATATCCAAGTGGAAAATTTGAGCAGATAGGAAATGTAATGGGATGCCTGGGCCACAGGTGCCTCGCTGACTGTTGAACTGAGAAAACTCAATAGGAAGAGGCTTGACAAGACCAAGACCAGCCCTGGTGGTCCCTCACCTTCCTTTGGCACTCGTCTTTGTAGGTGGGAGGCAGGTGAATTGTGGTCAGCCCAGCTGAACCAGGGACCGAAACACAAGGGACCTTAACAAAGGGCCTTATCTCTAAATCCCAAGTTGGGGCATCCAAGTTTTATGTCTGAATCCACTGGAAGCTCACGTTTTTGGAGTGAGAGTTCAAGGGGGCAATATACTTGAATTCACCTGCTGTCACCATTATTTGTCTAAGTGTCAGTTCTTTAGACTGATGAGGTCCTGAGCAGTTAAGAGAACACAAGTCCAGCACGTAAGTCTCAGGCACACTCAGATTTCCATTTGACCCTGCAAGCAGTGGCAGTCCAGCTCTGCATCATTGTTATTAATACTGTCACACATACCTGGGCAGCGTGCCTGATCAGTGCCTGTCGGTTGCAAAGCTCCTTTTTCTCTTGCACCTTCCGCCTTGGAGCTCACAGCCTGATAGAAAGGGGGAAGGGAGCTAACATTTTGGACCACCCTTGGTGTGTGCATACAGTTTAAATGTGTTATCTCATGGAGCAAAAGCTCTAGTGGAACAGATTTCTTCAAATACAAAGCCAAGGAGAACTAGCTTTGGGGCCAGGAAAGGGACTCACTTTAGCTTAGTGTCTACTGTGCAGCAGACGGTGCCTCCCAGCAGTCTTGTGGGGTCAGGGTTTTGCTCCCTGTTTTATAGATGATGGTTTAAAGTGCTTGCTCAGGTCATGCAACTAATGTGTGGCAGAGCTGGGACCTAGTTCTTGCTCAATATGGCTCCAAAGCCTGGTCTTCCCACATCATACTGTCTCCTGCATGCACTTCTCTGGGCCTGCTGCCCACTCTGACCCACTGCAACCCAGGCAGCTGGTGGATGCCAATGGCGTGCCTTCCACGCTCTGACTTGTGATCCTTTTGGATCACACCACTCACCAGCACTGATTTTCCTGCTCTCGCCAACCTTATCCCTCTTCTCTAAACAGATACGAGAAAATGACCAGTGGGATGTACCTGGGGGAGATCGTGCGACAGATCCTGATTGACTTGACCAAGCAGGGTCTTCTCTTCAGAGGGCAGATTTCAGAGCGTCTCCGGACCAGGGGCATCTTTGAAACCAAGTTCTTGTCTCAAATTGAAAGGTGACTCGTGATCAGTTTCACCTGCTCGGCTTGATGTGACAGGCCCTATGTTGGATGTGCCGCTGTCACACCAGGTTCCGGCAGATTTGAAATTTAAAAATAAAAAGAATAAGGGTCTGGCTGGGCATAGGGTTGCCTCCTGGGGTTGCTCCCTCTCTCCAGCTGTATCAGGACCACAGCACCCAGCTGAGGGTCCAGCAGCCTGTCTGGGCCCCAAGGTTCCTAAATGGTTACACAGGAGTTAGCTTAGGCTAAAAAATGATCCTCTTTTGATCCTGAAAAATGATGTGCTCACACTTTATTCTTTAAAGATGATGGGACTTCCTGGGGGTGGCAGACCTTCTTGAATCTCAGCTTCTAAGGCATCCTGCTCCAATCTTACCATTGCTTGGATCATTTTCTTCTCCCTCCCGCTTGAGCATCTAGGGATGGGGGCCCGTGAGCCCTGCGGAGCGGGTTCTAGGACCCCAGGAATAGGTCCTGACATCCTGCTCTGCTTGCCTGCAGCGATCGGCTGGCCCTCCTCCAGGTCAGGAAGATCCTGCAGCAGCTTGGCCTGGACAGCACGTGTGAGGACAGCATCGTGGTGAAGGAGGTGTGCGGAGCTGTGTCCCGGCGGGCAGCCGAGCTCTACGGTGCCGGCCTGGCTGCCATCGTGGAGAAGAGGAGGGAAGACCAGGGGTTTGAGCACCTGAAGATCACCGTGGGTGTGGATGGCACCCTGTACAAGCTGCACCCGCAGTGAGTGCTCCAGAGAGGCAGGGGTGGGGATGCTGAGGCTGAGTGTGGACCCTGGTGAATCTGACAGACGAAGTGCAGGCCCTGGGGGCTCTGCTTCCTAGTGCTGTGATGTGGGATGTTCACCACCCTGTCTGAACCCCAGGCTCCTCATCTGTAACAGGCAGGCAGTAATAATCTCTGCCTCCTAGGCCTGCATCAGGGTTGAGTGAGTTCCTACATGAAAAGTGCTCTGCACAGTGCTCAGTAAATACAAGTGATTATTATTAACACAGTCTCACCTGACCTCCCAGGGAGCAATGAGAACTGACTGTTTTGCACAGTACAGAGCATGTGACAAGTATGAGCTCAGAGTCAGGAGGCAGAAGGATTAAGAGTGAGTTTGAATCCTGGCTTCACCACTTAGAAGCTGGGGGCCCCAGGGCCAGTTTCTTACCCCCTTTGACCCTAATTCTTTATCTCTAAAATGGTGACAAAAATCATACCTACCCCATAGGTTGTCAGGAGAATTAAGTCAAATAGTGTCTGTAGACTACGTGGCACATCAAAAAGAGGCAGTGAAAGCTTTTATTTTTATTTAATGTTTTATATTTTGTTTTGGGGATGAAGAAAAGTATTAGCAAGCTTATAAAAATTTCCAATCCTGCTGAAATATATACATGAGCATATTATTACTGTAATCCTTGATGCTTAGCCCTTCCTATGATGCTGACTAATTATCCAGAATAACTGACTAATATCTTTTCTTCGTTTTCCCCTTGGGGGTTACATATTTTTGGTGTGGTTCCTACAAGCCTCTTCCTTTGAACCAAGACCTGACCAAGGGACAGAAACCACATGACCATTTCAATAGGTGCAGACAAAGCAGTTGATAAGAGCACTCAACAAACTAGGAATAAGGGAGCTTCTTTAATCTGATAAAAGCATCTATGAAAAACCCACAGCTGACATCATACTTACAGGCGAGACACTGGATGCTTTTCCCTTAAAATTAGGATGAAGACAAGGATGTCCACTCTTGCCACTGCTGTTCAACATTGTACTGCTTCTAGCACTGCCTCCAGATGGTTGTGTGGTTTTGTTTCTCAGTCAAGTTTTGATTCAAGGGAGAGGCTCATAGGAACCAGACCAAAAATATGTGACCTCAAGCAGAAAATCAAGGGTGAGTCTACACAAGGCAGTTAGGCAAGAAAAAGAAATAAAAGACATCTATATTGGAAAGGCAAAACTAAAACTGTCTTTGCAGATGACATGATTTTGTATATAGAAATCCTAAGGAATCCACAAAAAACTATTGGAAGGAGCCGAGAAACAAATTCAGCAAGGTTTCAGGATGCAAGATCAGTGTACAAAAATCATTTGCATTTCTATGCATTAACAATGAATTATCTGAAAATGAAATTAAGAAAATAGCATCAAAAAGAATAAAATACTTAGTAGTAAATTTAATAAAAGAAGTGTAAGGCTTGTACATTGAAAACTACAAAACATTGTTGAAATAAAGAAAACCTAAATAAATGAAAAAACATCCCATGCTAGTGGATTGTAAAACTTAGCATTGTAAAGAGAGCAACTTCCCAAATCTTTTTTTCTAATTGAAGTATAGTTGACATGCAATATTATATTAGTTTTAGGTATACAACATAGTTATTTGACATTTATATACATTACAAATTGATCACCACAACGTCTAGTAACCATCTGTCACTGTATAAAGTTATAGCAATGTTATTGACTATGTTCTCTATGCAGTATATTATATCCCCCGACTTACTTATTTTATAACTGGAGGTTGGTGCCTCTTAATACCCTTCATCTATTTTGCCCAACCCTCTAGTCCCCTCCCTTGTGACAATCACCAGTAGTTTGTTCTCTGTATCTGTAACTCTGTTTCTGTTTTGTTTGTTCATTTGTTTTGTTTTTTAGATTTCACATATAAATGAAATCATCTAGTATTTGCCTTTGTCTGACTTATTTCACTTAGCATAATACCCTCTAGGTCCATCCATCTTTTTGCAAATGGCAAGATTTCATTCTTTTTATGGCTGAGTAATATTCCATTGTATATATATATACCATATCTTCTTTATCCATTCACGTATTGATGGGCACTTGGGTTGCTTCCATATCTTGGCTATTGTAAATAATGCTGCCGTGAACATAGGAATGCATGTATCTTTTCTAATTAGTGTTTTTGTTTCCTTTGGATGAATACCCAGGAGTGGAATTAGTGGATCATATGGTAGTTCTATTTTTAATTTTTTGAGAAGCCTCCATACTGTTTTCCATAATGGCTGCACCAATTTACATTCTCACCATCAACTGATGAGTGGATAAGCAATCTATTTTCCATCTATGCAATGGAATATTACTCATAAAAAGGAAGAAGTACTGATACACGCTACAACTAAGTGCTGATGACGCTTCTCTTTTTCTTTCTTATAGCTTTTCTCGGATATTGCAGGAAACTGTGAAAGAACTAGCTCCTCGATGTGATGTGACATTCATGTTGTCAGAAGATGGGAGTGGAAAGGGAGCAGCTCTGATCACTGCTGTGGCCAAGAGGTTACAGCAGGCACGGAGGCAGAACTAGGAACCCCTTGGGGTTGGGCCGCATGTGCCTTGGATACTGACCAGCCTTTCCTCTGGCAGATGAGTTGGTCAGAGACCAGCAGGCAAGCTTCTGGCTGACTTCACCTTCTGGATAGCCAAAAGAGAACCCCAGGTTCTTGGGTACTCTTAGCATTTTGTTACTGGTTTTCAAGGGCATTAAATGACATCTCCGTTTGGCATGTTTGGACCAAAGATGGGCCAACTTATAAAATCAAAGCATTGGGCCCAAGAGATCCCCTTTCAGCAAGTCTTTCAGTTGAGACCTGAGCTGTTAGTTCTCTGTGGCTTTGGGTCCTGTGGCTGCTGGGCTCGGAAACAAATACACGATCTGCCCATGTGGCCTGGCTGGCTGAATTCCCCACTGGGATGCTTCAGCCATTGCTTGTAATAGATTGAGCTATCTACTTGTGGATGCACATTTGAGAGGGATAGGGGCTTAATCAACTGGAGATCAGATCTAACTTGTCATTAACTTGTCATGTTGACTTCAAGCATGAAGAGAGAACAAAAACTTTGGAATATTCAGCCCCAGGATGAAGAAGCGTTGATGGCCAGGGAGCCCTGTAGGAAACTTGTCATGCTTAAAGTGAGTTATATCAGCACCCTGTAGGATTTTGTTTCTCAGTAAACGTGTGTGATGGGGAGGGTGCTGTTTGGGGCACCTGTTATCATTTTACATGTGGTTTTTGTCACTGCTGATAATTGTTTTAAGGACTGTTAGGTATATGAAATCCAGTAAATGAATAAAAATATTTGATTTCCCAAGAATCTTTGCATGAGGTTTTAATATTTCATCTGGGAGGCTTGCTTGGTAACTTCACGCTCTGTTGGTGGAATGAGGGACCCATAGAGTCAGAAGTTGCTGACAGCATCTCTCTAGTTCAGACTTCTTACCAACAGGGGAAAAATATATGGAATATCTTCTATAATATCTTTGACAGATTATCCAAATTTCATTTAAATGAATACTTCCTGTGACTGGGCATTTACCACATGATCCTACAACTATTGCTTTTTTTTTTTTTTTTTTTTTTTTTTGCGGTATGCGGGCCTCTCACTGTTGTGGACTCTCCCGCTGCGGAGCACAGGCTCCAGACGCGCAGGCTCAGCGGCCATGGCTCACGGGCCCAGCCGCTCCGCGGCATGTGGGATCTTCCCGGACCGGGGCACGAACCCGTGTCCCGCGCATCGGCAGGCAGACTCTCAACCACTGCGCCACCAGGGAAGCCCAGCTGTTGCTTTTGAACAGCTGGAGTTGACCAGAAGTCCTTTCACCCTCCAAACTAACCTCTGCCTCTCTGGAACTCGGCCCCTCTCACATGCCCCATCAGTCTCCATTCTACCCTCCAGAACTAAGAGGAATTGGCCTGTTCCTGACCATTTTCCCAGTGGACATCCTCTCTCTCTTTCTCTTCATTTCATCACCTACCCCACACCTCTCTGCCCTTTATCTGAACCACCCATAACTTTCTACCTTGTCACAGAGTTATCTGTATGCATTTCTTATTTGGCCTAGTAGACTGTAAGATCTTTGTTAGATACATTTTTCTTTTGCCCCAGTGAACTCAGTGCTGTGCCATTCTTATTAAATACTTACTGGATGGAGGCATGATTGAAATAAAGTGTTCCAAGAAATTTTTCTTAGAAAAAGTGGAGACCATTATCATGGGAAACAAACTGAAAAGAATAATATTCCAGATCATCCAGGTTGATTTACTCTGATTTATGTACTTATTCCTAGTGCTAATTGTCACCATGTGCTGAAGCAGGATGTTCAGACAGAGAGAATGGAGGAGGCTGGAGGAGGGTAAGAGAGAGGCCAGCTGAGGCTGGGGACAGATGAGGGGGCTGAGGTTCCCTGGGAAATATTTTTTCATACATTTATGAAACAGGTGTGGAGATACTGTTGTGGACAGGTTCTAGATTTACCAAAATGAACTTGTTTTGTATTTTAGAGTTATACCT
This sequence comes from Phocoena phocoena, assembly GCF_963924675.1. Taxonomy (NCBI): domain Eukaryota; kingdom Metazoa; phylum Chordata; class Mammalia; order Artiodactyla; family Phocoenidae; genus Phocoena; species Phocoena phocoena. The sequence continues at coordinate 63,000,666 of NC_089234.1, read as the reverse complement.
CTCTGCAGAGATGTTGTGTGGATTTGTTAAAATTATGTTTTTGTATTTTGAGGTTATGCTTCCTTGGGGAAATGTTTCACCTTAACAGATTTTGTCTTAGTCAACCCCAAACCTTGTTGTCCTTGTTATCTTTCCCCAGTTCTCCTCTTCCTCGGTAAGACACCCCCAGCTCCAAGTCCCGCTCTCTCCTGGTTCTGCTGCGGCGTCTCTCCCTTTGCCATCCTACCTGGATGGATGATCTAGCCCAGAGTTTCAGGGAGTTGCACCACCACATTCTCCTACAACCTGGTCTTTCAGCACATGTTTGGTAGGTTCAAGGTCACCTGGCCTACTTGTTTTTCAGTTTTGGTCTCTTACAAGAAAGAGAAGCCCCAAGGTATCTATCCCAAGGTATGTAGGCAATCTTGTACATTCTGACTAATTGATAGCATCATAGAATCCTTGAACCAGAACGGAACTGCAGAGAGGGCAGACATCCATTGTGCTGTGTTTGGACAGGCCAGCCCTTGAAACACCCGGGGCAATGGAGGGCTAACTTCTCCTCAAAGTTTACTAGGTAAGACCAGCAACCACGCAACCAGGTAAACTGTCCTCGTGCAAATCCCACAGACATCCTCTTAGGAAGGGCTTCATGATCATCTACATTTTCTACCCCTGTGGTGACTCTCTGCCAGTAACCTTTTGGCTGGAAAGAGCTGATGAATATAGATATAAGAACTAGACTTTCCCCATGATTCTGACTCTCCAGAACAAATGACCTCATTCCCACTTGTCTGTCTCCAGAACTCTTGTTTCCTCTTCCTTCCATTAGCTGGAATGGGCACTCCATGAGAATAAGGACTTGGGTCTCAGTTTTCCTGTTCTCCCCAGAGCCTACCACAGTGGCTGGCATTGAGTAGCATTGGACAGTTCTCTAAATGAATGAATGAATAAATGCTAAAACAAGCACGTGAATGAATTATTGCTCTCCTTTGAATCACTCCATTCTTCTGTCTCAGCCAGTGGCACTTGAGCCTTATACACAGTAGACACTCTATAAATGATAGTTCAACAAATGCTAAGCCCTGTTCTAGGCACTGAGGACCCAGTGAAATGTAAGGTACCATTCCTGCTTTGTGAGAACTCACAGGCTAACAGGGAAGGAAAGACATATAAATATATGCTTTACAATATGGTAAACAGGAACAAGATGAACACACAATTCGTGACCATGTCCTGCATCCTTTAGATTGGGAACTCTCAATCTCTGTGTGTGCGCGCACATGTATGTGTGTACACATGTGTGTGTGCGTGTGCACCATAAACCCCTTTGGCAATCTTATGAAACCTATGGATCCTTTCTCAGAATGTTTTTAAATGCATTAAATACCTAGGATTACAAAGGAAGTCAGTAGTAGTGAATTACAGTTATTAGAATATTAAAGTGGTAGTATGGTAATAGATGTGCTTATTTGTTAATGCATTCTATGACAAGTTCCAGCAGGAACCTAATAACAATCATAATTTTCCTGATGAGTGTAAACAGTATTTTGAGACATTTGTAACAACAGCACATATATGAAAACTTCCATGGTTCCCACTGGAGACAAAGTTACAGGTGCTGCTAAAACTACTGTGGTTTGCTGCCCACATTCATAATGGATGGAGAGGCTAAATTTCAATTAGAGGTGATTGAAATAAAGTTGAAACTCTTTTCCAGAGAAGTTTATGAACTCCTCGCTTTGAGAGTCCCCCCTCCCCACCCACCCCTCACCATGGGGCCCAGGTTAATCATCTCTGATCAGAATGTCCTAATAGAACTGGCACATTTAGGGATAGCATCTTAGATGGCAGAGAGGCACTATGCTTGGATTCAGAAGAACTAGGTGTGCTGTTTAACCTTCCTGAGCTTCAATTTCCTCATGTGCAAGAGGAGACTTTATAACAGCCTGACGTGGTTATGTGAACAACACAAGCTAAACTGTGGACATGTGGATAAGCTATGAGCCGTTTGTATACGTGTGAGGTGGTGTGTTAAGGTCGGTAGCCGTTGTTGGGGGCCCGTCTTATCATGGGTATGATCAACATTAAGGTCCCTCCAAGCCTATTGTCCGAACATATGGCTGGCTAATGACTGGCAACTGGGGGAAATGCATTTCTCACAACCCCTTCCTTCCACCTCTGACATCTTGATATTCCCTCTCTTGCCTTTTCACAGTTGAAATTCCTGGTGAACCATATTTTATTAGAGAAAGGAGGGGACTTGGGAGAGGTTGGGTAATAACAGGGCAATCTGGTAGCTCATATCTGGGGTGAAATAGGAGAGGCGATTAGAATAGAAGAGTTGGATTCTTTTCTGGTCCAGCCAGGGAAAGAATGAAGCTGGGGAGAAAGTGAAAATACTAAAAAATCTTCCAGGTTTTGTTTTTGTTTTTCCTAATGAGAAGGAAAGAGATAGGGAGAAAGGTAGGTTATTGACAACTTGGAATCAGCATGGCTTGAGGGATTGACCTAAAGAACAGGGATGGACTAAGCACAAAGGACAGTTCCAGCGTCTACGATTCACATCATGGTCTATTTGTGGCCCAGTTCCTAACAAGTCACCTCTGTGGTAGCTAGCATGGTCTAAAGTGGCCTTTCACAAAGTATGTTCACAGTTTAACTGGATGTTCCCAAGTTCACCAGTTCCTGGAGTCAGTCACCCTTTCCTTTAATACTTAAATAAGATGGCTTATTTCTCCATCCCACTTACTACAGAGAGGTCTCTCTCCCACCCTAGTATTTCAGCAATTCCTGGACGGAATGCTGATATCTTCCCTTTACTCCTCTAATTCCTGTCTCCAGTTTGCTTCCCCCCATCTCAATTGATCCCACACTTCCTGCAGCTACTTCCTCTCTGTTTTGCCGGCTGTGTGGAACTGTCTCTTTTTGATTCCCCAAAACACCGTTAACTCAAGGCCAGTGGCAGGAACAGACTTGGCTAAAGGTTTGGGGATTGTGGAGGGAGACTACATCACACAGTAGGAAACTACTTTAGTTTTTAATTTTTTTTTGGCCACGCCACGCGGCTTACGGGGATGTTAGTTCCCCAATCGGGGATTGAACCCGGGCCCTGGCAGTGAGAGCACCAAGTCCTATCCACTGGACCACCAGGGAATTCCCAGGAAAAAACTTAAATATGAAATACTAGATATCAAAGTTCTATGACCATCCCTGCCCCAGAGAACTTCTCACTGGCCATCTTTCTCCATAGACTCTGCTGGCTACATGTTTTATGGATTCTTCCCACTTTCTCTGGAGACTTCTTTCTCCTCTTCTGTGAATTCTGGACTCCTCCATAAAATGAAAACTTCCTATAGTTTTATTTTACAGAGTAAGTGATTCTCCTATGGTCTCAATCCACTCCTAGGGCAGCCCAAGGGACCACACCTTTCCCAAACAAAAAGGCCTGTTGAGGTGTTTGGATGAACACCTTTGAGAGAAATAGAAGGATTTTCTCTCTAAAAGGAATTATTCTTTTCTCTTAGAGTCAGGCTACAACGAGCGTTTTTCCTTGACATATAGTAAATTGCGTATATTTAAAGTGTATAATTTGATACAATTTGATGACATCATTACCACAATCGAGATAATGAACATTAACCACCAAAAGTTTCCTTGTGACCCTTTGTAATCCCTCCTTCCTGCCCCTCTCTTCCTCCCTCATACTTGGGTAACTACTGATTTGCTTTGTTTTTAATATAATTTCTTTTGCACTTTTTAGAATTTTATATAAATGGAAGCATACGTTGGTACACTTTTTTGATCTAGCTTCTTTCACTCAGCATACTTAGTTTGATACTCACTCATGCTGTTGCAAGTACGAAGTGTCCATTCCTTTTATTGCTGAGTATTCCATTGTGTTAATATACCACAGTTTGTTTATCCATTCATCTTTTCATGGGTATTTGGGTTGTTTCCAATAGCCAATAGTTTCTGACTATTAAAAATAAAACAGCTATGAACATTGTATACATACAAGTCTTTATATGGGTATATACTTTCATTTCTCTTGGGTAAATACCTCAGAATGGAAAAGCTAGGTCATTTGGTTAAATATTTAGGCAAAAGCCAAATTATTTTCCAAAGTAGTTGAACCATTTTGTTTCTTTAAGCTCCATTCATAAATGAAATCATATAGTATTTGTCATTGTCTGGCTTAGAATGTTGGTTTCTTTAAAAGTACCTTAGTAGGTTGTCAGTCTCTTAGGACTGATGTTAAGAAAGAGCTGTTCTGGTAATTGTATTGATGTTGTATTGCATCTGTAGATCAATTTGGGGTGAATGATCTCTTTAAGCTGTTAATTCTTCCTAGTCATTAACATGGGATGTCTCTCTTTTGATTATGTCTTCCCTGATGTTTTCCAAAAAGCTTTGTAATTTCCTATATAGGTCTTGCACTTTTTTTTAATCTTAGGTTTATTTTTAGGTAGTTTGTAGTTTTGTTGTGATTATAAATTAAGTCCTTTAAAAAATCTTTTAGTTCCTGATTGTTTGGTTGCTGATGCAAAGAAATGCAATTGACTTTAAGAGTAAATTGCAAAGATCATGACCCTTTACCCCTAAAAACGTCATCATGTATTTATTGGGAACAACAACAATCTCTTAAAAAACCACAGTGCAATTATCAAATTTAGGAATATCTTATTATTTCTAGTTATTTAGATTATTTTGAATTTTATGTATTGACAATCATATAATCCACAAATAATATCAGTTTTATTTCTTCTTTTCTACTCTTTTCACTTTTAATTTTCTTCTTGTCTTAATTTAGACCATCTAAATCATACAGTGCAATGTCGAAGTGAAGTGATGTTGGTGAGCATCTTTGTCTTATGCCTGATTTTTATAGGGTATACCCAAACATTTCCTCATTTAGAATAATTTTTGTGTATTTTCTCAGGAGTAACTTTTATCAGAGTAAATAAATTCTCTTTCGATCTCATAGTTTATGAAGACTTTATTTTCCCATGATCAGGTATTGAAATTTATCAAATTATTTTACTATGTCTATTGATATATCTTAATTTTTTCTCAGTTGCTTACAATAATGAGTACTATTAGTTTAATAATATTAAACCATCCCTGCAGCCCTGAGATAGATCCATCTTGGTCATGGTTCATTACTGTTTTTATAACTGTTAGATTTGATTTGCTAATATTTTATTTAGAACTTCTGCATCTTTATAAGTGGAATGAGCTTATAAACTTTCTTTTTTATACTGTCATTGTCTTGTTTTTGTAGGGTTATACTAGCCTCATAGAATGAGTTTTTATTCTCTGGAAGAATTCATTGAAAGTTTTGTGGAACTCACCTATAAAACCATTTGGGCCTTTTATTTTCCTTGGGGTAAGATTTTTAATTACTGCTTCAATTTTTTTGAATAATCAGATTATGCAGGCTTTCCATTTTTTCTTAATCAAGTTGGTAGATTGTATGTTTCCCAGAATTTATCCATTTTGTCTTCTTTTTAAAATATATTTGCATAAATTTTTTAGATTTATATATAATTCATGTAACATAACATGCACCACCTTAAAGTATAAAATTCAGTGGTTTTTAGAGCGTTAACAAGTTGTGCAACCATCACCAGTATGTAATCCCCGAACATTTTCATCATCCTAAAAACTCCATACCCATTAGCCGGTCACTCCCGTTTCTTCTAACCCCCAGCCCCTGGCAACAACTGATCAACTTTCTGACTCTATGGATTTGCCTATTTTGAAATTTTCGTGTCATGGAATCACACAATATGTGCCCTCTTGTGTCTGACTTCTCTCACTCAGCATAATGTTTTCAAGGTATTCATTCATGTTGTAGCATGTATCAGAACTCATTCCTGTTAAATGCCAAATAATTCCATTGTATGTGTATACAACATTTTGTTTATTCATTCATAAGTCGATGGACATATGCTTGCTTCTGCATTTGGCTATTATGAATAATGCTACTATGACTTTTTTTTAATAAGTTCTTGTGTGAACATATGAGTTTGATTCTCCTGGATGTATATCTAGGGATGCAATTGCTAGGCCAAATGGTAATTCTAAGTTTTAACTTTTTGAGGAACTTTCAAATTGTTTCCCAAAGTGGCTGTATCATTTTACCTTCCCACCATAGCAGTGTGTGTATGTGTGCGCGTGTGTGTATGTGTGTGTGTGTGTGTGTGTGTGTGTGGTGTGGCATCACACCACCACATCCTCGCCAACGCTTGTTAGTATCAGTCTTTTTGATTATAGCCATCCTAGTTGGTATGAAGTAATATCTCACTATGGTTTAGATTTTCATTTCCCTAGTGACTAATGATATCGAGCATCTTATTGTGTACTTGTTGGCTATTTGTGTATCTTCTTTGGAGACATGTCTACTAAAATCCTTCGCACATTTTAAAAAATTAGTTTTTCCTCTTTTTATTGTTGAGTTTTAAGTGTTCTTTATATATTCTGAATTCTAGACCATTTTCAGATATATGGTTTACAAATAATTTCTCCTATTTTGGTGAGTTGTCTTTTCATTTCCTTGATAGTGTCCTTTGAAGCATATAAGTTATAATTTTCACAAAGTCTGATTTATTATTTCTTCTGTTTGTGCTTTTGGTGTTATATCTAGAAAACCACTGCCTAACTCAAGGCCAAGAAGATTTAGCCTTATGTTTTCTTCTATGAGTTTTACCTAATTTGCCTTAAGCCTACCCAATGAATTCATTTTTCTTTCTTTCCTCCCGTTTCTTTCTTTCTTTCTCTCTCTCTCTCTCTCTCTCTCTCTTTCTCTTTCTCTCTCTCTCTCTCTCACAAAATACTATATGAAAAAGGCATATCACAAGACATGACTAGTGGGAGAGCACAATAAATTATCACGAGCATAGATTAAGAGAAAATGGTTTTTGCTATTTTTTATATTGATTTCCAGTTTTACTGGGTAGTGATAAAAGAGAATGTCTTATATTGTATGACAACATAAAACAAATTGGTATTTTAAAAATTGTTACTGAGATATAATTGACATATAGTATTGTACTGTATTAGTTTCAGGTGTACAACATGACTTGATTGATGTATATATTGCAAAATGATTACCACAATAAGTTTAGTTAACAATTTTTTTTCTTGTGATGAGAACTTTAAAAATTTACTCTTAGTAACTTTCAAATATACAATATGGTATTGTTAACTATAGTTGTCATGGTATACATTACATCCCCAGGAGTTATTTATCTTATAACTGGAAGTTTGTACCTTTTGACCACCTTCACCCATTTTACCCATCCCTTTATGCCCCACCTTTGGTAACCACCAATCTTTTCTCTGTATCTATGAATTTTTAAGATTCTACACATAATTGAGATCATATGGTATTTGTCTTTGTCTGATTTATTTAGCTTAGCATAGTGCCCTCAAGGTCCATCCATGTTGTCACAAATGGCAGGGTTTTTCCTTCTTTTTATGGCTGAATAATATTTCATTACACATAGATACCACATTTTCTTTATGCATTTATCCACTGATGGGTACTTAGATAGTTTCTGTGTCTTGACTGTGTAAATAATGCTGCAATGAACATGAAAGTGCAGATTATCTTTTCAAGATAGTGAAATGGTAGTTATCCTTCAGATAACTACCCAGGAGTGGAATTGCTGGATCATGTGGCATTTCTATTTTTAATTTTTTGAGGAATCTCCATACTGTTTTCCCTAGTAGCTGAACCGATTTACATTCCCATCAACAATGCACAAAGGTTCCCTTTTCTCCATATCCCTTCCAACACTTGTTATTTCTTGGGTTTTTTGTTTTGTTTTGTTTTTTAATAATAACCGTTCTAATGGGCGTGAGATGGTTTTGTAGTTTTAATTTGCATTTCCCTGATTAGTGTTGTTGAACATCTTTTCATGTATCTGTTGTTGATTTGTTGTTGTATATCTTCTTTGGAAAAATGTCTATTCAGATCCTCGGCCCATTTAAAAAAAATTTTTTTTCTATTGAATAGTATGTGTTCTTTATATATTTGGATATTAACCCCTTAGCAATACATGATTTACAAATACTTTCTCCATCCTATAGGCTGCTTTTTCATTTTGTTGATGGTTTTTCCTTTACTATACAGAGCTTTTTAGTTTGATGTAGTCCCACTTGTTTATCTTTGCTTTTTGTTGCCGTTGCTTTTGATGTCAAATCCAAAAAGTCATTGCCAAGACCAATGTCAAGGAAATTATACCCTTGTTTCTTCTAGGACTTTTATAGTTTTAGAACTTACATTCAAGTCTTTAATCCATTTTGAATTTTTTGTGTATAGTGTAAGATAGTGGTCTGGTTTCATTCTTTGTCACATGGCTGTCCAGTTTTCTCAGCAGCATTTGTTCAAGAGATTGTCCTTTTCCCACTGTATACTCTTGGCTCCTTTGTTATAAATTAATTGACCATATATATGTGGGTTTATTGGTCTGTTCAAATTCTATATTTCTTTATGATTTAGTCCTGGTAGTTTTATGTTTCTAGGAATTTATCTGTTACTTCTAGGTTGTCCAGTTTGTTGGCATATAATTTTTCATAGTAGAATCTTATGATCCTTTGTATTTCTGTGGTATTAGTTAAAACATCTCTCTCATTCCTGATTTTATTTACTTGAGTTCTCTCTTTTTTTCTTGGTGAGTCTAGCTAAAGGTTTGTTTATTTTGTTTATCTTAAAAAAAACCCCACACAGCTCTTAGTTTCATTGATCTTTTCTTTTGTCTTTTTAGTTTCATTTATTTCTGCTCTGATCTTTGTTATTTCCTTCCTTCTATAAACTTTAGGCTTAATTTGATTTTCTTTTTCTAGTTCCTTGAGATGTAAGGTTAGGTTGTTTATTTGAGATCTTTCTTGTATCTTAATGTAGGCGTTTCTTGCTATAAACTTCCCCCTTAAAACTACTTTTACTGCATCCCATAAGTTTTGGATTTTTAAAAAATTAGTTAATTAATTTTGGCTGCATTGTGTCTTCATTGCTGAGTGCGGGCTTTCTCTAGTTGCAATGAGCAGGGGCTACTCTTCGTTGCGGTGTACGGGCTTCTCATTGCAGTGGCTTCTCTTGTTGCAGAGCACAGGCTCCAGGTGCGTGGGCTTCAGTAGTTGTGGCACGTGGGCTCAGTAGTTGTGGCTTGCAGGCTCTAGAGTACAGGCTCAGTAGTTGTGGCGCAGGGGCTTAGTTGCTCCACAGCATGTGGGATCTTCCCGGACCAGGGCTCGAACCCGTGTCCCCTGCATTGGCAGGTAGATTCTTAACCACTGTGCCACCAAGGAAGTCCCCCCATAAGTTTTGGTATATTGAATTTCCATTTTCATTTGTCTCAAGATATTTTTTGATTTGTCTTTTGATTTTTTCTTTGACCCATTGGTTGCTTGGTAGCATGTTGTTAAATCTCCACATATTTGTGAATTTTCCAGTTTTCTTCTTGTAATTGATTTCTAGTTTCATACCACTGAATGGACGAGATGCTTGATATGATTTCAGTCTTCTTAAGCTTGTTAAGACTTGTTTTGTGGCCTAATATATGATCTGTTCTGGAGAATGTTCCTTGTGTGCTTGAGAAGAATATGTATACTGCTGCTTTTGGATGGAATATTCTGTATATGTCTGTTAAATCATTCTTTTTCTTTCTTTTTTCTTTTTGTTTCTCTGATTGGGTGAATTCCACCCCCCTGTCTTTGAGTTTGCTCATCCTTTCTTTGCTTCATCTAGTCTGATGTAGAACTCTGCTATTGAATGTTTCAGTTCAGTTATTGTGTTCAGCTCTGTGATTTCTGTTTGGTACTTTCTTATATTTTCTTTCTCCTTGTTGAAATTCTCACTTTGTTCGTGCATTGTTCTCCTGACCTGGATGAGCATCTTTGTGACCATTATTAGAACTCTTTATCAGGTAAATAACTTATCTCCATTTCATTAAGATCTTTTTCTGGAGTTTTATCTTGTTCTTTCATTCAGAACATATTCCTCTGTTTCTTCATTTTCTTTGACTTCCTGTGTTGGTTTCTGTGCATTAGATAAAACAGCCACCTCACCCAATCTCGGAAGAGTGGCTTCCTGTAGGAGATGAACTTTATCCTTCAACCCTGCCTTAGTTCTTGGTTGTCTCTCAAGCCTTTCTGATTGTCCAGGCAGCCTTCTTTGTTCTTAGTGGCCCCCAGCAGTTGAGGGTGTGCTGTGACCTGTCTGTGACTCAAAGGGGAGGATCTTAGTCAGCACGTAGATGTAGGCTGATTGGAAGCCAGACCCCCAGGCAGCAGTTTTTAAAGTATGCAACTCTACCTCTTTCAGGGGAAGACTGGGACATGGGCATTTCTATGTGCTCCCTCTGCGCTGAGCCCTGGGGTAGGGGGGATAGCTAGTTAAGAACTGCCCCTTTGTTTGCTGTTGTCCCGTTGACCTGTGAACACAAGCGCTGCTGGCCACCAGAGCCAAGCTGTCAAGGGATGTCTCCTCTGGGCCACAGCCACAAAAGCCAGGATACCAGACGTGCACACAAGCTCCTTTCAAGGAGACACCAGAAACCTGGGGCTAGGGACTTTCCTGGCGGTCCAGTGGTTAAGACTCTGCACTTCCAATGAAGGGGGTGCGGGTTTGATCCCTGGTCGGGGAACTAAGATCCTACATGCAACGCGGCACAGACAAAAGATAAAGGAAGGAAGGAAGGAAGGAAATAAGTAAGTCTGGGGCTAGGCAGAAGGAGAGTGCAAAGATGGCACCTGCAAGTCTCCTCCAGGCAGACTTCTCTTTCCCAAATTTATAACACTTCAGAAAAATCTTTCTCTGAATTTCCACTCTAGCCCACAGTCTCCTCTACTGCCCAGCACATAGTAAATATTCTGTGAAGGAACACTGGCAGGTGGGGAAAACCAGCTGTGCATGTTTTGTGACAGGTACACATGTCTGTGCGCCTGTCAGAGTAGGTTGGCCTCTGCTCTGACAACTCCCATCTCTATCAGCCCATGCCCAGGCTCAGCAAATGCCCTCAGAGACAAAAGCAGTCACTCATCTCCACTCACCTTGGAAGAGTTCTTTCTGCTCTGGAATTTAGTTCAACTAGACTTCCTTCTATCCATAGCTTTCCAGTGTCTCTAAAAAGAGATATGATTTTGTTAGTTTATCCATTTGTTTTGTAATTGTTACAATGAATACAATGGTCTGCTGTACCTTCTACACCCTAACCACTGATTCTAAATATTTTAAATTCCTGTTATGATTTCTTATTTCACTTATTAGTTATTTAAAAGAGATTTTAAGTTTGTACTTTCATAATTTCCAAAACTATGAAGTTTTAAAATTTATCATTTTGTTATTAACTTCTAACTTAATTGTGTGCTGATCACAGAATATGGCCTGTATCAGGGGTTGGCAGACTTTTTCTATAAAGGGCCAGATAATAAATATTTTAGGCTTTGTGGGCCATATAGTCTGTGCCATTGTAGCACAGAAGTAGCCATGGACAATATGTGAATGAATGGGTGTGGCTGTGTTCTAATAAAACTTTATTTACAAAACCAGGTGGCAGGCTGGATTTGGCCTGCAGGCCGTAGTTTGCTAACCCCTGGTTTATGTTATATTCAGAAATCTATTAAGGATTGCTTTATATATATTTTATGTGTGCTTAAAAAGAATATATATTTTCTGATAAAGAGTTATATATATTTATTAAACTTGTTAATTATGTTGTTCAAATCTTCTATATCTTTGTTGATTTTTTTTGTTTGCTTGACCTAACAACAAAGAGAAATATATTTAAATTTCCTCTTAAAATATGGATTCGTCAGATTCTTTCGGCAAGTCTAACAATTTTTTTTTTAACATCTTTATTGGGGTATAATTGCTTTACAATGGTGTGTTAGTTTCTGCCCCATAACAAAGTGAATCAGTTATACATATACATATGTTCCCATATAAGTCTAACAATTTTTGCTTTAACTCTCGAAAGGACAAGGTACTAGAATTGGAAATGCCTGAGGCTAGTTAAGCCTCACCTGCTTTGCCAGCTCTTTACCCAAGCAGGGTTTATATGCTGACCTCACTCCATGGACCCCTGTACTGGAGTCTGAGATATTCCTGCCCATAGTGAAGGAGCAGGAAGCAATTGTCTTAGGTTATATGCAGGGAGAGGCAGGAGCAAATTTTAAATAACTCTTCTCTAATCTTCGCTATTTTTCACCTATAAAAATAGACATTTCAGGGCTTCCCTGGTGGCGCAGGGGTTGAGAGTCTGCCTGCCGATGCAGGGGACACGGGTTTGTGCCCCGGTCAGGGAAGATCCCACATGCCGCGGAGCGGGCTCGCTGAGCCTATGCTCTGCAATGGGAGAGGCCACAACAGTGGGAGGCCCACGTACTGAAAAAAAAAAAAAAAAATAGACATTTCACATGGTACAGTTGATACACACAGATATGGTTGTTTTGTTTGTTGCAGTGGCAATAAAAATGGGATTCTACTCTACGCGTTACTCTGTATCTAGCTTTTTTGGCTTAACAATACATCGTGGATAACAATTACGATTTATGTCTTTTTTTAATAGCTCTTTATAAGCCTAAATAAAATAATAATCACCAGGTACCCCAGTGCCGATAACAACGTAGTATGTTTTGTAGTGAACTGTGGAGGGACAGAGGACAGGGCTGAATCTGAGGGGGCAGAGGAAAGGAGATTGACATTTCCCAGAGAAACTGACAGGTTAGCCAATGTCCCAGGTCAAATCCATCTTCTTGGAACCACCCGGCATTTTCTCTGGCACCTAAAGCACTTGGCATAAAGCAGTTACTGCTCACATGGTGGCTGCTTGGCTCATTTTCCTCAGGTATGTGTATGCTTAATCTGTGTTCTGTCAGCTCTTTGAGGGTTTCATAGTTCTACTCTGCCCCCCCACTCCCCACTATTCACCCATGCCCTTTGCCTCTTGTGCCTGGTACATAGAAGGCAGCACTCACTGGGTGAAATTGGAAATCCGTCTCTCCTCTCAAAGAGGGCTAGAGCTACTTGGTCAATCTCTGGGCCCCAGATTCTAGTCTACCTAGATTTCTGAGTCAGCTGGTGAGGCCAGCGAATGCTTCTGAGGGGAACACAGGCTGGACTGTCCTGGGATTGAAGCTTGGATCTGAATGGTCAGACAGTGTCTGGAGTTTTGCACAAAAGAGAATTGAATGTGGATCAGCTGGGAGGTTCTTGTGATAGCCCTGGTGCCCTGCGCCTCCAGGGGACTGGAACCCTGTGGGAGCACATAGCTGGCATTTTTTGCTTGAGATTAGGAAGTCTTTTGCTTCCTCTGTGTAGAGGCTTGAATTCAATGGACTGTTGTGGTAGGATGGAGTCTTTTTTTTCAGTATAAATGAGAGATTTGGCTCCAGTTTTTACGAGGTGGTGGGCAAATGAGCTGTCTCTCTGACGTTGAGTGGAAAGCCGGTTTAAGAGCATATGGTCACATTTTTGTCCGACATCGTCAAGAGCATAGAGAATCTGTGATTCCAGCCTCAGAAGAGGGAGCTTTTATCTCTGATGTGATTCTCCAAAGACCATCTTTATGCGAGAAGTGTCAGAGCCCCATTTCATAGTAAGTTTCTTTTGATGTTTTATTTTGGTTGAAGATAAATTTCTTATCATCACTCAAGGACTGACATCATCTCCAGATGGTGGTGTCCAGAGAGCCTTCCCAGGCCTGGGAGGTGCTGAGTGGTGGTGGGATAACCAGGCTGAGCGGCAGGTCCCTGTGTTGTATTTCTTCCTGGGCTTCAGTCTGGCTCTCCCTGGGCTAATCCTCTCTCTGCCCTCTTCCTTGTGTTGCAAAGGATGTTGGGAGAGCATGAGAGTGCAAGTTCAAAAGAGAATTTAATCTGCTCTTTCACACTCTGCCACAATTTGTTTTCTCTGGGCCTTTTGTTAGCATAGTCTTTGAGGTAGAACTTGCCTAGGGTTTTCTTAGGTTTCTCAATTTTGAGAAGAAATCGTGTAGTGCCCAACTGCAAGTAGACTGAGGAGGGTGGACTGGGATTGGATGTGCAGAGTGGTGAGATAACGGGTGAATGAACATACAATTGGTTGGATGTGATGAGGAACCTCAGAATGACACAAGAAACATGCTCTGAGGACTGTTTCTTCCAGAAACGAAGAAGATCCTGGCTATAACGTAGTTACATAAGCATTGATAGTTTAAATGTATAGTCCCAAAACGTCTTCCTAACCAGCCAAGTCATGAATGCACGACCTGAAATAAACCACATGCTAGAGGTGTCAATGAGTTAGGGAGCATGGGAGGCTTGGGCCAGGGTTAGGAATCAGACCCTGTAACCTTTGTTGAACATTCTCCAGAATGTGGGCCAGTCCGCAAGGCCACCCTCATGTCAACCAGCCCAGCTGAAGGGCACGTGTACTTGAAGTAGTTTCTATCATGTTCACTCTTGCTTTAATGAAAGCATTCATAAGTCTGGGGTCTTCTCTTATGTTTTGGTTGGTCAGTGATTGGGTCTTCACTAAGAACTCTGGATAAGCGTGATTATCATCCTTGGGAGGTCATGGGAAAGAAGATTTTTTTGCAAGAATCCACAGAACTAAGGCTGATGAAAGTCAGAAGGAGGCAGATTTCATCTCAGACATGACCAGCCAACAACGGAAAAGGCTACTTTAAAGGGTGAGATATCACCTACCCAGATCTTGTCTTGCATGGAGATAGGAATAGGATATGAGGTGCCAGGTTCTTTCCAGTTCCCCAGGATTATGCTTTTACCTCCTGGAGTCTCATACCTGGGGCAGTGAATCTCTGAATTGCTAAAATGTTGGTATTTTATCCCCCATCCTCAACCCCATCAAGCCACTTGTCCCATTTCTCTCTACAGCTGCAGACCCCTACCAGGCCTACTCTCAGAACATCATCTATGAATTCCTCTATGAGGACCTATCATACTTTTAGTGGGTGAATCCACTAGACTGTAGGCATCTGGAACATGGCTCTCCACTTCAGCAGGTTGCAGAATGGCCAGGAGGACTTGTTAAACACCGATGGTTGGCTCCATCCCCAAAGTTTTCAATTCGATAGTTCTGTGGCAGGGCCTGAGAATGTGCATTTTTAACAAGTTCCCAGGTAATGCCCCTACCACTGGTCCAGGGAGCAGACTTTGAGAATCATTGCCCTAGAGACCCAAGCCAGCCCACTCTCAGTAAGGCCCAAATCTGGAGGGATGGATTAGTAAGTGTTAGGGCACATCCTCCTCCTTCGTTCTTCTCTCCTGTTCTTTTATCAAGGCTCACTTCTCCCTGGCTCAGGGGCCTCAAATGAAACTCTGACAGAGGCTGATGCGTCCCAGACCCAAAGTCACTTCCCCTGGGAAGCTGTCCATGCACTTCCGGGATCAGGTGTTGTGCCTCCCCTTACTTCCTCCTGATGTGACCACGCCCAGTTCACAGTTTGTAACTATAATTCATGTGACTTCTTTTTATTTTATTTTATTTATTTATGTTTTGGCTGTGCTTCGCAGCTCATAGGATCTTAGTTCCCCGACCAGGGGATTGAACCTGGGCTCTCAGCAGTGAAAGCACCGAGTCCTAACCACTGGACCACCAGGGAATTCCCGCTTGTGACTTTTTAAAAAAATTAATTAATGTATTTATTTATTTTTGGCTGCATTGGGTCTTTGTTGCCGCACGCGGGCTTTCTCTAGTTGTGGCGAGCAGGGGCTACTCTTCGTTGCAGTGTGTGGGCTTCTCATTGTGGTGGCTTCTCTTGTTGGCGGAGCACAGGCTCTAGGCAGGCGACCTTGGGTAGTTGTGGCTCGCGGGCTCTAGAGCGCAGGCTCAGTGGCTGTGGCACACGGGCTTAGTTGCTCAACGGCATGTGGGATCTTCCTGGACCAGGGCTTGAACCCGTGTCCGCTGCATTGGCAGGTGGATTCTTAACCACTGCGCCACCAGGGAAGCCCCCTTCTTGTGACTTCTTAATTAACCTCCCGCTCCTCCAGAGACTGTAAGCTCCATGAGGGCAGGATTTAAGAACAGTAGGAAAGAGGTGGAGGGACAGTGGTAGATCACCACAGGACTGTGGAAGAGGGTGGAAGAACAGGGGTATTTTTCCTGAAAGAAGCGCCTTGTGATGGGAGGAGGTAGGAAGGAGGTGACCTGGAACAGTCACTAGGACTTTTGGCTCAGGTCTACCCCAGCTCAGTCTGGCACCAACATATGAGGTTTACCTTCTCTACTTTTTTCCACCAATCTGGTCATTTCATATCTCCCCAGATTTAAAAACCTGAGTTGGTGTTTGATTCCACTTATACGAGGTACCTAGAATAGTCAAATTCATAGAGTCAGAAAGTACATTGGTAGATGCTAGGGGCCGGGGGGTTGGGGGTGGGTAGGGGGAATGGGGTGTTAGTGTTTAACGGGGACAGAGTTTCAGTTTAGGAAGGTGAAAAATTCGGGAGATGGATGATGGTGAGAGCTGCACAACAGTGAGAATGTACTCAGTGCCCCGGACCTGTACAGTTAAATAGGATTAAAAGAGTATGTCTTATATTATGTAACTTTTACCACAAAAAAACACATTAAAACAAAATGAAAGAAATGGAATGAACCTTATACAAGTTTCAAAACTTACAGTTCAATTTTTGTGAACTTGTTTAATGAATACTGTATTGAATTTGGGTTAAACATATTCACATATGTGTTTCTCATGCTTAATTCTGTTATTTACAGGGTGTTTTCCTTCTACATACTTTAGACTATAAATGCTTGACTTAAATTAATTAATTAATTAATTTAATTAAATAAAAATAAAAACCTGAGTTGGTTTTAGTAATTCTGAGCTACTTGCCAGCTCTAAGCCTCAGCTACTGCCCCCGTAAAATGAAAAAGTAAAGCCCCAAGGTGGTAGAGATCCAAGTTCAAAACCTGGCTCTGCTTCTGCTGCGTTTCCATGAGTACCTGACTCAACCTCTCTAAGCTTCAGCTTCCCTGGGCCTAAGGAAATAGTTTTCTACTTCCTGACGTTGTTGGGAAGCTTCTGGAGTCAATACACAGGAAGTCTTTAGCACAGTGCCTGGCACACGTGAGGGCTCAGTGCACACAGGTTGCCGTTGTCATCACCATCTTCACCGTCCTCTTCACCATTGTCACCATTCTTGTCCTCCCCACCCAAAGCTTCTGTTAGGGCCCAGTGGGACAAAGAACTTTATAACCATAAAGCAGCCTCTGAATGTCAAGGACACCAAGGGCCCCAGCCCCTAACCATGAGGCTGCAGTAACATCCCCTTCATTGGAAACAAGGCTCACACCCTTGCTTCCACAGGATGGTGGAGCAGGCTTCACCCCTTCCAGTCCTTTGGTGACCCTTGATACTGTGACAAATGCATCTTTTGTCCCTTTCTGCTCTCAGGACTCCAACTAACCAACCAAAGAACTGTTACCCAAGAGCATTGTTCCCAAGGAAGAAAAGAGCCAAACACCCACACACACCTGCTTTGTGCCAAGAATCTACATTCGGGTTGCAAGGCAGCATATGTTGTCCTTTTAGAAAAATGAAAGTGAGACCAAGTGAAGAGCCAGTAGAGGTGTCTCAAGTCATCCCAAGGCGAGTGAGTAAGCGGCCAAACCCTGGTGGTCTCACTCCTCCCCAAGCCACACCCTCCCTGACCTTTGTATTAGGCACCTTCCTGTCCTTCTCTGTAAAACAGGATGAATAAAGAGATACTCAAGTCTCATGATCTCAAAGCGTAGATCCTGGAGTTTAAACCCACTTACTTGACTGAAGAGGCCCAGAGAGGGACAAACACTTTGCCAGGTTATGCAGTGATTTTTAGCTGGACCCGAACTCACTTCAGTTAGGTCTTTCTGTTTGAAATAACTGGGATAATGTTATCTACAGTGTGATTTTTTTTTTTAAAGGTAAATGCTGTAGTGGTATTCACCATAGCTTAATAGCCTGTAAAAGGCCTCTCTCCCCTGAGTACCATTTGCCCTTCTTATTAACCTCAGTGTCTGAGCTGATGCTCTGCTCTTGAAGAAGAGTGTATAGTACAGGGGTGGAGAGTGCAGGAGCTGGAGCCAGCTGGATCTCCAATCTCAGCTCTGCTACTTACCTGCTGTGTGAAATTGGGAAGTTACTTGACCTCTTTGAGCCTCAGTTTCCTCATCTGTAAAATGGGATAATATTCCTTATGATGTGTTCTAGTGAATTAATGTCTTGACTCATCTGTAGCAGTGCCTGACAAATAATATGCCCTCAATAAATGCTAGTTACAATTACCTCCAAGTGAGTTGCTTAAGGGAAAGATGGGAAGTCAGTTGATTAGGGGGTTCCTGCTCTCTGATACAGAGCCGAAAACCATTCAAAGAAAACATAGCTGGAAACCAACAGCCATTGGTAGATGCAAATGAATAGTGGATTTTTCTTTTATTAAAATGCTGGGATATCAGGATCCCTAAATTCAGTTAAATGACACAAGAAATGAAGCTTTATTTTTAAAATCGAAGTAGAGTTGATTTATAATGTTGTGAAGCATCTGTTTTGAAATTGTGTTATGTTTGCCAGCTTTTTTGGGAAGGGCGATATTCAGTTTACACAGATGCTTTAAATTCTGAGGAGGGAGTTGTAGGGAGATCTGTGCGAGTCCCAGAGAGAGGGCCAATGGGCTCCCAGGGGAATTGAGTGATAGAAGAATGCTGGCTCCCAGCAGGAAGGAGGGTGTGCATACAGAAGGAACCACGGCGGTGGGCCAGTGGAAATGACACCAATTTCTACATGAACTCTGGGCCAAGCAGTCTTTTGACAAAAAGCAACGCTAGTTTGAATGACCTTCAAACTGAGTGCCCTGGGCCAGTCCCTAGGGTTTCTTTTTCCCCTCACTCCTGTCTCCTGGGTAACAGCAGATAGGAAGCCAGCGAAGAAGAGGATGAGAGCATAATCTTCTCTGTCATACGACAGACCCATGGGGTCTTTAAGAAAGAAATACCAATGGGAAATATGTAAGTTTATTCTCTGTTAGGTTGCTTTGGTGATCCAGAGCAGCATTTGAACTAGACTTGGGAAGCTGCCCTGGTATCAGAAAGTGTGCGTGTAGAATTTGTTGATGAACAGGTTTGAATGTTAGTGGGCAGCTCAGCTCCTGCAGGCTCTCCTTGTAGAGGGCCTGGAGCTGGGGAGTGTGTGATTCTCCCCACCCCAGCATTCAGGATGCTGAGGCGCGAGGAGGGGTGGATGACATGGCATAGACTCTGGAGGAGAGGCAGCCCATGGAGTGGGAAGAGGGCTCTGGACTCTGTGAGAGCTGCACCCGCGCTTGTTTTCCCATGTCCTGCTGTGTGACCTTGAGCAAGTTACAGCACCCCTCTGAATGTCAGCATCTTCATTTATAACTTAGGATCATATGATCCCCCTTGTAACGGTGTTACCAGGATCAAGTGAGAAAATGTGTAAGTGCAAAAGCAACTCTTTCTTCTTATGGCATTATCAGTGATTATTGGGCAACAAAGTTTCTTTATGGCCAGCTGCCATTCAGGTCATGCTAATAACTCCCTTGAGGGATCCAAGTAGCTGTATGTGATCTTCACAATGACCCACTGAGGTAGACAGGAGAGCAGTTGATACCAGGTGACACTCTGAAGCTTGGAGGGGTGAAGCATTTTCCCTGAGACCATTTAGGTAACAGGTGGTGGACCCAGGACTAGAGCGAGCCAGCTCTCTGACTCTTAACTTAGGACTCTTCTATGACAGCCTGCTCTTGGAGGGTTCAATCACCCATTGCTGCGTTAAAAAAACACCCCCATGGGGCTTCCCTGGTGGCGCAGTGGTTGAGAGTCCGCCTGCCGATGCAGGGGACACGGGTTTGTGCCCTGGTCCGGGAAGATCCCACATGCCGCAGAGTGGCTAGGCTCGTGAGCCATCGCCGCTGAGCCTGCGCGTCCGGAGCCTGTGCTCTGCAACGGGAGAGGCCACGGCAGTGAGAGGCCCGCGTACCGCAAAAAAACAAAAACAACAACACCCCCATACTTTGTGGCTTAAAACAATAAGCTCATGATTCTGTGTTACAGCAATTTGGGCTGAGCTCAGCTGGGTGGTTGTAAAGGAAGACATTTCACCTGTGTCTCTCCTTTTCCCTACTCACACTGAACACTTCTGGTCACCAAATGGATGGGGTTTCTTTCCCAAACCAAGCAATTCTGTGACATCAGAATTATAGAATGTCCTCTAATTTAACTCAATTGTGACACCATCAACCGACCCCACAGGTTAAAGGCTCAGTCCCACAAGACTATCTCCCCACCTCCACTTCAATGCCAGTCACAAATCCAGGTTGTCACCTGTGTTTCTGACCAGTTGACTGTAGATCAGAGTTTCCCACAACCCCCTCCTCAAGTTTGATTAATTTGCTACAGCAGCTCACAGAACTCAGGGAAACAGTTTACTCACTAGACTACCAGTTTATTATGAAAGGATATAACTCAGGAACAGCCAAATGGGAAAGATTCATAGGGCAAGGTATGTGGGAAGGGGCATGGAGCTTCCATGCCCTCTCTGGGTGCACCTCCCTCCCAGCACCTCCATATATTCATCAACCTGGAAGCTCTCTGAACCCCATCCTTTCGGGTGTTCAAGGAGGCTTCAATACGTAGGCATGCTTAATTAAATCCCTGGCCATTGTTGATTAATTTGTCCTCTAGCCCCTGTCCTTTCCCCATAGGTGGGGTGAGGGTGGGGCGGGGAGGGGGCTGAAATTCCAACCCTCAAACCACAGAATTGGTTCCCCTGGCAACCAGCCCCATCCTCATTAACATAAACTCAGATGCGGTTGAAAGAGGCTTGTTATGAATAACAAGACGCTCCCCTTTATCACTTGAGCTGTTTCAGGAATTGGAGCTGTGTGAGGACAAAAGACCAAATATTATAACCAAAGATTCTCCCATAATTTTTTATCACTTAGGAAATTACAAGGGCTTTAGGAGCTATGTGCCAGGAACAGGGTTGAAGACCAAATATATATTTCTTATTGTAAATCACAGTATCACAGTGGTTCTGCAGATCTGAGGCAGATGTGACTGGTCTTGGTCGGGCTCACTCCTGTATGTCAGTCAAATCCCTGGTTGGCTGGGGGCTGGCCTCAGATACCCACCTGGGATGACTGTTTCTGCCCCATTGTAGCCTCTCATCATCCAGTAGGCCAGCAGGGGCTTCTTCCCACGACAGCAGTGGCAGGGCTCCCAAGGGCATCAAGAGAGAGTAAGTCCCTCATGTGTAGGCACTTTTCAAGTTTTTTCCTGTGGCACAGTTGCTATTGGCCAGTCGGCCAAAGCAAGTCATTTGCCAAGCCCGGGTCTTTGTGGATGGGAACTACCCAAGGGCCCGATACAGAGAGTCCTATCCATGGTTGCAACAATCTACCATGTGTACAGTGATGGGGGGAGAAGGTGAGTGCCGGGGCTCTGGTCTTTATCCAACCTAGGATTCTGTGCCATGGGCCAGAGGTTGGTGTCCTCACTCTGAGAAGGCTTCTTGGATTTCTAAATATATATCGTTCAAAATATAGTTCCCCACTCTTCGCCTGCCACAATGCACTATAATTGCTCTTTAATTGTTATAAGCTCTGCAAGGGCAGGGACCATGTCCGTCTTTTCCACTACAGTGCTCCTAATATCTAGTACAAATAAATACTTGGTGAATGGACATTTGTATAAATTCTCTTTTGAGAATTACAGAGAGGTGTTTTCTCATGCTTCATAGTCGGGCTATATCTGGCAGCTTGATATCCCGACCCAGGCTTCTTGGGGTTAGAATGATCTCTGGCCCACTGTGAGTTGGTAAGTGCAGATAAAACATTAATAATAATAATGGCCATTTATTTAGTACTGATAGTTGTCACTTATTAAGTACTTACTGTATGCCAGGCTCTCTGCATGACTTCATCTGCAGTGCCCATCAGGAGAGTTCTAGACTCTACTAGACCTCCAGATTCAACGACTGCCACAGGCCACACTCGGCCCCGTTCTGCGTGCAAGGCTGTAAGACAGGAACCACAGCTTGCCGGCAGGGCAAGGCGGAGCGCTTCTTTTCTGAGGGAGTCCGTGTAGCACTCCACAGACAGGAGGAGACAGGATCTCACTGGGCAGGTGCAGGATTCCCCTCTTGCTTAAAAGCCTCCTGCTCCACAGGAACCAAATTCTCTTGTAGCAGCTCCATAGGGACATGTTCCAGAGTCCCTGCAGGGGACAAGACAAGAGTCACCTCTCTCAGGAAGCCCAAAGCTATGGCATTCCATCTAGTATTTACAGTTCTTCCAACCCAGAAGCGGTCTACCAACTAGGGGTCATCTTTACCCTAGGAGATGTTGCTCAGAAATATATTTGACATACTACCCTTACAAGGTAAGCAAGGGAACAGAGCTAAAGCACTAACCTAAGGCCACATTCTAATGCAAAAGGGGGAGTTCCCTGGTGGTCTAGTGGTTAGGATTCCTGGTTTTCACTGCTGTGGCCAGGATTCAGTCCCTGGTGAGAGAATTGAGATCCTGCAAGCCGTGCTGTGCGGCCAAAAAGAAAAAAAAGTAGAAAAGGGTTACTAATTTTCACCTATTATTACCCCCGCTTTATAGACAAGGAAACTTAAGAGAAGTTCAGTAAGTGGCAGAGCAAGGATTGAGCCCAGGTCCCAGGCTGCATTGCTATTTTAACTGTTAGCCTATCTAGCATAATTAGGAGGAGAACATCTTTTTATAAAAACAAAGTTAAATCATAATTTACCAAGCAACATCTTTGTTATGCTTTGATCATGTTCTACTTTGGACTGTGCCAGCGACTGGAATTTCATTAGCACTGGGTTGATGGAGCCTGTTACCTCCTGTCAGTGTCTGTGGAGCAAACTAATAGTGGAGCTGGGGATAAAACCAAGCAGGCTTTACACTCCCAGCCAGGTCCCTCCAAACCTTTTTTGGTCATGCACTCTATCAGAAAAATACTTTTGTAGGCATGTTCCCAAATGCATGTGTTTTAATTATTTTGAGATTATATACATGTATGATTTCATATATGTGGAATGTTCCAAATAGACAAATCCATGGAGAAGAAAGTAGGTTAGTGGTTGCCAGGGGCTGGGGACTGCTGATGGGTACAGGATTTCTTTCTCTTTTTTTTTTTGGCCATGCCACTCAGCTTGTGGAATCTTAGTTCCCTGACCAAGGATCGAGCCCTCGCCCCCTGCAGTGGAAGAGATGAGTCCTAACCACTGGACCGCCAGGGAATTCCCTACAGGGTTTCTTTTGGGGTTGATGAAAATGTCCTGGAATTAGATCGTGGTGATGTTTGCACAACCTTACGAATACACTGAAAGCACCGAATTATATACATACTTGGAAATGTGAATCTTTTGATATGTGAATTATAGCTCAATTTTTAAAAAATTATATACATTTAGTAATGTACTAAAAGAATATACACACTATAAAGAATAGCCTAAAAAAGTTATAGAGTGAGATTTAAAAAGTTGTAAAGAAAAGTTCTGATAGTGTCTTCCCTCACCCCAACAAATTGCCTTGTGCTTTCCCTGTGGAGTCACTGCTCTAAACCACCTCTGAACAGGCTGTGCCTCCAATTTATAAGCCACTTACGTTCTCAGTAAAAACCCTTTTGCTTTCACAGCTGTTTTGAATTTCAGTACATTTGCTAATCAACCAACAAGAATGATGGTTAACATATTTTGAATACATGCTAGGTGCCAAGCACTATTCTAAGTGCTCTGTTTATGTACACACACCTCATTCCTATGTGGCTCTGTTATTACAGTTATTATCCCCATTTTACAGTTGAGGAAACTGAGGTTCAGATAGGCTAAGTAACTTTTCCAGGGTCAAGGCTATTATGTAGCTGAGTAGGGCTCCAGACCAAGCAGCATGACCTCGAGGCTGTGTTCAACACCTACTATGTGCCTAGAACTGGGGACCCACAAAGTCCCCACACCCTGGGAACTTATTCTCTGATGGGAGAGGGCGGCGATTATCAAGTAAATATCAGACAAGTACTGATATTTCTCAGTTCTCTGAAGGATATACCACAGCCAAGTTCTGTGTCTTTTCTCATCCAGAAATTCTTGGGATGAAGGAATTAAGTATGAACTTTAAATCAAATTTTGTTTAGGTAAACAAATAACAAAGCAGCCTCACAAATTTTGTTTATGCCTCTGAGCTGGGCCACGGAGGCTTTGGGGTGTCAGGGGTGCCAGGTATCCTGCCAAGACCAATTCTGGCAGAATTCACGAACTTTGAATCGGGATTCAGTGGCTGGATGCCCAGCTTACGCCAATGTTTAGGAGCTTGGACTCTTGGCTTACCCTCTGAGAACTGAAAAAGCCTCAAATAGTAGGGAGGCTTTTGGATTTGCTGCCGCACACTAATTGTTAGGCAAGTCACATAATATTGTAAAGCTGTTCGTGATATGTAGTGACAATAAAATTGCTACGAATTTTCAGTTAGGCTATTTGACATTTATTGAATAAGGATTCTTGAATTAGCCTTTCTGTATATGAACTATAAAATCTTTACCCAGTGTAGCGAATAAAAAATGATGAGATCTTGATTAATTTGACATGAAAAGGTTTTCATAATATATTGTTCCTTGGAAAAAAGTAGTTTTTAAAAGTATATTGTAGACAGTGTGTGTAGTATGCTCTCACACACAAGAGGGGGACAGTATATATTAAGATTTGCTTGTATAGGCACAAAATACGCCTGGAAAGATATACCAGAAACTTATACCATTATTTGCCCAGTGAGGGCAACTGGGCGGCTGGGGAACAAAGGTTCAAGGAGGACTTTTCACCATATGGCTTTTTGCACCTTTTGAATATTAGAGTGAATGTATTGTTTCCAAGATAAAAGAAGAAAAAAACGTATATTATAGCATGGTTCCATTTCTGTGTTGTTATTGGTATGTCGTCATCTGGAAATATAAAGAAGGGATATGTACCAAAATGTTAATAGAGCTTGTTTCTACAGGAATAAAGGTGATTTAAAATTTTAAACTACTTGCCTGTATTTTCTGGCTTTTTTTTTTTTTTTTTGCAGTATGCGGGCCTCTCACTGTTGTGGCCTCTCCCGTTGCGGGGCACAGGCTCCGGACGTGCAGGCTCAGCGGCTATGGCTCACGTGCCCAGCCGCTCTGCGGCATGTGGGATCTTCCAGGACCGGGGCACGAACCCGTGTCCCCTGCATCGGCAGGCGGACTTCCAACCACTGCACCACCAGGGAAGCCTGCTTTCTGGCTTTTTAGTGATGAGTGTGCATTGCTTTTTTTAAAAAAATTTATTTATTTTATTTTTGGCTGTGTTGGGTCTTCGTGGCTGTGCGCAGGCTTTCTGTAATTGTGACGAGCTGGGGCTACTCTTTGTTGTGGTGTGCGAGCTTCTCATTGTGGTGGCTTCTCTTGTGGAGCACGGGCCCTAGGCACGCGGGCCCAGCAGTTGTGGCTCACGGGCTCTAGAGCGCAGGCTCAGTAGTTGTGGCACACAGGCTTAGTTGCTCCATGGCATGTGGGATCTTCCTGGACCAGGGCTCAAACCCTTCTGCCCTGCATTGGCAGGTGGATTCTTAACCACTGCGCCACCAGGGAAGCCCAGAAAATTACTTTTTTACCCAGAGATACTCCCTACCGTGTTTAAATTAGGGGAAAAGAGCGACACCATGATGACGATCACACCTCTGAAATGCTGGCCTTTGGAAGTTGTCTTGGCTAATTTCCATTCCTACGTGATTTCCTCCCCAGAGCAGCACCCAATTCCAGACCTCTGTGTAAGCAGAGGAGGCTGTAGTTGGGATGAGGCACCACCTGCAGACTAGGTTCCCGGGAATTTCTTCTGGGATGATATCCCGCCAGAAACCTTATGACAGTTTACTTGGGATTACAGACCCTTTTGGAGATAGGGGCCTGCACTCTGCCCCTGGTCCTCAGTGTCTGGTGTTTAGCTCCTAGCTGGGGAACAGGAGCGAGGCTGGTGCACCCCTGACACTGCCTCCTTTGGGCTTTGCTTTTCTCCAGGCATCACAGCCCCTGCTGCTGAGAGCGGAAGAGAAGAAAGGACCTAGGCACAGCAGGTGTCCTCCCCACCATGGGGCAGACCTGCCAGCGAGGATGGGTAAGATCTCCTCTAGCTTTTCTCTAGCTTCACATGGTCACAGGCACCCCTGCCCGCTCAGCCCACTCCCTCTGGCAGGTGTTACATTAGGGTCCATTTTATAGGAGGGAAGCCCCAGACCAAGAGCACTGCAGGGACCTGTTATGGAACAATTCAGGAGCCCCTCAGATCCGGCCTCTAATTCTCTTTGCAGTTTAATTTTCACCAGGGCCAGAAAGGTCCTGACCAAGGGAAGCCCAGAGGATCATTCATGTAACCCCTCTGCTTAATTGCTTCTTAGACAGTCATGCTGCAAAGTCACAAATGGGTGATGAAAACAAGAGTGTGGCTTTTTCTAAGAGAAACCATCCTTGGCTGGATTCTACGTTGCCATGTAGAAGCTGAAGCCCATTCTTGCCTCTTACAGAGAGCTTTGCTTCTCCTCTGCATGTTGAAACACACCCTGGAAAACGTTTACTGGACAAATTATGTTCTGAGTGGCTGGCCCATTTTAAATTAACTTGTGCTGCAGGATGCCCCTGTGGGCAAGAACTACAGTTGCTCCCTTTTTCAGTTAGGGGAATAGAGGCACAGTGGTGTTTAAGCCCAAGGGACAAACGCAAGGCTAGTGCCCTGGGGACAGAACTCTCTCACAGCAGTGTCTCAATCACTGCTGTGGCCCAGCCTGTTTGCTTTGTGAAGACTTTCCCCAGGTCAGTGCTTGGATGTCAAATTAGTTCCCAAATAGCATCTGAAAGTGGGGAGGAAGTGCTAGCTCAGGAGGGAGCCGCTTTGGCCTCCAGGTGAGAAGCTTGGGCACACAGCGGGTCGGGTGGGGTGGGGGGACTTTCCCTCAGTCCTGAAGGACTGGTTTAAAATGCCCCCTTCATCATCTCTGAGAAGGGCTTTGCAAAGTGTAGCCCAGACACATTTTTCCTACCTTACAGGGCATTGAGAGAATTGGACTCGATCCCATTTCTAACCCCCAAGTGGAAGCTCAGTCTCAAGAATCCAAGGCACCTGTTTGGTTATAGTGGGGAGACTCTCTGTGGGTCCCGGGCCTCCGATGCCTCTTCCTTCTCTTCTTCTCCTTTACTCCACAACCAGGGCGAGACAAGTTTTGCCCACTCTGGGGAAGGAGGAGCACTTCCACACCAGGAGGTTCGTCTGGGATGTCATTGCCACATCTCCTGGTTCCCACTGTCCCCTTCCTGTGCCCCTGTTTGGCTTTGCCAGCCCCAGGCAGAATGCCACCGAGCCTTTAAAGCAGGCCAGGGCAGCCTTGGAGAGGTGGCACAAAGCAGCCAGTGTCAGAGACGCCACGTGGCAGTCAGCAGGCTCGGGCACTGGCACTTGGAGTTCAGGGTCAATCTGTGGGTCTAGGGCTGGTCCTCCACAGTACTTGGGGGTCCAGAGAGAGGAACACGGGCTCTGGGGTCTCAGACACAAGCTGAAAACCTATGAGTTGGAGCTTGGTTTGACCCCTCAAGCAGGCCGGTGTAAGTTGGCGTTGTTGCCCTGTGCCTCTGTATAAATCCATGATCTTTTCTGCAGCTGCTGCCGTTTCAGGAGCAGTACCCGTGCCCAGACTTCACTTTACATGGCCTCCTTTAATTTTCACAAAGGCCCAACAGAGTAGGTATCATTCCCATTTTACAGATGGGGAGACTGAGGCTTAGAGAGGTTATATTACTTGCCTAATTTTGCACAGCTGGTCAGTGGCAGATCCAGGACATAAACTCAGGTCTCTCTGACTCCAAGCCTGTACTCTTTCTGTCTCCACGTCAAACTCAAGGCTCAGGGCCAGGCCTGCCGCTCAGACCATAACTGCCTTAGGACAGTTATATTTCAAATTGTTCCAAGCTTAGAAATGTTGTGCTTTGAATATTGAATTCCCACTCTTAATCTAAGGAAGGGCTAGAAATTATATGGTCCATTCAGTTTCTTTCTCCTTGGCTCCCTGGCTATTCCAAGCCCCAGACAGTATTTTTCACTGTCGCCTTACTCTTGATTCTAGGCCTGTAAGTATCTGCAAGGCTTCACGAGAGCCCTTTCAGCAAGAAGTTTGCTCTCGTGGGGTATCAGTATAAAGCCTAGACTGTTTGGGCCTTGGGCATGTGGAAAATTTGCCTGGATTGTCCTGGTCATTTTATGCCGATTCTTGCTTTCCCAGCTTCCCTAGGATCGTGATTTCTATGGAGCTTCTTTGATTTGGGGCCCGCTTAGAAGAGGGCATGGCTTTTCAGTTCATGAACAGCAAACATTTATTGAGCACCTATTCTACGCGAGGCAGGACAAGAAGTGCTGAAAAGATAGGGGCTGCCCTTCAGGGGGGATGCGTAGTTTACCGCTGGTTTTCACAGGGACTGGTTGCATGTCTGTGAGCTGCTATGCAACCTTCTAGAAAACTCAGTCTCCTTCCTTGTAAAGTGGGATTTCCTCTTGTGCTCTGTCACTCTGGTTTCCATTCCTTCTCACCCACTGAGAGTGGTTTTGTAAGAGTCCCAAGAACAGCAAGAGAGGGCAAGCCCCAGCACAAGCAATTTTTCAAGCCTCTGCTTTCATTCTGTTGCTGTTGTGCTACTGGCCAAAGCGAGTCACACAGCCAATCCCAGAGTCACTGTGGGAGGAGACAACATGAGAGCATAGATACAGAGAGGTGAACTGTTGTGGCTGTTTTCTGCAAATAATTTACTATATCCTCCTTATCCCTTCATCTGCCATCATGAAGAAATCCACATGGGCCTGTCTCTTGATTGGCATCAGCTCTCCAAATCTGTGAGGCAGGGGAAGTTGTAAAAAGGTTATGGAAGGGTGGGGTGCTAACTCACCAAGGATGCTAACTCGTCAAGCTGGTCACTGCTTGTTGCCCACATTCCCTCCATGTTCATCTGGGAAGCATCTCACCCTGCAATTTGGGGGACACGGCAGGGCGGGGCCAGAGGTCCAGCAGAGACAGACCCCTGTGTTCCCATAGCTCCCCTACACGCCTCTCTAGCAGTTCAGCCAGCTGTGCTTTCATTATTGATGAGCACATGCATCTTCTCTAGAGGACTGTGGATTCCCTGAGGTCAGAGCCACTAGCACAGTGCCTGGCACATTTGTAAGTACCTAATAAACGCTGATGTGAATAGATCTGTGAATCGAAGATTTCTGAGCTCTGCTGCATTTCATCCAGAGAATCGTTTATCATTGTAGAATTTGCTTAGGTATTTCAATGTTACTTGTAACTACTTTTGCTTTCTGAGCGTGGTTGGTTAACTATAAGCACCAATATGCTGTGAATGCAAGTTGCATGCCTTTATAACACCTTATCTTGTCCTGTCTTGAAGGGTACACCAACTGAAAGTCCAATTCAGCCCCCGCTCACTCAAAGTAAGGTAAGAAACCTAAATGTTCTTTCCGTTTTCTTCTGTAACGTTTTCTGTAAGAGAAACATATTGTACGGCACTTCTCTTTGGGAATTCTGATCATGGTTTTAGTGAGCAGCCCTGCAGTAGATTCAGGGGTGAGGAAGAGCGCTTACCTCTAGTTGCTCCCGCTGGGCCCAGCCCCCTGTCACAGGGCAGGGGCTTTCTGAGGGACCTTTGTTACTAGGCTCCCTTCTTAGCCCTTTCTTAGAAGCAAAATGCTAAGCCTCAGAACTACACACTCCAGCCTTGGTGCTGTGTGGCACGACGACTGTGGGAGAGACTCTGAGGGAGGGACTGCAAAGGTCTCTTCCCTCTCTTGTCTGGTCCAAAATGCAGGGTCAGGGGCTTCCCTGGTGGCGCAGTGGTTGAGAGTCCGCCTGCCGATGCAGGGGACACGGGTTCGTGCCCTGGTCTGGGAAGATCCCACATGCTGCGGAGTGGCTGGGCCCGTGAGCCATGGCCACTGAGCCTGTGCGTCCGGAGCCTGTGCTCCGCAACAGGAGAGGCCACAACAGTGAGAGGCCCGTGTACCGCAAAAATACAAAACAAAACAAAAAAACCAAGAAAGCTGAAGAACTCATATTCCCTATTTTCAAAGCTTATAAAGACAGTGTGGTACTGGCATAAGGACAGACATATAAATCAGTGGAATACAATTGAACGTCCAGAAATAAACCCTTACAACTTTACAGTCATTTGATTTTTGACAGGGATATCAAAACAGTTCAATGGAGTAAGAATAGTCTCTTCAACAAATGGTGCTGGGACAATCAGATATCCACATGCAAGAGAATGAAGTTGAACCCCTACCTCATACCATATGCAAAAATTAATTCAAAATGGATCAAAGACCTAAAAGCAATAGCTAAAATTATAAAACTCTTAGAAGAAAACATAGGTATGAATCTTTGTGACCTTGGATTTGGCAGTGTTTTCTTAATACAACACCTGTTATGGACTGAACTGTATCCCCCCCAAATTCATATGTTGAAGTCTTAGCCTCAGAATGTGATCATATTTGGAGACAGGGTCTTCAAAGAGGTAATTAAACTAAAATGAGGTCTTTAGGGTAGACTCTAATCCACTCTGACTGGTATTTCTATGAAGAGGAAATTTGAATACACAGAGACATCAGGGATGTGTGCACACAGAGAGAAGTCCATGTCAGGAAGGCAGCCATCTGCAAGTCAAGGAGGGAGGCCTCAGAAGAAACCAGACCTGCCAACACCATGCTCTTGGACTTCTAGCCTCCAGAATTGTGAAAAAGTAAATTTCTGTTGCTTAAGCCATCCAGTCTGTGGTATTTTGTTAGGGCAGCCCAACTAATACAATACCAAAAGAATCCCCAAGGTGGAAACAACCAACTGTCTATTAACTGATGAGTGGATAAACCAGCTGTGATATATCCACACAACAGAATATTATTCAGACCTAAAAAAGACTGAAATTCAGATATGCACTACAACATGAATGACCCTTAAAGACACTACGCTAAATAATAAAAGAAACCAGTCACCAAAGACTGTATGATGCCATTTATACGAAACGTCCAGAATAGGCAAATCTGTAGAGACAGGAAGCAGATTGGTGGTTGCCCAGGGCTAGGGAGTGTGGGAGCTCGGGTGGGAAGTGACAGCTAATGGATATGGGTTTCTTTTGGGGATGCTGAAAATATTCTCAAATTGATTGTGGCAAGGATCTCACAACTCTGCAATTGTATTAAAAATCATTGAATTTTATACTTTAAATGGGTGAATTGTATGGTAGTGAATTACACTCAATAAAATTGTTACCCCAGAAAAGCATTCCTTTTTTATAACTGAGAAGTATGGTGTATGGATGTACTACAATTTGTTTAACCACTCGCTTGCTCAGGGACATTTGGGTTGCTTCTAGTTTGGGCTGTTACTAATAAAGTGTTCTGAATATTCGTGTACGAATCTTTGTAGGGACACGTGCCTCAATTTTTCTTGGGTAAATACCCAGGAATGGAATTGCTGCGTCATGGGGTCGGTGTATATTGTACTTTATTAGAAACAGCCAAACAGTTCCAAAGTAGTTGTATCACTTTACACTCATCCATTTTCATGTTGAACATAGACATTTAGGTATGTTTTATCATATACCTAACGAATTAGTACAGTCATATGCACTGATAGTTGTAAATTAATATACATATCGAGATACATGATCCAAACATTTTTACTACAGGGGTTTCTGAACAGACAAGTTCTGTAGCCTGGGGCTAAAAGAGAGTAGATATTGTGCTAAAGGCATTGTATTTGTTTCCTAGGGCCACAAGAACAAATTACCACAAACTTGGTGGCTTAAAATAACAGAAATGTATTGTCTCACAGTTCTGGAGGCCAGAAGACCAAAATCAAGGTGTCAGCAGGGCTGTGCTCCCACCACAGGCTCTAGGGCACTTCTTCCACATCTGGGGGCTCCAGGCGTTCCTTGGTTTATCTTCACATGGCACCTGCCTCTGCCTTCAAGTGACAATTTCTTTTTTCCTCCCTGTGTGTTCTCTTCTGCCTCTTAATCAGGACAGTGGTTGGATTTAGGGCCCACCAGTAATCCAGGATGATCTGGAGATCCTTAACTTAATTACGCATGCAAAGACTCTTTTTCCAAATAAGGTCACATTCACAGGTTGTGAGGGTTAAGACATATCTTTTGGGGGGTGCCCTTCAACCCACTACAGTCCTGTTGTAGCAGAACGAATCAGAAGGAGAAGATGGATTCAAGAGAGTTTGTAGGTTTGATTTGTGTTGTGTTTGTTCTCAAGACACAAATATAAGTAGACTTGGTGGGGTTTGGTGACAGATCAGATTAGACTAGATGGAGTTTGGGAGGGGAAAGAGCTCACGGATGGTATTCAGGTTTCCAGCTTGGGTGGCAGGGAGACGGGTTCTGCCTGGAACACTCTTTTCCCAAGAGAGAAGAGGAAGCACAGGCATGGCATACTCCCTCATTTTATTCTGGTCTCTGCTCAAATGTCACATCCTCAGAGAAGCCTCCCTTATCCATCCTATCTAAAGTGATACATTCTCTGTTGTTCTTTATTGTAATTTAAATTTTCTCTCTCAAGTTCTAAAAATCTGGAGGTAGTCAATGTGGGGATGATATGGGGCACCTCGGTGACAGTTATCTCATAATCCAAGATGGTTCCTGGATCTCCAGCCTGTCTGTCTGTGCTTCAGCCAGCAAGAGGGAAGAAGGGGGGATGGCAGAGGGAAAGCTGCATAATCTTAGGAACGGCTCTTGGAAGCTCCCATGAGGCCTCACTTTCTTCTTGTTACGTCCTCCCTCCTGATGCACAGCAAAGCCAGTCTACTGACAGCGGGTGGCAGTGAATGAAGTACAGCGTGTACAGCATTTACTGCAGGGCACCAAGGGGCAGCTCGTGCTTGAAAGACTTTCAGGCAAGGGTTTTTTAAAAGGAGCACTAGGGGTGAGGGTTGCAGGGTGTGTGATCAGTTAGCAGACATTCTTCTGATTGGTTGGTGGTGAAGTAACAGGGGGATGTTTCAGGAATCTTATTCATCAGCCTTCTGGTTCCAACCAGTCTGGGGTCTACGTGCTTGTGGTCAGCAAGTCACCACCGTCCACTGAGTGGGGGTCTTAATTTCTGCAGAACCACTCAAAGATATGCTTCAGATGTTATCTGTATCCCTTCAGGAGGAACTAGGAGGCCTGTGACTATTGTCCTAATTATTAACTGCTCTTTGGAAATCAGGGAAGGCCAAACAAGAAGGGGGTGAGGGAGCATGGAGGGGCTTGTACCTGGGAAGACCCTGCAGGGGCCTGCTCAGTTTCAGTCCCCCCTTTCGTTAAATTTTATTTTTATTTATTTTTATTTTTGGCTGTGTTGGGTTTTCATTGTTGCATGAGGGCTTTCTCTAGTTGCGGCCAGCGGGGGCTACTCTTTGTTGCGGTGCCCGGGCTCCTCATTTCAGTGGTTTCTCTTGTTGTGGCATGGGGGCTCAGCTGCTGTGGCTCATGGGCTGTAGAGAACAGGCTCAGCAATTGTGGCGCATGGGCATAGTTGCTCTGCGGCATGTGGGATCTTCCTGGACCAGGGCTCGAACCTGTGTCCCCTGCATTGGCAGGCGGATTCTTTTTTTTTTTTTTTTTTTTTTTTTTTTTTAACATCTTTATTGGGGTATAATTGCTTTACAATGGTGTGTTAGTTTCTGATTTATAACAAAGTGAATCAGCTATACATATACATGTGCTCCCATGTGTCTTCCCTCCTGCATCTCCCTCCCTCCCACTCTCCCCCTCCCACCCCTCCAGGCTGTCCCAAAGCCCCGAGCTAATATCCCTGTGCCTTGCGGCTGCTTCCCCCCCAGCTATCCACCCCACCACGTTTGTTAGTGTGTATATGTCCATGACTCTCTCTCGCCCTGTCAAAACTCACCCTTCCCCCTCCCCATATCCCCAAGTCCGCTCTCCAGTAGGTCTGCGCCTCCATTCCTGTCTTATCCCTAGGTTCTTCATGACATTTTTTCCCCTCAAATTCCATATATATGTGTTAGCATACGGTATCTGTCTTTGTCTTTCTGACTTACTTCACTCTGTATGACAGACTCTAGGTCTATCCATCTCATTACAAATATCTCAATTTCATTTCTTTTTAAGGCTGAGTAATATTCCATTGTGTATATGTGCCACATCTTCTTTATCCATTCGTCCGATGATGGGCGCTTAGGTTCTTTCCATCTCCGGGCTATTGTAAATAGAGCTGCAATGAACATTTTGGTACATGACTCCTTTTGAATTTTGGTTTTCTCAGGGTATATGCCCAGTAGTGGGATTGCTGGGTCATATGGTAATTCTATTTGTAGTTTTTTAAGGAACCTCCATACTGTTCTCCATAGTGGCTGAACCAATTCACATTCCCACCAGCAGTGCAAGAGTGTCCCCTTTTCTCCACACCCTCTCCAGCATTTATTGTTTCTAGATTTTTTGATGATGGCCATTCTGACTGGTGTGAGATGATATCTCATTGTAGTTTTGATTTGCATTTCTCTAATGATTAATGAGGTTGAGCATTCTTTCATGTGTTTGTTGGCATTCTGTATATCTTCTTTGGAGAAATGTCTGTTTAGGTCTTCTGGCAGGCGGATTCTTAACCACTGCACCACAAGGGAAGCCCCCCCCTCTAACTTTTCTTTGATATTTCTCAATCCTGAGGGGAACAGGGGTAGGACAAGAAAGGGAATAAAGTTTTGGATAGAGAGGTTAATCATAAACTTGACAGGGGAACTCAGTTTTAGGGGGACTTGGCTTTACTCTCTGGCCAAAACTTGGTCCCCTGGCCACATCTAGTTGCAGGCTGGCTAGCCTTTATTCTGGGATGCCGGGCCAGGGCACCTAAACATTAGAGCATTTATTAGTTAGGACACAGGGGAAATGGAAATTGTAGGATGCAGCTGTGTCACATACACTTTGATTTATTTTTCCTCCTAGCGCCTGACGTAAGGTACATTTAATTTGTGATTTGTTTACTGTCTGTCTCTCTCCACAGAATGTGGGCAGAGACTCTGTTTTGCTCACCTGTGCATTTCTAGTGAACTAGGAAGTGCAGGTCACCTTAAGTGCTTCAGAAATATTTGTTGAGTGAATAAATGACAAGGGGAGGAATCGAGAAGAAAGGAAGTTTAAGAAGAAGAAATAACTGTGATGGGAGACAAATTGAGTTTCAGGTGCCCATGGGATCTAGGAGTTGATATTTACAGGCAGTTGGAAATATGGGTCCGGAGCTCAGGAGAGAGGTGGAGGCCGCAACTCTTGACAAAAGTGATTCTTTGGGTAGGGCACGTTGGGATGGACCTGCAGAAGACTGAGAGAGGAGGAAATAGTCAGCTCAGCTGAATCCACCAAACTAGACGCCCCCCGCTCCCCGCCCCTGCACTGGGAGGGGCAACTGCTTCCACACCTCCTTTATAGGCCCCTCTGTCATGGGATCAGCCTCACCACTTGGTTTGAGAATGCCCTTTGTAAGAGTGAAACCCCTTGGAGGCGATTCTGGGCGCTCCAAGGAGCTCCAGTCCTTTACGTCTCAGCATAGAAAGAATTCAGCGAGAGGCAAAGTGATAGATAAGAGGTGATTTATTAGAATAGGATGCTTGTGAGGCTTACAAGCAGGTCAACGAGAGGGTGCCACACCCTGAGAACTTACTGGGTTACAGTTTTTTTTTTAATTAATTAATTTATTTATTTTTGGCTGCTTTGGGTCTTCGTTGCTGTGCGCAGGCTTTCTCTAGTTGCGGTGAGCGGGGGATACTCTTTGTTGCGGTGCCCGGGCTTCTCATTGCGGTGGCTTCTCTTGTTGCAGAGCACAGGCTCTAGGCGCACGGGCTTCAGTAGTTGTGGCATGCGGGCTCAGTAGTTGTGGCTCGCGGGCTCTAGAGCGCAGGCTTAGAAGTTGTGGTGCATGGGCTTCGTTGTTCCGCGACATGTGGGATCTTCCTGGACCAGGGCTTGAACCTGTGTCCCCTGCATTGGCAGGCAGATTCTTAACCACTGCACCACCAGGGAAGTCCCTGGGCTATAGTTTTATAATCAAAGGAAAAGTGGGGATGGGGAGAAGATCCCCTTCTTCCTCATTCGTTTTTTAGATGTCATACTTCCATCATCAGCTCCTCCTCCAGGTTGGGTGGGGGAGTTTTCTTGTCCCTACGTGGTCAAGCTGGGACTGTCATGGCACTATGGAAAAATTACTTCAGGTCTCAGTACAATGAGGGTCTTTCCCTTTGAAATGTCACCTTTCCATAAATTATTGTTTTTTATGTGTGCAGAGAGCATGTCCTAGGGTCATTAACTTACTGAGCTCACTGGGCAGGATGTGGGTCTCATGCCACTATTGTTTTATTGTTTGGGGGCATGTCTCATGCTTCTGTTGCATGGTTTTGTTGCTAAGCAAGCCTGCTTGGCTTTGTGGTTAAGAAAACTTGCTTTCTTGAGTGATCCTTAACTTACAGGGGTCTCCCATATTTTTTTCTTTACTTACAATTCCCTAGTGGGATTAACTCTTTAATTACCTGCTTTGTCCCTTTACTCTGTCCCTATCATTAGGGTTCTGCAGAGCCAGGATCCACGTGCCATGTTTTATAAATCTAACCAAGAGTGGCTCAGTACACTAGGGGAGAAGCTCCCCAACTCAGGTGCTTGGACCCATCTGTGACTGAGCCGTCACTGGCCCTGGTTAAATAAAAGAAATAAGGACAATACAGTAAAATGAGTATTTCACCTTGTTAGAGCAGCAGGGTGGCCTTGAGTCTGACTGCCTGGGCTGAGATCCCAGCTCTTCCATCAGTAGCCCTGTGACCCTGGAGAAGTCACTTAATCTCCCTGTGACTCGGTGTTCTTGTCTATAAAATGGGGATAAAATTAGTTTTTACCTCATCGGGTTGTTCTGTGGGTCAAGCAAGTTAATGTAAGTAAAGAATTTACAACAATACCTGGTATGTAGTAAGTCCTACCTAAGCACTAGTATTATTATAAAACCAAAGTATTTTGTTTGAAAACCAGCCCTTATGTTTACTTCTCTGGGTTAAAATAGTTCTTCCTTTAGGAAATTATGGTAGTGGGAGATGGAAATTACAATGAAAGAAAATCCGTAGCAAAATGAAAAGCCAGTGCCTAGGTTTTGTCTGTATGTTTAATTTGCTGGCCTGTGCAATCCCATAGCCTGGGAACCCTGCCTAAGGGTTGACACGGACTCTCCTATATGAGCATTTCCCTCCATATTTTGGAGCTAATTCTAAGGGGTAGGATTGAGGAGGACCTTCTGTTGGATCTGTGAGCTTGACTGTGTGTGGGCACTGGGGAGAACTATCCCAGGAAACTCGGGGTAACCAGCAGGGTGATTTAAGATTGCTCTGTTCCAACACGATATGGGCATCCTTTGGGGCAGGAGCTGGCCTCAGATAAGGAGCAGGGCTGAAGCCAGGCAGGACTCAGCGGTCTGGTTAACCCTTCTTCCTGCGGGCCATTATTCTTTATGCACAGGAGGCTCCTCAGGTTCAGAGGCAATGGAATGAGGATGGGATGTCCAGGAATTGACAGGACCAGACTGGACTTTCCTTTGGCTTCCCTGAGGGACTGTCACCCCCAAAGGGGAGTAGAAGACTTCTTGGGACAGAAGCTGAGCAAGGTGTCTCTAGGGGGTCAGGCCTTTTCTGAGCCAGGTAAATAGGTCAGAGTTGAGCAAGGGGCAGGCAGGCAGGGACCTTAATGAAACCTGAGAGGGTTGGGACTTGGGTGAAGCAAGAGAGGTGCTTAGGGTGCAAGGCCTCTCAGTCCCGGCCCTAATACCTGAGGCCTTCGGTCTACAAATTCCAGTTATCAGTTGAAAGTTGAAATGCCTACAGGGGCCAGTCAGCTGTGTGTGCCAGTGAACAGGTGGGCTGGGTGGGGCCTGGGTAAGCTGCAGCACACCTACCTTGTCTGAAGGGGGCAGTGGTGCTCAGTGCCAGCTGCTTATTGCCAGTGATAACGTGGGCTCTGTGTGGCTAGACTTTGGGTGCCAGAAACCTGGATTTTAAAGTGACATGTGGGCTTCCCTGGTGGCGCAGTGGTTGAGAATCTGCCTGCCGATGCAGGGGACGCGCGCGGGTTTGAGCCCTGGTCTGGGAAGATCCCACATGCCGTGGAGCAGCTGGGCCCATGAGCCACAACTACTGAGCCTGCGCATCTGGAGCTTGTGCTCCACAGCAAGAGAGGCCGCGACAGTGAGAGGCCTGCGCACCGCGATGAAGAGTGGCCCCCGCTCGCCGCAGCTAGAGAAAGCCCACGCACAGAAACGAAGACCCAACACAGCCAAAAATAAATAAATGATTTAAACTGACATGTCATTTTCAAGTGTTGGCTCATAAAACATTCGGTGGGCCAAATAAGATGTTTTAGCCTGGTGCTTGTCGATCTATAACCTCTATCGTGATGTTGTTGGAGGGCAGCACTTCGGGCGAATGCGAGAGGAAAGGAGGCAGGCTGAGGTGATTTTCCAACCCCAGAGACTCCTCACCAGCCTTCTCACGCAGGAAGCAGAACTGTGCAAAGCTGATGAGAAAGTCACGATGGACTTGCGTCCAGTGTGCTCCAGATCTGTAGTACCACTAGGACCCTGGAGGAACCACTGGTCGGCAGCATCCATGAGAGACTGCTGAAAGTCTCCACGCTGAAATCCATTTCAGACATTTCCTCCAGATGTCCCTGTAGAAAGTAAGGGTCTAAATCAGTCATTCTCATTCCTGGTAGTCCCTGGGACTCACGTGGGGAACTTTCAAAAGGATATTTGGGGCTTCCCTGGTGGCGCAGTGGTTGAGAGTCCGCCTGCCGATGCAGGGGACACGGGTTCGTGCCCCGGTCTGGGAAGATCCCACGTGCCGCGGAGCGACTGGGCCCGTGAGCCATGGCCACTAAGCCTGCGCGTCCGGAGCCTGTGCTCTGCAACGGTAGAGGCCACAGCAGTGATAGGCCCGCGTACCGCTAAAAAAAAAAAAAAAAAAAGGCATGTTTGGACCGCACCCCAGGTCAATTCAGCCATCATCTCTGGGGCTGGGGCCTGGGTTTCAGCATTTGTAAAAGCTCTCCAGGTCATTCTTTTTTTTTTGACCACAGCACACGGCTTGAGAGGTCTTAGTTCCCCGACCTAAGTGATCGAACCCGGGCCCACGGCAGTGAAAGCACTGAGTCCTATCCACTGGACTGCCAGGGAATTCCCAACACCACGGATCTAACTAATATGAACACTGGGTCAGGGTCCCTTCCTGGTGCTTCTTTTCAGAATGTGCTGTGCACAACAGGCCCCCCACTGTGTCAGGAGTCCAAGATGCTGCCCTGGTGTGGGCACTGGCCTTACTCTTCTCTTTTTGCTTTCTCTTTCTCTTGGCGACCTTAAACAAGCTCTTTAAATTCCATAACCCTCATTGACTGATTAAGTGGGGATAATGATATTTGCCCTTCTAACGTCACCAGCCTGTTATCAGGAGAGGTGAGGCAATAAATGAGAAACTACTCTGTAAACTGTCAACATTATGCAAGCATTAGTTACAGGTGTGCTGCCAGATGCTGGGGTACAGCTTTCATCCGCTGCAGAGAATTTCTGGTGTAAAGTTCCTAGTGCCATGGGTCTGATGCAAATTGTTTCATTCTGACTTAGCTGCAGCCCTCATTCTCTTACCAGCATGGGTGTTTTGTGGGTTGGCAGCCCAGCACTGTCTGACCCTCCACCCGCCATCCCAACTCATACAGGAGGAAGCCCAGTAAATGAACAGAGAAACCCAGGGGACTTCTGGGAGAGGGGAGGGCCATCTCGAGGGTGAGGAGAGACCTGTGGAACTAGGTTTCCCATGGTCCAGGTCTTTGCTGCTTTTCCTCAGGGTCTGTGGAGTAATCAGCCAAGGGACTTGGCTGGGGTCCAAGAGATACGTGACAGCAAGAAAAGAGGCAGAGTAATAAAGAAGTACAAGGGATGATAACTGGCATGACAGAAAGGGGAGACAGACCCAGCTCTGAGCCCAGTGTGGGACATAGCAGTGCAGAATGGACTCTGGCCTCAGGAAGCTGTCTGATTGGGGCAGATAAGGCCACCCCCCAGAAGACAGTCAAAAATATCAGGCAGACTGTTATGACTCAGGGTTACTTATCTGAGAACCAGGCTGCAGTGAGGTAGTGGGGAAGGATGGACAGAGCACTGGCTGGGCAAGATGGCCCACCTGCTGCTTCTCACATTCTTAGCCTGTAAAGAAGAGTCTTGGTCTAGATCTAGATGGACTCTGAGCACAGTCCGAGTTTGCCCTGTGGAGGTGTTGAGGCCTGGGAGACTGCAGTGAGTAGCCGTGGTCAGGGAAGAGTTTACCGGGAGGGTGGGAGAGCTGGGCCTTCGGCGAGAGGGACACCGGTCAGGTGGAGGTGAGTGGAGAGGGCCGAGCAAGCAGGGGCTCCAACAGGATGGACGTGGAGTGGGCCAAGAAGAGTGGGAAGTGGCTTCGCTGTGGCCAACAGTGGGGGAAGAGATAAGCGGGGAAGAGTGGAGTCAGATTACAGAGGGCCTCAGACACCAGGCAGAGATGTTTGAACCACTCCATCAGGAGAGAGGGAGCCACCCAGGGGTTTCGGGCAGGGTTACGCTGTGATTAGGCTGCTTTTTAGCAGGAGTAGTATGGCTGGGACCTCAGAATGACTTGGATGGCGGGAAGCCAGGAACCAGGAAGTCTTGCAATATTTCTGGTGCAGGCTGCTGAGGACTGAGGGTTGGGAGGAGGCAGTGGGGCAGGCCTAGAGATATTTCTCAGGAAATACTGATAGGTCTTGGGACATGGCTGCATTCAGGGGGTGTGGAGGAGTGAGTCACCTTAAGAAGCAGGTTCTTTCTGGAAGGCAGGGAAGAGAAAGCACTGGCAGCCTCCCTGCCTGCAAACAGAACATCTCCGGGTAGCCGGGCCGTTGGAAGGGTTAGCTTCTCCCTAGCTCCAGTTCAGATAAGACATCTCGGTTGCAGTGGGGGGCTTGGTGATGATGCTGGCTGGGCCTGTGTTAAGGGGTATGTGTGCTCCTGATCGCTGCACTGGGCTCACTCCACCTTCGAGTGCCAGGCCGTGGGCTGAGTGTGAGACAGAGCAATTAACAAGGCACAGTCCTCGATCCTGCTGAGTCTGGCAGAATCACATTCGCAAGACGCAGGCGGCACTTGAGAACAACCAAATTGTCCCCATGCGCCCAGTTTTGCGTTATGGCCATGCAGGTGGTATAAGTGTTTGATGGATGCCAGGAAACCTCTCTGTTCCTGGTTTATAATGATACTATCCAGGGGGCAGATCCAGGTTTTGTGAAGCTTTAAAGCTTGAAATCATGTTGGGGAGCCTCTTTGGAAAGTAATTCAAAATTACAAATATAAAATTGCTAGGCCCTCTGAGGGCCTAGAATCGGGGGAATGCAAGCAGGAAGCCCTGAAATGTAAACCTCATTGGCTTCCCAGTCAATCTTACGACAATACCTACCATTTATTAATTGTATATTATAAGCAGGTATTTTATTTGTAGTATTTCACAGCAACCAAGGGAGGTAGGGGAGCATTAGTATCTCCATGTTATAGATGAGGAAGCAGGCTCAGAGAGGTGACCCTGGATGCCACAGCCGTAAAGCTAGGGGGCAGGGGCTGTGCTCTGGACTGAGGGCTCTGGCCTCAAGGGCCACAACTGAGACCCTCTTCAATTGGTGATGTCAAAGCCATGCCCCTGAGGGCTGTTCTGGATCTAAACCACCCCTTCCTGACTCCACTGTACCTTTCTTAGGCCTGGCCAGGGGCCCCCAGGATCCAGGGCTGGGGTAGAGGTTATGGGGTTGGACACTGGCCATCTCAGGCCACCACGTGGTGCAGCCTTGGTTTAAGTATCATGGCCTATTTAGGCAGAGGCTACATACGACTGGGAGGACAGCAAAACCCAGGGGTGAGCGCTCGTTTTGAAAACACACAGACCCAAAGTCTAATCCTGGATCTACAGCTTTCTGGTTGTACAGCAAGACACATGGCCTCAGTGAGCCTCCACTTGCTTACCCGTTGAATCAGAATAGTAACCACTTCTTTGTATTTTGAGCTCATTACATGCCCTTTTGTAAGGCAGTAAAGCTCCTGGTGGTGTTTGGCACACAGAAGCAATTAATCTAAGAATCCTATGGTTGCCATCAGTCCTAGTAGCAGCATAAACACCTCTGATTCCTCACTTCCCTTCCCCCCTTTAAAGTCGAATGGTTTTCTAGGGATTCCTCGCAGCCCGGCTAACTTCCTCCGGAAAGTGAGAAAGGTGGCACCTAGGAGGGGCGCCCAAACTGTCCCCCAGCCTCCAGCGAGCCTGGGTGCTCAGGGGGCCAGGGGGGATGGGGACAGGCCGGGGCCTGCAGCTCAAGTCCCGCCCAGCGGGCGTGCGCCCTTCGGGAGGGCCGGCCGAAAGAACCGGTGACTCAGGGGAGGACGTTGTGGGGCGTCGCTCTTGGTTTA
The DNA here is from genome assembly GCF_963924675.1 of Phocoena phocoena. Lineage (NCBI taxonomy): Eukaryota > Metazoa > Chordata > Mammalia > Artiodactyla > Phocoenidae > Phocoena > Phocoena phocoena. Next base: position 62,958,136 of record NC_089234.1, on the reverse strand, counting down.
GCAACACAAATCCGCCAGCCGGGGATTAGGCCTGGAGGCGCCGCAGCACGGGCGGGTCACGGTGCGGCGGGGTGGAGTGGTACGATGCTCCGTCGGTGAGGACCCAGGTGGGGCTCGGCGCTCGGCCCCTTGGGCCCGCGAGAGCCGGTTGGCGTGGTGACCTGGTGCGAGGACCGCGCAGCCTCCGGGATCTCGCTTCCGCCGCCACAGGCCCCGCTCGCTTTCCACGCCCACTTCTTCGAGCCCCCCTCCGGGCGTCTCCCCTTCCACGGAACTCCCAGGGGCGAGCCCTAATTTCCAAGGAAGGGTACCGCCGCCTCTAGGCTGCCCCGTTCGGCAGCAAACCGGGCTGGGCGATGCCTCCTCTTGCGTCCCGAGCCTCCCCGCCTGCGCCCCGCCCGAGCAGGGCGCCGCCACGCGTGACGGTGCGCGCGCGACAGAACCTCCCGTCCCTGCGCCTGCTCCCTACGTGGGGGACGTGCAGGGAGATGCCGGGCTGTGGGGGATTTCGCGGCGTCGCCCGCCCCCTTTCCGGCACGGGGAGGAGCAGCCACCGAGCCCCCCCGGCCCTGGCCCGGCCGCGACCGCCCGGCGCTGCAGAGGCGCGCGGCAGCCAATGGGCGCCGAGGAGGTGGGCCGGCTGGAGGCTGTCACCCTCGCGGGGACGGGAGCGCGGAGACTGGGAGCGCGCGAGCCGCCGCCGCGCCCCAGGTCGTGGGGGAGGAGCGGCCGGAGGAGGAGGAGGAGGAGCCGCGGAGCTGCAGCCCGGGGACCACTGCTCACCCAGGCTGCGGAGGACAGACGCCCGCCCCAAGCCTGCCGCCCCGCGCCCCCGACCGCCAGCATGATCGCCGCGCAGCTCCTGGCTTATTACTTCACCGAACTGAAGGATGACCAAGTCAAAAAGGTGAGCCCCCGCCGGCGCCGCCGCCCGGCGCTCTGCCCGCAACGTTGCATTCCGGTATCCGCTCGCCGCCGCAGCCGCCTCCATCCTCCCGCGCCCAGCCTCCCCCAGGCCAGCATTGGTTGGACCGCAGGGCGGTGGGGAAGGCTTCGCCCTTTGATTCTTCCCGGGATTGTATGCTGCGTGTGTGTGTGTGTGTGTGTGTGTTGGGAGGTGGGGGGGAGACCCCCGAGACTGGGCTGCCTGCTGCAGTGTCCTTGAAACGGGATGTGGATGTCAAATGGGCCTCCGGGCCGTGCAGGGAGGGTGACCGTGTGGCAACTGGTGGGTTGGTCCACAGGGCCTGTTTGGTACGGTCCAAGCGCCATGGGCGGAGGAGTGATCACAGAGATGCTGGGGAGGTGAGCGCGCAGCAGGCGGGGGTGCTGGCTGGAGGCCATGCATCCCATATTTGGGGTTCCCGGTGGAGCGCGTCGGGTGCCCGGAAAAGCTGTCACCCCGGCTCTCCCAGTTGTTGCGGCTGCTCCTTAATCTGAAGACTGGGCGACCGGCACGGCTTCCTGGAACAAGGAGAAGCGTGGAGGCCACCGGAAACTTTGCTCATAGGCCTCAGGTCTGGAGCGGCATGTCTGAATGGAATTTTTTTATCCCTCTCCGTGACCGCTCTGCTCTCTTAAGCTGTAATTTCCAGCCAAGCCCAGGGAGCTCAAATAAGAGACTGGTCTTTTGAGTCGGATGGAGGCCTTGACATGTATGCTTGTGGCATGTGTGTACTTGCACAAGGACAGATTTCCCTACCCTGAGGTATTGCTGCCTTTAACTTACGGCTAACGTAAAATCCTGTCTGCTGGCAGGTGTTAAAGGTGTATCTCTCCCTTATACCAGCTTTGGCGTCAAGTTTTTGAGAAACAGCCTAAGCTGTAGGGAAAGACGCCCATTTTATCATTGCCACGCCTGACAGATCTCCTGACCCACCCACACCCAGAATGGGTGACATTATTGCTGGGATAAGCTGGGGTGGACAGCAAAGTCAACCTGACTTTGGAGTTCAAACAAAGGAGATGTACCTACAGGTGAGAGGCAGGAGCCACAGGTCTGCAGCCACAGGATGTTCAGTGCTCTTAACCACCCAAGACAGCCCCCTCCTCTGGCACAACAGGAAATGGGCCTGCTAAGGGCAGTGACCTCATCAAGGTCACCCGAGGAGTTAGAGGGAGAGCCAGGGCGGGACCCAGGTCTCCGCCTCCCTCCACTGGGAACTTGACTGAGGCTCCTCCTGGAAGTCAGCTGAGGGGGAGGTGCTGAGACAAAGGCATTGGGGATGCTGCTTGGATCCTGGGTCCTGCGCTGAGTGGGGACCAGAGTTGGGTAGTTAGGAGACGGGCCTGGGAATCTGCCACGGTCCCTCATGGCTACAAGTGGCAGTGACTATAGAGTTGTCAAACCGTGGGACTCATGCTCACTCCCGTGGAGCACCCTGGAGCCTCCTTCTGACCACTGAGCTTGGGGAGCTCTGCACGTCAACATGTGCATTTCACCAGTTTTCTTCAGTGGTGTTGTGTATCCTTGATGTTCTTCCCATTTCACAGTGGGGGATTTAAGGCATAGATGAGTTCACTGCCCTCTCCCTGCACACGGTGCCCTCTGTAGCTCAAGACAGCAGATCACTGAGGTGGGGACCCGAATGACCTTGTAAGCCTCCAGCATCCACAGCCACCAACGTCTGTGTGGCCGCCAGGGGCCATGCTGGGTTGAGGTTTGGACTGCCCTCAGTGGGACCTATTTTATCAGGCACGCAGTATCTAGTGTGGCCCCGGAGCCCTCCACTCTCGTGGTGGCCTGATTCACACTCTATCCACCAGGCTCCTGTAGGCATCTGACTGTGTGACTTCTGAATCAATTGATCCTCAAGTCCCTCCTCTGAGACCAGCATTCTGAAATTCCCTCCCCGCCCTCCTCTGGCGTCAGAACCTTGCTGGAGGTGGGTCTTGAGGCCAGAGCTTCCACCAGATAATATTATTGGTCAAGGAGAGTCTTGAAAACAGGCTGGCTTTCTTGCACCTCATGGAGGAGTTCTCAGGCTGCTTTCTATGGGGGGAGTATGTGGATTCCTGCCAGGGGGTCACCTCGGCCTTTGTGATGGGCTGTGTGACTCTGCCATCCGTGATTGTGGTTCTCTGGAAGCTTCCTGGGCCTCCTGAGCACATAGTGGGCACTTGTTCTGATGGCCTAGTCAGTTTTCCCGGCCCCTACTCGAGCAGATCCTGGGAGACTCCATGTGCTTTCCTGGGACTCAGGACTTTTTAGAGACCAGCTTTTCCTACTTAGCACTTACCCTGGGACTCCAAGGTACATCCTCCACTTGCAGGACTCCAAGCCCTGTTCCTCCTGCGGGAACTGGACCCTACCTGCAACCTGATGAGGACCCAGTGCAGACAGCCCCCACCCCGCCGCACCTGCCAGCGTGGGCAGCCATGGTGATTCAGCCCTCCAGCCCTAGGTGGCCTCTGGAACTCTGGAGACAGCGCTGGCATCCCACACTAATCCTCATCCATCTACTTGCCCTCTGGCCTGGGTGTAGAGGGAAGATGGGGATGGTGCCAGGGAAGGTTTGTGGGATTGCTCAGGATACAAAAGTGATCATGAAGGGGTATCATTTCTCCTCCCATTGCCTATGAGACACATCAGTAATTCAGCCTCATAAATATATCCTGGGTTGAAACAGGCCAAGCATCTGGCTTCCCAGCCTGGAGTCCCATCTTCCAGACTGCATCTGCATAGTGTTGGATGATGTGGTGCGGTGAAAAGGGTGTCGTGGCATTAGACTGAAGTTAAGTATAAAACATAGATTTCCCTTTTACACTTCTAGTGCTTTTAGGAGGAAAAGGATGCACATGTGTGCTTGTGAAAGGTTCCGTTCATCAGAATACCAGACATCTGTTAATTCTGCAGCTAGAGCCTGGGTCTTTTTCTTTTTTTTTTAATTATTTATTTTATTTATTTTTGGCTGTGTTGGGTCTTTGTTGCTGCACGCAGGCTTTCTCTAATTATGTCGGTGGGCTTCTCATTGTGGTGGCTTCTCTTGTTGCGGAGCTTGGGCTCTAGGCATGCAGGCTTCAGTAGTGGTGGCGCATGGGCTCAGTAGCTGTGGCTCGCGGGCTCTAGAGCGCAGGCTCAGTAGTTGTAGATTCTGGATCTTTTGACCTCCAAGTAACTTTTACATGCCTCTCATCTTGCCTGCTTCCTCCACTTGGGTTAGCCATTAAGAGCTCGAAGGACGGTAAAGGATTACGTAGTGCTCTGTTCCTTTAGGAAAGGAAGATGGGTCCAGCAAGGTCAGAACTTGGCCTCTAAAGAAAAACTAGACGTCCTTTCCTTCAGGGTTGACAGATGGTGAGCAAATGCCAGTGGATTTTCTCTGGGAGGGATCCCCATGACCCTAAGGAATCCCCATAAGCAGGTGGGCAACAGGTGTGATTTGTCCAATGGCTGAACCCAGAGTCCTCGAGTGGTTGGCTCAGGAAGGCAGAGGATAGTATGCTTAGCAGTTAGAAGGCTACCAAGTTCTTTTTCCTTGGAGCCCATGTATTCCAGCGGCAAAAGCAAGCATTTAAAAAATGCCCATTTCCGGGCTTCCCTGGTGGCGCAGTGGTTGAGAGTCCGCCTGCCGATGCAGGGGACACGGGTTCGTGCCCCGGTCCGGGAAGATCCCACATGCCGCGGAGCAGCTGGGCCCGTAAGCCATGGCCGCTGAGCCTGAGCGTCCTGAGCCTGTGCTCCGCAACGGGAGAGGCCACAACAGTGAGAGGCCTGTGTACCGCAAAAAAAAGAAAAAAAAAAAAAATGCCCATTTCCTTACTGCTCGGGGGTGAGAGAGATGAGAGTTAGAAAATTATGAAAACTATCTCATGCGCCTTTTGATCTGGTGTTATACAAGCATCCAATAAGAGCCTCACTCCCTGGGGAATCTTCATTTCATAATCCCTGTCCCCTCTACCTTGGATGTTCCTTGGAGTTCTCCCCCTAAGAAAATGCCCAGGACTTCATTTTGTTTGATAATTTGGGATTGTCGTGAGGGAATAAACTGGGAAAGTGGGTGGGTATGCAGGACTTTCACATCTGGCCGTGCTGCGCTGTCCTCCCACACTCCTCCTGTTTTCTGGAGAAAAGACTGATTTGTCTCCATGTGTGTCTGCAGTCAGGGGTTCCTGCCTGATAGAATTAGCCCCTGGAGTCAGTGCTGAACATGCCTGAGGAGGCCCTGGAGGAGATGCTGGATAGAGAGGCATCCATACAGCTCCGTGTCCAGGAAGCAGTCGTGGCTAGACTGCAGGCACCTGCTTATTGATTTGAGGCCCTTTAGAATCAAATCCGATCATGGGAACTCAGTCATTTCTTCAGAAAATGTTTGAGTCCTTTATTATGTGCAGAGTATTGTGCTAGGATGGGGTGACAGCTATAAACCTGGTAGAAATAGTCCCTATTCTTATGGAGTATAAATAATTATTTGCTGTCTTATGGTAAGTGCAAAACAGAGAATGCTATGAGAGCTATAGGGGCCAGTGGTCAGATCTTGGGTGGGATATCACTAGCCTAAGAGTTGCTTAAAGCCAGGCTGTAAGGAATTCCCTTGTGGTCCAGTGGTCAGGACTTGGCACTTTCACTGCCAAGGGCCTGGGTTTGATCCCTGGTTGGGGAACTAAGATCCCACAAGCTGTGTAGCACGGCTAAAAAAAAAAAGAAAAAAAATCAGGCTCTAAATGTACAAATGGAAATATTATACTTAGAAACTTCGTAAGGGAGAGTCGAATAGATAGTTACCAAAATGTAGCTTTGCTTTCTCTCTTTTTTTTTTGTTTGTCTTTATAAATTTATTTTTATTTATATTATTTAGTTTTGGCTGCATTAGGTCTTCGTTGCTGCACTCGGGCTTTCTCTAGTTGCGGCGAGCGGGGGCTACTCTTCGTTGTGGTGCACAGCCTTCTCATTTCAGTGGCTTCTCTTGTTGCGGAGCACAGGCTCTAGGCACGTGGGCTTCAGTAGTTATGGCACACGGGCTCAGTAGTTGTGGCTCACGGGTTCTAGAGCACAGGCTCAGTAGTTGTGGTACATGGGCTTAGTTGCTCCGCAGCATGTGGGATCTTCCCGTACCAGGGCTTGAACCTGTATCCCCTGCACTGGCAGGCGGATTCTTAACCACTGCGCCACCAGGGAAGTCCCTTGCTTTCTCTCTTTTTTAATGGATTGTTGTCGCTGAGCATCCCAAGACACCTTCTGGGTGCCATATCAGATATCAGTTGTGTGTGTAGCTATATGTGTGCGTTTATGTATATATGTCTGTCTATACCTAACAATACACATAGACACACTAACATGCATGTGTGTATGTGTATGCTTTCATCTGATCTTTCAGAAACCTGAGTGATGATGTCACGATAGGAAGTATTATTCCTGAGCTCCCAGGGCAGCTCCCTCCCCCTCACAGCTCCTCCCCTGGACATCCTGCTGCCTTGTGTACAGTGGACAGAAGGCAGAGATTTTATTCCCCATTTAGAAACAGGGACTGACTGGAGGCCCAGAGGAGATGAATGACTCTCAAGGTCTTAGAAAATCTGGAATGGGATCCATAGGGCCATTCTTGCTCCCCCCGCTTCTTTCCTTTAGGAGAAAAACCCATCTTTGTTGATTTGAACAATTTAACTTAGAATCTGTATTTTAATTCTCTCCCTCACAAATCAATACATATGAGTTAATTTTTTATTATGAAATATTCGGGGTGCGTAAAAAATATTGAAGTTAACGTAACAAACACTTGTGTGTCCACTCCTCAGCTTGCGAGGTAACAGACACAATTACAATGATATTACAGACACGACTAAAACCCCTTCTGCGCCCGTCTTCAAGTCACATTCATTTCTCCTCCCCGAGGTGACCTCTGTCCTGAGTTTGGTGTTTTATCATTTCCTGCATGTTTTAATATTTTTATTACATATCATGTATCTATGAACAGTATGTAGTGTTACTTTATATGGCTTTAACCTTTTGTAAATGGTGTTATCCTGTTTGTATCCTTCTGCAACTTGCTTTTTTTTAAGCTCAACATTGTATGTTTGACATTCTTCCATGTTGATCTGTATACCTCTGTTTCATCAATTTAAACTGCCGTATGCCCTTACATTGTGTGAATACACCAAACTAATTTATCTGTTCTTTTGGTAGGCCTTTGAGTTTCTGATTTTTCAAATTACAGACAGTGCCCCCATGATCCTTCTGTACACACGTAAGTTGCTCTAGGCTGTGTTTCTAGGGCTGAAATCGCTCAGTGGAGGAGTGAGTGCATCTTCCCACTTTTAAGATTTTGCCAAATTGCCTCCGTGGTCATGTCAGCTCCCAGTCCAGTCAGAAGTTTGTACAGGTTCATATGGTTCCACAGCCAGCCCTTGGTTACAGTAAAACCTTAAAATTTTTTAATAGGTAATTCTGAAAGAAACTGTTTCTTCCCAGCCATTTCCATTCACATACAACATTTGAGCTTGGCTTAAAATTAGCCATTTCCTAGTTTACCTTATGAAGGGGAGCCCTTGCTGCCCAGTGTTACTGAGTGAGGTTGACAGCTCACTGTGAGCAGTGCCCACCCCATTGGCTGTCAGCACAGTGCCCAGGTGGCGGCGGGGTAGGGCGTACAGAGAGAGGCTCGTGAAGGCTGTGTCCCCTCGTGCTCTAGCATGAATTCGTTAAACTTTTCTGGGAATTAAAACAAACAAGTGTGCTTTTGCCTGCATGCACTCTCTTCCTGGGTGGATCTGACTGGGGCAGGGCTGGCTTATCTGTCCCCTAAACATTTCTCTATTACAGAAAGCTCATGCCGGCAGCCTCTCTCAGACTATCTTCCGTAAAAGGAGAGGGTGGCTGTGCGCCACCTGCCCCCCCAACCAAGACACACTGCAGTGTGAGGTCTGCAGCCCAGCCCTTTGCAAATGCGGTCCCTGGGGAGGCAGAAAATGTCAGATCACGTTCATCTGATTGCATGCTTGGTTACAGGCTCTCAGACGCCGAGGCCTTGAGGGGGCCTTGGAGGGAAGGGTACACTGAATGCCTGCTAGGGGCCTCTCTTTCTTAAAATGGGTCTTATTTAATCATCAATAGTAACAGTACTAATCGAAGCCAACATATATAATGCCTGTCACATTTGCTGCACCAAGGGCATTACATCCTCACAGGTCCCCTGTGAGGTGGGTACCCTTATGACCGCCACTTTTGGATGAGGACTCTGAGGCTCAGGTATAAACAGAAGAGCCAGCATTCAGACGCATTAAGTCTTCTGGCAGAGCCCCTGCTTTTTTTTTTTTTTTAATTGAGATATAAGTCACATACCATAAAACTTAGCATTAAAAAAATTTTTTTTAAATAAATTCATTTATTTTATCTTTGGCTGCATTGGGTCTTCGTTGCTGCACACGGGCTTTCTCTAGTTGTGGTGAGTGGAGGCTACTCTTCGTTCTGGTGCGTGGGCTTCTCATTGCGGTGGCTTCTCTTATTGCGGAGCACGGGCTCTAGGCGCGTGGGCCTCAGTAGTTGTGGCATGCGGGCTCAGTAGTTGTGGCTCACGGGCTCTAGAGCGCAGGCTCATGCGGGCTCTAGAGCGCAGGCTCAGTAGCTGTGGCGCACGGGCTTAGTTGCTCTGTGGCATGTGGGATCTTCCCGGACCAGGGCTCTAGCCCGTGTCCCCTGCATTGGCAGGCAGATTCTTAACCACTGTGCCACCAGGGAAGCCCAACTTACCATTTTACAGAGTGCAAGTCTGTGGTGTCTAGTACGTTCACAAGGTTGTGCAAACGTCACCACCATCTATTTCCAGAACGTTTTCATCACCCCCAAAAGAAACCCCATACCCATTAAGCAGTCACTCCCCGTTGCTCCCTCCATCCTGATATCTACTTTCTTTTTTTAAATGGATTTGCTTCTTCTGGACGTTTCATATGAATGGAATTATATAATGTGTGACCTTTGTGTCTGGTTTCTTTCACTTAGCATGTTTTCAAGGTTCATTCATACTATAGCATGTTTGAGTACTTCAGTTCTTTTTATTACTGAATAATATTGAGTTGTTTCTGTATACCACATTTTGTTTATGCACTTGTTAGTTGAGGGACATTTGGGTTGTTTCCGCTTTGTGGCTATTATGATAATGCTGATGTGAACGGTTTTCCCTGTGTGGACATACGCTTTCATTTCTCTTGGGTATGTGTGTAGGAGTGGAATTGCTGGGAGAGCCCCTGCTTCTGTCCACCTGAGGAAGGCATCATCTCCATTTAGAAATGAGGACACTGAGGTCCCCACGTAGTGAAGTGACTTGCTGACCACACAGCTCATGAGTGATAGGGACAGAAACACTACCAGGTCCCCTGACTCAGAAACCCATGTTCTTTCCACCATAACACATTCAACTCTGATTTTGCTGTTGAGGGAAACAGATTCAAGGAAGGAAAGAGGCGGGGCCAGGGCAGAGCTGGGCACGAGACCCTCCATACTCCCCTGATTCCCATTCCCCATCCTCCCCTTCCTCCCCTTCCTCCCCATCCTCCCCTTCCTCCCCTTCCTCCCCTTCCTCCCCTTCCTCCCCTTCTTCCCCTTCCTCCCCATCCTCCCCTTCCTCCCCTTCCTCCCCTTCCTCCCCTTCCTCCCCATCCTCCCCATCCTCCCCATCCTCCCCTTCCTCCCCATCCTCCCCATCCTCCCCAGCACCAGCACACTGGTTTGTGCCTGCCATCCCCACCACTCCACACCCCTCCACCCCCAAGCTGCTCAGTGTTGGGCAGGAAATTGACCCAATAAAGTCTTTTACAGTGAGTGTTAGGGATTTTCTCTGGTTTTCAAATTTTCTCTGTACCCTTTTCATTTGTCCCGTTCCCTCCATCCTGTTTGCAATTAAAAGAGGACACTTGGGGAGGCCAGTGCTTTCCCTGAAAGACCTCCCCATAAGGCATTATTCTAGCTTTCTCTCCCAGCCTCTGCCTGGCCCTACTGTAAGCAGCTGATTTCCTTGATTGATTGACACGTGGGGTTTGCCTTCAGCCTTGTTATTCAGTCTGATCTCATTTCTCTAATGTCCCCTGGTGCTGTCCGGGACCCTCTCTGCGTGGGTGGGGTGAGTTGAGTTGGAGACCCGCAGGCCATCCTTGTAACAAAGACACCAAGTCACATTTGCAAAGTTCTTTTCCACTCTCAAAATACTTTTACATGCTTGATTTAGTGAAGTCCTTCTGGCAAGCTTGGGTGTAGGTGTTTCTTTCTGCATCTTACATGTGGGGCAGGCAAGCTTCAGGAAGTGGAAGTGATCTGATCTTTGGTGGCCAGAGAACAGAGGGCTGGGATGGAGACACAGGTCTGTCTGACACTAGTAGGCAGCTCTCACCGTCATGCAGATCCAGGACTTCGGTCCAGGGCTTCAGGCTTCTAAAGCAGTGCATTGCAGTGGGCTCCCAGCAGAAATCATCACCCAAGGCTCCCATGATGGGGATGTGATTGGAGTGCTAGAGCCCTGCTGTCCACAACAGTAGCCACCAGCCACACGTGGCTCTTGAGCATTTGAAATGTGGCAAGTCTGGTTTGAGATATGCCGTTGGACATAAAATACAGCATTTTGAAGACTCTGTATGACAAAGATATATAAAATCGCTTGTTGATCATTTAAAAAATATTACATGTGGGAATAATATGTTGGATATATGGGGTTAAATGTTATTAAAAATTTCACCTGTTTTTAAAAATCTGGCTACTAGAAAATGTTAAATTACATATGTGGCTTGCATTGTATTCCTACTGGAAGCGCTCTGCTAGACAGGAAATTTTATGCCTCAGAAGTTCAGGCAGAAGCACTCTGCATTTAAGGCAGTGGGTTCCTGCGGTCCTTGGGCCTCAATTTCCTCATCTATAAAGCCAGGAGCCTGGAATCCTTTATCTCTCAAGGATCCCTCTAGCTTGAGCAGTGTTGTTAGGTGGACATCAGGCTCTCTAGGGCTCAGTTTCCTTATCTGTCAGATGGGGTAAATGATTCCTACCTCACTATCTGCCCATTTATCAAATCAGAGAATGGATATGGAAACACTTGGAAAGCGTACTGAACTGTACAAATGTCAGATGTTATCATCGTTGTTCACCCAGAACACACCTGTAGGCACCTGCCGAGGCATGGTGGGGGAGTGTAGCTTCCTGGATAACAGAGGGTAAGCGGACAGAGCCCTGAGCCAGGGCAGGGATCCTGGGTACCATTCTGCTTTGCCACCATGGGATTTTGAAAAGCCTGTGTTCTGAGGAATCCATGGTGTCATGGAGCTCCCATGCCCACCATATGAAGACGAGAGGGCAGTTTTCATTGTTGCTTTTTTACTGATGGAAAAACACAGAGATGGAAGTGACTTGCCCAAGGTTATAGAAGGAATCTGTATAGCTGGAGGAGGCCTGAAGCCCTTCACTTTCCAGCCCAGTCTGCTCCCATCACTGCAGTATTTGCGAGCCATGGCTCTGGGGTCTGGTTGTCTCATAGTGAAAGCAGAGCTGTCCGTACTTCGGACCCTCTCTTCCCTCTCGTCTGGAGGCACCTGGCACATTGGGAACTGTGAGTCTGGTGCCTGGCCCTGCCCAAGCCATTGACCATGAGGTCCAGAACGAAGCCTGTTGTTCTTGCCCTGCCACATTCCAGGGCTGTTCTGTTCCCCTTGAGGGACTGGGTACCTCCTTTATTTTTAGCTAGTTCAGTGTGACAGCTTTGTTCTCGTCTGGGCAAGGGCCTGGTCTCTCACCAGCAGGAAGTGCCTCTTAGCTTGAGCCAAGGTCACCAGGAGGACCTCGGGCATGATCTCACGGCCTTCTGTGGTCCTCCTAGCAAGAGTCTGGGGAAGTAGGGAGGGAGCACCGGGGCTGGGGTCTGAAGCCAGAGCCACCCTGGGTGCTGGATGCTCGGGCCTTTCGCTTGGCTTCACGCCCCGGGTTCCTCCCGTGTAAAACAGGGTTGATAACGCCCACCCTGCAAGCGTGCAGCTTGGATCAGGGCAGGTGGAAGTGCCCAGCAGGGGACCCATCCTTGCTGACCGTTACATCACAGTTCCCAAAACCTCAGTTTCCTCATCAAGAATGGGGATCCCGTTTTCTTCCTGATTTGCTCTGATTAAACAGAAGTGTTGTATGTATGAACAGTCCACGGTGCTTAATAGGTGCTGCGTCCATGCTCACTGAAATGGAACTAACAGTTCAGAAGCATCAGTTAAATGATAGATAAGGCGCCGAGAGCTGTGTCTGAATTTTGAAAAAGGGACTGGAGAAGGGGAAGCTCCCCTTATAGTGTTTGAACATGCCGAAGGGACCCCTGATGCGCTGGGGATATTCGCACACACAGCTTTCACTGAGAAGCCTCTAAAGTGGAATTCATTTTCCCAAACACATTTCCTCTTTCAGATCTTCCACAGTCTCTGGGAGCCTTGAAGAGTAGAGACTCCTGATTATCTGTAGAGCGTTTATATGTCCCCTTGGGCCTTGAGGTGCAGATGTTGTGAGGCGAAGCAGGTGTCTGAGAGCGCCTGGAACTCTCCATCACTCAGGGAGGGGCTGTTGGCTCCACGCAGGTCGCCCTGAGGCTGAAGTGAGGGGCTGGTGCTGGAGAAGGGCTGGGTCATTCAGGGAACAGGAGTCTCCGGCCTTATCTGAGCCAGCAGACCCTTCCAAGAAGACCTCCCGGGCCAAGCGTCTCCAGAGGCCTTCCTGCCCCTCCAGGAGAGCAGCCACTCAGCCCAGCTGAGAAGCCACCCGAGGGGGTGGGGACACAAGGAAGTTGGAAGCGTGGCCCCTGCACCCCTGGCACTCACGGTCTAGCTGGAGGCGTGCACCATGCGCGTGTTGCTGCGGCGCGGGCAGATCGCTCCTACGTAGCACGAGGGCCGAGGGGATGCCGAGGAGAGCGGCAGCTGGTGCTGGGCGGGCGGATCGTGGTACCCCCTTCGGAGGAGGTGGGTGTGGAGTGGAGTGCAGAGAGGCAGTTACAGGGCAAGCCAGCCGAGTAATAGAGGGGGATCTGTGAGGAAGGACTGTCGGGGGTGCAGAGGGCAGGAGGGTGCCGGGAGCAGATGATCCTGGTAGGGAACCCACAGGGTCCAAAATGTCTCTCCTTGTGGCCAGTGCCCTCTCTGCTCAGGTACCAGCTGCCAAAAGCAGGACAGAAATGTAGGTTCCTTGGGGCCGACACCCTTGGCAGTGAGGTGGGGCTGGGCAGGCAGGAAGAGGGTTGGACCTGCAGGAGGAGGGCTTGGGATGGCACCCACCATGGCGGAGGGTCCCATCGGGCCAGGACCTTTGGGCTTGCTATGGCCTTTGAACTTCCTTCCCAGGATTGTGTGAAAGGGGAAATGAGCAGTTCAGATCCCTGGTAGCTGCTGGAGGGTGAACGAGGCTTCCAAAATAATCAGGCTGGAGCAGCGTGCTTTCTGCAAGGCAAGGGAGCCATGCTGCTCCTGCAGTGGATGGAGCTGTGGCATTAATGCCACCATGTTCCCACGTCTCGCTGCTCTCGGAAGCCCTGGGCCTGGGTTCGCCCTGGCCTGAGCAAGAAAGGTACTGAGGAAGGACCACAGAACCAGGAACTTGGTGTCTACTCCGGTTTTCTTGCTGACCAGCGGTCACCTTGGCCAGTCGAATAATCTCTCTAGCCTCTAATTTTTCCTTAGGGCATTGAATGTGATGGCACCTGCCCTGCTTCTCTGGACAGGATAGTTTAAGGACCAGCATGTGAAAGTGCTATGCAAAGTAGAGAGGCCTTCCTAGGTCAGAGTCAGGTGAACACACCCACATTACAGATGGAAAGACTGAGGTGCCTGCAGGATGGCAAAGCTGGAGTCTGACGCAGGTGTTTGTACTACCCAGTCCATGCCCCATCAGTGAGCCAGGTAGGGCCCTGAGAAAATCTAAGTATGGCTGGTCGTGTGAGTCTTAGAGGCAGTTCCCCGAGGAAATAGAGGAGGAGTTAAGGTTTCAAGGGAGAAACTGCTTATAATGTGATTCCATTTTTTGTAAAATGAAATACAAAAAGACCCAAGCCCTGTATATATGAATGTTTGTTTAGGTAGGAAAACTGTCCTAGAACATAAAGCTCTTTTAGCAGGGATTTCTCTGGGGAGATTGAGGGAAGAACTCAGACTTTTTACTTTTGTGCATTTATGTATTGTTTGAATTTTTAAAATAATGAGTGTATATTACTTATTGTTACTATAATGTACTGTTAGTTTTTTTTTTTTTAAGTAATAAAACAATCCAAATGTGTCAGAGGACTTTTGTGAGAATCTTTTATTTGCTATGGTTTCAGGCAAATGACCACCTACCTTTAGTTTTCTTTTCTACAAAATGGGTCAGTAATATTTGGTAATCAATGCATTTCTCTAGGTATTTAGGTAAAAGGAATTAGGGATATGTGATTATGAGTTAGACAAGGGAGTGAGGGAGATGGATTCCCTTTCTGTCATTTCGTTGGAAGGGTGGGAAGAATTCTTGGTACATAATTAAAATTCTCCGAATAGCTCTCTGAGGTGAAACTATAATTATCCTCATCTAAAAGTGAGGAAATCAGGACTCAGAGAGGTTAAGTAACTTGTCCAAAGTCACACAGCAAATAAATGGCAGGTCCTAGATTTGAACTCAGTTGTCTTCATCCATAACCCTGTGTTCTTCCCGCCATGTAAGAAAAGATAGAAATCTGTAAGAAGAAGCCCCAAATGAGGGGTTAGAAGACCTGGAATGCAGATCCAGCTGCCACTGATAAACCATGTGACTTTGTGTGAGTCATGGGGCTCAGTTTCCTCGGACTACCGCCTGCTTTGCTGGGTTTCTGTGCCAGGAGAAGGGGAGCTAACACATTAGGCACCACTTCATGCCAGACCCCCGGCATCCATGAGCTCATTGCTTCTCTTTGTATGCCGTCCAGGTGGGATAATGTGTGTGAAAATTGTGTGTATAAATAGCAGAGCCCTCTGCACACGTGAGCTCTTACTAAAATAATATTAACCCCCCTGGACCCATTCGTTCCTGAGTCAGTCTCCTTAAGAAAGAGAAGTGAATCTGATGTTGAAATCTCTGACCTACCCTTAAGCAAGAGTCCTTCTTAACGCTTCACTGCCAGCTCCCCAATTTCCTTTGCAAGTAAAGTGTCTCACTTGGAACGTTCACTTCGTAGGCCTGTGCCGATCAGCTTCAGTCACACCTGTTGCTCTGCCTCGTTCTTGATCCTCACGGAAGAATGGACGAGAGAGGGAGTGAAAATTTTCCGTGGCTGTTCCCCCTCCCACAGGGGGTCAGAGTGCCTGGGTCACCAGTGGTTACGGAGCCTCCTGCCATGACCAGCCTGTCCACTTGGGCATGTACAGTCTTGAATTGTTTTTTTCATACGTGTCTGTTGGGACCAGGAGGTGGGGCTGGGGTCGGGCACAGAAATGTTTGAGTTTAGACCAGTGCGGGGTCGCTGGGCTCTTCCACTGGCCGGACAGCTCTGGGCCAGCGGGGCTTGGTGAGGTTGTGTTCTCTTCTGACATCTCCTCCTGCCTCTGCTGTGTTCCTGCTTCTGGAGCCGATGAGAGCTTCCAGGCCCTCTTGGTCCGCAGGAAGGACAGCCCAGGTATTTGCACAGTAGTAGGGCACCAGTGCCTGCCCTGTGCAGCCTCCTCGGCTCCCACCCTCGGGAGAAGGGCTCTTCCCCTGGCAGTGGGGGGTGGGGGGGGTGGTGGCGGAGGCGGCGGTGAAAGATGCCCTCGGGGCTGGACAGGGGCGTCGTCAGTCTGAGCCGAGAGTCTTTAGGACCCAGCTCGCCATGTGGTGTCTGGGACCCTGGGACCTCCCCCATTTCCTTCCCAGTCTGACCGAGTCCTGAATACTTGTGTCAGACACCATGTGTGAAAGGGAGCCCAGGGGGCTCCTATCACAGACTCCTGGAAGCCTCTGTCTCTGTCTGTGACAGACATCCTATGAGAGATGTTCCAAAGGCTTGCAGCTTGAAGCCCACCGGAAGAGGTGCTGTGCCCCCCTGTCACCAAAATGTAGCGCTGGGGGTTGGAGGCACAGGTGGGATTCTTTGGGCACCAGCGTTTGGCCAGGGCAGCAGAGTTTGAGGCAGCGTCCTAAGAGAAGAGCAAGAATTGCGGAAGTGTGAGAGGGAGGGAGAGAGAGGGGAGAGGAAAAGATCTGGAGTTGCTCTGGAGAGGGGATGGAAAGAGAAATGCTGAAAGGACCACAGACTTTGGCCAGACCTACCAAAGCCATAAGTTGTCCTTCTCCGGCCCTGCATCCCTCCTCCATCTCTCCCCTCCTGGGCTTCCGGGCCAACCTCCTATAAGAAAAGCAGCTCTTATACTGGGGTTCTTGCAGAGATCTGGAGCAAATGGGCAGGAGGACACCCTTCCTTTCTACCCCCTTCCACCTACCACCCTTTCCCAGCTTCTTTCCCAGGTGGACAGGGGCAGCCCGGCCAGCTGCGAGGCAGGGCTAGTCTGAATGAGAGGAAAGAGGCCCCTTGTTCAGTGAGGTGCTGGGCACTCTGGGCCCCTGGGAGTATTCTGCAAACGTCTCTTGTTCCAGCGCTTCCTGGGCTGCTTAAAGGGCCACAGTCCATAAGGTGTGTATCTGCTGAGTCCTGTACCAGGTGTCTGCCTGGCTGGGCAGCGTTGGGGGGTACCTGCAGCCCAGCCCCAGGATCTGTGCCGTTCAGAGGCCCCTCCTGAGCTCCTGAGGACCAGAAGGGGTGCCCCTTGGCTTATTCTCATGCACCTGAGATCCAGGAGGCATCAAAGTCAGTTCCAGCTCTGCCCTAAGCTACACCCTCTTTCTGGCCCCAATTTCCACATCTCTTCTGAGAAGAGTTGTACCACGTGATGATTCATGAACCTGAACCAGCGGGGGAAAGCCCTCCTTCCTTCTACGTTGGGGGGCCAGGTCGTCTTCTATATCCCCAGCCTGTTTTCTTGTTTGAGCTTCTTGCCTCTATTCGGGTTTGATTGGCTGTCCTGAAAACGTCTGGCTTCTGGGCTCACTGTCCCTGTGCTGAGCTGTGCCTTGAGTTAGGAGGCAGGCTGGCTGTGGAGCCCTGCTTCTTCTAGAAGTTTCTCCCTGTCCAGCTGGAAAATCTCAGCAGCTTTGCTTGGGCCTGATCTCCACACGGTAGGGGGACTGGCCTTCTCCAAGGGATGGGGACGGTTGTAGAGAGAGTGTTAGACTCTCAGGTATGGGACTGATTCCCTGGCTGTGTGCTTCGAACTAATCACTTAGCTTCTTGGAGCCTCAGTTTTCACAACTGTAGAATGGGGATTAAGAATGTCCCCCTGGGACTTCCCTGGTGGCGCAGTGGTTAAGAATCCACCTGCCAATGCAGGGGACATGGGTTCGAGCCCACATGCCGCGGAGCAACTAAGCCCGTGCGCCACAACTACTGAAGCCCGTGTGCCTAGAGCCTGTGTGCCGCAACTAGAGAAAGTCTGCGTGCAGCAACGAAGACCCAACGCAGCCAAAAATAAATAAATAAATAGATTTTAAAAAAGAAAAAAAAGAATGTCCCCCTGACAGGGTCGTTTTGAAGGTTACATGACATATTGGATATGAAAGCACTTGATATAATTATAAAGTATTATTCTAGCATCTGGCATTCACTGAATTCCTCTTTTGTGCCGGGCAACTGGGTAGTTCCACAGGTCTCCTCCGTCTTTCCTTTCCTGGGGAACTCACATGTTATCGGAGGAGATAGGCATGTCAGTAGACAGATAATCGTGATGTAGGGTGAGGAGTGTGGTAGTGGAAACATGTCCACATGCCAGAGCAGCGCCGTGACTGCTGGTACTGCTCACCCGTCCCCGCCCCAGCGCACAGCTGAGCTTTCTGAAACATGTGTCACTGTTGAATACTCAGAGTCACATTTAGAGTCTAAACCTGCTCGCCCAGTGCACGAGACCCTGCAGGCTTAGCTCCTGGCAGCCTTTCCAGCTGCTTCACTTCTTGCACTGTGTGCTCCGTCATCCCACAGACCACCCTCCCTCCCCTTTGGCCTTCACACACGCTCTTGTTTGTGCCTGGACGCACTCTCTGACATCACCCCTGCCAGTAGCCTTCTCCAGTCTGTGCTTCGTAGCCCCCATGTGCTTCTGTGGCCGCTCGTGCACGTGTGACTGCCTCTCCCGACCAGCACGTGGGCGTGGTGACAGCAAGGGCTGCGGATCAGCGCTGCCAGCCTTGGGGGTAGAACAGAGCATGTCTTCTAGGGCTGTGTTCTAGCCATTTCTCTTTCAGTTCTCGGTGGTTTCTGATTGCCCTTCTCCGCACGGCTTTCTCACGAAGGGGAAAGGAAAAGGTAGTTGCAGTAGAAGAGATGCAGGTGGGGGCAGGGTTGTCTCTGGCCACAGAGGACACTGGGGGACTCCTGCCAGTGCCCTGATTGTTCCTGAGACAGGAGACAGGCAGGGCCTGGGGGAGCACGAGGCATGGAGTCCAGAGCGAGAAGGCTGCCCAGGACCAAAATATGCAGAAATGACTCTGTGTCCTTGAGTTGGACGTTTCCAGCCACCCTGAAAAGTAAGCATGAGAAGCTATTCTCAGAAGCAAATCACGTCAAAGGTCTTTTCATCCTCATTGGGTCATAAATCTGTCTGTCCATCTGCCAAAAACTTGCCGTGTGTGAGGCTGCTTGTGAGACATGGGGAGGTCAAGGTGAATGGAGCAGACACTGTCCAGGTGACAGGCATAGAAAGTGATGATCCAGGCTGGACCATGCAGAGAGATCGGTGCTGAGGGAGGCGGTATCTGCACCCCGAGGGTCTCGACGTCTGCAGGAGGGGTGACATTTGATTTGAACCTTGAAGGGGAGGTGAGCTTTGAGTAGCTGGGAAGAGAAGGAAAGGCGTTTCAACAGGAGAGCCAGGCACCTCCCAGGAATGGTAGAGGTGGTTTGGCTGGTGTGCAGAGAGCCCGGAGCCACACCCGCAGAGTGTAGGCGCCTCCAATGTGGGGGACTTTGCAAGGTTTTGAGCAGGGGAGTGAAGTGACCAGGGTCCCAGTTTAAGAAGGTGAAATGTGGGGGACTTCCCTCGTGGTGCAGTGGTTAAGAGTCCGCCTGCCAGTGCAGGGGACATGGGTTCGAGCCCTGGTCCGGGAAGATCCCATATGCCACGGAGCAACTAAGCCCGTGCGCCACAACCATTGAGCCTGCGCTCTAGAGCCCAAGAGCCACAACTACTGAGCCTGCGAGCCACAACTACTGAGCCCGCGAGCCACAACTACTAAAACCTGCGCACCTAGAGCCTGTGCTCCGCGACAAGAGAAGCCACCGCAGTGAGAAGCCCGTGCACCGCAACGAAGAGTAGCCCCCGCTCGCCACAACTAGAGAAAGCCCACACGCAGCAACAAAGACCCAATGCTGCCATAAATAAATAAATAAATAAATAAATTTATAAAGAAAGAAAAAAAAAAAGATGGTGCAATGTGGCCGTGGTGTAGAGGATGGGTTGGAAGGGAGAGAAATTGAAGATTGAAAACCGTTACACTGATTACGCATCAGGCGTCAGGAATACAGGCACATGGTTATCAGGGCTTCCTAAGGCAGGGAGTGGCAGAAAGAATGAATGGTGAAACAGAGAGACTTCAGTGAATTCCACAGGGTCAGGCACCATGAGGACAGATGTCTAACCAAGAGCCAGACATGTAGTAGGTGCCCAGTAAATAGAGTCAGCGGGAAGATACTATGAAGGAAGAATAACAAATGACAGCAACGGAGCCTGAGGTTAGGAGCCCAGGATCCTTGAGGAGAGTGGGGAGCCCAGGAAGAGGAGCGGGTTGGTTTAGTCCTGTTGGGTCAGGAGCGGTCTGATCAGGAAGTATGGGCACATGGGCCCTGGCACACGGGCGTGGGAACTTGGGCTGTCCCATACCTGCTGGGGGTAGTGAGGTTAAGGTCTCCATGCTCTGGGCCTGCAGCCCCATGTCCTGAAGGGCTCCAGCCCTTCGTCCACCATTTCCACCTACCTAGAAGTCGTGCCCAAGGAAACCTACCAGCACCACTGCCTCACAATGCTAATAGCTAATGTTTACTGAGCACGTCCTGTGTTCTAAGTGCTTCTCTGTCTCCTTTGATCTTACAACATTCTGTGAGTTACGTTCTATTTATCGTCTCAGTTTTTCAGTTGAGGAAACTGAATTTCACACAGCTGGTAAGTGATGGAGCTTGGATTTGAACCCCAGGTAGATGGCTCTGGAGCCCTTGTTCTGTGGCACTGTCATCCATGTGAGGATGAGCCAGCCACCTCTCACAGAGGGAAGGAGTCATGTGGAGGCTTAAGGTGCCTTTGGTGCGTACCTGGGGATTGAAGGGCAGCTTCCATGTAATAGTCAAGGATTGGAAGGGACCTTGGAGGTGTCTGGTTCATTTTACAGGGGGGGAACCGGGGCTCAGAGCATTTGCAAGCCTGCTCTGAGTGACATGGTTGATCACACTTGAATGATGGGCCAGCATGGGTGTTCCAGTGCCCACGGGAGCTGGATTGTCTTAGGCAGGCGGGAACCTCACACCGCCTGCCCCGTCCTACCCCAGCCAGACTTGAGCTGAAACGACCTTCCCCAGCCTTGGCCTCACTTTCTTTCCTTCTCATCCTTCTTCCAGATCGACAAATATCTCTATGCCATGCGGCTCTCTGATGAAACTCTGTTAGATATCATGGCTCGTTTCAAAAAGGAGATGAAGAATGGCCTCTCCCGGGATTTTAATCCGACAGCCACAGTCAAGATGTTGCCAACGTTTGTAAGGTCCATTCCTGACGGTTCAGGTGAGTCTCTCACCCAGAGATTGGGCTCTGAGGGCTGAAAGCTCTGTGAAGCCACCCTTCCAACTTACATTCATTTGTTTGTTCATTCATTCATCTTTCATTCATTTACGCATTCATCCAGTTATTCATTCATTCACCATTCCATCCATCTGTTCTCCCATCCATCCATCCATTCATCTATCCATCCATCAATCCAATGTATGTCCACTGAGATCCTACCATGTGCTATGGGGGTACCGTGGTTGGACCATGCTGACCTGCCTTCGTCGGCCTGTCTAGTGACTTATGGTAAGAAAGTGTAGCGTTTAGGGATCTTACAGATGCTGTGTGAGTTCTTATGCCTTCAGAACATGAATGGCTCCAGAACAGATGATTCTCCTTCATGTTAGGAGAATCTCTCCATCAGGGCACCAAGGCCTCCTTTTAGTACCCCAGATAAGTAGCGGCCCTAGCGGCCAGGTGCGTCTCAGACTCAGGGGGGAGACTCAAGTCCCCATTTGTACAAATTTCATAGATGCTAAGTCAAGGTAGCCCCTCAAGCAGAGAAATGGTGAGAGGAGTAGGACTGGAAAAAAAAAAATTATCCTGTTGGTCTGCATCGTGTGGCTCATGCCCCACAGTGGGGATCTGGGGGCTCCCTGAGGATTGTCAGTACCCCCTCCCCAGGGACTGGCCTCAGCCCCTGCTCTTGGCAGGGTGGAGGCTGGGAGGGCACAGCCTGGCCTTGGTCTGCTCAGTGGAGGTCGTTCTGTCTGGCTGACCCGGGGGTGGATGCTGTGCCTGCCCCAGCTTAGCGCACGCACAGGAATGCTGCTCTGAGCCGTGTTCTGTGCTCTAGGCTGGGGCTCGCCTGCTTTTTGAGAGGGAGGGAGAGAGATCGTGAAAGTCAGGTTTCTCTTGGGGTTGTGAGTACATAGCCTGAGAGTACGGCCCTTCCAACACTGTTGTGTTTCTTCCCTACTCTGGGGACTAGTTTAAAGCTGCGATTTGGGGCATCTGATATGGAGCCGACAAAATGGACATCAGGAAAACTGCAGCTGTTGCAGCTGATGTTTATGAAAGGTGGGCGAGTGCACGGCTTGTTGGAGGACTGGCTGCAGTGGGAAGGCCCTGCTGTGCCTGCAGCCGGCCTTTAAAGTCCTGAACAGGATTGGGACGCCTAGGAAGGGCATGTGCTCTGTTTGCCCTGTGGCCGCAGGTGGGGTTTACTTCATGCACACACACTGGTACTTATATCTCTGATGTTTCTTGACTGTTTAAAATCTACTGCACTTTTATCCTTTTGTTTTGCTTGAGGTCTTGGTGACCAGCAGTTTAGGTTTTTTTTATGACTGCTGAAGAGATTCTAGTCATCAGAGTGACCAGACCGTGGTGTCCCCTGGGTTTTGTTCTGATGCCTCCGGCTTTCTAATTCGCTCCTGCTTTTTCCCAGCCCCGAATGGCATTCACATCCAGGAGCATTTGTGCCTTTACAGGGTTAGCTGAGTTCTGTAGGAGAGACGTGGTCAGCTGCTGTCAGCTGAGAAAAGAGGAAGGGGAGGCGAGGTGGGATGGGCAGCCCCCCAGGGCCCCTGCTCTGGCTTTGCTTGGAGAGCTCAGAAGGCTGCCTTATGCCTGGGGAGCACCTGATCCTGTGTGACTGGCCCAGGGCCGGCACATCCCATGAGAGATGCCTTCTCTTTCCTCCTGAACGCGCCTTGCAAGCCAGCTCACCTTCCCAGGACTGTGTGTCAGCAGGGGGTGCCCTCCTTCACTCTTTCACACACCATTTCCAGGGTTGAGGGGCTCAAAGTGTGATCCACATACACAAATGGCTAGTAATCTAGTCATTTGTCCCCATTAGTTACTCTTTAAAACAGGGCCCAAAACTCATCCTCATTTGGGAAAGACAGCATTCTGCAGCCCCCTCTTAGAGATTCAAAGCAGACACCAACGTATTAAAGGCCCTGAGCAGTTCTGCACGAGAGAAACCTGTTTAACCCGGCTACCTTCCTTTTCCCCAAACTTGTTTGAACTTTCCCCCCAACATCTATTACTATATTTCATCTATTTTGAGACACCTTTTTGTTTGAGTCCTCTGAAATCAGCAATGCATTGTACAATAGTTGCATCTTTAAATTATTATGGGCAGTATTTTTTCCTCTTTTTGTATTACGTAAAATAATGATGTGTCTGCAATCAGTGGTGTCTTAAATGTGATAACATATGTGGTAATATGCCCATGTTGGGAAACACTGTCCTGGGGTTTGCGGAACTGGAGCCAGCAGCCTGGGCCCCATGCTTCCTTCTGAGCCTCTCATCTCCAGCGTGGTTGGGGCCAAATGTTTAGGGCCTCTTGGGAGCCCAGAACAGTGCTGAGAACAGAAGGAGGAGGGGGGGAGGAGGAACCAAAGCCCTGAACCACAAGGACCCGCCCTCCTATGCATGAGGCCCTGGGTCCCCCAGCCTTCCCCTACCCTGCCCACCTCTGTGCTCCCTGGTGACTGTTTCTTCTACCCTGCGTTAGTTTCCAACGCCGTTGTAACAAAGTACCACGAACTGGGTAGCTTTAAATCAGAGTGAATTATCTCACAGTTCTGGAAGCTAGAAGTCCAAAATCAAGGTGCCAGCAGGGCCATGCTCCTTCTGAGACACTGGGTTAAATCTTTCCTTGCCTTTTGCAAGCTTCTGGTGGTGGCTGTCAATCCTTGGCATTCCTTGGCTTGTCGTCTCCAGTCTCTGCCTCTGTTGTCACATGGCATTTTCCTCTTATAAGGATACCAGTCAGATTAGGACCCACACTCATGACCTCCTCTTAACTTGATTACATCTGCAAAGACCCTATTTCCTAATAAGGCCACATTTACAGGCACCCAGAGTTAGGACTTCCGCATATCTTTTGGGGGGCCACTGTGCAACCCTAGTAATACACCCTATACTTCTTCTGCCTATGACTGTTGCTGATGTTCATGGGTGGGCTCAGGTCATGTGCCCAGGGGCCCACACTCCCCTTGGAATGGTCACTACAGCCCCACACAGACATTGACATTGATACCAAGGCCTTGGGCCCCTGAGCCCAGTGCAGCCCCTGCCCCTTTGTGAGGGAAGTGCCTCCAACCAGGAGGTCCCCTGGAGTAGCCGGAATGTGGGTCTCCTTCATAGTAAACCGTGGTGCTATTCCCTTTTCGCAATGTTAATTACTGCTTCAACTGTATAATTAGTCAGCGACAGAATTAGTGGTAATCCCAGACCACCAAAGGATAACTTGGACTCACTGAGGTTGACAGATGCCCCTGCCTGTCAAGTGGTGATGTGACTTCCAAGTCAGAGGGAGAAACAAACCTTTCCTTTCCCGCTGACCTTGACCTTCATGACTGGACTCAGAGTTTTGAAACTCTACTGATTTTTCGGAAATGTTATCAGCCCATTTTTATTAATTTTTTCCCCCTTTTGACGATTGTTATGGGCAGTGGTTTTTCTTTAATTGCTCTCCAGTAATCTACACACTAGGTTTAAAAAAACCCCAAAAAACCCTAAAGTGGCTTTTAGCTGCTGCATATCCTTTCTGGAGTGGGAAAGGTATGAATAATATATAAAGAAGAAAGATATTGAAGCCTTTTTACTCCGATGACTTGGCTAAACAGAAACCTCTCTTCAGAGCTGCCCAGTCGGGGATAGGTGCCTAGCTGCGTCCAGCCTCCCTCAGAAGGCCTGGCCAACACTTTGTCTCACTTGTGAAACCTCCCCTTTTTTCTCCTCTTGTCATTTATCACTCAGGATATTGTATCCATAAATACCAATTAGATCGTAAGCTTCTCGAGGATAAATTGAGTTGAACATTTCCTTGTTTCTGTTTCATGGTTCCTAGCAGGCTCTTTGCTCAAAGGTTAAGTTAAAAATGTTTGATTTGCAGTGTGGTCACAGTTAAATTCTGGGGGCTTAAAATATTACTACTTTCCAGCCAAAGGAAGGAAAACATTTCCTGTTTCCACAGCATTTGGGCTGGTCACTTACCTTTCTCTGCCTGTTTCCTTATCTGGGAAGGTGGTTGGATTGTCTCAGAAATTCTCTCCATCCATGAAATCTGAATGTCTAGCGTTCTGGGTGGGTTTCTGACGAAGGTATAAACTCTCATCAACTAGCTGGATTGCAGACAGGAGGGAAGGCTTTGTGTCTCATGTACAGAATTAATTCATGGAGCAGGGCAAAGGTAGGCATTTCATGAAAGCAGAGTTTTTGTTTGCCCTGTATTCCAGCGCAGGTCTGGACTCAAGAGAGACATCTGTCCCCGTGTTTGTTTTCCATTATTTGCTGGTAATAATGGTTGTCGTTAGAAAGTGGAGAGTTGCCGGGGGCCCTTCAGATGTTTTGTTTAATGAGCCTTCTCTAGAAGAGCAGTTCTTCTGGCTTCAGTGGAAATGGGAAACGTGGGACGAAGTCTCAGCAGCGGCCGGCAGGAAGGTTGGGCCAAAGATTTGAAGAGGAAGTTAGAGGGAAGCCAACTGCTGCAAAAAGAAGCTGAACTTGAATTTAAAGGAAAAAGTAAAATAGAAACCCAGAACTCTGGATTCATCTCTGGCTCTGCTGCTTACTATCTCTGTGACCTTGGAGAAGTCACTTAATTTTCTAAGCCTCCGTTTCCTCATCTGTAAAATAGGTGTGATGGTCCTGCCCTGCCTGCCTTACAAGGCTGTCAAGAGGATCAGATGAAAGTGCTTTGGAAACTGCAAACCACCTTGCGAGTTACAGGGGGTCATTGTTCTCCTGATCATCATTGTAACTTAATAACGGACTTTGTAAGA
Organism: Phocoena phocoena; assembly: GCF_963924675.1. Taxonomy (NCBI): domain Eukaryota; kingdom Metazoa; phylum Chordata; class Mammalia; order Artiodactyla; family Phocoenidae; genus Phocoena; species Phocoena phocoena. The sequence continues at coordinate 62,932,619 of NC_089234.1, read as the reverse complement.
ATTCTTTGGGCGGCCCCTTCCCAGCTGATGGAGCCAGTCAAAGGACCCCCACCCATCAGACCTAAATGTGTAGGTCTAGCCCTGGAGGAAAGAGTCAGAGCTTTTCAGAATTCACTGGCATCCCTGTGATGTTACAGGGGGAGGAGGCAGGAAAAAGGGGGAAGCAGAGGCAGGCTGTCTCATCCCCACCCCAATATCCCCACATAATGTGGACGAGCCCATAGGCTGCAGCTCTGGTGCCTCTGCAGCAGGGTGACTGGACACCACAGCTCTGAATGGGGGAACCAACTGATATAAAGGGGAGGATAGATCCTTTATGGAGGGCAAGTTGGTATTTGGGGGACTCATTGCCTAATAAAGAATATTGAACCCAGAAGCCTCTGGTTGTAGCTGAAAGAAATCTAACTCAGGGCTTCCCTGGTGGCGCAGTGGTTGGGAGTCCGCCTGCCGATGCAGGGGACACGGGTTCATGCCCCGGTCCGGGAAGATTCCCACATGCCGCGGAGCGGCTGGGCCTGTGAGCCATGGCTGCTGAGCCTGCGCGTCCGGAGCCTGTGCTCTGCGACGGGAGAGGCCACAACAGTGAAAGGCCCGCGTACCACAAAAAAAAAAAAAAAAAGAAAAATCGAACTCAAAGTTATATAAGCAAGAAAGGGAATTCTAGGTTCACATAACTGGGAGATGGAGTTGTAAGTTGGCTTCTGTTGACAGGGACTCATCTGTCTCTTATTATTCTTTCAGTCTTTGTGTCGGCTTCTTTTGTAGGCCACCTCTTCCTTATGGTGGCAGAGACAGCCCTGGCAGCCCTAGCTGACACCTCACCTAAGAACTAGAGGTCCCAGAGGTGGTCTTGGAGAGGGTAATGATTGGCTGACGTGGATCACATGCCCATCCTGAACCAATCATGATGGCCAAAGTGGGGGACTCTTTGGAGGGTAGTTATCTAAAGAGATGCTAGACAGCAAACAAAGCTTACTGGAAATCTTGCTGCCCTTTCCAGAAGTTGTTCCTTGGTGTCCTTTGCCTGGCAGAGGATAGGACTGAACAGACCATGCATTTAACCCAGGTAGTTCTTAACAAACTAGCAGCAAACACGTACTGATTTGCAGGACTCAGTACTGGGGGAGGGGAGTAAGCATGTTAAATTGCCCTGGCCTTCAAATTGCTTATCATCCAACTGAGGAAGATAAGACATATATACATAAAAAATTAGGAGCATCCCAGTATTTGCAAGTACATGAGTGACTAAGAAAAGGGAAGGGCCCTGGGCTTGCCACAGGTGCGACTGTGAGCAAGTCATTCACCTGGTTTGGTTGGAGCTTCCTTATCCATAAACCGAGAAGGTAAGTTAATATTTGTCTCGCATTTCCTGAGGTGCAAATGTGATTTACAGAAGAGAGGCCAACTGCCATTTCTTTTAGCAATCACAGACACACCCTGGAATCAAGGTCGCTGCTCAGGGACAGATCAGGAGCTACCCTGGGCTTAACAGTGACCTCTTGTAAAATGCCTTCAGGGAACGGCCCCCCTGAAACCCATCAACTCCCACTAGCAGGTGTGTGGAGTATGCAGCATTTAGCATTGTCCTGACATCTTAAGGCCGCCTTTCTGGTCTCCTTGTCTGACCCTAACTCCTTGGAACCCTACTGACCTGTGTTTGTGTTTTTTTTTTAAAAAAAGGAGCAGTGGAGAGCTGGGGTGGGGCAGGGGTCTTGCAGAGCCGCAGAAGTGTGGGCCAGCCCCATGCACCCTAAGGCCAGGTTCCTTCCCGACCTAGAGGCAGCTGAGACCATTTTCACTTATCATGCTTGAAAACTTCAGGCCTGGGTCCTGCAAAGGTGCTGCTTGAAACCTGATCCCCTTCCGCATGAAGGGCTGAAAGCTCTTACCCGTTGTGTGTTGACACTGACACCAATAAGCAGGAGATGCCCGACCATCACCTGGAACTTGAGCACAGGACCTGCTTTTACTTAGACCTTTCATTCAGCTGAAAATGAGACCTTTGACCGGGCTGGCAACTGAAAAATTTCCCAAGCTATTGTTTTTAAGTTATGATGAAAGCCAGTGTAAAACATGAAATAAATAAATGGTTTTATTTTTTGAAAACCATTAAAACAGTAAATAAATTAATTAAATTAAAATGTTAACAAAATAAAAAGTACCCATATTTTCATCCTAGCACGGTGTTTGCTTTTGTGCCTAGTATTTCCCTGTGCACAGGTGGTTTATAGTTGCTTACGGGAAGGAGTTTTCGTTATCTTCATTAAAGATCAAAGCAAAAGAACAGAGTCAGAAGCTGCGAGGAATCATGGGTGTTGACGAGACCCCCAGAGAGAGATGTAGCTGTTCCTGATGTGCTGAAGTATCACTTTGATGCTGACCTTGGGGATCCTTGTCCCCGAGGTCTGTTCGGGAGGCAGTTTTATCCAACGGTTATGAATTTGGGCTTTGGATTCAAATTCTGGCTCTACCACTTACTGGCCGTGTGCTTTGACAAGTTACCTAATCCCTCCCAGTCTTTACTTGCTCATCTGTAGAATGGGGATCATAGTAGTACCTATTTCATAGGGTGGAGAGGGTTAAAAGTAAAATGACGCATATGAAGTACTTAGCGACTGGAGTACAGAAAGACTCAATGAATGATGGTTAAATAAAGTGCTTTTGGTGTTCTAGTAATTCTTCCTCCTGAGAGGAAGCACCTCATACCAAATTCATTTTTTTAACTGAGTAGTAGTGTAAGCACCACAGGAGTTAGGATTCTGATGGGAGCCCAAAGAAAACCCCAAACTTATTTGAACAACCTGTAACATCAGGGTCAGAATTTCCCACAAAGCTGTGACAACTGCTTCCCAGCATTCTCCCTTGGTCTCTTTCCTTTGGACCATAGAAGCAGTTTTTTGTTTGTTTGTTTTAATTAACTTATTTATTTATTTTTGGCTGCGTTGGGTCTTCGCAGGCTTTCTGTAGCTGCAGCGAGCGGGGGCTACTGTTCGTTGCGGTGCGCGGGCTTCTCATTGCAGTGGCTTCTCTTGTTGCAGAGCACAGGCTGTAGGCGCGCAGGCTTCAGTTGTTGTGGCTCGCGGGCTCTAGAGCGCAAGCTCAGTAGTTGTGGCGCATGGGCTTAGTTGCTCTGCGGCATGTGGGATCTTCCTGGACCAGTGCTTGAACCCGTGTCCCCTGCATTGGCAGGCAGATTCTTAACCACTGCGCCACCAGGGAAGTCACGATAGGAGCAATTTAAAAACAACGTCATCATGGGGAATTCCCTGGCGGACCAGTGGTTAGGACTCCACATTTCCACTGCAGGGGGCACGGGTTTGATTCCTGGTCGGGGAACTAAGGTTCTGCATGCCACATGGTGCGGCCAAAAAAAAAAAACCCCAAAACATTGGCATCATGTGGTATAATACAGTGGAATATAACTCAGTCATTCAAAGGAATGAGGTACTGATACATGCTACAACATAGGTGAGCCTTGAAAACATCATGGTAGATGAAAGAAGCCAACCACAGGGGACCACATATTGTAGTCCATTGATATAAAATGTCCAAAACAGGGAAATCACTAGAGACAGACAATGGTTTAGTGGTTGTTGGTGAATGTGGGGGTTTGGAAAGAAATGGGGAGTGACTGCAAATGGGTATGGAGTTTCTTTTGGGGATGACGGAAAATTTCTACAATTAGATAGTGTTGATGGTTGTGCAACTCTGTAAATATACTAAAACCCACCAAAGTGTACACTTTAAAATGTGATAGGTGAATTATTTCTCAATAAAGCTATTATTAAAAAAAAAAACCAACCAACCAGCGGTATAACTGCTTCCTGTTTTATGAACAACAAGCAAGGCTGCCTTGAATGAATGAATGGACCACCAACCCTTGTGATCAAGCAGCTACCAAGCATTTATTGAGCTGTCCTGGGTGCCAGGGGCAGATGTAAAGAATCCTAAGTGTGGTTCTTCCCTCAAGGAGCTTGAGAGGGTAAGAACAGAAATTTTGTGTGAGAAGACTTCGGTTCATTCATTGATTCCTTTACCACCCTCATTAGTTCAAGTATTTGTTGTGTTCTTACTGTATGCCAGACAACCATTCTAAGTTCCAGAAATAGAGCAGTGTGTCAGAGCTTAAAGCTTGGTAGAATCAAATACAAAGATGGCGTCAGCTTTATAAAAGAAAAGCTGTTTTTTTTTTAAAAAAAGCCAACCACTACTTAAGAAAAAAATTAAAGAGCTCAGGGAACCCAGAATAGCCAAAACAACCTTGAAAAAGAAGAACAAAGTTGGAGGACTTTCACTTCCTAATTTCAAAGCAGTAGTAGTCAAGACAATGTGGCACTGCCATAAGGATAGACATATAGATCAGTGGGTCAAAACTGAGAGTTCACTATGTCAATTACATCTCAATAAAACTGGGGAAAAAAGAATGGGGAGTCCAGACCTACCCATACTTTAGAGTCACTTGATTTTTAACAAGAGTGCCAATGAGGGAAAGAGTAGACTTTTCAACCAATGGTGCTGGAATTTGATAGTGGATATCCACATGCAAAAGAATGAAGTTGGACCTCTACCTCATATCATATACAAAAATTAACTCAAAATGGATCAAATACCTAAATGTATGACCTAAAACTGTAAAACTCTTAGAAGGAAACATAGGTGTGAATCTTTGTGACCTTGGATTTGGCGATGGGCTTTTAGATATAACACCAAAAGTACTAACAACAGAAGAAAAAAGTAGATAAGTTGCACTTCATCAAAATTAAAACCTTTTATGCTTCAAAAGTCACCATCAAGAAAATGAAAAGATAGTGAGACAGTGAGAATGTAACATCAGAAGTAAAATTAATAGATTTTAATTGATTCTGGAGGAGAATGTGTGAGGGTAACTGGGGTAAAGAATATTAGATAGTGGCTTAATGGTTTGGAACCTTGCCCATCATGGCCTCCTCCGTTGGTACTGTATCGTGGTCTTGGCATACGGTCCCGTCATCTTTCTCTGTCCCACTGAGGTCCACCCCAATCACTGCACACATTGGTCTTGAGGAATATAGCCACATCAAACCAGTTTACTCCTATCTGACCAAGAGGGACTTCTGTTAAAAACATCCCCCGGGTGGAAACAACACAGGTGTCCAGCAACAGATGAATGGATACACATACAATGGAGTATCATCCAGCCTCAAAAAGGAGTGAACTACTGATACAGGCTATAACATGGATGAATCTTTGAGACTATGCAAGGTGAAGTAAGCCAGATACAAAAGGACAAATACCGTATGATTCTGCTTACATGAAATATCTAGAATAGGCAAATTCACAGAGATAGAAAGTAGAATAGTGGTTGCCTGGGACTAGGGATAGGGGAGATGGGGAGTTAATGCTCAGTGGTTATAGAGGCTCTGTTTAGGGCGATGAGAAATTTTGGGAATGGTGGTGATGGTTTGTACAACGTTGTGAATGTACTCAGTGAACTGTACACTTAGAAATGGTTGCGGTGGAAAATTTTATGTGATGTATATTTTACCACAATTAAAGAACAAAATCCCCTGGGGAATCAGTGGAGCTCTGGACTAGCTGGAATTGGTGTCTGAGCTGATGGGGAAGGAACCCAAGGCATGGCATGGACCTCAGATGTAGGGTTTTCTCTGACTTGAAATGCTGTTTTGGTCTTTATGGATAACATAGCCATTTGTGGAAAAGGGTAAGAAATTAGAGAAAGATGGGTAGGGCTTGATACTTAAGTCCATACTTCCATTCTCCTATAGTCAGGAGTGAGCAGGACTGTGTGAAGCTGTCTTGTCTAGGGACGCCCGGCTGGGAGAGGTTTCTCTTCCACTCTTCCAGGCGGGGCAGTGGTCCTATGGGGTCTGAATGACTCCTTCTGGCCGAAAGCACAGCGCGGTGGGGCTGGACCCTGTTGAGAAGCGTGCAGAGCATGAGACTTTCCCGGAGCGCTTGAATCTGATGTGATACTGTTTCTCCCTAAACAGAAAAGGGAGATTTCATTGCCCTGGATCTTGGCGGGTCTTCCTTTCGAATTCTGCGGGTGCAAGTGAATCGTGAGCAAAAACAGACTGTTCATATGGAGTCCGAGGTTTACGACACCCCGGAGAGCATCATGCACGGCAGTGGAAGCCAGGTGGGTCCCTGCTCCCTTCCGATCAGCCCCTGTGGCCCAAGCATCAGGCCCCAGGGTACCTCCAGGAGCCAGACCCCAAAGCACTGGGAGTCCATCATAGGCACGAGTGGAGGACTCCTGGGTGGAAGAGCGTGACTGCCTGAAGAGACCCCACCATGTGCGTAAACTGGTGGATGGGAGGGGGGCTGCTGGGACTTTCAGGTAAGGGGTGGGAAGAGGAGGTAAATGCATCAATTCCCTCAGGGTCCAGGGGTTGGTTCCCCAGCAGAGGGATAGCAGAGCCCATGGGTGAAAACCCTTCTTCCAAGCCATTGTCCTCACCCAGTTCACCAAAGGCCCAGGCCTCATAGGTTATGGCTGTCACCTAGTGGGGCAGCAGGAATCTGAGCTCATAGCCCCAGGGCTATTATAAAGGGCTCCTGGCTACCCGATTTAATAGTCTTCTACGAGTCCTTGGCCCAGAAAGCACTGAGGGCAGGGCCTTGCCTGGAAAGTCACCGTCCCTTCCTCTCACACTTGTAACCCCTGCCAACGGAAGCGCTGCCTTCCTTTGCTGGTCGAGGCTGTGGGCGTGCTCAGAAGGGCCTGTCCACCCTCCCTGCTTCCCCATGTGGTCGTGGTGGGTGATGGGCCGAAGGCTCACTGAGGACCCTGTGATCAGGGTGTGGGCAGCCCCCGGTCAGGTTTTCAGTCATTTCCGGGTCCTGTTCTACTCCTCACCTTCTCCTGCAGGTGTTCTGGCCGCTCCCATTTGAAGCTCGCCTCCCAAGTCATGGCTGTTGTCAGGATACGTATTATTCAGAGCTTGCCAAATATTTGCTTTAGGGAGGGTGTGTTCACGGCAAGGTTCATGACTAAGTTCTCCGGAAAACTTATTGGTTCTGGGCTGGACTTTGAGATGAGACCCAGAGCCTTCTCTTGGCTCCACTTTGTTCCTAAATTAACATGGGTAGGACCTGATGCAAGCTCTCTGCCTTTTCCTTCTACTAGAGAAAAGGGCTAATCCCGGCCTTTAACCTACTGCTGGCGGGTTGGGTTCAGAGCTTTTCAGACCATGTCACAGTGAGCACTGAAGGGGACACTGTCCCTAGGACAGATGGGCCACTTTTCAGGCAGCCGCTGAAAAAGTGCATCACTCATCTGATGGACCTGCTGGGAGGTCCCCCTGCCTATCCCTCCATTACTGGGCTTCAGAGACTGGCTCATTCATCCAGTGTGTGCATGAAGGCTGCCAGCAAGTAGGTCTCCTCGTCCTGCCCAGTGGTTGCGCGTTGCTCCTTTTTGCAGGTGGCCAGCAGCCTCTGGTTGACATCCTGCTCTCTCCATTTGCCAAAAGTACTGACCTGTCACTCTGTTCCCCATGGTCTTTGGGTCGAGCCACCTCTGCCTCTTGCTTCACCATTGGGACTCACACCCTGTGCTGCAGACATTCCTGTGTGCTTTGGCCTAACCTTTTCGGAGCAGAGTTTATAAATTAAGGGGATGCCTCCCACCTCAGGTGCGCACTTACTGCGTCACTTCCACAGTGACTTTCTTCTTCTTTTTTTTTTTTTTTTTTTGCCACGTTGGGGCACATGGGATCTTAGTTCCCCAACCAGAGATCGAACCCATGCCCCCTGCAGTGGAAGCGCGGAGTCCTAACCACTTGGCCACCAGGGAGGCCCTGTGACTTTCTTCTTATTGCTGCCCCTGGGACCTTGACTCTCCCAGCCTCTGTCCCCATCTTCCCAGCCCCAGGATCACTTTGTTTCCTGCTGTTTCTTCCTCTGCCCCTTTCAAGCAGTCTGCAGAGAAAACATGGTGATGATGATGATGATGATAGCGATAATGTTATATTGTCATAGCAAAATCTTACATAGAGCTTGTTATGTATGTCACTGATCTAAGCACTTCATTTGGGTTAACTCATTTAATCATCACAACAACCCTATGGGGTAGGTGTTATTATTCCCATTTCACAGACGAGAAAGTTGAGGCTTAGATGTTAAGTAACCAGCCCCTTGGGTCACACAGCACATAAGCGATAGAGCTAGGATTTGAACCCAGGCAGTCTGGCTCCAGATGTTTCAGTTTTAGCAACATGGGACACTCATAGGCTGGGTTTTGTCTTTGTTTTTAATTAATTAATTCATATTTTTATTAAAAATGTTTGATGGTGTGGAAATGTGAGGGCTATGGGTAAGGAGGAAGGTCCAAGTGATTGAGGGAGAGGCTTAGCAGTTGAAAAATAGGGGTGAAACCGTAACCTCTTGTCTAGAAGTTTGGTGTGAGATTAGCAATAAATATTGGTGGTCCATTTTTCTGAGATCTCTTATCGACCTATCGAATATTCTAGTAAACCAAGGGCCCCATTTTGCCCATGAAGCAACTCGTACTTACAGACTGTGAATTGTGCTGAATTCTTGGGGTTGTGATCTCGTCTTCTGTAATGTACAGGAATTTTTGCTAGATTTTTAAACCTTTTATTCAAAATAATTTTAAACTTACAGAAAAGCTTTAAGATAAGCACAAAGAGCTTTTTATACCCTTTATCCAGATTTTGCAATAAACTATTTGCTTTATCCTCCTTTCTCTCTTTCTCTACACAAGCACACAGACACACACACACACACGCAGACACACACACACACAGACACACAAGGTATCTCGAAAGTTTCAGTGCAATTTTAAGCTTTAATAACTTCAGAAGCATAAATGCAACCTTCTTAAAACATCACTTATTTAGTTTTGGGAATTTTGAATACTAAATAAATAATTTAAATTTATTTAAATTAAATAAATATACATGTTGTCAGGAAAGAAAAAAAAGTTTTTAGACACTAAAATTTTGCGTGCCGAGAGGCTGGGTAACTTCCCTTTCTGGCTGGTCACAGACGTGGGTTAGCCTGGGGGAACACCCCTGGGTTGGAGACATTTCCTTCTTAGCAGAGCACTAAGGGGTGGGTGTGTTTGGCTTGAATGGGGGCGGGGGGCTGCTTCCAGTGCCCCAGCCCTGTGAATCCACTTCTGCGGCTGAGCTCTCCCTGCCTCTTCCTGCCCGCAGCCTGCCTTCCTTCCTTCTGCCCAGCGGGCTCTCTTGAGGGCCTGGGAGCCTGGGGCTTCTGAATGCAGATGACGTGGGGCGAGCTGATGGGCTTAGTAATGGGTTTATATCGCTCAGAAATGTAGGTCGCAGGAAGTTTAGCCGGGCTTCTCCGGGGAAGGTGGTCATGTGTCTCCTTAGTCAGTTGCCGCTGTAGCCATGACCTGAGTAATAGTGACTCAGGGACAGAGACTCCCAAGTCAAAACTGACAATTTTTCATTTACCTTGGCAGGAAAGTCAGACTGTTAGAGCTGGGTCAGGGACACCTGGGGAAGGATGGGGATAGGTCTCTCAAGGAGACCCTGCACAGTGGCTGTGAGGGCGGCAGTGATCCCCCAGGCTGCAGAGGCCCCCGTCCCCCAGCCTGGCCCCGCTCTGGCCCGGCCCTTGGCTGGACTCCTCCTATACAATTTATCTGACGTTTTATTTTAGTTTCCTCTACCCCCTCAATCTGTCAGGGAGCCCTGGCAGATTGGCCAGGAGTGAATGAACCATGGCCTCGGTGAAGACGCCTCCTCTTCTCCCTTTGAACTACAGCCCTGGTCCGGGAGAAGGAGTGGGTGCTGCTGTGGTCTAGTTTTGTTTTGTTTTTGAATTCAGGTAGGAATCAGAAAGCTGTGGATTCTGGCAGGTGGTCCTTGTGCCCTTCCCCTGCTCCTCGCTGGGCTGGTCCCTTATTCCTCCATAGCCCTTTATCCAAAACATACCCACACAGACTGGGGACCAGCCCCCGCCCGTGTTTCTCCCCAAATCCCTTTAGATGCGGAGGGAAGAGGAGAGGGGAGGGGACCTGCCCCCTCCTCAGGCATCTGGGGGAGACGTACCCCTGTGGGCTTCACTCTTTACTGTGGGCTCTCTCCCTGACACTTTTGTTAAAATCAAGCCTGAATAAAACTATAAGTTTAATATGGGGGGAAAAAAAGGATACCCTGCAAATAAAGCCTTCAGGCAGATGACCTTGTCTGGGAACGTGGGCTGGGGTTGCTTCCTGTGACCGTGCAGTTTGGATCTGCAAACACTGCCTTCTCTGGGCTTCAAGAAGCTCCATTAGGGCTTCCCTGGTGGCGCAGTGGTTGAGAGTCCGCCTGCCGATGCAGGGGACACGGGTTCGTGTCCCAGTCCGGGAAGATCCCACATGCCGTGGAGCGACTAGGCCCGTGAGCCATGGCCGCTGAGCCTGCGCGTCCGGAGCCTGTGCTCCGCAAGGGGAGAGACCACAACAGTGAGAGGCCCACGTACGGCAAAAAAAAAAAAAAAAAAAAAAAAAAAAGAAGCTCCATTAGCTGTGTCAATCCCATATACAAGCGAGGTCTGATGGTCTGTGTTAGAGGACAGCCATGTGAAAAAAACCAGAGAGGTTACCTGGACTGTGGCATGGTTGCTGAAAGAGCATATATATGCTTTGGTTACATTAATAGAGGTATAGAGAGAAGGGAAAGGGAGGTTCTTAGTTCAACTAAGCTTTCCTCTTGGTCAGAACACATATAAAATATTATATTCAGTTCTGGATACATTTTAGAGAAGAGGGGAGGTGTTGGAGAGATCTAATAGGTTGCCTTAGAGGTGGTGAACGTCCCGTCATTGACAGTATTCACGCAGAGGCTAGGGAAACAGTGTTCTGGGTTCTTTCTAGTGGAGTCTAAGATATGTATACATATCCCGGCCACATGTTGTGGAGCTGGCAAACTTAAATTGCAATCCACTAAATAAATTGTGGTATAGTCACACATAGAATACTGTGCAGCAGTGAGAATCAGCAGTCTACGGAGACACACAACGTGGATGACACACACATAGTGTAGAGGAAAAGAAGGCAGACACCAACGAGTGCACCCTGTTGTTCCATTTATACGTAGTAGACAACCAGGCCAAACTAATCGAGGGTGGTGGAAGTCAGAGTGGCTGCCGATTGCCCTTGGGTTGGGTGGCAGCAACAGTGGCTGCATGAGGTGTGTGTCTGGGTGCTGATAACATTGTGTTTCTCCATCTGGATGCTGGTGACACAGGTGGGTGCAGCTTGTGAGAATCCAGTGAACCCTATACTTAGGCTGTCTGCACCTTTTTGCATGTGTATTGTACTTGAGTAAAAAATAAAAATTTGTTAACCTGAAGATTCTGAAGTCACGCAAGTGGGCTAGAGGCTAGGAATATATATGTATTCTGCGGAGCTTCTGGAATTGACAGAGTGAGGGAGATAGAGATGGAGATAGAGATACAGAGAAGGGGCCAAATGGCCACTCCACCTGGGTGGCTGCTGGTGATCCATGGCCTGTGTGTTATGGAGGATGAGCTGATTTTCTCTTATTTTTACATTTCCTCAGTACCCAGATAATACATCTTAGTGACCACCAAGAGGCCAGTTCTGTGTGAAGCCTTTAAAAGGCTTCCTAAGCCGTGGTGGCCCATGAAGCAGGCTCTTTTCAAGGGACTCTTCTTTGCTAGTCACACACAGCATGGCTTTTCTTTTTATTTTGGCCGTGCTGTGAGGCATGCAGGATCTTAGTTCCCCCACCAGGGATTGAACCTGTGCCCCCTGCAGTGGAAGTCCCCAGCATGGCTTTTCATGCAGGGCCACTGGGTGCCTTGGGTATGGGCAGCTGGGGTAGCCGTGCTCCTCTCTGTGTGGGGCAGAGAATTGTTCACATTTTTCCTGAAACGCTAAGTCCCCTTCCTCCCTCCTGACTGCTCTCTTGTGCTTCCTCCAGCTTTTTGATCATGTCGCTGAGTGCCTGGGAGACTTCATGGAGAAAAAAAAAATCAAGGACAAGAAATTACCTGTCGGATTCACGTTTTCTTTCCCTTGTCGGCAATCCAAAATAGACGAGGTAAGACATTCTGGGATTATAATGCTCCACAGAAGCCCCATAGGGGAAATGCTAATGAACCCTTTCCCTTGACTACTTTTCCCTTTTGCTTACAGGATGGCTTGTGTATCTTGTATTTTTTAGAAATATTTGTAGAAATTAACGTAAGGTCATGATAATCATGTTTATTTTTTAATTGCTTTAATTATATATGTATTTTTGGAGACGAATCTTTTTTTTTTTTTTTTGCGGTACGCGGGCCTCTCACTGTTGTGGCCTCTCCCGTTGCGGAGCACAGGCTCCGGATGCGCAGGCTCAGCCGCCATGGCTCACGGGCCCAGCCGCTCCGCGGCATGTGGGATCTTCCCGGACCGGGGCACGAACCCGTGTCCCCTGCATCGGCAGGCGGACTCTCAACGACTGCGCCACCAGGGAAGCCCGAGGGGACCATTTCTTAAACTCAAGCAAGTGAAGGAAAACAAAGTAGGTTTAGTGACCTTTCACAAGGCCTGTTGTTGGTACGAGTTTCCCTTGCTTTTGAGAACTGAGGCTTGATAGCCACACTCCCTGGGCAGAGACAGGGTGAGACACCCCTCCTCCCACAAGGAGAGGTGGGAGATGGCCTGGGAAGCGACAGTGCTGGCTGTATGCTTGTTCATCAGTGGCTGTGGCCCGAGTGCCATCCCTGTGTGGGCTGGGCTAGGCCCTGGGAAAGAGCTGCACGCAGACGTGGCCTGTCCCCCAGAGGTGCAGTCTTTCAGGGAAGGAGGCATTGCAGAAGTGGAGAGGGAACGTCCTCAGGGGCACAAGAGCCCCGCAGGGCAGGGCAGATGTGCCTGGCAGAGAATGAGTCAAAAGTGTGCCCCCCACCTGCCAGCCTTGATTCCCATCCGGAGAGGGCTTCCTAAACTGGGCATGCTGCCTGCCAGGAAGCCAGTGGGTCACAGGCTCTAATTATCCATCTGGAGACCTTTGCCCACTCCTCAAGGCTGCCCGGGACCTTCAAAGTTGTCTAAATCTAGACCAGCTGCCTTTTTCCACAGATGAGCAAAGTGGGCCTCAGAGGAGTTGGGGAAACGTCCCACAAGGAAATGGGCAGAAGTGGTGGGAATAGGATAAATCTACTGATTTCCAATCCACGTTCTTTCCACAATACCATGTTCTCTGAGGCTTTTGGGGGCCTGAGGGTTGAAGGGAAGAAAACAGAGTATCCAGGGGCTTTTGGAATGCCTGGCTCGGCTGCAGGCTGCTGCTCGCCCTTCCCGGTGCATCCTGCAGGCTGTGTGGCTTTCAGAGCGCGGGGCAGCCCAGTGTGGACAAGCTTCCCATCGCTGTGTCCCCCCGGAGGCTACAGGGCCTGAACTGCAGCCCCTCCCAACCCTGCCGCATTTATAGTGACTTCCTCCATTCGGAGAAAAAGTCAAGTAGGACAATTATTTTTCTTTTCTAGTATCCTTGATTAAAAAAAAAAATACAGGGCTTCCCTGGTGGCGCAGTGGTTGAGAGTCCACCTGCCGATTCAGAGGACACGGGTTCGTGCCCCGGTCCGGGAAGATCCCACATGCCGTGGAGCGGCTGGGCCCGTGAGCCATGGCCGCTGAGCCTGCGCGTCCGGAGCCTGTGCTCCGCAACGGGAGAGGCCACAACAGTGAGAGGCCCGCGTACCGCAAAAAAAAAATACAGATGCAATATGTAAAACTATTGAAATAATATAAAGGTGTAAAGCAAAAAGTAAAAATTCCTACCCTTCTACATTCCCAGGTGAATAACCATTGGGTGTCTGTCCTTAATGTTTATCCATTAATATACACACAGAGATGGATCATATTGTATAAATTGCAGTGTCACCGCTTACAAATGGCAGTGAAGTTCCAAACTTGGGGAAGAGGCATGAATCATACATAGTCAGTGTTATCCTTTTATCTCAGGACGTGGCTCTTAGAAGTTCAGCAGCTAGAAATTATCTTAGCATTTTGTTTCTGTTCCCAATTTGCCTCTGACAAAAGTTCCTTGGGGCTGTGGAAACCAAGGTCTGGTTTGAAAGCGCAGAAAGGTGATCAGGTAATAACGGCATTTCTCTTGTTCTCTTTTTAAATGAAGTCTGGCTGTGCAATTGACATCAGTTAGATTTGTGTGCCATGTGACACCACGGCACTGGCCAGCCACTGGCTGTATTTCAGGATGAGCTGCAGGTTTTTTCCCCATGGCAGCCCCCAGAGAAATCCATTGTGTGGATGGATAAACAGGAGATGGGACAGAGTCTGGCTCTGTTACCCAGTGTGATCTGGAGTGAACCTCTTGTCCCCTCTGGGCCTCCGCTTCTGTCACTGTCCTTGAGCAGACCCCCAAGGGACCTGGGGTTTCCGGGGGCCTCCCAGCCCTCTTCCAACCCCATCTGCTCTCCTTTGCAGGCCATCCTGATCACCTGGACAAAGAGATTTAAAGCGAGTGGAGTGGAGGGAACGGATGTGGTGAAGCTGCTTGAGAAGGCCATCAAAAAGCACGGGGTAACTTCTCACTGGCCACTTGCCTTGACTACCCGGAGGTGGGGGAGTGTGGGGAGAAGGCTGTGTGACCAAGGCTCTTTCAGGGGACAGTAGTGCATGGCCTGAGCCATCACATGGTGGGGGGGAGGGCAGTCCTTGAAGACCCAGGCAGGTGAGTGGTGAGAGTTCTTGGTCTGGAAGGTCGGGGCTGGTTCAAAGCAGAGCTGTCCGAGGTGCTGCCCCAAAGAGCCAAGCCCTTGGGCAGGGGATGGCCTCCTTCCAACAGGAGGGCAGCTGTGCAGGGGGCTGGCATGGTCGAGTGCAGCCTGCCGGTGTTGCATCAAGTGCAGAAAGAACATGGATGCAGTGGGGTGGTTTGCACAGGGCTGTGGCTCTGTGAGTAAAGTCCATTCTGAAAAGAATCTTAAGCCAGATAATGAAGGGCACCTTGCCGTCTCCACAGCGTGACCACTGCGCTCTAATCCAGTGAATTTGAGTGCCAGCAGTAATGAAAGCAGCACCGCCCAAGGGGGCAGTGGCGGCTGTGAAAATAGGAGCCCTCCCACCAGGCTGTCTTGAAGCTTGTGATCTCTGCTCCACGTGTGTGTGGACGGTGACACCCCCTTTTCTACCCCAAGGACTATGACGCCAACGTTGTGGCTGTGGTGAACGACACTGTGGGGACCATGATGACCTGTGGCTACGACGACCAGCAGTGTGAAGTCGGCCTCATCATTGGTAACGCCCACCGTGTCCTCGTCCCTTCCTGAAGCCGGTGTTTCCAGACGGCACCGCCTCCTCTCTCATGACTTCGTGAGGTCACAGCTTCTGATCTGGTCTCTCTCTCCAAGGCACGGGCACCAACGCGTGCTACATGGAGGAACTGAGGCACATCGACCTGGTGGAAGGCGACGAAGGGAGGATGTGCATCAACACCGAGTGGGGGGCCTTCGGGGACGACGGGGCCCTGGAGGACATCCGCACCGAGTTTGACCGGGAGATTGACCGGGGCTCACTCAACCCCGGGAAGCAGCTGTGAGTCCCACCCTTTCTAACTAGTCATATAGAGGACTTAGGGGACACTTAACGGAAGATTTGGGGTGGGAGGTGAGAGGGGCAGGAAGCCAGGTGATCAGCAAAGGAAAAGCCCATCAAGTGTGTGTTGTCTCTCACTTTGGAGAGATACACAGCTGTGAGTTCTGCAGCTTTAAAAGCGTATTTTATTTTATTTTTATTTTTAAATTTTTTTTGGCCACACGGTGCGGGTTGTGGGGTCTTAGTTCCCCAGCCAGGGATCAAAAAGCATATTTTAAATGATTTTCTCTTTGTTTAATTACACTGTTATTGTGTCCTTGTAAAACATTTTGAAAATTAAAAGCACAGAGTCATTAGCACAAAGCTAAGGTTTAAAAGCGTTTCCATATGCTGTCCTCACTAGGGTTGCTGTTCAGGGTGGGAGAGGCCATCCGTTCGCTCAGCACACGTCTTGAACACTTAGGATGTGCCAGCTCTGTGCTAGGCTCCAGGGATACAAAGTAGCACCTTCCCTTCTAGGACTTAAGGTCTAGTTGGGGAGGGAAGTCACACATGCAAATACCTGTCATGCAGAAGAGTGGGTGAGAGCCATGTGAGTCGTGCAGACCTTGGTGAGACCTTCTTCCGTGTCACATATAGGCAGATGGGTCAGAGCTGATAAAGAACATCACATCAGACTTCTGGGGCAAGTGGGTTTTGGCCTTGGGGAACTCTGGCTACAGAAGTATGAGAGATATTATTCAGGCTGGTGTGGGCATTGCTTCCTTTGAGCTACTTGTTTCCTGAAGTGCACACTCATATTTCTCTGTGATGCTAGCGTGCTGCCAGCTCTCTTTGATCGACCTCCCAGCAGCCTTATCCTGGAGTTGGATGCTGTCAGCCCTCTGGGAGATGTTCATTGACCCTCTTGGCTTAACAGCCCTTATCCTATGTCAGAGAGACGCTGTCAGGGAGTTGATTTGTCATTTGGAAACCTATTTTACCTATTACCCAGGCTGGCGACTGGGCTTTCCACCTGAGTTAATGGAATTGCATAAATGACCAGCCCCCCTCCACTGGGAGTTGTGGTAGTGAATAAATGAGGTCTCTCACTGAGAGAATCCTGAGTTCTTAGGCGCAGCGTTGAATATCTGCTTTGCATGCCGAAGCACCAACCAGCTTGGTAATAAAGAGCCCCAGCTCTGATAGCCAAAGGTTTTTTCCCCTCAATCTATTGACCTAACCCCCAATTCTAAAACCTGACCCCAGCTGACATGAAACTATTTACTGTACCTGCTTATACATGTCAGTGGAGATCTATGCTTGATTATACTACTGCCTCAGGCCCCTCTGGGTTTATTCTGTACTCTGTGGCATATGTAACATATTACATCTCTAAAATCCTCAAATGTCCACGTTCCCAAGCACATATGACCCCAGGGGTTTCAGATAAGAAATTACTTACCTGTAGTTACTATCAATCACTTAATCAGAAGTCACCCTTCTTAGCAGAGCAGGTAGGGCAGTTACCTGTGATAACTGACCAGATATGGCCCAGGCCCTTGTCTGTTTCCTTAGCCTCAGTGTAGGGATCCTACATGGCTTGGGTGGAAACCTGGATTCTCTGCCCTCCTTTTTTTTTTTTTTTTTTTTTTTCTTGCGGTACGTGGGCCTCTCACTGCTGTGGCCTCTCCCGTTGCGGAGCACAGGCTCCGTACGCGCAGGCTCAGAGGCCATGGCTCACGGGCCCAGCCGCTCCGCGGCCTGTGGGATCTTCCCGGACCGGGGCATGAACCCGTGTCCCCTGCATCGGCAGGCGGACTCTCAACCACTGCGCCACAGAGAAGCCCCTCTGCCCTCCATTTTGACGTAGTTCTGAATTTCTCTAAAGGGCTGAACCATATCCTCAGGCTGAACTGTGAACTGGGCTCACAGTTGGCTTGCAATAAACATTCTTGGAATGGTGTATGAATAGGGGATGGATGCAAGGATGGGTGGATGGATGGATGGGGGAGTGGAAGATGGATGGTGGATGAGAGGTGTGGCTGAGTGACTGGGAAATGGGTGGCTGGCTAAACAGGTAAATGGATAAAAGAGTAGGAAGGGTGGGGTAAAGTCCATCTCCAATATGCTTCCCTGCTTACTGATTACCATAGGTCAGGTCTTGGTAGGAACAGTTCCAAAGAGATGACAGATGCTTGAGTTGTATCATATATTCCTACAACTAGGCTATTGGCCAGAGAGTGCTTTGCCAAAGTAAATTTACCTGGTCTCTTAGATTTCTGCCTGATTTTGGGGGTCTTCCCTATGTCTTCTGTGCAATGCCAAGTTCTTCAAAGCCCTTTTGTTTTCCAAGGAAAAGGTGTTTGCTTCATTTGACTGATGGGGAAATTAAGGCACTAGGCTATGGGGATAGGGCAAAGCTGGCCCAAGGCTCTTTGTTGAGGTTTAATCTGGGTTAAGTTTGGGGTTGTCTGTCCTGTTGGAAAGTACATGTTTTGCATAGTGAGCTTCCAGAATGTCTAAGAGGCATCTCATCATTTATGAACAAAAATCATCAAGGATGGTCTAGAGGAATGTTTTTCTTTTTTTTTTTTTTTTTCAGGAATAGATTTTTTATTTTAATTTTTTAACATTTTAAAAACTTATAAAAAAAAAACTTATAGTACATGCTTCTCTATGTATTTAGGCTTTCTGCTTCTTATGATAATTTTCTTTATTTATTTTGTAACCCAAGTATATCTTAGGTCCTGGTCTATGTCATTAAGTCTATGTAAGTCTCTAAGTTCAGATTCTGTTTCTATCATACATTTAGTTTTGGCATCTGATGTATTAATTAGCCCCTTTAAGCCTCAGTTCATTTATCTTTAAAATGAATAGATATAATACAATTATGTCATATGGATGTTTGGGGATCAAATCATATAAGGAATGTAAAACATTTAGCAATACCTGGTATCTGGTAAGCATTGACAAACTATTACCAAGTTATTGTTACATAAATAGTTTATCCTGAGCCATCTTGATTAATGGCACCACTGCTCAAATAGGAAGGTAACCCCCAAACAAATAATCTATATCAACATCTGTTTCTCTGCCTTTGACATTAATTTAAAAATTTTTACCAAGGGCATACTGTCCTCAAGGTCCTGCTCTAGGCACTGTGGATATGGAAGTGACAAAATAGACTGAAAGGAACGAAAACCAAAACACACATACAACGCGTTTTCATGGAACTTTCATTCTATTAACCTTTTAGAGAAATGTTTTTCTTTTCTTTCTTTTATTTTTTTTTTTGGCCGTGCCACATGGCGTGCAGGATCTTAGTTCCCCGACCAGGGATTGAACCTATGCCCCCCTGCAGTGGAAGCATGGAGTCCTAACCACTGGACCGCTAGGGAAGTCCCCTAGAGGAATGTTTTTAATTAGAATTACATTTAAAAAAAATAATTTTTTTTCAAAAGGGGAATTCCCTGGTGGTCCCGTGGTTAGGATTCTGTGCTTTCACTGCTGGGGCCCCAGGTTCAATCCCTGGTCGTGGAACTAAGATCCCACAAGCCACGTGGTGCGGCCAAAAAAATAAAAATAAAATAAAATAATAAAGAAGAATTATATAGAGCCCTTTAAAAAGCATACTGTTGCCCAGGCATCCTCCCACCCTACCGACCTTCCCTCCCAATTCTGATTCATTTGGCCTGGGCTGAGGCCTGTCTTCAGGAGCCTAAAAGTGATTCCAGTTTTTAACCGGGGTTGAAAACATAGGTGTGTTAGCTCTTTGTAAAGGCTCTGTGTCCAGGTGGGCTCTAGCCCACTATGCACCCCCTCATCTGTTTTGACTGAAGTTTGCATTTACTGAGTACTGACCGTACATGGCTGACAGGAGGGGTAGTGGCACAGTGGCTCCTGCCTTCATTGGTGATGGCTGCTTCAGGACCACGGGGGAATGGCCCTGAGTATTCAGGAACCCCACCCTAGCCCCCAAGCTAGAAGGTCTCTCTCTAAAAAGGATCAGACATGGCCTTCCTCCCTGTCGTCCTCCGTCCTGGACCTTTGTTGTTTTGGTCCCATACCTGTCTCCTACTGCAGATGTCAGCCCTACCTTCTTTCGTTTTAAATTTCCTGTCTCCTCTTCCTGTCTTCTTGGGCCTCTGGCTCTTCTTCTCTGTTTTGTCTGGAATTCTGAATCCCATTTCCCTGTGATTGCTTCTCACATCTTTCGAAACATGGGAGACACCACCCCACAAAACAGCAGTAGCAGTGATCATAACAGCAGGAAGGTTTGGTCTGGAAAATTCTTTGGCCTGAATGGTGGTGGAGTAACTCCACTTCTTTTCAAGTCATCCCCCAAACACCTGCTTACTTACTGTGGCTCTGCCTGCTGCATGGAATCTCTCAGCAGCTCTAATCCTCATTAGGTGGCCACAGACCTCACCCTCCTTCTCTGTTTCTGCGCTGCCTGTCGGGGCAGACCCTGGCAGCCAAGGGAACTCCTGATCAGCGTGCAAGTCCTTGCTCTCCTGTCTGAATATGGTCCCCCCGCTTCCCAGTCTCCCCCAGGCCTGTGCCCACCATCAGGCAGTGAGGTTGCAACACCGTGGTGCTGCCCACCGGCCTGTGGTTGTAGGCACCTGACTGCTGAGAAGCAGATCACGACTTGCTTGGTTTCACTGGAGGCTCATGAGAAGTGCTGTTTCCTCATTCTGCTGCTCTGACAGGGACTCTGGGGACTGAGAAAGGACAGGCTCCTGGCCTCGGGCTTCCTTTATCTGGAAAGGGGGATGGCAGTATCTATGTGTCTAAGAGACCATCGTGTAGAAAGGGGAGCAGATCATTCTGAGTGTCTCCAGATGGCAGAGCAAAAAGCAGTGGGTAGAGGGGTGTCAGGCAAGGAGGCTGATTTTTGTTCATCTGAAGGGGGAAGAACCTGCCTATTGTCATACTTGCCCAACATGGGGGCAGACTACCTAGAGGAAGCGAGCTGGAGGTGGACAAGCACAGGCTGGGTTAGGGGTGGGGCTAGTGGCTGCTAGCGCGACAGTAATACAGGTAACATTTAATGATACTGTCTATGAGAGAGGCAGAACAGCACAGTGATTAGAGCATAGAATCTGGGTCTGGATTTAACTGGATTAAAAATGTGGATTTGCCACTTATCAGCCCTGTGACGATGGGCCTCTCTAAGCCTCAGTTTTCTTTTTTTTTTTTTGGCGGTACGCGGGCCTCTCGCTGTTGTGGCCTCTCCCGTTGCGGAGCACAGGCTCCGGACGCACAGGCTCAGCGGCCATGGCTCACGGGCCCAGCCGCTCCGCGGCATGTGGGATCTTCCCGGACCGGGGCACGGAACCGTGTCCCCTGCATCGGCACCACCAGGGAAGCCCCCTCAGTTTTCTTTTTTTTTAAATTTTCTGTAAACATGTTATGAATACTTTTTTTTTGAATTGTATTTAATTTATCTTTTTATACAGCAGGTTCTTATTAGTTATCTGTTTTATACATGTTAACGTATAGATGTCAATCCCAGTCTCCCAGTTCATCCTACTATGCCTCAGCTTTCTTACCTGTGGAATGGGGATAATGATAATGTCTGTCTCATAGGGTTGTAATGAGGATGAAACAAGTTAATACATATAAGGTGCTTAGTTAAGTATGAGACACATAGCCAGGGCCACAGCACCCATTAATCAGCCACCGTAGCACTTTACCTATTTCAGTCCCTATCCTCCATACAACAACCTTAAGGGTAGGCCCTGCCACCAGGCCCGTTAAACAGGTAAAGAAACTGAGGCCCAGAGAGGTAAGTAACACAGTAAGCGTCAGGGCTGGGGTTAAGCCCACGCGGTCTGGCTCCTTTCTGCTCTGAGTCTCCAGATCAGGCTGCACACAGGCTGTTCCCACAGGTGTTTGGGGCAGCAACGGGGCAGGGCAGCTAGGACTCAGAAGGGTGCTCTCCTGCCAGGGATCCTCAACACAGCTGTGGCTGGGGAGGTCCTGTCTGGTCCTGTCCAGAGCAGAACAATGAGAACTAGTGTTTCTCTGCACCTTGTTTTGGGGCTAGGGAGGGCCGCGTGCTCAGGTCCCAGCAGCATCCCTGGCTCCTGGGCCTGGCTCTGAATGGCACAGATCGTTTTGCTGTGTCACGGCCAGCTCTGGGTGTTCCAGCTGGGCTCCCTCAGAGGAGAGGCTGGCTGCCCGGATGTGGACCTGCCTCTTATCTGTCCTGCTCAGGGCTTCCTCCTGGCCCTTGGTCAGCCAGGATTCGGGACCTGGATCTGGCTCAGATATGTCATCGAGCCCCAGTCCCTGGCGGCCTCTCCCCTGCAGTGTTGGGCTCAAAATGCTGTTGCAGCCACAGAGCCCACACCTCCCACCACACCTCCCAAGGGAGGCAGGAGAGCGGATCCACTGGGACTGGCCTGTGGCTGAATGTGGCCGGAGCAGTAGGATGGGCTGACTGGTTTTAAGCTACTTGGAGCCCTCTCCTGGAGTGTAGGGGCCCATCACTGGGGAAGGAGTGAGTTCCCCAAAGCACATTCCTGGTCCTTTTGGCTGGAGAAGATCATGGATGCCAGGGAGGTGACCAGCGACAGAGGTCCCATGGGGAAAGGCTGAATTTCAGCCCTGTCATCTTCCCTCGGGGAAGACATTTTCCCTTTCTGAGCTGGGAAATGGAGAGAATACTTCCTGGCCACCTTCCCACAGGAATTGGAGAGCTCCCTGATAGGGTGATGAAAATGAAAGCCCTTTAAAAAGTACAGCATTGGGAATTCCCTGGTGGTCCAGTGGTTAGGACTCTGCACTTACACTGCTGGGGCCCGTGTTCAATCCCTGGCTGGGGAACTGAGATCCTGAAAGCCGTGTGGAATGGCCAAACAAAACAAAACAAAACAAAACAAAACAAACAAACAAACAAAAAATATATATATATATTTATAAATAAAAATAAGATAAAATAAAATAAAAAGTAAGGCATAAAGTTTTGTAAGAGATGATCATATTCTGCTCATTTCTGTCTGGGGGCCTTCTCGTCAACCCCAATCTAAATCCTTATGTTTCCCCGCCTCCAGGCAGCCTTCCCTGCCAGCCCCTGCCCCTTGGTGCTCTCCTCCTGTTTCCTACCCTAGGGGTGGGGGTGGGGTCTGGATGACCCCTGTTCCCCTGCTGTGTGCTCGCTGTTTGATCACACAAGTGCGTGGTCTTGCCTGCCAGTGAGAATGTGAGCTTGTGAGGGGTTGGGCCGTGCCTTCCTCTCCTTTTGTGTCTCTCTCACCCTTTAAGAGCTGCCCCACTGGTGGGTACGTAAGAATGACTGACAAGTGCCTGGATGCTTTTCTCCTGCAGGTTTGAGAAGATGGTCAGTGGCATGTACATGGGCGAGCTGGTCCGATTGATCCTGGTCAAGATGGCCAAGGAGGGCCTTTTATTTGAAGGGCGGATCACCCCGGAGCTGCTCACCAGAGGGAAGTTTAACACCAGTGACGTGTCAGCCATTGAAAAGTAGGTGCCTCCCCTCAAGGCTTTCTGGGGGTGTGGGGCAGAGAAGAACGACAGGTCCCTTGTTACCACTTAAGTCCTGGTTTGCTGGGCTTCTCAAGAGTGTCAGGGCTTTCTGGGCCAGTCTCCCCTCTCTCTTAGCTCACCCATCCTGGGCTGCTCTCCCTGCGGGCACCTGGTGGCATTAAAGAGCCATTTAGTTAGCAGCAAATCCTTTGTGGATGGTTTAGTTATGAAAGTAGCCTCTTCTTCACTCTGCACCACACACACACACACACACACACACACACACACTCTCTCTCTCTCTCTCTCTCTCTCTCTCTCTCTCTCTCTCTCTCTCACACACACACACACACACACACACACACACACACACCCCTACCTGATTAGAATCCTGTTGGTGAACAGGAGCTGACTGAGCCCAGGTTCGGTTAATTCCCCCTTGGGATATCAGGACTTTCTCCAGACAATGTTCCAGGGAAACCTAGTGACCTCAAGATCATTAGGTGTTCCCTGAAAAAAGGCTTCTGTGACCAATAGGATTGGAAAATACTTAGAGAAGTACAGTGTTCATTAGCATATTAAAGAAAACCCAGTTCACCTTGGTTAACTGGTCATTTCCCAAATTTCCCTTGTGCCTGAAACACCCTCTGCCTCCTCCCGCCCCACTCTGTCTCGGCCCCCACATTCTCTCACTTGTTCACCGCCACAGGTGTTCCCTGGCACAAGTTTGAGAAACATTGGTTAACAGATGAGATAGGACAGATAGACATAGAAGGATAGTCCAGCCAGCCCCCTGGCTGCTACCTTTTGGCCTCATCATAAGAAACCCAGACTTCTCTGCCTCGACAGTTATTTGCAGGCCTTGGGTGAACTTGACGCCAGGCAGTTTGGTGTAGTCAGGCGGCCCCACATCTGAAGGGCTCCTGTCCTGTGGCCAGTTCCGTGCGCCACCAGGTTCTATCCCTGGTTCAGGAGACTCCACGTAGCCGTGTAAGGCCACCTGTTTTGTTTGTTTGTTTGTTTTGTTTTTTGCGGTACGCGGGCCTCTCACTGTTGTGGCCTCTTCCGTTGCGGAGCACAGGCTCTGGACGCACAGGCTCAGCGGCCATGGCTCCGCGGCATACAGGATCTTCCATATGGGATCTTCCCGGACCGGGGCACGAACCCGTGTCCCCTGCATCGGCAGGCGGATTCTCAACCACTGCACCACCAGGGAAGCCCATGGCCACCTGTTTAAGGATAGGGCTAGCTTGGTGCCAGAAATGCCTTTTCATTTCCACATGAGGCGGTCATCCCACTGCCCCTGCTGTGGTCCTAGAAATTCAGAGCCAGTGGCATCATAGCTCTGGCTATAATGTAAGTGGAGAGGGGTTTATCTGAACTTACTCTTATTTCCCATCCGAGTCCTGGCATTTGTCCTAGGATCTCTCCTTTAGGAGCAATTGGTACAGAGCTACAGTCAATAGGGAGGCACACTACTGAGTTTCCAGTCATCTCTCTTCTCAAGTCACCTGGTCAACTGTTGGGAGGGGAGGGAGAAAGAGGCTCATGGTTTGTCTTCAGAATCATTGACAAAGTCAGGAAATGCCTGCCTTCCTCTGGGCCTGTTTCTGGTGTTGGCTCTTAGGTTACCAAGAAACAAAACCCACTTGAACTAGCTCAAGAAGGCATCTATATAGTAGTAAAGTCTATCTCAAAAAAAAACCATCTTACCAGTGCAGATGTTGGAAGCATTCTCTTTAAAATCAGGAGCAAGACAGTATCACCTGTTTCTATTCAGCATTGTCCTGGAGCCTTAGCCAAATTTTTTTTAGGAAAGAAAAAGAAATTAAAGGCATAAGAATCAAAAACAGAGGAAGTAAAACTCATTATTTGCAGATCGTATTTGTTTGTATGGAACACCAAAAATATCTAGACAAGTGATTAGAATAACAGGAGAGGTTAGGAAGATATCTGGAGATAAGATACAAAAATTAATTATATTTCTATATGTTGACAGTAATTAAAATATGTATATATTTTAAAATCTTTTATTTTAGAATATTTTTAGACTTACAGAAAAATTACAAAGATAGTACATATCTCTCACCCAGTTTTCCCCACTGTTAACATTTTACCTTAATATGGTATATTTAAAATATGTGTGTGTGTGTGTGTGTGTGTGTGTGTGTGTATAAAGAATATATATATCTTCTTTTCTTTTTTAAAGACCACATCTACAATAGTAATAAAACTGTACACTGGAGTGAATCCAGCAAAAGATATACAAAGAATGTATGTATGCAGCGAATTAAAATTTGACTGGAAGACATCAAGGAAGAATGTGTAAGAATGCAGGGGCAACTCACAGACCCAAAGAGCAGGAGATTTCCCCAAGGCCTCCTGGGCACTGAGCCGTGGGGTGGAAGCATCTATTTCTCCACCTGTTCAGGGCCCATGTGGTCTGGCTTGTTCACTTCTCTCCGTTTGCCTGACATGTCATAACCCAGCCTAGTACAGTTTTTCCTCTCGCTGCCTCCTGACTTCTTATGGAGGAGACCCTTTCTCAGGCTCTTCTCAGGCATTTGACTGCCTTCATCCCATGTCGTACACACATGGTGAACGGTGAGTTCACCTCTCCAGGACCTTCAAACCTCAGTGCTTTGCACTGCCTGCTGTGGTCCTTAACTCACAAGTATTGGCCTCTGACCTCACAGGAATAAGGAAGGCCTCCACAATGCCAGAGAAATCCTGACCCGCCTGGGAGTGGAGCCATCTGATGACGACTGTATTTCGGTCCAGCACGTGTGCACCATTGTCTCGTTCCGCTCTGCCAACCTAGTGGCTGCGACGCTGGGCGCCATCCTGAATCGTCTTCGAGATAACAAGAGCACACCCAGGCTGCGGACCACGGTTGGTGTCGACGGGTCTCTTTACAAGACGCACCCACAGTGAGTCTGCCCTTTGCTATAATTGGCACTCAATACCCGCCTGGGCTAAGGACTTTCTCCAGAGGGCAGACTTTTGCACCCAGTGAAGGTTTCTGGCAGACAAGATAATACGTAGTTCTGGGCAGAGAGGTCAGAGTTGCCCACCTGGGGAAGTATCCAGCCCTCAGCCCTGGCGTTGCTTCTGCACTGCACTGTCATCTCTCCTCATTTCGTAAGTCTTGGTAGAGATTTCTGTAGCTGCCAGGAGCACTGGGTGGAATATGTCTGTATCTTGAATTCTCTTGCTTGTCTGCATTTCATCAGGGACCCTCATCCTCACTGTAGCTCGGGTCATAGGTGTAGTGCCCACATTCCTATTTTAGAAGCTCCGATGAGTTTCTAAAGCCCCTTAAACCCTCAGATAGTACTTTTTTAAAATGGGTAACTTGTTGATGCTTTGCATCTGAGAGACAGAGAGGGATTAAGTTGTTAAGTGGTCCCCATTGATGCTGCCTTCTTGTGTATTGGACGCCTTAGCGTCAGAAGCCTTCTGTGGCCCCTAAGGACATGGCCTGAATCTATTAAAAAGGCTAAAGGTGAATTCTATGTCTTCATGTTCCGAATTTTAACAAGAACTGCCTGCGATGTGATTTTTTTGTACAGGATCTCAGGTATTTCTCCCATTGTATATATAATGTGCCTGTGAAGTGGCCTTGCAGATACTGTGCCTTCATACCCAGTTCTAGTAACAGTTAAATAAGGATTGACTTAAACTGAAATAGTTCAGTGTTGCTGAGGGGATAGGGTTTGAGCTAGTTAGCTGCTATTATCTGCCAGGTTCATAATTTTATTTCTATATATTCTTAGAGTTTTTGTAAAATTCTTGATAATGCAATTAGCCATCATTTTTTTTTTTTTTTTAATTTCTTGGCTAAGTTTTGGACAAGACAGCTTAGGGATTTACATCACATTAAAATAATTTTCTAAAAAAAATAAAAAAAAAATAATTTTCTACTGCGGTAAAATACACGTAATATAAAATGTATCATCTTAGCCATTTTTTGAGTGTACAGTTCAGTAAATTTAAGTACCTTCACGCTGTCGTGCAGGCATCACCACCAGTCATCTCTAGCATTTGCCTTATGTATTGAGGTGCCCCTATGTTGGGTGCATAAATATTTACAGTTGTTATATCCTCTTCTTGGATCGATCCCTTGATCCTTACACCAGTCATCTCTAGAGCTCTGTCACCTGCAACGTCACATTTTAAAAAATAACTTTGATTAAATACTGATTATTTCAGCAATAAAATATTTTTGGTATAGAAACTTCAGATAGTTCAGAAAATTACAAAGAGAATAGAAGTCATTGTTAATCCCATGCCCTGGAGCTGACCGCTGTTAACATTTTGAGGTTCCGGTTTCCCAGTTTCCCATGGCAGGCAGCCTTCCATACTTATAACAGACCACAGACCTGGAGAAAGTTCTATGTCTCACTGAGTTCTGTCCTAAAGTCCTCTTCTAACCACTAAAAAATATCCCTAGTCTTGGGGGCTGAGGGAAAGGGCCAAGTGAAAATGGAAAACAAGAGAGATTCTTGCTTGATTGAGCCCTTGCTCAGTGCCAGTTATTCATCGAAGATGTGGTGAACTCACTGAGTTCCCACCACATCACTGTCAGCCAGATGCTGTCATCCACATTGACTCCAAGGTTAAGTAATGGAACAAGGTCCCCTGGTACGGAAGTGGGGACACTCACCCTGTCTCCTGGTCTGACTTTTAAACACTGGGCTCTTTTGGGCTCTTTCTTGACCACTGTGCTGTATTATCTCCTTGTCATGGTAGACAACAACATTTTTTTGGATCCTGAATTTTCTGTATTTGATATTCTTTTTTTTGTTTGTTTTGGCCTCGTGGCATGTGGGATCTTAGTTCCCTCACCACGGATCAAACCTGTGGTCCCCTGCAGTGGAAGTGCAGAGTCCTAACCACTGGACCACCAGGGAAGTCCCTCGATATTCATGTAACAATGAGAGCCCTCTCTTTTTATGTGTCACTGTGGGTGATTTCAGTTTCCCCTTTTTACCTGTCTGCATTTGGTAACTTTTCTACAGTGGATGTGTTGTGTGACTGGAGTAATGCGGAAAGCAAGTGTAGAAAATGGAATTAAGGTGTACAAGAAGAAAGAAAGGGGTCCTGGAGGTCCCTACAGTCCGGCTCAGTCGGCTATTGTGGCCTCCACACCCCAGGTATTCCCGGCGTTTCCACAAGACCCTGAGGCGCTTGGTGCCCGACTGCGATGTGCGTTTCCTCCTCTCGGAGAGTGGCAGCGGCAAGGGGGCTGCCATGGTGACCGCAGTGGCCTACCGCCTGGCTGAGCAGCACCGGCAGATAGAGGAGACCCTGGCCCACTTCAGTCTCACCAAGGATACACTGCTGGAGGTGAAAAGGAGGATGCGGGCCGAGATGGAATTGGGGCTGGGCAAGCAGACGCATGACAAGGCCGTCGTCAAGATGCTGCCCTCCTTTGTCCGGAGCACTCCCGATGGGACCGGTGAGGACCTCTGTTGGGGGCTGACACGCCCCTCCCGCTTCTCATACCAGTGGCTGAGTCACGGTGGGGCTGCAGGGTGGTTGGCTTCTCCAGTAGGTGCTCTACACTGGGGTGGCATGATTTTGGCAAGAGCTACAAACTCACTCAAACCTCTCTCTTCCATTTTTACCACCGACTTGCCGTGTGTGTGACTCAAGGCAGTCTATTTCCCCTGGTCCAGCCTCCCAGGCAGGCGCTGTCTCTAAAACCACAGCCCTGTTCAGAATTAGAAAGTGTTCTTAAGAGAACAGAGTTGGGCAGATCCCGAAGCACTGAGATTGCTATAGGGCCTCTGATAAACACAGGAAAGTAGAAGAAGGGTAAACACTCACTGCCCCTTCCTAGGTCCTGGTGGAGAGGCACACGGAGGCCTGGGGATTGTTATACCCGGGTAGATTGGAGCTCAGCGTCCAACCCCGTACTGCTGACCTTGCTGGTCCTGTTGGAGCTGAGCACTGGGGGGATGCTGATGACTGTTTGTGATATGAGTATGTCCTATGTGTAAGCTACTTACTCTTGCATTATAAACCACCGTGAAACTTAGTGGCTTTAAACAGCAGCCACTTATTGTGGCTCAGGGGACCCTGGGTCAGCAACTTATCGTTGCTCATCTGGGCCAGGCTTGGCTGAACTTTCATTCATGCATCTGCAGTCCCTGGGAGGCTCTCCCTTACATGTCCAGCATTTGTCTGTCAGCTGGGGTGTAGGAGTGCCTGGCCACGTGTCTCATCCTCCAGCGGGCCGCCGGTCTTGTTCACATGGTAACAGCAGGGTCCACGAGGGAGAGGGAGACCTCAAAGCCTCTTGGAGGCCTAGGCTGGGGCTGGCTCAGCTCCGCTTCTGCCACACTCTGTTGGCCAAAGCAAGTTATAAGGCCAGGCCAGATCCAAGGGGAGACGGAAATAGATTCCGTCTTTTTTTTTTTTTTTTTGTGGTACGCGGACCTCTCACTGTTGTGGCCTCTCCCGTTGCGGAGAACAGGCTCCGGACGCGCAGGCTCAGCAGCCGTGGCCCACGGGCCCAGCCACTCCACGGCATGTGGGATCTTCCTGGACCGGGGCACGAACCCGCGTCCCCTGCATCGGCAGGTGGACCCTCAACCACTGCGCCACCAGGGAAGCCCAGATTCCATCTTTTGACGGGAAGAACTGCAAAGTCACTTTGCAAAGAAGCCTGCATACAGGGAGGAATGATTGTGGCCATTTTTGTAACACTCTACACATTGACATACATTATTAATTTTTATATGAGGTTCCCTAAGATCAGGTCATTGTTGCCAAGCTTTTTAGTAGCCTGGTAAAATCTATTTGTTTACTGTGACAGATGCTTCATCCATGGGGCCGTTTGTCCTTCTAGCGTGGCTCAGAGGCTGCGGTGGTCATGAGTTGGTGCCCACCCTCTCTGAGCCTGGGCTGTGTGCTGAGGGAAGACTTAACAGCTTCTCCCCTATATTTAATATGTGGCCTCCTCCCTTGAAAGTCTGACGTCTTGGGGCTACTGGCTGCCAGGAGGCAGTACTAACTCTTCTTGACCTTCTTTATATTCTTGACCACAACAGAGCACGGTGACTTCCTGGCCCTGGATCTTGGAGGAACAAATTTCCGCGTCTTGCTGGTGAAAATTCGTAGTGGGAAAAAGAGAACAGTGGAAATGCACAACAAGATCTACGCCATTCCCACAGAAATCATGCAGGGCACTGGGGAAGAGGTGAGACAGGTTTGCTTTTACACCACCATGGCATATGTGCGTCACAGACCTGGCCAGTGGCATCGTTGGGCCCCAGAACCTGCATGTGATACATGCCGCTGTGCAGTTGTGTCTGTGTGGCCCGAAAGCATCAGGTACATTCAGCCATGCTGGGCTTCGGATGCTCAGGGGCTGGGAAGATACTAGGGAGAGGGGCTTGCTCGGCATGTGTCGGGCGCGGGTGTGTATGTGTGTGTACTTGTATGTATGCAC
This sequence comes from Phocoena phocoena, assembly GCF_963924675.1. NCBI lineage: Eukaryota > Metazoa > Chordata > Mammalia > Artiodactyla > Phocoenidae > Phocoena > Phocoena phocoena. The sequence continues at coordinate 62,902,140 of NC_089234.1, read as the reverse complement.
TGAAGGTGTGAAACTAGAGGGTACATGAGTAAGCCCTTCTTTTCTCCTAAAGCTGTTTGACCACATCGTTTCCTGCATCTCTGACTTCCTGGACTACATGGGCATCAAGGGCCCCAGAATGCCTCTGGGCTTCACGTTTTCGTTTCCCTGCAAGCAGACGAGCTTGGACGCGGTGAGTCTCCTTTTTCCAGGCATCAGACACCGGGCGGTGCTGACTGTCCCTTGGCCAGTGTGGGTCAGCTCTTGAAGCCTCTCCAGCCTCTGTGTCCTCCCTCGATTCTGGGACAGTTTAGCTGTCACAGTGGGTTGACCCAGGCCTTACGCCACACCCTCCAGCACACCTTAAGACTCTACTCTTCTTTCATCTTATCATTTAAAGAATTCACCTCTTCTGGGAAGCCTTCTGGTCCTCCAGGCAAAAAGAATCTCACCCTCGTGAGTGTTCCCTGTTTCCTCTCATGTTGCCTGGTTATAGCACTTCTTACACAGTTTTTAGTGATCTTTGGTGTCTCTCTTTTCTGCGACGTTGTGTGCTCCTTGAGCCGAGGACCTGTGTTCCCCACAGGCCCTAGCACAGTGTGCTATCAGAGAAGATGCTTAATAAATGTTTATTCAATAAATGGAATGAACCAGGGCTCAAGGTCAGGGCTTGAGCACCTGCTGAGGACCACGAGCTGGCCACACAGTTCCTGCCCTCGGGAAGCCGCCAGTCTAGTGGAGCATCTCAGCCTACTCCAGCAACACTGGCACCACGCTTAGGGGTGTTGGCAGGCCCGGGGGGACGTTCTGTGTGGAAGGGAGCGGTTGTGCAGAATCCTGCAGGCGAGACCCATCCTCTGTGTTTTCACAGGTAGAGGTATGGCCAGGGAGCAGGCCCCGGTGTTGGCATCACATCACGCGGGACCTTAGGCCAGGGTTTGAGGCACATGATTGGCAGCACTTGGCAAGCTGGGCAGGGCCACCTGCCTCTAGAAGCCAGTTAATCCAGATATAGTGCTGACTCGGGTCTTTTTCCTTCTTAATAACTCTTTTAGATCTCAACAGGTGGATCCATGTAAACTTGGTTTTGCAGTTTTGAAAAGGTCTGGTGATTTTTAAAAGCCGTTCACTTATACCGTCATCATAGTGAGGACACACCCAGCAAGTATATACACTACACTCCAATCAAACCTAAAGTTTACTTTAGGTAGTAACAGTGTTACTAAAAATTTGCATTTCTCCACTTATGTTTTTGGCAAACTGTTCTTCAGAGGAACTAGTTGGTTATACCACGGGCAGCACCGTTAACTTTCTATGCCTCAAGTTTCTCCATCTGTGAAGTGGGGGTTACAAACCAGACCACTGTGAGGACAGCGAGAGGGGGCAGGCCTGCGGAGGACTCTTTGTATTTTATTGGTTTATGCTTAAGATGTTCCAGCATCGTCTCACTATCAATTCTTAGCAGGTGTTACTCTGGAAGGAGGGGGTGGAATTTTGTATTCTGCCTAGAAGGATTAATGACACAGGACTCTCCCACTGCCCTTCCTATTGCAGGGAATCTTGATCACCTGGACGAAAGGTTTTAAGGCAACTGATTGCGTGGGGCAGGATGTAGCGACCTTACTGAGGGATGCGGTAAAAAGGAGAGAGGTAACTATTAAAAGGATGTTTTTAAAAATCTTTCATGGGCTTCCCTGGTGGCGCAGTGGTTGAGAGTCTGCCTGCTGATGCAGGGGACACGGGTTTGTGCCCTGGTCCGGGGGGATCCCACATGCCGCGGAGCGGCTGGGCCCATGAGCCATGGCCGCTGAGCCTGTGCATCCGGAGCCTGTGCTCCGCGACGGGAGAGGCCACAACAGTGAGAGGCCCGCGTACCGCAAAAATAAAAAAATAAAGAATTCATACGATACAGAACCCTGTGAGAAGGTTGTATTAAGGTTTCCCCAACTGATGGCAATAAAAGAGAGCAGAACAGTTTTGTGTTATTAAAGGATAGTTTAAGGAAGGTAAAATCATGGCTCTCCTCCAGCTTGAAAAAGGGAAAAGCAGCCCCTGGCCGTGGGGCACAGCCTGGCACTGTCGCAGAGCACAGCCGTCATCACAGCCCCCTTGCGGCCGCGATGGAATCAGATGAGCAGGAAGCACTGCGTCGTCATGGCAGAACTTGGCACGTGCTCGGAGATGGCCCTGCTTCCTGACAGCATCCAGTCCTGAGCAAAACCCCACTTCTTAGAACCCTCCCTAAAACCACCAGCGCAGGCTCAGATCCTATAACTGTGCTCTCTAGTACTTTCTGGCACGCACCATGGAACGTGTTTGCCTGTGCTGCAACCAACCAGTCAGGAAGTGCAGCTTTGTCCACTGTGGATATGTTTCTGTTGGTCTTTGGCTGGAGGACATTGACTGACAAAATATAAAATGAAAAATTCTGAAGTTTTTATTTAACTCATTAATTAATGAGGGAATCAGTTAGAAGTTAAAAAAAAAAAAGTCCGTTCAAGTGTCTCCAGTTCAGAAGAGCAGGTTAATTAATATACACAAGCAGTCAGGGAGGCTGAAATGTATGGGTTGGAAGAGGGGTCGATTGTTCCTGGAAGAGGGTGCTAGACGACAGCTAATATTTCATTGAAAAGAAACCTGATGCCCTGTTTTTGCCCATTTCACAACTCTTAATCTCAGTGTTCTTCCAATGTACTTTCCATGCGTATACCAACATACACACATTTAAAAAATGGGAGTCATACCATGTATACTATATTACAGCTGACTTTTTTCACTTACTATGAAATAGGAGTCTTTTCGTGTCGGTACATAGAGGCCAACCTCATTCACTTTCTTGGCCGTGCAGGATTCCGGAGTTTGCCCGAACCGGGCCTTACATGCCCCTTTTGATCTAGATTTGGGTTGTTTCTCCTTCTGGCTTGCATAAGTCACACAAATACCCTTGTATGTGCCTTTGTGTACCTGTATGCTTGTCTCCGAAGAACAGATTCTAAGACATGGATTTGGTACTTCCATTTTGCCCTCTGAAAGGCTATAATACTTTAACCTGCCAAGAGAAAGAGTTACTTGGCCATTGTCCCTTGTCTGTTCTCCATTCCGCAGTGCCCACTGGGCTGCCTCTCTAGGACTCATTGCCATTTGTGAAATGGGTAGAATACTTCCTTTCTTCAGAGCTCAAGCTTCAGATACATCATTAACAGTAGATGTTTAGTGAAGAAGCATTTCATTACCTTTCACAGGCTGGTAAGGAAGCTCTTTCAGATGATGCACCAGCAGCTTTCTCACTGCAGTGCAGCAGTGACCCTGCAGAACTCAAGCCGGGCAGCACTGTCCCTCCCCTAAAGCTAAACCTGTGTCTCTTTCTTTCCAAAGGAATTTGACCTGGACGTGGTGGCTGTGGTCAATGACACGGTGGGCACCATGATGACCTGTGCTTATGAGGAGCCCACCTGCGAGGTTGGACTCATCGTAGGTGGGTGTCCCGGAAGGTCTTTTTCTGGGGCAGGGTAGGCTGGGTTTTCCTGTTCTGTGGGGCCCTGAGCCAACAGCTCAGCCCTTAGTGTGAGACAGTATATCTGTCAGCACTGTTCCCTTAACCACCTCCAGAGTTTCATCATGGCCTGAGGCTGCAGGGCTCTTCAGGGATTTCCCCTCCCAACACCCAGCCCGCGAGGCTTCCAGTTGACCGCAAACAGATTGTCAGCAGGAACGGAGCTCTCCAGGAGTGCGGACCCCCGGTGGCTCACACGGCCCCCAGGTGGCTCACACGGCCCCCAGGTGGCTCACACGGCCCCCAGCGGACGGGGCCTGTGGCTGGGAAGAAAGCAAGCCTCCTCTTCTCCTGACTGTGGAGAAGGGCCAGAGGGCAGTCTGGGCGCCATTGGGCCTTTAGCACCAGTGGTCCCAGCTGCTGAAGTGGGAGGCATATTACTGAGCCAGAATCTGGGTCTGCTCACCTGTACACAGTAAAGCCAATCTGCTGACACTGGCTTGTGGTGAAGGAAGAGTGCAGCATTTTTTATGTTTTGTTATGTTTTTGGTTTTTTGCTGGGGGGAGCGGGGAATAGACGAAGAGTTAGATTAGCATAGGACCGAAAGGGCAGCGTTTACTGTGAGGCGCCATACAAGGAGTCCAGGACAGCCAACACTCAGAAAGCCTGAACTCCCACTCTTCATCTCGGTGCGCGGGCCTCTCACTATCGCGGCCTCTCTTGTCGCGAGGCACAGGCTCCAGACGCGCAGGCTCAGTAGTTGTGGCTCACGGGCCCAGCTGCTCCGCGGCATGTGGGATCCTCCCAGACCAGGGCTCGAACCTGTGTCCCCTGCATTGGCAGGCAGATTCTCAACTGCTGCGTCACCGGGGAGGCCCCCAGCATAGCCTTTTTAAAGGCCAGGTGAGGGAGGGGCGTCTCAGGGTCTGTGATCAGCTCATGCACAATTCTCTGGTTGGTTGATGGTGAGGTAACAGGACGGTGTCACAGGGGTTAACATTATCAGTCCTTAGGCTCCAGCAGGCCTGGGGCTATGTTCTCAAGGTCATCAAGTAGCTAAAATCTTCCATTTGGTGGGGGTTTTAGCATAAGTGAAACAACTTAGGGAATGTTCATCAGACACTATTATCTAGGTACTTCAGAGAGGAGCTAAAATAGAGGATATGGGAGAGGGGTCTGTCCCGGGAAGGCCCCATAGGGTCCTGCTCGGTTAGAGGCAGAGGGATTATCTGGCTTTGCAGGTTGTTCCCTTATAATCCAAGCACAGTAGGGGTCTGGGCCTTGAGAGCACAAGATTCCAGAAGCTTCTTGATTTTAGGCTACAAGAAAAGCATTTGCCTAACTGATGCTGTTCCTAATGTCAGGGATGCTGGGAAAAGGCCCGGTTTCTTAGCTAACACCTGCAGAGCATCCCTTGGCAGAGAGAGTCAGCAAGCAGCCTGCTGCGTGGACCTGGGAGATTGGGAGAAGGCCCCAGCAGGCTGCCTTCCTGGTGCCAGGAAGCCCTTTTCATTTGTTAAACCACTTTTGGCTCCTGTGGAAATTTTAAAAAGCTAGGGAGCAGCTCCAGGTAAATGTCGTTTGGGGCCTGGCTTTGGGGCTCTTTGTTTCTTCTTTCTTTTGCAAATCTTTCTTTCTCCACCCGGCCCCTCCCTTCCTTCTGCTTGTGAACGGGCTTAGGTGTGAAATGCAAAGCTAGAGTGACACAGCACTTTCTCTTCTTGGGCCTGACCTCACCTTCCTGCCCAGAGGTCAGGCCCGCAAATGCCGGGGGTCCGGAGGTGGGGGGTGGGGGTAGGGGGTTCTCCCGCTGCCTTCAAAGTCACTCTTTCCCTCTGTCATCAGTTGATCTCTGCTCAGAACGCCCATGAGCAAGAAGTATAATTTACATGTTTTGGCTTTCTTTGCACCCCTTCCATTTCTGGGGCTCCTCTTCTCTCAGTTTTACACTTTGGGTGAAGGGGAGTCGAGAAAACGAAAATAATCCAGTTACGTTACCCGAAAACTGGGTTGGCTTCTTGGTGGGTGTCAAGCTAAAGGACACAACCAAACCAAAGATCAGAAGGAAGGATTTATTACTTGCAGCAAGTAAAGAGAACACTGGGGATCTTTCCCAAAGCAGTGTCTCCTCAAACAGAAAAATTGGGGAAGTTTTAAGCTAAGGGTATGTGCATATTCATGAAGGGGCTTGGGCAGAGGAGAATTCGGTATAGAATTGGGACAAAGGTTGACAGAGTCCAGGCTTCAGTTGATTTAAGTCACGAGGGTCAGGAAAGGTCAACATCACCATCCCTTAGGTTACACTTGATCTGGTGGTTGAGTGCCCAGCGGAGGTTTAAATTCTGCAAAACAGCTCAAGAAAGTGCTTCAGGCTAATCTTTACCACTGAAACAGAGCTAGGAGCCTTTACAACTGATTTATGATCTTTGCCATTGTTACTTCTCATGCCTGGTAACAGTTGGTCCTTTTGTTCCCTTAAAATCATTATTACTGAGACCTGTTCAAGAGCAAGCATTGTGGCCAGGCTTAGACCACAAAATGGCTTAGGCCAAAATGGCTCCTCTTATATCAAGAGAGTCATGCCTGTTTGTCTTTCTCTGGAGACTCCCTACCCTATCTGCTTACAGTTACACAGTCAGAAGCATCTGTGAATTCTACTTAAGTTTCTTTAAAGGGCATAAAACAGCCAGAGCCCACTTGTCTAGCTGGTAGAGGTGTCCTTGTGTCCCTTAAAGATGTTGAAAATCCATCGACCTCTGTCTCCCACCCAGGGTGGGTCCACGGTGCTCGAGGGCCTTGCGGCTGCAAGTGTAATCCCTGGCCAGCAGCCTCAGAATCACCTGCGAGCGTGTTAGAAATGCAAGGTCTTAGGCCTCACCCCAGACCTCCTGAATCAGAAAATCCATCTTAACAGCTCCTCAGGGGATTCAGGTGTATGTTAAAATATCTGTGTGAGAGACTCCTTGGTTAGTTGACTGGTTTTTAAATTTCCCGTCCATTCACTGAGACAAGGCCAGTGACCACAAGTTTGGATGTCTGGCTATTAAATCTGCTGTGAAAGTTTTAGAACGCTTCCTCTCAGCATCTGTACCTAACTACTCCTAGTCAAGAACAGCAAACAGTTTGTGGTCCAGCCCTAGTCCTTGGGGGGCCACAGTCTGACTAGCCCTGCCCTGGGGAGGTCAGGGATGGAGATCAGAGGCTCCTGGTCCCCTGGAAGCCGTTTGTCTGTTTGTGTGTATACAGTGTAGGGGTGCACTCAGGGAAACATCCCTTTTCTCAGGAGAATCATCAGAATCTCAAAGAGATCTGTGATACCAAAATGGTGAGGAACCATTGCTTTAGAAGGGCACCGTTGAGATGCTCAGGACACTGTCCTTCCCTAAACTAACTGTGGCCTCATTCTGGAACACACAGGAGAGTTTATTCAGGCAGAGTCCACGGCCAAGTTTGATAAGGAAAGATAAGTGTCCATACATGGTGGGGTAGTAGACAACCCCTCCATGTAATATTTTATATGTATGTGTGTATGTACATATAAATACAGTATATGTGTGTGTATGTGTATGTGCAGAGAGAAGGAAAGAGAAATAGAGAAATATCCTTCCAGTCTGAATGCTGCCTGAACTTCTACCATTGAAAATACATCCCTTTGTTGTAAGACCATCTTGTATTAAAATAAACATAGCCCTGTGTGGACAGGTAAACACACGAGGCTCTCGGTGTTGATGTCTTAGTATAAAGTAAGTTAATCAAATGCTCTGGGCAGTTTTAACTCTGATTTTGCCTTTATATTTTGAGATTTTTCCTGGAAGACATTGGGAAAGTGAAGCTATTACTTTGTTCATCTCAAAAGTGTGCCCCTCTCTGTGGAGCCCCAGGCCCCAAGTCTATCTGCAATCCCCCTACCCACTAAACATGGTGGTGTGGCCAATTCGTTCTCTCCTCGTGTATTCCAGGGACGGGCAGCAATGCCTGCTACATGGAAGAAATGAAAAACGTCGAGACGCTAGAAGGAAACGAGGGCCAAATGTGTATCAACATGGAGTGGGGTGCCTTTGGGGACAACGGGTGTCTGGATGATATCAGAACGATCTATGACAAACTGGTGGATGAATATTCTCTAAACGCTGGGAAACAAAGGTAATCCCACCTGGTGGAGGAGACGGGATGGGAAGGCATTCTGCCTGTTACAACGGAAGAAGTTTCTAGGAGTGGGGTTTGCACAAAGCCTGGAGACTGTGGTCCCTCAGGTTCACTCTTGATCTTGGCTTTTGGCCCAAGGAGAGCAGAGAACTTAGGGGTGGAGGGTGGTGGCAGCACATGGTACAAGATGGCCCAGGGTTGATGTTCTGTGCAGGTGCCTCTGGGGACGGGGTAGCAGTGGCCACACCACTCCTCTCAGTGACCGTGTTTATCCTGCAACATTCTGGCCTTCTCATTGCTCTCTGTTTCTTCCCCATCAGGCTAATAGAAATCTGTTGGTCAGCAGGTTTTTGCCTTGTTTAGTAGGACACATTTGACCTGCAGTTGTTAAAGGGCAAGGGGCAAGGGAAATTAGGACGTCGCCAGCGGGAGTGGGGGGCTCCCCGTCACCGGTGAGGCAGAGGCCCGCCACCGCCAATTCCTCCTTTTCCCATGGCAGACCTCATGCACCACCTAGTGGCTAATTGGATCTTTGCAGCTCGGGTGTCAGGGACCCTCCCCAAGATGGCAGTGTCCACCCTTCCCAGCATAGAGACAAATGACCCCTTGTCTCAAGCTCCCAGGGATCAGGCCATCCTCTGCCATAGCCAAGACGAGGCGGTCTAAGCCGTGCCCCCAGGAACAGAATGAAGAGCTGGGGGTAATACCTCCCAAACATAAGTGATTCTCCAGCTAACCTCAAGATTTTTGTCTTTTCCAAATACCACCTATGCTTAATGTTTTTCTTTAAATCAGCTTGTATTCTTACATTTAATGAGGGAGGAAAACCAATATTACCATAAAATGGATATAGTGTAGAACAGCGTTATTTCAATCCTAGCTACTGTGCCTACCGACAGCTCTACAGGAAGACCCCCTTTGTTATAAGGGAGCTCAGCAGAGGTTGGAAGTGGTTAGAGCCATATCAGCATCAAACTTATCAACACCAAGGAGATGTCTCCTTGATGGAATGAAAAGGACTAGATGGGAATTGATGATAGGAGTTCTATTTCGTGTTTTTCCTGTGGACCACCCGAAGTCTTCTGGAGTATCCACTTTCCAGTGGAGTCGTGCCAGCTTGGGGACACTGGGATGAGGTGTGTGCATGGAAGCCTTTAAAGCCCATGCCATTTCTTGAGGCTCCTGAGCATGGAGAGGACAGGAATTAAAAGCCCCCACGAACAGGTGACCCTCAGGGGTGTGGTGGCCACCTGGGTCCTCCAGCCTGTGTGGCTTTATCACTCTGTGGGTACTTGACCAGCACTCTGGGTTTTGGCAAAACTTTCCAAAAATCTAGTGGGAACTTTCCCTGTGTTGTCTTGTTCCTTTAAGCCGTTTGCTGGTTCTACAGGTATTGATTGAGCACCTGACTGAGAGCAACGCTGAGCTGTGCTGGGCCCTGGGACTCAAAGCTGAGCAAGACACACATTCTCTGTCCCCTCAAGGCTTTCGCTGCAGGGGTGCCAAGGGGCGGAGAACCTGTGTGTGCTGTGAAGAAGGGAGGGTGCATGGGAGCTGAGATAGGCAGGGTGAGGACAGACCTCTTGGAGCCGTGCTGGGCAAGTTGAGAGCTGAGAGCTGGAGTGGGGTTTCGCCAGACAAAGGCAGGGAGTCAGGTGAGGAAGAGGATGGTCCAGCAGCGAGACAGAGTGCTGGTACTTTCGCGTCTGATCCTGGGAGGGTTGGGGATTCCTCAGTCCTTCCCGGTCTCATGCTCTGCCTCTGCCAGGGAGCACGGGGCTGGGTGCACGGGTTGGTGATGCCGGTGAGGCACAGTAAGGCGCCCGGGTTACTGTGAGACCGCAGGCTTCATACAGACACCCAGTCCCCTCCTCTCGTTCCAGGTATGAGAAGATGATCAGCGGTATGTACCTGGGTGAAATCGTCCGCAACATCTTAATTGACTTCACCAAGAGGGGATTCCTCTTCCGAGGGCAGATCTCTGAGCCGCTGAAGACTCGGGGCATCTTTCAGACCAAGTATCTCTCTCAGATCGAGAGGTGAGTGGGCAGGGCCTTCCCTATTAGAGGTGGACCTGGCCAGGGGGCTGTGATGGGGGCAGTAGGCAACATAGGGGACATTTTGGCCATTTGGGAGAGTTTTGTTCTTCCTCTGGAGTAGTAGGCCCTGAGCAGTTGCATTTTGAAGTTCCATAATTTTACCATAAATCATTTCCTTTTATTCATCGTGTATGTTAGGGCATTATATTGATTTGTTTGAAATCATCCTGTGTGTAAGTAGGATACATTTCAGGATAGGAAAGGTGCATCACAGATACTTGTATTGAAGGACCATTGAGGCCAGAAGAGCCAAGCACCCCTGGTCTGGCCTCACCCTCTTTTCCTCTGAAAGGCAGCCTAGGATGCATAGCTCCCCGCCCACCGTGCCCCCCCAGCGAGCTGCTTCTGTCTTCCTCCTGTTTTTCTCATGTAGAGTGAACATTTCATCTGTGCCTTTGCCATCTCCCACAGTGAGCTGTGAGAAGAGGTGGAAAAGTGCTCAGCAAAAGAGCTTGTGCAAAAGCCACCTTCATACTAGAATGGTCACGATAGCAGTACTGACATTGGCTCGGCTCGGGTCTGCCCCTCGCTTTCGCCCAGGCCTGCGTCTGTAACCTTCAGGTAGAGCTCACTGCCCACCAGAACCCACGCGGTGAAGTGCTAGCTGCAGACAGCGGCCCTGCGGCACTGACCCTGGAGGACTTGGGCACGTGGAGTGATAGTATTTCACAGCTGTTGGGGGACGGGCACCATGATAGGGAACCAAGCTCCCCACTGCTTTCTCTCCTCATTCTAAGTTCACCCAAGGGCCAAGTGTGGAAAATAGGAGCCAGAGAAAAATGAGAAGAAAATATCAGTGAATACTTCTTGTTAACATTTTTTTATTGTGGTAGATATTATAACATTCAATTTACCATTGTTACCATTTTGGAAGTGGACAGTTCAGTGACATTAAGTACATTCACACTGTTGTTCAGCCATCGCCACCATCCATCTCCAGAACTTTTTCATCATCCCGAACTGAAATTGTGTACCCATTAAACACTAACTCCCCATTTCCCACCTCCCCCCAGCCCCTGGCAACCACCCTTCTACCTTCTGTGTCTATGAATTTGACTCCTCTAGTGACTTCATGTAAGTGGAATCATATAGCATTTGTCCTTTCACACTGGCTTATTGCACTTAGAATAAGGTCTTTAAGGTGCATCCATGTTGTAGCATGTGTCAGAATTTCCTTGCTTTTTAAGGCTGAATAATTCTTTGTATGTATACACTACATTTTTATCCATTCATCCATCCATGGACACTTGGGTTGCTTCCACCTGTTGTCTGTTGTGAATAATGCTGTTATGAACATGAGTGTACAAATACACAATTGAGTCCCTGCTTTCAATTCTTTTGGGATGTATACCCAAAAGTGGAATTGCTGAATCACATAATTATTTTACTTATTTATTTATTTGGAGGAACTGCCGTACTATTTTCCACAGTGGCTGTACCATGTTAACATCCCACCAACAGTATATACAAGGGCTCCAACTTCTCCACATCTTCGCCAACACTTATTCTTTTCTGTTTTTGTTTTTCTTTTAATAATAGCTATCCTGATGGGTGTGAAGTGCTGGGGAAGGTCCTTTCAAGTGTGATAGCAAAGGAAGAGATCATAAAGAAAAAAATGCCAAATTTAGCTGCATAGTTCTATAAGATAAAAACAAAATCCGTCATCAAGCTTAAAAGACAAACAGAAAACTAAGGAAAACATTTGCATTATATATGCAAGATGCAGAGCATGGCATGGTGGGCAAGAGCTTTGGCAGGTCTGGTCTTGAGACCTGCTCTACCCCATTGGCTGTGAGCTTTGGGGTGAGTTACTCGATCTCTCCGAGCCTCAATTCCCGCATCTTTAAAATGGGAATAATCATACATGGATCAGTTGGCTGTTCGGAGGAGGAATAAGGTGATGTATGTAAAGCACGTGTCACATAGTAAGTTCTCAAAAAAGGCTGACTGTTCTTACCACTGCTGTTGTGTTCATCATCAGTCATTGTCAACTCTTTCAGTTTAATGAGGAGACAAATATCTCAGGAGAACAAGAGTTTTGGTATAAGGTAGTTCATATGGCCAGTAAACAAAAACAGTAATCCTTACTAACAGAGAGGAGCACAGATTAAACCAGTGTGATGCCATTCTTACCAAATTGTCCAGTGTTTTTAATTTTTTAAAAAAATTTATTGGGCTTCCCTGGTGGCGCAGTGGTTGGGAGTCTGCCTGCCGATGCAGGGGACGCGGGTTCGTGCCCCAGTCCGGGAAGATCCCACATGCCGCGGAGCGGCTAGGCCCGTGAGCCATGGCCGCTGAGCCTGCGCGTCCGGAGCCTGTGCTCCGCAACGGGAGAGGCCACAAAAGTAAGAGGCCCGCGTACCGCAAAAAAAAAAAAAAAAAAAAAAAAAAATTTACTTCTTTTATTTATTTTTACTTTTGGCTGTGTTGGGTCTTCGTTGCTGTGTGCGGGCTTTCTCTAGTTGAGGCGAGTGGGGGCTACTCTTCGTTGTGGTGCGCGGGCTTCTTGTTGCTGTGGCTTCTCTTGTTGCGGAGGACAGGCTCTAGGTGTGTGGGTTTCAGTAGTTGTGGCACGTGGGCTCAGTAGAGGCTCCGGGCTCTAGAGCGCAGGCTCAGTGGTTGTGGCGCATGGGCCTAGTTGCTCCGCGGCATGTAGGATCTTCCCTGACCAGGGCTCGAACCCGTGTCACCTGCATCAGCAGGCAGATTCTTAACCACTGTACCAGGGAAGCCCCTTTCCACTGGGGACAAGTAAGGCCAAATACTCTGTTAGAGACAGTAAATTGATATAACTTTCAGAAAGGCACTTGGCAATACGTATCAAAAACCCTTTGACCGAGAAATGTATCCTAAGGGGAAAATATGACTTGCACCAACAGGAACAGCATCAGAGTGTTACTTTATATTAACAGAAAATTGCAAACAACTTAAATTTCTCTAGACTGGCTAAATAAATTATGGTCATCCCCAGAATAGACTACTATGGCAGCTTTTACCAATCTTGGTCTCAGACAAGGAGGTGGGAACTTGCTCAGATGTTTGAAGCATGAAAAACAGCAAGAAAGAAAACCATAAATAAAGGACAAGCTTGCAACATTGTTAATCAACTACACTGCAGTATAAAACAAAAATTTAAAAATAAACAAATAAAGAACAAGCCTATTCACATATCAGGACAAAGACATTGTTTAATGATATCCAAGAAAAATAGATTGGAAGGAAATATATTTAAACGTTAATAGTATTTTCCCCAGTGTTGGGATTGTAGATAGGTTTAATTTTCCAATTTTTATTTTTCTAGATTTGCTAGTTTTTCTACAACTTAACATGTAATACTTTGGGGATCATTAAAAAAAATAGACAAGTAAATGTTATTTTGAAGGGGAGAGAAAACCCCATGACACTTTTCGTGGATAAGTGCAGTGATTTGGGGCCGGCTCCTTTGGAGTCGGCGGCTTCTGTGCTGCTCTCGTGGGTCCTGCTTCATCCAGCCTCCTGGCTTTTGTCCCCCACAGCGACCGATTAGCGCTGCTGCAGGTCCGGGCCATCCTCCAGCAACTTGGCCTGAACAGCACGTGTGACGACAGCATCCTCGTGAAGACCGTGTGCGGGGTAGTGTCCAAGAGGGCCGCACAGCTGTGTGGCGCAGGTATGGCTGCCGTGGTGGACAAGATCCGCGAGAACAGGGGGCTGGACCACCTCAACGTGACTGTGGGCGTGGACGGAACGCTCTACAAGCTTCATCCGCAGTGAGTGGGGCTTCCGGTGGGGATGGGCAGAGCTTCCTGGGCAGGCAAAGCCCCTTTATGGCTATGGGACATCAGGATGTGATTCCCACCAGGAAAGTTCCTCAGCAGGACACAGCCAACCTGCAGGCTGTGTGGTCAGGGTGGGGCTTGTCTGGGACGAGGAAATGAGCTGCTCTGAAGTTTACCTGGGATGCCTGGGGAGGTGGAGAAATGGCTTCCCTTGGCCAGCTCACACCTGTGGCCTGGCATTTCCTGCTTTCCGCTCCTCCTGGGCCTCTCTCATCCAGGTGGGGAGCAGGAAAGGAGGTAAGGGTGGGTGTGCACTTACCCATCAGCCTGGCCGGGAGGCTGTGTTTGGTAAGCGGGAAGAGGGAGTGAAGGAAAGCGGAAGAGGGCCCACTGTCTTGTCCACCTGCTAAATCAGTTTGTCAAGAGCCTTGGAAGGCAGGAGCGGTTTTGGCCCTGGGCTTTGTAGAAGGGAGGCGGGTGGGATGTGACCTCCCTGACGTTTTGGTCGGGTGTCCAGCACCCCATATGCTGGAGGAGGAGAAGTGAGCCCATCTGCTCTTTGATCTACCACACATCCTAAAGCTTGGCTCTTATGAATAGAGTGACCATATTATTGTCGAAATGGAGGTACTTTTGCCAGCCAAGAGAGTGCTACTAATAATCACACTGGGACTGTCCCCAGTCAACTGGGCCGCTCACTCCACCTAAAAGCAACCTCACCCAGCTCAGTGTAGGCATTGCCTGCCTACGTCATGGCCGTGGCTTGGGATGAAAGCATCTGTTGGGCTCCACCCCGACCTCTGTCTCTCCACCTTTACAGCTGTCCTCGTTGTCACTGTGGTTTAGAGCTAGGCTTTGAAGCCGCGCATGGACATGCTTGGTTTTAATCTTGGTACCACCATGTAGGAGCTGTGCTCAGTGGCTTCATCTCTGCCCAGTCTCCTCTTCTTCATGGGAAAATGACCACCGGCAGGCCGGACATTACAAATATAAAGTGTGGGACACCTAGTAGGAATTCAGCAAAGGGCAGTCAGTATTTCCTCTAAGAGCCCCACTGCCCTGAGTGTTCATGGGGGTGGGGGGCTCCCTCTCTTAGCTTCAGGTGCTGGGCTGGGGTCTCAGAGGACTGCAGCTGGGGGTGGGTGATGTTCGTTTCCATGCAGCTTGCTGAGCTGACCCAGTGCCGGACCAGCTTGGCCCGCAGGTCCCAGCACCCCTTCTTGGTTTTCTGTCCCCTCGGAGCCTCAGGCTTTGAGGATGGGAGCCGTCTGGGTGCGTTACTCATGCCTTAACCCTCAGAAGGTGTACAGAGCAGCTGGTTTTGGATTCTCTGTTGTGCCTCCCTGCTGCAAATTGTAACAGGACTGGCTGTAAACCCACTTTCTCCCAGACGTTCTCAATAAGCCACAGCTGCTTCCAAGCAGCCCCTCCCATCTCGCTTCCCTCCTTATTGTTAGGGTGCTTCAGTGTCTTCAGGTGGGTCCGGCATCTCTCCTCATATTCCTCTACCTACCCTTCTCTATTTTTGTCTTTTTTAGTTTCTCCAGAATCATGCACCAAACCGTGAAGGAACTGTCACCAAAGTGTAACGTGTCCTTCCTCTTATCCGAAGACGGTAGCGGCAAGGGAGCCGCCCTCATCACGGCAGTGGGCGTTCGGCTCCGGCAAGAAACGAGCAGCTAAGAGTCCTGGACCCCCCAGCCTGCTGCCCTTCCAGCACTTCTCTCTTCAAGCAGCACCCCCCTGTTCTGCCCAGCGAGCTGTGCTGGGAGACGCCAGCACCAAAGCCCGCCAGCACCACCGCGGGGAGGAAAACAGAAGCCAACTAATGGCGCGTAACATAGGGTACAAAATAGAGTGTGTGCTGTTGGTAATCTCCCTGACCTCCAGATCCCTCCTCACCTGCCCTGCCACTTTGCATGATTTGACTTCAACCTGGTCGTACGTTCCCCACATGTGAAGTTTTAGTGGCGTCCGTTTCTAACTTATGCATTAGTCCAACAGTTATTTATTGGCCCAAAATGAAAAGTCACACCATCTGACAGGCCTTATGGGCCTCCGCAGCCCGTCCTTGGGGATGTGTCCCCCGTGTGCAATGTATTTTCACCAGCAGACACTGCCGGGACTCCTCCCACGGGTGCGTCAGCCGCCGCTTCCTCCCGGCCCCGCACCCATTGCTGTCTGGTGTCCCATCAGGGCGTGTCAATGCCTCTGAACTGTGTGTCCATGGAACTGGTCATAGCCACATTGTGACAGTCTTGCATCCTGTCTGTCTTGGGGAGGGGAGGTGGGCAGTCCTGCGGGAAAGTGTCTTGTCTCCGTTTGGGTAAAACGAACCAATCAAGAAACAGTACGCTCATTGGAATTTCCCATCGCTTTTGTGAGCCATGTTGTATGACCTAGTAAACTTTGTACCAATTCAAAGACCCGAGTGACGCTTAATGGCTGGGGAGTGGGGAGGACATCGGGGGATGTGGCAGAAACCAAACCCTGGGGGGTCTCGTGGCCTTCTGGGTCAGGGCAGAGTTTTAAATGAAGGCTGTGTTCTTCAGCGTACAGCCTTCTTTTGGCTTGAGGACTTCTGTACTCTCCCTGCAGAGGGTCAAGAAGTAGCCTCTCCCCTTCTTCTAGCACCTGCCCTTCCAGTTCCCTGCTCCAGCCCCGGGGGCCTACCGCAGGGAGGGACTCCTGCAGCCCCCGCCTCGACACCTCTCAGAAGGTAAAGGGATGGAAGGCCTCCGTCTTCCAATAGCCTGGCCTCCTCACTTGTAGTTGGAACAAAGGAAAAGTCAGCTTGGCTTGCGGGGGCTGTTGGAAGCCCCATGAGAGGACAGGGCAACACTGGCCCTCCCTCCTGCTGTGCTAGAGCGGGTCCTCCCCTCATCACACTCTGCCAACTCCAGGACGATGGATGAAGAGATCCCCTGCCTTGAGCAGGTGAGGCCTTGCAGCAGCCCAGGGTAGCAGGGTTGCTGTCCTCTCCCCAACCCCTGTCATAAACGAACCCCTTCTGTGGGCCTTTGTCTGACGCTGTCATCCCTGCCCCACCGCAGTCCTGAGGTGCTCTTCCACTCTGTGGCTGCCGTTTGGGGTTCTCCCCCAGCCTGTCTGTGGACCCCACATCAGTCCACATTCTGGTACCCTGTGATTGAGGTGCGATGTGAGTCTCCCAGGTCATGACCACACCTCTGGTGGCTTTTCCCAGGACTGACTGCATGCTCCCTTGGTTTGGTGAGACCAGAGTCCCTTTATTTGTCACTGCCGGTGCCTATGACACAGTGATCTTGTGGAGAACACAGATAACATTGAACTCTAGGTGTGCATTTACAGTGTTACGTGATGCTTCTGGAGGGGCCGTGAGGTGGGAAGGGTGAGTCAGCAAGCAGGGTGAGGTGTGGACTGGGCTGGGCCTGGAGCTTTCTGGGAGATGGGACAGTGGGTGTTCTCTGCCTGCCACCTCCCTGAGCAGAAGTAAGGGTGAGGGCTGTGTTGCTGACTTGCGGAATTCAGGTCAAACGGCTGCCCTGGTAGTAATAAGTCACAGCTGCTGTTTATGAAGCACTTAACCTGTGTTGGGCCTGCCAGTTTATAGGCATCACTCCCATCATCCTCACAGCATCCCTGTGAGGTAGTTTTGCCATTGAAAGGGAAAGGAGCTGAAGGTCATTGTGACTTGTCTGAGGCCACCCAGCTGAGGCTCCTTTTTTAAAATTAATTTTTTTGGCTGTGTTGGGTCTTCGTTTCTGTGCAAGGGCTTTCTCTAGTTGCGGCGAGCGGGGGCCACTCTTCATCGCGGTGTGCGGGCCTCTCACTGTCGCGGCCTCTCGTTGCGGAGCACAGGCTCCAGACACGCAGGCTCAGTAGTTGTGGCTCACGGGCCTAGTAGCTCCGCGGCATGTGGGATCTTCCCAGACCAGGGCTTGAACCGTGTCCCCTGAATTGGCAGGCAGATTCTCAACCACTGCGCCACCAGGGAAGCCCCCTGAGGCTCCTTTTAACCACCTTCTACACCAGGGTGGATCTGGGTTCTTAGATGCTAAGGCAGAGAAGCCCTGGATTGGCTCACAGGTTAGGGGCTTTGCAGAACAAGAAGCTTCTTTCCATGTGTCTTTAGCCTAATAATAGGTCAGTGTCATGGTTGGGTGCTGCCGACAGGTGTGTTTTGTTTGGTTTATGCAACATTTATAAAAATGGGAGCTCAATTGAACAAACCTGGCAGTTTCACAGATTTGGATTTCTGGCTTCTCTTGAAAGGTTTGGAGGATCTGACAACACTGGGCTCCCAGCCACATGGCAGCATCTGTCCAGAGCTGATCGGCTGTCATCCCCTTTGCATTCCTGTGCTCTCCAGTTTGCCACAGTCCCCACCCTTCCTTTTGCTCCAACACTGAAAGTCACTTACCTTTTATCATTTTATCTACAGTTTTTCTTTTATACTGGATTCGGTTTACTCATGTTGTATGCCCCAGGGAGGCATTCGAGCTTGCAACTCCCAGATTAGATAAATGTTAGCTCACACTGTCTTCTCTGACTTATTGGATGCCCTGAAGCACTGTCAGAGGGGTGGCTGGGAGAGTCAGCACCCACTGCAGAGTTCCTGGCCCCATCTTGTTTTTCCATTGATGTACTGAAGGGTGAGGCATGGGCCAAACTCTCTGATGTAGAGAGTCTCCCTGGCTACTTCTCCAGGGTGCTAAGCCTCCCCCTGCAGCCAGGCACAAGGGTTCAGGGGTCAGCAGACACTTCAGCTTGCAGACTTCCAGCCTGCCCATTGGCAGCCCCAGAGGGGGCCACATCCCCAGCCATGAACAAAGTCTCTTTAGTGTGACACCTGTTGACTCTCGTGGAAAGGGATGAGGTGTGAGTCAGCTCAATCTTGTCCTCTTCAGTTGGCGTGACCCATGGGTAGCAACGGTAAGCAGGCCGGAATCCAGAGCGAAACCTGGGGGATGGAGGGTCATCTTGAGCAACGGAGTGAGGGCGGCAGTTATGGGAACTGTCCTGTGGCTGCTCCCACCTCCAGGAGCCGATCTCTCCTCCAGAGGAAAGTCGCTGCCTCGCTCCTAAGAGCTCAGGGTCTCTGGGGAGACACGTTCTTTAGTGGATTTGGTTTTTGGAAACAACCAGAAGTAATCTGGAGCTAAGTCCAAGAACTGAAGTGAGCAGAATGAGACCGTTTGTTATTACAAACAAACAAAAATAAACCAAGTTCGGTCATAAAGACACAACAGATTTTCTTGTTCGATTTGTTAATTGGCTTCTAAAGGAGTATGCAAAGAGGAGCCTTAAAAACTTGGGGCTTTGGCAATGTTGGGTAGAATACGGATGCTTTGAAAGAAAATATACACATGGAACTACCAAGTTTTAGTACATTTGCTTAAAAAATAGACAACTTTCCCCAAGGCAGCAAAGAGGGTCCACCTGTAAATTGGAGATCAGAGGAGGCAGAGAGTGACTGGAAGAAGTGAGAAAGAGCCGGCAGAACAGATGAGACCCTGTGTGATGCGGAGGGAGGGAAAGAACTATATGGTCTGTTCCCGGAGACGCAGGGTTCCGAGTTTCAGAAGAGCAGGCCCGATTTTGGTTCCTCCCGCTGGAGCTCTGAAGGTTTCGTGGTACAGCCCAATAAATGCCTTTATTATGGGAGCTTCATGGCCTCTGCCCACACTCAGCATGTCCCAACCCGAGCTCCCCACCCTTTTCCCCCAACACCCCCCTAGTCGTCCTCGTCTCAGTTCCTGACAACTGACCACGCTGTCCTTCCACTAGTTCAGGCCAGACACCTGGGGTCATCCTTGACTCCCTCTCCATCAAATTCTGTTGGCTCTACCTTAGCAGTCTCCGGACTCTGACCACTTGTCACATGTCTAAACCCACCATCTCTCGCCTGGATTATTGCACCTGCCTAACCATCTCCCTGCCTCCCCCACCTTGCTCCTCTGTGGTCCAGTTCCAACACAGTTGCAAGACTGATTCTTTTAAAAGGGAATCAGAGCATGTGTTTCCCCCGCTCAGAACACTGCAAGGCTCCTCATGTCAGAGAACCAGCCCAAGTCCTTACCTTGACCACAGGGTCCTTTGGCTGTTCCCTCTGCCTGGAATTCTTGTCCAGACACCTACAGGGCCCACTCAGTCCTCAAGTCTGCTCAAAAGACCCCTTAGTAAAGCCTACCCTGACCATCCTGTAAAATCACAACCCTATGCCCATTACTTCCCCCGGCACTTCCTGTCCTCTCTTACCCGGCTCTACTTTTTCTTTTTTCTATAGGATTTATCACCTAATACACAATGTATATTTACTCATTACATTTGCTTATTGTCTATCTCCACCTCCCCACTAGAGGGTCAGCTCCCCGAGGATAGTGATCACTGTTTTTGTTCCCCAGGGTGTCCCAAGGGCCTGGAACAGTGCCGGGCGCACAGAGCCACTGGTGAACGTTTTGCGGAAGAATGAAAATTCCGCCAGGAGCACCAGTCTTCAGAGCTATTGTCATCAAATACTGAATGATTCAGAAGTTGTAAAGCCCTGGGGTGTTCAGACTCCCAGGGACTGTGTCTTTGGGTAGCGGGAGAGTGACCAGTGCACAGACACAGAAGGCTGGGAGCCCCCTCCCTGATGTGACAGTCCCTGTCTCCAAGTTCGCACTCCTACAACTGCATGCAAGAGAAATGTGTGATGCGGGGATGAGATTAAAGGCCTTGGAGACACATGGAATTCCTGCTGTATGAGTTTAGGAGAGTCTTCCTTTTGGAGGCTCAGTTTCCTCATCTGTAAAATGGGGATAACACCTCCCTCCCATTATATATTTGCCTCTCAGGAGACAAATGGAAGGTTCTGGCAGCCATTAAACAGTCAAAAAAAAAAAAAAAAAAGTACAGTCTCTTACTTCCTTCGGGCCTGCCCCGGGTGGGATATCTGAGCAACAAAGATCCTACTGGCATTATGAGTGGTGTGGACATGTGGGCAGGGAGGTGATAAAAGATGCCCAGGGCCAACCTCACGCACATCATTGCCTTGTTAAGGCCAGGACTCAGTGTCCACCTCTCATCTCCTCTTACCTGGCTCCACCGTCAAGGCTTTCTGAGAGGCTGAACGACTTGCTCTGCAAGCAGGACTCCTGGGCTGGGGCTCCTGCCTGGCCCAGCACCTCCTCACCTGTGCAAGTGCCCCTGAGCAAATGCCAGCCCCTCTCTGGGACTACACTTCTCTAGAAGTACAAGGGTTGGGGGGAAGTGAGAACTTGGCTCCTTCCTTTCTGGCAGTGTCTGCCAAGGTCACTTCCTAGCTGCCCTGAAAGCCCCTTCTGTGATCTTCCAGGGAGCAACCTGCTCCCCCTCTAGTCTTGGCCCCCAGCCTCAGGTTGAGTGCTTCGTTCTGCTGCGGTTGGCGCTGTTCTCCTCGCCCAGGGACAGTCCTCAGTTCTTCCTCAGTGTAGGAAGCTCTTAAAACCATCAGTCCCTCCCTCCTTTACCTGGCTCCTTCCTTCCACCCTCTCTGGCTGTCCTTCTCCCTCTCTCCCCTCCCTCCATCTCTCTGTCCCCCTCCTTTCTTCTCCTTGTCCCAGATGCAGCCCCCAGAAGAAAGAGCAGGGGCAGGCAGACGTGAGAGCTGTGGCCTGGGCAACAGGGCAAAGCTTTGGGGAGGAGGTGGGGCTCGAGTTAGGCCTGGACCAGAGGGAGGACTGTGCTGGGGGCTCCCTGGGAGGATGGTAATCCCATGGTGGCGGGGATGGACGGGCACAGGCTCGAGCTGTGCAGGGGAGTCCAGGTGGAGCTAGGCTGGGGAGAGGGGCTGGGGTGAGGGCTCACCTGTGGTTGAGGCAGCAATAAGTGATGGGATTGTACATGGTGGAGCTCATGGCCAGCCAGAAGAGCGCCAGGTAGACCTGCTGGATGAACTTGTGGCAGTAGATGTCCTCCTGGAAGCTTCCCAGGATGAAGAAGAGGTGGTAGGGCAGCCAGCAGATGGCAAATGTCACCACCACCAGCACCATGGTCTTCACAGACTGGTCCAGGAGAGACTCAGGTCACTCCTCAGCCTGGAAGCCCCAAGCCCCAGTTTTCCCGAGGGGAAGCACGAGGCACGTCTCATGCCAGCCTGAGAAGCCCTCAGTAAGCAGGCCCTGTCTACCTCCACAGGCTCAGGCCCCTAGAGCTTCTGCTACCCAGACGCTCCTGGGCCTTCCACCTCGGGGCTTTTGCTCAGGCTGGTCTCTCTGTCCACACTGCTGTCTTTCCTTTGAAGTCCTCACTCCTCAAAGCCCAGCTCGGTAGCCACCTCCTCTAAAAGGCGGCTTGGATCCCTGTTAGAGCCGAGCAGCTCCCCTCCCTGGAGAGTGGATGAGCTGTCGTTCCTAACCCCATCCTTAGAGGAGACCATGCCAGCTACGCGTTCCAAGGTCTCCCTCTCCCTGCAATCTGTGTCTGCCACAGCCCAAAGACCAAAGGAAGTCCGCCCGCCCGGGAAGAAGGAATGAATGTTCTGGCCAGGGACTTGGGACAAGGGCAAGTTACAGGTGGAGTCTATCCTCCGCGGCGCCCTCTAGGCGACGTGCCCGGAATGGCTGATCCCGAGGCGGGGCCAAACTTCCGGCCCCGCTCCCGGAGTTCACCTTCTCGGCCTGCAGGTGGCGCAAGTTGGTGCCATGCACCTCGTACCCTGGGACACTGCGTCTCCAGAGCGTGAGACCGATGACACTGTAGGCGACGAACGTCACCACGAGAGGCAGGAAGTAAATGAGGGCGATCACCACGAGGTGGTACCTGGAAGGAGAATCAAGGGACTAGGCACGGGGCGACCTGGGGGAGACTCCAGCATCCGCCAGCACTCAATCCCCAGGACCTTGCTGACGCCCCTGAGCTGTCCCTGGCGGGCTACCCTGGGCCACCTCCCAAGGGTTTGGTTTGAAAAAAAAAAAAAAAAAAAAAAGTAAAAAAAAAAAAGAAGGGCAGACTGGCTAGCACATGTGCCCAATGAGAGTTTCCCCTGCTGCAAAAGGGACACCTGTGTTAGCTCTGAGTCCTTCCAAGTGACAGACAAGTTACCAAACAAGGAAATAAATAGGAATGAAAAAGTTAACCAAGTAATACATTTGTTTAAAATTTTAAATGCCGTTAAGCACAAAGGAGGAAGTAAAATTATGTATCTCACCCCCACCACTGTTAATGGTTTGGAATATTTCTTCCAGAATCATGTAATATATGTGTATATGTATATGCACATATGTATTAGATAGATTATGTATATCTTCTATATCTGCAACTGTCTGTCTAGATAGATTTCCTAGAGTTGATATGGTTCTATCCTGCACGAACATCCCTAGCAGGGAAGGGGCAGTGGAGACAGGCCACACTGTACGTGCTGGTGGAGCATCTCTTCCTGACTATGAGCATTTGGTTGGGAACATGGCTCACATCTGCAGATACTCTTTCACACCACCTGTGAGCAGGTGGCCCGGAGCACCATTGATGGCGCTCATCCAGTCCCCGTGGAGGACACCCGGGGCTGTGTTGAGGCCTTCTCATTTCCTTTTGGAAAGATGCATGCTGCCCATTCTGGTTTCTGAGCGATGCTGTAGCCTCTCTCTGACAAGGCCCAAGCAGGAGCATCCGGTGAATGGACCCAAGACCCCTGGCCCTGTCATGTGACCTTTTTCTAGGAGAACAGAGGTGTACCCAAGCCCCTCCTTTCCTCCCCGTGTGCCAGCCTTGCTGGGTCCCTTTCAAGAGGTACTGACACCTGGAGGGAGGGGAGTAGGTGGCTCCAGCAAACGTCTTCCCTAAAGCCTGAGTTTAGAATTCGGCTTGCTTACTCTTTTGGCAAGCAGGCTAATTACAAAAGGTTTGGGGGCTCCTAGACTCCCCGATCATCATCTGTCCTACTGTGGAGCAGGTGAGGGTGGAGCAGCAGCCAGGTGCCAGGCCCTTGTACCTTACCTTCATTGTGACGTCACAGAGTGTCTGAGATAGATAGACCTTGAGGATCAGCAGGGCCACCTGTCTCAGCACCCAGAGCGGGAAAATGAGGCTCAGAGAGGCACAGGAAGTCTGTGTCCTGTGAAACAGCTCTATACGGACTTAACGCACAAATGATTTTCCTTCCACTGAGGGTCAGCCCTGTGGAGTCGGAAGAACTGGGTTCTTGCCTAGCATCTAATTTAAAGCATGACCTTGGGCAAGTCAGATCTCTCCCTCAGTCTGTTTCCCATTTGTAAAACAAGGAGTTAATCTCTACCATCCTTCCCAAGTATGAGTGACGCCTTTCTGTTGCCTCATTCTTTCGTGGGTCGGTTCAGGTTAGGAATTCACTCTGGGCTAGGTTCCCACACAAAAGGGAGTGCCAAGGAGCTTTGGGAACCATCTTCTAGGGCCTGCCAGAATCTCATAGCCTGGACTGCCTTTTTTTGTATTTTGATTTGGGGAGCGTATGTGCATTTTCCTAGATTCCTACACACACAGGATGTGAGCCTGTACGGATGGAGCCCCCAGTCTAAATCTCAGAAGCTCCCCAACCCAAGAACAAATAATATATTCTTGCACACGAGAAACCAGGCTTTCCCCCAAATCCTCTCAGAATTCGAAGTAGCACCAAAGTATAGCCTTCCTAGCCCACCTCTGCCCTCCTGTTTTCCCCTGTTGCCTGGAGCAGAGTCGGAAATCACCATCCCCAGAAAGGTGGTGGTTGGTACCCTAAATTCTTACTGGTCCATACCTCAGAGAGAAAAGCTCACTGTTAAGGTGGAGAAACACCGCCCCGCAGTGGCCAGTCAGGAAATGTTCTGCTCTCCGCCCCTTCCCAAAGCCAAGAAGGGGGGCGGGTCCCTACGTAGACTCCGCCCCTGGAGCCGTGAGTCCTGAGAACGTGGGCTACGGAACGAGGGCAGAGACGCAGGGCAGCAGTTTCCCGGGAAACTCAGCAGTTGCCAGGAACAGGCTTCTCAGAGGAATGGCGCCTTCCCCGAAGGCCGCAGCGTGGCGCTCTTCTGTCTGGTGCTCGGGACGGGAGGAGACCAGGTAGGGGCGGGCGTTGGGGGAGGAGTGTTAAAAGAGGCGGGAGAGGGAGTTGAGCTGTCGCTGTGCTCTGGCGGCTCTGGGCTCAGAGCGTGCACATCCTCGGGCTTGGGGCAGCTGGGCTTTTCTTGGACTAAATCTGCCAGGTTTGTTTTCGTTTGTTCCCCGTTTAAACTACCACCTACTGGGCGCCGGTTCTGTGCCAGGCACCGTGCTAAGTTGCGTCAGGTACATTTTCTCTTCTGTGTTCGCAACAACCCCTGAGCAAGGTTCTCGTACTAATCCCCTTTAAGAGAGAAGGAGCCAAAGGGTCAGAGAGGTTAAGTGACTACAAAGGGTCCTCGGCCAGCAGGGGACAGCGCAGGACTCCAACTTGACTACTGTCTCCAGAACCTCAACCAATTCTTTATCCTCTACTACCAACCCCCCCCCACCCCCCCACCCCCCGTGCTTGGGGATGACAAAGCCACACCCGCTGTGAGAACTGGGCAGACTGACTCCCAGAAAGGGAAAGGACTTACCCAGTGTCACACAGCAGCTGCACCACGCCTGAGTTCTGTTTTCTCCCCCCATCCCCCAGCCCACGGTGCCTGCCTCAGGTCAAGTCCACTCCAGGCTCCTCCTGAAAACATCCCAGGCTCTGGCACCTGCCCTTTCTTTCTGTCTCGGTACCCTGACATGTCCCTTATTTAAGTAAGAGTGGTGAGGAGATTGGGCTCTGAAGCAGGACTGCCTGGATTTAAATCTTCGATTTACCACTTACTAGCTGTGTGGTCTTAGGCACATTACTTAGTTTTTTTTAGTGCCTCAGTTTCCTCATCTGAAAAATGGGAATAATAATACATACATACTCATATTGTTAGGAGAATCCAGTGGGTTCATATATGTAAAGTACTTAGACCAAACCTGACATTTAGTAAGTGCTAAGTGTTACTTTTAGTTGATACTGTACTCACATAATCCCCAGTTCACTCACAGACACATGTGCACACCCATACATACACCCTGCACATGTGTACGTGCACATATGTGCATGCACACACACACATGCATGTGCGCATGCTCCCCCACCCCCAGGCCTTACAAAAGGTGCGAGGCCACCACGCACTTGGTGGCACCCCGGTCCATGGTGATGGGGCAGTAGAAGCAGTGGGGGAAGGCGAGGGCCAGGGCCACCGGCCAGAGGCCAGCAATTACTGCTCTGGTGCTGGGGGCCGAGAGCCGTGGCTGGAAGGGGTGGACGATGGCCATGTACCTGTGAGCAGAGGGCGGTGTGAGTGGTGGGTGCCCTCCCGTCAGACCAGCCCAGATCCGCTAGTCCCATTCCCTGCACCCTGGCTGACGACCTGCAGAGAGCCAGCTGGGCTGGTGCTCTCCCACAGCCATGTGGGACACTAGCGCCCTACACGCCTGCCCACCCCACCCGGTTCCACCACATGGCCTCCCTCTGAGCGCGGATATGCTCTCGATGGCCACAAGAGAGCGGTGTGGCAACACCGGCAGTCCATCTGGGGCCTTGTCCTGAAGCTCAGCCCTGCCGAGTTCCCCAGCCACACAGCCTGTCTTCCGTTCAGAAACCTTAACAGAGCCCAACGGTCTCCTGGACAAAGCCCAAAGCAGCTGCCCACCAGCTTTCTGCCGTGGAGGAACTGCTCTACATACACCGAGACGGCTTTGGTCCTAGATGACCCCCGGGCCTTCCTCCCTGGGATTAATCTGAACCCTGAGACCAGGCCAGAGCAATAGGACGCAGCTCAAATCCCACTCTCACAATAAAGCTGATCCTGACACCCATCTAACACTACGACCTGTCCTCCCCCAGCACACATACCTTAGTGCCTCGGATCCCCTTCCTGGTATTTTTCCATAGCACTCATGACCTCAAAATACAACATATCATTTGTTTAGTCTTGTGTTTATTATTTAAATTCTCACTAGGGCAGGCACCTTTGTCTGTTTCTTCCCCCAGTGCCCAGAACAGTATCTGTACATAGTAGGCATTGAACATAAGAATGAATGAAGAAATGAATGGACGAGTCACCATTATTACCATCCTGACCTGAGCCACCATCCTTCCTCACCTGGGTTATTATTCAATGTCCTCCTGCCTGGTCTCCTGGCTCCCACCCTGCCCTCTACAGTCCGTACTACCCACCCTCCACCCAGCCTTTAAAATGGAAGTTCCATGAGACCATGACTCCAGGACTCTTTTCCCACTGGTGTTTATTCCCCAGTGCCTGAAACAGTGCCTCAAATACCTGAGTGAATGAAAAGAAAGTCTTAGGGGACCTTCAGATCTCCCGACTGATCACTCCTCCACCCCTCCTGCCCCCACCCCATCCCCGTCAGAACGTCACAGTCTGCAGCCCCAGAGAGCGGCATCAGGGAAGTAATTGGCCCCATCTTAATGATATAGTAACTGCGTGCAGTGTTAAAATTTCCCCTCATATATCTAGGAATAGGATGACAATATAAGCAATTTCCTTTCAGTAAAACAAAGATCAGCTCCAGAGAAGAACACTTCAGAAGGTCCCTAAAACACTGTTGGTCTTCCCCTGTAGCCTTGAACAGCCGTCTAGTGCAAAGTTCTTCCTTGTGTCTAACGTGAACCTTACTTGCTTCGGTTCCACAGTCCCCTGTCTGACAGATGCATAGTTTAGGATCATGATCAGGTTAGGAGGCAACTAATTCACTGGGTTCTACCCTTAACTTGCTGTGTGACTGTGGGCAAGTTACCAGCCCTGTGTGAACCAAGAAAAGCGAGCCGACTCCTCGCAGCTGCCCCCTCTTGCCTGTCGGCGGCGCTGGTGGTCATGGAGTAGATGCTGACAAACATGGCTGTGATGGGGAAGAGGTTCTGGAAGTAGCAGAAGGTACGGCCAAAGTACCAGATGTTGTGGCTGGCGTAGACGAAGTTGAAGGCGGCGTTGAAGGCGGCCATGCAGAGGTCGGCCAGGGCCATGTTGACAATGAAGTAGTTGGTGACTGTGCGCATCCTCCAACGGGCGAGGATTATCCAGATAACCGCAGCATTGCCCATCACAGCCACCAGCACCGGGGCCAGGTAGGCTGCTGCCCACAATGCCAGATGCCAGCCAGGCATGGAGAAGGCTGTGATGCTTGTGGTGTTGCTCTCAAGGCCAGATGAGATGTTGGTGTCGGTCACCATGGCACAGGCTCCCATGGCTGCCTCTGGGTCTGGGACAACAATCTAGCTCCTTGACTCCTTCCAGGCCCTGGTGCCCTGCCGGATATGCTGTAGAAGACAAATCCTCTTTGGTGCATGAGTATGGGCGAGCGAGGGAAGCACTCCTGTGCAAAGCCAGGCACATCTGGGGAGCCAGGGGGCACTCCCAAGTCTCAAGCAAAGATGAGTTAGGCTGAGCAGAAAGCCGGGTCCAGAGCCGTTGGCATTTTACATTCCCATGGCCTGGCCAGACTTCTCCAATGTCATGTGGACATCTAGAATCCAAGACATGCTTTCAGAGCAAGAAACATCCTTATAAATCATCAATCACCCCTTCGTTGAAGAAATGGAAAAACAGATTCCAAGAGGGGACCAGCCCGGGTCACACAGTAAGTTGGTGATAAAGCCAGGACTCAACCCAGGTCCCTCCTAATGCAATTCAGGGAACATTCTGGATCAGACGCACACACAGCAGCCATCTTTGGATTCCATAGGTCAGCTGCAAAGCAGGCTCTCTCTCCAGGCGTTGGGGTGCAGGCAGGGCTGCCAGCCCGTGGTTGCCTCCCTGCCGCTCTCCGGGCGGGGCGTGCTGGGTGGTGAGGGCCTTGGCGGAGGTGTTTTCTGCTCACGAGGTCGGGCTGCCCCCTGCCCTTCGTCCCACCCCTGCGTGGACGGCCCGGCCTTGTCTCTTGAGGGAAGATTTAGGACTGGCTGCTGAGGCAGGGAGAGACCCAAGGGAAATGGGAGGTGGCAGCGGTGGGGCTGGGCATGCGGGGCACAGTCCTTGGTAGGGTGTTTACATTCAGCGGTGCTGGAGCTACATCTAGAATGTGATTAGGGGCACGGGCTTGGGAGCCCCAGGGACTCCAGGCAAGTCTTTTAACCTTTCCCAGCTTCAACTTTCCCATCTGAAAACAATAGGAACAGTACGGTGCGCATCTCACAAGATGTTGGTGAGTTTTAATGAGATAACGTACGTAAAGTCTATTTAGCACAGGAGCTGGCAGGTAAAAAACATGTCAAGGAGTTGTAGCCCTGCGGGAGGCCCCCACACAGCTCAGGGCTCTGCTGGCCGAGGCAGGACGTAAAGCATTTCTAACACGTTCTCAGTTGATTCTGGTGCTGCTGGTCCAGGGACCTCACTTTGAGAACCACTGTCTTAGGACAAGGGCAGGGCTCGCTGCCTCTTCTGTGAGCTCCAGAAAACCCCGAGGGGCTGCCCACAGACTCTACTCTTGGTCATTGACCGTGTGCATGTGTGTTGGGTGCTGCCTGAAGCTGCAATGCTGTGTCTGAGTGATTGTGTGTGTGACAGACGTGTGTAAACACACACACACTCGGTGCACCTGTGCACATCTGTGGGTGTGTGGACCCTCAAGGCTGGGCAGGCTCATAAGGGCAGGGCGTGTCCCTCATTAAAGCCGAGGAGGGCTTCAGTCACCAGCATTGGTGGCCCTGCTGGGCTGCTGGGCTAAGTGTGTGCTTGGTCTCCTGGGAAGCCAGCCGCGTTCCTTGAGGAGGGGCTGCTTGCAGGGGCCCCTGCTCCTCCTGTGGGTATGTGTACCGTGGGGCCCCGGGCCTCCTCTCGCCCAGAGTCAGCTTCAGACACAACTGGCTCCAGCCCTGGCCAAGCCGTGGGGCAGAGGCCTGTTCCTTGTCTGGATCGGGCCACCAGCCTCTGTTTGCATGTCTGCCCTTTGCTGAAGGGCCTCTGCCTTTGATGCCTTTTGGTAGCAGCGGTAGCCACTCAACTTTAGGGCTTGTTTGTCTCATGCTCCACTGACCAGGGTTTTGGAGGTAGAATGTATAGAAATAAGGACGTAACTGCAGGGCAGTCTTCTCTGTTTGCGGTTCTGCCTCCTACTCCAGGCAGCCAGAGTTTGTTGAGTTTCAGGTGCAAGCCCAGTGCAGGGAAGCCCTAGAAGCCCCAAATAGCACGCTTTCTTCCTCCCCCCAGCGTCCCGCCACCTCCACTGTGTATGTGAAGATTATGTGTTGGAGCTGCGGAATCCAAGAGTTTTATTTCCCCCTTAAATCATGTGCTCTCACGCCTTTCCAACTATGTGCTCGTGGCCTCGTGGAAGGAGAGGGTGGGGGCCGCCCCGCCCTGGACAAAGGGTTTACCAATCAGCCTTGCCGCTCAGAGCTGGCCTGCTGAGTTCATCGCTAAATAATGTCCTTGAAGGCTGCTCTTTGTCAAAACAGAAAAACATTCTAAATTCCTTTAGCTCCTATGGACGCGTCAAGACTCCAGTTTGCTCTTCGAGCATGTATGGGGGAAGTTCCCTCCGCCAGGAAGTGGAGGGGAAGGCCGCCCGTGGGTTCTGGCTGGCTGGGCTGAGGTGATTGCGCAGGTTGGGGACCCTTGGGAGATGACTCTGGTTCAGACTTTAGAGTGCAGGATGTTTATTAAGGAGTGCATGGGATCAACCCCTGGCGAAGGGAGGGGAAAGAAGCAGGTGTGGGCGGAAGGGGAAGTTGAGCGGGGATGGTGAGACAGCGGCCTTGGACAGCCCCGGGTTGAGTCACTCTGAGCTAGAATGGCCTGTTAGAGTTACCCTCATGGTTTGTGCTATTGTGGTCTTGAAGCAAGCATCCTGAAGACCAGAGTCGGAAGTGATCTGTGTTTCAGGGAGTTTGGAGGAGAAGAAGGTGGGAGCTGCTGCAGGGATGAGGGAAGGGAGGGAAAAGGGGCTCCGGGAAGCGTTGTGGCCTGGGTGCCCCTCAGCAGTGTCCCAGAGATGCCTTTGGAAGTCGCCTGACCGTGTCTCTGGCTGGGCTTGGGCCCTTGGTCCTGGCTTCGGTGGGTCACATGCAGCTGTGGGTCATCTGGTCACGACGAAGTTCACAGGGCTGTGGGCAAAATGAGGGTGAGGACAGCGCACTGAGCTTTTTATTCCGGTGAATGAATCCCGTTTGAAGGCTCAGCCTTCGTTCTGAGACTATGCCCTTCTTGCTCGTTGGGTTAAAGTGTCCTTCCTGTCATGAAATAATGGTGACGGCAGATGGTCGCTGTGTTCCTGGGTTTTCTTTTTCTCTCATATTTCTTACTCAGTGGAATAACCTTCTGGTGAGCTGTGTGGTTACTTCAGTTAGGTTTCTGATATTTTATTGGTCTATGAAATTCAGAGACTCAGGAGCCCTGATCTAGTTCCTCATTTGGAGAAGAGAGGGGGAGCCCCCGAGATGGGAAGGCTTGTCCTGGGTCCTCTGGCCCTGGAGGGGGGCCGCTTCCTGAGGGCTTCCCTCGTCCTGCACTGGCCTGTCTGCCTCTGCTCGCTTGTGGCCCATCAAACCCACCTCCCGGTTACTTCCCTGTCACACAGGCAGGGAACTCCTCCGGACCTGGATTGTGTCTTATTTATGTCTGGTGTCTAGGAGAGTAGTCAGTATATCAGGTGCACTATAAATGTTGATTGAATCAAAATGTTGATGAATAAAATTTAAAATATGACTCGGGGTGAGGGATGATACATTGTATATATAACATATATCATCTATCTATATCTAATATATATATCTGAAAGCCTTATACTAATGGCGCTGGCACTAATGGTGGGATTTTAGGGAACTTTGAGTGGGCAGGGCAGTATAAAGCCTGGTACATGGCACACAGTAGGTGCTCAACAAATGCCAGATGAATAAATGAATAACAAATAATAAAGTTTAAAACATCACCCTGTCAGGGATGATGGGAGTAGCATTCTTATTTTCACAGAATCTAAAGCTTAAACTAAAAGAACATGTGCATGTAGGTCGGGCAGAGCTTTTGGAGGATGTTAGGGTCTCCGCAGCATTCCAGGATTTATTCCTCACAGATAGCCCCCCCCCCCACCTGGTCCACAGACTAGAGGGTCCCAGGCTGGCCCCTTTAGCAGATGGGCTCTGGGCCCTCCACCCGCTGGCCCAGAGTCTGGGACTTCAGCTGGGAGAGGGAGAGTTGCCATCTGCCAAGAGCATGGGCTGCAGCTGACACCTTTTTTAAACACTGTGAGTGTGCTGGGGCAGTGCCTCCCCCTGAAAGCCTGAAGTTTATCTAGCTGGAGAAGAGAGGCCGCGAGTGTTTACATCTGCTGTAGTCCTGGTGTACACAGAGCTCAGAAGCTCTTAACACAAAACGGGTTCGTTTCTCAACATCAGGCTTCTGCAAAATCTGCCCATCTATGGCAGGCAGAGGAGGAACTGGGTGCGGCTTGCCCTAGGAGGGGACACCCTAACACCCGCTTGCTGGCTGCATGACTGGGGTCATCCCAGAGGCAGCCTGGGTGTTGCAGGCACAGGGTACTTGGTGTCTGCCCCAGGTGCTGGCAAATGCGGCAGCAAGTGCTGTGGCGAGGAAAGGGGGGTGACAAAGGGTCAGCGCTTCTACTGAAAGGGCTGAGTCCTGGGCCCTGCAGCGGGTCTCTCGACTGGGCAGGTGGTCTGATGGTCAGCCCAGAGTTAGGAGAAAATGTCATGTCTCTACCTTCATGAAGCTCCCAGCCAAGTTGGGGAGCCGGGTCCTGGAATAGCAGAGAGAACTCACTACCCCCTGTATTATCTGTCCCCCTCCACTCCATCCTCTGCCACCATATGATCTTTTAAAAACACAAATCTGACCATGCATTTCCTGCTTGAAACCCTTCAGTGACTTCCCATTGCTCTCTGGATTAAGAGAAAAATAGCCCTATTCCTTTACCAGGTGTGACTGCTAACTCTCCCTCAGGACCACTTTCCCCTTGTTTCTTTTAGCAATAGAACCTCCCCAGATGTTACCTGTCACCTGGCTGCCCAGCTAAGGACTACATTTCCAAGCCTCCCTTCCAACCCAGGTGTGGTCACATGATTAAGATCTGGCCCATAGGATGTGGGCAGAAGCGATTTATATGTGTATACGGACAACTTCAAGGTCTCGTTTTTTTTTTTTTTAATTTATTTTTAATTAAAGTGTAGTTGAGGGCTTCCCTGGTGGCGCAGTGGTTGAGAG
The DNA here is from genome assembly GCF_963924675.1 of Phocoena phocoena. NCBI lineage: Eukaryota > Metazoa > Chordata > Mammalia > Artiodactyla > Phocoenidae > Phocoena > Phocoena phocoena. The sequence goes on along the minus strand of NC_089234.1, from coordinate 62,869,501 downwards.
TCCGCCTGCCGATGCAGGGGACACGGGTTCGTGCCCCGGTCCGGGAGGATCCCACATGCCGCGGAGCGGCTGGGCCCGTGAGCCATGGCCGCTGAGCCTGCGCGTCTGGAGCCTGTGCTCCGCAACGGGAGAGGCCACAACAGTGAGAGGCCCGCGTACCACTAAAAAAAAAAAAAAAAAGTATAGTTGAGTTACAATGTTGTGTTAATTACTGCTGTACAGCAAAGTGACTCAGTTATACATATATATATATATACATTCTTTTTCATATTCTTTTACATTATGGTTTATCACAGGATATTGAATATAGTTCCCTGTGCTATACAGTAGGAACCGTGTTGTTTATCCATTCTATATATACCAATTTGCATCTGCTAATTCAAAACTCCCAATCCACCCCTCTCCCACTCCTCTCCCCCTTGGCAACCACCAGTCTATTCTGTATGTCCCTGATTCTGTTTCTGTTTCATAGATAGGTTAATTTGTGTCATATTTTAGATTTCACATGTAAGTGATATCATATGGTATTTGTCTTTCTCTTTCTGACTTCACTTAGTAAGATAATCTCTAGTTGCATCCATGTTGCTGCAAATGGCATTATTTCGTTCTTCTTTATGGCTGAGTAGTATTCCATTGTATATATGTACCTCATCTTCTTTATCCATTCATCTGGGGTTCTTTTTGTTTTTTTGCTATTTTTAAAATATTTATTTATTTATTTATTTATTTTTGGCTGCGTTGGGTCTTCGTTGCTGCACGCGGGCTTTCTCTAGTTGCAGCGAGCGGGGGCTACTCTTTGTTGTGGTGCGCGGGCTTCTCATTGTGGTGGCTTCTCTTGCTGCGGAGCACAGTCTCCAGGTGCACGGGCTTCAGTAGTCGTGGCTTGTGGGCTCTAGAGCGCAGCCTCAGTAGTTGTGGCGTAGGGGCTTAATTGCTCCGCGGCATGTGGGACCTTCCCAGATCAGGGCTCGAACCCGTGTCCCCTGCTTTGGCAGGCGGATTCTTAACCACTACGCCACCAGGGAAGCCACATTCATCTGTAGATGGACATTTAGCTTGTTTCCATGTCTTGGCTATTGTGAATAGTGCTACTATGAACATAGGGGTGCATGTATCTTTTTGAATTATACTTTTGTCTGGATATATGCCCAGGAGTGGGATTGCTGCATCATATGGTAGTTCTAATTTTAGTTTCCTGAGAAACCCGCATACTGTTTTCCATAGTGGCCACACCAACTTACATTCCCACAGTGTAGGAGGGTTCCCTTTTCTTCATACCCTCTCTAGCATTTGTTATTTGTAGACTTTTTAAGGATTGTCATTCTGAAGGCCTCATCTTTAAAGAGGGAGCTGGTTGCCTTTCACTTCCACTCCCCTCTTCCTACTGCCTGGAAAATGGCAACAACAGGAGCTGCCATCTTGAATCCAGAGAGGGCAGCCCTGTCTTATGGCTGGCAGAGCCCAGGGCTGTTACATGAAAAAGAAAAAAGAAAACAAACTTCTTTCTTATTTAAGGCACTGCATGTTGGGCTCTATTATAGCACTTAACCCTTCATAATACAGTATCCTTCAAGAACTTCCTTGGTGCTCACTCAGGTTAACTGTCTTTGTTCTATACTCCAGTCGTATTTCTGTGCTTTCCTTCTTGTTAACACCCTTACCCATCACATCTGTTCAGAGTGGGTTTTCTCGGCTAAGCTAAGAAATTCATGAGGCCAGGAATCATGTCTGTCTTGATTATGGCCATATCTTCCCTTCCCTCCATTGTGATGGGCACATTGTATGTGCTTAAGGGCACTTGCTGATTAAGTAAGTGAATGAATACAGTGGAACACCTCGGGTGTAGTATTAGGAATACTTTTTGCTATAAGCAACAGTGACTTAAACAAATGGGGGCTTATTAGGAATACTTTTTGCTATAAGCAACAGTGACTTAAACAAATGGGGGCTTATTTTTCTCACATAACCAGAAGTCTGGAGGTCAGTGATTCCATGCTAAACAGCTCAATAGTTTCAAAGCTCTTTGGGAATTTTGATTTTTCTTGGCCTTTACCTCATGGCTTCAAGGTGGCTGCAACAGCTCCAAATATCATGTCCTTACGTGACAGCATTCCCATCCCAGGAAGGGAGCAGGAAGGAAAAGAACCCCCCTTCCAGGTCTTTCTCTTTTGTCAGGGAGGGAAATCTTTCCCAGGACCCTCCCAGTAGATGTCCCTTATATCTTATTGGCCAGAACAAGGTCACATGACCACCCTTAGCTACATGGGAAGTTGGGAGAGGAAGTGTCTTCCTTCTTCAGGACCCAACTGGGTTTTGGCACTGTGGGACTCACTGGGGCTGGTGGGAAGAAGCCAGTTCAAAGAGCCCTTGCCTTTTCCTTACCCATGTGGTACCATATTCAGGAAGTCCCAGGGACCACGGGGTATCATGATGTGGTCACAAATCATGCATTGTTCTTAATGCTTGCTGGAGAATGGCACTTTCTATCTCTTGAAATTCTCTTCTGGACACTGGCCTGCCCAGGAGACTGAGCTCTGCCAATGAGCTCACCTGTTCCAGTACAGTCCATCAACTATCATCTCTGTGGTCACAGCAATAGCTGTGCACCACACACGTGCCCATGTGCCTGGTGATTGAGCAAGTTATATAACCTCTTCATGCCTCATCTTCCTCATTTGTCAAGTGGGACTAGTTGTCCTATCTCATGGGACTGTTTTTGTGTCAGTACCTGGCGCATAGAGCTAAATAAGAGTTTGCTGTTGTTATTTCATTATATCCCCATTTCACACATGGGAATATATGCTCAGAAGAGTTAAAGAACTTGCCCAAGGTCATGCAGTTGGGGGAGCCAACAGTCAAAGCCTGATCTGTCTGACTCCAGAGCCCACACACTTTCTTCTCCTACCACAGGGCTTCTCTGAGATGACAAATTTGTCCTGAATGTTCCAAGGGTGGGGTGTGTTGCCACAGACACTATGTATGAATCCTCTTAGGGCCCAGATGGAATGCTGCCTCCTCCTGGAAGCCTCCCTGGATACTTGCTCTCTACTCCTCACTGGCACATGGAAGCTTTTCTGGAGGACATGGGAGCTGCCCCTTGTCTCTTCCTTGGAGGGCAGAGAATGTCAGTCTTGGCCACTGTTGTGGTCATCAACACAGATACAGTCTTAGCCCTCCGGGGCACTTAGTCCTGATAAGGACACTGATGCCCAGGTAAGGCACTCACTCCATGTCAGACAGCCAGTACTAACAGAGCTGTGTCTGGAGCTCCAGCCTCCAAATTCCCCATGCAGTGCTGTTTCCTCAGGGCTCCCTCCATGACGTGAGCACTTTGCAGAAACAGCAGCTCATCCAAAGGATACCCTCATTCAGGTTGGACTGAGCATGGGGATCACTGGAGATCCTGGCCTGAGACTAAGGGAGATCATCTCTGATCTTTCGCCTCCACCCCCGTTCCTACCTGGGCCAAGGTCCTGGGTCCGTCCCCTGCACGTGTGTCAACTGCTGCCTGAGTGCCTGTCATACACAGATGGCGACACTGAGGACATCATTGCTTTAATCCTGGTGAACACAAGGGCTTCAAGCAGCCTCTCGGTCTCAAATGATGATTGATGATGATGATAACGATAACCATGGCCAGGGTTAAGATTTATTGAGCCAAACCTCCTTGTAATAAGTGTGCATAATCTCTAATCAGCAGGTCTTCCCTCACACACTCCTTTCTCCTGCTGTGTTCTGCATCTCAGAAAACTGACCACATCCACCCAGTTCCCCAAGCCTGAAACCGGGGCATCACCATCAGCAACTTCTGCCCTCGCTCTCTCCCCACTATCACCTACTCGCATCCATTCTACATCCTAAATCTTAACCCATCCACTTCTCTCCATTCCCACTGTTTGTCCTCCCCCCTCCAATTCCCTATTCAATCTACTGAGAGCCACAGGCTCTTGCCTCAAGCCTTGTGGTTCCCAAACTTTGCTGCATGTTAGAATCACCTGGGGAGCTTTGAAAACGCCTGATGCCACGTCACGCCTCAGACCAATTAAGCAGGAGGTATGGGGGTGGGAGGCAGGCATCAGTGCTTTTTATTTTATTTATTTTTTATTTTTTTTGGCGGCACGTGGGCCTCTCACCGCTGTGGCCTCTCCCGTTGTGGAGCACAGGCTCCGGACGCGCAGGCTCAGCGGCCATGGCTCACGGGCCCAGCCGCTCCGCGGCATGTGGGATCTTCCTGGACCAGGGCACGAACCCGTATCCCCTGCATCGGCAGGCGGACTCTCAACCACTGCGCCACCAGGGAAGCCCCATCAGTGCTTTTTAGAAATCCCCAGGTGGTTCCAGTTTGCAGCCAAGTTTGGGAACTACTCTTCCCTTGTTCTGAGACCCTCTTCCACACACTTTCACTTGGGCAGCCTCCACTTAATCTGTCAGGTCTCCCTTTCTTTTTTTAAAATTTATTTATTTGGTTGCACTGAGTCTTAGTTGTGGCAGGTGGGCTCCTTAGTTGCAGCTCCAGGGCTCCTTAGTTGCAGCCCGTGCATCCTTAGTTGTGGCATGTGAACTCTCAGTAGCGGCATGCATGTGGGATCTAGTTCCCTGACCAGGGATCGAAACAGGCCCCCTGCATTGGGAGCACAGAGTCTTATCCACTGTGCCACCAGGGAAGTCCCTGGCAGGCCTCTCTTTGACATTGCTGCCTCCTGGAAGCCTTTCTGGAACAGACAGATCTAAGCAACTGCTCCTCCCCTCGACACTTAACCACTCTGTGTTATTGCTTTTTCAAATGTCTGCCTTCCCTCCCTATCACCACCCCCTTCCTCACTGAGTGGAAACATTAATGGAACCAATCCTCACAACAACATGAGAGGTAAGTTGTATTAATCTTATGATTTTGAATATTGCCCCAGGTTTTTATTTTTGCAGTTTATCTGTTTACAGTGTTTGAAGCATAAAGAAAAGCATTTTCTCTTTAAATGTGGATGTAGATATAAAGATGTTTGTTCTTAATACCCTTAAAGCCAGTGTTTTCCTGTTTTCTGTTTGAAATGCCCAAGCCATAGCTAATAATTCCTGAGGGACCTTGAGACTATGGAAAATACCCCATATTTAAAGCTGATCATAGATTATGGTTATTTCCTCTCAATCATCTACCGATGTTGCTTTTCTGTGGTCTAGATTCAAGAGCTAAAAATGAAGAATCTAATGTTTGCTTGATACTCTTTTTTTTTTTGCGGTACGCGGGCCTTTCACTGTTGTGGCCTCTCCCGTTGCGGAGCAAAGCCTCCAGACACGCAGGCTCAGCGGCCATGGCTCACGGGCCCAGCCACTCCGCGGCATGTGGGATCTTCCCAGACCAGGGCACAAACCCGTGTCCCCTGCATCAGCAGGCGGACTCTCAACCACTGCATCACCAGGGAAGCCCTGCTTGATACTCTTTTAAGGAACCTATTCTCTTTGCTGGAAGATTGTAGCTTTTTCTCTTTTCTCTGTGGAATTCAGGAATTTGCCAATTTATACCCTGTGTATAAAAGAGTATCAGTTTTAAATATGGTACTCAGTGAGTCCTTTCAGTTTGAAAGCACAAGTTTTCCTTCACAGGGAACTTTTCTTCTATAATTTCTCTATTTTCATATTATGTAAGAATGTTTTCAGGTATAAGTAGCAGAACATTTGAGTAAAGAATGACTTGAATAAATAGTTGCTTATTTTCCTCACTTCACAAGGCACTGGGTAGGCAGCTGCTGGCTTGGGTTCTGTCATTTGACAACGTCAGGGTTTGGGCTGGTATCTCCTCAATTCTCTTGGCCTCTCTCTTGTGGTCACAGGACAGTTGCCGCAGCTCCAGGCACTGTGTTTGCAGTCAAGTTAGGAAGAAAGGAGAAAAAAGTGCGGCACTAATTGCATATGCATTTTATATCAGAAAAGACAAAAGTGTTTCTGGATGCTTAATGTCTCATGGGCTGGAACAGTGTCATATAGCAAGGGAAGCTGGTAGTAAGTGTCCAGCCTCCATAGTGGAGTCAGAGGAGGGAGGAGGAGGTTGGGCACAGGGTTCAGCTAGTCAGCCAGCGGCATCTGCTACATTTCTTCATCCTGGATCTGGCCTCCACATCTCTTATCTTTTTCTTCTGATTTCCACTTCTTTGTGTTTTTTGCTCTGAATTGTGAGGTACTTCTCTCCCTTTGTCTTCCAGACTCAATTCCCATCCCTGACTGTCTCTATTAAATTGTTATATTGGAAAGTCATACTTTTTAGGGAATTCCCTGGCGGTCCAGTGGTTAGGACTGTGCCCTCTCACTGCCGAGGGCCTGGGTTCAATCCCTGGTCGGGAACTAGGATCCCGCAAGCTGCGCAGCGTGGCCAAAAGAAGCAAGAAAAAAAGAAAGTCATATTTTTTAGTTAGCAGGAATTTTTTTGTGTGTCCTCCAACTGCATCTTCCCATAACCAATTTTTCTTTATTTGAAGTCCTCTCTTTCTTGCTACTTCTACTTAACACGCTCACCTAGGGCTTCCTCCCTTATGTTACTGAGTCCTTTTATTTTATTTTATTTTATTTTTTTTTTTTTAATTTATTTATTTTATTTATTTTTGGCTGCACTGGGTCTTCGTTGCTGCACATGGGCTTCCTCTAGCTGCAGCGAGCGGGGGCCACTCTTCGTTGCACTTTGCAGGCTTCTCGTTGCGGTGGCTTCTCCTGCTGCAGAGATGGGCTCTAGACGCGCGGGCTTCAGTAGTTGTAGCACATGGTCTCAGTAGTTGTAGCACATGGGCTCAGTAGTTGTGGCTTGCGGGCTCTAGAGCACAGGCTCAGTAGTTGTGCCACATAGGCTTAGTTGCTTTGCGGCATGTGGGATCTTCCCGGACCAGGGCCTGAACCCGTGACCCCTGCAGTGGCAGGCGGATTCCTAACCACTGCACCACCAGGGAAGCCCCTGAGTCCTTTTAAATAGGTGTGATTTTTCTTTCCTTCCTCATATTTTTTCCCCCTTGGTCCCCATAGAGGCCAGGCTGTTGACATGTTTAGAACAGGGACAAGCCAGTAAGCGGTGGAAGACACAGCAGTTTATGCTCTCCTGGGCCTTTGGCGAAGGAAAGGTCTGGCAAACAGTCACTCCTTCGCCTCTGTCCACTCTAGGCATCCCTGGAGGCTCGCTGGCCACCTGCAACCCATCAGTCCACCAGTGCCGCCCCCCGCTCCGTGGTGGTCAGCTGGGCGGCGCAGGCCCCCAGGACCACACACGGCCTGCAGGCAGAAGCAGCCCCTCCCTGAGAAGAGTTAGGGTTCCACAGGGGTGGGGGCAGGTCACCTCTGGGAACCAGAAAGTCCCTTCTACCTGGTGCCGAAAGGAGGCTGTGCCCCTTCTCCCACCTCTGGCCCTTCAGCTGTAGCTCAGGAGGGTGGAGACCCAAACCTGCTCTTGCCCTTGGAGATGTAGGGGCTCCCTGCGGCCTCAGGTACTCCTTCCTGGCTTCCGGGTTATGTCACAGAGAGAGTGGGTGGCAGGCAGGGGGAGGGGGTAAGGGATGTGCAATCACTGCTCAATCAAGGCAATCTCAGGATTCATTTGAGCCCAGTTTATAAAGGTTTGGCTTTTGCTTAATACCTGGGTACACTCTGTACAAACAAATGTTATAAATCCAGGTGCGACTTACCTGTTTGCTAAAAGAGGCCGGGTAGGGCTTCTCTGGAGGCATTTTGTCAGGAGTTTGAATTAGTGATTTCAAACAGTGGGTTATGACTAGTGTTGAAAGGGACAGTATAGAAAATATAAGAACGCGTCCTGCGGCAAGGGTGAGTTTGTTTCATGCAACTTTTGCTCAGTTTTGTGTTTTGTATGTACATTGGGCTGTAACGTAAACTACAGTTCTGGGTCATGTTAAAAAAAATGTATAAGCAGGGGAATTCTCTGGTGGTCCAGTGGTTAGGACTCCGCGCTTTCACTGCTGTGGCCCGGTTCAGTCCCTGGTCGGGGAATTAAGATCCCACAAGCCATGCAGCGCAGCCAAAAAAAAAAAAAAAATGTATAAGCGGTATTGAATTGGAGGATGTTCTGGGGACAGTTGTTTTGGCTTCACAAGAGAATAAAATTAGAGGAAGATGAGATCCTTTACTAGAAGAATTCCGTAACTCCCTCCACCCCAGCTGACTTTATTTATTTATTAAAAAAATTTTTTTTTTAATTTATCTTTGGCTGCGTTGGGTCTTCGTTGCTGCACGCGGGCTTTTCTCTAGTTGCGGCGAGCGGGGGCCACTCTTCGATGCGGGACTTGGGCTTCTCATCGTGGTGGCTTCTCTTGTTGCGGAGCACAGGCTCTGGGCACACGGGCTTCAGTGGTTGTGGCTCACGGGCTCTAGAGTGCAGCCTCCGTAGTTGTGGCACACGGGCTTAGTTGCTCCACAGCATGTGGGATCTTCCCGGACCAGGGCTCGAACCCACGTCCCCTGCATTGGCAGGCGGATTCTCAACCACTGCGCCACCAGGGAAGCCCCCCCAGCTGACTTTAAATGCAGGTTCCTATGGCATTTATGATGCACTAGAACTAACTACTGTTTAGCAGCCTAAACTCATGGTGTTTTTCCCCAGCCCCTACTTGACCCTCCAGAAGTCAGACCAGCCTGCTTTCTCTGCAGTCCTCGTGAAATCTCAGGGAATTTGCTGGGGCAGAGAGGGAGCCAGCATTGCTCCAGGGTTTGGAGGGAAGCTTGAGGAGGCTGAGCAGGAGGTGGAAACCAGCCCCGGATCCGAGTTCCTGCACGGACCCTGAAGGGCTGTGTGACTTTGGGCGCACACTCCGAGACTGTGTCTCCTCGTGAGTGAAGCAAGAAGTATCCTCCTCGTCTTGTTTCCCACACAGAGCGATTCTGATGACCCACAGAAAAGGAAAAAAACCACATTTCAGTCAACACATGTTTGTAACAGAAAATGGCATTTTGCTAGTGGAAGGCCTTTTGTTTTCTCTGAGCCGGGCAGAGGGGGACTTGGGAATGTACGACAGAATGTAGGTGCTGCAGCTGATGTGAATTTCTTTCAGCAAACAAGAAAGAGGAAGTTGAAATGGCCTGAGGGGAAATACCGGAAGTAGGAGAAAGGAGTCAGCGTTTCTGGGAGAGGAGAACTAGCTTCCCCCGGGATAAGTTTTTCCTCAAATGTCTGTGTGACTGGCTTTCTGGTGGGAGCCCGGGGGAGGACGGAACCTGCAGTCTGAACGGGGCTGCAGGCAGAGCCGGGCCGTGATGCGAGGGACAGCTGACCTGTGGCTTCCGTGTTTAATGAGCAGCTACGTGTGCCCAGCACCCCCCCAGGTCCCCAGATACCAGGTGGTGAGATGGCCCCTGCCGACAACCGAGTGGGGAGCGGGGTGATATCCAAGTAAATCTGGGGATGGTGAGGGTTCTAATAGGTGGGTGAAAGCACTTTGTCAGCTGTAAACTGGGCAGTCTACCTTTAAGGGGGTCCCCTAGCAACCAGCACAGGGCAGGATGCTGTGGCCTGTTAACCTTCCTGGCATAGGCCAGCAGATCCATGTACGTTTTCTGAGTGTAAAACCTTATACCCCTTCCTCAATAGCTGCAAGATCAAGTCCAGACCCCACTTCTGTGTCTCCCAAGGCCTATTCCTGGTACCTTCTGACCACCCTGGGGGCCCGGCCACCTCCTCTGAGGCTCCCCTTCACCAGCAGCACCCAGCCTTCCAAAAGCAGGTGCCCTGCCCTCCCAAGTGACAGGTGGAGCTATTGCTGCCGCCCTGATGGCTGGCACTCACCACTCCCAGTGAGTCATACAGGCCTGGCCCAGCAGCCAGTGTTCCCACGGTGCTTTCCCAGAACCCCTGGCTGGGCCCCAGCGAGACCAACCCCTACAGGTGGCCAGCTGCGAGACTTCTCTGTCAAAGCTCTGTGAGGCCAGCCTGGAATCTCCTCCAGAAGGGCCCCTCCCTTATGAGGAGAAGAGATGGGAATGGCGTTTTCTCAGTCTGTCAGCCCTTGGCATTGCCCACTTAAAAGAATCTATTACTTAATTAAAAAATGTACAAAGGGGACTTCCCTGGTGGCGCAGTGGTTGAGAGTCCACCTGCCAATGCAGGGGACACTGGTTCGAGCCCTGGTCCGGGAAGATCCCACATGCCACAGAGCAGCTAGGCCTGTGCGCCACAACTGCTGAGCCTGTGCTCTGGAGCCCGTGCACCACAACTACTGAGCCCGCGTGCCGCAACTACTGAAGCCTGCGTGCCTAGAGCCCGTGCTCCACAACAAGAGAAGCCACCACAATGAGAAGCCCGCGCACCGCGATGAGGTGTGGCCCCCGATCGCCGCAACTAGAGAAAGCCTGCATGCAGCAACGAAGACCCAACATAGCCAAAAATAAATAAAATTAAATAAATAAATTTTAAAAAAAATGTACAAAGGATAAAAACAGAAAATTTATAGAACCACCAATGGCTGATCAACATGTAAAAATACACTTGACCTCACTAATTATCAGGGTAATGCAAAATAAAAGGGAACATTTTTCTTTTTAAAAAACATTTATTGTGCGATATAGCACACATGTAGAAAAGGGCATAAAACATAAGTAGGTAGATGTAAGCAGGATTCTGGCCTTCTTTGAGCTTGAGTTCCTCTGTCCATTTATGAGGCGGGTGGACCTAATGATATCTGAAGATCCTCCCAGCTCGGGTACTCCTTGAATCACCACTGTCAGCCTTGGTTTACTGCTAATTCCCTCTGTGGCCAGGGGAAATATCCTAACCTCCCTGTTTTCTCATTTGTAATTGGGCATACAAACACCTATTCAGCCTACCTCCCAGCGCTGGCAGGTGGCTCCAAAAATTTTGAAGGAGAAAACCAGCCAGAGGATAAATGTCCTAGGAGGGTGGATGCCAGGCTCAGGGCCAGCACCTGGGCTGTGAAGAGATGGAAGGGGTTCTGGTGGTCTCCGAGGCCTGGCCCCCTCCATGTCTACTGGTCCCCATTGGACTGGACAGAGGCAGGCCAGCTGTGGGCAGATTTGCCTCAGTTCTTTAGGAGCTGTTTTGTTCTAGGTACAGTGCTTGATAATTTCATTTGGTTACCTTGAAGCATCCCGTTTCACAGATGGCATTGGTGTCCCAGGAGGGTAACGAAAGTTCCCAGTATCCTCATTCAGAGTTGGCTTGCACGTGGTAGGTCTGGCATGTAACCTGCCCCCTGACTGTGAATCAAATGTTTTTCACGAAGCTGTGCTGCTTCAGGGAGCTTGACTCACCTTCAGCAGGTCCCCTTCGTCCCACTCCTATCCCAAGGGATCCCTTAGAATGAGTTTTCCTCTTTCCCCCATGATAACCTTCAGATAGCTGAAGTCACTGGTCCTATCCTCTGAGTCTTCCCTTCCCCTTTCTCTGACTTTTCCTCTGCGGGCACAGTTTGAAGCCCTCACACCACTGGCTGGTCCCTTCTGAACATCTGTGAGATCATGGGAAGAGTAGAAAGAAATAGGATGACCATCTTGTCCTGGTTTTGCACAGGACTCTTCTGGTTTTAGCACCAAAACTCCTAGATCCCAGGAAACCCCTCAGTCCCAGGTGAACTGTTACGGTTTCTAGGGACTGTCCCAGTTTTAAAACTGAATGTGCCATGTGCCCCAAGCCACTGATAGATACTAGTTATTGAGATGCTAACAGCTGTTGTCTGGGGGAAATAGGATTGTGCAGTCAAATATAGTTGGGAAAAGCTGCATCCCCATCTTTCCTCCTGGAGAGAAACAATATCTATTCTCATGTTAAAGGATATGAAAAAGTCCTGCAACATTTCCCAGACTTTTTTGATAGATTCTTTTTAAGGAAACACGTAAAAGCTCACAGAACTACTATTTTGCAGAAACACACAATAACACTATGTAAAGTTTCAGCTCTGATCAGTATTGAACTCTTAATGTTTGCGCTGTTGTGTATTATTTCTCGTTGCTTTTTAAGGCACGTAGTTAACACATTTCATTCTAGTGTAGCTGGGGCCACAACTGCATTCAGTAGAAAGCACATCATTTGCTGGCTCAGAGTATTTGAACTTCCCGCTGGATAAAAGTCAGTTTACTTCTCTGAACCTCAGTTTCCTCATCTGTAAAGTGGAATTCATCACATCAAATTCCATGGGTGGTGGGGAATTAAGAGGTGATTATGTGAGGACTTCCCTGGTGGTGCAGCAGTTAAGAATCTGCCTGCCAGAGGGAGGAACACTCCCAAACTCATTCTACGAGGCACCATCACTCTGATACCAAAACCAGACAAAGATGTCACAAAGAAAGAAAAGTACAGGCCAATATCACTGATGAACACAGATGCAAAAATCCTCAACAAAATACTAGCAAAGAGAATCCAACAGCACATTAAAAGGATCATACACCATGATCAAGTGGGGTTTATCCCAGGAAAGCAAGGATTCTTCAATATACACAAATCAATCAACGTGTTACACCATATTAACAAATTGAAGGAGAAAAACCATATGATCATCTCAATAGATGCAGAGAAAGCTTTCAACAAAATTCAACACCCATTCATGATAAAAACTCCAGAAAGTAGGCATAGAGGGAACTTTCCTCAACATAATAAAGGCTGTATACGACAGACCCACAGCCAACATCATTCTCAGTGGTGAGAAACTGAAACCATTTCCACTAAGATCAGGGACAAGACAAGGTTGTCCACTCTCACCACTGTTATTCAACATAGTTTTGGAAGTTTTAGCCACAGCAATCAGAGAAGAAAAAGAAATAAAAGGAATCCAAATCGGAAAAGAAGAAGTAAAGCTGTCACTGTTTGTAGATGACATGATACTATACATAGAGAATCCTAAAGGTGTTACCAGAAAACTACTAGAGCTGATCAATGAATTTGGTAAAGTAGCAGGATACAAAATTAATGCACAGAAATCTCTTGCATTCCTGTACACTAATGATGAAAAATCTGAAAGTGAAATTAAGAAAACACTCCCATTTACCACTGCAACAAAAAGAATAAAATACCTAGGAATAAATCTACCTAAGGAGACAAAAAACCTGTATGCAGAAAATTATAAGACACTGATGAAAGAAATTACAGATGATACAAATAGATGGAGAGATATACCATGTTCTTGGATTGGAAGAATCAACATTGTGAAAATGACTCTACTACCCAAAGCATTCTACAGATTCAATGCAATCCCTATCAAACTACCACTGGCATTTTTCACAGAACTAGAACAAAAAATTTCACAATTTGTATGGAAACACAAAAGACCCCGAATAGTCAAAGCAATCTTGAGAAAGAAAAACGGAGCTGGAGGAATCAGGCTCCCTGACTTCAGACTGTATACTACAAAGCTACAGTAATCAAGACTGTATGTTACTGGCACGAAAACGGAAATATAGATCAATGGGACAGGATAGAAAGCCCAAAGATAAACCCACACACATATGGTCACCTTATCTTTGATAAACGAGGCAAGAATATACAGTGGAGAAAAGACAGCCTCTTCAATAAGTGGTGCTGGGAACACTGGACAGCTACATGTAAAAGAATGAAATTAGAACACTCCCTAACACATACACAAAAATAAACTCTAAATGGATTTTGAATGTAAGGCCAGACACCATCAAACTCTTAGAGGAAAACATAGGCAGAACACTCTATGACATAAATCACAGCAAGATCCTTTTTGACCCACTTCCTAGAGAAATGGAAATAAAAACAAAAATAAATAGGACCAGAGGAAACTTCAAAGCTTTTGCACAGCAAAGGAAACCATAAACAAGATGAAAAGACAACCCTCAGAATGGGAGAAAATATTTGCAAATGAAGCAACTGACAAAGGATTAATCTCCAAAGCATACAAGCAACTTATGCAGCTCAATATCAAAGAAACAAACAACCCAATCCAAAACTGGGCAGAAGACCTTAATAGACATTTCTCCAAAGAAAATATACAGATTGCTAACAAACACATGAAAGAATGCTCAATGTCATTAATCATTAGAGAAATGCAAATCAAAACTACAATAAAATATCATCTCACACCGGTCAGAATGGCCATCATCAAAAAATCTACAAACAATAAATGCTGGAGAGGGTGTGGAGAAAAGGGAACCCTCTTGCACTGTTGGTGGGAATGTAAATTGATAGAGCCACTATGGAGAACAGTATGGAGGTTCCTTAAAAAACTACAAATAGAACTACCATACGACCCAGCAATCCCACTACTGGGCATATACCCTGAGAAAACCATAATTCCAAAAGAGTCATGTACCACAATGTTCATTGCAGCTCTATTTACAATAGCCAGGACATGGAAGCAAACTAAGTGTCCATCAACAGATGAATGGATAAAGAAGATGTGTCACATATATACAATGGACTATTACTCAGCCATAAAAAGGAACGAAACTGAGTTATTTGTAGTGAGATGGATGGACCTAGAGACTGTCATACAGAGTGAAGTAAGTCAGAAAGAGAAAAACAAATACCGTATGCTAATACATATATATAGAATCTAAAAAAAAAAAAGAAAAAAAAATGGTCAGAAGAACCTAGGGGCAAGACAGGAATAAAGATGCAGACCTATTAGAGAATGGACTTGAGGATACGGGGAGAGGGTAGGGTAAGCTGGGACAAAGTGAGAGAGTGGCATGGACATATATACGCTACCAGACTTAAAATAGATAGCTAGTTGGAAGCAGCCGCATAGCAGAGGGAGATCAGCTTGGTGCTTTGTGACCACCAGGAGGGGTGGGATAGGGAGGGTGGGAGGGAGGGAGATGCAAGAGGGAAGAGAGATGGGGACATATGTATATGTATAACTGATTCACTTTGTTATAAGGCAGAAACTAACACACCATTGTAAAGCAATTATACTCTAATAAAGATGTTAAAAAAAAAAAAAAGAATCCTCCTGCCAATTCAGGGGACACAGGTTTGAGCCCTGGTCCAGGAAGATCCCACATGCTGCAGAGCAGCTAAGCCCGTGCGCCACAGCTACTGAGCCTGCGATCTAGAGCCCGCGAGCCACAACTACTGAGCCTGCGTGCCACAACTACTGAAGCCCTGTGTGCCTAGAGCCTGTGCTCTGCAACAAGAGAAGCCACTGCAATGAGAAGCCCGTGCACTGCAACGAAGAGTAGCCCCCGCTCACCACAACTAGAGAAAGCCCACACGCAGCAACGAAAACCCAATACAGCCAAATATATATATATATATATATATATATATATATACAAAAGAGGTGATTATGTGAAGTCCCACAGCTCAGTGCCTGATGCTAAATAAATAACTGGTCAAGAATAAATGGAGATCCTTGAGAGTTAAGATGGGATGGGAAGGAGAAGTGGCCTAAATTCTGAGCCACGAGATGGCACTAAAAGGAGTCAAGGAAAACCTGAAGGATAACAAAAGTCTCTCCTCAAGAAGAAATATATAGACTCAAAAATGCAGTACTTTGGGGGAGGAATTGGAGGAAGAGGAAAAAAGGAGATGGGTATTTGAGTTTAAAGAATTTTTTTGACTCTAAGAATGTACCAGTTATCTTCTGCTGTATAACAAACCATGCCAGAATTTAGTGCCTTAAAACAACAATCTCTAAATTGGTTCTCTAAGTTGGCACATTTAGGCTGGGTTCAGCTGCTGGTGCCTGGACTCATTCACATAGATACAGTCAGCTGTGGCGTGGATGGGCTGGATGGTCTAAGACGGTTTCACACACATGTCTGGTGGTTGGGGACTGCCAGCCAGGAACCTTGCTTCTGTCTCATGTGGTTTCTCCAACTAGCTCATACTTGTTCCCATGGCAGTGTCATTCCAAGAGGGACCAAAGCAGGAGCTGCAAGGCTCTTGATTCCTAGGCTTGGAACTCAACCAACCTCACTTTTGTCACATTCTATTGGTGAAAGCAGGTCAGAATGCCAGCATAGATTCAAGAGGTAAGGAAACAGATTCTATCTCTTGATGAAGAAGCTGCTGAAATTCCTGACCATTGAAACTCTTCCACATAGGTGCTAACTCATGCATATTTGACCTGGGAGGCTGTTTGGTGGGTTGGGAAGAAGTCTACGTATGCACTCCCACGTGAATGGCTTTGTACACCTGCCTGCTAGTGTATACTTCCCTGTGTTGTCTGCACTTACCGCCTCCATTTCTTCCCTTCCTTTCTCTCCTCCATCCACTCCAATCAGGATTTTGTTCCTATTGTTCCATTGAAAGAGCTCTTATCAAAGTCACCAGTGACCCACATCTTGCAAAGCTGATGGTCAGTTCTCTGCTCTGTGCCACCCATCCCCCGCCGCCCTCTCAGAACATAGTTGAAGCCTCAGCGTATTAAAGGGGGTTCCCAGGACATTAAGTGCTGTTGAGCATCTCTTAACTTCTTTTTTTTTAAACATCTTTATTGGAGTATAATTGCTTTACAATGGTGTGTCTCTTAACTTCTTGAAGCCCTTTCTTCTCTAGGCATCCCTGTCACCTTTCTGGCCTCATTTTCCTTCTACCTCACTGGCTGTACCTTTTCTGTTTTCTTTGCCAGCCTCTCTTCCTCTCAAAGGAAGGGGCCCCAGGGTCTGTCTTTGTCCCTCTACTTTTGCTACATTTTCTCCCTAGATGATCTCACATAGGCCCATGATTTAAATTGACCTGATGACTCTCAAATTTATATCATCCAGCTTAAACCTCACCTCTGAGTTCCCTGGACAATTCCACCTGGATTTTGAAAAGATAGTTCAAAAAGTTAAATGGCCAAACAAAGTAATTGATTTTTTTTTTAAAGGAAAGCTTTTTTCTTTTTTTTTGGCCACACCGTGTGGCCTGTGGGATCTTAGTTCCCCAACCAGGGATTGAACCCGTGCCCCCTGTAGTGGAAGTGCAGAGTCTTAACCACTGGACTGCCATGGAAGTCCAGTACTTGATTTTTTAAAAAAATTTACTTATTTAATTTATTTTTGGCTGCGTTGGGTCTTCGTTGCTGCGTGCGGGCTTTCTCTAGTTGCAGCTAGTGGGGGCTACTCTTCGTTGCAGTGCACGGGCTTCTCATTGTGGTGGCTTCTCTTGTTGTGAAGCACAGGCTCTAGGCACGCAGGCTTCAGTAGTTGTGGCACGTGGGCTCACTAGTTGTGGCTTACGGGCTCTAGAGCACAGGCTCAGTAGTTGTGGTGCATGGGCTTAGTTCCTCCGTGGCATGTGGGATCTTCCCGAACCAGGGGTCGAACCCATGTCCCCTGCATTGGCAGGCAGATTCTTATCCACTGAGCCATCAGGGAAGTCCCCAGTAATTGATTTTTGACCCACTTCCCCCCAGCAGCATTCTTTGTGACCTCCCTCACCTTTGTAAATGACAGCAACATTTACCTAGTTGCTTAAGGCAAAAGCACTTGGGAGCATCTTGATTTCTCTTTTCCTCACATTCTACACCCAATCTGTCAGTACGCTCTGTTGGTTCTATCACCAAGATATATCCCCAGTGCAGCCACTTGTCATTCTTTCCAGTGCTGTACCCCTAGTCCACAGCCTTTTGCACTGAGACTGTGCAAGGGCTTCCTAACCAGCCTTCCTCACCCCCAGCCCTGTCTCCTGTCTGTCCTCCATGCTGCAACCTTCTTATTTATTTATTTATTTTGTGGCCACCATGCGGCATGTGGGATCTTAGTTCCCTGACCAGGGATCGAACCTGCGCCCCCTGGGCTGGAAGCTCAGAGTCTTAACCACTGGACCACGAGGGAAGTCCCAGCTGCAACCTTCTAAAGCTTAAATCACATTCAGTATCACGTCCCTGCTTAAAACCTACCAGTGGCCCTCACTAAAACTGGAAACAAATCTACACTGTTGACGAAAGCTGTGAGGCTTCTTCCTATGCCTCTGATCTCTCCCCGTTCTACTCTCCCGAGGTCCTTGCATGAGCCACATGGACCCTCTCAAAGCTGCTTCTTCTCTCATGGCCTTTGTACCTGCTGCTTCTTCCACTAGAAGCTCTTCTCCCGCATCTTTAGCACATATCAGTACCTGAAATTACCCTTTTCATGTAGTAGTTGTCATGTGTGTTGCATGTCCCCGCCCCCCCCGCCCCCACCCCCCCCTTCCCATGCCCCAGTAGAAGAGAATAGAAGCTCTTGTCTATCTTGTTTACAGCTGTATCCCCAGAGCCTGGGGCAGGGCCTGAGTCATAGTAGAAGCTCAGTGTACATTTGCTGACTGACTTTGTCTGTGAGGACTATAGCTAAGATTGTTAGAACTAGGTAGAAGAAAAACAGTCCAGCCTCATGGTTTCACAGATGGGGAAGCAGAGGCAGGGATGCAAACTTATGAGAGCCAAGTTGACTGTGTACAATCCGTAGGTTTCATTTTCATAAGCAGTAGTAGCCGCTAAAGGTGAAGGTTAGTTATTTCCTCCTACAATCTCCCTGCCAGGATTATCATGATAATAGATCTCAGAACAAATTCTGCTACGCATACAAATAAGTATACAACAAGCATTTACTAGCAGGAAGCCACAAAACCGGTTCATACAGTCTGTTCTGTAAAGTCAGTGAAGGCTCAGCCCTCTGTCCTTTTAGGTGCTCTGTCACCTTGCATGAAGGGTCCACTCAAGAAAGATACAACGTTCTAGATGCAGGATTCAGCTAGACAGATGGTCACATCAGGCAACCAGAATCCCTCAGGATTTGGGATGCCTCAGGGATTTAGCCCAGTGCATCATCCTTAAGTGAGATTTTTTTTTTTTACTCTGAAGAGGGAATGGATGGGGCCCCTCATCATTTTAGCCAATCTACATATCTCGAAAGCTACAGGCACACCTTGTTTTATCGCACTTCGCTTTATTGTGCTTTGAAGATCCTGCGTTTTTTTACAAATTGGTTTGTGGGAGCCCTGTGTCAAGTCCAACAGCATTTGCTCATTTCATGTCTCTGTGTCACATTTTGGTAATTCTTGCAATATTTCAAATTTTTTCATTACTATATTTGTTATGGTGATCAGTGACCTTCAGTGTTACTATTGCAGAAAGATTATGACTCGATGAAGGCTCAGATGATGATTAGCATTTTTTAGCAATGAAGTATTTTTATTTATTTTGTATTTTTTAAAAGTTTATATTTTTATTCTTTAAAAGTTTACTTATTCTTGGCTGTGTTGGGTCTTCGTTGCTGGGTCTTCTAGTTGTGGCGAGCAGGGGCCATTCTTCGTTGCAGTGCACGGGCTTTTCATTGTGGTGGCTTGTCTTGTAGTGTAGTACAGGCTCTAGGCGCTTGGGCTTCAGTAGTTGCAGCACGCGGGCTCAGTAGTTGTGGCTTGTGGGCTTAGTTGCTCCATGGCATGTGGGATCTTCCTGGACCAGGGACTGAACCCATGTCCTCTGCATTGGCAGGCAGATTCTTAACCACTGCGCCACCAGGATGTCCAGCAGTGGACTGTTTTTAAATTAGGCATATATATTGCATTTTTAGACATAATGCTGTTGCACACTTAGTAGACAGTGGTATAGTATAAATGTATCTTTTATATGCACTGGGTAACAAAAATTCCTGTCGCTCACTTTATTGCGATATTGGCTTTATTGTAGCGGTCTGGAACCCAGCCTACGATATCTCCAAGGTATGCCGGCAGTAATTTCACCAAAAGATAGCTTATTTCTAATACCTGTTGTGCTAATTAATAAGCCATGAATTTCACTGATACATTCATTATGGCGCTCTCTATGCTAATCATTATTGAGAGAGGGAGAGCTGCAGGGCTGTGCTGAGCTGATTGGGTGTGATTGTGTACATCTCAGACATGGCGGAAGTATTTACACTATGGAAAGTGGCAACAGGGTCTCCCTGCCCACCCCACCAACCAGAGAGCCAGTTATTAAACATTGACCAGCGCACCACTGGATAGCTTAGAGCCCTCTGGACTGTGGCCTTTCTGATAAATTCTGGCCGACCACCTCACCCTCATGACTACCTCTAGACTTGGCGATAGTCATAGCTGCACTTTAGAAATTACCTGGCACCTTTACAACAATATTGATTCCCAGGCCCCGGTTGGTGGAGATTCTGACTTAACTGGACTGGGGTGGGGCTTGGATATCAGGATACATTTGAAGCTCACCACGGTTCGAAGCTGCAGCCAGGGTCACACGCCCACCTCTGTGTCATACTATTTATGCCACATATTCTAACAAAGTTAATGGCAAAGCCAGGCTTGGCACCAGGCCTGCTGACCCCCAGCCCAGAGGTCCTGGCAAAAGGAGAGAAAAATTGAAAATAGGTCATTACTTCTTCTGAGATTTCAGTATTTGCAGCTGTGTCTGAGGAGCAGCCCATAGTGCTTGGGGTCAGGTTGGGGGTGGGAGGGATAACGAAGTTGCCCAGGAGCCCGGGAAAGGCTGTGCTAGCCCCAAAGAGCTCCAGGCTCCCTCTGCGGGGGTGTCTCAGCCTCATCCCTCAGGGTGTCATAGTTTAGGGGCTCAGGGAGAGCTGAGAGGGACTACTCAGATGTGTGTGTGTCACTAGGGAAGATTTGAAAGAGGAGAGCATGCAGCTAGATAGAGAGGTCAGGACTAAGACGGGGGCAACTAAAAGAAAACCGGAGTGGGGAAGGAGGCTAGGAGGCGAACCCCCAGGGAGAGGGAGACAGACAACCCCTCCTAGGGCAAGGTGCTGAGCTAGCCCTCCTGGGGATGGAGATGAGCACCTCCATGAGTGGGTGTAAGCCTGGCTCTGTGGGGCTGGTGAGGGAAGGTAGTCCTGCAAAGAGGGGTAAAGATTTAATTTCTTCCTCCTTAAAGGACAGAAAGGGTGACTTCTAACCTTGGGGTAGGATGCCTTCTTAGCCCCTGGTTCTTCATTTGAAGGTGACCCTCAGCAGTTCCTGGTTCCAAGTCTCTACCCAACCTTGCAAGGCTCGCTCCCTAGTACCAGGAAACTGGCTTCCTTTTAACTCCCTGGGCAGGGCATTGCCTCCCTCCCCACCCCCACCTTACTTTCTTCTTTCTATGGCAGATCCCTGAGGGCTGGGACAGCCTGGTCTCTGTTTCTCTCTGGGAGGCTTGGGAGTTCAGGGCAGGGGACTGGGACAAGTGTGCCATTCCTGCAGTCACCACCAGGGACCCCACCTAGAGCTGCCGTGAGCTCACAACCTCTGGGCCACACATTTAATTCCTGAATGGCGCAAACACTGATTGCCGGCCTCCCAAGTCCCAGGCTGAGCTAGGCCTGCAGGGAAAGGAAATAGCAGTGAGTCAAGCAGGGGCCGTGGGAGACAGACTCACAGCCAGGAAGACAGATTCTGACTCCGGGCAGGGGAAAGGCTGGGTGCGAAGAAGCTGGGTCAGAGCTGGGCTGAGTGTGTGCAAGGGAGGGGGCTCCTGACTTGGGGTGAGGGGGTGAGGGCTTCTCAGAGGAGGAGGCCACTGGGGCAGGGTTGGGATCTCACCTGGCCGCAGAGAAGGGGAATCTCAGAGACCTGGGGAAAAGCCTCCAAACTGTTACAAAAGGAAACTGCGGGCCTCAGCTCCACGAGGGCCCCTAGCCGCTCCCTCGTCTGCAGCACCTTCCTAGATGCGGCTCTCCCACCCCCCTTAGGCTGAGGAACTCCACTTCCTTATTCCACTCATGCCTTGCACACTCATTTGCACACATTAACACCTTAGCCATAAATTCCTGCTCTTTTCCCATAGTCTTCTCTCTTGACAACAGTGGAAAGCGAGCATTTCTGTGTACCCTGAATGAAGCACTCTAGCTGTCTCCCTAGCGCCCCTCTGCACACACTCTCCCACGGCCCCCAAAGTGCCTGAGTACAGGCGCTTCTACCGCTGCACGCGACCACTTTCGCAAAACCCTCGCCCCCGCCCCTCCCTCGGCCTCCTCTGGGTCCAGGCCGCTGCCCCGCCCCAGGCCCGCCCCCTACCAGAGCGCCCATTGGCCCTGGGGCTGGGTGGGCCCGGGCCGGGGCTGTGATTGCGGCTCGCCGGTGTCAGTCCCCGAGTGAGCGCCGGTGGCGGGGCGGGGAGCCGGGCAGGCAGCCTCAGGTGGGGCTGCTGGCAGCGAGGGACCCAGCCCGGGAGCCCCCCAGGATGCCCCGCGGAGACTCGGAGCAGGTGCGCTACTGCGCGCGCCTCTCCTATCTCTGGCTCAAGTTCTCGCTCGTCATCTACTCCACGGTGTTCTGGGTGAGTGACCCCAGTCGGGCTCCGGCATGGGAGGGGGAGTCGGCACTCCCTTGTTCACCCACACGCTGAGCCGGCGGTGGGGGTGGGCTGGGTCCAGGCTTGTCTGCTCCAGGGAGGGGCAGAAGCGCACTCCTGGATTCTCGTCCCACTCTCCTTGTGAACTAGGAAATTATGGTTGCTCCAGCTCCGCCTGAGTTTCAGCCGCTCGGTGCGGAGCCTTAGAGCTTGGTGGCAACGTCTCAGACGAAGGAGCTCCCACGAAGGAGCTCCGCCTGGCGCACCTGTGTGCACCTGACCAGCAGTTTGGTTCTGCGAGTCCGCTGCGCTTCCGCTGGTGCCGTAGGCTGTGGTAACGTTTGGCCGCGCTCACCCCACCTGCCGGGTATTACTGAGTTCGTCTCTTTATCCGTCTGCGGAGAAGTGGTCGGGCTTTGTTGTCCGGAGTCGGGAGACCTGAACTCCTTATGCTGTCCCCACTATTTACTTGCCGATGCCCCTGAGCAAGATGCTTTTCCAGGTGCCTTGATTTCCTCTTTGGTGAAAGGAGGATTCCACCAGACGTGTGGTCTCCGGCTGCTCCCAGGTGCTCAGTAACTTAAAAAAGCCCCTGCACTTAACCTTCTCTCTCTCTTGTTGGGGGCAGGGTGGTAGTGGCTGGACATGAACCAGCCTTCGAATCCTGCCACTACCACTTTCCAGCGGCGTGATCTCGGGGAAGTTACTTCAACTCTCTAGGCCATAGTTTCCCGGTCTGCAAACGGAGGCAGTAATTATACTCAACTTTCAGAATGGTTGTGGAGATTAAATGAAACAGGTCAAGCACATTGCTTAGCACAGGGACCAGTGAAGAGCTTAAGAGGTGTCAGCCATTATTATTATGGGCGAGGGAGCTGGGCCCTCCTGGTAAGGTGCCCCAATAGACTGGATTTCTTTATGGAGATTTCAGACTAGGCTGGGCCCCCTTGTAGAAATGAGGACATCTTTCTACAGGCCAGTGCCAGCCCTGCCACTCTAGAATAGCCCCCTACCCCCAGTATGCCATAGGGCAGACTTGCCCAGGTACCTGACACCCCTCCCCACAGGGCAGACTTGCCCAGGTACCTGACACCCCTCCCCACAGGGCAGACTTGCCCAGGTACCTGACACCCCTCCCCACAGGGCAGACTTGCCCAGGTACCTGACAGCCCTCCCCACAGGGCAGACTTGCCCAGGTACCTGACACCCCTCTGCCTCAAAACACATGCACACTCCTGGTCTTCTCCTCAGCCCTCACTGGGTCTGTTCTGCTGGCAGGAACTGTTAGATCTGCCATCAAGCCTGGCTTTCCTTGTGACCCCTCTGTGTATGTGACCTTACCTGGTAGTCAAGAGATCCAGATTCTAGTCTTGTTCTGTTTTGAATCACTGGGAGAGCTTAGGCAAGTCATTTCCATGTTTGGGGCCTCAGAGCTGTTAATTGACTTGCCCAGCTCCCAGTCCAATTCTCTGACTCTATGTAATGTGGAAGAGAGAAGAGCAGTATGTGTGGGGGCTGGAGGATGGAGCACAGACCCATTGATGGAGGCTCCAGGGAGGCAGAAGGTTTTATGTGGAACTGGACGGGGATGATTTGAGCTGTCATTCAGTGGTTCTCAAAGTTGCATCAGAATCAACTACAGAATTTTAAAAACACTACAGCTACCTGGGCCCTGGCCTATGTATTTATTTAAACTTATTTAAGCTCCCTAGGTAATTCTAGTGTGTGGTCAGGGTTAAAAACGGCTGAGTTAGATGGTCTCGTAGGCTCTTTGATTCTGATTCTGGGTTTTTCTTGCCTTCTCCTTGTCCGTCTGGCCTCAGAAGCTCATTCTCTGTAGGTCAGAGTTGAAAGAAAGAAGGCTAAGGTTGATGGGTGGAGAGGTGAGAAAATAGGGGAAGACCAGGAGTCAGAAGGTGGGGATTACTTTTTTGGCTTCACCCCTTCTCTTGATATATAATCACTGACCAGTCTCTTAACCTCTTCGCGCCTCCATTTTTCCATCTGTAAAATGGATAACTGATACCCTGCCCCACACTTCATTGGATTGTTTTTGGGGTTAGTGATGTGGGGAAACAGTGACATGTGGGGAAACCAAGGACTATAAAAAAGAAAGTTGCACAGTTAAAATGGAACTCGAATTTTCAAGGCCTGTCCTGTCACTGTCCCCTGCAGCCCTGAGAAAAGACCACTCTGTGACCTTTGCTTTGTCTCTCTTGGAGCAGGGTGGGACTCAGAACTCAGAATCTTTCCTTTCCAGCCACCTGAGATTGCCTTACCAAATCGTTAACTTCCCATCCCTGCAGGTATTTGTGCTTAAAAATCTCCCTAGGCGTGCCAAGAGCTCAGCCACCTGCCAGGGCAACTCCAGGTGCCAGAATTTGACTGCAGGGTGGAGGCCCAGTTTAAGTAATTTGTCCTAGACTGGGTTTGCTGTTAATTGGAAGCCATTACAGGAGAGCCTATCGTCTCCGTCCCTTGGGAGGAGGAGTAGGGCCAAGGGTTACTTGCTTTATAAGCCCAAAGTACCAACACTTTCATCTCAGTATTTAAGGAGCCATAAGTTTTACCATAGCCATGCACCTTCTATAGGGCTTTTTGCTTTAAAACTTACTATCAAATAGGAAATGCAAGGAGACTGTACAACATTTAAAAGTATAGAAGAATCGTCATCAGTGATAAGCCTTCCTCCTATCTCTCTCTCCTGGCCTGCCCTGTCCAGAGGAGGCCTCTGTTGAGTTTCTTATGATTCTTTTCTGAGATGCAATCCTAGGCACAAACATGTGCATATGTTACATATTCCTTTTTGCTCCCCCTGCATAAAGTAGCATACTATACACAGCTCTGCCCTTACCTTTTCACTTAAATTTAAATCTGTGTAAAATTTGGAGCTTTGCTAGGGGCTGCCTCATTCTGTTTGACGGCTGCATAGAATTCACTGTAGGCTAGGCCAAAATAGACTTCATCAGTCTCCAGCTGGGGAACTCAGGTTGTTTCCAATCTTTCGTTACTGCAGACAGTGCCGCAGTGAGCATCTTCGAACGTGTCATTTTGCACATATGTGTGTATGTCTTCAGGGTAATTTCTAAAAGTGGAATTGCTGGGTTAAAGGGTATATGAATATATAATATACATACAAGAATACACTCATAATAAGTGTGTACAACTTGATTAATTTTTACAAAGTGAACACCACTGTATAATCAGCCCCCAGGTCAACCAGCAGAATGGACCAGAAGAAGCCAGCAACTCCCATTGTGTCCGCTGCCAGTCGCTACCCCTTCTCACCAGTAGTAATCACTATTGGGATGTCTAATAGCACAGAACAGCTTCACCTGTTTTTGTATGTGCATTAAAAATTTTGATAGATGTTGTTCAAATAGCCATACGTAGAGGCTGTAACTATTATAATATTGTTTACATGTAATATTATATTACTTTAAGCTGATTCACTTTTTAAACTTAAGTGTATTTTTAATTAATTAATTTTTTTTTTTTTTTTTTTGCGGTACGCGGGCCTCTCATTGTTGTGGCCTCTCTCGTTGCGGAGCACAGGCTCCGGATACGCAGGCCCAGCGGCCATGGCTCACGGGCCCAGCCGCTCTGTGGCATGTGGGATCCTCCAGAACCGGGGCACGAACCCGCGTCCCCTGCATCGGCAGGCGGACTCTCAACCACTGCGCCACCAGGGAAGCCCCTTAAGTGTATTTTTTTTCTTTTTTCCTTAAGTGTATTTTTAAAAGGAGGCTTTATATCACCACTGCCATTGGGGAACCAATATTCCTCATCAAAAATAGCAGGTAGAAATGCAGATCAAAACTACAATGAGGTATCACCTAACACCAGTCAGAATGGCCAGCATCAAAAAATCTACAAACAGGGACTTCCCTGGTGGCGCAGTGGTTAAGAATCCGCCTGCTAATTTAGGGGACACGGGTTCGAGCCCTGGTCCAGGAAGATCCCACATGCTGTGGAGCGAGTAAGCCTGTGCACCACAATTACTGAGCCTGTGCTCTAGAGCCCGCGAGCCACAACTCCTGAGCCCATGCGCCGCAACTACCGAAGCCCGCGCGCCTAGAGCCCATGCTCCGCAACAAGAGAAGCCACCGCAGTGAGAACCCTGGGCACCGCAACAAAGAGTAGCCCCTGCTCGCCGCAACTAGAGAAAGCCTGTGTGAAGTAATGAAGACCCAACACAGGCATAAATAAATAAATAAACAAACAAACTTAAAAAAATATCTACAAACAGTAAATGCTGGAGAGAGTGTGGAGAAAAGGGAGCCCTCTTGCACTGTTGGTGGGAATGCAGACTGATACAGCCACTATGGAGAACAGTATGGAGGTCCCTTAAAAAACTGAAACTAGAACTACCATATGACCCAGCAATCCCACTACTGGACATATACCCTGAGAAAACCGTAATTCAGAAAGAGTCATGTACCACCATGTTCATTGCAGCACTATTTACAATAGCCAGGACATGGAAGCAACCTAAATGTCCATCGACAGATGAATGGATAAAGAAGATGTGGCACATATATACGATGGAATATTAGCCATAAAAAGAAACAAAAGTGAGTTATTTGTAGTGAGGTGGATGGACCTAGAGTCTGTCATACAGAGTGAAGTAAGTCAGAAAGAGAAAAACAAATACCGTATGCTAACACATATATATGGAATCTAAAAAAAGAAGAAAATTGTTATGATGAACCTAGGGGCAGGACAGGAATAAAGATGCAGACGTAGAGAATGGACTTGAGGACACGGGGAGGGGGAAGGGTAAGCTGGGACGAAGTGAGAGAGTGGCATGGACATATATACACTACCAAATGTAAAATAGATAGCTAGTGGGAAGCAGCCGCATAGCACAGGGAGATCAGCTAGGTGCTTTGTGACCACCTAGAGGGGTGGGATAGGGAGGGTGGGAGGGAGACGCAAGAGGGAGGAGATATGAGGATATATATATATACATATAACTGATTCACTTTGTTATACAGTAGAAACTAACAAAACTTTGTAAAGCAGTTATACTCCAATAAAGATGTTAAAAAAAATAGCAGGTAAATATGACAGTAAATATAGTGCAGGGAAGACAAAACAAGTTATTTAATCCTAGCTAGATACTGTGGGTGCTGTAGGCTGCAAACCTGAGGCTTGCCCTGGTTGTTCAAAAGCAGTTTGGCAAGTGTTTGAGAGGCGTAAAGACAAACTGACACCGAAGCTGAGATTTGCTCCTTGATGAGATTGGAAAGATCAGAAGGGAAATGAGGAATGAAAACTTCTCAGTCTATGAGTCAATATGAACATGACCTTGCACCCCTTACAGTGACCTCTTGTCCCACACTTGGGGCCTTCTCATTTTTAGAGGGTGACCTCGGGGCTCAGAGGGGGTGTGTCTCAAGGTCACTGAGCAGAGCTGGCACTAGCCCCCGCGTCTCCTCATTCCCAGTTCAGTGAGAAAGGAGCTCACCCAGAGGCTCTTGGAACCTCTTCCCACCACATGGGTGAATCACTCTGACACATGTGCCCTTAGCCCACTGGGGACACATCTCTAATTATAGCACCAACTACAGGGTATCCTAGAGATCCGTTTACATGACTCTTTTTCCTCACTGGACTGTGGGCTCCTGGAGGTCAGGCGTGTAGCTCATTTGTATCCTCTTCCAAATGCTGGTCTTGGAGCCGGGCACACAGTAGGTGATCAGGGAAAGCTTGTTGCATTGGGGCACTTGAGTCCCAACCTGCATCTTGGAAGCAAGGATTGGAGATATGAGTACCTGGATCAGAGGCTGAACTGGGTGTATAGCCAGCAGTGGTCAGGTTTGCTGACGCCTTGAATTTGCAAAGTGGGCTTTACTGGTCGTGGAGACACTGGCTCTCTGGCAAGCACCTGTTGTCTTGACAATGAGGTAGGGTTTTCAATTGGGTAATGGTGTCAGGGCTGAGGGGTGTTGATGATTGAGAAGGAAGTGGGTGTGGATAGGTAATGAAGGTTATAAATGCCAGAGGCAATATTAACTCTTCTTGCCCTCTCCAAGGATGGGCCCCGTTATCATAGTTTGATCTGTGATGCTTTATTTTTCCCTAAAGTTTAATGGTGAAGAGTGTGGACTCTGTACCAAGCTATCTGGGTTCAAATCCCAACTCTGACACTTATAGGTTGAGTGACATAGGCACTAACTTCCATCTGCCTCAGTTATCTTATCTGTAAAGTGGGTGACACCAGAACCTACCTGAGAGTTGCGGAGACCATTAAATGGATTAATTATAGGAAGAGCTTAGAGCAATGCCTAGCACATGATAAACACTACACCAGCTACTTAAGGATTAGCTGTCCTTTCCCAACCTTCCTCTCTATTCTTCTTGGTACTCACTGAGAATTAGAAGGGCCCTTGAAGGAACCTCTAGTGTGACCTTTTTGTTTTACTGAGGAGAAAACAGGCCTGGAGAGAGGAAGCAAGTATCTGAGACCCCACAGCAAGTTAGTGACAGACCCAGACCAGGACCCGGTTGCCTGACTTCACTTTCTTCATGGGGTCACTGTGACCTTTACCAGCCATTGTACCCCCAGCCCCTACCCCGTGGTAGTCCCTCCATATGTCAGGGCTCAAGGTGTAGGTGGAAGACAGCATTTCTGGAAGGAGCCAAATACCTGGCCTCTCACTTAAGCACAGAAGGAATTGCCTTTTTTTTTTTTTTTGGCTGCATTGGGTCTTCGGTGCTGTGCGCGGGCTTTCTTTAGTTGTGGCGAGCAGAGGCTACTCTTCGTTGCGGTGCGCAGGCTTCTCATTGCGGTGGCTTCTCTTGTTGCGGAGCATGGGCTCTAGGTGCACGGGCTTCAGTAGTAGCATCACGTGGGCTCAGTAGTTGTGGCGCGCGGGCTCTAGGGTGCATGGGCTTCAGTAGTTGGGGCTTGTGGGCTCCAGAGCACAGGCTCAGTAGTTGTGGCACACGGGCTTAGTTGCTCCGTGGCATGTGGGATTTTCCCGGACCAGTGATCGGACCCTTGTCCCCTGCATTGGCAGGCGGATTCTTAACTACTACGCCACCAGGGAAGTCCATAGCAGGAATTTCTAAGTTTTGAAAAGAGCTTTGTTTGTGTGAAAATAATATGTGCACATAGTTTAAAAAGAATTCCGAGCAATTCAGGTAAGTACACAGATGAAAATAAAAGTCACCTCCGATTCTGCCACTGAGAGAGAACCATTGTTGGGGTTAATACCCATTTGGACGTCTCCTTGTACATATATGTACATATTTAACTTTTTTTTATTGTGTTTGATTGATCGGGCAGGTCTATTTCCCTCTTGTTCTAGGCAAGCATTTCAAAGAGAAAATAGGGAAACTCAAGCAGGAAGTGAGGCAGCCTTCATACTGGAGAAGCGGTTACCATGCCTCATGGGCTGTCAGAGATGACCTGGTGCTGGGCTCAGGCCTCAGGCCCAGAGAGGTCCTCCCTTCCCCCCAGCTTGGCCATGGGACCTTGAAAATCCAGAGAATCAGGAAGACAGTCCCAGGAGGGATTTGGAGAACCTTCTAATGAACTCATTTTCCATATGAGCAAGTAAGGCCCCGACAAAGTTTCTTTGTGCTTAGTCGAGGCTTCTGTGCATGAACCTGCCCCCTCCTGTAAGAGAGGGGCTGCTTTAAGTTGTAGGAGTGGATTGGGACCTCGCTGCCTTTGGTTGTTCGTTCCTGAGCAGGAGTAACTACCTGCCCTTCTCCTTTCCCCTGCCCGGCGCCTCCTCTCTCTCTGTGACTCACAATGCCAACCTGGGGTGGGGCTTAGAGTCAACCAGATTAGGGACTGATAATGCAATTTCCATACCAGTTGGCTGCATATACAGGGGAATGATGTCTTCTGGGTAAGCCCCGGACACAGGGGATTGAGAAGATAAACCTTTCCCAGAGAGCACCTCTGGATGTGAGTGGGTTGGAATCGACATCTTCTGGAAGGCAGGAGATTCCAGTCTTGATCTGCCATTCCCTCCAGGGTGGGGACCGTTTGCTTATTCAGTCAACAAAATAGTTATTTAATGCCTACTGTGTATACCAGGCATTGT
This sequence comes from Phocoena phocoena, assembly GCF_963924675.1. Taxonomy (NCBI): domain Eukaryota; kingdom Metazoa; phylum Chordata; class Mammalia; order Artiodactyla; family Phocoenidae; genus Phocoena; species Phocoena phocoena. The sequence continues at coordinate 62,839,278 of NC_089234.1, read as the reverse complement.
GATAGTTACCAGGAAACAACTATGAATGAGACAGGTTAGTCAGACAAACCAGTAAATAAACATAGTTGTGATAGGTGCTAAGGAGGAAATTAGGGAGGAAGTGGGAAGAGATGGGAGTTCCTACTTTAAATGGGGTGGTCAAAGAAGGCCTTTATGAGGAGGTCAAAGTCTGAGAAGGACCCAGCCACAAAAAAGGCCTGTAGAGAGCATCTCAGACGGAGGGAGCAGTTAAGTGCACAGGCCCGAGGTAGGCAAGTATGGCTACAGCAGATGAGGAAGGCTAAGGGCCAAATTGTAGGTGGAGAGACTCTGGTCATATGAGGAGTCTGGGGTCTGAGTGGCCCAGAGGGGAGGTTTAATTGTCAGGACCTGATGGCAGTGCCATTTGGAGACATGGATCAAGTGCTGGTTCTGCTGTGACGCTGGGTGAAGGACCAGCTCTCTGATTCTCCTGGACGCTTCATCTGCGGACACCCTGGAGGGCTGTGGGGAGGACCCTGCAAGATGAGAGATGTGGAAGCACCCAGCACACTATAGGCCCGGTGTCCCTGGGGGGGATGGAGACTTATCTGGGGAGCCTTACGGAGCTCAGGGGGAGCTGGGACATAAGATTTGATGAGAAGTTCTGGAATTTGTCTTATCAGAGGAAGCTGCTTTCTGCTGGGGATTCTCTGCCTGCTTAGAGCAGATGGCTGTGGCCTTGCCCTTGGGCAGAGAAGTCTGACCCCTTGGGAGCGCATTCAGCCTCTTCTGGGGCCTGAGTTCTTCCCACCCTTTAGTTCCTAGGCTTTAGTGGTGTACCAGCAGAGGCTGTGTGCCACATGATGGGCACGTGGGTCTAGGGAGGCCAAACTAGAAGTATCCTCAGTGCTCTGAGAGCACCTGGAGAAGGAGGGATGGGAGAAGCACTTCTGGGAGCCCAGGGGCAGGGTCTGCCCTTGCCAGGGAATGTCACACAGGTGTACTGTTCAGCTCCAGGCTGGGCCTTCCCACCTGGGCCTGTGGGAGGGGAGACAGTGAAGACTAGGAGGTCAGCCCACGAGGGAGCTGGAAGGTGAAATCAGGCGGCAGCAGCCAGTTGGAGGCAGCGTGTGGTTTCCTGCGGGGCTGCCTGGCCGTGACTGCCGAGGAGACCCGGGGAGGACTTCCAGGAGGTGGGAGCCGGGCTTGAAGGGCACGGAGACCAGGCTGAGGGGAGTGGAGATGAGCTCTGAGAGAGGCGGGTGGGTCACTGCAGGATGGGGTATTTGTTGGGCCTAGATGTTGAGGTCAGAAACGCCCTTTTTCTTTCTTTTTTTTTTTGTGGTGCATGGGCCTCTCACTGTTGTGGCCTCTCCCGTTGCGGAGCACAGGCTCCAGACGCGCAGGCTCAGCAGCCATGGCTCACGGGCCCAGCCGCTCCGCGGCATGTGGGATCTTCCTGGACCGGGGCACGAACCCGTGTCCCCTGCATCGGCAGGCGGACTCCCAACCACTGCACCACCAGGGAAGCCCCCAGAAACGCCCTTTGAGGGGACCAGTCCTGGAGGCGCAGCTCTACCACACAGCAAGTTAGGAGAAGGAGCACTTCTTGGTTGATGGGTGAGGAGCAGGTCTGATTGGCTACGTGACAAGTCACGGACAACTCTCTGTGCCTCAGTTTCCCTGTCTGTGGAAATGGGGTAACCGTTGTACCTCACAGGGGGCCAGGCTTGGATGGGGCGATGCCTCCAGGGCTCTTAGCCGGGCCTCCCGGTCAGTTGGTCAGTTCCTGTGCACCCTCTGTGGGCTGGGCACTGGGCCCAGAGATGGGTGCAGCCCCCAGCCCGCCCTGTCACAAATTGGGGCCAAGTCGCCCAGCTGGAGTGGAGTGGGGTGCTGGCTTCCGAGGCTGGCGCTGAATTCGGAGACTGGGTCACTTCCTGAGGTCAAAAGACAGGACCTTCTGGGCCTTGGGCCTCTGAGGCCTCCCAACTTGAGGATTTCACAAGGGCATGTGTCCAAGCCCCATCTTCAGAGCTGACTGCATGGGTCTAGGGTGGGGCCCAGGCACCTATAAGTTTTAAACTTCCCCGGGTGATTCTAACGTGCAGCTGGAGTAGAAACTGCAGCTCATGGTGGTGTCTGTGAGGGAATTCTGATGGGAGTGGCCCGGTTTCCAAGCTGACTTTCTCTGTACCTGAATCCTGACTGCCTTGCTGAACCTTTTCCCAACCTTGCTGACAATCTGGACAGTGTCCGTGGGCTGGGAAGTCACTGTGCACATTTGGGAGAGGCTCACTGTGAGGGAGCCGTCCTGGAAGGGGAGGGTGCGCTAGCCAGGGGTGGAGGAGTGGGGGTGTTGGGTGGGGTATTGGCGGGGCTAGTCTAGGCTGACGGAGGTGTGTGGAGACCACCAGCCTGGGGATGGGGGTGACCCTGCGGGAGGCTGGGCTTCTTCCGGGGACCCAGATGTATCCAGGTTGGGGGGTGCCCATGGTTCTAGAATTTTGTTTTCCTTTTGGTTATCTTTATAGCATCCTTTAATCTGCTCTAAAGGCAACACGTCTCTGTAGTTAACTTTGTAATTTGAAGAAGTTTCTATAGAACCAGACTTGAGTTTCTTGAGTCAGGGATTCACACACTTAGGGGGTGAGCTGTGATAATTCCACCCCCCCCCCGAAATTATGTCTCCAGTTTGAGAACTGCTGATGTGTAGGCATCGTGTTGGAAAGCTGGTTGTGACCTGCAGTTCTGACTCTGTAGGGGAGGTACAGCAGGTGGTGGGGAAGCAGAGTTCCAGGTAGGTGTGATGAACTTGCGTGGGGTCACAGTGATGAGCTAGTGGCCAGTTCGTGGAAGGATAGGGACTTGACTTCTGACTCTGACCAGTGAGCTCTGTAGTGGGTTGGATTGTGCCCCCCCACCCCACAAAAAGATGTGTTCATGTCCCAGAACCTGTGAATGTGGCCTTATTTGGGACAAGCATCTTTGCAGATATAATTAGGTTCAGAATCTTGAGATGAAATCATCCTGGATCGCCTGAGCTGCCTTAAATTGAATGACAAGTATTCTTGTAAGAGAAAGGCAGAGGGAGCTTTGAGACAGAAGAGAAGACACAAACACACCTAGGGGAGAGCGGTGTGAATGCAAAGGCAGACAAACCAAGGAATGCCTGGAGCCACCAGAAGCTGGACGAGGCGAGGAGCCTCTGGAAGAAGCATGGCCCAGCGGCACCTTGGTTTCAGACTTCTGGCCTCCAGAATTTTGAGAGAATACGTTTATGTTTTAAGCCGTTTGTGGTCATTTGTTGCAGCAACCCAGAAAACCAATGCAAGCCCTTTCCGCTTCACCAGGTTGCCTCGCTAGGGAGGGGCCCAATTGAGCAGGTCCCTGAATATCCCTTTCCTTTCTGCGGGTGCTGAAGACAGAGGACAAGGGCTGGGGATGGGGAGAGGAGCCGGGCTGGCAGAGGGTAAGGCCCATAGTCCCACCCCTGCTGGTGGCCCCGCCCCTCATGCAGCCCCACCCCCAAGCGGCCTGCCCCACGCAGGCCCCGCCCCTTCCCAGCAACTGTCTGCCCACCCAGCTCAAAGGCTGTGCTCTACAACTGGTTTCTGCAAGGAAAGCCTGATAGAAAGAGGTTAAAGCATGAGAAGGGAATATAAGTTAGCTCTCAAGAAGGATTTCCTGATTCTGAAAAGAGTTAAATTGAAACTGCTTTCTAAGTGGGGCTGTAAAATATCTGTGATTCCCTTACAACCTTTCTGAACAGGAGTATCACCCATCTCTTGGGGCAGTTAGTTGGGTGGGGTTCCAGTTGGGCGAACTTCAAAGGGCCGTGGAGGGCATCTGGTGTAGCAATGCCTTCCTCTCAGAGGGGAGGAAACTGAAACCAGGCCACACGGCAAGTGCCTCTGGTTCTAATACTTCCATTGTTCAGAGGGGACAGTGGGCACTGCTCAGTGATTTCACCCCAGTGGCATGCTCTCCAGCTGGGATTATTGGTGTCCCTACTGTAAACGGGCCTGCTGCTGCACCTGGGGACAGAGGCCTGATGTGTGACTTATCACAGACTGGTCTTCTCTGCAGAGCCAGAAAGAACTCAGGCAGTGAGAACGCTTGTGCGTGCCACCGGGGAGCACTGTTTGCCTGGCCCTGTGCTGGGTTGGTGGGGACAGATGAGCCAGCCCCGTCCCTTGAGAAGCCGGCACTCACTGAGTCCTAGCAGTGTGCTCAGGACAGCTGCAGATGTTCTGTGATTGGAGTGGGGTGGGCTAGCGGCTCCCAGGAGGCTCCGGTGGGTGAGGCGGCTTAGTCAGCAGTGGAGACTTGGGCTCTGGGCTCCCCACAGGGGTGGCAGCAGCCACTTGACTCTTTCCATCTTCAGGGGGGCGTGGACTCAGGATCAGAGCAGAAAGAAGGCGAGGACAGGAATTGTTCAGGGACCCACAGTCCTGAGACAGGAGCGGCCCTGTTTGTTTGTGTCTTGGTTCTGCACTGCAGTCTCCTCTGGTGCTCGCCTCACTTAGAATTAAACGTTCCCCTTTGCAGTGAGAAAATCTCCCCTGGCTGCCCTCTGTCTAACCTGGTTGTGCCTTCTGCTTCTTCCTCTTTTGTCTTTTTAATTTTTTTCTTTCAGTTTTATTGAGATATAATGGACATACAGCACTGTATACACTTAAGGTGTACAGCATAGTGATTTGACTTACATCATGAAACGATTATCACAGTAAGTTTAGTGAACATCCATCATCTCGTACAGGTATAACATTAAAGAAATAGAAAAGAAAAAGTTTTCTTTGTCATGAGAGCTCTTAGGATTTACTCTCTTAAGAACTCTCAGGGACTTCCCTGGTGGTGCAGTGGTCGAGACTCCACACTCCCAATGCAGGGGGCTCGGGTTTGATCCCCAGTTGAGGAACTAGATCCCATGTGCATGCCGCAACTAAGAGTTCGCATGCCACAACTAAGGAGCCCTCGAGCCACAACTAAGGAGCCAGCGAGCCACAACTAAGCAGCCCTCCAGCCACAACTAAGGAGCCCGGCTGCTGCAACTAAGACCCGATGCAACCAAAAATATAAATAAATATTTTTAAAAAGAACTTTCGGGCTTCCCTGGTGGCGCAGTGGTTGAGAGTCCGCCTGCCGATGCAGGGGACGCGGGTTCGTGCCCCGGTCCGGGAAGATCCCACATGCCGCGGAGCGGCTGGGCCCGTGAGCCATGGCCGCTGGGCCTGCGCGTCCGGAGCCTGTGCTCCGCGGCAGGAGAGGCCACAGCATTGAGAGGCCCGCGTAACGCAAAAAAAAAAAAAAAAAAAAAAAAAAGAACTTTCATAGGTAACATACAGCAGTGTTAATTATATTTATCATATAGTACATTACATCTCTAGCATTAATTTACCTTATAACTGGATTCTTTGTCTTTTTAGCTAACAATTAATGAGCCCTTCCTATGTGCTGGACTGAGTTGTCTCCTAGACATTCTCTCCTTAATCCTCCAGCAACCCTCAGAGGCAGTTTTAGGGTTATTGCCCCATTCTACACTGAGGTAAAGAGAGGCTCAGAGAGGTTAGGGAACTTGCAAATAAATGCAAAGCCTTATCTCCTCTCTTCTGGCAGACTTCTCGATGCCTTCCTATTCCGGGTGTTTGTCCTTAAGAGAAGGATGCTTTTAAGGGAGGTGGGCTGTTTGGGGATGGGTTGTTTGTTCATTGGTTCGGTCCTTTAGTCACTCACCTAACATTTCCCAGGCATCCGGGGGCCCTCTGGTTCTCCCTGAGGTGCTGCTAGAGGAGCAGGGGCCCTGGAGTGGGGACCAGCTTCCTGGGGCCAGGGCCCCAGGGAGGTGGGCTGACTGTCAGACTCTGTGGGAAGGGAGAGAGCAGACCTGAAGTGGCACAAGGCACCTGGGCCAGGTCCCCAGCGGGCTCTCTGAAGTTGCAGGAAGGCAGAAATGGAGCCTCCGTCACCGTCCTTCAGAAGCAGGTTTTTTATTTTTCTTTTATGAGAGGATATGCCAGGGCGTGAGAACTCTTTGTTTCCGATGAGGGAGGACAGCTTGCAGTGGAGAGAGCACTGGACTGTGTGACCTTATGGGAGTGACTGCCTCTCTCTGGGCCTCAGATTCCCATCTGCAAAATAAGGGGGTGGGGCCAGAACAGCATCCATCTCCTTAGTCCTGGTGGGTACACAAGACGATTTTAGGTGGTTCCTGGGGGAACATTTTAAAATGTAATACATGTGCATTAGGTGTAATGTGTATTACAGAAAATAACTAATACCTCAGATCTATGATTTCATAGATGTTTATTAGGTTAGGCCAAGGCCATATTTATTTTAGTAAGAAGTCAGTCAATTTAAAGAAAAATAGTGGCACCTCCTGGTGAGGTGTAGGCACTTAACAGTCTTTGTATCTGCTGGCTTTTAAAGAAAGAATGGGGATTCTCATTATGTGTTACAGCATCTTAGAGTTTACAAAGGAGTTTCCCCATCTCCCCAGGTCCTTTGAGTGACCATTAGGCAGGTGTTATCATTCCTGTTTAACAGCAGAGGCAGCTGACCCTCAGAGAGGCAAGTGATCTGTCCAAGGTCACACAGCTCCCAAGTGCAGAGGGCCTCAGCTAGCACATGCTCTTTGCCAGTCCCACCAGCCCAGCCTCAGGGAGCAGTGGGTCACTCGGCCTTACCTCCTCCCACAGCTGGCACCGGCTGTCATCATATTGTTCGTTTGTCGTATGCATCTTCTCTTGTCCTGATTTCCTTAAAGCAGAGAAGGATGGGATTGAAGGTGACGAGTGACCCTCTCTGTCCCTTCCTGCAGGCCTCTAACCTGTGCACAAGGAGGAGCGTGTCCTACAGGCCCCCCGGGGTGCTGTTTTCTAGTGAGCTCGCTGGATGGATAATAGGTAGGTTCCTGTCACAGCTGATCTTTAGCCCCAGTTGGCAGTTAGCGAAACATCTGGTGAGGGCATTAATTCCAGGCCAGAGGAGGCTGCCTGCCCTGAGCCTCTGGTGAGCCAGCCCCTGGCTGTGGCCACTGAGACTTCCCAGGCCAAAGGGAGACTCAGACTGTGAACAGATCTCCTCTTAGAAGAAATGGAACTTGGATCTTGCTTGCTGCTTCAACGTTTTTATTGTTAAAAAATAAGACATAAAAAAGGTTAAAGAATGATGCCGTGAGCACCCATATGCCCACTAACCAGAATCAGTAATTTTAACATTTGGCCATGTCAGAGGAAGCTGCAGACATCATGACAGTTCACCCCAACCATCCTCAGATGCATCTCCTTAAACAAAATTGTCCTTGGATACAACCACAGCACCACTATACACCAAGTCCATGTTAAAGCTTCTCCAGTTATCCTTAAGATATTTCTCATAGTGCATTAAAAAAAAAAAAATCAGGTTGCAGAATTACAGTTCATGCATTATAGTGGATCTCATTTTGACAGAAAAGGTCCCAGTGCCTCTGAAACATGAGGGGTGACCTCTGAGGCCTTGAATGTTATAGGTTCTGGGGTCCCAGGGAAGACAGTCATGTGTCACTTGCCTGCATTTGTCTGATCCACCAAGACCTACTGGGGTCTTGCCCTCTCGTTGCTTAGGAAAATTCAGAAAGCAGAGAGGGAGGGGCTTGCTGGGCCTGGATATCCATGGGGAGCTGCTGGCCCACCCTGCATGATCCCTCTTCCCATTGGAAGGAGAACTGCTCAGTGGCCGGAAGCCAGACCCAGGATTCCCTGAGTGCCCACTGTCAGTCACCAATGGCATGTGCTGGGCCCTGTGCTAGGCACTGTGGGGAGATGCTCTAAAGAGCTTCGAGACCCGGGGCCCACTGCCCACGGTCTGCTTGGGGACACCCAGCACGCCCTGGTGTTATCTGTTCAAAGACGCTCTGTTTGCAGACAACCAGCTTGTCTGGGATGTGTGGGGCGGAGCCTCTGTTCCTTGGGGAAGGGGAGGCGGGAGAGGCCCTTCTTTCACGGGACAGGGAGCGCTAAATAAGTAGTGCCTAATCAAGCTGTGATGGGGAAATGAACTTAAAAAAATTTTTTTAAACCCACAGAAAAGTTGAAAGAAGAGTTTAATAAATACAACACTTTTTTTTTTTTTGTAGCCATTGTGGCCTCACCCTTACGTACCCCAGCATCCAGCTTTCCGAAAAGGGGGTTCTCCCACATGCTGCCATTGTCCATCTGAAAACAAATCACCATTAAATAGAACATCACCTGTGCTGTCCATTTCCAGATTTCACCAGTTGTTTCCCAAATGTCCTTTGTAGCGGACATTTTATCCAATCAAGGTCCACCCATTGTTTTCACTGTGACATGGCTCTTTCGTCTCCTCTAACCTAGACTATCCTCACTGCTTTTGATTCCTTTGAAGCCTCCAGGCCTTTGATCTGCAGAACATCAGCGTTCTGGATTTGCTCTATGGTTTCCTTGTAATTAGGTTCAGGCCGCACATTCCTGCACGAACGCTGTGTGGGGAGGCGGTGAGGGGGTGCAGGAGGCCACCTTAGGAGGCATGTGATGCCCGGCCTCCCGGCTGCTGACCATGCCAAGCTGGACCGCCATCCCTCTCCATTGCAAGCCTGCATTTCCCTATGATAACAGATGCGTAAACCGTGGATGACACTTGCGGTTGTATGCATATTCTATTTGGTAAAACAACTTTTGAAAGCAAATCTGAGCATGTGACTCCCTGCTTAAATTATTTCAGTGATTTCCCTAATTTCAACTTCAAAATATATCCAGTCTGCCTGCTTCTTGCTACCTTCATGTGCCCACCCTGATCCAGGCCACTCTCACCTAGCATCTAGGTTACTGCAGTAGATTCCTGACCATTCCACCTCCATGCCTCCATCCCCCAGTTCTCAGCACAGCAGTCAGAGTAACTCATTTAAAAATTAAAGCCATATCAGATCACTTCTCTGCAAACTCGTACTGCCTTCCACTCAGCAAAAGTCAGAGTCCCCTCAATAGTTTCAAAGGGTCCATCTGCTCTGCAGCCCACACCCCTGCCCTCTCACCTCCTCCCTTCCACTCTCAACCCATCAGGCTGTAGCAGCTGTTCCTTGAACACATGGGCACATTCCAAGGTCTTGGAAGCTGCTTGGATGTTCTGCTGTGTATCCACGTGGATGCTACAGAGCCACGCCCAGCCCTCCCCACTTCAAGTCTTCACTCCAGTGTCACTTTCCCTGGCTGTGCTATTTTAAATGACAGCCCCCTCTACCAGCCTCCCTGGCCTCCTTTTCTGTTTTTGTCTTCATAGCACTTATAACCAAGATATACCATATACTTTTCTTATCTGTTTCTCCCCGACTAGAAAGTGAGCTCCACCAAAGCTGAGACTTTTGTGTTTCGTTGGTTCACTGCTAGCTGGGCCCCACTCACCACCCCGCAGCCCGTTCCTAACAGCTGCTCCCAAAGTGTGCTCCACGGATCCTTGGTGGGGGGACTCTTTTGAGGGGTCTGTGAAGTCAAAACCATTTTCATGATAATACTAGGATACTATTTGCTTTCCTGCTCTCATTCTCTCAGGAGTGCCCCAGGGAGTATTTTAGGGGCACGCGATGGTGATGTGGCAGCAAAGTGAGTGAGGAGCAGCTTCAAGAATCCCCCAGTTCTTCTCATCAGCCAGACATTAACATTTGCAAGAATGTAAAGCCCATGCCACTCTTCCCCCTCAATTTTTTGGGGAAAATTTTTAACAAAAAATATTTATGTTAACATGTAAATCTATTACTGTTATTTCTAAATGAGTTAATAAATATTTAAAATATGTCTTAATTTCTTATGTAGTAAATAATTGATAGATAGAATCCCCCAAAACAAAAACTCTAGGGTCCTCAAAAGTTTTTAAGAGTGAAAAGGAATCCTGAGACCAAAAACTTGAAGAACCGCTGGCTTATACAACCTCTCAGTAAAGAGATGTCAAATGAATGAATGAACTTTCTGGTTTAACCTGAGAGACCTTGCCTTGGTGGTCTGGCTTCTGCAAGCTTCCCTGGCCTCCTCGCCTCCCCCATCTGCCTGTCCTTGGCTCTAGCTATGCTGACCTGCTGTCCCCATGGCACCTTCATGGGCATCTGAAACCCCTTGTCCATTTCAGAAATTCTTACTTATCCATTACGTGCATCAAATGGACTCAGTTCAAACTCACCTCCTCCAGGAAGCCTTCCTTGCCCATGATTTAGCGTTTCCTATCTCTAGTGCCTCTGCACAATTACCTCTACCCCAGTGTTTCCCCAACTCCACTGCATTTGTTGGTGTGCAGGTGTGTCTTACCAGACTGAGCTCCTTGAGGGCAGGAACTAGGTCTTACCTTTTTATTCCCAGTGCCTGGTACATACTAGGCACTTACTAAATATATGTTGAATCAATGAATGTTGCCTTAGAATTCAGAATAGGGACTCTCTTTCCCCTGATTTATCCTTGGACCAAAGTGCCTCTAAAGGGGAAATGGTTTCTGGCATCTGACTTGAGTCTTGAAATGTCAGGGTTACAACAGTACTGCATCTTTACTGGGAAAGGAGAAGTAACATTTATTGAGCACCTGCTGGGTGCCAGGAACTTTTGCATGGTATCTTGCTTCAGGGGCATTGTGGTTCATTAGGCCACTGTGAACCAGCTTGGGCTCTAACCACTTTCCATATGGCTTCTGTGGGGAGAATGTGGTCTGGGAGCTAAGCTAAACTTCCTGTGAACTTTTGGGACTAATGCATTTGCATCATGTATGCGGACTGTGAAGTTGTTGAGGTCAGAGATGGTATGGTATATGTGTTGCTGGGTCCTGCCACCTCGCTCTGCATGCAGTGGGTAGTAAATACCCAGAATGATCTGTTCAGTGGGCATAGTTAGTATTGTAAATAGCAGTACCAGTGAGGGCTTCCCATTGGTGATTTCATAGGTGATCACAAGTGGAGAAAGATCTCTATAGCTGGGGTGATCCAGGAAGGCTCTCCAGGGGAGGAGGCTTTGAGCTGAGCTTTGGGGGATGGGCATTAGCCTCTTTCAGCTTTGTTATTTCCAAGAAACAGTTGGTCTCCTTCCCACAGCTGCTGTGGGAGGCTGGGAGGTGTGTGCCTTGATCAGGGCGGAAAGGGCATCTCTGTCCCCTGTAGGACCTTTCTCATGCAGGAGTGTGACGTCTCCAGGCCAGGTGGGAAAGCAGGGGTAGACCCATGGAGAAGGACTCAGTAGAGGAGGGGACTTTGGACCACCCACAGTCTGCTCGTGGCCAGGGTTCTAACAAGGGCTGTCTGGGCATGAGTTGCCATGGGCCCCCGGAGCAGTGAAGGGATTCTAGGGCTTGTGGCCGAACATCTCCCTTTTGGAGCAGGGAAATAGAGGCCCAGAGAGGGGAAGGGAGACTTACCCAAGGTTGCATGGGAGTTAGCGACAGAACTGGGATTAAAGTTCAGGGCTCCCCTCTCATCCTTCCCCCCCCGCACCCCAGTTCTCCTTCCAATGTGTCATGCTGCCTCCTTTTCCCTTTTGCCCTTTGACCTCTTTGGAGTCTTGAGCCTTTGGAGTGGGGGCAATTTATATTCTTTAAGTGTCATGCCAGGCATTGACACTTGTGGTCTGATTGCCTCCTCTGCCTTCCAGCCTTTGTTCAGGGACAAAGGACCCTGTTCAGATGTGGGATTTTGTGCAAAGAATGAACCAAGGGCCATATATATATATATATAAATAAAATCAATTCGCTTTATTTTTTTCTTAGCTATAAAACTACATCTAACATTAAAAACAAGAAACACACAACAGTAAGCTCTGTCATTGCCAAAATTGTGTGGAGACAGCCCTTAGTTCGTATCTGCCCAGCACAGCCAGGTGTCCCCCGGGAAAAGGCAGCCCTGGCTGTGGGGCCTCACTGCCTTCTGCACCTGCTGCTGGAATTTCCTTCTTCCCCCGCCCCGCATCCCCCCATGTCTACTCCCCAAACTCCTGTTCTCTTTGGTGCAGCTCCCTTCTTTTTTTTTTTTTTTTTTTTACGGTACGCAGGCCTCTCACTGTTGTGGCCTCTCCCGTTGCGGAGCACAGGCTTAGGACGCGCAGGCTCAGCGGCCATGGCTCACGGGCCCAGCCGGTCCGCGGCATGTGGTATCTTCCCGGACCGGGGCACGAACCTGTGTCCCCTGCATTGGTAGGCAGACTCTCAACCACTGCGCCACCAGGGAAGCCCAGCTCCCTTCTTTATTGTGGCTTCTCTCAGTAGCCTGGAGGGTCAGGGAGAGTTGAGATCATGGGGGACTCCACCTTCCTGCCCCCTTCCCTGAAATTCCTCTTGCCGCCACTTTGGAAAGAATGGGGGATGCCTGGCCCAGTTCCTGGTGGGCAGCTGGGGGTTTTGAAAGGCTGCTGGGACCTGAACTGGAGGCTGTCTAGGACAAAGTCCCCTTGTCACCTCTGTGAGCCTGTGTCTGCTTTTAGAGGGTCTGAGGGAAGGGGAGACCTGGGCCATCTTACTCACTCCTGCCAGTGGCCTGCAGCTCTGAGCAGGGGAGCCTTAGCCAGCCCTGCTAGAGAAAGAAGGGAGGGGAGACCAGCAGTGGTTTGGCACAGGGTGTACTGCTGAGTGTACCCCAGCAGGGGGTGCCCTACCTGGGCTGAGATCTAGGAAGATAATCACCCAGGCACCGTGGGAATACAGCCCTGGGAGGTGGGCTCTGACTCTCTTGGTTCAGACACATGGAAGGTGGAGAGAAGGAAAGGGGTCCAGAGACAGAAGGGAAAAGAAAACCAGGGAGAAGAGTGTGTTGGGTGGAGGTGATATGCTCTTGACTCTCCTTTGCCCCTTGGCTGTTTCTGTGGTTTTCAGATTAACCAGATAAGTCATCTTATCCTTAAGCCTCAGAGGGCTCTACTCTGGAATGGCATCACTAGTTTCTTCTTTGGGCTCATGGGCATCTGAAGCAATAGCATTTCTGATTCATTCCGCCGACAGATCTATCGGGCCAGTCCCTGTGCTGACGGAGCGTCCAGTGGTGTGAAGTCAAACTCCTGTGCATCCTCCAAGGCTCAGTTCCAATGGGCCTGCTCCGATTTCCCAGGAGGAAGTGACTGCCAGGCCTCTTGTCTCAGAAGATTTTTACCACTTGTTTGTTACATCGCTCCCCATCTGCCTGCCCCTAAACTCTACCCAAAGAGAGTCCGGGCTCTGTCAGCTCCTACCCACAGTGTTTCATATGTTTGTGCTGGTTTGTGATTAGAAGTTCCACTCTGCCCCGGCTGGGTTGAGTAGCTGGGGCTTGCAAACCTCCCAGTTTAGCTCTTTCACAGCCTGGAATGAGCTGTGTACATGTGGGAGCCTTTTTTTCCCCCAGCTGTAAGAATGTGGACGATCATCTAGTGACAGAGAAAGTGACAAGGCAGACCTCTAAAAAACTTCACAATATAGAGAACAGACAACATGTGGGAGTCTTTTATTTTTTTAATTTAATTTTTATTTTATTTTGGGAATATAGTTGATTTACAAAGTTGTGTTAGTTTCAGGTGTATGGCAAAGTGATTCAGCTATACATATATCCATTCTTTTTCAGATTTTTTTCTATTATAGGTTATTACAGAATATTGAGTAGAGTTCTGTGTACTATACAGTAAGTCCTTGTTGATTCTCTATTTTGTATATAGTAATGTGTATATGTTAATCCCAAACTCCTAATTTATCGTGTGGGAGTCTTTTAAATCAAGTGTTTGTAACTGTTGGTGACAGGAGGGTAGCAAAACAGACTGGTGTGTCCACTTTGCTTCTTAGAGAGATTTGTTTTCCAAAGGCCATGTTTCCCACCCTGGGCCTAGCTGGAGGGGCAGCTTGGGAAAGACTTCCACAAGTCTCTCCCCAGATCTGCCTAGACAGCCACAGAAAAGCTTGAGGGAGGTGGAGAGCACTGTTATTAGAGAGGTCATAATAAAGGTGATGTAAATAAAGAAGGAATAAATCATGCTTTTGGGCAGGAAGTCCTGATAAAGATGTCAATCCTCCCCGAAGGGATCTATAGATTCAATGCGGTTCTAGTTAAACCTTAGCAGGTTTTTTCATGGTATTTGATACAATGACTCTAAAATATCTACACAAGAGTCAAGGTCTAAGAGTATCCAGGACACTTCGGAAGAAGACAGGAAGGAGGGATGTGGCCTAGCAGGTGCCATGGTGTGTTATAAAACTGTAGTCACTACACTAGGGGGGTTCGTTTTGGGACCGAGTGGCCGATGGGAGAGTCAGTGTGTGACAGCAGAGTCGTAGCACATCAGCGAGGACAGGAGGACTGGTTAATATGTGGTGCTTCCTACGTTCCAAACAAAAGCAGACTGTCAGAGGATGTCATGGACCAAGTGTTGCAGTTAACCAAGTTCTCTGCATTGATGTCCAGTTTTTTAAAAAGAAAGAAGTCTAGGGTGAAGGCAGAGTTGACAGTGGAGTATCAGTGACAAAGACCAGAGACTGGCTTTTTTGCTGGCAGTAGGAGGCAGTCTCTGCCGTTTCCTCCAGGGCTGGCTTTCCTTTGGGGTTGGGAGGAACCCCTTTCCTCAAGCACAGGCTGCCTGGACTTAGTGCTGGGGTCCAGGGCCCCAGAGCTTAGAATACTGCCCTGTAGTCCTAGAGGTGGGTCTGGCACTTTCCCAGGAGACAGAATAGGCCCTATATCAGTTTGGGTTGGGGATGCTGGATCTGGTGTGTCCTGCTTTCCTTAGGGGCAAGAGGGATGGGATAATAGGAACTGAGCTTTCTTGGGGAAAGTGGGAAAAGAGGTTGCTTTCTCCTGAATGAAGTCAGTGAGTATGAATTGAACTTCCTCTAGCTAGTGGCAGGATGGTTAGGGCACGTGACTCTCTAATAAGGGTGGTCTGTACTATCAGAAAGGAGCAAGGTGAGAATGGTAAGGGGCAGCGTCCAACGAGAGCTGCTCTGGAACTGTGCTGTCCAATACGGTGGCCGCCAGCTACACGTGATCAAATCTAAACTACTTTAAAGGAAGTAAAATTAAAAATTCGGCTCCCCAGGCACACAAGCCACATTTCAAGAGCTTACTAACCACACATGGCTAGTGGCTACCGTATTAGACGTTACTATCATCACAGAACATTCTCTTGGGAGTACTGCTCTGCTACTGGAACCTTTGTATTTTGCAGAGACATTTCAGACCAATTATCTCCCAGATCTAAGTGAAAGGCCCATCTGGTAGCCTTAGTGGCAGGCCAGACAGGTTTTGCCCACACATGCTGGCTCTGCCTCTCATAAGTTCTGTGACACTTAGCCTCACTGAGACTGGTCTGTAAAATGTGATCGGCTGTTTCTTAGACGTGCAAGGATGTGTGATGGTCAAGGGAGATCATGCCGGTGTAGCACTTCGCAGGATGCTGGCACAGCATAATCACTCTGTACACAGCAGCAGCCTTTACTGTTTTACAGGTGAAAGGTGAGGGTCAAAGAGGCGAAGTGGCATGGCCAAGGGCACTGAACTAATAAATGAAGGTCCAGAATGCCAACTCCCATCTCTTATCCTGCCTCTACTGCTCCTTCCAGCCCTAATCTGTGCGTGAGAGAAGATGGCTGTCTGCAGGGTGGGCTCTGCCTAGGGCCAGGCAGGATCGTCCTGGGGCAGAAGAGCTGATGGATGTGAAGTCTGGGGTTTCTTGGCTGGATGCAGGGGACCTGCTAGCCCCATCTTATTTAAAATCTCTCTCAGGCCTTGGGTTTTAGCTACTCCCCACATCCTTTCAAGCTCAAAACTCAGAAAAGTGCTTTGTTTGGGCCACACAGAACCCTGGAGCCTTGAGTGACCCATGAGATGGTTTCAGAGTGAAACAGTTCTTGGGACCTTCCAGGAAACACTGGCTCCTCCAGGAAGCCCACCTTGATTTTCTGATGTTTCCTTTCTCCCCCTCAGTTTTGTTCAAATTCCCAGAGCCTTCCCCATGGGAGGGATTGCAGCATGCTTCCCGTAGACCTGAGGTTCTTCCTCTTTTTTCGTGACAGGAACATTTCAGTTAAAGGCTAATGAAAGTAAGGATTGACTTTTTTCTCCATCCCCAGTTCAAAGACCCCTGAATTCCATCCATCAGGCCACAGAGATCATTTCTAGCCTCTTAATCTCCCCTCCTCCAGACTTAGCCCATTGTCTAGTCTTGGGACCCCTTGTGACCCCCAGGGTCTGGAACACAATAGGTGCCTGGCATGTGCCTTTGTGGGTAAAAATAGGCCTTGCAGGTCCCCTCGAAGTGCAGACCTGCCCCAGCTGGGGGTAAGCCAGCTGGGACCAGATGCTTCCTGAAGGAGGGGATGACGCAGGTGCTGGAATGCCTCACACGGCCTCCTGCTTCCCAGCAGCTGCATGAAGCTGGGCCTCAGCCTGCAGAGGAAGAAGCCGGTTCCAGGCTGCAGGGCTCAGAGGGGACCTTTGGGCCTGGTTCACAATGGACGACAGGGCTCCCATGCAGCCTGTTGAAGATGCCATGTGGCTTGCAAAGTCTGGGGCTCTGGTCCTGGCGCGTGGGCTACCAGCAGCATGTTCTTTGCCTCTTTGGCCCCAAATGGGCGTGGCCGTGTGCCCCTCATCCCCAGCCATGTTTAGCTGAAGCTGTCCTGCTTGACAAATGGGCCATTTACTTCCTGCGCTGGAGCTGGAGTGGCCGGCCCCCGAAGAGAGACTATAATTAGCAGAGAAGAGTGCATGGGATTGCACGCTAGCATCAGCAGTTAATTTTATACTCACATGGAAACATGATGTCCTCAGAGATGTAAATATCATTTGGAAATCTTGAAGTGCCTGGGAGGGGTATGCCGGCCTCTCCCCGTGCCTACTGCCCCTGGAACCCTTGAATGAGGAGCCCAGATCAGCGTGTGCTGTGTGCGAAGCCACCTTAGGGACTGCCTGCTGGCCGCTGGGAGGGCCGGACCAGGAGACACGAACCTGTGATAGCTCAGTACACAGTGGTGCGGGAGTCCAGAAGTTTGGGTCTGCGTTTGCCACAGTAGCTTTCCTATGGCTTTAGTGGTCTGGAAATGTTGCAAGGCTGACTAGCAAGGAAAATGTGATCTTTTGTAACAGGAGGGAGATCAGACCAAAGGAAGTTTTGTTTCCTCCCGGCAAGGCTGTTCTGGAGTGTCCGGGGAGCTTATAAAAATAGAAGAAGCCACTGACTGGCCTTTACAAAGAGGGCTGGGGCCAATTCTGCTCAGAATGGAGGCCAATGACAGCTTTGGTGTTTTGGAGATGGTTTACGGTACTTTAATCCAAAAGCATAGCCTCAAGCGGGAAGGAGGGAGGGGGACAGGCTAGGGCACTGGGAAGATGTCAGGGCCTGTGTCCATCCTGCCCAAGAAGAGCTTTTTTTTTTTTTTACAGCAGGAAACAAAACAAAAGTATATGGAATCAATCCTGAAAATATTAAGATGTTATCTTGTTGGTTCAGTGACAACCTGAGAATCATACTTTCCACCAAGATAGAGGGTAAAGCCCCACCTCTGTTGCCCCCATGGCCTTGCATATTGGCTGCACTCCTGCCTGGGCTCTGAAGATGTCACCTCTTTGTGGGGTTCTTCTTTAACCGTCATCCCCAGGGTGAAGGGGTGGAAGGATCCCTGGGGTGGAAGGATCTCTGGGCTCTGTGTCTGGTTCAGGGTTAGGGTTGAGTGAGTGATTTCTTGTAATTGCACTGATTCGGAAGGGGAGGATTTGGCTCTCTAAAGCTGCTTGCCCTTGTTCTCAGAGGACCCGCAGGGCTTAGGCCAGCCTTGAACAATGATTTCACCATGTTCTGGGGTTTGGAGCATGAACTGACCAAATAACTCTGGTTAATCTTTCCCTATCAAAGGTAGATTTTATTTCCTGTGGCCCCCATTTTCCTATAGAGGGCTGTGTGTGTGTGTGTGTGTGTGTGTGTGTGTGTGTGTGTGTGTGTGTATCCTGTCTTATAAATTAAAAAATTTACCCAACTGGGTAATTTGGATGACATCATTTCACTCACGGTTTTCCTGATATGGCCAACTTGTTAATAAGTGGCTCATGGCCAAGTTTGTCAATGCCTTTCGCACCTATTGGCCCATGTGTGTTGGGAAGGCATTCCTTTAAACCAGGGGAGTAGATCTCAGTAGTCCCAGATTATCCTTTCAAACTAAGGGGAATGGCACTTAGCTGTGAAATACAGCAGAACCCTGGACCCGAGGGAGATGGCTTCCCAGTAATCCCCTGTTACCCAGTGTTTCTAAGTAAGGTTGGTCTGTTTGACTTTTGGCATCCCCGCCACTTGTCAAAGCTTAGGAGAAGCAGGCACTTCCCTTTACCCAGGACAGTCTTGGTGCTCTTTAGAAGGCAGTCAAGGGGATCTACTTTGAGGGCACATTGTAGTCAATTTAAGGTGGGGGTAGACCAGGAGTAACTTGAGGAGTTCCAGATGTTGACTCTAGGGTAGCTGTGCTCATGGCACATCTGGCCCACATCTTGTCTGTATTATCCCTCATTTCCTTTACTCAGACCTTTGCTGACAGCACCATGGCTTCCAGCTCCTCTCCCACACTGCCTTCTGCTCTGTGAAGTCCAGGGTATCTGCTCTCGGGAATGTGTGGCCCGGAAAGCCAGAATCCTTGGACGGGAAGGAGGCTGGGTAGACAGCGGCAGACTCAAACCCAAGGGGGTCTATTAGGAAGCCTGGCTTGCATCCATTTGACAGACATTGATTATAAATGCCTGTTGTACTTCCTAAATGCCAGGGCTGTTGTGGGTGCTGACGATGTCCGAAATGGTCGAAAATCCCTCCTAGCCTGGAGCTTATGTTCTTGTTGGCAAGACAAACAGTTAAAAAATAGAGCAAAAAATATAGTATGTTAAATACTTGCAATTACAAAGGAAAAACATAAAACAGGAAAATGGGATCGGGAGTTTCAAGGAGAGGGATTTTCTACCTTTAAACAAGATGACCCCAAAGGCCTCACTGAGCAGGAAACGATTGAGCAAAGACTGAGCAAAGACGGGAAGGAGGTGAGGGAAGGAGCCATAGAGCCATATGGAGATCAGGAGGAAGAGGGAAGAGCATTCCAGGCAGTGGGAACAGCCTGTGCAAAGGCCCTGGGGTGGCACACTTCGTGTGTTTGACCAGCAGTGAGGAGCCCCATGCAGTTAAATCAGAGTGAGGAAGTGGGGGGAGTGAGAAGTGAGCTCAGACAGGCTGTGTAGGCTGTGATTAGGGTTGTGGCTTTTACTCTTGGCGCACAGAGTACCAGCCTGCCCTGATCAGGTTTCGCCTGTCACTCTGTTGTGGAGAACGGGCTGAAGGGGGCCAGTTAGAACACTATTGCGGATCCCAGTGCAATGTGGCAGTGCAGTCACAGACTCATCTGAGGGTTCGGGGTGATGTCAGCTGATCAATCTCCCGGAAGATTTAGTATGAGAGTTTTCAGGCTGAGAGCAAAAAAGGGGTCCCCCAAGGGCTTTTTTTTGCCTGTTTTTTTCTGATGGGTTGTTACAGTGGTCACCTTTCCACCGTTAGGAAAGTTGATGATGAAGAATTCACCGGAAAAGCCCTCCTGCTCCGACTTTCGGCATTCCCGATAGTCTTTCTGAAGATAAATTCCATGTTTCTGGTGCTGAGTGAAATGCCCATCTCCCTGAGCAGTTCTGAAATTTCCCTTGGTGACCTGCCTGTGTAATACGTAGCCCAGGGGCCCCAGGCTTTCAGACTTCCAGTGTTTCCAGTTTCCTTATCTCACAAAAGCCTTGCAAAAACCTGTGGGGTGAGCAGGGCAGAAATGATAAACTTCAGCCATTTTTCAGATGAGAACACAGACGCATGTGGTCCAAGGCCTATCCAACGCCCAGGGTTAGCAAGTGGCACCGCTGGGACTCGAACCCAGGTTCTCTGACTCTCTAGCCAGTGGATTTTCCCTGACTCACCAGTACCTTCTTCTAAAGCAGCATTTCCAAATAGGGTCTGTATTAGTTTGCTAGGGCTGCCATAACAAAGTGCCACAGACTGGGTGGCTTAAACAACAGAGATTTGTTGCCTTGCAGCTCTGGAGACCAGAAGTCCAAGAGGAAGGTGTGGGCAGAGTTGGTTTTCTCTGAGGCCTCTCTCTTTGGGTCTGTAGATGGCTGTCTTCTCCCTGTGTCTTCACATGGTCTTCTCTCTGTGTGTGTCTGTATCCTAATCTCCTCTTCTTCTAAGGACATTTGTATTGGATTAAGGCCTAGTCATAAGACCTCATTTTAACTTAATTACCTCTTTAAAGCCTCAATCTCCAAGTACAGTCCCATTCTGAGGTCCTGAGGGTTAGGGCTTCAGCATGTGAATTTGGGGGGACACAGTTGAGCCCATAACAGTTTCCCTCACATCCAGTCACCTGGGGTGAGCCCCTGTAACGGCAGACACCACAGCCCTCAGACGAGCCCTTTGTAGGAAAATCACGCGACTGCCAGTTCTTCTCCTCTCTCACTCCTTGCTTTCTTGCCGCAGCTGATCGGGGGCCTGGTCCTGTCAGTGGGGATCTATGCAGAGGTCGAGAGGCAGAAATACAAAACCCTGGAAAGTGCCTTTCTGGCCCCGGCCATCATCCTCATCCTCCTGGGGGTTGTCATGTTCATCGTGTCCTTCATCGGCGTGCTGGCTTCCCTTCGCGACAACCTGTGCCTTCTCCAAGCGGTGAGTCCGCCCCACGCACCCCTCAGCCACTGGTGGTGGTGGGGTCCTTGGCGTCCCCAGGAGAGCTGGGGAGAGCACCCCTGGGCCCTTGGGCATCCCAGTTATTCAGTCCTTGCCTCAAACCAGCTCTTTTAGAGGGTTTCCTGGGTCAGCCTGTCTGTGCACGTTGGCCCAAGAGTGCCCAGCCTCCTCCACTTCTGCGTAGAAAGGCTGATTTGAATACTGTTCTTCTTACTTAAACCCTGTGTTGGTCTGGACTGTCGGTTGGAGGTGGGAGAAAGCACACTCAAATGAGAGCAAGCAAAACCAAGAAAAGTTGTTGGTGGTGAGTCAGTAGCTCATGTAACCAGCAAGCCCATACTGGGTCCGGGGCTACAGACGGTGCCCTCAGGCTCTCTCTCTCTCTCTCTCTCTCTCTCTCTCTCTCTCTCTCTCTCTCTCTCTCTCTCTCTCTCTCTCTCTCTCGCCACCTCCCAGCTGGACGCCGGATGCTGTTCTCAGGCTCTCTTTGCAGTGGTGGCCAGCAGCTTCAGGCCAACAGTCCTTATGGTTCTTGATTCCGGGGAATCTTTCCTGGTAACTCTGGCCAAGGTCCTAGGACTCTGATGGGCCTGCTTGGCCAAGTGCCTGCCCTGGGGTCAGGGGAGGTCAACCCCCCTACCCCCCTTACTGGCAAGAGATGGATGGCTCTCCAGAGTGGGGGGTGCCGGGTAGGAGGATCTGTTTTCTCTGCAACCACGTGTGTGTTTGACCTCATTGACCCCCTCACATGGGAAGCCCCTAAAAGCCCCTATGAGGATAGTCTCGGTGCTGCCTGAGCCTGGAAGTTATTGACATCAGTTTGGACAATGCCCATTTCTGTGATAAGGGGGGTTGTATCCTCTAAGCCTCAGGCATCCCCTCACCCACACTGGGGGTCTGGGAAGCCACTGTGGAGAGCCTCTGCAGGCAGAGCTGGAAATGCTGCGCAGCCTGTCCATCAAGCCAGGCCTGTCCCCTCTGGGTCAGCCAGAGCGAGGACCAGCTCTGCTTGTGGTGGGGGGTGGGTGGAGGGGATTGTGTTTCTCCACCTAGACCCTGCTGAGGACCCCTGGGACAAACCTTGATAACAGTCTGGCTGGGACAGCTGAGTCACTTTTCCTGACCACTAGCTCCAGCAACAGGCTTTCCCGGGAATGTGTGTCCACATCCTGTGTCCTCACAGGAGGAAGGGGCGAAAGGCCCAGGAGCCACTAAGAGCTCCGACAGAGGTGATTCTCTTTATTGCGCTTGACCTCGGAGCAGATGGCACTTCCCCTTCCCCTCTAGGTGAATCTCTGAATTTTGTTTTCCAGTTTATGTACATCCTTGGGATTTGCCTCATAATCGAGCTCATTGGTGGCGTGGTGGCCTTGATCTTCCGGAACCAGGTGGGCCTCTGGCGCAGTTATCAGCCATGTGTATGCAGTCACCCGCTGTGTGTGTGCCCAGGGCTACAAACTGGGGGTACAGCAGAGAGCTGGGCAGATAATCCCTCGTGGAACATCCACTGGGCTGGGGCGGTGGGCACTGAACAGGTAAACCGGAGAACAAGAAAACAAAACAGGCTGATAACAGAGTGCCTGGGGTGGAGGTGGGGAGGATGCCGCTGAAAAGGAGCCAACCAGCTGAGGCTCAGAGGGAACAGAGGTCCAGGCGGAGGGAGCCACTGAGGCAGAAGGGAGCTTGGCGGGTTCGTGCACAGTGTGGAGGCCGCTTGGCTGAAACAGGTGAGTGATGGGGAGGGGGTAGAAGATGAAGATCTAGGGCAGATCAGGTAGGGCCTTGGATTTTTGTTTTAAAGGCAGTAGGAAGCCTTTGGAGAGTTTTATGCTGGGAAGTGATGTGATCTGATTCACATTTTACTTGCTGCTGAATGGAGAGTGGACAGTAGGGAGACCAGCTGGGTGGGCCTTAACCACAGGCATGTCTACACCCTTGGAATCCAGGGGTCTTCTTCGTGTTTTGTGATGGAAGGGGAGATTCCCATCATATTGATGAAGTCATTGAGGCACAGAGAGGTTAAGAAGCCCTCCTAAGAGCACACAGGAAGATGGAGGCAGCTCAGGGATGCTTTCCAATCTTTTTTTCAGTTCTTTTTTTCTCCCCTGCCCTAGCTTTATGGGGAATAATTGACAAATAAAATTGTGATATATTTAAACTGTACAGTGTGATGATTTGAGATACGTATACATTGTGAAAGGATTACCACAATCAAGTTAATTAATACATCCATCACCTCAAATAGTTAACTTTTTTTTTGATGAGAATACTTAAGATCTGTTCCCTTAGCAAATTTCAAATGTATAATACAGTATTATTAACTATAGTCAGTATGCTGTACATTAGATCCTCAGAGCTTATTCATCTTATAACTGGAAGTTTGTACCATTGACCAACATCTCCATATTTCACCCGCCTCCTATCCTCTGGCAACCACTTTTCTACTCGCTGGTTCTATGAGTTTGAGGGGTTTTTTTGTTTTTTTTTTTTAGACTCCACATATAAGTGACTCCATATGGTGTTTGTCTTTCTCTGTCTGACTTATTTCACCTAGTATAACCCCCTCGAGGTTCACCCATGTTGTCATAAGTGGCAGGTTTTCCTTCTTTTTTATGGCTGAATAATATTCCATTATATATACATTGTATATATATATACATATATATATATACACACACACAATGGAGAATATATGTATATCTATATATCTACGTATCTGTATCTCTCTCTCTATATGTATATATCTCACATCTTTATCCATTCATCTGGCAACAGACACGTTGTTTCCATATCTTGGCAATTGTGAATCATACTGCAATGAACATGAGAGTTCTTTTCCTGGCAGATAACTCTTTGAGATAGTAATTTCATTTCCTTTGGATATATACCCGCAAGTGGGATTGTACCACGTATGGTAGTTCTATTTTTAATTTTTTGAGGAATCATCATACTGTTTTCCATAATGATTGTACCAATTTACACTCCCATCAACAGTGTACAAAGGCTCCCTTTTCTCCTCACCAACATTTGTCTCTCGTTTTTTGATAATAGACATTCCACCAGGAGTGAGATAATATCTCACTGTGGTTTCAGTTTGCGTTTCCCTGATGTTTAGTGATGTTGAGCATCTTTTCATATACCTGTTGGCCATTTGTATGTCTTCTCTGGAAAAATATCTATTCAGGTTCTCTGCCTGTTTTTTACTCAGATTACAGTTGACCCTTGAACAACATGGGTTTGAAATGTGTATGCCCACTTATACACAGAGTTTTTTCAATAAATATAGTACCTGTATTTCATTTTACAGATCCTTAAATAACTAAGTGTGAGGAAAAGTTTATGTTCGGTTAGAGATTACAGTATGTGGAGTCAAAAGAACTAGCGTTTGAGTCCTGACTCTATTTAAGCTGTTTTAGCTTCCTGCCCTTGGGTGAGTTATTTATCATTTCCTTTGCTTTTGAGGCAGAAATAGCAGTATGCAGATTTTCAACTGTGTTGGGTGTTGGCATCCCTAATCCCTACAGTGTTCAAGGGTCAACTGTATTTGTTTTTTTTGCTATTCAGTTGTAAGGGTTCCTTGTATATTTTGGATATTAACCTCTTATCAGATATATGGTTTATATTTTCATAGTTTGCCTTTTTACTTTTTTGATTATTTTGCCGTGAAGAAACTTTTTTGTTTGATGTAGTCCCACTTATTTATTTTTGCTATAGGCGACATTGCCTATAATGTTTAATGTCAGATCCAAAAAATCACTAAGACCAATGTCAAGGAGTTTTTCCCTATATTTTCTTCTAGGAGTTAGTTCTACAATTTCAGATCTTATATTTAAGTCTTTCATTCGTCTTGAGTTGATTTTTGTCTATGGTATAAGCTAAGGGTCTAATTTCATTCTTTAGCACGTGGATTTCCAGTTGTTTCAACACCATTTATTAAGAGATTGTCCTTTCCCTGTTGTATATTCTTGGCATCTTTGCTGGAAATCAGTTGACCATATATGTGTGGGTGTATTTCCAGGCTCTCTATTCTGTTCCATTGACCTATGTGTCTATTTTTATGTCAACACCATACTGTTTTGGTACCTATAGCTTTGCAATATTGAAATCATGAAGAGTGATGCCTCCAGCTTTGTTCTTCTTGCTCAAGATTGCTTTGGCTATTGGGGTTTATTGTGGTTCCATATGAATTTGAGGATTTTTTTTTCTATTTCTGTGAAAGATGCCATCTGAATTTTGATAGGGGATCGCATTGAATCTGTAGATTGCCTTGTCCCACTGGTTGTCTTCCCAATCTAGTTTTGCTACCTGTTCCTCCCTTTTTCTCTTTTCTGCTTTTCAGACCATCTGCTCTGGGCTGGCAGTTCCAGGGTATTGGTTCATTTTTCAGCAGCCCTGAGGGGAGAGAGATGTTTATTCCAGTTGCGAATGGGGATGCATTTTTGTGCAGTCAGCAGGGCTCCTGGCCAGCCCACAGCTTTCCAGAGTTATGAGTGCTTTACTGACTAAAGCCCAGGTCCAGGCCAGGGTTAGCAGCATCAGTGGTTTAATAAACAACCCCCTAAGTGAAGAGCAGTTCTGGTTTCCCAGGTGCTTTCACAAAGGTGGTTGACTTATTTTCCAGTGCCGGGTAGGTCAACAGGGACTGTGACACCACTCTCTTCCAGGGAGAGAACTAAGACGAAACCTCCAGGGACCCTTAGCTCTTACAGCTGAGGATGCCGCGGGCCTGAGGTCAGGGGTGAGAGTTTCCATTATCCCCAAACCCTGAGGGCACCACGGGGTGAAGTGTGTTCCTTCCCCTTGGGTGGGTTGTCCCCTTCATGGGGCCCTGTCAGGGGAAGGTGTCAGTGTGCAACCCAGGAAGGACCTTCACCTTCAGGGCTCTCAGCTCTTTGGAGGCTCATGATGGGCTGTGCTGTCATATGCCCATGATACATAATTCAAAAAATTAAAAAATGAGATACAAAACTAAGTGCAGTAAGATCTCCACAATGAAAAAAATAGGCCTGGAAAAATCTGGAAGGAAATAGAAATATTAACATATTAATTCATATCTCCTCTGAGGGATGGGACTCTTTTTTTCCCTAGCTCCCAAATTTTCTTTTTCTTTTTTTATAATCAAGGGGGAAAATACCATATAAAGAAAAATGATGTCCCTGCCAACTGTAATGCCATGCGATTTTGTAAAACAAGAAATGGGCCAATGGCGAGGATAGGGAAGGAGCAGCCTGGCTGTTGATGGTGGCAGAAAGGGGCAGCGTACGATGGAGGAAGAGGTGAGGCACAGTCAAGGTCAGGTTCCAGGAGAAGGTGAGTTCCCAACTCCAGTTTTTTTTCACCAAGAGGAGAAGACAGATTTCTCTGAATCACAATGTAATAAGTTCAGTCTCCAACTCTGCAGGCTACCTCTTAACTCTAAGAATGCACTTGTGGTGACAAATGAGGACAAGTCATCAGGCTAATAACTTCACACAGGGTTCTCAGGAAGGTGCACAGACCACGGCCACCGCCAGGCAGAGAAAGGTAAACAGACTCCCGAGTGTAAGGAAGAAACTCCATCAACCACTGCCCCTGCTGCCAGGCATGACCCAGTAGTTGGACTGAAGCAGCTTTTCTGCTTGTGCAGGGTCGAGTGGCCGTGCGTTGGAGAGCTGGGTGCAGAGCTGTTGGCCCCAAGGGCCCGGGCATTAGAAGCAGAAGTGCAACACCTTGAACCCAGTGGGGGGCAGAGAACCTGAACGACCTCCACAGCTGTCTGGGTCTCACCGCTCTTGACCTGCCATCACCACAGCTTGTCCCGAGCCTCTCTGGAGGGTGTCGGGGGTTTTGGAGGTGGGCAGCTCCTGACCGTGTGTTCCCAGCGAGGCAGGGCTGAGCAGGGACACTCAGAGGGCACTGGGCTGTAGCTGGTACGTCTTTACCCATCCCCGACCTCCTTCCCTCTACCACCAGAACAGTCAGGGGAGCGACCACTTTCCTGGCCTTGATCAGAGGGTGCTGTGGTCACACCTAACACCAGGCCATGGGATGATGGGCAGCACCCAGCCTGTTTATCATGGCACTGCCACTAGCGGGCTCTGGGTGTGACCATGAGGTCAGGGCAGGGAGAAAGGAGACAGCATGGCCTGCTTGGCTGAGCACCTGAGCATATATATCCTTCCCACCCAGAAGAAAGTAGAGAAAGTTCTGCACTGTTGTGGACAGATTCCCATAGCTGGTGCCTCCCACTGTGGGAGTGAGAGCTAGAGCCCCAAACACCTGGGAGACCAAAGCATAACCCTCCCCCACCACGGGGATTAATCCTGTGACCTCCAGCCTGGTATTCCAGAGAACCTTGCAGAGTTTGCACCTCTTTGCTTCTCACTCCCTGGGTTCCTCTCAACCCTTGGTTGTCTGATGGGGCCCATCTCAGGGCTGGAGCAGAGGCTGGGGTCTGGAGGCAACGAGGATGAATCCCCACCTTCTGGGGGTCCTGTGGGGAGCCCAGAGATGCTGGCTCAGCCCAGGCACTAAGGGAGGAAGGAAGTCCTAGGCTGAGCACCCGCCTCTGCGTTATGAGAGCTGAGCTGCCAGCTGTTGGGCCTCCCCAGCATGGGCCTCAGAAGCAGACATGAAGTGATGGAAGCCGGCTGGCAGCCTGTAGGAAACTAGGACAGCTGCGTCCCCAGAGGCCTGGTGGGAGGCTCCGGCTGCCAGCCAGCCCTTCCACCCCTGCCGTCCTGGGGGAGCTGCTGCCCCATGCCCCCCACCCCTCCAGTTCCTCGTTTATTTAGGCTAAAAAAAAAAAAAAGCTTTATTGATATTTAATTCACATGCCATACAATTCACTCATTTAAAGTGTACATTCAGATATGTGCAACCATCACCACTGTCGATTTTAGAACATTTTCATGACCTCCAGAAGAAATCTGACATCCCTTCGCTATTCTCCTCATTCATTTAAAAACTCTCCAAGTGCCTCCACTGAGAGCAGTGATGCAGAGGCTTCAGATATCTTTAAAACTAGATTGAAAGAAAGAACTAGAAAGGGCAGTTCTTTGTAGCTTGAGTCTGGTAGCTTGAACAATGTGCTCTGAAAATCCCATGGCCTTTGATGCTTGCTTACTCTTTGCTTAATTTAGCCCGGGCCACGTGCCTCTGAGGCCATGCCAGCCATTTGTGAAAGGTGGTTTTCTAGTCCTCATTGGAGCTGCCCCTGCTGTGTGACCTGGTTTAGAGCGGGGTGGGGCTGGCACTGTGTGTGTTTGGCCTCTGGACGCAGCAGAGGAAGCCAGAATTCTCTTTTCCCTTCCACGCTCCCACAGGGCGCGTCCTCTCAGCGGCTCCCCGAGTCCCTCAGGACGTTGTGGGATATAGCACCATGCTTTACACTTAATTAGAGTTAATGAATGACCTGTATGCCCTCCACCCCCACAGGAACCACCCAAGCATTCTACACACGTCTCTGGCAGGGGCGCGCACGCGCACACGCATGGTGCCAAAGGCAGTGCACACGTGCAAGAACCAGCACGACCCAAAGAGCTCTCTGATGGGAACGGGGGGCAGCTGCCGCCTGTGGAGCCTGGGACCATCTGTTCCTCCTGTCCATCCCGAGAGGCCGCCAGCGGGGCCTGCCTTCCCCACGGGGTCCCGGTTCAGCTAACCAGGTGGAAGGCCTGATTTGCACAAAGAGGGCTCTTTTGGAGTCTGTGCCTTTGGAAGATGCTCAGAGACTGAGCTGGTTTGGGGAGGGAGGTCAGGGCTGCTCACCAAAGAGGGAGGGAGAGCCTTTCCCCTTTGGGCCACTGAGCGTCCCCTCTGCCGCCTGTCTTCCTCCCTGCCCTGGGCCTCCTGCTCTCATCCCACCCTGTTTCCTAACAGCATGTGACCCAGTGGGAGGGCTGAGGGGTGAGCCGATGGGCTGGGGTAGGTGGACCAGGACGGTCCGCAGTGCCTTGAGATTGGAAGGAAGCCACCCCGCCTCCCATGAGTGTGGCCCTAGACATGTCCCTGACCTTGGACATCAGCCCCTGCACCTCAGTTCAGCCAAGGGCCCCTTACACCATGCCATTTAACGCTGTGAGCTCATTCCCTTGCCCTACCCTGGGTGACAGACTGATCCTGCCTGGTGTCCTGTTTTCTTCGACACCCCCAACCATGCTCTAGCTGGCTGGCCTGTCCCTTCATCACCCAGAGGAGCAGGTACCCAAGGTCGGAAAGGCTGCAGGACCTGGGAGCCTCTGGGAAGGGTGGCCTGAGGCCAGGCAGCCTCCTGCTCTGCCCAGGTCGAGTGGCCGGCAAGCAGCTCTTCCACTGAGCCCCTGCCCTGGGTGGGATCCAGTGCCAGACCTGGGCAGGGCTGAGGGCTGGTGACTGCAAGAGCCTCTCACACGGGAAGGGGGCTGGCCCTGTGCCTCCCGAGGCCTGCAGCTCCCAGGTCTGCTCCTGAGCGGCTGATTTTCATCAGCAGAGGGTTTTCCTTCTGGCCACAGAGATAGGTTTCCCTGAGCCAGTCTCCTTTGTCACCTTGGCTTTGAGCAGTGTCTAAATTTCAGGAAGGAGATGGCTGTCACATCCTTCATTCCTCTCTTTTTGATACTGGAGATGGTTTGGGGAGATGGCCCCAATCTGAACCTTGGGTTCTTATCTTGGCTTCTTTTTTTCCTGTTTTCCATATTAGCTTTAATCATTGGTAACACATGATCTTTTATGAGTCTAAGATTGTTAATATTGTTTCTCATTTTACAGAGGAGTTACCTTGGATAACCTATCCCCACGCAGAGTTTTTGTTTTTGTTTTTAATTTTTATTGGAGTATATAGTTGATTTACAATGTTGTGTTAGTTTCTGGTATAAAGCAAAGTGAATCAGTTATACATATACTTATCTTGGCTTCTTAAAGTGTATCAGGCCGGGAGTTTGACGCTTTGGTTCCAGCATCTCTCTGCCAGTGATGAGCAGGGTGACCTTGGACACGTCACATCACCTCTTTGGGCTGCAGGGTGTTTGTGAGGGGTCCCAGGCTAGGGCCCAGCTCTTGGACAAGACTTACGGCCTTAATTTCTTCTGGGATTAGCCATTTTCCACTGATGACATAATGGGTATGAAGTGATACCATAGGGTATCTGTCTCCTGGAAAAAGAAAGACCTATCATAATAACAGCAGGGCTTACTATGTGCCTGGCATCCTGCTAAGCGCTTTTGTAGATTTAGTTTATTTGAATCTCCAACCCCTCCCAGGCAGAGGATTCTCCCCCGCACCCAGCCCCCATTCCGTAGAGGAAGAAATGGAGGCCCGGAAGTTAAATGAAGTGCCTGAGGCCTGCGTGGCTGCAGGGAGTGTTCTTGACCATGAGGCCTGACAGCCCCTCGCAGCCTAGTCTTTGATCTTCAGAGCTCGGAGGTGTCTTAAGCATAGGCCTGCAGGGTTGGTTCACAAGTGGGAAACTGAGGCCCAGAGAGGAGGAGTAGCTGTGATGGGGCCTGCAGTCCCAGGCTGGGGCCTGGAACCCAGGGCCCTGCTGTCCCCATGTACCCTGAGGGCACCTCCCCCGGGAATCGTCCGGCTCCAGAGCTGAGAATGCGCCCTTTGTGCCAGCACAATCTCTGATGAGACACGGGCCTTCCTGCTCTGAAAGCCCCGATTGTCGCTGCCAGTGTGGAGCTGGGCTGCCCACGCTCCCGCCCCATCCCTTCCTGTTGTGGGGCCTTTTGTGCTCCTGGATCCCAGTACAACAGCCGGGCTGTTGATCCAGAAGGCCCAGTGTGACTGGGAGAGGGTGGCCTGCCAGCGCCCTTCCCGGTGGGGATTGTCCCAGCCCGAGAGGGAGGTGGGCCCTGTCATCTCCCTGCAGTGACAGAGAGAGGCCCGGAGGAGAGTCAGGAGACCTGGCCAGGCCCCTAACCAGAGCTGAGACCTGCTCGGTGATCTGGGGAGAATCAAGCTCCCTCTCTGGGCCTCCTTATCTGTAGAACAAGGGCTTGGATAGGAGAGAAGAGTAGAGAGAAGGCCTGGAGGGCAAAGGGAAGGTTCCAGCACAGGCCTGTCTTTGGCAGTAGAAGGAGCGCCAGGCCAGGAACCTGAGCAGCTGAGTCCCAGCCCTGGCCTGGATGGGTTGTTTGATCTGTAAAGGAATGAGGTGCACCATTCCTGCATCCGATGGGCACTGGGGGCGTGGAAGGGGTGCTTTGTGCAGGTAGGGACAGGGGCCCCCTGGGCATGTGGGCACTCTGGTTCAATCCCGACTTTTGGGAAATCTCGGGTGGGACTCTGGGGATGTGTGCCCTTCTTCCTTTGTAATTTCTCTGTCTAAATAGACCATCGACTTTCTGAATGACAACATTCGAAGAGGAATCGAGAACTACTATGACGATCTGGACTTCAAAAACATCATGGACTTTGTTCAGAAGGAGGTGAGCCAGGCGCTTTGGGTCAGACATCTGCCTCCCATGCCCTTTGTCCCCTACTGGGGACCCTGCTCAAGAGGGTGGGGGTGAGGGTCACATGGCTTATCCATTCCCAAAGCAGGTGGCTGGCCACGTTGGGAGGCAAGAGTGGGCCATGGATGGCTGCCAAGGGTAGGGATGCCAGGGCCTGACCTTCTCAACCAGCTCTCTACCCGTGTGCTTCCCCCACAATATACTTGCCCTACCTGTTCCTCTCCAGGTACACGGGCCCTCCCCTCCTGGAAAAAAAAAAAAAAGAACAAGGTCAGGGGTAGCTACAAGCCACCTGGCAGTGCCTCAGGGTGCCCCTCTCCAGTGGGTAAAGATCCTGCTTCTTTGAGGTGGGAGTGACCTCCAAGCCACCCAGTTCAAAGTTCCCCCTGCCAGGACCCTTTAGTGATGGGGAGCTCACTGCCTTGCCAAGTCGAGGACAGCCCCGATGGGGAGAGAGCTCTTCCCCGATTCCATATCCCCCTGCATGGGGGAACAGAACAAGACTTCTGCTTTTCCTCGATGACACTTCTTTGAATGTGATAATTGTCCTTTGGGGATGTCATCCCTCTTCCCAAGGTCCACCCAAATCTGTGGGTGTAATAATAATAGCAGTTGCAGGGCAAGCTGCTGCCCTCGGGGGCTTCTACACATCAATCTCACTTAGTCCTCCTGCGCCTTAGCCTCCTCATCTGCCTCAAGGGGATACTTGGTCCCTTCCTCTTGGCGTCGTTGTGAGATTGCCTCGACCTGTTTCAGAGGTGGTTAGAGCAGTGCCAGGCAAATGATGAGACCTAGGTCAGTGTCAGCTGCAGTGGTCATCATCCTCATGTCCTACTAGGTGAGGACAAGCAGAGTTTGAGGGCCGAGGGCCCGCTCAGCCCTGGCAGTGCTTCTTTGGATGTGACCTTGGGGGCGTCAGCTGGCCTGATTCCCATGCTAGCCCTCAGTGGGGACAAACGTCTCACCGCACCCAGGGCCACCCGTAGTGGCCACACCCTTGGCTCAGGCCTTCCATGTAGTCACAACAGGTGCAGCCTCTGGGAGGCCCTTCTTTGCCAGGGATGTGCCTGCCAGCTCTGGCCATCAAGTGGAGCAAAATGCTTTTATTGGAACCAACCTTCAGCTGGCTCGCAATTTTCATTTCTTCCAGGGTGGAATGGCGGGATGACTCATGCTCATTGGGCACCCTGCTTGGTGCTGAATGCCTCATGCATGGCTTCCCTTTGTAATTCTCAGCTCAGCTGTGCAAAGCTGACGTTGCTCTTCCTGCTTTATGGTTGAGGATCTGAGGCCCAGAGAGGATCACTGACTTGCCCAAAGTCACACAGCATGGAGTTACCGGTAGTGTGAGCATTTGAACTCTGGCCTGTCTGATGGCAAAGCAAATGCGCTTTGCACCGTACCCCAAAGAGGCACTTCCAGATCCCTCAAACTGATAACCTAAAAGGCTCTATGGGGACTCTGAAGGGGTATCTGCTTTGTGTTTTTACTAAGACCTTGGATCATATCACTCCCCTGGTTAAACCCTGCAGTGACTTTCCGTCACCCAGAATACCATCCCAGCTCCCTGCTGGTTCTGGCTGACAGGGCTTTCAAGGTCTGGCCTCATGTCCTCCGTTCTTGCTGGCTCTGCTCCAGGCACACCTGCTGCTGAAATATAACCACCTCGTCTCTGCGTGGGGTCTTTGCATGTCTTGACCGGCTTTTTCCTGTTGTTCCTATTTCAGATTAAATGACATCTCCTCAGGCCTTTCCCGACCTCCCCACTCCTTCCCCTGTTTGCCGTATCCCTGGTACCCAGCACTACCTCACTGTCCTTTTCACAATGCTGATTCCTCTCTGTCTCCCTCTGCAGATGTGTCCCATATGGGCAGGGCTGTGGTGCTTTGGCTGCCCCTTGTCTCTCTGGCACACAGAACAATGCCCGGCACACACCAGCATCTCAGTGGAGTAACTGCTTCCCCCAGGCGTTGGCATCTGTACAGGGGGAGATGCAGGGAGGGGCTAAGCTAAGGGGAAAATGATGCCAGCTGTGCCATCGCTTCAGTCCTGAGCCCAGGCCAGGGTGTGAGGTGTGTGCCCCTTTGCTAAGGGCAGGACAGGCAGAGCTGGGGCAGGTGAGGAGAAGGTCAGTGTGGTTCAGGGACCCCTGGGTTGTGGGGCTTCCCTAGAATCCTATTCTCCGGGACCTTAAAGGCCAGCTCCTCGGGTTGAGCGCCTGCCCTGGGGATGTGAAGATGGAGTCCGGTTGTCAAGGAAGGATGTTCCCTCCAGTGTTTAGTCACCACCCCGCTATCCCACCAAAAGGCTACCCAGCCTTGGCTTGCATGCCTCTCCGGTGACGGGGCGCTCACTACCTGTTGGGCAGCCATGCCGCTTTTGGCGAACTCTGACCCCACAACAGATGCCTCATTTGCTGCCTGTAGCTCCCCCTACCAGGGTGACACCCATCATAAATCACATCGTCCATCCCCCGGCAGGGCCCCTCCCTGCCGTCTGCCCGGGGCCCCGGCAGTGATGGCAGCTCTCTTCCCCACTTGTTCCATCCCTCAGTTTAAGTGCTGTGGCGGAGAAGACTACCGAGATTGGAGCAAAAACCAGTACCACGACTGCAATGCCCCCGGACCCCTGGCCTGCGGGGTGCCCTACACCTGCTGCTTCAGAAACACGGTACCCGCTGCTCCTGGGGCTTCCCGGCTGGTCAAACGCTTCTCTCACCTTTCAGGATGGGTGGTGGAGATGGTTGGGTGCGGCAGGCAGGAGGTAGTGGTCATTGTCGAGGCTTCCTGAGCCTCGAGGGCTACTAAAGGGGGTGAATCTGGGAGGGGGGGGCGGGGAAGTCTTGTCTTATTAGTAGCGGTCGTTAACATCTACTGAGCACTTACCATGTGCTGGCCTTTTCTAGGTTCTTTAGTTGTATTAACTCATTTAGTCTTTTCAACAACCCTGTGAGGTAGGTACCGTTATTTCACACACTGTACAGATGAGAAAATTGAGGAACCAAAAGGTTAGGTGCTTTGCCCAAGGTTGATGGGGCTGGGATGAAATTCAGGCAGCCATTGTCAGAGCTGCACCCTGGACTCCTGTGCAAGCCAGGCAAGGAGTAGGAGAGGGTCCAGGCCGGGGGGCTTAGCAGGGTGGCTGGCTTGACAGCCGTAGCCAGAGGACCAGAGCAGGGCCTGCACTGTGGGCATTGCTGGTGGACTTTGGGCTTGACGTCCTGGTCACCATCAGCAACAGGGTATTTGGAAGGGGTCTGGTGATGTAACCGTCAGCCTCCGCCTCTCCCCAGTGGGATCCTCTCAGCTCTGTTGCGTCCTTGGCCCCTTGGGAGGCTGCCCTGTGCTGTCACTGCTAATAAATGAGAGGCTTGGTCAATCCTGTGTTTGACTAATGTGTCCCAAAACTGCATGGTTTCTGGGTTGGAATGAGGCGGAGAGCTTTGCAATTACTCACACCCTGAAGAGTCATGGAAAATTTCTCTTCTGATGCTCCACCATTCTGTGCCCACTTCCGGATTCTGTAAACCGCACAGCTGCTGGTAGGGGTGGGGGCCTCACCCAGTGAGTCAGGGAGCCAGTGCCAAGTGCATTAGCCCTAAAAAGGCTGGACCAGGAGGGGAGGTTTGTTTGGAAATTGTAGCTGCCATTTTAGGGTAGCTTTCTGTGCAAGGGGAGTGCTGGGGAAGAGCCCGGGTTTTTTAGGGAGGCCTACGGGGGGTGACCCTGAACTTCATCACCCAAGGCAGTGGCACCTGAAGGTCCAGGTTGAGATGTGGAAGCCCAACTTGTATTCATTCATTCATTCAACGAGTATTTACTGAGGACCTGCCAGATGTGGTTCTACATTCTGAGGATACAGAAAACACACAGAGAACTTTTGCCTGCATGGAGCTGACATTCTTTCTAGTGGGTAGAACTGACAAGAAAAATAAATAAGTAAAAGAGATAGTATGCTAGAAGATGATAAATGCTAAGGAGAAAAATAAAGCAGGGGCGTGGAGGATTGCAATTTTAGATACTGAGAAGGTAGGTTCTCAGTAAAACCCTGAAGGAAGTGAGGGAGTGAGCCATGTGTATCTGGGGATGGGAACTCCTGGCAGAGAGAACAGCAAGTGCAAAGGCCCTGAGGTGGGAGTTGCCCTGGTGAGTTTGAGAAACAGTGCAGAGACCAGTGTGGCTGGAGCAGAGTGAGTGTGGGGGAGGAGAGTGGCAGACAAAGTCAGGGAGGTCATGGGTACCCTGATGGCCGTGGTCAGCACTTAGGTTCCCTTGAGTGACAAGCAGTCAAGTGACAGGGCTTTAAGTAGCTGAGTAGCAGATCTTACTTAGGCTTTACCAGGACCACCCTGTCTGCTGTGGGAGCAGAGGTGACGTGGGGAGTCTGGTTAGGGGCTAGTGCAGTGGTCCAGGTGTCACAGCTAAGGCTGTCCGGGAAGTGGGCTCTGACATGCTGGTTAGTGAGCAGGAGGTTTAGTAGGAGGTGTGCTCAGGATTGACACCTGTAAGGGAGGTGACAGAAGCTGGGCTGGGCAGAGGGAGAGGTTGAGCAATGATGCAGGCTCAATGGGGGCCTCAGCTGCCTCTCCAGGAATGTCCTGGGATGATCCTTCAGAGTTGTCCCATATTGGGGCAAGGGGAACAGGTCTTCATACCCTCCACATGCACCAGGCATTACATGAGGAGTGTCCCACCTGGAAGGGACTTGCTGGCTTGTTCAGCAGAGAAACAGAACCAACAGGATGTGTGTGTGTAAACAGATTTATTATAGGAAACTGACTCACAGAATTATGGAGGCAGGCAAGTCCCAAGATCTGAAGGGTGAGTCGGCAAGCGAGAGCCCCGGGAGAGCCAATGGTTTAGTTCCAGTCTGAGTCCACAGGCCTGAGAACCAGGAGAGCTGATGATGTAGTTCCTGTTTTAAGGCTGGCAGGCTCAAGGCCCAGGAAAACCCAGTGTTTCAGTTCATGTTTGAAGTCAGGCAGGAAGAACTCTCCCTTACTCGGGAGGAAGGGCTGCCCTTTTGTTCTATTCAGGCCATCGACTGATTGGATGAGGCCTGCCCACGTTAGGGAGGGCAATCTGCTTTACTCAGGCTACTGACTTAAATGTTAATTTCATTGGGGGCTTCCCTGGTGGCGCAGTGTTTAAGAATCTGCCTACCAGTGCAGGGGACATGGGTTCGAGCCCTGGTCCGCGAAGATCCCACATGCCGCAGAGCAACTAAGCCCGTGCGCCACAACTGCTGAGCCTGCTCTCTACAGCCCGTGAGCCACAACTACTGAGCCCGTGCGCCACAACTAGTGGAGCCCAAGCGCCTAGAGCCCATGCTCCACAACAAGAGAAGCCACCGCAGTGAGAAGCCCGTGCACCGCAACGAAGAGTAGCCCCCGCTCACCGCAACTAGAGAAAGCCCTCGTGCAGCAACGAATACCCAACGCAGGCAAAAATAAATAGATTAAATAAACTAATTAAAACAGAAACAAAACCAAAAAATGTTAATCTCATTAAAAAACCACCCAGAATTACTGTTTGCGTAGATATCTAGGTGAGTCACCCTGGGGCCTAGAGAAGAGTTCTGGGCTCTAGGGTTAGGGAGGCCTCTGCTGCCGCATGTCTGTTCCCTGAGGGGCAGGAGCTGTGGTTCCACCTCCAGGGCTGGAAGCACAGTGAAGAGTAAGTTTATTCTTGTCACCTTCTTACATACCATATAGTTTACTTATTTATTATGTTCATTGTCTGTCTCCCTCCCTAGAATAAAAGTTCCATGAAGGCAAGGACCTTTTTTTGTTCGTCTATATTCCCAACACCTAGAACAGAGAATGGTACATAATGAGTGCTCAGTATTTGTTCAGTAATGACTGAATGAATGAACAAATGAGGTAGGAAGCACCTGTTCCCATCATGCCCTCGTGCACTTGCTCCCCAGGCCTGACCTTCTCCCTGGGGGTCATGTTCTTGGCCTGGGGGGCCACAAATGCCGACTGACATGAAGTGGATGCTCAGTGTTTTGGGGTCTGAGGGCTCCTGGGGGACAGTCTAGACTGGGAGAGGTTATTTTGCCCACACATCAGGCCCTGACATTTAGACTGATCTAGATGACGCCTGAGGTTCAACCCACTCTTTTGGAAAGAGAGTAGACAGCCCTCCTTGCCTTCCAGGGGCTGGGATCGTGTCCAGAGTCACTCCAGCCAGCATGTCTGTGTTCTGCCATGTGCCCAGCCCTGGGATAAGCCCTTTATGTGTCTATCTCACTTTATATTCAAAACAGCTCCGTGGAGTACATTCTTAGATCGCCATTGCTTTATGGAACAGACCAGGGAAGCTATTCATTCATTCAACAAATCCTTATTGAGTGCCTGCATGTGCTAGTCCCTCAGCAGCCCACCTAAGGTTGGTCACAGAGCTCCTAAGTGGCAGAGCAGGACCTGGACCAGGTAACATGATGCCAGAGACCATACTGGCCACTCCGCTGTCCTGCATTACTGCTGGAACCTGTGGCACCCTGGTCCCACAGCAGCTTTCACTTAGATGTGAAGGGATGGGACCGGGACATCGAGCTTTCTCTCACCTTCTAGAAAATAGAGGAAACTATACAAGGGCTCAGGCAGTGATGGGAAGTGCCCCTGCCAGTCCTGTGTTATAGGTCTGCTGGGAAGAGATTTGATGGGTCTAGGGCCGACCACAGCTTCCCCTGCGCCTAGATTAGTCAGCCACTGGGAGTCCCTGAGAGCAGCTCTCTTCCCAGGCAGGAGGTTGGGCGGTCCTTCCACTGGTGGGTGGCTGTCTGCAGGAGCAGGGAAGTGTGGTCAGAGGCCTGGCTTTGCCCTCAGGTAATCCCCAGCTGGCCAGGGCCCTGGCTGTGGTCTGGGATTTTCTTTCATAAGAGCCAGCGTAGTGGGAGCGGCCCAGCCCTGACCTCAGACAACCCATAACCATATCAGCAAAGCTTGGGCTCTGCGGCGGCTGCAGTAAGGGAGCCTGGGGCAGTGCCCTTTCCTCTGGGTTCCTAGGCTGCCACGGGTGGAGCAGTGGGCCTCCCACCGAAGCGCCACGGAACTGGCCTTCCCACCTGTCCTCCCTGTGCATTTCTTGGAGGTGGGAGGTTAAGATGCCGACTTGAGCCAGGCTGCCGGGGTGGGAATCTCAGCTCCATCCATACTGGGCAGTGCAACTCTCTGTGCACTATAAAATGGGGGTCAGGGGGAATAAATGTCTTCTAGAGTAAACACTATGTAAGTGTTAGCTAATACACATTTCTCTTTCAGACAGAAGTTGTCAACACCATGTGCGGCTACAGAACTATTGACAAGGAGGTAATGCCTTTGAAATCTCTTTCCTCCAGAAAGGTTGCCCTTCCTGTCCCATCTCCAGGGTGATCAGAGGGGCTACCAGGGGTGAGGCTCCTGGCTGCTGAGATTTCCCAACATTCCTGGCTGTGAAAAGGAGCCAGGGACTGCCCAGGTTTTCTGCCCTACCCAGAACAGGAGGACTCGGGGAGCGAAGAATCCCCCCAGGCTGGGAAAGGCTGGCTGCCAGGGTGTGCCGAGCACCTAATGTGTGAGGCCACCGAGGCCACCGTGCCCCTGCCAGTGCCCCCAGCATGTCCCTGTGCCTGGCCGCGCTCAGCACCAGCCTGCCTCTGCCCTTGGAGCTGCCCATTTGCCCCCGACCTGGGAACTTCTTAGAAACGGGCATTCTTGGGGTGGTGCCAGGAGGTGATTCTGACACACATTTAACATGCAGAGCCACAGACCAGCAGGGGTTCTCCAGCCATCAAACCCAATGGCCAGTTTTTATATTAAACACTTGGTAATGCCCTATTTATTATTCCAAAGTGAAATTCACAGATAATATAACCTACCTACACACAT
Organism: Phocoena phocoena; assembly: GCF_963924675.1. Taxonomy (NCBI): domain Eukaryota; kingdom Metazoa; phylum Chordata; class Mammalia; order Artiodactyla; family Phocoenidae; genus Phocoena; species Phocoena phocoena. Next base: position 62,800,360 of record NC_089234.1, on the reverse strand, counting down.
AATTCCAAAACAAGTAATGTAATGATTTGAGATAAAAGGAGAAATAAGATGAAACAATTTACAACCATATACCGTATTTCAACACGTACATGTTCAGGCACTAGACAGAAAAAGTGAAGTGGTTGGGTGTTTACACTGCCAGGGGCTTCTGATACTTGGGAGGGGTGTTGTGTGGACAACTTGCATTACCATGGGCGTATTTTTGCCATTGACATGGTTTTTCAAAATGCTGAACAATTCTTGATAAAGTTGCAAATGAAATAAAGTATAATTATTCCTTACTTTATCTAATATTCTTTCTACAGAATTCAGTGCATAGTAAAAACATGCAGAAAACACTTTGGTTTTTATGTCCCTGGAGTTAGGCTTTGGGCTCAGATAATTATGGATGGGTTTTCACCCATCCAGATGCCCAGGGGACATCTAAGACGCAGGTAGTCTGGAAAGTTGTCCATGGAGTAGGATTGCCCTGAGCTCTACAGTCCCTCAGCCCCCAGCCCCGATCGCAGTGATAACCAGAAGTGCCACCACAATGTCCGCAGTGCTCTCTAGGGAACGGTACCGCCTGCTGAGACCCAGTGATCTAGAGCCACCTTCTTATCACATTGCATACGAGAAACTGAGGCCCAGAGAGGCTGAGGGACTCGCCTGGACCTGGGGTGAGTGGCAGAGTTGGGACCAGGGCTCCCAGGCGAGTGCTCAGCCAGGCTCCTCCCCGGCAGCGCCTCAGCGTGCAGAATGTCATCTACGTGCGGGGCTGCACCAACGCCGTGCTCATCTGGTTCATGGACAACTACACCATCATGGCGGGCCTCCTGCTAGGCATCCTGCTCCCCCAGGTGTGCTGGTCGCCCCCCCCCCCCCCCAGGGAGGGGAGCTAGAGGTGGGGATGGTGTGGGCAGGCTGTGGCTTCAGATGATGTGTGGCTTGGTGATTACAGAGTGCAGAGTAGGCACAAAGGGCTGGGGTGAAGAGAGCTCTTGGACCAGCCACCTGGGCTCACCCTGGGAGGGGTGGAGGGTTGGAAGGAGGGGGTGAATGGCCTAGAAAGTGAGTGACATAGCTGGGGGGGGGGGGAATAGGAGTCACAGAATGGAGGGTCTCTGGGATTTCCCAGCAGGCGCAGAGGAGGGCCCAGGCTGGGGCCATTGGGGTAGTGGGGGCTAGGGACTGCCAGAGAGGGCCACCCAGATGGCCAGCAGGCTCTCACCCGCCCTGCCCCTTCTCCTCAGTTCCTGGGGGTGCTGCTGACATTCCTGTACATCACCCGGGTGGAGGACATCATCACGGAGCACTCTGTCACCGATGGGCTCCTGGGACCCAGCACCAAACCCAGCGTGGAGGCAGCAGGCACGGGGTGCTGCATGTGCTACCCCAATTAGGGCCGTGGCCTGGGGCGGCAGCTCCAGAAGGACCGTGCCAGGACATCTCTGCGCAGGCCACGTCGTGGGGGCCAGATAGGACTGTGGCCCCTCTCTCCACATTCGGCACTGACCAAAGCCATGGCTGTGTTTGCTCAGGGCTCCCAGGCCACCGCCTGTCTGGGGGGCGGAGCCCCTCCCCAGCTGTGGAATTCTGTGCGTGCCCACCCTGCTGGGCGTGGGGAACAGGGCACCCCTCCTCCAGGCTCCGGCTGCTGGGGAAGGGGGAGCTTGGCACTGGGCTCCAGACCCATTTCATTTCTGGTAGTGCCTTGGCCTTGGTGTTTGTGCCCCTTTGAGGGAAGTTTTATAGTGATTTGTAATCAGGGAGGGAGGAGAGCATGTGTGCCCCGAGGTGAAGGAGCAGAGGGGTGGGGTGCAGACCCCAGGCCCCAGTCCTTCGGCCTCACCTTGAGGCCACATTGGGTCCGTTTCTCAGCCTCCTGGGTACCTCGAGACCACCCCAGGGCTGCTGCTTTGTTGACTCTGTTTTGTACCTGATTTTATAACATTCATTTTGTACACAGTTAACAGGAGTTTCCGACTAATCAAAGCTAGCTGTTCCCCCCATTCCTCTTCCCCCTCCAAGCCAGTTTATTAATCAGACAATAAAGACATGATTTTTTTTTTTTTCTGGTTTTTTGTTTGTGCTGTTTGGGTCGAGAGTGAGGAAGACCTCAAGTTGGGCTTGGAAACCCCTTGTTGGTGCAAAGATTGAAGGGGAGCCACCCTGAGACCAAGATTTGGAACAGTTTGGGACACTGAGGCCCAGGAGGATCAACCGAGGCTGCCTGTTTCCAGCTTGGAATGGTCTCTCTCACCCTTTGGTTTGTGGACTGGGCCTGGAGCCTCCTATGCCCATCCTTCCTGCCAGGAATTCACTTGCTGGAAACCTCAGGGAAAGAGGCAGAGATGACAACCTATTTTACAGACTGGGAAACTGAGGCCAAGCCACACTGGCATGAGTCTTCTCTTCCGGGAAGTGGGGTAGATGGGAACTAGGAAAGTCGGGGGTCCGGGAAGGAGCAGTGCCCACAGATCCACCCTCGACCTTTGGGCTATAGAACTGGAGTGACTCTTTTTTTTTTTTAACCAAACAAAACGTGCTTTATTTAGTAAAAACTGGTGAGTGTGGGCAGGACATGGCAGAAGTGCACAGGGGCTGGGGATGGGAGGGTCAGGGGTCAGCACAGGGGGGACATGACTCAGGATGGAGGAGCCAGAGGTCAGAAGACTTGGAGGTGGGTGGGTCATTGGTAACTTATCACCTGCTCCTCTAGAGGCTACATGTGGCTCAAAAGCCCCTGGGGGTTCCAGAGGCCTGACCAGCAAGGGAAGGTTTGTCTCTGCAGGCCTAGGGAGGCCCTACCCCCAACATCAGCAGGAACTCTCGGTGACAGGATGAAAGCCCCTGGAAAGCATCGGACTGTAAACAGCCCATTGTTCCAGGGCCTGGGGTGGGGCTGGACGGTGCTCACTGCCTAGCAAAGGATGGTGCTGGTCGCCCCCTGCTGGAGACGGCAGGACCTGTGTGGATCAGTCCACCCAAGCCTTCCTGCCCCAAGAGTTGACTTCTAGATTTGCTGTGAGGTTCTTAGTAGCCAGGGCAATAGAAATAAACAGCATGAGCCCCAAACCCGAAGAATTCAATTTAAGAGTGTTAAAGGAACTGCCCATCACACCCACAAGAGGTAGGATGCCTGGTTGGCCATATGTACAAGCCTGCATTGTCTGATGTGTAGGAAAGGGCAGAAGAGGGATTTTTTCTTTTTTAAAGGATAGAATAACGCAACAATAGCAAGCACATCACTGAGCACACTCTGTCTCAGAAACTTGTCTAAACATAGATATTAACTCCTTTAATCCTTACAACTGTATGTGGTAAATCCTGTTATCTCCCTTTTATTGATGGAGAGACTGAGGCATATTGTGAACTTGCCCAAAGCACACGGCTGGTAAGTGACAAAGCCATGATGTGAGCCTGGGTAGAATCTCCCTGGCATGCAGCCCCTCTGCTCTACTGATTCTGTTGCCTCGTATGGACACATGGTACTAAGCGTGCAAAACCTGGGATGGCTGTTACTGTAGCTGTCCCCGTGGGGTGGCCACTGCAGGCGCTGCTGGAGCCTCTGCCTGGTCCCCATTTTGACCAGTGCATTCAAGGCCAGGTCAAACTCTGTGTCTGGCTGGTGGCCTCGTGGCACTCTGGCTCTGGCTGTTCTCTGAGGATTCTCTCTGTGCTCAGAGGGTGTGGCAGCTGCTTTTGGGACAGCAAGATGGCAGAGGCACCGAAGGGGTTGGGACTGCACTGAATCTGCTTATCCAAAGTCACATTACCCTGGAACCTGGAAACTTCTGGTCACCTTGTCCTCCCTCTTCTCACCACCACTCACCAACACCCCCCTACCTCCCACTGCTGCTTCTGTGCACCAGGGATCACAGGTTGGTGCCCACAGGAGGCTGAGTGCTGTGGACACTTAGCTCTTCTTTTTTTTTTTTGAAACCTCAGCCACTCACCTCTCCTGAAAACACACGGAACCCATGGAGAGGCCTTTCTCAGTCCTGTGGTTGGGCTGCCCCTGCTTTGCACCCTTTGTGCTTCAAAAGCAGTTACATCATCCTGGCCCCTTGTAACACAAGGATGGAAGAATGACCCTCAAAGTGAGTCATTTTCCCTCACCGTGGCACACACAGAAAATGATGATATCAGTGCAGCCCACAATATTTGTGAAGCCGGGGGAGATTTGTAGGCTTTGATTTGGGACTTTTTTGCTTCTCATATATTTATAAGAAAAACAAAACAATAAAATGCATTAAGGAAGACTGGGTTAGTAGAAAAATTCCAAATAGTATTCTCCAAACTTTGTCTTAACAGTATATTGAGGTATATTCAACCTAAAATAAACCACACACATTTAACGTGACAAATATATCACTAGTCAAACCATCATCACGATGGAGACAATGAACAACCCCATCATGCTAAAGAAATTTCCTCTTGCCCCTTGGGGGTTCCTTCTTTATAGCCCTTCTCACCACCTGCTAACCCATCTCCAGGTGACCGTGGATCTGCTTTCTGTCTCTATACATTATATTTTCCAAAATTTTATATAAGCGGATTCATGCAGCGTGGACTCTTCTCTTTGTCTGCCGTTTTTTGCTTAACGCGATTATTTTGAGTTTCATTCATTTCCTAGCACGGATCAGTAGTCCATTCCCTTGTATTGCTGAGTAGTATTCCTTTGTATGGCTTTGCCATAGTTTATCCAATCACCTATTGATGGACATTTGTGTTGTTTCCAGGTTTTTGGTTGTTTTTTAATACAAATAAAGTTGCTATGACCATCCAGGTACCTGTCTTTGTACAGAAATATACTTTCATTTCCCTTGGGTAAATATCTAGGAGTGGAATAGCTGGATCATATGGTAAGTGTATGTTTAGGTTTATGTTATAGGAAACTGCCAAAGTATTTTCCACAGTGGTTGCATGATTTTATATCCTGACCAGTAGTGTAGAGTCCCTGTTCCTCTACATCCTTGCCAGTATTTGGTATGGCCAGTCTCTTAAATTTTGGTCATTCTAATGGGTGTGCGGTGATAAATCGTTGTGATCTTACTTTGCATTTCCTTTTTTATCTATGTGTGTATATATATATCTCTCTCTATATATATTTATTGAAGTATAGTTGATTTACAATGTTGTGTTTCAGGTATACAGCACAGTTACATATCTATAACTGATAATATATTGGTAATATAATATAAATCTATTCTTTTCAGATTATTTTCCCTTATAAGTTATTACAAAATATTGGATAGAGTTTCCTGTGCAGTACAGTAGCTCCTTGTTGGTTATTTTGTATATAGTAGTGTGTGTATGTTAATCCTAACCTCCTAATTTATCCCTCCTCCACCCCTGTCTTTGAGAAGATGACCCCTTCTTTGGGTGACCTCTCTCCACTGTCCCACAGAATCAATCAAGTAACAGCTGCCCCCCCTTTTCATGCTTGTTGTGCACCAGCTCCATGCTCATCTATTTTCACCGATAATGATGGTCCATAATAACCATGTTATAGAAAAGGGAACTGGGATCAGAAGGGTTGAGGAACGTGCCTAGGGTCCCCCATCTAGTTAAGTGATACTGCCAGGATTTGAGAACATGTCTGACTCCAAGGCCCTTGGTCCCCCACGTGCTAGCCTGGCATTGGAGGTCCTACCTACCATTCTGGCCTCATCCATGTCCCTTGTTCCTGTCAGCAGGGCTTACCCAGTTCATTCTTAGCTCGCACGGTTCTACCTATCATCTCGTGAGAAAGATCCAGCTCTCAACTCTTCCACATTCCCTTTCCCCATCTCCTTTGAGTTTCAATTCTGTGTGTGGAAAGACTTATTTTTATGATTGCCTATTTTGCAGATGGAGAAAACTGAGGCCAGACTAGTAAATTGTATACCAAGTGGCTCCACCAGCAACCCCAGAACCTGGTTCCTTCCAAGCCCCTGCCCTGCCTACCATCCGCCTGGGGCCTGGGACGTGCACAGTAATATGGGGCTGCTGGTTCCCGGCGATGGCCTCCCACAGTCTGAGCCCTTGGAGGGAGCCTGATTTGCAATCCTGAGAGCCCAGGAAGGCAAAAAGCACGTCTCCTGGCATGGCTGCATATTGCCACTAGGTGGCGCTGCCGGCCCGCGGCTTGACGCCCAGAACGCAAACTCCACCCCCCACCCCCGCCCCACGCCGACCAGAGCCCGGGCCGGCGCTGTGGCTGCCGCCGGAGTGTGCCCTTCAGACCGTACCCCGAGGAGCGGGCCAAAAGGTGAGGCTAAAATACTATAGGTATCTGCATCTAGTAGGCACTCAATAAGTGATTGTTAACTGGGAAACGGAGGCTGGATACTAACAGTAGGTTACTATTATTGACTGTCCCTAGGTGGCTGTGTGGTGTGAGGGCGTGTGTGTGGAGGGCGGAGGTACACCATGCTTAGCACATTCTAGTCTTCATCCTCGTTAGTCGCCACAGGTGCTTTATTCCCGTTTTGCGGGTGAGGAAACTGGGGCTTAGGTCGGTTCGTGGAATAGAGGGAAGAACCAGGATTTGAAGCGCTCTGCCCACATCCTGTCGGGATCACCTGTTGGTCCAGTGCCGCCTCCTCGTCCGCCTCGAGCGGGAGCCCGGGGTGAAAGCCCGCTACCCTGCTCAGCCAGCACAGCCTCAGCCCCCAGCATCATGCGACCACCAGAGGGAGGCCTCGGCCTTCGGACAGCCGCAGAGGGGCCTCGAATGAGGCTGGGAGGGTGGCGGAGCAGTGGGGCAGCTGGGCCCCGGAGGGCAGCTTCTGGCTCTGGAAGGAGGATAAGCACCTCTGCCTGGCGGGTCGCCGTGGGCTGACAGGAAGCCATGCAGGTCCAATTGTTGCTCTGTGAGGGCTCCGCAGCCAGCCCTGCCCCAAGCCCTTGCCCCGGCCCTGAGCAGGCCTGAGCAGGCCGTGTGGACGAGCAACCATCGTAACATAGCGGCCACCGCACGTATTATCTATAATATTTTCCTGATTTGTTTTGCCGTTATCCGTCTCGCCCACTGAGCCACTGACAGGCGGGATTTTGCCTGCTCCGTGCACTGCTGTCTCCCCGGCACTCAGCACTGGCAGTGGAGCGTGGTGGGTGCTCAGTGAGCAGACGCTGGCGGAGGGAACGGAAGTGGCCCGGAGCACGGGGCACCTGCGCTGGGCGGGGCTCCGGGACTCAGTGGGCCCCTTGTAACCCACATGTGAACCCCAGAGGGCCAGGCTTGGCGTGTTGCCCTGCTCTGCAGGCTGTCAGCCTGGTCAAATCTTTGTACACCAGAGGGCCTCTCTCGCCTCCTCTCCAGAGGAGCATCTAAGGGTTTCCAGGTGTGGTGGCTCAGGGGGTGGCCATTCAATGCACCTGTTGCCCTGTCATGGCTGTACCGCCCCCTCCTTCTCCCTGCTTCTTTCCTCCATCTGCCAAAGTGAACATGCCATGGCTGCCCCTCCCCCTTCCAGTATCCAGTGAAAACCCCAGTGAAATCGCTGCAAATAGAAAAATGTCTGCATCAACTTAAGAAACTAAGCCTGTACTTGAGGCAGCTCTTGTAGCAGCTTCTAGCAAGGACTCAGGCTAAGATGCCATTAGTGAGGGCCCGGATGGGGTTTTTATGACTAGCCTTTGCTGTCCTCCCTCCAAGGTGATGCTGGAGAGCCTCTGGCAGTGGAGGCCCCTTTAGAATCATTTGGACCCTGCTGGCAGCAAAGATGGGTCTCAGAAACTGACTCGCTTGCGAAGAGCCACCCGAAGCCTCCTGCGCCATGTTGCCTGGAGAACTAGAACAGGGTCTCACACCCAGAAGGGCAACCAGCACGTGGAGAACATTGGCCAGGACCTGGCTGGGTACCACATAGTGCAGCATCTTCCACCTTAGATCTGTGAGGAAGATTCCATCTGGGTCTGGAGGCCCCAAGTGGGAGCTGGGACAATCCATGCATCCAACAAAGGCCCATAGAAAGAACTCTTCATTAGAGGAAGAGTCACCAGGGAAAAAAATGGGCCTATGAAAAAAGATGCAGCCAAGGGGAAAGGAGGACGAGAGGGCAGGGGCTGTATCTTATAATCACTGTAGCTCTAGCACCTCACAAGACACACGCAGATGCTCAATAAATATGTCAAATGAATATGTGCCTCAGAGTATAACTTTCCTCAGCAATAGATTTTACCAGCAAAGTTAGAATATTTGTACTTTAGGCTCTATATAAGGTACAAGAGAATACAGCTTCTATTAAATGAGGGCAATTCAAGGGAGGAGACAATGGTAAACAAAAAATACAGGAGCTGAGTTACAATTTGCATTGGTTGCAATAAATAGTAGACCTGAAAGTGCAAAAATCAAATGAGAGGTACAAAGGACCAGATGGAGAGGCATTCGCAGGATGCAAAGGAAAAGGGTAAGGACAAAGAATTATGAGAACAAACAGGGACAAGGGCCACAGAAACCTCATCCGAGGGACAGGCATTCTCTGCCTCCCACCAGACAGACACACACACACACACACACACACACACACACACACACACAGACACACATACAAGGAAAGAGAGGCAGTAAAGTTATAAAGGAAGTAAATTCTTGATTAAAAAAGAAAAAGACACAGTAAAGTTAAAAATGTGTGATTATGGCACTTCTTTCACTTTCTCCAGTGCTTATAGAGAAAGTGATAATATTTATGAGTTCTCTAGGTAAAGGGAGGGGGCACCCAGGCCCTGGGCTTCGGGGACCAGAATCTCCGCTGCCCGTGGCCCACCCACATGGGTGAGCCCTAGACATGCACATAGGTGCACTAGGAATGGTGACCAGGATGTCCATCGCAGTGCTGTTTGTAATAGTGAAAAATGGGAAACCGCCTGAGTGTTTGCCAAAAGGGAGCGAATCCCTACCAGGTGGTATGTTCTTCCAGTGGAATATTATATAGCACTTCAAGTGAAGGAATCAAAGCTCTACGTATCAGAGCTTAAGAATGCAATGTTGAATGGAAAAGCTAGCTGCATAATGATACATAGAATACCATGTCATTGTATTTCTTTTTATTTACTTTTTTATACAGTAGGTTCTTATTAGTCATCAATTTTATACACTTCAGTGTATACATGCCAATCCCAATCGCCCAGTTCATCACACCACCATCCCCACCCCCCCGTGGCTTTCCCCGCCTTGGTGTCCATACGTTTGTCCTCTACATCTGTGTCTCAACTTCTGCCCTGCAAACTGGTTCATCTGTACCATTTTTCTAGGTTCCACACATGTGTGTTAATATACAATATTTGTTTTTCTCTTTCTGACTTACTTCACTCTATATGACAGTCTCTAGATCCATCCATGTCTCAACAAATGACTCAATTTTGTTCCTTTTTATGGCTGAGTAATATTCCGTTGTATATATGTACCACCTCTTCTTTATACATTCGTCTGTCGATGGGCATTTACATTGCTTCCATGACCTGGCTGTTGTAAACAGTGCTGCAAAACTATGTTGAATAATAGTGGTGAGAGTGGACATCCTTGTCTCGTTCCTGATCTTAGAGGAAATGCTTTCAGTTTTACACCATTGAGAATGATGTTTGCTGTGGGTTTGTCATATATGGCCTTTATTATGTTGAGGTAGGTTCCCTCTATGCCCACTTTCTGGAGAGTATTTTTTTTTTTTTTTTTTGCGGTACGCGGGCCTCTCACTGTTGTGGCCTCTCCCGTTGTGGAGTACAGGCTCCGGACGCGCAGGCTCAGCGGCCATGGCTCACGGGCCCAGCCGCTCCGCGGCATGCGGTATCCTCCTGGACCGGGGCACAAACCCGTGTCCCCTGCATCGGTAGGCGGACTCTCAACCACTGTGCCACCAGGGAAGCCCTGGAGAGTTTTTATCATGAATGGGTGTTGAATTTTGTCAAAAGCTTTTTCTGCATCTATTGAGATGATCATATGGTTTTTATTCTTCAATTTGTTAATATGGTGTATCACATTGATTGATTTGCATATATTGAAGAATCCTTGCATCCCTGGGATAAATCCCACTTGATCATGGTGTATGATCCTTTTAATATGTTGTTGGATTCTGTTTGCTAGTATTTTGTTGAGGATTTTTGCATCTATATTCATCAGTGATATTGGTCTGTAATTTTATTTTTTTGTAGTATCTTTGTCTGGTTTTGGTATCAGGGTGATGTTGGCCTCATAGAATAAGTTTGGGAGTGTTCCTTCCTCTGCAATTTTTTGGAAGAGTTTGAGAAGGACGGGTGTTAGCTCTTCTCTAAATGTTTGATAGTATTCACCTGTGAAGCCATCTGGTCCTGGACTTTTGTTTGTTGGAAGATTTTTAATCACAGTTTCAATTTCATTCCTTGTGATTGGTCTGTTCATATTCTGTTTCTTCCTGGTTCAATCTTGGAAGGTTATACCTTTCTAAGAATTTGTCCATTTCTTCCAGCTTGTCCATTTCATTGGCATAGAGTTGCTTGTAGTAGTCTCTTAGGATGCTTTGTATTTCTGTGGTGTCTGTTGTAACTTCTCCTTTTTCATTTCTAATTTTTTTGATTTGAGTCCTCTCCCTCTTTTTCTTGATGAGTCTGGCTAATGGTTTATCAATTTTGTTTATCTTCTTAAAGAACCAGCTTTTAGTTTTATTGATCTTTGCTATTGTTTTCTTTGTTTCTATTTCATTTATTTTTGCTCTGAGCTTTATGATTTCTTTCCTTCTGCTAACTTTGGGTTTTGTTTGTTCTCCTTTCTCTAGTTCCTTTAGGTGTAAGGTTAAATTGTTTAATTGAGATTTTTCTTGTTTCTTGAGGTAGGCTTGTATAGCTATAAACTTCCCTCTTAAAACTGCTTTTGCTGCATCCCATAGGTTTTGGATCATCGTGTTTTCATTGTCATTTGTCTCTAGATATTTTTTGATTTCTTCTTTGATTTCTTCAGTGATCTCTTGGTTATTTAGTAACGTATTATTTAGCCTCCATGTGTTTGTGTTTTTTATGTTTTTTTCCCTGTAATTAATTTCTAATCTCATAGTGTTGTGGTCAGAAAAGATGCTTGATGTGATTTCAATTTTCTTAAATTTACTGAGGCTTGATTTGTGACCCAAGATGTGATCTATCCTGGAGAATGTTCCATGTGCACTTGAGAAGAAAGTGTAATCTGCTGTTTTTGGATGGAGTGTCCTATAAATATCAATTAAATCTATGTGGTCTATTGTGTCATTTAAAGCTTCTGTTTCCTTATTTATTTTCATCTTGGATGATGTGTGCATTGGCGTAAGTGAGGTGTTAAAGTCCCCCACTATTACTGTGTTACTGTCGATTTCCTCTTTTACAGCTGTTAGCAGTTGCCTTATGTATTGAGGTGCTCTTATGTTGGGTGCATATATATTTACAATTGTTATATCTTCTTCTTGGATTGATCTCTTGATCACTATGTAGTGTCCTTCCTTGTCTCTTGTAACATTCTTTATTTTAAAGTCTATTTTATCTGATATGAGTATTGCTACTCCAGCTTTCTTTTGATTTCCATTTGCATGGAATATCTTTTTCCGTCCCCTCACTTTCAGTGTGTATGTGTCCCTAGGTCTGAAGTGGGTCTCTTGTAGACAGCATATAGATGGGTCTTGTTTTTGTATCCATTCAGCAAGCCTGTGTCTTTTGGTTGGAGCCTTTAATCCATTCACGTTTAAGGTAATTATCAATATGTATGTTCCTATGACCATTTTCTTAATTGTTTTGGGTTATTTTTGTGTGTGTGTGTGTGTGTGGTATGCAGGCCTCTCACTGTTGTGGCCTCTCCCGTTGCGGAGCACAGGCTCCAGACACGCAGGCTCAGCGGCCACGGCTCACGGGCCCAGCCGCTCCGCGGCATGTGGAATCTTCCCAGACCAGGGCACGAACCCATGTCCCCTGCATCAGCAGGCGGACTCTCAACCACTGTGCCACCAGGGAAGCCCTTGGGTTTGTTTTTGTAGGCCCTTTTCTTCTCTTGTGTTTCCCACTTAGAGAAGTTCCTTTAGCATTTGTTGTAGAGCTGGTTTGGTGGTGCTGAATTCCCTTAGCTTTTGCTTGTCTGTAAAGCTTTTGATTTCTCCATCGAATCTGAATGAGATCCTTGCCGGGTAGAGTAATCTTGGTTGTACGTTCTTCCCTTTCATCACTTTAAGTATATCGTGCCATTCCCTTCTGGCTTGTAGAGTTTCTGCTGAGAAGTCAGCTGTTAACCTTATGGGAGTTCCCTTGTATGTTATTTTTCGTTTTTCCCTTGCTACTTTCAATAACTTTTCTTTGTCATTAATTTTTGCTAATTTGATTACTATGTGTCTTGGTGTGTTTCTCCTTGGGTTTATCCTGTATGGGACTCACTGCGCTTCCTGGACTTGGGTGGCTATTTCCTTTCCCATGTTAGGGAAGTTTTCAACTATAATCTCTTCAAATATTTTCTCTGGTCCTTTCTCTCTGTCTTCTCCTTCTGGGACCCCTATAATGCAAATGTTGTTGCATTTAATGTTGTCCCAGAGGTCTCTTAGGCTGTCTTCATTTCTTTTCATTCTTTTTTCTTTATTCTGTTCTGCAGCAGTGAATTCCAGCATTCTGTCTTCCAGGTCACTTATCTGTTCTTCTGCCTCAGTTATTCTGCTATTGATTCCTTCTAGTGTAGTTTTCATTTCAGTTATTGTATTGTTCATCTCTGTTTGTTCTTTAATTCTTCTAGGTCTTTGTTAAACATTTCTTGCATCTTCTCGATCTTTGCCTCCATTCTTTTTCTCAGGTCCTGGATCAACTTCACTATCATTATTCTGAATTCTTTTTCTGGGAGCTTGCCTATTTCCACTTCATTTAGTTGTTTTTCTGAGGTTTTATCTTGTTCCTTCATCTGGTACATAGCCCTCTGCCTTTTCATCTTGTCTATCTTTCAGTGAATGTGGTTTTTGTTCCACAGGCTGCAGGATTGTAGTTCTTCTTGCTTCTGCTCTGATGTCATTGTATTTATTTTAAAATGATATATTGCAGATGGATATCTATATAAGAAGTAAAAGTATAAAAATGAGGAATGGATGGAGATAGGTCAAAATCATGAGACTCTGTAAGGGGACAAGGGAAATGGGGCTGGGGACTGAATAGAATTCAATCTTATCTGTATGGCTTATTTATTTTCTTACAAGTTGTAAAGGGAAATGTTCAAATGTGAATATTTGTCCATTCGGGATATTGGTAGATGAAAATTTATGTTATGTTATGTCTGTATTTTATTGGTTGGTTTTTTTTTTTTAGTTGAAATATCGTTGATCCAGAATGTTGTGTTAGTTTCAGGTGTACATCAAAGTGATTCAGTTATATATATATAATTTTCAGATTATTTTCCATTATAGGTTATTATAAGATATTGAATATAGTTCCCTGTGTTATACAGTAGTTCCTTGTTGCTTATCTATTTTATGTAAAGTAGTTTGGATCTGTTAATCCCATACTCCTAATTTATCCCTCATTCCCCCTTTCCCCTTTGGTAACCATAAGTTTGTTTTCTGTCTGCGAGTCTGTTTCTGTTTTGTTTTTTTTTTTTTAATTAACTTATTTATTTTTGGCTGTGTTGGGTCTTTGTTGCTGTGCATGCGGGCTTTCTCTAGTTGTGGCTAGCGGGGGCTACTCTTCGTTGCGGTGCGTGGGCTTCTCATTGTGGTGGCTTCTCTTGTTGCAGAGCATGGGCTCTAGGTGCGCGGGCTTCAGTAGTTGTGGCTCGTGGGCTCTAGAGCACAGGCTCAGTAGTTGTGGTGCACAGGCTTAGTTGCTCCGTGGCATGTGGGATCTTCCCTGACCAGGGCAGGAGGACTCCCAACCATGGTGCCACCGGGGAAGTCCCTGTTTCTGTTTTGTATATAGATTCATTTGTATTCATTTTTAGATTCCACGTATAGTGATATATTTGCCTTTCTCTTGCTGACTTACTTCAGTTAGTATGATATTCTCTAGGTCTATCCATGTTGCTGCAAATGGCAATATTTCATTCTTTCTTTTTTTGGCTGAGTAATATTCCATTGTATATATGTACAACACATCTTCTTAAACCAGTCATCTGTTGATGGGCACTTGGGTTGTTTCCATGTCTCGGCTATTGTAAATAGTGCTGCTATGAACACTGGGGTACATGTATCTTTTCAAATTAGAGTTTTCGTCTTTTCTGGATATATGTCCAAGAGTGGGATGGCTGGATAATATGATAGCTCTATTTTTAGTTTTTTAAGGAACCTCCATACTGTTCTCCATAGTGGCTGTACCAATTTAAATTCCCACCAACAATGTAAGAGGGTTCCCTTTTCTCCACACCCTCTCTACCATTTATTGTTTGTAGACTTTTTGATGATAGCCATTCTGACAAGTGTAGGTGATACCTCATCGTGGTTTGGGTTTGCATTTCTCTAATAATTAGCAATGTTGAGTATCTTTTCATGTGCCTGTTGGCCATCTGTATGTCTTCTTTGACGAAATGTCTATTTAGGTCTTCTGCCCACTTTTTGATTAGGTTGTTTGTGGGTTTTTTTGATATTGAGTTGTATGAGCTGTTCATATATTTTGGATATTAACCCCTTGTTGGTCGCATCGTTTGCAGATATTTTCTCTTGTAGGTTTTCTTTTCATTTTGTTGCTGGCTTCCTTTGCTGTGCAAAAGCTTTTAAGTTTGATTAGGTCCCATTTATTTATTTTTGCTTTTATTTCTTTTGCCTTGGGAGACTGATCTAAGAAAATATTGCTAAGATTTATATCTGAGAATGTTTTGCCTATGTTCTCTTCTAGAAGTTTTATGGTGTCATTTCTTATATTTAGGTGTTTAAACCATTTTGAGTTTATTTTTTGTGTATGGTGTGAGGGATATTCTTTTGCATGTGGATATCCAGTTTTCTAAAAATTGTTGAAAGATTGTCCTTTCCTTACTGAATGGTCTTGCATCCTTGTGGAAAATCTATTGACTATATATGAGAGGGTTTTTTCTAGGTTCTCTACTTTATTGCATTGGTCTGTATATCTGTCCTTCTTCTAGTAAGTACTACAGTGTTATGATTACTATAGCTTTGTAGTAAGTTTTGAAATCAAGAAGTTTGAGTCCTTCAATTTCATTCTTCTTTTTCAAGATTGTATTGTGGGGTCACTTTTCTGTACTTTTTAACTTATCAAAAGAAAAGGGACATTTGCTGTGTAAATACTTTTAAGTTTCATTAGATCCCATTTGTTTATTTTTGTTTTTATTTCCATTTCTCTAGGAGGTGGGTCAAAAAGGATCTTGCTGTGATTTATGTCATAGGCTGTTCTGCCTATGTTTTCCTTTAAGAGTTTTATAGTGTCCGGTGTTACATTTAGGTCTCGAATCCATTTTGAGTTTATTTTTGTGTATGGTGTTAGGGAGTGTTCTAACATCATTCCTTTACATGTAGCTGTCCAGTTTTCCCAGCACCACTTATTGAAGAGGCTGTCTTTTCTCCATTGTATATTCTTGCCTCCTTTATCAAAGATAAGGTAACCTAAGTGTCCATCAGCAGATGAATGGATAAAGAAGATGTGGCACATGTATACAATGGAATATTACTCAGCCATAAAAAGAAACAAAATTGAGTTATTTGTAGTGAGGTGGATGGACCTAGAGACTATCACACAGAGTGAAGTAAGTCAGAAAGAGAAAAACAAATACCGTATGCTAACACATATATATGGAGTCTAAAAAAAAAAATGTTCTGAAGAACCTAGGGGCAGGACAGGAATAAAGACGCAGATGTAGAGAATGGACTTGAGGACATGGAGGGGAGGGGGAAGGGTAAGCTGGGATGAAGTGAGAGAGTGGCATGGACATATATACACTACTGAATGTAAAATAGATAGCTAGTGGGAAGCAGTCACATAGCGTAGGGAGATCAGCTCAGTGCTTCGTGTCTACCTAGAGGGGTGGAATAGGGAGGGTGGGAGGGAGACGCAAGAAGGAGGAGATATGGGGATATATGTTTATGTATAACTGATTCACTTTGTTATAAAGCAGAAACTAACACACCATTGTAAAGCAATTATACTCCAATAAAGATGTTAAAAAAAAAAAAAGAAAGAAAGAAAAGAAAAGGGACAGGGGAACTTCCCTGGCAGTCCAGTCGTTAAGACTTACGCTTCCACTGCAAGGGTCGTGGGTTTGATCTCTGGTCTGGGGACTATGATTCCGCATGCCAGCATGGCCGAAAAAAAAAAAAAAGAAAAGGTACAGGGCTGATGGGTAGACTCAGAATTTACTCCTTACTAGGCAAAAATTTAAGAAGGAAATCCACAGCCTGGTGGAGGTTTTAAGTGCAAGTCATAAAGAATTCTCTAAGAATAGAAGTAAAAAATAAAGGTTATCCACAAATTAACAAAGCCAGGGTGGCTTCACTTGATGGTTCAGTATTAGGAGATTTAGTTATATTGTGTCAATAGATCAAATCCAATACCCATCTCTAGAAGAAAAACTTCTTCCTCACAAAGAACATAAAACAGTCATTGGGCTTCCCTGGTGGCGCAGTGGTTGAGAGTCCGCCTGCTGATGCAAGGGACATGGGTTCGTGCCCCTGTCCGGGAAGATCCCCCATGCCGCGGAGCAACTAGGCCTGTGCGTCACAACTACTGAGCCTGCGCTCTAGAGCCCGTGCTCCACAATAAGAGAAGCCATCGCAAGGAGAAGCACACGCACTGCAATGAAGAGTAGCCCCCGCTCGCCACAACTAGAGAAAGCTTGCGCACAGCAACAAAGACCCAACGCAGCCAAAAATAAATAAATAAATTAAAGAACAAACAAACAAAAAACTATGACTTACAAACGCATCAGGTCTAGATGATTTTACAGTTGATTATGGTATCAGTAGGCATTACTAACTGCTATAACTTCCCTCCTTAAATCTTAGGGGCTTAACACAACAGAAGTTTATCTTTTACTCACATAGAGATCAAAACAGGCGTTCCTCATTGGTTGTTGGCTGTTTCCCAATGGTAATTCAGGAATCCATGTTTCTTCCATCCTGTCTCCACCATCTTCAATAGATAGCTTCTGAGGTCATTGCAAAAGAAGATGGTACAAGGAGGGTGGAAAATTGGAGGTTTTTCTGGCCCAGGACTGGAAGGGGTCTGCTTTTGCCCCATTCCATTAGCCAGAACTTAGTCACATGGTACCGTAACAACAAGAGAGGCTGAGAAATGTGGTCTAGTATGGGCCCAGGAGGAAGAAATGTTGAGTTCTAACCAGATTTTTAAACAATGAAGGTTTCTGTTACTCAAACTATTCCAGATTATTAAAAAAGATCGAAAGCCCCTCCAATCCACTTTGTAAGCAAGCATGATCTTAATCATGAAACTTGATGAATATGGTACCAAATAACTATAGACCAATTTCACTTAAGAATATAGATGCAAAAATTCTGAGAATACAAAATTTAAAATTAGGAAATTTATCAACATAAGTGAAAAATAATTTAAAAGACAAAGATCACATAATTGGATCAATAATTGCTAAAAATACTACTGATAAATTCCATAGTGATCCCTAATAACAACTCTAACATTTGTTAGAGACTATCACTAGACATGATAAAGGCCTGGAGTGGAATAAAAATTGTTCAGGACAGGAACAATAGAGATGAAGTAAAGAGCTGATCCAGGGAAAAATGGGGTGAGGGAAAGAGAGCTAGAAAATCTGAGTAAGCAACCCACCATATTTTTAACACTGTGTAAAAACAATAGAAGAGAGATTTGTGCAGTAGTAAAAAACATCTTGAACCATACCTTCTTCATAAGGTTCAGGAAAACTAAGTTCACATAAAAACAATCAAGAAATATTGAGGTCAAATCTTACTCAAATTTATTATAAGAAAAAAGAGAGACTAAGGAGCAGAATACTGTTGCTACATCAATGAAAGCATAGCAGAAAGACAAACCTACACCAAAAAGTATCAAACTGTAACCTATTATCTCAGTGGTAAAAAATACATTAAGAAACTGATATAAAACATGAAAGAGTAACTTAAGAATTAGAAAAATCTGAAATGTGATGGCAGAGCTCCAGGAAAGAATTAGAAATAAAAGGAAAAACATCACTTCATAAATTAAGACTAAAACAGAAGGAACATAATGAATAAAGAAAACAGATAATGTGTTAAGAGAAACAGAAATGACAAATATTGAAACAGAAAAAGAAGATCCAACATATCCCTGAAGAAGAAAACCAAAATAAGGGTGCAGAATACTTAAAACTATTACTCAAGAAAACTTTCTTGAAATAAAAAAAAAGATTAGAAGCTATGTGTGGGAAAGAGTACACCACACATCTGAGTGTCAACCCAGAATGCACTATACCAAAACATACTCTAAAAAAATGACTGGATTTGAAGAAAAAGAAGAATGATCTGGTCAACTAGGCAAAACAATCAAGTGTGTTAGAGGGAGAGAAAATTAGATTATTATCAGATCTTTAGACAGCAAAACTTTAGGACAGAAGAAAACTCAGTACCATATTTAAGATACTCAAGGACAGAAAGTGTGAGCCAAGGATTTATATCCAGCAAAGTTGACTTTAGAGTCTTAAAGCAGAGACAAACTGTTAACAACATGCAAGAACTCAGAGAGTATTGTTCCCACGACCTCTTCCTGGGAATCTGCTAGAGAATGAGCTTCAGACAAGCAGAGTGACCGGAGAGGCATCAGATCAGCATAAGGACTGTTGGTGAATGTTAAATACATAGTTATCTGTAGAATGCAATGGCTATATAATCTGACTGGGTAATTATAGTGCAGTCTCCAAAATAACAGGGGCTGGAGGAGAATGGGATAGTGTAACCATTTTCAATAATTATCTCAGTTGTGGTAGTATTAGTATTGCTATTCTGATACTGTTTGTGTACAAAGTGGGGTAAAGCAAATGAGTGTTTATGGGGTATTCTAATCTTTTCATAGCCTGGTATTGGTAACCAGGAATCTCGATTCGAAAGAAAGAAGGTATAGATGTAATATACTAGAGGTTACATAAAAACTCTGTAGGGACTTCCCTGGCTGTCCAGTGGTTAAGAATCTGTGCTTCCACTGCAGGGGGCACGGGTTCTATCCCTGGTCGGGGAACTAGGATCCTGCATGCCTAGGATCCCGTATGCCGCGTGGTGCAGCCAAAAAAAAGAAGAAAAAGAATTAAAAAAAAAAACCCTCTGTAATATTGGACTTGAATTGGAAGACCCAGAATGAACTGTTGAGGTATTTCGTCTTAAAATATTTATATATTTTTATTTATATTTTCTATCCCTGCCCACTGAAAAGACCTAGAAACAACGACTTATCCAGCAGCAATGAGTATTCCTAGGAGAAATGCTAAGAAAATCCCAGATTATTAATATGTTGTAGTGCCATTTCCCATGAAAGGAAAACAGGACTTTGGAAAAATAGAAGATTCCAGTTTGGGACAGGAAACATCTAAGATTAATCTGGAATGTCTTCTCATACCAGATAGAGAGGAAGTTATCATACTGCTTTTCTTATATAACTAGTACTATGGAGTAACCAAATAATAAATGAAAGGAGTTATTGCTTTATAAAATTATTCCAGCTGATAAAATGGAATATCTGGTGTGATTTGAGGGCCTCCTCCCCACAGAACATTTTTCCCATTAGCTTGCTCAGTAACCAAAATGCCTCCATAAGAAACCAGCCCTGGGTCCAAGGTACCAGAGCATTTGAGGGAGGCTGGCACATGCCCTGCAGAATCCACAGGCCTGGAGATACCCAGAATATGGCCCCCAGGAAAGAAAGTCTCAAATCTGGTGGATATGGTGGGCTGGGGTCAGTAAAGGAGCATGCAACTGGGGAGGGGGGTTTGGGGCACCATGGTGGCCAATGAGGATGGGAGAGACCTTGAGACCAGCCTCCACCCCACTTCAGAAGAGGGTAAACCCCAGCTGCACGGTATGCAGCACCAAGGCATCAACCCGCGAATCAAGCCTGTTCAAGAACTGCTTCCACCAGGGAGCCTTTCCTGATTCCAGATTTCTCCTCTCTGGCCTCCTGCCCCTACCCCAGAGAGCTGGGCATACGTGGGAGCCAGAAGGATTCTAGGACAATTGACAATGGACCAGCAATTCAGTGTTTACTGTGGTACAGTCCTAAGCATATTACTCGTTTAACTCTGCTTTAATTATTCTTTGCTGTATAACAGACCATCTGGAGATTTAGTAGCTTAATTACCTAATACACTTCCATAGGATGACTGGGTTCAGCTAGGCAGTTCTTCTTCTGGTCTTCCTTGGAGTGTCTTGTGCAGGTGCAATCAAATAACAGGTGGACATGGGGTCAGTTGGTGGCTCGACTGGGACACTCAGATGTTGGGATGGCTGGTCCTCGTTCCCTCTCCATGTCGTCTCAGGGCCTCTCTTCAAGTGACCTGTGCAGGTGGCCTCTCCTCCTGCAGGACAGCAGGACTTCTTCCATGGCAGCTCAGGGCCATGCCTTCCAAGAGGGGAAAGCAGAAGCTGCTGGTCCTCTTAAAGACTAGGCTTGGGACCAGCGCAGCAACCCTCCTTCCACATCCTCTTAGTCCCAGGCCTGCCCAGGTTCAGCACTGCAGGGGGACTGTCCAGAGCTGTGGATCGTTGGCAGCTGTCTTTGGAGACCAGCTAACACCAATCCATTGGCTCCTCCAACAATGCCTTGGTGGTGATTGTGATTATTAGCCCACTTTACAGACAAGGAAACAGACATAGAGAAAAAGTAGAATAAATGGAATAAAGGCATAGACACACTGTGGTGGGGTCCAGAGAGGGAAGTCTTGGCAAGTTTCACAAAGGAGGAACACTAGGCCAATGAGCAGGTGTCTTTCAGGAGAACAAGTGGCGGCAGCAGTGGGGGAGCTCTGTAGCCTTGCAGACACTGATGTATGAAGAGCACCATAGCACATGCAGGATGTAGCTGGTGGCTGAGGCACAGCATGTGAGGAAGGGGCCAACAGTGGATGGTGCTGGAGCAGCAAGCCGGGCTAAATCATACTGTGGAATTTGGACTTGAGGGTGGTGGGAACACTGATGAGTTTCCAAGCAGGAAGGTGACAATGCCGGGTCTATGTTGCTGCCCATCCCTCTGGCAGCTGTGAGGAGATGGATTATAGGAGCAAGGTGTGGGCAGGGGAACCAGTTAGGAAGTGTATTAGTTTGGCAGGGCTGCTGTAACAAAGTACCAAATATGGGTGGCTTAGAACATTAGAAGTTTATAGTCTCACTGTTACGGAGGCTAGAAGTCTGAGATCCAGGAGTCATGCTGCCTCTGAAGGCCTCAGGAGAGGATCTATTCCAGGCCTCGCTCCCAGCTTCTAGTAGTTGCTGGCTTGTGGCAACATAACTCTAATCTTCACAATGCATTCTCCCTGTGTGCATGCCCTTTTTACAAGGATACCACTCATATTGGATGAGGGGCCCACTCTGCTTCAGTATAACCTCACCTTAATTAAGTGCATCTGCAACAACCCTGTTTCCAAATAAAGTCACATTTTGAGGTACTGAGGGGTTAGGACTTCAACATATGAATTTTTTTTGTGTGGCGGGGGTGTTATCAATTCAACCCACTAGAGGAAACTGGCAGTAATCCTGGCATGATCTGATGGAGGCCCAGACTATGAAAGGGGTGTGTGGACCCTGGGAGTGGGGGAAGCAAATTGTCTTAGCTCAGGCTGCCGTAACAACATCTCACACTTGGTGGCTTGAACAACAGACATTTATTTCTCACATTTCTGCAGGCTGGAACTCTGAGAGCAGGGTATCAGCATGGTCCAGTTCTGGTGGGAACCCTCCTCCTGGCTTGCTACCACCAGTGCAAGCCACCTTTTCCCTGTGTCCTCACAGGGCTGAGAGAGGAAGCACTGGTGTCCCTTCCTTTTCTTAAAAGGACATTAATCCCATCATGAGGGCTCACCCTCATCTAAACCTGATTACCTCCCAAAGGCCCCAGCTTCTACTACCATCCTGTTGGGGGTTAGGACTTCAACATGAATCTCAGAGGGACATGAACATTCAGTCCATAACAAGAATGGATTTGAAAGGTACTGGGGTCGGGGGGTCTTGACAGGGTTGGTGATGGCTGGATGTGGGCAGGAGGAGGAAGTGGGAGGTTAGGATGACTCCCAGGACCCTGGCTTTTCTGAGGGGGTGAATGGTGGCCTCTTTAATAGGCTCAGGGCTGACAGAGGAGCAGGAGGTCTGTTTTGAAGTCGTTGAGTGGTTTTGGCCACAGGCTGTGCAGTCAGACTGCCTGGGTGTGAATCCTGACTCCCCCACTTACCAGCTGTGGTGACCTCAGGCAGGTCCCTTAACTTGTCTGTGCCTCCTGGGAAGTGACGGTACCTCAGTCACAGGAGTGGAGATTCCATGGAGGGCAAGCACCCACGCGGAGGGCCAGGGCAGCCTGGACCACAGGAAGCACTCAGTCGTGTCAATCATCATCATCATTACGATGATGCAGCAAGAGAGGCTCCATGGGCAGCTGGGAGGAAAGGAATTCTGCTTCTGGAGAGGATGGTCAGCCTGAGAGTTAAAGCCTCAGCAGTAGATGAACTCACCAGGAGGAGTATGCAGTGGGAGGAAAAGAGAAATGAGTCACAGTGAGAAGATTGAGGCCGACTAGTCTGAGAAGGTAGAAGAACAAAGAAGGGGAGAGACTCCCAACGATGGGAGTGGGTAACGGCATCCAATATTGAAGAGACTTGGAGGAAAATGAGGACGGAAACATGGCCCCTGAATTTAGCCAATAGAGGTTCTTGGTGACCTTGGTGAATTCAGCCTCCTGGAGGAGTTGTGAGCAAGAAATTCTTGTCACTGTGGATTGAAGAGGGCATGGCGGGGAGAGGATGCATGATGCTCTTTGAATCTAGGCTCTGAAAGGAGGGGAGCCAGAGGGCAGGTGGTAGAACGGGACACGGGCTGGAGAGCTTGAAAGCCCCTGTAAGGTGGATGAGACAAGGGGATCTGTTCCTAGAAGGAGCTGGGTGTAAGATACAGGAGAGAGAAGAAATGACCAGCAGAAGGGGACCCTTGAGGAGGAAAATGTCCCAGAGCACACAGCTGTGAAGGAGAGGAAGGGCACAGCCACTATTGCAAGATCAAATAATAGAAAATCCAAAGCAACAGGGCTCACAAAACAGTCTCTCTCTCATGCTGAAGAAATCTGGGGGAATCAATTTTGGGCTGATTCAATGAGGTCAGGTACCCAGATTTCTTCTATCTACAGGATGACCTGACCTCCAGGCCCAAGTTTACCTCGTGACCAATATGGCTGCTTCTGTTCCAGCCATCATGTTCACATTCTGGCTAGTAAGAAAAAGGGGAAGGGATCAGAGGTCAACCCCCCAGGAAAGAGACCCAGAAACATACGGATTACTTTCACTTTTCTCTCATTGGCCAGAACTTAGCATACAGCCACACTTACTTGCATGGGAGACTAGAAAATATAGTCTTTATTCTGGAGGCCACATATATAGCTCACAATCCTCCTAAGATGGAAAAGGGGAGAATGGATTTGGGGGAGGATAGCTAGTCATCTTTGCCACTGGTTATAGGCATGGGGGCATAAAAGTGAGGAGATTCCAATCAGATGGCTTCTATTTCTTTCTCTCTCTCTGTGAATTACGAGGCAAGGTCCCCAGTTACGTAACGTGGTGGGAGAGTAGAACAAGGGACTTGAGGTTTTAAACTTTTCTAAGAGGAATGGGAAGCAAGGCTGCTTTGAGACAGAGAGAGGCTTGCCAAGGGGCACTGGAGGCCTGGCGGAGACTGTGCTCTGTGTATCCACAGGGGCAGCACTCTGCCTGTGGAGAGTTTACCCCAACAGCGTTCACATGCTGGAGGGGATGGCTGGCTCAAGGTCAGGGCTGTCTGAGGTGGGCTGAGGACAAGTGTCTGGGGATCTGGGCACGTGGCAAAAGATGTTAAGTGATGGATCTTGGGATCCGGGATCTGCAGTTTCCCTGCTTTCTGCCCTGTGACTGGGAGGGAGGGAGGGAGTGGGGTGGGTCTTGGAGAAGACGAGAGGAGGTCAACCGGGCTGTGTCCCAAGTTCAGGGGGAGCACTGGGAGGCCAGGAGCCGACAGCCAGCGAGTCTCCAACTTCAGAGTCGGATGGCTCTGGAGATGCCAAGCTCCAGGGTGTGGGCGGCCAAAGCGATTCAAAGGTGACCATCCTGGGCTGAGGGACAGAGGTGCCAGGTGAAGATTCCAAGGGGTGCTGAAGTTCCCCAGAATAATGGCAGA
This sequence comes from Phocoena phocoena, assembly GCF_963924675.1. Lineage (NCBI taxonomy): Eukaryota > Metazoa > Chordata > Mammalia > Artiodactyla > Phocoenidae > Phocoena > Phocoena phocoena. The sequence goes on along the minus strand of NC_089234.1, from coordinate 62,776,130 downwards.
CCTTGAGTTGGGGGAGGAGGTGTGATCCAGATGCCGATGTCCTTGAAATTATGGGGTCATCAGAACATTCCATGATGGCCATGACGATGACCGTGTGCCTCAAAGGGAAATAAGGTTTCGTACAAAGGGGGAAGGGCAATGATGGTTGGAAATCTCCTGAGGGCCCAGAGGAGCCAGTGCCCACTTCCACCCAGCAGACTCCTCACTGGGGGCAGTTCAGGGTGGAGAGGCTATCCAGGAAGGCTTTGGAGGGAGGAGGGTAGATCGTGCAGGGAGATCATGGGAGAGGCCAAGTGGATGGAGAAGCTTGCAGTTGTGTCTGGTGATGAGAGGACCAGGAGGGGGGATTAGCTGGCTCCAGAGTTCCAAATGGCACTTTGGACTAAAGTGGTTTTGAATCCCAGCTGGTAGTAGTCCAGCCTCCATTCACAACCCCTGCTCCCCACTAAGACAACCCGTTCCATCTTTTCTCAGAAAGTACTTCCTTGATCTGAGTCCTCACCTGTCTCCTGGTAACTTCTGTGCTATTCCTTGAGGCCCTGGGGGACTGGACTGCAGCTGCCCAGTGTGGCCCCTCAGTGTCTCCAGATAGAGAGGAAGTGCCCTAGAGCCCTCCGTTCTGCGGACACGGGATTTGCATCCTTGCTGTTCAGCTGGGCTGTGACCAGAGCACCAGCTGTGGCACTCTCCTGGCCCTCGTGTGAATTAATGCCATTCAAAGTTGCGTTTGCTCTTTGAAGTAGTAAGCATAACAATCCAGACACACAAGAATCCCCTCCTGGCCACTTGTCAGCTGTGTAATTTTGAGCAAGTACTCACGCAGTCTTGAGTTCAGTGTCCACATCTGAATAGTGAGGGTAAGGATGGGGGAATTTCTCTCTCTCCCTTTGGGGAAAGCCTTTCAAGGTTACAGATTCACGTGACTGCCTTTCCATCTCATTTCCCCCCATTTTTCACTTTGCTTGCATGGTCCCAGGGAAGTATTCTGCTGGATATCTGGATACATTGTGATCCATTCCCCCATCTCATCTTTCTGACTAGGAACCGTGAGGATGAGCAGGTTGTGCTTGTCTGTGGTTCCAGCTGAGGTTGGGTAGCTCTGAGACCCCACCATGGCTTCCTAACTTACAGAACCTCCCTGCCAAGGTGAGGGGAATACTCTTAAAATCAAATTCCTGCAGTGCCTACTTGCTGGGGGCGGGTGGTGGTGATCTTGGAGCCTCAGAATCCAGTCCCCCAGCCCTGGCCCTGTTGAGGCCGCTTCTGGCTGGACACGCTGGTGGGGCAGAGGCGAAGGGGTGCATTGTCAGGGAACCGCAGCTGCCCGGCTGGAGGCTGGGAGGCCTGAATAGCTTCACAGCTCTGGGCTGGCTCGCTGAATGGAGCTCGCCCCTCCCTGGCGGTGGCCCAGAATAGATGACATTTTCATTGCAAACTAACAAGGGGAGAAATCCAATTACCTTACAAAGGGGATCCAAAGGGGCCTCATAGCTTAGAGAGAAGGGGAGGAGAAGAGCGGGAGAGGGAAGAGAAGGGAGAGGATATATGTGTGTGTGTGTGTGTGTGTGTGTGTGTGTGTGTGTGTGTGTGTGTGTGTGTGTGTGTAGGCTCCCACCCAAGCCAGGAGAAACAAAGCCCTAGGGGGCATGGGGGATAGGCCTGGAGGCAGGAGAGCTGGTACTGGGGGTTTTAATTCATTCCATTCTGCCAGAGGGTCTGCCAGGGAAGCTCCAGGTCCCTGGAGCCTCTGGGCAGCCAGACCTCCTTCTTTCAAGCCACGTGGGTGGTGCAGGAGAGAGCACCCCCTCAGGCAAGCCCCAGCCTCTCTGAACCCCATTCTCTGCCTATCAGACCGGGTTTTGCCAGACTTGGATCATCAGGAATTCACTGCATACTTTGCCACATCCAGTTAAACTATTAATCCTTTTTCTTTAAATTTATTTAGAGTATTATTTTAAAGTTTAGATTTAAAAAGAAAAGTTTCTATCCTAAGTGCAAATAGAAAAAGTAGAAGCTAACTCTAAAGTGAAATATGATTCAGTAACCCAATGTTGTTAAACCTCAGCTAGGTATTGGGGTGGCCAAGGGCTTTGGAGCTGGAAGCTGAGAAAATCTAGGGGTGGGTGGGGTGGGAGTGGTAAGGCGCGGGTGGGGTGGGATGTTAGCAAGTGTTTGCAACAAACCCTGATTTCCCCTGGGCCTAATCCAGGAGGATTAAGAGGATTAAAAAAACCACCTCTCCTCTAGGCCCTCCCAGCCCTGGCCCTGGAGTGGTGGGTGTAGCGGTATCAGCCTGGCTGCCCTGAACCTTGGTTGCCCAACTGCTTAGTGGGGAATAGGGGCAAAGTGGGATCTACTGTATTATTGGACAGACCTGCTTTCTGTGCTTTGTGGGGTGGTCACTGGGGTCCCAGAAGGTGTGAGGGGCCTAAGGGAGGTGGAAGATGATGGTGGTCCCAGGACGGCAAGAAAGTCTAGTCTCCTGCTTTTACTTTGGACTTGGGAGGAAGAGCTGCAGACCCCCTTTGGGATGAAATTAGCATTCGCTTCCTCCAGCTCAGCCAGAGCAAATCAGCCTTGAAAAGCTGGCCTGCCTCGAGGCCACACAGCGGGACCCTTTGTGACTCATTCCCTGTCCCCTCTCTCTCTACACGGGCAAATTGAATTCTCCAGCCCAGAACACCTGAAAGGTAGCCTTCCGAGGCAGAGGGATCTGGGAGCTTTGCGGGGGATTTGGGATTTTAGAGACACCCTTGCCAGTGACCTCTCCAAACTGGGGACATTGCCTGTTTCTTCTGTCAAATGGAGGCTTTTTTTGGGTGGGGAGCTTTGGTCCCAGGGGAGTTTGCGCCCAAGGGTGGGACAGCATTGGCTCCCACCCCTCACTCTCACTGCCACCCCAAACCCTGGGGAAATTAAAGCAGATTGGGAAAGTGGCAGTGCATGCTAGGGGACTGGCTCAGATTAAGCCCCACCCACTCACCACTGAACAGTCCCCACTCTGGGGACTGGATGCTCCCTCCTGCTCTCCCGGGCCATCCCTGCTTTCAGAATGCTGCAGGAGAGGAGATTAGGGAATGCAAGTCTGATCCAGAGACCCAGGGGCACCCCAAGTCTTCAGGGGGCTCTCCAGTCAGTCAGATGCTTGGGGAGGGAGGCAGAGGCAGGGAAGTCCAAGAGGAGGTTGGTCTGCACAGGCTGAAGCAGTCAAAGAAGCTTAGAGAAGGTGAAAAGAGAGTAATCAAAACTAATAAAGCTTTCCCTAAGCATTTACTCGGCATGGTGCCAGGCATTTCAATACTCTAGGGGGTACTGAGGCTGGGTGGCTGGCTTAAGAACATCAGGTAGTCAGTAGCAGAGTTCACCCTGTATATCCTTGCCATCTACCCATTTCTAGTCCCTATTTTTCACCTCCTATGGCATTTGACCCTTTTGAAAGCCCCTCCTGTTTTTTTTGTTTGTTTGTTTGTTTGGGTTTTTTTTGCCGTACGTGGGCCTCGCACTGTTGTGGCCTCTCCCGCTGCGGAGCACAGGCTCTGGATGCGCAGGCTCAGCGGCCATGGCCCACGGGCCCAGCCGCTCTGCGGCATGTGGGATCTTCCCAGACTGGGGCACGAACCCATGTCCCCTGCATCGGCAGGCGGACTCTCAACCACTGCGCCACCAGGGAAGCCCAGCCCCTCCTCTTTATACTCAGGCTTTCTTGCTTTCAGGACTACACTCTCTCCCTGGCCTCTTCCTACTTCTCTGAGCATTCAATGTCCATCTTCCTATGAGTCCATCCGGGGCATCTGCTGCCAGGGTTGTGTGTGTGTGTGTGTGTGTGTGTGTGTGTGTGTGTATTTTAAAAATACATAGTCTCTAGCCTACTGGAGTCCTGTAATTTGGCAGGGCTGGTACCATCCACTGAATGTACCTGGGGTTCATTCCTTAACCTACTCATCTATAACCGGTCTCATTGTTTTAATCTTATCTCTTCCCTGATGACTCCCAAATTTATCTCCATCGCTGACAAATCCCACAGCTTATAAGACACATCCACCTGGATGTCTCAACTCAAAAACACAAGAGACCATCAACTGAACTCGTGTTTCCTCCAAACTTTCTTCTCACCATGAAATCTTCTGTCCCAGGCCCCCAAAGTGGAAACTCCTAGGTCCTCATTGATTCACCTCTGTCCTGACACCTCTCATCCCCCTTTGTGACCGAAACCTGCCCCAGGCCCCATTGTCATCCTACCCAGTGACCAAGGTAGTTCTGCCTCTTAAATCCCTCTTGTGTCAGCACCTCCCTCACTCTCTACTGGCATCTTATATGACTATTGAAGAAGACTCCTAACAGGAGGCACTGCTCAGTCTTTCTCCTGCAAAGAGAACCCCTTTAGCATAGAAATCTCCCTGCTTACGGATTCCTGTGCCCTCCCCTCACCAAAAGCGCATATTACTTTCTCTTATGGATTCACTTGCCTGTGTGCTCTACATCGCACTATAAGTGCTTATCTATACACTCCCATCTTTTCATCTTTATTCATTTGTTTATCCAACAAATATTTGTTTATTTATTTTAGAAACTGTTTATTTTTCATCAATTTTGGTTTTATTTTCTACTTAAGAGGATGGGGAAAAACAGCTTAAGGCCACTCAGTGGTTGTTCCTGCCCGTTCAGTGGCCTGAGCAGTGAGAGCTGCAGACCCATTCTGAGCTGCGGGCTGAGGGCTCTGTCTTCTGTCGGGAACTGAATAGGCACGGAGGGGCCCTGTGCCTTCAGAGCAGCCTGCGACTTCAGAATGAGTGGAGCAGTCCATTCACTCGGAAATTCTGGTGGTCAGCCTAGCATCGGTAACCACTGGAAGTCACAGCTCCTGGAGGGCTGCCTGGATCTGAATAGTGAAGGTTCCAGGAGTGAAGCAGCCAGCAAAAGGAGTGGCCCCGGTGGCAGCAGCAAACTTCAGTACGGGCTGCTGGCCAGTATTCCTGGGGTATATGACACTGACATCAGCCAGGTTTTCAATGGCGACAATGGCGTGGGCCACCAGTAGAAGCTTCTCTCAGGTCCTCTCCAGATTTATGATGTAGATGCCATCACTGTTCCCTTTGTAGACATACTGTTTCATTTGGCTGTCAAGGTTCATGCCACCTGGGGCTCCAGACATTGTGAAAGTTGTTCTTTAAGTTATGACGGGAACCCAGAATGATGCTATAGGGACCCCTTTATAAGTAGTGTGGAAAAGCCAACAAACATTTATCTGATGTCAGCTATGAGTCAGGCCCTGGGCTCAGTGTTGGGAGAGAAAAGGATGAGGCAGATCCTGGCCCTGCCTTCACGGAGGCTGGAGTCTAGTCTTCATGCCATTGCACATACTCTTCTGCCACGTAGATATATGCCTTTTCCATCTGGAAGATGCCCGCTAATAAATAGGAGACCTTATGTTTCCTTCGCACACACTGACGGATCATCTTGTGCCCCCTTGGAGTGTACACAGTACACTGTAAAGACACCTGGATCAAGACGTAGAAATAGGACAGTTAGGCAGGTTTTGTTCTTGTTGTTGCTGAAAGTGACAGAAAACCAACTCAAACCAGTAGAAAAGGGAATTTACTGCTTCATATAAACAGGAAGTGCAGAGGCGGAGCTGGCCTCTGGGACTGCAGGGATGTCACTCATGTTGCCAGGACTCCCTCTGCTCCTCTACTCGGGCCTTCTGCTCTGATCTTTTTTACTGCAGGAATGGGGAGAGGAGTGGGATGTAGCTGCAGAAAACTGTAGGCTTACCTCTATCCAGATTAGCGATGCCCCTAGAATAAAGGTTTTCTCTCCTAGCATCCATGTAAAAATCTTAAGGAAGGGTTGTGATTGGCCCGACTTGGATCAGGTACTCATCCCTGAATGAATAACCAAGGCAGAGGGGTACAGAGCTCTGACTTGCTGCGTGTGGATCAGATACCCATCACTGTCACCTGGAGGGCAGGTGATGTGATAGGCAGCCCAAGCAGAACTGTATGGAATTCTCCAAAAGAAGATGGGTGCTGTGACCAGGAGAAGGAGGAAAAGGATGTGGGGCAGACAAAAACTTTAAATTCTACTACAGACAGTGAGGGGGCAGAACGATATCCCTGTTCCATGATTCTCTCCATTGCACCACACAGCCTTGTAGCTAGGTGATCAAATAGAACATCCCTGAGCACAGGTATGACCCTAAAATGGTGCAGTTTTTCATTCTTTCTCATCCTTGTACAGGAACTGTTAATGGTAGAAACATTTCCTCACTCCTAATATTTCTTTCTAGATTTCTTCCAGCCATGAGGGAGTAATAGGGGAAGGAAGACTTACCTAGAACACTGGACAAAACATAAGATACAACAGATTTTAGACAATAAACAGCAGACAGTACAGGATTATCATCCTTGAGAGAAGGGAAACAAATGAGGTGAGCCCTGTCAGCACCCTGGCTTTTTGCCTGGAGGTGATTTCTGATCTGTGGTATAAAGATGAGGAAACTAAACAAAGCTTGGTGGTCTTGTGAGTTGATGAGACAGAGAACAGAGTTCAGGAAGTTGATGTGGCTAGGATTTGCAGGACAGACTAATGGAGAAGAGGGATCTTTGCAGAGAAAACCCCAGAAATGTGCATAGTATTCACTTGAGTCTTGGGCTGAATACAAATTTGTGCATGTGGAGAGTGAAATTCCACAAGGCTGGTCAAAAAACAACTTCCAGGGAAGCTGTAAGATCAAAAATTCTCAGAGCTCACACAGGATGGGGAATCATTTGATTTCCTACTAGGCAGGGTAGAAAGACATTGTTGAATATATGAGGCATCTATATATTTGATGCCAGATGCCAGGAGGGTCATATTTCATAGTGGGACTAAACTACCTCTAGAAGAAAAGCTACTCTAGTCCTACCTTTTAAAAGCTTAAAAACAATCCTGTAAAAGATCATCATGTTCTTTTAATGACATGACAGAGCAGAGTCCAACCCTCTTTAATGGACTACAACAAAATCCAGTACTCAAAAACAAACTTACATTGTGCAACACTCAATCAAAAGTTAATAGATGGGCTTCCCTGGTGGCGCAGTGGTTGAGAGTCCGCCTGCCGATGCAGGGGATGCCGGTTCGTGCCCCCGTCCGGGAGGATCCTGCATGCCGCGGAGCGGCTGGGCCCGTGAGCCATGGCTGCTGAGCCTGCGCGTCCGGAGCCTGTGCTCCGCAATGGGAGAGGCCACAACAGTGAGAGGCCCGCATACCGCAAAAAAAAAAAAAAAAAAAAAAAAAAGTTAATAGAAATGCAAAGAAGCAGAAAAATGTTACTTGTAACTAGGAGAAAAATAAATCAATGGAAATGTATTGAGAAATGACAGAGGTGATGGAGTTAGTATTCAAAGACACTAAAATAACTCTTACAAATATACTTATTTTGCTCAGTGATTTAGAGGAAAACGTGAACATAATGAGGAAAGAAATAGTTGATAAAAAGAGCCAAATGAATTCCTAGAAATGAAAAATATTTGAAATGAAATTCACTGGGCAGGATGAACAATTATTTAGACATTGTAGAAGAGAAGATTGATAAACTTGAAGACGTAGCCTTAGAAACTGTCCAAATGAAGTAAAGAGAGAAAAAAAATTGAGAAAAAAATCAATAGAGTCTCAGTGACCTATGAGGCAACATCATGTAGTCTGACATACATGAAACTGTAGTCCCAGAAGGAGAGAGTAGAGACAGAAAAAACATTTGAAGAAATAATAGGAAAATCTTTTCAAATTTGATGAAAACTATAAATCCACAGACCAAGGAAGCTCAATGAAACCCAAGGAGCATAAACACCAAAGAATACACCAAGGAACATTGCAATCAAATTGCTGAAAACCAGCAATAAAGACAAAATCTTGAAAGCAGTCAGAGAAATAAAAAAAGACATTATGCACCCAGGAACAAAGATAACAACTACACAGACTTTTCATCAGAAACAGGTCAGAAGACAATTAAACAACATCTTTGAAGTGCTGAAAGGAAAAAAAAACCCTGTTAATCTAGAATTCTATTTCCAGGAACAAAGATAACAACTACACAGACTTTTCATCAGAAACAGGTCAGAAGACAATTAAACAACATCTTTGAAGTGCTGAAAGGAAAAAAAAAAACCCTGTTAATCTAGAATTCTCTTTCCAGGGAAAATATCTTTCAGAAATGAAGATGACTACCTCTTTATTCCTGCCCTGCAACTAGGTTCATCAGTACCATTTTTTTGTTTTTTAGATTCCACATATATGTGTTAGCATACAGTATTTGGGGTGAAGTGAGAGTAGCATCGACATATATACACTACCGAATGTAAAATAGTTGGCTGGTGGGAAGCAGCAGCATAGCACAGGGAGATCGGCTTGGTGCTTTGAGATGACCTGGAGGGGTGGGATAGGGAGCAGGGGAGGGAGGCTTAAGAAGGAGGGGTTATGGGGACGTGTGTATGCATATGGCTGATTCTCTTTGTTGTGCAACAGAAACTAACACAGTATTGTGAAGCAATCATACTCCAATAAAGGTCTATTAAAAAACCTTTTTAAAAAATGAAGTTGAGGGCTTCCTTGGTGGCGCAGTGGTTGAGAGTCCGCCTGCCGATGCAGGGGACACGGGTTCGTGCCCCGGTCCAGGAAGATCCCACATGCCGTGGAGCGGCTGGGCCCTGTGAGCCATGGCTGCTGAGCCTGCGTGTCCGGAGCCTGCGCTCTGCAACGGGAGAGGACACAGTAGTGAGAGGCCCGCGTACCACAAAAAAAAAAAAAAAAAAAAAAATGAAGTTGAAATGAAGATTTTTTTTCATGCACATGAAAGGTGATAGAATTTGTTGCCAGCAGACCTATGTAAGAAATGTTATAGGAAATTCTCCAGGAGAAGGAAAATGATACCAGGTAGAAACTTAGATCTTCATGAAGGAATGAAGAGAGCAAGAATGATAAACAGTTGGGTAAATAGAAAATATTTTTTTAAAAAGATAATTGTATAAAGCAAAAGTAATAATGCAATATTTGAAGGTTTATAATATATGTAGAAAATGTTGAAATTGCTCTCTTGGGAATGTCTTCTGGGCTCTGCAACAAATGTCAGTGCGGTAAACGGACCCAGGGGACCAGGTTCAGGCACTGGGAAGCCTCCTGGCTCCCATCTAAAAAAAAGAAAAAGAGAAAAGAAAATTATGACAACAGTGGCACAAAGGACAGAAGGGGAGAATGGAAGTGCACTGTTGGAGGGTTCTTACGATATACATGATGGCAGACTGCGATATGTGATATGCAGTAAGCATATTGTAAACCATAGAGCAAGCATGAAGAGAATGGCTTAGTAGAGATACTAAGCCAAAAGCAGAGCTACAGTGGAATCTTGATGTTTTCTTCTGTGTGTGGGGAGCCCCATCAGCATAACGTACTTGGCGTCTCTGCTGTCTCTCCCTTGTTCTGCTCCAGGAAATAGTGAGTGGCTTACGTGATTGGTGAGCTAGGCTTGGGTAGCCCATCCCTTTTCTCTAGGTACGAGCTACCTGCAGGGAACACATGTTTCTGCTGTGCTCTAGTGGGTTGGAGAGGCTGGTGATGGTGCCCAGTTGCCTGTGACTTTGTCGGTAAGTCTGACTAGTTCTAGGTTTCCGCGAGGATGCCCATCTACCCACAGCCATGAGCCATGTTCTTCAGCATTTGCTTCATGTGTAGTAAATGTGCTACTTGGTCTCTATCTGCCTTGCTTCTTTGTCTAATTTCTTAATTGGTTTAGAAATCAGTATTTATCAGTCAACTCCCTGAGAGAGCAAGGGTGTGCCATCCCTTCCCCACCTGCCTTGTGCAGTTGACCTGGAGCAGGCAGGGAGCAGTGGTGGAAAAGGTGATGAGGAACACCTTGGTGCTGGACCCCTGGGCTCACAGAGGACTGGAGGGGCCTCAGGTGAGGCTGGCAGGGAGGAAAGACCTCAGTTTTCCCATCCTCACTCCCTGCTCAGAGTCTCCAGTGTCTCCCCAGGTCCCCCCAACTAGGCAAGTTATGGCAGAAGCACAGACTGGGGGCAGAAGACCTGGATTCCTTGCCCAGGGGGCCACTAACTCACCGTGCAACCTTAACCAAGTTATGCCTCTCTCCCCAATCTGACCTGAGTTTCCCCATCTGAAACAAAAATTGTTATGCTAGACAGTATCTAATAGTGGCTCCTCTGGTCTTTTTAAAAACTGATTAATTAGTTAATTAATTAATTTGGCTGCCCTGGGTCTTAGTTGCAGCACGCGGGATCTTCATTGTGGCACGTGGGATCTTTTAGTTGGGGCATGAAGGATCTAGTTCCCTGACCAGGGATCAAACCCAGGCCCTCCGCGTTGGGAGCATGGAGTCTTAATGACTGGACCACCAGGGAAGTCCCCCTCTGGTTTTTATGGTGTCTGTGTCCAGACGACAGACTCCAGCCTAAGGCTACATTTAGACTTATTTCGTTTGGCCTACCACGTGTTTGATTTTTTTTTTTTTTCTCCTGAGGTAGTTGCTAACATTGGGGAGATTTCACATACAAATCTGAATTTCTAGCTTCTCTTGAAAAAGTCTGCCTTCGTTGTTGCATAGAAATAATAAGCTGGACTTAAGCAGCAGCTGGCTCCTTTAGGGGTACGTGGCCTCTCCAGGTGACTACAGTCCCCACTTGGCCACTACCATCGTGATGCTGCCTGCTTGCCCTGAAGCACTTGTTCTGGGGCCTCTGCAGGGACAGTGGGGAAGCTGCGATGTGAACCCTGATCTCTGGATTCTTAAGCCAGGGTGATTTCTGCTATATTCTGTGGCCAGTTTGACTCTGCCCAGATGGGACAGGAGAGAGGAGTGACAGTATTTTAGAGCTGCCTGAGGTTACAGGGAATCTGGACTTAGGGCGGGGAAGGCACAGAACTTCACGGGCTCCGTGGGTCCTGGTGTTCCACAGTGGACCCCAATGCAGGAAACACAAGCGCAATCAGAAGTCCCTGGCCTCTCCCTAGGTCCTCTTCCTCCCACTCCCAGCTAGTGGCTGAGCCAAGAGGCTGGAGTTAAAGCCCCTCCCCCACTGACAGCTTTATAGATCTCTCCCAACCCCCCACCAGTGTGGTTAAATCATTGTCAGAGGCACAAGGTCGGGTCACCAGGTGGCTGCCCCATGCCGAGGAGGCTAGTGGTGGTGTTGGGGCAGGAGCCTGTGGGAGTCCCTGCCTTCCATCTCCACAGCCCCGGATCCCACAATCCCCAGCACTGCAGACCCTTGTTGTAATCCAAAGGGCTACTGTCCTAAGTGATGCTGAGAAGTAATCCCAGCTCTGGTGACAGCCTGGCCCAGGGAAGGCTCAAGAGCTATGGGAAGGTCAGACAGACCTGGAGTTGAATCCTTGCTGCCCACCAGCTGTGCCCACCGAGGTCAATTACTGAATGCTCTGAGCCTCAGTTTCTTCACCTGTCAACTGGGACAAATAATAACTACTACTTCTCAGGGATGCTGTAAAGATGCAATGAATGACAGAAGGAGTGTGGATGTGGAGTGGCAGCACTTGGTAGGCTCTCAATAATTATTCATTTTCTCTCCCTTCGTTGAGCCCCGTGGAACTGCTCCTGGGAGTCCTCCGCTAAGCTATTGGGGCTGTGTGTCCTATAGGCAGACAAGATAGCCCAGAAATGACAGCATGGAAATATGACATACTTTAGCTTTTAGGACAGAAAACTAGAAAGCAGCTTCTATTAAAAAAAAAAATTAATCTCTTAGACTAGTCACAGTTTACAAAGGCCCACCTCCTGTCTCTCCCTCAGTCCCCGTGGCCATTGTGTGAGAGTGATATAACTATCATCCCCGTTTGCAGATGGGAAAACTGAGAGGCAGAGTGGTTCTGTGAGTTGCTTAAGGTCACAAAGCTAAGTGTGGGAGGCAGCCCTTGTTGTCACTTTAGGTCTGGCCATGGGGCAAGGCTCTGCCCTCCCAAAGACTCAACTAACATGGTAGGGGACGGTTGCCACAGCTGAGGGCAGGCTCCGGCTGCCTCTGTTTCCCACCTCCCCTAGAAAGGTGGGGCACTTCTTCCCCAGCCCTTTGCCCCACGTGGAATACTGCCGCTGAGCAGCCACGTCCTTCTAACCTTTCAAGGCTGGCAGAAGTGTCACCCCCTCTGACGTCATCTCCCCTGTAGATTTTCTCCTTCTCTACTCTGACTTCTATGGTGCTTCCAGTACTCACCTCCCAAACCCATGGGCTTCCTTACCTGCCTGCTCAACAACTTCTCTTCCTGGGTGGAAGCCTGGATGACAACCCCCCTGGTGGGGTGGGGTCCATGCTAGATTGGCCTTATTTCCAACCTCTGTCCACAGGCCACCCTCCTCCTACCTCTGCCTCTCACCCCGGTGCCGGTTGGACAGTCCACAGGCTCCAATAAACACAGGTATAACCCTTTAGCAGTATATATCAAAAGCCTTAAAAAGTACATATACTCTGACCTAAAGTTCCACTTCTAGGACATTTTCCTAAAGAAATAATTGAAATATATATGTGTAAAAATGTTCATCTAACTGTTATTTATAAAGGGCAAAAATTGGACAGAACTTAAATATCCAATAGGGGATTTGGGGTTAAATATATTATGATACTATACCTGAATACTTAGAATATGTGTAGCAATTAAAATGATGAGATAGATCTCTACTTCATTGGCATCATAATGTATTAAGTGTTAAAAAAAAGATGGTAAGAAAAGTATACAAGAGTGATCTCTCTCTCTTCATATATGTATGTGTGTGTTTGTGTGTGTGAGATGTCTGTGTGTGGATAGATAAAGATAGATATAATATCTACCAAATGTTAACAGAGTTATCTCTTGGTGGTGAGATTAATGGGTGATTTATAATATTTTGCTAATCTACACTTTTCTGCTGTGGGTTACTTGGGAGATTGAAGAAACAGGAAAAACATTTATTTTAAAGCTGGGTGTCACAGGTTGGGCTCTAGGAGTCTCTGCAGGCTCCCCCCCATTAGAGACCGAATGAGGCCAGGTGAGGCCAGGTGGGATTGGGGACGGGGTGGGTAGCAGGGGCAGCGAAGCTGGCTCCAGCTCACCTCTGGTCAAGTACGAGCCAGGCCGAATGACATCAGGTTTGGTTCTTGGCCTGGGTGGGGCATTCAGTCTCCAGGAGGCACCTTGTAGCCAGGTGATTGTCCCTCCCCAGCCTGCACCTGCTCCATTAATCTTCCCTGTCCCAACCTGGCCGACAGAGCCCACTCTGTCTGTTGACCTAAGCGGAGGGTGCCAAGGGCTCAGGGAGGGGCTCCTGTTCTATACCTGCCGTTGCTCAGCAGCTGGGCCTGGAGCCCTCACAGGGGGCCAGGTTTGTCAGCACTGATGGATGGGGAGCTGCAGGAAGGCCACTCTGTCCTGCCACCACTGCCCCACCTCCCCTGGCCCATGCTGTTCTTTGGAGTGTTAGTGCCCTAGACAGGATGGCTAATGAAATCCAACCTGCAGATGTCCACGACCCACACACAGACCCCTCCACAAGTACACTTCTGCAGTACCACAGGTTTTCTCATTTAAACCTCCCCTGAGCACGAGAACATAGCAAGTCAGATACTAGCTTTTTTATAGATGAGAAAATGGAAGCAATTAACCTAGCAATTCAAATAACAAGGTAGATCTGTATTTCACTGAGATTGAAAGATATTTGTAATATATTAAGTGAAGTAAGCATAGTTCGACAAAAGTAGAGTATCATTTTTCCTGTGTAATATATATATGGAAGGATATCTACCAGTTGTTAAGAGTGACACAGCTGATGTTTGAACCCGGTGTGTGGGCTGACATCCCATGCTCATTTCACTGTCTGCCATTGCCTCTTTGTCGTGAGGTTCTTCCCTCCTTCAAGCTCCACCTCCTCCAGGTGGCCTCATGGGACTCCTCCCCCAACCGGGGTTGGGCCACCTCAGTCTTCTAGAAACTCTCTCCTCTGACAAGCCCTTAGGCTGGACACTGCCCACCGCAACAAGTTTGTGTTCAGCCTGATGTCTGTACTCCTGAGAGCCCCCAGCTGCTACCATGAGGTCTTTGCCCCGACCCCACTAGATGAGGCCGCCCTCCTTCCCATCTCCTCTGGCATCATCCTGATGGCACCAAGTCCAAGACTAAAAGCTCATGCGCTCAAAAGGAAGAGTTCCTAACTTAGATCCCACTTATTCTTCTTTTGCACACAATCCCACTCAGCTTGGATAACTGGCCCCACAGGCCACAGGTCTCTAGATATTTTGTAGTAGTTTGCAAGTTGCCTTGCCTGCCGTCTTGCTTAAACTCCAGTTTTTCTCACTTAACAATATATTGTAAACATTTCCCCTTTTAAGAAGCATTATTTTACAACACAATTTTCAATGGGGCATAGTAACCCCACTGAATATATATAATAATCTAATATATATTAGAATATATAATAATCTAATCTGTCTTCTGCGGTTGAACATTTCTTTTGTTTTTGATATTTTAGACACATATCTAATAATCTAATATTTAAATGTAATGTGTAATTTGAAATATAATCTGTCTAATATATAGTAATATAATTTGTTCTCTATGATAGAACATTTCCTTTGCATCTTAATTTTTTGCCATTATAAAAGATGGTGTTATGAATGCCTTTGTTGACACATTTTCATGCAATTTCTTTTTAAAATTAATTAATTAATTATTTTGGCTGCGTTGGGTCTTCATTGCTGCACGCGGGCTTTCTCTAGTTGCGGCGAGTGGGGGTTACTCTTTGTTGTGGTGTGCGGGCTTCTCACTGCGGTGACTTCTCTTGTTGCGGAGCACGGGCTCTAGGTGCGCGGGCTTCAGTAGTTGTGTCATGCGGGCTCAGTAGTTGTGGATCGCGGGCTCTAGAACGCAGGCTCAGTACTTGTGGCACACGGGCTTAGTTGCTCCATGGCATGTGGGATCTTCTTGGACCAGGCCTCGAACCAGTGTCCCCTGCATTGGCAGGCGGATTCTTAACCACTGTGCCACCAGGGAAGTCCCTTATGCAATTTCTGATGATTTCTCTAGGAGGAATTACTGGGCCAAGATGTTTGACCATTTTCAGGCATTTGATAATACCGTCAGCAAGAAAGGATGGGTCAATTTTTAAAATAATTAAAGTAGTATATGGACATTATAAAAAACTTTTAAGTACAGAAGGACACTAATCATGACAGTAGCCACAGCTAACCTTCACTGATGATCTCTTGCAGTCTCCTACTTTTGTATGTTATTATATTGTATATAGTGTATACTATATACAATATATAGTGTATACTATATGGTGTATAGTTGGATATTGTATTATACTGTAGATACTATGAGAGAGGCACTATCATTATTCCTATTTCACAAATGGCATCGAGGCTTAAAGAGCTTGCCTAAGGTCACCAAGCTGTAGGTGGCAGATCTGTCATCCAAGTACAGGCAGCCCAGCTCCTAAGCCGCGTTCTTGTCCACTACAACAGAGAGTTAAGTGGCTCTCTCGCCTCCGTGGAAAGCTCTGTGCGGAGGAGCTACAGGAGCTGCAGTGGGAAGATAGGCTGTGGCGTGCGGGCTGGACCAGAGGGAGAGGGGACAAGAAGTCTCCCGGCAGGGACCTCTGCCATAGTGTAGCCAAGAGTTGAAGGAGAGCCAGGGCGGCTCCACGGACATTGCAGAGGCAGAATCAACAGAGCCAGGGTGAGGCTGGCACCCAGGTTTCTAGCTTGGGAGGTGGGTGGCTCGTGGTGGTGCTGTTTGTAGGAGTGGAGCCTCAAGGAGGAGGTGTGGCCAGGTCACAGAGGAGAAGCCTTGCTCTGCTCTGCTGGGGCTGGGCTTGTGGGTCTGACTGGCCCCTCCTGCTGAGGCCCATGGGGCTCTCTTTTCACACAACTCACACAGGGCCTGGCATGCACTGAGGACCGGTGGAGCCAGAGCCCCTGTAAACCTGCCTGCTTCTCTTTCCCCTCCTCCTTCTCTCTTAGCTTCCTGTTTCATGTTGACCTGGTGAGATGCCTGTTGCCACCTCCCTCCCTGCTTGAGGCTTTGAGGATTCCAACCTATTTGTCCTGCCCCTGGAGAAGGGTGAGAGCACCTCTCTCCTTTCCGCCAGTGTTGACTGTTCCTAGAAGGGGAAATGGCTAGAAGGGGTCTGACTGCTAAACATACACCTCTTTCTTATGTATCCTCCCTGCTCCCTGGGCCCAGGGAAGGGAACACCCTGGGCCTGGCAACAAAACCACAGCCCAGAAGGTGGCTGATAAGAGATCCAGAGAGTAGGGGGCAGCCTGGCCCCTGCATTCGTTCAGTTCAGTTTCATTGAAAACATTACCACTGAATGCCTACCACATGCCAAGCGTTCAAGGGACACTGCGATGAACTGGACACTGCGATGGCCCCTGCCTTCGAGCTATGACCCTCTCTTAGCCAGACAGCTGAGACATAAAAGGAGAATAAACTCGGTGCCGTGGGCATGGAGGGGTAGCCTCAATTCTGCGTAGCGAGTCTAGGCTGCGAAACTGGGACACTCAGCTCCGGACCCGGACCTGCCACTAACTCTGCGTGTGACCTTGAGCCAGTCTCTTCCCCTTTCAGGGCTTCAGTTTCCACAGCTGTGAAGCCAAAGTTCAGGACTCAGGGGTCCATGAGGCCGTTGCCAGCCAGAGCAAGAGGCAGTTCTGTTCCTGGATCCCAAGTCCTTTTTCAGTTGCTGCTAGCTTTTTGCTCCCACTCTTTAAAAGCAATGAGAAGAGGCCGGGATGGGGGCAGGGGACATGGGGACTGTAAAGAAATTCCCAGACTGATCTGTTGCTTTTTGTGTGTGGATGGAGGAACTGGGGAGTGCTGGGGGAGGGCGGAGGGGAAGGACAGGGATGGAGTGAGGAGGGGGAGAGGAGGGTGCACAGAGGAGACAGAAGAATGAAATAAAGGCGAATCCAACAAAAGGAAGTGAAAAGTGAGTGACAAGTTTGAGGCTGCAGGCCCGAGGCCGGCCAGGCCTTTAGGGCAAAGAATGGAGACAAACGAGCTAGATTTTCATGCTTGGTGGATAGTGAATGAAGAGCATCTTTTAAAACCCTATCAGGAACTCTTTGGATTGTCATTAGATCTGGAGAGGGGAAAAAGACGGAGGGAGGAGACTGCTGAATTTGGCCCCCTGGGTGTGAAAAGATCCTGATTCTCTGCTGGCGGCTGGGGGGGCCTTGGGCCTTCTTCTTCCTGAAGCCAGGCATGCCTGGGCCCCTCAAAGCTTTCGGTAAATTATTTATTATTTCGAGGGCCCTTGAAATTCAGTGGCAGGCTCCCCTTGCTCTCAGTGGGTGACACCACACTGGAGCTAGGAGGGGGAGGGAGGGCTGGGGTGGACACAGGTTCCTGGTTCCTTGTAGGGTAACCAACCATCGGGATTTGCTGGGGACAGGACTTCTAGTACTAAAACTGGGAAAGTCCTGGACAAACCAGAATGACTGGTCACCAAACTTTGGGGTGAGACTGGTGGGGCGGGGAGGAAACTGACTTGCCCAAGGCCAGTCCCACTAAGCCAGGGAGTCAAGGCTAGCCTGGTCTTGGTCTTGGCCTTGGTCCTGGCCTCCAGCTGGCCGCCTGGCTCACCTGCTCAGCTGGGAGAGAGGAGATTCTAAGATGGAGATTCTTTGCACATTTTAAAAAGAGTTGATTGGAAGTGTTTGAATATGACTAGCTATTAGATCATATTATAGAACTGTTAATTTTATTAAGTATAAAAAATGGCTTTTTTTTTTTTTTTAATGTTCTATCACCTAGAAATGGACACTGAAGTCTTTACAAGTGGGATGATCAATATCTGGGATGTGTTTTTAAAAATTCCACACAAATAAATATAGAAGTGTGTGTGCAGGATTGGGGCAGACAGGGGCGGGGTGAATAGATGAAACAAGGTTGACCATGACTTAATGGTTGCGGAAGCAGAGTGATGGTCCATGAGTACACGGGATTCTATTCTAGTTTATGCATGTTTGAAAATGTCCAAAACCAGAACTTAAAAAGAGGAAAAGTAGAGCATGGCAGTGGTACAGTGTAGCCATGGTTAGGTCTACTGCCTCCAGGGCAAAGGAGCCTGAGTTCAATCCAACTCCACCTCTCACTGGGTAACGTGTAACATGTTAATTGCTCTCAGCCTCAAGTTCATCATTTGTAAAATGGGAATAATAATTCTGATCTCATAGATTAACAGAAAGCACTAGAACTCTGCTTAGACATAGTAAACACTCAATAAAAATTAGTTGCCATCCAGAAAAAGGGAAATTTGGGGGGCCCTTCCCGCCCAAGAGAACTCTTTGGAGCTTTGATCCTGGGGGTGTGGGTGATTTCCTGGAATAACCTTTTTTGAAGAGGTCAGCTATTAGGACCCAGGCCTCCTCTATACAACAAACCTCAGTAGGCTGGCTCCCTTCCCCCACCCTCGGCTTCCATGGAGCCCCCTTCCTGCCCCTCTCTTCTGTTCCCAATCTTATGTGTTTGGTAGACCTTAGTTTCTCCCTGCTTCCTCCAGGAGGTCTCAGTACCATGCTTGTGCCGTCATGCCTTTGTTTGACCAGTTTGACTCTGGTCTCTGTCAGTCAAATGTGAACTGCAAGAGGGCAGGTTTTAGTCTCCATCTGGGGTCTCTCTCAAAAGCTGAGCACATGGAGACATGAGAATATGCTAGTTCACACAGAGGGACAGCACACACTCAGACACGCATGTACATGCACACACAGAAGCATGGGCACATGCACGCACACACATATACATGCAACCTTAAGGCAGGTATATTGACACCTGCTCACAAGTGGGACCATCAGGAAAGAGGTCAGAAGGCCTAAAGATGCAAGGAGAAGAGAAGGGGGTCCTGGTCTTGCTGATCTGGGGGTCCATAGTGCAGAGCTGAGCAGGGTTGTGAGTGGTAGAGGCTGGGGGCCGTCAGCACCTGACACCAAGCTCACTGCTGAGGTCTGTGTTCTCATAGTGCAGTGCTAGGCACAGAGTAGTAGTGACAAGCCACTTGCCTCTATGCCAGGAGACAGCACCAAGAGACCTGGATGTTGGAGGCCAAGAGCTGACTTGCTGCCAGACTACAGCCATTGCTGATGGTACAGTGGTAGCAAAAATGGAAACAATAAAAGCCTCCATTTACTCTGCCCCTGGCACAGATGCTGAGCACTTGTCTTGTAAAATTTCATTTAATTCTGACAATTACCCTCTGAAGTATCACTGTATCCTTTTATAGTTGAGGAAACTGAGGCTCAGAGACATTAGGTTACTGGCTGAAGGTCACACCGCTGGGAAGGGGCAGATCTGGGATTTGAACCCAGAGTGTCTGTCTTCAGAGCAGCTCTCAGCTGCTATGCTCTATGATGCAAAAAACAAACAAACAGACAAACCCCAAAAACCCCTGAAACTGGGGAAGGATTTGTGGTTGAAATTGTATGATGTCTTGGATTTGCTTCAAAATAATCCAACAGAGGTAGTGCTGGGGGAAGTGGGTAGGTATGTGGGTGAAAAACAATTGCCTCTGTGTTGATAATTGTTGAATTTGGGTGATGGATACATGAGAATTCACTATGCACCTCTATCTGTGATTTTTTTCAAAATACATTTTACTGGTTCTGGGTTCTACCTTGGCCACACCATCACTAGGTGACCGTGAACATGTTGCTGAACATCTGTATGCCTCCGTTTTCCCACTGGGCCTTGCCCCATCTGTTTCCACCTCATTGCAGGACTGCAGCGCTGCTTAATTTGTGCCCGTGGATTAAGGGGTGTGGAATCTGGGTCTGCTGAGACACAAGCTCCCCTGTTTCTAAGGACAGCCATGGATCCCTTCTAACTGAACATCATTCTCTGCCTCTCACTTTCCAGAAAGAAGAATTGTGGCAGAGCTGCCTGTGTGTTTGGTCTGTGTCTGGACTCCTAGAGTGGAAAATATAAGTGTGTGTGTATGTGTGTGTGTGTGTGTGTGTGTGTGTGTGGTGGGGAATGTGCAATGCCCTGCTCACTCCACCTGTGTAGGTCTCCTCTTCTCTTCCAAGTCACCACATGTTTATTCCTCGTTCAAAAGGAGCATAGGGGCCCCAGGCAGAATGGTGGTGCTCAGACCCTGGGGGAGGCAAATGAGACTCTGGGCCTCCCAAACACTGGGGATGATAAATGGGGTCCAAGTCTTTCAGGCTTCATTATAGAGTCACCATGGGTTTGCCCAAACCATGGCAACCGATTCAAGCAATGATTAACCTAATAAAGCAGAGGCAAAGGGGAAAAAGATGCATTCAAGACCCCAAGTCAGGCTCTGGTTCTCTAGAGGCAGTAAATTTCCCTTCAGTGGGTACGGTGTCCAGGCTCCAGACGTCCTAAATCTCTGCCTCCGAGAGTGGGGGTGGGAAGGCCTGTGAAAGCAGTAAACGGATGTCAGAGATCAGCTGGGGTAGCTCCAGTGCTCACTTAATGGTGCCCCTCCTGGGCCCTTCTTGGAAACAGACCCAGCACCGGGCTACAGAGAGACATTTGCTTTAGCCCCAGGAGTCAAATCACCTAGGCTTTCTTCTTTTGAACTTTGATATATTTGGTCCTAGGGAGGTATATGTGTGTGAGTACACACATGTGTGTGCACATGTGTGTTTGTCTGTCTGTCTCTAGGGTGTAGAAGGCAGGCAGCAAATACTCTGCTACTGCCGCTGTGATGGGCAGCCTCTAAGATGGACCCCAATGATCCATGCTTCCTGGTATTCGTGCCCTTGTGCAATCCGCTCACCTTGGCTGTGGCCTGGATTTAGTCACTTCTACTGAATAGAATGTGGCAGAGGGATGAGATGTCACTTGTGAGATTAGATTACAAAAAGACTGTGGCTTCCGTCTTGGGTGTCCCTCTACCTCTTGTTTGTTTGTGTTGAAGGAAGCCAGTTTCCATGTTGTGAGCTACCCTATGGAGAGGGCCACGTGGCAAGGAACTGAGGAAAGCTTCTGGTCTAAAGCCACTGAGGAACTGAGGCCTTCAGTCCAATGGCTCTCGGGGAATTGAGTCCTGCTAACAGCCACATGAGTGAGCTTGGAAGTGGATCCGGCCCCAGCGAATCCAACAGGTAAGACTACATTCTTGGCTGACACCCTGACTGCAGCCTCATGGGACACTTTGAGTTGGGGATGCCTACCTAAGCTATGCCTGGATTCCTCACCTAGAGAAGACCCACAAAATAAATGTTTCTTGTTTTAAGTAATAGAGTTTTTTTGTAATTTGTTATGCAGCAATAGATAACTAGTAGGACAGAGGTACTATAGCCGGTGATGATGTTAGGACAGCAGGAGCATCAGTTTGTCTCCATAATTAACAGGCTTGGGCAAGTCATATAAACTCTCCCCGGTTAATATGGGAAAGTCAGTCCTGGTCTCTGCCTTCTTAGCTAGCCTTCTGTAGGCTTAAGATGGAGATGGGGTGGGAATTATAATGAGGTCTGCTTTAAATTGCAGGCAGGCACATGAAGTGTATGGACATACCTGTCATCTCATCTGAATCCTCATAAAACCCTATGAGGTAGGTGTGGTTTTCTTCATGTTGATATTTGGAGAAATTTTTATATATGGAGGCTTGGAGAGGCTATGTAACTTGCTCATGTGATAGAATTAGGAAGTGCTGGAGTTGAGATAGATGCCAAGCTTCATGCTCTAATGGACTATCTTAGGAGGGATCACCCACACCTGACTATTGGAATTGTTACTGGTGATCTCAGAAACAACGATACTCTTGTGATAACCCAGTCTCACCAAATCAGTTGGGGCATCTTCTAAAATAAACCCATTGGCAGCCAAAGACAGGCTATTTTGATGCCGAGGAGGGTATGATGCAGGAAGGGTAATGGGTCTCTGTATAATTTATTAATTTATTCATTCACTTATTCAATGAATATTCATTGACCTTTATACAGCAGCCAGTCGGGGGAAGGATAGAAATTTCTAACCTATAATTGAAATACCTTTCATTCAGTCAGTCAATTCACTTACTCTAATTCATTCTAAAAACATGTGGCATATGGTTGAGAATGGGTACTCACTGGAGACAGGAAGGACACTTCCTTTTGCCAGTGGAGGGCACAAATAGCAAACAGATAATCACAAATGCTACCTGGAAAGTGCAAGGATATTCTTATGCACAGGATATTATGGCAGCAGGAGCAAGGAGGGAGGAATAGTTCAGAGAAAGATTCTGAGAAGAGGTGATATCCACGTTGGAGATTTGGGGACGGGGAAATGAGGGTTTGGGCAGGGACAGCAGTGTGGGAAAAAAGCATGGAAGTGGTACTGACTGTGTTTAAGGGTAAGACTTCAAGCAGGTCAGCATTTCTGAGGGTAAATGCCAAGACAAGCAAGACATTATGAAAGAAAGGCTGTTGCAGCAGGACTCTGGTCATAAGCCTGAGTGATTCGCGATGATAAAAGCAAATATTAGCACATATAATCCAATGTAATCCTGACAACAGTCCTGTGGTGAAGACTGCTCATCACCTGCCAGAACCCATTCTTCACTTCTTCCTAGGCACATAGCCCCTCTTCCAGTTAGGTTGAGGGGATACGATCATGTACTCCCAGTGGAGTGTTAGCAGAAGTGAAACATGCTACTTCTGAGTCTAAACTTTAAGACTGTGGGTGAGGCTCCTCCATGACTTATTTCCCCTTCCCACTGGCTGGGACCCATGGCAATGAGCCTCAATCATGTGGATGGCAGGGACCTAGGAGCTGGGGGAGGAAGAAGATGGAAGGAGTGTGGGTCCCTGAGTGATGCCACAGAGCAGAGTTATCCACTCACATGGAACGCTCACCTCAGAATGAATTATTGGTGAGTCTGTTATTGCAGCCTGGGTTTACTTTAATCTAAACTCCAAAAGGTAATATTATTATCCCTGCTTTACAGATGAAGAGATTGAGGGAAAGGCTAAGGAACTTGTTCATGAGTCATACTGATAATTAGTGAACCAGATGGGAATTGAACCCAGATCCATATCACATCAAAGCTCACATTACAACATCCTTCTCTATTGGAACGTGAGCTTTATCCCAGGGATGATTGGAACCATTTGAAGATTTTAAACAGGAGAGTGACAGTGTTATATTTGCATGTTTCTGTGGCTGCAGCATGGAGGGTATAGGGACAAGTATTGAGATTAAAGGTAGAAAAATCAGGGGGCTTCCCTGGTGGTGCAGTGGTTGAGAGTCTGCCTGCCGATGCAGGGGACACAGGTTCATGCCCCGGTCCGGGAAGATCCCACCTGCCGCGGAGCAGCTGGGCCCGTGAGCCATGGCCGCTGAGCCTGCGTGTCCGGAGCCTGTGCTCCGCAACGGGAGAGGCCACAGCAGTGAGAGGCCTGCGTACCACACACACACAAAAAAAGGTAGAGAAATCAGTTGGGCAGTCTCTCCATGTGAAAGTTGAGAGCCTGAACTAGAGACGTCATCATAAGGAGGTAAAGGAGAGGCCAGGTTCAAGAAATAGTGGGAAGGACAAATCAGCAGGTCTTAAGGGTTAATCGGTTGTGGGTAGTAAGAGAGAAGAATCAAGATGAACCCTAGATTTCCAGTACGGATGACTGGGTGATGCTAGTTAGTGAGATCAGGTACAAGAGGCAGCATTAGTTTGGAGTTAGGGGAGAGTAATTCCATTTTGAACATGTCTCATTTGGGGTGCCCAAGTGACATCTGGATGTATAATCCTGGAGCATGGGAAAGGTAGATCACAGCTGGGGAGGGTCACCGGGAAGGGGTGGGTGGCCCTTGGCCTTTGTGCCAGCTTGCACTGCACAGGAGATTCAAATTCATACAAAAGCAACCTCCTCCACCCCCAAAAATCCTGGGAGAATGAGAAGAATTTGAGACAAATGAAGATGTTAATAATGGTTACCATTTATGGCAGCTTAAGGTGCACTAAAAGCAAAGCACACTTAATCAGCCCAATTAAGTGGCTACTACTTATCGTCCCAACCCTACAGGTGAGGAAAAGGGGCCTTAGGGAGGCAAAGGGGTATAATTGAAACCCACTAGTTAGTGGCAGTACCAGGCTTTGAACTAATGTCTCTGTGATTCTGAAGTAACTGTTCTTAACCACTCTGTCATTTATGTATGTGTTTGAAGGGCTTCCTTTTGTCTTTGTTCTTGGAATAACTAAAATTTCATTTTAACCCAAAGAATGAGACCCCTCCCTTTTAATACTTAAGAGATTTATTAAAGCATCTTGTCACAAAGATGGAAACACCTACAAATTAGAAACATGCAACCATCATCAGCCACAGTCAAGTTAAAATGTTGTATATTTTTCCTGTTTTCATAGCTGAAAACTTCAGATCTTAGACCGAACTCACTCACCCTGAGTATTTAATTCATTCTTCCTGAAAGTATCCAGGGCAGCAAATAACCAAAATACAAACTATTATATAAGGAAGGTGCAAAGTTAAAAAAGAATATGTATGGAGAATGCCCCCTTCCCACCCCCCAATCAAAGGCAAACAATGGCACTTTGCTCTTGCTTAACCTAGATTGTCTTCAAAAATTATCGAGGGCAAAGTTCCAAACCAGTTTTCCAGTTAGGGCCGCTGCATCCTAAACTTCCAATATTGTTCCACTTCAGACCTCTCATATGCTGTCAGAAATTCCTCAGCTGGTAACTAACTCAATTCTAACTCCATCATTTATAAGGGAATTTTTTTTGTCCTAGCTGAGAAAAGGGCCTGTCTGGGGTCAGTCATACAGTCAGTTATTAGCAACAGAGTCTGTGCTTTCACCACCATATCAAGGAAACCGACAGCCTTCTGGGTCTACATATCCACAGGGGGCTCCCTAGGGACTCAGCCCTGGAAAGGTGGGCAGAGGCGGTTGACAGGTGGTTTTCCTTACTGAGAGTGCCAAGTTCCCAGGAGCGTCTCTCCTCTGAACCGATGCAGTCATTTCAGCACCATGGTCAGGGGCACGCCGCCGCTTTTCAGGACCTCGGTGCCCGACAGTGTTAGCCAGGCATACGCTCTCTCCCACCGCTTTGGTCCTCGGATCGCAGAAGCAGAGGGGGCACACAGCAGCCTGTGAATCTCGCTAGGGTTCTGGAGAGCGGCCAAAGCGCGAGGGAGTCTCTTGGTCTTACAAGACCCAGAGGACACAGCTCAAGTCAGTACATAAACACCTAGAGACTGAGTTGGCACAGAGGGAGAGAGCTCTAAACTACTAGCCTAGAGCCAGGGTCATACTTTTAGCTTGCTCCAATAACTCACTGAGTGATTGAGGGCCTTGGGCAAGTCACCTACTTCCAAGACTTTGGGTCTCTATTTCCATGGGTGTCACCATCCTGCCTTGCCCCCCTCACCGGCTGTAGGAGGGGACCTGAGATAAGAAGTGTCCAGCCCCAAGTCTCCCACAGTCTGTGCTTTTGGCCCTTTGAAGGTGGAGCAGGCAAGTAAGGTGAGTGAGTGTCCCTGACGCCCCCCACTCCTTCTTGAGCACAGTCTGCAGATATTTAAAAGGGGAGGAGAGGGAAAAGAAACATGACAGAGAATCTTAATTACATATATGTAAAATGTAAGTATAATATACTCAGCATTTGTTCTGCACCGCATTCTCAGTCGAATCTCCTCTCCCTCTCGCCCACACACACACTGTACACACACTGCTCCCCTGGGTCTAAAGGCTCTTTCCCACTGTCTCTTTTCCGTGGTTGCCCGGGCCTATAATTCCATCCATCATAAGCAAGGCCTTCTCTTAAGCACCTAGAAATCCAGTGAAAGGGTATTAGGGACTCTCTCCAGCTTCTCATGTGAATTAGCTGAGGCTCAGAGACTTGTCCAAGGTCACATAGCCGGGCAGTGTGGCCTTTGGGTGAGAGGAGGGGCAGAGGGCGCCTGTGGGGTTGCGTGCTTCCCCGGCCCCGCCTGCCTTTGTGCCAGCCCTGCGGCCAGGCTCCCAGACATTAGCATTCCAATAGCCCTGGGACGCTTTGTCCTCCGACTGCAGCCGGCTTGGGGATGGGGTGGAATGGGGGCAGGACACCATAAATCTACCTGCTTGTGTGTGTGGACGGAGTGGGATGGGGTGGCCGCAAGATTCATGTGCTGTTTTTCTGGAAGCCAGGGCTCAGACAAAGGCACAAGAGGGGGAAGAGTCCTTTGACCAGAGCATCCTTCCTGGCCCCACTTGGGACCCTGTCTAGGTTTTGGGGAGCTGGGGCGCAGGCGACGACCTCAGACCACGGGAGGCCCTGCAGCCACTCTAGCTGAGGTGTAGTGGGTGGACTTCCAGCTGAGACCCAGAGCAGCCTGACCAATTGTAAAAGCCGCCAAATGCAAAATGCCCGAGAATGGGTGGGTGGGGGAGCGTGGTGGTGATGCCACTGGGCTAGTTGTAGGTGCCACTCAGAAATGTTTCCTCTCCCTTCTTGATGAGGGGCTCTTTGGAAAGAGGCGTGGATGAGGTTTCCCATCTCAATACGATTCCATGCGCCTTGATGGAACTCATCCTGGGCAAGGAGCCCTAAACCTTCCTCCACCTCCTCCTGACTTGGAGACTAGAGCTGACAGCTCTGGGGGATCAAATCCACCCCAACCCAAGGTGGCAGCCCAGCATTCGAGTTGGTTAAATAGTACTTTTTTTTTTTTAATTTGTGGGGGTGAAGGACCAGTCTGCGTGTGTTGGGTGACTAATAGCTCCTTAATGAGCACCCTCACAATCAGGAGAGGGACTGGGCAGTGGGTGTCTCCACCTGGAACACAGGGTCAACACTTTTTCTGCTTCTGGAAGTCGTTTGCACCAAAGGAGTCCCCTGCCTATTTGAACACTACTTCCCACAGCCTTTCACAGGAAGAATGATCTTCCTGCTTGAGGACTTCCTCTCCAAACCTTTAGTCCTGGCCCAGAATGCCACCTTCTCTGGCAAGCTTCCCAACCTGGCTGCAGATAACAGTCCCACTGTCCCTTCTGTGGCTCCTACCTCCACTCAGCACCAATGTTTTTTAGCCTTGAATGATTTTGTCTATATACTTGCTATTGTCCTAGGAGGACAGAGATGGACCTTCCTGATTTTTATGTCTTTCCACCCCTTCTCCCAATGCCCAGTAATTAGCAGACCCTGGCTTGGTCTGTGCAACTTGGAGCTGCCGACACCTGCCCCAGGGCGGTGCCCCAGGTGGAAAATTGGCTGCTGCAGAAGTCACCAATAACCCATTAATCTTTTCCTTCCCGATTAAAGCCATGAAATACAACAACAGCCTCATTCATTCGTTTGCAGCGTCCCCCTTCTCGCCCCCGCAAATCCAGCCCCTGATAACTAAGACTTATCTCCTCCGAGCTACCTTTAGCGACCTAGGAATAGAGGAGAAAGGAAAAGCTCAATTTGAAGCGGGGAGGGCATAAGAGGCAGACACAAGAGGCATTAACCCCTGCAAAGCCACCACCTTTGCACTCTAACACTGGAAAGCAACCTACCCTACCCAACCACTCCCAGCCCCTGACTGTGCCATGCATTCCCCACTGGGATTGGCTTGCTTCTTCCTCTGGCACCCCGGGCCAATCCAAGGAGGCCTCTGGGGTTCAACTCGTAGGGTAGTGTGCCCACCCTCCATTTTCCTGTTCTTGAGAGTCAGGCCTGGGTTTTTAGAGCTCAAACCTGCTTCCCAGAGGTCCTGGGGGTCTTGGAAGCTAATGTAGGGCTGCTCCAGCAGTGCTCTGGGGACATGTCAGTGTCTGTGCATCAGCCCTACTCTACCTTGGAAGGAATAGAGAACATGGGGCTGGAAACCTTGAATAGTTCCTTGAAAAGAATAATAGTTTATTCAGTCAAGTTTGCTGGGTGTTGGGAGGTGTCAGAGACTGCAGCCGGACCCTTCACTTTCTCTACTCCCTGCTGCTTAGGTCCATGAGTCTAAAGCCACAGCCGCAGCGCGGCAGCAGCGTAAAATGAGCTCAGAAGATGGGCTTGGGCTCTAAGCACTTTGGGAAAATTCCTGGGATGCCCAGCCTACCAGCATTTCTGAGGGTTCTGACCCTGCTGCAGGGTTATTACTCCCTCCCTTCCCCCAACGCAACAGTCACTCTAAATCCAGGCTAGTGGCGTAGGGGAAAGGGCCAGCACGACCAGTGAGTAACCCTAGTTGGAGGCTTGTCTTTCTCCTAAACCACTGTTTGGAACAAGACAAGTCGCTGCCCCATAAATAAAACAAGGGGGCTGAGCCAATGATTTTTAAGAGCCTTCCAGCTCTTCCTTTCCAAGTGTGTATAGCTGACTTGCCCTGAGAATGCAGTCTGCCTGGCCTCCAGCCTAGCGCCGTAGTTTCTCAGACCAGGCCTCAGGAGCGGCCCCAGATCCCCAGAAAAACTCTCATCCCTCTCCTTGGACAGGGCCCTCCTCCCCCAACCCCAGCCACAGAGGCTGGCCCCTCCCCTCTGCACCGTCAAGTTACCTTGCTCAGGCTTCTTTTTATTGGTTCAAAATCTCATTCACCAGTCCCTAAATCATCTTATGTACAAAATAAAAACTTTTCCCACTGTGAAATCTCATCAATAAATACAAACGTGTAAAACAGGGGAGGGGCCATATAATTTACCAGACAAAAATTCATTTCAAAAGATATCAGATAATTTACAAACTGATTTTTTTAAGACAAGGGTGCTTCAGTTTGCAGGGTGGTGGTGGAGGTGCTCCCCCAGTTGAACTGGCGCTTTCCCTGTTCATAGCCTCGTCTCCTGCCCCTGGGAGGGCAATGGCTCCGCGAATTGCACAAGGAGAAGGCAGAGGATCGCCTTCGTGAATTAAGGCAGAGTAGAGAGGCCCAAACTCCGGGGCTTGATAGGGACTAGAGGAGGTCGGCGGCATCCTTGAAGAAGACACGCTGGGCAACAGGAGCAAATGCTGAGAAACCAAATATTGGATTAAGCAGCATTGGGGGAGGAGTGGTAAGAGACAGACGGGCAGACAGACTTTGGTGAGGGTAGGGTGGTGGAGACAGTGGGTGTCACCTGCTGTGTAGTGCTATCATTCTTGTCTTTTCTGCATGAGATTTTGGGGTGGCCACAGGGAGAGGGCCTAAAACGCGCGGAGCCTGCAGTGCCCACTCGCGCGGGCAGCGGCAGAGGGTTGCAGTTGGCTCGGCGCAGAAGACCAAGGGATTGAACCCGGCCTGCCACCCTCTTGGGCGCCTGGGCCCGCCAGGGGTCAGCGAGCCAGAGGCAGCAGGAGCAAGTACGCCTGAGGGCCTCCACCGGGCGTCTCCGACGGCTTCCGCCCCTTCCCTTTCTACCATCACCCACTGCCCAGCAGCGGACAGGCCCCTTCATAGAAAGTCTGAAAAAGCCAGGGCGCCAGGGTGCAGGCAGGCAGGGGAAGCAGGCACCTGCAGCCCGGGGCGCTCCTCCAGCGAGGCGGCGGGACTCAGGCTGCCTGCCTGGGAGACCGGGGAATAGAGGGAGCCCCAGTCTCCCGGGGAGCAGCCGTCCGGGCTGGCCAGCTCCTCGCAGGGAGGCGCAAGCGACTCCAGGCCGTAGAGGCTGTGGTCCGCTATGCGCAGCGTCTGCGTCAGCGCCCAGATGTAATTGTGAGCGAAGCGCAGCGTCTCGATCTTGGTGAGCTTCGCATCGTCCGGGAAGGTGGGCAAGACGCCGCGCAGCGCGTCCAGAGCGGAGTTGAGGTTGTGCATCCGATTGCGCTCGCGGTCGTTGGCCTTCTTGCGCCGGCTCCGTCGCTGCTTGCTCAGAGCCAGTTCACTCTTGGGGCGGCTGCGCCCTCCGCGTCGCGCACGGAGCTTCCTTGAGGACCCTCGGCAACCGCCCCCTTCCGTCTCGGCGCAGTTCCCCTGCAAGCGAGTGGGGCTGGGCGGAGCGGATGCGACGCAGGTCACTTCGTCGTCCGAGGTACCCGGGAAGGGCTGCTCCGTCTCGTGGGTCACTTGGACAGCTGGCGCACACGAGGAATGAGGGGTCATCCTGCGGCGGGGTAAGAGGTAAGGGTGAGAGTGGGTCAGTCACCCGGGCGCAGTTCCCAATCCTGGGGCCAGGTGGGAAAAATCGAGAGAAAGCCACCCCCCACCCCCGCCGGACCAGAGGACCCCCTTTCCCCTCCCAGGCGTTACCTTGTTGTAGGGCGCAAAGGGGTAGAGAGCCGTAGGCAGTGAGAGCAGCGATGAGCTGCGCTGGCTTTTTCGTCTGCAAGTTCAGCTGAGAAGCAGGCGCCGCCGCTGGAAAGTTTCTTCGGCCCCAGAGAAGAAAAGTGTAAAGGGGGCCCCGGGCCTCTGTTGCTGTCTTTTGGCGCGGCTGCGAGACCCTGCAGATTTTCTGAGCCGCCAGTCGTGTGCCCCCTTGGCACGCTTTATCTGCTGCGCCCGGGCTGGGAGCGTGCCTGCCCCGCTGCTGCCCGCGCCGCCGTCCAATCAGCGCCCGGGCCAGGGGGCCGCGCCACGCGAGCCCGCTCCGCCCTTCGAGGGGCACAGCTGGATTCCGGACAAAGGGATGGATGGGGTCGGGGGAGGGGAATGCCGCTCTGTTTGCTTTCTCTCCGCGGGCTCTGTCCCAGCAACTCTCGGTTCCTCAAAGAGCCTCGCCCAGTGAGAAGGGCCTTGTCTGGCTCGCGTCTGGCGGCCCCAAACCGCTTTGCTCCTATTCTGGCTTTCCTTGGCATCTGTCCAGACCCTTTCTTGGTACCCTGAAGGGGGCTTTGAGAAGTCAGTAGGGTAGGTCAATCCCCGAGTGTTACACAAGGGGAAACTGAGGCTCAGAAAGGAGACAGCTTGCCCCCAAACCACTCTGAAAGGACAAGGAGCCAGGTGTCCTGTCAGCTTGGAGGAGCATCCACTAATTCCTAGTGCCATTCTGCTCTCCTCCTCTATGGGTCAGGTTAGGAAATACAGAGGGTGATGTTTCACTGACCCTTTCTATTTTGGGAGGAGGCACAGGGTGACCACAGAGAGAGATCCTGCCTATGTCCCTGCCACTTAGAGACCTTTGCCTGGGGATGACGAGTCCCCCACCATGCCCTGAGATGATGCCCCATGCTCAGATGTAGGTGCTTAGAACCTCTCCCCTCATCCCACCACCCATCAGAAACCTAAGACATTTTTATCGTGCCTCAGAGTTGGAGGGTGGCTATGGTGGGACCTCCAGGGGCATTCCACCACTGCCAATTGTGGACAGTACCCTAGCAATCTGCCGGGGCCTGTGGGGGAAGAGCTCAGATGAGAAGGGGTTAGGAGAGGGCCAGGAGTTCACAGCGAGCCCCTGTGTATTTTAAATGCCCCTGGAGTGCTGGTGCTTCAAGAAGCAGATCAACTCTTTCTCCCCTTAGTCCTCCTGTCCAATCACAGGCCGGCAGGGGCTGCCTGCACTACCTGGTGCAGCCCCCTAGGCAGGGGTCAGGCAGTGAGCACAAGGCAGGGTGTCTTCAAGACCCCCAGTTAGCAATGTGTGGAAATAAAAGTGAGTCTGAACACACCATCCCTCCTTTCTTCCCCTGCCTGTCCCTTTGTCTCTGCTTTGGACACCCTGTGGTCTTCTGCTTCTGGTCAGTCAGGGTGAGTGTGCCCCCGGGGAGAAAGCCGAGTCTGGGAAGACCCGGGTCTGGATTAAGTCTCTGCAGGCCCCGAAGGCTTCACTTTCTAGCAGAACCAGATAACCTGAGCCTCTGGAAGCTGGCAGAGGGGGGCAGGACCCGGCAGGGAAACTGAGGGGATAGGGTGAGGGAATGAGGTAAGTAGGTCTGCATATCTGCCCTAGTGACAGCCTCTTGACACTTGCCCAGTCTGCTCGGAGGGCGAAGTTACCTTGAGGCAAAGAGAGGGTGGATATGCTTGGGAGCCAGGGAGCCAGGGCTCTAGGTCTGCGAGGAGGTGACGGTGCTGTCCTCAGGATGTCAGCTGCTGTGCTGTTGGCAGAGGCTCCTTCCCTTGTTGCTTGGGAACTGAAGCTAGGAGCCAGGCTCCAGACCAACAAAGGGACGCTACTGAGACTCCTGAGTTCCACATTTTGCTGCTGCTCCTCCCTTAGGTCACAACTTGCTCCAAACTTGTCTTCTAGTCATGAGAATGAGAAACTTAGGCCCATTTTTTTTTTTTTTTTTGTGCTACACGGGCCTCTCACCATTGTGGCCTCTCCCATTGCGGAGCACAGGCTCTGGACGCGCAGGCCCAGCAGCTCACGGGCCCAGCCACTCCGCGGCATGTGGGATCCTCCCAGACCGGGGCACGAACTCGTGTCCCCTGCATCGGCAGGCAGACTCTCAACCACTGCGCCATCAGGGAAGCCCCTTAGGCCCATTTTACAGATGGAAAGTCAAGGCCCAGAAAGGGTAAGTGACTCAACACAAGGTCACACAGCAAGTTCTAGCAGAATCACATAGAACTCAGGTCCTAAGACTCCTAGTCCTAGATTCTCCCTTGCAGCTGTTGCCTCTCTTTGATTGGGGGAAAATTTTTTTTTTCAAGGCAAAACCAGACATCCCCAAATGTAGAAGATAGAAGTCCTGGGTCTATGAGGAATGACAGGGTCAGAGGACAAAAAGGATAGTGGCCCCATCTCCCAGTGCCAAGGGGAGCCAGTATCCACTCAGGCTCCATCTCTCTACTTTCACACCCTATACACCTGCCTTGCTTGATTTCTATCCTGCAAATTAGGATCTGAGAGAGGAAACCCAAAGCGTGCTTCCCTAGGGCTAGGGGACCCAGCCTGGCTCCGAGGAGGGAGCCCTGGCCATAAGGGATCAAAGCACCCCTATGGGTCCCTGGAGGCCTGAAGAGCAGCCCACAACCAGGGCTCTCATCCTGCAGTGGCCCTCAGATGAGAACTGAAGGCGGGACTCGCCTTGGCTCAGTCTTGCCTCAGGTGGCCCATGTGTACTGATGAGAGCCGCAGGGCAAGCTTTCTGCACCAGGGAAGATTCTGGGGATATTTGGGAATCTTCTTGACTGGGAGAGAAATCTGGCACCTTCTGAGAATTCTTATCCAGCTTCCCCAGCGTCATTCCAGCTCAGGGCTCTCCAGGGCTTGCGGGCTGCCACCACTCCTGCTTTGCGCAAAACACAGGGCGAGGAGCGCGCAGCGGCCGGGGGCAGCGATCTCCTTGAGGCACTCAAGAACTCTCCACAGCCCTTCCTCTGGTCTGGAGGGTGGGGCCGGAGGTCGAGGAGTCCTGGGGGATTAGAGATCAAGGATCCACGTCTTCCCTTTCAGCTGTAGAGGATGCGCAGCCCCCTCTCCAAAGTTAATTCCTGTACTTTTGGCGGCGGAGGCGCAGGCTGTGATAACTCAGTGTGCGCTGGCGGTTATTTGTGAAAGGGCTCTTCCAGCCGGGAGCAGAGCCTGTTCCTGAAGCCCCCGGCCGGCCACCGCCTCTAAGGCCTTTGGGAACCCCGCGCCCCTCAACTCTCTGAGACCTAGGCTTGCCTGGAGGCTGAGGGGGCCCAGGAGAGAGGCGACAGCCTGATGCCTGGAGACCGCGGGCAGATTGGAAAAGAAGGAAGGCAGCGGTCTGCCCTGCCGCCTTCCCGTCGGCGGGGGGAATCTTAGCAGTGCCTGGGGGCTCTTTGAGAAACGAGGGGAATGGAGGGGGGGGCCACAGGAGGCTGAATAGCTAATGGCTTGCCAGAGGAGGGGGCTTCTTTCTCTCGCCTTCGCCTCCGCACTGAAAGAGGGCAAGACAAAAATCTGGCGAGCGAGCTGCCCAGGCCGAGACTAGCCACTTCAAACAGCCCTTCAAACAAAAGGAGACGACGAAAAGAAAGCCCCACCTGTCTCCAGTGTTTGCTAAAATAATAATAAATAGATTTCGTTTAATAAATAATTACAAGAGATTGTAAAGTGGAGTGCTTTGGAAAACATCTACTGCGGGAGTCCCGCAGCCAGCCGTCACCTGCTCCCAAGGCGGGCAACTTTATTGTTAAGCCACCCCCCAACTAGTTTGCCTCTGATAAACCCTCTCTCGTTTTCACAGTGACTGTTTACTCATAGTTAGCACGATATTACCTTTGCCGTGATAAACCCAGATGGGGGAGACCTGGCCCCTGGCCCCTGGGCACACCTGTCCCAGAAGCTGACACATGGATTTGGCACGGAGCAGGCCTTCCCCCGCCTCCCCTGGCCTTCCCCCGTGTACATTGGCCCAATTGCCACCCATTTATAACAGGTTGGCTGCAAGGCCTATCTCGGTCCTATTTGTCTTCTTTTATTGAAAGCATATGGTCTCCAGGGGCTCACCAGCCCCATATTTCATCTGCCGGGAGCTGGGGCGCTTCCGCAGGCTGGTGCTGCCCTGCGCTCTGCTCCCCACCCAACGGCTGCTGCGCCAGCTGAAAGGATGGCGGAGGTGGGGTGGGGAGAGATAAGGAGGGCTCCTCATTTGCTTTGGGAGAGAAGTTATTCCCCCAGAGACTCCCCCTCCCCGACTCAGGGAGCTCGTGCGCTCCTGAATGGGTAGCCGGTTCTTTTTCTTGGGTAGGTGAGAGGGCGCCATATGCCACCCCCCAGGGCGCACGAGGGAGATCCGGCCCGGGGAGTCCTCGAACAAAGGGAAGAGAGGGCCCCGGACCTCAGGAGCATCCGAGGTCTTTATTTGCAGATGCCCCTCCCTGCCTAGGGCCGCCTCCCCCCCGGGCGTCCGTAGCTCGCACGCAGCGCCTGGAAACAAAGTGTCTACATTATCTCCGCCGCGGACGGAGACAGTGAATGCGTGAAAAGGTGCATTGCGCACCAAGACACCTGTTGAAGCGGCGCCTCTTCTCAGCGCCTCTCTCTGCTCTGCCTTCAGTTAGGAGGGAGTGGGGGGTGGGAGGAGGGAGAGATACTGTGATTTGTGGCGACATATGTTGAGCAGATCGGTGTGTACTCTTCACAGGGACACACGCACCCTCGCTCCCATACACACCCCAAGAGAAGGAGCAGCTGCTCTCCTCACCTTCTCCCGACATAATACCTGGGCCAGGCGCTTTGGCGTAGCCTTTTGAGACTCCAGCTCTCCCCACCCTCTCTGCCTTCCGCCCCCACCCGCTGTCCCAGTCTTGGCAGCTTCGCTGTAGGACTTTATTGTCAAATTTAACAGATGCACGTTTGTTCCCAGCGTCCGGGCCTCAAACACACACATACACACACGCAGACATCCACAGAAAACGCGACAAATGACACAGATGCGGAGCGCGAAATGTCCATATGCCGGGCTCCGCGCCCGCGCGGACTGGGGAAACAAACAGGGCTGTGTGATTTTTCCCTCCCCAGAAAGGAAGAAACGGAAACCGCCCGGGCGGCCGTGAGGCCCCTCCAGGCGCCTCCAATTTCGCGCTTGCCCCTTGGTGCGGTGGCGCACTGCGCGGCGCTGGGAGCCAGGAGAGCGCAAGGTGTGGACGCAGAGCGCAGAAGGAAATGCTGCAGGAAAGGGGCCCCTGGGAGAAGCGATGAGGGCTGGAAGCTCTGCAGGTGCGGGTTCGGCACTGCCTGACCTCTGGCCCTCGCTTGACCTCTGGGCTTCTAAACTCCTGAGTGGTGAAGACGCCTTGTTCCTTACGGGATTCCCTGGGTGGGCATCCACCTGAGGCGCACTAGGGCCGGAGGAGTCCGTTGGGCACGCTTCACCAGCCCACTTATCTCCTTGGCGGTTGCGCTAACAGAGTATGATGAGGAGAGCAGTGGATGGGGGAGAGGGGGCCTGGCTCTGCCAATATCCCTGTGCCACCTGAGCAAATTATTTTACACGGGCCTCGGTTTCCCCTCTGTTAAAGGAAAAAGCTGTGAAGGAAATAGTTTGTAATTTTCTTTTCAAGTTTTGCAAAATTTGGAAGTCTTGGATAACAATGGGCCTTAGGCTGTGAGTGGAGGAAACCCAGAGGCAGTGCAGCTATCCTCCGCTCCCCAGCACCCATACTGGTTCCCAGATGTGAGCTTCTGGTTGGATGAGTCTTTCACCAACATTTGAGTGGCTGAGGGCAGTGTTGGTCATAGGGAAAGACAGACACTGAGGGGTTTAGGAAGCTATCTTCTGTCCCTCTGTCTTTCAACTCTCAGGGCATAGGCAACCTTTGGGCCACTGTGACATTCGGTGACAGTCAGGCATGCCTGATGAAACCAGGCTTTAAGACCTTCATTTCTTCCAGTGCCAGGATGGAGCTGGGAAGCTGGGTGGTGGAGGTAAGGCTCTTAAGCCCTTTAGTCTCTCCAGGCTTGTTTTTGGAGAAGAACATGCCCCTCCCACCCCCATTGTGAGCTTGGATGAACTCTGCTCGTTCTGAAAGAGAGAGACAGCTTCCCTCAGCCTTTCACAAATTGTCTTTATTTTCTGTGTGCGTGGTTTTTTTTTTTTTTTTTTTTTTTTGACTGTAGGGGTTCTGACCTTTCTGAGTTCCACTGGCCCAGGGCAGGGGGCAGTCTCCTTTGGGAGAAATCTCCTTTGTAGAAGTCAGGGCTTGTGCTGGCAGGGGAGCCCTCTGCCTGGTGGTCCCTCTGTTCCCCTGTCCTGAAGTCCCCTACCCAACCACCCCCAGCCCTGTGGGGATTCTGTGTAGGCAACAGCAGTCAGAACCAAAGGGTGTCAGAACTGCTGTGAGTTGGGGTGAGGGCACCTCACTTTTTGAGGTCACCATAGATGAGATACTCACCCCACCTCCAGTTATCAGATTGGGAAGGCAACCTAATAAAGGGACATGGGTAGAAGGTGGGCAGGATCAAGAGTTAATTCTAGAGTAACTCAGTGGAGAAGCCACAGAATGTAATGCAGTGCAACTTGCTACAAAGCACTTAATAGCATTCTATCCATATAGAACCTTGAAGGAGGCAGAGCACCCTCTCACACAACCTGTGCGGGCTCCAGGAAGGGATTTTTCTTGTTCCCATTTTACGCCTCACCAGTCTGAAGCTCAAGGTCATAGAGCCGAGTCTGGAACTCCTCTTCCCTGTGTCCCCTCCAGCCAGCTGGCAGGGAATCTTCATTTAGTCACCCTCCTGGCCCCCTACCCACTGCCCACACTCCAGGATCTTCATCCTGCCACCCCCTGGAGCCCTTTGGAGGTGGGCAGGTCTCAGCCAGGGCTTTGGGGGCACAGGAGTTGAGGGGTTTGAGAACAATAAATAAGGCAGACTTTTCCCTTCTCTCTTGTCTTTGTCTTCCTGTGGCTTCCAAGAGCCTCCCCTAGCTCCCGGCAATGCTACGGAGGCAGGGCCAGGCTTGCAGGCCCTTGAGAGTGCGCACCTTCTTAATTTGTGTGCCCAAGGCACCTCACTTAACCTCACTGCAGCCCCAGCCCTGCTGTGAGGGCAATAAGCTTCCTGTCCCCCCTTTAGACTGTAAAATAGGTGGGCCCAATTTTTTTTGATTATGTGGCACTCTCAGAAAACTATTTTAGGCACACCCTTCAAGATATGTTAGCTACTTATAATTCTTCACATATTATGTACAGTATAAAGCATATGCAAAATGTGATTTACTGTAAATGATAGATGTCTTTCTGTACCAGACAGGGCAAGTAGTGGAAAAGAGAATGTGATTTGAGCCAGACACCCTGGGTTCCATTTTGGATTTCTATGCCTAGCAGCTGTGTAACTTTGGCTAATTGACTCAACCTCTGTGAGCCACCTCCATTTTCTCACCTATAAAATGGGCATAATAATAGAGTACCTACGTCATGGGGCTTAAATGATCGGATTTGTTTAAAGTGATCAACAGCAGCAGGTAGTGAGTGCTCAGTCTTTATGAATACAATGTAATATGTACTTTATAAAACATACCTTCAAAGAAATTTGCACCCAGGAAATAAAAATAAATATAACTAGAAGTTCTAACACGTGACTCTCCTCATGCTTCCCCGTCCAGGCAACCCACTTTGAAGCCTGCTGTGTTACGCAGCCACCGTGGCAGTATCATCAACAGTTATGACACAGGTTTATATTTGATGGGCACTTTATCACCCATTATTATTTCTCAGCACACCAGTGAGGCCACATGGTCAGAGATCTTAATCCCATTTTACATATGAAGAAACTGAGGCTTCACAGAACTGATGTGACTCACCCAAGGGCAACCAATTTGTACTGTGGAATGGGAATAAGAATCTAAGTCTTCTGACCCCACGTCTGTGCCTCGTCCACCCTGGCTCTATGTTACACTGTGGATGCCACTTATGAGCTGGTTGTAAACCCAACCCAGTTAGGCTCTTGCAGAACAACTACCAAGGAAGGGGGTGTGGGCTAATCAATGAGCTGGTGGTGTGTGCTTATGGCTCATTCACTCTTGTCCAGCAGAAACCGTAGTGGGCTTGGAGGCCCCTGGCATGTGACCTTATTTGGTGGGTGGGGTACACTTTGCAGATGTTAAGTGTAGAAGGGAGCACTTTTATGCAGAGCTTCAAGTCTGCACAGGAAACAGAAAATCAAATTCCTGTCAATGCAATTGCCCAGATACCAAGATGGCCTGGGTTAACTGGGCACACCTTACCTTTGTCCCATAAATGTTTATGAAGGGTCATCAGGAGACAGTGGTGGCCAGCTGTTCCCTACAGTCACAGAGATTAGACTCAGGGGAAGTGGTTTGAGTTGAAAAGGCAGGGATTTAGGCTATTTATGACTATGTCTTCCCTAATAGATAAATATGGTGAGAGTCCTCTTCAGGTGAGGTGGAATCCTCTCTGTAAAGACCTCCCATTCTTGGCATAGAATGGTTATATAGTCTGCTTAGAGGCAGGGGGATGGACTGGATGATCCCAGGAGACCATATCCATCCCCATGACTTTTCCACTGGGACTATTCAGTTTTATAGAACACACTTGGGGAGTCAAGTCACCTGCCACAGAAGTCCTTCAAGATCATGGGTGGAATTTATTACTATAGTTCTTAACCTGAGTGAATTGGAAGTAATACCAGTCCCCTTCTGAAGCATTACAGAACAATAGCACAAACCCATGATATGCTAGGTGTTGTGAGAAATATCAAGAACCAGAGGGTTGGGGCTGAGGAATACCTTCACTAGTATGTGGTCCCCAACACTAAGTTGACACATGATTGGGAACAGAAAGGAAATTTGTCTTGTCCAGTGTCACACTACAAGTGTGGCCAAGTCAGAACTCAGGTCTCTTTCCACTATTATTACATGATCAAGTCCCAGAGCCCTTGCTCTGTGTTGTTCTCATTTGGTACCCATCCTTCTCTGCCTGGTGTGTGGAGGTCCCTTGTGCTGTGTCTCCCTCTGTAGAGGATGAGCTCCCTGAGGACAGGGGCTGTGTCATGTTGAGAATTTAGCAAGGATGTTGTAAATG
Source organism: Phocoena phocoena (assembly GCF_963924675.1). NCBI lineage: Eukaryota > Metazoa > Chordata > Mammalia > Artiodactyla > Phocoenidae > Phocoena > Phocoena phocoena. The sequence continues at coordinate 62,736,867 of NC_089234.1, read as the reverse complement.
GTGTGTCTCCATTAGAGACCAGCTTGATGGGCCCAGGCAGGTGAAGGTTATGTGAGACCTGAGCATCTGGGCAGCCAGCCGGAGGTTGGCGGGATATGGAAGGAGTGGAAAGGTCTGATCAGACCCTGTCTGCTGTTGTAAACTCTGATGCAGGTGATGGAGCTGAGGCTGTGGGGATGATGGAAGCAGAAAAAGGGAGGCACATTCTTCCCTTTAAGGGCACAACCTGGAAGTGGTATACATTACTTCTGCTTATGTTTGGATCAACTAGTACTTAATTCCGTGTTTCATTTAGCTGCAAGGGAGGCTGGGAAATGTAGTCTGAAGTCTAGATCACCATATGCCTAGTTATAAATTGGAAATCTATTAACAACAGTCTTTATCACACTTAGTTATTAGAAAAGATGAACTTTTCCTCCTTGGACTGCAGTAGAGATCCTTAATGTAGTGTCCATCCCCCAGCCTAGAGGCTCCCAAGGATTGTGAAACCCCAAAGTTAGTAGGCAATGTTCCATGTATGCATGCATCTTTCTGAGAAAATTCGAGTTTCATTAGGTCATCAAGGGGTCCTTGGCCCTCTGCCCCAAACATTAAGAATTTGCTGTGGTCTGAAGGTTGCTGAGAAATTTTGTGCAAGTCATACAATCTCTCTGACTTTTTTTTTTGAGAATTCTTTTCTCTTCTGTAGAGATGTGCTGAGGCTCTGAGTGAATAAAGAGCTTTGAATAAAGTTCTGGCAAAACAAAATGAAGGTCTCTCAGTCATTTAGCATATATGTACTGAAATCTGAAGTGGGCCAAGCACTGTGGTCAGCGCTAGGAATAAATCCAGTCCCTGTCTCAAGAGCTCAGAGTCTAGTGGTGAGACAACAGGCACCTAGACTAGGAATTACAGAACTCTTCTGTGCCTACTGTCGCAGATCAGGCCCTCTGGTAGCCCAGAAGTCTGAAAATTAACAAGTACCCCAGATGCTTTTGATATGAAGCCAGAGTTGGAGCCAGGCCACAGATGACTAGCTTATAAGCTTTTGAGGAGGTCACTGCAGGCAAAGATGCAGGAACCAAGGCTGGCAGGAGGAGTCCTGGGCTCTGGGTTCTAACTCCAGCTCTGTGGAACTGTAGACAGCTCCTCTGTAGACTGCTCACTCATTCATGAAGAGCAGTTACAGAGAGTGATCAAGAGCAGACTGTGGACATTCACAGAAAGATAGACAAAATGAAAAGGCAGAGGACTTTGTACCAGATGAAGGAACAAGATAAAACCCGAGAAAAACAACTAAATGAAGTGGAAATAGGCAAGCTCCCAGAAAAAGAATTCAGAATAATGATAATGAAGTTGATCCAGGACCTGAGAAAAAGAATGGAGGCAAAGATCGAGAAGATGCAAGAAATGTTTAACAAAGACCTAGAAGAATTAAAGAACAAACAAACAGAGATGAACAATACAATAACTGAAATGAAAACTACACTAGAAGGAATCAATAGCAGAATAACTGAGGCAGAAGAACGGATAAGTGACCTGGAAGACAGAATGGTGGAGTTCACTGCAGCAGAACAGAATAAAGAAAAAAGAATGAAAAGAAATGAAGACAGCCTAAGAGACCTCTGGGACAACATTAAGTGCAACAACATTCGCATTATAGGGGTGCCTGGAAAGGAAGAGAGAGAGAAAGGACCAGAGAAAATATTTGAAGAGATTATAGTCGAAAACTTCCCCAACATGGGAAAGGAAATAGCCACCCAGTCCAGGAAGCGCAGCGAGTCCTATACAGGATAAACTCAAGGAGAAACACACCGAGACACATAGTAACCAAACTGGCAAAAATTAAAGACAAAGAAAAATTATTGAAAGCAGTAAGGGGAAAACGACAACATACAAGGGAACTCCCATAAGGTTAACAGCTGATTTCTCAGCAGAAACTCTACAAGACAGAAGGGAGTGGTACGATATATTTAAAGTGATGAAAAGGAAGAACCTACAACCAAGATTACTCTACCTGGCAAGGATCTCATTCAGATTCGATGGAGAAATCAAAAGCTTTACAGACAAGCAAAAGCTAAGAGACTTCAGCACCACCAAACCAGCTCTACAACAAATGCTAAAGGAACTTCTCTAAGTGGGAAACACAAGAGAAGAAAAGGACCTACAAAAACAAACACATAACAATTAAGAAAATGGTCATAGGAACATACATATTGATAATTACCTTAAACATGAATGGATTAAATGCTCCAACCAAAAGACACAGGCTCACTGAATGGATACAAAAACAAGACCCATCTATATGCTGTCTACAAGAGACCCACTTCAGACCTAGGGACACATACACACTGAAAGTGAGAGGATGGAAAAAGATATTCCATGCAAATGGAAATCAAAAGAAAGCTGGAGTAGCAATACTCATATCAGATAAAATAGACTTTAAAATAAAGAATGTTACGAGAGACAAGGAAGGACACTACATAGTGATCAAGGGATCAATCCAAGAAGATATAACAATTATAAATATATATGCACCCAACATAGGAGCACCTCAATGCATAAGGCACCTGTTAACAGCTATAAAATAGGAAATCGACAGTAACACAATAATAGTGGGGGACTTTAACACCTCACTTACACCAATGGACAGATCATCCAAACAGAAAATTAATAAGGAAACAGAAACTTTAATGACACAATAGACCAGATAGATTTAAGTGATATTTATAGGACATTCCATCCAAAACAGCAGATTATACTTTCTTCTCAAGTGCACACGGAACATTCTCCAAGATAGATCACATCCTGGGTCACAAATCAAGCCTTGGTAAATTTAAGAATATTGAAATCATATCAAGCATCTTTTCTGACCACAACGCTATGAGATTAGAAATCAATGACAGAGAAAAAAACATAAAAAACACAAACACATAGAGGCTAAACAATACGTTACTAAATAACAAGAAGTCACTGAAGAAATCAAAGAGGAAATCAAAAAAATACTTAGAGACAAATTATAATGAAAACATGACGATCCAAAACATATGGGATGCAGCAAAAGCAGTTCTAAGAGGGAAGTTAATAGCAATATAAGCCTACCTCAAGAAACAAGAAAAATCTCAAATAAACAATCTAACATTACACCTAAAGGAACTAGAGAAAGTAGAACAAACAAAATCCAAAGTTAGTAAAAGGAAAGAAATCATAAAGATCAGAGGAGAAATAAATTAAATAGACACAAAGAAAACAATAGCTAAGATCAATAAAACTAAAAGCTGGTTCTTTGAGGAGATAAACAAAATTGATAAACCATTAGCCAGACTCATCAAGAAAAAGAGGGAGAGGACTCAAATCAAAAAAATTAGAAATGAAAAAGGAGAAGTTACAATGGACCCGCAGAAATACAAAACATCATAAGAGACCACTACAAGCAACTCTATGCCAATAAACTGGACAACCTGGAAGAAATGGACAAATTCTTAGAAAGGTATAACCTTCCAAGACTGAACCAGGAAGAAATAGAAAAAATGAAGAGACCAATCACAAGCAATGAAATTGAAACTGTGATTTAAAATTTTCCAACAAACAAAAGTCCAGGACCAGATGGCTTCACAGGTGAATTCTATCAAACATTTAGAGAAGAGCTAACACCCATCCTTCTCAAACTCTTCCAAAAAAATTGCAGTGGAAGGAACACTCGCAAACTCGTTTTACGAGACCACCATCACCCTGATACCAAAACCAGACAGAGATGCTACAAAAAAAGAAAATTACAGCCCAATATCACTGATGAATATAGATGCAAAAATCCTCAACAAAATACTAGCAAACAGAATCCAACAACACATTAAAAGGATCATACAGCATGATCAAATGGGATTTATCCCAGGAATGCAGGGATTCTTTAATATACAGAAATAAATCAATGTGATACACCATATTAACAAACTGAAGAATAAAAACCATATGATCATCTCAATAGATGCAGAAAAAACTTTTGACAAAATTCAACACCCGCTTATGGTAAGAAACTCTCCAGAAAGTGGGCATAGAGGGAACCTACCTTAACATAATAAAGGCCATATATGAGAAACCCACAGCAAACATCATTCTCAATGGTGAAAAACTGAAAGTATTTCCTCTAAGACCAGGAACAAGACAAGGATGTCCACTCTCACCACTATTATTCAGCTTAGTTTTGGAAGTCCTAGCCATGGCAATCAGAGAAGAAAAAGAAATAAAATGAATATAGATTGGAAAAGAAGAAGTAAAACTGTCACTGTTTGCAGATGACATGATACTATACATAGAGAATCCTAAAGATGCCACCAGAAAACGACTAGAGCTAATCAATGAATTTGGTAAAGTTGCAGGATACACAATAAATGCACAGAAATCTCTTGCATTCCTATACACTAACAACGAAAGATCAGAAAGAGAAGTTAAGGAAACAATCCCATTCACCACTGCAATAAAAAGAATAAAATACCTAGGAATAAACCTACCTAAGGAGGTAAAAGACCTGTATTCAGAAAACTATAAGACACTGATGAAAGAAATCAAAGATGACACAAAAAGATGGAGAGATATACCATGTTCTTGGATTGGAAGAATCAATATTGTGAAAATGATTATACTACCCAAAGCAATCTACAGCTCCAATGCAGTCCCTATCAAATTACCACTGGCATTTTTTACAGGACTAGAACAAAAAATCTTAAAATTTGTTTGGAGACACAAAAGACCCCGAAAAGCCAAAGCAGTCTTGAGGGAAAAAAACGGAGCTGGAGGAATCAGACTCCCTGATTTCAGACTATATTGCAAAGCTACAGTAATCAAGACAATATGGTACTGGCACAAAAACAGAAATATAGCTCAATAGAACAGGATAGAAAGCCCAGAGATAAACCCACACACCTATGATCAACTAATCTATGACAAAGGAGGCAAGGATATACAATGGAGAAAAGACAATCTCTTCAGTAAGTGGTGCTGGGAACACTGGACAGCTACATGTCAAAGAATGAAGTTAGAACACTCCCTAACACCAAACACAAAAATAAACTCAAAATGGATTCGAGACCTAAATGTAAGGCTGGACACTATAAAACTCTTAGAGGAAAACACAGGAAGAACACTCTTTGACATAAATCACAGCAAGATCTTTTTTGATCCACCTCCTACAGTAATGGAAATAAAAACAAAAATAAACAAATGGGACCTAATGAAACTTCAGAGCTTTTGCAAAGCAAAGGAAACTACAAACAAGATGAAAAGACAACCCTTAGAATGGGAGAAAATATTTGCAAACGAATCAACGGACAAAGGATTAATCTCCAAAATATATAAGCAGCTCATGCAGCTCAATATTAAAAAAACAAACAACCCAATCCAAAAATGGGCAGAAGACCTAAATAGACATTTCACCAAAGAAGACATACAGATGGCCAAGAAGCACACGAAAAGCTGCTCAACATCACTAATTATTAGAGAAATGCAAATCAAAACTACAATGAGGTATCACCTCACACCAGTTAGAATGGGCATCATTAGAAACTCTACAAACAACAAATGCTGGAGAGAGTGTGGAGAAAAGGGAACACCTTGCACTGTTAGTGGGTATGTAAATTGATACAGCCACTATGGAGAACAGTATGGAGGTTCCTTAAAAAACAAAAATAGAATTACCATATGACCCAGCAATCCCACTACTGGGCATATACCCAGAGAAAACCATAGTTCAAAAAGACACATGCACCCCAATGTTCATTGCAGCACTATTTACAATAGCCAGGTCATGGAAACAACGTAAAAGCCCATCGAAAGACGAATGGATAAAGAAGATGTGGCACATATATATACAATGGAATATTACTCAGCCATAAAAAGGAATGAAATTGGGTCATTTGTTGAGACTTGGATGGAGCTAGAGACTATTATACAGAGTGGAGTAAGTCAGAAAGAGAAAAACAAATATTATATATTAACACATATATGTGGAACCTAGAGAAATGGTTCAGATGAACTGGTTTGCAGAGCAGAAATAGAGACACAGATGTAGAGAACAAACGTACGGACACCAAGGCGGGAAAGTGGCAAGGGGGGTGGTGATGGTGGGATGAACTGGGAGATTGGATTTGACATATATACATTAATATGTATAAAATAGATAACTAATAAGAACCTGCTGTATAAAGAAAAATTAAAAAATTCAAACAACAAAAAAAGTAAACTGTGGAGTCAGCTAGGTAGGGCTGAACACAGGCTATGGACGGATCTTAATCTCTTTGTAATGTTGGACTAATTACTTAATTTCTCTGGCTTTGATTCTTTTATCTAAAAATGGATGCAACCACGGTGCTCACATCCAAGGTTGTTCTTGTTTTAAATGAGCTAATAGATGTCTAGCACTTAGATAGTGCCCAGCTCATAGCAAGGGCAATGCTTTATTGAGGGTTACTGGGTGCTGGCCACTGGGTCCATGATAAGGATGCACAGGAGAGCAAAACACACAGTCTCTTACAGGCTGACAGCCCATCTACTTGGGGGAGGCAGATGTTAACAAAGCAGTCATACGAATAGATGATGACAAACCCTGGTGAGAGCTATGAGCGACGAGCTTTAGGGTACAATGGAAGCTTGCAATCAGGGAAGGTGTTCTAGAGAGAGGACCAACATATTTAAGGCCTGAAGCAGGAAAGAGCATGGCACATTTGATCTAGTGAAAGGGCCTTGTGGATGGGGCACAGAGAAGGAGGGAGAGAGGTTTGAGATGAAGCTGGAAGCCTGGCAGGGCTCCTTTTGGTAGGGCTGGGCCCTGCATAGCTTCATGGGTATTTACCTTGAGAGCAGTAGGTGGCCACTGAGTGGTTTTGAACTGGGGACTGGCATGTTCACAATGCACATTTATGGAGAGATCAGTGTGTATGTGAAGAGCAGATTGGTGTACACAGATGGGAAGCCAAGGGGCCTGTCCGGGTGAGAGGATGGGGCTTGACTGGGGCCAGGGCATGGAGAGAAATGGCTGGATCTAGCTGAGAGAGGGAGAGTGAGCAGAGTCTGGCAATAGATCAAGTATGGGGCATTAGGGAAGGGATAATAGAAATAATGGGGCACTTGTCAGTGAGATGGAGATCACCAGAAGACATGTTGCATTTGGTGCCTTTGAGATGTCCAAGACGGGTCTTGGTGGAAGTGTGTGCTGGAGATGCACATTTGTTAAGCCATCTGGGTATAGCCAGTGTTTGCGTATAGATGAGACAGTTTAGGGAAAGAGCATGGAGTGAAAATAGGAGGGCCTGGGAGTCTAAGGAACTCCGGACTTTAAAGGCATAAGAGAGGAGGAAGAGCTAAGGAGATTGAGGAGGAGTGGCCAGAAAGGAAGGAGGACCACCAGGAAGGTGTGTTGTCCTGAAGGCAAGGGAAGGGTCTCTTAATTCTGCCTGGAGTAGGACACAAGGTATGAACCAGCTTGAGGGAGAGCTGAATGTTCCATATGGATATAAGAAAGCATTGTCATTACAAATGTAGTGCTGTGAGTGAAAGTGTTCTACAAACAGCAGAGGGCTCTGCAAACGCATGAGACTAGCCACGCGAGGTGTGTGGTGAGAACTCAGATTACAGTGCAGGGAGACACTATGGAATTCATCCCTAATCTTGTTTCATTAGCCAGTCTTTGATGGTCCATATTTTACACCCCAGGAAATACCATGAGGACATTAGAGAAAGTCTGGAGACAGAGGATGAGGGGAAAAGCCTAGGAGAAAGCGGGAGGTGATGGTCCTGAAATATTAAAATATGCAATTTTTTCAAATCCGTGTCTTAGGTGAAAAAGTTGTTTCCACTTCTCCAGAGGCCTTTCCTGGCATTTCAGCTCCAACATAAATCTCCTGTCTTAGGATGCCCACGTTGTGCATTGTGTATAATCAAGGGACTTATGTCATAGAAAAGAAGGTGAGAGATTGGATACAGGATCATGGCATCCACTGGTTATTTCACGTATGGCATCTTTGAGAAGCTGCTGGCCTAACAGAGTGTTGGAATGGGCTGCTGAAGGTACCAATGAGTCAGAAAGGATAGGATAGCATCCTCCAGAACATATCATACATTCTTTTGTTTGTTTGTTTATTGAAATATAGTTGATTTACAATATTATGTTAGTTTCAGGTGTACTACACAGTGATTTGACATTTGCATATATTATGAAGTGATCACTATGATAAGTCTAGTAACCATCTGTTTCCATACAAAGTTATTACAGTATTACTGACCATATTCCTTATGCTGTATATGACATTACCATGGCTTATTTTATAACTGGAGGTTTTTACCTCTTAATCCCCTTCACCTATTTCAACCCTTCCCTGGTAACCATCTATTTATTCTCTGTATCTATCAGTCTGTTTTTATTTTGTTTTGTTTTGTTTTTTTAGGTTCCACATGTAAGTGAGATACTTGTCTTTCTGTCTGACTTATTTCACTTAGAATAATAGCCTCTACCCAGCCATGTTGTCACAAATTGCAAAATTTCATTTTTATGGCTGAGTAATATTCCATTGTGTATGTATGTGTGTGTATATATATATATATGTCTTCTTGATCCATTCATCTATCGACAAACACTTAGGTTACTTCCATATCTTGGCTATTATAAATAATGCTGCAGTGAACATTGGTGTGCATATGTCTTTTTGAATTAGTGTTTTGTCTTCTTTGGGTAAATACCCCAAAGTTAAATTGCTGGATCGTATTGCAATTTGATTTTTAATTTTTTGAGGAACCTCCATACTGTTTTCATAGTGGCTGCACCAATTTACAATCCCCACCAATAGTGCATGGGGGTTTCCTTTTCTTCACATCCTTACCAACACTTGTTATTTGTTGTCTTTTTGATGATAGCCATTCTGACAGGTCTGAGGTGATATTTCGTTATGTTTTTTTTTTTTTTTCTTGCGGTACGTGGGCTTCTCACTGTTGTGGCCTCTCCCGTTGCGGAGCACAGGCTCCGGATGTGCAGGCTCAGCGGCCATGGCTCACGGGCCTAGCCGCTCCGTGGCCTGTGGGATCTTCCTGGACCGGGGCACGAACCTGTGTCCCCTGCATCGGCAGGCGGACTCTCAACCACTGCGCCACCAGGGAAGCCCTCGTTGTGGTTTGATTTGCATTTCCCTTATGATTAGTGTTGTGGAGCATCTTTCATGTGTCTGTTGGCCATCTGTATGTCTTCTTTGGCAGACATAGTGTACATTCTAAATCAACACTCTATACGGTGCTGTATACTCAGTAGGGTAGAACACACAAGTCCCGGAATCAATAGAGTGGAGGCAGGAGTAGCCCCACTTTCTATCACACTCAATGACCCTTTGGGGGAATTTAGCTCTCTGCCTCCACCATTTTGGGTGTGCAGACCCTAGGAACCCAAAGGGAGAGTGCTCCAACAGGAGATAGAACATGAGTGCATGGAACTACAAGTTTAGGTTGCAGCCTTGGCATATCAAGCTCCTTGAAGCAGGAAGATGAGTTATCATTTTGGCAGGAGTAGTTGATTTCAATCCCCAGAATGATGTAGACAACTGATGCAAAGTGGAGGCGGGGAGTAATATGTTCATTACCCAGATGATCTACTTGGATGAATCTTGGTGATAGACGGACAAGTGTAGCAGCCACAACCTGAGTAGGGCATGGTGATAGGGGCTCAGACCTCTCAGGGATGAGGGTCATGCCATCAGGTAAACCACTGAGCCCAGCAGAGATAATATCTATGGGGGAAGGAAATCTAGAATGGATTGAAAATGAGGGGGATTATGTGTATCAGTTGTAGCCCAAGATCAGATGCATAGCAGGTATTGTTTTCTTCTAGCTGATGCCTTCATTTTCTGAGTTATCCCCCAGTAAATAAACCATCCCATAATTCTAGAGAGGTTGCACCCTGAACTTATCTAAAGAAATTAATCTGAGATCTGAGCAGCACAAGGGGTGGATTGTAGTGGATGCTACAGTGATGCTCCATCCAGTTTGCTCTTTAGCAATAAAGGATTTACTCTTTTAGATGCTAGAAGTGCCTTTGGCTGCCAACCCTCCTCAGAGATTGCCTCAGGTTAATGTAGTTGCCATGGCCAAGGTCATGTTTCCTTCTTGCACAGCCTGCATCTGATGACTGGTCAAAGTGGGGTATAGATATCCATCCCCATCACCCCAACTTGGGATAACCTTAAGGACCATTCCAGCTTCAGAGCTTTCTTGGGTAGAATGAGACCTTTGTTGAGAACATATCTCAGCCCAACTTCACCCTCTTCCCAGTCAGGCTTTCTTCCTTTCCTGTCTCCTCCACAGGTTTGGTCCTAAGAGAACTCTCCCATAAACTCCCTGCACAGTAATCTCCACGTCAGAGTCTGTTGCCTGGGGAAGCTGACTTAAGACATCGCTTTGCAGAGTTAGTGTTTTGGAGATAATAATAGAACCACTGAACTTTTAGAGGTGGAAGGGATGTAAGGATAATCTAGTAATACCTCAACCACTTCATCTTTTAAATGAAGACCCCAAAGTTCAAGAGTAGTCTTGCCCAGAGTTAGTTGCTGGATCTAATCACTCCCAGGTTGTCTAAGGATTGGCTTCCTGACTTGACCTATTATGACTCCTTTGAAATCTTGGTTTGACACAAGGGCCAGCAAACTATAGCCAGCCACCTGTTTTTGTAAATAAAGTTTTGTTGAACACAGCTATGCTTATTGATTTAGGTGCTACAACAGCAGAGGTCAATAGTCACAAGAGAGACTTTATGGCCCACAGTGCCTAAAACATTTACTAACTGGCCCTTTACAAGAAAGTTTGCTGACATGTTTTAACAGATGAATCAGTCAAGGTCCAGTTAGAAAAAGAGAAAGTACTCTAGGTACTTCAGCTGAGGGAATTTAATATAGGAAATTGGTCAAGCAGGTGTTGGAAGCAAAAATTACCTGAAGGTGAAAAAGCAAAAAGTTTATGCCAAGGGAACACAGAGTAATAACTACAGGAAGCAGCTACTATCTCTAGGAATGGGGGTTAGAATTTACAAGTTCAGAGCAGGTTTTCCTTGCAGCCAGAGCTCTGAGGAAGGGCGTTGGCTGGTGCTGCTACTGCTAGCTAAGGAGGAGTGATGAGACTGGTGCTAAGATTGCCAAAGGAAGCTGGAAGTTTCTTGCCTAGAATCAGTTTCCACTGTCAGGGCCATTGTTGGGGCCATGCTGATAGGAAACTCCAGCAAATAGGAGAAGCAAGTCCCTTCTCACCTCTTCTTGTCTGCCAGTCTCCCTCTAGTGACCCCTGTGGTCAAACCTTACAGGAAGCTGGCAGGTAAAGCAGGTATGTGGTTTGCACACTCAGTTCCAGCACAGCAGAGCAGAGTATAGAAGGAGCTGAGAAATAGAAACACAGTGACCTGCCCCATAGACCAGGATAATGTTAGAGCTGCTAGTTAGCTTCTGTCTCAAGCTCTCCCCAGGCCTGGCAGAAGGAGTAGGGTAGCAACAGAAATAGTCCTATGCCCCATAGACTTGCCCTGCTTGGGCCCTACAGGTCCTCTCCTATTTGTGGGCAAGTCACAGGGAAAATGATCAGATTAATGGGTCTGAGTCAAAGATGTGCTCTAGGGACTGTTGGGATAAGCCTATGTCCCAATAAAGAAACATTCTTTTCTGTCTGAGGATAAGCCTTGCCAGATATATCTGCTTCCTTTGCAGCTCAAATTAGTATTATGAGTCTCATTAGCTCTGATTCATATCTGACTGGGGTTGTATGTCCATCTCTGACCCAGTTATTACGACAAGAGAAATGAGATGCTCTGACTGGCTTAGCCTGGGCCACATGCTCCATCCCTGGAATACTGGGTATGAGGATGGGGAGGGGAAATGAGGGGTCCATTTCATCTGAATCAAATGGACTCAGAATGGGAAGGAAGAGTTCCCCCGTAGTCAAGCCACTGTAGTGTTACCAGAAGGAATGGTCAGTGTCCTATTAGAGTGTGAACAGAGTGTGGTGAGAACACAGAGGGGCCAGAGATGATTTGTCTCCAGGCTGGGAAGACAACTCAAATCATAAGTTCTACTGGCAACATGGGGGTTATTACAGGACTTGGCCAGAAAATCCAGATGAGCCTGGCTGACCCAGAGTTCAGACAGAATCACATGGTAGCGTGGCTGATTGGGTGATCTCAGTGTCAGGCAAGAAGGAGGGGGCATGGGGTGGGGTGGGGCTGGGTTGCCAAGCGTATCAGACTTGGGGTCACTTGGTGACTCAATAGATGGCTATGTGAAAAGGGGTTATAGGAGGAGGAAGAGGTCCATACTAGCAGCAGGAGGCCCTCCAGAGCCAAGATAGAAAGACGATGTGGCTGGACTACCATGAGCTGCCCTAGCCGTGCAGGGCCAAGCCTGCCCTCTTCTGCCGTGAGATACGGTGATTTCCCAGCAGGCGGCAGCATCTCTGGAATAGTCCCTGCTTTCCCTGAGATCCCCTCTTTGCCATTCCCTGGCTCTGCTCGGAAGTTGCAAGGAGCTGACCTTGGGTTATGTTTCCTAGGCTGTGGTTTCTGCCTGGGATCAACCAGTAGGAGACACTGGTGGGAGATTAAAGGGTGGGAAGAAGAGAAACCAGGCTATTTCTCACCTTTCCTATCTAAGGCAGTATCTCCAGCAGCAAATTTACCAGCTAAGTTTTTTTTTTACTTCTCTTCCATGGCTCTGGTCTTTCACCACTATGTATGATGTTATTGGTAGGTTTTTCATAGATGGCCTTTATCAGGTTGAGGAAGTTCTTTTCTGTTCCTAGCTCACTTAGACTTTAAATCATGAATGGCTGTTGAACTTTGTCAAATGCTTTTTGTGCATCTATCAAGGTGATTTTGTACTTTTTGTCTTTTATTCTTTAATGTGGTGAATTTTATTGATTGATTTTTTAAAATGTTAAACCAGCCTTGCAGTGCTGAGATAAAATTTACTTGGTCATGATGTATTATCCTTTTCATACATTACTGTAATAGATTTGCTAATGTTTTGTTAAGGACTTTTACCTCTGTGCTCAGGAAGCATATTGGTCTGTAATTTTCTTGTAAGTTTTTTCAGTTTTGTTTTCAGAGTTTTTCTGGCCACATGAAAATGAATTGACAGGCTGTGCCAGTTATCAGTCTATTGCCTACCAACTCCAAATCCATTCTTCTTTGCCTGCTCTGTGATCAACGAGATGGTCATGTAAATATTTCACCTTGGTCAGCAGGCACCACGTTAAGCCTTGTCAGTAGAGGATGCTCGAGGGACACTGGAGGAGAGAAGGATTTTCTCTTCTTCCTGTAGCATGAGCTCCCAGTGCTTAGGTAGATCAGCATGGTGGCTCTCCCACCTCCTTGTTCCTGCAGCACGTGGCAGCCAGCAGCCTTCCTGGGTACCTCCTCAGGTGGCGGTGGAGTGGTGCTGGTGAGGTACTTCCCCATAAGTGGCCACCCCAGCAACTTTGTAGCAGGTTCCAAGGCACAGCACCTCACTGTGGATGACTTCCCTCTGCACCTCAGAGGACAGGTTTCCATCAAGTCACATGGTACCTCGGGCACCTTAGCCCTCTCCACTGTCCAATATGCCGTGCTATGTCTTCAGTGAAGTCTGGATCTCAGCCCAGGGAGGAGGATATTTATGATTGCCCTAGCTCAGCCCCTAGGAATAGCGGCTACTCATTATGTTTGCTATTCCAGTATTCTTTATGGTTCTCTTTCACTCTTACTAGACAATTTCCCCTTTCCCCCCCCAATCTCCTGTTAATACTTCTTTATATTAAACTTCAAATTACCATTTGAATTACCATGTAGTTTCTGTCTCCTGGTTGGACCCTGAATGATACAGAAGTGCTCCTTCCTCTTCTATTTTCCAAAAGAGTGTCTAAGATTGATATTATTTCATTTTTAAAATTTGTTCACAATATTTTCTCATTATTCTTTTAAAGTCTGTAGGATCTGTAGTGATACCACCCATTTCATTCCTGATGCTGGTATTTTGTACTCTCTCCTTCTTCTTGATAAGTCTAGCTAGGGGTTTATCAACTTTATTAATCTTTCCAAAGGACAGACTTTTGTCTTTACTTTCTCCTTTATTTATCTCTTTCCAGTCATTGAATTCTACCCTTAATTATTATTTTATCTTCTGTTAACTTAAGGTTGAATTTCTTCTATTTACTTCATTTTCTAGCTTCTTAATGTGGAAACCTAGATAACTGATTATTTTATAATATAGATGGTATAGATGGCATAAATGCATTTACCTCTAATGTAATTATTAATGTGGTTGGGTGTAAGTGTATAATCTTGCTACTTGTTTTTCATTTGTTCCTTCAACTTTTTGTTCCTCCATTTTTCCTTTTCTGCCTTCTTTTGGGTCAATCAAATGTTTTTTAGTGTTCTAACTCATTTGTTCTATTGGCCTCTTAATTCTATACCTTTTCACTACTTTTATTAAACAGTCTGTTTTATTTTATTTTATTTATTATTATTATTTTTTGTGGTACGCAGGCCTCTCACTGTTGTGGCCTCTCCCGTTGCGGAGCACAGGCTCCGGACGCGCAGGCTCAGCGGCCATGGCTCACGGGCCCAGCCGCTCTGTGGCATGTGGGATCTTTCCGGACCGGGGCACGAACCCGTGTCCCCTGCATCGGCAGGCGGACTGTCAACCACTGCGCCACCAGGGAAGCCCCAGTCTATTTTATTTTAAAGAAATCCCAAGAATAAAAAATAATATAGCCTTTTATATTTACCTACTTATTTACCATTTTTGGCACTCTTCATTTCTTCCTGTAGATTAGTTATCATTAGATATCATTTCCTTTCAGCTTGAAGAACCTCCTTCAGCATTTCTCATAACCCAGGTCACTGGAGACCAATTATCTCTGATTTCATCTATCTGATAATGTCTTCATTTTACACTCAACTTGAAGGATGTTTTTGGTGGCTTTAGGATTTTTTGGTTGGCATTTTATTTTTCTGTTTCAGCACTCTAATGATGTCATTTCATTGTCTTTTGGTGTCCATTTTTTTCTGATGAAAAGTCATGACTTTTCATTCATATCATTGATTCTCTGTACATAATGTGTCTTCTCTAATTGCTTTCAGGATTTTCACTTTATCTTTGGTTTTCACTTTATCTCTGGTTTGACTATGATGTGCCTAGGTGTGTTTTTCTTTGTATTTACCCTACTTGGAGTTTGCTGAGCTCCTTGGATCTGCAAGTCAATGTTCTTCATCAGATTTGGGAAATTTTTGGTTGTTATTTCCTCAAATTGTTTTTCTGTCTCGATTTTACTCTCTTCTTCTGGGACTTTAATTATATGCATGTTAAATGACTTGTTATTGTCTTGCAGGTCTCTGAGATTTTGTTTAAATTTTTCCAGTATTTTTTCCCTCTGTTCTTTAGATTGACTTATTTCCCTGACGTTTTCTGCTGCTGTCTCCATTCTTATCACATCATAGCAAAAGTACATGATATTAGCAGCATGGTTTATCACTGATAGTATTAATCACGATCATGTGGGTGAGACAGCGTTTGTCAGATTTCTCCACTGTAATTACTTTTTTCCTTTCCATACTATAATTTTTGGAAGCAAGTCACTAAGTGCTGTCCACACTTCGATATGGAGAATTAACCTCCCATTTCTGGAGGAGTAAATATTTACATAAATTATTTGGAGTTCTTCTGTGTGGGAAATTTGTCTTTTCTTACTATTCATTTATTTATTCAATCATTTATTTATATCAGTATGGACTCAGAGCTGGCAGGATAGGGTATACTGTCAGACCAGGTCTAGTCCACATGGCCACCTTTGGACCTGGGAGTGGGATTAGCTTCAGCTGAACTCAATGGACCAACAGTGAAGAAGGGCCCATTCATTCAGGTGAAACTGGCCTGCTGATATCAGAAGAAGGGAGAACACATGCTGGGCCGGCTAAAGCAAGAGGTGACCTTTCAAAGATCTTTTACAGGCAAAAGAGCCAAAGTGTCCAGGATACAGTTGAAAATCACAACCCAGGGCTCTAAGAAAGCCCTAAACACAATTTATGTCAGACTCTGGAGAAGAACAGGAATATGGGCTCATGGCATAAAGAGCTAGAAGCAAAGAATGTGTGTGTAGTAACTTTACACTGGTGATCTTAAGCTTTAAAGTACATCAATGTGATTATGACGTGTGACAAACACAGCAGCTTTCCCTGTGTGATCAATTGTCTAAAAGACAAAAAAGGGCTCATAGAAACAGAACATTACATCATCATCATATATTAACCTGAAACTGAAAATTCATCATTGCAATAAAGATATTGAGCTTCATCAAGAGTAATTTAGTAATTTTTAAGTTAAGCATCTGTCTTAGTCAGTTTGGGCTTTTATAACAAAAACACCATAGATTGGATGGCTTAAAGAACAAACATTTATTTCTCACAGTTCTGGAGACTGGAAGTCTGAGATCAGGGTGCCAACATGGTTGGGTTTTACTTTCAGCAAAATCTAATTTCCAATCCTGTCTCCTTCTCCCATTACTGGAAACCATTTTTATTAGTTTTTGGTTTATCCTTCCAGTGTTAAATATATAAGGAAATTTATTTATTTTTTTATGTATGTATGTATGATGTATTTAGTTGTTTGTGTTTGTATTTTCCCTTTTCTTAGATAAAAGACACCACTCTATACATTGTTCTGTACCTTGCCTTTTTCACTTGGCAACTATCACTCCATAGTTGTGTATCTGTAACCGGATTTTGAATGAGCTAGACTTGCTAGGATGCAGAAAGAAAGCAGCTATATATATCATTTCTCCCCAGCCCTTTTAAACTGGCTTTCGCATCTTATTCTTCTTTGCCCCTGGGTGAGATCTCTGGCTGTTTTCAGGGCTTTCCCAATCACTAACAGGTAATGAATAGCATCTTTTTCCAAATCTTAGAATGTCCAGTCCAGTGTACTATAAGAACTCCAACTTTATTTAGGGCTTCTCGCCTTCCTCCGCCTAGACCTATAGCAGACTGGGAGCCCTGCAGGGGGACACGTGAGCTTATGGGGGGTGTGATCAACTTCTCTCTTCCTTCTCCTGCCCACCTCCCTAGCTGCTGGTTTCTACCCCAAAGTGGGAAGAATCAGGAAAGTTCTTGCCTGACTGCTATAGTTGTCACCTGGTGCTGGTGTTCTGTGGCTGTGGTTCTTTCTAAATGCTCGTCATCTCACTCTAGAAGTAGCTTCCTGGGTTCTTCGCAGACCATCTCTCTCACTAAGGATTTCTCACCTATAGCTCCCTTGGCACAGACGTTGTCTCCATTTGCTGTTTCTGTATATGACCCCTCTCTGCCCCTTGGTTTCTGGGGGGTCACCTAGTCCCTTCACACTCTCAAGGCGACCCAGCCTGGCTTCCTTCTTCAGATTCCACATATAAGCCAGAGGAACTCACGGATTCTTTGCCTGCCCACTTTCTGCTTTTCTCCCCTCAGCTATCCCAGGGCAGCCGCAACCTGGCTTTTTTCCTTAGACTTTTCAGATGTGAGTTGGACACCAGTTCCTGCATCCTTCAAACTGCAAGGAGCACATGTCAAACTCTACATGGTTTTCCTGAGGTCCCTTAACTTGGCTTGATGTCCCAGAATGTAGAGGAAATGCTTAGCATGCTTACAAGTCTCTTAAAAATTCTTCACAGCCCACTTCCATATCTTCAGAAATTTCTTTGTCTTCATTTTTTACTGTCTGTTTCCTCACTCTGCTCTGAGTGTCCTCCTGGGCTTGTGTCAGGGCTGCAGGAGGGGAAGGTCACATGTATGATGATGGGTTGCTGATAAACATGCACAAGGCACTATGTGCTAAGGGCTTGACAAGGCTCATCCTCATTAATTTCCATTGCAAACATAGAGGATGGGAATTATCACCCCATTTTACAGATAAGAAAACAGGTTCAGAGAGCTTAAGTCACCCACTCGAGGCGACCCAGTTGACGAGCAGCAGAGTGAGCATTCAGATGGAAGCTTGACTCTGAGTTCAGCCCTTCACCCTTGGGCTGTCTGGCTGCTGGGACCAGGTGGGGGGAATGGGGATAGGTCGGGGGTGGGTGAGTGGGGTGGGTCCTGCTCGTGGGCGTGGCAGGTACTGGTGACTGTCTCCTGTCCTAGACAGTCTCACCTGAATGGCACACTTTGGGAAACTGAGTCCCACAGAGGGTCACAGCCTGCTCGGGTGCTGTAGCTCTGTCCTACCCCATGGGCATTTCCCCACACTGGGGTGAGGGCTCTGCTACCCTTTCTGGTTGTTTTATTTCCTGTTCTGGAAATAGTGGAAGGTGACCCTGGGAGACATTGTCGGTTCTTGTAGGGCTTAGGGATGGTCCCCCTCAATTCCCCCCCTGCTGGCTCCCCTCCCCGGCAGGCCATAGGGCCCAGCACCATTGAAATTTCAGTCCCAAACCTCAGCCAGGCCCTGAACATATGTTCTACCCTGAAAGGAACAATGGGCTTAATTAAGACCCCACAAAAAGCGCTTGGCTGGGCTGGCCTCATTCTCTGCTTTTGGTTCCTTTTTTGCTCACCCCACCCCCGCACTTCTGTTTCTGCTGCTCCCTCTGTGGAAGGGATGAAAGGCGTCCAGGACCTTCCCGGCTCCTCTACTCTCCCTGCTCGTCTTTTCTCACAGTCTGACCTCTCTCCGCTCTTCTGAGCCCTGGAGTAGAAGAGGCCGCTGGTTCTGGTGCCAGACTGCCCGAAGCCCCCATGCCCAGCCCAGCTGCGGAAGCAGGAGGCCAGTGAGGGCCTGCCTGGCTTCCAGTCCCTGAAGGGGTGCCCCAAGCCGGGACCCTCTGGATAACCCCTCGGCTCAGCCTGGCCTGGGCCAGCAATCTGGTCTGGATTTTAGTGGGTGGTGGCCTCATTGCCTCTAAGGTGGAGCTCCAGTTCTTGGGCCCAAGACCACGGGCCTGTGAAGGCTTATTGATGGGCCCAAGAGCACAGGTCCTCGAGGAATTTTTAGGTTGAATGAATGTACAACTTTTTACTTATTTAACAAAGCTCATGCCCAGTTTACTGCACGCCTGAGAGCTATTAATCTTCACATTAGGTAGTATTATTATCCTTATTTTTACAGATGAGACAACTGAGGCACAGAGAGGTTAGGCAAATTGCACAAGGTCACACAGCAAGTAGGTAGCAGAGCCAGAGAATTCAAATCCATGTCAACTGAACCCAGAGGCCATACGCTTAATCCATACCTAGGCAGCCTCTAATAAAAGAATAGACCCATTTGACCACGACTTGGATAGACTGACTCCTTCCTCAGTTCTGTCCCCCCCACTTCCCTGTGCAGTTTAACAAATTATTATAAAGTGAATGTTCATGAAACTACCAACCAGGTCAAGAAGTTGAACATTGTCAGCCCCTTAGAGCCTCCCCTGCCTACCATGTGCATACCCCTTGCCATGCACAATTCCTCTCTCTCCCCTAGAGCTAACCACTAAATTTTGGTAATGATTTATTTGCTTTTCTTTATACTTTTATCACCCAAGTATGCATCCCTAAATAGTGTACTTCAATTTTACCTTCTTTTGATTTTTATATAAATGAAACCATGCAGTAAGGTTCATTTTCCTTCTGGCTTCTTTTGTTCAATATTGTATGTTTTTCTTTTAGCATGGTTTATGTAGTTTTAAAGATAGGGCTACAGTAGTATAGTCAGATGACCTGGAAAGGCTCGTCAGCGCTGTAGGAGGCTGTGGGGCAGTCGAGGCACTCTCCTCAGGCAGCCTGAGGAGTTTGTAAGTCAGGGTAGTCTGTCAAATCGGAGGAGCTGGAGAAGGATTATGGATCCCTTAGCCCCGGGTGAGCAGCTCTTTTCTGGGTTGCACAGCCATTCTTTATCTTCCTTCTGGGTGTGTGATAAGTATCTTTAATGTACCTTCGCAGATTTTCTTGGTTTGACCCCTTTCTCCAGCGATTGCTTTAGTACCCATTCCATGCTGGCTTTGACCAGTTTTCTGCAGGTGAAACCTGAAGGTCTCTCCTCATACTTGTGCTGCTGCGGGTCTTGATGTCAGCCCTTGATTTCACTGTTGATGGGTGCCTCTCTGACTCCCCAGCATGGATTGCCCATGCATATAACGTGCTAAACAAAAACATGGGTAAATAAAATAGGCTTTCCTTCTCCTCTTAAGTTTTCTAAATTATGTTTGACCCTTGAAACTAAAATGATAACACTGTCTGATGTGGTTCTAAATATATGTAGAGTAAATGTTTAAGACAATTACATTATAATTGGGAGGGTAAATGGATATAAAAGAAAGTAGGTTCTTATATTTCACTCAAACTAGTAAAATGATGTCACCAGAAGACTGTGATGAGTTATGTATATGTAATATAATATTTAGAGTAACCACCAAATAAGATATATAAAGAGATATAATAAAAAGTACTATAGATAGGGACATCCTTGGCTGCTCAGTGGTTAGGACTCTGCCATTCCACTGCAGGGGGCACGGGTTCGATCCCTCGTTGGGGAACTAAGATCCCACATGCTGTGCAGCATGGCCAAAAATAAATAACTAATAAAAATTTAAAAAAATAAAAAATTCATTGAACTAAGTGAAAATGAAAACACAACATATCAAAATTTGTGGTGCACAGATGAAAAGTGCTGACAGGGAAATTTATAGCAGTAAATGTTTACCGTAGAAAATAGGACAAGTCTCAAACAAATAATCTAAGCTTCTACCTCAAGAGCTTAGAAAAAGAAGAGCAGAATAAACCCAAAACAAGCCGAAGGAAAGAAATAATAAACAGCAGAAATCACTGAGATGGAAAACAAAAAAAAATAGAGAAAATCAATAAAACTAAAGCTGTTTCTTTGAACAGAACAATAAAATTGACAAATCTCTAGCAAGAATGAAAGAAAAAAAGAGAGATGACACAAATACCAGTATCAGGAAGGAAGAATGGGATATCACTGCAGACCCTGCAGACGCTAAAAAGATAATAAGGAAACACCACAAACAACTCTATAAACAAATTCGACAACTTCGACAAAATGGACCAGTTTCTCCAAAAGCACCTTCCAGCCTCAGCCAACCTCAAGAGGAACTCTGGAGCTGAAATGGCTCGTGGATACCTCCTACCTCCATCAGTCATTGAATGTGGGCAGCCTCTGGAAGGGCTTGACCTTGGGTGAAGTGTGTCTGTTGTGAAGCAATCTGTGAAGGGGCTGATGGCTGAAGGCTGCCCTGATGGTCTCCCAGAAATTAGGGCAACAAATCCTTCCTTGGAGGGGGTCTGCCCAGCAATCCTCACGTCTCCCACAGTCCACTCCTTGTACCACTCAGATCTCCTTTCTAAGGATTCTGGTGGGTCTTTCTGAGAAATACTAGTGGGACAGACTATAGTCCCCTCTGTTGTAGCTGCAAATGGTCCGTCCACTACTCCTCGGCTAGCACCTCTTTTGGTTTTAGTGACTCACCTGGTGGCATGACCCAGACCCTTGTCCCTGAGGGCTCTGGGCTCCTGGTCACATGCCCTTCTCAGGACAGAGTTGCTGCACCTGCCCTTTACCATTACATTTGGGTAAAGGAGAACCCAGAGACATCCAAGTGGATCACCTGGGTGCCAAACATGGTCTGCCTGTCCCCATTTTGTAAGAGCAGCCCTACCTCCCCTGGTGATCAGGACCAGTTTCTCCTGCCAGGACAGTGACTCCTCTTCATGCCTGCGAGTCTCCAGAAATAGGAACTCAAAGTACTCAGGCTGGGCTTCCCTGGTGGCGCAGTGGTTGAGAGTCTGCCTGCAGATGCAGGGGACACAGGTTCGTGCCCTGGTCCGGGAAGATCCCACGTGCCGCAGAGCGGCTGGGCCCGTGAGCCATGGCCGCTGAGCCTGTGCGTCCAGAGCCTGTGCTCCGCAATGGGAGAGGCCACAACAGTGAGAGGCCCACATACCGCAAAAAAAAAAAAAAAAAGTACTCAGGCTGCACTCTTAGCCTGACAGGACTCTTGCTGTGTTCTCTGGTTCCAGTTACTGCTGCTTCCACCCCTTGGTTCCTGAATCCACTTCTAATTAGAGACACAACAGCTTGTAAAGGTCTTTGATTCAAGGTATTGAATGCATACTTGAGAATGACACCCCATCCTTGCAGAGTACTGCCTCTGAGCTGGCCTGTGCCTTCAGTGGGCTGTTGTAGTGTTCTATCAGGCCAGTAGCCTCTTTTTTTAAAATATTTTTTTTTTTTGTGTGTGTGTGTACCAATTTTAAAGTCTTTATTGAATTTGTAACAATATTGCTTCTGTTTTATGTTTTGGTTTTTTGGCCCCAAGGCATGTGGGATCTTAGCTCCCTGACCAGGGATCAAACCCTGACCCCCTGCATTGGAAGGCGAAGTCTTAAACACTGGACTGCCAGGGAAGTCCCTCAGGCCAGTAGCTTCTCGCTGGTGACATATGTGATACAACTAGTGAATCCCATGGTCATGAGCATGATTCTGCACCTCTTTTGCTGTAAAATGGGACCACTGGTCTAATGCAATGTTATATGGGATCCCATACTAGTAGATTAAACACTCTGTAAGATGTATGGTGCTAGGTGAGGCCCTCCAGGCAGGAAAGGCACACACACCTGGAGTGTGTGTCCATTCCTGCCAGAAGGAATCTCCGGCCCTGCCAGGCTGGGAGGGGCCCAGTGAAGTCAACTTGCCATCAAGTAGCCGGAGGGTATCCTTAAGAATTGGAGCTATATTGAGGGCCCAGTGAAATCAACTTGCCATCAAGTAGCCGGAGGGTCTCCTTAAGAATTGGAGCTCTATTGAGGGCTCAGTGTTGGTCTTTATTGTTGGCATTTGGATATTCAAAGGAGGCAAGTGACTGTAATTATGATGATGTACCTTGGGCAATGTTCCCTGTCTGGGGCTTGGGCTATGATACAAGTTAATCTTTGTTAGCAAAGTGGAATTTGCTGCTTTGTATCCGAAGAGGCTTTAAGTTTGAGGGGCATCTACCACTGTGTTTTAAAAATGACTACACATCAGTGTTCACAACCTTGAGTGCCTATTCAGTCACCTGGAATGGAGATGCCTAGGCTTTACCTCCTAGAAGTTCTGATTCAATTGGTTTGGGCACCAGTGGTTTATGAAAGTTCCCTTTGGTAATTCTAATGTGCAACCAGGGTTGAGAACCATTGTATTAGTGGATAGAGAAATCGAGTGAGGTCTCGATTGGCATTTTCTTTCCTTACAAAATAGAAAATGTCACCGTATAGCTAATATAGAAAGGATAATATTGTTTTTGAAACTTCTTTTTCGTGTGTGTGGGGGGGGAGGGGCTACTAGGTTGTGATGCAAAATGTATTGCCATCAAAAGAGTTTGAAAAGCCACTGGTCCAAAGTAGTGCTTGTCAAACTTCAGTGTATGTAAGAGTAACCCTGCAAAGATCAGGAAAACCAAAAGCACATTTTTACCGGGCACCTTCTGGGAGTAAGACATGACCTGGGGCCAGTCTTGTGCCAATGGCATTGGATGGGAGGGCACAAAGTAAAGAGGCAGCAGAGATGGGACAACGCTGGGGGAGGCTGTTTGGTGGTGGCTAGATACAGAGCCTACAGTGCAGAGCTGGGGGGATCCTGGCTCTGCCACTGGCCTCGGGATGGTCACCCAGAGTCCCTCTGAGTCTCTTTATTAGCAAAAGGGGAACAATAGCATACACCTTTCCTATTTCATAATCCAAAAACGATGATGTGGTTTCTGGAAAAGCACTTTGGAAGTGGTAAGGCCTCTGTACACATGGAGGTTATCGTTACTACATGGAACAATCAGAACTGAAGTTTATATTGTTGGCATTAAAATTTGGGGATGGGGTGGGATTTAGATTGGGTGGGGAGGGCCTTTGGGCAGATAGTCAGGCCCAAGCAAAGCAGGACCTTGGGTGATGTACTTCAGGGAGAGTGAAGAGACCCTGGCAGGCGGAGCTGAGGGAGGGAGGTGGTAAGAGTGTACTGGGGCCAGATTTGGAGGGTTGTTGGAGCCTGCCAATGAGTGGGTCTTATTGGAGCAGACAATAGGGAACGATTGCAGGTTGCTGAGTAGGGAAGACATCTGAAGGAAGCGGAGAGGTAGGAAAAGTGATTCACAGCCTCCTGAAGTTGTTTTAATTGGTAATGATAGGACTTTTCTAAGTGCAGTCAAACACTACTGCCTGCTAAAGTGGTTCTTGACCCCCCTCTGGAGGGACTTACTTCCTCCAGTGGGCTCTCACGGCTACCTCTGGCTAGGCTGTGTCTATTTGGCAGCTGTTGTACCGGCTCAAGCCTTCCTAGAGACATCTCATTTCCTCCCTGGTTTCCCCAGCCCACAGAGGTCTCTCCCTTCATGGGGTTCCTGGGTTATGAGCCCCACATGTGGAGCTCAGTTCATGGAAGGTAGCGGTTCTCTGTCCTGGCTGTTCATTAGAATCACCTGGAATTTGTTTTTTTAAAACCTCTTCATGCCCAGGTTGTATCCCACATCAATGGCACTGTCACCTCTGGGGTGGGACTCAGGCATTGGGATTGTTTTTAAACATCACAGATAATTCCAATGTGCAGACAGTTTTGAGATCCACAGACCACCTCTGAAAGTCGGGCATCCTGCCTTGGGATTACCCCTTCTACGTATGCACTATACCCACCTGCAGCAAGAGTGTAGGAAGAAAGTATTAGGATTTCAGTTTATATTTATTTGAAATCCTCTTCTTTTCTAATGTATATGCTTTACAATGTAGTACTTAATGTAGGGGAGCAGCAGCAGTGACAGTGACTACTGAGAACATATTGCGGCCTCATCTAAGGCTGTCAGCTAAGCACTTTACACTAAGCACTTAGTGCGTCACAAAAACTCGATGAAGTGGGCACTGTTATTATCCGCATTTTACAGATGAAGGAACTGAGGCCAGAGAGGTTGAGTAACTGGCCCATCACACCACCAGAAGGCAGCCGTGCCAGATTCCAACCCGGGCTGGCTCTAGCATCCACCTTTTATCCACAATGCCAATCTGCTCTCATAGCACACATGGATAATTTATAAACAAACAAATAAAGAATACACAAATAAGATACAGGTATCAGGGGTCCTGCTCGACATTTTTTTACTGATAAGTTTTCATAATCAAATAATTAAACCGTGGTGGCAGAAGATGAGCCCTTGAGGCAAGGTCTAAGTCTCAATCTTTCTGTTCCCCCACCCAGGGGCTAGTGAGCATCTAGGTCTATATATGCTTAGTAAATATCTGCTCCCAGAAACATCTACTGCTTGATAATCATAACAAATGGTTAACAACACTTGCCATGTGCCAGAGACTCTTATTCTTAATCTTCACAGCAATCCTGAAGGTAATTGCTATGTTTGGCCCCATTTTGCAGGTGAAGAGACTGAGCAGCTCTGGAACTTGCCAGAGTCTGACTCAAGTTGTGGGATTGCCGAGCTTATTCTCTTCCACTGGTGAACAGGTCCACAGGGAGCAGCTTATGAAGGTGGGCGGGGGTGGGGGGTGAAAACACTGGGAAAGAGGCAGAGGTTTATCGTTCACTCCTTTGCCAGGTGCCCTTCCTTATTTGCCTGACAGGTAAACTCCTACCTACACTTCTTGCCCCAGTTCAAAGGCCACCAACTCTAGGAAGCCTGCCTTCCTTCACGTTGCAGTTAGTTGCACTTGCCCTGTGTTTCATGTGTTGTCTTCCCCACTGGGAGGTTCCACACTGGAACAGGAGCTGGAGTTCCTTGAGTACAGGGCTGGGTCCTACTGAAGGGGCATCCGCTGAGCGGGCTCAGCAAACTCATACGGGTGAGCTGAGCCTGTGCCACCCAGGCCAGAGGCGCCCCCACCCCGTAGGTTTTTCCTCCTCCTCTTCTGCTCCCTTCTCTTTGCTTTCCTTCTTCCTCCGCACTTGTCTCCTCCCTCCCCGCCCTGTGGTCCACCCGGTCCTAATCTTCGTTCTTCTCCCGCCCTCTTTCTCCCGCTTCTTGCGCCGCCCAGGGTCCGGAAGCTGCAGTTCCCCAAGAGGCCTACAGAGGGAGCTGCTGCGCCACCTGCGGGGCCGTACGGCTGCGGCGCGCGCTTCCTGTGAGGTCAGGTGGGAGGAAGCGGCCTGGAAGCCGCGGGGAGTGGACGCCGTCGCCCGTAGGTGAGTGTCTGGGCCCTGGGCGCGGGGGAACGAGGGCGCATCCCTCCCCTACCCCGGGCCTGGTCTCGGAGTCGGGCTCCGCGGCCCGGGCAGCGGCCTGTCCCACCGCGGCAGCAAGCCCACCCCATCCCCGTTCCCCGCCCCCATCCCCCCTTAGTGTCAGGTGGAGGGAGGGCCCGCCGCACCCTCAGCCCACCCAGCGAGGCGGGGTAACAAAGCACAAAAGGACTGCGGAGGACCCTTTAGACACGCTTGGCCTTCTGCAAGGGCCAGCAGGCTTCAAAATGGGGACCCGCCAGCCCAGGCCACGGGCGTGAGAACAAGGGCTCTTAATCTCTTTTGGCGTGTGCGTCACGAGTGCTTTTGAGAATTTAGACGAAAACTGGCTCATCTTCTGAGAAAAATGATGGCCTTTACCCAGATTCGGGAGAGGCGTGGAAAGGCCCCCATCTCCAGCCCGTGGACCCCCTTGTGGTCTGTGAGTGGGGCCTCAGCAGCATCCCTCATCCCATATTTCGGGAAGGCTGGCCGTGCCCACCTGGTGTTACCTGAGAGGTGAGGGACAAGTGAGAGTATGCCCTCTGCAGGAAAGTAGCTCTCCCCGATCTCCTGCGGGGAGAAGGCCTGAGTCCTTAGCGTCTCCCTGGACCATTTTTTAACGGAAGGGAAATGGAGACACTGGGGATCCTGGTGTCCTGGACTCCCTACTAGGGCCAGAGTTCCTGGCTTCATGCTCTTTCTCTGCTGCCCACGGATGAATGGTCCCGGGTGAGTGAAGTAAGCCCCTCTGGGTCCCCAGCTGTATCTGCCCTGGAGGAGTGTTGGGAGGTGTAAGTGAGATGAGCCTGGGTGGACTTTCCACAGGGCCTGGGCCCCAGCAAGGGTTGTCATCCCTATTGCTGGAGGTGGTGGTTAATAATAAAACTTCCTTCTCCAAGAATCTTTTTGATAGTTTTCCTAGTGGACTCAAAGCCTGAACGATTTTTGTTCGGCAAACAACTTGTATTTATTTCTCTCCTTTTTATTAGTTAGGCACACTGCCTACTCAGCATGGGTCACCAGCGTGAGCACCCAGAATTCCAGTTTCTCCCACTGAAAGCAAGCGTCTCTTTAACTTTGGTAAATTTTTTCCTTCAGGTGTTTCGAGTTCTGGGGAAAGGTGCAGCCCAGCTGGAAGCCACAGCTCCTGGAAGGATGGTTCGGATCTTGGCCAGTGGGGACATTGTGCAGGACGATGACCCTCGTGTGAGGAGCACTACCCAGCCACGCAGCAGCACCCCTCGACAGGTAGTCGCCCCGCCCCTGTGGAGGGGAGCAGCTGGCCTCCCGTCCTCTGTACCAGTTACTCCTTAGCTCCCAGAAGCTCCCTTTCTGGTGATTAACCTTCTCTAGGCCGAAGTCCTCTTTGCAGAGAGCCAGGCTGAGCAGCATGGGGGTTTAAGACTTGGGGAAAACCCCAATAGATTTGTTGCCCAGCCCCCTGTCTCCCCAGCTCTCCTTCCTCCAGGCAGCCTTCCCAGACTTTAAACCCAAGAGCTCTCTCTCCCTTAACCTGGTCAGCAACCCCCACTGGAGCCAGCATCTTTTAGAGTCTGTTGGATGAGAGGGAAGTCGGAGAGTAAGTGGAGAAGAGGAACCCACGGCCACACAATGATGAGTTTAAAGGAAGGAGTGAGGAGTGTTAAAAATGCCTGCTCAGATGCTGTGCCCTGGGTGTAGTCCCACCCTCCTTGCCCCCTTCCTTTTCTCTGTCCCCGGGCAGCTTCTCCCTGACGTGACATAGGGAACCTGGACTGGCATTTTCTGTGCTCTGAGAGCTTGCGACTCAGTGGTTGGGATCCCCATGGGTGGCATGTGAGGATTGCTGAGAAAGGAGGGCATGGCCCTGGGTGGCCGTAGGGGAGAGCAGGGCCCCACCCAGAGGGTTCCCTCCTGCCTCTGGTGCCTCAACTCCAGCGAAACTCTCTCTGGATTCATTCGTCTCTCTCTGTCTTCACCTTCCAGAGCTTTCTCAATAGGGGCCATGGCGCCCCGCTGGGGGGTCCCGGCCCTCGCCAGCAGCAGGCGGGCGCCAGGCTGGGTGCCGCTCAGTCCCCCTTCAGTGACCTCAACCGGCAGCTGTTGAACATGGGCTTCCCCCAGTGGCATCTGGGCAACCATGCCGTGGAGCCGGTGACCTCCATCCTGCTCGTCTTCCTGCTCATGCTGCTTGGTGTGCGTGGACTCCTGCTGGTGGGCCTCGTCTACCTGGTGTCCCACCTGAGCCAGCGGTGACCTCCGGGGGCTGCTGGAGCAGGTGTGTGGGAGAGGGAGCTGCTGGGCCTCGGTGTGAGAGCGGGCACCTGGGGAGGAGCTTCACTGGTGCCTTGAACGTGTGCTCAGAGAGCATGTTTCCATGTTGTGTTAAGCATGAGGCAGAGGGAGCCTCTAGTCCAACGTTCCCAAAGGATCAGGTGATACCCTCATTCCCTGGAGATGCATTTCGGTCGTATCAGGCATTAAGCACAAAGTCAGAGCGAGAAAGGGATTCCCTTTCCAATTCTCACCCAACCCTTTTATGGCACGAAGAAGGTCTCTGCTGTGTGCCAATATGTTCTTGTGCGTGTGGAACACGGGCTGACTTCCCTGTTACTAGGGAGCAGGCCTTGAGCTTAGGGCAGGTGGGAAACGTTTCCAGACTTTTATAGCTCTGTTTTGTTTTAATGGTATAGTTTTATTGGCTACCTTTTATTTACGACAGGTGGTACTGGTATTCTCCTTATTGTGGTGGCGTTTTCAATAAAGAAATTTAAGTAAAAGTGAGTCCATGTAAAGACATTCGTAAATAATTATACAACTGCATGTAGATCTGGAAGACATGGTGAAAGTGGTTTGGGATTGGGGACCAGGTAGAAGGGGGCATTTGACCTTGGAGGGTGGTTTCTAACCTCTTCCTGATGGGCTCTGAGAGCAGGGGCAGGGGGCCAGGTGAAGCCTGTACTTGGGCCCCTTGACCGATGCCTGGATAACTCTGGCTTACTCTGAGATGTTGGCCTTGTCCGGGGTGGTGTGGGAGAGATTCTCTGACCAGAAGGGCCAA
Organism: Phocoena phocoena; assembly: GCF_963924675.1. NCBI lineage: Eukaryota > Metazoa > Chordata > Mammalia > Artiodactyla > Phocoenidae > Phocoena > Phocoena phocoena. The sequence goes on along the minus strand of NC_089234.1, from coordinate 62,707,650 downwards.
TGAGGCTGTGGGGTCAGCACAGCCAGGGTGCTGGCCTCCCTTCCCAGGGTCTCTGACCAGAGGCTGCTCAACCTCGCTTAGTCTCCTGAGGCTCTCATAGCCTCTAACCTCGGCACACTCTCCTTAGAAAGCAGGGGTCTTGGCGCTGACTACTCGGTGCACATGGGCTGAGGGTGCCCTGCTTTCCGCGAGTGGAGGCCTTGAGTTATGGCTGGTTGAGCCCTGGGTCTGTGTGGAGGCCCTGCTGGGCGGCGGGGTGTGGCATCGGATGGCTGAGGGCTCTGGGCCTACAGTGCTGACCGTTCAAGGTCAGGGAGAGGCTGCGTGAGCTGGAGGGCTTCCCCGGCTCAGGGACCAGACTTCTCACCTCACCTTCCTCTTAAGATCCTTCGTCTGGTGGTTTGGGGGAAGAAGGCAGGTTTTAGAGGTGCTTCTTGAAAGCCAGGGCTGGGGCAGCAAACCATCATGGGGTGTATGTGGGGGGAGGATGGGGGAGAGAGATGGAGGTTGATTCCATCCCTCCGGAGAGCCTGTGGTGCTGCGGGGGAACAGAACCCTCTTCCCCCGCCCTTGTGCCCACCGCTGCCCTTGAGGGGGCTGGCGGCCTTTATCATAGACATTCCCGGGGGAGCTTTATACTGTTCAGATAGGACTCCTATCTCAGGGTTTTCTGTGTCTTTATTTCTACAGACAGGGAAGGGAGGGTCTGGCTCCCGGCGGCTCCTCTGGGGCCTGGGCAGGGGAGGTGGTGCCCAGGCCTGGTTGGTATCCCAGATGTTCCCCGTGGCATCTCCTTCTGCCCAGCACATCCCCCAGCCCCCAGGCTCCTATGGCTCTAGCCCAGCAGCCGTGGGGGAAGGGATGATCCTCCACAGCACTCCCTCTCCGCTTCAGTGCATCTCTCTGCGGCTGGGCTTTCCCTTTCTTTTTGCCTTGCAAAGCTGGGGGACTTTCTGAAGAAATAAATCTTAAGTGGACCCTCAATATATAAAATTCCTTGAAGGGGTATGAATCTGAGTCCACAAATTCAGGGCTGAGAGCTGTGTCTTTTTCCATAATTCAGTTTCCATTCCCAAAGCCTGAGGCCTTTGAGGAGAATTGAGGGTGCTTTAGAGAAGGCAGGGCTTTCCTTCCTGCTTCTGACTAGGAGACAGACCGGGGCAGGCCCTGGGGGGCAGGAGGAGCCCTGGGCACCGCCCCAGGGACTTATTAGCCAGCCTAAGGGAAGCAGCTGGGGGCTGGGACGAAGTGAGTTGTTCAAGAAAGAAGTGCTTTTTGTTGATTGAGCTCGACACCCATGACACAGACCCAACAGAGCTGCGCTGGTTGAAGTGGCCCGGGGCGAGGGCCCAGGGGCCCACCTCTCGACCCTCCTTTCCTCAACCAACCTTCCCTATGCCCCTCGGGCTCTGGGCAGTTTGCTAAGCAGTGCTCTGCCTCTCTTCTCAAGGTCCAGGGTCCGAAAGTCTGCCTGGGCAGAAGCAGCGTGCTGAGGGAAGGCGCCCCCTGGGGTTGTGCAGCCTGTGGAGCTGCTATAAGCCGTCTGGGGGCCGCGTCTCCACCTCTTGTGTGAATGCCCTTCAGTGGGCTCTCGCCCGCCTGCGCTCAGAAATCATGGTGCAGGCATGTTCTGAGCAGGTAGAGGCTTGTTGCCTGGCTGGGTGGCCAGATGCAGAGCCCGACGGGCCCCTGAGAGAGGCCAAGGGCCGCCTTGGCCTAGTGTGCATCCTAGCTGGAGGCTTGCTGAGGAGGGTGGGCCCTGCCTCCTCTGCCCCCCGCTCCCCGCCCTGCCTGCTGCGTGACGAGACCCCCCAGACTGGGCCACCTTGGGGGCAGATTTCAAGGGAGGTTTCTGCTAATCTCTAGGGCTAATCCTCGGAGCCCTGTGTCTCCGTGTCAGGTTGGATTTGTGGCCTGGCTGCCTCGTGAGCCACAGCGGGGTTCACACCAGGCCTCCGCCGCCTCTGTGGGGCTGGCAATAACTCCCACCCCCCGTGGGGTTGTTTGACTCCCTGGTTGGGGCCACCTGGTGAGGAGCTGCTGGGGTCCAACTGTGTGTTGCTACTCCATCTCCCAGGACGAGCGGCCTCCTGGGCCCTTCCTTCCACAAGTTCCAAGCCCTTTGCTCTGCACGCTCTACCGCTCCCTGCCCTCCAGCTAGCCTGCCGGTGGGGACCACAGTTCCATATCCCCAGAAGAGACACTGCGCCTGAGAGAGAGCTACATGATTTGCTGCCTCCAGGGCTCTTCCTGGGCCTTTTGGCAGAGGCAGGGACTTGGGCTCCCTGACTGGGGACTCTGGCTCTGTGAGTTGAGGAAAAACCCTGGTGTGGTGGTCAGAGCCTCTGCCCAAGGACACCTGACCTTGAGGGCAGAGAAGGCCCCCCAACCCTGGCCGGCTGGACCCTGGAGGAAGCTTGCAGGCCCTGCTCTCCTTTGTGGGTCCATGACCTTGGACAGCTGACTCAGTCTCTAGGGCCTTGTTCCTCATTTCTAAGGAGGGGTGATGGTCCCTCCTGCCGTCCGGAGCCTCAGGGATCACCCTCAGTGCAGTGGGTGAGGGAGATGGACAGAGGGCATGGGGAGGACTGCTCCAGCTCCAGCACCTCCTCCTCGGACGCTCTGCCTTGGACCACAGCTCCTGTGCTGTGGGCTTAGCCAGAGCAGCCACCATGTCCCAAGCTCCTAGGACCCCCAGCTGGAGTCGTGCTGGGCTTCTAAGACCAGTGTCACCATCCACCCACCTTCTCCTGTTGGAGAAGAAATGCAGCTGCTTCTCTCACCCCTGGAAGCTGAGGGGCTTGTTGCAGGTCTCGAGTGTCAGGACAGGAGGAATTTGCCAAGTGTGCTGTGTGCCTGACACTGTGCTAAGCACTTGGTGTCATTTAATCGTCACTAGAACTTTATGATCGAGGTGCAATCACTGTCATCCTCATTTCACTGCTGAGCAACTAGAGCATTTATAACTCGCCCCCAGGCCTCCCGCCCCCCTCCCACCCCCAGGTGAGTAGGGGGTGGAGCTAGGATGCAGACTGAGGCCAAGCCCACGTGTTCGACCACGCCTCTGTTCACCTTTGGTATATGTCAGCATCACCTCCAGACTTGTTTCAGGTGCAGATTCCCAGGCCTCACCATAGAGTTTCTCAGAAGCGCTGAGGGATGTGGTCCAGAGCCTGCCTCTTACAAAGCCCTCCAGGTGATTCTGATGGAGGGTTTTGAGTGAGGGGTAGTTCATCTCCTGACTGTGCAGAGGGTGCCTGTGGCCCAGAGAGAGGAGAGAAACAGGGCAGGAACAGGCCTCACTACCTGCTGGGACCCATTGTGACCACTAGATCAGCTCTGCGAGGGCGGAGGGCACAGGGTGGGTGTGAGAATGCTGGCTGCAGCTGCCCGGCTGGGTGGCCTCCCTAGCTTCCCAGCTCTGGGCCACAGCCATTGAATAGGGTACAGCCCTCTTCCCTGCTTTCCTGAATGCATGACGTTTCACAGCAAAATGGCAAGGGGAGAAATCCAGTTACCTCATGTAGGGTCCCTGAAGGATGGTACAGGTGAGGGTGAGGGAGGCAGAGGGCTTTACCCCCAAAACTAGATGGAGAGAGAAGCCTGCAACCTGTCTAGCAGGGCACGACGGTGGGAAAAGCAGAGCTTAGCCCTCCTTGTGCTGCTGCCTGGGACCCCACAGAGCGAGAAAGTTCAGGAAGCAGATGGAGTGCTTCAGTGGAATTGCAGAGGGCGTGTGTGTGTGTGTGTGTGTGTGTGTGTGTGTGTGTGTCTATAATCCTTTGGTTAGTGGGTGGAGGGAGAGCTGAAACCATTTGGCTTTAGGGACCCAAAGCTTGGGAGGAGGAAGATAAAGCTGTCCAAATGAGGCTGAGCCTTTCGGGCAACTACCTAAAGTGCAGGCTGCCAACGGCTGGACGGGGGAGGGCTGGTCTGCATTCACTGGGCCACCAGCTTTTAGTCCCTCCCGTGTTGGGCCCTACAGGAGGCTGGATGCCTGGGTTCAAATTCCAGCTCCACCTCCAGTCAACCAGTGACCTTGGGCAAGGTCCACATTCTCCCTGCCTCTCTGTGTCCTCATCTGCACCTCCCAGGGATGGGAGGGTCAGTATATTAATTCATGGGAAGCACTTAGCAGTTTCTGGTGCAAGGTTAGCACTTGATAATACCATATTCACAAAGCAATGGCATTAGGGTTTATGTAATAGTTCTCTTTAGAGCAACATACAATTTACTTAAAATATTTCCAAAAGGAAGACTCATGTTGCTCTTGCAAATTGAAGACCAATGTTACTTGCCATTCCTCGTAGATATTAGTACAAGTAAATTGAGTGTAGAGAAAATAACATGATTCCATTTTCACCCTTTAGCTAGCTGCCGCTGTCAGCCAAGGCTCTAAGCCTGATGCCTCTGTTCTTTGTTAAAGAGGCAGTCTACCAGGATTTAGAAAGGTATTAAAGACCTGCTAGCATCTCACTGAGGCATTCCCCCGATGGATTCAGAAGACTGAAGAGAAAGGCAAAGGGAATGGCTTTCTCACTGAACGATTCAGTGCTATATTTGTGAATTGCTTGCAGTCACCTTGTGCACCCCAGATCATTTCATGTGAAAGCATCCTACCTACAACTGTGGGGAACACTGTATGATCTTGGGCAAACTATTTTTAAAATTCAGTCTTTGAAACAGAATTCATTTGCATGGTTCAAAGATCAAGTGATGTACAAATGCATACGGACAAAGTCTCCCTCCCTCCCCTGTCCCATCCATCCATCCATCCATGCATCCACCCTCCAACCCTATAACTACTGTTCTTAGCATCTTTTAAATCCTTCCAGAACTTATTTATGCAATTATGTGCAAACACAAATATACTAATTTTGTCTTTTTTAATATAGATAATGGAAAATTAGACACGTTTTCTGCCCTCTTTTTTACGTTAACAGTGTCCTGGACACATTTCATATTAGTGCATAGAAAGCTGCCTCATTCTGTAGAGTTTGGGTATTGAGGTGAGTTGTTGACCCTCTTTTGCTCTCAACGGAATCATCTGTACCACAGGGGGTTGACCCAGTTGACCCCCAAGGGCCTTGCAGCACTGACCTTGAACCACTCCATGGGGCTGTTTCTCTGAAATGAGGGGACCCTGAGAGAAATGTCCCCCTTCTTCAGGGCTGGAGGAGGAAGCTCCCTGGATGGTTTCAACTTGGTCCTAGGTCTGCAGTCTGTTCAGCAGACATTCAGGAAGAGTGTCCTGTGTCCCAGGAGAGGGTGAGGCAGGAATAGCCTAGGGAGTCACACCCAGTTCATTTTCTCTGTTCCCTTTGCATTCGGATGGGATGCCTTTCCTGTCTTCCCCTGGCTTTGTCTGGCTCAGCTCAGCAAGGAGGAGGGGGGAGGCGTGGTGGCCTCACCTGAAACCTGTCCTCCTGAGTCAGGCTACACCCTAAGGTGAGCCTGGCGGGCCTCTCCACCACCTCTAACAGACAGGCGTGACCCTCCCCTGGCCTCCTTCCATTCTGGAAAAACAAAGGGGCAAGGGTGGATTTCCTTGAAGGCCCCTCTCAGCTCTAAAACTCGACAATACCTGCCAGAGGGCCTTGCCCATAGTAGGTGCTTGATGGACTTTGCTGCTGACATGGCCTGGCATTGCCACTGTCACTGTCCCTGTGCCCCCACCCCCTTCCCACCACACTTTTGATGAAGATCTAGATGAAGGAGATGGAGGGAAGCTGTGAAGAATGACACAGCCTCAGGCTTTCTTTAGCTCTGACTGAATGAAGTCCTGTTCTTGTGCAGGAAGACCCTGGAGACCCCAGCGATCCTGGTGTGTTGGCCTGAAGGGCTGTGAATGTTGTACCATGGCGCCACCTGGTGGAATGTCTCTGCAGGAGCATGAGCTCCATCCCTCCATCGAATCATCCTTCCTCCTGGCCCAGGTGAGTGCTCCACTCAGCCAGCCCAGGCTTACGATTGCCTTGCATTTCCGTGATAGCAGAACTCGGGTTTCTCGTGGAGAGTACATGCGATTCCACTGGAATTAATTTACTATGGTCTCATCCTGGGGTAAGACTCTTGTCTCGTTTCATCCTCCCACAAAGAAAAATAGACGTCTTTCCCTTTTTCGCGGATGGCGACTCTGAGGCTTGGAGAGGTTAAAGCAACTCACACGTGGTTGCACAGAGATTGCAGATCTGGGCTGGGACCCCTAGGGGAGGGGAGGGGGGAGGGTGCAGGGTGGCTGAGGCCCCCAGGAAGAGACTCTGTCACCAAGGGCCTTGGGCCTGTTTTGAAGAAGAGCCCCTGGTACTTAAGCCTCCAGGGTAGGAGTTGGAATGAGAAGTCTCACACTGGGTGATTTTCTAGTCCAGGATTGCTGTCATCACAGAGGTGGCCCCAGCGGGAGAGACTCACTTGTTCTCTAAGGCTGGGCTCTCTCTAGATTGGGTCTGGGGGGAGCTGTGTCTAGTGCAGACCGCCCAGTGCAGTGCCCACCAGCACTTCCACACTCACCTGTCTTCATTCCGCCCAGTTTCCTTTGATGAATGTGATTTTGTGATCTGGCGTCATTCAGGACACAGTGTCCCTTGTGTAGTGCTTGTCTTTTACATAGGAGGCAAGGAGTAAGGGAGTCAGATCTCCCACTTGCTAGTTGTGTGCCTCAGCTTCCTCATCTGTGAAATGGGGAGAAGGTGTCATTTAGGGCTGTTGTGAGGTCCAGATGGTAGACATATATAGTACCTGGTGTGTAGCAGCGTGCCGTGGTGATGGTTTGTATTGGATCCCTTCCTGCAGTGCTCATTGGTGAAAACTGGCTGTCCTTAGCCAACAGTGTTCAGAATGTAATTTGCTTTTGAAATTCCAGGAGAAAAAATACTGAGAACATTTCCAATATGGCACTTACCAGTATACAGCGGCTACGAAGTTTGCCTCTGAGGCACTGGCCTGGGCTAGAGCCCGCTGCAGCCTAGGGGAGGTGTTTCTTTTGCAACTTTGAGCTCACCTAATCCTGAGAAACCATCTTCTTCTAATGAAGTGACTAAAATCCAGATGCTTTCCGCAAGGGAAGGGACAAGGCAACCACAGATGCCTGAGACAGAGTGTTCCCTTCCCTGTGACAGTGATTCTCAACCCCTGCCGCACAATAGATTCACCTGGGTGGGCAGCTTTAAAACTTGCAGTGTGGGGTCCAGCCCTGGAAGCCGGGCTGGGCTGGCCAGACTTGCTCCTGGCAGAAGCCTCTCTCGCCATGGGGAGTGGGGTCTGTGGTGCCTGTCCTTTCACACACTACTTGGTTCTTTTCTGTGCTCCCAGCCCCTGATGAAGGCTGGGCCCTAATCAGAGTTTAGGGATCATTGAGTGAATTGCATGAGAAGGTACAAGCGACCAGCCGAACTGAAAGGAGAAGGGCGACCCAAGGGCAGAGCTCACCCTTCCTGCCTTGGCTGGGTGGATCCTGTGACTTCCGGTAGATCGGGAAAAAAAACCTGTCACCTGTGCACTTGGCCTCAATTCTCAAGTTATAAATACAGACAGTCCCCCCTTGTCCACCCCTAGCACAAGTGGTTGAAAGAGAGGGAGGGAGGAAATAGGGAAGGAGGGCAGGAGGGAGGGAAGAAGGAAGGAAGGAAAGAACCTGGGTCAACAGTGTAAGTGCAGCCCTGAGTCAGGGCTCCTGGGGCTTGTTGTGCTGTCTGCCTGTGTCCCTGTGTTTCTCTAAATGAAGCAGTAACCCTCCCGTAGAGACCACCAGATGAGGACTCCCCGAGTCCCCCGGCCCCTTCGCTGCCCCTGCCTCGGGAGCTGAGGGTCCCCTCTAAGGCTGTAGTCTCCATGCATCCCTATCCTTCTGCTGTGCTGCTCCCTGGGGTGGGGTCCTTAAACCAGGCCCAGCCCTGGGGTGTGGAGGGTGCAGCGACCCTGACGTCACCATACACAGATGTCATGAAAATGATGCATTGTGGCCTCACAGCTCAGGAAGGGAATTGCACTGGGGATGCTTGCTACCTTGTTTTCTCTGCGCCATTCCCCGGGTAGTTCGGCTCTTGCCCTTTGCTCCCAAACCCTTGAGGAAACAGGACCTGCTGTATGTGGCCTCTAACTCCCAGTGCCCTAGTTATACGGGGTTGGAGACTCAGATGCCTTCAGGAGCCTGGCAGGTAGCTGAGAGAACCATGTGAAACAGCTGGGGACCAGGCTATAGGGAGGGGTGGGGTCTGTGGAGAACTGGGCAGAGAGCATTTGCCTAAAGGCCTTCATGTGGCTGCACAGCACTGTGCAGGGTGAAGCTAACGCTGCCAGCAGGCCAGTCACAGGGCTCTTTGCTGTGTAGTCTCTAGAGCCTGTGTCACAGCTCCCTCTTCCCCAGTTGCCGTGTGGCCTTGGCAAATCAAGCCTGTTTCCTCTCTGTAAGTAGGGATAATAATACCCTATTAGAGTTGATGTGCTGACGAAAGTGAAGCGATATATTCCTTAAATACTGCGTAAAATACTCTTGATGTAGCACCTGTATTCCCTTTCTCTGCATGTGACAAATTACCAAACACTTAGCACTTAAGCAACATGTTTATCACTTCAGTTTCTGGGCATGGCTTAGCCAGGTCTTCGGCAAGGCTGCCAACAGGAACCCCAGGACTGGGTTCTCATCTAGAGGCTCGACTGGGAACAGTTCGCTTTCAAGCTCTTCCGGGTATTTATTGGCAGACCGCGCTTTCTTGCCGCCGTAGGACTCGTGGCAGCTCTTTCTTCAAAGCCAGCAATGGAGAGAGACTCTTAAGCAAGCCCACCAGCAAGACCGAATCTTACATAACGTAATACAATCATGGAAGAGACATCCGGTCACCTTTGCCGCACTCTGTGGGTTAGAAGCAAGTCCCAGGGCCCGCCTACACTCGAGGGGAGGGGATCCCAGAAAAACATGAACGTCAGGAGGCCAGATCACGTGGCCACCTGAAAGTCCATCCGCCACAGCACCTGAAAGATTGTTGGACATCATTACGATTGATTGGGTGCCACAACATGCCAGGCAGTGACGCGGGGGTCGGGGGGGGGGGGAGTTCGTACATATCATTCCATCTATTTTTACTGTTCTATGAGTAAACGGAAACTCAGAGAGGCCAAGCAAGTTATCTAAACTCATCCAGCTAGTAAGCGACACAGCAGGATTTAAACCCAGGTCTCTGCTGTCTTCCCTAGACATGACATTCAAGGTCAGGGTCAACTTCAAGCCATCCCTGAGGAGCCCTCTAACACCCCAAAAGTATTTTGTTCTGGAGGTCAGTTCTTTCCCTGGGTTCAAGTCCTTCAGCTCTTGTTCTGCTAGGTCCTGTCCTTGGCTGCTGAATTTCTCTGTACCGCCTTCCTTTCGCTCTGTCCTCAGACACTGCTTGAAATGGTTTGGGTTTCTTGCCCCAGATTTACATCCAGCTTCAGTTTATCTGTCCATGATTTTTGTCTCTTTTTAACTCCTTCCCACTCAACAAAATTCTACAAACACTCTCCTATGAGGAAAGCCCTGGGCTGGAGACTCCCTCTGCCCCCAACATTCTTACAGTCTAATGAAGAGGCAGCATGTTCATTACTAATCCCAGTCCAGTGGTTCAGAGATTTTTGAGGATAAGGACAATTAAAAACTAAAACAATACTGTTCTTAAAGAAGATTAAAATCATTTTCTGTCAAGAAAATGAATAAAAACATCAGAATTAGACAATACAGAGAGGGTTTGGACACCTTCACAAAGTCATCAGGCATCTAGGTCCCTCTTATCCAGCAGCCCTGCCTCATGGTCCAAGATGGTTGCTAAGCTCCAGCCATCATGTCCTCATTCCAGTCAGCATGAAGGAGGGAGAGGCAAAGATTAATCATCCCTAACCACCCAGATCAGGTGGTTATGCATATGACTGGAGGGGTTCTGGTATCTCCCCTCAGACTCAAAGAAATATTCCAGATAGGGGCTAAATTCTGGCTTGAGTCAAGGAATCAGAGTATCCAAGCCATAAAGAGCCCTTCTAGACCTTCGTTGCACAGATGGGACATGGGAGCCCACAGAGGGAATTGACTTGCCAAGATCAGACACCGAATGCGACCGTGGCTCATTTGACTGAACAGTTCATCTGGCCCGCAGGCCGTCCGAGGGGGCGTGGAGGAGGGTACCAGTTTGACCCCCGGCTTGAAGAGGTTGCTGAGGCTCAGTGGTGGGGGCCACCCTGGGCCCCGCCAATTCTAGTCACTGCTGTCTTGCTTCCAGTGGTCACCAGCAGGTGGCGCTAGGCACACAGTGGCCACTTAACTCCCAGAAAAAGGGAACCACAGACCCGTGTCTGGGAGTAATCAGGGAAGAGGCTGGCTTTGGGGCCCACTTCCAATCACCTTCCCTCTGGAACCCCTGTGCTTGGGCACCCTGGGGGAGGAGGGACCGGAGGCCCCAAGTGGGGTTCCTCTGGTTCCAGACCCTTTGGGGGGTTGTTCTGTGGTCAGTGAGCAGGTGCCCCAGGGTATGATTCATTTACTCATTTTGAACAATGATGGAGTAAAAGCAATGAGGACAAGTGGGTGCCTCGGCTGACGTGAGGTTCATCCTGGGCTTCGGCTCAGTCCCCTTCCCCTCAACTCACTTGTACATGTCCATACTCAGTGCACAGGGCGCTTCCTTCTCTTCTGGGCAAAGCCCAGAGAACCCAGGATCCCCCTGAGAGGCTGTCTAGAACCTTCCTCTCCTCCCTCCTTCCTTCTATCACCCTCTCTCTCTCTTCTCTCCATCTGCTCTCCCCTCTTGCCTCTCTTTCCTGCCCCTCGTCTCTCTCCCCTCTTTTCTCCCTCTGTCCTCCATCCTGTTCCTCTGAGGGACCCTGCAGGTCTAGCCCCTGCCCCCAGCACCTTATCTGCAAACGCAAACAGAGACCAATACCAGTGGGTTTCTAGGATGTGGTTTCCGTGGCAACAGTGCATCTCCTGCCTCTGTGGTTCTCAGCCCTGGGCAGGTTGCTGTGGAGACTCACCTCACTGAGAGTGATTTGTGGAACTGTTTTTCTTAGCTTCATCTCGTTCCTTCTCTCCAGAGATTCTGCCAACCCAAATGGGCTTTTTCCCACTGATGGCAGACCTGGAAGACTTCTCCAGTGGGCTTCCCCGCCCAGGGCCACAAAGGCCTGGAGAGCATTCTGTTTACTCAGGGTTCCCCTGGTAACCTTCTCCCGTTCTAATGGGGAGAGTAAGACACGGCTAGAGGCTGGGGTGAGGGGTCTCCACAGAGAAACAGGGCAAAGCAGACCTGGTTCCCACCTTTCCTGCCCACAGCGCCCTTCAGGACCCTGGCCCCACTGCTTGCAGCGAACGATGTCAGCCCGAGAGCTTCCGCTCATCAGCCACGTTCCCCAAGAGTCCTCAGCTTTGGCGAGAAGGCGAGAGGCAGCAAGAGGGGTGTGGTGGGGAAAAGAGGGATGTGAACACGGGGGAAAAGAGGTGGATTAAGAGAGAGAAGAAGAGTATTAGGATAGGGGGAAAAGTGAGGCGAGGAGACAGGGATCTTAAGGGGAGAGGGAGAGGGTGAGGGTGAGGGTTCAAGTCACCACAGAAAGCCAACCCATGAATCTGTAGCAGGAGAATTTCTCTGGTGTTAATGTTCCTTGTAAATCACTCCACATCCCCAAACCCCAAACAGGCCTCTTTCTCTGCCAAGGAGAGAATGTGTTTGTCGACATAAAAACATATTAGGCGCGTTGTGCCCCCTCCCTCCCCCAAGTTGAACGCCATTACAATAATTAATGAAGGCAGGAAATTAAAGAGTCGTTTTCCCCCATTCTCCCCAAATAGATCAGTTGAGGGGTGGGGAATGTGTGCTACACTGCAGACAGGAGAAGCGGGGGGCTAGAGGAGGGGGTGTGCAGAGAGGTGTTTACAGACACAGCTGTAGACAAAGGACCTACTGGAGGGGGCAGAGGGGCTGGGGGCGGGGAGGAGGAGAGCTTGCTCTGCTTCCCTTCCTGGTTTACAAGGCATGAGGGGTTCTGTCACCATGGAAACAGGTCTAGGGGACACGAAGGAGTGTCAGTCCTCCACTCCTGGAGGCTCCTGGAGGCTCCTGGCTTGTCCTCTGAATGTGTGATGGCCAGACCTCCCTTAGTCCTGGTGAGTGCAGGCAGGAGCCCTTTCTGGGGTGTTGGGTGAGGGCTGGTGGCCAGCTCTGGTCCCCCTCCCTAAAACCAACTCACTGCACGGCACAGGTACTGGTGGTGCAGCCTGAAGGTTCTGTAATCAGGTATACTTCACTGCAGATGTGACAAGCCAGTTTTAGCTCAGGCTGAGAATCGTGACAGTCTTTCAGGTAACTTGTCTCATTTTGCTTAATTTTGAGGTCTTAATGATTCATTCCTTCCTTCCCTCTTTTCCTCCATCCTTCCTCCTTCCTTCCTTTCCTCCCTCTCTCCATCCCTCAATCTTTCTTCCTCTCTTATTTCTTTGGCCAGTCTATTTTCTAGCCTAATTAAATATTTCTAGGAAACACTCATATGCAGATGGTCCCCAACGTACAATGGTTCAACTTAACGATTTTTCAACTTCACAGTGGTGCAAAAGCGATAACACATTGAGTCGAAACTGAACTTTGAGTCTTGAATTTTGATCTTTTCCCAGGTTAGCGATATGTGATGCTGGGCAGCAGCGCTGCAGCTCCATCAGCCATGCCGTCACGGGGATAAACAGCCGACACTCTTACAACCATTCTGTACCCACGCAGCCATTCTGCTTTTCACTTTCAGTAGAGTATTCAATAAATTACACGAGAGATTCAACACTTTAAAATAGGCGTGGTATTAGACGATTCTGCCCAACTGTAGGCTACCGTCCGTGTTCTGAGCATGTTTAAGGTGGGCTAGCTAAGCTATTGTATGATGTGTGGCGGGTTAGGTGTATTAAATGCATTCTCCACTCACAATGGGTTTATCTGGACGTCACTTCATTGTGCAAATCGAGGAGGATCTGTGATGTAATGTGTTTCTTGTGTGACAAAAAAGGTTTAACCCGTTCCATCTTGTGTGTCTGTCTTGCTTCCTTTTGAGCCTTCCAGAATTTTCTGATTTTTTTTCAAAACAAAACACACACAAGGGACACATAGTTTTCGACAGCAGGAGCCCGCAGTGTCCCTCTTTGCCTGGCAAAGCAGTAAAGCTATCCTTCTGTAAAACAAAACAAAACAAAAAAATCTCCCCAAAAAACGAAACAAAAGAAAACGAGAAACCAACCCCTCCCCCCACAAAACACACTGTTTTTGTGTTTTCATATTTTGTGTGATATTTTCCATATCCTTAATAAACAGTATATAAGGTGTGATACTCCGTGGATGATTCCCCATAACCTCCCCTGCTATCGTTTCCTCCTTTCTCTTGTTTTATTTTAGGCCTTGTGCATCTCTGAGCATTGTTTGGACCTAGCAGGCAGTTAGCTGTTGGGAAGAGGTAACTCAGCCAGCAGAGAGCAGAGGCAGGAGCTCACTAGCACCTTGGTGCTTGGCATTCTGACACTACACAGTGTACCGCGCGGCAGCACGCTGTTTACTCTCCTTGTCATTGTGGATAGTGGCCTAGTGGGTACTAGACTTTGGGGACACACAGTAGACAGGACAGATGTCGTCCCTGCCCTCTGGGACATGACATCTGCTGGGAGAGACAGACACCAATCAACAGACACACAAAAATATAGCTACAAATTATGAAAAATACTCAACAGGGGAAAAGCAGGGTTCTGCGAGAGAGAACAGCAAGGCCCTATTGTAGGTTGGGGTTCAGGAGGAAGTGACATTTATACTGTGACAAAGTCCACCAGACAAAGTGAAGGGTGAAGGGTGAAGGTCTCTAGCAGAGGTGGTGCCACCAGAAGCTGGTGAGGCTTCAAACCCAGGGTGCCCCAGTGCACCAGAGCCTTCCCAGGCCCATCAGGGACCCTTGCGATGTGTCGCCATGGTCACAGGTATTTGTAATAATTGCATAAATAAAATAATTTAACTGCAATCTGTTAAGACCACTGCGTTCTCCCTTCACTTTGCCTGACACTTGCAGGGGCCTGTCAGGGCATCACTGGGGTCTGGCTCAAGGGACGCGGAGTTGGGGGAAGTGTGTTTGGCTTTAAGGAGACGTGTCACCATGGCTGTGGCATTCGTGGCTGGCCGTCCTGGGGTGGGAAAGGCTCCTGTGCATTCTTGCCGCCCCCTGTTCCTGGCACAGAGGTGCCTCCTGGGGTGATGTGAAGGGCCCCAGAGCAGGTGGAGGGGAGGGAAATGAGCTTTGAACTGTGCAAAGGCAGAAGCTGGTCTGGAATAGCATTTTGTGATGTTTGTGGAATTCGTCAGCTTTTTAAAACTTGTAATTTGTTTTGATTTTCTCATTCTAAATAAGTTTTCACTTTTGTACCCATTTATTGTTTTTGGATTTCTGCATTCTTTTCTTTAAGGAACCTCTGCCCTCCAGCTGTAGATCTGGGATCTGCCCCCATCTGTCTCCTCCTCTGAGGCCAGAGGAGCTTAATGGGTGCTCGAGGGGATGTCCCCCAGGCCAGAGCCGCTGGGTGCATCGTGTGCTATGTGTTCCATGCTTAAAGCTCCGTGGACTTGGCTTTCCAGGCTTCTCGTGTCTCCCTCCACCCCTACCCTCAGACCACAATACGTGGCCTTCTGCACTTGTTCTCTTTTAAAGTAGCTGTACTATCAAACAATGTTTATACATTGTTTATACGTCAAACAATGTTTATACTGTATGTGATATATTAGGTAGACCGGGCAGAATAAAAATACATATATAATGTTTATACATAATACATAAAATTATGGAATGTCTAAAAGGAATGTGTATACACTAGGAAGGAGGAAAGGGAACCCACAGAGGTTTAAAAAGGGCTTGTGTGTGTGTTTCATGATTATGTTTTATGAGAGTGTGTGTTTGTGTGTTGGGTGTTGGCAACCCATGAGGATAAATGCAAAGTGAACCAAGGAATCTTCCAAAGAAAAATGCAAGGCTCGACAGGCCCTGGCTGTGTGGGTTTCTGAAGGTGGTAGGGATGGGGTGCGCTTGGGCTGGGGGTGCTGAGCTGGAAGCCTGACCCCACTAGCCCCCACGTCAGCTGCTGGCCTCCCGCAGACTCAGCACTTCCCCCCACCTTGGTGTTCACACCGCGGAGCCCCTCCCTGTCTATACATTCCAAGCAACAAAACGAAGATGTGTTGACTATTAGGTGGAGGCTTCAGCTTCCTTGAGGAAGAGCAGGAGTGTTGTTCGGGGCTGCACGCTGTCAGGTTCCTAACAGTTTCTTGTGCTCTGACCCAGTTTTCGCCAACCAGCCCCAGAGGGGCAGGTTTACACAGCTGGTTTACACGAGGGAGGTCTGGGAAGTGGCTCTTCACAAGCTCCAGGTCCCCTTGGACACGTGACCGAGCGTCCTCACTTGTATTTTGAGGCCTTGCTTGGTGGGCTGTCAGAGGCTGGGAGCTGGACCTTGGTCCTTTCCATCCTCCTGGGCCTTGGGACAGGCCTGGCAAGGCCGGTGGGATGGGGGCGAAGATGCCGCTCTCCCGTCACAACTGGAACCGCAGGGATTAGACAAAGAACGTAACTAAGGAGACAGGGCAGTTTGGCCATCCAGCCTGCCTCCCATCTGGAGATCTGGAATCCTCCTGGGAGCAGCGTGGGATGAGCTCATGTGCTGGGGGCTTTCCTCCAAAGCAGGAAAACTCTTTGATCCACCATGGCTCGTCTTCCTGAGGCCGTTTTTAGCCCCCAGTCCGGGCCTGTGATGTGCAGAGCTCTGAGCTGTCCGGTTTCCTGTGACCGTCCCAGCACCTCTGGTGCATGGATGTGGTGACTGGACCAGTGAGTGGGCACATTTATGTCCACCCGCCACCCCAAGGGGGGAACAGGCACCTGGAGGACCTGTGTGCCACCCCCTCCCGTCTCTGCAACAGGAAGCACAGGCGGCATGGCACATACAAACCTGCTTCCTGGAATTACGGGCGCCATTCTTCCAGATGCAAGAGATCCCATTAAGAAATCATGCAAGGAAAAGACTACACACACTTATTTTAAAACAAACAGGAAGTTGTTATGGCCTCTTTGGACAGAGGGACATCGTTTCATGAGAGTTTTACTCTGGGCAGCTTTTTCACTGAACAAATGTAAACTGAGTACCTGTTGAGTATGCAGCCCTGAGTGAGGGCCTGAAACAGGCCATAGGGGTGGCTATGATGTGGTGGCTGCTTCCAGCAAGTTCATGGTCTCATGTGGCAGACAAATGGGTAAACATCTACTTTACAGTCTAGTGTGATAAGTGTATAGATAAAGCAGGAAACAGCGTTCTTGGGAGCTCAGCCTCAGGGTGAGCAGAGTTAGGGCAGGTGTAGTGGGATTTCGATGGTTGCTTCTACCTGCCCTTCTGCTTTCCCGACAGGACCCTGTCTTCACCTGGGCATCCACCATGCCTGCTCAGAGAATCTTTATGAGGTTCTCTGGACACAGTGGACTCCACTGTAGCTTCGGGAAGAAAGAGACCCTGTTGGGAGTCAGCCAGTCAGCATGTTCCGTCCCCTGCCACAACGGTTTGTTGGTGGGTGGACATGTGGTCCGTCCGAGTGAGTCTCAGGATTTTACCTGGATTGCTGAGGCAGAGTTGCTTGCTTACTCCCTCTCTCTCTGGATATGAGAGAGAAGTCTGTGGTTTGGGGGAGATTCTGGAAGCTACCTTGAGACCACAAAGGAAGTCGGCCTTAGAATAAAGATAGCATCATGAATAGCAGAGAGGCAAAAGAAAGAAACTAGGTCCTTGGTGACATTTTTGAGCCACTGGGTTAAACCAGTCCTGGGATCCACTCTATTTCTGAACTTGCCACCTTAGGTGAACAATGCATTCCCTTTTTGTTTAATCCACTTGAGAAAGCTTTCATTGTCGTTACTTCCAACACAAAGTCCTAAATGATGGAGGCTCTTGCTCCCTGAAGAAGGGGACACTGGAGATGGATCTTGAAGCATGTGCTCTAGGACACACTCCATAGCATTATTTTCTGGAGCCCTCTGACTCGAGCCGTCATCCAGCAAACACGTGCTGAGCAGCGACTGTGCCAGATCCTCAGCAGTGTGCTGGGACAGTCAGGTGAATGAGGTGTGGCCCCCCGGAGAAGCCCTTGCCTTAGAGAGGATGCAGGTGGGCACGTCTGCCGTGCTGCGATAGAGGGGTGCGTGGAGGGCTCTGTGCCCCCAGGGAGGAGGGGTGGCCCCTTTTGGGTGGTCAGTGAGGCTGTGCGGCGCGAATGTTCGTTGTCATGATGGCCTGAGCAGCTTTGACTCCCCTCCCCCTGACTTCTCTCTGAGAGCTATGCCTCCCGCACTGCCGGCTCACTCCTGGCCGTTCAGGTGGGACCAGCCTGGTCAACCAGAGCGTTCCTTCCCTCTGCCCATGGCGCTCACTCAAGAGTTGGCTTCTGACCCCAAGCAAGATGAATGAAGGTGTCATATGGGCCTTTGCTGGAGTCTTGGGGATGCTGAGATGATAGGATGTTAGTTGAGGCTGGGGATCATGTCAGGGTTGCTTCCCAATCAGAAAAATTCTGGTCTTAGTGGGCTGCCTTTAAAATATGTCCAGGGAAGTCCCTGGCGATCTAGTGCTTAGGACTCCACGCTTCCACTGCAGGGGGCACGGGTTCAATCCTTGGTTGGGGAACTGAGATCCTGCATGCTGCGTGGCCAAAAAAAGAAAAAGGAAAAAGTCCATCTTCTTGAGTCCTCAAAGTGTTGACTCTCAGAGCAAGGAGGGACCTCAAAGAAAGCCCTTCAGGTCCAGTCTTCTAATGTGACCGACTAGAGAACAGAGGCCCAGAGGGTTGCCTGGCTTCCTCCCGTCCCGCTGCTATGCAATGGCAGAGCTGGATGGAACGCTGGTGTCCTGCCTGCCCCTGCCCTCTATCCACTGTACCCAGGGTCTCCTCTTGTCCCTGTCCAGCTTCTCAGCTTCAGCAGGAATGAAACTGGCCCAGGGTCTAAACATTCAGGCATTAAAGCATAAGGAATCCTGCTCTCCGAGGGGAGAGGGCTCTGCCTGCTGGAACTGTGGAAACTGCAGCCTGGAATCCAGCCTCCCAGGGCCCTGGACCCTGGGATCACTTCCCACAAGAGGGTGGGTGTTGGGAAAGAAAACACCTAGAAGGGGGCTGAGCTTAGCCCACCACCTGGCTCTGAGCGTGGGGGGTTCTTGGGCTGAGCTCAAGGTTACAGCCATGCAGCCTGCCCCAGGCTCAGGAGAGCTGTAGATACACATCCATCAGCAGGAGGTGGAATGGAACAGAATAGCTCCAGAAGCCTCCCTTCCCAGCTGCCCTGGGGACCGGGGCCAGGTCACCTCGGCCCAGGCTGCTCCCTGCTCCAGCTTCTCTCTCCAGGGCTGGTGAGAGGTATGGAGTGTTTGGGGTCTCTCGGGTTGGCACTGTTCAGAGAAAGACACGAACTGAGAGCTCACCTGGCCCCCAGCGTATACCCAGAAGGAGCTAGAGAAAGTCCAAGCAAAGACCAGTGAACAAGAAGTGGAGAGGCAGAGCTCAGCGGCCAGCTTTCCCTTCAGAGAATGACCTCTGGGGGCATGGTTTCTGTTCCAAGGACCGGCTACATGATTTGCAGAGCCCAGTGCAAAATACAAATGCTGAGCCCTTTTTTCAAAAATTACTCAGAATTTCAAGATGGCAGCTGCAGAGCATTAAACCCAGCGTGGCCTGGGCCTGGTGTGACTGCGGTTGCACATCCCTCAGCATCTCAGTGTTGGAAAGAGCTTGGTCTGTTAGACTGTCCCTGAGCAGGCCCGGGGAAGTGCCCAGGAGCAGTCTTTGGAGCCAGCAGGGCTGGGGTCCTGGGATCTTGGCAAGTCATTTAACCCCTCCAGACTTTGGTTCCCTCATCTGTAGAATGGGGATAATCATGGGCCATTGTGGAGATTAAACAAGCTAATGCACAAATTGCTTAGAACAGGTTACACAAGGGTTTGCTGTTGTTATTTACACGCACGCCCTTCTAGGGTGAAAATTTGTCTCCAGCTTCCTAGCTCACGTCAGGGCCTCCCCAGCTGCCCCGTCCAGGCTCTGGCTGCTCAGTGACACAAAGAGGACTGCCGTGTTTGGAAGCCGGGAGGGGTTCCCGGGACCCACTCCACCCAGCCTCCTCTCACCTCTTCCCCAGGAGCAGGCCAGGGTGAGCCAGTGCTGATGGAGCTGGGACCCACTCTGGTCAGGAGCACCTAGCTGTGGTTGCTGGGAACTCAGCCTCATAGATCTGCTGGTCCGATCACTGAGCCATTATCCCTGGAGTGCCGAGCTGGGGAAGGCTGCCAAGGTCGTCAGAGGAAAAACATGTAGGCCGATACCACCCCAGCTGAGGGAGGAGTGGGTGCTGGGAGTGGAGGGAAAGAACGGAGGGCACTTCCCCCGCCCCCGTGCTAGGAAGGGGCAGTGCCACGGAGAACTGTGGGGAAGGGAAGGAGGGGGGAATGGTGACTCACTAGGTGGTCTCCACAGCCTCCTCCGGGCCAACCCGCTTGGCGGGGAGGTGGAGTGCTCAAACCACTTGGGATACCCAAGCCCTGGATTTTTGGCCCGGTCCTGCCCATGGCTGACCCCAAGCTGGTCTCTCAGGGATCCCTCGGGGCTCCTTTATCATCTGTCAAGTGGGATTAAGGCTCCTTAGTTCAACAGAGATTCTCTGAGGACTGAGAATATGAGAGTGAGAGCAAGAGAGAAAGAGAGAGGGAGAGAGAGAAAGAGCGAGAGAGACAGATAGAAACAGAGAGACAGAGGGAGAGCAAGAGAGTTAGAGAGACAGAAGCAGAGAGAGTCAGGGGAGCAGAGAGAGAGAGAGAAAGGGAGAGAACACAGAAGCGCGAGGACCCAGTGCACGATCAGGTGCACCCCTGGAGGGGCTTTGATGCCCCCTTGCTGCACACTTGCTCCAGGAGAGGAGAGCTCTGGGTCTCGAGCCCCGAAGTAGAGGTGCATCCCCCTTCCTCCAGGCCTGGTCACCCAGGCCAGCAAGCCTTGTTCTTGGCAGGTTGGGTCCCTAGAAGTGAGGCAGTGAGTAGGTCTCCCAGCATTAGGGCTCTGAGCCGGACTCATCTGCCAGTTTGCCCTTTGAGCCTCCCGTGGTGCCTACGAGCTGTCGGGCCAGGACGAGCTGCTTCTTAAGGACTTGAGTGTCGCACTGGGTGTATTTCTCAGCCATCTTCCAGGCGATGGCCCCCTGCTGACCCACCCTTCTGGGCCCCCAGACTCAGGCACCTTGAGGATGAATAGCAAACCAGCCGGATTCCAGGAGGCACAGGTCCAGTGTATGACCTTGGAGTGTTTGCTTTTTTAAACTTAGAAAATATACAATTTTAATTTTCATCACGAAAACAATTGTGTTCTTAGAACTTCCAGGCGGCCCCTGACTCGGCCAGTCCTCATTTAGGCTGCCTCTCAAGAGGGAAAACTGCAAAATACAATAACTGAGGAAACAATGGGCCGGGGTTATATTTAACGCGGGGCCGGGCTTAGGGGCCCGCGTGCCACAGCACTGAGCGCTCACCTTCCTGTCCCCCGTCTGGGCTTCTCGCTCTCCCAGCCACCCCCACCTCGCTGTCTCCAGCTGTCTGCACCCTGAAGCCATTACTGATGGAAAGTCAGTCAGGCCCGTCCCAGGATGGGAACAAGCCCCTTCCTCCCCGCCACCCTCCGCAGACCCTCCGTGTGATCCCACGAACCTTGACTGAGGTCACACTCCTGAGTCAGAGATATCCCTGAGTGGGACTGGCGCCTCTGGGGGTGGAGTTGTCTGAAAGAAAATCATCCTGGCCTTTATCTGCTGCCTTCAGACCTCAGAAACACTTCATCCCCGATGCCCCCAGCCCACAGAGGACTGTCACTGCCCTTGTCCTGCTTAAACGTCGTAATCATCTAAGGCAGGCCCATTTTACAGATGAAAAAACTGAGGCGTGCAGAAGTTAAGTGGGTTCATCACAGAGTTCCCGTGATGCTAGGAGAGTCTGCATCACAGGCAGTGGGCTGCTAAGGCCTCTTCCGGTTGTGACATCTGACGAGCATGATGTCCAGGTGCTGGGGGGAGCCTTCAATTGTGGGCATCTCGAGAGCAGATGGTACCTGTAGGAAGGCCATGGAGCAGGGCATTCAGAAAAGGGCCAGGGCCGTGGGGACAGGAGAGGGGAGGCCTCAGGCGGGAAGCTCCGTCAGAGAAGCCTTTCCAGACACCCAGTGAGGTCAGACCCCCTTCTCCCCGTCTCCTGCAGCACCCCAACCTTTCCTTCATTCAACTTTATACTTATTCCTGCCGTTACTATTTTTATACTCTGTCTCTTCCGAGATATTACAAGCTCCTTGAGGAAAGGGCGCATCCTCGTGGGCACACCATGAATAATTCCACCCCTCTTCCTCTTGGAGAACAAAGGGCTGCTCGAAATCCAGGCACACTGTGAATGGCTGTTCATTGATCCATCAGGCCGGCCTTTGCCAACCTTCAGGCTGTGGGGGACGTGAAATAGGAGACGTGGAATTCAGTCCTTTCACGGACAGGGCTGGCTGCCTGCTTGTACCCTTTGCAGATCTTGTTCGGACTCTAAATTTCCCAGGATCTTCTGCAATCTCTGGTTTCAGTTGCTCCTCCGTGGAGTTTTCCTGACAAAGGTCTCCTTTTGACTTCATCAGCATCTTGACTCTTCCTTGAGGGTGGGAGGTGGGAGGTGGTGGTGGGCGAGGTGAGGGTCGGTGGTGGAGGCAGTGATGGGGAGGTAAACAGGGGTGTGGCTGCATCTGTGGTGGTCAGCTAAGGAGGGACTCATCGGGAGATCTGCCAGGTCACGCTAAGCTCTACCAGTGGATCTCAGTCAGCTGGCGGGACCTCCTAGTGTGCGCGTCTACCTGAAGACGAGATGGGTTGAACACTCAGCTTATGTCCTGCTCCCATGTGCTGTGTACCCCATAGTGGGGAACCAAGCCAGCAAGAATAAAAAGCCACAGTGATGTTCAGAGGCTGGTAAGGAAAGAGAGGATTGATGAGGATTGTAGATCCCCTTATGTCCCAGGGAGAGGTCATCGGAGGAGAGAATGGGAAGAGGAATGTGCCTGAGAGCATTCAGCCAGAGACCCACGACTGCCCAGCTTGTGGGGCCTTTTAGCCTCGGTCCAGCACATCACAGTCCCGTCTCAAAAGGGGTCTCAGAGAACAGTCTGCAAAGTGAGAACCCGGAGAACCCCCCAAACCCTTAAACTCATGTGGGCCGAAAAATGACTTTTAAAGTGGCTCGGCTGAACGGTCCCTGGACTTACTCCAGCTGCACATACTACAGGTAGTCCGAAGCACTGAACATGCTCGAATCTCGGCCAACTCTGCCCTCCCTGGTTACTAGTAACTCCGAGGAACCGGCGGCAGCCGTCAGTTTTGACTAATGGCATCTGGGCCACAAGAAACCCTATTCAGTTCAGCTGGCGCAGACTCCCCGGAGCCCCTGTCCTTTGCCCGCCTCCTCACAGCTTCCCTAACCTGGATCTAATAGAAATGCCTTGTATTTATAGCACACTTACCTCAGGGTGCTTTACAGACATAATCTAATTGAGGGGAGCAAAGGGGTGGGGTTGCAGGGAGAAGGGACCATCTTTTTAACTGGGAGAGATGCTGGGCAGGGGAGTTAGAGACCCCGGAAAGCCCATGCCGGGTGGCCTGCTGAGAACCATGCAACCACAGCATCTGGTGACAGTCTTTACTGGGCACCTCCTGGGTGCCCAGCCTGCCTTAGAGCTTAGAGGAGTTCAGAGGCATGGGGCATGGCCTCTGCTCCCAAGTTGCCCTTGATCTGGTACAGAAGATAAGGGTGCATCCATGGACCATAGGGTGAACAGGGTTTGGCTAAGGATCCGGGCGTGGGGTCCTGCCTGCTCTCTCCAAGGATCCATCCTGTACGGACCTTGACTGACCTTCCTCAATGCTGCCTGCTTCTCTCTGGCTTGGGCTAAAGAGCCAGCTCTTTACTGGCATTGAAGCCACTTGATTCCCACCTCCCTTTCCAGCCTCTAAAATGGGGTGTGTTCCTGTCTCTCATCATCAGCCACTGTTTTTAGGCCCCTGGCCTAGGTCGGATGCCCTGACATGTGTGGTCATGGGAATCCTTGGTGTAGGTGAGGGGCTGCCACTTGCTTAAGGCCAGCTGGGAGGTGAGAGAGCTGGGTTCAAACCCAGCTCTTTTCATAACAACCTAAAAGAAAGCCAGCCATCCCACAAGCATGGGCAGAGGTGGGCTCTAGGAGGAGTTCTTACACCTCTGGAGGTGTCTAGGCTGGAAAGCATATCCTGGGCAGGAGGAAGAGCATGTGCAAAGACTCCACGTCAGGCCAGAGCTGTTCCTTTACCAGACAGAAGGGAGGCCAGGGTGGCAAGGGCAGGGAGTGCCAGGGCCGGGAGAATGAACTGGGGCCTAGAGAAGAGACAGCCCCAGGGTAGATAGGGCAGGCCGTGTAGAGAAAGCTGGGTCGTGTCCCAGTCCACCCAGTGCCCTTGTGTTCCGAGGTGGCATGGGGGCCTGGGTCCTTATTCCCTGCTTTCCAGTCCTTCTGTGAACCTGTTCTGGCTGTGCCAGCCCCCCCGTGTCACCCCTGTCCCGTGCCTAGCACAACTCCCTGCACAGACGGGTCGACTGTAAGTGAGTTTTGAATGACTGGAACTCTGAGGATACTGTGACATGGAGCTTTGGAAGCCTGGCCAGGCACTCGATGAGTGAGAGTTTACTGATTTTAACCAAAGGCTCACTAAATGCACAGCAAAAACCTAACTCTCCCTGCCTGTCTGTGTTGCTTTGTTTTATATGCCCAAGAACCAGGATGACAAAAGTCACTACTATTTATTAATCATTTTCTATGTACTAAACACTATGCTAGAAACTTTACAAACCACTACTTTAATTTTTTTACTTCCATTTTCTTTTATTTTTAAATGTTTTTATTAGTTTTTATTGGAGTATGGTTGCTTTACAATGTTGTGTTAGTTTCAGCTGTACAGCATAGTGATTCAGCTAGATGTATACCAATATCCCCTCTTTTTTGGATTTCCTTCCCATAACCACTACTTTAATTTGATGGGGTGGGAAGTGAGGTAAAATTGGTGGTGAGGGATGGCGGTGCTGCTGAATTTGGGCTTGGGGAGACTGGGACGCCATTGTAGGTTCTGGAGTGAGGGAAGATGAGACTGGTGTTGGAGGCTGGTTTTTAAGTCTGTGGGACCAGGGGGAGAGGGGAGGGACTAGAGGAAGAGAAGCCAAGAGAAGGTTAAGGCAGAGAAGGGAAGATAAACCAGACAGAGAAAAGGGAAGGAGGGGTAAGAGGCCCAGGGAGAGGAGGACAAACTGATAAGTGGTCATTGCTACCGTTTGCTCACTGTATTTCACCAAGCCTTTGCACACACATCATCTCATTGGACTTAATCCTCAAAACAGGCCTGTGGCGTAATAATAACTCCTGCTTACTGAGCCCTGCTTCTGTGCCAGGTACTTTATGTACATGTCCTCTAGCACTGTCAACAGCCACAGAGGGTGAGCGCTGTTATCCTTTCCCCTCTACAGATGATATATCTGTGGTTCAGATAGGTTAAGGAGCTCACACAAGATCATGGCTCAAAACTGGGGTTTGAATCCAGGCCTGTATGGCTCTACCGCCTAAGTCTACCCCACTGCTCCAGACTTTATCCCATTTAAAGATAAGGCAGCTAAGGCTCAGAGAGGGCTCAAGGTGTTGCAGGCCCAGCGAGCACCTCGGCTGCAGCTCTTCCATCTGGCTGCAGGCCAGCCATACTTGGCCTTAGGACTTTGGGTACCAAGTGACCCCTCCCCTGATCAAGGCCCCTGAATCTCTTCCTGTTGGTTCCTGTGATTCCTCAGATAGGTGTGCCCCTGCTAAGCACTCCAGGAGGCAGCTCTTCCAGATGCCTAAAGTCTGGTCTGGAGGCCCGTAATAAATCCTTGGGGAGCGGAGGCTGACCCTCAGGAGCAGACAAACTCCAGATCGCCTCTTGCCTTGCCGAATCAGCATCAGAGCTCGGCGCTGCAAGGGATGGGGGGCTCTGTAGTGTGTTTTAGGCCCAAATGGAAAGAAAGCTCCTGGGACATAAAGATGTGAAAGGGGCCAAGGCCGGGGGCAGGTGTGGGCCAGACCAGCCAAAGGCAGGTCAAGGGATGAGGTGGCAGCCCTGGCCTCATCAGGGGCTGGCCGGGGATCGAGTGGTGCCCGGCACCCGGATGGCTGCTCCCAGATGTCAGCCGCACAGCTATCAGGTTCTCATGAACCACTTGACCAGCCCTCCCAGCTGCCTCTCTTGGCTGGAGGGTTGGGATTCTAGAGCTTTCTGGGGCTGCAGAAGGGGGAGGCCTGCAGGCTCCAAAACTACATGTGTCTTCTCAGCAGGTGGCTGGCAGGAAGTCTCTGCAAAGTAGGCCCCGGGCTAGGGGTGAGTAGGTCAACAGACCTCTCCCTGGTTGGCCATTTGGACAGGCTCCCGAAATATTTGTTGACTGACTAACAGAAAGGAAGGTCAGTCTGATTTAGAGAATGTCCTGTTGAAAAGAAAATACACTGAATGACATATTCAAGCAAGACACTCAGAGTCTTTGAAGGATGTGAGTCAGAAATAGAGAATGGCTGCCATTCTCATCTTAAAAATATCATCAGGAGGTAATTGAAGAAGATATACATACATACAGTGGAATATTACTCAGCCATAGAAAGGAACGAAATTGGGTCATTTGTAGAGACGTGATGGACCTAGAGACCGTTATACAGAGTGAAGTAAGTCAGAGAAAAACAAATATCGTCCATTTATGCATATATGTGGAATCTAGAAAAATGGTACAGATGAACCTGTTTGCAAGGCAGAAATAGAGACACAGACACAGATGTAGAGATCAAACGTATGGACACCAAGGGGGGAAGGGGGTGGATGGGATGAAGTGGGAGATTGGGATTGACATATATATACTAATATGTATAAAATAGATAACTAATGAGAACCTGCTGTATAGTACAGCAGGAACTCCACTTTGCTGTACAGTAGAAACTAACACAACATTGTAAAACAACTGTACCCCAATTAAAAAAAAAAAAGGTAATTGAGCCTTTTTTATTGGGTCAGAGTGCTTAAAATCTGTTTGTTCTCCATAGTATCTGTAAGTATCTTCCCTCTGAGGATCTTGTTTGTAAGGATCTGGACTCTCAGCAGAAAGTGTTTGCTTATCAGAGGCAAGCTTTAGTCCTGCTTTCACTGAAAAAGCTCTGTCTCCCAGTCTGCGGTTTTTCGGTTTATATAAGGAGCTGCAGGGCCCTGCCATGTGTTCACGTCACACCCAAGCTGCCAGGCTGCCTGGTTATAGACAAACATCCTTTGTGCCAGGACCCCAGTCCACCTGCAAGGGGCTCTCCTGGGGCCTTAGATGGGCTGGGTCGGTAGTTAGTGCTTGCCCCTTCTGACTGCTGTCTGGCCAGAGTGCAGTGTGGGGGTGATGACAGCCAGCTTGGGGACCCGCAGTGGCGGGGCTGGCCACCCAGCTTACGCTGGATGCACAGAATTCTATGTGTCAAGGGCGGGCTGGGCTGGATTCTAACCCCCACTTCTGCAATGTGGCTCCTTATATGGCTCCCCAACCTATGGGGAAGCCTCTCTGGTACCTGACCAGGTCAGGGACTGATGTCCTGGTGGCCCTATGTGCACAGTGGGGAGACGGGTAGACCCAGAACCCCCAGCCATGGGTTCTCATCCCACCCTGCACTCTGTGATCGGACAAGGATGGTGGCAGGATCTGTCGCCCCCTAGCTGGTTCCCCTGGCACGTGGGAAAGCAGCAGGCCTTCCTTTTCTGCCAAGGGAAGCCGTTACCTCACAAGGGGTAAAGCATAGGGGTGTGTGGGGTGCATGGGAGAGGGATGGAGGAAGGCTAGGTCCCACTCCCAGAGTCCACTGAGCTTTCTGGAAGAGAAGTGGCTCAGGCCCCTTTGAGGGACAAAAGGCCCCTCCTGGTGCTTGGGTCAAGCTATGGGTTCAGGGCCATTGAGGGTCCCCCCCCAGGTTCTCCACTGGTAAGTAGCCTGTGGCACAAAATTTATTTTTAATAGGCCCACCTGGTAATATTTTTGTTCATTTTGTTTTCATTTTGAGTTATCAGTTGGCACTTACATTGGAGAATCTTTTACAAACAAATCTAGATTTCTGGCTTCTCTTGAAATATCAGAAGACCTAGCAACGGAGGGCTGGAGCGGAGTCACAGATGCCACTGGGGAGCTCCTCTGGCCGGCAGAGCTCCCTTCCAGCCCACTGCCTGGCCCTGTGGCCTGTGAGGAACTGATCTGGGACTGGTGCTTTGCAGGGAGGGCTGGGAGCAGCCCGCATCGAGGCGCTGGGTAGGGCCGTCCTCTGTCCTCTGGGGAAGGCTGGCCTGGGCATGATGGGCAACAGGGGTGGGGGAGATGAGTGGCGGGAGGCGGGAGGGGTTGCAGCTGGGACAGGGACCTCAGCTCTGGAAGGCCTTAGGAGATCTCCCTCCCAGTTGAGCAGCAGTGTGGGTTGGGAGGGCCAAAGCCTTCTGTGGGAAAGTTTGGTAGAAGCGGAGAGGGATTAGGGGATGGGAGAGGTTTCAGTTCCTCTTTATCTTCCTTCCCCCAGGCCTGGGAGGGCTTTGCCAAAGTACCAGCTCCTAAAGTCTGGCCTGACGAGAGACTGGAGGCAGGGTCTTCTCACAGCTGTGGCCAGGGGCAGCTCCAGACTCCAGGTTCTCCGAGCACCCACAGTGGCCAGGAAGCCCTGTCAGGAGCACATGGGAGGCCAGCTGGGATGTCTGAGAGGGTTTGGTGGCAGTGCCCCTCTCCACCTCCCCAAGCCCCATTGCTGCGAAGTCTCCCCTGGCAGAGCCTGCCACCTGATTATTCTGTAGTCACAGGCGGGTTGGGAGGGGGAGGAATGAGCCTCAGGTCAGTCTGCAAAGTGCCCAGGGCTCCCGGCAGCTTGGGCGGGAGGATCCTCCCTTAGGCCTGAAGGGGACTCTCCCTGACCCAGGGGACCAACAGTCCCATTTCCAAGGGTCTGTCCTTGCTGGAAGGCCACGGAAAGCAAAGGCTTCCAAAGAGGGAATCCCCTGCTGGGGGGTGTGGGATGCGGGAGAGATGACCCTCCCTTACCCAGGGCTATTGAGGGGGGCAGCTTGGTGGCCTTATCACGGGGAAGGATGACCCCGAGTGGCTCCATCTTTGGGTGCTGCTTGGGGTGGTAGACACAGCTCCACCAGGGAGCTAGGGTTCAGCGCAGCCATCCTGCCTGTGACCTGGGTGAGTAATTTAACCTCTGTCAACAGAATGTCAGAATAGCTTTCTCACTAGGTTGTTGCGAGGCCCAAAGGAGATTACAAACAATGGTAGCCAATATTTGTCTTATTGATTACTGGCTGTGACCCAGGCAGGAAGTCCCTGTCAGATCAAACATCTGCTTCTTAAGAAAAATGGTGTGTTAGTGCCTGTGGGCTGGGCTGTGAACCTCCCCCTCGGGACCTGCAGGACTCAGCAGGAGACCCAGACATCCTGCAGACCCTGCTCTTGCTGCCCGCACACCCCTGGGAAGCCTCAGGCAGGCAGGAAGTATGGCCTTGGGGTTAGGGGCACCGGCCAGGCAAAGCACCGGGGTTCAGATGACCTTGGGCACGTCCCCTACTCTTTCTAAGCCTTGGTTTCCTCATCTATAAAGTGGGCATAATGGTAGTGTTGATATTTACATCACAACGTTGTTGCGGTTTAATGACCTACCAGCCGCCCCACAGCACTTTGAAAAATGGACTGGTATTTTTTCCCCATTGTATTTCTTCCCTTCCCCACCCTTGTCCCATTCCTGCAGCCAGGCTCTTCTGTACTCATTGCCTCAGGGAAAGGATGTGACAGAAGGAGGCAAAGGGAAATAGAAAGGGTCTCTTCCGGACGTTTGTGTGCAAAGCCTTGGCTGTAGGGGAGACTGAAAATATTTAGGAAAAAAACATCCTGAGTGAGTAAGTGCAACCCCACGCCACCAACTATAAAACCACTCCCTGATGGGGAGGAAAAGGAGGATGGCTGGGCGGGGTTGAGGAGATGGAGCTGTGTGAGTCAAGGCTGGGTCCTGGGGAAGGGCCACGGCTCCATTTGAGGTCTGGGATCTGGGAGCAGAGGGGACCTAGGCTCCCTTCCCGGGGAGAACCGGGGGAGGCAATGAGGGCCAGAGAAAGGAAAGGACTGTGCAGCGTGACAAGGTCATGGCCTTAAACAGCCCCGTTGTGAGTTCTCCTGCCCCATCAGGATGTGGAAGCAGCACATGGGTCCCAGGGGTAACCGTGGCCCAGAAGAAGTGGAGAGACACCCCCCCACACCCTGCGTCCCCTCCTAGATTAGAGGGATCATGCAGACAGGATCACAGGGCACCTCCGTGGTGACCAGGTGGACTCATGACATCGTGGTCTCACTTGATGTCTTCTTGTCTCTAATGATGACCCTACTCTCACCCATGGGAACTGGGACATCTTCCTGGGCAAAATGGCCTGCAATTTGAGTTGTCTGAGATCAAGATTTGGCTGCCACTGGCATGGGGATTCGAAATGAAAATAAGGCTGAGTCATAGAAAATAATGAAAGTATTTCTTACCCACTTGAATTATGGACTGTGTGAGATTGGTGCCTGCTACAAATTCACGCAAGGGGATTAGCAAGGTCCCTGGCATGTAGCAGGTCCTGGCTGCCGAACCCAGTATGGATACACTGTGATCAATGTGTTAGGTCCAGAGCCAGGTGGGGTGCCGAGCTCAGCCCTGGCTGTCAGGCTCTTAGTCACCTTCCTTCCCTGCTGAGGGCACTCAGGTGGGCAGCTGTGACTCCGGGGAGTATGTGCCCGCTCAGCTCCTGGCGCTCCCCAATCTCCCCCACGTACCGTGAACATTTCTCTTGCTTTCCCCAAGCCCTTGCGGTTCTCTGCTGAGCCCCTGGAGCCCTTGGCCTGATGGCTGGCACTGCCTAGACTCGGTGAGCGTAGAGCATTCTCTGAGAAGATGGATCTCAGTGTGTCCTGCCCGACCCGGGACAACACAGGGATGCCTCAGGCAGCTCGCCAGAGCCATGGGGAGGACCAAGCCCGAGTGAGTGACAGATCTACCTCTGGAAGGAGGCCCACGCTTACACCTCTCTTACTCTGGAGTCCAGGGAGGCAACACAGTGGCTGGGAGTGGTCCATGTTGTCTGGGCAGGGGCAGCTTGATCAGGGTCAACAGAAGAATTCTGCAGAAAAGGACCCTGGTCAGAGCCTTTCAGAGGCAGCTTAGGGTTGAATGTGGGGTTTTCTACACACACCTGGACCTGAGGGTCCTCACCAGAGAGAGCGTCCAGGCTTTATTCTCATTCATGGAGCTGATTTGCCTGAAATGTCCTTGTATCAGTCAGGATTCACCAGAGAAAACCAGTTGGTTCACTGTATCCTTCGTCATAGGGTTTCAGCAAAGCCCCAAGAGGGTCAATGTCTTCCTTTGTCACATGGCTAGAAGGTGGCAGAGAGCCCTGGCTCTCACTTCTGTGCTCCTTTGAAAGAAATCAGCAGGTATCTCTTTAGGCAAAGGGCAATCAAGACAGATTTTAGAAGCAATGTCAACCCCACTCCTATTACTTTTCTGCTTCCCACTCGAGTTCTTTGTAGCTCTTTGTTTTCACAGGACCCAGAGTTGCTGGGCTGAGCCTGATTTAGCAGTATGAGTGGCAGACTATCACAGTTGTTATATGGGTTCAGGGCAACTAAAAAAGACAAACCACCCGGTCCTCATTAACAGTGATAGGCAGGTGAGGTGCTCAGCACAGAGGGTGCACTCAGCAAACGTCAGCTGTCATCGTCGTCGTCATCACTGTTGTCATCATAGTCGGTCTTGCTCTAAGCTTGTCTCTGCCACTGATTCATGTTGTGACCACGAGCATTCTCATGTCAGTTCCTCATCTGCATCCTCTTGGGATTATTTTGAGGAGCAGATAAAATAATGGATATAAAAGTTCTTTGAAAAATATAAAAGTAAGCCAGTAGTATTATTACTTGGCAAGTAGTTGAAGTTACTTGTACTTACACATCAAGCAAAGCACGATTCACCTCTGAGGATTATGCCTGTGACCATTCTTGATGGAAACTTGTGTGTGAATTTAACAGCTCATACTTCAACCCAAGGAAGAGCATTTTATTTACTTCCACAACCTAACCCCTGCAATCAAGGCAGAAAACTGAATTTGAAGAAAATAAAGCTTAGGTTTGGAAATTGGAACATAACTAGAAGACTGTACCAACTTGTGATTGTTATTCAAAAGCTCACCAGAGTTAGGTAACATATAACTGAAATATAGGACTCTGTGGTTTTTAATACCAATTTTGTCCTTTGAAGACAATCTGATGGTCAGTCATTGAAAAAAAACAATGTGGTTTAAAAAATGGACCATAGATATAAATGTAAAGTACAAAATTATAAAACTCCTAGAAGATAACAGCAGTGAAACTCTAGATGACCTTGGGTATGGCAATGACTTTTTAGATAACCCTAAAGGCCATATCTGTGAAAGAAATAATGGGTAAGTTGAACTTCATTAAAATTATAAACTCCTTCTCTGTGAAAGACGGACAAGAGAGTTGGAAGACAAGTCACAGACTAGAAGAAAATATTTGCAAAAGACCTAGCTGATAAAGGACTGTTATCCAAAGTACACAAAGAACTTTTAAAACTCAACAATAAGAAAATGAATAATCCAATTAAAAAATGGGCAAAAGACTTGAACAGACACCTTGCCAAAGAAGGTATATGGACAGCAAATAAGCATATGAAAAGATGCTCAATATCACAGAGAACTGCATTAGAGAATCGCAAATTAAAGCAACTAGATACCACTGTACACCCATGAGAATGGCCAAAATCAAAAGCACTGACAACACTATGTGCTGATGAGGATGTGAGGCAACAGGAGCTCTCATTCGTTGCTGGTGGGAATGCAAAATGGTGCAGCCACTTTGGAAGACAGTTTAGCAATTTCATACAGAACTAAACATAGGGCTTCTCTGGTTGCACAGTGGTTAAGAATCCGCCTGCCAATGCAGGAAACACGGGTTCGAGCCCTGGTCCGGGAGGATCCCACATGCCGCGGAGAAACTAAGCCCATGCGCCACAACTACTGAGCCTGTGCGCCACAACTACTGAGCTCGTATGCCACAACTACTGAAGCCCGCATACCGCAGCAAGAGAAGCCACCGCAGTGAGAAGCCCGCGCATCTCAACAGAGACCCAGTGCAGCCAAAAATAAATAAAAATTAAAAACAAAAACAAAAACACCCGAAAAAACTAAATATACTCTTGACATATGACCAGCAATCATATTCCTCAGTATTTACCAAAATGAATTGAAAACTTATGTCCACATGAAAACCTGCACATGGATGTTCATAGTTTATAGCAACTTTATTTATAATTGCCAAAACTTGTAACAACCAAAATGCCCTTCTGTAGGTAAACAGATAAATAAACTGTTGGTACATTCCACACAGTGGAATATCATTTAGCAATAAAGAGAGATGTGCTATCAAGCCATGAACGACCTGGAGGAAACGGAAATGCATGTTACTAAGGGAAAGAGGCCAAGCTGAAAATACTACTTTACTGTATGATTCCAACTGTATGACATTCTGGAAAAGGCAAAACTATGGAGACAGTAAAAGGGTCAGTGGTTTCTAGAGGTTGTGGGAGAGAGAAGGCCGGGTGGTGGGACACAGAGGATTTTGAAGGACTATTCTGTTTGATACTTAATGGTGGCTATGTATCATTATACATTTGTCCAAACCC
Organism: Phocoena phocoena; assembly: GCF_963924675.1. Taxonomy (NCBI): domain Eukaryota; kingdom Metazoa; phylum Chordata; class Mammalia; order Artiodactyla; family Phocoenidae; genus Phocoena; species Phocoena phocoena. The sequence goes on along the minus strand of NC_089234.1, from coordinate 62,674,756 downwards.
ATAGGATGTACAACACCCAGAGTGAACCCTAATGTAAACCATGGACCCTGGGTGATAAGGATGTGTCCATGTGTTCAGTGGTTGTAGCAAATGTACCTCTGTGGTGCGGGAAATTGATAGTGGGTGGGGGAGGCTTGCATATTTAGGGGTATTTGGGAACTTTCTGTACGTTCTGCTCAATTTTGCTGTGAATGTAGGACTGCTCCAGAAAGTAAAGTCTATTTTTAAAAAGTCAACATGAAACAAACATTGTCTTCCAATACCATTCTGTCCTCCTCTTCAAAACTTGCTTTTGTTTTAAATTTTAGATTGTGGTTGAAGTCAACTGTTTCCTTTAGACTCAGCTTCTTTGGTGAAAACTGAAGAGATCTGAGCTCTAGTTCTGTTTAAGCCACTAAGTGTCCTATCTTGCAAATCACGTCTTCCCAGCCCTCATTCTTTCTATCTATGCAGTGCAGGTGTTAGGAATGCTGGAGGTGTTATGGTAGGGCTGAACATGGTGATGGCGATGGAGATGATCGTAGCTGTGGTCGACGGGATGATGAAGGTGGTGGTGATGGTGTTGGGCAGGATGGTGCTGGTGTTAGGTTGGGCGTAATGGTTGTGGAGGTGGTATAGGGAGTGATGGAGGTGTTGGTGGCGGGCAGGGAGGTGGTGGGGACAGTAGAGTTGGTGAGGGTGGAGATGGAAGGAGAGGTGGTGGTGATGGAAGGGTTGGTCCAGATGGTCTCAGGTTTCCTTTCAGAGCTCCTCTTCTATGTTCTTTGATTTCTGTCGCCATTTATGTGAGCAGGGGTTGGCCCCTGAGGCTACCAGTGGAACAGAGGGGAAAGGAAGAAAAGATTCAAAGTCAGCGTGGCTGAGCGCTTTCGCTCACTTGAATTCTCTTTGCAGGTTCTACTTTTGCATTTTGAGGTCCTCTTCTGTTCTGTAGTATTTGTGGAGTAAAAAAAGGTTGAATTAGGGAGGTTATTCTTGGTCAAGAGTCCATCAGACACCTACATCTTCCACCAAACTGCTGGAATTGAGATGAAAAGGAGAGCACTATATTGGAACTTTGCTGTAAGAAATTGAAATTTGGGAATTATGTCAGTCTCAAGAAGGAACAGATGGCACACAAATTAGGAGAATTCAAGGAGGTTTAATTTACAAAGAGATATTTACAGAGGTGTGGCCAGGGTGAAGGGGAACCACCATGGATGGTGCAGGAACCTGGGTTACCATCCCTAGGCTTGCTGATAAGAGGGAGAGGCTGCCAGTGCCCAGGAGGGATCATGGTTTGTGTAATAGAGGAACTTCTGTGGAGGGCCCCAGCCAGCAGAGGGGATTCTGTAGTGATGTAGCCAAGCGCATGGATCCCATTGTCCTCCCTCCCTCCAGTCTCCTACCTGGGCTCCCCACTGACCCAGAGGGCAGGGGAGCCCACTGAGGTGGTTCATGCCCATAAGTCTCCTGGGCAGAGAGCAAGGTGGACACAGAGAGAGAGTGGACCTGGAAGGGCAAACAGATGTCACTGGCCAGGACGTGATTCAATTACCATTAATTCCTCCATGCGGTACATATTTTTTGAGCATCTGTGATGTGCCAGCTAATGTCCAGGCATTGCAGGCAAAGTCCATGCCCTCACGACACTAACATGCAGTGGGTCATGGTATTAGGGGTGACATCAGGGCTGTTGGGCCCAAAGTTGGAAGGGCTGTTTAGTTTGGAATATCTGCCCCTCCTGACCTCCTTCCCCCAGTGCACGTTCTCATCAGTAGTCAAGTGGGCCAGATCGAAGGTTGCCACCCTTCTGCCCCTTTCCTGACCCTGACCATGACACATCCTGCCCCCCTGCACTGCAAGGCTTTACTTAACATAGAGGTCACTGTCCTGCAGTTTCCCGGTTGTGGTTGTGACCCCACTAGGGAGCTGTGTGTCCGCATGCCTTGAAGGCTACCTGGCGCTTACTAAGTACTCATAGCAGTAGATGCTCGATAGGCGTTTGAGGCATGATGATCAATGGTTTTATGCCCTCACAAAACATTGTGCTCTTTCTTCCCACTTTTGGCCATGCTCCGCTTTTATCCTTTTCCCAGGTCTTGTTGTCCTTATGGGCTGCAGCCCGCAGCAGCCCAGCCCTTCTGTACTGATGACAGTTCGTTCCAGCCCACGACCAAATTGTTTCCCCATTGTCCCCGGTGTGCCACGAGGCTCTCCTTCTCAGCCAGCCATGAGCTGGGCTTCAACCCAGGACGGTGAATTTCAGAGCCAAGTCTTCTACTTCTTTTGCGTTTGCAACCCGCCACTGCCCAACCCCATTGTAGATGATAAGAGAATAAAGATAATAATTACTGATTATAATAATGATCAGTCTCTGGGCACACACTCTGGGCCACAGACACAGGGAGCCCTTTGACTTGAATTATCTCATGTAATTCTCACGACAGCCCCCTGAGGCCATAGCTTGGCATCCCCACGTAATGGATGTGTAAACGGGTTCGGAGAGGTTTTCAGTGACTCGTCCAACATCCCACAGCTGGTCAGTAGTGGAGCCTGGCCTTGAACCCAGGTTGTCCAATTCCAAATCCTGCTCTCATAACCACACCTCTACTCTCTGGTATTCTCCTCCCCATGCTCTACCCTTTCCCTCTCCAACTCAGCATCTAGAACAGACCTGGGTATATAGAAAGTGCTTAATAAATGTATGTCGACTGATTGTTGGATGAGGTTCCCTGTGACTGATCAATACTCAAGAGACACTGGCATTTCTTGTGACACTGCAGCTACGGGAAAGCCCTTGCAGCCAAGCCTCATCTCCAGAAGTCAGCACGTCTCCCTGCAATAGCCCGACAGTCCTTTGTCTCCCCAGACTGAGGCGCTAGCTGGGTTTCCAGCCATCCCAGGACATTGCTCCTGACAAGTGGCCTTTGCTTCCAGAGCAGAAACAGGAGGCGGAAAACCCAGGTCCCTCTCTCAAGCCCTCTGAATCAGAGCGACGGGAGCCCATAAAAAATTCAGTTATGAAGTGTCACAGTGTCTGAAACAACTGCTCCTTTATTGCATAAGCACTCACCAGAAATTGGTTTATTTCTGGGCAGGGGCTAGTAGAAAAAGAGAATAACTTTCTGTGTCTTTATTATGTGAAACATAACATACAGGGGATATGCATGGTGATATGTAATTAGATATAAAACGAGCCAGACTTGAGGAATTGCCAAAAATATGCAGCAGGATAATGAAGCTGCTTTACAGGCTTTGAGTGGTATCTTTCCTTCCCAGTCTGTCATTGCACTCTGCTACCCCGCTTACCTGTTGAATGGCGACAACGCCACAGAAACCCAGAGCCAGAGTTCATTCTCAGGATGCCTGGCCAGGCACCATCTTTGGTTAGTTCCCATGTCTTTTCCAAGGCAAGGATCTTGATGCCCTGGATGCAAAGGAGCTGGGTAAAGAGAGGGTGGGTGTGGAGGGGACGAAGCCCATCGCAGGCAGAGGGTGATAGAAGTGCCCTGATTTCCCCAGTCCTCCTTGGACTGGGCTGACTGTTATCTTCTATGACACACCAGCTGGACAGGTGGTGGAGACCGATGCGGGGGTGGAGACTGTGGCAGCTTCTAATTTCAGCCCTGTGGCCGTCTTGCTCTGTGATCTTCTCCAAACCACTGGAATTTCCGGGGCCTCAGTTCCCTCCTCTGCAGAATGGGGACGGTAATTCACCCAAGAAGCCAAGGCACAGGGATACGTGCCAGGTGATTGTGACCACACGCGGAGGAGAGCCTGCTGTCCTGGCCCTTCCATGAGAACCTATCTGGTGTATCATTCATCACCATGGGTTGATTTCAAGTGTTTCATTAACAACATGCCAGAACAGATCATTGTGTGTTTTTCCCCCATTCATATAGAAGGTTGGCAGCATGTACACCTGGCATGTAGCAGGTACCTAAGCTCTTCTTTGCCTTGCAGATAATTGCTCGCCAAATCCTGCTGGTCTTACTTCCTTAAACTCCCCTACATCTGTCCCCAACACTGCGTTTTTCTCTGCAATTGCCGTGGTTCAGTCTCTCAGTGTCTCTTTCCCAAACCATGACAACAACTTCTAAATCTGATCTGGGCTGGTGAGTCTCCTCTCTTTGTCTCCCCCCGCACCCCAATCTTCTCTCCATCCTTCTCTGTCCAGCTCCGTGTCCCCAGAAACCGACCCCTGCAGTCTCCTTCATGGGGACTGTCTTGCCAGTGGCTCTGGCTTCTGCCCATGGAGAGCCCCAGGAGGAGATCTGAGGATGGGTTCTTCTTGCTCCAGTCCTTCCTGGGGCCAAGTTTCTGGCCATGATTGCATTCCTAAGCTCTGCACCTCCAGCTCTTACCAGGGCCAGTGATGCAGTTTCTTGCCCTCGCCCGGCAGACCTAGCTTAACGGGGGTAAAGGCTTCCCACTGCTGCCCATCTCTGGGGGCCTTTTCATCCCTCATCGCTCCCACCCACCCGTCCCTGAGCAGTGAGCTCATTCACCCATGGATTGAGCCCCCTGAATTGCACTGTCTCCTGCCAGATCCCTGAGTGTTCCTGCTGTTCCTGCTTCCAGGCTCTCCCCCTCCCGGCTTCTGTTGCCTGCACACCATTCCCAAAGCTCAGTCCTGACCATGTCTCTCCCATCCCAAACACCTTGGCCTCTCACTGTCTTCATTCAGTGTAAGAGGGGCGTTTACAACCCACCGCAACGTGGCTGATGTTCTCTTCTCTGATCTGCGGCTTTCCTTGCTGTCTGTTGCTCCCCGGCAGAGGAGCTCTTCCTAAACTCGAACCCTACTGCTCCCTCTCCCCAAATCTCCACGGTTCTAAATCCTACCTGTCCTTCAAGGCTCGGCTAAAATGTCACCTCCTTCATAAAACCTCCCTCTCCTTCCAGCTGGAAGCAATGTTGCCCTTCTCTGAACTCCCAGGGGACATTATCTGTTTCCCTATAGTCACTTATCACTTCCCCAACTTGCATTAGAAAAATGTATGGACAAGCCCTATCTTCCCTTTGGGCTGGGCCTCTTTCATCTCGCTGTGACCATGTGGTGTGGTCATTAAACACGAGTGCTCTGGAGACAGCCGCCCAGCTTCAAAGCCTGGCCTGCTGCTTTTTGCCCACACGAACTTGGCACGTTGTGTTACTTCTCTGAGCCTCATGTGCTTCATCTTTAAAATGCAGGCGGCATAACCATAACACCTGTCTTACAGGCTAGATGGAGGATTACGTGCGTTAGTACATAGAGAACACACTTAGAAGGGGTCTGGCACATAGTAAGTCCTCCATAAATGGCAGATCTCTTCTTCGTCTGATTGTTCCTCTAAGTAGCACATGGATAATTAATTCCATGTGTTGTCAGAGATAACGGGAGGGTAGATGGAATGATAGCATAGTGCCTTGAAAACAAAAACTTTCTCATCAGAAGGATTTTCCTAGATTGGTCACGTTGAAGAATGTGACCATTTCCAAAGCTAGAATTATATTCAGAGTCCAAGTCCTGGCCTCTCATTAAAACAGTGGGTAAACAGGTGCCCAGAGCCCATTTGATTAGTGGCTGTTTGTTTGGTAAAGCCCTATGTGACCTGTGAAGTAATCAAAATAATTATGGGCACAAATTGGGGGATAAAAACAAACTTGCCCAGAGCCACACTATGAGTGGCCAGAGTTGGGGCTTGAACTCAAGTCTTACTGCAACTGTTTTTCTTCTATACTTGTCAAGTTTCTGAATAGTTAGAGTTTTCAAACTTCCAGGCCCCAAGAGAAGCTGACCTCTATGGGACTAGGCTGGACGATGGGACCACCCCCCGCAGTGGTCAGGGGGCAAGGGCCTATGGACTTGGGGGTTCCCTGGGACTCACCTGACCCTCTTATGATTTGGGGGTGGAATTCAGGGATCTGGAAACCCTGCCTCGTGTTTGCTTCCTGGAACTTTGCACCCTGCTCTGGGGGCAGTTTACCCCCTGAGCAGGTCTCAAAACACGGGGAGAGTCCTTAGCTCTGAGTGAGAGACACGAGCATTTTAGTGGGAACGGATGGATGAGAAATAGGCCAGTTGGTGTTGGCCAGTCTGAAAACTGAAAATAGATCTGATCTGATGATATTTGGGCAACTATTGACCTTGTCATGGAGCCCAAAGCCCTTGGCTGGGTGGGTGGGGATTAGGCAAGAACTTTCAGAAAGAGTGTTTCTGTGCCTCAGCCCCCAGGAAGGCTGGTCATTCCCGCCCTGGAGGAGGGAGCCTGTGGGGAGAGGAGCCCACAGGGCCAGCACTTGGGGGGGTGGCTGCTCCGGAGCCCATCTGGCCACCAATGCTGATGGCTCATGGGCCAGTCGTGGTGGGTGACATCCCCATTCCTGGGAGCCTGTCTCCTGCCTGTCAAGGCATCCTGCACAGCAGGGTCTGGGAGGGAGACTGGGTGCGGGGCAAAGCCAGGCAGAGTGGGCACTAGACGTGGGCTTGGATGTGAGGGCAGTGTTGGGATAAGTGTTCTCTTGCGGGCAGTGGGGACGTTGGAACCAGGTTGGCGCTCCGACCCAGCCTTCTGGGAGATCTCTGGAAAGTCCCCTAAGCCCACCAAGGGTCAGTTTTCTCATCTTTAAGATGGGACATTGATACCTGCTCCAGGTTGTCTAGTGTTACTGGGGGAAGGTGAAACGGCTAGAGATGGGGCAGTGCGGGAGTGTGGGGGGGTCTGGGTCACCTGAGACAGGTGAATTCAAACCCTGGTTCTACTGTTTAGCACTGTGTGTCCTTGAGAAATGGATAAACTGAGTCTCCTTGTCTTCATCTTTACAGAGGGTCAGTGGGAGGACCAAACAGTGATACATGTGAAAGGCTTTAGCACAGCACCCATTCATGTTATTATTAGCAAAGCGCAATTCCGGGCACAAGGTAAAGTCTCAACAAATGTTAATCGGATGGACGATGTATGGAAGGTTCCTTGGAAATTACAAAGGCCCACATAGATGAGAGGACTGTTACCATCAGACCCAGGCAATGGGGTACTTTGGGCAGCCTGTGGGGTTTCTGTACCTGGGGGACCTTCTCCCTGCCGTCTGAGCCTGTCAGGTTGGGGCCCAGCTTGGACTAGACAATTCATACAACTGACCTCTCCCCAGGTGGGGAAGGGCTCAGCTGGGATATGAGTTTCTACATGGGAGTTAACCTATGATCCAGCCTTAAGTCTCTGTTCAGAATGTTCAATGGTCAGGACACTAAGGCCCCTTGGGACCCTCCCACCAAGCTTCAGTTGTGGGTTGGAGCAGTGGAGGCCTTTTCTGGGCGCAGAGGGGTAGGAAGTCAAGAGGTGGGTCCCTTTGGCTACGGTGGGCCAGTTGTCTGTGTGCTCCCCGAGGCCTGGCTGCTGGCTGAGGAGGTTGGTGCATCAGTGTCTCCCAGTCCTAGCCCCCTCATCCTCCCCTGGGAATCAATCTTTCAACTTGTAAACACCAGGGAGGGAGCTCACTATCTTTCTTGTCCACATGGAGAGGAGGGAGTCATGGGGAGTAGCTGAGAGATCTTAATGAAGCAGATATGTTCAGGAATGAGACCCAAGAACTACCCCCACCCCTGTGACCATCTTGCCCCGCTCTCAGATGTGTGGTCACATACACACATGCATACACTTGTGGATACAATACATGTGGATACACAGACTTACTCTGAACAAACATTTATTAAACTTCTCTAGGGTGCTGGCAATGCAAAAGCAAATCCAGTTCTGTCCTCAGGGAGTTTGTGGTCCAGGGCAGGGTGGGGAGAATTGGCATAAACAATGTGATGGTCACTGCTTTCTCTTTTATGTGCAAAGCCAAGGGAGTTTTGGAGAGAGAGACATTTATTCTGCTTGTGGGGATTTGGGAGCCCTTCAGACAAGAGGTGCTACTTGAGCAGGGTGTTGAAGGATGAGTAGGCAAGACAGAGTCTAGTTACATGCTCCGTCCCGCAGGAGGGAGGTCCTTCCTGATTCTCTCCCCTGTCCTGCCCCCGTTGGCCTAGGTGTTCAGGCCTGTGATCCCTTGATACTTTGCATGTCTCTGCCACTGTGAGCCACTGAGGAGTGGGCTTGTGTCTTTGTGCCTCTAGCTTCTGAATCACGTTGAACATGTAGAAGATGGTCAATGAATGCTGAATGAGTGTATAAAGGAGGAGGACAAATGAGGAACAGAGCAGCCCGTGCAAAGGCAAGGAAGAGTGGGAATGAAGGGGAGTAGAGGCATCTATCTGGATGGAAAACAAATAGAGGCACACAGGGACACAAGCCAGAGACTACTGAACAGGGCAGCCCACAGCACCTCTCACCCACTCTCCCCGTGAAAGAAGAACTTCCCTTAGAGTGAGGAATGAATATTATTGTCTGCACGTCTCCCCAAGCGCCTGCCTCCTCTCCCACCCTGGAGAGACAAGAAAACCAGTGCTGCCACTGGCATCGCTCACGGTCATGAACAGGGCCCAGTTTCTCTACTGTCACTGTCCACACCTCACAGTCCACAGCCGGGCAATCACCGACCCACCCTATGGACTGGGGGACGCTTTGCAATCTAGTTCCCATTAAAGTGTCAGTAAAGAAACCCAGGAAGTTCTCATGGTAAAATCAGACCAGATGTGAGTAGATGGACAAAGGTCCCAAAAAGCAGAACTAGCCCTGTGGTTCTGACATACCTGGAAGGTTTGAAAACGTCCACGGCTTGCTTGGTACTGGGCTGGGGGTTGGGGGCAGCTGGGAGGGCCTTGGCTATTCAGTGTTCCCCAAAGAATATAGAGCCATGCCATAACAAATGACTGGCCAGTTCCTTTGGGAGCTGAAGAAACCAAACTCCAGAAAAGGTTATGAACGTGTCCCAGGATGGCATCGCTAGAACCGGCAGAGCTGAGCCCTGAGCCCGGGCAGGCTGACCCGGAGCCCTCGGTTTTGAGCTCTGTTTTATATGACTTCTTAGTAGGACATGGGAGCTCAGATCAGGCTGACTCCAGAGCATCATTTCCTAGAACTGCTGATGCCCAGTTCCAAGAGCTGGGGCAATGTCAGAAACAAGGAGAAGGCAGAGAACGGTTGATGGAAGCATCAGTAAAGAAACAGGTGCTAGATTGTTAGAAGTTTCCAGAGAGGGGTTAATGGACCAAGGGCACCTGTTGTCACGTCCCCTCTTCAGACGAGATGGGCTGGCTCCGGGTGCGACGTGGGTGTGAGGTGGGGTGGGCTGCAGATGGCTCAGCTGGCTCATTGCATGATTTCCTGTTATTTAGTCTGGTTCGGAGAGTACCCCCATCATCTTGCCAGTTCAGGGTAAGAGAATCCCAAGAGCTTATTCAAACACCGGAGAAGCTCAGCTTTTCAAATAACCGTCAGTAAAGTCGGTTAAAACTTTTCAGTCAAACCAGTCAGAAGTCCAGTCAGGTGCGCTGAAAATTCAGGAAACTCAGAAATCCAGTCAGGTGCGTTGAAAATTTGGGAAGTTCAGGCCATACTGCTTTAGGTCGGGTTTTGTCTCGACTTCTGCAAAATCAATCGGAAGCTTGATGGGTTCATCCTGAAGTCCTGGGAGTCTAGACAGAAGTTCAGGCAGGCTTCACGAGTACTGAGGTGGTGAGCTGGAAATCTGGTGAGGTCGGTCCCAAATCCAGCAAGGTCAGTCCCAAATCCGGATCAGCCCTGAGATCAGTGTGGTGAGGCTGAGGTCCAAGCAGTGTAGTCAAATACACATAACGTCTCCCCAGCCACTTGGCATCGCATGGGCCCAACATCCGGGCGTGGGACTGGGTTTTCGCCGGGTAGACCAAGAGACAGAGGATTGGCTGTGGGCGCAGGCAGGGGAGCCAAAGTGGCGACGGAATGGTGCTGTCGGGGGTTTCCGGAAGCATCTCTACAAGGAGCTGGGCAGAGGAAATGGCAGGCTGAGCAGGGGTGACATTCCTAGACACGCCCCTGTGCCTGCCTCGAGGAGACCCGAAATGCCACTCTGCTGATCCCTGTGAACCTAGCATGTGGTCGAGCTTTCAGGCCTTCAAAAGCCAGTGCCCCAATCCAGCCACAGGCAGCCAACCAGGGTGTCATCACCTCCAGGGCACAGCCCTGTGAACACACGTAGCACGCCTGTCCCCTCATGGCCGGCCTGTCTGTTCTCCCACGCTCCTTCCCCTCTCTGGCTGTAGCTGGGCAGGCAAAGCCGAGAGCTGGCCTGGTGCCCCAGAGCATGGAGGTGTAGCTGGGCTCTGACCCAGCTCCTCAAACAGGTTCCATATGGCCCTCCAGCCGCCCCTCATTCCTCTTCCCCACCTTGACTGTTTCTGAGATTAAAACCCTTTCCTGGTTGCCAGCACACAGCCATAGGGAGGGGCTGCCTTGCTGCTTTTGGGGGCTGAGCTGGTGTGGAATACTCATCAGAAGGCTGGCTGGAGGGGCCGGGAGCTCATGGGCTGTTGGGTAAGGGGGTGTGGGGGGCAGGTGGCCCGAGTGTGGGAGACGCCTCTGTCTGCCCCTCAGCCCAGCTGCAGCCTCTGGAGCAGTTCCTGAGTGTCCGACCTGGGCATTGGGACCCCAGGTCTCAAGGCGGGAACGTGCAGCCATCTGAACCCTCTCTCCTAAACCCAGAGTTCCTACTTGCAGCTAAGAGGGATGTGATGAAAGCAAAGAAGGAGACAGCTGAGATGGGAGGGGAGCCGGGGTGGGAGCGGGGAGGCTAATCCACATACGTGATCACCGGTGACAAACGGGCCGGTCGGTCGGTGGGGGTGCCAGACGTGGCACTGGAGTGGGCTCCTGGCGTCCGTCCCTGCTGAGTCCGGTGCTCACCCTTTGGCTGCAGGCCTATGGGAAGTCTTTAGTCCTGGGACTGGAGTATTAGGTTGGGGTGGGAGTGGGGGACGCTCCAGGGGCTTGGGGCTGCACCTATTTACCCTGGTATTAAAGTATTTTAATGATTTAGCAGCCAGTCTGGCGGTCCTGGAGGCCCCAGCTGAACCTTCACCTTGGGTTGGAGCCTGTCTCAACTCTGCCTCTGCCTTTCCTGGAAAGGCTTCTGTTGACTGTGAAACCTGAAGACACACATACACAGATGTGTGTGTGCGTGCGTGCGTGCGCGCGTGTGTGTACGTGCTCTCCCTGGACACCCAGCACTTCTAGGTGCCCACGAAATCCACAAGCACATGCCCGCCCAGGCTCTTTGCACTCCTTGCACTCCCGGCCCAGCCCCTCCCCCCCCCCCCCCTCCAGCCCAGAGGCTTGTCTGGTCGCAGAGGCACAGCTGATCCACTTCTGAGCCCTTGACTGAACCATGTCCTGGGGATTCTTAGCTTTTACCCCTCGTCCATCCTGTCACAGACCCGTGCCCAGGAGCTGGCGTGAACATCTGCGGTGCCAGGCACCTGGAATGCTCCCATGTGCACGGTCTCCCCGCCAGCTTGTCTTCCTGGCTCCACCAAGCCACACCCTTGACGTAGCTCTGAGAGCCTGTCCTGCCCCACCTTGGAAGATCAAAGCAGGCTCCCTGTCTGCTCTCAGTGATGACATCTGGCTGCAGCAGGTGGTGATTTAGAATCTCGGTCCTGGAAGGGCTGCGGATCTCCATTTTCTACATGGAGACTCAGAGAGGGGAAGGACCACTGACCTGGTGGCTAAGCTGGGACTGGAACCCAGGGTTCCACAGCCCCTGGAACCTCTCCAGCAGCATCTTCGTGGGCAAAGGGAGAGAGTGGGTGAGGATACTGAGCCAAGCCAGAGCTTCCCTTCTCCTCCAGAGCAAGTGTGGTTAGAGGGAGGGAAGGTCCTCCTTGGAGTTGGATGTCTAATAGCCTTGTGATCTTGCCCTTGGCCACACCTCTGTCACTTCTCTGAATTCACCTGGGGTGCTGGGACAGCATGCTAGCATGGGACATCCACAAGATGTTGCAGGGCAATTTCAAGGGTGTAATGGGAGCACGAGCTGTAAAACATTTTGGAACAGTGGTGAGGGGGAGGGGTCCTAGGTAGAGGAGCCCGATTGACCTCAGTTCCATTTTCTTGTCCTACTCCCTTCCTTTCGCCCTCTCTTCAGCCACCAAAGCAACTGCTGTGCACAGGGAGGGAATATGAACTTATTTTGTTTCTCCTTTAGGGGTGCTGCTTGGAAGTCTGGGGCTGAAGAAGGACCAGTTGTGGCCCCAGGCAGCCCCGGAGGTCTGAGCACTTTGAGGAGTGTGTATATGTGTGTTTGGGGGGGCGGTGCTGTGCACCTAGTCAGGATTCCCTCTGCCTGCTCCTGTCCAGCCCCATCTCCCTCACAAAGCACCAGAAGCTGTTTCCAACAGTCCATACCCAGATGTCCCAGGCACATTCACAGTGGGCAACTTTGAATCCCCCCAGCTCTCCTTCCATTTCCAGCATCTGGTCCCTGCTCACCAGTTTCTTCTTTAAGATGTTTTTCCGGAGACAGACACCCCATCCTTCCAGCCCAGCTCAAACTCTGCTGGGGCCATGTCCCCACAGCGTCACATTCCTCTGCTAGGGAATGGTCATGGTCTCAGCAAATGAGGTGGGATGCGCTTGTTTGAGACATCACTTTTTTCTCCCAGGAGTTCACTCTGTGCTCTGCATTCAAGACACTGGGCCTGTGTGGTTAGGATGAGGAATGGGACAGATGGTGGGTGGAAACAAGGAGCTTGCCTGGCTTGGACCACCCCCCAACCCTGGACCTTAGAAGAAATGAGAGGATGCAGGGGCTTAGTGGAAATGGAGCAAGGTTTGGAGTGAGAGCAGGCATGGCCACTGAAGGGGGAGATTCCCTAGAGAGCTCCAGGAGACAGCAAGACCCGGGAGGGAAGGGCTGGTGGCAAGTTCAGGCTCTGCCTGGCTGCCATGCCCAGGTGAGGCCCAGACCTGAGAAATGGCCCCCGGGCCTTGGCACCTTGCAGGCAAGGGCAGGAAAACGCAGGAATGAGGATTGTCTTGGAGATGCTTCATGGATTCATACCTGTTCTTCGAGGGCTCCACTGAGAGATGTCCCAGAGGACCCCATGGGGCAAATGCTCGGAGACACACTAACTCCCCCAGTACCTGGGGTTATATGAGCTCCCGTAACTCAGACTCATCCTGGGGGACATTAGCGGGTTGCCCCAATCTCTCTGAGATTGCGTCCATCCCCACAGCTGAGTGGGGGAGCTCAAGCCCAAGATTAAATCACTATGGAAAGGTGAATTATTTTGCCTTGCACAGCCTAGCTGCAGCCCAGGTCTGGTTCCTGCTGTGCTGACACTCACAGACAGGTCCCGGGTAATGTTTCCTTTGATCCTCATGATTAGCTCCGTGGGGCACACTCTGTGATTCCTCCCATTTTACAGATGAGGAGACTGAGCCACAGAGGCACGGGGCCACTTGCCCAAGGTCACAGAGTTCGTACGTCTCAAGGATCCAGTTGCAAAACGGCGTCTGACTCCCAAGCCCACACTCCGCATGCCCTCCCTTCTTGGCAGGTTCCCTTCCCCTCCCTGAACTGCCCCACCTTGGGGGACACAGGTGTATTTAACCATCTTAGCTTCAGTGTTGGTGTTTAGCCGGGGTCTACACCTGCTTTTGTCAAAACCTTCTGTTCCAGCCTGTGTGTTCTCCATAATCTGAACGTTTGGATTCTTCATAAACCCAGCCCCAGCACATCCCTCCCCAGCTACTTTTTTGTTTTGTCCTTATCACAAGCTCAGGAGCAGACCCAGCCCACAGCTGTGGCTTGGAAGGGACACATCATTGTTGATGTTGTGACAGTCCCTTACCTTGTAGAGCACGGTGCTGGTTTCATTGCACCTCATCGCAGCTCTAGGAAAGAGGCAGGGCAGGAATTGTGCCCATTTTACAGGGAAAGAACTGAGTCCCAAGGCTTGCCTTAGGCCCACTGAAGTTGAGGAGGATCTGGAACCCAAAGGCAAGTCTCTCTTTTTTTTCCTCCAAATTTGTCCAAAGATGAGAATCACTTGATATGTTTATTAAATGCTCATTTCTGAGTTCTAATTTAGACCTTTAAATCAGAGTTTCAGAGAAGAGATGATAATTCTCCTGCCTCTTCAGACAAAGCTCACTTGCCAGTGATTTGCAAATCTGTTCAGAGCCTTGGAATCTTTTATTTAAAAAAACCTTTATGCTAGAGAGAAAACCAGTGAAACAGATCCTCTGATCTGAGGGAACGGGTTGGAGGTAACCATCCTGCTGCCCTGAACGGGTTCCACAGAGCCCCAGAGGTGCCTCTGGGCCCGGGTTACAAACCATGAACTGCACTCATTCAAATCTCAGGTCTGCCACTTACCAACTATGACCCCAGGAACTTCTCTGTGCCTCAGTTTCCTCATCTATACAAAGGGGACAATAATATTATCTGCCTGACAGAATTGTGAGGATCAAACGGGCGAATGTCTGTTAAGCACAGAGAACAATGTCTGGCATGTAAGAAGTGCTGAATAAATCAGTGTCGTTCGCTAGGCCACCCTGTCTTGGCTGATGATTTGTTGAGGACTGCACCGTGCATTAGCGGATTTAAATGGTTGCCTTGGTTAAAGGAATGATTAAATGGCATCATCCTAATGAGTCAGAAAGAAACACAGTCAAAGCAATCGGTAGATTTAATTGAACTGTTCGGAATGTTTTTAAAAATACTGATCAGATTGTGGTGTACGCTGTCGTTTTTGCACGGGGTGGCCAGCCACCTCTGTGCACATGGGGAGGCTGGAGTGTGATCAGATTTGTTCCAGCACCAACCCCCCACCCCCAACCAGGGCTTCCGAGAGAAGTTCCCACGGAGGTGAGAGACATCAGACGGAGGACTCGCCGCCAGTGTTTCCTTGATTGCTCAGGTGCCCTCAGAGTTGCCATGGGGTCAGATCCTGGAAACCCTGAGTGGTTTCCCAGATGGGACCTTTGAGCTCTGCTAATTCGTTCCGCCTTGTTTCCTCTGGGGGAGCTTGGCAAAGGGATTATTCACTCCCCCGCCAAGGCTTTTTTTAGAGGGAGCAGCTCTGTCTGCTCTGGACAGGAAAGGGTGTTGGGAGGAGGACAAGGGCAGCCACTTCTTTCCAGGGCCTTGGGTAGCTCCAGGAGAGAGGCTGCTGGCTGCCACAGAGACCCTGGGGTTGTCTGGGGTAGGACCTCTTTGGAGAGGCTCAGAGGGAACTTAGGACAAACCACACTTACATCCAGGTGACATTGGTTAGTCTAATCATCAAAGGGCAGCCTGAGGGGAGGGAAACGATCCCAGAGAGGAAATGAGAGATCTGATCATATTACCTACCTCCCTGGTCAGTGTCTTCCATTGAGATAAGGTCCCACATCCTCCCTGCACCCCTGCCCTGTTTGACCCAGGCTGCATGCCAACCTCTATTTGTGATGGTCCCTCACGCCCCAGCCTCAGCTAAAGGCTGTTCCTTCTGCCTCGGGACCTTTGCACATGCTGTCCATCATTGCTTTCCCCAGCTCTACCTGTGCAACCCTTTAAGCTAAAGGCCTCACAGTCTGAATGTCACTCTTCCAGGGGAGTCTTCCTCGAAGCTGTGCACAGCCTCCCACCCCCACATTTCCAGATTAAGTTAAGAT
Organism: Phocoena phocoena; assembly: GCF_963924675.1. Taxonomy (NCBI): domain Eukaryota; kingdom Metazoa; phylum Chordata; class Mammalia; order Artiodactyla; family Phocoenidae; genus Phocoena; species Phocoena phocoena. The sequence goes on along the minus strand of NC_089234.1, from coordinate 62,659,214 downwards.
ACTTGCTCTTCTCCCTTATTACACACACTCAACCTCTTTAGATTTCTCCTTCAAGGCACTTTGCACAGTTGTAACTAACTCTTTGTTTAGTGTCCGTCTGCTGGGATTCTTAGCCACAAATGGCTCCCAACTGCATCCCTCACTGTGCCCTGCCTGGTCTGCAGGGAGCTGCTCACTCCAGGTCACACGTCCTTCCAGGGGTGACCCGTAGACAGTGACTGGCTAATGCTGGGATACAGAGACACAGCCTGCTTGCCTCGACTTGAGACAACTCTGAAGGGCCAGCTCAGCTCTAGAGCGCTCCATAGGTTGGCTGACGCCTCAGTTATAAACATACTGCAGGCTGACTTCCCCCTTGCCCAGTCCTGCCTTCCTCAGTTCCTTGTATCTCCTGCAAACACTCCCTTAAATACTTTCTGTGCACAGCTCTCTGAATCAGTCTTTCCAGGGAACCCCATCTGAGACACCCACCTTACCCACTTCTCTCAGAAACCTCTTTTTTCTTATCAAAACTTCCCTCAGGAAAGGTTCTGAAAATCTCATTCACATGGAGGTACCAGTGGTTGATAATAGCTCAGTGGCTTTCCTTTCCCAGAGTCATCTGCTATTTATGAGAATCTTATGTCAAAGCATAGATGAATTTTTAGGCATCAGCAAAGTGGGTAATGAGGTAAGGTTGGGGCACTTGGGATTTATCAGCAAATCAGGGACCACTCCATGCCAGCAGTCTGAGGCCCTGCCAGCATTCATTGGTGAGGCTGGCACTTGTCAGAACTATAGAGGGCCACCACCTTGGGGGTCTCAGAGAGGCAAGCAGCAGGGTGTGACAAAGAGGGGCCTGGTTAGCTGTGTGACTACTTCCCCTTTGGAGCTCAGCTTCTTCAACTATAAAATGATGGATTGTAGTACCCATTATACAACTGCGTATACATATGAGCTCAGTTATGAAGACAATGTACACATTTGTTTATATACACCAAAATGCCAGAAGCAGATGCCCTAGAACAGCGGTTCCCAAACTTTCTCTGTTCATAGCACCCTTAGAGTCAATAATTTTCTATGGTGATCCTTTGATTAAGTAGTTATGTCTATATAAGTCAAAGGCTATTTTTCAGTCATCTAAGAAAAGTACACATAAATTGAAAGAAAAAATTTATATTTCATTCTTAAATAACCACAGTTCTTTACTGATGGATGTGCCTGGGGCGCTGCACAGCTTCTCAAACCTTGGAGCCATGTTGGACACCATCACTCGTGTCCTGCGCCACGATGATTTTCACGTGGCATTTGCTTTTAATCACAGCAACCACCAAAAAAACGAACTTCACAAAGATATGACATTGTTGGAAGGAGTGCCTCATAATCTAATGTGGAAACTGGACTGCTAGAGCCAGCAGTTTGCTGAGCACCCGACAGATGGCACTGTGCTTCCCTCAAAACTTAAAATACCTCTGCAGTGTCTTAGTGGATCTGTTATTGTGCCCTGATGCCTCAGTGCACTGTTTGGGAGCTGTCACCTTAGTATTATTCATGGTTATCCCCAGGGAGTGGAATTTTCTGTAATTTTTACTTCTTCCTTTATATTGATACTTTCCCCCCATCTCTTTAATAATGAGTACATAATGCTTTAAAAGAGATCAGAACCAGGTAGAGGTGATGGACATGCAACCTCATGAATGTATTAAATGTTACGTCCTGTGCATTTCACCACACACACACACACACACACACACACACACACACACACAAACACACACACACACACAATTTCCTTAAAAAAATTAGAGGTCAGAGGAAAAAAATAAGATTTGTATTTTTTTTTTTTTTTTTTTTGCTGTACGCGGGCCTCTCACTGTTGTGGCCTCTCCCGTTGCGGAGCACAGGCTCTGGACGTGCAGGCTCAGTGACCATGGCTCACGGGCCCAGCCACTCCACGGCATGTGGGATCTTCCCGGACCGGGGCATGAACCCGTGTCCCCTGCATCGGCAGGCGGACTCTCAACCACTGCGCCACCAGGGAAGCCCAAGATTTGTATTTTAAAAAATCTCAAACCCCTCAGAAAAGGTGGATGAGATGACAGAAGGGAAGACTCTAAGCTGGGAAGCTGTAAGGCATCCATCACCCCCAACCTGCTGCCAGCTTCCCAGGGAAACATCCCCACAGAGTTTCCACCACACTCACAGTCCACCTTTCACTGGAAGGAAGACCATTCACTGTTCCACTGACTGGCCTCCTTGCTGGCAGAGAGGAGGATAACAGGCTCCCAGGAAAACAGGGAATCCCCCCAGAAGATAACGCTGTCAGGAAGACTTCCCTGGGGGTAAGTGGCCAGCAGAGGCAGTGGCAAAATGGTTTTAAATTTCCTACTTGACAGTGCTTGCAGTGACTCTCAAACATAACGTCTCTCCTATTGATGCTGTACCTGTCCTTTCAGCCACATGGCTTGGATCACCTGCTGCTCCAGCTGCCCAAGTAAATGCAGAGAAAGAAAGATGGGGGGAGTTTCCTGGCGGTCCAGTGGTTAAGATTCTGTAATTCCACTGCAGGGGGCATGGGAGCGTGGGTTCGATCCCTGGTTGAGGAACTAAGATCCTGCATGCTGCATGGCATGGCCAAAAAACAGAAACCAGAAAGATGGGGGGCTGTGCTTCTGCCTGTGGTCGTGTGTGTGCACACGCACCCCTCTGAGACCATCAGGCAACTGAGCCAAGCACGACTTCCTTTGTTGGACTTCCAAGGGTAGCATCTTGTGCTAACCTGTTTTATGCATGAGGAAATGGAGGCTCAGAGGGCCTCTGGGAGTGCTCAGAGGTGGTCATGGACTGAACTGCTATTTTTGGAGGTTCAGATGGAGGCACAGTAAAGGAGAATGCCAAGAAAGAGATTATAATCTCAGCACCAGGCCACCTCTTCTTGCATCTGCCTCCTTTCCAGTCTGGGACAGCCCCCTCCATCTTTCATCTCTCTCTCTCTTCCTCTTCTTATAAGGCCACCTATCGTATCGGATTAGGGCCCCATCCGTATGACCTTAACTGTTTAACCTTAATTACCCTCTAAAAGCCCCATCTCCAACTACAGTCACATTAGGGGTTAGGACTTCAGCATGAATTTGGGGGGACACAATTCAATCCATATAACAATGAAAATTAAAATGATACTTTTAATACATGACACATGCAAGATTACATATCCCTTCTTGGTATGTAAGTATGGACCTAGAGCTACAATTAAAAATAATTAGATAAATAGAAGAAGGTACTAAAACTAAAACATAATCTCTAGGCATTGTGGAGTTTAAATCTATTTGGGAAAACAATATAAAAATCTATAAGTTTGAAGAACGAAAGATTAAAGGACAATTTCAGATATACATTTCCCCCACTATCTGAAAGTAGAGCTTTCTTGTGAAACCTTTTGTAAGTGGAAATGGTATAAAGCAAAGAAGCAACTCCCTTAAAATACATCTTGCCTAAAATGTACAAAACAAATCGAGACAAAGCACCGATGCTCACAGACAGTTCAAATCTCTGGAGACTTGATGCTGAGATGCTGAGTGTGGTTCCTGGGTAAGGAGCTTGGCAGTGCCACTCGCTGCTCTGGGTGCACACTGCCTGTGTCACAGCTCACTGCAAACCAAATGCTAAACACTTTTTCACTTTTCGCTTTTTTTGTAAAAGCGAAAATCCTCTTCAGATTTCTTTCAGATAGTGAAACCAGGTACTAATGTAGGTCTTTCATAAAAGTGAAGTGGTGTTGGGCTTCCCTGGTGGCGCAGTGGTTGAGAGTCTGCCTGCCATTGCAGGAGACACGGGTTCGTGCCCCGGTCCGGGAAGATCCCACATGCCGCGGAGCGGCTGGGCCCGGGAGCCGTGGCCACTGGGCCTGCGTGTCTGGAGCCTGTGCTCTGCAAGGGAGAGGCCACAATTGTGAGAGGCCCGTGTACTGCAAAAAAAAAAAAAAAAAAGTGAAGTGGTGTAAAGCAAGTTTTGAAAAGTGGGGGATACTTGTATATGTAGAATAAATGCCACAATGTACTCTAGCTTAAGGGTGAAGTAACAGTAGCTTTCATAGTATGATAAAGTATAAGCTATTGCATATCTCCCCATCTAGGCACTCTCCCCAATTACATTGCGAGCTGATAGAGAATGCTAGGAATATATGTGATCATCTCCTTTTGCCTGAATACAGACTACCTGGTGATTAATCTCACGCTGATGCCTCATTTATATATGTATTTAAAGAGTTATACCTAACTGATAATGACTTTTTATTTTGAAATAATTTTTAGACTTAAGAGGAGTTGCAAAGGTAGTACAGAGAATTTCCTGTACCCTTTCTTCAAGCTTCCCCTAATGTTAATAGCTTACACAGCCATGGTACAGTTATTAAGACATTAACATCAGTACAATACAATTCACTAAACCATAGACATTATTTGGTTTTCTCAGTTTTCCACTGATGTCTTTTTTCTGTTTCAAGATTCAATCAATGATACCACATTGTATTTAATTACCATGTCTCCTTAGGCTCTAATCTGTGACAGTTCTACAGTCTTTCCTTGTCCTTTATGGTGTTGATACGTTTGAGGAATACTAGTCAGGCATATTGTAAAGTGTCCCTTATTTATGTCACTATGGCTTCATGGGGATTTGTTTTGTTGGTCAAACTGTTGTAGCTTTGGCCATCGGAAGTTCTTTCAGTTTGACTCCTCTGACTTTTGCCTTTTTTAAAAGCACTTTCTTACTTCCTGGCACCACAAGGTGCTTTAGGTTCATTTTGCATTTTTCCTGCCCCAAGCGTAGAGTCAGGCATTTCATCAAGGAGCCTGGTTCCTTTTATTGGAGAATGATATTTAGAAACCAAGATCTAGGCATGAAGTGTGCTTATTACTACTGAGTGTCGGCGCTTCTAGATTCTCTTAGTGGACAGAGCTAGGAAGTGTATGTATGTATACTAATCGATTGTATTCACACATCTGTCTACATCTATATATCTTTGCATCCATCCATCTATATTATAATAAATGTGCATTTATACCAATATCTCAGATTCCAACCCAGCACAACAGGGTCCATACCCTGAGTTTTGAATTTGGACAATTATACATACTTTTTTTGTTTCCAAAATTTCAATCTGTTCATTTGCAGATCTGTCACCAATTTTAAGGGTACCAGTTTTGAGTTTTTGCACATGTATATACACCCATGTAACTACCTCCACAATCAAGATAGAGAACATTTCCATCGCCCCAGAAGGTTCCGTTATGGCTTTTTCCCATAAACCCCCATCCCAGCCCCAGACAACCGCTGATCTGTCTTCTGTCAGTATAGATTAGATTTGTCTTTTCTAGAGTTTCATAAAAATTGGAATTGTACAGTATATATTCTTTTGTACCTGGCTTCTTTGGCTCACTGTATTAGTTTCCTAGGGCTGCCATAACAAAGCACTACAAACTGGGTTGCTTCAAACAACAGAAATTTATTCTCTCACAGTTCAGGAGGACAGAAGTCTGAAATTATGGTGATGGCAGTGTTGGTTCCTTCTGGAGGCTCTGAGGGAGAATCTGTTCCATGCCTCTTGTCTGGTTACTGGTGGTTGCCGGCAGTCCTTGGGATTCCTTTGTTTGTGACAACATGACTCTCATGGCTTCCTCCTTCTTCACGTAGCGTTCTTCCTTGTGTCTCCGTGTTTTTCTGTGTCTCTTTTCTTCTTATAAGGACACGAGTCATGTTGATTTAGGGCCCACTCTAATCCACTATGACCTCATCTTAACTTGATTACATCTGTGAAGACCCTATTTCCAAATAAGGTCACGTTCACAGGTACAAGGGGTTAGGACTTCTATGTATCCTATTGGAGGAACAATCCAACCCACAACTCTCAGCATGACGATAGGAAATTCATCCATGCTGCAGTGTGTATAAGTGTTTGCTCCTTTTTTTTTTTCTTTTTTTTTTTTTGGCCATGTCGCACAGCATGTGGGATCTTAGTTCCCCAACCAGGGATGGAACCCGCACCCCCTGCAATGCAAGCACAAAATCTTAACCACTGGGCCGCCAGGGAAGTCCCTGTTTGCGCCTTTTAATTGATGAATAGTATCCCATAGTATGGATATACCACAATTTGTTTATCCATTCTCTTGCTGTGGACACATGAGTTGTTTCCAGTTTGGGGCTGTTATGAAATAAAGCCTTCCGTAACATTCATGTGCAGATCACGAGAGCTCCTGTCACTTCGCATCCTCATCAGTGCTTGGTATTGTCAAGCTTTTAATTCTAACCATTTGAGCAAATCTGTAGTGGTAACTCAACTTGTGGTTTTCATTTTCATTTCTCTGATGTGATGGCAAATGAAGTTAAACAGCTTTTCATGTACATGTTGACCATTGCGTATTTTCTTTGGTGAAATGTTCACTTGACTTTTTTACACATATTTTATTGGGTTGCTTATCTTATGAGTTTAGATACTTCTTTATATATTCTGGATGTGAATCCTTTGTCAGGTATAATATATATTGTAACTATTTTCTCCCAGTCTATGGCTTGACTTTTCATTTTCTTAATGGGGTCCTTCCAAGAGTAGAAATTTTCAATGTTAATTAAGTTCAGTTTATGAATTTTTTTCTTTTATGGTTCATGATTTTTGTGTCCTACCTCAAAGTCACAATTCTTCTAGAAGTTTTAGTTTTTATGTTTAGGTCTTTGCCCATTTTGAGTATTTTCGTATATGGAATTTGAGAGGTTTTTTTGTTTTTTGTTTGTTTGTTTGTTTCCATATAGCTATCCAATTGTTCTAGAACCATTTGTTGAAAAGACTAGTCTTTCTGCATTAAAATACCTTGTATCTTTGTCAAATCAAAGATACATACTACCATATATGTGTCGATTTACTTCTGGAATTTCTAATACGTCTATCCTTATGCCAATATTACGTGTTTTGATTACTATAGTTTAATAATAAGTCTTGAAATCAGGTAGTATAAGTTTCTAACTTTGCTCTTCCTTTCAATATAGTTTTGTCTATTCTAGGTTCTTTGCATTTCCATATAAATTTTAGAATCAGCTTGTTAACTTCTATCCCTAAGAAAAGCCTTTTGGGATTTTTATTAGATTTGCATGAAATCTGTAGATCATCAATTAGGGGGTAATTGACATATGTTCAGTATTGACCTATGAGCGTGATATAGTCAACCTTTGTTTGGCAGTTTTCAGTGTACAGATCTTACACATACTTCACTAAATTTATTTCCAAGTATTTTGGGATACTACTGTAAATGGTATTTTCCACTTCAATTTCTAGCTATTCATGTTAGTAAAGGGAAATATAATTGCTTTTAATATATTAACTTTGTATCCTGCAAACTTGCTCACTTCACTTATCATTCTGGTAACTTCTTTGTAGGTAACTTAAGATTTTCTGTGTACACAATTGTGTTGCCTAAAAATAGAGTTGTACTTTTTTTCCAGCCTGGATGCTTTCATGTCTTCTTAACTTATTGCAGTGGCTAGGACCTCCAGTAAAATCTTGAATAGAGATAACGATAGGAGACATCTTTTTCAATAAAAGATGCTAAAACAATTGGGTAGCTGTGTGAAAAACAAACAAACAACTCTAGTGATTCCTGTGCAGGCTCTGGGAATTTTTCATCATACAGCTCCCTGGTAATTGTTCTGTTCCCAGATGTTCTTTTCTCAGCCTTGGGTATTTACTCTGTGCTGCATAGGTTGAAATCCAGCCAAAGATTTAAGGGGACCATGCAGATTTTAGAAGCCCTTTCTCTTCATAACTCTCTTTTCTCTGGTATTCTGTCCTGCAAATTTTAGGCACCTTGGCCTCTCCAAACTCCAAATTCTATCTCTTCAACTCATTGAGGCTACTGAACTCTGCTTGGGTTCACCCACCCTGCTCTGCATTCCAGAAATTCCCTCCAGGCAGAAGATTGCAGTTTGGTTTGATCTTATTTGTTTCTTGCCTCTCAGTCTTTTTTTTTAAATTTAATTTAATTTATTTTTTTATACAGCAGGTTCTTATTAGTTATCTATTTTATACATGTCAATCCCAGTCTCCCAATTCGTCCCACCACCACCACCACCCACCCCGCCACTTTTCCCCCTTTCGCCTCTCAGTCTTGAGTTTCATATTGTCCAGTGTCTGAAAACAGTTGTTTAATTGTCTATATTTGAGGATTCCAACATTTGTAGTCCTTAGGAATGTAAATCTGTGGTGGCTCATATCCTTGTGTGTTTGGTAATTTTTGATTGTGGGTTCACATTTTCTTAATCTTTGGGCATCAGTCCCAAAGGTTTCTGTTGGGAACACCTTTCTCCAGAGAGGATTTGTACTTGTCTGGAATCCAAACCCTTTCAAGGTCTGGTACCGACCTGGTAACCCTTTCAAGAATCCCAGACTTAATTTAGGAGTACCAATTTTAGCTCCCCCCAGCCTGCAGGTGGCTCCCTTTGGTGTTGCCAATAAATGTATTTACCCTCAGGTCTATATCACCTCTGGGTTTCAGCTTCTTGTGACTGTTTTTTCCTCCTTTGAATATTTCCCTATCATTCTGCAAGCTCAGAAATGTGTTAAAAAATGTGTGTTATAATTTATTCAGGATTCAGTTATTTAGCAAGAAGGCCTTTCCCAGTATCTAGTTTGCCATAATGTTGGAATCAGAAGTCCCGGTCATTCATTCTCTATTCGTCTTTTCATCTGTCCACCCACTGACCTTTTCTGTATTCCGTACTCATTCTCTATTGCCCACCATACTGTTCCCAGCCCCCTGCAAGATGCTTCGGAGAGAACAAGAGAAGGTCCTTCCCTTTCAGGAGTGACGTAGTTGAGAAAGCATCTCTAACTCATTGACCCTCTTTCAAAATGTTTCTTCTTCACCTGCCAGCCCTTCCTTCTGGCATGGCCATGCTTGACCCTGGCTTCACAGGACCCAGTTTTGAGTGGCTCCCAGTGAGGGGAAGGCTCCTTTTTGGCTTTGCCCATGACCTGGACTTCAGTGGGCCCAGGGCCACTCTGGACCTTGGGTCTCTGTCTCCCCCTTTAGCCCATTCCTGCTCCTCTACATGGTCACGGATCTACCTGCAGCCTCAGCTCCAGTCCAGGCTTCCTTTCCTGAATCTCCAGAAGCTCATGAGGTTGTAGGGAAAGGAGACAGAGGCAGGGGTGGGTAGAATTGGGGTGGGGACACATCGGGGGTGTTTAGGTCTTGAGAACAGAGTCAGCAGGTGCAGCCCTGGTCAGAACAGGCCTGGCAACATACGCTCACAGTCCCTGGAACAAGCCTCGCTTGTTAAAGGAGAAAAACCAAACAGCCCATCTTTTTCTGTGTAGACTTAATGCATCTTTGAGGCTTGTGGCTCCTCAAGGGCCCAGGCGGCTGCCTCTGTTCGTGTGTTTGGTCAGGCTGGCTGCCAGCCCTTGACCTGTCTCCCCCCTGACCCCCGCCCCGGCCCTCCGGCCCTGCATCCCAGTGTCTGAAGCAGTAAATCACCCACACGCTGTCTCTGAGGGGCACGAGGTTTCAGGACCTCCCGGGGCTGAGCAGAAAGGGGGCACTCCACACAAACATGCCCCTTCCCACCACAGACGAGCCGCCTCTGTAGCGGAAAAGGATTTGGCGGGGAGGTGGGGCAGTCGGGGTGCTTCTGGGGGTGGTAAAGGGGTGAGAGAATGTGAAGTCTGCTCTGCTCAGCGGTCTCAGGAATAAGGCGAGAGCAAAGGCCTGTATTTCCTGTAAGTCCGAGCTTTGCCCAACTTGAATGTGTCTGCGAATGACCTGGAGGTCTTGCTCAGGGCAGATTCTGATCAGGAGGGCTACGGTGGGGACTGAGGGCTGCAAGTCTAATATGCTTCCAGGGTTTGCCCACACTGCTGGTCCATGGGTCACGGGTGGGGAGGCTAAGGGCTTTGCTGGCCTTAAAGGGCCACTGTGTTGGAGTCTGGGTGCAGCTGCTCCCTGGAATCACCTGGAGAGCTTCAAAAGACACACCTGTCATTGACTCAGCATCTCTGTGCAGTGGCTGGGGCCCTCACATGCTTTCTTCTTTACTGCTCCCCCAGGAGGTTTCAGTGTGCAGTCAGGATTGAGAACCACTGGGCTGGATTATGGAAAATGGTCCCCCACCTTCAAATGCTGGGCCATGACCAAATAACTGGCACTCAGGGAGGAATGGCTGGAAAACGGTTTAACATCATACTCTTCCCAGGAGCGTCTGCCTTTTCACCAGGGGTCTGTTTGGCCACAGAGGAATGGCAATGGCAGAACTCCGGGGAAGAATAAATGACCGGGTCATACCTTGTCCAAATAGCGATGCCTGTGATCTTGTTCCAGTGATTTCATGCCTTGGGCCTCGTGTCTTGGCCCTGAGCAACAGAACTCCTGTTTTGGTCTGTCTGTTCAGCCCAGAATTCCCAGAGGTCCTGCAGCTTTCCACGGTTCAGGGGCGTTCTCTTCCCCCCATCTCATCTGAGTGAAAGAGGCAGCTGGGGGTCCCCTCCACACAGAAGGCCGTGCTCCCCTCTGGTGACCCCATGCCATGGCTGAGGACAGTGGGAATGAGGTGCTAGCGCCCCCGGTCTTGAGTAGATCCCCCCAAGGCCCACACATCTGGTTTCCATTTCCCTCTGCTGCAGGCCCAGCTGAATAGAGCCTTTCTCTTTGGATCTCTTGGAAGATCAGCTCCGAAGGCCAGGTTCAGGCCACCCTCTATCCTCAATCCCCTGGGAATCCTTCCTCAGAGAGAGACCCTCTGCTCTCTCTTCCCCACGACCTCCTGGAAGCACGTAGGCCCGTGCTGGAGGGGAGGGCAAAACAGTGGATTTGGCATGTGTTTTGTTTCCTTGGAGAATTAGGGAAGTGAGAAAGTTTGGGGCCATTTAAAAAGAAAGGGGAGGGCACATGAGCATCAGGGCAAGTGAGAGTGTCTGCTCCACCTGAGTTGTGAGGACCGCCCACGAGGTCATCCAGGGCAAGTGTTCAAAGTGCCGCAGTCTCATCCCATCCTCACTGTCAGACTGGTGAGAGGGGAGCTCAGCCACACCTCCAGGGTCCTCTTACTCTCACCCAGGCCCTTGGGCACAGAGAGAGAGCAAGGACCCTGTGGAGTGGGGACGGGGCTCTTGGGATCAGGTTCTACTTTAAAGGATGTCAGGGTCCTTAGGACAACAAACTTGTAGTGCTTGCTGACCAGAGGATCACCACTACACGCGTATATAATGTCCCCACGTCATGGGGGCAGCGCACTGTGGTGGCCAGGAGCCTGGCCCTGCATTCACTTTAGGTGGGTCGTGGAACCCCTTTGAGCTGGTTTCTTCTTCTGCAAAGTAGGGGTAATGAAGTAAAAATTGGATTGGGCAAACACAAGCAAAACATCCAGCCTAGTATATAGCAAACAGTTAATAAATGGTGGCAAACGTCTGTTATCCATCCATCCATCTTTCCATCCATGCATACATATATATATATCCATTCATGCATTTATCTATCTATCTAATCTATATGGTGGAAGGGTCCAGTGGGTCTCAGACCTGGGGAGCTTATTAGCTGTGCTGATCCTGGACCCTCTAGAGAGACCCTAATTCATACGTCTGTGGTGGGGCCCAGGAAACTGCATGTTAAACAAGCTTTCTGGGTGATACTGATGGAGGTGGTCCTTAGACCCCTCTCAGGAAACGCTGGCCTAGGACCTCACCCCATTTTACCGAGGAGGAAACAGAGGCAGAGAGGGGGACCGCCAGTTGTGTGAGTTGGTGATCCAAGCAGGACTCGCCCTCCCCCACTGCCTCTGTGAGCGTTGTGTGTGTGGGAGGGGTGAATGTGACCAGAGGCCCCAGGGGGCAGCTGGCAGCCCACCATGCTGCCCTCGCTCCTGCACCCCTCCCCTGCCCACCAGCACTGCCCCAACTCCCACACTGAGCCTGTCGAGGAGCAGGGATTTATTCCTTTGGGCCAGCTTTCCACCCTTTATTTCCTGTGTTATTTATGTCCCTGGCCTTTTATCTCCTGCCTGGCCGGCCCCCAAGGCCCATTATGTTGCTTTGCATGCAGCCACGTCAATCTCCAGCCCCGGGGGTTCGAGCCCCCCAGCCCATCCTCATCATTTATTTCCCGGGTCTCCTGAAGGCCCAGCTGGCAGCTGTCCCGGCGCGCGGATGGCCCCGCTGTCGTTGTCCTCAGAGAGGACCATTGTGAAGGGGCTTTGGGCCTGTTGGGTCAGAGGAGCCACAGGAGGCTCGTCTGGGGCTGGGGAGTGAGGTGACCTTTCAGGAATTAACACCGAAGTGGGGTGCAGCGGGCTGGCTGTCAGGACTTGCTGTCCTAGCCTGGAGACGGCCCCCCTTAGGTGAGGAGCAGCCCCTCTCCAGGCCTCGCTGACTCCATCTGTACCGCTGGAGTTGGCCCTGGCCGGGACGATCCAGATACCGGCTTCCAGGCCTCCCAGATATGTGACAGCACTTTCCAGACTGTGTTTTATAAATTAGCAAATGTTCATGAAAAACATGGAGTTGGGGGGGTGGGGGAGCAGTTCCATAATCCGTTTGGGAAGTTCTGGCTTGGACAGAGGTGTAGAGAGTGGAATGGTGACCTCCGAAAGATACATCCACATCATAATCCCCAGAAACTTGAATGTGACCTTATTTGGAGAAAAGGTTTTTGCAGATGTAATTAAGCTAAGGATCTCGAGATGAGGTCATCTTGGTTTTAGTGAAGGCCCTAAGTCCAGTGACATGTGAAAGGCAGAGGGAGATTTGAGACTCAGGCACGCACGTCCTGAAGCAGGGTGCCATCCTTGAGCAGATGGGTCTGCTCAGCTGGCGCAAAGCGGATGGGGTGGGACTGGGCCTGGAGCCTTTCCCACGGCCAGCTGGGGAGGCGGGCAGTGCACACAAGTCTGAACTGGGGTGCAGATTATACACCTGGTCTCCGGCCTCGAGCGTCACCCCACACCTGGGTCTCCGTGCCAAGTGACAGTCGCTCCATTTATTGACCCTACTATGGGCCAGACATTCTGCTAAGCACTCCCCATAAACAGTCTCATCCAGTCTTCACTAAAGCTCCATGCAGTGCGGTTACTGTCATTCCATCTGACACAAGAGAAACAGAGGCTCTAGGTGGCTGTGCCGCAGGACTGCGCTGTGGGTTGCACCCTATCTGCCTGACAAAAGCCTGGCCGCAACCAGCGATGACATCGATGTGTTGGACAACCGGGGCTTTGGGGACTCTGCCCCTTCAGTTAAGATGCCACCCAGGAGCCTGCCCAGTGCAGACCAGCCGAACATCCACTTTACTTGTAACCAAAGCAAGTGTATACTGGACTCATGCTGGGAAGACAGTAGACACCAACAGGTTTCAGCTATTCCTTTCCTCGTTATTATTTTCATTATTAATCACTCCTGGGGCCATGGGGAGAGCAAGGCATTCTGTTCCACTTCATACTGCATGCTCTTCCAGGTTTTCTAAGCTGTTATTTACAGGTTATTTTGCTGCTCAAGAATCTGCAAGGGTTCCCATTTGCCTACAGGAAGTACTCCACCTCCTCTGCTGATCACAGTTCTCTGGGACTGGCTCCAAGCTGCCTCTCCAGGTGGATTTTCCTCCTCATCTCCAAGGAGGCTGTCCTCCACCAGGCTGCTTCCTCACGGTGCCTGGGACAAGCCACGCGCCTCCCCCCGTGGGCCTTTGCTGAGCCGTTCACCCACCTCAAATGCCTCCCCTGCCTCCTCTTCCTTTCCACCAAACTGTCCTTCAAGGCTGCTGAAATCCCACCTCCACCCAGAAGCCTTCAGAATACTCCAGCGCTCAGGGGGCACTCACTTTTGAACATCCTACAACTATCCCTGTTCCGTTGGCCCTTTTTCACATGCCACGTGGCATCTGTTTTTGGCCTGCCTCCCAGCAGCCCAGTCACAAAATCAACCTCTCAATGTCAGGAAGCCATGGTTTTGCTTCTAAATCAGCACTCCCCAAACTTTAATGCATCCCTGATTCACCTGGGGATCTTGTGAAAATGGGATCTGGATTCGTTGAGATGCGGTGGGGCCTGACAGCCCCCCGGGGTGATGCTGCTGTTCTGGCCCTTGGACCACACTTGGAGCAGCGAGGACCAAGGCATCTGTCAGAGCCTCTAGCCCCTAGGCTCTCAACCCTGAGAGCGTACAACAAAATACTATGCCTGGGCCCCACCCTCAGAGTCTCTTTTTTATTGGCCGTGGGTGGGCCAGGCACTGGTATTTTTATTTTTAAATTTTATTTATTTATTTTTTTAATTCATTTTTATTGGAGTATAGTTGATTTACAATGTTGTGTTAGTTTCAGGTGTACAGCAAAGTGAATCAGTTATACATATACATATAGCTACTCTTTTTTAGATTCTATTCCCATATAGGCCATTACAGAGTATTGAGTAGAGTTCCCTGTGATATACAGTAGGTTCTTATTAGTTATCTATTTTATACAGAGTAGTGTGTATATGTCAATCCCAATCTCCCAATTCATCCCACCCGCCCCCTTTCCCCGTTGGTAACCATACGTTTGTTTTCTACGTCTGTGATTCTATTTCTGTATTGTAAATAGGTTCATTTGTACCGTTTTTTTTAGAGTCCACATATAAGCGATATCATATGCAGGCACTGGTATTTTTAAAAAGCTCTTCCGGTGATTTTGATGGGCAGCCAGGGCTGAGAGTCACTGGGCCAGCACCATGTTCGAGGATGCTTAGACAAGAGCCTCAAGGGAGAGCACCCATGCCTGACAGCCCAGCCCAAAGGCATCTCTGAACCTTAAGGACTGGCTGCTGGGAGGGGATCCCACGGAGCCGTTTGTCAAGAGCTCTCTCCTCCTGCCGGGCAGCCCAGCTGCATCAGTTCGTGCCAAAGGACTCCCGCCCTGGCACCCAGGAAACAGGCTACTGTGTGGAGTTAGAAGGCATGGGGTGCCCTCTGCTGGGAGGTTTGAGCTATTTCTCCCCGGGGACTCCCAGGGTGAAGAGGAGACCCAAGATGGGAGGGTGCAGTGGGAAGGGGTGCTGAGACCCGCTTCCTCTAACCCCTTGAAACGGGGGAAGATCAAGGCAGGCCAGGCTGCTCTGTGTCTCTTCTCTGTCTCCCGATTCCAGGGTGGGAAATACTTGCTCACACAGAGAAATCACACCAAGGCTCTTCCACCTTTTCATTCTTATCATCATAATCACCATCATCATCAGGTGACATGCAGTGGCTCATATTTAGAGGTAAGAGGACTGGAAACGTTGATTTTTGCTCTGTGTCCCCAAGAGGGGCTTGGCTCTGAGCACCCACAGCTCCTTGTCTGGACTCCTCTGTGGTTTATAACACACAGAGGTCAGTGTGGGGTCAGCGTCAGGATCAGCAGCGTTGCGAGTTAGAATTCAGTATGGAGCCAGGGGTCAGCCTATGGCTGGGGTCCGGGGTCATCCTGGCAGAGTAGGGGTCAGCCTGTGTCCAGGGTTGAGGCTTAGTAACCAGGGAGGCACCAGTGGCCAGGTCCATCTCATTATAGGCTATGGCCACACATCTGCCTGTGGTGAACGAGCCCTGTGTCTGGGAGACCCAGGCAGGAGAGGAAGACAGTGAAAGTGGAGCTGCCCAGTTTCCCCCAGCTCTCCCAGGATGGCTGCTCCAGCTTTTTGCCATACTTAGGGACTGAGGGTCCAGGGATCAGTGCACAGTGCATCAGAGGCCAGCCCCCTGGGCATGACCCACGGAGGGCCCAACCCCTTGGCTCCATCTCAGGGCCCAGGGCCCAGATTACAAATCTCTACTGGCTTTGTCACAAACACATGCTCGAGACTAGGCAATGGTGGGCAATACTGAGGGAAAGGGGTCCATCCAGCATTATTTTGGGGTTGAGAATCAGCATGTGGACACATGTGGTAATCGATGCTGCTGTAGACTGGGGATATGAAAGCTGGGGTCTGAGTGTGGGCTTCACAGGTCTCTGGAGATCCACAAACCCACCCGGAATCATGTCCACTTTCTGCATGTGGGACTTTCTGTGGTTTTCATTGGATTCTCAGAGAACTATAACCCAAAAAGTAGTTAAGAATCCTTGCCTAGGCCTATCCTTAGCACTTTTTTCCCCCCAAAAAAACCTATGTTAATTATAGCTTTACTGAGATATAACTGACAGACAATAAACTATACATTATGTATTTATAGTGTCCAATTTGATAAATTCCAACATGTGTATATACTGTGAAATGATCACCACATTCAAGATAATGAACATTTCCATCACCCTCAGAATAGATCTGCTATCTGTCACTATATATAACATTCTAGAATTTTATATTAAGGGAATCATACAGTATGTACTTTTTGGGGGGTCCAATTTCTTGCACTCAACCTAATTATTTTGATATTCATCCATGTTATTGTGCGTATCAGTAGTTCATTACTTTTTATTGCTGAGTAGTATTCCATTGTGTGGATGTACCACAGTTTGTATATCCATGAATCTGCTGATAGACGTTGGAGTTGTCTCTAGTTTTTGGCTATAACAAATGAAGCCGCTGTGAACATTCATAACTACGTATTTGTGTGGACATATGCTTCCATTTCTCTTGGGTAAATACCTAGGAATGGAAAGAAACTGTCAGACTGTTTTTCAAAATGGTTGTACCATTTGCATTCCCACCGGCTGGGTGTGTGTGTTACAGTTGCTTCACATCCTGGACAACACTTGGTATGATTAGTCTTTTTAGGTAATTTTTAGTCATTCCAGTGGATGAGGCAGTAGTATCTCTTTATGCTCTTAATTTGCATTTCCCTAATGACCGGTGATGTTGAGCATTTTTTCACTTGCTTATCTGTTTTCCAGATCTTAGGTGAAGTGTCTGTTCAAATTTTTGCCCATTTAAAGAATTGAGTTGTTTGTTGTCTTCTTACTGAGTTGTAAGAATTCTTTATATAGTTCTTACTGAGTTGTAAGAATTCTTTATATAGTATATAGTTTAGATACAAAGCCTTTGTTGGACAACTGTTGCAAATAGTTTTCCCAGTGTGTGACTTGCCTTTTCATTTTCATAACCATATCTTTTGAAGAGCAAACATTTAAGATTTCGTTGACGCCCAATGTATTTATTTTTTTCTTTTATAGTTTGTACTTTTACATTCTATGTGTGAAATCTTTGACAAAAGCAAAGTCACTAAGATTTCTTCTATGTTTTCTTCCAGAAGCTCAGTAAGTTTATTTCTTACTTTTAGGTTTATGATCCTTTGAGTTAATTTTTGTGTATAGTGCAAGTTATGAATCCAAGTTTGTTTTTTTAATATGGGTATCTAATTGCTCCAGCATTGTGTGTTGAAGAGATTATACTTTACTCACTGCCTGGCACCTCTGTCAAAATTCATTTACCATATTTGGACTATTATCTTCATTGATCTTTTATACCACTATCATACTGCATTGATTATGATAGCTTTATAATACATTATAAAACCAGAGTAAGTCTTTCAATTTTGTTCTTTTTCAAAGTTATTTGACTGTTCTGGATCGTTTGTATTTCCGTAAAATTTTAGAATCAGTTTGTCAATTTCTCCAAAAAGCTTGCTGGGATTTTAATTGGGATTCCACTGAATTTATAAATCAGTTTAGCAGAAAATCAACATCCTTACAATATTGAATCTTCCAATCCATAGCATATCTTTCTATTTAGTTCTTTTGGTAAATTTTTCTTAGCAATGCTTCGTAGATTTCAGTGTACAGGTCCTACACATCTTTGGTCAGATTTATCTCTAAGTATTTCATACTTTTTCATGCTCTTGTAAATGGCAATGTTTTAAATTTCAGTTTCTTTTTTTTGTTTTTAGATTTTTTTGATGTGGACCATTTTAAAATTCTTCAGTGAATTTGTTACAATATTGCTTCTGTTTTATGTTTTGGTTTTTTGGCCATGAGACATGTGGGATCTTAGCTCCCTGACCAGGGATCAAACCCACATGCCCTGCATTGGAAGGTGAAGTCTTAACCACTGGACCACCAGGGAAGTCCCTAAATTTCAATTTCTGATTACTCATTGCTAGTATATAGAAATACACTTGATTTTTGTATATTGATCATATTTATTTTTTTTTTTAATTGAAGCATAGTTGATTTATAGTGTTGTGTTAGTTGCAGGTGTATAGCAAAATGATTCAGTTATATGTATACATATACATATATATATATTCTTTTTCAGATTCTTTTCCCTTATAGGTTATTACAAAATATTGAGTATAGTTCCCTGTGTGTATTTGATCTTGAATTCTATAACCTTCTGATTCACTTTTAATTCTAGTAGCTTCTTTGTAGGTTTTATAGGATTTTCTGTGTAAGTGATCATGTTATCTGCAAATAAAGACAGTTTTGCTTCTTCCTTTCCAATCTAGATGCTGTTTATTTATTTTTCTTGCTTAATTGCACTGGCTTCAACTCCAGTACCATGTTAAATAGGAATGGTAAGAGTGGGCTTCCTTGCCTTCTTTCCAATCATAGCAGGGAGGTATTCAGTCTTTCACTCATCCTTGGCTTTTATTTGCCCTGGTAAGTTTTGGACAAGCTCAAAGGGGTAGCATTTTAGGCCTGGTTGGAGGACCCTGGAATTAGCCTTGGGTGGTGTGCTTTTCTTTCCCCTGTTTTGGTCCATGCTTGATGGAGACTGCAAGTGCCTTGAGGGCAGAGATGGTATATTTGATTCTGGTTCCTCATACTGTTCCTAATATGGCTGGTCAGCTTGACAAATTCAGCTGCCAGTCAAGTCACTGAATCTTGCAGAATCTTGCAGAAAGGGTGTGTATGTATCCCTCTCTGTCCCATCCCCTTTGCTTTCCTCCTAACCCAAAGGCAGTCATACTTCCCTCCTTCCCTTCTCTTCCCCTCCAGAAACGTGAATGGAAGGAGACATGAAAGCAAAGGGTTCAGGTTTTGCCAGCATCAAGTTACTTTCACACAGCATCCTCATTCAAAAATAAACCTGTGGAGAGGAGGGGACGAGGGTGACAGAGACAGGAGGGAGCTGTTAGCATAGCTCTGCTTCCAGGCAGTATTTTTAGGGCTGGCATTTAGGCTTGGCCTGGGGACAAGAGGCTGGAAAATGCAAGGCATTTCCTCTTCCTGTCAGCCGAGACACTGTGTGTGTGTGTGAGTGTGTGTATAAGGCCCCTGCCACCTTCCCACTTAGCACCTCCAAATAACAAACAAAATACACTTCCTCCACCAGCCTGTTCCCTGCTCCGCTCTTGGTCCCGCTGACCACCAGCCTTTCCAGTCCTGTCTCATCTTGGGACACTCTTGAAGTTCCTCCCCAGACCATAGCACATGCTGATTCCTGCAAGGAGAGGAGCACCTTGCTCCCTTGGGGGTGGGCTTTGCACTCCCTGACATCCTGGGTGGGATGTTTAGGAGAACTCAGTGGTGACATAGCAGATTCATTTGTTCACTTATTTATTCATTACTAGCTGTGTACCGTGTGTGAGTTACTTAACTGCTCTGTGCCTCGGTTTCCCCATTTGTAAAATGGGAGTAATAACAGAACCTGCTTAGTAAGGGTGTTGAGAGGATTCAATGCACTGATATTTATAAAGTGCCTCAAGCAGCTCCCGGCAGGTAGTGAGGGCTTGGTAAAGGGTAGCTGTTATTATTTGAATGTCTGTTGCATTTCAGCCTTGAGCTTGGGAGGGGGCAGGGGCTGCAGTGGTGTACTAGGCAGATATGGGATCTGACCTTTTGTAGCTTATTCAGTTGGAGATTTAGTTGCTGCCCTAGAGAATTTTAAATTCTCAGTCTCAGCTTTAGACCAGGGCCCTGCTTTCTCTCCATGGAGTTGAAAGGTCTCCTTTATCCACCACAAGGTGATGAAATATATAACCAGAGATGCGATGGTATTGA
This sequence comes from Phocoena phocoena, assembly GCF_963924675.1. Lineage (NCBI taxonomy): Eukaryota > Metazoa > Chordata > Mammalia > Artiodactyla > Phocoenidae > Phocoena > Phocoena phocoena. The sequence continues at coordinate 62,639,322 of NC_089234.1, read as the reverse complement.
TGTTATTGGCATTTTGTGGAATTCTGAGTGGCTTTGTTCCTTCTTTGCTTTGTAAAGTTATTTCACTTTTCATGGTCTCATTTTCCTTATTTTTAAAATGAAAGGGAGAACAGTTAAAGTGGATGATCAGCCAGGTCTGTTCCAACGCTTTTTTCCATAAACTGAATCATCTCTTTGTCTCTCCCTTGCTATCATCTTCCTCTCTCCCATTCAGCTATCAGGGCTGCCCCCTCAGGTGCACAGGTTGTGTGTATTGCACAACCCTTGGGAGTGGTATTTCCCAAGACTTCACCGTGGATGGCATTCCCTGGAGTTGTGCAGTGCACAACCTGTTCAGCTGTATAACCTAGCCTGCTTATGACCCACCTAACCTCCATCTCCTGACTTTATGCAAAGCAGGAAAAAAAAGTATAACATCAACCAGCTCAAACAAGAATGAAAAACCAAAATAACACTTATCTGATTTTCCCCCTTTTGTCATTTCCTAAGTTTGGAAGGTTGTTCTACTGTTGGTTTCTTTTGCCTGAGACTTAATTCAACAAGGGCTTGTTGACATTCCCAGTCATTCATTTAACAAATATTTATTAAACACTTACAATGGGCTAGGCACCATGGGATATGCGGGGATGCAGCTGAGCCGAGGTCCTTGCTCTCACAGGGTGTGCATTAGAGTTCGAGGAGACAGATAAGAAGACAGGCAGAGAGAGAGGCAAGACAGTGTCCAAGAGGGTTAGGGTAGACAATTACAGAGAGCCCTGGGTGTGGGGAGGTGAGGGGGCCATTGTAGACGGTGGTGAGGGAAGGCGTCTCTAGGGAGGTGACATTTGAGTTGAATGACATGGGTGTCCTCACACTGGGCGGGCCAGGAAGGAGTGAGCCACCTCCCACTCTTGGCCTCCCTTCATCACTCCTTGCCCTTTCCCTAGTCCATCGCTCTACTTCCCTTCACCTGAGAGAAAAATCCCCAGTGGCGTATCTGGAGAACGGAGGTGGAGGCTCATAAATCTCCATTCAGACTGAAGTGGTGGACCCAAGCAGAGGAAGGAGTCCTTCAGGTCTTTCTGTGAGTGGTTATTTGCGGTGGGTCTCCCCTCCAAGCCAGTTGTTACATGGATATGCGAGGGTCACCTTTAAGAGATGTTGCAAGTGCCTGCTCGGCTTACTCAAAGGCTGCCCTGGCTGGGATGATGGGGAAACCAGGATCACTAGGTTGGGCTGGTGAAGAAGAAGAACGGAATTGTCTCTACTCCCTAGAAGAACAGTGTGTAGGAGCACAGCTGCTGGAGCAATACAGCCATGGGTTCAAATCCCATCTCAGCCTCTTGCTGGCTGGGTGACTTAGGGAAGGTACTTGACCTCTCTGTGTCTCAGTTACCTCGTTTCTTATAAGGGGCAAGAAGTAATCGTATCTACCCCCGAGGGTGCTGCGAGCATCCAGTGAGTTTGTACACAGAGCTCTTAGAGCAGTGTGTGGAATGCAAGAGCACGTGTGTTCAGCCTGATCTCAATTGTCAAGAGCATTATCTATGCACTGGTAAGTTTTTCTATGTGTCAGAGACCTCTGTTCCAAATCTACAAATGCAGTCTTGGTTCACTCATAAGAGGCTTGCTCTGGAGGAGACAGAACTATACACAGGTCAGGGGCGAATGTCTGAGTGTGCGTTTTTAATATATGGAAGGAGAATGGGAATGGCACGTATAGGGCAGTGTTTCCCTGGTTGTGTGCATTAGTGTTTTTAGCTTGAATATGTGGGTATCTACATTTGCATCTCTAAGAAGAAGTTCCTTATTGTGCTCTATTAGTGAAGATTTTTATCCATCCCTCTATCCGTCCATCCATCCACCCCCTTATCCATCCACCTACCCACCCATCCACCCATCCATCCATCCATCCATCCCTCCATCCCTCCATCCATCCATCCATCCAACATTCTATAGCACATGTTTTTGCTAGGTGTTGTACTGGTTTTTACCAAGGTAAACACCTTAGCCTGGGTTCCCCAGAAAACAGAGCCTGCAGCAATGCTTGTGTGCTAATGCTTGATTGTGGGGTACAATCCCAGGAAGCAAGAGTGAGGGGAGGGAAGTAAGGCAGAGAGGAAGGAAAGCAAAACCAAGGTGATGTTTTACCGAGCTGGCCTCAGCTTCTCAGAAAACACAGCTGGTTGCTCAGTCATGCAGACTGTCCCTGGAGAGGTCCTGTGGAACCACTGTGTCTCAGAACAAGCTTCTGCGGGGGGAGAAAGAACAGATGGTGTTTTGCTGGTCCTTCCCCATCCACCATGTAATTGACTGCTATGTAATTCTGGACTGTATTGCCTGGCCCCTCCTGGCAGCTGCTGGGGAAGCCAGAGCTTGGTGAGTCCTATGGGGTTGAACCTGGGCACGGTGGCTGCCATAGTTTCCTTTGTGGCCGGCTTGATGCTGGCTATTCACCCACCATCACCCCTCTGGGAGGCTGAGCTGATGAGAGCTAAGAAGGAAACAAACGGGGAGAGAGCCAGAGCGTCACTGGGAAACACCACTTTAGATAGGGCATCTGAGAAGGCCTCTGGGACAATGTTATTTGAGCTGAGGCCTGAAGGATTAGATGGAGCCCTAAGGAAAGCTGGAGGAAGGGCATTCACGGCGGTGGAAACAGCAATGCAGAGAGAGGCCCTCAGGTGCTCATGTGTTGGGGCGGCTGGAGCAGGTGCTGGGGTGAGGCTGGAGAGCCCCAGGGGCCAGCGCCTGAGGATCTTCTGGGTGGGATGGAGTTTGAATTTTATTCTAAGAGGCATTTGAGGGTTCGAAGCAGGAGTGACCTTAGTCGAGGTGCAGTTTTCAAGGTCAGAATGGTCACCGCGTGAATAGATTGCGGTAGTTGAGTGCCGCCTTTGAAAGGCTATCTCAGTGTCCAGGCCCGGCTCTGCCACCAACAGGTGTGGGATCCCAGGCTCGTCCTCCTGAACCTCCTGCCTCCAGCCAGGCAAGAGGCCCTCTGGGAGGGGTGCAAGAGGCAGGACCCCCAATCTCGGGTGGGGAAAACGGCAGTGCTAGAAGCCTCTGTTCTATGTCTGTGGAGAGGGAAGGAGGGAAAGTGTTCAACGACAACAACGACAAACTCCACTGGCCCTAAAATGCACAACACAGAGGCTTTTAGCCTTCCTTTCCGTTGGTCTGCAGGGGGGCACCCAGCCGCTCACTTGGTGTGGTTTGGAGGCTCTGGCCAGGAGTCTGCCCCAGTGACGTCCTCACTCGACTGCTGAAAGGAGTTTTGAGTTAATCATCTTTGAGTTAAGAATTGTCCTCTGTGGAACTTTCTTCTTTTTTTAAACATTTAAAAAAAATTGTGGTAAAACAATTTACCACTTTAATGATTTTTAGGTGTGTGGTTCAGTGGCATTGATTACATTCACATCGTTGTGCAAGCTTCACCGCCATCCATCTGCAGGAATTTTTCCTCCCCCAAGACTGAAACCTTGTACTCATTAAACCGTAACCCCTTCTCCCCGCTTCCTTCAGCCCCGGCAAGCAGCATTCCAGTTTCTGTCTCTACGAATCGGACTAGTCTGATCACTTCCTAGAGGAGGCGCTTAGAAGTAGAAGCACACAGTACTTGTCCTTTCTGTGACTGGCTTAGTTCACTCAGCATCATGTCCCCACGGCTCGTCATGTTGTAGCATGTGGCAGAATTTTATTTCTTTTTAAGGCTGAATAATATTCCCTGTGTGTATATCCCACATTTTGTTTATCTGTCCCTCCATCCACAAACACTTGAATTGCTTCCACCTTTTGGCCATTGTGATTAATGCTGCTGTGAACATAGGTGTAAAAATATCTGAGTTCCTGCTTTCAATTCTTTGGGTGTGTACCCAGAAGTGGGATTGTTGGATCATACAGTAATTCTATTTTTAATTTTTTCGGGAACTGCCATACTATTTCCCACAGCAGTTGTACCATATTACATTCTGTGGGTCTTTCTTTAGTAGGAGGTTGTGGTGTGAATGTCAGAGGGCCTCCAGATGAAAGGCCTACCACACGCACCTAGTTTCCTTCCTTCCTCTCTACGGTGGCTTAGGGTTGTCACGATGCTCTGGTTTCCCACTGCCACACTGACTGTGAGGTGGGGTCATAATTCCTCTTCTATAGAAGAGGACGCTGAGCCTCTGATTCTATGGCAGGCAGCTGCTGCTCTTGCCTGCGCAGCCTCCATTCACCTCCTTCTGGTTTTTCCATTAAGAAGCCATCCTTACCCTACTCTCAGTGTGTGCTGATTCAGTGGGGGCCAACCCTGCCCCTTGGCTGCAGGGGCAAACAAGGATTCTACTTCCTCTGGACATGGTGATTAATTCAGCAGGAGTTTCATGACCCAGACCTGGCCAACCAGAGCCTGTGAGCATCTTTTGGAAATGTGCTAAGTGTTTGGAGAAGTAGAGTTTGCTTTCAGCTGGGGTTGATAAGCAGACAGGATGGAGCCTCCAGCTTCTCTGGTGTCCATTTCTACCATCTCTTAGGGTGATTATAATGGAGCATGAAGTCAACCCAGAAACACAGAGCCAAGAGGTAGAAAGAGACAGGCTTCAGAAAATGTTATTCGAGCACCTGGATCTAACTATACCTGAAGCTCTCATGTCTGCTCCTGGACTTTTCAATTACAGGAGCCAATATGAATCTTCTTAGCTTAAGCAGTTGAGTTGAAATTCTCTCCTTTGCACCTGAAGGGAATCCCATTTAATTCAGAGAGTAAGAAACTTGCCCAACATCACTCAGCCAGGAAATGGTGGTGCTGAAAACTCAAATCCTTAAAGGAATTCCTGGCTTAGATCTGGATACCAGCTCAGGATCAGGAGTAACCATTGTCCAGCTCTCATTCAGAACTCTCGATCAGCTCGATGTCAGGATGCAGCATCCCGGGACAGGAGCTCCAACCTGCCTGAAGAATTGCAGGAACCAACAGAGCCACAGAGCACAGCCCTTGTGAACTACACCCAAATGGGAGTTGGCAAATTACAGCCTATGGGCCGAATCCAGCCCAACCCGTGTTTTTGTAAGGCCCACAAGCTAAGAATTCTTTTTACATTTTTAAATGGTAGGAAAAAAATAAGACTATTTTGTGATACGTGAAAATTACATATATTCAGATTTCATCGTCCATAAATACCGTTTTATTGGCTCACAGTCACACTCGCTTACATGGTGTCTGTGGTTGCTTTGCACTGCAATGCCAGAGTTGAGTAGTTGCAACAGAGACCATATAAAATATTTACTGTCTAGCTCTTTACAGAAAAAGTTTGCTGACTGCTGCCATATCCTGAGCTTCCCTCCTTAGCTTTCCACAGCCCTTTGCCCAAGCTTTCCTTCGCATCCTTTCCTGCTTCCTCTTCCTCTAGCTCTGCTCCTTAAAGAAGCAGGACCCTCACAAAATCAGTGAATGCATGGAAAGTGCTCAGCACAGGCCTGGCACGTTGTTATTTTTCAGGAATGAAAAAGGCGCTGTTAAGTAACCTGATTCAGCAGTTAAGGACTTAACGTGGTGGCTCTGTATTCTATATCCATTGCTTACTTCCTGTGTGACCTTGGGCAAGTTGCTTCACCTCTCTGGCCTCAGTGGCTTCCTGCAAAATAGGAATAATAATAGTATTTACCTCTCACAGTCCTTGTGACATCAACTTAGCCATTACATGTAAAGTGCTTGGCGCATAGGAAATGCTCAGTGAGATCCTGATTGTTATTCCTATTTGCTTAATCTCCATGGAGGCTGCTGGGATCTGCCTGCAACTGAGCCTAGCCCCGCTCTGGCCCAGAATCCCCCAGCAATGCCAAGCCTGTGCTGGGAGCAGACACCTGATCTCCTGACTCAGAGCTGTCGTGCCTTGTCAGGCTGGGGCTCTGTGGTACCCCAGCAGGAGACAGCAGAAGGCCTACCAGCCAGGGGCTGAGAGGGGGGTCTGAAAACAGGAGATCCTGGGATTTCCCCACCTGCAGAGGTGTGTGTGTGTGTAGCTGGATGAGACCGACTCATCTCGGGGAAAAGAAAGAGCGAATGGGTCCCGTACAGGATGAAGAAGAGGACAAGATAGCAACAGCAGCCTGTATATTGGAGGGGGTGTCCCTCAGTTCAGACCATTAGTGAGTTGAATGGAAACAGGTAGAACTGAAGGGTCCATGGGACTTCTGCCCAGGCTTAAGGCCACTCAGAAGTTCTGGAAGTCTCTGTGGATCTGCTGCCTCCCCAAGTCTCCAGCTTTGTCAAGGCCTCAGTGCAGGGTGAGCTGAATAGCTGGGCTTGGCTGTCCAGCCTGCTTCTCGCCTGACCCAGCCCCTGCCCCCTCCTAGCCACTGACCGCAGTGCGTTCCAGGCCAGTGTCCAGCTCTGCAACTCCCCATGGGGATAAGCATTCACTCTCTCACCCGGAGGGCAGGTAAGGGGCAAGAGGACCTTCCTGAGCCATTTCGGCACCTGTCCATCCCCAGAAACACAGAGGTGACAGGAGAGCAGTTCGCTATGCAGAACCCAGCCTTGGGTGCTGAGTGGATACACACATACACACACACACACACACACACACACACACATACACTCTGATGACATGCACACACAGCACACACTTCTAGACAGACACACTCTCACTCCCCACTCTCACAGCCCTTTTCCACCACACACCCACAGCCGTGTTGCCTCATCTAGCACACACCCCCTGCTGACACTGCCCAGCCCGACTACGGGCTCTGCTTCTGTGCTTGTCTGAGGCCAGGGCAGGCTGATGTCAGCCTTCCAGAGTGACTGTGAGAACCAGGTCCAGGGGACATCACGCAGAGGCCACCAGAAGGTTAGCAGGTTCTTACGCACCATCTGGGCCAGTGGCTCCCATACCTGGAGGCACACCTTAGGGGCCTTTGTTAAAAATTCCCAGGAATTTTTACCTGAGACCTGGTGAACTGGAACCTTGGTGGTGGGGGGTGGTGACTGGGTGGGAGGGCTGGGATCTCACAGGCCTTCTGGGGGTTCCAATGCCAGCCAGACTTAGTAACCTGCTCTAGCCCAGGCCCCTGACTGTTCAGTGCAGGAACCAAGGCCGAGAGAGGGAGAGTGACTTGCCCGAGGTCACACAGCAATTGCAAAGGATAGCCAGGGTTAGAACCCAGGTCTCCTCACTCCTGGTCCCCAGGCTTCAGGTCTGCAGAGACCCTGTGCCCTTTCCTGCCCCCTGCCAGCCCTAAGCGCCCCTCCTGGCCTGCCTCCCAGCAAGGGGGCCATCTGGTTCTCACACTGGGCAGGGGGCTGGCCCACAGCAGGCAGAATGACCCCATCCCCACTTCCCATGTGAGGGCCCCGGTCGGTCGGGAGGCCCGGCTTAGGGCAGGGGAGGGCTGGGCTCCCTGCGGTCGCAGATGTCCGCCACTACATGCTGAGCCCCCCACTCCACTCCTCGGGGAGGCCGGAAAGGGGAGTTCACATGCTGCCCAAACATCTGGACTTTGCAGAAAGAGCCAAAACACACCATCCAGATGTTTTCAAAGCTCAGTGCTGGGTGTCAACTGAGAGCAGACATCTGGGTGGAGGTTATGTTGATGTTGGAGGGGAGAGGGTGCATTTTGTTCAGAGATTCAGGGTAGTGTTCGCGCAGAGCTGGGCATGGTAGTGTATATATGTCAATGCTACTGTCACTTCGCCCCAGTGGGAAGCAGCAGCATAGCGCAGGAAGATCAGCTCAGTGCTTTGCGATGACCTAGAGGGGTGGGATAGGGAGGGTGAGAGAGGCGATATGGGGACGTATGTATGCATGTGGCTGATTCACTTTGGTGTACAGCAGAAACTAACACAGCATTGTGAAGCAATTATACTCCAATGAAGATCTATTAAAAAAAAAAAAAAGCTGAGCATGGGGGTGAGCCTGGGGTCTTCAGCCTCCCACCCCAGGGTGTGAAGTGGGCCAGGCCTGGCTTCTTTGGGTAGGATTCAGATCCCAAGGGCAGCAGCCAGGTGGCATTAACAATCACAACAGTAATAGCTACCATTTGTGGAGCACTCACTATGTGCCAGCTGTGCTCTACACATATTATCTCATTTAACCGTGGCAACAACCTTGTGGGACAGGTACTATTACTGTCCCCATTCTCTAGGCAGCCTAGATGCAGGGAGGTCATGTCACTGGGCCAGGCTCACCCAGTGAGCCAGCGGCAGTGCTGGACTCACACGGAAGCCGGTGCAGGTCACCCCTGCACCCCTATGCCATCTCATGTGCACCCCCAGTGATTTCTAGGGGCCAGTCCCAGTGTGCCCTTATTTTCCCCAACATCATTTGCATACGTGAGATTTTTCACAGAGAGGATGGGAATCTAGGAAGTGCCCTTTTCCTTGTCGTTGGAACCTAGGGAGGGGGAGTAGTAGGAAGCCAAGCCAGGACCTCCTCCCAGGCTGGTGGGTGGCTGGGGAGGGGGTGTGTGCCAAGTGTCCCAGAGCTTCCAAGGCAGAGGCTGCTTCCTGAAGGAAAAGTGAGCTCCCTGGGGCTAAGGCCAGCTGTGGCCAGCAGGGCTATTTATTTTTCTGCCCCTAAGCCTTTAAGTCATCTGTTTACACAGGGAGGAAAGGAGCTGGGCTCCATGTCCCTGCCCAGCACCCTCCCTCCCCCACAAGCTGGGCCTTGCAGGCTGAGCCAGGGACCCCTAGAATCAGTGGAGGAGGCTCTGGAGCCAGAATCACAGGGCCACTGGGGGACACTGCACTCAGGGCTCCGGCCAGGATGCTGACCGGCCCTGGACAACACCCTCCACCCTCCCTCCCCAGCCCCCGGTGGAGTCCTCAGGCTTGTAGGACCCGACAGGTTCTCAAGAGCAGCTGGATATCGGCCATTTACACCCTAGTGAGGATTTGCCTTCCTTCTCCCTGTGGCACAAAAGGTTGTGTTCCCTCCTTTTTTTTTATTTATAAATTTATTTATTTTTGGCTGCGTTGGGTCTTCGTTGCTGCGCGCAGGCTTTCTCTAGTTGGGGCAAGCGGGGGCTACTCTTCATTGCGGTGCGTGGGCTTCTCATTGAGGTGGCTTCTCTTGTTGCGGAGCACAGGCTCTGGGCGCGAGGGCTTCAGGAGTTGTGGCTCGCGGGCTCTAGAGCGCAGGCTCAGTAGTTGTGGTGCACGGGCTTAGTTGCTCCGCGGCATGTGGGATCCTCCTGGGCCAGGGCTCGAACTGCGTCTCCTGCATTGACAGGCGGACTCTTAACCACTGCGCCACCAGGGAAGTCCTGTGTTCCCTCTTAAGGCATCATCCAGGGAAGGGGATAATGGGGGACAGGCCAGGAATGAAGTGGGGAGGCTTTCCTGGGCTCTGTGGTCCTGGGAGAGGCAGGCTCTGCGGTCCTGGAAGAGGCAGGCTCTGCTTCTAAAGGCTGCTCTGGATTTTCCATTCCATAAACATGTCTCAAGATCTAGGACAGCCGCACTCTGGGGCAGGGCATGCACAAGAAGAAATTTCTGGCCTCAAGGAGCAGGGGAGCTGGAAGCACAAGGAGCAATCCGTGGATGTCCTCACACAGCTGTGTGCCTCATGTGCGGGAGGAAGGTCTGGAAGCATCCGAGGGAGGCCTTGCAGAAGAGGTCACACTTGAAGTGGCTGTAGAAGGGAGAGTGGTTTCCCCAGCTGGAGAGCGGGAACTCCGGTGTGTGCAAGAATCAGGAGCCCGAAACTCAGGGCCCGTGTGAGGAAGAGCAGACAGAGCATTCGGGGCACCGACTGGGAGGGCGAGGCCAGAAAGGTGGGCTGGAGCTAGGGCAGGAGTGGCCTTGGGTGTCCCCACAGAGTTACAGGCAGTGGGGCGTCATTGAGGGTTTGCGGCGAAGGAGCGACAGTACCACAGTGCTGATTAAGAGAGAAATCCAGAGGGGCGAGACGAAAGGCAGGAAGACCCTGTGTGACCCACGAGTGCCACACAGTGAGCCAGACCCAGGGCGGGCAGAGGTGTGGGGAGGTGGGCAGACTGGACAGATATTCATGGGCCATATTTATCTCATTCCAGAAGGGACTTAGGGAGAGAATGTGGAGGGAGCCTGGGAGATAGAGCTTCAGGGTCCTCCTTTCTCTGGATCCTGCAAGAGAGAGGGACAGAGGACCTGGAAGGAGGATATTGGCTCAGAGGAGGGAAAGGTCCCACTGGGTGGGCGTACAGGGCAGCCTTGTAGCCAGGGAGGGGAGGCGCTCAGGTTCGGCTCTCAGTTATGGGCTGGATTTGCAAGGAGACATAGGGTGGGGAGGGCATTCCAGGGAAACTGGCTAAACAAAGGCTCAGAGGTGAGTGGCACAGAGAGTCCACATCCTTGTTTCTTCTCGAGACCCTTCACCAGCATCATCTTGTGGTCTGGGGTGATGGGCAAGGAGGACAGGATGTTGGACTTTAAACCAGGGCATCTGGCTGGAGCCCCCGCCGCCGCCCGCCCCCCCCCCACCCCGCCACTGACTACTGTTTGACCCGTGACTCTCTTTCCCTGGCTCCTGGGACTGCTCTCTCCAGTTCTCACCCTTCTTGCTCTCCTTTGCTGCCTCCCCATCCTTCCCATCTGATGTTGGAGCCCAGGGCTTGTCCTGAGCCTGTCTCCCCGCTACACTCATCCATCAGGGACACCTGGGAGAAGAGGGCATGGTGCTGCAGGCAGAGGGACAGCACGGACAAAGGCTCTGCGGTGGCAGAAGCTTGGCCAGGCTAAGCCAAGACAGCATGGCTGGGGTGTAGCAGGGAGGGAGAGATCTCCAGGGCTCTGCAATGAATCCTCTGCAGAACATGCGGCCTCTCAGCCAGGAGAATGTCCAGAAAAATTGGCTCTATTTCCAGAGAGAGAAATTGAGGCACAGAAGGGCCTTGAGAGAAGGTGAACCCTAGAACTCTCTGAGTTCTGTCTCTCCTCGTGCCTGGGGTTCCTCCCTCCTTCTGGACACTGTTTCTTGGAGGAGGGGATAGGTGGCAGAAGGGACTAAGGATCAGGAGGCCTGGTTCCACCTAGACTCTCCTGCTAACCGTCTGTGGGACCCTGGAATGCCCCACCCCACCTCAGCTTCCTGTGGTTAAGAAGGTTCTGGGTTGTCCTGAGCTGAATGAGGCCAGCACTGAGCCCCTTCCCCAGTGTGGGTTGACAGCTTCACATCGATGCAGGCGCCAGCAATTTTCCTGCCTCTGGAAGGGCCTCCTTTGAGGCTGTCCACATGGCTATCTGGGCCAAGGCTGCAGCCTCTGCTCTCCCCCTCTCTGGACCCCATGTCCTTCTCTGTACAGTGAACAGTTTGCACAAGACCACCTGAAGGGGCCCCCTTGTTCTGTAGCTTGTGAACCAGTGACTGTAGGGTCTGGCCGGCCTGGGAGACACACCTGGGCCTTGGAGGAAGGTAGATGTTTCAGTTCGGGCCATCGGTGACCAGAGGGGTCCACTGCCCCACACTTTGCATCTGTAGAGCTCAGCCTGCCTGCTGCAGCCACAGTGTAGCTGGGACCAGCTGTCACTGCCTCCGGCATCCCTCCTTGCTGTCAGACGGGGATGAGCCCTCACATGCCCCCTCTGGGGGTTGGGGGCTGTCCTGCCCCTCACCTCGCCCCTTCATTTGCCCTGCTCTGAAGTCAAGGCAAGATTTCTTGAGTGAGAAACTGATCATAAGCTCCATGAGGGCAGGGACTGGGTGGGTCTAGTTCACGGCTTTAATTCTCGCCTGTGCTCAGGAAGGCCAGGGCCTTGAGCGTTCCTGATCTGTGAAGTCCCACAGGGAAGGCCCATCGAGCAGGACATGGAGCCCACTGGCCAATGCCCCTCCTCCTGGGGCCCCTGTCGAGCAGAGGGGAGGATGCCCCTTGAGATGCCCCAGAAGCAGGAAGAGACACAAGGAGGCGGGCCAACAGCAGCCTTTGACCCCACCTCCTGTTGGGAACTGTCCAGTAAGGGACTCAAATTGGCTTCCAGGCCTGAATTTAGTTCTCATTCGCTGGGTTACCTTAGACAAATCACTTAACTTCTCTGGGCCCAAGTTTCTTTTTGGGAAAATTTTAAGAAAAATGCTTGGGTTTTTTCTTTTCCTCTTCACTCTCCCGCTTCTAAGGGGAGGAGAAATGATGGGAGTTATGGTCAACTGTGTTACAGGTTTCAGGTGCTACAAGTGTTACAGGATAGACGGATCAATCCAAAGCCCTATGATGTGGCTTTGAGACCCAGCACACACACCAAAGCGCACACGCACACGCACACGCACACACACACACACACCAGTCTGTATTCCCTTTAACTCCTCCAGTTTTGCCAATTCAGTTAGATTTTTCCATACCTGATACCTAAGAAGACACCCCAGGTTACTGGAGGAGTTGGGCGGACCTGTGCTGAGGCAGTGGTTTGCTTGTGTTGGCCATGGAGGTGGCTGTGTGTGTGATAACAATAGAGGGAATGGAAGTTGTGGTTTTGTGGCTCCATAATCAGCTCATGTTTAAGCCCTGACTTCAGTTTTTTGAGACATTACTAATATCTCTCCCCAGCCCACCATAGCAATGAAAGAAGTTCACCCATAACTTTGGAGCTCAGGGCAAGATGGCATGGAGAGGTGAGTTCACTTGTCCATGGTTCCACATTGGTCCTGAGAAGAGGACAGTGCCTCCCGCTGCCCTGCCCTCACTCAGCTTCCTTTGCCCCACACACGCCCCTGTTCCCCGAGCCTTTGAGAAGCCTTGAGAGTCAGGTCATTAGGACCCAGGGTCTGTCCCTTGTCTGAGACCCAGCCAGGGACAGAAAAAGGGCCAAGACCAGAAGCAGGAAGTGGCTGGGCGCAGAGCAAGACCCCAGAGTGAGCAGCCGGCTCCTAGCTGGGGTGACTGTGTACTTGCCAGTTCCCGGGGTGGGAATGAGCCAGTGGAGCAGCTGTGGCCTGAGAGCCGCCTTGGCCCCTGACCTGCAGCCTGGGGAGCCTGGCACGCACTGGGCTTCCTCTCCGGCGGCCAGCCCCTTCCACTGAAGCCACTTCTGGCGGGACAGCTGATGCCCGGGCCTTTGCAGGGTGAGAGGGCCTGGCAATGAGGCCATCCACTGCCCTCATCCACGCCCCTGCAGTCGCTCCACAGCGGCGTGTGGTCTCCACACCTGTCCCCTGGCATGCCTGGGGACAGGGGCCTGGTAGGAGCCTGCTCTCTTCCTTAGTCTCCCCCAAACCAGGAAGGGCCTCCTCCATTAAGCACCATTCATTCTCATTCTGTCCCCCTCTGCCCATGCTCCTTGATTTGGGGTGGATACTGGGAATGAAGGGATCATTCCTGATGCCGAGGAGGGCTCGATGAAATATGCTTTGCCTGAAATATCTAAATTAGTAAAGGCACGTTCATTGCTCTCTGAAGTTCTTCAGTGGCTGACTCCATACTAACAAAGCTGCCAGGGCTGTCCCTGGGCCTCCCCTTGGAAAGATGAGTGCGGAGACAAGCCCAGGGAGCAGCTGGGTAATGAGAAGTGGTTGGCAAGTCTGTCTTCATAATACTAACAATAAAATAACAACAATAATAGCTAATTCATATACCACGTACCATTTGCCTGCCACTCTTTTTAGCACTTCTCACATGCTAACTCATTTAATCTTCAAAACCCTATGAGGTAGGTATTATCATATTATCCCCATTTCATGGATGAGGAAAGTGAGGAAAGCCAGGAGGTAGCAGAGGTGGGGTTTGCGTATCTGCAGGTTAGCCGCAGGGCCCCTGCTCCGGAGCGATTATGCAGACTGCCTCTGGGTTCTTAGGTGGCTCCGTGGTCCCTCTGTCATCCTGTTAGTCCTAGTTTGGCTCCACGTACTCTTTCTTCCTGGATGATACAAAAGCCCATGCCGGCCCAGATTCACATCCAAACTCTTTTGTAAAGGATCTACACGAGTGGATCTTTTTAGGCCAAACAGCTGAGCCTGTGCAATGTGAGAGGGGCGGCTACTTGCCAGAGGTTTCCAGAAAGCATGCAGAGGTCACTCTGGGCTGGCCCAAGTAGACTGGGCCCCGACCACTGCTCTGAATAGCCACCGTCCCACCCGGGTTCACTAATTGATGGGTGGAGAGGCGTGGAGGGCTGGAAGCTGGTCTGCAGTTGAAGGAGCCACAGGGGAGCCAGGCATTTGGCTCAAATAGCAAATGCCAAGAGAAGATGGAGTGGAGCCTACAGATCTTCAGCCTAAAACTGCCTTCCCAAGCCCTGTCCCCCTCTGTATACCCAACCTCTTCCCAACCACTGGCTTACCCACCCACCCACCTAATGAGCCAACCCCTTACCTCCCGTGCCACTACCGAGCCACCCAGCTGGTACCCAGCCCACCTAACATTCAGAATACACACTCCTGACCCCCATCTGGACCTACAATGCTGACCCTACTCGCTGAAGCCCAGACCCATGCCTCCCAGCTGGCCTGCCCTGAATCCACACCCTACCTGGGTCATCTCTGGCCTGTATCTACTCACCTTTCACCAGGCCTGTTGATTTCTGACACCCAGCCTACCAACCCAACTGCTGGGCAGCCTGCTCTGCACCGTCACCTCCCCCAGACAACTTCACCTGCCCACATAGCCCCTCGCTGCCCATCCACGTTAACCGACCACCTGCCCACTTACCTAATGCCCAGCCCACACTTCATAAATCACAGCCACTACTTCCGGACCCAACGCCCCTCAGGCGCTAATAAATGTGATTCACCAGCTCTTCTGGGACTGTCCAAGAATTGTATTAGAGGCCTCATCTTGGACAGAGATATTTTCTACTCAGGTCTCAAAGGAGCAGGGCAGGTAGGGCTGGGGCACTTGAAGAAACTGCTTCTTTCCTCCTTATAGTGCAAGTACTGCCCTACTGGGAGAGCGTGAGATGGGTTCCACACCTCTTAACCCCTTCTACTGAAAAACCTCATTGGAAAGACAGTTTCAAAAACTAGGAGGCAGCTGAAGGTGTCACCAGCAAATGAAATTCAGGATAGATGACAGAACTCTTTATCTCTCTAAGTTCCAAAGAAAGGAAAACAGAGTGGAGTAATGAAAGAGCCATAGGTGAGGATCTGGGGCCTGCACCATGAGAGTCAGGGGTTCTGGGTTTAGACCCAACTATGTCACTCACCATGTGGTCTCGGGCAAGTCACCTGGCCCCTCTGGGCCTCTTCAGTAAAGTGAGAGTTGAAGGCGATGACATCTAACCTCTCCAGCCTCTGGCCCCACTGCTGTCTTGGGCTGGAGAGTCCCTGTCAGGAGCTTGGCCAGGCTGCTTGTCCACTCTGTCCTTGGCACTCTGTTCCAACAGCAGGGCTCCTGCTTCATCCACTGACCAAGCCCCACCAGGTGCATGGTTCATGTATGGTCCTCTGTGCTGAGCAGGGAAAAAGTAGGCAGGGAGACCTCTCCAAGGACTCCCTGAGAGGACGATATGTCAGCAACGTCCCCACAGCCAGATTCTGTAGCCCAGGGAGGGCAACTAGGCATCATTTCACATGTCAGCACCCACTGACTGACTGTGGCTGCCTGGAGCACGGTTCAGAGAAGGATCCTGTGCTCAGGGAGGAAGTGCCAAGATCAGCTAGTGATGTCTGCATTGGGAACAGGGAAAGGGGACATGAATGCCAGGAGCTGGGCCTGTGGGTTTATTTTCCTACTGTTACCCTCAAGCCTTTAGTAAAGTCTCATTTAAAAGAGCCTTCTCTCATTGCACTACAGGAAATTAAAAGGGAATAGTGAGTCCTCCCCCTGGGTCAGATGCCAAGTGGGAGACAGCGCTCCCCCCCCCGCCCCCACCCCAGGTTAGTATGATGGTGGCAGGGGTGATTACCTGGAGATCTTCCCAAAAGGGCGACTCTCAGGATGCTGTGGAGTGTGGCCTTTTGTGGGCCCTTTTTCCTTATGTACATTTTCCAAAAATTATCAGATTTCCCCATGAAAATGCAAACTCTATGAGGACAGAGTCTAGTCTTGTGTCTACTATTTCCAGTTGAATGAATTGTAAGCCCTGGAGGGCCTGAATATGTTACTTATTCATTCACTCCTCTCTTCCTTCCTTCCCCCATTCATTCACTCCACTTATTCACCCATCCATCCATGCATTCATTCATTCCTCCATCCATCCATTCACTCATTCACTCATTCATTCATTCCTTCCCTGCACATTCACTCACTTCATCCATCCATCCATCTATTCATCCATTCACTCCTTTATCCATTCATCTCTTCATTCATTCATTCATTCACTCCTTCATTCAGCAAACATTCACAGGGGCCCCCGACTCACCCTCACTGCCAGGGAATCTGTTAATCCTTCTCAACTAGGCCAGGGAGGATCCCAAGCTAGAAAGTCTTAAAATATGGTTAAAGGAAGCATCCGGATGGGCAGGGGCCTACCACAGACTCACTGTGGGGCCTTAGATAAGTTGCTTTCCCAGTTTGATCTCTGTTCTCTCAACTGCACGTGGCCAGTGGGCAGTGACACCAGAATGAGAAGGGACGATCTGTCAAAGTGGAGGGCAAGTGAGCAGCTTCCTGGGCCAGCATCTACGAGCTGCCTGTGGGAGAGCTGGTCCCACAGGTCTGCGTTCTTCAGGTCGATGGGTAAAGAATGTGTCCTAGGATGTGGTCTGGTCGGGCAGCCCCTGCCCTGCTGCAGTGGGGCTGATCTCCGTGTGAGTGAGCATGTACGGGTACTTACGAGCGGGTTGTGTGTGTGCTCACATGCGTGCGTGTGGGTTTGCATGAATGTGTATACACACTGTGCAGTATTCCCAGGACATGGACGGGGGTGGGTTTCCACCCTGTGGGCCCTTCTTTAGAAGGAAACTGCAGCCCTGCTCTCCCCACTCGTCTCCCCATATCCCCCACCTCCCTCCCCTTCCCTGTAGCCCATCTTCATTTTAGGAGGCCCCCTTAGCAAAGTGGCGAGCATTTAAACTCTAGACTGCCTAGGTTTGAATTCCAGATCTACCCGTTACTTGCCGGTCATGTGATCTTGGGCAAGTGCGTTTCCCAAGTGGCAAAATGGGGGTGTTGGGTGATTCTAGGGACATTGGGACCCAGTCTGTAGAGCACAGCCCTCCCTGCATGCCCCTTCTCCCTGCCCTTGAGTTAAACATCAGGGCCTCAGCTCTAGATGGAGGCAGAGGTAGAGGAAAGACCCATTTCCCAAAAATACTGATTTCGTCCCTGAACCCAAGCAGCTGGTTGGAGCTGGTGGCCTCTTTCTGGGATTGTTTATGTAGCTTTCCTTATAAACACAAAGGTTGGAAAAACAAAACCAAAAAAGATGTTTAAAAATAAGCGAACGAATGAGAAATTTTTGTGGGTAGCACGGACAGGGCCTGGGGCAGATGGGGTGGCCACAGGGCATTACCCTGGAGATTAAACGCTTGAGTGGGGTTGGGGCCTGACCCCAAGGCTCTCTCCAGCTGCCCTCCTTCTAGTCACATTTCCCAGTCCTTCCCACCTTCGCAGAGAGGCCTGACTCCTCAGCACTGTCACCTGGTCACAGCCATGAAAAACGCCTGGGAGCCCCTGCCAGGAATTGGCCCAGCTCTACCCACCTCTGTGTGACCTTGGGCAAGTCACTTTCCCTCACCGGGTCTCAGCTTCTGAGGATCCCTAAGGATCCTTTCAGTATTAACATCCTGTGATTCTCTTCTATCTAAGAGAGTGGTTATGAGAGCACTTTGAGAAGAATAAAGAACCCCATCAAGTGATGCCCGTTAACACAATGTTGGGGGATAGGGATCCACCCCTTAGCTGCTGGAAAGGATTCTTTAAAAAATTCTTGAATTCTAAAAATGCAGTTTTAGGATTATTTTGGCCAGATCTGGGCCTGGATACCCCCTGAAACACTTGTTGGTGATCTGTGCAAAGAAGAGAAGGTCTGCCCCCTTTCCGATCGGGGGCAGATGGTGTCCTGGGATGGATTTCCCCCAACACACACCCAGGAGGGTGGCCTACCCTTTCTCCAGATTTCCTGGATGCAGAGCCCAGCACAGGGGCTGACCAGTCTGTGGTTTCTGGTCTCTCTCTGGCCCAGAGCTGACCCAATGTGTAATCCTGGTATCCTACCCTGAAAACGTAGGACACAGCGACCCTCTCTTCTAGCCAGGTTCTACCCCAGCCTGGGCTACCTGCAGCTCTGGCTTTCAAAGACACGTGTTGAATGGGGAATGGAGGCTTTGATTCCTTGCCCTCAGATGGAAGTACAGATACATACCTTGGGAATGGAGAGAGCGTGGGGTTTGACAAGATAGCAGAGGGTGGGTAATCAGGAGACCCAGACTCACCTTGTGTCCTTGGACAAGTTCCATCCCTCACTCTGGGTCTCAGCATTTTCACTGTTCTTCGTTCTCTTACATACAATGCATAGTTATTGAGCATCTACCTTGTACCAGGCACCATACCAGGTACTGTGGGACCATTAGTGAACAAGACTTGACCTATGCCCTTGAGGAAGGTACACTCTGGTACGGGGATGACCACTCCATTACGCCAGTACTATTCCTCTCCTTTCCTGCACTCACTGCAGACATTGCTCATCAATCACAGCGCTCTATAACACTGAGCCCAAATGTAACCTCGGGATCTCTTTGAACACAGCACTCCAGTTTCCAATCAGCTGGTAGCAGGTGGGGATTATCCCCTGCCCAGCTTTTCTCACAGGGTCACTCAGGGAATAAAGCAAGATTGTAGCTGGGTGAAGGGAACGTGCTCTAAAATCAAATCCAAGTACAGAGTCTGTTTTTACACTGTGCAAGCATGCAGAGTGGCTGATAGGTCAGGAGGGGGCTCCCTTCCTAAATATTCTTGAGCATTAAACCAAGGAGCCAGAGCAGTTTGTGTGCAGAGACCCTGCCTGTCCCTCAGCACCCAACACATGGCCTAGCACACATGGCCTGTTCCAGAAACGTCCGTTGCATAAGTGAACGCATCCTCCCATCTCTGCCCAGCCCCCTCCACTTATCCAGGAAGGAGGCCATGCTTCCTTACTCCTCCTTTCTGAAATAAGTTAGCCCAGGCCTGAGGGCTCCAAGGAGGCTGGCTTTGGGACAGACAGCTCCTCAGAAGGCAGACCCAAGGCCCCTGGTGTGCAGAACTGCAGTCAAACGCCGCTCCCAGACCTTGTCCACGTGTCTTCCTTCCTGTTTTGGCCAGAGCCTCGTGGGGTAACATTGTCCTTAGCAAGGTGGGGCGTGTCTCTTTGACGCTGTCTCCCTCCCCACTCAGCAGCTAGCTAACCCAGTGTTTAGACCGACTGTGGAAACCTCTGGGGTGTCTGGGGCCTGAGGCTGCTCCCAGAATGTGACAACACTTGTGCATTAACGGAGGGAGAGGAGGCTGGGGAGGGAGGCTGCTCGCCAGCCCCCACTGGCGGGGCTTCACCACCTGCTTCTTTCCAAAACAGGCAGGTGAGGAGTGGGGAGGTGGAGTCCCCCAAGGGGAAGCAGAGTCTGGGCTTGGCGCCTCTGCTCTGTGTGTTTATGAACAGGAGTCTGGCCCTGCAGACTCTTCAAGGCCCTGTCTCATCCGGCATCCGATGTGAACCCAGTAAGCCTCTGGGAAAAAGGCCATGCAAGATTGTTATTGCTGCTCTGCCTGTGGGGAAGCTGGACCAGAGAGTTTAAGTGGCTCACCCCAGGACACACAGCCTTACAAGACTGGCTCCATATCATGCCTTCTGACACCGTCAGAGAAGCCTGGAGATGCCAGGGCTCCGGAGTCTACAAAAGGCTGGAGCAATGGAGCACTCTGGGCAAGTGCTTAGGCCCTGGAGTCAAGCTGTCTGGTCCCAAACCTTGCTGCCACCACTCTCAAGCTGTGGGGCCTTGGGCACATGACTTAACCCTCCTAAGACTCACTTCCTCATTTGAAACCTCAGGGAAATTTTACCCACTTCATGAGGATTTTAAAGAAGTATATGTTTCTCTCTCTCTTTCTCTCTCTCCAAACATGTATTGAGATTTATTCTGTGCCATATTCTTGAATGCACTGAGGTACAGAGATGGAAAAGTTGCTGTCTCTGGCCTTCAGCTTAATCTAGGAATATAGGTCAACAAATAATAAAATACAGCGTGGTTAGGGTCAGGATTCTACACACTGGTTTGGAGATGCTGAGGAAGGAAAGATTAACTGTTGGGGCTGGGGATATTGGGAATCAAGGTACTGAAAGATGAGTAGGAGTTTACCAGGTAGACACGATGAGTTGGAAGGGTCTTTGGGGAAGAGGAAACAGTCTTGGAAAGAATTGAGAGTGTGAAAGCACATGGCAGGTCTGGACAACAGGACCGTTGGTGTGACTGGTGCCTGTGCTTCACCACAGAGGTGAGCCTGAGGGGCGGTTGTGCCAGAGAGTCAGGAGCTTTGCAGCCCGGTAGGACCCTCAGCAGACGGGGAACCATGGGAGGATTTCCTGCAGGGCAGGGGTGTGAGGCCTCTGACCTCAGCTGCTGCTTCTGGGACTGAGACCCAGGCCAGGGGCTGCTGCAGAGACGCCAGAGAGATCAACCAGGACACCCAAGGGCACACAGCAGATCTGGGGCCAAGGAGAGACTGAATGGAGAGTTTCCAGAGCTGGGAATTCTGGAGCTTTTTTTGACCCTAATCTTGTGGGGGAGGATTGAGAGTAGGGCCGAGGAGGAAAAGCTATATAGGGGCCTAATGGGCAGCGCCGGCTGGAAGCCCATTTGGAAGCTTTTGTTTGCAAAGCGCGGGCTCTTATAGGGTCCTTGTGCCGACTGCCCTGTGTGGGGAGAACACAGAGGATACCTCAGGGAAAGGTGGGAGCACTTGTTGAGATAGAGTTTTAGAGACCCCTAGGCTGGGAAGAGAAGGATGCCTGTGACACCTGAGGCTATGGAGACCAGAGCCCACTCCCATGCAGGGCCCCTGAGAGGCCCCTAAGGATCGTTGATGGGGAGGCCCAGGGAGGCAGGAGGAGTGAACCGCAGGAACCGTGGTCCTGGGAGCTGCAGCCAAAGACCCCAGGAACAAATGGAGCAGCCGACTTCACTGGACCATGGGAGGTGGACAGTGAGGCTACCCCCCAGATCCTTGTGACCCTAGAGAGAAAGGGGCTCCCCCATCCCCCCACATTAGGCCTTCCCATGCTTTTTCCTCCTCTTCTGGGAAACTCAAGGTCATCTCTGGAAATGGTGCCTCTCCTTTGATGCCTAAGCCAGATCAGTGACCCAAATGGTGGAACCTTCAGACAAAGGAGAAGGAGAGGGAAGCACCCAGGGAGGTCGGAGAGGAGGAGAAGCAGCTCGTTATTACAGAGCACCAGGGGCAGAGGCAGCAGGACTGAGGGAAATGGAATGAGACTCTTCATGTTAGGTAACCTGGCCTCAAGTCCTTGCTCTACCACTGCGTGCTCTGTGCCCGTGGATGGGTGGCAGGAGTACTGCCCCAGGGCTGGGGTTAAGACAAGTAACTCACTGGGAGAAAAGACTTGAAACAGACACAACCCAGAAAGCATCAGCATCCATAACATATCAGGAATGGTTACAAATCAGTAATGTTTCATTTATACACAAATGTTTCTTATAACATGTTACAAACAGAATGCTTACAAATGACACAATGGAAAAGTGAGCAATTGTGAACAATTTGCAAAAGAAACACAAATGTCCAATACAGTCAAGCATGCTCACCCTCATTAGTAATCAGGGAAATTAAAACACAATGATAATTTTATCATCATATTGGCAAAGCCTCAACCTTATTAATGGTCGAACAAAGGTAGATAAGGATGCGAAGTAGGGACTCATCCACACCAGAGAAGTGTAAATTGGTACAACCACTTTCTACAGCAATTCAGCTGTAATAATGTATTAAACCTGAAAATGTGCATCATGTATGATCCAGCAATTTTGCTTCTAGGAACCTATTGAAGAAATA
This sequence comes from Phocoena phocoena, assembly GCF_963924675.1. NCBI lineage: Eukaryota > Metazoa > Chordata > Mammalia > Artiodactyla > Phocoenidae > Phocoena > Phocoena phocoena. The sequence goes on along the minus strand of NC_089234.1, from coordinate 62,617,467 downwards.
CCAGCACATGTATAGGATGTTCATTCCAGTATTAATGGTGAAATAAAAATGTGAAGCAGACTAAATTTCCAATCAGTAAAAGCTCACTGAAGTATGATTTATTCCACAACAGAACACAGTTTACTAGTTAAAAGATGATCCCTATATACTTATGCAGCTAGATCTCAGAATCATTGTTGAGTGGGAAAAAAGCAAGTCATAGATTGACATACGAGTCAGGATTCCTTTTTGCCCTAAGTAACCAAGCACCCAACCTTCTCTAGCTTAAAGGAAGAGGAGTTTATTTTTTCTCCAATAACAAGGAGTCTAAAAGTAGCAATTGCTGGAGTTGGGTCAGCTGCTCAGTAACACATCTCAGGGATTCTCTTGGCCTTTCCTTTTTGCTCATTGCCTCATGTCATGAAATGGTTACTGCAGTTCCAGACATCACATTTGTATTCAAGGCAAGAAGAAGGAAGAAGTGAAAGGGTTTTCTCTTCATAAAATTGTGGCTTTTTCTTTGTTAGGGGAAGCCCTCCCCAGTAGAATTCCCCTGATATCTCATTATGAAGAACTGGGTCATCCACTAACCTTTAGACATTTCTGCTTAAAGGGATGAGATTGTCAAAAATCGTTTAGAGCCGATTTTTTGATAATGGCCATTTTGACTGTTGTGAGGTGATAACTCGTAGTTTTGATTTGCATTTCTCTAATGATTCGCAATGTTGAGCATCTGTTCACGTGCCTCTTGGGCATCAGTATGTCTTCTTTGGAGAAATGTCTATTTACGTCTTCTGTCCATTTTTTGATCGTGTTGTTTGTTTTTTTGATATTGAGTTGCATGAGCTGTTTGTAAATTTTGGAGGCTAATCCCTTGTCGGTCGCATCATTGGCAAATATTTTCTCCCATTCTGTGGGTTGTCTTTTTATTTCATCTATGGTTTCCTTTGCTGTGCAAAAGCTTTTGAGTTTAATTAGGTCCCATTTGTTTATTTTTGTTTTTATTTCCATTACTCTAGGAGACGGCTCAAAAAAATGTTGCTATGATTTATGTCAGAGTGTTCTGCCTCTGTTTTCCTCTAAGAGTTTTATAGTATCCGGTCTTACATTTAGGTCTTTAATCCAGTTCAAATTTATTTTTGTTTATGATTTTAAAGAAAGTTCTAATTTCATTTCTTTTACATGTCACTGTCTAGTTTTCCCAGCACCATTTATTGAAGAGACTCTCTTTCCTCCATGGTATAGTCTTGCCTCCTTTGTCATTGATTAATTGACCATAGGTGCATAGGTTTGTCTCTGGGCTTTCTGTCTTCTTCCATTGATCTATATGTCTGTTTTTGTGCCAGGACCATACTGTTTTGATGACTATAGTAGCTTTGTAGTGTAGTGTGAAGTCAGGGAGCCTATCATGATTCATTCTCATCTATACTCCCTGATATCAGGAGATTTTTGCTGACCACTTGAGTACATCCAGGTTTCATTAGCAGGGAGGAAATGGGTGCTGTCACCTGCTGGGTGGGTGGTGGACAGTGTTGGCTGCAGGTAAAATTTATATGGAAAAGAAAACCCACCCATGTTTCTGTTTTTGTACCAAACACACACAGGGGGTTATGGGGCAGGGGTGTGGGAGTAAGAAATGGACTTGGGTGTGACACTCAGAGGGACCTTGGACTTTACCTGCTGCAATTTTTTAATTTTTCAAAGGAAGGCTGAAAAAAAGAGACTGTATTCATGTACCACTTATGTAATTAAAAGTTAGTTTTTAAAAGTCCTATCAGAGGCCAGCTTCAGCACACCTAAAGTTGGCCTAATCCCAACCCAGCCCAACACTGCAGAAGCAAAGGCCACCTGGCCTGTTACTCCAAAAAGTTCAACTCGGGGGGGCCCCTGGGAGAAGAGGGAGGAAATTGCCTGAGTGACTCTTGGCTCCAAGAAGAAAGCTGGGAGCTGATCACTTAAGGCTTTGCAACCCTTTCAGCAGGGCTGTCTTTGACAGACAGAAAGTCAACCCGTCGGTATTTCCTTGCAAATTCGCTGGGCCTCCCTCTGGAGTCCTCCCTCATTCTTCAAACAGAAACTGCAGTCTGACTAAACCGCCTGTCAAATATCGGCAGTGCAGCTGCTCTCCTTAAAACCATTTACAAGACGCTCAGGGACACATGAGGCGGGATGGACAGGAGCAACGAGGGAGCCTGGAGTCGAGCCGGGGGAGCTCAGAGTCGCTGTGTTGACCAGAATGTCACAGATCCGTGTCGGGCAGAGAGCAGAGCCGCCCATGCTCCTGGCCACGATCCGGCCTTATACTGCCTACTAGCCCATTTTACAGGTCAAGAAATGGAGCTCCAAGGAAGGGAACTGTCCAGGTTCAAAGCGTTTTAGACTCGCCTCTGATCCACAGCCTCCCTGGAAAGCTGGAAGAGCAAAGGAGAGAACTGGAGGCGGCATGGGGGGGGGGCGGTTCTTAAGCATCAGCTCCTCCAACGCCCACCTCTGTTTCCTCCCTGTGCCCTGCAGTGCCTAACAGATACTGCAGCACCAAAAGCCCTGCCAAAAAGACTTGGCCTCTAAGAAGGTCCTTGGAGATCATCTAGTCCAGTGTAGTTTTCCAAGAGTGAGCAGATAAAATCCAGCTTTAAAAAAAAATGCAGTACATGAACTAGAAAATATCAGAGCATAGTGCTTGTAGTAAGGATCGATATTGTTTTGTGAAATTTGTCTGTGGGTGTTTTTGAGTCAGTGGCAAAGGTGTTTCTTACTTTGGATTGCAGCGAAAGGAAGGAAAGAAAGAAAGAAAAGGAAAGAGGGGGAGACAGAGACAGAGAGAGGGAAAAGAAGGCAGGCAGGCAGGGAGGGAGGCATTGATTTGGTCTGTATGCTTCATTTTACAGATGAGAAGACAGGCCCAGGGGAGGGTGTGATTTGTCAGGGTCGTACAGTGGATGGGGGCGGGACAGAGCCTCAGGTCTCCCTGGCCTGTAGGTGCCGCTCAGGCCACTTCCCTGGTGATGGGGCTCCAGGTCTTGTGGGTCCTCCCAGGGCTGCAAGAGTTACAGGAAGCTCTTCCTAGCTGTTCCCACATTTGAGCGGCTTGTTTACCCAGCCCTACTCCTTGGGTCCCCAGCTAGGGGGGCCTGTTCCTTTGCCACTCCTGGTAAACATTCCTGCTATTGTAAATACCCAGCGGTAGTCACCCCATTTCTCTCTGAGGCCTCTAACTTGCTCTCCTGACCCCTTTCCACATGCACGTGGCTTGTGCTGAGAAGTTCTCGCTCCTTTACATGGAATTTGGAAGCGGTCTTCTCACAGTGGCTGGGCGTGGTCTGGCACTGGTGGGTGAAGCCCTTGGAGGGTAGGGACCAGGCCTCACGTTTCCACTGGGAGGGCATCTGGCTAGGTTGGCTACGTTGGTGTGGCCATGTCAGGGCCCAGAAACCTGAGTTTGAATCTTGTTATGCCTCCACCTTGCTGTATGATATTGGACAAGTCACAGTCTCTGAGCCTCAGTTTCATTCTCTGTAAAATAAGCTAATAATTCGCACCCAGCACCCTCACTGCAAGGATCAGATGAAATCAGCATTGATATATAAGCTCGCTAGCTTGGACGTTGGTTATTTTTACCTGACTAGTATCCATTCCTTACCGCTCACCCTTTCTGCTAAGTGTATCCAATTTCCCTTTGAGGGACCACATCTCTCACAGTCAGCCCCAGAGGTGGGCATGGCTGACCTCCCCAGCCCGCCCCCAGGCCCTCACCCTTGACCCAAGCCTGGCAAATCAGTGTGTTCTCTCCTCCTGGCCTAATGATGGTTCAGGAATGAGTGCGCGAAGCAAGCCAGACCAAGGGACTGAGCCCAGGGGCTGTCGTCCATACACTGCTGGGGCTTCTGAGCTGATAGAAGAGCCCAGAGCCATAGGGAGTCAGCATGTGATGAGCCAACACACTGAAAAAGAGATCCAGGAGACGGAGAGTGAGAGACAGCCTGCTGACACTGCTTGGGCTTCTCAATCCAGATCGACGTAAGGCAAACTCTCCTTCTAGCCTCTTCAAGCCAATGAATTCTCCTTGTGGTTTAAGCCAGCTTGGCTTGAGTTTCTTTCACTGGCAGCTGAGAATGCTAATTCAGTAGCCAAAACATATAAAGTGTTAAAAAAAAAAAAAAAAAAATCCCACATTTTCTCTCTTTGGGGCCTCAGAGGGCCCCTCCTCCTTCTGCCTTTACCGCTCCACCAGCAGCGTCCCTGCCTTTCCTGGCAGCGCCCCACACACTCAGTGCCTCCTGAGACCCTCTGTACTCACTGGCTGGCGAAGGGCCAACCTCACCTCTCCTGAGAACCCATCCTGGACAGACTGGCAGGAAAGAGGACTATTAACTGACCATATTTGGTTCGGACATTTATATCCAAAGAGTAGGGCTCCAGCCCACCCAGCTCTGTGCCAGCAGATCCCATTCCTCCTCTGGGAAGCCTTCCAGGCCTGCAGCCCACTTAGACCTTTTCAACTGTAGAGCATCTGCCTGGGAAATTCCTGCCACTCCCCAAGCTGCCCAAGTCTGGGCTCTGCTCTGGTTCTGCCCCCTCCTCTCCACCGCTCCTCCCACCTCTCTGCACCCTTTCCCTCTTCCCTATTTGGGATCTGGCCCTTGGCTACTGCTTCTTGCCTAGCCCCTTCTTGGCAGCCTCTGCTCTGGATTTCCCAGGCCTGTCAGTGCACTGTGTGTGGCATCTCGTCACCAGTGCAGGTAAGAAGGGCCATGCCTCATGTCGGACTCTGGCTGCCAGGACCTGCCCAGCTGATGGGGGCACCCTCGCTCATCCCTCCCGACAGGTGATAGCCATCAGTCATCAGGGATCATGGCCTTTCACACTGAATTCAATGTGGACTGACCCCAATTCCACTGACCCCAATGTAGACTATTGTCCAGCCTAGGGGGTGGTATCTGAAGCAGCTTCTCTCCTGTGGGACAGGGCAGGGCCTTTCAAGTTGCAGTGGGAAGTCAGTGCTTCAAGGCCAGTCCCTAGCTGGGCATGAGTTACTCACTTACAGGCTGGGGTCAGCCTCAGATATGGTCATGCCAAGGGTTGCCAGATAAAATGCAGGACACCCAGTTGTACTTGAATTTCAAATAAACAACAAATTATTATCAGCATAGTATATCCCAAATAATGCAGGAGAAATACATTAAAATTTTTCTGTTGATTATCTGAAATTAAAATGTATCTGGATGTCCTTTATTTTGTTTTTGTTTTGTCTAAATCTGGCAACCCTAGCCATGTGGCTAAAGCTGGAGAGATTGCAGTGGGTTGTAGAAGAAGGGTTCTCTGCCACAAAACCCTGCAACAGGTGCCAGTGGAGTTGGTACCTCCTGAGAACTTCAGAAGGACAAAGAGAGATGGTTGTTCTGAAAAACAGATCATCGTCTACTTGGAGGTGGATGAGCTTCCAGTATTGGCCCAGCTCTGAGTAGACAACTGCAGACCCTTGTGAGTCTGTGTTTTGGGGGCTGCATTTAAAGTACTGTGAACTTTGATCTCTTCCCCAGACCATTTTTCTCTCAGGGGTTTAACTCAGGATTTCATGGTTGTGTTAGAGCTACAGAAATCCACAACAGGTGGCCCTAAATGCCAGAGGACCTGGAGAATAAAAGGGGAGGAGGGATGATTGCAACAGACATTAGCAGGGAGGGAAATCAACTTCAAGAGTAGTTTCTGCATATTGTACCCTAGTTTTTCCTTGACTTTAATTGTTAAATTGGAGATGGATTCCTCTGGAGGGAAAATTTTGATTCCAAGATGTAATGAAATGACTTTTTTTTTTTTAACTAAATTGTATATTTAAGGGGAAAATATTTTCCAGTGTAATAATGGTAATATTGAAAGTAAGTTGCCAAACATAAATACAAAGTGATTACAAGCGTGTGTTTGCATTTGGCCCAGAGTTTCAAAACACCCAGTGACAGCTTAATTGAGCAGAACACAAGGCTCATAAACCTCTTTCCTCAATTTCCTACAGCAGCAGACAGCGCTGTGTTTCTTGGCTGCCTGGGTTGTGTTTCAGGGCACACTGGGAGCTATGATCCAGGTTCCTCTAAACAAAGGCAGGTGGAGGAGCTGATGTAAAGTTGAGCAGTCGTTCCAAAGGTGGCACGGGTGAATAGGTGGGGGAGGGGCAAATTGCAAAGTAATTGATGGAATGAGTGGTTGCAGGGAGGAATCAAGGAGAAGGGCCCCATGGAATAATCTAGAAGGTATGGCTCTAGGTTTTGTATTTAGAATTAGTCTCTAGATTAGTAATAAGACAAAAGCACATTTCTGTGCATTGTGTTTCTACATTTTGGGGTCCGTCTATAAACAGGAAGCCTAGAACAGGAAGGCTTGGCCCATCGGAGATGCCCTGGAAAATAGCTTTGGAGCATCTAGCAGACGCATATGGCGTGACCCAGCTCCTAGTGAAGAAGGGAACTCCTCCAGGACTTATTATACTGTGGGGGAATCTGCATTATGGAGCCAGTCTAGTACAGGAGTGGGAGTGGGAGGTAGAGGGAGTGAAGACAGGCAGCTATGGCCCAGTGTTCTGATATTTGCAAGTTGGGCTCCCATTGTGTTTCTCTGTTTCTCTCTGGCTCCACCCTACCACCAACTTCCCCATTTTCTCCACTTCGCCCTCCTCCGTTTCCACCAGGCCGAGGCAGGAGCGTATCCTGGGCCGGGCCATGTCCTGGGCTCTGGCCTCTGTGTGCCGGGGGTGGTGGGTGCACCGGGGGTGGTTTGTGGCTCACAGGATGGAAATTGTTTCTCCCAGTTTGGAACACTGGCCTTGTGTGTGGGCCACTCAGATTTTTCCAGACACAGCGCACTGCAAAGAACTCTGGGGTCTCCGTTGTGCAAGAGCAGGGTTCGGGTGGGGATGGGGTGAGGTTTTTAGGCTTTCTCCTCCCTTGAAGGAAAGGTCAGTGAGCAGATGGCAACCCCACAAAGGGAAACAAAAGGATCTGGCTTTTGGCTAAACCCACAGCTGAGCATATAGGTAACTACTAAGTGGGTGAATTCAGAGGAACTCTGGGGGGAGGGAGAGGAGACTGTGGAAGAGCTGGAAAGCTTCTGGAGAAGGGAGCTGAGAAAGATGAAGGGGCGGCCCATTTCAGAGAGCAGGGGAGAGAAAGAGTGGTTCCAGGAGAGAGAGAGTTCAGGGGAGCATGGACACTCCGATCTGAGGAGAAAGGAGGGTTTGGGGAGGGCGGTGCCGTGGAAGTCACAGGGGAGAAAGCCCGAGGTGGCTCATGTTTAAAGGAAGAAACAAACCTCCTCTCAGATCCAGGATGGATTGTGCTGAGGCCAAGTGAGGTCAACTTAGAATCCCCATGCCTGTGGCTTAACCCCAGTTATTCATTCTTTTTTTTCACTCATCAGACATTTATTAAACACCTACTGTGTGCCAGGCTTTATGCTTCCTACCCTCTGGAAGTTCTAGGCTGATGGTGTGTGAAAACATCCCATAATACAGAGTAGTAAAGCCCAGATGAACCAATCACAATTCAGGTGCTGGTAAGAGAAGCTGGGCAGGCCTGTGCATCAGGCAGCTTTGTGTGAAGTCTTTGGAGGGTGAGAGGGCTGCCTAGTCAGTCTGTGGGCTCCTCCCAAGCTCAGGTGAGCTGGCCTCGACTCCCCCCACCTATGGCCCAACCAAACATTCAAGGTGGGGCTTCTCCCGCACTCCAGGTCCTCTGCCCCATCACAGGCACCAGGACCCACTTGCCCCTGACTCTCCAGGACTTTCCACCCCAGTCTAGTTTTTGTTCCCTGGGGTCTCCTCCCTATAGATCCTCCCTCACTCTGTGTAACCCCTGGTGTTCTTTCAGATCACTAGACTAAGCTAATCTGAAATAGTCATTCCCCCTGTGTGTTGAGAATGGAGGAAACCTTCATGTCTGGCCACTCTGAATCATCTTTGTCGTTGTCATCATATGTTTTGATTTTTACAATTTCTTAATGACTTTAGTTTCCAGCAACCCAGATGAAACAGACAAGCAGAGATTCTTCCTCCCGTCTACAGGTGGTGTGAAACGCTGAGGCTCAGAGAGGTTCAAAGACGTGCCAACAGTCACACAGCTAGAGTGAGAAAGTCAGGGTTTGAACTTGCATCTTTTGACTCACATCCAGACCCTTTCTGATATATGATACAGGTAGCATGGCAGGACAGTGGGGAAAGTATGGTGTTTTCCCTAAAGGTGCAGAATAATTGGGCATAGATGGATGGGGAAGGACGTTGGACTCCCTTGTCCTTTCTTTCTAGCTAAGTAGAATCATTTCTAGGGGAATGGAAGTCCTTGGTTAAATCAGCACAGAACAGGCCATCTCAGGCAGAAGTGAGATTCCAGCCGAAGGAGGTGTTCAATCATGGGCTGAGTGACATCAATGGCTTCTTGGGGTTGTACTAGCTGCTGCCTGCCTCGGATTCCTTCCTCTGAGCTTGGGTCCTAGGATACAATTACATGTTTCTTGGAGACATGTCTTTCTGACACTGAAATGATTCAGTTTTCAGCCTCCCAAAACCTACCCACGCATGCATACTCCGTCCCACCCTGAGAAATAAGACAGGAGCCAAGCCACACGTTGAGCTTGGAAGTCAAAAGCAGAATGGTAAGGAAGAGTGACCCCCTCACCAGCCCCTCCAAGTCTAGCGATGCCGTCTACAACCTGTTCTGGGAACACGTGACACCTGTGCCCAGAAGTAGCCAGGTTCCAGAGTGTTTCTGGTTAAGTCAGCCCTGTAAATACACCCAACAGGCTGGCAGCCAGAGACCAGGCTGCTTGGCACCCAGGAGAGTAAAGATGGGTTTTCTTCCCCCCGATGGCAAAGGCTAGGCAAAAGGCCTCACTGTCCTCTCCTGGACACATCCCTGACAGGTCGTGTCCCTCTTCCCTGCCTCTCTAGTCCTAGTTATTCTGAATGCAGGCCTGTCTGAAGCCAAAGCCCACTGCCCAGCTTGCAGCCCTTGGGCCATGGTGGTGACTTGGGCATTCTCTGACCAACAACCTGAAGACTTTCTAAAGGTTTGCATTCTATCTATCTATCTATCCATCCATCTACCCGTCTGCCCATTCATCCATCTATCCATCCAACCATCCATCCATCCATCCATCCATCCATCCATCCAACCATCCATCCAACCATCCATCCACTTTACAAAGGTGGCACAATCATGGGGAAAGTTTCACCATGACAAAAGAATAAGCATGAGTATTCAGTCCATCTTGAACTGGGTCTTTCTGTCTAGAGTTTTTCACTAAGTATGTGCAGATATGTAATATCATACATCTATTTTTTCAAAGATGGTACCACTTTTTCAGAGAAAGAGACTTCCTTGTGTGTTCGTTTTCATTTAATGGCGGATAACCACTGCTTTGTGGGAAGATGAAAGACACACAGCCTTACCAGGAGGCATGGAGACAGACTCAACCCAAGGGTTGAGAAAGATGGAGCACACACAGGCCTGGGTGGAAAGTCTGGACCTTATCCCTGATCACTAACAAGGTCTCCTACCTCTGTCTGGGTCTCAGTGAGACACATCTGCAGGGTGAGGGGAATGTCCAGTAGATTTCCAGAAACTCTTTCAGCTTTTGTTTCTCTGTAATAGCCTCTATTTATAGAGAACTTACTGTACATGAGCTCATTTAACTCCTACAAGCCTGTGAATGGGTGCTATTTCTCCTCTCATTTTACAGACCAGGAAACTCAGGTACAGAGAATTTAGGTAACTTCAAGGTCACATGGCAGTGCATGACACAATCAGAACTTGAACTCAGGTCTGTATAAGTTCAGAGCTTGTGTATTTGGTCACTACGCTACACCATCTGCCACCGACTGCCGGAGTGAATGTCAGTGGACCTGGGAGAGCACACACTAGGACGTGGAGGGCATCTTGTACTTGGGCTAGTAAAGACCTTGGCTCAGGGTCACCAGCTCATAGTTTAGAGTAAAGCAAGGCAGATGCACCCTCCCAGACGAGTTGGGCTTAAGCCCCAGAGCCTGTGGGGTCACAGGGCAGCCAAGCCTGTTGCCACTTCCAGTGCTGGGACAGGGCAGGCACAGGGCACAGGTTCAGCTGCCCTCAGGGCAAGACCAGTGCTTTTAGTCCAAACTAGGTGTCTGAGCCTCCTGAAGCTTCCAGGGAGAGTGTAGGTCTGGCTGAGCTGAGCTGCCCAGCTCCCAGAGAGAGACCCAAACACTGTCCTGAGGCTCAGAGGTCACAGGGAGGATTCATCCCTGGGAACTCCATCTACCCAAGAGACTCTGGGTCAGGATCCGGCCGCCTCCACTGAACAATCACCCCCCCCGTGAGACAAACATCCCGCATGGATCAGCATGGCCACTGAATGTGACAGGTCTCTGTACTCTATTTCCCCCACTCCCTGCCACCCCGGTTATCCACATCATCTGGCTGGTCTTGGCGGTAGCGAGCAGACAAGGAGAGTGCATGCCACAGCCCCCAGCGCATCCACCGTGGGAACGGGATGCCTCAGCCTTGCTTTCCCTCTGCCCCCTCCTCCTCCACCACCACCAGCGCCCAAGTCCACCTGCAGCTGAACCCAAATGCCAGAAAATATCTTGGTTGTACGGCTGAAGTGAAAACATGGGTGTGATGGAAACTCTTATGTACATTTTCATTAATATCTTCCCCAGAAACTTGCAGATGGAGGGGGAGACCTCTGAGGCCAGCGTCTGGCACTCCGTGTGCCGGAGGATGGCACAGACCAGCCAGGAGCAGCACACTCGTGCCCTGTTGTCTTGGAGAGGAACTCACGCGGGCTGCCTAGGGCCTTGAGGGGGAGCAGGGGAAGGGACAGAAGGCCCTCCGCACCACCCACCTCTGAGCCCTGTTTCTCTCTGCCGTCCCCAGAAACTCAAGATCCCAGATCCTAGTTCTGTCTTTGACACTCACTGGCTGTGTGATGTTGGGCAAGTCACATCACCTCTCTGAGCCTCAGTTTTCTCATCTGTAAAGTGATGATAAAAATGCCTTTTTCTTGGAGTTGTCGCAATGCAGCTTTTGGGAGTGGACAATGGACTTATAAAGCAGGTCCACCAGCCCTCATCCACAGTTCCAACCTCCAGAAGCTCTGAGGACCAAAGCTTTTTGTAACCCATTTGGCAGCAAGACTTGAGCTAAACTGATATGAGACTATTTATTGAATTTATGTATCCTCTTTGGTGTGAATATCCACATATTTTGCCACAAAAATATGATGTTTGATCATGAGGTGCTGCCCTAGACCCTGTTAGGGGTTTCATGTGTTTAAATAGACACCTCAAACCCCAAAAGTTCTGAATGCTGGAACACATCCAGCTACAAGGGTTTTAGGTAGGAGTTTGTCAACCTGTTTTTGGAAATGAAGGGGAAATTCATTTGTGGTTTTAGGAGATTTTTTTTTTTTTTGAAAAAAGGTCTGGAGTTGTGCTGGATTTGAGATCTCTTTTAAAAGCCCCTCTTCACTGCCCAGGCGTTAGCTGTGACCCAGGAATAATTAAATCAACACATTTAGCAAGCTCTTATTGTGCGTAAGGCACTGTAACGATGCTTTAGAAATATCATCTACTGTAACCTTCCAACAGGCCTGTGAGGCATTTCTGTGATCTCCCCATTTTACAGATGGAGATGGGGGCTCAGAAGGTAGGTGACTTGCTGATACAGGCAGAGCCAATAAGAGGCAGATTCAACACGAGTCTGATCAACTCCAGAGTCGGTGCTCCAGGCAGGGGACCAGGAAATCGTGGTGCAAGGAAGGGGCTCTCTTGGGAGGGGTGACATGCAGGGACAAGGTCCTGGAGAGGGTGAGGGATACTCAGCTCCACTCTCCAGCTAAGGGACACTCTTCCCAAGCCACTCCTTCCCATGTGCATCTGCCCCTTTCCCTCATCCAGCAGGGACCGCCACCCCCAGTGGTCCCTGAGACTGCTCCTTTTCCCCTGCTGTGGGAGTAGATGCTCCCAGATCCCCCTGGTCCAGTCCTGTCGGCCGTGATTCTGAGTCCTCTCATCCACCAAATGAGCCTCGTAAGTTTCAGGCAGCTCATCTTGCAGTGGTTGCACAGGCCGAGTAAGGTCAAAAGTCAGTGGGCTGCTTAGGTGTAAGGCGCTGCAGACCACTGCAGGGGTGACAGGGAGCTGCCCTGGGGAGCATCAGGCCAAGGTTTCCCTGGGGACACTGCAGGGAACTCCCACAGGCTCAGTCCCGCCTCTGGACTGTCTGCTCAGCTGCCCCCAGCTGCCCTCAGAAAAAAAAATACACAAATGCACAGAGTAAACAATAACAATTCTACTTTACCTCCGCCCTCTCAAACCTATTCTCTCCCCTGCGGTAACTACTGTTTACAGTTCCGTATGTATCATTGCTGTCCATTTTCTTGGCATTTATTTGCACATATATATCATTTGGACTTGTTTGGGGCATTTTATATACACACCTCACGTAGTGTTCTGCACTTTGCTTTTTTTCTGCTTACCATATGTCTTAAAGATCTTCCCACATCAGTTCATATGAGTCGGCCTCATTCAGTTTAACTGCTGCCTCATAGCTACCCTATGGATGTCCAAGGGCTTACATAACCACTCCTCCATTGATGAACACATAGGTCTTCTGCAATGAACATCATGTATTGGTATCGTTGTAACCCTGGGTGATTACTTTCTCTAAGAGGAATTGGTGTGTCGAAGAGCGTGACAGTTTTTATTTTTGCTAGCTTCTGCCAAACTGCCCTCTAAAAGGCTGAATCAATTTAGCATCTCACTAATCCCATATCATAGTCTGAGGCAGCAGTTCTCCTACCTGACCGGGTCCAGGGCTCCCTGGCAGGTTGCTCTGAGATGGCTGGGACCCATTTCCCCTCTGGAGAAGTCATCTGGCAGCAGTGTGGAAAGGTGGTCTCTAGTTGTGCCTGGTAATCAATATAATACAGTGATTACAAGCAGGGGATTTGGAGCCATTAAGACTTGGGTTTGGATCCTGGCTCCACCATCCATGAGCTCTGTGATCTCTAGCAAATATAATTTCTCTGAACCTTTTCATCTGAAAAATAAGAGTAACAATAACTAATCTTATTGACAGGTGGTGTAAAGCTTAAGCAAGATGATACGTGCAAAGCACTTAGTACAGTCTCTACATAGTGTAAAAGGCAATAAACTGACACTTTATATTACGAGAATACGATCGTTAATATCTGGACCCTGTATCCAGAAACACAGCCCTCTTTCCTCTGGGGTGTCCTCACATCTCTACCCGTGTCAGCCACCGAGCCCTGCCCAAGCCCAAGCACTGTGTCAGCTGGCTGCTGGCCACCTCACAGTGTCTGCTGCATGCACAGGTCCGAGCCCACAGGGAGTGGGTGATGGCACCCGGCAGGCAGGATGAGCAGTTCTGGCTTCCAGGCTAGGAGGGTAGACAGGATACAACCGGATAAACACCAGTAAACAGAGGTGGGGAGTTTTACAAACAGAGACCCGTGCCAATGCAGCTTCTCTGAGGTAAACACGTGCAAGCCAAGTCACCAGGTGAGAATGGGAGGGAGTGGGGCATTTGCAGAGGGTGTGTGGGTTGCAGGTGGGGACAGGAGGCGGTGGGAGAGAGCGAAGCCAGACAGATGGCATAGCCTGGGAAGGCAAAGTGGAGGACGGAAGTGGGGTGCAGGGGGGTTGCCTAGAAGGTGGCTGTGCTCCTGGCAGCCACTGTGGAGAGGAAGGTGCCCTGGACTAGCTGGCCACCAGAGTCCTCAGTTCAATTCCCGGCCCCACCTCTTGCCAGCTGTCTGGACTTGGGTAAATCTTTTCTTTTTCTGGACCTTGGTTTGAGCATCTTAAAATGGGGCATGAGGGGCGTGCTGAACTTGATCATCTAGAATCATTTCCAGCTTGAAACTTCTAGGAACTTCTGCCCCGTAATAAAATCTCTGCTATGACCAGTCTCATCTTGAATTTGAATCACTGTGGCTGTCACTCTAATCTCTCCAAAGTATTGGCACTTAACAGTTTATAAACTACATTCACATCTGTTTCTTCATCTAGTTCTGCCCTATAGCTTTGGATGCATGTGGAGCTGAAATTCAAATCTTGTTTTGCACAAGATTACATGAGGGACGTGGGGCTCACTAAGGTGAAACCACTTACAGAGGAGGCTGGAATTGAGTAGAGCTGGCATCTTGCCTCTCCAGATGTCACCCCAACAACTCCTGAGCTGTCCAAAGTGCAGACAGTGGGTCAGACTGAACCACTCAGTGTCCCCATATGCACTACCACCAGGAACCATCTGGCCCTGGTCACACTCTCCGTGTCAGGCTCTTGGTTGGCCCACATCACCTTGTCTAATCCTCGTAGCCACCCCCTGAGGTAGCACAGTCATGATGCCCACTGTACAGATGAGGAGTGGAAGCTCAGAGAGATTGAGTTAGTGCCCAAGGTCACCTATCTGGTCAGCAGCAGAGTTGCGCTTCCCAAGACCCCACAAGCAGACCTCGCCTCTCCTTTGCTCCTTCCTGTAGAGGAAGCTCACACCCTCATTGACATCTGAAAGCTTCACTCACCATCTATTTCACTCCAAACCTTTCTCAAGGCTCAGTTCCCTTGCTGTCTCCTCCAGGAAGCCCTCCCTGATCTTTCATGCCACTCCCAGGCATTTGTCCTTTCTCTTTCCCCTGAACACACTTACAACCTTCCTGTCTGGGTCTTCCTGGTGGTCTTTATCATGCTCCATTGGGGAGGAAGGGGATTTTCCTTCTCTGTGGCTGGAGCTTGTCTTTATAAAGTGGGGTTTACTGTTTTCTAAATAAATATATTTTAATTTGATGGTAAAAGAAATACATGTTTTTATAACAATGAAAACTGTAGAGAACGATTAGGCTAGTGGTTTACCCTCTCTAACCCTACCGTGTAAGGTAGGACCAATCGTTTCACAAACGTGAAGCACTGTCTTAGTTTGGGCTCCCCTAGGAGCCGACTCTGAGTTAAGGATGTGATTTATTTGTGGGGTTTATTTGGGAATGGTTTATTAGTAGTCGAGTGGGGAAGTGAGATGGGGAGTGGAAGACAGCCAGGAGAGGGTATGTTTCCAGCAGGTCATCACTCTGGGCAGCTGGGGCTCCATCTTGTTGGAGAACTCTGGGGGCCTGTCTAGGACCCATGACACAGAGTTATCTCCCCACAAGGGTGAGGGACCTGGGTGTTTATCCACAACTCCGTCAGTCACTGGTTGAGAGCTACTTGTGGGCAGAGCTGGCTCCGGTGGCCAGAGAGAAGCCTCAGGCAAAGAGACACAAGTGCTGGAAGGCACAGGAGCTATTGATAGGGCACTGATATGTTCTGCTACAAGTACCTGCAGGTACCAGGCCCCCTGCAACACAGCAGTGAAGGAGGTAGACTAGGTCTCCACAGGCAAGGCACTCCTAACCTTCTGGGGAAACAGGTGTTAGTGAAAAACTACAGAACAG
Organism: Phocoena phocoena; assembly: GCF_963924675.1. NCBI lineage: Eukaryota > Metazoa > Chordata > Mammalia > Artiodactyla > Phocoenidae > Phocoena > Phocoena phocoena. The sequence continues at coordinate 62,602,014 of NC_089234.1, read as the reverse complement.
ATATAAGTATACATGAGCCAAAGAAAAAGTTCATGGGTCTGAAGCCAGATGGCCAGGATTGGAATCCCAAGTCTGCCACTAGTTGAGCCAGTTATTTAGTCTCTCTGGGGCTCAGTTTCCTCATCTATAAGATAGAAATTATAAAAGTAGCAACATCTTGGGGTGACTTTGAGTTCGTTTAAATTAATACATACAACACTCAGCGCAAGGCTCGTCATAGAGTGCGTTCAGTGAGCGCTAGCTGTTACCATCATCGGTCACATCATTAGACATCATTAATGTCATTATCATCATCATTAATGTCGTTACACCATAAAGAGGGGTTTGGCCGAGCCTCGGGTTCCACTCCCACAGAGAAAAGGGAGACCGCCGAGGCCAGTGCAGGGGACCATTTCTGTCAAGGCCCCCTGATGGCCTTGCACTTATCACATAGACCACCCAGCAAAGGCCTGACCCACAGTTACCTAAGTCTCGGTGGAACATGTAAGCACTTAGCTGCTGATGGGAGGGAAGACAGGAGCCTGTGGCTCAGCGTGGGTCCTGAGGGCTAGTGAGACAGGAGAGGTGCTGTGAGAGTGCCCTCTGGCCCTAGGCTGGGCCTATCCTGTCAGCTTGCAGGAAGGGAGGAGGAGCCCGACCCAACCCCTTCTGGCCACACAAGGCTGCCCCTCCTGCCCCTCGCTAACCAGGTTGACTCTGGAGACCCGTATGTCGAGGGAAGAGGGAGCTGCCCTCCCCTGGCCCCACCTGCCGGTGGCCCCATCACTGTGGCCGCCGGTGGTCCCTGGTGGCCGGGCTTGCAGCCAGCAAGTGCTTCACACAGCTGCCACGCACAGCAGTCAGACGCCGAGGCGGCTCCCCCGGCCAGGGGAACATTCCAGGACAGCTTGGAGTCATTAGGCGCTCTCTGCTCCCTGTTCCTGGCGAAAGCCTGCATTCAGACCCGGACCTATCCTGCTGCCCGCCTTCCTCTCACTCCCCTAAATAGCTAGCAAGCCTCCTGGGGGGAGGGGACAAGATGTTGCTCAGCCCCCCAACATTGCTTCCTTTCTCTAGATGTGTTTCACTCTTCTGCCCGTGATTCCTTCTCCCAGTTCTCAGTGTGAAATGAGCCACTACGGCCCTTGCAAGGCAATGAAAGAAAAGCTGGGTTGTGGTGTGGAGTCTGCTGTGTGACTTTGAGCAGGTTACATAACCTCTCTGGGCAGCTGTCTGTTTTGATTGTCAGCAGGAACTCCTGGTCCCTGCCTTCCCCCCTACTCTGTGGAGGTGAGGAAAGCATGTCTGGAAAACACTGACTTGGGAAAACAGATGCTTACAGAGGTTGGAACACATGTTTTCTCTGGGGGTCAGGCCTTGCTCAGCTCAGGGTACACTGAAGCATAGAACTAACCATCAGAAGCATCCAGCGAGCCAGCCTCGCTTTAAAAGTAGGGAAACTGAGGCTCAGCCAGTGACGAAGAAAGCTGGGGTCGGAAGCTGGCCTTCTTTTCACTGTATCATCTTGTAATTTGGTGATGATGATAGGGGCACATGACTTTTGAGCATTTGTGGGCCAGACTCTAGTCTTAATCACTTTCCATGGGGCTTGTCCATTCATCCTTTTGAGGTAGTGTTAGTGGAGTCCAGCAGGGGTGAGACTGGAATGGTGGGTGGAGCTGTGCCAGAATCTGTTTGCTTAAACAGCATTATTTTTTCTGGGGCCAGAGACTTCTGAGGATATCTATGTTTTGCAGACATAGAAGGAAAGATTATCTTTCAGGACCTTGGGGTGTATTGGATGAGAGACAGGGTTAGAGATGTTTGCTGGGCTCCAAGGGGCTCGTCCAACTTCTGGGCCCAGTGTGGTTGGAATGGGGGCAGGAAGGGGTGGACACTTCTCCCACTCCCTTCTCAGCTTGTGCTGGGGGAGGGGCCTCACAGAGCAGGATGTGAAATCTCCCACGGGGTGGGGGGCACTTATGTAGGGGGAGGCCAGTGGACCAAGGGGCATCACCAACTCAGGTCTGACTTCGGACTCCACCCTTCACTAGCTTTGTAACCCTGGACACATGACAACATCTCTAAGCCTCAGTTTCCTTATCTGTAAAACAACCTGTGTTCAGCATTCACATTGGGAGGATTTGGAATAACCTGCCCATGCAGTGGACACTCAGCAAGCCGGGATCTACCGTGGAACCACTGAACAAAGGACAGTAGTGGGTGTGGTGGCCTCATCCTGGGGAGGGAAACTTGATCCTGCAGAGGACGGCTGGCTAGGGGGCAGGTAGCAGGGGGCGGGACCTCTCCAGTCCCTCTAGCGCCCTCGTGGTAGAAGCTGGCGACTGCCCAGACAACTCTTGGCCAGGGGCTCCTGGGGCCCCAAACCCAGCCTAGCTTGGGCCAGACGGGCTCTGGCAGAGACCCCGTTTTCTCCTCAGAACAATGTCATTCTGCCAGCCAAGGGCAGCAAGAGGCGGGCCAGGGTGCTGACAGGGCCAGGGAGACTACCTGACTTCCCGCGCCCTGCCCTCCAGGTTTGGGTGTATCCTTCGGTATCGCTGCCAAAGGTTTTGCCAGCTGGGAAGCAGTGATACAGTTACATATCCTCCAGCGTCCTGGGCCTCTGGGAAGAGGGGCACAGCAGCTCAGGTGGCTCTACACCTTTGTCCTTGAGCTAAGGGACCCCCCACCCCTCCCCAGGTGACAGAACTGAGTCACCGTCTTCTTCTTCAGGCAAGGCCCCCAGCGCAGGGCTCTGGCCTCAGGGTCGTTCCCAAGGTGCTAAGAAACCCGCTGTTCTCCTCCACCCCCCAACTCAGAAGTTCTGAAGAAGAGAGACCCTCCCATTATGGGCACCTGTGCGTGTGCATGCGTGTGCATGAGTGTGTACTTGTGCGTGTGTGCATGGGTGGGGAGGACTGTGGAACCGAGGATCCCAGGTGAACTGCCTCTCTCCCCCTCTCCTTCCATTTACGTGGTCCCAGAGCCAGGCGCCGTTCTGGGCACAGCAGTGACAGTGTGAGTGAGGAAGACCTCATCTCTTCCCTCAGGGAACTCACGTTCTGTGACAGCAACACCGCATAAACCAACAAGGTGCTCTCAGGGAACAAGCCATGGTGGGAAGAAATCAAGGGCAGTAGGGGCCTCTGGTGGGGACGGGGTGCACACTGCCCTTCCCCGCCCCTCCTCTGCAGCAGGGAATGCAAGTGCGGTGTGGGAGCAAGGAGGTTCCAAGAACGCTCAGGGGTGGTGAGCGAGGGCTGTGTAAGTCCCTCCTGGGCCCGCTCAGCGCAGCGGGACGCACCATCCACTGCATGGGGGCAGGTGGGCGAGGCCTTGGTCCTGGCATCCCCCTGCCCACTCCCCCGGGTGGGGCTGGCATCCCCATCTCTTCTGAGAGCCAGAGGGGTCCCTACCCTTTCAGTTCAGAGTCTGGTAGTTTACTGCTGGGGAAAAAAAAAAAGGAAGAAGAAAGAAAGGGAAAATTCCATTTTAAACTCTTTTGACCAAAGCACAAGCTTTCTTCCTTCCTTCTTTCCACCCTCCCCTCCCTCCTTCCTTCCTTCCTTTCATTTCTTTCTTTTTCCTTTTTCTTAAGGGTAGAAAGGCCCTGGAATCTCCTAGCATGAATCAGGCCATCTTGTTCCCAAACCCCAGGAAGAACATGTTTTCCTGGAAGCTGGGATCTGAGCAAAGGGACGAGAGGGCTGCACGGCCAGCTGGGGCCAGTGGCTCAGGTAGGGACGTGAGCAGGGCTTGGAGTCATGGTTGGTCTGCAGGGTTCCTGGGGAGCCTCTGAAATAGCTGCCTCTTAGGTCCATATATGCTACCAGAAGGAGGGTCCAAGAGAGGCCAGAGGGGTGGGCTGAGGTCACCTGGAGCCAGGGTGCCCTGTGAGCTGATTTGCTCAAAGACAAGTCTTGAAGAGCAGAATCCTAGCCCTCCTCTGGGGAGGTCTCTCCAACCTGCAAATGACTCCATCATTTGTACATTGTTCCCCGAAGGACCCTCTTAACACTGTGCCCACTGATGGCTTTGTTTCCTTCTGAAATGCAACCCCCTAACAAGAGGCAAAGCCCCAGCCACAACCAGTCATTTACACTTTAATGACTTTAATAACCCTGCTTCTTCCCAGGGCAGGGTTTGGCTACCTAGAAGGGAAAGAACATGAGAATGCTGGGTTTCCAAGAAAAAGGATGCCACTTTTACAGGAGCTAGGGGTCACCTGAGGGGGAATGAGCCAGAAAAGGCAGGGGAGGAGCAGGAGAGAGCATTCTCAGACTTCATACTTTAGGATGGGGCCAACACTTCCTTGAATAAAATCAACCTTTCTTTGCAAGGTCATGCTAAACCAGAGATCAGAAAGTCTACTTTCTCATGAACAATGAGTTTTGAGAAAGGCAGAGGTAACAAGCCCCGGGTACTAGGTGCAGGCCAAGTGCTCCGCCTGCGGCATTTCATATAATCCTCATAGTGCCTTTGTGAGGTCAGGATTACTTACCCCATGTGGCCAAAGAGGGAGTGGAGACAACCCCTCTAAAGGCTCTTCCAGGTCTGATATTTTTGTATTCTTTCATGATGCCAGCCAGCAAGGCTCAATGGAGAACAAAACACTAAGCACTCATCCTGTGCTGTGCAACCACTAAGTGCTCAGTGCTTTACTCTGGCCTTCTAGAAGGATGGTATATCAGCTAGCTATTGCCACAATTATGCTGCATAACAAAAGAGCCCAAAACTCAATGGTTTACCACAATAACCATTTACTCCTGGGGTGGTTGACAGAGGTTCAGCTGATCTCAGCTGGGCTTGCCTTACCCTACTTCTCACTGCAGGTTTGTGGGTCAGCTGGGGAGGGTCTGTTCCTTGTGTCTCTTATCCTCCTGGGACAAGGGAGTGGGCAGGGCATTGTTCCTCTTGTGACAGCAATAGAGGTGTAAGAGGGAAGCAGAGAAACATGAAGCTCCCTAAGGAGCCAGTGCCTTTTCACTTCTGCCTGAAGCCATTGGCCAAAGTAAGTCACACAACCTCACCCAGAGTAAAGAGACAGAGAGAAGCTCTCCCCTGGGGTGAGGTTATGCCAAGGCTTGGCTGCCAAGGAACCTATCAGCCAATTCAGCGTGAAAAGAATGATTCAGCTCCCTTTAACAGGGAAGTTAAACTGTTTCCCCCACTTTCTCTATTGCACTAGAACGGACTGAATGCAAATATCTCCCCTCCCTTCCTCATTTAAGGATTAAAGATTTGAGATTAAGGCCTCCCTATCTTCAAGCAAAGGAAGCCAGTTTCTCAGTCACTGGGAAGTTGAGGGTTATTAGGTGAAAGAATGGAAGAGAATAGATCTCAGACCAGAAGGGGGATTAGAGAGGGACTCCCCGAGAGTCTCAGGTGAGGCTGTGGGAAAAGTATAAATGGGGAAAGTTTGGGACCTGAGCGGGGGCAGATGGCCCACGAAGAGTCAAATGAGCCGATCTGACAAGAGACTTCGTGGAAGAGCCATGTTTGAGGGCCCAGGAGCCACACGGGCTCTGAGTTGCCACCTGCCAACCCAAGAGTGAGAAATTCCCATCACAGGTGCACAGGCCAACACTAGTTGGCACGTGACTTCACTTCATCCTTATGAACCAATCATCAGGCCAGAGAGGAACCACCGCCCTGGCCACTGGACCTTGTTGAGCACCCATCTGATGACTCTGTGAGAAGATTCCCATCACCCACCCCTGGGAACCCATGAACGGTTGCCCCATCATCTTGGGGGTCTAGAATAAGAGTACAAATAGTGTCCCACATACCATACACTATAAGTTTTATCCTCACCATCTGATCCAAGCTGGGAAACTTCTGTCCACAAGGTGTCTCCCCCTGACCCAGCCCCAATCTCCACCCACAGGGCAAACCCAGAAAGGCAAAGGCACAACCCTTGCCTACCTGGAGCCACCCAGGTGAGGAAACTAGCCTGTATTCAGGAAGAATTTTTTTTTTTTAATCCATTTCAAAAAGAACATCTCATTAGAGCAACAATAGACCTTTCACAAGGCCTTCCATCAATCACCAGCGTACCAGTGAACCAGCATTAATAGAAGCATCCAGGATGTATGAAGACGGGAAAGTGACTGCATTGAGTGAGATCAGACCCGTTTACCCTTCACCTACTCAACATCTACCATGTGCCAGGCCCTGTGACAGGCGCCCAGGAGACAATGTTGAATGAGACATGGTTTCTGCTCTTGAGGATCTCCCAACCTTAAAAGAAAGATCTGGGGAGGATTGGTGGGAGAGAAGGGACTTCATATACATTTTAAAGAATAGGAAAAACGGGGGTAGACGGAGGAGGAGGTGGATGATTTTCAGGCAGAAGAAAGCAATCCCTGGAAGGAGAGAGGATCTTCCTTCCACAGGAAATTTGGCTTGTAAGGGTTCCACAGGAGAGGGTGAGGGTAGTCGAAAGGAGTGACTGTCTAATGGTGGAATTTTGATAAGCATAGCACCTGGGGGAGAAGGGACTATCAGACATCCACATCTGTAGTCACCCCCTTCATGGATGGTCAAGGCCCATTCTGATTATAATGGCCTAGAAAGGTTTTCCAGCAGTTTCTCATACCCATGCCATGCTCTTTTCACATTTTCTCTTACTAAGCTATGATTCTTTGCTTCTGGAAACATGTAAATACCCCTTCTGAGAGAAGTACTATGGAAACCTCACCACAAATACACTCCTGTCCCTGAATGTACTAATTGAAGGAAAGCGCTGGTGGAAAAATGAGTTTAAGGAAACAGAGTTTTATTATTTTAAAATTAATACACTTACTTGAGTGAGCTAACCACTATGCATTCCACAGAGATGGTCTGTAGGGGACCTGCTATAAGGGATTTATTGGGTGATCCATTCAATCATTAAACATTTATTGCACAGCCACCATGGGCCAGAGGCTGGGGATTCAAGGCTAAGTAAGTCTCAGTGTCTGCCCTCCAGGAGCTCAGTCTGGAGCGGGGGACAGACACATAACCATAAAGCAGAGTGGTAGGTGTGGTGAGAGTGATGTGTACAAAGATTACTGGAGCACAGAAAAGAGCAACCGTACAACAGTGGAGGTTGGGGTCACCAGGGAAGACTTCTAGAGGGAAGAAAAGGGGGCCTCCTACTTGGGTAGCACAAATAGATGCCTGCAGGGGAAAAGCTGGGGGATGAGGCAGAGCCATCAGGGGGCATCTCAGGTAGGGCACAGTATGCACAAAGGCTCACAGGGGAGAAAAGCAGGATGACTAGAGTAATCGACCACAGATTGGTGTTGCTAGGATGTAACATGGAGATGGGGGGTAGCAAGAGTTGCTACCTGTCATCAGCAGAGGCCAGACCTTGGAGGCCTAAAAGCCTTGGTAAGGGTTTGGACTTCATCGTATAAACAAGGGTGGGGGGGACATAAAAAAAGTTCTGAGTAGGGAAATGATACAAATAAATCTGTGTTTCAGAAAAAAAAAAAAAAAAAAAGAAGCAGTGTAGAGGATGCATTGGTGGTAGCAGGGGGATCAGCTGGGACAGACTGGGAGAGAGAGATGGCAGGGCCTCTCCCTGGTAGCAGGAGGAGGGATGGAGAGGAGGGAATGTATTTGAGAAAAGCTTAGGAGGCAGAATTAGTAGGACCTGGTGATTTATGGATATAAAGAGAAGCAGGAGAAGGAAAATTACGGAATGACAGCTAGGTTTACAGCTTGGGTTATAAAGTACACGGTGGTACCTTCAGCTGAGATTGAGAATTCTGAGGGAAAGCAGTTTAGAAGGGGAAAAAATAGGATCAATTTTTGATGTTGAGTTGGAGGAACTTGTGGGTGGGACGTCAGGGAGAGACCAGCAGTTAGGTGGATATTTGAGTTTGCCCCTGTGGAGGCAGAGATCTGAGAGACGTGAGCATTAGAAACCACAGAGTGGGGTGGGATCATTCATGTGCTCCATCAGGATGCTCCAGGCTTCAAGGAACAGAACATACACTTAAAAGTGGCTAAAACCGATGAAGGCATTTATTTATTTCACTTAATAAGTTTGGAGGTAGGTCCTGGGCTGCTTCTCAATATGTCATCAAGGACCCAGATCTTTATATATTTTAGCTCTGCCACCTCTGTCCATCCATAACTGTATGTCCTGCAGTAACGTGGAGACAGACAAGGGTCCTAAAGGACTTGGAACCCAGGGGAAGGTGGGTAGAAAACAATTGATTAATAGATGTGATGCCTGCCTTTGGCTATGTTTGGAAAGAGATAAGAAAGGGATAGGCTCAGGGAAGAACTGGCTGTTTGACAAGCAGGAATGAGAGGGAATTAAATGTCTGCTAATTAGTACTTATGGGGTTGGAAGAGGCAACTGCTTTTTTTTTTTTTTTTTTTTTGCGGTACGCGGGCCTCTCACTGTTGTGGCCTCTCCCGTGGCGGAGCACAGGCTCTGGACGCGCAGGCTCAGCGGCCATGGCTCACGGGCCCAGCCGCTCCACGGCATGTGGGATCCTCCCAGACTGGGGCACGAACCCACGTCCCCTGCATTGGCACTGCGCCACCAGGGAAGCCCCTGAGGCAACTGCTTCTTAACCCTAAACAGTAAAAGGTAAAGTTTAAAAATGCTTTCAGTGAGAAAGGCTGATGAAAACTTACCCTGTGTGGACTTCTGCTTTGGGCTATGATGGAGTTACAGATACTAGACTAGCCCCCACCTACCATAAACAAATAGAAAAGTGGGTAACTTATATGAAACATCTGTTTTCAGACATTGGATAACCAGCAGAAGAAGACTGTGTTCCCTGAGGGAAGAAAAATAAGATTAACTCTATGATCAACCTGACTTTCTGCCTAGAGGCATTTACCAGACCATGGCCCTGGGAAGGGGGACCCAAGCAGAGCACAGAAATCTCACTGTTTTGAGGAGACACAGATCAGAATTCAGAAAACTAATGCAGCTGGAATTTGCAAAGTAGAATAGTGGAGAAGAGGGAGCTATTCAGAGAAAGAGCTTCAGAAAATCGTATAGGAGCCTTTGGCTTTTGAGTCTTTGGCTAAATTAAGTCCCCTACATAAAACCCTTCAAGTTGCAAACTTTCAAAGATGCGGATGTGTGTGCCAGCCCCTGTGTGCCAGCTGTTGTACTGCTCTACCGCACTTGTCAAGGCACTGTACTGTAAGATTAAACACGCATTATATTTTGTGTTTGTTTTTTATGTACTTATCATTTGTGTGAAAAGTGTTATAAACCTACTGCAGTACAGTACTATATAGCCGACTGTGCTAGGTAAGGTACCTAGGCTAACTTTGTTGGACTTAAACAAATTGGATTTACAAATGAGCTCTCAGAACGGAACTCGTTCGTGTGTAGGGGACTTACTGTAGTAAGTGTGTATGTGTATGATGGGGCTCCACGAGGTTGGACAAGTAACAAACACTGGAGAAAGAATAATTACTGGGGAGCTGTAAACTGAACGACCCTCTGAGCTGAAACAGTTGGGAGATGTTCAAGTTCAGGCTAACCAAGGTGGAGAGACTGTTGAACACCCAGAGTATTTAGTGGAAACTATAGAAAGGCCACACCTTAGGAGTAGAGCTAGACTAGTCTACTAACTACTAGCTAAACTAGTCTACTAAACTAGCCCTGGGGTAAAAGCTATTATAAATCTATCCTAACAAAGCATAAAGACAAGCCTTGAAAGATCAAGCTGATCTCCAGGTTATTTGCCAGAACAAAACTTAACACTCTTTAAAGAACGGATAACAAAAGTCAGTGCTCAATAAGATAATATTCAAAATGTCTGTCTTCTAGTCAGAGATCGCTGGATATGAGAAGCAAAAAACGACACTCATAACCAAGAGGAAAAATAATCAATCAATAGAAACTGATTCAGACACGGGACACATGTGATGGAATTAGCAGACAAGAATTTTAAACAGCTATTATAAACAGATTCAAGCATTTAAAGGAAAATATTAATATAAGGAGGAAAGAAATGGAACATTTTTTTTGAAAAGCACCAAATGGAGCTTTAGAACTGAAAAACACAGCACAAAAGTTAACTTTATGTGTCAACTTGACTCGTCCATGCGATGATCACAAATCTGGTTAAACATTATTTCTGGATATGTCTGTGAGGGTGTCTCCAGAAGAGATTAGTATTTGAATTGGTGAAATGAGTAAAACAGATCACCCTCCCCAGTGTGGGTGGGAATCCTCCAGCCCACTGAGAGCCCAAATACATAGAACAAAGAGACAAAAAAGTTGAATTCTCTCTTTGCACTAGACTGCCGAGCTAAGACAGCAGTCTTTGCCTGCCTGGGAACTTAGAGCATCAGTGCTGCTGGCTCTCCGGCCACGGGTTCTCCCCAGCTTGCAGATGGCAGATCATAACCTTCTCAGCCTCTGTAATTGTGTGAGCCAATTCCTTAAAATAAATCTCATGATAGATAGATAGATACATAGATGCCTAGATAGATACATAGATACCTAGATAGATATATAGACAGATAGGGATATATCCTATTGGTTCTGTTTCTGTGGTGAATCCTGACCAATACATGTAGTATAGGAAACAAAAATTTTACTGGATAGGCTAAATAGCAAATTAGACATGACAGAAAAAAAAAAAAAGATCAGTGAACTTGAAGACAGGATAAACTGAAGCACAAAGAGAGAAAAAGCATTAACAGAGCTTCAGTGACTTGCTGGACAATTGGTCTTACATACCTGTAATTAGAGTCCCAGGAGAAGAGTAGAGAAGGTGTGTGTATTTGAAAAAAAGTGACCAAACATTTTCCAAATTTGATGAAAAATATAAATCCATATATCCAAGAAACTCCATGAATTTCAATCAGGATAAACACAAAGAAAACCACACCAAGGCACATCACAACCAAATTGCTAAAAACCAATGTGAACCAAAAAAAAAAAGAAACCCTTAAATTCAGGCCCAGAAAAATCTTAGCCTGTGGTAAGGATCAAATTGATGACATGGCTGTCATACCCATTGTTGACAACTCTGAATGAACTAAGAGGTGAATCTTTTCAAATGGACAAACTGACTCAGGGAACAGAGACTTGAAGGGGTGCTCTCCCATCTAAGCCTGAGAGGACCAACTTAACTGTGATTAATTACCCCAAAACTTAGTGTTGTAAAGGAAGTGGAGGCCAATGGGAATAAGAGAGGAAAGAAATTCAGCAAATTTAAAATGTATATCTAAAATAAAAACTATAAATGAATGTGGCTATTGGTAAATAGAGTTGTCTAGAATCAAATAGATAAGAAGACTGCTGTCTTTGAGTTGTACTGTCAAACTCATCACAATTCTGGACTGAAAAGCCTTGTGACTGTCCAAGTTTTAATTCTTGGGAGTGCAAAATTCTACAGGCAGGAAACAGGCTGAGAAAACTGCTCATCCCCCAAGGAGGGCATATTCTCCAGTGCTCACTGTAGATGTGACTGAGGATGATAATGGGGTGGGAGATGGAATGCACTTCTCATAACAGCAGATGTTATTGCCCCAAGAATCACGCTTCACACAAGACATGTAAAAGCTGGAAGGCAAAAGGAGAGTTTCTCACTAATCTCCTTCTCTTTATCAGGGAGAGAAACCTTTCACAGAACACCCAACAGACTACTCCTCAGGTCCCATGGGCCAGGATTGGATCTTGTGCCCAAATTCTAGCTGCAAGGGAGGCTGGTGTCTGGTATTTTGAGCCTCAATTATGGGAGATGGAGTCTACCAGCAGGGGAGAAATAGGGCTTGTGGGAAAACTATTGGATAGGCAACCCATAGTGTTTGCCCCACCCCAGGAGCACCAAGAGTGAGAAACAAGGTCATAACAGTGGGGTCCTGGGGACAACTAACATTTCATGGAGCTCCATATACGTGGTCAAAGAAAGAGAGTCTTAGTTTCTGAGTAACAAGTTGCCCCAAAACTTAGTAGCTTAAAGCAACAAACATTTATGTTCTCACAGTTTCTGAGGGGCAGAAACCTGAGAACAGCTTATCTGGGTAGTTCTGGCTTAAGATCTCTCAAGAGGTTGCAACCAAGCTGTTGGCCGAGGCTGTGTTACCTAAAACCTTGATTTGGGCTGGAGGATCCACTTCCACAAAGGCTTACTCATAGGGCTATTGGTTGAAGTCCTCAGTTCCGCACTGGCTATCATCTGGAAACCTCAGTTCCTTACCCAGTGGGCCTCTCCTTGGTTAGCCTGAGGGTCCTTAATATATGGCAGCTGGCTTCTCCTAAAGTAAGTGGTCCAAGAGAGAGAATGAGAGGAAGACCAACATGGAAGCCACGCTGTCTGATAACCTAATCTCAGAAGTGATATGCCATCACTTCGGCTATATTCTATTGGCCACACTGTCCAACCCTGGTACAATGTGGGAAGTGAGTATGTAACGTGAACTCCAGGAGGTGAGAATCTTTGGGGGCCATCTTGGAGACTGGCCACCACAGAGTCCTTGAAGGAGACAGAGAAGAAGACATCAAAAGAGATGGGTTGATATCACAGAGACCAACAGAGAGAGTTCCAGAAGAGAAGTGTTTAATAGTTTTCAAGACAACAGTGAGAACCAGTAGCTAAGGACTGAGAAATGTCCATTGGATTTGTCAGTCAGGGTCAGTAAGAACATTAAGAGCAGCTTCGGTTGACCAGTTTGCAGTGGACTGAGGTTTAAGTGGGTGGTGAGCCACTGGAAAACAGCAAGTGTGGACAGCTTTTTTGAGAAGATTGGATGAGAAGGAGGGGAGATTTGGACAGAAGCTAGAGGAGGACATGGAGGATTTCATTTTGGGGAATATAAGGGGCCTGAGTCGAGTTTTAGGAAGAGGAGAAGTAGCCAGTGGACCGGAAGAGGTGACAATCCAGGAGAGGACAGTATGACGGATGGGGTAGCCTCTTGCAGGAGGCAGGAGAATTAGAGGTCAAAGACACAGGTGGGATGCTTGCCTTTAAACAGAGAGACACCTCATCCTCTGAGGCTTCAGTGAGGGATGCAGGACGTCTGACTAGTGCAAGACCTGAGGGTGAGGATGCCTGGGGATTGAGAACTCGTAGCTGATGGCCTCAGGTACGAGGCAAGGTCACAGAGAGCAGAGAGTGAACAATGATGTCAGTTACCGTGGTGATTGCTTACAGATGCAGAAAGGCTCGGAAACAGTCTGTTCTCATAGACAGGGCAAGCCCTTCCCTTGTAATCTAATTTCACTTTCTATCTCTCAGCAAACTCATTTTTCATAGTTGGTGATGTCTTCAGATAGCACCTGTCTGAGTTACCACAAGGTATGGATTAGTGGGGGTTGAAATGTACGAGGGTGGGAGATACCATAACTCAGTGGGTGTGGAGAATCATGACATCTAGGCAGGGCAGGAACCTCCAAGGTCTCATTGAACGTTCCATGCAAAGGTCTGTCTTACCATCAAGGGTCTGTCCATCCTCTGCTTGATCGTCCATCCTCTGCCTGATCACTCACTACCTCTAGGGAGAGTCTTTCCATTTTCAATCCAATCCTTAGGTCTTTTCCTTCAGCAGAGCTGAAGTCTGACTCCCTGTGTCCCTCAGGTCCTACAGGAAGTCCCAGATCATGTCCTTCTCCCACCTGACAGCCTTCAGAGATGCTTCTCCTCTAGAATAAATCTTCCCTGTTTCTTCACCCTCCCTCATATAGCAGGATTTTCTGACCCCTCCTCAGAGCCACCTTCTCCTCCAGATTTCCTTCAAGAAAACAATGGTCCTCAAGATTCAGCTGTGACCTGGCCCCATGGCTTTCTTCTGAGCGCCCAAAGTGCTTAGATGAATGCCAGCAACTCACAACCACCTAATGCTTATGGGTGATTGCTGGAAACTTCTCCAGTTCTTTCTCTCCCAGGATGGTTCAGTCAGACTGATGGTCTTTTAAGTTTTTCACCATCCCTAAGCATGATCGAATCCCGCATTTTGGCCTGGAGAAAGAGGTTCCAGATTCTCATTTTGGATCTGTGACTAGTGTGGCGTTACCTTTATAGGTCACTTAAACCTCTCTGAATTTCAGGGGAGCCTTGACAACACCTCAGGTTAGTGTTTTGAAATATTAACTAATGTTTTACTTCTCTGGTATTTCCCCCTTCCATACTTTGCTCCTTTGCTCTCACCCGCACCCAAATTCTGTCCTGTGCTGTTGTCTCAGGGGAGGACTGTGGTCTCGGAAGGCAGGGAAAGGAGTCTCCTGGTTTTGAGTTGAAAATTCTTGGTCCATAAGGCAGCATAAAGGGCTCACACCAGCAAAATTCAGAAGAAAACTTGAGCAATGATTCCACTCCTCAGATTTGCAGAAAGTTCCCCCACACCAGGATGGCCCCAAAGAACAGGAATGACCCAAGAGTGGCACGGAACCAGATGAGAGAGAGAGACCGGCAAGGGTCTTGCAAGGGGACAAAGGCCATCTCCACAGCAACTTGAGGGACCAATGAACAAGGACAGGCATAGTGATGGACATCACAAATGACAGTGAAGACCAGATGCCTGGATACCACTTAAGCTTCCGGGAAATTAAAAAGGAGAGGACTCCAAATTGGTTGGGATTATACCACTACTACTGTGGCAGAATAAGGCCTTGAAATAGAAACAGAGTAGCAAAGACTGGGGACAGTTCTGTTTCTGTCATTCCTGAGATGGTGGGCTGGAATTCCACTCCCCGCACACCCCTGAGCAAAGGAGCGAGTCACCCACTCTAAGAAGTTCCAATATTTTTATCTTTCCTAAATGAAGCACAGAGGGGTTGAATGGTGGTTCCAAACCACAGAGCAGTAAATATTCAGTGTCTATGCTTCCAGATAGAGTTCCTGTATCTGCTCCCCCACTCTTCCCCACCTCTCTCCTTCCTGGCCCATATCTTCATTTAGCCCATCCTCCACCATCATCACCTCTTTGGGAAACTGACTCATTCCTCTGCTCTTCTCAAATCCTTTGCACTCAAAAACCAAACCCTTACAACGTGGAAATGGCAACAACCAGTGGCTCATGATCTAATGCAGCCAATTCGCGACAGGTTAAGTTTGCAGCTATAGTTTGTGCCATTGGGTTCTCATGTAGGAGGTGATTTAGAAACCACCATGATGCCGTAAGACGTAATTCTTTTTTTTTTTTTTAATATTTATTTATTTAATGTATTTATGGCTGCATTGGGTCTTTGTTGCTGCACGCGGGCTTTCTCTAGTTGCGGCGAGTGGGGGCTACTCTTGGTTGCGGTGCGTGGGCTTCTCATTGCGGTGGCTTCTCTTGTTGCGGAGCATGGGTTCTAGGTGCGCGGGCTTCAGTAGTTGTGGCACGCGGGCTTAGTTGCTCTGTGGCATGTGGGATCTTCCTGGACCAGGGCTTGAACTGGTGTCCCCTGCATTGGCAGGCGGATTCTTAACCACTGCGCCACCAGGGAAGCCCAAGACGTAATTCTTGGCTTTGCTTTGAGCTTGTCAGATTGGCTCAAAGAAAGGAAAGTCCTGGCCAAAAAAGCAAGAAGTTAGTTAAGAGGGAAGGCCGTAATGTGACCATGAAGGCTCAGTTCCTACAGTTAATCCATTGGATACGATGTTTTTGTAAACCCCAATGAGCTTTAGATGCAGAGACATGGCCTAAGGAAGGCAGCAGCAAAGATGAACATGTGGCCTTGTATCATTCTAAGTCTCTGCTCCACTCTTCCCTGGGCCCAGAAAGCCTCCCTTCTCTCTCTGGAGTCGGGTTCCCCCACTGCTGAAGGGTAAGCACCAAGGCAGGCCCAGTGAGTCCTGTCATGCCCGTCTCCCCCTGCCCCCCGCCTTCTCCTGCACATTCTCAAAACACAGGGCTCCAACTCTCACCTGCCCTTATTTCTTTTAGCCTGTATAATAGCCTGCCTTTTCACATCCTACCTCTCCCAACTGAGTTCTTTGAGGAGCAAGGGTTGCATCTAATTCACATCAGCGCTTACTGAAGGCCCAGCCGAACCCAGGCCTTGCAGGAGAAGACGCCCGGTGGTATCTACTGAATTGGACAAAATCAGTCAACACAGTGGGAGAGTTGACACACGGTCCCACGAGTTATGGGATTCTGTTGACTTGAATTCCACAAGAAGAACGTCTCAATCGGGTTGAACTTAGCTGCCTGGGACAGGCGGGCAGAGTATGGATGTGGAATGAAAAATACGTGGCAAAGCTCTTCAGATTATTTAGCCATTTGAGGAAAGGCATGAGTGGGAATTTGCAGCAAAGCCATGCACGATCTCTTGGGAAACATTCCCACCAGCCAGGCTTCATTTCCCTGGGGAGTGACCTGTAGGCCTCCTGCGATGCCTCTGTAAGGGTGCCTTTCTCTTCTCCCTTTGGAGCACCTCTTTCTCCAGCATTTCACAGTAATGATCACAGTAGTGAAGGCCTGACACTGTGACTTGGACCCACTGTAGACAAATGTTTTTTCTTCTTAACAGGCCCCATGTTTCGACACCCCGGAGCAGAAGCATTTGACACGGAAATAGTGTCCTCGTTGAAAGCCTGGGTTCTGCTCAAGATGAATCAGGAGCTTTTAGTCCACGGTGAGTGGGGTTGGGGCTAAGTCAAACACATACTCTGTTAGGACACATCGGGGTGCCAGTGACAGAAAACCCATTTCATTGAGCTTGAACAAAAAGAGAATTATTAGGGCATGTTCCTGAAAAATCCAACATAGCTCTGGCTTCAGGTGCAGCATGTTCCAGGGTTTCAGATTGTCACTAGGAAGCAGTCTTGGTCCATTTCTCAGTCCTATTCTTTTCTGATTGTCTTCATAATCAGGCTCCAACTTGTGGTTAGATGGCCATTGTCAGCTCCAGGCTACATTCTCCCAGACTCAAACTCAGCAGAAAAGAGGAGCTTTTCCTCCCCTAATTATGGAAAACAATGTTTTGACCTGGCTGTCATTGGCACAGATTGGGTCATGTGTCTATCCCTGAACCAATCACTGAAGCCAGGAGGGTGCAACTGCACTGATTGGCTAATCCTGGATCACATGGTCAACCTATGTTGCATGGTCCCATTCGAAATCACATGGACACAGAGTGAAAAGGACAAATTGTTCCCCCAAGGAAATCTGGGGTGCTGGTTCCATGAGGAGCATAAGGAGATCATAAGATGTAACAGAAACAGGTATCCAGCACACAACTAAAGAGAAAACCACATTATCAGCAGCCCATAATCCATTCTACATGGGTGTGCAGTTAGGGTCCTAGAAACACCTACATCTACATGAGGAATCACAAAGCTTTTTGTGCTATTAAAATATTTAAATGTGTTTTTACTGATAAAGAGGTTATGGTGTCCACAGCACCATGAACCATGTGGACATTTATTGGTTGCCTCCCAGGACCTGGTTGCGCTTTCCCATAACCCTGTTTTTTTTGTTTGTTTGTTTTGTTTTTGCGGTACGCGGGCCTCTCACTGTTGTGGCCTCTCCCGTTGCGGAGCACAGGCTCCGGACGCGCAGGCTCAGCGGCCACGGCTCACAGGCCCAGCCGCTCCGCGGCATGTGGGATCTTCCCGGACTGGGGCACGAACCTGTGTCCCCTGCATCGGCAGGCGGACTCTCAACCACTGTGCCACCAGGGAAGCCTTATAACCCTGTTTTTTGTGTGAGGATAATGATTCAGGAGGGTGGACCCTACACTCACTCCACGCCAGGGGTGAAACTAGTTAGCACATTCCCTCCTCCTTCCCACCGGGATTGGTCCAGAGTGAGCACATGACCCGAGCCAGTCCAATTCGAATGAACCTCATTACCAGGACTTTTGCTGGCAGTGCTAGGGTAAGATGCTCTTTCTCTTTGACAGGATATAAACGAGAAAGGATGTAGCGCTGGGAGCTGTGGGCAGCCATCTTGGGACCACAAAGGAAGTGAGGCTGAGGGTGTCATAGCAGAAGAAGCAGGGGTGGGGGATGGAGGGAGGGAGGGAGAGAGAGAGAGGAGTAGAAAGTGAAAGAAAGAGAGAGAGATAAAGGAAGGAGGGAGGGAGGGAAGGAAGAAAGAAACTGAGTCTTTAGTAATGCTGCAACTCTGTATCAAACATCACCTGAAGCCAGACCCGCCTATGGACTTTTCACTCACGTGAGTCAGTACCTTCACTTTATTATTCCAGCCAGTATGAATCAGACTTTCTATTACTTGCAACCCAGAACATTCTAAACATTTTTGAGCTGCTTCCAAGTCTGGGCAGCCTGTGGAAGTGGCTGTAAACAGGCTGTCTACTCCGAGCGTCATGACAGATAAAAGGTGGAGGGTGGCTCCCCTCAGAGTGCCTCGCAGACCTTCCTTTAGAGATCCAGTGTTCCTGGGTATCTGGGAGTATGCTCGACATACAGAGCTCTTTTAAGGTTCTGTGGCCTGGCAAGAGGGTTAGAATTCCGTCGCTGGTCAGCTATGTGCCTGCACCTCCAGGCACCCTGTGGATGGAGCTCTGGACTCAGATGGGGGTGGAGGAGAAGGGAGGAGCTTAGATGCAACCACTGAAATGCCTGATTCTTTTAATTTTGATGAGGACCATCTTCAAAGTCTTTATTGAATTTGTCGCAGTATTGTTTCTGTTTTTGGCCTTTTGGCCACAAGGCATGTGGGACCCCAGCTCTGTGACCAGGGATCGAACCCACACCCCTGACATTGGAAGGCAAAGTCCTAACCACTGGACTGCCAGGGAAGTTCCATGAAATGCCTGATTCTTGAATTTCCCTGTCTTGGTGGCCACGTAGGTGATGGCAAGGAGTCAGGTGTGTGCTTAGTTGACAGTTCAGAGAAGGACTGGTGGCTTTTCATCAAGAGTCTGCCTTCTGCAGGGTTAGCTTTTAACCTTGGTGCAGTGGATGCTGGGATGCAGCACCCAGATCCCCTCCAGGACAGAGGCACTGGTTCCCCAGCCACAGGGGCGTTGCTGCTGATGGCTCACACTTGGCTAAAGGGAACAGTGTTACCCAAGATCATACTCCCTCCCTGGGGGGTAGCCTGTATCCCAGGACTGGAGGGAGAATGGAGGTACAGAGACCAATCCTCCTTCAATTCAGGGCAACTCTGCCGGGCATCCCCACTCCCGGCTTTCCATGGGGTTGACAGAGACCCCTTACTACTGCCGTGCAATTAAACTTCTTCCTCTGCCCTGTCCCACTGCCCTGGTTCCCCAGTATACCCCGTGCACGCAAATCTCTTTCTCAAAGTCTGTCTCTTTGGGGATCCCACCCAACAAATGACACTAGGTCAGGTAGGTGGTTGTCTACGTGGTATGATATTAGAGGCCCGATCCCAATTCTTCTTTTCCTGGGTGTAATAGTTCCTGGTAATAGTGGTGGAAAGGAAATGGAGTTGAAAAGCACAGACAACGGGTTTGTGTTTTATTTAAACGCAGAATTTTTTTTCTTGTTAGAGAAGGAATATATGCTCATAGTAGGAAAATTTAGAACAGCCAAGTTAATTAATACCCATAAATCTTTCCATGAGAAGCAATGATGGTTTCTTGTGATTTGAGTTTGAAAATATGTTTTGAGTCCTTTCTATGTGCTAGGTGGTTCGTGCCCCACCCCACAAAACCCCATGCGGTAGCCTCAGTACTCCTTCCTGCAGAACAGACAAGGGAGACTCGGAGCTGTGTAGTGACTTATTGGGTTACTCAGAAGGCAAACAACAGGCAGATAAAGCTCATGGCTTCTGACTCCAGACTCACAGCTTTTCTCACCACATCCCAGAGCAACAGGTTCATGTCAGGGTTTCTGGAGCATGTGCTTTTGACGGGGCAGAGTGGCTGGTATGGAAGAAAAGTTCCCAGGCCAGGAGTCTGAAGCCTTCCCTCTGGTCCTGGCTTTGCCATTTACTTGCTGGGTGACCTCCGACTCGTCTTTTTACCTGGCGCATCCTCGGCGTGGGGTTACCAACATGCAGTGTGCTGAAGATAATGGTTCGCGGGCCCCCGTGGTGCTGGCTGCCTGCAGGGGGCACCACCAAGAGGAGGGAGCGGGACTCCCCTCCCAAAGACCACATTCCCTCTGTTAACCACTCCCCTCCCCCCTTGGCCTCCCAGGGGCACTGGGATGGGTGCTCCTGAAACCTTGGGAGCCTCCAACAAAACCAGAACCACGTCAGGGTGGAGCCCAGAGCTGGAACCTCCCACGTCTGTGTAAAAGGCTTCATTTATCTTTCTTGGTTCTCTTTGGCCAAGGGAGATGACAAGGGAATGTTTTACTTACTTTCCTTCTTTTTTCTTAAGGCAAATTTTCCATTGTGGAAATGGCATGTGTTTATTTTTAGAAACCCAGCCACAGGGATCTATAACTTCTGGGGGAGGGAGGCGGCTCAGGAGACCAGTGCTGACCCTCCTGTATTAGAGGCGGATCTGGGTTTCTTTAGCCCTGGGTTCCTCCCTCCTAGGCCTCTCTCCTTGCCTTGTAGCAGAGCAGGGATCTTGCTCATGGACGAGAAGGAGAATGACAAAGAGGACTGAAGTCCAGGGATTACAGTAGCAAGAACGTTATAACCACTGGCTGACATTCGTTGAGCGCTTACTGGGTCCCAGGCACTGGGCTGTGTGCTTTATACACTGAATGCTCCCGGTAACCCTGGGAAGTAGGAATTCTTATCTGCACTTTACAAGGGAGAAAATCAAGTCTCAGAGAAGTAGTTACCAGCGCAAAGTGGTGAAGTAAGAATTACACACAGGTTTGTCTGACCCCAGCGCCACACTGACAGTCTTATGCCTGAATCAGAAACAGAGAGCTGTGTGCTCACTACTGCAGGCAGGAGCCCTCTGTTGGGGAAAAGGAACTGAACCCCAAGGAAGAGGCAGGCGCTTCCCAGCAACCCAGCTCTCCTCAGTCAGCTCTCCCCAGCGGGGGCAGCAGGACCAGGCAGCTCCCTAAAGCAGGTGGCCTCTTCCATGGGACTCACAGCAGTTCACTTCCTCCCCATTTGGCCCCAGGTCCTGCCTCTGGAAAATGCTTTCTTGGGTAGAAGGGGGTGAAAGAGGAGGCATCCAGGGAGGGCACTGGATTGGAAGCATTGCTGGAGGTGGTGTTCCACCCTGAGCACATTTCCCAGTGGGGTATAACGAGTTAGGGGATGGGCCCCGGTGACCAGGCTGCCTGGCTTCCCACCCTGCCTTTCTGATGGTGTGACTTTGGGTGATTCATATAACCTCTTCTCCCTGAGTTTTCTCTTTTGTTTAATGGGGAATAGAAATACCTATGGCTGTGGTGATTTCATCATGTGAGATGAGGTATATAAAACATGTAGAACAGCCCCTGGCACACAGTCAATGCTTAACAGAAATTAGCTGCTATTATTCTCCAGAAGTAACTCATTTTCACCAAGTAGATCACGATGAATAAATAGTCACAGATATAAACAAAGTATAAATGGTCAGACAGGAGATGCAGTGCTTTTTTACGTTTGCTGTCCCACCTCAAGTTCTTCTTGCCTGAACCCCTGGAGGCACTTGCAATGACCAAAAGGACCTGATGGGGTTGGGGACCCTGGGTCTTTCTGTTCCAGAAGGTTCCAACACGGTTCTGAAGTTCTATGGGGGTACATTCTGGGACCCTCCTCTCCAGGTTCAGCTAGGACTTATTTAGCTAAGGAAAAGGACAGCATCTGACATTCTGGAAGAGTTTGTTCTTCCTCCCACCCTTTTTTATAATCCTCTCTTGCGTCTTTTGGGCCTATGCTTCTAAGATATGTACCCAGATTAGGTTGGTAATGCCTCAGCATCTTCAGCAGCGTCATCATGATCGATCTACGTGATTACTGCCATCATCACAATATCATTTCCATCAATGTCACCATCAAATCTGAACTGTCATCACCACCACCTCCATTTTTGGCAGCACCATTGCATCACCATAACCACCTCCATCACTGATGTTGTCTTTGCCGTCTTCATTTTCATTTATCACCGTTAGGCTCCCTCTCACATGATTGTCTTTATACTTCCATGATCACCTTCTGCTCAGGGTCAGTCAGAACCCTTCGGTAGCAAGTGACAGAAACCCAAGTCAACTAGCTTAACTGGAAAGGTCAAGACCTTCCTAGGGATGATTGTTCCCAAGGGACTCAAACACCAAAAGGATGCTCCATCTCTTATCTCCGCTTCTCTCTGCTGTTCATTTAAGTTTCTTCTGTAGACAGACACCTGTCCATGTGAGCCAGGGATTTACATCCTGGCTGCTCAGTGACCCAAAAGCAAAAGAATTTTCATCTCCGAAGCTCAGATTGAAAACTCCCAGGGAAGTTCCCTGGTTGGTTCAGCTTGGTTACCTTCTGGGCCAATCACAATGGCTAGAAATGTGTGCTCTTATTATTAGCCCAGATTGGTCATGTGCCAAGCACAGACATGGCAACTGGGAGAAACATGGTGAGCAGGTGTATAACCTAGTTTGTATCCACATTGACCTGTCCCACCTAACACGACCACCCCTGTCATCTCTACCACCACCTCCACCACCACCGTCACTACCATTCCTACCATCATCACTCTCGTCCTGAGGATTATAATGCACCAAGCCCTGCACTTCACATTTGGAACCTCAACAAATTTGAATCTGATGAAGTCTCCAGCCCTTCAGGAATTTTCCATCTCTGGAAAACAAGAAAGTTGACATGTTCAAGGAGCTGGACTGCTAGTCCTTGGCCATGGGATGGAGCAAAGAGGGGAGCTGTGGGGACAGAGTCCAGCACCTCTGCAGCACTGACCCTAATCCCTGGGCAGGCCCAGCGTAGCAGCAGCCTGTGCCTAGCCCAGAGAGGGCGCCATTCCTTCAAGTGTGCAAAATTCCCGTAGCAGCCCATGGCCTGCGGCTGTAGGAGCCCTTAGCATGTCTGCCCCCCTTCTCTGGCGGGTGGGGCTTGCTTTTGGATCCAGGCCTCCTGCCCCTGCTCCATCTCCAAGCAAACATCTGTTTCCAGATGTTGTCCGAGAGCCATATAAAGCCAAAGTAAGACTCAGATTAATATATCTACAGCAGACCCAACTGTCACTGGCGAGCTAGCGTCAGGAATGGATCACTCAGGGAAAGCAAGAGCCCTCATTTCCTGATGGGACATATAGGAAAGACAAACAGGGCATTTCCCTCCCAATTTTAGAAATGACCTTAACAAAGCAACAGGCTTTAGGAAACGGAGAAAGAAAAAGAAGGCCTTTGTAATGAAGTTTACAGGAACAAATGTTCCAGGCAGTTCTGCTTTCACAGCTACTGCTGGTGAAGGAACAAGAGGGAGCAAAGCTCTGTGGGGAGGGCAGAGCCTCCTCTGGATTTACTGGCCATCAGCTGCAGTCCAGACACTGGGCCAAACTTGAACCTGGGGGCTGTGCCATACCTGGTAGGGAAGAGACCTGGCCCAGATCCAGCGCTGCCACTAGTATGCTGTGTGACCTTGGACCACATTCTGACCTGTCTGTGCTCAGTTTCTGCAGGAGTCATATACCAGTGGAGGCTTGGGGGATTTATAAAGGTTCTTCTGAGCAAGGGGTATACTCTCCACTTCAATCCAGGAGAGCCACTCCTAAGTTGAGGCTTAGAGACAGAGCTCCGTGGTCAAGACAAAGAGTTCCACAGCGATGGGGGTGGGCAGAAGGCTGGGGACAGGAGAGCACGCAGAGATACACCACCATAACTTGCAGTTCCCAGATGCTGGTAAACAAGGATCTGCTTCAGTAAACTAATTGTGCTCTTCATTACCCATCTGTCAGCAACCAAAAACATCTGTCTCTTAACCCACAGTTGCCTGCCTTTCTGACAGCTCTTCCCCGCTGTGAGGGAGAGCTTGAGTCCTAGGCCTCTTCTCCAAGCACATGCTTGGGGCGCCCTTCCACCGTCCCTAGGCTGAGGCCCAGATTCCAAGCCCTGTTTCCAGGGGCTGACAGCTCAGAGGGGCTACGTCTCACTCTCACTCCTGAAATGATTGTTCTTCCTCCAAAAAGCTGCAAATGGGGCCTTAATGGATGCATTTGCTCGAGGCTTCTGATGTCTGGCTGCAGCGTGGCCATCACCGTCATCTCTTTTGGATTTTGTGCTTTATTAGAGTCTTGCACACATGGTCTTATTTGAGTCTCTCAGCACTCCCCTGAGTAGGAATTAATATTCTCTTGCCCCAGGCAGGAGGCTGAGATCCAGAGAGGTGAAGACACTAACTGAAAGGAGCACAGTTTGCAGATGGAGAGGCCAGGATTCAGCGTTTCTGGATTTCAAAGATGGTGCTTTGTTTTAGCTCAGCCTGAGTCAGCAAAGTGGTTTCACCCCAAGCGCTAACCTCAATAGACTGATAATAGCTTCCTGCTTTGAGAAGCCTAAGCAGAGTGTTTTTGTGTGTGTGTTAGGAGTGGTGTTCTGTAGTTGATTAGTGATGTCTGCTGATGATGTGGGAATGGGAGTGTTGGTATGTATGCCTGAGAAGAGAGGAATGGAAGGGACAGATGGTTAGGGCTGTTGGGGGTCAGGTGGTCACATGATGCATCCCTGGCAAGGATGTACCACAAAAGTTTGGAACTTTTGCTCTATTATCCCAGTCCTCTCCTCTGTCTGGATCTTGCCATGCTCAAGGGCCCTGCTCAGTACTCACTTCTCTACCAGGAAGCCATCCTGCACCTTCACCCAACTCTAAGTCTCCACCTTTCTCTCCTTCTCCAAGTCCCGAGTCACTACTCATCTGCCTGTTTGTTTGGCCCTCAGTTCATTCTGCCTGGAACTGCTGTTCTCTTTCCTGTGCATATAGGTTCCTACAAAGGCCCCATGGGACTGCACACTCTGTGAGCACCTGACACTGGGTCTTGTTCCCACTAGGAGCTCAATAGTAGGTGTGGACTGACTGATGGATCAGTGACCTGCACCATCCCTCCCCTCAGTTTCAGGAACACAGAGTTTGGGAGGAGATGTGAACTCTTGTATGGTCTTTGCTGTATGTCCCCAGTCTCTGCAGCTATGATCATGGCAATGATGGGCTGTGTTGAGTACCGACATGGCACTCAACATGCACCATCGCATCCAATACAGCGGCCCTAGGAGATAGGAATTGTTCTCCCCATAGTTCAGATTTTAAAAGCAGGTGCAGAAGTGGTTAAGAATCCACCTGCCAATGCAGGGGACACGGGTTTGATCCCTAGTCCAGGAAGATTCCACATGCTGTGGAGCAACTAAGCCCGTGCGCCACAACTATTGAGCCTGCGCTCTAGAGCCCACAAGCCACAACTACTGAGCCCGTGTGCCACAACTACTGAAGCCTGAGCGCCTAGAGCCCGTGCTCTGCAAAGAGAAGCCACCGCAATGAGAAGACCGTGCACTGCAAAGAAGAGTAGCCCCCGCTTGCCGTAACTAGAGAAAGCCCGCGCACAGCAACAAAGACCCAACACAGCCAAAAATAAATAAATAAAATTAAATTAAATTAAAAAAGCAGGAGCAGAGAGGCTACACAATTTGCCCAAGATCACACAGTTAGTAAACAGTGGAGCCAGCACCTGAAACCACTCAGAGCAGCCTCCAAGTGAGCAGGAAATGGGTTCCAGAGCTGTCCATGAAATGAGGCCAGGTAGGAGATTTGTGCCGAATTATTCTTGAACCACCTGAGACCAGAGGGATGTGAGCTATTTGGAGCCTCCAGCTGTTCCTGCAAGAGGTCATCAGGAGAAAGCTGGGAAGGGTCTGGGCAGTAGAGTGGACAGTTGGGCATGACCTTTGCTAACCACAATATTCCCCAAATCCAACTTTTTAGGGTCAAGTGATTCTATGGACAGGTCCACTAGCCCACCCTACCAGGCATTCTTCTCAGGCTGGGGTAGACAGCTACATCTGTGGATTCCATCTGGAACCAGGTTCATAGGTAGGTCCCTCCCCGACAAGAATCTGGGCTTGGCCAGGTGACTTGTTTTGGCCAACAAGACAATTAGCAAGTGTCACACAAGCAGAGGCGTCATAAACACTTGCCACTGGCCTTGAAATCTCCCTTTGAAAGCCAGCCACCATGCTATAAAGAAGCTCAGGATAGACTGTGGGATGATGAGAGGCCACCTAGAGTGGCCCCATGGGGATGAGAGGCCATCTGGAATGTTCCAACCCCAGCCAAGCTCCCAGCCAAACTTCCACAACACAGCCTCATGTGTGACCTCAGCTATGTTACTTGGAACAGAAGAACCACTCCACTGAGCACTATCAACTCACAGAATTGTGAGAAATAAGAAATCATTCTGTTGAAGGAACTAAGGCTTGGGGCCATCTGTGATGCTGCTATAGATGCCTGAAATACTGTCCTGGTTACTGCACTATCTCTCCTAGGCACGGTTGGGATCCTGACCATTCAGAAGCATGCACACGTTCTCATATACACATCTCGACCAAAGCAGATTGTACACGGGTAGGTCAGCACACACCCATTCTGGGCACATATACGTACGGGTGCACATCCTCATCCACGCACACGCTGGGGGTGGCTTGGAGACAGCCCAGTTGTACTGTGGGGCAGCTCTGGTCACCCACAGCATTTGCACTCCCCTGCATGTACATCCTTGTACGTGTGTGCAGAAATGTGCATGATCTCATGTACCAAAGCACAGGAGCAGAAAAAGGCAAGTACACACAGTGAGACCCTAGGTTGAGGGAGCTGGTGGGGGGAGGGGTGTCACACCCCAGCACATGTGCACACAATCATTCATGGCCTGAAACCATAAGTATCCAAACTCCTCCAAGTGAACAGGGTCCCCCAGCGTTTTCATCAGTGTAGCCTCTGCACTTGGCTCTGCTCTCTACTTAATGAGAGAGTTTGTTTTGGCCCCAGTTAACAAGGCTCCCAGGGCCTCCTGGGCAGGCTGGCCCTCCCCCGCACATCTGCAGCCCCTGCCCCTCGACACCCATCCTCAGCTCTGCAGAGTCACAGCCCGTGAGCTGATTGGCGTGGCTGTGTGGGAAGGAAGTGGGGACTTAGGAAAAGGCATTTCCAAATGTCCTATCTGCAACTCCAAGCAGGGGCCTCGGGCTGGCCCCCAAAACCCCAGTGCACTCTCCTCAGAGACACTGCATGCTACTGTCCTCTAATATGGGGCAAACTAATTTAATCTCAGAGACTGTACAAGGGCGAGATTGAGAGCTTGAGCCCCAGAGAATGCCTGCCTTGCTCACCTTATTTCTACTCCAGGCCTGGCCTTGGTTCATTCTCTTTGGGATCCCCATCTGGTGTATGTCAGTACCTCCCGACACCCAGCACAGGGGCAAAGCCTCTTCAGTGGCTCCCCTTTGCCCTCAGGACAAAGTCCAAATCCTCTGTCCTCCTCAGCCCCTGCCCACCTCTTCAGCAGAAGCCCCCACCCTGTCCCTTTGCACTCCACATTTCAGCCTCAGTGAACCACTGACAATTTCCCCCAAACACCACACACTTTCTCCCCTCCAGGCTTTTGTACAGGTAGGTTCCCCTGTTTGGTGCGCCCTCCCTGCACCCCTTTATCTGATTAACTCTGCTCATCCTTCAGGTCTCATCCCCTGAGCACCCTCTCTGTCCTGCATTGTAGCTCTTATCCCTGTCGGCCTCCACCATTAGTCTGCCTTGTTCACCACTGTGTCCCCAGCACCAGCACAGGGCTTGGCAAGTGCTCCATAAATATTTGCTGAAGGGATGAATGTTTGAGTTAGGAAGACCCTTATACATCCCAGTTCTCCTTGCCTTCCCTTGCCCATCAGTTTCTAAATCTTACAAAAAAGGAAGTAGATGCCCAGGTTAATGGAGCTGAGAGAGAACCAGAACTAGAATCCATCCATCCATCCATTCATTCATTTGCTCATTCACTCATTCAAACCACCATTTCTTGCGCATCTACACTGTGCTGAGTACTGAGCATACAGAGATAAATACGGTCATCCTGATCTCTAGAAACTCATAGCCTAGGGGAGGGAAAAGACACAGGTCACAGTTAGGACATGATTTAGCCTACACAAGACAGACTAGGATAACAGTGGCTCAAATGAAGTAAGTTACTTCACTCGTGTGAAAGTCTAGGCTTGTCTGTCACCTCAACTCCGCAAAGTCACCAGGGGCCCAGGCTCCTTCTATCTTGTTGCTCACTACATGCAGGAGTCAGAAACAGAGCTGAGAAGCAGGGCTGTGATGCCCATGATCATAAAGCCTGGGAGAGAAATAAGGAACAGGGAGTCTGCAGTGTATGGGAGAGATTATGGTAGGTTCCCAGGCCAGGCCTCCTTGGGTGAGGTTTCCCAGTTGGGGCTACTGTGTGGGAGAGTTGGACCTGTTTAGAGGACTGGGCATGGGGCAGGCAGCAGAGCAGAGAAATCCAAAAGGAAGGACATATCTGAAAGAAACTAAGGTGGAATCTACGGAATGTGATCCCAATTGGATGAAGTGGGTAAGGGTGAGGGAAGAGGTGAACATCCAGCCTGAGCCTCAGGACGATGCCTATGCCACAGACCAAGGGAATGAAAGCCAGGCAGTGCCAGGGGAAGCTGACTGTGAGGTGAGGTGGTGGGGGAGGAGAACACCGAACAGAGCTGCCAGAGGCAGCTGGAGACACGGGTGAGAAGTGCTGGGAGATGTGGGCTGTGGATTTGCGTGGGAAAGTCATCATCAGAGATGGAAATGAGCTCAGGAGGGACAAGTTCCCCCACTGTCCTGTGTGCAGTGCAGTGACCTTCTGACCTTGGATGTACATCCCAGTCCCTTGAGGAGCTTCCATAAGCAGGATGGGAACCTGGGCTTCCCTGTGCCCCTACTCCCACCACAGAGATTCTGACTCAGTAAGATGGAGTGAGGCCCTCTCTGTGGCTCTGGCTTCTTTTACTTGCAGGAGAAGAAACCCAACTCACACCGGCTTGAGCAAAAATGAGTCCTGTAATTGCAGAGTGCAGGCGTCTATGAGTTTCGGCACAGTTTGATCCAAGGGTTTAAATACTGTCTTCATGACTCGGTGTCTCCACCTCTGCTTGCCTCCTGTGTTGGTTTCATTCTCAGGCAGGATCTTTAAGAACACAGGCAAGTTGCCCACTGCGGTAGTTGTTACTCTTTCAGAAAGCCCTTTGCAAAGAAATAGCATTCCCTTCTCAATCATTCCAGCCTGATTCTCCTTAGCCTGAACTGGGCCACGTACCTATCTTGGGCCCAATCACTGTAGCCAGGGGAGATGGAGATGCTAATTGGTTAGGTTAGTTCACATACCCTAGAGCCAGGTATGGGGTCAACCCCACTAGAGCCACAGGGACTCAACTTGGAGCCATTGGCAGGATTTTAAGGTACAGAGAACAGGTGAGTGAAGGATGGACTTCACTGGCAGAGGGACCAGCATGAGCAAATATGTGGAAGCAGAAAAACACAGAAAATACTTTAGGAACAATACAGCTTGTGTGTGCAGGGACATTTTTTCTTAGCTTTACATTCTGGCACCCAAGAGTATCTGTTTTTATCTAGGAGTAGAATCATGACCACAGATTAAAGTCAAACTCTTTGGGTTAGCACTGAAAGTCTATCTTCTTGCTACAAGCAAGAAATTCTGTTTTCTAGAGATGTTAACTCCAACATTGACAGAACATTGATCCACCATTGACAGAGAATTCCCGAGTTTCTGTGACCCCAGAGCCCCCTGGATGCCTCAGGGTTCAGGCATGTCATTTCTTTCTCTCTTTTTTTTTTTATAAATTTATCTTAATTATTTATTTTTGGCTGCGTTGGGTCTTCGTTGCTGCGCGCGGGCTTTCTCTAGTTGCAGCGAGCGGGGACTATTCTTCTTGTGGTGCGTGGGCTTCTCATTGTGGTGGCCTCTCTTGTTGCGGAGCACAGGCTCTAGGCACACAGGCTTCAGTAGTTGTGGCACGCAGGCTCAGTAGTTGTGGCTCGCGGGCTCTAGAGTGCAGGCTCAGGAGTTGTGGCGCGCGGGCTTAGTTGCTCCGCAGCATGTGGGATCTTCCCGGACCAGGGCTCGAACCCGTGTCCCCTGCATTGGCAGGTGGACTCTTAACTACTGCGCCAGCAGGGAAGCCACCAGACATGTCACTTCTGATGCAAGGGTCAGGCTAGTACTGCTGCACCCTCCCCCTTCAGCTCCCAATCACAGAGGATGCTGTAGCCCCAAATCTTTTAGGTTTCACTGCCGTAGCATTCCTGAAGGTCCCAAAGTCTTAAAAGGGAAGAGATCAGCTTGTGGAATAAGGAAGGAATTAAACTACCCTCCTAGTTTAATTCCTCCATTCCCGCTACCCTTGCTGGGGGTGTGGGGGGGATGTGAAGGTGGAGCCAAATCAAAGTCCCTGGATCCCAGGGCTTGTACCTCTCAGTGCAGAAATTCTCTGGCGTCCCCTGGTGGTCATCAACACCACTGTGTTCTCTCAAGGATTACTCTCTACAGCTCAATTGAGATATCCTTCACAGGGTAAGGAAACAGGCACGCTTACCCAATGTCCCGTGTCAAGGAAATGCTAGAGCTGGAGCTGACCCAGAGCTCCTGGCCACCAGTCCTTTCCGCAGCATCACTTTCTATCCCTGTAGTCCTCCCTAGTGGCTAACTGACCTGGCAGGCAATGTTGTAACATTTATTATTTATGATATAAGTACTATGTTGCTATGTTACTCTATTAAATATGCCACACTCTGAGGTGTGCTGTGATACTGGATTATATATTAAGCCTGATCAGGTCAATATATAAAACGTGAAATTGGCAACCCTGTTATTATAAAATGGAATCACAGAAACACCCCTGTCACCCTACCCACCTCAGTTTTACATTTCAGGGACCAGCCTTTTATGCCCTACCCCGCCCCCGCACTGTTCCTGGGAAGTAGGCTTTCTCCATAAACTCTGTCTCATCACCTCATTCGCAGGAATGTCAAGAGGTGCGAGGAGATAAAGTCTCGTGGGATACAAATGTTACTTAAAATGGGAGAGATGACAAGAGAAGAGAGGAAACTACAAAATGCCCTTCAGGCAGCATTCTCAACTGGAGCATAGGAAATGACAGCAGGAGGGAGCAGAGGAGAGAACTGCTCACCTTTAATGGCTGTGATGTTTGGGGCAGGTTGGTCTGACAGCGGAGGGCTGGAACAGGTCTCAGGTCAATGGCAGACAAGAAGAGGAGGCATGAGGACTGGCAGGCGGCAGGACTGCCTGGCCCATTGGATACTCTGGAATAAGCCTCTGCTCAGTTTTTTTTCACCTGTACCTTATGTCTTGGTCCTAAAAGAGAGACAAGGGCACCAGTTCTGCTACCCCGCTGGAGGGCTGACTTTTCACACTGGAGTAAAAATGCGGTTGGAGAAATGAGCCCCACCCAAGGCGCCGGGGCAGCTGCAGGACGTGGGAGGTATGGAGACCAAGGTGGGGCTGGTTTGGGTAGGAAGAGAGAGGATGAGACAGGACAGGGATGCCCAATGGCAGCTGAAGGGATTCAGATAGTCCTGCTCGGGAGATAAAGACACATCTAGACGCCTGACAGTAACTCAGCCGGGCTCCTTGGAGGATCCCAAAGGCTGGCTTTGCCAACTTGTTAGAAAGCGGAGTGATGCCTGGACCCATGACTTACGAGGAAAGCAAAGAGGGCCCTCAGTGTGAATTCGGAGAAAGGGAGAGAAGTGAAGCCCCAGCTCCACTCCACACCCCCTTCCTGTCTATAAATAACCCCAAGTGTAGCTTCAAAGGGGACAGGGAGCGCGGGAGAGGGGCTCCCAGGGCCGGTGGGTGGGGGCAGCGGGCGCTGCAGACCACGCCCCCCACCCCGGGCGAGTTTGCATAAATAAACAAATCCAAGCCGTCGGCCCTGCAGGAGGTGGAGGAGGAGCGGGGAGGAGGAGAAGGGAGCGGGGCGGGAGAGATTAGTTTGGGAAGTAGCACGGATTGCTCATCCGATCCGTGCAGCCGCAGCTAGTGTGTCAAGTTACAGAGGCGCCGGAATCGGCCCCAGCGCTCCTCGGCAGCGGCCACGACCCACCTCTGCCCGTGGGGCCCTCCACGTGCACCCCTTCGCCCCGGGACTGAAACTGGCTCGCCCGGGAGACGGGAGACACCAAGAAAGACAGACGGCGCAGAACCAACTCCAGGACTCTGCAGATACTTGAAGGGAAAGACGGGGCGGAAAGGAGAGCCGGCCAGATTCCCCTAACTTTCCTGGACTTGGAACGTTCTTCGAAGTAACTTCTTTTTCTTACCTGGGTGTACCCCAATTACTGCTGGTTGCGTTTTTTCGGCTTTCCCCCTCCAGCTGCTATTTTTTCCATCCTCTTTGCCGGGAGCCAAGGATAGGGACATTTTCCAGCGACACAAGCCCTTTCCCCCTGCCCCGCAGCTTGGATCGCGCCTTTGGACAGCGGCTCTCGCCTTTATTTATTCTATTTATTTATTTATTGGTTCTCAATACGCGAGGGGATGGTAGCAGAGCGCTCCCGCAAAGCGACAGCCGCCGGTGCCCGCGGCCCTGGGGAGCTGGACACGCCCGGGACGGTGGCGCTGGCGGTGGCGCCGGCGGAGCGCTGCGCGCGGCTGCCGAGCCCGGGGTCGTGCGGGCTACTGGCGCTGGCCCTCTGCTCGCTGACGCTCAGCCTGCTCGCCCACTTTCGGACAGCCGAGCTGCAGGCCCGGGTGCAGCGCCTGGAAGCAGACCGTGGGGAGCAGCAAATGGAGCCGGCTATTTTGGGACGAGTCAACCAACTGCTGGATGAGGTCTGTGCTCTTTGTTGCTGCCTTTTATCCCTCCCCGCGGCGCCCCCTCGCGCAGCCTCCAAACTGAACCAGCCAGTGCCCGTGGGCTCTTGCTCTTTCCGCCGCGCCGTGCGTCCCGGTCTCGCACCAGTTGTCTGCGGGAGGGGTGGGGGCAGGGATGGACGCCGCCCTGCAGGGTGCCAGGAAGACCCGGGCGACTAGCGCGGGACCCGTCAGCTCCAGCCTCTGGCAGGCGTCTCCCGCGTTCCGCGCCGGAATCGCCCTGAGCGCGCGGGGCAGGTGGTGGAAGGCAAGGCGCGGAGGCGCGCAAAGGCGGCCAGGCGCCACTTCTCCCTCCCGGCACCCCGCCAGGGTGTTGAGAGAGCCGCCCAGCGCCCACGCGGTGGGACTTGAGCCCGATGGCCGGGGGCGAGGCTTGCTGGGCCCCCGCGGCCCTCCCCATCTATCCCTCGACGATCAGTGCTGCCTTTTATTGCCATGTTCCTTTGGGAAGAGAGAGGGAGTGAGTTATCCAAGGGTCTGAGGGGGACAGGGAGGCAGTCCTTGCAAGGGGTGGTGTCCTGGTCCCTGCCCAGAACGCTAGGGCCCAGGTGTTGGTCGTTCTGGTTCTGCTGTCCTTGGGCATGAATAAGCGCTTACCCTCTTGTTCTGAAGCTGGGTTTCTTGTCCCTGGTTCCCTGGAATGGTCCCCAACATTTTGTGTCGGTGTGTCTTTCTGGGAAAAGGATGCTGAGCTTTTTCCCATTTCCAAAATGTCCTTGAACCCAAGTGTATTAGAAGCCACTAGTGTCTCTTAGCCAGGGCAATCTCGGGACTTCATGAAAAGACCACAGGAAGTAGGGACATACGGTCTCATTAGTGCCACCAGAGTAAAGGCTGGGCCAGGAGACCGTGAGGCCTGGTGACTTCTGAGAATCTGGACAGCACAGGGATCCAGGGCCCGGATGAAGGGGAGGACCCACAGGTAAAGGCCACAGCAGTCTGAGAAGAACTCTTGGAACAGGCTGGCCGTGGACGGTTTCCGAGGGGAAGAGCTGGGAGGGGACCTCTGACTTAGTAGGAGGTGGTATGGAACAGTGAAAAGCAGGAGGTGGAGCCCAGCAGGCCTGGTTTTTGTCCCCACTCTGCTACTGAAGCTGTGCAACTTGGGGTAAATACCCTAACCCCTCTGAGTTCCAATCTACCATCGAAGCGGGGGTGAGGACGGCAAGCATCAGAACCCAGCACTAACTGCAGTGGGTGCCGATGGTGCCCCAGTTCCCCACAGCCAGGCTCTTCTTGGGCGCCTCCACCAGCCAAAGGCTGCTCCTTGCCAAAGTAGGTCTCCAGGGTGATCACGGAGAGCAAGGTCAGAGGGCCAGAGCAGACAGGGTGGTCATAGGACAAGTTTACTGATGCCAGAGGTGCACCCATGACTGCTACTTTCAGCTCATTCCCACGCCCCACCGGGCCTCAGGGAAGCTGGTGGGCTCTGTCAGGCCACCCAAGGTCCCCCGGGACTCCGAGGGAAGCCTCTGGACTCAGCAGTGCCGGCAGGCGGCCTTTGCCGGCTAGTTGACAGTGCACGTGGGACTGCTGGGTGGTGGAGAGGGTGTCAGGACAGTGAGGGCTGCCCCAGGGATCCCTGGGGCCCTGGCTGCTGAAGGACAAACATCTGACCCTGGATGTTCCGCTCAGTTCCTCTCTGCATCCTCTCCCCTTCCTGGCCCCTCCTGCTGGCCAGGGCATGCCCAGCCCTTTCCCAGATCTTGGCTTCCTCTGCTTAAGACTTAGCCAGGCCAAGCATCATACTCGCAGGGCCTTGGGGCTGACAGTGTTATTATCTGCCAGGCTGAGTCCTCCTCTCCAAACTCCTACTGACTTCTAGACCCCCATTTTACAGATGGGGAAACTAAGGCCCAGAGAGGGGCAGTAGGTTACCCAGAGTCATGTGGCAAGATCCAGGACTGGAACCTAAGCTTCCAGTGACCCCGCCTCCAGTGCCCTCCGCACTCTGCCCGCCACCTTCCTTTGTTCATCCTCATCCACTCATTCGGCAATTGAACCTGAGAGCCAGCTGTGGGTCAGGCATTGTGGGGGCACACTTCCGCGCTTTGGAACTTACAGGCAAATAGGACACTGAGAAGAGAATGGGCAGTGACCATGTCGTGTGAAAAAAGCTACGATAATGGAAGCAGAGGAGATCTGGGGAATGGATTACCATGCAGCTACCCGATGGCAGGGGCTTCCTGGGAAAGTGATTTTCAAGTGAAGACTTAAAGAGTGAATAGGAGTTCTCCAGGCAAATGGGGATGAGTACAGGGCAAAGGGAACAACTTCTGGAAGCCAAAAGCCAGAGGGAGGGGTTTGCCTTGGGGAACTGGGTGGTGGAAGATATGGCTGGAGAAAGACAGGCAGCCTAGGTCAAGAGGGGCCTTAGAGGCAGTTCATTCTTTGTAAGAGCACTGGAGAGCCGTGGAAGGGTCTTGAGGAAGGCAGCGACGTACACAGAATGAGTGGAAGAGCAGGGCAGAGCAGGGGGGCCAAACGAGAGGCTAGTGCAGCCAGAGGGGACTGTGACCTGGTCAGGGGCACTAGTGGAGACAGGGGAATGAATGGAAATGGCAGCCACAGTGGTGGGACCTGAGATCAGTAGCAGAGGGCGTTGGGACCAGAGGGAGGGAGCAGTCCTGTGGGTAGAGGGGGCAGGTGGTCTAGTCTGTATGGTGATAACCCCAGGAGGCCTCCCCTGGACGGGGCCTGCAGTCCAGTGGCTCCGGAAGGGACACTCTAAGGTCTGCCCTGTCCAGTACGGTAACCATTAGTCACATGTCACTCATTATATTTAAATTAAATAAAATCTAAAATGTAGTTACTTGGTTACATTAGCCATCTTTCAAAGGTACCTGTAGCTAGTGGCCACCAGATAGACAGCGCAGCCATAGAACATGCACGTCACCGCAGAAAGGTCCACGGGATGATGCCGTGCTAGGAGCAGGCAGCTTCTGGGCCATCAAAGGTGTTCAGGAGCAACTGGAGGCCCTTCCTCCACCCTTTCCTTTCCTAGGTCTGTTCTCCCAGATCAGAGCAAAGGGCAAAGGTGAGGAAGGGTGAGGAGAGAAGTGAGAACTGGGGCCAGTGGAAACCCCCGGGTGAGACGGCCTGGCAGAGGAGAGAGAGGGAATGGTTTTGTTGCAGAATGATTCTGTGAAATGGACATGCAGAGGGTTCGTGCCTGCGAGGGACACAAAGGCACCCCATGTGCCAGGATTCCAGCTGGGCTTTGCCAGCCGTGTGGCCTTAGGTAAGCTCTGCCCTGCACCTGCACCTCAGATTCCTTCTCTGTAAAGGTCTGGAGAGCTCCTGGGGATCCGGGGCAGGCAGTGCATCCCGGAGCAGGTGATCCCGGGGCCACTCCCTGAAGGGTGGAGGCAGGGCATCGGGCAGAGCGATCCTGGGGAGGCACACAGCCTGGGCAAAGGCCTGGAGGCAGGAATCCACGGGCACATGCACACCACTCATCCCAGTGGGGAAAGCTGCATGCTGGGGGCAGAGGCTGTGACTGTGAGACAGGAGGAAGAGGGAGCTGGCAGGCCAGGCTGAGGGTACCCAGCAGGGAGAAGAGGCTGGAATGAGGTGAGCTGGGGCTGATGTGAGCACAGGCCCAGATCTGAGTGGCTGAGCCACTGGGGGGGGTGGGTCAGGGCCAGGAGAGGAGCATGGGGGCAGGAAGCCAGCTCAGGGGAGCTGGGAGTGTGGCTTCCAGGCCTCAGCTCCAGCTGTTCCCCCATCAGCGCCTCTCTCCTGGTCTGGGACCCTTAATGAGCGCTCCAGCTGCCTGTTACTTGATTTGCTTGCTGTAAAAAAAGAAACTGGAATGGCCCAAATGGAGGAAATCAGATGTCACCTGGGGCTGGGCAGACGGTGTGCGGTGGTAGAGAAGAGGGTGGAATTTAAACTTGCCAGATCCATTTTGCAGGCCAAGGGGGAGCAAGGGGTGTCAGCAGCCTCCTTCAGGGTGGACGTTGAGGGATGCCAGGCAGACTCCCCATCCCCAACAGCAAGAGTAACAGCAGCTGTAATAGGAGTGTCCCGCATTTATAGGGTATGTACAATGGCCCAGTGCTACATGTATTATCTCTTTCACTCCTCACGACTTCCCTAAGGATTGATACTCTCATTACCCCATTTTATAGCTGAGAAAACTGATGTCACTCTACCTCCATCTCACTATCTGTGATCCAGTCCTTTGGGTGTTGAGGGCATTTTCCACCCCAAGAAACCCCTGGGCGAGGAAGTGGTTGAAACTTCCAAGCTAAAACGTTGAGGGAACCCCAGGCAGACTCCCTCATCCCTAAAAATAACAATAGCAACCATTGTAACAGGAATGTTTTACATTTATAGAGTGTGTACAGGAGCCCCTTACTGCGCTCTTTCCAGGAGCATTTGGAGGAGGGATCAGAGCAGTGGCTGAGAGATTGGGGCTCTGGATGGGGTCCTCTAGGATTGAGGACAGGAGCAGGTTCTTAAAGGGAGAGTGTGTGAATGGTGGGGTGTGGGCCTGTGTAGAGTGTCCTGTGTACATCACAGCTGCCTGGACCTCAGTTAATGGACAGAGCTTAGTTCCAGGTGCCCTCAGATGCAGCCAGCGCTCCACTGAGTCAATCCTAATACTACTCCTCTTTCCACACTATGAGTAAATGACTAGTCTTATGGGGAATTAATAGAGGGAAGATCCTCAGAGACCCTTGAGTCCAGTCCCCTCACTCTACTGATGAGAAAACAGGTCCAAAGCTGCACACCAGGTATCAGAGTAGCTGGAGGTAGGACCTCTGTCTCCATCAGTCACCTCTCCTCCACACCACACCTTCTCCTTTCTGGACAGTAGTAATTGTCTGGCCAAGTGGTGGCCAAGACAAGGCAAGTGTACACTCCACTCTCCACTTCTTGGCCCTCAGCAGACATTATTAATCGATTGCTGCACACTTTTCACAGCTTCGGAATCCTTTTCAACACTGTTCCAGGAAATTGCTACCCAGCTAGCAAGAGTTGAGGTTCAAGATAAAGAGCTATTTCCTAACTCTAATTAATTTTTTAAAATACAGAGCAATATTTACCATAGATAAAACTAGGAAGAGCTGTTAAAGTTTTATTGCTTCACCAAAGGCCTTAAACCTAGCAAGTAGCTCCAAACCAGACTGAGGACCTCATTAAGTAGCCAGCCTTCATAAGAAGATGGTGAGAAAAAGTCAAAGCATCTGAAGCAGTATGCCGTCTGCCTTATGCACAGTTTCACAGTTTGACACCCTCAGAAAGATGCCTTTTCCCCTTATTCCTAATCATTCCAGACTTGCCCCAGTGCCCTCTGGAAAGTCTTCCCAAACCACCCCGACCCCAAATAGGCCCTCTCCCTGCTCCAACTTCCTGCAGAACTGCCTGGCCATGCCGAGCATCTAGCTCAGAGAAGGAAAATAGGGCACGTGCTGACTTTTCTTACCCGAGAACCACGGCAGGCATTACTAATCACTCAGCCCATGCCCCGTGAGTCTACCTAGGCCTCAGAATCTTTCTCGACACAGCTCTCCAGGCTGCCGCTCCCAGTCTATTAGAGTCAATGCACAAGATAAAAATCTATCTGCCAACCACGGCTCAGTTTCAAACACATTGTGCAGTGTGCCCTCCTCTCCATTGCCGTTAAACGTCTCGTCTCTCCATTTGACCCCATACAACCCAGTGGCAGGGATAGGAGGTCACTGGTCTCTGAGTCCTTGGCTGAGTCTTGCCTGGGGCTTTGCACAAAGTAGGCAGCCCTCAGCGATTAGTTGCTGATTTAAGGTCCCACTGCTGGAGGCCAGTGAAGCCGTCTCAGTCAGCTGTCCTCTGCCCACTGCCCTCAACCCAGACCCAGCTGTCTGCTCAGCATTTGCTCAGGGGGTGTGCCTTGGAGCTGGGTGTTTTGCAGCAATCAGTAGAGGATGAAATGATTAACTCCTCTTCAGTCAGAGCTGCAACCCCTGGTCCTGGCTGAGAGTGGGGGTAGCTCAGTGTGATGTGTGCCCACCTGTACAGAGCAGCTAGGAGCATCCGTCCCCTCCCATCCCCTACTCCCAAGGGTCAGGAGCTTTGTCTTCACCTGCCCAGGCTGCCTGGCATGTTTTTGGTTGGAGCAAAACAGTAAAGTGGGCAAGCCCACAGCACCTCTGCTGCTAAATAGTTGTGTGACCTGAGTCTCTGTGTCCTGATCTGCAAAATGGGGATAACATCCTCCTCATAGAGTTGGTGCAAGATTCAGTTAATAGCAACTGTAACCGTTACGACCTCCCTCATCAGTGGTGGAGATAAAATGAGGCTGTATCATGTCTACAACTTTTATTAATAGCTAATATTTATTAAGCAGTATCCAAAGAGCTTTACATCTATTAATTCGGTTAATTCTCACAATAATCCTATGAAGTGGTTATACTTTTACTCTTCCCTTCTTACGGAAGAGAACGCAGAGGCCCAGAGAAGGTGCATAACTTTCCCAAGGTCACACAGCTAGTAAGTAGCAGAGCCAGGTCTTGAACCCGGGCAGTCTGGCCCCAGAGCTGGCATTCAGAGCCACATGTGTATACAATCTGTATAGAGTACCACATTTCACTGTCAGCTGAGGCAGGTCACATAGGCCAGGGCTAGGGACCTGTTTAGTTCAGTCTGATTCAGCTCCCACAGAGGTGGCA
The DNA here is from genome assembly GCF_963924675.1 of Phocoena phocoena. NCBI lineage: Eukaryota > Metazoa > Chordata > Mammalia > Artiodactyla > Phocoenidae > Phocoena > Phocoena phocoena. The sequence continues at coordinate 62,562,699 of NC_089234.1, read as the reverse complement.
TTTACCGAACTGACTTGGCATCAGCTCACATTACCATCTTTGTTGTAAGAATGGAGCTGAGAATGCCTTTTGATACAGCAGGCCTTGGTGATGAGGACCCTTAGAAAGTCCCTGTCCAGCCTTGGCTACCAGAATGTTTGGGCTTCCAGGAGGGGTGAGTTGGGTCTTGTCTCTTGGACGTTGAACTGTCCTCTAGGAAGCTTAGCCCCAAATCTGGCGTTCACCCCACGGCAGAGCAGAGTCCTTCGGGCAGAAGGTTTTCCATAAGCTCCAGTCTCAGCTCTGTTTCGTCACCCTGCCCTTGCTTTTCTTTCTCTCTCTTCTGTCCTGCTGCTTTGCTGTATAATGTGTGTCTATCTGTGTGCCTCTGTAGCTGCCTGAGTGTCCCCTTTTGGAGCAAAATAGGGATAAAAGTTCTATAGTAACTAAACTTTTTTAAGTGACTCTCCCCTCCTTCTCTCATGTCTGCACACCCTCAAAGGCCTGTCCCTGGACTGGTGATGGGCAGGCTGCATAGTGGCACCGGCGGAACTTTAAAACACACCAAAGCTGACCTCCTTCCCCAAACCCTGATGTGAATCCCCGTGGGTAGGGTCTGGCAGTAGGTTGTTTAACAAACTCCACAGCTCACAGTACTTGAGACAGAGACAGAGACTGTATCTGTTCCCCTGAGCCAGGAGCATCCTGTGCAGTTTGCCCCAGGCCCCTCGCCTGAGTCCTGAGCAGTGCTTCAGGGGCTGATGGTGGCAGTATCAGCAGTAATGGCAGTAATGAGGGTCACGATGAGATGTCAATGAAAGTCCTACTGTACACTGCACAGTTTGAAAGTAGGGGTTGGTTAAAGAAGCGAAAGCAGTGGGATTTATTTTTTTGGAGCGGGGTTGTTGGGTTTGGGTTTTGGTCTTGGTTTTTCAAAAAATAAAATCAACTTTGCCCTCCAGAAGAAAGGAGGTTTCAGCAGAAGCCTTAGGAATCCTTCTCCCACCTCTTTTGGTTGGATTCTGTCCCTCCCAGAAGCAGTTCTTTTTTTTTTTATTCAAAGTCACAAAAATTATAATCATCCCCATCAGTTCACTCAGTCCCATGTAATTAATTTTTTTTTCATCTTGATCTTTTGTTAACACTTTTATGAGTTCATCAGTTTTCCGTTAGAGTTCTGAAAATGCTTATTCATTCAGTTCAGCAGTGTAGTCAGTTACCAGAAACCTGTGCTTGTCAGAGTCTTTTCCACGAATTCCTTGAAGATGAAACGCTTTTATAGGAACATTTTTGCAAAAGCATCAGAGTACACCCAGAACTGTCTGTAAATGACAAAAGACTTAAAAATGACCACGGTTAAAGATTTGATGAAAGTTCATAATGATGCAATTGACAAGGAAATTTAGTTATTTCTGAGATATACATTTTAAAATAATAACTAGAATTATGACTTATAACATTATACCAGAACATATAAGATTTTTAGGAATTTCATGTAATGTCTGAAACATTTATATTCAGAAGCAGTCTTGTTGAGTCCTCCGTAAGGAAAGGAAGTCAGCAGTTTCCTCCAAGGGAAACTGAGGCCCGGGTGTGGGGAGGGGCTGGAAGGGCTGGGGCAGGCTGGGGTCCCAGCTGCTTGGCAGGCAGGCCCCAGCAGCAGAGGCATGCGGACACTCCCTGCTCCTCTGCAGGCCTCCTGCCCTGGGTGTGGGCCTCCCTGCAGAAAACTCTCTGTGGCCCAAAGGGCGGGAATGGGCCTGCTGGCAGTGGGGACTCCTCTGAGCCTTCAAAGAGTGAGGGCAAGCCGAGCACAAAGGGGTGGAACTGCCTGCCTGAGAGGCTGGGCACAGCCTTTCCAGGGGACACTGGGCCCCTGTCTCCCCTCCTGGAGGCTATTGTGGGTTTTCCCGAAGTCCCGCATGGCTGGAGTCCACACGGGCTGGGCCTCCTCAGCCCCCTTTCCTCTCCTGTCACCCATCCCCAGCCTCCCAGGCCTCCTCCATGCCCGCAGTCCAAAGCGAAGTCTCTGTCTTTCCTTAGCTCAGGCATTTCCCGCTGTGGGCAGGTCACCCGGTCTACCTGCCCCCACGCCCGCCCCCCCGCCAGGAGGCTCATTCCTACCTGTTCTTTTCACGTGGCATGCAGAATCCCAGTTCCCCAACCAGGTGTGGAACCCGTGCCCCTTGCAAGGGGAGCACAGAGTCTTAACCACTGGGCCGCCAGAGGAGTCCCCTACCTGTTCTTTCAGTTCAGCAGGGAAGGCCCTGCTGCCCCCAGAGGACACATCTTCCCCCCATAGGCTGTCACAGGGCCTGGGATTCTGCCATCCAAGGGACTTTACACCCGCAGTCACCTCTTATGCTGCAGATGACCCATGAAGGTGCCTCTTAAGCCATCACTTGGAGGTTTTCTGCAACAGGTCATGCTCTGACAAGGTGGCCTGTAAGGCAGGACAGGAAGGGTGACCTCTGGGGACAGGGATGCAGAAAGGGGCATGAGCTGGGGCTTTTCCAGGGACAGGCTTAGCGACTTCCCTGTGAGCTGGCACTGAGGTTTCCCAGGGGTAGGGGGAGACTCGGTGACATGGTGGGGGAGGGCGGTCCTGCCACCTCTAGCGTCTCCCCACTCCACGAACTCAGAATGTTAGAAAGAAAGGAGTTATGTGCTAAAAGGAATCCCCGACAGCACCCCTGATCCTCAGGCTTACACTCCCTCAGTGACGGGGAGATCACTGCCTTATGCAGCTGGATGTTCCATGATTAGACAGCTCTGGCTGTAACGTTGTATGTGGTCTTCATCTCGTCAGAGCTCCAGACCCATTCTACACCTGTCATCCCACTCCTCCCGCATGTCTTGACAGCACCTCACGTTCAGTGTCTCCAAGCTGAGCAGGAAGTCTGGCCCTCCCCAGAACCTCTGCATGCCCAGCACTGGCGTCCAACTGCATTGATTCCATGTCCTACCGACTGCACCTTGTCGGCCTCCCACAAACCTGTCTTCTTCTTTGTCTCACTGCCTGCACCTCCCTACCTGAGCTACCCTTGGGTCCCCCAGGCCACAGCAGGAGCCTCCTAACTCATTTACCCCCGTTCACCCTGCCCTGCTCTCTTCATCGTCCACATGGCAGCCAGGGTAATCTTTCAAAAACTCTAAATTTGATCACCACATTTCCCTGATTACAGAGACTTCCTATTGCTTCCTAATATGGTCCATGAGGCCTGCAGGATGGGGCCCTTGCCACCCTCTCTAGCCTCATGGCTCTCCTCCGCTCACTTTTGAAGTCTAGCCAAATGACTGTACACGGTCATGGCTAAGAGCACAGACTCTGGAGCCGGATTGCCGGGTTCAAGTCCAGCTCTGCTAATTACTGACTGTGTGACACTGGGCAAGTTGTTTAACCCCTTTGTGCTTTGGGTTGTATCTCTATAAAATGGGGTGATGATGATAAGAGTATCTCCATCTTATGAGTGTTGTTTTTAGGATTAAAAAAAGTTAAAATGAGTGCTTTGAGCAGTGCCTGTCTCTCCAGTAATAGATGTTGCAATCTCTCGAAAAGAGCCCATCTCCCCTCACCCCCACCCGCACAGGCACAGGCATACAGAGAGGGTCATGGGCTCAGAGCCAGGCTCAAATCCTGCCTCTGCCCTTCTTGGCTGTGTGCAAGTTAATTCACCTGTCTCTGTCTCAGTTTCCGCGTTCATGAATGGGCTGCTGTGAGTGCTGAGTGAGTCAATATGTGCAATACTCCTACCTGGTTCACTAGAAGCACCGTATTACATCAGGTCTTAGCGCGTTTCCCCTGTATCTGGGCCCCTCCCCTGGTCAGTTGCTGCGCATCCTCAGATGTCAGATCAGCTGTCACTTCCCCACGAAGAACCAACCTAGTCGGTACCCCAGGACTGGCTCTCAGCACCTGGCTCCCGCTGGCCAGAGCTCTGATGACAGTGGCTGCTTCACGTTGATGTGTGTGGTTTGGAGACTCTTATGTGCCCCTCCCTAGAGAGTAAACTCCATGAGGACAGCCTCCATGTCTGCTCCGCTCACATGTGGGTCCCCGGCACTTTGCGTGGCCCTGCTGACATAGGTGCTCGATACCCATTTGTGGAAGGGAAGGGAGTGGGGGAGAGGCTCTGATTTCCGTCCCAGCACTCTTGCCCCCAGCCCCTCCCCACTCCACTGTGGGGGACCCTGCTTCATCCTGCCCTGGGTCCATGGATGACCTCCGAGCCCCTGAAACCGGAGGTCCTAGGCCCCATGCTAACCTGGCTCCCACCCACGTCTGCACAGTCCAGGGCCCAGCTCCTTTCTCCCTGGCAGCAGCAGAGACTTAGTTTAGCTGGAAGAACTTTCTCATATGAAGGCTAGAAAGTTCACACAGGGACAGGCGCCTCCTTCCCCAATTTTCTGATCTGCAGAGCCTGGAGCAGTATCTCTCCGTGGTTCTGGTGAAGCAGGGTGGCAAAGGCAGCTCGTGGCATCTGGAGGATCCTCCAGCCCTGTTTCATGGCCCTGGGAGTCTATGATCAGACGCCAAGTCCGTTGCACAAAGAGAACGGGGAGCGGGGGAGGGAGGGAGAAGACAGTTCCTCAGGCCCCCCACGGCAACCCGTCCGGCCCCCAGCACACAGGCTCCCGGAGCAGACGGGGCAAGTCCAGTTCTGGTGGGGGTGGGTTGAGCGTCTCCATTTCCTCCGCTTCGATTTCACTCGGCTCGGCTGCCTGCACTCCGGGGCATGCAGCCACACACAGGCCTGTCCCCTTAACAAAACCCATCTGTCCCTCTCCTGCAGTCCCTGGGATTCGGCCCACAGAGCTAGCACTGTGCAGCCCTGGCCCTGCCTCCATGCCTTTGCTTTTCTCCCTGGATTGCCCTCCCCCACCCTCATCTCCATCGATCTGAATTCTGCCCAAGCCCAGGCCAAAGCCCACCTGGGACCACAGGGATAGATCCTAGCGGGGGACAGGCCTAAAAGTAAGTAATTTGGTTCAAGTGTGGCTCAGAGACACCAGACCAGGCCCTTCCCTCAAAGGGCCAGCTCAGTCTCCAGTGGGGCACCAGCCCAGTAGCAGCTATGGCATAGGGCAATGAGAAAGCTCCAGCAGCTGGAATGGAGCACCCACTGTGTGCCAGCATTGTGATCAGATTGGCACAGGGGCCAGAGCTTTGCCCAGCATGGTCATTTCAGTGGGCAACTCCTTCCTTCAACTTCTGGTTCTTGTGGTCAAAAGGCAGGGTTGTAGACAGGACCCTCCATCACCCTCTCCTTTGTGGGAAGAGGGGGTCTGAGTTTCCCAGGAGGGGGAGGGGCGTGACCACATGTCGGCAGCAGTGCATGAGGCCAGGCCAGCCTCACTGTGGCAGGTGGAAGGAGGCAGGCCTGGCACCAGCTCAAGAGAGAAGTAGCCTTCATCTGGCCGCTCAGAAAAACAGGCTGGCACAGCAGGTGCTCACCCTTCTTCACATCTGGACCCCTCTTTTTGTTTTCTGATCTCATCTCATTTTACCCCTCCAGCTGTCCAGTATGGTCCAGTGGATAACTAATAGTATTCCTATTTTATGGATGAGGAAACCAAGGCCCAGAGGGGTTACATCTCTCTCTTAATACACAGTTAGTGGGAATGCTGGGACTAGACCCCAAGGTCCTGGCACTCCCAAAGATAGCTCAAGCATGTATCCATATTGCCGAGCTCCCCATGGAGTGATGCTTCATCAGGATTTGGGGGCCAGCTGTGCTAACCCAAAAGAGAGTCCCACCACAGCCTCCAAGGGCAGGTGGGTTCTAATAGGAGTCATACACTAATATCAAAAATTAACTATTAGATGCTAAAGCACTTAGCCCTGTGCCTGGTATATACTGCTCTATATGTGTAGCTACTGAATATTATTATTAATATTAACTCCTATTTAATAATTCCAGCTGGTAAGTGCTTCATGGCTTCCAAGGCACTTTCCACGGCAACACTTAAGAGGTTGGCAGGTGGGTAATATCCCCATTTTGCAGATTCTCCGAGAGGGCAGGTGCCAGGCTCAAGGTCATGGCTGTGGAGTGAGGAGCTCACCTGGCCTCTGCTATGGGCTCCCTCCTCACACCACAACTTGGACCCACCCGCATATTACAGGGGCCCAGGTTGAGCCTGAGCCCTTTAAGAGGCCTGTGGCTGAGCGTGGGGAGGGAGTGGGCCCTAAACCCCAGGCCAGGCCAGAGCTGCATTCTCTGGGGAGAGTAAGTGGCCACTTGGCATTTTCCCTTTGATACTGATACAGGCATTTTAATAGCTGCAATGATCAGGCTGGTGGTATTTCAGCTCTGGCTGTGTGGGGCATTCCAGGAGGCCCTGGCTTGCAGCAGGGGTGAAGCAGTAAGGCTTTTCTGTCCAGGGCCGCTGGAGGTCCACCCCAGGGCCTCAGAAAGTTTTACACCTGGCCCTGAGCCTCAGCCTGGGGATTTCAAACCAAGGGTCTCAAACTCTGATGCCTAAGGGGGCCAGGCTGGTGACCTAAGTCGGTGAGACTGGCCGGGGGTGGGGTGGTACTCTGGGTAGCTGGACAGCACATGCCCACCTAAAAGGGGCAGCCGTCACTCAGCACCACCCGATTGTTACCACAGCCCAGTGTTGCCGGATCTTCCCATTTACAAGAGAGATCAGAAATCTAGACCTACATGACATCTCCTAAGCAACAAATATTTATTGCGCACCTACCATGTGCCAGGCCATGTTGTAGGCACTGAGGATATAGCAATGAATGAAACAGATCAAAATATTCATGTCCTTGTGGAACTTGCTTTCTAGGGATGGAGGCAATAAGCAATATAAATAAGCCAACAACAACAACAGAATCTGAAGGAGAAAATAAAGCAAGGAGGAAGGCTAGCAAGTATTTTGCAGAAGGGCGCTAGGGACCGGGGTGGGGGTGGGGGCCTCATGGAGAGCGAGCCAGGTGGAAGGAGGGTAAGAGCCTGGTGGGAGTGGTCCAGGGGAGAGCAGGCGAGACACCCTCCTTCAGGGAGTTTTTCTAGGAAAAGAGTTACACAGAGTCCATGAGGATTTTTCATTTATTTTTTATGGTGGGAGGAAGAGCAGCATGTTTGCATAAAGATTGCATCAGGGGTGGGCAAGCGACCACTAAATCCCACTGGAAGGCTGTTTTTGTAAGTACGTTTTTATGGGAACACAGCCGTGCTTATTCTGCTTTTCGCCTACGACAGTAGAGCTGAATGGTTGTGACAGAGATCATGTGGCTCACACAGCCTAAAATATTTACTAGCTGGCCCTTCACAGAAAACCTTTGCTGACCCCCGGTGTAAGTGACCCAGGATAAGGGTGGGAGGGGGGGACTTGCCTGCGTGCTGGTGGAGGGTTGGCCTAACCTGAGAGCACAGATGCAGGTGGGCGGGTGTGCCTTGGGGCGGGAGCCTCTGGAAGGGCTCTTCTGTTGCTTCTGCTTTCGCGATCATCAGGTGACAGTGACATTGGGGTTGGGGAGACAGAAGGTGTGAGAACTACTAGGACAGTGAGATGGAGGGACTGGGGTATGCTTGCTGGGCTTTCCTCTGAGATAATGATCGTGAATGAAGTGAGGCCGGTCAGCAAGGCTGGGCGCTTTCCCCAGCTTCATCTGCTGCTTGGGTGCCGGAGTGGGGTAGGTGGAAACGTTGCATCTACCAGGTTTGTGGCTTGGCCCAGAGCATGTGCTGAAGGGGAAGGGCGTCAAGACAGCCGAGGGTGGAGCCTGGGGAGTGATTATAGTCGCCACAGAATTAGAGCTGAGAAGGAGGGAAGTGAAACGTGGCAGGCGAGGAACAGTGGAAAGGTGAAAGGACCCATGGATTGAAGGACCAGGGGCTGGAAGGATCCCTGGGGTTGAGTATTAGAAGGAATGAGCTGCAGACGAGGGTCAGTGGGTGGGGCTGAGGCCCAGACTCTCAAAGGGCTGCAATGATGTTCCGATTTAATGCTTTTCAAAGATAAACACTGGGCGGGCCGAGAGAACACACCCACACCCTGAACGTAGCCAGTTTCACACCTCTGTGTCCCCAGTAGCTTTGCCCCCTCACATGTCTCCTGCCCCTCCTGATGGATGCTCCTGATTCCTGGATCTACCTTTCTCACCCAGGCCTCTTTCCTGAGTGCTGGAGCCACATGTGCCCCTCCCACCTGGACCCTTCCACTAACTCAGCTTGTCCTCAACCAAAGTCATCACCTTCCACAAGCCTGCCCTCGCCCATGTCCTTTCTCCATGGGGGCATCTCGGCCACCCACAGCAGAGCCCGGACCCTACCCCCTCACCAAGTCCACCCCATGCTCTGTCCATTTTTCCTCGTGCGTACCCCTTCCGTCGCCCGCCTCTCTCCGTTGTGCTGCCAGGCCATAGCCTGGACCCCTAGCATCTCTTGGTTGGGTGGGTGACTGACAGCCTTCAGAGAGGAGCCTCAGCCTCCAACCTTCTCACTGTCCTTGTCTGTTCTCAGCATGCTGCTGGAGGGCCCTTATACCAGCCAAATTTGACCATGTGCCTCCTCTGCTTCAAACCCTTGCTTGGCTCCTTCGGTCTGGACCCTTACCTGGGCACACAGGCCCCCATCACCCACTCAGCATTCAGAGTCTGCAGTCAGCTGGACACTTCTCAACGTGCTTTTCCCACGTGAGGCACAAGCCCCTTTGCCGATGGGGATGGTGTCTTGTTCTCCATTTTGCAGTCTCTCAATTAGTAGGAGCTCCATGTATATGGGATGAATTGAACAAAAATACCGAACTTGAAGGTGGAAGACCTGGAATTTAAGCTCTCTGTGGCTTACCTGTTCAAGGCAATTCCCCTTTGCTCTCTGAGTCTCAGTTTCCTTTATTGTAAACTGGGGCTGATTTGTGGCCTGCCTATTGCACAGGGCGCCGGTGAGCGTCAAGTGAAGGCTCAGGGAATGTGAAAGTCACTCCAGGTTTGCCTGAAGCAGAGGTTTGTGAGCAAGAGGCTTATCCGATCAACATTGGAGAGGGCGAGGGAGGCAGGGTGGGCAGAGGGTTGAGCCGTGACGCGGTCACGACAGAGGCCTCAGCTGGTGCCGTGGGGCTCTGCAGCTCATCCTGAATTGAGGCCTAGGGACCAGGCGGTGTCTATGAGTAATTGGATGCGGGTTGCCAGGGGAGTGGACGTGACCCTGGTCAAGGCAACCGCTTAAGGTGAGAGTGGTTCCTAGAGAGGAGCTCAGCCGTCAGCAGCCAGCATACCTGGCACTAAGGGTGAGTCCTGACCCTCTCCTGACTGGGAGACCCGGATGGCTCACCACAGCATCTGTACTAGCTCTAGATTTTTATGGCTGTCAGTAAGCCATGGACATGTCAGGAATCTGTGTGCTGCTAAATTCAAACTCTCTGCCCATCCTTCCTTCCTCACCCGAGTCCCTCCTGGCACACTGTCCCCTATCCTCCTCCTCAAACACTCAGCACACAGTCCCGTCTCTGAACCTTCACTTCTGCTGTTCCTTCTGCCTGGAACACGCTTCCTCCACATCTCTCTACGACTCATTTCCTTACTTCTGCCAGCTCTCTGCTCAAACGTCCCCCGCACAGAGAACTTCCCTGACCCCCGAATTTAAAATACCACCTTCCGTCACTCTCCGTTCCCCTTACCCTGCTTTATTTTTCTTTGTAGTGCTTATTGCTGCCTGGGTTATATATTCGTTTCTCTATTCATTGTCTGTCTCCTCCACTGGCAAATAAGCCCCTTGAAGAGCCCACAGGTTGTTGGTGGGAAGGGATGTGGAAGCAGGTATGTACAGTCCCTTCCTTGGAAAGTGGTACTAGTGAGCTAGGCTCAGAGCTGGGCATCACAGGGCCTTCCACCAGACCTTGTCCTGGGATGTCCTTGGTTTGCCCGGTGGCCACTCTGTGCCCACCTCGATAGTCATCCACCTAGTATTTGTGTGCCAGCCTCCCTTTCTGAGTGACGGTCTCCCCTTTGGGACATTCCTCGCTTTCTCCTCCTGCTGTGTGTTTTGACCTCCAGCCCGCTTCTGCTCTCCCCTCAACACTGTCGATCTGCCCCTCCCCCAACACACACACACAGACACACACACACGCACACAGGCACACACACACAGTGGCTGAGCTCCCTCTTCCAGGGGGGTTTGTACACACCCTTCTCCAGCAGGATGGAGTAGACTTTATATCAAAAGGCCTGAGTTCTCATCCCACATCCACCACATACTGGTTGTATGACCTTGGGCAAGTCACTCAGCCTCTCTGAGCCTCACTTTCCTTCAGCAAGAAGTGAGGTCACTATTTAACCTACCTTAGAGTTTGATTATGAAAAATAGATGTGATTCCCTGTAAAAGCACCCAGCTTAGCGCCAGGACACAGTGGGTGCTCAGCAGACATTAGTTTGATGTGAATCCTCAGGAAGCTTTCCTGACCGTCCCTCTCCACCGCCAAACCAGAGGTGACACCAAGTCCTATGACACCTTCCACGTGACTTCCTTTACCTTTCACCCTGAGTGGCAGAACTCCACAGTAGTGGGAAGCCATGTGCTGGGGAAATGCTTGCGGGGAGCCAGCCGGCCTCCTAACCGGTTGACAGGTCAGGGTGGGGACCACAGTGCACAGGAGAGCCAGTCACAGCCAGTCACACAGTACAGGCCCCATGGGCCCAGATCTTCCAGTTTTTCAAGAGAAGTTAGAAACACAGACTTTCATGTGAAATCAGCCTCTTCAAAACACTGGGGACAAATTCAATGAAAAAAAAATCACTGGGGGAACCAAATAAAAATACATCTAGGGCTTCCCTGGTGGCGCAGTGGTTGAGAGTCCGCCTGCCGATGCAGGGGACGCGGGTTCGTGCCCCGGTCCGGGAAGATCCCACGTGCCGCGGAGCAGCTGGGCCCATGAGCCATGGCCGCTGAGCCTGCGCGTCTGGAGCCTGTGCTCTGCAACGGGAGAGGCCACAGCAGTGAGAGGCCCGCGTACCGCAAAAAAAAACCAAAAACAAAAAACATCTAAAGGCCAATTTGGCTCTGGGACCACCAGCTTCTAACTGCAGCACTAGCTTCAGAGAGAGGGGGGTCCAGATCTCAGCCTTCCTCCCCTGTGACCTCGGCCAGATTAGTCTCTTCTCTGTGCCCAGGTCCCTCACCTAGAAAACGAGTGTAATAATAGCTAACATTTATTGATGTCTCCTGAGCACCTTTCTTTCTATGCACCAACTTCTTTGATCCTCTCAGTAACCAACAAGGTCAGAACTGTTATCAGCTCAGGGACCAAGAACTGCTAGGATCCCAGGCGGTCTGACCCAGAGGCACACCTGTTAACCTCTGTCTTCCCCCCATCTCACCCCGCAATCCCCTCCCTCGGTGGTGAGGACCGAGGCGCTCAGCGCCCTGCCCTTTCCAGGTGTCAGGGCTGGCAGGTGTGTACCTGTCATCGGTTCATCTCCACGGATGTGGCAGCTCCTTGAGGGCCCTGCCCTCAGTCTTCTCGTTGCCGCATCTTTGGGGCCTTCCAGATTGGCCCAAGGATAGGCAAGCTGGTGAGAAAGGGCTCTGATGGAGGGACAGAGGGCCTGCCTGTACCTGCCTCTGTGAGCAACATCAGAAGAAAAGAGGTCACTGTCCGTGCCCCCAGGATCCATAGGTGCCCAGAGCTAGACAGGAAACAATTAGCAGAGCGCCAAGAAGAGCAGGTCGTTGTGCCCGTGAGCTGCAGGAAGGCCACACTGCTTTATAGGGTCCTATGCTCGAGTTAATTTCCTTCAGAGCTCTCCGAAGACATCAGACCCTGAGGTTACCAAGACAGGACCTCTCTGTCTGCTTCTTATTATCCAGATGCCTGGTGGCCAGCCTTTGATCCAGGACCAGTCCCCCTGCCAGCCCCCAGGCGGCCCCTCTCCCCCGCCCCCTCTCCCTCCCACCCCCCACCCCCCAGCCGCTTTCCAGAACTTGGTGTTTACAACTCCCAGTGACTGCTCTTCTCTGTCTTCTTGTGCAGAAATGGAAGCTCCACTCACGGAGGCGCCGGGAGACTCCGAAGACGTCTCCAGGGTGTCACTGCCCGCCAGGTAAGGAGCCCTGCGAAGGGGTGACAAAGATGGGGACACACACCAGAGGCCCTCTCAGTGGCCATGCCACACCCTCTTCAGAGCATCACTTTTCATTTGGAAGATGGAAATGACAGTGTCCTTGATGTTCACCCTCCATGTACCGATTGATTGGCCCCATCCCCCATCCATCATTCCTTTGCTTATTCAGTCTTTCATTTATTCATCAACTTTTCTATGGGCCAGGTACTGTGCACACCGGGCTTTGAAATCAGGCAAGATAATGGGTGTGGCAACTTGTGAGGTGTTACGTGGAGTTGAAGAGAAGCCCCCCACTGTGCCTCTCTCTCCTGGCACATAGTGGGTTCAGAAGCGCTTGTTACCCAAATGAATGAATTACCCTGTAATTGCAAAACCTTGCCCCAGCTAGGTGGCTTAGGGGCCTGTGTGTTCACTGTCTGGTATCTAGGCCACACACACACAAACAAGCTTAAGGTTGCTGGGTGATATGGTGTGATCAAGCTGATGGATTCCGAGTCGGCCTTTGCTGTTTCCTACCCTGTATGGGCAGCTCCCTACCGAGGACGTGTTCCAGTGCCCTTCCCCTGTGCTGTGTGGCCGCCTCCTTACCACATCTGCTCATTCAGTCCCAGCTGTGGCCTGGGTCCCGAGCACAGAGGTTTAACTGCATTGTCTGCAGTTAGTAATATTGACATGTCATGGTTTTCTAAGTTACCCACCATCATTATTAAGCTACGAGAATGACAGATGGGCAAGTTTCACCGTTGCCATGAGTAATGGGAATGGGTTGCACCCCTTTGGGGCTGAGGGAGGAAGCTGAAACAGGGTGTGGAGCAAGGTACCACTCCCAAGGAACCGCCGAGGGTTTATCCTGCTCCAGGCCGCTGCCAGCTCAGAGCGTGGCCCTGGATGCCCGCTGTGGCAGGACACTCCACTGGACACAGAGGCCGAGGAGCCCGAGGAGCGCCCACTCAGGGTCCCCAAGCCAGGGACGAGAGGCCGACAGATGCTGAACACGTGGGAAATGGAGGGACCACATTCACTGGAGAGTGAGTGGGCTGAGTCAGTCACAGTTCAGGTGCCACGGGAGCTGGTGAGACCGTGACGGGATTCAGCTGGCCTCAGGCAGAAGAGGGTCATCTGGGTTAATTAAAAGGGTGTCCAGGAGCCCTGGGAAGCTCCCTCCCTCCCTTGGGGTCCCAGAGATTGAGCCATGGGATCTGTGATGGCTTTTGGGGAAAGAATGCCAGGATTAATGAGATGAGATGAAGGTGAGGGTGTGTTGACGGGGCCTGGGCAGAGCAACTGTGTGCATCGGGGTTTCTGGGGCAGCCCGCGTTTCAAACCACCGTGTCTATCGTCCTCGTAGCTCTTGGTCAGTTGCAATTGTTCTTGCTTGAAGTATAGAATGCTGGTGAAGGGCAGGAGACTTGGAACCATGGAAGATCTAGGTTTGAATTCCAGCTCTGACGTTTACCAGCTGTGTGACCTTCAGAGAGTTATTCAACCTCTCTCAGCCCCGGTGGCCTCGTCTGAGAAATGAGGGTAATACCCACCTTGCCGGTATGTGGCAGAGGTTCAGTGAGGTCCTCATAGAGAGTACTTAGTACCTCCCTGATTCCTAGTGAGCACTACTGTTATTTTTTTTGTTTTTCTCCTCGATTCCTCTTGCACTTTAAAGATGTACTGAAATCCTTATCAAACACTGTGTCCTGGTGTCGGGGGCACATTTACAGACAGACAGGCTCGTCCTTCTCCCTTCCCTGCCTGATTGGGTTTCTCATGTCCTGCCTCCATTAAAGTGGGGGCCTACCAATAGGTATCCATTTAGTGCTTGGGAGAGTCTGACTCGGATGGTCCTGGGAGGCTGAGAGCTAGGAAGGGATGTGGCAGGAGGGAGGAAGGACTGGAAGGGTGCTTCAGCTCTTGGATGGCAAGGAGGAAGCTGTGAAGCAGTATGAGCCGCTCAGAGGTCGTGGAGAGGAAGGATGCTCGGAGGCGCTGGGGGGGAAGAAGGGCTTGACACTGGTCCTCTGTGCAAAGGGCCACCAGCAGGGACTGAGTTGGCCAGGAGATGGGAGGAGAGTGAGCAGGGGAACCAGCGAGGGGTGTCCCGAGTGTTGGAGAATTCCCCAGAGGGCAGTTTGGCCCGAAGTATATAGCTCGGAGCCAGGTGAGCAACACCGGGAGAATATAGAGGCCCCAAACTGAGGCAAAATCAGAAGGAGAGTAAGATGCTCTCCAGCGTTTTGCAGAGTCAGCAGGGAAGGACTGGAGGGCTGCACAGAGGTGTCTCAGACAGCAGAACGACAGAGTAAAATGCATCTCCTAGGATGGGCTGAGTCCTGCTGGGTCCCTGAACCTGCCCCCTCTGCCCAACCTGAGGCTTCGCACCCCGTGGTAAAGGTACCTCCTCCACACTAAGGCCTGGGCCACATGGCTGCCAACCTTGAGCTGAGTAACAGCGGTCACTGCCCCTGCCCCTCCCTGGGCACCCACTCTGTACCAGGCACAGTACTGAGCACTTGACATTGATGGATGACCTTCTCTGGAACGCTGGAAACAGGCGCAGTGGAGTTCTGGCATTCTGAAATGTCTGCGGTCCCCAAAGTCAGTAAAACACCACTCTCATCCTTGTACGTGAATCATGCATCTGCGATTATTTGCTTAGGGTCAGAGTTTATAAACCACTTTATGAACCATTTTAAGGCTCCTGATGCTTGCAGAAGGACTTACACGTTTGTAAAGTGCCGCAAAGCATTATTCACTCTTTTTCTGGCCAGCGCCTCATATTGTGCTCCACACATAGTAGATCCTCAATGAATGTTCAACAAATTATCATCAATAATCATTGCTGGGTGATTGGAAGCTTTCCGGTGTTCTCCATCTGACCTCCGGTTGGCTTCTGACGCCTCTCCCCCTCCGAGACAGCTCTGACTCTTGCCTGATGCTGAAATCACTTGCTGTTAGGACACAGCAAATAAACACACACTCTTCCGTCCCACTGTGGCCACTGGATTTGGAACCTAGAGCCCCAGACCTGTGCCTGCCCCCAGTTTTCTTCTGCAGCCAGCCGGGCCACGGCTGGAGCCCTGTGGTGGGTGTGTTCTTCCTTGTGGCAGCCTCGGGCCCCTGGGCAGCATCCAGAAGGCTTGGGACACATAATCGTGGGCAGAAAACCCACCTCTTTCCCTTCCTACTCTGACCTCGCCAGCATCCTCCCAGGATCCTCCCTGTCCCAAAATAGCCATCTACTAGCTGAGATCTGACTGCATCCTGCTTCTGGGCTGCATGCACTGTTTGCCAAGGGAGGGATGGGCCTGCAGACCTGGGATGGGATGCCAAAGGTCGGGCCTTGTTAGAAGGGTCACAGTGGCCAGAAGTTCAGAGGAATAGGTGTGGGCCATTGGCAAAGCGTTTGGCCTGGTGGGACAGGAGAAGGGCCTGGGAAGACATATACAGGCTGTGGGACTTTCTAGGCCACTTGAGAAGAATACACAGATCAGGGAAACTCCCCATCCTCTGTCCCTGTTCTCAGTAACAAACGAGGAGCAGGACAATATAGGCTCCAGTCGGCAAGGAAGCAGCTACTTCAGGCCCGCCACGCTGGGGCTGGGCGGGGCGGGCATCAGGCAGGACGGTCCGTGGTTGCACACACAGAGGGAGTCGTGACCAGCTGAGCCGCTGGAGCAGATCCCCTCACAAGCTGGGTCTCATCTCTAAGGCGAAGAATAGGCCAGAGTCATGTGCTGACCACCAAGCCAAGAGGTCTGGACTGCAAGAGCGAAGGCAAGGGGGTGATATGGTCAGGTTTGGGCATGAGCGCCATCGCCAGCACTGGTCCACAGGATGGATGGAGGGGAGAGAAGATGCCTTCAGCCAGGCTAGTGGGAGGGGCAGTAGCCACCCTGTGGTTTAGGACTGCCAGCGTGAGGTGTGCACGAAGTGCGGCGGATCCCAGAGGAGCCTGGGACTCTGGGAAGACTTCACTGAGGAGGTGGCACTGGAGGGTGGCTGTAAGGAACAGGAAGCAGGTGGGAAGGCGTATCGTTATAGACTCAGCTGCCCCCCAAACCAGAGACACCCCACCCCACCCGCCACCGCCACCAAACACAGGGATTCCAACAAGGTAAAGGGGGAGGTCTCTTCCTTAGCAGGCCAGAGGACAGTGGTCCAGGCTGGGAGGCTGGCCCTGCCATCTTCATCATGTGGCTTCCATCTCTGGGCCCCTGGCAGCTGCTCTCTTCTCACCATCAAATGGCCAGTGTAAAGGGGGAGGGGCCCAGGGGAGTATATGCCCAAACCCTTAAGTGCAAAACTTGGAAAGAAAAATAAAACATGCATCACTTCTGCTCATAGCCCATTGACCAGCATTTAGCACATGGTTACCCGCCATGTCCAAGGGAGGCCAGGCAGTGCTTTTTGCTGGGTGGCTGTATGCCCAGATACAACTTTATTGTTATGGGAGGTAGGAGAACAGATACCGAGGAACTCTGCATAGAGGGCATTCCAGGGTGAATCATGACACGGACAGAGGCTCAGAGGGTGAGAAAAAGGCAGGTTTGTTTAGGAATGGCAAGCAGTTGAAGGAAGCTGGAGCATAGAAGTAGTGATGGAAAATATGGGTGGAAAAAGACAGCAAAGGGACAGGCTGAGGAGATCTGGCTGTCTCTGTTCAGTGGGGGGCAAGCAGTTGTCATCCTGAGAGTGGTAGTTTTTTGGCAATGGCCACCTGCAAGGCTTTGCTGAGTTAGATTCTGCGGCTGCAGCCAGGCTCATCAGAAAATGTGGCAATTGCTTAACGATGTCTGATATGATAGGAGTTAATGTGCTGCTATGCCTGTGCCCTGGCTTCGTTACCCCACAGGAGATGACGTGGTGTCAGAGAGGTTTGGGGAAGCGGCAGTGTGACCTGATCCAATACATATTCTAGAGCAATAACCAGGAATGACGTGAAGGATGGCTTAGAGGGCAGAGAAACCCCTTCCAGCAACAAAGGCTGTGATTCTGTGAACAGAGCTTTATTATCTCATGCTCTGCTATTTGTGTTGAGGTTGGAACTGCCTCTCGGGCTTGGTTATTTTCCGTAGGTGGTGAGAGCTGGTGTCCACATGTCCTGAAGTCCTTCCTTTGTCTAGCGTGGCCCTGTTTGTCCTGGCACCATATTTCACCCCCAACAGTCTCATGGTGTTTACAAGGGCAGAGCCTATGGCCAGAGCGTCCATCCCAAACTGGGCTGCAGTAGAGCAGATCCATAGCCCCGCTTTCTTTGTGGCTCTCCTTATTTCAGACTTGGCTAACACAGAAAAAGGGAGAATTCAGACCAAGGTATCCTTTGGTGCCATTGGTGAAGAAAAGGATTGCAGGGCTGGTGGTTGTTTTAGGGAGGACGTTTAAACTAAAGAAATACTGTTTTCAGGTACCTCAGAAACACTGCTTTACATGTAAATAATTGATGGGTTAATTCTGAGTCATTCTTGGCTATTCCTTAAAACACATCCCTGAGGACCAGTCTGGGAAGAGACCCTCCTATTCAAGTCAGACTCTCCCTTGTTCTGCTTTCACATGCTGTGTCAGCTTTGTTCCCCCCTCCCCCGTCCCACCTCCTTCTCCTGACTTTGCAGTCCTTTGCAGACCCATCTGACCTCCCAGATGCTCAGGCTCCAGCCCATTGTGGCAGCATCAGTGTCCCCTTCTCCCGCACCTCCTATGCTCCATCAGTTCCACTCCTCTGCTCAAAAAGCATCCATGGCTCCCTAGTGCTTATATACACCCCCTACCCCAATGATAAGCCCACCTTATCTCTCTAGCTTAGTCTCTGACCAATATGGCACCGTGCTGTACTCCTCTTCCTTCAGTAAAATTGGGCTGCTCACCCGCCCTGCCTGTACGCTAGTGTCTTACCTGTTCGCATCCACTCATGCTGTTCTGGTATCTTTGTTCTCTGTTTCTACCTGATGAACTCTTCACCCCTCCAGGCCTGCTACAGCATCCCCCCACAGTTCCTTCTGTCCTTCTCTCCCCACATAGTTCTGCTGTTTGGTTACTGTGTTAACATAATGCCTAGTGTGTGCTCAATGTATAATCCAGGCAAAACCACGGACTGCGACAAGTAATTTGTCTTCAAATGAGAAGTGAAAACAGACCTAGACGTATATACCTGCGAAGGTTTCTCCTTGGCCATCATCATTAATGATTTGATGTAGGTTCTACAGGTGCTTGACAGCAAACCTCAGTATGAGGCACTTACATAGTGAGAGGAGCCTTTGTGGGTTTCCAGCCAGGGAGAACCTTCCCCGCCTGCAAACCCTACCAGGCAGCCTTCTTGACATCTCCCCCTGAGTGGGTTACAGGCCATCCATCCTCAAAAGGCACGTGGCTGAAGTCAGTGTCTTTCCCCTACACCTGGCCCTTTCCCAATATTCCCAGTCCTGGGGAATGGTGCCATCAGCCCACCTGGGCTGGAACCTGGGCATCAGCCTGGACACCACCTTTTCCCTCCCATCCCCTTCACCACTGAGTCTCAGGATCCCACTCCGCCGATTCCCTCCATCTCCACGACCATCACCCTTGTCAGGCTGCCACCATCTCTCACCTTACTTGCTGCAATAGCCCCTAACTGACCTCTTCCAATACCCCTTCACCCCGAAGCCAGAATGGTCTTTTTAAACTTAATGCATAACCCTAGTTAAAGTACTTCATGGGCTTCCCTGGTGGCGCGGTGGTTGAGAGTCTGCCTGCCGATGCAGGGGACGCGGGTTCGTGCCATGGTCCGGGAAGATCCCACATGCCGCGGAGCGGCTGGGCCCGTGAGCCATGGCCGCTGAGCCTGCACATCCAGAGCCTGTGCTCTGCAACGGGAGAGGCCACAGCAGTGAGAGGCCCGCGTACCGCAAAAAAAAAAAAAAAGAAGCACTTCAACGCTTTCTATCACCCTTAGTATAAAGGCCCAAGTCCCTAATGTGATCTGCCTACCCCCCAAGTCTCCCTCCTGCCATTCTCCCTTCTGCATGCCCAGCAGGCTCCCTGGTGACACCCATGCTGCTGGTCATCTGATGGCATTTGGATGGAGAGGCTGTAGGTGAAGGGAGCCACAGTCAAACCAGAGCAGGGACCTTGTGCTTTAGAAATCAGACAACTAGTCAATAAAGTTTGCACCCTGGGCTCCAAATGAAGGCACGTCCTGGAGCCTTTATGGCCCATTTCAGCCCCAGCTTTCCCCAGAAGAGGAGCTGGCTATTGCCTTTGGAGAGGGCACCTGACTGTAAGGAAGCTTCCGGCCCTCATGGAAAGGGAAGGGTCAGGGAACGGCCATAGAGCTGGGAGCTAGGTGCCGCCCCCAAAGAAAACACTGCCCCCATCTGCCCCTGGAAGCGCCTCTCCTCTCAAGGTCCTCAGCTTGGAGTTTTAGAGCTGCCTGGGGAATTCTCTAAAGTTAATTTCTTCCCCATTTCCTCTGGAAAGCACTTCCAGATCCCCAGCCCTCCTGGAGGTCGCTGATAATGTGTTTCTCCTAGATCGGCTCTGATAACACCCACCCGGGTGGTCGCAGAGATTTGTAGAGAAAATAAAAAATAAGGAAATGGAGGGTTCCGGACAGGCAGTGTGCTGTGCCCGGAAGGGCCCAGGACTGGGAAACGGTCCCAGACCCTGAGGACTCTGAGCAGGTCACTGCCCTCTCTCTGGGCCTCAGTTTCCTCGCTGGTAAAGAGAGCTCAACGCCTTTGAAGAATAATTTGGCAGAATCTGGTCAAGTGTGGAGAGCTGCCCCCCTCCCAGCCACATCCTAGAGAAACACTCCCACGTGCTTAAGAGAGGGAAGGGTGTCCACCTCTGCACTGTGTGTGCTACTGACAAAAGGAAAAGAAAACCTAAATGTTTGTCAGGAGCAGAGTGGAGACACAAATTGCAGTACTTCCATCAGTGAAATACCTTACACAGTGAGCACGGATGTACTTGACCTCCAGACCAAGCAATGCCATAGATGAATCTCATCCTATTGAGGGAGAAAGCAAATGAGAAGAGAATATTTACAATATAATTCATTTATGTAAAATTAGAGACATATAAAACAACACCATACATTGCTCAGGGAGTATATGCATAAGTAATAAGTATGTAAAGAAATGCGTGGGAGAGGAGTGATGAACATCAAACTCAGTGGAGGGGGGCGAGGAGGAGGTAGAGATTGGGGTCCCGGGGGGGGGTTGGCTGTATTGGTAACGTTAAGCTGGATGGTGGGTATGCCAGGTTCATTATATTTTTTTGTAAACCTTTTTAAAGATATAATTCACATATACAATTCATCTATTTAAAGTATACAATTCAGTGGTTTCTAGTATATTCACAGAGATATGCAACCCTCACCATAGTCAATTTTAGAACATTTTTATCACCTCAGAAAGAAACCCCGTACCCTTTAGCAGTCATCCTCCATGACCCCAACCTTCCCAGCCCCAGAGAGCCACTAATCTATTTTCTTTTCTTTGGATCTAGTGTAATGTTTTCAAGGTTCATCCATATTGTAGCATGTGCCGGTATGTCATTCCTTTTTATTACTCAGTAACACATCATGTTAAACCTTTTTGAATATCTACAACATTTCAAGATAAAACATTTTTAATCATAAGTTTGATTAGAAGATACTGTTGGATTAGAAGATGTTGAAGGAAGCTTTGGGCCTGATTCTGTAATACCTAATTGGCATTCTCCACCAATGAGGATGTGCCACCGCTTGGAGCTTAAGTCCCATGTGTGGGGCCTTTGCCACCTCTGGCAGCAATAGTACCAGCCCTACCAGGACCCCTGTCTAGGGGGCCAAGCCTTATTCAGCTGGACTCTAGCACCGAATCCCCCCTGGTTGCTGTGCTGCCCCCTTTCCCTTCCTCAGGGTCACTACCTCTGAGACGTCTCCCATGACTCTCCCAGGCACAGCTGGTGGCCCTGGGAGCATCCAGGCATTGAGGGCTGACAGCCCTGCAAGGTCCTTATCTTTTCTGAGCATCGGTCTCCACCACTATAAATTGAAGGTGCTAGGGCCCACCTAATAGAGATGAATATTCAATGAAATGTTATGTATCTATTATCCAGAGTCTTTGTCAGGATTTGCTTTTTTTTTTTAATAAGAGGCATGTTTTTAATTTTATTTATTTTTGGCTGCATTGGGTCTTCGTTGCGCACGGGCTTTCTCTAGTTGCGGCAAGCAGGAGCTACTCTTCGTTGTGGTGCGCGGGCTTCTCACTGTGATGGCTTCTCTTGTTGCAGAGCACAGGCTCTTAGGCACGCGGGCTTCAGTAGTTGTGGCACACGGGCTCAGTAGTTGTGGCTTGCGGGCTCTAGAGCGCAGGCTCAGTAATTGTGGCACATGGGCTTAGTTGCTCTGCAGCATGTGAGATCTTCCCAGACCAGGGCTCGAACCCGTGTCCCCTGCATTGGCAGGTGGATTCTTAACCACTACGCCACCAGGGAAGTCCCAGGATCTGTTTTCATATCTCTGTCTTCCCCGTTACAGGAGGATGACCCCGGGCAGGGCTGTGCTGTCTGTAGGGAGAAGCAATTGCCCGGCTTCAGTAGCCGTGGTTCCCAGTTGACCTGCCCTCGAGAATCAGGCTAACCCAGCGCCTACAGGTGTGGGCTCTGAATTCCATCATCCCCGGGGTCAAGTCCCAGAAATCCCATTCTACCCCTATTAGTCGTGGGACTGTGGATGAGTTACTCTCTTGACCTCAGATAAAATGGGAATAATGATAGTACCCACCTTACTGGGCTCAACATGGGGCCTGACACATACTTGGCTCTTAACGATTGTCCATTGCCGTGATGATGATGATGATGTTGAGTGGAAAAGGCTTTTGCCCAGTTGCATCCGGCCATGTGAGGTCCTGGAAGAGAATGCACATCACGCACTGAAGGCAACACGGGAATGTGGTTGAAGCCGCAGAAGGTGCTCGCTCCCTCCCGCTTCCCTCTCTGCCCTGCTGGTGGCTAAGTCATTCCAACACTGACTTAAATGCTGGATACCTTTATACAGGACACGGGGCTCTGCGCTGCAGGTTGCGAAGCGGGTGAGCTGCATGCCTGCCCTCAAAGAGGTGATGGCAGCATTTGCGGTGGGGTGGGAGCCCTCAGGGGGAACCCCAGCTCTCTATGCCTTGCTTTTGAGCATCGGAAAGGCCACTTAACCGTCCCAAGAGAAGTTTCTACCACAGTGATGCTAAAGGAATGCCGGGTGCTGCTTTGCAGGAAAGGGGCAGTAAACCGGAAGGGCCATGGCCCTTACGAGAGGCTAGAAGGTAGGGCACGCTGGACATGTGGACACATCCCTCAGTTCTTCCTGGAGCCACACTGCCGCACACGCCCTTGCTAGAGCCCCACTCCTTGTCACAGCCCAGCCAGCCTCTCAGCTACTCCCCGGCAGATTGCTGTCCACCATCAAGGCGGCTTGGATGGTCTCTGATAGCAGCTAGTCTGATTGCCCACTTCGTACCTCATACACCTCACTTCTTCCTCCCAGCCTCTCTCTGAGGTTAAGGCTCACGTGACCATGTTTTCTAGATGAGGACTCTGAAGCTCAGAGCACTCCGCTCAAGGATACAGGGTTAGGAAGTGGCAGGGTTGGGACCTGAAACAAGCCCTGAAACGTCAGAAGTTACTTGCTTCTAGTGTACATTCTCCAGCCACCAGAGTGCTCCCCGAGAGCAAACTGAGGACTTGGCAATGGCCATAATGCTTGTCCAGGGAGGTGGTGTCAGATAAGGCTGGAGGACATTAATTAATAATGATAACAACATGTATCGAGGGCTTACTCTGTGCCGGGCTCTGTTATAAGCGCTTCATCACATTATCTCATTTAATCCTCATAATTACTTTATGTGGCAGTTACTATTATTATCTCCTTTTTACAAATGAGAAGACCGAGGCCCAGAGAGGTTATGTAATGTGGCCAAGGTCACAGAACTAGCGTGTGCTGGAGCCAGAATTATTTTAACCCAAGGAGTCTGACTCGGAGCAAACCAGAGCAGTGTCAGAATGCAGACTCGCTCTCCCTCCCTCTGTCTCTGTCACTTTCACTCACTCACTCACTCAACAAACACTGGCTGTGTGCCATGCCGTGTCCTCAGGAGACTCAGAGGGGCTCACAGTTCAGGTGAAGGGATGCACAGGTAAAGCAGCAGCTGCTGTGGAGACCAAGGGCTCCGGTGGGGGCAGCCCTGCAGGGGTGGCAGGTGGGTGCTCTGCGTGAGGCAGTCCAGCTGCAGTCTTGGGGTCACCTCTGTGAGGTGGGCCACAAGCAGGACGGGGACCGATGCTGTTGACGGTGGCCTGCACAGCTGGCGTTGGTACCTAAGGCCCTAGCCCAGGGGGGTCAGAAGAGACCCAGTAGCTCAGCTGCACCAGGCTCCTCGGTGAGAAGCAGGAGAGCCCCCCAGCTCTGCACGAGGGGGTGTGGCAGAGGTCGGCGGGAGTAGGGGAGGGAGAGAGGAGAGGATTCCAAAAGCGTCTGGCCCTGCAGTGGCTGAGTGGAAGCAGGGCTGGCCCTGGGCCTGCCTGCTCGTTCCTTCCAGCTCGCTTCGCGAACTCCTCTGCAGCCCGGCGCTCCTTCCCGGCCTCTCTGGCCTTTGCCATCGGCGAGGCAGGTATGGCAGGCAAGGCAAGTGGGAATGTCTCCAGTGGGCGGGGCGTGCAGCGAGAGGAACCGGGGGCGGCTGGTCTGGCGCCCCTGGCACTGCATCCCTTGGCAGGCGAACGCCTCCGCCTGGTGGAGACCCTGGGGAGGCTCGTGGGGCCTGGAATGAGGATCGAGCGGGCAGAGGGCTCCAGCAGTGCGGCCTGCCGCTTCAGCCAGCCCAAGTGGGGAGGAAATGCATGACCGCCTGGCGTGGCGCCGGCCCCAGCAGGCGTGGGTGGCTGAGTGGATGCCAGCTCTCCACACAGCTCTGCACACAGTCACGGGGCCGCCTGGCGCACGGTGAGGAGGCCAGGGCAGCTCCCAGACCTCGGGGGGCAGCGGGACAGAGCAGGGGGCCGTGGGCTCCCAGCATGTTGGCATGGGGGGCTGTGCCAGCCGTGCCTCCAGGCTCCCTCCCAGACACCTAGGGCCTGAGGGCTTCGGCGGCCTCAACGTCCTCTTCGTGGCCCTTCAGGCTTAGAAGCTGGTGCCTGTCCTCCTTGAATGAGCCTCTCCTTTCCCTCAGGCACTCGTGAGTCTGGACACTGGCCGCAGGGCCATTGCCATGGCCTCACCCTGTCATGGCGCCGGCACTGGCTCCGATTGGCGGGTCTCCGTGTCGCTATAGTTTCCGGTACTTGACAGCATCACCCCGGCTGCTTCGCTCTTTGCTGATTGGTGCCCAGAGGTGTTGACCGGAACGTGATGTTCTGTTTTTACCTCAGGGAGTGGGGATGAGGAAGGGTCAGATGACTTACTGGACTGAATGGACGCTGACTCTGAGAAACAACACTGGAAGTTCACGGAGTTTTTTTTTTTTTTTTTAATCATGTTATTCTTTTGAAATCATGTGCCCTTGAGTCTGGAAAGTCTGTTCAACAACTCTAGAAGAATCCGGCTCCCAACTCTTACAGTTATAATCCTGGCATCTGCCAAGTGCTCCCCAACTTAGCTGAGGAAGGAACAGGAGGGCAAGCTGGGCATTGAGCGAGGGGAGTGCAGAGCCTGTAAGGTATGGGGTGAGATCAGCCTAATTCTGGATCCTGACCAGGTACAGAAGAGGGGGTTCCTGCAGGGACGGAGGGGGGCACATCTCCTCCTTACAGCTGCCAAATCCAGACCTCGACACCAAAGGGACATCGTCAGAGGCCACCTTGGGCAGGGAGGCAGCGGCAAACCCTTTCTTTGAAGGAAACTTCCTTGCAATCCAAACTTTACCTGTCATGTAAACACAGGGGCAGAGCCCCACAGGTGGGATCGGGGTGTCCCACTGGTGACCCCTCCAGGTAGCTTGATGCTCTAGGAGCAGGACTCAGAATCCACCGGTGTCATCCAACCTGTTCACTTTGTAGTTGGGGAAAATGAGGCTCTAGGAGGAAGAAAGGAACTTTCCCCAATCTACACAGCCAGATGGGGAGTGGCCGCGCTCTCTCCGCCATGTCTTGTCCTCCAAACGGGTCCCCAGAGGCACACCTGGGGCCACAGGGAGAGAGAACTTCTATGGAAACTGAGGCAAGGCGAAGGACTGTAAAGTAGCCCAGTGGCCAGTGTCGGCCAACACCGTAATGTGTCCTGAGGCCAGGAGCACCTGCCAAGCTGGGTATCTGGTTCCGGATTCATCTGTCCATTAGACAGCCTGTCCTTCCAGCCAGAACAAAAGATGCTGTCATGTCCCTAAAGCTGATTGGCCCCTGAAGCCACCACCCACCACACGACTATTTCCAGGGATGAATCCAGATCCAGTCTTCTCGACTCCTCCCCGGGGGCATGTGTCACTCCCCCGTCTTGCTTCTGCGGAGGGCAATAGGTTCCTTGCAAATTAGAAATCAGCCTTGACTCTCACTTCTTCTCCATCCTCTCTGCCCATCTCCTTGTAGGGTGGACACCTAAGGCAGTAGGATCGTGTTTCTATAGGACAACAACTCCAAGATTCTGCTTAAAAAAAAAAGGAAAGAAAGAGACATACAGAGAAGGACCAATGAGATGTTATTATCCAGAGGAAGCTCAGGCTGGGGACCCATTTCTGATGTTCATTTTAGCAGCTGTATGGGAGGGCTGGATGTACTCACAGCATTTGCCCACCTTGACAACCCCTGTGGATATGATGAGTCACTCTCTTGGTCTTGGGAAGCTCCGAGATCCCCCAGCCCTTCTCCATTCCCGTATGACCCAGTCCTTGTCATCCAGCCAGCAAAGGAGACCAGGGCCCTGTGGACTGCTTGCCCCTGGGCACTCCATCCACCAAGTCCTGGGCAGGGCAAGGTCTGCCCCTGCTCCAGGGCATCCAGGCAGCCCTTTCCTCATGTTGCAAGGGGCCACACATCCTCTCATCCCTTCCAGACTCGTGTCAGAGCTGGACAGGCCTAGACAGGATCTAGTTTGAAGTCGGGTTTTATAGACAGAGTCTAAGACCCAGAGAAGGCAGGAGGTTCCTACAGACATGTGTGGAACCATCTGGACTAATGAGTGGTGAGATTGTCTGCTGGCTGAGTTCTAGGATTTGACTATGTTACAGTTACTGGGCAAGTGACTTAACCTCTCTGAGCCTCAGCTTTCTCATCTGTAAAATGGGGATAATGATACCATCTATCTCATTGCACTGCTGTGGGCACTGAGATGTAGGTAAAGCTGTCGGCACAGTGCCGGGCACAGGGGAGGTGCCTACTAAATGGTACTGAGCTGCTGTTACTCACCTCTCCTGAACACCCACCCAGTACTCTTTTGACTGCCCACATTGCCTCTCCTCCTGAGCCTCTGAAACACCATTGCCCTGGGACCAGCCCTTCCAGAGGAATCTGTTTGAACGGCTGCCTGTTGGCTGCAGCAAATCTCCACTGAGCCCCTGCTGTATACAGAGCACTGGGCACTCAGGTGGATACAACATTTGTAAAGGCTTCAGATCTGCACTGAGTCCTGGCTCTTGTGAACACGGTGTAGCCCTGACTCCCTGGGCCTCGGCTCCCGTGTCTATAAAATGGAGCTATGACAGTCTCACTGAGTGAGCCTCTCAGTGAGTTCATGTGTATGCAGCTCCTTTGAAAGTTCTAAAGTGAACTGCCATTTGCTGCAAACATACCAGTTGCTATTTTCATGATTTACACAAAGACAAGCAAGATCTTGTCCCCGCCTTCTAGAAGCTCATCTCCTGATTGGGCCCTAAGCAGTGTCCACAAGAATCATTTCACCACTTATATCCTGCAATGTGTACGTGCCAGCTGTGGCACTTAGAGAGTGTGGTGGTCTTAGAAGCCTCTCCGGGGCAGGTGACCCCTTCATTCATTCATTCTCAGGGGCAGGCACTATGCTAGGCTCTAGGGATATAAGGGTCAAGTTGACTGACAGGCCTTGTCCTCCTGGGGCTTCCAGTCTAAAAGAGAGAGCTAATAAGCATATAAAGAAATAAATAAGAAAATATCCATTGATTATTATGATGAAAATGAATCAAAGGCCTATTTTCCATGGAGCCTGGGGGGTGGGCAATGGTATCTGTTTGAAGGTGGGTCAGGGAAGGCCTCCATGAGAAGGTGACATTTGAACTGACAAGAGGGACCCTGCCTTGTGAAGAGTTAACAAATGATTCAGAACTTGAAAAGTTCTTAGACTAAGCCTGGCATAGAACAAAGCACTTTAAAAGTATCTATTAAATTAACTAATTAATTAATTGACTGATTATATCAGAGGATGGGGTGTGAGCATTCCAGTCAGCAGGAACAGCATGTGCAAAGGCCCTGGGGTAGAAATGAGCTTGGTGTGACTGAAGAAGAGAAAGAAGGTCAGAGTGGCCTGATGGAGTGAGTGAAAGGGAGAGAGGTGGTGCCGGCAGCCCTGAGGTGCCTTTCATGACTCTGGCCTGTGGGGTTTGTAAATTTCATCATTCATGAACCAGGAAGCCACTGGAGGGTTTTAAAAGGGGAGCCACACACTCAGAGTATAATTTACCTTCTTCTTGGCGTTGATAGAAAATGGACTACAGAGGCAGGGTGCTGAGGTAGGGAGAGAAGATCCTGCTGTGGGTGTCCAGGCAGCGGTGACAGAGGAGATGGGAAAAGTGGAGAGGCTTGGGCTGTGTTTTGGAGGTAACATTGGCAGGCCTTGCTGCTAGGCTGCCTGCGGTGGGGAGAGAAAGAGAGAAGCCAGGCAAGACTGAGAGCTTTTTGGCTGGAGCCATTGCCTGGCTGGGCTGTGCAGGGCATGGGGCTGGAGCATGGCTGCAGCCCAAGGTGCCAGGTTCCTGGAGGCATGGCATCAGGCCTGGAAGAAGAAGCTGAAGGGATAGTCAGCGGCAGTGAAGGCGCTGTGTGAGCAGTCAGTCAGGCGCAGTGAAGGCGTTACTTAGTGGCCCTGTTATTTACACGCCCCCCCTCCAGCTGTGGCATCTGTTGGCTAGAGTGAGAAGTTGGTTGAATGGCCTAGTTTCACTTCCAGTTCATAAGCTCATGCCCGGTTTGTTAGGTGCAGAGAGGGGCCTGGGTTTGGGGAGAGGGAGAGACGGGCCTGTCTGCATGGTTGTGGGCATACAGCTTGTTGGCTGATGTGATGATGCAAAGGGCCCCCAGGGTAAAGATGTCCTGAGTTCCCCTTCCCCCCCCCCCCCCCCCCCCCCCCCCCCCCCCCCCCCCCCCCCGCACAGCTCCTGGTGTATTTCCTTCAGCATTGACTCCGGACAGGCTAGGATGATAGGCCCCCTTTGAAACATGAGCGAGGTAAGTTTAGGACAAATTAAGGAAGTCCTACTTCTCACAGTGACTCAGGAGCTCAGGGGACTGCTTACCCCTCGAGGTGGTCCAGGCTGGGAATGTCATGGGATCCCAAAGGGATCTGGGGAAAAGGACAAAATGCAGAACCCTAAATGGCTCTGGAGAGGAAACCTGGGATCTGTGTGACCTTTAAGCTGACGTCAGGGAGGAAACCAGTCCCTTGAGGCTTGTGCTGGCAATGGAGTCAGGAACCTTCCTAATCTAGCTTCGTACCCGCCCGGGCGCCAGAGCTGGAGAGGCCCCAGACTCTGCCCCACTCAGTCCTCTCCTTTTACACAGGAGGACACTCCTCTGTCGTCCATCTGCCAGAAAGCCCGCAGTGGCGCCAGCGCCTTCACGACAAAGTCCAGCTCGGTCCCCATCTGGCCCCATCTCTCCCCACTGCCCCCCGCCCACCTTGCAGCCTCGCTAGGGCTCTCTTCCCCTCGCTCTGCCCTCTGCCAGGAACACCCTTGTTCCATCTTTGCCTGTTAACTCTCTCTTACCCTTCGGATTGGACCTTAGTTGTAATCCCCATCCGGAGAGTCCTCCCCGACTTCCAGCCCC
This sequence comes from Phocoena phocoena, assembly GCF_963924675.1. Lineage (NCBI taxonomy): Eukaryota > Metazoa > Chordata > Mammalia > Artiodactyla > Phocoenidae > Phocoena > Phocoena phocoena. The sequence continues at coordinate 62,533,699 of NC_089234.1, read as the reverse complement.
TTTCCCACCGAATGCTTCTGCTAAAAGCTTCCTCACAGCCTGCTGGTCCTCCAAGCAGACCCTTATCCCACTGCATCATCCTGGCCTGTTTAAATGTCTGTCTCCCTCTGCACAGCCAGCTCTGTGCCCTCCCCAGCACCTGGCACGGAGTAAATACTCTACAAACCATCATTTAAGGTATCAGGCCCAGAGAACAGAATTGCCTTGCACACAACCACAATAGCATCCTTTCGGACATTCATCCGTGCATGCATTCAACTCGCGTTACCTAGCACCTGCTCCATGCCAGGACTTTCCTAGGTGCAGGGGACCCGAGGGTGTGCAAAGTAAGTCCCAGAACTTACCGTCTAGTGAGGGAGGCACCTCCATTGATCGCACTAGCAAATGTACAATTGCAGTGGTGACCAGTCCTACCAAAGGGAGTACAGGCTTTCATGACAAGCTAGAAAGAGTCCTCAGGGTCAGGGAGGTCCAGGAAGGTTCCCCAAGGAAGTGACACTTGAGGAGCAGAAATTGACCAGGCAAAGAGGGGAGGGAGAGGGTTCTTTCCAGGCAAAGGGACGAGCATGTGCAAGGACACTGAGGTGGGAAAGAGGGTGGCAAGAATGAGGAACTGGAGGCGCTGCATGGCCAGAGCAGGGAGCTCGGGGGCAGAGTGGCATAAGGCGAGATTTGGAAGGTCAGCAGGAGCTGGAACATGGCTCGTGGACCACGTTAAGGTTTTTGCCTTTATCTTGAGAGCAATGGGGAGCCACCGAAGGGTACTGAGCAGAGCCATGACCTAATCCTATTGGTGCATTGAAAAGCTCAGACTGACTTCTGTACAGAGCAGGGACCAGAACCTGGGTGTCCTCACACCCAGTCCCTGTGTGACATCCATATTCTGTACCCCCGCCCCGCTGAGGTCAACACGTCTCTAAGGATTCTCTTCCCCTCTCCCCTCCCACCTCCTGAGCATTCATCTGCCCGTGCTTCTTTGGGCACTAACATTATCCCCACCCCGAATGCTGGCTTTCCACTGCACCGCGGTCTCTACTCTCTTGTCTCCAGCAGTCACAGCGGGCTGTGGGTGCCCAGATGCTAACCCCAGTGTGCTGCCAGGGGACCAGTGTCCCCAGCAGCAGCCAGGGGGCAAGGACTGTATCACTCATGGTTTGCTCCTTCCAGGCCCTACTGTGCGGGGGTTTCAGACAGGGGCCGCAGCGATTGGCCAGCGCTATTTACACTGGAGCAGTGGCTCTCACAGGCCTCAGGTCTGCAAACATTGGAAGTCGGTGCCAGGACTAAGCAAGGTTAAATCTTCCCCATTGCCTGGGCTGCAGAAGTGCAGTGAGAGTAAACTGTTTATATTCTCCAGCTGTGGAGCCTGTGACCAAAGGCCTCCTGCAAAGAAATCGTGGTTCGTGGGATGTGAGTGCTGGGGGATGTGGGATCGTCTCCTCCAGCACTCACTGTCACAGCAGGAGTGGAGGGCCCCGGGGAGGCCCAGAGTCTCACACAGGGCAGTCACACTGCACAAACCGTCAGAGGATTCGACTGGTGGTCGGCCACAGAGGCCACCAGCCTGCACTGGAGCTGGTGTGATGATGCAAAGCTCTTCCCAACCACACCCACAATCTGGGGCTGAGAAAAGGAGATGGAGTTGAAGTCTGGTGGCTCAAAGCATGGGTTTGGGGCCAGACAACCCTGGGTACAAGTCCTGCCTTTATCACTTGCCAGCTGTGGGGTCGTGGGCAAGTTACACAACCCCTTCAGTCTGTCTTCGTTTACGCTGAAATGTCCATTACGACTGCCCCTAGCCACATGTGACTATGTTTAAACTAATTAAAATTAAAGTTTGGAATTCGGCTCCTGGGTCACCCCAGCCTTATTTCAAGTGCTCGTGTGGCTCGTGGCAGTTGTGTTGCACAGCACAGACATAGAACATTTCCATCGTGGCAAAACATCCTGCTGGACAGCTTTGATCTATACAACAAGGGTGATGAGGAGACTTATCCTGTGGATTTTGATAAGGATTAAATGAGATAATGAATGTGAAGCAACCTGACACAGGACCCCGAGTAGAGTAATTGTCCACTGATGTTTACTGTGATGGTGAAGGTGGCGACAGGGTTGGTGACAGTCTGTTCATTTCCACGTACATTCTCAGCGGCCGGCTGCATCCACCAGAGAGGTGTTGCTATCCAATAAAAAGGTGCTGGAGCTAGGCATCAATACACCTGGGTTTATCTATCAATAAAAAGGTGCTTATCCTTTGCTCTGGGCCAGGCTCTGTGATAGGTTTTCGATAAGTCGCAAACTGGAGCGAGAAATGGTCCTCATCTTCCAGGAGAGATGCCCACAAATAAAGTATAGAATGTAAAAAGCACCCAAGGAGAGTCAGAAGCAAAAAAGAAAGGAATAGCAAGCCCTGAGGGCTTCCCAGAGGAGGCATCATTGGATCTAGGTCTTGAAGGAGGAGTGGGGCTTGATTTTTAGAGGGCAGGAGCGCAGCCCAGACCAGGGAGCAGCAGGTGCTAACACATGGGGCAGAAAAGCTGTCTGTGCAATGGAAATGATGGACAACTCAGCATGGCTGGTGCGGAGGGCATGGGGCACAGGCCCGATACTCAAATGCCAGACACTCAGGGTTTATGGAATCAGTGATCCGAGGGAAGCTCATCACTGTGTCCTGCCCCCCTGGGCCTCACATCTGCTCCGATTACACCTCCTTCTCTACCTGGATTTTCCTGGGTCCGAAATGAAATTCCCCATTTTCCTCTTGAACCAGCTCATTTCTCTTGTATCCTCAGCCTCAGGAAAAGCAGGCCGTACCACCCACTACCAAGACTAGAAACTTGACGCTGCTTCCGCCCTCTCCCTCACCCCCCACCCTGTCCACCAGGCACCATGACCTACGGACTCAGCCTCCTTGATATCCCCCATTGTCTGCCCACACCCCTCCCCGCCCCCCAGCTCCTGCCACCATCTTACTCCCACCCTCAGCCCTCCTGCAGATCCTTGCCACAGCGTGCTATCAATTGCCCCTCCTCCATTCTGGTCCCTTCCCCCTACCCTCCACTTGGCAGGTAGAACAGTTTCTCAAAACTGCCAACCCAATCAAGACCTCCCTTGCTGAAGACATTCAATGCCCCTGGGATGCTCCCGAGATATCGCTTGTTGCGCAGCCTGGTCTTTTTCTACGTTCCAGCCACACCAACCTAGGCATTCCCTAACCCACAAGCCTCCTTCAACCCTTCCTCTCTCTTAGCCTGTCCACCCTCCCCAGCAGAAATCAGCTTCGGGCCACCAAGTCTGGAAAGCCTTCTCTGCTTCCTGCGCCCCGTCCCTACACCTTTCTCGGCACTACCCCTGCTCCCTCCATTTCAGCCTTCCTCCCCATGACTCTGACGTCCATCAATTCTGCATGAGAATCACCCACTCTGTTTAAACATGTAGATAGATGCCCAGGGCCCACACCAGACCTTCAGCATCAGAATCTCCGAGGGTGTGGTCTAGAACCCTGCGTTTAGATAGGCATTTCCAGGTCATCCTTCTGCCCACTGAGTTCTGAACACCGCTGCTGTCTCTACGGTTCATTTTAGTGCATTGTTTTGTTCTCATCTCTCTATTCCCCGCTGGACGGCGCATTCCTGGGGACAGGAGCTAGGGCAGGGACAGGAACGGTGCCTTGCTATCTGTTTCCCCAGTGCCCGGCACAGGGCCTGGCCCAGAGCCCGTACCCAGGCAGTTCTGAATGAACCATTCCTGGACGTGGCGCGGATCCTGTGCCCCCCTCCTTCCAGCCTGTGCCGGAAATAACCTTTTATGAAGGCTTTTGTGAGTGGTTTGTGATCTCTCTGGGAGACCATGCAGGTTTCCCTTGGTTACAGGGGAACCTAGATGAAGGGTGGTACAGCCCTTGGTGACAAGAGGCCAGGGGTCCCCCCAGAACAGGGAGCCTGGATGAGGCAGGGGTCTATCATGTTAGAGGGGGTTAGGGGAGAGTGTCCCGGTTCCTAATCAACAGGAAGGGCCTTCTTCCTCCAGGATCACTTTTCAGCCCAGCTGCTTGGACATAACCTGAGCTGGGATTGGGACCGTGGGGGAGGGGTAATGACAGACAGGCTGATAGGGAGGCCAGCAGCTGGACAGGCAGCACGTGGCCCTGCAAGCCTGCCCAACTCCCACACACCCCCAGTTCCCAGGGAAAGGCCAGTCCAGGGAGAAGGCTCCGCTGGTAAGCACAGAACACCCTCCCGCCCCCCTCCCCCAGCCCTTTCCTTCCCTCCTTCTGCTCTCTCCAACCTCAGGGACATTCAATCCTCCCTTTGATGGACAGCCAAGAAAAGACTTCTTCCACATCCTAAATTTGTTAGCACCAGCTAATCATCTTAACCTTCCTCCCTCCTGCGCTCCCAACAGGTGCCTCCTTAAAGACGCAGGGTGCTTTTTTGAATCTCAGCAGGGAGCCCCAGGAGGGACCAAATCCCCCACCCCCACCCCGAGACGTCCCTCCTCTGTGCAATGGCTCCTGGTGAAAGCTGGTGTGCAGGCATTTGGGGTGGGGGCAGTGGCTGCAGCTCTGCTGCTCGGAACCCTCTGGTTCCCCCTCCATCATTCTTAGCCGGGGCTTCCCAGTGGGAGCTGCGGTTCTCCTTAGGGGCTCACCCGCAGGGTGCTGCTGGAAAACTGAGGCCAGGCAAATCCCAGGCACGCGGGTGACTTCTCTTGCCCAGACACTCCTCCTCGCCTCTCTCCTATTTTCTCCTCTTCTCTCACGCCCCTCTCTCCTAGCCCCTTCCTCCGCCTCCTCGTGACAGCCACCATCTATCTACTGCAGCTGTACAGTGTGCCAGGACCCATGCTTGAGGCTTGGCTCCAGCTCCTCTAGAACTCCAGGAAGTAGACATTCTTAACCCCATTTTACAGATGAGAAAACTAAGGCTCAGAGAGGTGAAGGAATGTGTGTATCTGAAGTCATCCCTTAAGCATCAGGGCTGGAGATTGGACCCAGGCCTGACTCAAGGGCTGTACTGTTGACCACTGTACCATCCTGTCTCCAAACACACACATCCACACTGCTCACACGTGCACGTGCCTCAGGGAAAAGTGGCCTCCTGTGATCTGTTCAGTGAAGTTGCCCCTGTAAATACCTCGTACAGGCCCAGGCCGTAGTAGGTCCTCAACACGTGAGTGCCCCTTCCTCCATCCTGTCCCTGCACCTCTCTCTCTCCCCTTTCTCCTCCTCTCCCTGCTTACAACCCAGGTGAGAAGAGCCAGGACAGAAGAGAATGTGGCCCTGACCTCATCCTGGCCCTAAGCCTCCTAATAAATAATGGGACTGTGTATAAGCCTCTGGCTCTGCAGCATCTCAGCTCAGGAGGACAGGCCTTTACAGGGATTGGGAGCCCTGGGAGGGAGGGACATGGGCTCCTGCCTAGGCGGGGGAGGGGCCCTGAATCACTCTCCCTTTACCCTCCCCATCTGTGGCCCATAAAAGCAACCAGGCAGGCCCCACAAAACCAGCCAAGAACTTAAAGAAAGTTCAACAGGTTCTTCCCCTCAAGGTCCTCAGTGGGGTGGGACTGGCCCAAGGGGAGGGGGCCGGGGAGGAGGCCCTCTGCCTGCAGAGGGCTACATTCTGACCCACAGGCATGAGAGCACCTTCTGAGAGCCAGTGTGCTTGGAACTCAGGCAGGAAGCACAGCCCTTCTTGCCCCCTGGCTCCACCCACCATCCCCTTCCTAGCCTGTCTGGGTTCTAAGAGTGGGGTTGTCTAGGCCTGATGGATTCTAGGATCATTTGCTCAGGTTCTCTAAGTCGGGAGGTGAGGGAGCCCCTGGGAGCAGCTGACACCAGGGGCTCTGGGGGAGGGGGCAGGACAAATGCATAGGTTGCCAAGAAGGTGGATGGATGGCCAAAGAGTATCACGAAGCCGTACAGCTGAGGTTGTTGACAAAGTGTGAGCGAACTGTGGCCTGAATTGAATTAAAATCAACCCATAGCAAACATCCTGACCCATATGGTGGCCGAGTAACAAGAAGTAAAGCTGCCATTTACCAAATGCTTATTCAGTGCAAGACCCTTGCATCCATGTGTCCTGCCCTCATGACAATCTTACAAGCTGCTACTACTAGTTCCATTTATAAACAAGGAGACTGAGGCCCCGAAAAATTAAAAGAAACTTGTGGGGGGCTCCATAGCTACTGAGAGTCGCTGGGATTTGAACGCAGGTCTGTTTGGCTCCAAGGCTCCAAAGCTCATGGCTTCCAGTGTTATGAGAAATGCTGAGAGTGTAAACAAAACCCCCCTCAGTGAAAGAGGGAAGAGCCCGACAGGTGTGGACTGATTTTCTGTCTCACGTGGTTGGCATCTGATTCACCTGTCTTCCCCACCCCAGACTTGCGTTGTGTCTTTCTGGGGACAGATGGACGAGGATGTTTCATTGAACAAGAAGGGGATCCCCCTCCTCTTATAAAACCCAAATGAAGCATCCTCCACAGAAGAAACAACCAGCACCAGTGGGGAGCTTAAGGGCAAGAAAGGCTACTCCACCACCCCTGACATGCCCCATCCAACAGCTCTCCTTATCCCTACGTATCACGGGCAGTGCGGACATCCGCACAGCTAAGGGCTGCCACATCCAGCCAGCATTTGCCCCTGCAACACCATCCCCATGGGGTATCCTGCTGTTGCCATGGTCCCCAGCTGCCCAGGGTACCGTGCCCCGCTTCTCTGCCTGAGTCACACAGGCAGTTCATCTCCATATCCCCCTCCGGCTCAGATGGACTGAAATTGCCTTAATAATTTTACCAAAAACAAAGTGAGGGAATTCCCTGGCAGTCCAGGGGTGAGGACTCTATGCTCTCACTGCCGTGGCCCGGTTCAGTCCCTGGCTGGGGAACTAAGATCCTGCAAGCCACTCGACGCAGCCAAAAAACCCCCATAAAAACAAAGAGAAATATTAAGACCATTTTTCAAATATCTTGGAGTGTTAAAAGGTTCTTAAATCACAGTGCCTACAAGGAACAGGTTCCTGACCCTAAACCCGCAGAAGTCACGTGCAGGCCTCAGACCCATTGTCCCACCAGAGACAAGATGGGATTTCCCTCCCCTTGAATTCCTTTCCTGCTTCCTCCAGGATGGCAGCTGGGGGCTGGCACAGATGCCCTGGTCACCTGACCAGGTGCTTGAGGGGGACTCGGGCAGCAACAGTAACTCACCATTTCCTTCCGCCCCAGCACGGAGCCCACGGGCAGGGACCAGGCTCGGCAGCCCTTCTGCCCCGTCTTTGGGAAGGGTTGTGGAATTATTGCCTCACGATGGTAGGTTTCTTTTCTTGTCTTTTTTTTAACAAGAGGAGAGGATGTTGTTTCTTTTTTTTCACATCTCTTCTTGATCCTGGCCCCAGCCCTACCAGCATCCCTGCCACCAACCCCAGCCCCTATTCTGCAGACTTTCTGACCCTAGTAGCACGGGGGTCCTGTTTCTTCAGAAGCCAACTGTGTAGTTTTGAGTCATGTTCAGGGGCTACTGACATGGCTGGTGTCTCCTGACATCTTCCCAGGCTGCCTCAACCTGTCCCCAGCGCAGGTCACCACTGTCATCTCCAAGTGACTGTGTTATGGGCGTTTTTTCCCATCTGCTGAAGTCGCAATGTTCCTGGCCTCTTTCCAGGCCTTGCCCACTGTACACTGCCTTCAGGGGATTTCAGCTTCCCTGAGCTGTCCTGCCCCAGTGCCTGGGATGTGCCGTGGTCCCACAGCCAGCTCCCGAGTGAGGTCAGAGGTCAGGAGAGTAGCTTGGATTGACCATCCTGGGCTCCAGTGAATGATTTATTAGCCGCTGTTCTCCATTAGGGCCTGTTAGCACATCAAAGCAGTATTTGTAGAGCCTGGAAAAGTGGTGACTATGACAGATGGTAACTGTAGCTATACCATAACCTGCCCCCCAGGTGAGGTGGAGGTTGAGAGAAGAGAGTGTCTCTTTGGTTCTTGACTACAGCAAAGGCGAGATGAGACCCAAATGTCCATGTTCCTTAGCATGAACTTGTGCTTCAACGCATGACATCCTTGTGTTCGGAACTCGGTGAATTCCGGCGGCACAGGGCAGTACGGGCGAAAAGAGTGGATTCTAGAATCAACAAGATCCGGGTTCGCATCCCAGTTCTGGCATCTGGGAGCTGAGGGAAGTTGGGCTCATTATGACGTCTCTCAAGCCCAGGCTTTGCTTCTAGAAGGATGAGGATTACAGCGCTGCTCCTAGAGGCCTGGTGAGGGGCCCTGGGACCCCACATGTAAACCGCGTGGCACAGGGGGGCACTCAGTGAATACGATTTCTCACCCCTTGGGGCATGTCCAATGTGAGGGCACTCTGGGGACCTTCCGGGGGCCACCCTCGCTCAGAGGAGGCTGCCTTCCGGTCAGGGCTGTGCTTGACTTAGTGCTGTCGTCATGGGGACTACGTTATGCTCTGACTCCTCCACCGTCTCCCACCAGCGGGCAAAAGGACCAGCTGCTCTCCTGTGATGCGGAGGGGCCGAGGCAGACTGGGTGCCCTGGAAAGCTGGCTTTGAAACGAGTGACGGGAAGGGAAGGATGCAGGAGTGGGCAAAGGGAGAAGCTGAGCTGCGGTGTAGTCTCAAGGAAGGCCCAGCCCATCCCGGGGAGCTCTGAAGCCGGGATGGCCCTTCAGCGCCGTCCCAGGGTGGACTCGGGGGCTGGCCTGCTGTGGCGGCCTTGGACAAAGGGCTTCTCTTCAGCCAAGGCAATCCTTGAAAAGAACTGACGGTGAGGGCTCTGTGCCAGCAGCACCTCTGCCTTCCCTAAGGGAGCCACACATCCCCCAGGGAAATGCCAGGTCCCGGGGAGTTTCTGGGGCATTCCTGTATACGCTTCAGAACTTGTGGATTCGTCAGACTCAGTGAACATGTCTGTTCCCCTTCAGCTCTGGCTTTGGAGGATTCCTCAGGCTCAGAAAAGTGGGAGAATCAGAGGGAGCTCTTCCCGAGCCCAGTCCAAAGTCTGGACACCTCAAGGGTTTCCCAGTACACTTGGGACAGACGCCACGCTCCTTGCTTTGGCCTCCCAGATCCTTTGAGCTCTGGCCCCCACCTGCCTTTCCTGCCTCGTCTCATGTCAATCCCTTTTTTTCCTCCCAAAGCTCTAGGGCAGAGCTGCTAATAGAACTTCCTACAGTGATGAAAATATTTTATACCTGTACTGTCCAGTACCGTAGCCATTAGCTATATGTAGCTATTGAATACTTGAAATGTGGTTAGTGAGACTGAGGAACTGAATTTTTAATTTTGTTTAATTTTAATTCTATTTAATTTTAATTTTAATGGCCCCAGGTAGCTAATGGACACTGAATTAGATATCACAGCTCCAGCTATAAGGTCTTTTTTCTGTTTCCCAGACACCCAAGCTTGTTCCTACCTCAGGGCCTTTGCACTTGCTGTGTGGCTTGAACGGAATAATCATCCCTTGGATCCTCTCACGCTGGCTCCTTCTCGTTTTTTAAGTTCCAGCGTAGTATCACCTCCACCTCCTCAGAAAGGCCTTCCTCCACCATCTAAGCTAAAGCATTTTCTCATTTTCTCAAATTCCAGCCTCTCTCCAGTACATTACCGTGTTTTAACTTCAGGGCAGTTATCAATGCCTGGATTTTTCTCATTTATTTCTGTTTTTGTTTGTTTGTTTGTTTTTTGTCTATTGCTTGCAACTAGAAAGAATAATGACAATGTAAAATCTAATATTTACATACCTCTTACTGTATGTTAGGTCCTGGTTTAAGTGCCTCACATATCTGATCTCACTTAATTGCCACAGCACCCCCATGGTAGGTATTGCTTTACCCCCATTTTACAGATGAGGATACGGAAGCTCAGAGGTTGACTTGCCCAAGGTCACACGCCAGGACTCTGTCTTTTTCACCTCTGTAACCCCAGCACCAACTTAGCACAGTGCCAGACACAGAAAGAAAGAGCTCCATAATCAACCATTGACTGTGGGCTGGCTAGGACTTTGCTGGGTGGGGAGGCTGGGCTCGTGTGAGCTCAGGGTTGGCCTCCAGCCCTGGGTGTGGGCACCGGCCCTGCGGTTCTGTGGAACCCCAGGCTGGAACAGTGGGCTGGAGGTGAGGTCCTGGGTAGTGCTGAGTGTGGCCTGCAGTCATACCCACCCAGTCCTGGGAGCCCCCAGTGGGCTGAGTGGGGAAAGGAGTGGGGACTGGCTGGACTCAACTTCCAAACGTTCCTCCTGGGCAGTGAAGTGATACTCTCAGCCAAGGTGGACTCGTAGCAACTGAGGCAGGGGCTGGGCCAGGGACTGGGGCTGAGCTGGGGCTGAAGCTGCTCAGCCTGTGTTTATTGTGCTTTCCCGGTGCCTCGGGCAGAAAGGGACCAGAGCTTTGGAGACCACCCAGCCTTTCCCTGCACAGAGCTCTCACACCGCTTGCCCTCCCCACCGAAGCCCTGGCCTCAGGCTGTCCAGCTGCAGGGGGTAGGGTGGAGGGGCTGGGTACAGTGGGTAGAGGCTTCTCCGCTGTGAGCTCCTTCATGCGGATCAGCACCTAAGACAACCTGGGCTCCCGGGGTGCCCCGCCCCCTCTAAACAGCATCTTCTCTTAATTGAAAAGTCAGGCAGGGCCTCCTGTCGGAAGGCGACCTTCCGTGAGGAGGGGACACTGGAGGCCACCAGAGTGGCTGTGTCCTCTTGATGCCGTGTCCCCATTTCCTGTGGGCTCCGCAGCCCACCCCCTGTCCATGTGCAGCCCCCCACCCCTGCAGGGAGGGCTTATGGGTGCGCAGGAGCTTTGGACGAGGAGCCTGAGAGGCAAGCATCGGTTCTATCGAGGCCTCTCTTCTGCTGGGGGGCCTGGAGTAGCCTTCTTAACCTCCCAGCTGGGGTTCAGTGCTCCAGAACTCAAGGGTTTATACACATGTGAGGTCAAAAGCAAGGGCAAAAAGTCAGAGCGATGTTCATACAAGGTTTCATGTCAACCCAGTAGTCTCACTTCCTTAGCCTAAGAAAATAATTTATCACAAGAGTGGTGCTAAATGCACAAAGTTATTCATCATAGCATAAAATACAAAAAACATAGAGACTTCCAGATGTAGTAGCCAACAAATGTAGGCCAATCATGCTATACTGTGCAGCCATTTAAAAAATGTCACTTGGAAGGCGGCACAAGGGTGGGAATGCGATTACCCTGTCATGGAAAGTGAAGAAAGCAGCATCCCCTATTGCGTGCTCACTAATTTCAGCCCCGCCTAGCCATGCATGGGGAAGAGGATCAGAGGGGAGAAGGGAAAATGGAAACAGTTGTGTGAGAGCAGGGGGCTGGGGGATGATGCTTTTCTTTCACGAAATGCCCTTTAATGTTCCTAAAGAGCTGTTTTAACAATAAATACATGTCAGAAAAACAAACCAAACTTTTTTTTAGAAAGCAAAGCCAAATGCAAGATCCGAAGGGTTTCACTCTTCTCAGCTCAGACGTATCCAGTTCCTTGGCCCCTGTTCACCGCAGTACCCTGCAGCCTCAGCACAGACATACGAGGTCACCCAACTCGCAGTGCAAACCGGGTCCGACCCCCAGCCTGTCTAGGTTAGGATATAAGACCACAGAGCCCAACTTCATCCTTTCTTTTTCTTTCTGCCTTTTCTCCTCTCACATGTTTAAGGCCCTCTCAGTTCAGAAGATAGTGGTTTCCATCTATCTCTGCTTGCCACCAGACTCCGGTTAGCGTTTCTACATCTTCAGTTTATGAAAGTTCTTTGAAGGCAGTTGTGCTAAGAGCCTAGCCAAGGATGGCAAATATGTTTCCTCATGGGAGCCAGCTGTGATTGATTGGTTGTGGCTGCCACAAGTACGAGAAGCAGCATAGAAATAGATTGGTTATGTCTGCTGCGGACCCTGGATAGATGAGTAGTGAGTGGTACATATCCCAGGCATTTGCTATTCCAGAGTAGTCTGGTACTACAAGTAGGGCTCTGACATCTGGGCTTCCACCTCAACCCTGCCAGTGCTTCCCTGAAGAATCTTGGGTACTGAACAACTTTGTCCTGTATAAGGAAGAGAGGATGTGCCCTTATTTAGGCAGTGTGCTGTGTGGAAAGAGGATGGACTTCTCAATCTGATGGACCCAAGAGAGAATGCCACCTCCATCATTTTTAGCTATTTGACCTTGGAAAATCTATTTAACCTTACTGAGGCTTGGTGTTTTCATCTGTAAATTAGAATACATGCAGATAAGATGTGTTAGAGGATTAGAAATAGTGAATAGGAAATGCCCAGTCTACTCTCTGGCACACACTAGCTGTTATCCTGTTCAGAGGGTTTGGTGGTACCATCCAGGCAGGTGGCATGGAAGAAGGCCCATGCCGGGTTGCCAGGCTGCTGCCCCTGAGGCTATGTATGTCGTTAGGGCTAACTGGCCCACAATTACATGTGCACACCTTAACCAGGACCTTGTGGGCAGATAGCACAGCTGCTTGAGACATAATTGGGAGACAGAGACAAGCAAATTTTTCACTTGATTATGCTATTCTAAGTTAAAACAGCAGTCCCCAACCTTTTTGGCACCAGGGACCGGTTTCGTGGAAGACAGTTTTTCCGCGGAACGGGGCTGGAGTCAGGGGAGGGTTCAGGCTGGTAATGCAAGCGATGGGGGTTGGCGACCCCTGAGTTAAAACACTCTGTATTATGACCAAACATTAACATTTATTAATTATTCATCACAGTATGTATTTTTAATTGTGTGCATTTTAAAGTAAGGTTTAAGAAAAATAGATACAATTTAGGTGCAATACAAATAGATACAAATAGGTGCAGGTAAGCACCTCATTAATTGTTCATCTCAGTCACTGCTCAACATAACCCTGCTTTACCTCCAAGCCTAAGTAAAACTCAACTTTCTAACTCACCTGCCACCCTAAGGTTCAGGCCTTGTTCAGTGCTAGTCGTCAGTTCTGGGCTTCCATGCCCAGCAGGAGGAGGATGGCAAAGAGGGGAGGGACGTAAACACGCTTGAAGGTGGCATAACTAAGCATTTCCACACTTGGTTAAAGCTAACTCTCAAACATAAATTCAGTTTGCAAATACTGTTAGGACACTGTTTCTTCACAGACTTCTAGCTCCATGATAACCAGTGGATCCAGCCATCCACCCATTCATGTCCTCAGCAAGGATCTACTCAGCACGTATTCTGGCTGTGGAATTGGAACACATCAGGCCTGGAAGATCCCCAGAGATTATGTACGGTGAATTAGCAGCTCAAGGACCAAATGCAACTTTGTTTGGCTTGCTGAATAGTTTTAAAAAAAATTTTAATTAGTATCAACGTTTAGAAACCAGAAGATTTTGCATAAAATATCCAATTTTGGCTTTTCTTAAATATTTTCAAGACGTGACAATAGTGTGTCTGCATCCCCACCTGGCAGTACTTGGCTGGAACTCATAGGTGGTAACTCTGTTTTAGGCGCCCAAGCAAGCCTTTAGTGCTTTGCCACAGCCTCTACCGCTCCCTATCGCACTACACCTGGCCTGCTTCATTCACTTATTACTTGTCTGGCTGTACAGACAAGTACAACTCCAGTGCCTGTATTACACAGGCACTGGAGTTGGCAGCATCTAATCTCCCTCAGCTTCTCTTAGAATAGTGACTAAAGAGTAAATGATTGCACCCATCAGAAAGCTTACAGTTTAACCGAAAAGACAAGGAAGAAAAACATGGAATTGGCTTTCTCACATAGAAATGAGACCAGTAACTAACTGAATATCTTGAGGGCTTGGAGAGAATCGTGCACAGTACTCTGGGGTCATGGTAAATCAAAGCCAGCTACCTAAAGGAGATGGTGTGGAGCCGCGGTGTACATGCGGTGACCTTTGCTGGAGAGCTCTGTGTGCCTCTTGGATGTGGCAAGGGAGCATCGCTTGCACACTGCTGACTTCTTGGGGACGACCCAAGGTGAGCAGTGGGGGTGGGGCAGGAGGTAGCTCCTCTTGGGAGGTGCCTCCAGAGCTTGTGGGAGGATCTCGCGGCTTCCTGGAGATTCAGTCAAGTTCAAGTGAGGTCCCAGATCCTTATCGAAATAAGGGTCAGAGCCAGCAGAGTCTGATGGATGCCCCAGCCCTGATTGATTTCCACCCTGACAACGCAGGGGGTGTCTTGATAGAAAACCTCTCCCCATTCCCTGGGCCCCCATCTGTGCTCGGGCAGCCCGGCCCCTCTGCCCTGTGCTGGAGGCCACTCCAGGAAACTGGCGGCCAGAGAACAATGCCTGCCCTTGGCCTCAGTCTGCAGAGTTGGGCCTGCACTCTCCATCAGCAAGAACTGTCCTGAGATTTCCTCACTCAGGACTTGTGATTCTGACCCCAACCTGGAAGTGTCAGGACCCAAGGAAGCAAGAAAATACGTAATTTGTCCCACGGGTTCAAAGCTGGTGACTTTGTACTGTTTTATTCAGATGCTTGCCCAGCCCAATCCATCCTGCTCTGCTTATCTCAGCTTACCCTGACCCCTGCCTGTTTGTTCTTCGTGGTTTCCAGTGTTTTGGGGGCTCATCTGGGAGGCAGTGCCGCACAGAGGCTAATGGCCTGGGCCCTGGAGTCAGCCTGCCCCTGCCAGCTGTGACCCCACGCCGGAGACACCACCTCTCTGTGCCTCAGTTTTCTCATCTGTAAAATGAGGGTCACAAAGATGTTCATCTTATAAGGCTTGTACGGGCTGAATATGGTCACGTCCATAAAACACTAAGAATGGCGCCTGGCACGTGGAAAGAGCTCTCTGTGTTAACCGTACCTGTGCTTAGAACGGAGGAAGGTATCATAGCCTTCTGGGATAGGATGTCATTTTTTCCAAGTTCATAACCATAGTAATTACCATAGCTATTATTTACTATATGCTTACTCTAAGCCGGGAGCAGTATTTAACCTTTTACCTGTATTCTCTCATTTACTCCTTGAATTCCAACAAGGTAGATACTGTCATTACCCCCATTTAACAGAAAAAGACACTGGAACTCAGAGAGGTTAAGCAACTTGCCCAAGATCACACAGCTAGCAAGTAGCAAAGTTGGAATTTGAACCTGTGGCTGTTTGGCTTCAAAGCTCATGCTCTTCCCATGATTCTGGGCAGTTTGATAAGTGAAGAATGCAAGTTGTCAAGTTTTTAACCTGCTACTTCTAAATAAAGGAACAACGAAGCCATGAGACCGAGTGTGCATGTGGCTGGCTGTAGTTCCTGCTCAGACAGGCAGTGTCTCGGTGGGGTTTACAATCAGTCCTCAGTGAGGGAACTCGGGGAGCCAGCTTTAAGAGAGATGAGAGTGGTCTGAACTTAGCCCATGGATGAGGCCATGCGCAGTCCTCAAAGGGGCTAGAAAGGACTTATTGCAGATTTTCGTGCTCAACAGTCTAGCCCTCTCGCCCTACCACCTGTCTTGCTGACTCTTATTTGCTTTCATGGAAGCAATAAAGGTAGGGGTTAGAAAGGAAAGCTTTAGGGTGTAACTGATTCCAAGTGCCAGCTCTTCCTCTTCCAGCCTTCTGACTTTGGACAAATTATTTCACTTCTCTGCGCCTCAGGAGCCCCCTGTGGAGCAATAATAGCAGTAATAGCACTGAACCTGCCTGGGTTGTGGTGGCTGGTCAGGGAGGTAATGCATAGCTTTGCAGCTAAGGACATGCCTGGGCTCTGGCTGTATGACCGTGGGCTGCTAATGTGACCTCCCTGCCTCAGCTTTCTCGTCTGTTAGGTGTAGATAATAATAGTGTCACCTTGCAGGGCTATTGTGAAGAGTAGGTGAGACGATGTATAACAGACTTGGCTCTTGATGGAGGTTGGTGAGTACTTAATAAATGTTAGCGTTTATGACAGTGATGAGACAAAAGACGCAGGATGCCAGCCTCATAATGAGTTGTCAATAACTGTGACTTTAATATAAAAGCAAAAGCTCATCCTTGGGAGGTCCAGGCCTGGTTGTAAAGACAAGACCTACGAAGCCTGTGGCCTCTCCCAGGCCTCTGAGGGGTAACGACCCGTGTGGGTCTGACCAGGGTCTCGACCCCTGGCCAACCCCTCCCCTCTCTCCCTCCAGCAGTTGCCTGGTGGGGCCCGGCCTGCAGAGCTGTGACGTTTGAGCTGCCCCGAGCAGGGCCTGCCACAGGAACTCGGATGCAGTGGCCAGATCCGGTGTCAGGAAGAAGGTCTGGGGTCAGAGGTGCGGTGCCTCGGAGGCTTGTCCTCCTGCAGGACCCATGTGACAACCGAAGGGAGAAAGCAAGCCCCAGCTCAGGGCTCCAGTGCAGGGGGGCGGGGTGGGAGGAGGGTGGCAGTCCAGTGTCTTAAGACCACTTGCTGCTTCCAGTGCAGTCAGTGGTCGCTGGGCCCAAGTTTGCAGGCGAGCGGGCTGCCCGGGGGCTGGAGCCAGAGGGGGAGACCAGAGTTTGCTGGGTAGCACTTCCACTGCCTGTACCTCAGTCCCCCGCCCATAAAATGGGGCTGCTGATACCTGCTCCAACCTTTCAGGGTTGTTTTGAGGATCAAACGAGTAAAGATAAAATAAGATCCTTGAGAGGGCAGAGGGCTGAATGTCAATGAGACAGCCCAGTCCACGCACATGGCACCCCAGGCAGGAGCTCGCCAGGTGGGTGGCAGCCAAGTGGGAGAGAGGACAGCATCCCTCCAAGATCCACAGCAAAGCCGGCTCTAATCTGGACGGAAGTCAGGGTCCGGCCCCTGAACCCAGAGGGGCAGCCGCAGTCTGACTCTGGGGGTTCCTGGCCCCAGTCTCGAGGAAAAAGCTGGCCAGAAGCTCGGGCTGAGGGACAGGGTATGTGGGTGTCACTTGGAGTGGGGAGACATCTCCTGAGCTAGAGGAGCCCCTGGGAACAGGGACGGTGCCTGACTTTCACCACATCCAGCACAGCAGTCCCATGCAGCTAGGGCTGAGCAGATGTTTATGATAATAAACGCTCAGGTGGCGAGCATGAAGGGGACACAGCTCACGTGTGCAAAGATGCGGTTGTCTTCCCCCTCCCAATACTGCGTTCAGCTTTGCTCTCGAGCCCCTGCCTCTGCTGAGGGAAGAGAAATAACCTAGAGAAACTCAGCTACTTCCTGTTTAATACTCAGCCCTTCAGACTCACCACTCAGTCAGTTCAGGACAACATCCCCTCCTCTCTCATCCTCCCAGGATTACAGCTGCCGTGGTGCTGGGGAGGGGACACAGGTGTGGCCGGTGGCCATCTTCGGTTGGAGCCGTTGTCCATTCTGTGGGGCCTGGCGCTGCTCTCTGCTGTGGCCTCCTGCCAGCCAGCAGCCCTCACGGCCACTTCCTGGAGCCTCGGGGCTGCTTCCCCAGTCACAGGGCACGTGGGAGTCTGGGGTGGTGGGAACTGCGGTGGTTGGACTGGGATGTCCCACCCCTCAGCGTCCTCAGCTGTGGCCTTCCTCTTTGCCTGCGCAGACTGACACACACACACCCCCCCCCAGAGCCATCTTCACGAGGATTCCTGGCCCCAGACACTTACCCTCACCCATTCCCAGCTAGGCCTGGGATTGGCTTCCCCAGAGACATGGGGCTGTGTGAAGAGTGGGTGGAGATGAGAATAGAATCGAGGTTCTGTAGGAAGGAGGAAGGGAGAGTGGGTGCTGGGGAGACGAGAGAGTTTGCTACCCAGACACCCCCTCCACATCCAGAAATGCAGGGCAGGGCACCTGAGCCTCCCCCATCCCACTGCCTCCACCTGTCCCCAGGCCCTCACCAAGTAAGATGGGGAGCAAGGTCATGAAGAGGGACAACCTGCACGGTGAAGGGAGGTGTTCACTAAGGGCAGAGGGCTTCGAGAGCACCTGGAGCTGGCCCAAGACCCCATCAGGTGGGAAGGCAACTTCCATGGTGTCTGCAGGAAGGTGACCATTCGAGTTGCCCTCTGGTGGCTCCAGGTGTGGCAGCAGTAGGTCATCGGGGACCTCCTGGGGCCAGGACATGAACTAAACTGGAGGGGGTCTTGCTGGCTCCTGTTCCTTTTGTGCTCACACCTCCCCAGTCTCTCTGCCAGTCTTGACAACTGTCTGGGGACAGGGGGAGAGGGCTGCAGTTAATGCTAGTTCCTACCCCTGGCATAAGGTACAGCTGGGGAGTCCAGGATAGCCAGCCTCTCCACCTCTGTTGCCCCCCAAGCCTAACCCAGTCCTCCCTGATAAGTCAGAAAATGACCCTCGTGCTTTGCCTACTTGTTTCCCTGTGTCTCACCACCCAGACGGCTCTAGTTCCAAGATGACTAATAGATTTCACCTCATGTGCCAGCTTGTGCTGATTGATAGTGGCCATGTTGGAAAAAATTGTGAAGCCTTGTCAAGGCGCATTGTGGGACGACTAGCTGTGATCGATTAGCAGTGTCTGCCACGAGTGCAAGAGTAGAAATTGTGGTGTGTGTGATTTTAGCTGCTGCCCACTCCTCTCAGGACCTGTTATTCTCCATCAGCCTGAGCTGGAAAGGTCTGGGGATGTCTTGTGGCTGACGTCATCATGGGACAGATCAGAGTCTCAGTGTGCTGGAAAATGGTTAACAGTTGGCTTTTGGGGTCGGGGTGAGGCTGCTTTGTAGCTTTTGCCAATTTCTGTGGTGTGAATACTCCCACCGTGGTTGATTTCTAGCTGCCAATGTGAACACAGAGTTGGGAAGAGATGAGCACGATCGGCCCTCACAAGACACCATTTGAGTACTTGTATATTTTTTCTAAGAACTATAAAGCCTGCCACCCCTCAAAGCTCTGCCAGTGGTGGGCTGTTCCAGGAAGGGCACTGGACTAGAATTCAGGATCCCTTACCAGCCGTGAACCATAGTTGAGTTACATCCCTTCTGAGCTTCAGTTTCCTCATCTGTAGAATGGGAGCTGGATTGTGGTGAATCTCAATACGGGGAAGCATTGGTCACAAAGCATGATTTGTGAGACATGCTCCCGCAGCACCGAATCCAGATGCTCTGCCCAGAGGTCTGCCGTGACCCCCTGTAAAGCCAGTATCCCCGCCATGGGACTGCACGGGAGGACTTCCTGTTCTCTTTGATGTGTGCCTCAAAGGGCAGAGGCTGCCTCAGATCCCGTTCAGTTTCCCTTAACAGGCCGTCATGCTTGTCCCTGACAAATTTCTCTCGATGGTTTTTGAGCTACCCGCGTTTCCCTCCTTCACCAGTCCTCGAGGCAGAGTTTGCTCCCTTATTTCACCTACGTGTGTGCCTCCTTCAAGCACGGGGGCCCCATGGCCCTGGGAGGCTGTGCCAGGCTGCTTACATGCCACGGTAGTGGCAGGCCTGGGTTCAGCTACCCGCTCAGGCACACGTGAGCTCCATGACCACGAACACATACTTAAATTCCCTGGGCATCGGCTTTTCCATCTCTAGAATAATAATAGTCGCTACGTCACTGGTTTGTTGGGCGGTACATCAAGTTCTTTGCATAGTGTCAGGCTCGGAATAATTGCTCAATAAATGAATTATTATTTGTCCTAACAAGGTCTTGAGTGGAGGCAGAAAAGGCCAACCTATAGAAGAAGATCCCCAAAGTTGGCAAACCATGGGTGGAGTGAGGTCAGGGCCTCATCCTAGGAGTACAGGCAGGACTGCAGGCACAGCGGGAGTCCAGAGACAGGACTGCTTCTGGTAGTGCAGGATTCCTCACTCTTGGCACTATTGACATATGGGGCCAGATAATGCTTTGTTGTAGGAAGCTGCCTGTGCACTGCCGGATGTCTAGCAGTACCCCTGGCCTCTACCCACTAGAGACTACAAGCAGCCTCCCAGCTGTAACAATCAAAAATGTCTCCAGATATTGCCAGCTGTTCCCTGAGGGGCAAAATCGACCCTGGTTGAGAACCCATGTTCCCCCAGACAGAGTGTGACAGGCACTGTTGTTAGCCACCCAGGTCCTAGGAGAGCCAGGGTTACAGAGCATCTGTCCTGGCAGGATGGGCGGGTCGGCACGTGGCAGAGCCAAGTGGCAGGTGGTCAGCTGCAGGCGGCCTGGCAGCAGGCACCAGGCGGTATAGATTGGGGCTAAGACCCCAGCTGCTGGGAGCCCAGCAGCCAAGCAGGGGCAGTTCACGCCTCATATGACGTAGAACCTGGGCACACTCTGTGGTTCTCTGCTTCTCTGTCCAGGACCAGGACTGGATCCAAGGTCTGGACGGGGCAGAGCCTTCTGTACGGGGGTTGGGGAGGGTGGTAAGAGGGGAAGAGACAGGAGGGGCCCCACCCAGCCTGATGACCTTGATGACCTTCAGTCTGGAGAGCACAGGCTTCCGGCTGAGAGAGACCAGGTTCAAACCCGTGCTCTGCTGCATGGAAATTAAACCTACAAAAAGTAACAGATGCTGCCATTTAAGACAGGGAGACCAACTTAGGCAGGTTGCTTAACCTCTAAGCCCCACGTTCTTCATTTGTGAAGTGAGGATAATGCCAACCTCATGTGGTTGTTATAAGAATTGAATGTGCTGTTATAATGACTATATTTAACATTATGTCTGGCACATCATAGGCACTCAGGAAATGTTGTTGATTGAGTGAATGGGTGAATCCTCACACAGCAAACCTTTCTCCCTTAAATCCTTCTGTTCGTTTTAGTTCTCTTCTCTGGAATTTCTCCAGTTCTCTGACATAGGAAACTGTTGATTTCTCAACGGGAGGAAATGCGTTACTCATCTCTGTATCACTAGAGCATCAGGCCTGGTAGATATTAGGTGCTTAAAAAATGAAGTTTTCCTTCCTCAGAGGGCAATGACTGTGCCTTATTCATCTTTATAGAGCCATAGAACAGCACAGCGACTGACACACAGCAGGCATTAAATGTTTGCTGAATGAATAAATGAACATACTAAAAATGGTTCAGTGAAAGGTGTGACATAGAACACTACCTGGGATTCTTTATTGGAGTCCATGCCTAACATGTCCCTTTAGGAGGAACACGACTGTCTTACTTGGAGGAGGTCAGCCAATCCCTGGGAAGGGCAGCAGTGGCCTCACTGAGGTGGTAGGTGACAGGATCAACTGCACAGCCATGAGAGACAGTGAAATTTGTTAGGAAGACCCCTGGATGGGGAGTCAGGAGACCTGGGTTCTGGTCCCATCCCTGCCACCCATCTATGCAGTGACACTGCATGGTCACTACCCTCCTTGGGCTTCTGTTTCCCCATCCATTCAATGGGTGCTTGGTCATGCCTTGGTGTGACTCTATCTTTTGGTGCTTGGCCAGGGTGACCAGTCAGTTAATAGCCATGTTACTGAGCGTGGCCAAGTGACCCACATTGGAGACCAACTAGTGACATCAAAGCACTACTGATTTCACAATCGGCTCCCCAGCCACCTTAGAGCTGCTGGGCTTTGAACACAGCACTAGGTGAAGCATCCACTCTGAAATCCAGAGGTCTGATGAAATCTGCCAGGGGTAGGGCAGTAGTTAGATTTTCCAAGGGGCCTAAAGATTTTCCAGGGGGACCCTTGAGGATTATCATTAACAGGGGAAAAAAATGTTAGTGATAGAAAAAGTCTTTTTTGATAATTCCTCTATCCCTCTCCCCCTTCCTAAGGCACAGAATCAACTAACAAACAGGCGCTTTTCACATCCTGAAGCCTGTGTAAGTGACAGATAGGGGAACACTAGCCTGCAAGAGCTTGACAGAGTCAAATTCCTTTGCGTCGGAAAAAGGGGCCCGTAAAAGAGAGATGAGAGGGTTGGGTCCAGAGAGAGGAGCCAGAGGCTGAACACAGCGGGCATCCAGGGGAGAGGATTGGAGAGGGAACAGGTCTGTGGGCGATTTGGGGGTGAGGTGAGTTGCTTTCTGAGTGAGAGGCATGGAGAGAGGCAGTGGGATGAAGAGTCAGGAGCTCTGCGGGTTACTAGCGGCTTGTCCCTGGGGGAGAAGCTTAGCCTGTCTGTGCCTCAGTTTCCTCATCTACAAGGTAGGCATGACAGAATCTTCTCTGGTGTGGAAAACACTTAGAATTGTGCCCGGCATGTAGTAAAGGACCACAGAAGTGTGTGCAGCGGTGGTGATGGGGCTATAAAAAAAAAAACCTTGAAATCGCCAGTAGAATTTACATCACTTGGGAGGACCCAGCAAACTGCCCTTCAGGGACTAGGCTGAGTAGCAAGTCTCACGTTAGCTGCCCGGCAACACCTGGTGATACCTGTGTGGCCGAGGCTGCTAACAGCGGGCCGGGCCATCACCAGGGCTCTGCTGTGTCACCAGGGACACCCCACCTCCACCACCACCAAGAATGTGTGCTCTGGGAGCCCGGGTGGGTGCAGGACATCTGCTCTCCATGTGGCTAAACCGTCCCCAAATTGCCGTGGGCTGAACTTTGTCACCAGCATGTTTCTCACGAGGACACTTCCCCCCACCAAGAAGCACGGACCTTCCAGCTGGGCTGGCCCCCCTGGCAAGTGCACTTGGGGGATATTTTCAGGTTCTGGGTGACATTCCCCTGCCCCTCAGCCTAATAGGTCCCAGATGTCCCCTCCTCCCTTGACCTCCCTCCCTCTCGCTGTTCTGAAACCTCACTGCCGGCCCGCCTGGGGCCTCCTCACCCAGGCATTACACCCCTTGACTCTTTTTTTTTTTTTTTTTTTTTTAATTTAAAACATTTTGTTCCCCCTTAATGTGACGGCTTGACAGAGGCCAGCATGAAAGAGGCTGTTTCCTGCTGGAAGGGGACCAGGATGGAGAAACAGGCAGATGAAGGCGGAGAAGGAAGCTGGCTTTGGGAATGTGAGGAGCAAGGGGAAACATAAGCAGTCTTTATTGGCTGAGCATAAAAGAAGCGACGGGAGTAGCAGCTGTCTTAACGTGGCCAGGTCACCAGGGGCTGGGCAGACACACTGGGCCCAGCTGGGAATCCCACGGGCCCTGGGGCTCTGGTGACTCACGTTTGCAGAAATGCCTTTCAGTTTGCTATCTTTCGGCCGCTGCTTTTTCTCTCCCTTACCTCCCCACCCGTCCTCCTGCCCCTTTTGCTGACCGTTTGAATTTGTAATTCGCCGCCGCTGTTGTCCGTAATGAGATAGGGCTCATGCTGAGGCCTGTGGGAGGGAGGAGGGAGAGTAGCCACAAGGAGGAGGAAAGAAAGGAGAGAGCTTGGAGGGAGGGTAGGGCCAGGGCACAGAGGCGGGCGGTGAGAAAGAGGGAGTGGGCAGCGGACCCAGGAGGGCAGAAAGCCTGACTCAGAGCTTAACAGAAACCAGGACAGGCCTGATAAACATCAGGCGGGGAACCCCGTGAGAAACCTCCTTTGGCCCCTGCTGTTCCTGCCTGTTTTCTGTTGCATTTCATGTGAGCGTGGAGAGACAAGGGGCATGCTGATAATCACAGCCTCCAGGTTCTGTAACACTCTGACCCTTGGCAACAAGCCTTGGTGCGCAGCGCCCTGTGTTCAGCAAAGCCGCTGTGTGCCCACGCTGGGACGGGTCCCAGGGAGCGCGTTTGGTGGGGTCGGAAGCTGAGGTGTGGAAAGGACAGTTCAGGAAGTTAGGGCCCCGGCCTGGCTGCACCTGGGGCCCAGACCTCTGGATTTCTCATCCAGTGATAAAAATACAGAGATGAAATAAAGGGGGAAGAGATTATATTGGTGACAGTGGGCCAGGAAAATACAAACTTCGAAGACCAGATGGAAACCCCTCAGCTGAAGAATTCTTGGACGCTGCTTCTAAGCAGCCCTTATGGCACTGACACTGACCCTGGCATTTTCTCTCTCTCTTTCAGGACCTCCTGTAAGTACTCCCTTGAAGCCTGGTCTCACGCATCTGAAAGACCTTGCTCCCTGCTGGTAACCGGGCCCTGGGTGGGGGGATTGAGGCCCTTACACCCTCCACTGAAGTCTGCAGGGTCCCTCCAGAAGGTTGACACGGCAGTCATTTTGCTTTCCACCCACCTCTGCAGCCTCCAGGGCCAGACCATAGTTGTGCCCCAGGCAGAACATGTCCCAGTTGCAATCTGAAAGGCTGGTTTGCCCCATTGTTAGCCTGCTCCTTTGTCCCCCAAAGAGGCAAGTGGAGTCATAGAAGCACCGGGTATTAGAAAGAAGAAAGAGATCATCTCTGGTCAGGTCTGTTCCTTGAAAGTCCCCTGCCCTTTCAGTAAACAGGTCGGTGAGTGGCTCTAAGCGTGGACTGCTCCTGAGGATGTGGTGTCCGCACCACCGAGTGGGCATCTCCATCTGGCCAGATCACTTCGGGCAGGTGGTGGTTGGTGGTGGTGGCAGGGGTTTTATGTAAGAGAATGATGTCAACGGGTTAGATTGGGAAACAACACAAACCAGAGGCAGCCTGTCGGGCTCCTTCCCCTGGCATCACCCTAAAGCCAGAGGCAGGGCGGGGGAGCTGAGCCATTTCCAGAGAACCTGAGAAGAGCCCGAGGAGACCGTCTCCTCGAAGTAATGGATCCAGAGAACAGGGGCATGTCTTCTGAGGACAGCATTTGATATCCCAACAAAAGGCCCAGAGGTCGCCGGGGGAGCTGGGTATCGGAGTTGAAAGGGCCGAGCCCTCCACATCAGATCTTTCTCAAGGATACTGAAAGCAGCCCTATCATCGTCCCTTCCTCGGAGAAGTCATTTCCATAGCTGTTCTCTCGATCTGAACCAACGAGAACAGCTGCCTAAGCTGTAACAAGACCATGATGTCCCATTCCATCTGTGTCCTGAAAGGCACATTGAACCTGGGCTGACGATCCCGCCCAGCTCGCTCACTGCTCAGTTACAGAGAGAGAGGAAAATCCTGTCGTTCCCTGAAAAGAGGAGGGATGATTTATCATCCACGCTTTGGATGTCAGATCTCAATTCCTGTCATCAATCTTCCAAAATAAACTCTGCCATAGGAAACTTCGACAGACCACCTGCCGGAGATGGGCTGCTTCCCCCTTCTGTGTGACAAAGCCAAAAAGGGTCCTCACCTCCCCCCATTCCAGGGACCTCCCGCATACACCTCGTTCCCACAGCCAGGCTGCGGGGCTAACCCCAGTCAGCTCTGGGTCCCTGCCTGACTTGAGGGCTGCCCTCACCAGGAATGCAGCATCCTGAGAGCTTCTGCTGGCCTCACCCCACAACTTTCCCCAGCCAGGGAGGGTGCTGTCACTGCTGGGGGCTCTGCAGTGCAGAGCAGATCGGGGCTGGGGCGGGGGCAGGATATGAGCCTCTCCTCACAATCCCTGCCTGCCCAGCCACCACTCCCATGGACTGAGGGAGAAGAGCCCAGGTAGCTTCCCTGAATTCTCAGCCTGGCGCAGAAGAGGCCTGAGTCTTCACCCAACTCTGGCTGAAACCGCAAGGCAGGATGAGGAGGAAATGGGAAGCTGGCCGGGGTGGAAATCACCCCCTAGCCCGTTCTCTCTGCTTCCCGCAAAGGAAGAATGCCGCCAGCCAGAAGCAGGGAGAGGGAGATGGCAGCTGGTCACAATGCCTGTCTGCCACCCTCTGGGTGTTTTTCAGGGGCACCTCTGGGGTGACACTGGTTACTGTGGTCAGTGCCTAGATAACACAACCATGGAGGATAGATTTAAGCAGCAGCCGGAACCATCTGAGCGGTGGGGCCCACCACTACCCCACCGCTCCTGTCCGTGGCAGACGTCGCTAATCAATTAAGACGCTTCTTAACAGACACTACCAATCCACTGGAGTCCGCACTCAAGCTGACAGTTGCTGGCCATCCCTGCACTAGATTTTAGAGAATTTCTTAATTACAGGAATTGTGAGACTGAAGCAGATGACCAAGGGAAGTATGCATGTCTCTTTCTCCGAAGGAATATAAGGAAATGTATGAAGTCCAGCTGCCAGCCCTGGTTGAAAATGATCCTTGCTGAAATACTAGCTAACACTTACTATGTGTTAGGAGCTCATGTGCTTTTATGGAAGCAGTGTAATTGAGTGATCTCAAGCATGGACTCTGGAGGGAAGCCGCCTGGGTCCGAATCCTGGCTCTGCCACTTCTAGCTGTGTGACCTTGGACAAATTACTTTACCTCTCTGTGCCTCAGTTTCCTCATCTATAAAATGGGAGTGGTAATAGTACCTGCCTCATCCAGGTGTTGTAAGGAATATATATAATTATATGTATGTATATATGTGTATGTGTATATGTATATATATTATGCATACATATATATGTGTGTATGTACGTATATTTTTTTTCCATTTAGAATGTATCTACTCATTTAAATTCTAAAAACAGAAGACTTCCCTAGATGATCCCCAAAGATTCTGACAAGTCTTTAATTTTCAGGAAGAAATTATTATCCTTTGTATTTTTATAAATTAATTTACTATTTCATTTTATTTCTACCCCACCTTATTCCAAGAAACATTTCGGGGTGATTATAAACTAGATACGGAAACAGTGGAGGGGAGTGTGGAGAGCAGAGGCAAGAAAACAAGGAGAATCCAGAGCTGATGACACCACAACCTCCTGTGCAGATGAGCCACAGACGCAGCTTTGAGCTTCTTGGTGGTCAGAGCAAAGAGGGAAGCAGAGCTGTTACAAGAGTCAGGGGGCAGTAAGGTGGGAGCACCCCTGGCTGTTGGGTGAAGCATAGCTTTCCCTAGTGCTGAGACCCTAGAGAAGTTCCTCCCGCGTACAGGTGATGTTGTTGTTCAGTACACAGGAGCAGTGGGGAGACTGCTCCTCTGTCCCTATCGGGGTTAGACCCCCTGTGTGAGGTTGGGAACTCCCCACAGGCCCGTCTGCCTCCTGGGACAGGAGGGAGGTGGTGGCCCCTTGTTGGCCCACTCCCTGATAGCATTTAGAAATGACAGGAAGGGGGATTGGCTCAGTGCTACAGCTCTGGTTTGAGAACATTGGGTCCCCGAGCTGTCTTTGCAGAGCTGGGAAAGAAGGGGCTGAGTCCCCAGGTTTGTGGTACCCGCCCTCAGGTTCATTCGTTCACAAACATGAATTAAGGAGCTACTAAAAGCTCAGCACTCCTTAAGACACTGGGGACACATCCGTGAACAAAACAGAAAGTGCCCTGCCTGCCTTGGGAGCTTACGTTTTAGTGCCTCGGGGCAAAGCAGAGTGAAAGGGTGGGCATGGGCTACGTGCCCACGGGGCTGCTAACCAGCATCCCCCGAGCTTGGTTCTCTGGGGGGGGCATCACCCCACCCCCACCCCCACCTCTGGGATGTCCTCAGGAGCAAGGGACCCGGCGGGTGGGGTGGTGCCAGGGGCATTACTCCTGGTGCTGCCTGCGTTGCCTCAGCAGCCCTGAGGCAGATGGACTTGTCTCCAGGTGGGCACCCTGAGACCCCCTCCTGGCGCCGCTGTGGGTCTATGGGAAGAGCAGGACATCTGGAAGGAGAGAAACTCACCTGATGGCAGAGCCTCTGGAGGGCGAGACCAGGGGCCAGCTCCACGCACCTCCCGGCCAGTCCTCTTCTTTCCTAATGATCGCAGCATTCAGCGCTCGCTCCATGCCGGCCCGTGTGCTGAGTGCTCTACACAAATTATCTCATTCAGTCCCGAGAGGTAGATATGATTGTTCTCCCATTTACAAGATGAGGAAACTGAGATACAGGGAGGCCAAGCGACTTGCCCCAAGTCACCGACTAGTCAGTGACGGCCAGGCAGGCTGACTGCAGAGCCCTGCTCTTACCTAAAGCCTGCTGCTTTCTCCCGTACCAAGACTGCATCTCTCCTGACCCCAGGCCCCGTCCGTGCCAGGCTGGGGCTCAGCTCCAGAAGCTCTCCGCAGGGGGTCCTCCCGCTCCGCATGGCACCCCATGACACCTCACCAGGCAGCTCTTAGAGCAGTTTCTCCGCCGCCCTCTTGTATCAGATCCATCTGGAAGCTGGGGGCCAGAGTGAAAAACACATGACTTTCTCAGAAGCTGCTTTGTTCCTGAGCCCCCTCCTGTGCATATTACTATGCGAATATCTATTATGATCGACTTTTTTGGGAATGTTTTCCTCTTTTCAGTGGAATTTCAGATCCATCGTATGGAGTCTTTAGTCTGTACCCAGAACTGTGCTAGGCAGGAGTCCTAGGGTCATAAAAAAAGAGTTTGAGGGGCTTCCCTGGTGGTGCAGTGGTTGAGAGTCTGCCTGCCGATGCAGGGGACACGGTTCGTGCCCCGGTCCGGGAAGATCCCACATGCTGCAGAGCAGCTGGGCCCGTGAGCCATGGCCACTGAGCCTGCGCGTCCGGAGCCTGTGCTCCGCAACGGGAGAGGCCACGACAGTGAGAGGCCCGCGTACCGCAAAAAGAAAAAAAAAAAGAGCTTGAGAAAGACATGGCTGTGGTCAGTGAAGACAGACTTCTGGAGCCACACAGGGTGGGGTCCAGTCTCCTGCTTCACTGCCAGCGCCAACCCATTGTAGAGAGGGTGGCCTGAAGCTAGTTAGAGGCATTAAAGGAAGGAAGTCCCACTGCCCCCTTCACCATCCCAATAGAGGGCAAGAGGCCCCCTAGAGAGGCCCACACCCTTCCCACGCCCTGCTCCCTGGCCATGGTCCATCGGCTCAGATGGGGCAGGCCCAGCAGAAGCGTCCCAGGCAGACCGGCTCCATCAGAGCTGGCATCTGGCTTCCCCTATGTCGTAGGACAGGGAAGACCAAGCTCTAGCCCCTTGGGCCCTTTCCCAGGCCAGGACCAGCACACATGAGTGGGGGACACTGAGGCACAGAGACTCAGAGAGAGGGGACATGCCGGTGAGTCCTAGAGCCCTAATGATCCTTGAGGGACAGAGATATGAAGGGACATTCTTGTCTTTCTGTTCCCTGCACCTGTCCTGAGGCTGGCACGGAGGAGACCACTGCTAACTGTTTTTCTGAATGAATGAATGAATGAGTGAGTGAATGCATGCTAGAACTGAAAGGAAGCTTAGTGATTATGGCCCTCTCTTCATTTTGTTCATAAAATAACAGAGGCTTATAGAGCGCAAGTGACTCCAAGGTCACACAGCTGGCTGGGCTCTGTGGAACAATACCCTGACCTCCCTAACCTTCACTCTTTCCCCCTTTATTTCAGGGTCCTGCTGGAAGACCTGGCCTCCCGGTAAGTAGCTTTCATTTCTTTTTTCCTTTGCGTCTCTCTCACGGGCTCTTTCTCAATCCAAGGACAGGAGAGGTTGCGTGGCTGCTTTCCTCCAGGTGTGTCTGGGTAGGAGACCTCTCTCCAGAGTCTCTAACGTACAGCTGAGGGTGAAGCTCCTTGGCACCTTTCCTGGGGCCCAGGCAGGCAAATGACTTCATGCAGGCCCATCCAGGGCCGCACCTGACTTCCATACTGGTGGCCCTATAATGGGGGGCTGGATGGGGAGGCAGTTCCCTGACTTACTGGATGTCCTCCTTACTTGTATGTGCCAGCTTAGTCGAAGGCCACGGTCCCTGCTTTGTCCTGTGTCCTCTGGTAAGAGTAGGCTCAAAAACTTTGTTTTCCCCTCAGTTACCATTTCTGAGTGCTAGAGAGGCTGGGTCAAGTAACCATGGGGACTCTGGGACAAAAGTACACATCAATAGTACTAGTAGCCATGTCTCACTGAGACCTTCATAGGTGCCAGGCATTCTGCTAATCCCTTTATACATTTGATTTGTTCACCAGCTCAATGAAATGGGTATTATTATGCCCATTTTATAGATGAGGAAACAGAGATAGGTACAATAGCTTGTCCGATTGTCCAAGCTTCAGTTGTAGACCTGTTTGAGGTCCCGTGTTACCACATACCATCCCATACTACTGTTTCCTGCGGTCTGTACTCGACATTTGAGGACTATCTTTAAAGTCTTCAAAGGCATTGCCCTGTGGGGTGTAGCCTGGGGCATAGATGCATTGAGTACCGGATACCGCGGGCCCTTGGATGGGTAGTGGCTCAGGCGAGATGCTGTAGCCAGCCAGAGGGCCGAGGTGGGCGTGGAGGGGGAGCCAGGGCTGGCACCAGGCTGCCCTCTCTCCCTGCACTGAAGGCCACACCCCCTGGATTCCAGAGCCTTCTGTGCGTCCCTCTTATCCCAGTTACTCCTCTTTTAGACATGAATTATACTGTAACCTCTTGACTAAACCAGCAGCTTCTATCTAGAATTCATGTCCAGCAGTGACTTTTTTAATGAAATGCATGTGGGCAAATGTTTAGCCCTTGAAAATGAAAACTCTCCCAGCAAGTACGAGCCCTGGAGCAAAGGAGGATGGAGGACTCTGTCCCATGAAATCCAAGGAGGGGAAAAATCAGCTGACTGGGAGAATGTGGGCAGACTTTGTTTTTTTCTGACAATGTCCACCTTTAAAAAGCATTTGGGGGCAATTCTCAGAGCAGGGGCTGCCGCACAGAGTTTTCAGCCTCTGGCCCTTCCATGCCAGCCCCTAACCCGAGCATTTTATGGCCAGGACTGCAAAGAACATTAGTTTTAAAAAAGAAATGAAAAGAAACCAAAACACACATCCTGCAATATCATTCAGAAGCCCAAGAGTGAGTGGGTTGTTGGGACCAGCAGGCCTGTCGTCCTCAGCAGGGAGGGTCACAGTCCTGCTCTGCTTCCGAGCACAGGGACCTGGGAGTGACCCACAAAAAGATTTGCGGATGCTGGTCTCTTGTGAAATACAAAAGTGTGACGAACACACGTGCTTATAAAAATCACTTGCCTGTTGCCATACTGGGCTCACTACCTGTAGACGCAGTTTACACAGCACTCACCAGGTGCCAGGCACCCGGAGTTAGCGTTCCAGAACCATTGTCTCTTGGCATCCTCCCAGCAGTCCCGGGGGAGAGATCCGGATGTTCAGGGAGGTTCAAGAAACAGATCCACGTGTGTGTGTGTGTGTGTGTGTGTGTGTGTGTGTATATATATATATATATATATATATATATATATATACACATATATATATATAACAGATATCCACGTATTGCTGCAACCCTGCCACTCTTTCCCAAAGTCTGAATGGTTTACTAAAGACACCTTCGGCCTTGACAAGTGTACATGTAACAGTAGCCTAATTCAGAGCTGGTTGCTATTCCCTGGTGCGTCCACATACATCTTGGGATGCTAACCATCCCTCGGGACGTTTTGCCTAAGTGAGATCAGCAGACACAGAGTCACCCCAGAAATGCCCACACTTCAGGGGAACCCACAAACCCAGCTCTCTCCTGCCGGGACAAACACCGTCTGATTTTCAGCCCCTGTTGTTTTCCATCCTTCCAGGCCCCTGGCAAACAGCCCCACCCCAGATTTTATGGGTCTGCACCTATATGATTGCAAAAAAATATTCTCTACCAAAAGAGGGAGGAACAAAACTTAATAAGCAGATTTCCAGAGTGAGAAGATGTAACCCCTGGCTGCAAAACAAAGCAGTTCCCTCTCAGCAGCTGAAACTCCTGTTGCGGCTGAACCCACAGGGCGCACTATTGGCGCGGGACGGGGTGGGGCCTGGGTGTGGCAGTGAGGAGGGGCAGGACTCTGTTGGTGGCCTTCACAGACACAGGGCCTGGGGAGGAGCTGGGGGACGTGGGCGCTGCTCCCCAGCTCTGGCAGAGATAGACCAAGGGAAGTGATTCGCCCATCTGTCACATGGGAGCTGCCATTCATTCACCCTGCTCCGTGCCTAGTTCCACGTGACGAGGATGCGGCCAGACAGTCTGTGGGACTGAAAGGGGCGAGTTCACCCACATGACGCCTGGGAATCATCCCAAGTGCCCATGCAAACCAGGTCTTGGGTGTGTAGCTAGCCATGGGGTCCTTCACGTGCTGGCCTGGCTCCAGTCACATCTGTATGTTTCTGCCTCCATCAGGGAGACAAAGGTGCCATTGGAATGCCTGGACGTGTGGTGAGTTGGAGCATCTGTGCCTGCTTGTGTGGCCATTGCTTGCTTCCCCGTGCCGGCCTGTCCTGCAGACCATGGCAAGACGTTGCCTACCCCACCCCAAGGAGGGGTCGGACCTCTCCCTTCCCCCACCCAAGTCTGCTTCAAGGAGGAGGGAAAAGTTTTTTTCCAATCCTTCCGATCTTGCTATATGGTTTTACTCTCCAGAGAACTGCCATGGCAAAGGAAAAATCCAAAAATGGCATGAATAAAGCTCATTGCCAATCACTACTGAGGACCCCCACCCACTCCACTCCCTAACCTCCCGAGGCTGGCAGCTCACCCCCAGATTTATAGCTGCTCCTGCAACCATCCCCCGGCAAGAGTAGCGAAAGATGGCAAGAAATGCAAACTGAAAATGCTCTGCAGAAACTGCAGTGGAGCCAGCTCCGTAGTCATCTTCCCTAGACAGAGGCTAGTGATGCAGAAAGGGCTTGCTTCCAGGCAGGGCGTCCAAATCCTCAGCAGGAGGCTGGGGGTTAAAACATTCATCGTTTCCTGCTGAAAACAATAAGATGATGAAAGGGCATATTTGATAGGGAGCTTGTATCTCAGAAATGGGAAGGTTGGTGCTAGGCTTTAAGGTCCCAGCACCAGGGTTTTTCCTGGTGGCTTCTAGCCTCCGAGGGGCTGGAATGGGCAGCACCTGGTGGCAGCCTAAGGCAATGATGGCCACACGCTGGCCTCACCACCCCCCAGCCTAGTCTAGGACGTGGCCCAAGCTGCTCTCCCCGTCTGACCTCGAACTCCCCACTAGCCGCCAGCCTCAACCTCCACCCTGGCTCCCAGTGCCCCAACTTGCCCCGTGCCGTCCTTCCATGTCACTCACATGCTTTGCCTGGTAACCTCACCTCCTGGGCCGGGTTGGCCTTAGGCCTGGGTATGGCATCCTGTGTGAGTTTGCTAACCTGGTGTGAACCCAGTGCTCAGAGAAAAGGCACCAAATCATAGCTACCACTTGAAAGTGCTCCCGGTGTGCTTGGAACTGTGCTAAGGGCCTTCCCCACATCAGCTGATTTGGCCCTCACGAGAACTGCATGAGGGGGGCCCAGTTTCTACCCCATTGTTCAGATGAGAGAACTGAGGCTCAGATGTTAAGTGTCTGTCCCAAGGTCACAGGTCTAGGAAGTGGCTGATCAGGGACTTTAATCCAGGCAGTCTGACTCCAGACCTGTGCTCTTGACCTTGATAATGGAACTCACCCTGCCCAGGCCCCCTCCACTGGCATCACAGCTCTACGGAGGGTCTGATCCTTAGGAAGAAGCCGCAGTCCTAGGCCTAGGACTTGGGACATTTCAGAGGTTCAGGACAAGTGTTCCATGACACAGAGCTTTGAGCTCCCCAGGGCTACCCAAGAACTGTCTGTCAAGACATGGAGGCTGGGAGCCCTGGGCCACCCCCGCGTGCAACTGTCCAACCACGTCCCAGATCACAGCACCGTGTGATTCCTGCCTGACCCTGTCTCTAGGCTTCAGTTCTCTAACTCCAAACCCTGAGTCCCCCAGACTGTCACTGGGTCCTTCCCTGTGTAGATTAGCGAGACCGCATTCAGCCGCCTTTCTCAGAGGCTAGCTGTGGGTGGGCCTGGGCCAGGCACATTCTTCACCGTAGCCCTCCGAGATCCCATTTATCAATGAGCATGTTGAGACTCAGTTTGCCCAGGATTGGGGCAGAATTGGGTCTTGTACCCAAGACACCAAAGTCCTTGCTCCTGACAGGTCAGCTTCAGGAGTCTACCCGGCCTGCAGGGAAGCCTGCAAAGTGCAAAGCAATCCCTCCAGGCCTGCCCCCTCCTGCCCTCCTTCTTGGGCCCTGTGGATGTGTCCCCCCACCACCCCCCCGCCGGGGAAGTGTCCACCTGAGCCTCCGGTGGAGCAGGAAGGAGAGCCACAGGAGGGCTCCCCATTTCCTTCTACACAAAGCTATTTTCAAACCACTTTGGTGCTTTCATGCTGCTGGTGCTATTTTAAATGTGACAATGGACCCATTTGGCTGCCCAGTAGGAGCCCTGGCATGGACCCCCTGATAAGAGCTGGGGTGGCCAGTGGGTGTGAAATGCCTGCGTTGTTCCCATGATCCACCAGAGGTGGCTCCACGGGCTGCCACGAATGAGGGTGGATTGGGGCCATCTATCCACTGGTCACTGTGCGTGCAGGGGTCCTTGGCCGTGACCCACTTTCCTCTGCATCCCGGCCACATCCTCCACCCCCTAGGTGTGTGTGTCCTTCTATCTGTCTTCCCGTGTCCCTCCTCGCATCTTGCCTGGCCACCCCTAACGACTCCTGTTGCATCTATTGGCAGTTTTGTGCTTGGTATTCGGTTGGACCTTCAAAACAACTAGACTCCACCTCACCACAGAGTCCTTGGGAAAGTCTCTCCCATGGCCACCCTCTCCTCAAATGACCCCGGCAGCTGGGGCCACGGCTCCTCAGGCGACTTTCTGACCTGGGTGTGTCCTCCTTTCTCTCTGTCTCTCTCTGACACACACACACACACACACACACA
Organism: Phocoena phocoena; assembly: GCF_963924675.1. NCBI lineage: Eukaryota > Metazoa > Chordata > Mammalia > Artiodactyla > Phocoenidae > Phocoena > Phocoena phocoena. Next base: position 62,499,371 of record NC_089234.1, on the reverse strand, counting down.
CACACACACACACACACACACACACACACACACACACACACACACACACACACACACACCCCTCTCGCACGGGGGCCTCATAAGGCCCCTGCCACTGTTTCCTTCTTAGTTATCTGGCTGGGGCCGGCCCTCAGGCCGAGACACCAGCCGTCCACGTGCTGTGCTCGTTGGACTCGGGACCTGTCGTGTGTCAGCATCTGTGTTTTGTTTTGTTTCTTATTTCACGGTGACTTCCTGTGTTGGGTCATTGTGCCATTAACACGAATTCTTGTGTGTGTGCCTCTCTCTCATCCTTTCTTTTTTCTCTCCCTCCCTGTCTCTTCCCTGCACTCCATGTTGCATGTGGCCGCCACAGGGAGGAAAGGGCCAACCAGGCGAGAAGGTGAGTCCACACTTTCCCGTCCACACTGCCACCCCAGCCTCTGCCTCCACCTCCTGGACTCTTGGGGGGGCTTCCAGAGGCCCCCATCCCCTCCTCCTGGCACACAGGCCCCAGCGGAGCATGCCAGCCCGTCCTGCTCTGCCCTCGCAGCCTCTCACAGCCTGGTTTCCTAACAGCTTCCACACCATCGGGCAGGAGTCTTGGGACTCCTGGACTAAGGGTCCCAGCTTCCCTGGCTGAGGTCTGAGGGGTGTCCCCTGCCCGCCTCTTCGCATTGATTTCAGCCTTAGGCAGTCACCCTTCCCAGAGGCAAGGAGAGCAGCAACTGCTGTTTTGTGTAGCTGGTTCTAGCCCCTCCCTAGCCCTCCACTGGTCCCTCAGATTTAGACACTCTATTTGTGCTGCTCCAGAGAGAGTCCCCCAGGGGAACACCCAGACCTACACCTAGTCACACCAGGACTAGGAGGCAAGGCAGCTCCCACCTTCAGGCTCAGGGCTGCTGGGCCCAACAGCAAGTGTGTGTCTTCTCCCCCCCCTCTCTTTACAGCAGCTCCAGCCCGGGGCCAGGGTGTGAAGCCGTGTGGCCACCTGGGGCTGGTGAAGAAGACCTCAGGGGGTGTGGAACTTGGCTGGGGCTGGGGCAGGTTGGGAGCATCCTGAGCAGGGCCCTGTGGGGATGCCTCTGGGGCCTGAGCAGCCATGGCTGAGCTGAGGCCTCCTCTCTCCTCCCTCCCCCCTCCCCCCTCCCCGGGCCCCCTCTTGCCCATCTCTGCACTGAATCCTCTTCTCGCACTTCCGGCCGGGGCCCTGCCCTCTTTCCCTGGTCCCCACGTCCCGTGCTCTTGCTCACGTCTCTTCTCTCTTCATTCCTCCTGCTTCCCCACTGCCCTTCTCAATCCTTCTCGAATGTTCCATCCATCCCCTTTTCATCTCCTCTCCTCTGGGTCCCTCATCTTCCCCCGTATCCTCTGCCCCGCTTTGTCCTCTGGCTCTCGGGACCCACCCTCACCCGCTCCGCCTTCCCCACCTGCCAGCTGCCCCCTTCTACTCTTCCCCTCCCACCCCTGCCCCCCTCCCTCTCCCCCTCCTCCCTCTTTCTCTCCCCCACAGGGGGCCCCAGGAGATGCCGGGATGTCCATCATCGGTCCCCGCGGCCCCCCGGTAAGTGGCTCTTGCCCTTCCTCGGGGTGGGGGGATGGGTCAGTTAGTAAGGAGGCCTGTGGGGGGCCAGCGCGGGTCCTGGCCACGCCTCTGGGTGTGACGGCCACCACAGGGACGCGGTCCGCTGGGCCAGGCCTCACTGCTGCTGATGTTAAAGAAAGCGGCCTGACTAAACCGACCTCAGTTACAGCCTCTCGGGAGGGTTCACAAGGCCCTACCCTGTAGCCGTGAAACGACAGCAGCTGTGAGGCGGCCCTGCTGTTCACAGGCAGAGGGCGAAAGTGCTGGCTCCTCTCCCGGGAGGGCGGTGGTGGCCGTGCTCCGGCTTCCCGGGGCCACGTTCCAGAAGCCCAAGAAGCAGTTACCCCAGAGCCCAGGTCTCCTGAGCCAAGCACCCTCTCCTGCTCTTGACAGAGCCCAGCCCGCCTCTCACCCTCAAAGGCCCTGGTTCTGTGCTCAGTGCTGGGTCCCAGTCCCCCACACCCAGTGGCTGGGGGCTAGGGAAAAGCAGAGAGCCTTCCCCTCAGATAGGCTTCCTTAGGGACCAAGGCGGGGGGGGGGGGGGGCGTGGGCGATGCTGCGGGAAGATAGCGTGACTATGGGAAGGAGGAATGGCTGTTTTTCTCAGAGCGTCCGACCCAAGGGACTTCGATAAAATCGCCAGATGTCGGGGTGGAAAGGACCTCAAGGATGGTCTAGCACGACCTTCTCAGAAGGGGAAACTGAGGCCTGGGGAGAGGAAGGGGCTTGGCAAGGGTCCCACACATAGAGGCCGAAGCAGCGTTAGAACCCAGGACCCTGGGCGCCCAGGGCTCCCCGCACAGCAACAGGCTGCAGTCTCCATGCTCTGCTGTGCTCTTTTCCTTCCCTGCCGTGCATGGTTGAGAGGGGTAGGGACACAGAGGCCTAGCCTCATGCTCCCAGAGCCTAGCCCAATGGGTGATGAAGCCCCCCTACCCATTCCCCTGCGTTCAGTGGGAAGCAGGAGGCTCCTCCCCACTGACTAGGGAGAGGAGGGGGGTCAGAGAGCAAATTGCTAAGCTACATGCAAGGCCCTGACGGCTCTGCAGCCAGGAAGGGGCTGTGGTGAGAGCTGGGAGCAGAGAGGGAGAGCCGAGAAGGTCAGAGAGGGCAGCCGAAGGATGGAGCTGGGGAGCAGGGCCAGCGGGCAGGCCGGGGGCCTGGACTGGAGGCAGGGCTTGAAGGGGCCTGGACTGCATGGACAGGCCTTCCCTGCAAGGTTTCTACCAGCTCAGACCACGCGACAGTGCCGAGGGCTGACACTTTGCACTTACTCTGTGGCAGGCAGTATCCTAACACCTTTACACATAGTAGCTCACTTAATCCTCACGAGAACTCCACAGGTAGGTACTATTAGCACCTCCATTTTATAGATGAGAAAAGCAGGGCACAGCGAGGCTGAGTGACTTGCCGAAGGTCATACATGAGAGTGTGGCCATGGTGCTGGGATTTGACACTCAGCCCGGGCCGTGTGCTCAGGGTCTACACTCTGACCCCTGATGCTACCCAGCCACGGGGTTCCCATCACCTGTGCTTCTGGCTCACGTGGCCACCGTCCCGGTGGGCTGTAAGCCCCCTCGTGTACTGGGGGAGCCACAGTGTGGGTGCCCTGAGCCCAGGTGGGGTACCCAGCCAGGGGGCGACTAGGACATGGGGAGGTCACAGAGAAAGACAGTCCCCCAGGTTCCAACGACAAGGACGGAGCCTGGGGTGGACCTGTTAGGAGGACAGGGCAGTAACACAGAATTCAGGCCCTACCCTTTGGCCAGCATCTCTGTCTGCCTCCTGGTCTGACCACAGGTGTTCCCTTGTGTGGATCAGGCTGGTCCTCTCACACCCTCTTAGCAGCATCTTTCAGCAGTGTCATGTCAGCTGGATACCTAGAAGTGGTTGAAAAGGCCTTACTTCTGGAGAATATGCTCCGGGGGCAGGGTCTGCCTCAGCTCCCCCTGCTTCCAGCCCAGCGTGTATAAATATACCCACCGCGCTGGACATGGTTCCAGTGGTGAAGAGTACCTTCTGTTCCAGTAATAGCAATAGCTTCCCTCTCCTGGACACCTAGGAGACATGCTAGGTCCTACACTGAAAGCCTGTGTATGTGCCAGCCTCCTCCAGTCCCTCCGGCCCCCAGGAAAGCTGCCAGCCCATTTCACAGAGCGGGAAACAGAGGTCCATAACTGGCCTGTGGTCACACGGCTCCTCAGTGCTGGAGCTTGGTTTGGGCCCGGTCGGCCTCATTCCAAAGCCAGCATTCTTTCTCTAACACCGCCTTCCACGTTTTAAGCTCTACTGTTTAAAAAGGATATTTACCTTGAAAAAACAATCCTCCCTGTGAGTGTTGTGTTGATGTTGGGAGAGGCTTTATGGCACCAGGAGGCTTGATCAAGCCCAGTGTCCTCGGATTTTGGCCTGTGTGTGTGACCTTCACCCAGATGGCTGGGGCCGCCCCTGCTGAGTCCTCGCTAGACACCAGGGCCACCCCCTTAGCTCCTCCTAGGAAGCCACCTGGAGCTGCTGAGAGTAGGGGACCGCAGAAGACCATGGGACCGATTGCAATTAAGGGGTAGAGGTCAAGTGGGCAAGCCCTCTGCGGTCCAGGATGATGGGGAACATGTGGCTTTCCACTCAGCCAGGAAGGGCCTAGGACACATGCTGCTAATGAGAACCAGCCTTGCCACTCTCAGGGGCCACCTGCCTCCTGTCGTGCAGCTTCGTAAACGGTCCGTGCAAAGGGGGCACCATCCAGGCACTTTGGAGAGGGATGGTTCACATTCCAGTGAGGCAAGGTGCCGGAGCGGCGGACCCCATTAAACTGAGTGGGAGGCTGGGACTCTGAGATGCTGGCTGACCCCACAGGCACTGGGGAGGTCAGCTGCCAGGCTAGGAAATGCCCCCCATCTCAAAGGGAGCTCATTCTTTCCCGGAGACCCCAGGTTCTCTTCAGGGGCCAGGAGGAGCTGTCTGAACTTCCAGCCCTCATTCACAAGGAGACACCAGGTCAATACACCCGTCGAGTGTTTCTTCGTTTATTCGTTCCATTAATATTTGCCAGGCACCTACGACATCCTAGGTGCTGGGTAGAAGATGAAAACCTGACTGCAGCCCGCTTGCCCCTTTGCAGAGAGAAGCCATCCCATAGTGATTATAGTACAGACAGTCAGTGCTCAGCTGGGGACGGTTAGGGAGCTGTGGAAGATGAGGAGGCACCTGACTTGGGGTGAGGGCAGACAGGGAAGGCTGCCGGGAGGAAGAGGTAACTAAGCTGTGATCAAGGAGGAACAGAGGTCCCAGGTACCAAGGCTGGGGAGGAGTGCTGAAACTCCAAGGCAGGAGCGTTTCCCGTAAACTACCGGAGAAATGGGGAAAGTTCTTTCCAAAGCAAAGCAAGAGCAAGGATGGTGAGAGAGAGGTTGGCGAGGTAAGCAAGGGCCCGATCATGAAGGACACAATGTTCAGGAGTCAGGATTTTACCCCGAGGGCAGTGCAGACCCCTTGGGTTGTGTTCTGCTGAGGAGGAACACGATCAGACTTGCAGTTTAAAAAGCTCCCCAGGGGCTTCCCTGGTGGCGCAGTGGTTGGGAGTCCGCCTGCCGATGCAGGGAACGCAGGTTTGTGCCCCGGAGGTACTATTGTGCCCGCGGAGCGGCTGGGCCCATGAGCCATGGCCGCTGAGCCTACGGGTCCAGAGCCTGTGCTCCGCAACGGGAGAGGCCACGACAGTGAGAGGCCCGCGTACCCCCCCCCCAAAAAAAAAAAGCTCCCCTGATCCTTCCTGCTCCAGCACAGAGCATGCTTAGAAGAGGCTGCAGGTACGGGGCTGGCAGGAAGGGACTTGTAATCGTCAAGGCCTGGACTGGAGCACAGTCAGTGGGGCTGGTGGGAGGGCTGGACTGGCGAGATATGTTGGAAGGGGAATTGACGGAATTTAGTGATGATAAAAATGGGGATTGACGGAGAAAGAGGAGTTCAAGGTGACCCCACCTTTCGGACTTGAGTAGCGGAGTGCCTGGCAGTGCCCTTCCCCACAGGGAGAGAAGCAGATTTTGTGGGGGCAGATGAGTTCAATCTGAAGGTGATAGATTTGGGATGTCCTTGTAATGTTTGGCCTTCCGTTTGCTGCCGGAGGTCAGAGGGAGTGGAGGCGGCTCCCGAGGGTGGGTCATACACACCCTCTCCCAACTCTGCGTTCAGTGACATCACTTTTCAAGCTTAAAACGGGCTGTGGTGGGAATATTTACAGAATCACAGATTTACAGAAATTGGCAAATGCTGTACAAAGCAGGGCTCTCCTCCCCCACTCTCCCCATCGTGATTAAGCATTTACCAGCAGAGTCTTGTTTAAAAGATAGCCAGCACTGACTTGGGGTAGCGGAGGTAGAATAAGGCAGGCTCTGGACAGATCCACGACTGGCCCTCTTTCAGGGGTTAGATAAGAGGGAAGGGAGAGCTCCTGGTAGCGTCCTTCCTACCAGAAACTTCAGTTTGTCTGTGTTGCTTTACCCCACACAGGTGCAGGCAGGAGGAAGGTAGGGAGGAGTAGACGTAGGTCCACTTCCAAAAGACAGGGATGCACTTCGCTCCCTCTCTTCCCTGGCCTCGAATTAAAGGAAGAGATTTTAGAGAGCAGTGTAAAGCTTATTTCCCTTGTTCTTGTATAGAAGGATATAACATTAATCTGTAAATTAATCTACAAAAAAATCTATCCACAATTTTAACATGATCCTAATACCCATGAATCTGGGGCGTGGAGTTAGGAGTCCAACAAAATAACATTCAATTTCATTTGGAAAAATAAAAGTTATGAGAATTTCAGAAACTTTTTGAAACATAGAGTAAGGGGGGTAGGGGAAGAGGGGTTTAGTTGTTCTAACAGCCATCAAAACGTATTATAGAAACAGAGCAATTAAAACAACAAATAGAACAGAAGTAAAGTCAGACGCATCTGGGAATTTGGTCCATGATAAAGGCTTCATTTCACAATAGAAAGAGAAGACAGATTGTTCAGGAAATGATGCTGAGACAACTGACAAACAGTTTAGAAAGCAGAGTAAATTTCAAATGAACAAAATACTCAGATGTAAAACATGCAGCCATAAAATATGAGGACAAAGCATGAGCAAACATTTATAATTCTGAACTGAGGAAGTCTCTTCAAAACATGACCTAAAGACTTCCCTGGTGGTGCAGTGGTTAAGCATCCACCGCCTGCCAATGCAGAGGACACGGGTTCGAGCCCTGGTCCAGGAAGATCCCACATGCCACGGAGCAGCTAAGCCCATGCGCCACAACTACTGAGCCTACGCTCTAGAACCCACAAGCCACAACTACTGAGCCTGTGTGCCACAACTACCGAAGCCCACCTGCCTAGAGCCCGTGCTCTGCAACAAGAGAAGCCACCACAATGAGAAGCCTGCGCACCGCAACGAAGAGTAGCCCCCGCTCGCCTCAACTAGAGAAAGCCCACGCGCAGCAATGAAGACCCAACGCAGCCAAAAATAAATAAATAAATTAATTAATTAAAAAAAAAACATGACCTAAAACCCAGAAGCCATAGGAAAAGATTGATATGTTTGTCGGCATAAATGTAGAACTTCCACACGGCAGAAAATATACCATAAAAAAGATAAATGCCAAATTGGAAAGAATATTTGCAACACATATGACTCTCAGTTACTATTCTTGACAAAGAGCTCTACTCAAATCAGTAGGAAAAAGATAAATGTAGTAGGAATTATTGGTAAAGAATACAAACAGGCAGTTCACAAATAAATAGGATGGGTCAACAAACATTGGAAGAGATGTCCACCTTCAGTATAGATATGAAGACATGGAAACTAAAATCCATTTCCAAGCCTCTCCAAGTGCCTCACCAAGGCCCGACCTCTCCAGGAAGTAGAGTCCCAGTTTCCATTTGGTCAATGACAACATTCTTCCCAAGATCCCTGAAAAAGCTTTGGTTAGCCCTGGCTTTGGCTCTGGGTGGGAGAGATGCGTCCTGCTACCAGGGACAGCTCTGTAATTAGCAAACCATGTGATTATCCCTACCATGTAAACATTACCCAGAGTGGGACTTGAAGATGTTTCTTGGAATCCTCTCCTCCTGACCTTTTCTTCAGGCCTCTCAGCATTCAGCGTAGCTGGAAGTTTACACTGGGTGGTTTCCAGGTTTTCTTCTTAGTGCTATTCTTAGCATCACTTATCCTTGAGAGGAGAGAGGCCTGGGGCCCTTCTGGTACATGAGTGGCATCTCCACGCTCTTGCCCTCTGGGATGCTTCCCACAAGCCCATCCCGGGCCCACAGCATGCTCCAGCTGGTTCCCTGCCTGGACCCTGGCAGCAGGGACCCCATCCCACCCAGCCTTGTCCCCTGAGCATATCCCCCGAACAGAGGCCTCTAGGCATCCATGTCCACAGCTTCAAGGAAGACCCAAGCAGCCTGGAGGTGTTTCAGGTTTACAGCCGTTGGACCCAGAGGAATCTTCCTCCGGATAAGGGCCAATTCTGAAACTACTGCTTGGCAAGGACAAACCTCCATTGATCCTAAGACATTGGATCAAAGACAACCTTGCTTTATTCTGGTGCTCCTAGGTTCAGTTCAGTTTAACAAACATCTGATGATGGCAGCTACCATTTCAATAGGCTTTACAAATATAGCTGAACGACCCTATGAGTTCATACAGTTATCCCCATTCTATAGATGAGGAGACTGATGCACAGGGAGGTTAAGCCATTTGCTCAGAGTCACATAGCCATTGGTGGCAGTGGAGACACGATTAGAACTCAGTCTACCAGAGTCAAAACCCCAAGCTTGGGAAGAGACTGAGGCCATCTCAGTCAAGGGGAGACTTCAAGCTGAAAGCTAATCGTGTGAAAGATGTGGTGTGTCCACTGAAAGGCAGGTGAGCCAGGGCGCCCAAGCAGAGAGTAGGTAGAAGATGAGGCAGGAAAGGAGCTGAAATGGTGCATCAGGATGAGAGTGAGGCTGACCTTGAATGACATGTGAGCAGAAGAGAACCCTTGCTGGTTCTTGAGAAGGGGAGTGACAGGACCCAGGTTTCTTAGCTCTCCATCACCCTGGACCTCCCGGTCAGCCCGTTCCAGCCCTGGGTCTGCACAGCCTCAGGCTTCTTCTCACCTCCACACTTCTCTTTTGTCCTGAATCTGGCCAGTGAATCTGCTTCTAATCTCCAACCTGAATACCGAGATCTGTGCACTCTGTACCTCCAGAAAAATGGACATGATCGCTCTGCATCCCACAGAGATCGGGGGACCCAGAGATTATCCAACCAGGAGAGCCCTATTAGCCAGGGCGAGAGGACAGTGGGCAGTCCGACCTGTTCTGGTCTGAAAACACATTCCAAAGGCCAGTTTCTGATATCCAAACCATCGTTAGATAGGTGACCATGAACAATGACTGTGTAGATGAAGCAGACTTAGACAATCCCAGTCCAGGAGTTCAGCGTGCTGTAGGCTGTCCCCATTGTCCTTGCTCTCCATCCCATTCCCATGCCGAGGTTCAGAGCATCTGGGTGGGCAGTGAGGAGCTCTGGGAGGCTACTTCCCAGAAAAACCCAAAGGATGCTGGCCACTTGCTTTTTCCTTCCCCACCCCACTCCCTGGAGGAGACTTCCTATGATGGTCCATCTCCTTTCTCCATCCTGCCTCCCAGCCTGTGTCTCTCACGGATGATCACAGAGGAGTGGGAGGGAAACCACTGATCCTCTGGGAGCCAAGGTGAACGGGGGACTAAGGTGTGGCTTCCTCTCCTCCTCACCCACACTCACTCCTTTCCTGCTCTTTTCAGGGTCAGCCGGGCACTCGAGGTTTTCCTGGATTTCCGGTAAGTGGAGAGGACTGGTCAGCTGTGCCCCCTGGCGACTCCTGGGCCTGGCTGTGTTAAACTTCAGGCAGGGCCGGCCCTCAAACTGCTTTTGCCATTCCACATTCCCATCGGTAAGGACCCTCTCCTGCAGCCTTTCGTGGAGAGTAACTGAGGAGAGTAGCCCAGCGCTCGGCTACAGTGCAGGAGGGGACAGGGACACCAACACGGAACTGCAGGGGTGGCAGACAGGACAGGCTGTGAAGCCACAGGACCCTGGACCGTGGGGCAGATGACGCACCACTCGGAGGCCACCTCTGACCTGGCTCTGAGAGCAGATCCGCCTGCTGGGGGCAGTCATGTGGCCATCTGGATGTCCTGGGAGCCCTGCCTAAGGCCTAAGACAGATTATGAGAGGCGGGCAGGGAGCAGCCAGCTCCCCCTTTCCCGCAGGCCTCGGCGCTGGCCAGCCCTGCTTTCCAGGAACACGCCCTCCACTTTCCACTAGAGGTGAAAAGGACTTTGACGCCATGGTGACTGCCACCCGTCAGGTTCTCCCTCGTGCCAGCAGGGGGCAGGGGGCATCTCGTTCACTCCCAAAGACCCCTCATGGGAGATTCTTTTACTCTCCACTTTAGAATGGGACAGCGAGGTTTAAGCTTACCCATGGTCTCGTAACAGCAAGTGGTGAAGCAGAGATGTGAACCCTAACTCGTTACAGTGCAGGACCTGTGCCCTTAACTGCCTCCCAGGCTGCCCCTCTGCCAGGACAGCTGTGATGCTCAGTCTTTACCTCTGGCCTCTTTCTCTTTCAGGGTCCCATTGGGCTTGACGGCAAACCGGTGAGTGGACCCTCTCGGGCTATGGGCTCCCCCCACTTAGTCCAGGTCACGAACCCAGGGTCTCCTAGTCCTTCTGCGAGACCCCGACTCCTTGGAAGACGCTTCAGATAAAATGGACGTTCTTGGGGCGGAAAGTCGTTGCCAGTGGGAAGGGGAGGAGAGGCCATTTGAAGGAGTTGCCCTGTCCCCCATGAGCCTCCCCTAGGCACAAGTCCACGGCCTCCAAGCTGCGCACTCAGTATCTGAAACAAGAGCCGTCCTAGAATCTGCTGATTCCGGGGCCTCCTGGAAGGGGCTGGAAGGCAGTGAGGCAAGGAGGCCACGGGAGAGGAGAGGGCTGGAGAGCTCTGGCTCGCGCCGTTGCCCCCAGCCTCGCAGGGCGCCTCCTGTGTGCCGCTCGGCGTCTCCATCTCGGTCAAGCCCCAATACGTGCCCAAGTCCACATGGAGGCTGCTTCCCATCCAGAGCTCCTCTCTGCTCATCTCAGTCCTTTTCACCGGGCCCCAGAAGCACACGTTCACGGGAGGAGCCCTGTGTGACTGGGGGGTGGGGCTGGGGTGCAAACGACTCACCCAACACTCATGCTCCTCTCCTTCCAGGGCCGCCCCGGACCAAAAGGGGAGACGGTAAGACCCAGCTTTCCTGCCTTCCCTCGAGGGGTGCGGGGGTCAGCCTAGCCCTCACGGGCCACAGAAGCACTGCCCCGCAGCGGGAGTGGCCGCCCCATGGTCACTCCCCGGCTGGGTGCGACGCGTCCCCCTAGGTCCTCACTCAGTGCAGGGAGGAGAGGCGGCAGGGGGGCTTCTCCACCTGAAGAATGAGGAAAGGGAGGTCCAGAGAGCGTCTGCGCTTGGCCAGTGTCACACAGAATTAACAGCTAGTGTTCCCAAACCACCACTCTCATCCAGCACTCACAGGGGGGCCGAGGGGTACCCATCTGGCACTTCGTCCTGAGCCTGATTTCCTCATGCTCCCTGCTCTGGGCCGCCCAGGGCTCCAGGCGCTCCTGCCCCAGCCGGGCACAAGGCAGACCTGGAGAAGCAGACCTCTGCCCCTACCTTCCTCCTGGCCCCTTCCCACCTTCTGGAGAGCCTTAACCCAGTCCGTGCCACCCCGGAAGGAACAGTGATGGCCCTCAGCAGGGCACTGCTCTGTAATCCTCCCAACAGCTTATCATCCCCACTCTATGACAGGGCAGATCAAGGCTCAGAATGGTTGTGTGTATTGCCTGAGGTTATACAACTCCTAAATAACAGAACAGGGAGTGAGACCCACGTGGTAGGCCCTTACCCTCCACCGTGTCTCCTTCTGCTGCCAGGGCCCTTTGTTTAGAAAGAAAGGGACCCTTCTAGGGGACTCCCCTTTCTGCCATCCCTCTGCCCCACCCCACTTCACCCGCGGTGAGTCTTCCCCATCTGTTCCGGGGTCAGAACTAGCTTGAACAGGGAACGGTAGGGCCACCCCTTCTCCCATGAGCTCACATCAGTGTGTTAGGTCCCCCGTCCACCTCGTAGTCGTCGGTCAAAATCCGACAGGCCACAGAGCCATTAGGCTTCTGTTTGGCTTGGCACGGGGACCCCAAGCTATTAACTCAACACACTGTCTAGTGTAATTATCTTAGCCTGTTTATCATCTGTCCGTCTCCCACTTGCCTCCCTTCCTGGATGGTTTACCTGCTGCTGGGCATCCAACATGGGGGGCTGGGGCTCACCCTCACATGCTTAACCTGTGCCCTCACCTGTCAGAAGGGGGTCACCTCTGCCCCACCCACCTCACAGTAGCCCCAAGAATCTGATGTAAGGCGTAGACAGGACCGGGGCCCCCCAAGTGGCGTAAAAGAGAGCCAGGACTCTGCATTCACGGCTTGTCCCACAGCTCACAGGGCTGTGCTAAGGACGAGAGGAGTTAATTCACACCAAGTGCTTAGAACAGTACCTGGCACAGAGGAAGCACGACAGGTACCAAGCTGGCACATCGCCCTGACCTGTCCTAAAGGGGCAGGCTCAAGAGCTAATCAGTGCCCTGTGTTGTTGGACCTTGAAATACTTAAAAGAAACTTGAAATTCAGATTTTTGTTGTACTCTCCTTGCTATTCAGTATTTCAGTTTATTGAAATAAAACTGTGTGGGATCAACAAAATACCTTGGGGACCACGATTGTCCCATGGGCCGCCATTTGGGATGTCTGGACTCAGTCCTCCAAGTCTCTGCACTCCCAAGCCTTTGGGTTCTTCCTCTGGGCCCCTGGCCCTCCTTCTCTCATCACACCCCTCTCTCTGTCCCAAGAGAGGGTGGCCTGGTCCCCTGCAGTCTGACTCCCTGCCATATGCGTCACATTCTGCTAAACTTGATGCTAAACACTTAGTGAACCGCATGGGCTGGGGCGCCACGTGGCTTGTCCCAAAGACCACGTGTCCCTTCCCACGAACCTCCTAGGAATTTCCCAGTTTGGGGGTTGGTCCAGTTGTCAAGTCGGGGACAAAAGAAGGCTTTCCTCCCACCCAGATGGATCTGTCCATGGGCATCCTGAGGTCTTCAAACCCCAAAGAGACTGGCCTGGCAGGTGGGTCCTCACAGGCCCTCAGGAAGGCCTGCAAGATGGAAGGGAGCTCAGGGCCCCAGAGGCTGGGACACTGCCTGTGGCTCCAGCCAAGTTTAGAAGCCCTGCCCCCTGAGGTCCAGCCCAGTTCAGAGCGCGTGGCAGAGTGGACACAGCTGGACCTTCACGGTCCCAGTGCCACCACTCACTGAGCCACAGGGTCTTGTCTCCGTCACCTCGTCCGGGAGATGGAGTGACGCCAGCGCCTTCCTCTCGGGCCAGCGCGGGTGTGACTCAGCACGTCCTGAAAGCCTTGCCTCCGAGGGGATCCTCAGAACAAGGTGCGCCATCCTACCCCCTCCCCTCCACACTGGCCGAGCGTGAAGCCTTCTCAGCACTGGCCTTGGGTCAGGCTTCTGAGAGACCCAGCTGGACGCCATGTCCTCCTCAGAGAACTGAGGATGGCTTAAGTCGCCCACTTCCTGCTTCCTCTTTGGCCAAAGTTTTCTCCAAAACCCCCAAAGTCTGCAGCGCTGCCCCAGCCCCCGTGTCCCCAGAAGCCCTTCTGGTTCAGTGGGGTTGATGCTGAGGCCTCGGAGGGTAGGAGTTAGAAGGTGCTTTTGGCTCCGTGAGGACGTGGCGTGAGTGTGCAGTAGCAGAGCCCTGCCTGACGTGGCCACGCAGCCTCCTCCGTGGCTGGCCCACAAGATGCTGGCGGTTGCGGGAATGAATGAAGGATGGCACCTGTTCTTCATCGCGGCCGCGTGCGGGGGGCAGGGCACACCTAGTCATGTCCACGGGCGGATGAAGGAGCCGGGCCACGCCAGCTGGAACATCTCGAGCACCGGAAGACCTGGTGTGGGTGGCCAAGCCCAGCCTTCGGGACTGCAGGCTTTCCAAAAAGTTCCTTGCACAATCCCGTGCAGGCCTGCATCTCTGATTCTGCTGCCTTCTGTGCGCCACTGACCTCCCCACAGGGCTTGGCGGGTACCTCGCCCCAATGTTTCCCAGCAGAGAGGCTTTGGGCCCTGAGTCCTTAGCCTCTGTTTCTAACTGTCTCATTTCTCTTCTTAGGGACCTCCAGGACAAAAAGGAGAAAAGGTAAGCTGATGGAGGTTTTCTAGAATTTTCATCTCAAGAAGCAGCCTTCCAACAGGTAGAAAGGATTATTTTCAAACTTCAGATTTTATCAACAGAACCAGGGGAATCCCCCATACCCTGTGGTACATGGTATATGAGAGAGAGAAGGGAAGATGCCCTGCGTGGGGTTCTTTTGCGGGGAAGGCATGGCCTGGAGCCTGGTCCTTCTCAGCCTCTTTCTCTGCCCATCCTGCCTGCCACCCCCATGGTATTTCCTGAGCACCTCCATGAGCCTCTAGGATTTTGAGGTGTCAGTTTGTAAACCACTGGCCTGGCCCTCTTCCCAGCCTCCTACCTTCTCTGGTTCCTTGAGTCGCTGATGGGGGCTCTTCTGGGCTTGCCCCCAGGCGGATGGTGCAGGGACCTGGCACCCGCGGCTCCAAGAAGGCGTCTCCGAGGGCGCCGTTGCCCATAGCCTGCCTTGGTGTCTACTGTTCCCTTCCAGGGGTTCCTGTTCAGAGCCATTGGGTGGACCCACCCAGAGGGTCAGCCTTTCCGGAAGATACTTCCAGCCAGGCACGGAGCATAACTCGTGACTCTGCCGTCATGGCATGTGATGTATGGCGGCAGAGTCCTGCCCTTGGCTCTGTGGAGCCACGTCCGGGCAGGCCCTGGAGGTTACCTGCCTGCTGCCAGCCAGGCTCGAGGGAGGGAATCAGTTATCCTGCCCGAGAGAGCTCAGCCCAAGACAGAGCGGGGCAGGCGGGTGACGCACATGCATGGTGCGTCCCCAAGTCCTGAGGTTGCCCCCGAGGTACAGCCCCCCAACAAGGGCCTGATTCCTCCTCTCCTTCCTTCTCTTCCCCAGGGTCAGTGTGGAGAGCACCCACACCGGGTAAGTGAACCCCAAATACTGATCCATCCCTGGAGCACAGCCCCCAGTTTAGCCTCATCTTCTTCCCTACAGAGCTTGGAGACCAGGAGCACACAGCCCTCCTCTGCACTCAGCAGCCAGAGTGGTGCCATGACGGTGCTGGGGTGTTTGGCCAGCTCCTGGGGTGTGCCTGGTAGTCAGTGTGTGTATGTTTGTGCAGAGCTGCGTGTCTTTGTATGTCTGCTCCTGTGCTGGCTGGGCCTGCGAGCCCCCGGCGTGTGTGTGCCTGGAACTCTGCACGCCTGGCTGTGTGCTCCTCTGCACGTGGCCTTCATCGTAAGGCTGTGCAGCTTGTGTGAGTCCGGGTCTGGCTCCCTACCCAGCGTGCGTGTGCGTGTGCGTGTGCATGTGTGTGTGTGAGAGAGAGAGAGACAGCTTGTGTGTGTCCAGCTGCCTGCCCTGGTGGAATCAGAGGGACTTTGGGGTTAGTCATTGTTTCAGAGGACCCAAACCTCCATGGTGGGAGATAATTGGAAGCTGACTGAATCAATTCAAGGGTAAAGTCTCTGTTTTGCTTCTTTAAGAATCAAGGAAGCCCCTCCAAGTGGAGTGGGGGATTTCAGGGCTGGGATGATCTCCTGTGCCCCCTTGGCCCTGCCCAGCTCCTTCCTTTCCCTTGCTTCAGCCCAGGATACAGAGCCCAAAGTCTGCTGTCATCCTATCAGGAGCCCTCAGATGTGTGTGCCAACATTAGAGAGCCATTCTCGGGGATGGGGGGGAATGAAGGTGTGCAGGAGCCCCAGTGAGCTGGGACCCGAGAAATGCCCCTCGTTTTGTGGATCGGCCTTGCCTCTCTCAGTGGAGCATCTTTAGGTGTCCATCCCCCTGTCATAGGCTGCATCGTGCCCACAAACACACCCACAGTGTGGCTGCCCTGGGTGCCCACCCCTGCCAGGGAGTGGTCTTGAGGGTGTGGAGAGAAGCACAAGCCAGACTCAGAGTCGGTCAGCTTGGCTCCAGAAGACCGCTGGGAGGGCCTTGCTGGCAGGGTCTGGCCACTCAGACTCTGACCCCTGGTTCCCAGGCCAGGGGGAGGCCAAGGCGGGGACAGCCTTGAGCGTCAGTGGCTGGGGTGGAGGGGAGGCCAAGACTGGGCGGGGGGCACAGGCCGGCAGCAGCACAGACAGAGCCAGCCTGTCAGCGGCATGTGCTGCAGGGAAGCAGGGGCCCTGGTGTTCCGGCCAGCCTGATCCTGATACAATAATAGAAGGTCAGCTGTGTTTATTTGAAGCGATGGGCTCACAGGATTGTTATGTTACCCAAAAGAAAGACAGCATCCCCCAGCACAAAAGACAACACAACTTAGACGCTTTGACAGTGTATCATCAGCCCCGAGAGAACGCATGGGGCCGGTTGCCCTTCAGCGCAACCCAAGAAGAGGGAGCTGGCGGGGAGAGAAGGCTCCACAGGGCCACAGGGCGCAGAGGAGCCCAGGGTATGGCTGCGCCAGTGTGGGTAACGAGTCAGGCCGGGTGAGCGTGGATTTGGGGATCCAGCCGCTGGGCAGGGCAAGGCAGCTGGCACCTTCTGTTTATCTGGAAGTGGGTAGGAAAGCAGGGTCCTCCTAGGGCAAGGCGTCTGTTGGCTTTCTGAGGGGACTGCAGACCTGATGGGGGTGGCAGGCCTCTTGGCCTGCAAGGTACAAGATCCAGGTGGTCCGGGCCCCTGTTCCAGCCTGTAGCATCTCCAGGGAGGGAGGGGGAGGAGGGGTGCCCTGGGACGGGGAGCTGGTGTCTGGGCCTGGCACTCACTCTCCCCATTGCCCTGTCTCCACCTCCACCCCTACCCCACACCAGGAGCACCTCAGCAGGTCTCTAGCAGCTCTGCGCTCCAACCAGATAATTACCCTGAAGGTTTGTAGGTTCTGGAAGGTCTCCAGGCCCCTCTGCTTAGAGGCTCCCTAGATGCAGAGCCCAACATTGCACGTCCCCAGGCCCCACAGTGGGAGGGATGGGGCCGCCCATGAGGGCAGCAGTGACCTGGAAAGGCCACGATTGGGCTCCCAGGTCCCTAGCTGGGTGCATCCTCAGCCCAGGCGGCCCCTGCTTCGAATCACCCCAGTGGCCTCCTGTGAGTCACAATGCTTTCAAAAACGAGAGGTGGATTATATGCCATCTCTCTTTTCACGTGGGTCCTAACCTCTTCCGAAAGCGGAGCGCTCAGCACCCATGGGTTGAGAGTCTGGAAACAGCAAGAATTTCCAGAAATGAAAATTACGTTAGATAACATGATTGCAAGTTGCCTCCCCCCAAAAAAGTGGTTGCACATGCAAGAGACGTCTTTGTCCAGTGTCTATTTTCCAAGCCCACTAGCCCCAGGGTGAGACCTCAGTAGCACTTAGCTGGTGCCCACACTGGCCACACCCTCGGGATCGGGCTTGGCTCTGCTTTTGACCATCCTCCCCAGATCCGCTGACACCAGCCCTTCTCGTTTAGCCAAAAAAAGAACCCAGAGTTCGCCACACACCAGCCTGGTTTCAAGTACCAATTTAGGGTGGTCCTGTGGCTCCCAAGCCAGAGCCTCGGAGTCTGCTCCCCTCAGCCCAGCAGCCTCTGTCCGTGACCAGGGACCGGCGGGGCTGTCAGTGCAATGTTGGGCCGCATGTTAGGAGGCCTCTGTGACCCAGCTTGGCCATGGAGGGCAGGTCTGGCCAGGGGGGCCACTCTCCCAGTCGGGGAGTGCTTCTGGCCAATACCACAAGGGCCCGCCTCCTTCCAGGGATGGGGTGCCATCTAAGGGCAAGCTCAGCACTGCACCCACAAGCATCAAGCGCCCCGCCCACGCCCTCCCTCCTGTGCCTCACGCTCGCTAATCTCTCTTCTCTCTTCCTCTGCTCCCTCCTTCTTGGCCGCCCTGCCATCCTGGTGGACTTTCAACCCTCCTGAACCCCTGCGATCTTTGGCCTTTGCCCTCTGGCCTTCCAACTCATCTTTCTCCTCAGCTGCTGCCTCTCCTCAATTCAGTGCGGCTGGCTGCACCCCCAGTCATTAAAAGGCGGACCTTCCAGGTAGACACCTCCCTTTCCCAGACCACGTGGGGCTTCCCAGGGGCTGGCGAGTCTCTGGTCCCTGTCAGGCCAGCTGGGGCTATAGGTGAAGGGAGAATCTCACTGCACTCCCGTTGCATTAATTTAGACAAAAATGGACTCACGAATGCCGTAGACGTGGAAATACACAACTCCCAGGCCCAGAAGCCACAACTACTACCCCACCATTACTACTGACGACAGCCATCACTGTGTACCGGCCACTGGCCATGCATTTCACAGGCCTCATTTCATTTAATTCTCTCCGTGGTTGTGTGAATTAGGCATGATCATCCTTATTTCACAGATGGGGAGGTAAGGCTCAGAGACACTAAGTAAGTTGCCTGAGGTCACACAGCCAATAATTGCAGAGCACCCAGATTCTCCTTCTCTTATTAGCTGTGTGATGTGGGGCAAGTTACTTAACCTCTCTGCACCTCAGCTTCTCATTTGTAAAATGAGGATAATAACGGTTCCTACTGCCTAGGGTTATTGTGTATGTAGAGCACTGGGAATAATTCCTGGCATAGTGCTAGAATTAAATTGAGGCTCAGAGAGGTGAATTTGTACCTGAGGTCGCACAAACAACAAGAGGCAGAACGGGAACCGGCAGCCAGGTCTTCAGACCCCACGTCCAGAGCTCTCTCACTTGGACCTGCACCCTTTATAGTTAGGAATGCAGATTGCTTAGCATCCAGTCACTTGTAACCTGAGTTTGAGAAGCGAGGGAATTTGCAGAGGAGATGTAGCCCACAACTGACAGGTGTAATCATTGTGAGCAACTGCTCCCTTCTTCCTGCCTAACTAAGCCAAGGAGGCTGGGGTAGGACCAGATCACAAAGAACGAGAGACCACAGACCCAGGGATCCAGGCATAGGCATTGCAGCTTGATGCCAGGCCAGGAATTCCATGGCTGCCACCCATGCCCGTAGCCTTCCTTACACTGGGGGTCAGGGGTTACCCCCAAGGCCACAGGGGTGCTGGAAGTGGCAGGGCTCTGAGATGCTCTCTGAAAACCTGACAGCAGGGCCTGGAGCCACCATCTGGCCTGACTCAGGAGCCCAGGGGCCTGCATGTTCAGACACCTGACTGAACAAGGCTGAAAAATCACTCCAATTTACAGCTAAAAATACAGAGGGACATGTGACACACGTGCTACCCAAGCCTACATATCCCATTACACCAGCCAAATCCTGAGAGCCTCCATGTGCTCCGAGCGCTTAGCCCAAGGCTGGCTATTCAGGGGGCCCACTGGCAGCTCAGAGAAGCACCAGGCCCACCCCGATCTCAGCCACCCCTACCCGTGTCAGACCCCATTTCAGGAGAGCCGAGTCCTTGCTCTCAGAGCGGCCATTCGCCTCAAGCCCCAGCAGCCACCTCCTGGCCTTAGTTGCATTAGCTGCTATGTGTTGAGCCCTTGCTGGGTCCCAAGCAGTGTTGTAAGAATTCTGTATGGATTATCTCATGTAATCCGACATGGGCCACCCGGCAGTGGAGGTGGCATCACCGCCACCTCACAGACGAAGAAATTAGGAGGGGCCAAGGCATGTTGCTGCCTCCCTTTTCAAGAGCAAGAGGTGGATAAGCCAGAACTTTTTGTGTTGCCCTGACCTGATTTGCAAAGGAGAGAGAAGAATAGGGGCCCCTGTCCTGCCTGCTGCAGATTCTGCCTAGAGAATAAGGTTTTTATGCTGTCAGCCATGGTGGGACATAAAAAGGCTTGTCCATTTCCTATCAATAAACCAATATTGATTTCACAGGCTCTATAAGATGCTTAAACATCGGGTCTAACATTAGTTGAAAGAGGAAACTTTATATGACACACGATGTGCTTAGCAGACGGTGTTGGAAGTCATTGCCAAAGTGCAGAAAGTTAGACTGTGAGCAGTTTTTGCTGGGGGCTTACTTGGAATGAATAGGAATAGTCTGGAGTTCTGAGCTTGGGTCCTGGCTCCCCCCAAATTCTTCTTGTGACCTTGGTTAGGGAGCTCAACTTCTCTGAGCCTCAGTTTTTTCTTCTGTAGAATTGGACTTGTGGCCCATTTCTGCACCTGCCTTCTCCACCAGGGACACTCTGAGCCCTTAAGTGGCTTCTCAAAGGGTGTGGCAGGTTGCAGCCCAGGCCCCAGAGTGGCACTGCTGGTGGCATCTGCCCTAGGATGTCCCATCTGAGAGATGATTCAAGCAGATGCTGCTAAAATCTTCGTTCTCATTGTGAGGTCGTACACTCCTATTTGTAATCATCGTTTTCCTCTGTGGAGTTTGCAGTAAGCATTGTCAGCTCCCTTTTTCACATAGGGAAGCAGCAGTGTCACAGAGGATTACTGAGATCACACTGGGAAGGGTGGGCTGGACTGGAGTCTGGCCTCCTGGGTCTCCCTGCATCCCAGCCTGGAGCGCTCACACCTGCCAGGCTGTTCTGCCTTAGTCTGTCTGCAGGGCTGGGTCCCCATCAAGAGCTGAGCCCAGACCCTCCCTGGAGAGGTCACGTGGAAAATAACATAATGACATTGGTCTGTGTAGATCTAGGATGACTCAGGCTGGTCCTCAGCCCCAAGATCTGGGTCACATGGACCGGGGAGCATGATCCCACCCCTACCTCCCTGGGCCCTGGGTCTACCCTGGGCACATGCACGGTGGGTGACAAAGGCTGGGGGATAAAGCAAAGGAATAATAATAGAGACTCCAGAGAGGCACAGAGCACTTTACACTTTCAAAACTCAACTGTCCCCTGAGGTCAGGTACAAATCACATAAGTGACAGAAGCAGGCTGCAGGCAGAAGGGATGCGGACAGGCCTGAGGCAGCTGCAGAGCCCAGTTGACGGCAGCCCCCTGGTAATGTGGGCCTAGCTGGCCAGGGCTCCCAGTTTTTCATCAGAAGCCAAATGTTTTACATAAAACCTCTTGCCCAGTTATTTGGTGAGCCGAACAAAATTCTGTGGCCTCTGACCTAAGGATCTCAGTTGATCCTCTGGGCCAGATAATGAAGGACAGCAAAAAGCAGTGACAGGAAACAAGGAGCAGCTGTTCTCGTTTGATAGTTAGGAGGCCAGGGCGCAGAGACGGTGGACTCGCCACGCAGAGGGAGGGCCCGAGACACGCCCAGGCTGTCGGCCACCTGGGCTGTACCCTGGCCATCTGAGCAGGCTGGGAAGAGGCCATCGGTCGGGCGGGGGCGCATCTCACCCGCTCCTCTGCCACCGCAGCAGAGCTCTGCCCTGGGGACCAGCAGCTGATGCAGCGAGTCCTCTCTGGAAGCCCCTCCTCTGGGGGCTAATGTCTTGGCCGTCTCCTCACTGCCACCAGCCCCTGCATGTAGTCACCACCACAGCACCATCACCATCACCCCACCACCGCCTCCCCCAGAGCCCACGGCAGGGCCTCACCGGGTGCATGGCACTGGGGCGGGACAGCTCTGCAGCCTGGGGCTCTCTCTCTAACACTTGTTTCCACGAACCTCAGGGTGAACAGGGCCAGGCCGGCATCCAAGGCCCACCAGGCCCTCCTGGACCAAGTGGACCTCTGGGGCCCCCAGGACTGCCAGGGCCCATGGGGCCACCCGTAAGTAACTCTCCCACTCTCCACTGCTTCCTCTACTTTGAGATTTGTCCCAGGAATTCCCTGGAAGCTTCCAAACCTTTCATAACCCATGGGAACCTGGGTCCCCACTGAACAGGCAGAAACACTTGACAAGGCTGCTGGATGTGGCTGGCCCCTGCAGTAGCTGTCTGTCCCTGTCACACCCGTTACACTCTGGTTCTGAACACACATCCTGAGACCATGTGTTCCACTCCAGTCATTGCCTGCCAGGGAGGACACCACGAATAGGCGCCCCCTCCCAGGTTCAGCAGACAGGAGCTTGGAAAGAAAGTTCCCAGGGCCATTCTGATGGCTGTCTCCTGACCCCCAGGATTAGGAAAACCTGAGTTGGGCACAGTGTGTTCTAAGGAGGTAGCAAGGGGGCATCTGACTGCCTGGCGGCGCTAACAGACATTCTTTTGCTGGTGTGTGTGGGCTTCCACTCCTGGGCCACCTTCCAGCCAAGTTACACGTCTGGTCGGCCAGGAGGGCCCTGCATCGAGCCTGGGGATTGGACCACTGCCGGGAGGGCCCAGGGGGGCCAACAGACACCCCACCAGGCAAGACCAGGCAATAGGTCAGTCCCAGTGTCCACCAGTCATCTGTTTGTAAGCCCTGGCCAAGCCCCGACTCTTTCTCAGCCCAATTTAGTGCAAGAAAGCACCAGGGCAGAATAACTTAGCAGGGCCTTGGACTTCTTTGGAGAAAATGGGTTCTCCACCCAGAGCTAAGACTAACGTCAGCAGTTACTGGAGGGATGGGGGTTAAGGACATAGTCTGTTTGATAATGTTTTTTCCACGTGGCTTTTTTTAAAAAAGTGTTTTTCTCTCTTATGACAAAGGCATCACACATTCGTCGTGAAAAATCTGAAACATAGACAAAGTCTTAAATTGCATGCTTTCTCATATCCAGAGTTCCCCATCATTAACATTGCGCAGAGTACTTTCCATTTTTCTCCTTAGATCTGCACATAAACGTTTTCCACGTTGATGTTCTGAATAATATAACATCCTGTTTGTATCCTGTTAGTTTTTTCCCTTAATATCGTAAACCATGCCCCTTCCTAAGTCAGGAGTCTCCTGTGATGTGGATTTTAGGACTGCTGGGTCTGTCTACAAGGTAGTTAATGAGTCCCCTTCCATATATTCTTGAACATAAATGTGCACATCTCTGATGCTTTCGTGGTGATAGATTCCCAAAGGTGGAGTTGCTGGGTCAGGGTGTCCCTGCCAAATAGCCCTCGAAGAGTACAGCCACATTCCATGTCACTTGGCTTCACATCTGGGCCCTCAGCTACCCCAGCTGCCAAAAAGCTGAGGTTCAACGTAGGGTCCCCCCAGGCTGGGCGACAGCTCTGGCAGACCAGGGTTGCCATCTTGGCCAGAAGGCGGCCCAGCAGAGTGAAAACCTAACTTGCTGGGAGCCGGCTCTCCTGTTCAGCTTGATCCCCGTAACGAATTTTAAATATTTCCATGATTTCTCCCCAGAACCCGGGGGAGGGAAGTTAGTCTCACTTCCATGGGTTTCTAGATGCAAAAACAGAAAACCTGAAAGGAAGTGAAATTTAGGGAATTGAACCAAACAAACCAAGCCAAGAAAACCAAAAAACAAGGCTCAAAATTCACTTTACTGACGGCCCTTGCCCAAACACTGGGCTCCCGATCACTGAACCCAAGCCAGGTGGTTTTCTTTGTTAGGTTGTTTATAAAGAGAAAAACCAGAAAGCACGTTTTTAAACCAACTGAAAGAGACCAGACTCGAGCGTCATGGTTTTCTCCAGGCAGTGTTTGCCGTCCAGACCCACGCCCGAGACCACGCCGGAGCCCGCCTTCCCTTGTTTCTCCCTCGGGCTCCCGCGGGGGCCCATGCCACCTCCCCCGCGCTGGCTGCTGTGCTCACTGTGCCCCAGGGGTGGGGCAAGGAGACAGAGGGCTCCCCCACAGGCTGGCAGGGCCAGAGGCAAAACCCAGGCTCTGCTGGGCAAGGTCGGCTTTCCAGGGAGCGGTTCCAGTTAGGAGGTGGGTGGGTGGGAATCTGGACCAAACCACACTGCCAATCTCACATGATGCCACTGACCTACTTTCCAGTGGGCGAGCACAGCGGAGATGCCCACGGCGCCCATGTGGCTCCAAAGAGGGACATGAGCCTGTTGTCCCCACGTTCCCTCAGCAGGTTTCAGATACCCTTCCAGGACCCTCTGGATCTGTTCTTCAACACGTCCAGAACCCATTACAGCCTCCAGTGGAAACATGACGAGCCCCCACCGTTTGCCAGAGGAATCCACTCACCTTTTTTCTTGCTTCTGCAGGGCTTACCTGGGCCTCCTGGACCAAAGGTGAGGGCCCTCTGGGTGATGCATCAAACGGGCGGGAGAGTTCCCTGCAGGAGGGAGGGGGAGGCGGCACTGAAGGGAGCTGAGGGGGATCTCAGCTGAGAGAAGGATCACGAGTGGCTCATTTCCAAAAACGCCACTCAGAAATTGATTGGGTCCCGCAAGGATTGCATTTTTGTGGGCTCAGGCCAAGCAAGTGCTATGGCTGGTATGGAAGATGCGGCCCTGCCCTCCAAGGAGGTTATGGTCTAGTTGGAAAAGTGATGCCCAGGACGCTGTCACAACATCCCAGTAAAACAGCATTTCATAAGGGACCAGAACTGGAAAGGACCTTCAGGGTCATCCGGTTTCTTTGGAAACCTTATCTGGAAGCCCACGATGTCAAACAGAATCTCCCTTTGAAGCTGGAGTCCCTGCGGCTCTAGGGATGAGAAGTAGCAAAGCACTGATCGCAGCCAACCATTTCACAAATGCAGAAGCTAGAGCCCTGGGGAAAAGTGACTTGTCCAGGTGCCACAGAGGGTCCATGGTAGAACAGTAACTGACCCTCAAGTGTCCTGGGCCCCTGCCAGGTTGACCTTTCCCACCTCCCTCTGCCTCTGCAAGGCAAGGACTCATTCTGAAGAGTAGAACAGTCCCTGTTATTGTTCCAGGGATGGCTGGAGGTGAAGGTCAGAGGATTTGGAGTCATTGGAAGGAGGAGGGATGGTAATATGAAGGGGGTGGCAAGAAAACCCCTCTAATGGCCTTCTCTTGGTTCCCCCAGGGAGACCCGGGGATCCAGGGCTACCACGGCCGGAAGGTAAGAAGGAGTGGAGCGGAGGACCCCACCCCCCCACCCCGTGACAACCCAAGTGGGGCTTCACCACAGTGCACACAGGGTCCGGACTTGGTCACGCACACACACTTTTGCACACATACCAGCGGGAGCCTCGAAACCCTTGAGGTGGGCTGAACAGGGGTTCATGTCTCCACCTGGGGGAGGAAGAGGCTCAGAAGAGGAAGGGCCTTGGGCAAGTCAGTGGCCCTGCTGGACCTCAGACCCAGGAGTGTGTCCCCCGCCAGCCTGGGTGGCTGTGTCTGCACAGAGGCAGGCCAGGTTCTCACTGGCCCCCCTGAGGACCTAGTATGTGGGAACCAGGCAGAGCTTCTGAGCATGGTGGGAAATATGAAAGGGTCCCAACCCTGCTCTCTGGCAGCTCACAGGCCAGAGAGACAGGATTCCTGTACAAATAACCCTGGTGAAGGCAGACTGTGCTAACTGCTACCATTGCAAAGTGCTGTGTCAGTGTGGGGCGGGGCTGTGTGTGTGCTCGAGCCTGCAGGGAGATTAATTCTAGGTTGGGAGGAGTTTGGGAAGTCTTCTGAGAAGGGACAGCCTCTGAGCTTAATCCTGGTGAATGGGTAATTGTATCGGTTATCTATTGCTGTGTAACAAACCATCTCAAACTTACTGTCTTAAAACAGTTCTTTCTCAGGATTCTGTGGCTTGGCCACGTGGGAGTTCTGTATCTCCTCTGGGCTCACTGATGCAGTCACATGGGATGTTGGGCGGAAAGGCTGGGTGGGGAGGGGGCAAGATGGCCTCATCCACATGCCTGGGGTTGGCCCTGGCTGTGGGCTGGGTACCTCTGTTCTCCTCCACGTGGCCTCTCAGCCCCAGTAGGGCAGAGAGGTTTCCTCACAGCATGGCAGGCCTAGGTCAGCTTTCAAAACGGTTGAGTCCCAACGCTCAAGTGCTTTTCAAAAACATCCCTTGCATCACATTTTCTGAAGTCCTATTGGCCAAAGCAAGCCACACAGCCAAAGCATGCAAGTCAGTGGGGCTGGGGGACTCAGCCTCTGCTTCCTCTTGTCCAATGGTGGCAAAGCCTTTGTGGCCATTTTTAATCCACCACTGTGGTCCTTCAAGCAGCAGATTTCAAGGGAAATGGCATTTTAGACAAGAAAACAATTTGAGCAGAGGCCCAGAGGTGGTCATTACAGTGACTGTATAACATAAAAATCATTTTAATACTAGGCACCACTTACTAGATGCCTACTGTGTACCAGGCTGTCCTTCAACGTGACTTGCATCACATCTAATCCTAAGACCACCTTAGGAGGCTGACACTGTTCTTCTCCTATGTAACAGATGAGGAAAATGAGGCACGCCCAGAGTGTCCTAAGTGGCAGAGCAGGAATTCAAGTCCGGGTCCGGGTCTTTCACAGGGTACCACCTGCCATAAGGAGCCCATCCCACCCTCCAGGCCCCAGCTGGGAGGCTCTGGCGCCTTCCTGGAGAAGAAAAGAGACAGGACGGAAAGGCAGGACAAGGATGGGGAGGGATTCTGGAAAGGCAAGAACCACTCTGGAGAAGCACATTCCACACGCCATGTAGCTCTGTGATCAGGCGGCTGCTGTCGCCGCATTGTTTCACAGGTGCTTGGTGGGTGAAATGGCAAGACCCAAGAGATCTTTCATTAGTTCTGCATAAACTGCGAAGTTTGTACTGTGTCAGGAAGTGGAAATCACAGCCCCCGAGGTTGCCTCCACCCACTCACGCAGACTCACAGCATTTACTGCCTCTCCTGATGCAGCACGGGGTCGGCTTTCCCGTTAGCAGCCAGACCAGCTCTTTCAAACTGTGAAGAAGCTTCAGGGCGGCAGTCTCCCCCGGGATCAAGGGGATGCCCTCAGCTGGCATCCATACTATGGTAGGCGTCTGCACTCTCCTGCCAACGGGAAGTCTAGTTCATCCAGAAAGGAGGTTGGGGGTCTGCTGCCCTGGGGATGGAGAGGCGTCAGCTTGGGGCTGGGGTGTCATGATGATAGAGGGCCTGGTTCCATGATTTTGGCAATTCTGGGCTCAGATTGTGGGAGGAATCATTCAGCCCTGGCTGCACTGAATTTGCAGAGAAAACTAGTGTGGTCCTGCTGATGGAGGGGCAGCTTCTGACCTCTGGGAAGCCTGCTCTGGGGAGAAAAGGCTCAGGGCTGCTAGAGAAGGCTCGAGTATGGAAGGGTGCGTGACTAAGGGTAGAGCAGTATAGATGGCTACCTTGAGAAGGAGGGAGCTCCCTGTCACCCGAGGTATTCAAGGAGAGGCTGGATAACTATGGGTCTGGGATGTGTTAAGAGAACCTTCTGTGTCAGATGGGAGACTGGACTAAAATCCCTTCCAGCTCAGGGAAGCTACAGCTTCCTAAGAACAGAGTTGGCTCCATACCCCCTAGAGAGGAGCAGCCCGCCACCCCACCCTGGCTTGATGATCAGGCCCCTCCAGTCCAGGCCTTTCTTCATCCGCATCCAGGGCTTGTCAGAAGCATCAGTGCTCTTAGGGCTCTCGAGGAATTGAGAAGGCCCTTCTCCTTCATGCTCCCCACTCTTTCTTTCTCTGCCGGACCACCCCCTGCCCTTCCACAACGGCCTCTTCTCCTGGAATCCGGAGGGGCTGTGAGGCTGCTAGCTTCTCTGGGTTTCTGGAAGGCTCCTGCTGCCTCCTCTCCTCCCAGCCTGTCCTTGAGACTTTTCAGTAGGCGCTCCTGGAGCACTGGGTAGTCTCAGCGTCCTTGTCTCTATGGTGGCCCTCACTCTGCAGGGACCCTTGTCCTGTCATCCCCGACGCCACAGCCTCCTAGTCCAACAGAGGCCAGAGGGCGTGCACTGGAGACCGATGGCCAGCAGCAAAGAGTCTGCCCCCGAGGACTTGGGGGTCATTCCTCTAGGTCAAGCAATTCTCAGGAGGCTATGAGTGCCCATCCCACTGCCACAGCCCCAGTGATCAGTTTGCTTCCTGTCAGAATTCTGAGATGAAGAGTCTGGTGCCCAAGGACAAGGGCAGCAATACTTCACATCTCTGGTTTAGCCAAAGTCCATTCACTCCCTCTCTGACTCATCCTCACCACGGCCCAGTAGTTTGAGCGCATTATCCCCACTGTCTAGATGAGAAGCTCAGAGAGGTTAATACTTTGCCCAAGGTTGCACAGCTGGTGAACAGTCATGCTGGCATTGGAAGCTAGGTCTCATGAGTCCGAACCCGGAAGGCAGTCGTCTTGCTCTGGTGCAGAAGTGAATGTCTGCTCAGGGGGTCTCACCCCAGGCTAAGCCATCTGTGCACAGACCACCCTCCCCTGTGGTTTCTCTGGGATGTGGAGGGTTAGCCCCCAGGCTCTTTTCTGGGGTGTCTGTCAGATCTCTTTTTCTCTCTCCTCCTCCCCCTCTGCTCTCTGCCTGGAATGAGGCCTGGAGGTACCAACACGAAGGGCAGCTTGGTCACAGATGCTGAGAAAATGAGTTTGCTCCCACCCACCACTCCGTACTGCTGGTTGGGGACACCAAGCTGGGACAGAGGCCCCAAGACGCCGCTTGTGTTCAGGGCATGAGGGGACCCTCAGGGTAACTGATGGACCCTCCATATCTGCTTCCCTTGCTCTGTCCCGGCAACTTGACACACACGCGGGGCCCTTCTTTCAGTAAGGGGTGGAATTTAACTCTCAGTAAAGACGTTTCTCATCCTGTGAGGTTTACTGATGATTAGTTCCATCCTCCACCACCACCACCACCCTGGCAGCTGGTCCCAGCCTGGCGTCCTCTCAAAGGCCAGCCAGGCCATCAGGGCAGCGTCTCCACCAGCTACTTGAGATCACAGCCCGGGGTCGCCCGCAGGCCCTGTGCTGCCCCAGCCCCGCGTCCTGGACACTGTGAGTATTGTTGTGTGCCCACGTGGTACCTATTTGATCCAAATTTATGAGGCCAATCTACTTTAAATATGTTGCAAGACGCAAAGTGTGTTTAAAACATTACGACCTTGGCTGTCTTTCAAGAGGCTACGAGTATTGTCAGACTGTGTGTGGATCACAAAACCTGGTGAGAGCTTATATCTAAGCACATCAGAGCTGGTCCACCCATCTTGGCAGTGGGGGGTGAGTCTGACGCATGTGGTGGTCTGGGTGTTAAGCCTTGGTGGTTGCATGAAGGGTCAGAGCTCTCCTGCAGGCTGCAGGCTGTGTGTCTTCAGACCAGAGGAGGCAGGCTGCGAGAGCCTCGTGCTCACTCAGGCTGTAACTGCGGGTGCTCGGGGCACCCCAGAAACGGAGTCCTGGGGAGGAGATCCGATGGGCCCTGTGGCCGGCTGGCTAGGGCACTGGAGCAAGGGTGTGAGGAGCAGAAGCACGCCCACCCCGCCCACCTCTCACCCCTCCTCAGTCCTTCTGCAAAAGGGCAGGATCGTCCTGAGCTGCTGGTCAGAGCCAGGCGTCATGTGGGTGGACACGCTTCTGTCGAGCGATAACTAGTATTATTATATCTACCTTACTGGGCCTCTTCGTGCCAAGCTGTACGGGGCACTTGGCTTGCCTCACCTCATTGGACCCTATAACCGCCCTATGAGGGAGGTTTTATTCTTAGCCCCAATTTACAGATGAGCAAACCAAGGTTCACAGAGGTGAATCCCCAAAGGGCCACAACTACAAAGCAGTGAGGCCAGATCTGTCTGGCCCCAAAGGCTTGTTCTAAATGACTTTACTACCTGGGTCTTATGAACCTGGGGGGACCCATGATTTCCAAACACCTCCCCTCCCAGACCCCCACTTCCTCTACTAGATGGAAAGAACGAGGGAGTTGGGCTGTTTTCCTTCTTGTGAGAAGGTTGTGGCTGGATTCAGGCTCTCTATGAGCAGGACCTGGAGCATCTAAGGCAGAGACCTTGGGGTACTTGGTGTGTTTTAGTCAGAGAACCGAGGAAGGGGAGTGCTTTGCCCATTGGCACTGATTCCACCCGAATGCTTCCCCAGGGAGCTGGCATGGTCCCAGGACCTCCAGTAAAGCCAGGAGAAGGCAGCTGTCGAAACCTCCCTGCACCCCCTGGCTCCCAGAGGACCTGGGCAACCCCAGGCTCCCTGCCACACTCACATGCAGCCGAGCACTCCACGCAGATGGAAACCGTGGACGCAGGAGCCTTCTGCAGTGGGGACAGCGCTTGCTTTCAAAGCCATGAATTCCCAGCGGGGGCATCCAGACCATTTCAATTAAAGCAGATCAGGGAGCTGAGACACGGGCCCCAGATCTGAGGCCTCCTGGGGGCTGCTGGGACTCCCGCTCCGCCAGACTCCAGCCCCCAGCCTGTGCTCTCTGGGCCCTGTTTCTCCTGCACTCCGAAGTCCCCAGATTAATTAGAGCTGACTTTTCTTTTTGGAACTAACTACAAAATCAACTGATCTCAAATCGAGATTACAAGCCAGCCGCCCTTCCAAAGCCCTGGCCTTCGGTGGGGCGCCTGACCCCGGTAATTCCCCGGATCACTTCCTGCCGGCCCTAATTACCGGAGGACCTGGCGTTTCCGCGGTCCCAGGCCTCTCCAGTCTGGAGCTGGCTAGGGCAGAGAAGAGGGAGCCGCGCTGCCTTTCTCCCAGATGGGAGTCCTGGGAACTCTTTAGGGGAGAGGAAGACATTAGCCCTCCTCACCCAGCTTTTCCAACCCGGGAAAGGGCACTGGTCCAGACTTAAGGCCTGAGTCACCTGCTGGCCTCCCCCCAGCCCTCCACTCCCCATACTTCTTCCCTGCAGAGAACAAAGAGTCTGTGTGGAGCTGCTCAGGCCCAGGGCCCTCCTCACCCGCAGCTGGGCCGCAGCGGGAGCCTCATGTTAGGGAGGTCTACGCATCTCCCCCTGCTCCTCTGGCCTGACCTTTGCTCAGCTGGGGAGCTGACCTGGAAGCCCCCCACCTCTTTCGAGACTATGTCTTCTTGCCAAGTCCCTGCCCCGCTTGTTCAACAAACAGTAAATCACCAATTAAGAGAGCAGAGCACGACCCGTTTGTGCTCCAAGGAGCTCGCTTCCATCCTGTCCTCTGGGTAAAGGATGCGTCCTCCCACCTGGAAGCGGAACCAGAATAGAGAACCTATTGATGCTGGTGCGAACTCTGGACAGGGGCAGCTGGAGTCAGTGGCATCATCAAAGTGGGGGCTTGGATGGCCTTCAAGGTCATTCAGAGCAGCCACCTGTACTCACCCCAGCACTTTCTTGGCCACAAAGACTGGAATCCACCCCTTCCAGGCCAGCCAGCCAGCGTCCTTGGTTCTTGGCACCAAGGTTAAAGAGCCAGTCTCCCAGGTGGTAGGCAGGGCAGGGCTGGCCTGGGGGTCACAGGCCAGGTTCCACAGCAGGGACCACTGCCCCTGCTCCGTGCATCTGGGGCAGGACCCTTTGAAATGCTTGGAGCGCCCACTTTCCCAGCTGCTGGATGGCCCGGATCCGGTGGCCGAGCTCCCTGCTGGGAGGACAGGAGGTACAGGAGGTAAATTGGGGCCCTCGCGTTTTGGCAGACTATGAGCTCTCCCTCCCCAGCTAAGACATTAGTGAGTCAGTGGATCTAAATTTAGGACAAACTTAAACCTTTTAAACAAAATAACTTCTACGAAGTGAAATGGGAAAGAAGGAGCCTCTAGATGTGCTCTCGCAAAGCCATGCCATGAGGAAAAGCTCTGTGCGCACAGTGTGTCAATGTCCTCCCTTTAGCAATGGCCCCGGAAATGCTCCCCGTCCCCCATCCCACCACCCCTGCAAATGAATGCCCTGCCCTCAGCCACCCTGGAGTCCTTGATCATGACTCTCAGCCCGCTCTCACCTCTCCCACCGTCCAGAATCAATGTTTTCTGGTGCAGAATGAGCCCAGCCGCCGGTTCAGAGGTCAGGCTGGGGCAAGCCCCTGGAGACAAGCCCTGGAGAAGGAGACTGGTGAGAGTGCAATGAGCCCGCAGGGTGGGGTCAGCCGGGGCCACCCCTGCTTCCTGCCCAGCAGAGGGGTGGGAAGTGAGGGAGGCCCCGGGATGGGGATCAAGGGAGCCTGGGTCACCTAGAGAATTAAGAGACTTGACCCAGAGGGGAGAGAAGGGGCAAAGGTCAGCCACCCTAAGGAGGAGGCTTGCCTCCTTAGAGGCTGCGAGGGGCCCAGATTTCCCTGGAGTGTGCGGTTGCATCTTTACATACAAACCATCATGGGCTGAAGACAACCCCGATTAGCCCGGAAACCCTCACTCCCAGGGTTCTGCTCTGCACAGCTCACGTGGAGATGGGAGAGCGTGGGCAGACCCCAGCCTCCTCCCCTACTGAGGCATCCCAGGCTGTCCTCCGGAGCAGAAGGAGACCAACTGAGCCCCTCGTAGAGCCGCAGAGCTAACGTTCCCTCCCCCGAGGAGCCTTGTTCCGGAACTGCCAACACACCCAGTGTCAGCTCCTCGGCTTTGGCCTGTCAGGAGCAGGGGTGGGTAGGAAGGGTCTAGTCCAGTCCCTCTTTGCAGACCCAGAGAGAGGAAGTGACTTATGCAGGGTTCCACAGACAGCCTTTCCTGACTCCCCCGCCCAGCTCCCTCGGTGGGGGTGGGAAGGTGAGGACACATGTATTAGGGGAAAGCTGAGGGAAAGATGGGAAGAGGAAAAATGGGGCAAACAGGAGATCCTTGAATAGTCAGGGACGCCCAAGCTGACCTCCCACCTGTACCTCCCCACCCCCAGGGAACTCTGCCTGGTGTCCTCGGGGCTGAGTCAACCCAATTGGGTTGTTTGGAATTTGAGCAGGGGTCCTCCAAAGGAAAGAGTGATGGGGCCCTCGGCTGGCACGCTACAGCCACTGTTGCCAGACTTCTGGTGAAGTCCTGTGGCGCCCTCTGCTGGCCGTAGAGCAGAACTGTGCTCACAGGCCGGCCGGGCTCAGCTCTTTTCCCTGGGGCCTGTGGTTAAAGACACAGCCCTGGCCTGAGCACTGACTTTTCACCCCTATGGGGCACAGACCAGAGGGCCATCCAGAAGAGAGGGCTTTGCCCTGCTTTTGACCTGCAGAGGGTGTTAACAGAAGCGACGGAGCACCAGTCGCTGGTACCTGCACTTGGCAGACAAAAGACCTGTGTCCAAATCCCTGCTCTGTGTGACACTGGCAATCATACCTAGCCTTCCAGAGCCACAGTTTGCTGACCTGTGAAACAGGAATAACATCCACTCCCTCACTGATCAGAGGGGATTCTTAGAGATTGAATAGAAGAAGGATGTAAAGGCTTAACTCAGTGCCAGACACATAACAGACAGAGTAAATGGCTGTGCCTTTCTCCACTCTTGCCTACAAGAGGGATTTACCAGAATTTAGTGCCTGAGGCAGACCTGGGGCACCAGCTTGTCTGCTGTGGTCACTTCTGAGTCCAGCTCTACCACCCCTGCCTGTGGCTCAGGGGTCCTGGTGGGGTCGGGTGAGGGAGGGCTCCTGCATTTGGAGCTAAAGTTTCTGGGCCTTTCACAGAATTCAGAGACTTGACCCAAAGAGGATGGAGATGAAGCTGTCCCTATCAGACATGGTTTGTGTATACAGGTGACATACACACAGTGGCTCCCGCTGCACTGAGGAACCAGCACTGGGCTATGGGCAGAGCAAAAAGCTTCACGAGGAGCTGGTGTTTGACCAGCACCCCAAGGGTGAATAGGGTTTTGAGCAGAGGAAATAGCAGAAAGGCAGAGAATTCTGAAAACGGGTGATGTTTCCAGAGAAACAGTGTAGGTGTCAGGATGTGAGGCGATGAGACCAGGAGGGAGCTGGGGTGGAATGCCATGCTCAGGAGCCTGGCCCCTTTGCCACAGTCAGTGCCGGGCGGTGGCGGTGTCAAAGTACAGGAGTGTTACTGTCCAGTCTGTGTGTTGGACGCTTATCTGGATGCCAGCGTGGAGGCCCAGTCATGGAGGGGAAAGGTTGGGAGTAGCTTCAGCCTCTGCAAGGAGAGGGGTGGACCAGGGCTTCCTGTAAGATGTCAGGGAAGGGACGAGGTCAGCTGAAAAGATGGAGGCCAGGTGGGGCCATGTTCCCCCTCTGCCTGTGGGGTACGCAGCGTGGCCTCCAGGCCACAGGGTCTGAGCTGCTACCACGCATGCTGCACAGCACCCTGAGCCCTGGCTGGGGCTTACACTGGGACTTCTTTTGGGGTTCCACTCGTGGAGACAAAGGCCTCCTTCCTCCCCTGCACCCCTCCCCCTCTGACACAGCGGGTAAGTCTTGACTCACCTACTCTCGGCCCCCAATTGTCGTTGGCTGTCACCTCCAACCCCATCTCCTCCTGGTGTGTCCTTCCAAGGAGGGCAGGACACTCCCTGTCCTTCCTGAGCCCACTCCTCCCCTTAGATTTGGCATTTTCGCCAGGAAGTAAAGAGGTTACACAAAAAGACAGGACACTGCCGAGATGGTAGAGCAAAGCCCAAGTGTGATATCCTGGAGAAGCAGCCACGTGACTGGTGCCTCTGGCCAGGCAGGGCCAGGAGTGCAGAGAAGTAGGTGGGCTCCGGGCCACGCCCTGCCTCCATCCACAGTCCCCCACCGCCCAAAGCCTCCCCGACCTGGGGCCAAAGCCCTTATGTCCTCGGGAAGAGTTAGACCCAAGGAACCTGGAAGGAAGAGGACCCCAGGGAAGAGGAGAGGCCGGAGCCCCATCTGGCTCAGCCAGTAGTACCACCCATGCAAACGTGCAGAGTGAAAATGGGCAGGAGGCAGCAGGCCAGGGAGGGAGGGAAGGTATGCAGTAGGCAAGTGGCCAAGTGGGCGGCTCAGGCCCACGGCCCTAGCCCAGGCCCCCGTCAGGCAGGAAACCTTGTGCAAGTCCGCTTTCCCCCTCCCTGGCCTCAGGCTCCTCCTGGTGGGCCTCTCTCTGGGGCTCTTTCCTGCTCTGTGGTCTGCGACTCGGGTCCTTGTGCAGGTCCACCTTGCTGAGAAGAGTGGCCCACCGTGGCTGCCGGCAATGGTGGGGACCTCAAGCTCCTCACGGGCTGGACGGTCATCCCAAGCTTCCACAGCAACCACTCTCACTGACATCCTTGCAGGCCACGCTTCCAGGGCCAAGACCTTGAGCCCTGAGTCTGGTCCTCTTCTCACTGTTTCTCTTGTTTCTTCCTTCAGGGAGAACGGGGCATGCCAGGGATGCCGGGCAAACACGGAGCAAAGGTACGCCACCCCCAGGCAGCTCCCCCAGCCCCAGCCCTCTCTCCCCGCTCGTTCCCTTCCCGCATCCTGTCTTGCTGTAAAGACAGGAGATGGGGTGCACATTTCTTCCCGTCCTCTCCCCTTTGCTGCCTGGCCTGTCTTCCAGGCAGGGGTGCTCCTTTTTGGCCCATGAACCATCACTCAGCAGTGCCCTCCCGACATGGCCAGGCCTCCTTGTGGGCAACTGTGGGTCATAAAAGTCCTCTCAAGGGCTTCCCTGGTGGTACAGTGGTTGAGAGTCCGCCTGCTGATGCAGGGGACGCGGGTTCGTGCCCCGGTCCGGGAAGATCCCACATGCCGCGGAGCAGCTGGGCCCGTGAGCCATGGCCACTGAGCCTGCGTGTCCAGAGCCTGTGCTCCACAACGGGAGAGGCCACAACAGTGAGAGGCCCGCGTACCGAAAAAAAAAAAAAAAAAAAAAGTCCTTTCAGGTACCCCCAGCTCTGGCTGCACTTCTGAGACCCATGTGGGAATCGGAACCACCTAAAAATCACCTTCACTTGGAATTTACTAAGCGGTGTGCTTGGCAGCCTGTTTACCTCAAAGTTGGTGGTCTTGGGTTGATAAGGAAATGGAGTTCACTCCCAGCCACTCCCCAATCCATCAGGGCATAGGGCCAGAGAGCTCCCTTGAGGAGAGTCCCACGGGCACCCTCAGGGTCCAGGAGTTTGGTGAACTCGGCCATCTACTATTGTCCCCTTCCCCATGGCTCTCCCTTTCTCCCCTTTGTCCTCCTCCTCCTTTCCTATCCCAAGAAGCCCTCCCCGCATCCCACCCAGGGAGGCCCCTCTCTAGCCCAGCCATGGGCTGCCTGACACAGTGCCCTCTAAGTCCCCCAGGAGGGTCTAGGGGCTGAGCAGGTGGGTGGGAAGCCCAGGGAGCCCAGCTGAGCTGTGCAGAGCCTCTTCCTCGGACCCACTCCCTCTGTGCCAAGCTCAGCAACCCCCTTCCCTGTGGGCCTGGGGGCAGGCAGAAGCCTCCACATCTCACATCTCCCCAAGAAGAGGCTGGGAGAGGAGGCTGGCCACATCCTCTGTGCTTCCCGCTGGGTAAGAAAGTCCCCATGCCTTTCCTTCTCTCTGCCAGGGGGCTCCTGGAATTGCTGTGGCCGGGATGAAGGTCAGTGGACCTTGTAACTCAACACCTGAGGGGCAGGGTGGGAGGGATGGAGAGAGGACAGAGTTGGGCTTCAGGGGCTCATTGGGTGGCCACTGGACCAAGGAGGGAGCAGACAGGTTTCAGAACCATTTCTCTTAAAGCAACATTTATGCCAGATGCACAGATGGAACAACAGATGTTTAACTAAGCCTTGCAAGCAAGTGGCAAAGGTTTACCAGCCTCAACTAAAGGTCTTGCCAGCCTGCCGATGTGAAAGGAACCTAGCACTTTGCTTTACACTCCAAAATTCAGCAGATGGGGGCTTCCCTGGTGGCGCAGTGGTTGAGAGTCCGCCTGCCGATGCAGGGGATGCGGGTTCGTGCCCCGGTCCGGGAAGATCCCACATGCCGCGGAGCGGCTGGGCCCATGAGCCATGGCAGCTGAGCCTGTGCATCCGGAGCCTGTGCTCCGCAACGGGAGAGGCCACAACAGCGAGAGGCCCTCATACAGCAAAAAAAAAAATTTTTTTAATTCAGCAGATGGGAGGAGACACCCTGGAAGCACAAATGCTCAATGTGGATCTCCCAGCAGGTCACTTACAGGGACACCGTGTCAGAAGCAAATGTCCCTTCCGTCCTCTCCCTCCTCCTGGGCTGCCTCACACCTGCCACCTCTCTCACCTGGGGGAAGAATAAGGGACAGCCCAGGAGGGGCCCGAGTCCTAGGCAGCGGGAAGCCCTGGGCTGGCCAAACGCTTCCCCTACCCTCAGATGCCTTCACTCCTCTGCTTCTGCGTTCACTCACTCTCGCTCTCTCATTTCTTTTTACCTGAGTCTTGTTTTTTTCCTACACAGGGTGAGCCTGGGATCCCAGGAGCCAAGGTACTGATACAGAGGCAACAGGTGGTGTCAGGTGTGGGATGGAGGTGGGAGGGGCTGCTGTTGTTTTGCTCCTGGTCCCCCGAGGCTAGCCTGGGGCTGGGGACCTGACTGAGCAGAGGAGAGCTTGCGGGGAGGGGCTTGCTCCTCAGGAATGCTCTGCAGATGCCTCCCCACTTCCCTGGATCCTGGCCTGGGCAGCGGTCTGGTTTGCATTCACACCAGCTCCAGTGGTGACTGTGGTCCCCTGTACCCACAGGGCTCTGTCTCTCTCATCCAGGACAATAAGAGATGTAACATGAGAAAAAGTTTCCATGGTCAAATACGTTCGAGAAATGCAGGGTTAAAACTATTACGCAGGTGTCTTTACTGCAGGCCTTCTCAGAGCCTTTACTATGCTAAATATACATTGGGAAACTCTAAAAAAAAAAAAAAAAAAAAATGCAGGGTCTTGTGCAGCATTTTCAAACTTTCTGACCAGGGCATTCTTTTTTTAAGAGGAGCGTCTTACGAGGCAAGTATTCTGGAAACACTGGTCTATGATTATTGCCCTTCGTACCCCTCACCACCCCTACCCCATCCTCTTATCAGTGACTTTCTCTTCTTAACCCAAAGGGAGACCCAGGAGCAACAGGGAAGCCGGGGCCCCCAGGTTTGCTGGGAAAGACGGGGCAGAGGGTAGGATACCGTGTCCTTGAGTGTGTGCTCCCTTCATCCTGGCCTCTGCTGGTCCCCCACTGCCTGCCCCACCCCTATGGCTGGCATGCTGCTTGCAGTGTGCAGTGGGTGCATGTGTCTCCAGGAAAAAGGGAGTGCCTCGATGGCCTGGCAAAGCTTCAGGAAATTCACACTCAAGAGCACAGCTTTTCTCCTTGAAAGCCATTGGGTACCCAGGAGGAAAGCCTAGAAGGAAGGGAAGCTTTCCCTCCCCCCACCCCCATCCCCCAGGACCTCTGTAGGGCAGGACCGCACCCTTTCCCTTAGACCTGGCCTGTTTGAGGGGGTGCCCCAGCTAAAGGCAAAGGCACAGCCCAGGCACAGCAGGGCCAGCTGGGGCCTCAGGATTCACATCCCTCTCATCACCTGGGCCCTTATCTGCCCCTCCTCTCCTCCCTTAGCCTGCTACAGGCCATTTTGTCATTCAGCTTGTACCCAAGGGCAGGTGGCAAGGGGAAGACAGCTAAAGATTTGCTGTGGCAACTTTTGTGGCTCCAGCTGAAAAGTTCATTGAGATGTGAGCACGTTATAACCCCAGGGTCCTCAATTTATATTATTACCTATGAGAACCACCAGCCTTCGGGCTATGGAGAGTGGGGCTTCTCATGCTGGCCAGGCAGGGGCCTTCTTGATACTGGACGCTCTGAATCAAAGTGAAGTCTTTGTGGCGTAGAAGGCGGACCTGGGTGCTGGACGTGGCTGTGTCACTGCTACAGTGAGGGGTCGTCCACAGTCTCGGAGCCCCTTCCTTTCTGCAATGAGAGCAGGGCTCTGGGACTTGCGCCATAAGGGAGAAAAAGTGTTCTTCAGGAAGAAGCTAGTTAGGGAGGGGTACTCGTTTACTAGGGCTGCCCTAACACAGGACCACAAACTGTGTGGCTTCTACAACAGAAATGTATTGTCCCACAGTTCTGAGGACAGAAGTCTGAGATCAAGGTGTTGACAGGGTTAGTTCCTTCTGTGGGGTGTGAAGAAAAATCTGTTCCGTGCTTCTCTTTTAGTGTCCGGTAGTTTGCTGGCACCTTGGCTTGTAGAAGCATCGCCCCAATCTCTGCCTTCATCTTCACACGGTGTTCTCCCGATATGCATGTCTGTGTCCAAATTTCCCCTTTTTATAAGGACACCAATCATATTGGATTAGGGGCCCACCTCATAACTTAGCTAATTACATCTCCAATGGCCCAGTTTCCAAATAAGGTCACATTCTGAGATACTTGGAGTTAGGACTTCAACAAACGAATTTTCATGGGACACAATTCAACCCATAATAGGAGGCAAACTTCTCAAAATATTCCTCCAAAGGAGAAGTTCTGGTTCGATAGTTTTTGTCCTCCCTAGAGGTAGGGAGGAGGTAGACGGAAAGCTCTCCCTAGAGACCAGGGGTATCTAATTGCTAGACATTACAAACATAAAAAAGAGCCAAGCGGTTTAAAAAAGCCTTTCCCAAATACTGGCATTCTGAACTGCTCACCTGTCCCCAGGAGACCCCCAAAAGTGACTGAATGCTCCTGGCCCCTCTCCCTGCGTAAGTGCTGAGGGCCCCACCCACACAGGACGGGGAGGATAACAATACCAGGGTGAAGTGTCCCAAGGAAGGAGTCTGGTCCCTTATGGGGTCCAGCCGGAAGTGGAGTCCTTCCGAGAAGAGCCCACGCAGGGGCAGAGAGACGAGAGAGAAAAGCCAAGGCCCGACGCTGGAGGGCTGGTGCCTTCGCCAACATCCCGGAGAAACAGTTCCTAACCCAAACTGTCTGCATTTCCTCCGCAGGGTGAGAAGGGGGCTGCGGGCACCCCTGGGCTACTCGGCCTCCTAGGGCAGAAGGTGGGTAGCAACCAGCTCTGAATGGTGGGTTCTGTGTAAAGGCCCCAGTGTCCATCCCCAGCCACATTCCTAGCCCTGCACATTCACACGGGCCCCAGCACTGGAGGTGTCCCTCCCAGATTGGGGGAAAGCAGCTGGAACACAGCCAGATTGTGTTTTGGGGGACAGAGGCATGGGGTTCCACATGGGAGGCCCTGATTGGCAAAAAAAAATGCCCCAGTTCAAAGAATTTAGTAGCTATGACCTGGTCTGATTTCTTTGCACCACCATATGTGAGCTCTGTAAGATATTCCACTTAAAAAAAAAAAATAGACTTGGGTCAAATAAGTGTGGGGAAAGCTATATAGAACAGGTCCCTCAGAACTCTACTCAATACTCTGTAATGGCCTATATGGGAAAAGAATCTAAAAAAGATTAGACATATGTACATGTATAACTAATTTACTTTGCTGTATACCTGAAACTAACACAACATTGTAAATCAACTCTACTCCAGTAAAAATTTAAATAAATAAAACAGGCTCCTCAGAGAGTCATGGGCACCTTGGCCTAAGAGGCTCCTAGCACCCTGCAGTGAAAGAGCCTGCGAAGCTTCATTTCACTTTGCCTTTCCAACATTGTTTGGCCACCAGACCCCTTTTTTTCATGTTTCGAATATTCCCAACCTGTGGAAGGAGTGTTCCAGGGAACATACTTTGAGAAACACTGCTCTAGATCCTGGTCCTGATGGGTGTCTTGTTCTAGCTCTACACCCATTCTCCTTCAGTAACCAGCTCCATTCTCTCCTCAAATCCCACAGCCAGGTTTCTGAAGGCCATCCTGGAGCCCACAGTCCCTTAATGTCCCCCAACATTCAGCATAGACTGAGAGGCAGTCTGCTGCCTTCACTCCTTCGAATTGTGAGGGGAGAAAAGACAGGGATCAACCACCTTCTTCCAGAGTTAGTGATGGTAACTCTGCCTTCCACCCCCAGGGAGAAAAGGGAGATGCCGGCAACTCCATTGGAGGGGGCAGAGGGGAGCCTGGGCCCCCAGGGCTCCCTGGGCCCCCAGGGCCAAAGGTGAGTCTTTCCCTGGGATCAGTGCTCAAGGCAGATGTCTGCCTGTGGCCTTTATCCTTAGTCCATTTGGGGGACCCCGTGTCCTGGGCACCTTGCCTTCTCTCCTGCTCTGTGTGGTTTTTCCAGTGGATTCTAGAAAGGTCATTTGGACCAAGCTTCTGCTTCCAAGCATCTCTAGGGCAGATGGATGGTCCCATTGATTCAAATGGCTATGATGTAACTGAGTCAAGGACCAATGGCTACAAGGTCTTAGGACAACCAGAAAGGCCCCTAGCTTAGGCTCTAAATCAGTTGCAGGTCAGGGGTCAGCTGGGCCCACCTGGTGCGGCACACTGCGGGGAGGTGCGGTTGCAGCAGTGGGACAGCTACAAATGGGGCTGCCCACACTTTCCTTGCAGAGGGTGCAAGCTGCAGTGGTAAGACTTGAGTTCTGCGAGGCAGATGCCTCCTGCGTTGCTCGGTTTATTTTAACAGCACAGGGAAATAAGGCGGTGTCTTGCTTCGCTTATAAGGAAAGGATTGATTACTCTGCGTGATCTGAGGCAATACCCGCATTCATTCCCCCGACGTTTATCAAGGGCTGCTGTGGGCTGTGAAGCTGCCGAGAACCTGCCCTCGGCTTGCCCACCATCTAGCAGGAGAAGCAAACCCACAATTCACAGGAATATAGTGTAGGGGGCCACAGGGAACCCCACAGACAGGCAAGATGAAGTGGCAGGAAGGGTCTCGGGCTCAGCACCACGTTCCCACGTGACTGTGGTGAGAACAGAGCTTCCCTGGCACGAGCACCCAGCCTCCAGGGCATGCCCGGTGTTGAGGCTGTCCCGCTGACCCTGAAGGGCGTGATACCAGGCGCGTCTTGGGTCTCGATTTGGGGCTGGGGAAATCTGGTTACTCTTGTCCCTGTATCCTAGGACAAAAGCAAGGGAAAGCTAGAAGACTGTCCCCAGACTCATGTCTTCTTTCCAGGACCAGGCAAAATCTTGAATGAATGAAGTATTTGGAGTGGGCTACCTCCTACCTCTCCCTGCTCCTCCTGTCCTAGGCCTCCTGGGCACCCCGTCCCCACGTGCCCAGGCCCCTCCTGCTCCCCTCTGTCCTCCAGGCAGGACCTGATGAGGTGTGTAAGAGTTCCAGCCTCCAAGATGACCTGCCTCCTGCCCCTGGAGGCTGGTGGCAGTCCACAGTTAGGGGCCTCGACAGAACTGGGCACGCGTGTGTTAACCGAGACCTGAGGAGGACCTGGCAGCGCAGAGCCCAGGGGAGGAAGGGAGTAGTCAGGGAGGGCTGCTAGGAGGAGGTGAGACCTGGGTGGGGCCCAAGCAAGGGTGGGAAGGAGTCAGACAGGTGGAATGGGGTGAGTTAGTAGAAGCCAGCAGGGAAAGAGACAGAGACCCAGAGACACTTACTAGAACATCAATAGCAAGGCCATCTTTTGCCCCTGAAGCAGCAGTCCCAGCTGCCCCGTGTGGCCTCACCCATCTCTCTCTCTCCTCTTGCCCAGGGGGAAGCTGGAGCTGATGGCCGGGCGGGCGCCCCAGGACGGCAAGGAGACAAGGTACAGGAGCCCCCAGATCTAAGAGCTGCAGGATGAGGGTCAGCTTGGGAGTTCAGAGAGAGAGACAGAGTCTTGGCCGTCCTGCCGCTGGGCCTCCAGGCACAGGGCTGACGGCCATGACTCGTGCCTACCATCTCTCCTGGTCGCCTCGGGCCTTGGAGAACTTCCACTGAGACGGCGGCCAGGCAAAGGCAGGCCCAGGGATGGGACGCTGGGGCTGGGGAGAGACCCGGAGCCCCTGCTTCTGCTAGCTCCCACACCACTGGTAAAGATGGAGCCCCACTTCCCTCCAGCTACTCCCTGTGGATGGGTCAGCCTGGTGCTGCTGTGTCCTTCGCAGGTGCCCTGTGACTGAAAGGCTGTGGGCTTGGGGAGGTGCAGGGCAGGTTACCTGGAGGCGAGGCTCCATGAGCTGGGCAGGGTGGGCAGCAGTTGAGTTATGTTAAAGGGTTTGTTTTCCCTTTATTTTTACTTTCTGTCTTGATTTTCTGAAATGTGTTCAGTGTTCGTGTTATCCCAGAGCAATTGGAACTATGGTTTGCTTTTCACAATTTACACCACGTTTTCATTTATTCCCCACAGTTCTGCCCTGTTTCCAGCAGGAAAAAAATCCCCCCATCCCGACCTGCTCCAGGAGGCTGGGTGTTCTAATGCCTTGCCCTGGCCCCCGTGTTTCCTCCCACAGTTTGGGTCTTTCACCAGCAGACAGGAACCGCCTGGGCTGTCCATGGCAATTGTCAACCACCCAGGCAATTGGCAAAAACTTTCTGAGCCCTTGCTCTTCGAGCAGGATAGAAATAAAGAGGGGCAGAGGGTCTGGTCCCTGCTCCCGAGGAGGTGGCTGACTTAGGAGACCGGAGGGAGGTGGCCAGACGGACATGGGTGGAATCACCAACAACTAACATGGGACAGAAGGATCTTCCAGCAAGAAGCTGGAGGGAGCTGGGAGGGAGAGGGGCTTGCTGGCCGGCGGAGGTGCTTCCCAAGGGGTGGAGCCTGCACGGGATGCATAGGGAGCCCTGCGCCTCTCAGCCTGAGCTGAGCCGAGCCTCCTGGCCCCCTTTGAGTTCCCTAACACACGGCCCATCTGGGGACACCAGATTCTGTGTACCTGACTTTGTGCCCATTTCACTCCAATTTTGTCGTGCAACAGGGGGAGCCTGGAGCAGCTGGAGAACAGGGACCTGCTGGCCCCAAGGTACGTGCATCTCTCACCCAGAGTCATAGCACCACATCTCACCTCCCTGGGGTCACAGGGTGAAGTGGCTTGTCCCCGGGGCCTTGCGGGGGGGTGGGGGGCAGGGAAGAGCATTCTGGCTCCAAATAGGAGGTCTGACATTGCAGCCACGATTGCACTCAGTCTCCCCCAGGTCTGTCTAGTCCAGGGTTCTCACACGGAGTCTTCTCTTTGGTTCTGGAGCCCCTGGGCATCCTCTGAGAGTGTTTGTAGCCCCCAGTAGCCACCCCAGCTGCTCTGCATCCCCTGTGCAGCCAGTGATGGTAGAGAGCTTGTTCTGAGGTCCCCGCTGGCCCAGGCCCTGGGTGCAGGTCTCCTTTGTCTCGTAGGGCTCCAAGGGCGAACCCGGGAAAGGAGAGATGGTGGACTACAATGGAAACATCAACGAGGCTCTCCAGGTGAGCGGGGCCTACCCAGAGATGAGAGATCTGGAGGTCCTCATGGGCCTCCGGGCTGTGTGATGACAGAGCTGAGCGTTCCAACACCCTGACTCATGTCCCTGAGGCCATGCTGCTGGACAGAGCTTCCGGGGATTCATCCCCTTGCCTTCCCTCCTTCGGCCTCCCCCATGCAGCCCCCATGCACACGGCCCCCTCATTTGAAATCCAGATGGCCTGGCTTTGGGTCTGGGCCCAGCTGGCCAGGTATCCTGGCTCTGGGTCACTGAGAGCCATAACTGGGGCATCCTGGCGCCTGCAGGGTGCTGGCCCACTTGGGGTTCTAGGACCCCATTTCTCCCCCTTCACATGGTAGAATCTGTCTTCCTGGAACACATCTACCTTTGTGTCAATGTAATCATATTTCAGGTTCATAAGGTACCCTCGTTTAAACGCGGGGCTTCTCAACCTGGGCGCTGCTGACATTTGGGGCTGGGAAATGTTGGTTGTGGGGAAGCCTGTCCCGTGTGCTGGAGATGTTCAACAGCGTGCCTGGTCTCTACCCACTAGATGCCAATAGATGCCTCCCCACTCCCAGCTATGACAACCAAAATATGCCTCTGCACATTGCCAGATGTCTCCA
Source organism: Phocoena phocoena (assembly GCF_963924675.1). Lineage (NCBI taxonomy): Eukaryota > Metazoa > Chordata > Mammalia > Artiodactyla > Phocoenidae > Phocoena > Phocoena phocoena. The sequence continues at coordinate 62,455,276 of NC_089234.1, read as the reverse complement.
GGGGGACAAAATCACCCCAGATTGAGAACCGCTCCTTTAAAGGAATCTTTGTACCTATGTGAATCCATTTACAAGCTGTACAGTTATTTTTTTTAATGCCAAGAGTTGTCCCTCTAATTTATTTTTCCAGTGGTGCCGTGTTTTGTTCTGTTGTGTCTGTCTGTTTCAAGGGAGGTACATCAGAGCCTTAAATCTGGGTTCTAGGAGAAGAGGGAAGTTCAAGGAAGGGTCCCAGTGAATGATTAGAAAGAATGGGAAGGACTTCCCTGACAGTCCGGTGGTTAAGACTCTGCCCTTCCACTGCAGGGGGCATGCATTAGACCCCTGGTCAGGGACCTAAGATCCCCCATGCTGCCAGGCCAAAAGAAAAAAACAAAACAGAAGGAACAGGAGATGCTGCTTCCCTCCCTCTCTTGTAAAGAGAAAATTTGCAGTCCATTTTAGGGCATGTAGGAATCTGTTGTAGGATAGCATCTGGTGCTCATGGGGTACTCCCTGTCCAGTGACTACAAGCCTCTGGGAGGGGAGAGGTGGGGGTGGGGTGGGGCTGGAAGGCACAGGTCCCCCAAGAGGATCTACCTCTACTGTGCTCCTTCGAGGGGCCCAGTGCCCACGTTTCCAGGACTGGGCCGAGGGGACCCTCCATGTGGCTCTTATTTGCTCTTCAACTGATCGCATGGTGTTGGTTTTTAGGAGATCCGGACACTGGCCTTGATGGTGAGTCCTCCCTCCTGATTTCCCCGGGCACTGGGCTGAGGGCTGGTGGAGGGCAGCCTGGAAGCCGGGACTGGAGGTCTCGCCTCCAGAAGGTTAGGGTTGACCCTGCAGTGCTGAGGCAGGGGCTGACCTGAGCCTGAGCAGGGTCATGGCTGTCGTCCGGAGTAGCTCTTCAGCGACCCAGTGGTGCACTCCTGTCACAGGACAAATACTGGTTCTCATTGCAGCTGTGTCAAGGAAATGACGGTATAGAGGAGGATGTTTTTATGTTCTCCTTTTACCCAATCTTTTGCTAATAAATAAAGTGCATAATCCTTAAAAAAATCAGTAGCGACCCTCTACCTTTCCCTCTTTCCTAGAAATCAATTTCATTCTCTGCATCTGGAAAACCAGTGAATTCCAAGCCTGGATTTTGCACGTGTGCCTACCAGTGACAGGCTTTCAGTAAATATTTGTAGCTAAAATGATTACCACCAGGTTTAACTTCCAAGGCGGAGAAGAGAGGGGAGGTCACAACGTTCTCAAACTAACTCACACTTTATGTCATTTAATATTTTTAGTGGCCATGTGCCACAGAACACACTTAGGGATGGTGCAAAGCCAGAATTAAGCACCAGTCGTACAGTGCCCCAATCCCAGAAACTGGTATTAACCACGTGATTCTGGAACCAGTGAGCTTCATCTGGAAACATTAAAATAGATTATTTGAAATAGCTCTTTGAAGCAGAACTTTCTGAAACTTTTTTTTTCATTTTAATAATCAACCTTGAATTAACCATTTACATACAATAAAGTGCACCCATTTTAGGTGTAGAATTTGCTGAGTTCTGACAAATGTATAAACCCATGTACCCACCACCCCAGTCACTTCAGAAAGTTCCTTCACGCATCTCAGGAGTCAGTCCCACACTTATGCCCAACCCTGAGCCACCACTGATCTGCTTTCTCTCACCAGAGCTTAGATTTGTCTTTAGTTCTAGAGTCTCTCATGAATGGAGTCACACAGCATGTAGGTGTCTGCATCTGGCTTCTTTTGCTCTGCATAATGTGTCAGGGTTTCTCCCTCCTATGGCATGGCCTGCGCAGTGCTCGGTTCTTTTGTCACTGCTGCGTAGTATTCCATTGTATGAATATGCCAGATGTTCAGCTGTTGATGGACATTTGGGTTGCTTCCTGGAGACATTTTTAAGTCACTGTCGGGGAAGGTCAGATTTATCTTCTTGGAGCCCAAGGAGCCCCCAGGGTGTAGACGGACAGGGAGGGAGAGGCTGATAAGCGTGGCCCTAGGGTCCCCGCCCCCCACTTTAATCCAGACACACTCAGTGCTTATCTGCCTTACACTGTGGGGTCTCCATATTTCCTCTGCAAACAAAAGTGTTCCTGCCCCTGATGAAATGTTTGGAAATGACCAGTCTCTATAAACCAGCCCCCACATATACTTCTCTGGAGACAGGCCACCCCTCCTCAGTTGGAAACTTCTCCCACGTGTCTTTCTTTTCTTTCCTAGGGGCCCCCTGGTCTTCCTGGGCAGATTGGCCCACCCGGAGCTCCAGGGATCCCAGGCCAGAAGGTAACACTGTCTTGACAAGGCGGGTGCAGACCCTGCAGAAGCCCTGCGTGTGTCTCTGAGCATGGGACCCCATGGCTGCCCCTCATCTGTGTCCTTCTCATGTTCCCAGAGCCACCACCTCACTCCAGCCTTCAATTCTCCCCAAAGCTCCAAGGCACCGCCTGCCCACCGACATCACCGCCCCTTCACTCCCCCCATCCTCAGCTCTGCCTTTCTTCCCTCGCTGTCCCCTCGCTGTCTGTCTTGGGCTCCTGTAATTCACAGACCCCTCTGATGTGGTGGGGCCGGGTCTCGACGAGCCCCCGCCCCAGCCAGAGCCACAGCAGGGACCCAACCCGCCATCAGGGCACGTAGCGCTTGAGCCCCTCCCCAATCTCACCCCTCCCTTGATTCCTGCCTTTGCTCCCTTTTATCCTCTGCCCCCCACCCTTGTGATTTTTCCCAGAAGGCCAACACATTTGCCCCTCTGTCCTCTGCTCATGAGGTCCTCTGCCCTGAAGTCCCTTCCGGTTTTCCCTACCTTTCAAAGTCTTCATATTCCAAGCCCAACTTGAAGGCCACCTCCTCCCTGAAGCCTTCCCTGATCTATCAGTAGGAATTCACTGCTCTTTCCTCTCAGCTTGCCTTGGTGATGCAGCTGGTTGTTTACCTGGCCTCAAAGCAGAGGCCACACCTCCTTTATCTCCCTCCCTGACTTAAAGAAGGGACTCAGGTTGATGTGAAGTGAAGGGAGCGCCCTGTGTGGGGGCCAGGACTGGAAGGCTGAGTTTTGGGGGGGAGGGAGAACAAGGAGGCAAGCACCCCTCCTGTGGAGCGCCTGGTGCAAGGTTGTGGCTAAAACATGGACTGTGGAGCCGGAATGCCCAGACTGGGATCCAGTCTTCACTAACTCCAGGCCTTGGGCTCACAACTCTGCACTGGGGTCCTCACCTCCAAAACAGAGTCAGTGAAAGTACATACCTTCTGTGTGAGTGCAGAGGATACCTGACATAAGAAGTGCTGTATAAATAACAGTTACTGTTCTTCTCTGGTCTGAGAGTGACCTTTAGTTGTTCTGGCTACAGGGGGAGATTGGACTGCCCGGCCCTCCTGGACACGATGGGGAAAAGGTAAGGACACTCCCAGACAAACCTCTGAAGATAATCTTTGCCCTGGGGGGTGAGAATACAGAAGGCTCTGGAAGGGAGCCTTGTGGGGAAGGGAGAGGGGAGGGGAGGCTCGCCTCTGGAAGCCCAGCCGAGCCCCACTGCTGGCCCCAGGGGGAGCCAGGCCAACCCACGCTGGGATGGGCTGCGGCCCCTCAGATTCCCACCGGGAGCTGGACAGGTTCTCTGGCTGGTCCAATCAAGCGCCAAAGAGCCGAGTCCTTTGTACCCTCCCCCTCCCCCCGCCATTCTTCCTTGTTCTTACCCCTCGTTTCTCCATCAGTGCATCTAATACGTGTTGTTGATCTTTTCTCGAGGGACCTCGAGGCAAACCAGGAGATGTGGGCCCTCCTGGTCCCCAAGGCCCCCCAGGAAAGGCTGGGCCTGCAGGACTGAAGGGAGAAGATGGCCTTCCGGGGAACCCAGGAGAGAAGGGGGAGAAAGGGGAGATGGGGCAGCCAGGCCCACCGGTGAGTGCCGGGGCCCACCCAGCATGACAATGTGGCTGTGCGCTGTGACAGCTGCAGCTGGAGCCGGGAGCTGGAGAGAGGGTGCTCACCTATTTTCCCTTCAAGCTTTACTTTATAAAGGCCAGTTTCCCGCCTCAAGAGACCTGGGTCTTGTTCTGTCATCTCCTATCTGTGTCCGCGGGAAAGTCACTGAACCTGGCAGAGCCTCGGTTTTCTCATCTCTAAAATGGGGATGATTGGAAATTCCCTGCTGGCCTAGTGGTTAGGATTCCAGACTTCCACTGCCGTGGCCCAGGTTCAATCCCTGTTCAGGGAGCTGAGATCCCACAAGCCGTGTGGTCAAGGGAGGGGGAAAACAAAAAAGAGATTTCTTAGCTACAACACCAAATGCATAATTCATTAAGGAAAAAAATTGATAAATTTGACTTAACAAAAAAGAATAAAATTAAAATGGGGATGATAATGCTTTCCCTGGATACCTCACTGAGTTGTTGGGAGTGTAAAACTGCCTCTTGGGACACCATACCTATACCCAGGAGAGTATAGGGACAGCCCTAGACCCAGGAGAGGTACAAACAAGGGACCTTAGCCCAGGCCAGCCAGGCCTCTGGCTTGACTTGGGAGCCTTCTCTGGGCTTCATGGTTTCCAGGCAGCACCCTAGACACCTGCCCTTGGAGGAGGGTGGCCCACGTGCATGCCACGGCAGGTCCCAGACCTCAGTGTGATGACCTTGCCCTTGACTAACAGAGATCTTTTTCGATCTGTAGGGTCTCGACGGCCCAACTGGGGAGAAAGGAGAACCAGGTGACCAAGGGAGACATGGAGCAACCGGATTGCCTGGCCCAATCGGGCTCCCAGGATTCACGGTAAGGCGAGGGGGCCGAGCATCAGGGTGGTCAGCAGGCCTCTGCCGATGAGGGCAAGCAAGCGGAATGCCCTCCCTGAGGTCACCTGCCTGGCGGGTACCTGGTGCTGTGATGAAGCTGCACTGACCGCCAGCCTGCCTGTCCAGCCTGGGGATGGGAGGGTCCTCTGGATGAGCAGCTACTCCCTGAGGGGCAGTTGGGTGTCAACAGGGGTTCCAGCACCCTCCGCTCACAGCATGGTGGCCTCCATCTCCAGGGGCCAGCATAGTTCCAAGGTGCTAGAATCTTGGACTCGGAATTCTCCTCTTAGAAGTGGAAAGAACCTCAGAGGTCAACCAGTCCCACCTCTGACCCAGTGCAGGATACCTCGAAGGCCACTGACTGTGGCTGCCCCACTCAGCTGGGACAGGCAGGCAGCTGGTAGCCTCCTGACATGTCCCCTCCAAGCTGGAGGGAATGCTTCTGATGTGGTGTGAGGTACCCTCATCAACCGCCCCCCACCCCCACGGCCCTGGCTCCGCTTCTAGAGCCGTATTCACTTTCTGTAGCTGTGTAACAAGTCACCACAAATTCAGTGGCTTAAAACAACACACTCGTATTATGGCACAGCTTCCATGGGTCAGGGGTCCAGGCCCGTCGCAGCTGGGGCCTCTGCCCAGTCAGGGTGCCATCCAGCTGCAGCCCCATCTAGAGCTGGGGTCCTCTTCCAAGCTCGCTGCTACTGGCATAATTTTCAGTTCCTTCTATAGTAGCAATGAGTCCCTCAGCTCCTAGGGGCCACCTACAGTTCCCGGCCACTCGGCCTTCCCCATAGTAGGCAGATCATATCATAGCAGCTTGCTTCTTCAAGACCAAGGCCAGCAGGCGTCTCTCAGTGCATCCTAGCAAGACAGGTGTGTGTGTGTGTGTGTGTGTGTGTGTGTAACATACTTGTAACACAGTCTTAACCTATCATTTGTATATCATGTATAATTTGTAACATAAGCTTGTAACGTAATTACAAGAGCGACATCCCATCATCTTTGCCAGTAGGCCCTATTCTGCTGGTTAGAAACAAGTCCCGGGTCCATCCTAGGGCCTCTGCCCTGCAGGATCCATACAGAATATCAGCCTCTCTGAGGTTCTTGCTAGAACCTCAGATTCAGGAAGTCAGTGATCACAAGTCCCCTGCCCTGGCCTCCGTCCTTCAGGCCAGCTACCTCTGCAGCCTCCCAGGTGGTCCTTGCTGATATCTAGGCCTAGTCTAGTACTGGTCAGGTTTGTCACAGATTTGAGGGTGTCTCTCTCCCAGGATCCCCCGAGTGCTGGCACCCACGCCATGTTGTTTTGTGCCCACAGGGAGAGAAAGGAGAACCCGGGGAGAAGGGTGACCCAGGAGTGGAGGTAGGTTGTGCCTGCTCTGCGGCTCGTGTCACAGGGATTATTTGACGGGGACCTTGTCACACCACAGTCTCTCCAGTGTGCACATCACTTCCGTGCTCTAGAAAGGAACTCACAACTGCCTGGCACAGGAGGAGTGCAGGAAGCTGAACATTTCCTGAGCACCTCAGGGGTCAGCAAGGACCCACAGGTCTTCTCCGTGGTCTTCCCATTCATCAAGTCCCTCAGCGGTATTCACACAGCACCTGCCATGTTCCATTCCAGTGCTAGAGCCTGGAGACAGGAAAACAAGACCATCCCTGTGCTGCAAACAGTCCCCAGTTGTGGGCACTAGAATGGCAGCAGCTCAGGGAGTCGGGTGAGCACCCCAGAAGATGGGTCATTGGAGCAGGGTCTCGAAGACTCTGTAGGAGTTTGCCTAGAAGCTCCAGAGGTAGGGTTTCCAGAGAGAGGCATTATTCTTTTGAGAAGTGTGGTGGTTAAGGGAACAGTGGAGTGAGAAGTAGTCAGGATGGAAGCCAGCTTCTCATAACGGGAGGGAATCAGGCTTAGGGTAAGAGCCAGGAGAGCAACAGAGGTCAAGGATACGTGAGGGAGAGGCTATTTGGTGGAAGGGCCTGGGCCACCCAGACACTACCACAGAGAGAGACCACCAAACCCTCGGTCACCCTTCAGTGTCACCAAACCCCAGCTGCATTTAGTAACACAGACCTGATTATATAACATGTATGTTATTTATTTGGATAGGCTCCTAAAGAAATGCTCTGAAACTCAGGAAAAGCATAATATGCAAAAATGTTCCTTCCAGATGTATTTAAACTAAAAATTGGAAACAGGCTGCATTTCTAACAAGAAGGAAATGATTAAATAACTTACCACAAAATACTAATGGTAATAATAGTCCCCATGCTGGAGAGCTTTCCTTACGCCAAGCCCTGCTCCAAGCCCTGGCTAGGTAGGAACTCATTTTTATTCCAGTCAATGAATAACACATCAACATTGAAACGAGGCTTGTGGGGAACATACAAAAAACGGAAAAGTGGGTTTTGTGTTAAGTGAAAAAGAGAAGAGAACCAAATTTTATATATATATGATATCATCGTAAGTATAGACATACATTCAAATACATTTTATGCATCAAAAGAGTAGTAGAAGGAAATAAAGCAAAATATTAGCATTACTCAGAGATCTTTTTTCTTCTTTCAGTTCTCTTTAATTTACTAATATGTTAATAAATTTGTATTCCTTTAAATTTTTTTATTTTTAAATTATCATATAGTAAAATGATAATATGGTAAAACTGACTTTTTGACAGTTCTATGAATTTTAATACATGCATAGATTTATATAACCTCTACCCCAATCAAGATATATGAATTACTTGTTTATAATAAGAAAAAAAGCAGTAAACTTTTGTTTTTAAGAAGGTAGAGTTTCCAAAGATTGAGTTCCCTGCAAGGAGACAATAGTATTTATGGAGTTAAAAAGTCCACCTGTCCAAGCGACAGCAGGGATTCCCTGTCTGCCCAATGCAGAGGCTCCCTTTATAGTCACCTGGCAGAGGGTCCCCCATGCTGGCCACACTCCAGGGGATTCTGTCCCTGGGAAGGTGAGGTGCCCAAGGAGAGTTCAGAAGCTGAAATGGGGGGACCGGCTCAGAAAAGAGCAGGCGGGTCTCCTTCCTGCCTCTTGGGTGGCTGACGGTGGAGAAATGGATGTCCATCTTCACCAGAGACAGAATCTACCCTGCACAGCATCCTCTGTAGAGAGGGTTCCTTCATGTTCTCTGTCCAGTCCGAATCTCTTTGACTTTAACCTGCCCTCAAGAGAAACGGAGACCCACAGTCCCCATCCTGTCTGTTACAAACCTGGGGAGCTTGAGGAATATTCTTCGGAAGCATCTCAGTCTCCCCCCATTCCAGACAACCAGTCTCTCTTCCTTTAAGCTAAAGGTCTCAAACCCAAATGCCAACCGGGACCAGGCATGCAACAAATGAATGCAAGAAGTCTGGGTTAAAAATAATAGGGAGTGGTGAGGACTGAGGTAAACCGAGGAACTCAAGCCCCAGCCGGAAGGGAAAGCTCTCATTGAGCTCCAGGCAGCTGTTGCCTTGCACGAACAAGAGCCTGAGGCGGCCAGATTTTCTGGTTTTTCAAAAACATCCAGAAGAATAGGCATTTTGAGCATATTTCATGGCAACGATTGTTTGTTTTTTCGAAACACTGTGCAGGCTAATGAGGTGCTATGAGTTTCTGACCTGTTCTCAGCCTTTGTTTGGGAGACTGTGTGCTGGTAGTTCTGTCCTTCGGCCCTGCAGTCCCTAGCCAGACCCCAGGCTATGGCAGAAGGCAGGAGCCCTTAGAGTATAACAGGGGGTGGGCTAACTGTCTCCCTTTGGCTTCTAGGTTCCTGGGCCACCAGGGCCAGAGGGACCTCCCGGACCTCCGGTGAGTTTGGAGGGCTTGTCTAAGTTTCAGTCCACTGTGATTAGGCCCCTAACATCCCCTCCCCATGGCAGTCACTGGGCTTAACCTCAACCTTAGGTCATTATCACCTCCTTCCACAGTGGGATTTTCACATCCACAAGCCCCTCCCTGCTCCTCTTCCCTCCCACCTTAAACAGGCATCGTCTCTGTGACACCAAGGAGCCTGGGCAGCGCCCGGTTTCCCAGAAACAGTTGACTGGCATGGCAGCCCCGAGGTCTGGTCCCTCCTTGCAGGAGTAGGAGTCATTCTGTCACTCGGTTCTGCCCTTTGCCGTCAGACATCTGCTCCTCTCCCTCTTTTATTCCTGCTAACCAGCCAGCAAGAAGACCAGGATTAAAATAGAAAAGGACCCATTTAAAACCAGCCCCACTGGATTGGCCTTTCCATGGTTACAGATGATAAGGCACCTTTAAAGGGACCCCTGTGCATTGGGCCTCGAGGGTCCCCAAGCATCCTAAACCAACAGATGCTGGTCCTTGCCTCTGCCGGCTTCAGAGTCCCCGTGGTGATGGGCCACCCATTGTCATTGGGACACGTAGTAGTAGTAGTCGTAGTAGTAATGACAGTAGCCAAGGTATATTGAAACTTACTATGAGCCAGATGCTACTCTAAGCACTTTGCACATATTATTTAATTTTTGCTGTGTTCCCTCTGAATTTTGCCTTCATGAGACTCTGAATCTTCTCTCATGAGTCAGCTGTGAGGGCCACAGAGAGATTCTCAGTCCCTGGCTGGGGAAGCCTGGCTCAGACCCCACCCCAGGAAGTCCTAAGGTGGACCCCCCTTAGCATTCCCTTCTACCTCTCCTGGGAAGGGGCCCCAGGCCAGGCTCTGTACTTTTTTGTACAGGGCCCTTGCTTTTTTGTGGTCCAACCTGTGGACAAGGAAGTCGACTTAACCAGAGATGCTTTGTTTTGATTCCAAATGCAGGGGCTCCAAGGCATTCCTGGACCAAAGGTAAGAAGAGGTCACGTGACAGGTGCTGGGTGAAGGGGGTGGGGGAAGGCGCTGTGTCAGTGAAGGCAGAAAAGAGAGAAAATGCTTCAGAGACAGGGGACCCAGCTGACCCCTTCCCTAAACGAAATCATGTGACACTTCAGCCAGTGGGGTACCATTAGGACAGAATAAAGTCCTATGGTCCCGTTAACATCCATCACTGACACTGGGCAGGCTTTGGATTCAGAATTTTCCCATCCATCAATCAACCCTACAGAGTGACAGGTTAGATTCTTAGCCAGTGATGAAATCCTTTTTCCATGTAACCTGCCCCAGACCCTTCACTCACCCTGAAGTATAGGTGGCAGACAGAGGGTGACATAGCAAGGGACCCCTTCCCAGGACCAAGCCCACTGGACTCTGGCCTGGGACTCTCCCAGCTCCCACCCCCAGCGTTGCAAATGGATAAGAGGGGCTGGAGGCTGCTGGCGTGACAACAGCCCTTGTCTCCTACACTGGCATCCTCCAGGGGACTCTTAGGCACTTTCCTCTCCTGGTTAGTGTGGGAGCCTCAGAGCTCCAGCGGTGGCATTTCGGGCATTCGCCATGCAGTAGCTGCAGGGTCCCAGTTTTTCTGCTATGCAAATGGTCGTCTATGCCAAAGCCTGACCTGGAACTGACCTATGGGTTTGTCTCTACTCCTGCCATCCCCTTTCCCTTTGGGGACCTCAAAGTTACCACAGAGATACTCTGTAGTAACTGACTGTAACTGAGGCAGAGCCAGGCTAAGAATTCAGCAATTCTTGGAGTCCCCGGCCTGCCACCCCTGGGTCAGCCACCTCTACCTCCTCCCTCCTCTATCTACCATCCCTCCCCACCACCCATCCCCATCTGCAGGACCCCAGAATGCAAGAATGAGTCGTCTGGGCCATGCCCTTCTGTGATCTCGCCCATCTCCCTTTCCTTCAGGGGGAAGCAGGGCTAGATGGATCAAAAGGAGAGAAGGGCATCCAGGGAGAAAAAGGAGACCGAGGTCCTCTGGGATTACCCGTAAGTATCGTGGACCCGGCAAACTGGTGTGAGGGGCCTGGCCGGGCAGTCCTGAGGAGGTGCTGGGCAGGGCCCTGGGAGAAGGCCACTGGAAAACTCGAGGTTCTAAAGTTCTGAGCATTCCAGAGCTCCGTGGGGTTCTGCTTTCCCACCTGGACAAGACCGTAGGCTCTAACTCTCTTACCCAGGGCCTCCTCTGGGCTGGCCCTGGCCTAGGTTCTGGAGGAATGTGAATCTGAATACGACAAAGCCCCCCACCCCAAGGAGGACCCAGCTGGGAGCCAGAAGGGGCCTGAGAACAGCCTTAGGCCCTACTTGTGCTTGTCTGAGGCAATAAAAATCTGCCCTTATTGGGGCCAAGCTTAGAGGACTTGGGAGCACTGGGATAGTAGAGTATTCATGTCTCTCCTACTTTCCCAGGCAGACCCCAAGAGAGCCCCTGCTCTCTGCTCTTAAGCACTGGCCACAGCAGAAAAGCTTGCAAAAAGTCAGATCCTCCGGTCCCAGCAGGCTAAGGCCACTCACATCTTGGTTCCCTGAGATCTCTGATCTCAGCTAAAGGCCCCAGGTCAGGGCGGGGGCTGCTCAGAAGGCGTCTGCATCTCCCGATGTCTGGCCTGGACTGGGCGAATTCCTTTGCCCCAAGCTCCAGTGACTGATGGTCTCATCACTGCCTCACCTGTCTCCAGGTGAGCGCATCCCACCACCCATCCCGGAGCCCTGGGCTCCATCCTCCCTCACATCCCAGTGAGGCTGGCACTCTTTTCTTGTTTGTTTTTCAAGATCTGGAAGGGACTTTAGGATTCCCTATAATCATTTTCTTGGTGGGTCCAGAGAAAAAATTGAGTCACTTGAGGTCACATATGAAGTCGATGGCCTGGCTACACCAGAGGCTGCTCCTTCACTAAGGCCACAGCCTTGCAAAGGCCTCTTTCCAGCCACTGATGCTTCCTCTGTGCTGGGCACAAGGCCAGTTCCTACCCCCAGGAAGCTGTAAAAAGCAGAGGAATGATGGGAAGCCCGGATGCCCCAGCTTGGCGGGGTTTGAAGGTCTGGTTAATGTAATCCCAGCAACCAAAGAGAAAGAACAAAAGGTATGATTACACCTCATTAGTGCATCAAATGTGGGAATATTTAAGGAGCTGATTCGCTTGACGGACTACAGTAAACTGATGACTTTAGCAGACACTTTCCCATGTCTTAAGCTGTGTCCAAAATGACTAAGTACTCTTTACTGTTAAAGCGCCTTCCTGCCCACCCCCACTCAACCACAAACCTCTCCTTGTTCACCTTCATGGCTCCAATAACCCTAGTGAACATTGGGGAATTCAGTCAGGGATTGAAATGAAGACCATACAGGTAATATAAACAAAGAAAGCGCCAGACGAAAGAAAAAGTACCCAGTCTATCTTTGATTTTTCAACTTTTGATAGAGACATGGGTACAGAGAAGTGCTTTGGCTAGCTTAAGAAAACTACAGAGCAAGCAGTGTTCATAAAGGGCAACTAATGTGGACATCAGACGGACAATAAGGAGTGGTGGGGACCGTGGTAACAACCCTACTTAGTTCAGCGGACTGTTGCTTTGGGGGAATGAGGGTCCAGTATTTCTGCATATTCTAATTTTTCTAAGGAAGCTACACATCTGGCATTTGATGGGATATCTCCTCATTTTCTAATATTAAATCAAAATTATCTGCAATACTGCAACCCATAGAAAATATGTCAGTGGCCCACGTATGGCCCCCAAAACTCCAGTTCATGCCCTCTGCGCCAGGCCTCTCAAGATAACTCAGTATTAACGCTGCATAGACAAAGTATATGGATGTTTAGCTAAAGTTCTGTTTTTAGGCTTCCCCTCAGTGTTTTACTTCATAGAGCAGCAGCCTGTGTTTCCAGGCACATCCTACTGCGTTCCTCTTATTTGCCCTACAGAAGTGGTTCTCAGTGCTGGCTGCACGTTGGAGTCCCCTGGAGCTTTCCAAGTATGCTATATTCTGTTTGAATTGGGCTGGGGTAGGGCCCAGGCATCTGTATTATTTAACATCACCCCAGGAGATTCTGACATTGTAGCTGGGTTTGAGAACCACAACTCTCTAGGCCATAAGCAAGATTGGTCCCAGAATTATGTGGTCCTAAGACTGAGAAGCGAGGCCCTGTAGGGTCCTGCTACCCAACACCCTTCCCCCAGGAGGAAGCAGCTTCCTGCCCTCCCTTACCTGGGGGTATTCCCGCACCTTTAAAATCCTGAGGCCTAGGCTCGTTTCTGAGGCTCAGTTGGAAGCAGATTTCAAGAACTCAGTCCTTATTGGCCTAGAATGTCCCAGGTGCTCTCTCCCTGCTTTGTCTTATTGGTATCATCAGATAATTGTACCCCTGTTCTCCTAGGTGGGTTGTAGGGGCAGCATCATAGCCCAGCATTGGGACAAGAACTCTAATTCCCACTGTATATATCACTGGATGCTGCATAGTGAGTGGGTCTTAATAGCATCCCACCTGCCAGACAGTTCATTCCAAGGGATACATGGCCTTAGACCTCTGTCCCAGTCAGCTGCCCCTAAAGGCTTTTTCTATAAAAGAGGCCTTGTCTGGGATAATATGAATGGACTGAGTTTGTGTTAAGCTTTGCAAACTGTAAAATGCCAGAGAAATGTCAGGCGTCATTAGTATTGTCATTCAAGGCCCCAACTCCTCCCACCTAGCTGAAGTTGAAGTAGGCCAGCTTCTGCCCAGATTTCAAAGCTGGATGCTGTAATTCAATGCTGAGCCTTCTGGGGTCCCCCAGTGTGGCCTCGCCTCAACAGTATGCAAAAAAGACTGGGAAGACCACCCTCACCTGGGCCCCACCTGCCATGTAGGCGTGTCTTCCCCAAGTAAGACTGGTCCCGGGAAGGATGCACTAGCTCTGGTTCCAGACACCTCTCCATGAATTTACTTTCTATATCTCTTTCCCTGGAACACTGCAATCCCTTGGAAGAGAGGTTTCTGAGAGAGGATGAAAGGAGAGAGGGGAGCAGGGGGCACAGAGGATCGGAACGGCCACCTGCACTGATCTCCACCCAGCTTGCTCAGCAGTTGGCCACACTGCACTCAGTGTCTCCATGTTTTTTGTTGGTTTTCATGTGAATACATTACCTGTCCTCCCAAGCTTATTTCTCCCATTTTGTTTAATTACCAGCATTTATGTCTGTCCAGGGTCACTGCTTCACTCACCTCTTCCCTCCCTGGTCCCTTTTTCTCCCTCCCATTCCTCCCTTCCCCTTCTTTTGGTCAAACTGTTCCCTTTGTCCAGGGAGCTTCAGGTTTGGACGGCAGGCCTGGGCCACCGGTGAGTGTCACTTCTCCATTACCCCTCAACCCACCCACCCCACCCACCCCCTGGCCTGTAATCCCTTTCGCCTGTCCTGCTGTGGCCTCATTTCTTCAGTGAGGCATGCCTTATCCCACCACCACCACCAGAAAGTGCCATCTGTGCTCAGGTCAGAAGTGCGTATTCACGCCTCTCGGCCAAAGACAGCCGGCCTCCATCTAAATTTCCCTGTCTGTAGAATGCACCCAGGGTCCTCAAATCTGAATTTCCAGAACACTGGCTGTGGGGTGGGAGGCTGCTCCAGCAGCAAAGACTCTGTTCCTAAAGGAGTGCTGACTTCAGCCTGGGACCCCAGCCCTAGGGGTTTGGGCCGTGACTCATCCCCACCAAACACAACAGTGTCTGTATGTGCCCGTCATGCTGTGTTGTCTTCATGCTGTGAGCTCTGTCCATCTCCTGTCTGCCCACAAGGGCTTTCTAGTCCTGTGCAGCCACCAGTCTGGTGTGTATGTGGGTGGGGACCGCACTGATGGGTGAGGGCAGGTGTAGCACTTAGGAGCACACGGGTGAGTCCCAGCTCAGTGTTCTGATGGCATGTCACAACCACACCTTTCACTTCCTGTGGCACCACAGCTGCCCCCCACCACAGTCCCTTTCTTTCCATCCTCCTCGCACCTAGCACACCTTTCCCAGGTGGCCAGTCTGGGCTAGGGGCATTATCTGTGGCTGGAATCACGAGAAACCATGACTTTCCTCTCAACTAGTTATTTCCTTCATATTGGACAGAGGGGAGCAGTGCACATTCATATATTCTGTCCCCTTTGGACCTAAAGGGTTTTTTTCTTATAAAATCAGTAACACAACCTTAAAGGAAAATGTTTATGGGAAGAGTGATCCTACCCTGCCAGGACATTTACTGGACACTTCCTAGGTGTCGGGCCCAGCACCAAATGTGTGACATGTATCATCCATTCTAACCTGGCCGCAACCTAGGAAGCAGACACTCATGCTATTATTCCCATTTTACAGGTGGGAAAACTGATCCTTAGAGAAGCCAAGAAACTTTCCAGTATCACAGTTGTAGGCCTTTGAGGCAGGACTTGAAGCTGGCCAGTGACTCCAGAGTGCTATTCTGACACTCTGTCACAGATGTCCACAGCTTTCCTTCTTCCCTCAAAGGAGCCACCGAGAACATCTTAGCCTCTTTTTTATTTTCATGTAAAGTAAATCAGCCTTTCCTCACCTTGCTCCTGCCCTGCCTATCACAGCTACATTCGGAGCACCACCGGGAACCGCCCACGGAGGACTGAGGCCCAGGCCCAGTCCTCACGTCCTAAGCAAGAAAATATAATCACCGAGGCAGAGCAATAGGAAGCTTGGAAATATAGACTCCGTCTAGTCGGGCCATAAATTAGGAACCTGGAGAAGACGTTTAATTATGCCTTAGCAAGCCCTGCTGTGTCTCTAATCAACACAGCTCTGATGCTCCAGCTGCCCCCCTGGGCTGCAGCCCTGAGTCAGGAGTGCTTAGGACACACCTCCCTGCCAGGCCAGTGTCAGCAGACATCCGAAGCATACTAATCCACTCTCCAATCCAGCCTGTTCCCTAGGGCCTGGGATGGGGACAGAAGGCCTGGCCGGAGGCTGAAGGCCAGGGCCAGGGCCCACAGTGGGGGTGGAGCGGGCGGTGGCTGAATGACCCTCCCACGCCTGCCTCTGTGTGTGCGTCTGCATCGGTCTCTGTGGCATGAAGACCCTCCCGCTGCATGTGGAGCTGCGTCAGCAAAGGGGTGCCAGCCCCCGGCCTCCCCACCCCTGGGATGGCGTCGACTCCCTCCCGAGCGCTTCTGGGAGCAAACTAAGCAACTGTTCTGCCGTTTTCAGCCTTGGCAAGCTTGGTTGTGAAACCAAAGGGGTACCTTCCTCAAATCTGGCTCTGAGGCAGCGGGGAGGCGCTCTCTCCCCGAGGCCCCCAAACAGGAACGCGGCCCAGTCCAATGACCGCCCTGAACAAGCCTGGCCTCGCCAACCCTGAAAACTGGGCCTCTGGACCTTGCTCATCTCCAGGTGTCGTGCGGGGCTCCCGGGGCTCCCCTCGGCGTCAGGACCCTCACCTCTGCACTCTTTCACCTCCCCAGGGTACTCCAGGACCAATTGGAGTTCCAGGCCCAGCGGGACCAAAGGGAGAGAGGGTGAGTGCTCAGCGAGCCGGGAGCCTGGACCACCAGGACAGGGGGCCCTGCTGCCCCTCTCAGCCTCGGGTCCGCAGCCCCTGCGCCTGCAGCCCACAGGGCCACCATGTCAGCCAGCCATCTCGGCCCCCATCCGTTCCTCCTCGACCCGGCAAGCACCTCATCCATGTCTTCTCTGGATGACCCTCCCAGCCCATGGGGTGGCAGGCAGGCCTGAGGTGCTCATTTTGTAGCTACAAGTGGACAGAGACTTGGAGAGCTTCCTTCACTCAGCTTCCGGTTACCTGGCATCGGTCCCAGGTGCCACACAAGGCCCCAGGCCCTGCTGTCACCGAACACGCCTCAATTCTGCAGTGATTTAGGGATACGGCATGAAACAGAGTGCCAGGTGGTGTTAGAAAACCTGGGAGACATTGAGAAGCCAGGAGACCTGTGCCTCAGGCCGGCTGCCAGGGGTCACGTCTCCTGCAGCCAGGGCGGTGGGCGGAGGCAGGAGAGTTCCGCGCATCGGCTCCTCCCAGCCTGGCCCGGTTTCCGCACTGCGGGGCCTGGGGTCGCTGGGGGCCCAGCTTGGGTGCTGGACCTCTGAGTGGCCGTCTGCTGGGCTCTCTGCCCACAGGAGCAGCTCTCCCTCTTGCCGTCTGCCGCCGGGGGCTCTATCGCTATGCTCTCGGGTCCCACAGCTGGCAGAGGGGAGGGAGGAGAGGGTGGGGAGCTTCTGGAGAGAGGCGTGGGCTTCCCTGAGATCACCAGCCACTTGGGGAACCAGGGTGGCTGCTCCGAGGGGTGACACAGCTTCGAAGACAGAGCTCTCTTCCTCTCCCCGTTCTCCCCCATCTCCCTTGTCCGTGCCCGTTTCCTGCTCCTGTTCTCCCCACCGCTTCTGCCTCTGGCCAACTTGTACCCCCACTGTCCAGTCCTTCCTAAGCACGTTGGGGGGCCAGGCTCTGTGGAGGGAGGGTGAGAGAGGCTTCCAGGCCCCCTCCTCGGGGCAGAGTCCTCAGCAGTCACCCCACCTTCACCCTGCCCTCCGCCCAGCCCTCGCTTCCTTGTTGGGGGGCGGGGGGTGTCTCTTTGAAGAGACTGGAAAGGTTTCCCAAGTTTTGTATGAAAACAGAAAATGGCTGACGGGAGGTTGTTACCATGTCAGAGAAGGCTTATGTGTTCTTTCTCCGGTTTCAGGGCAGCAAAGGCGACCCTGGGATGACAGGACCAACGGGAGCAGCTGGGCTTCCTGTAAGTCTCGTGGGCTCAGAGGCTGCTCTCCACCTGCCCTGGTCCCCCCCCAGAAGCACTGCCAAAACAGAACACCCAGAGCCTGGGGCAGAAAATCCAGGGCCAAGCGACAGTGCTCAGTTCTGTGGCGGTGGAAGCAGCCGACAGCCACTAGCCCACGCTCTAGAACTTCCCCGCCGGGCGCCGCTAGAGGCGAACCCTGGCGCACACGGCCCCTGTTAGGGAAGCACGTCCTCAGCCGTGTGCACCGTCTAACTGGCTGTAGCAAACACAGATGAGCACCTCCCGCTGCAAGGCTCTGTGCTCAAGGCAGCGGGGGTCTCACAGGTGAATGTGCCACGGCCCGTACCCTCGAGGAGGGACCAAACCAGGTCCAGATCACCATCGGGCAAGGAGACGTCTCCTGAGACGGGCAGCTTCCCACGGGACTGGCTTTCCATCTGCAGCCGATGTCTCCTTGCTGGCTTATAGAAGTCGGCTGCCTACGAGAGCCAGGACTTTGGTTTCCCACCCGCTTGAAGGCCATACACTTGTTCGTGGGTTCCATGCTCGCCTGTGCTTTGGCTAAGTAGGCACCTCCGGCCAGTCTTTGCCTTGTGCCCACTCCCCAGCTAAAGACAAGGGGAGCAGCTGGCACCTTGAAAAGAGAGGCTCGGGAGCTTTGGAGTCATTTTTCTAGCAAGCGGCTGGTGGGAGAGCCATGCAAATCCCTGCCCTTCCAGGAGAGGTCTCTGCGCCCAGACCGTGTTCTCAGCACGAACCATCTAGAAGAACTTGGCCGCAGGCCAGGGCATTGGTGCCGAGTGAGAAAACCAGAACTGTGTTTGACTTTACCCATAACTCGTTATCTGTCTCTAGGTCAAGTTCCTTGAGCAGTTTTCTCCTTTGTCCCCCTTCCGTAAAATGGGGATAATTAAGCCTGTCTCCGACGAATTAGGCACCGGTAAAGAGCTTTATGAGCCTGGAAGGAAGGACTGTACGGCCATCCTGTGCCTTCTCATTAACCTGTCTTCGTTTCTCTGATTTACTGCAGGGTTTACACGGACCACCCGGGGACAAAGGAAACCGGGTGAGTCTGAGTCCTCGCACTTTGGCTGTGGTTACTAATGTCATCATGGTGAGGTGGAATGACCAACTGGGGATTCCTGACCCAACATGGAAATACAGTTTTTCCTGATATATCATCCTAAATTAAAAGGCTTTATAGTGAGGGGCTTCATCCATAGCATTACAGGGAGCCCGGGGCCTAATCTTGAAATTGAAGCATGTATTTTTCCGCGTGGAAAGGGGAGGCTGAATCCCAGGGCAGCCATCAGATTAACATTGCCATCCAGTAACAGGAGTCACGTGCCCAGCTCTCTCTAGGTTGCCCTGATAATGGGCCCCTAAATGATATTTTTATATCCATCGTTGCTGTGTCCTAGTCTTCTGACACTTAGTTTTACCAGGCATCCCAGGCCACTGGTGAGAGAGAAAATTCCCAGTTCCAAGAACAAGCAGACAGCTGTTGTACACAGCCAATCCTTTAAAAAACTATCCCGGCCATTATTTCTCTTGGGACGAATTGGCAGGACTATGAAACAAATCGTGCCTTTCGAGGCCCCCAGCTGCCCCCTTGGTTTCTGCCATGTTCACCAGGACGCAGTTGCTGAGTGTCTGTCCACAGCACCCACAGCCACCTGATGGCACATGACACGTGGCACGTTTGTGCCCAGGAGAGATCATCCCACTACATCTGACCGAGGGATGACTTTTGGGTTCCCTTCTAGAACGTCTCATTGGCTGCCTCATCACAGGGGTTCTCAGTGGGATGCACGTCCCCTAGAAGCCCAAGAGCATCTTCTAGTGGGAATAATACCCAAGGATCTTAGAGGCAAAAGAGGAGTGGGACAAACCGATGGAGAAACGAGGCCCTGAACTCTGATAACATGTTCTGAGTTCCCAGGAATGTTAGAGACAGAGCAGGTGGCTTCCAGAACCCAGGCCTTCCGCTGATCTTTGAACACCGATAGCCGTGTTTATGGCTAGAACATGCCAGAATCTGTACGTTTATACCTGGCATCAATGCAAGTCTCTTCCATTTAAGATCGATTTATTGAACACTTCCATATTCCTAAATTTTCCTTTCTGGCAACTGGTCAAAAGCAATCAATTTGTCCCATATATCCTATGAACAAGAAGGAAGAGGCAGAGTGACCCCTCCCAGACCGTCCATGGGGAGCCCAAGTCTAGAAACCCCTGGAATAAACAGTCCTACTTCCAGAAATGGGCCAGCCTGTTCAGGCAGGCTGGGAAGCCCACCTTCATTACTGTGGCATCCAAGAATTTAGGCCACTAAAATAATTGATCATTGCACCTCTCAGTTGACATACTAACCTTTCTAATTTATGTCTAAAGTGTTCCGGTGTTCTTTGTTAACTCGATTAACACTTGTTAAACCTATCTCTTACGACTTTTTCAGTTGGCTTGAGGCACTGGGCATTTGAAGGCTGCAAAGCTAGTCCTCCCATTGGTAGTGACTGTGTGCTCTAGAGGGCAGGCAGGTGGACAGGGGCGGGAGGCTGGTGGCTCTGATGCTCAAGGAACCGAGGTCATTGAATGAGCCGCTGAGTCCCCACTGTCCAGTGGGGAAATATTTCTTCTCCACTTGCTGTGTCCAAGGTTTTATACACTTCCCCCCAGTCCCACATATAAATCAGCAATATGTCAGTAAAAGTCAAGTCCAGAAAACAGGCAAGGTACCTGAACCTTCCTCTGAGTGCACCATAAAGAACCAGTCGACTTCTTCTGAAGGGCAGCTTTCCAAATCAAGGACCAGCTTGTTCTTCCATCTAAGACATCTGACTCTCTGGATACCAGAACATCCTAGAAGAGTCCCACCTACAGCTCACCTCCTCTTCCAGACCTCTTTATACCACCAGCCCTAACAGGACTTCTGAGGGGAGAGATGAGGGTTTGGAAATAAAAGCCTACAAAATGAAGAAAGGTCCAGGCAGAGTCAGCTCTGTGCCCTGACCAGTGTTTTCTGGTGCCTGGAAGCTCAGAATGCTGACACTTTTGTCAAAGTAAAAGGCCAGGAGTGCTAAGATGACATTCTAGTTGGAAGCTTCACTGTTTCTTGTGGAGGTGAAGCTAGAGATGTTCAAGACGCCCGTGCCCACCGAGTGTGGAAGGGGGCTCCCAAACTTTGCCCCCATCACACCTGGGGTCCCCATCAGAGAGGCTCGGGCGGGCTCCCCACCGTCTGTTATCCTGTCTCACAGCCTTAAAGCCATGCTTCTCCAAGTACCGCCAGAGGATGGTCTTGGAGTCTCCTTTCTGCTCATGGAAGGGGGACAGTCCTTGTAGTGGTGGCCAAGGCCCAGAGCCCAAGATAGGCAGTTTTCCAAGGGGACACACATGCCAGGGGAATGATTCGGTCCTTGTCACTAGGGGCATTCTCCTGTCCATTAACAGCTCTGTGAATTTGGCCCAGGAGCCACTTTTAGGATGAAACAGTCCATCAGAGGATAAAGGGTGGTGTGAATTTGGCAATTTGGGTATCAGGAAAATTGGGTGTAACCGAGGAGCTGCCTGCAAGCCAGCCAATTGAAAGGTCTGAGAGCGTGCGGTGAGGCTCCTCCCACTCTGCGAGAGGTGCCACCTGGGGTGTGCGTGTGTGTACATGTGTGTGTGTGGAAGTGTGCACATGTGTGCCTGGGTGTACATGTGTGCGTGCATGTGTGTGCACGCGTGTCTTGCTTCCCCAGGCCCCCTTACCTCCTAGCTCTCCCTCCTCTGCTCTCTCTCTCGGCCTCAGCCTGCTTCTTCTTTCCTTTACTCCTTCACTATTTCTCCCTCTAGATATGTTCACCCTATTATAATAATCCCATAGCCCGCATCCTTTCCCTTCCACTCCCCCAACTTCAATTTATTTCCTCTAAACGCAGTTTTGTACATTTATTTTTTTAAGAAACCCCTGCTGCTTGACTCTCTTTGCCCCTCTCCCGTACCAGCTAGAATCCCCTCTGCACCAGGGCCCTTTTCATGTCCTCTTTGGGAGAGGGGAGCAGGGAGGATGGAGGTGAGGTTACTACTCTACTGTCTTCAAGGGGCACCCAATTAAGGCTATTTCCTGTGCCCTTAGAACATGACGGCCCAGAGTGCAAGTTTCCCATCCTGAAGGGACCACCGCTGACCCTCTGTTACCCACAGGCACATCATCACCATCCCTCACTCCCCGGGAGCTTCTCTCACTCACCCTCTGAATTTAGGGAACTGTGCTCACTTTTGCACTGGCCTGACCCAAAGAGAATAAGGGGCCACATTCCTGAGAAAGTTTCCCATGGGGCTTCCCCCTCCAAACAGCTAGTGGTTTGGCTTGTCCACTGTCTGCAGATTAATCGTGCCATGACTTCCTCATTGGCGGGCATATCTTAGAGCCAGTGAGATGACCCCTAAGATGCGTCTACATGTTTCCTCTTAAACACACCTCATTTTCTAAGTAAGCATCTGCATTTTAGAAAACTCACTTAGAAAGACGTGTTGGCAATTGCAGGCAACCTCTGCCATCAAGAAATGTGGGTGATTTCCAAAGACCTGGAGAAACGTCAAAAGTATTCTTATCCGTTGCCTCCCTCTAAGGAACCCTGCAGCCTTCCACTGCGGGAACGCGGTAGACACAAGACCGTGCCGCTGGCAGCAGCCTTGGCTCCTGTACTGGCTGACAAGAAGTAGCGATCGTTACTGCTGTCTTTATGGAGCCACTGTCATTTACTGAGCACCTACTGTATTAGTGCACATTTAGTATTAAGCGCTAAATGTGCACAAAGACCTCGCAACAAAGTTTTTTTTTTTTAACACCTATATTGGAGTATAACTGCTTTACAATGGTGGGTTAGTTTCTGCTGTATAACAAAGTGACTCAGCTATACATATCACAACAAAGTTTTGAGGGAGGTATTATTATCCCCATTTTACAGATGAAGAAACTGAGGTTCAGAGAGGTTAAGTAAGTTCCCAAAGTCATGTGGCTGATAAGAGGCAAATCCTATTCTGGCTCCAAGCCTTTGCTCTGACCACTTGGCCACCCACCCCAAGGGACACTGTGGAAGCCCCCAAGCATTAGACAACCGGCCTTCTGTAGAGGAGCAGAGTTCCCAGGAAGACTCTCCAGGGGCACACCTGGCCCCTTTATAGAGAAACCCAACATATAAAAATCCAAACTCAAATTCATTACCAAGAATTTCCCATAGCCCCATTTTAAATGGAGAGTGACCCTGACACATACAAAATAGGGTTCAGTTTAGAAAGACGATGTTTACTGAAGCTTTTCAGAAACAGATGAATTTTTTGAACCAACATACCCATATACAAATAGCTGCCTACGACGTCAGACCAGGATGGACCAGAGACACACATAAAACGGGAGGACCCCGCCGAGAACCAGGTGCCACCTATGAGCCGTGGACACACGCACACGTGCGAGCACACTAGTACATGCACACACTTGTGTACACGTGCGCAAGCTCACGCACACACATGCCCAACCATGTATGTGCACACGCCTACACGCCGCATTCACAGCCACACGCACACACACACCCCGGGGCTCTAAACAAAATCACCTTGCCTCCTCATAGAATATCAAAGGGACGACAACCAGTTGGGACAAAAGCTGTCAGGCCAGACCCTTTCAAAAATGAACCCTCAAAGAGAAGGAAGTGGGTCCCCCAGGTTCATTATAGATGCACTCTGGGCTCAGAATTAACAAAACTGGCCACCAGTATCATCCATCTGCACTTCCTCCCACCTCTGGCTCTCAGCCCTATTGCTCCCCGCCCCCTCCGCACCTGCCTTAGCCAGATTCTCAGGTTCTTGGAGGGGTGGGCTAAGGGACTGACCCCTAATCCTACTGCGGAGAATATCCTAATTGACAGAATCTATTTTTCCCGCTTTCATTTTTTTTTTTCTGTCTCTAATGTTAACACATGAATGATCCTAAAGTTTTCATGTTATTTTTTTTTCTTGGACTAAACCATTATTTACAGGGGGAGAGGGGGAAGAAAGGCTCTAGAGGGCCTAAGGGGGATAAGGGAGACCAAGGAGCGCCTGGATTAGATGCCCCCTGTCCATTGGTATGTTTCCATCTATCACTTGGTTGTTCTGGGTTTTTCCTTGAGGTTTGCAAGCTGGAAACAAAGAAGGCAAATAAAAAGATGAAAACCGAATGACTCCACTGATGCCACCAAAACCGACCTGCTCATGTGACTGATGAAATTCCGCCTGCTGTTGGTGTCGCCCTAAAACCACAGCTGCAAGGAATTCCCGCTAAAGCCCTTTCCTTTGAAGATGCCGAACAGTTGATACGTGGAAACGGAGACACCACGAGGAAAGGGATTTGGGAGCAGGCCTGGGCTCTTAGCTCCAGGCTGGCTTTGGAAGCCAGTGTAGCAATTGTGAAACCCACCCCACATTTGCCTTCTTTGTTTCATGGCCACCTCTGTGGCCAGCAGTTCAAGCTGTCTGAATCCCCACTTGGTCAGGATGCAGGACACTGGGGTTAGTGTCTCCTGAGGGCCATCTATGCCCCAAACTGGGCAGAACGAGGCCAGAAAGGGGCTTTCCTACACAGCCTCCCAATGCTCACCAGCCATCCGGCTAAAACCTGTAAAGCTGCAGACCAAAATCTGTAGACAGACCCCCACGAAGCCTTCCTTCCCAAACCAGCCAACGACGAATGATTCGTGGCACATATGCCGGGCTTCTCAAGTGTCCCTCAACTCACTTGAAGGTCCTGAAATTATCATGCGCGAAAGTTGAAGTTCACCTGTGTTTACTCCAAGTGAGTCTAGATGGAGAGGGGGCTGGATGTACACGTTCCAAAGCTCAACTCTCCCAGGAGCCAGAGAGAGCACAAAAGCTGAACTGGGAAGACGGGAATCAACTGGGAACTGGGGTCTATTTGTAGATGCCTCGAGGGTCCTGCATCCTGGCCAGGGTAGGACAGGGCCTGTCCACGCCACAGTCGGAGCTGGCCAGCCTTGACCTAAATAATCATCGTGGTTGGTTTTGTGAACAGGGACACCGAGGTTTTAAAGGAGAGAAAGGGGAGCCGGGGTTACCAGGGCTGGACGGACTGGATGCCCCGTGCCCACTGGTATGGCATCACCCTCCCTTTCCTGCATGGCCAGTGTGGGCTTCCCCACGTGTGCGGCTTGTGCCCGTGCGCCTCTCCCGCTGCCCTGCACACTCCTGCTTGTCACTCTTCACTCAGTAGACACCAAGGGTCACCCTGCCTTAGCTGGTCCTCAGGGGGCTCCCGCCACGTTCCCCTCTTGCATGCAGAGTCTGCCAGGATGCTTTCTTGGCTTCCTCCTGCAGCTGCTTCAAAAGCCCATCACCTTAATGTGAGCGGCCCTCCCCACCCGATGCCAACCTTAGCTGCATCAGACCCTCCTTTCAGAACTGCTTCTAGACAAACCTGCCACCAGAAAGAAAGCCAGGGAAGTAGATTCTCAGGACAAGTTATTAGGATTGTGACTTCTCTTCCTTCACACACTGCAGTTAGTTGGAAAAGCGTTGGCAAAACATTTCAGTGAGATGCCTCAGTTGGCCCCATGTCCCGCTCCACTCCAGCATCGCACGATTTAGCAGAGGAAAGATGGGCACCTTATGAACACGGGGAAGAATGAGGAGTTCTAGAACCAAAGTAGAGGAGGGTGTACGCTGACTGTTCTTCCGGCATAGATCTGGGATCACTGCCCCGGTGACACCCCCAGAACCAGGGGACGGTCCAAATTCAGGATTCTAGATCCTGTAGGGTTCATCCTTTATGCTTAAATCTCAGAAGACACTACAAGACCCTCCCTTGGTTTCAAAAGACCCTCCCTTTTTTTTTCATCTTTAGGTGGTTCACAACCAAAAAGTCTGAAAGAACCTGGAAAGGTTAAGAATGTAGTTAAGGAAGGGAAGGGAGAGATAGGGAGGGAGGGGCGACATTTAGGACCCGCTCCCAAGCATGTCCCACCTAAGTGGTGGCATTTCTGGTCCCGCTGGGCCCAGTCCCTCTCCAAGCAGGGACACCTGAGGCTTCTACAGCAATCCTTTGAACATACTGCCGGGGAAGCAGAAGATGGCACGTCACTCCAAGGCAATTGGCTCAAAAACTTCCTGCTCTCCTAAATTTCTGGAGGAGGTTTGGAGCTCATGGATCTAGTTTCATACCAGTAATTGTCAGATGAGCATTCCCAGCCTCACATCCCCACCCCAGGGTAACACAGGAATTATCTTTGTGCGACCCTGACAGGTGACCATAGAGCCCCTTGAAGGGACTTTTTAGGACCACACAGGCAACACGAAGGACGGCAGAGCAAGCAGCGTCGCAAGCCTCCCGATCCCACCGCGCTCCCCACCTTCCCACCCCCACCTTGAACCCCCCAGCATGCAGCGCGCACCGCACAGGCGCCTTTCTCAGCCGTGGAATCTCCCGCGCCCTCCGCGGCACCTCCGTTAACCAAGCAGCCAGGCGTCCCCTCTGCCATGACCCTTCCCACGATCTGAACACTTGAGTTCTGTCAACTGCAGCCCTGGCCTCCCTGCTTCTCACCCACACACTGTCACTCCCCTCTGCCTGCCCAGCCCTCCTCTGTTCCCCCTGCCACCATCCACGTGCCAAGGGGAATGCCCCTGTGGTCCACGGAGGCTCTTCTCCCTTCCAGAGACCGTGTGAAGTGTCGCATTGTGGCGGGCTGGGGAAAGGGACAGAGGTCTTCATGGAACCCTGGGATGCACCACCTCATCCTGCAGACCCTCCCCGACCCAGAAGGGACAATGAAAGTTATCTTGATTTGACCTTTAATGCAAACTGGCATTTTCTCCAATAACATTTGTGTGTTACTTTTGCTGTGGAAGTGTACATGCCTTGCCTTTCTTGTTTCTCATTGTTGCTGTTCGCCGTCTCCTGCGCTGTGTTACTGTGGAAGTGGGGCGGGGCTGGGGGGCTGTTGATCGGGAATTTTAGTACAAAGTAACTAGACTTCTGCGGCCCCCGTGCAGGGCCAGCTGTCTGCTGGATGCCAGGTGAGTGGTTTTGGCACCTGTCATGGGTGGATGAGTAGGTCCAGGGCACAGGGTGCTCCCCTTCCGGGTTCGCGGGGGCTGACCACTTGCTGCGGTCCCCTGAAACCTCGTGTGCGTCTCTTTCTCTGCCCTGGAGCCTGGAGTTCTAGAATCTGGGCTGCAATTCTAATAGACCCGGACTGAGAACCAGATCTTTGCCCTGGTTCAACCTCACCCTCCCCACCTGCCTCTAAGTGGTTTCTAGGTTCCCGCAGGGAGTGCCAGAGCAGCCAGGATAGCAGGGCCCGAGGAGACTCGGGACGTCCTGAGGCTGCAGGTGCTCCGGAGGTGCACCGGCAAAGGGGACAAGCGGCACCCGGTGGATTCCCATTCCACCACGGCCTCTTCCCCCCAAGTCCCCAGCAATGGCTGTGCCAGGAGTCCTGCCTCCTTGCTGAAGGCACCTCAGGCCCACATTGCAATGCCTGTGAAATCACTCCTCCTCCTCCTTACTGACCACCAGATGGGAATTGCCTAGATGTCCTCCCCCAGCTGCTAAGGAAGAGAGAAAAAAATCACAGAATGGGAGAAGTGGGGGCGGTCGTTTCATAGAGCCGCACCTGCCCCAGGTTTTACGGAGGAGGAAACTGAGGCCCCCAAGCGCTGAGTGACGCCCACGGGCACCCCGCACTCAGTACAGCCCGAGGGGAGACCAGCAGGCCTCTGGTCTGTCCTCTCCACAGCATTCAGGTGACCCCTGCTTGCTGAGCCCACAGGCTAGCGTCTTGGCCTTGCACTATAACTACATGTGAGCCTGGCCAGTGGGCAGACGGGCGGGCTAGCTTCCTGCCTCCTTTCGGCTCAGCCCTGGGGTAGAGAGACAGACTATATCGGGGGGCCGCACCCTGATCAGCCGCCGCGATGTTTGTGGCCCTTGTTCCCCCTGTCCTGCTGCTTGGTGGGCCATCCCGCAGAGTCTGAGCCGTCTGCCTTCCTTCCTCACTGCAGGGTGAAGATGGCTTGCCAGTCCAGGGCTGCTGGAATAAGGTAAGGTTTCCCAGGGTTCTAGTGCCTTGGAGCAGAGGTGTCCTTGGGCTCCTTTCTCTATGGTGGAATAAAGCATGCACTATTTCCATTCTGGGCCTTTCTGCAGATGAGGTAGCAAGACATGGGTCAAAAAAGGAATGATCCCACAGGCAGGGTGCCCATTAAACACCCTCCCACTCACTGCACAAAATTGAGAACACTTAAAAATGATTTTTAAGGCATCCGCAAACCCAAGTGTATGGAAGTTCCATGTAGTCAGACAGATGACATCTTTATGCTTTGTGTGGTTAAATTATACAATACTTCTCCGGCAAGGAGTTCTAAACCATGTTTTAAAATCAGTTATCATTAGCTAGTCCCATAGTGCTCGTAGGAGGCCATTTAAGCCATTATCCAGATATAGGAAGTCTAAGTTGTTTAAACTATGAAGTCACATAGATTCTACACCTCCTCCTAGAGATCGGCCAGCTCACCACTCTACCTTGCCCCTTGAACTCAAGCTGTCAGAGCTCCATGCTTCTGCACATGAGACCTGCAGCCCAACCTCTCTTGGGTTCCCAGAATTCCTACCAACAATGAGGTTTCATTTGTTCACACTTGCCCCTGCATTTGCCATCATTAAAGCCATCTGACAGCACTGGGCTGTGCCCTTACATGCAATCACCCCACTCATCCAGGGCCTCCAAAGTGCAAGGCTCCCCGGCATGACCAGGGCCACTGGTTTGCTAATCCAGAAGCCCAGCTTGGTCCTGGCAAAGGTAGCAGCTGCCATGCAGTCCCACCCACGGCCTCCCTCCACCTTGCCTCCCGCTCAGAGACTTCATGCCAGCCCTTTATCGCTGAGGTCTCAAGGTGTGGGTTCATCCTCATTAAAGGGCTGGAGTCCACTACCTGCCTGAGAGTTTGCGCTTAGCTGATCCAGTCCTGCCCAGTGACGGCAGAGTCACACTCACAATGAGATGAATACAATCCTCCGGCTAAGTGCCCACAATCTCATTAGTTCACGGGATTCAGTAAAAGCAACGAAACCACCCAGGTACCTAAAGCACCCCTAACCAGAGAAAGGGAAAGCTCAGCCCTCAAGGGAGATGCCTCCCCAAGAATCTGTCTCTCTCGCTGTGCCTCGCCCTCTCGGTGAGTTCCTGTAGACCTAGTTAGCTCCAAGAAGAAGGAAAGGGGTGCGTCCCCTAAGAAAAAAGATTTTCTTCTTCAAGGTTGCTGTGGATGGTTAGGAGATAGAAATGGCTGGGCTTAGCAGGGGAAGAACAGCCTACTCTCGAGAGCTGCAATGTCTGGGAGAAGCAACTAGAGAGCCTGGTGTCTGTTGGTTCACACCATTAATTCATTTTGGGAAGACGCAGTTAGTTAATTCAACAGCCAGGCCTCCAAAGGCAGCATAGGGAGAAAGTGCCCTCTAGTGGCCAGGACGGGGAATGACTGGAAAGAGAAAGTGGTTTCCCACCCTCAGGATGCTGAGAGCCAGCACCAGGGTCTTGGAACGAAGCGGGTTCCTGGCTCCCCCAGTTCCCCTACCCAAAGCTCCCATCCAACCCAGGACAAGACCCACCTCGTTTCCCACAAGGGAAATAAACACTCACAGACCAACTGACACTAACTCCATGTTGTTTTGTGTTTGTTTTTGTTTTGCAGTGATGCCTCTAACCTGGGATTGGCCTGTGTGTGTGTTTGTAAATAGAATATTTATTTTTATACAGTTTCCACTTTTTGAAAATGCCCAAAGTATGATGCATCTTACAGATTATTAAAAAAAAAGGAAAGCCTGCATATTTTGTACAGAAAATATCCACCTCTTCCCTTTTGTTTACAAGATGTTTTGTATACGTCTAAGACTCTAATACACTTTTCGTTAGTGAGTACGGCTGTACGTTTGCATGATATTTGTGCACACTTATTAAGTATTGAAGCTTAATAAATTATTGTGTTCCAGTGCCAAAGGGGGCCAACCAGCACTCAGGTGCTGGCTAGTTTATGTGTGACTTCAGAGATACGTGGAGTTCCATGGTGTTTGCTAAGCTAGGTGTGTCTCAGAATATTTTAACCTCTTATGGATTTTCACTATTAAAAAAATTAAACATGGCAATTCTTGATCCTGATTCATCACTAAATTAAATACATTCTTTTCTTGTGAAATCAGGAAGTCCCAGAAGCGGAGGGTCCTCAGAAGTTTAATGGTTTGAACCATTAAGTCCAACAGAGGGAGGGCTGGGACTATATTAAGCAACGTCTACTATAAAGTACCCCAAGTCCATTACGGTGCCACACGAGTGTGTAAAGTTGAGTTGTGCTGAAACCCTCGAAGCCCCCAAGGTTACAAAGGGCTACTTGCTACTGCTTTTGTTTTTTGGTGGCTTTTTGATGTGTTTCTCTTTCTTTGGGGGCTGCAATCACTAGTAGCAGCTATTGCTGACGATGGCCGTTCATTTGCTATAGATTTGCAAGGTCTACTCACAGCTAGCAGTTGAAAAGTTTGCCTCACAGCCATTCCGCTCCAACAAAGAACGCTCAGAAAACAGGAATCCTGGCAAGATATTGGCACTCTGAAGCTGTTTTTATTTTTTAAGAAGCAGAGTTTTACGGTTTTCTGTACTGTTCTTAGTATAGCGCTTATAAAGGTCTTGCTGCTTATAAATAAAATAAACCTATTTTAAAGACTAGGTAAGTATTACCTATGGGGCAGCACACAGGTTTACTGTTACGTGTTACAACATAATCGGTGCTTCTAGAGAGCTTGAAAATAACGAAGTACTTGGGTACTTTCAACACCCCCCCCCATTTTGTTTGCACTTTAATGTGTCTTTATATGTATATCCTTTCATCGTAGACAGTACAAAGTCACGCTGAAACGGAGACCCTGTCCACGCATGGTAACTAACAGGAACTCTAAGTTAATGAGCTTCACATTCGTGGGACCCCTGCCACATTGTGAGGTCGCACTCACAGACTCTTTATCTTCATGGGACCACCACATGCGGCCCAGACCCCAGGGACCTTACCAGCGTGCTTACCAAATATCCACTCAGATATTTTGGAAACCAGACACCTTTCTCCCCTGAGTCTTGGCTTCCTTGTTTGAAAAGTGAAGCGGTTGAATGAGAGCTACTGTCTGTGGTCATCTCTCCCCTCCACTGGTGGCAGAAGCATGAGGGACCCAGGCCCCAGCCACCAGCTGGTACGCATTTCTCTTCCTACAGAGGGAGCATTCCAGGATGCCGCACTCCCACGATAACCCTGAGCCCAGGGATGTTCCTCGTCCCGAGCCTGCTCCCCAGAAGCTCCACCAGGCACAGTGAGGGCAAGCCTGGCCCTTTCAGGGGTTCAGACAGTATTTTAATTTTCATTTCTTTTAAACTCAAAAGAAAAAAAATGAATATATAATCATGAATCCAGCTAGGTTCTACCAGAGCAGTCATAAAATATAATTTTTTTGTATTTTTCTGGAGGAAGGAGTCTACACAGGCAAAGGTGCCCAGAGCCCCTGAAAGTCGTAGCACAGCTCTGCCCAGCCTCTGCTCCTGGAGACGTGCTCTTGCCCTGGCTCCACTGACTTACGCCTCCTGCAGTGCCACCCTCCTCACCTCCACTCCCTCATCTGAGGTCCTGAGGAATCAGAGTGTAACCTGGTTTTCCTAGAACCACTACCTCATTCCCTTTCAGGGTCTCACTGGAGCAATCAGAGCCCATTGATGATCTCAAAATAGAGTCAAACATAAACTGGAAAGATCCAGAAACAGATTCTGTGTCAGCTGAAGACCCTGAATAACTCTTGAGCAAACCAAAACCTTACTCTGTTTCCATCCTGGTGTTATTATTCATTTATTTATTACACCTCAGCTAATAAATACCACAAAGGGTTCAAAGTCACTTGCAAGAATACAGATAATAAAATAGAAACATGTGTAAAGAAAAGTTTAAACGTCAGATTCAAGGAAAAATAAATCAGGCAGTGGCAGGCGAGCCCGGGATAGGCGGGGAAGAACCTCACACATTTCACCCCCAGGGGCCTGGTGGGCAGAGAAAAAAACCAATCAGCCTGGTTTCAGCATCCAGACTGCCCTCCCCTGGGGGGCAGTTCACTGAGGCTGGACCCTGTGTACACACATTGTCTCCCCCCGGGGTTTGGTGCCTCATGTATCCTCAACCCGGACATCCTCCCCGTCACAGAACTGCGAGCGGCACACCCCCAAACCCCAGACTCCTGACGTCAGGGAGCCCCAGGCCTCACTACTTGGACCTTAACCCAACTCAACTCCATGTCAGATGGGTTAGAAGCAGGGAGGCAAATGGTCAGGAAGCAGGGGGGGCTCGGCACTCATGCTGGCAGACAGGAGAACAGGAAGAGGCAGGTGCTAGAGGGACGGTGCGGGGAGGCAGGCGGGTGCCTTGCAGGAGGAGGGATGGACCAGGGGGCGCCGCACAAGGCGCTGATGGCAGAGAGGGCTCGGGGAGGTTAAAATGCTCACTCTGGTTCTGGGGACTTGCAGCCCCCCCTTGTTGAGAGCTGCTCGCTCCAGGAGTGAGGCACCAAGCCCTGCCCGGGGGGCAAATCACGGCCCTGTTGGTGAATGTTCTCTGGGACCTGCAGGCAGCTGGTCTGGAGAACCACCTTCTCTGGTTCGGTTCGCTCCCCTCCCCATGCGGTGGCACCAAGCGCACCTTGTAGCTGGCACTGTCTGCTTGGAAACTTGCAAACACTCAGCTGGACAAAAGACTGAGCCAGTGCCCTCGTGGGTGACAGTGTAACAGAGTCCTCTAGGCCCAAATAAGGACTCTCATCAAGGTCAGCCACTTGTGCCTGCGCAGTCATGAGGCCACAGGAAGCCCCACCTCGCTCAGGAGGTGACGGCCCTTCCACACACCCCACTGCCCCATCGCAGCCTCCCCCAGTGCTTCCTTCCTGCCTGGCCTCCCTTCCCGGGGCTCGCTTCACCTGGCAGAATGGAATACCACAGACATGGGGAGGGTCAGGGTCAGCCCGTGAAGCGGGAGGGCACTGGCTAGGAGTCGGGAGCCTCAGCTCCCAGCCCTCTCTATCTGGCTAACTATCTGGCCTGGGGCAACGCACTCCAAGTCTCAGTTTCCCCAGGTGCCAGTGACAGGTGACCTCTGACATCCTGAAACCCCGATTCCACTGACCATTCGGCTCCTGGGAGGACTCGGATGCCGGAGCATTCCATGCCCCTCCACCTAGAGTCATTTTTGGCTGTGACAGTATCGTGCATGGAGCTGGCCTTGCAAATCTGTGTGCTGCATGCGTGTGCTTCGTAATCCTGAGTGACAAGACTCCTGGACTTGCCCTGGGGCGTGGGTGAGCGGAGCAGCTTCCCTGGGGCAGCCGTGGCTGCAGAGATGGGGTCTCTCACAGAGGTGTCCACGCTGCTGCATTCGTCAGAGAGTCAGCAGTGCAGCTTTAACCACCCGGCATGCGGCTGGAGCCCCAAAGCCCCACGAACGTACAGGGACACTGCTGCCTTCCTCACACCAGGCTCCCTGCTCCCCTCCCGGGCCCCCCCCACACACACCCGCAGCCTGGCCTCGCCCCCTACCGGGCACCTGGACACACTCTCAGGCAACTCGAGATGTCAAGCACCTAAGACTCCATCCACACCACCAAAAAGAGGGCAGGCCACTGATGAGTGACCCAGGAAAGAGGAGGAAATCCACACGGAGACGGAGGGCAGAGAAGGAAGGGGGGAGGCCAGGGAGGAACAGCAGCGCATTTCTCCAAGGAGGACGGGGAGGAGGGCGCAGGGAAGGGAGCTGGATTTTCGGCCAAGGCAGAATTCCACATGCAGTGACACTCCAGTTCCTAGACCAGCCCTGCCTCTGAGGAGGGGGCAGAGCTGAGCCAGGGACAGAAGCCTTGCACCACGGGGGCCTCCCCAGCAGGGCCTCCCTTTCCAGGTCTACTCGCTGGCCCCTGCGTGCACCCTCAGCTTCCGCCTCCACACCTGGCCCGTGCAGGGCCCTGGGCCTGGAATGCCATGCTTTCTCACCTGTCAAAGGTCTACCTCCTCCTAAGGCCCAGCTCAGACTCCATGGCCCTGGGAGTACCTCTCTGGGTTCCTCAGCTAGATGAGTCTCCCTCCCTGGAACGATCAGGAACTCTGCTTTTCTTCCTCCACCTTCTATTCGACTAGGAAAGTCGATCTCCCATATTAGACAATGAACTCTTAGCGGAGAAGGACTTTCTCATTCACTGGGCTCCTGAGGGACCTAGCTCAGGTCTCCCTGCCAGGGCCCTGGCCTGGGCTCATAAATGCCCCTGACCTAATGAGTTATCGATCTACTTTATGAAGCACCTACCACGTGCAGGCACTGAAGGCAGCTGGGGCCCCTAACGACCGGAAGACACAGCTGGCCCTCCAGGAGTTAACGGGGTGCCCAGCAGTGCAAGGACTGCGCTGAGTGCTAGCGAGGGCGCGTCTGAGGAGGCCAAGGCTGCCAGCGTGGCCAGAATGAAGCGAGGCCTAGGGGGTCCAGGAAGGAATTAATAGCAGAGAAGGAGGAGCTGAC
Organism: Phocoena phocoena; assembly: GCF_963924675.1. Classification (NCBI taxonomy): domain Eukaryota; kingdom Metazoa; phylum Chordata; class Mammalia; order Artiodactyla; family Phocoenidae; genus Phocoena; species Phocoena phocoena. The sequence continues at coordinate 62,421,296 of NC_089234.1, read as the reverse complement.
CGCTGCAGACAAGCGGGCCCCTCCCTTGCCACATCCTCATAGAATCTTCCAGTGGGCAGGATCCTGGGCCACGCCAGCTTCTCAAATCAGGGGAGGGCAAACAGGATAGTGGTGGAAGGGGACAGAGAGGTCCAAACTGGGAGGGTACCTGCCAAGGTCACCAGGTCAGTGGGACCCCCGGCTCGGGGAGGCACCCCTACATGCCCATCACCAGCAGGGCTCTTCCTCCAACACCCCCTCTCTCTGCCTCCTCAAGGGCCAGAGTCCATGGTTAGTCGCCAAGAAGTGAAGCCAGGCAGCCTGAGCCTTGGGGAAAGCGCCTTTCCCTGGAGGAGGGTGAAGACGGAGCGGCCTCCGGACAGAGGGTCGCAGGCCGAACCCTTCCCGGGGGTCTGGCTTGAGGGGGTGATCAGAGGGTGACCACGGGAGAGCGTGGGACACCTGCGCTCTCTAAGGGCCAGCGCTCGGCCCGCAGAGCGCAGGCTCACCCCGCCTGTCTCCCCAGCTCTCTGCTGGGGTTTCTGGCGCGACCCTGCAGCTAGCGCCCTCTGCTGTTGCTGCACCGCAACGGCGCTGGATGCCCTTTGGTCAGGGAAGAATCGTGGATCTTTGAGAGACCTCTCTGCAGAAGGGGTCGCCAGCATTGTCACACTCTGACCTTGGAAGCCTCCCCAGGAGGCTGCGGCCAGAGGCCGGTCACCTTTCCCAGCTCATTCTCAACAGATTTCCTTTAACTTTCTTTGGTGCTGCCACGATTAACCCTTTAACTTCCTGGGTTCTTTCAAACGTCATAAGCTGACCAGCGTACCAAGCTGCAAAAGCAGAGAGCGTTTGTCTTCGAGAGGAAGGCACAACGGTATAGTAGAGGAGAGAAGCCCACAAGCACTTCTGGGCGATGAGCTTGGATGTCTGGGCTGGCCCTCAGGGCCAAGGGCCTCACGTATCTGGTCTGCAGTACTGAAACGACGGAGAGAGGCAGCAAGCCACCTATTTGCAAGAGGACCTGGAATAAACCTTCATCCTTTAGCAAAATTGTTGAAGGGACAGTGCCTGGAAATTACCCTTCACTGCCTTCCTTCCCCCTCGGTCACCATATGCAGAGGCTTGGTGGGTACCACGGGGTTTTTACTGCCAAATTAACCAGCCGCCCAATGCTCCTTCCATCCCTGGGGCCACGAGAGAAATCAAAAGCATCCCTATATGACATGATACATGAGTGAAGGGATTTGAGGACTTTCAATGACTCACAGGATCCTGGACATCTGCATATAGTCAAACGGTCTGTGTCACCTGCCAGCAAAGCACCAGCTCTGAACCAACAACATTGGAGGAAGACAGGTCCATCATGGCCACCTTTTAAAGAGGAAACTGCTGGTGCCTGGGCTCACTTCACTGTAGAAATGCAGTGAAATCGCCTGCTAAGACACATTTCTCTTGCACTCCACTCATTCCAAAGACAAAGTGTTTTATTGCAAAAGTCTGCCAAAATAAATGTGCCTGCAGCTCCCCCAGCCAGTGGGAAGCACTCTGACCTGGGAGGAAGGAGGTCTGCATGCTGGACCTGACTGCCCGGGGCCGGCTGGGCAACCTTGGGCAAGAGCTTCCCATGCTCTGAGCCTCCACTCCCTCCGTCATCTGTAACCTGGGGCAGGTTCTGCCTACCTCACGCCATGGAAGGACTATCTCCATGAAAGGAACTGGAACACGGGAAAGGGCCGTATAAAGGTTAGACAAAGAGATGGTTAGTATTCAGTTGGGGGAAAAACCTTGCTTTTTGTAGCCAAACCTCAATTAACTGGAGTCACTTGAGATATGGTTCATTAAAATTTCTGGCAAAATTAGGTTCAGAGCAGGCCCTCTCGTGTCCACACCAGAGGGCCTGCTTGACAAACAACATGGACACTGAATAATGGAGATGTGGAAATGGTGGCCAACCTGGGGGGTGGGGGGGCCGGACAGGATGGATGTGGACTGTCCCTGCTCCCCAGAAAGTTGCTTTTTAAAACTAAATTTCCTAAATGTTCATAGGTTTTTTTTTTCTTTTCCCTAAAAAGAGAAGAATCAGCAATTTTTTTTAATCTTTCCTTAAAATTCCAATTACCCATATCCCTGGTTGAATGAGGATTTTTCTCTTTTGCTGATTCCAAGATAAGGTGTGTTAGTGGGAATTCCGTGGCAGTCCAGTGGTTAGGACTCCTTGCTTTCACTGCCGAGGGCACGGGTTCGATCCCTGGTCAGGGAACTAAGATCCCTCAAGCTGCGCAGTGCGGCCAAAACAAAAACAAAAACACAGAAAAACAGCCAAAAAAATAAGATGTATTATTATTATTTGTGTGTGTGTGTGTGCGGTACGCGGGTCTCTCACTGCTGTGGCCTCTCCCGTTGCGGAGCACAGGCTCCGGACGCGCAGGCTCAGCGGCCATGGCTCACGGGCCCAGCCGCTCTGCGGCACGTGGGATCCTCCCGGACCGGGGCACGAACCCGCGCCCCCTGCATCGGCAGGCGGACCCTCAACCACTGCGCCACCAGGGAAGCCCCTAAGATGTATTACTGATTCTGGGCCTGTACCCAACTCCCCAGCAGCCCTGCCCCACTTCTTTTTTTCCCCGCCCCCCTTCTGCTCCCCACCTGTGTCCTCTTGGACGGTGAGGCCGAGATTCCCCATGCAGTCAATCTATCATCTTAAGTTTAACAATCATTACCTTGGTATTTCAGTAGAAGAAGTTCAATTGCACTGTGTCTTGCAGGAAACTTCAGTGCAGTTAATTGAAGGTTTAATGTATTTTTAAAGTGAGTCAGAACCTAATTTTCTGAGTTGCGTAATGAAGATCAACAGCTTATCTGACTGACTATATAGATTAGGGAGTAGGAAAAAACGGTTTCCAAGAGTAATTCCTCAGTGATAAAAGTGCTCATGAACCACTTTTTTTCCTTGTGGTAATTATTTTTGGTAAGGACCTATCCGTACTTCAGGCAGTGGGTCTTTTCTATGGAAGAAAAAAAATTACCTGCATATAGTTTGCTGATGGTTTAAGTTTCCTAGCATTTCTGTTTTGATGTTAAGGCGAGATGTCCTCTTTTTTTTTTTTACTAACTGTTGCATTTTTCCTACGACTTTTAAAAGTTATTTCCTCCGAGCTCTCCTTTGGGTCAAAAGCGCCTCCTGTGAAGGCAACCTGGTGCTAAGTTCCTGGAATGAAGCATCCTACACCCTGTGCCCACCCTAGGTGTCCCCAACAGCAGGCTGTCCCATCCTGACCCCTGCAGGGACCCCTGTCACACCCTAGTGCCTTTTACCAAAAAAGAGGTCATCTTTCAATGGGCAGGACCTCTCCTATCTCCAGGTCCGTCACTGGTCTCCATGGCGCCCCATCGCCACATCCCTGCAGTGCCCTGGGCTTGTTTCTCCTCCCCTTGTAAGCAGATGGTGAGAGCCTGGAAGGTTTCTACCTTCTTGCTGCTTTTGTCACCTTCGCAAATGGTTCCCAAGGCCTCTCATCAATCTCTGACCGCACCCCCGCAAGGGGTAAGACCCCTCAGCCTCTCAGCCTGGACGGTCTTCTCAGCCTTTCCTTTTGGTGCCCCCTGAGGATTTCTCACCGCCTTACCTTGCATCCACCCACATCCTGTTTTCTTCATTTTTCAGTTCTCTCTCCATTCACTCCTCAGCCTCAGACCAGGTGGCTCCCTCGGCTCTCCTATCCTCATTTCCTTCTGCCTCCCTCCCCATCCTCTGACCACCCCCCCAGCTCCCCCACATTTCCCCCCCACACACATTTCCCGCAGCTCAGTCCATGAGCATCATTTTAGCTCATTTGAGCTCAGCGCTGCAAAACGAGGCCCCTGGGGAGAAAGATCTGCAATCTGGTCAATGTGTGTGACAGCTTTTTTTCCTACCAAATTCTCCTAGTGCCTTTCATTTAAATAGAGTCGTTGACAGATGTATCATTCACCTATTATGTTCCCCATAAGGAGAGAAAGCCACACCTTTGTTTTATTTTATTTCATTTCGGGTTTCTATTCTGAGTCTGATAAAACATTGTTTTTAGGACCTACTGGTGAAGAAATGCTTTGTTTTCTTTGTTTTCTGGTTTCAGGGTCATAAGCAAAGTCTCTAGGGTTTTTTACTGGTTTAAGTTCAATAAGTCAGAGAAACTTCTCAGTATAGACCTGCGACACACCGCTTCTCCAGAGGAAGGCGGCAGGCTATGGCGCAGAGTTTCCGTTTCCTCACCCTTAAGATGAAAGGGTGAGACTAGATGTAATATTCTGTGATCCCATAATTCAATAGCTTGTTTGCTGATTTCAACAGATCAAATGCATTTTTCCTTATGCCTATCAGGGATTGGTTTGGTTTGGTTTGGTTTTTAACCATGTGGGTATCTATGTTTTCTAATTTAAAGAGGGGTTCGGGGCATCCCTGGTGGCACAGTGGTTAAGAATCGCCTGCCAATGCAGGAGACAAGGGTTCACTCCCTCCAGGAAGATCCCACATGCCGTGGAGCAGCGAAGCCCGTGTGCCACAACTACTGAGCCTGCGCTCTAGAGCCTGTGAGCCACAGCTACTGAGCCCACGTGCCACAGCTACTGAAGCCCGCACACCTAAAGCCCATGCTCCACAACAAGAGAAGCCACTGCAATGAAAAGCCCGCACACCGCAAGGAAGAGTAGCCCCCGCTCGCCCCAACTAGAGAAAGCCTGCGCGTAGCAACAAAGACCCAACGCAGGCAAAAATAAATGAATTTATAAAAAAAAAAAAAAAAAAAAAAAAAGAGGGGCTCTGGCTCAAGCCTGGGTTCAGAAACACTCCCTCCCCGCTGAACCTGGGTGGAAAGTTGTTTTGGACAAGGAGGGGCGACAATTCCCTGTGCCGATTTTTTCCTTTTCCTTTGGGAACCCACTTGGTTTCCTTCCATGCATGAATTGCTGGAATCTGGGATGAGGTCTCTAATACATGATGAGACGTTCAGAGAAACCCAGTGCCAAGTATTTGTGGCAGAAGTCATAAGAGCTGGTCTTTTTCTTAAAAACCGACTCTGGTTTATAGCTTAGCCAAAAGCAAGCCAGCCCGTTCCACGGCCATCCAAGACCTTCATGAAAGACCCTCAGTGTTTCCCATGAATGAGCAGGGGGGTCTGCAGGGTTCCTGCCACCATGGCCATTAAAGTTCAGTGTGTGCTCCAGAATGATCAATGTAAGAAGGTAAATCGCTAAGTGGCTCTGTTGTTGTCCTATGGCCAAAGGGGTGTATAATTGTGTTTAAGAGAAAGTAGCAGCTGTGTCTTATGTGCTACTGGAAGGCGTTACTGCAGGTTCACGCAGGACGAAGTGATGTCTCTGGGAATATGACTGTGCGTGGACCATGTAAAAACATGTGTCTTCCAAACCCCTGCCCAGCAGGGGTTGAGGCAGAAGAGAACAACGTTTAACTATACCAACTGGCCAAGAAATGTGCTGTTCCCTGGCACACAGACTCGGAGGAATTAGCTGGCTCTCTGTTGGGACACAGTCTCCAGTCCCCCTGTCCAAACGTTAACCTAATCATAAAGCAAGCAGGTCCCCACTTGGACGGAGGCCCTAGAAGAAGTCTGGTTTCTCCAGCTGAAGTTTTCTGAAGTAGCTACTCATGCGGGCATCCCTTACCAACTCCTGAGGCACTCACATTGGGCTCTTCAGAGCAAGTGCATTTCTGAACGTCAGTGCTCACAGCTCACAGCCCATCCATCCACAGCACTGCCCGTGGAGGAAGACGCCTTCCTGGGGCGCTGGGGACCTGGGGCCTCTTAGGCTTCTGCCACCAGCCTCACAAAGGCATTCAGTGGAGGGTGGTAACCCCAGAGCATGACAGCCCAAGGCCTTAGCTTCAACCTTGGCCTCTCTCTACTGACCACAGGGACCACTTCTGGGCAGAATCCCTGTGCCTCAGATCCTACTTTTCTCCGATAGCCAGACTCCACCTAGCACCATGACCTTTTACATTCATGATCTAAAAAAAAGTCTCCAAAGAATTTTAATTATTCCAATTTAAGTCTGAAAGCTTCCTTTATAAGAAACATTATAGAATGTAGAATAGATATAGATATGATATAGAATCTCATATCATATTCCAGCGATTCAGCAAAAATGCCATTTTACCAGGAAAAAAAACCATGAAGGGCAAAATGCCTGATTCCCTTATTCCCAGCATTACCTTTCTGCCTAACTGGACTTTGCACACTTCCACTGCAATCCCAGGCTGATCTTTCCAGCCTGTTTATGGAAGCAATTGGATTTTATGCATTTGTTAATTTTACACTTTCATTTAAGCTTTTTTTTGACTTGTGACTTGGTACATTTGGGGTACAAGGTTTAAATGCACAGTGTTTTATCTCCATGATGAGCTTGATAATGGAACAGAGTTTCTTTTGCTTCTCACAACCTTCAGATGATTTCAGAAATGTTTCAACCTTACACACCCACTGATATACTCTGTGCTGCGGCTCACTTCATACGTGTAAATATCTTCTGTTATATCTTGGTATTTTAAGTACTGCCTCTTTTTAAATTGTGATCATTATCACTATTATTCTTTTATCATTCTTAATTTTGGCTATTTTTTCTGGCGCACTCTTTATTTTTCTAATCACCTTTGATATTTTGGAATTATGTTAGTATTCTGGGTTGGTAGACATAGGAAAGCACTTTGCTTAAGCAGTGAGCCAGCTCTCTGGTAGATACTGACATTAAAAGACTATCAGTTCTTTTAAACACTACCTATATGGTCTTCTTCTCACTCTCAGGTGCTATTTCTACAAAACTCGTTTCTCTGCTGGATTGTTCTGTCCTTCCCATTTCTGACTTTGATTTTTAATCTCCTGTGATTCAATTTGCCAAGGCCCGATCATACCGGGTCAAAGACAGCTTTCTGCCTTGGCAGTGGGGCCTTCGCTCCATTTCAGTAACTTCCAGGCTACAGGTGAACCACAGGGAAAACATCCCAGGTGGCCGGGATGTGCCTAAGGACCCACGACTAGATGGCTTCACAAGTGGCTTCTTAGGCGTCCTGAAGTAGAGGGCAGAGCCCCCGGCTAACCCATACCCACATCTGTTTGAAGCCCCTTGCCTCCCACTTTGCCACACCTAGGCAGGCCACAACCTGGCATTCTGAGTAACTCCATCCCAGCCACTGTGACAGCAGGGTAAGGGCCCTGAGAGGGGGTCAGAAGACCCCGTTTCGGTCCCAGTCCTGCAGTGGTGCAGTAAGTGACAGCCCTTTCTGGTCCTGGGTCCCATAAAGTGCAAAGCTGGATATTCTTTGCAACTGGAATACTCTCTACCGAAAAATGTAGCTGAGCCAATGAGCCTATTCCTTGAAATGTAGCTTTGCTACTCCCAGATGTGGGTAGGATTTTAGCAAATGAGTACAGCTACTCTTTTAAGTAGAAAGCCCTACCCCCTGGAAGCCCACAAGGGCCAATGGCCTGAACCACAGTGTCCTAAGGCTCAAAGGTGAACCCAAGAGAGTGATGTGGGAAGCTCAATGACTAATTATTCTAAGCAAAGGCTCTCTTGGAGAGGCCATCAAGCTAAAAAGATGAAACAGTAACTGCCTAAATCAGCAAAATGGTTAGCCTAATGCACTTAAACGCGTAAGGAAAAAAAGCGCCAGAAAACCCCCTGCCAAAACTGTGGTCCTTCCTGTCTGTGTCATCCTAGAGTTTTATACGATATTTTGTACTTAATATCTATGGTGTAAATACTTTCCATTGTAAAAGATGTATATGTGAATTATATATTTTCTTTTTGTCTTTTCTAAAATGGAAGTTGATCTAAGTAATAAATTACAAATCATCTACATCTTGTTCTTTTTTTTTTTTTTTTTCCCCAGAAATTATATACCTTTAACATCTCTCAGAAGGGAAAAAGAGCTTCATGATTAAAGGGAGCCTTCATTCCTAGCTAATGGAAGTAAGATGGTATCATATAAAGAGGAAAGGATTAGGGCTCAGGAGAGTGGGTTTTAGTTCTGACTCTTTCATTAGCAGATGTGAGACTGGCTAAGTCACTTAACCTCTTGGCGCTTCATCTAAAAATGAAAACAGCTGCCACAGTTGTTTTTAAAATTTGAAAGGTAGCAGATGCACATGGAATTACTAAACCTTAACTTTCATTATGCCAACTGGCTGGAGTATAAACATTTTACATAAGGGAGATTTCTGTTTAATATTTTATTTTGCTTAAATTCTATTTGGGGACAAAACTAACAAGAAATGGAATGTGAAGTTAACTTTTTCCATTGATATGTATAAGACCCGTGATTAATAACCATAATTATTTTATTAGCTTTAAGAGCATTTAGGGAAGAAATAAATTTCAACAATTTTGAATGAAATACTCAAACTTTGAATACGTTCTTGGTTTGACCAAAATTTCTTCATCGGTGTCTAACATCGCATGAAGAAGACTTCTACCAAGGCAGAAATACAGTCAAATGACCTGGAATTGACAATCCATCCCAAGTGGGCAAGAAATCCTGCATGTAATTCCATCAAAGCTGAGAAATGCCATCTTACCCTTTGTGGATGACCAAACTGAAGCTACACAATTCAAAAGCAAGCCATGATGAATAGCAGGGTGCTTCCCACTTCAGCTGACCAAAAGGCTTGACCTTGGCTTCCTACCATGTCAGAGTAGAAACAAGCCTTTGAGATCATCTCCAGTCCCCTCCTTGTGTATCTGAGAGACAGAATTTTTGTGACTCAACATCATGGTCTCTCCAGCTCATGAGAAAGACAGCTTGGGATAAAAGGACCATCCAGGACCTTCTCTGGGGCTGTGGCCCCTCCCTCTGTGCCTGCTGTTCAAGATGATGCTCGCGGAAGGCGGGTGAGAGGGAACTTGCTTCATTCACCTTGTCACCTATGTACCAGCCCTCCGTCTTCAAAATAAGGCATCGGAAATACAGCCATTGCATTGAACAGTTCGGGGGTCTGAGTGAGGGGCTTCTAAAAGTAAAAACGTCTACCTCTCCCCTCCTTTTCCAAAGAGCAGAGCAGAAGTACAATCCAGGAGATAAGAGTTCCAGGTCTGGCTCTGCCATTAAATGTGACCAGAAACCCTTCCTGATCTGAAATGGTCACACAGGGATGAAGCATGTAAAAGTACCTCTCTGTTTTCTGTTTCCTGACATTTTCTTTTCCACCATCCTCCCGCCACCCCCAAACTTCTATCAGCTCCTTGATGCAAAAGTGGTAAAATAGATAAGTACTTTAGATATATAGTCCTGTGATTTCTAATGATTAAACCCAACAGTGCAGAAAACAGCATTTAAAAAAAAAAGAAAAAAAGGTTTCATCTGTGTTTTGTTCTTGTTTTACATGACTGGTGTTTAAAAGTGCCAGAGAGCTGATCTGCGTAACCAAATCTCAGAAAGACACAGAAAAGGGGAGTGGCTGAACTTTTTCACAAGCAATCAGGCTACAGAAGGATTTTCTGTTAAAATTGAGAAAAAGGTAAAATCATGACGCTCATACAGATATAAAAATGAACACATGTTAAAGATTTTACTTATATGATGAGGGAACCACACCATCGTTTTAACCAGTCCAGAGGAAAAGTTTAAAATGTACATATTTATGTAGACTAATGGAATGTTGAGCTGAATTACAAAGGAAGCAAAGCCCATTATTACTATCAGGACAGAATATACATATCTGTCCATCACCTACAACTTACAAGGTGTTGCAAAGACAGTGAACAGGCCTAGAATCTGATAACCCAGAAGGATAGGCTGTAGATGAAACATAGTTTTCCACGGAAACACAAAAATATTTTTTACAACTGTAAAGCAATACTCTGCTTTATTTAATACCCAGACTTATTTCACCAACATTAAAACCCATGATCATTTTCAACTTGTACCTTATGCTGGTAAAAGTGTAATCAGGATAACCCTTGAACAGATATTGATGGAGCCCCATATCTGAGCATTAACCTTCTGACCCCTGTGAGCTCTGGGCCCTCCCCCTCTCCCTGTTCATTGTCACCCCACCCCCACTCCCATTTAGCTTGGGGCTAAGAACTCTTGACATAAATAACTAACTCAGCAGAGCTTATCAAAAGCAGATGTAGTGGAGGATGTTGACCCTGGGTCTCATAGCACTCATCACTGCATAAGGAATAAATCTCTACGTTTATATGGCTAGAGTTTTCCCTCTGAATTAAAGACCCCTGACTCTTCACACTTGTGACTTAACTAGGAAGGCCCTCTTTGCTACTGGCCCCTTAATTCAATGCGCTGACAGTTAAGATGCTCTTAGCAGAATGAATTGCAGTCTCTCTTTTTAGAACTCATAAAGCCCCCTCCAATGATGTTTTATGCATATCACCCACCTGGCCTTTTTAATCTGGCTGGCAAATTCACATCATCTTAGTCCCCCACCCCCTCCGCTTTTTTCTAATATTAATTTAATTTAAGTGGTCACCGTAATATTCTTGCCACAGATGAACAGCGGTTTCCTCAGGATTGCTGAATTTCAAGTTTAAATAATAAATCAGAATATTCATTCAAGATGGGGCTGTGACACTAACAAGGGATGTGGCCTGCACTAGCTCTTATTCTCCCAAAGCCTCTACTTCTCCAAAAAAGTGAAATCACGGAACTCAAAAATCTCTTCTGATACTATGGTGACCTACAGTGATACCTGGACATCCATTGTGGTCACTGGTATTTTTATATGATATGACTAGAGTTGTCGTTGACAGCTGTAAGTGTGGTTGAAAACAGTCAGTGTACTACCTCTCAGAGACAAAATTTGTAAGGTGGGAACTGAGGAGAGATTGGTTTGGATAGCACCAACACATAGAGATCTCTTTCCCAGCTCATGCTCTATTTGAGAGAACAGTAAATTCCCCCAAATGAGCTGGTAAATGCCATCTCCAGGGATTCTGAGCTTGAACAGGCCTTGAAGAGTCTAAGCACCAAATATTGCAGAAGTAGACTGTTTACCTCCCGGGCTCTTCGAGAGTGAGGATGGGTCATGCTGAGTTAAATCCAGTCTCATTCAGTCCCTCCACCTCCAGATTCTCACTACCAATACTGGGTGTAAGAATACAATGTAAATAGAGAGAGATTCAACAAAAACAGGGGCCTGGACTCTTCAAAAATATCGGTGTCACAAAAAACAAAGACCGAGGAACTGATCCAGAATAATGAAGAATAAAGATTAAAGAGACATGAGAACTAAGTGGATCCTGAGCCAGGAAAAAAAAAAAAAAAAGCTATATAAAATTCATTATAGGGCAATTGGAAACATTTGAATATGGTCTGAGGCTTAAATAGTATTGTATCAATGTTAAATTTTCTGTTTTTACAATGGTATTGTAGTTATAGGAGCGAATATTCTTGCCCTTAGAAAATACACACTGAAGTACTTAAAAGCAAAGGGGAAGGATAGCTACAATTCTCAAATAGTTCAGAAAAAAATGGAAAGGGATAAAGATAAAAATAATAAAACAAATGTGGGAAAATGCAAACAGTTGGTAAATCTGGGTGAAGGGTATGCAGGAGCTCTTTATACTATAATTTTTCTTTGAAATTATTACAAAAAATGTATTTAAAAAGAAGACAATGTAGGAATAATTTCAAAGTGTTGAGACAATAATTTTGAACCTAAATTTTATATCCAATCAAACTATTATTCTAGTATTAGAAAAAAATAAAGACATGTTCAGATGTGCAGGACTCAGAATATTTCTTAGGCCATGAACTCTCATTGTAATTATTACTAGAAGGTGTACTCCAGGAAAAAAAAAAGGAAAAAGAAGACAGTTCTGGTATGTGCATAGAAATGCAAACCACACAATGAGACAACACTTCACACCCACTAAGATGTCTGTAGTAAGATGGGTAACTGTAAGTGGTGACAAGGATGCAGGAAAAGTGGAACCCTAATAAACTGCTAATGGGAATGCAAAATGGTACAGCCACTTTGGAAAACAGTACGTTAGTTGCTCAAAAAGTTAAGCACAGAGTTACCAAATGACCCAGCATTTTCACTCCCAGGAATATACCTAAAAGAATCGAAAACATATGTTCACACAAAAACTTGTACACTAATGTTTGTAGTAGCATTACTCATAATAGTAAAAAAGTATAAACAAGCCAAATGTCCATCAACTGATGAATGGATAAACTGAATGTGATGTATCTATATAATGGAATATTATTCAATCAAAAAAAAGGAATGAAGCACTGATCCATGCTACAACATGGGTGAATACTGAAAACATTATGCTATGTGAAAGAAGCCAGATCTACCAAAATGCAAAGAAATACGAATTAAAACAATAATAAAGCATTCCCAATCAGATTATCAAAAAATTTTGTTTTATAATATTAAATTGACAAGAATAAAAGGAAACAGATACTCTAATATACTATTAGAAAGGATATAATTCAAGACAGTTTGGCAACATCTCTCAAACTTTTTAACATATCTATTAAGTGAAGTTGAAATTCAACTGAAAGGAAACTACCACAGAGAAATTTTCACATGTTTCAAAAAGGAACACACAAGAGTATTCACTGTAATACTGTTACAGAAAAAAATAGAAACAAATCTAAATTTCCATCAGTAGAGGAAACATTTAAAACTTCTGGCATAATCCCTTCTGTAGAATATTAAATGGATATTAAAGAGAATAATGTAGTACTAATGTGAAGCTAGCTCTAAGATACATTGTGAATTGAAAAAGCAAGTCATAGAACATCAGAGAGATGATGTTACTTGTAAAAAGAAAATAACTGTATATGTACTTATATGTATGTAGCTACAAAGAAATAAAATTGGAATTATGCTCACAGAATATTTAACAGTAATTAACCTCTAAAGGGAGGGGAGACTCGTGTGCTAGAATGAAGGAGGGCTTTATTGTTTCTTCTCCACTTAATAATTATTTTAATCTTTTACAGTAAGAATGTATTCATGTATTCTGTACTTTTTAAGACAAAAGACAAGGAAAGAAAAGTAACCTGATTGAGGGGGAAGGGTACTAATAGAAAAAACAAAGTGGAAAGAAATACTACAGTGGTAGTATCTATGGTGAAATTAAGGCTGATGTTTCTCTCTCTCTCTCTCTCTTTCTCCTCTCTCTCTCTCTCTCTCTCTCTTCTCTCTCTCTCTCTCTCTCCTCTCTCCTCTCTCCTCTCGCCGCACTCTCTCTCTCCCTCTCTCCCCCTCTCTCCAAAGTTTCTGTAACAAAATTCCAAACTTGCTTTTGGAATGAAAAACTTTTTTAAAAATGTGTCTCTAGGCTGGACAGTAAATTAATTCCCTGAGCACCTGGTATTTCTCTGACTGGCCTCCCAAAAGTAGCCTAGCCCTTCCGAATAGAAACATAAATATCCATGCATCTTTAGGGAAAAGGGATGGGGACATCTTTTTGTATTGCAGTTTAGAATGGTTTCCATCAAAACAGTTAAGTAAACTTACTATTTTATCTTTTTAGATTATCATGCAATCATAAAACCATATAATGATAAAGATGATGATGAAAAACTGTTTACACAGGGAAATGTTTTAAGTGGAATGAAAATAAGCAGGAAACAAGATGGTAGACTCTAATTACACATGGACAAAATTAACAAATGTAACTCACACAAAAAAGTTCCTGATGTAGAGTGACAGGATTATGATTGATTTTTTTCAATGTTTCTCTTAAAATTGTTCTAACTGTAGATAAAAACCATTGGGAAGAAAAGGAAATGAACAGATAATAAATGGGAAATAATTTCTTTGGAAGACAGGTATTGTCTATTAAAAGTAAAAACAGAAAAATTCGGATCCTTAGCCCAGAAATTGTTCTGTGTACAACTTCAAAATATTTTTCAAAATTCTCTATATATCATATATCAATATATGAATAAAATATATATGCCTATGTATTACATATAATTATATATGTAAATATATAGAGAGAGATAGAGAGAGAGAAAAAATGCACAAGAATACTGAGTGTAACATCGTTTGTTATAAAAAAGAAGTAGGAACAAACTTAAAAGTCCTTCAATAGAGGAAACATAAAAATTTTTTTTCGATTTGTAAACAATATAGTCTGATAAGGGGTTAATAGCCAAAATATACAAAGAACCCATACAACTCAACATCAAAAAAGCAAACAGCCTAATAAAAAAATGGTCAGAAGACCTGAACAGACATTTTTCCAAAGAGAACATACAGATGGCCAACAGGCACATGAAAATATACTCAGTATTGCTGATCATCAGGGAAATGCAGGTTAAAACCACAGTGAGAGATACCTCACACCTACTGGAACGGCTATTATCAAAAAGACAGCAAATAACAAGTGTTGCTGAAGATGTGGAGAAAAGGGAACCCTCCTACACTGTTGGTGGGAATGTAAATTGGTGCAGCCACTATGGAAAACAGTATGCAGGTTCCTTAAAAAGCTAAAAATAGAGTTGCCATATGATCCTGCAATCCCACTCCTGGGCATATAACTGGAGAAAACTTTAATTCGAAAAGATACGGGCACCCCAATGTTCACAGCAGCACCATTTACAATAGCCAAGACATGGAAACAACCTAAATGTCCATCGACAGATGAAAGGTTAAAGAAGATGTGGTATATATACGCAATGGAATACTACTCAGCCATAAAAAAGAATGAAATAATGCCATTTGCAGCAACATGAATGAACTTAGAGATATCATACTAAGTGAAGTAAGTCAGAAAGAGAAAAACAAATAACCATATGATATCACTTATATGTAGAATCTAAAATATGACACAAATGAACTTATTTACAAAACAGAAACAGGCTCACAGACATAGAAAACAACTTATGGTTACCAAAGGGGAAAGGGGGTGGAAGAAGGATAAACTAGGAGTTTGGGATTAACAGATACACACTACTATATATAAAATAAGTAAACAACAAAGTCCTACTGTATAGCACAAGGAACTATATTCAATACCCTGTGAAAAACTATAATGGAAAAGAATGTGAAAAAGAATATATATATATAACTGAGTCACTGTATTGTACACCAGGAAACAACACAGCATTGTAAATCAACTATATTTCAATTTAAAAAAAAAGCTGTGGTATATATATATAAAACAGAATACTACTCAGCCAAAAAAAAGAATGAAATCTTGCCCTTTACAACAACATGGATGGACCTACAGGGTATTATGTTAAGAGAAATAAGTCAGATAGAAAGACAAATACTGCATGATTTCACTTACTGTGGAATCTAAAAAACAGAGTAAATGAACAAACATAATAAAACAGAAACTGAGTCATGCATACAAAGAACAAACAGGTGGTTGCCAGAAGTGGGGACAGTGTAGGGGATGAGATAAACAGGTGAGGGAGATTAAGAGGTACCAAAAATAAATAAATAAATAACTAAATAAAATGTTTTCGGTTAGAAATGTGGAGTTGGGGGAATTCCCCGGCCGTCCAGTGGTTAGGACTCAGTGCTTTCACTGCCAGGGCCTGGGTTCAGTCCCTGGTCAGGGAGCTAAGATCCTGCAAGAGGTGCAGCAGCGCCAAAACAAAGAAATGTGAAGGTATTTTCTTGCAATCAGATTTGGAGGCATGAGATCTACTATGGACTGAATGTTTGTATTCTCTCAAAATTCAAATGTTGAAGCCCTATCCTGTCAATGTGATGGTATTTGGAGGTAAGGACTTTGGGAGGTAATTAGGTTTAGATGAGACCATGAGACTGGGGACCCCATGATGGGATTAGTGCCTTTATAAGAAGAGGAAGAAAGACCAGATCTCTCTCCTCTCTCTCTCTCTCCCTCTCCCTCTCTCTCTCCCTCTCCCTCTCTCTCTCCCCACACCATCAGAAGGCACAGCAAGAAGGCAACCATCTGCAACCCAGGAAGACAGCTCTCACCAGAAAGAAACCATGATGGCACCTTGATTTTGGACATGTAGCCTCTAAAACTGTGAGAATATAAATTTCTGTTGCTTAAGCCACCCAGCCTATGGTGTTATGTTAAGGCAGCCTGGGCTGACTGCAACACTCAATATAAACTCCAAGTAGGATAAATACACACACACACAAAATCCACAACCAGACACATCACAGTAAAAATGTTGAAGCTCAAACCCCAGAATAAAATCTTGAAAGCAGCAAGGGAAAAACAACTCATCACATATAAGGGAACCCCAGTAAGATTAACAGCTGACTTCTCAGAAATGAGAGGCCAGAAGGCAGTGAGATGAATGTATTCAAATTGCTGAAAGAAAAAACTGTCAACCAAGAATGTTACAGCCAGCAAAACTATCTTTCAAAAATTAAGGGTCTTTTTGGGCTTCCCTGGTGGCGCAGTGGTTAAGAATCTGCCTGCCAATGAAGGCGACATGGGTTCAAGCCCTGGTCTAGGAAGATCCCACATGCTGCAGAGCAACTAAGCCCATGTGCCACAACTACTGAGTCCCCGTGCCACAACTACTGAGTCTGCGTGCCACAACTACTGAAGCCTGCATGCCTACAGCCCGTGCTCTGCAGCAAGAGAAGCCACGGCAATGAGAAGCCTGCACACCACAACGAAGAGTAGCCCCCGCTTGCTGCAACTAGAGAAAGCCCGCATGCAGTAATGAAGACCCAACACAGCCAAAAATTTTTAAATTATTAATTAATTGATTAATTAAGGTGCTTTTTTATTTACTTAGATGTTTTAAATAAGATTCAGTATGAATCTTCAAGACAAGAGTAAGTGATCTCAACACTCTTGCTGTGAGTTTAAAAGTGCTGTAAAGAATAAAGTCTATTAAAAAATTTTCAGAAGCGATGAAAAAGATTAGACAGAAGGTAACAAATACTGAATACAGGCAAAGAAGATTCAATATACGGATACTAGGAGTCTCCAAAGAAGAAAATTAAAACAAGGGAACAGAATAAATACCAAAATCCCTAATTCAGAAAACTTCCTTTAAATAAAAATGTTTTGAAACAACATTTTATTTTATTTTTTTATATTTGTTTATTTATTTTGGTTGCACTGGGTCTTAGTTGCGGCATGCAGGACCTTCCTTGAGGCATGAGGGCTTCTTAGTTGCGGCATGCAGACTCTTAGTTGCAGCATGCATGTGGGATCTAGTTCCCCAACCAGGGACTGAACCCGTGCCGCCTGCATTGGGAGCACAGAGCCTTACCCACTGGTCCACCAGGGAAGTCCCTGAAACTACATTTTAAAAGAACACATCATGTACCTAAGATTATCAACCCAGAATGACCCATATCACAAAATATTCTAAAGAAATTGCTAAACTTATGGATATCTAGTCAAAACAGTAGATGAGTTATAAGAGAAAGAAAATTAGATTATCATGAAACATTTCTACACTAATATTCCTCCAGGAGCAAATGGAGAATATTTTTAAGATACTCAAAGAAAGAAAATACAAGCCAAAGTTTTTTATAGACAGTAAAGGTAGCATTCAAGTGCAAAGGGCATAAAGTGTTACCAACACACAAAAATGTAGGGAATATTTTTCCCGTGAGAGCTTCCTGAGAAATATACCAAAGAATGAGCTTCAGTCAAACAAAATTAACATTTAACATTTAACATAAGGAACATTTAACATAAGGACTGGTGATAAGTAATAAACGAGTAGTCATTTATAGAACTAACAGCAATGAGTCTGAAAAGGGAGAGATTTATAGTATGCAATGGCTGAAGTACAAACGAGTAGATACAGTTTATTTTTAAGTGGGAGTAGAATGGGGACACAACATGCAAAAATTTATGTTAACTGCTCTTAGTAATAACACTGGTGATTGTAATATTACAATTATTCTGAGGTTGTTTTGTGTGAGTGAGGGATAGAGTAGATGGGTAATTATGGGATATTATATTTCTATCATCTCTTCTGTCCATAAGAATCAAGATTCTTGGTGTAGAAGAAAGGAAATACAGATGTAATGTAGAAGAGATTGAATTTTACAATTCTGTCGTTATGAATTACAAGTATCAATATGAACTCAAGAGATATTTTCTCTCTTAAAAGAAAAAATACACACACATACACACACACATAAAATCTTAGCTCTGTTCACTAAAGAAGTCTGAAAACAATGACCAACCTAATAGCAATGATCATCCCTAGCAGAGTGTTTAGAATACCATTTTCTATGAAAAGACTTCTTGGGGAAGTTGCTATTCCTGGTTTGGGGCAGGAAATATACAAAGATGAGCCTGGAACATCTTGGCATACTAGACAGAGAGGAATTTATTAAGCTACTAAGGTGTTAAAAAAACTCAAAGCCAGGCTTCCCTGGTGGCGCAGTGGTTGAGAGTCCGCCTCCTGATGCAGGGGACACGGGTTCGTGCCCCGGTCCGGGAGGATCCCACATGCCGCGGAGCGGCTAGGCCCGTGAGCCATGGCCGCTGAGCCTGCGCGTCCGGAGCCTGTGCTCCGCAACGGGAGAGGCCACAACAGTGAGAGGCCCGCGTACCACAAAAAAAACAAAAAGACTCAAAGCCAACTTAAAGAGGCTACCACCAGCCAGAGATGGGGGCAATTTGAGCTTCAAAAAGTATAATTGCAGTTGGTTAAAACCCATCAATCAATGAGTTAATAATCATATTAAAAATTATTTTTTTAAACTAATGGGTCATCTTGAGAGAATGATATGAAACCAATTTATTATCTGAAATGAATCATTTACTCTGCCTTCCCATATAAGCTGTACCATGGATAATCAAATAGTCATGAGGGGGGCTTCCCTGGTGGCGCAGTGGTTGAGAGTCCGCCTGCCGATGCAGGGGACACGGGTTCGTGCCCCGGTCTGGGAAGATCCCACATGCCGCAGAGCGGCTGGGCCCGTGAGCCATGGCCGCTGGGCCTGCGCGTCCGGAGCCTGTGCTCTGCAACGGGAGAGGCCACAACAATGACAGGCCTGCATACCGCAAAAAAAAAAAAAAAAAAAAAAATAGTCATGAGGACATGTGTCTCTTTATAAAGGTACTCCACCTAATAAATGAAAAAGAAATTAAAGACTTAGAATATCTCCATTTTGCAATCCTCAATGAATTAATACATTTAGGCATTAAGCATTAATGTTAACATCACAAAAAGAGAAACAAACTGGCATTATGTACCTCCTGGTGAAATCTTGCCAAAGGAATTGAACCC
Source organism: Phocoena phocoena (assembly GCF_963924675.1). Lineage (NCBI taxonomy): Eukaryota > Metazoa > Chordata > Mammalia > Artiodactyla > Phocoenidae > Phocoena > Phocoena phocoena. The sequence goes on along the minus strand of NC_089234.1, from coordinate 62,402,134 downwards.
AAATCGAATCAGACCTCTGTATCTGGCTACCCATTTGCAGGAAATATAAAAGACTGCAGCAATATGTTGAACTACACCAAAAATATGCATCAGCAAAAGCCAGAGCGTGCGAAATTATAGTCAAACCGTTCAGTTCTTCAACAGATCAGATGAAAGAAAAAGGAAAGGATGAAGAAGGAATCTGTATATTAAAAGAGACTTAAAAGATGCATAATAACTTTTTTTATGGGCAAGACTAAACTGTAGTTTCTAGAGACGTACCCGAGGGTGATAAAACTACAAAGTAGCATAAGGAAGCTATCACTACAAAAGTCAAGATAGGGACTTCTGCTTCTGATCAAGATGGAGTAACAGGGACCAGATTGAGCCTCCCGCCTGAAATAACTAAGATACCTGACAAAATATATGGGGAAAAATCTGTTTTTAGATATTGGCTCTCTGGCTGCACAGAACAGTGATCCCTAAGATAGGGGAAACAAATGAGATGAGCTCTAAAATTGCCGCGGCTTCCTGCCTGGAGAAAAGATCCAGGCCAGAATGCAGATAGGAGGAACCCAACAGTCTTCCTGAGCTGAGGAGACAAAGTTGGGGGTTCAAGGAAGCCAGGTGGCTAGAGTCCTCAGGGCAAATTACAGGAGAGGAGAGGAACACATTGCCAGAGCTCCAGAGATCTGCAGAGAGCAACCCTTGAGTACTGATCAGCACATGATTATAAGGAAACTACCAAATTGGGGGAAAGAACCACTCAAACAGAGAAAGGTGAACAATTTCTGGAGCTCACATAAATCCAGGGAAAGTCCATGACTGTTGGGAGCCAAGAAGTTTTCGCCATTAGAAGATGGCCGACATCCTGCTTCTCTTCCTGCTTAATGAGATAAAAGCCCGCGCCTAAAACGAAAGCCCGCGCACGCAGCACCAATGATAATTTGCCAAGTACTTCCCTTATTCTGGATCCCGCCCCCCTTTCTCTGTACTGTATAAATACAGCTACTGCAGCAATAAAGGTTTGAGGCTTGATCAGGATTTTGTCTTGCCTCCATTCTTTCGCGTCTCCTGCCCCCTCTTCTCTTTTCAACCCCTACAGGTTCCTCCTCGGACTCACAAGGATTTGTCCTGCTGGTCGGGACTCCCGGGGACGCCCGGGGCCGAGCACACATGACCTGAGAAAAAAACCTTGTAATTCATGAGGCATTAAGTAGTGAGGCAAAATCAGCCCTAGAACAAAAATTGCTCTGATCCCACCCAACAAAGCTCAAATGCAAGCCTCAAAGTGATCAAACTGTTTCCAAGTAACTTCACTGAATCCCAGAAGTGAACTCAAGAATATCTGCAGGAATATAAAATATCCAGTACCCCACATGTTAAAGTTTATAAGATCTGGAGCCAACTACAAAATTACCAGACATGAAAAGGAACAGGAAAGTGTGACCCGTGATAAGGAGATGCAGAAATGATGCAAATAGAATTAGTAGACAAGGACATAAAAAAATTGTAATTACATTCCAATAAAGATGTTAAAAAAATGTAATTACGGTACATGTATTCAATAAAGTAGAGGAAAGATTGAGCATACAGCAATATGAACAAAATACTTTTAAAAGACCCAAATGAACTTACAGAGATGAAAACTACAACACCTGAGATTTTACAAACACAAGGGGCAGGAGGAACAGCATATTAAACATTGCAGAAGGAAAGGGTAATGAACTTGAAAACATAGCAATAGAAATTATCCAACATGAAACAGAGAAAAAAGACTGAAAAAGAAAAACCACAGAGCACCAGGGAGCAGTGGGATAACTTCCAGCAGCCTAAAAAAGTACAATTAGGGTCCCCATAGAAGAGGGAAAAGGAGGGAGATGGGGCCAAAATTGAAGAAATAATGGCAGAAATTTTTCCAGATTTTATCAAAATTATCAAACACATAACCAAGAAGTCCAGTGAACCCAAAGCACAAGATACAAGAAGAAAACTCTACCAAGGTATATCCATAACCAAACTGCTTAAAACTAGTGATAAACATAAAATCTTATAAGCAACCAGCAGAACAAAGATAAGAATGCAACTAACTACTGGACGGAAACAATGCAAGTCAGAAGACCATAGAGCAATACTTTAAAGAACTAAATGACAACAAAAATCTGTAATCCTATAATTTTATACCCAGAAAAAATATCTTTCAAAAACAAAAGTGAAATAAAGAATTTTTCAAGCATGAAAGAGCTCAAAGAATTTATTAGCAGCAGACCAGCACTTCAGGAAATATTAAAGGAAGTCCTGCATACGGAAGGGAAATTATAACAGATGGAAATCTGGATCTATACAATAGAATGAAGAGCACCAGAAATGGAAATATTGGGGTTAATATAAAGTGTTTTTCTTATTTGTTAAAATCTCTTGAAAAGATCACTGACAGTTTAATGAAAATAATGTATTATGAGGCTTGTAACATATGTAGAAGTTATAAATGATAAAATGTTACGCATGGTAAAAGCCAGAATAATGGTTACTTTTGTGAGAAGTGAGGGGTTGAGATGGTGATCAGGAAGACTGAGGGGCTTCTGGTGTCGGCAAAGGTCTATTTCTTTTATTTATTTATTTATGTATTTATTTATTGTTTTTCTATTTCTTTATTTGGCTATTATTATGAGTATTCACCCTGTGATAACTTATATTAAGCCATACATTTGTGTCATTTTCTAGATATAGGTCTTAACTTATAAAGTTCTTAAAAACAATACGAAGTGAATTTTTTTGAGAACTATATAGACATGCTTAGAAAAAAGGAAGGAGATTAAATAAAGTGTTAACAATGGTTAACTTATGGATGTTGAGATTGTGGATGAGAACTACTTTCCTATTTTTCCCAAAATGCCTATTATGAATATTATTGCTTTTGTAATCAGGAAAAAATAAATAAAACCAATAAATACTTTGAACTGAAATATTTTATCCACAAATTGGATATATGGTCCTCAGGGGAAAAAGAATCATTCTCACGTCTTTGCGTCTTTGCTTTGATTACGTCAGTCCTACGCATTCCTATCCAAGTTGCTTTGTGGTGTGTGCTAACAGCCTAACAGCCATAGTAAACAGTAGATATTCCAAAACTTTTTTGTACAGAACTGAATTAAAGGCAGCTGAAAACCCATGTTTATCAATCTGTTGTTCTAATTAATAATAATATTTCACTGAGAGATGGGGAATGAGGAATAGTTATCACGAAGCTAGAATTGACAGTGAGAGACCCTGAGGATTTCTCTAGGAGGCTCTGGAATTGTCTAAAAGATCTTGTGATTGTTTTGTAAACAAGGAGACTGAGGCATTCCACTCACAAATTCTGTAGAAAAATCCCTGTATTTCCAGTATTCCAAACAGAAATATACAGTGTCTCTAAATATCATCTGACAGAAACCTTATGCCTGAATTAGCTGTACCCAAAACCAGAACAAACGTAAATGAAGCCTGGCACAAACCTCTAACCGCACCAAAAGACCGTGTCCCAAGGGAGGAAAAATCAGCACAAGGAAAATACCAGGTTTGACTGGAAATCTGAGGACTTGACAAAGACATAGCCTACTACAAACTTAATTGCTCACAGAGCAAGCAGGAAAGTGAAAAATACCCCAGGAACATCTGTTGTTTGTGAATGACTAGGGTTGGGTCAAGGAAGATTAACCACATAGAATATCAGCCCTATAGTGCTTTCAAGAAAACACCTCACACACTCAAAAGATTAGCGAAGGAATTACAATGCAGTTTAAAAAACAAAACAAAAAAAAAAGGAATGCCCAATTTGATTACTGATATATTTTTTAAAAATGTGAAAATGAGTGTGGCGGCACATGGGACGTCATGAGCTCTCACTAAGTATAATGCGGGCTTTCTTCAGGACAGCGGGATTCAAAATTTGGGATTTTATCTAACCTTGGAGCAATATATAAGACAACTGTAAATAGTTCCAAGAGAGGCATTAGGGGCTATTAATTCAACTGAATCATTAATACATATAACCATTTTAAGGATATGTAAGTATGAGCTAAGGTAATCTGAACACTCATTCTGGTTGGACAATAAAAACATGTTCACGTGAGGGTTAGTTTACAGAATTTATTCTAAAAAATAATTGAGAGCATCTGATGGGTGAACATTCGCTTCTTTGGGTTATGTACTATAAGGTCCGCAACATACTTTATGTTACAATTGACTATGTGGGTTACCAGAGCAAACACAAAAATCACTGCAACGCTCTGCAATAACATATGCAGTCCGTTAAGCCAACTCGAAGATGGATAATATAGAACTGGAATCGTTTCCTAGACGGAGGACCACTAGCAATAACCCTTAATAGCCCAGAGTCTCCAGCAGCACATTTAAAACAGGAATCCCAGGGACTGCATCTCAGCAGGCGCCATGGAAAGAAATGAACACTTTGGAGTAGCACATGAAGCCCTGCTATTCAGAACTGGCTGGTTCTGAGCCAATGGTTTCTCATCTCAATGAGCAGCAGCTGTCATAGCCACTCTGCAGGGACATCTTTTTGAAAGTTCTTAAAGATCTTAATTGTCACCATCCCCTCTGGCTCTAAGGAAGGTTCTTTTTGCTCGTTTGTCATATTATTTGGGAGCACTCATTTCATGATCATCAACGCAGAACAAAGTGGAGAATACCTTCATCTAATGAGCTGGATGAAAGCAGCAACCAGAGAGAGAGGCAGCACAGGGCACTAGAAAGAGAACTGGGCCACTTGACAAAACTGGACTCAGAGGACAGGCAGCTGTGACCTTGTACAGGTAAGAAAACAACTACCTCAGTAAATGGTGACTACACAGTCCTTCAGTCATAAATCTATGAACATACCATCAGATTCTGGGTAGATCTACTTAACAAGCTTCTTTGAAAAGTATCTTTTTATGAAAATAAGCATGTGTCAATAAAGAGATCAGGGCATTTTCATTTGTCCACATAAAATCCAACTGCAAAAATTCCTATGTTGAATTATTTTGGAGCCTATTCTAACCTTTTTATATGATACACACACACACAAAATGATGGTTAATGAGATTAACTGAAGCATTTAGGTGGAATGGAAAGAACCTTGGAACCTCCATCAAAAAGCCCCAGTTCTGGGCTTCCCTGGTGGCGCAGTGGATAAGAGTCTGCCTGCCGATGCAGGGGATGCGGGTTCATGCCCCGGTCCGGGAAGATCCCACATGCCACGGAGCGGCTGGGCCCGTGAGCCATGGCCACGGGAGAGGCCACAACAGTGAGAGGCCGTGTACCGCAAAAAAAAAAAAAAAAGGTGTGGAAATTTGTTTTCTGTCTTGCTATATAAGTACCTACATAATATACTCCACAAGCCTAAAATATTTACTATCTATCCCTTTACAGAAAAATGTGTCAATGTATGCTCTAAAGGGAGGAGTGAAGTTTTCTGAGAGCACGTAGCAGAGGAACCAGAAGTGGCTGGGGAGGGTAGGAGCCTGGGGTGAGAGAAGACTCAGTGGGCAGCTATCTTTTGTCGCAGAAATCCCTGTGAGAAGCTGCCAACAAATAAGAAGTATCTTCTCAGCAGAAACGCACACGCACAAAACATCCCACAGCCTCGGTATCTTCCAAGAGCTCAACAGCTCTCCGTGGACTTTTATGTGTTCAAGAACCCAAGCTAAGAATTTTCAAGGAGGAAAACAGAAGGAGGAAAGGAAGGAAGGCAGGAAGGAGGGAGGGAGGGAGGGAGGGAGGGAGGGAGGAAGGGAGGGAGGGAGGGAGGGAGGGAAAGAAACAGAGGTTGAAATTTCTATGGGTAGGGAAGGTGTGAATGGTTGAGTCTCCTTTGGCATGAACTCTCTTCCTTTTCACTCTGATACTCTTCTGCAACCCAAAGGAAATGGAAGGAATACTTAAGTGAGGCAGGAAGTGTTGTGTTGAGGCCCAAGAGTGGAATGCCTCTATAAGGATGGGGGAAGGGCAACATGACGGCTGCTGAGAACCAGACCTCAGGAGGCCATAGCTAAATGGCTGCAGGAAGCCATGAGCTGCCCCATCCCCACTGTCCCTGAAGCTCATGCTTCTCGAGTGCCTTGGCTGAATCAACCTCCTGCCTATGCAGGCTCCAGGGACATGCTGTGCCCTGGTCCACTACCCTCAGATCCCCCAAGGGCTGAGCTGAGACCCAGCCTCCAAATGGGAAGGTTGGCAGCCCAAACCAGAGAGCAGCAGCCCCAGCTGAAGTCAACCCTGCTCATGAGCCCCAGGCTGAAGAGATCCCAAGCAGACATGACCTTGGATGTGATCTGATCCAACCACCTCATCGTTTCTGATGCCCTCTGAAGTGTGGAGCTTGGGGGCAGACAGGCTCGATCCAACTGTCCTGGGAGACTTGTCTACATAACGGGGGTTCTGTGGCAGGGCCCACTTCCTCTCTAGCCCCACTACTGGGAGGTATTCATGGGAAAAAAAAGTGGAATGGCATCCAGGCATCTTCAAGGATCAATCAAGAGGTAAGGGAGGGTCCTCCTATCTTCAGAGCTGGGATCCTGGACTGTCAGCCTGAGAGACACAATGTATTTCAGTGCCAGCCTTGTCTCTGGGTTTTGACTTACATCACATGAGGATTTTCCTAGATCCAAAGGGGAGGGGGACTTGTACTTTGTTGCACCAGCAGAAAATCCTCGTAGTTACTTTCACCAACATCTTGCCTCTGAACCTCTGTGTCCACTCTTCTGCCCAAGATCTTAACAGAGAGGAGTTAATGTGCTGTTGTAGAATCTGTCCCCTTTGGGGTTTGAATATTAAGACTTCTCCAGAGTCCCTTAAGAGACAAATAAGACCTCTGTCCACAAAAAGAAACCCAGGAGAAAAGTGGTGCTTGGAAGGACACAAAAGTAACTTAACTTTGGTTACCTTGGGAAGTGCAACTGGCTGCCTGGGGGACAAGGAGTAAGGACCCCTTGGACCGTCTACCTTTGTACTTTTTTGTGTGTCATATTCAAGTATTATATATTTTTTAAATGTCTGAAAAATAAACAAAAGTAAATAAAATGAAATATTTGGGGCAAGAACTTGGTTTAGCTAATTTTATGAATACTTTGGAAAACCAAAATATAATTGGTATTAACTTAAGAAAGGGGTTCAGAGATAAGATAACCACTGACTCTGGTTAACCACTTCTCATTGATAATGTCAAGGTGATTTCTGTATCTATCACCATGCCCTGAGTTATCAGGTAGATGGCAAGTTTCTTGAGAGAAGAAAACATGCCTTTTTGTACCTCTCATGTGACCTAGCCCAGTTTCTTAAAAAGGGTACTTATTAAGAAATATTAGATACCATTCCAAAATAATTATTAAAATATGAATAAATATTCACTGGAGTATCTCTTTTGTGTAGGAGGATGGAGACAAGGGTCTTCCCTTCTCTTCCATTTCTGTTTCTCCCAGCCTAGAGTCCTCTTTTCTTTTGGTATTAATGGTAGGATCTAATTTTCAATAAGGACTACCAGTGGTGCCTAGAGATCGAGTGGCCAGGGTCATTCAATAGCGATTTGTCTTCTTGTCCTCCAAAACCAAATCCAGGGCTTGAGTTCAAGCCCATGGTCCTATCATGCTTTTATTTTATATTCTTCTTCCAGAAGAAACATGTTTCTCATGCAGCAATCTTAATAAATGCAACTGGGCTCCATTTCTTGGCTTTGAGGTAATGAAAAATTAATTACCATACTTCACAAGTAATAGTTTCCACTCACAGCACTCCCTTAGAAGTAAATATATCATAAATAGTTACTATTATACCAATGGCTGGTGGATTGGGCAGCCTGTCGTCCATAAATCCTTTTTCAACAGACATGTTATTTCTTCTGGGGAACAAACAGATTTGTTTTAGATCAGAGAGTCAACCGACAGATGGCCTTTGTAAAAACACACCATTTGTAAAAATAAATTATAGTTTTACTATGGTATTCTGCTTTTGTGCATTTGTAAAATCAGTGCCCCCATTCTCTAGAATGGGTTTAAATTGTAAAGAGCAATTTCATTTAGGTGTGAGGCCACATCGCACAGATCTCCCAACACAGATGCTAAGGTCCAAAGTCTCTAGATGCATGCTGCCACTTCCCATCACAATTGTCGTAAAGAGCTCTGCCTGGAAGTATTGGGATGATCTCCCAGAGAGCTCCGGCACTGAACAGAGCAAGATACCAACTGGCACACTCCCCTTAGCTCCGGGTTCTGTTCCCATTAAACTTAATGACATTACGTGCCTTATTTTCCTAACTACAACTCGGCATAATTGGGGCTGACAATGTATTTCCCTTAAAAACCTGAAATATTTCATTTTCCTTTACAATATAATTCATCAGTTAAATGCTAAACATTTGGTAGTTTCCTTTAAAATCCAAATCAGGCTTAACTCTGAGCCTACAGCAATCTCAGTGACTACACATCTTACAATGTACACACGTGTAACACACACACCAAATATATATTCGTTCATATGTAGATGTATATACATAGATATGCCTCTATACACACACACCCACTCATGTAAATCCCCTTTCCCAGAACCAAAGGGTCAGGACATAGTGTCAAAAAGAACATATTTGGGGAATTGCCTGACGTTCCAGTGGTTAGGACTCGGCACTTTCACTGCTGTGGCCCGGGCAGGGAACTGAGATCCCACAAGCCGGACAGCACGGGCAAAAACAAAAATAAAGGACATATCTTGTTGTTGTTTTTAAGAATCAGAACCAGTAAAATGTTTCTAGTTAGGGGACGAAGATGTTCATTTTAGCCAGAGATACCAAGAATGGGCTTTGTTGGCACAATGATTGCCTATGTGCCCTTTCTTTAAGTATATTTATTCACTTCCATAAATTACTAAGATCTGAAAGCCACCAGTTCAGATCAAGGGAATAAATGTTTAACATTAATCATGTGCACTATTCAAAATAGAACAACAGGAAAGACTAAGCATTTTTCTAGCTAATAAAAAATTTTAAAGTCAGATTGCCTAATATTTTCCAGGCTGTAAGGTACATTTAGAAGCTGTGTTTATTTCTTAGAATAGTGGGGTACTGTTGAGCTTGGTGCTTTGTGGACATTCATAACCTCAGGCTCCCAAGTTGCTATTTAGAGTTATGCCAGTTGGTGCCTTGATGGAATTAATACGCCGTCTAGAATTGCCTAACTTAACATTCAAAGAAGAGCTTAAACCAATGATTTCCATCTGTTTTTATGACACTCCCAGGGAATCTCAGGTTACTTCAAAGGAGATCAGAATTCTCAAATGAAATGAATCTGGACATATAAATCTTATACTCATATACTTATATATGTCACATATAAATATATACCTACATGACACAGTCTTCTAGAAGAGGATGAGGTCAGGAAATTAATAGGGTAATCGCAAAGCAAGATCTCAGAAGGGGAAAATGATCACGAATTATAATAAGTGTCATAAACCAGATTAGAACTAATCATGAAAAATAAAAACCCACTCAATTCACACAACATCATAAATTTGGATTATGAAAAAGTAAAAAGGTTTTGGGGGGCAAAATCAAAGCTATTTTTAAAATAGATGAGTTTGTGGATGAATTACTAGTAGATCCAACAGAATATCTGGTTGCATGGCTAATTCATATTTTTTCATCTCTAAATCATGCTATATGCCTGTCTCTAAGTAAAGAAGCAGTTCATCCTGCATCTCAATAAAATGTTTAAGAGACATCCTTGTCGCTAATGGAGTCAACTCACAATCAATACGTTTATTCATAATATCATGCACACATACAGGTCAAGGGTTAAGAAAATATTTTCATTGCAATGGTAATCAACCAAACCTACTGTAACCAGCTTTCCACTGACTCCTTGAGGATATGTATTGGGAATGGTCCAAGAGACTTTCCACCTTGTGACCAATCACAAAATTCCTTTGCTTAAAGTAAATGCACACCCCAACCACAGTAACAGTGAATTAAGAATATGAGGCTGCCACTTCCTAACTGTAGCTATGGGCAACTTTCTCACCCATTCGCTGCCTCAGTTTCTACACCTGTAAAAAGGAGAAAATAGTGCCCACCCCACAGAGTTGTTGCCAGGATTAAATGAGTTAGTAATGGTAAAGCACAACGCACACAGTAAGCATTCAATAAGTGTAAGCTCTTATTATCAGTATTTATTATTCAGCTTGTCAGAGGCTCCCTGAGCTGGAGGCCACCGCAGAACTCAAGATTCCTGATGAACTTATAATCATGTTGACTACTTCAAATGTATTTTAACTATACAGTATTATCTCAGTGTTAAATTTCTGTTCATGTGCTAAGTGTTCAATATTAAATATAGATAATTTAACTAGATCTGCATATCAGGTTGCATATTTGTCCCTTATATCTCCTGAATACCAGATTTTTTCCTACCACATAAAGGGTTTGACCAAGTGAACTCTGTGATCTCTTCTATTCCAAGAACCAGAGTATTATGAAGCTGACATTCCCTTGATTCTCTGAATTTCAACTACATCATCTATTTGAAGGAACCAACCAGTATGAAAGGGGAAAAATTCTGACTAGTAAATTTCTTAGACCCAGCCTTTCTCAGGAAGAGCATATAACAAAATGCTAGGATGAAACGAGTTACATAAAATCCACATAAAAATGACCATGAGTACCATTTTTATTGGGAAGTTACAGGGAGAATGTGAATCTAATATATATCGATGAATTATTCAACTCTATCTCAGTCAGCCTGGCTGATTGGGTCACAGGGTAGGAGGATTTTTCAAGCACTCCCAGAAGGCTCCTGAGCCCTCTTGAATGTTGGCCTGGAGGTTATTTCTGATCTAGAATGGGCATCAGAAATCTATACAAGAAGGGAGATAGGCGCTTCCTCTAAGAAGGGGAAATCGAAACCATTATGAGATGCCCCAGGGGATCATTTAAAACCGTATAAATATATGTCTTGGGAAAAGAGGACTTCATCCTAACTAGATTGCTGACCTGGAAAGTGCCTGCAAAGACAAAGGACAGGACTTCCCTGGCGGTCCATTGGTTAAGAAGCAACGCTTCCATGCAGGGGGCGCGGGTTTAATCCCTGGTTGGGGAACTAAGATCCCACATGCTGTGCAGTAAGGCCAAAAAAAAAAAAAAAAAAGACAGGGCTTCCCTGGTGGCGCAGTGGTTGACAGTCCACCTGCCAATGCAGGGGACACGGGTTCACGCCCCGGTCCGGGAAGATCCCACATGCCGCGGAGCTGCTAGGCCCGTGAGCCATGGCCGCTGGGCCTGCGTGTCCGGAGCCTGTGCTCCGCAACAGGAGAAGCCATAACAGTAAAAACCCCACGTACCACCAAAAAAAAAAAAAGACAAAGAACAGTGAGGTCATACACAGAGAGGGTAAAAAGAGTAGGAAAGTGAGTGAAGGAAGTCCCAATGAATGGAGACCTTTGGTCCTAGGAGACTTTGAGAAGCCGTATGAGATTTAAACAGAGAGGTTTATTTGTACCTTTATCCATAATCTTTTGGGAAGTCAACTGATTGCTCAGAAAACACTTTGACATACACCCAGTCTAATGCGCCATCTACAATTCCACCAACAGCCCTGATTAACTAGTATAAATCCAGAGGGGAGTGGACTTAGTCTATTGGAGGCTTTTAGTCACCCCAAGTTTCCCCATTGCCTAAACATTTATAAGTTTATAGGTGTAAGTACACATAATATTGCCAAATGGAAGAGGCTCTGAAATGCATCTATTTGGCCAATGCTGGAGAACTGTGTTTTCCTGTGGGTTTCTCTTTTGTGAAGACATCAAAAATTTGCCTCTCCTTTTGTTAGTCCTTTGACTCACTGAGCAGGAGATCAGAGGAAGCATGGATGGCCCATAGCAAGTTAGCATTTCCCGCTGAAATAAACAAATTCCTTTGACTCCCCCCCCCACCCCAGCCATGAAGCCCTGGCCAACACCTAGAGTTACAAAGGACAGCACTGGCTTCCAGTAGAACAGAGCAACTACTAACCCCATTTTCACACCTGATATTGTCCACCACACCCCTGTAAAAATATTTTTTTCCAGAAACTAATAGAAATCCTTAAAAGAATAGCTTCGTGCTAGTCTTAATACCCGCTGAGATTACAAACTAACACACTGTAAAGCAACTGAATTAAAAATTATGTCCATGCACAGTCTTACCCATGAAAACAAACATCTGCTACTCCAAAGAATATATACAACGCTGGATTCTGTCTTAATTTATAAAAAGCTAAGATGAAGGCATGGATATAAATTCTCAGTTGTCGTGGCTATGGCCACCCTATGCTATGCTATCGTCCCAGTGGTGGACACAATCGTTAATGTATTTATTATTATTTAAGGACACGAGACCATCGAAGGTGGCATTTTTTCCCTTTCACCTTCTAAGGCTCTCCCTAGAACTGCCGGATGAACGCCCACGCCGCCTTCTTCCACCAAAGGTGGATCCTGCTAACAGGAGACTCTGGATCGTGACCATAGCGCCTCTGTCCCCAGCTCTGGGGAAAGCCTCATCGTAGCAAGTGGCCCTCAGCGCACCCAGCGGATCCGCCAGCGACGCGGAGGCCGCGCGGTTTCATCATTAATGCTCCTGAAGGACAATAGCTCATCAAGCCCCACCGAAAGCCCAGGACCCGTCGCGGAGCCTGGGCTGGCGGGGGATGAGGCTGAGCGACTCCTCCTAGAGGTGGTTATGTGGAGAAGGAGCAATCCCTTCTCCCTCCTCCTCCTCCCCCCGCTACTATCCGCGGCCCGGAGAACTGCCGCTTGCCGCCATTGACACGCACAGATAGAACCTAAAGAAAGGCAAAGAGTCCTGCCCGGCACCGGCGCCGCGCGGGCCGAACCTGCGCCCTGGGAGCGGCGCGCGGAGGGCACCGGGCGCCCGGAGCAGGCGGCACAGCACCAGGTGAGCCCGCCATGGCGGTGGCATTATTGTTCAGGGGGCTTTGGGGTCTGGAAACAAAACGCGCCTCGGGGGCAGTGCAGGGTCTGGAGAGAACCCCTGCCCCTCCTCACCGCCCAGCCCCTGCGGGCGCTCCCCAGAGAGCCGACCCTCCCCGCAAAAAAAAAAAAAAAAAAGAAAGAAAGAAAAGAAAGAAAGAAAGAAATTAATAAATCAAGCTGCCCAACTTGCCTCCTCAAGAAATAAAGGGGGGGGGCGTTTGCTAAAGAAGCGGTAAAATTCCTGTGGCCGGCGAGGAGCCGGGGGCATCTTGGGCGTTGAGAGAGGGAGGAGGGATGCGGGGTCTAGCTGCGAGTCCCGGGCGAGGCTGTCCCGAGGGAGCGAAGGGCTCCTGGAGATGCGGCGTTGGGGGCGCAGAGGGGGAGAAGGGAGGCGCCCGGCCGCCGAGGGGGACTGGTCCGGGGCGGTGGTCTACGCAGGGGCCGAGAGAGCCCGGGCAAGGCCGCTCTGGGGGCCTCAGAGGGTGCCCAGGTCGGGTGCCGGCTGCTCCGGGCTGACAATGGAAGGGGCGCGGAGGCGCCGGTAGGAGGGAAGGGACCGGGGTCCGGGGGTGGGCCGCGCCGGAGAAGGTCAGGCCGGGGACGCGGGCGGCGGAGGCGTGGGTCGGGGGCTGCTGCGCGGTGAGCGGGGCGCCGCGGGTGGCTGTGAGTCCCCGGCCGGCGCGGAGGAGGGTTCGGGGCCGGGCACTCCCCTCTGGTTCCCTTTCCGGGGCGCCCGGTGCCGACGCGCGCTGAGCTTTCCCGGGGAAATGGCGGCCCCTCCGCCGCTCGCTTGGGCAGTCCCGGGTTCCCGCTTTGCGCGGGAAAGAATAGTAATAATAATCGAAGGGGGGAGGGATAAAAGTAAAGAGGCTGCGACGCAGGAAAGGGCTGCGCCGGCCGCCAGATGCGGGGCGAATCGCGTGCGGGGCGCAGCGGGCGGGGACCAGGCATGCTTCCCCGGGCGCCTAGCCCGCTCTCCGGGAGCACCCTAGTTCCAGCCTCGCCCGCCTCCTAAATCGCGCCCACGGGGGTCTTTCCCCGCCATTCCTCCTGGGGGCGCCCTCTGCCCCTGCCCCCTTTGTTCCACACAACAGTGGCACTGAGACCCCAAAGGGCCAAACGCGCTTCCTCCTCCAGTAGTTTCCAGACGCTGATTGTTCCTGGCCAAAAATGGGCCACAGCGGGCTTGATTTAGGCTCGGTCACTGCTGGGTTTATTGGCAACGGAGGGAGAAGGGATGAAAGGGGCGAAAAGAGATGAGCCGAGAAACCAAACCGCGGGTTCGTGTCTGGTTAAGGGAGTGCAGCGGGGACCACAGCCCCGAGGCCCTGATGGTAAAGTAAGGGCAGTTTGGGTTTTCCAGCAGTGCCAATGAACTGAGGTGTATCGGTCCAGCCTCAGGGGGCCATTCCCCAATCGGGCCAGCAAGGCAAATGTTTTCCTCACTTCTCATTTGTTTGTGTCAAAATGCGATTGTACCCTCATTGGGCTGCGCAGTTGCTATTGAAACGGTTCAATAGCAACTTTCAACGGTAGGTGAAAGAAAAAGAAACATTATTAAGAGCGAACATGTGTCTTCCTTTATGTTTCTTATTTAGGAGCAGTTCTTTTGTGAAACACAAACCAAGCTACACGTAATTCTCAATTCTTATTTAGCTGAAAGTTATCTCTTACCCCATTGGAAACCTCTTCTTATTTTCAAATAAATGTTCAGAGCACCAAGATTTGGAACTGCGCTCGTGCATTTTTAGAATTGCTTTAGCCCAAGATTATCATATAAATAAATATAGGCCTGGATCTCTTGAATCACGTAATTCACACCTTTAAAACCCCTATTTCCTGTATCCAAATTTCCTTATGCCCAGTTCTTCACTCCAGTTTCTCCTACCCTGTCACAGTTCCTCCTCACCTGGATCCATTTATTGCCATGCTTTAGACATTATTAATGGTTTCCTCTATTTCAAAACTCTATAAAAGAATTTACCTTCTTAGATCCAGAATGTTCCAAAGATTGTGACCCTTCTCCTTCACCATTCCATCTTCTGTCTAGTTCCCAGGGATTCTGAGGCGCCTTTGGTCTGCTGTTTCCCAGTGGGTGGGACACGCTGCTAGCTATTGTCTGAGATAACCAGGTCTGTTTTCACTACCCCCTGGCAGCAAGGCAGGAGAGAATCCTGTCTTAGGCAACTCTAAATGAAAGATATCTGTAACTTGTTCAGCGTGAGGAACGTGCAAAAAAATCAACCAACTTTCTTAGAATGCTTTTCATTCTCAAAGTTAGATGCTGTCTTGGTAAATGCTTCTGAAAAGTGTGTACTGCCCAGAGATGAACGAAAAACGTATGGTTAGAGATCATTCAACAGGTGTTTATGGAGCACCAATTTTTAAACCCCTCTGGATGGGGGAAGAAATGCAAATATGAGGAGATCATGGGCCCTGCTCTCAGAGAGCTTACACCCCCAAACCTAGGAAATAAAATATATAGGAAGGTAAAAGAAGGGGAAAAGTGATTAAGATTGGCAAGCTAGTGGGAAAATGGGTTCTTTTATATACTGCTAACAGGTGTGTAAATTAATATAGCCAACTTGGAGGGCAGTTTGGCACTGTTAAAATTAATAATGTGCACATTCTGTGTGACCCAGCAATTCCATTTCTTGGTATGTACCCTAGAGAAGCAGGCAGTCGTGTACACAGATTATGTGATTCCCTTCCACGGCAGAGTTTTGGTAATTCTGACATTGTAAACAACCCTAATGGCCATCAATAGAGAATGGCTAAATAAACTCTGGTACATCTTCTGGAAAATTAGGAAGCAGTTAAAAAGAATGAAGTAAGTCTATATATTACTAAGACAGAAAGGTCACTGAGATGCATTATTAACGAAAAAAGCAAATTACTGAACACTATATATTGAATGGTACCATTTTTGTAAAAACAAAATAAAACTATGAATTTCTATAAGTAAAAATGGATAGGAGAGGTGTAGAACAAGACACCCGCTAAAAGAAACAAGAATTAGATGCATCGTGGAGGACTTTAATTATATTAATCATACCCATCCATAACCGTTGTTATAATATTTGAAATTTTACAACTTGGATTAATTTATATGTTGCTTGGATAACTAAACACAATTACTTTACAAGTGATTGATAATGTGTAATAAAAGCCATAATTAAAATGCTATGACAGTTTTTAAAGGAAGAAGAGAATTCTAAGCTGGATGGGAAGGCTCGGGCGAGGCTTCACAGGGAATGTAGCAGGATTTGGAGGGAAAGGGGAAGAGGAGACAAGGCAGGCAGAAGGAAGCCTGATGCAGACACCGGGCTCTAGCTAGCACCTCCTCTCTGCTCAGCACGGAGATGTGCGTTCCCTCGAGTCCTGGCCTGCCCTGCCCAGGTTCAGGCTGGGGAGTGAACTAAATGAACGGGTCACAATTGCTTTCATCACTATGATTCTATGAATATCTTAAGTTAGGTTTAGAAGGAAAAAATGAGGACATGAGTTCTAACAATGGTATCGGATGGTGGCATTTTAAAAAAGAATGTAGTGGAAACATGAGGACGGGGGATTGGTTTTCCCCTAGATGCACAATGGTATGCATATTGGGAATTAGGTTGGGGGAAAAAGTGTTTGAGAAGATAATTCATTCCCCCCGCCCCAAATACTACAGAAGGAACTCCAAAGTACTTTCAAAACAAATATTTAAGGTTGGTTTCACTTATTCATTTACTCATTTAAGGAATATTTTTTGAATGTCAAATGTGTACATAATACTATGCTAGATGCCAGTGGGGATGAAACATACAACAAAGTATAAGAGAAAACAGCCCCAGACCCGAGTTCCAGAAGTGGGGGTGAGGGGACTGGGTCTGGTCTCACCCAGTCCCCATGTAGCCATGGACAAGTCGTTCAATGATCACAACCCCTCACTTCTATTGTGGCTAAAATTGGGCAGGAGTGGTCTAAATGACTGATCGCTCAGGTCCTTTTCAGTCTTAGATTTTGTGAAATCCTGTGGGTCTAACATTGCGATAATTGTGGGTTCCCAGGCAGACGGAAGGTGGGGAATATGGGATTAGAACAAGAGGGGCCCAAAGTGCCCAGCCTTGGGAAAAACAAAAGTATTTGCTGTAGAGTATGTGGCTCTTAGCGTTTTCCCAGGACTGTTTCTTTTCCACCCCTTTACATTGCCTCCTAAGACCAATGAGAGAAGCAGAAAGACAACACTGAGTTTTAAAGCCTCATGTTATACACAAATCCAGCACTATAGTATTATAATAGTCACTTTTGAATTAAAATGTTAGCCTGCATTCTGTGAAAATAGTCTCTAAAACTTTCTTTTGTGGAAATAAGTCATAGCAGCTAATGTTTACTAAATGCCTTACTGCTTGCCAGGTACTGTTCCAAGCCCTTCAAAGGTATCAACGCTTATCATTCTTACGACAGCCCTATAGGTAGGCATGGTTGTTATACCCATCTTACAGAAGCGAAGAGAGAGGTGAAAATGTGCCCAAGGTCACCACACAACTGGTGGGTGGTAGATTTAGGACTCCCACCCAGGCAGCCTCGCTCCACGGCCCCACGTCCTCATGTGCATGTGGCGGCACAGGAGGTGCTGGCGTTCCAGTGATCCTCAGATTATGTTCATTTTAACATTAGTGTATGCAGATTTTCTTTTTAAACTCCTGTTTGCATCACTATTTTACCAATGTCAATAAAAGATAAAGAGCATCAGATTGAGCCACATCACACTGTCCTTTAAACTGTCTTGTCACAAAGTATTAAATAAGATAAATTTGGTGGTGGTTTCTCTGAAGCCTTTATTGTTCATTTATCCATCTCACCATCCATCATACTTTGCCCAATTTATTTTGACTGGCGTTGCCAATTTGGACTTGGAATGGAGTAAGTCATTCAAGTCAGAATTCCCATGCTTTGACAGAACATGTGTGGAAACAGGCGTACGACCACCAGCCTCGTACAGGGACGTTTATTTCAGCTGATTCTGTGATGCCACAAGAATAAGCTACAGTGACCGTATTGTTTAGGTCAGAATTGCAATACATGGTCTGACCAAAGGTTTGGAGATCGTTTCTGGATATGAGAGGTAGTCCTGATGATATAGTTTCGATGCCTAAACGTGGGTTATTTCCATGACAAGAGGACAAAAATATAATAAAATGAAGTCAAACTTTTCCAGGAAATCCCAGGCCCTGTGTTCACTGGCCTGGCAGCAGTAATGGTTCATACACAACTGCGTAACTTGTATTTTTGCTGCCTTCACTGCTCAATAAAACCATTACAGTAAATAGTGGTGGTAGACTATGAAAAGGTAAATTCCAATAGCTCATACCATACACAACATAAACTTTTAGATCAGACAATAATTCACTGGGTTCCCCACCAGAGTGCTAAACTTCCAAATTGACCAGTTTTCCAGAATTTCAATGAGGTGGTCATCATTGCCCCCTTGCTTCTAAACTGGATTTTCACCTCTGCTGTTCTTTAGTAAACAATGTCGATCATTGTCTTGGGGTGGAGAAGAGGTAGGCCATAAACAAAGTAAAGCAGTTTTTCAGGCCCACTTTTTCTTTTCTGTTGTTATCATGGGTGATGAAATAGTGACTTTGAAGGAAAGATCACCAGCATGTGATTTAATTCTACCTGATTGTTCCATCTCTGTGAACGAAGTAACAGATGGAGGGTCGGGGCTCAGAAGGAGTGACATTTTGAGCATCTTCCTAGAGTAGCAGCAACTTTTAGGTCAGAAGGGACCTCAGAGGTCAGCTGGTGCTATGGTTCTCCAGTGGAGCGCCACAGGGCCCAGAGGCCCAAAGCAGGAAAGGGTGGGTACCAAGCCATCAAGCTTCCCAGGCCTTCCCCACTCCAACCAGCATAACTCCCCCTCCATCTGTGTGCTATACATATTAGAGCTTCTGAAAGGCTTTGTTTGAGCAAAAGGAAGGTTCTGAAAAGTCAGCTGATTTGCCTAAGGGCCGCAGCTGGTCGATGCAGAACTGTGTCCCCCCCCTCCTCCGTCCACTGTACCTTCCATTCTCCCACCATGATGCACCCTACAGAGGCTGGCCGTCGCCCTTACCTGGTGCAGGTGATACAACATGCACCTTCACAGCTCTGACCAGGGAGCAACACTGCCTGTCACCAGCACAGAACACTGCAACTGAAGCAACGGCCCCCCAGCCACTGGTCCCCGCAGTGCAGCCACTGCCTTAGCACTGACAGTAAGGAAAACAGGGTGGGGAGGGGCAGGCAGGGGGAGGGATGGAGGAAGAGCGGTTCCGGGGCAGCTGCCTCTGCTCAGCACACCGTCTGCTCTAGCTTTGAGAGCCCACAACTGGCCCAGCAGTCATGGATGTCTCTGGGAGCCCCTGGTGGGTCAGGCAGCACCAGGGGCTGCAGCCCACCCACCGACCGGTACTGGTCCACTCACCCACTGCCAAAGGGAGCTGCCACATCCCCTCGCTCTCCCTGAGCAGCTCATCTTGGTTCAAAGCTAGTCCCCTGCTCAGGGCAGCAAGATAGATCACTGTAAAACAATACACCTCACTATTAAGTTGAAACTATTAGATTTTAAGGAAACAGGATAGCTTGTCCACTGTTCCGATTTGTTAATTCTCAAAAGAGCAAAAAGACGAAAGCCGGCTGGACCCAGTGAACAGTTTTGTTTTTATTATGTTTTCTGTGAATAAATAGATTGAGGAAGGCAAACCGGTTCATTTTCTTCTGGGGTGCGTTGCTAACTCAGAATCAAAGAGAGCTCAAAGTATTTTTATTCATTCATTTATATTCCTTTCTCATCCAACTAGTACCATAGGTGGCCAAATATATTTATATTAGAAAATAACATAAGGCTAATAACAAAGGAGCAAAAACAAAAACAAAACAAAACTTAGCTCTGGTTCAACAAAGACAAAACGTCTTAAAAAGTCAGCATGTACTGCAGTAGCAGCAGACATCCTAAATCTACTCCACGTCTGCTGCATCCTGCGCTCTGCTCCCCACGCCTTCTAGAGTGCCCCAGATGGCCACATATCCTCTGACTCTGAATTATAAAGAATGTGCCGGCAGTTGAGTTTCCCGCCAGATTATTCCAGGACAGGACTTGAAATGCTTTTTTAAAAGGGAATGACTTGTAATCCAATAGTATAATTTAAATAAATTGAGTTAGCGCTTGGTTCTAATGTTCATGGTTGGTTAACTTGATTAATTTGATCCGAGTGTCATTTCAATGAAATTGCATTTGATACATACAGCTCTTACGTTATAAATTGTTAATGTGCTTTAACATATACGACAATAAGATTATTGACTCTTCTCATTCACTTAAAGGTGGCCATGGAAGAAAATGATTTGGAAAATATTACTTGTGCAATAATGATTTGCCCTTGGAGTTCATAAATAGAAGTGTAATAGAGCAAGTGATTTAGCTGGGACTACTGAAAATGTTTTTCACAGCTACAGAATAATACTAATAAGCTTCTATTATTTTAATACAGTATTAAGGGTAACACACCAAAATATGTTAGAATTTTATCAGGTATGAGGCTAAGAGACTTTTTTCATACCCTTTAAAAATATATTTCTAAAAAAATATATATATATATATTTTTACATATAGTTAATATAATTATATTGAATTCCCTTATGTCCTACCTAGTTTTATTTCATCTCATTTTATTCTCCCAAAGGATAGTTTTGAACTGACAAAGTAAAGATGCTTCATTGCAGAACTACTTTGTTTTTTCATAAATATTTACAATATAAAATATTCTGAAGCACAATGCTACAGATTAGGGAAGTATCATGGGAACTAAAAATGAATAAATTGAATAAATTTCAGCAATTTTAAAATGAATCCATTAGGGGGTGACACTATGAATTTCATGTTTATGAACCTTACAGAAAACGTTTAAAGTTTTTTTTAATTCATTTCCATCATTAAAAAGCTATAAGACCTCTTAGTTTTAGATTTAAAATAATGTATAATGAAAGCATTTTGATTTATATACTTCTGAAGGGAATGATCTCAAAAGAGTATATGTATACATATAGCTGATTCTCTTTGTTGTACAGCAGAAACTAACACAACTATGTAAAGCAATTATACTCCAATTAAAAAAAAAATAAAATAAGCTGTTTTGAAATTCTAGATCCTTTGTCACGGTGGTTCACCAGCCCAACCAAACTTCACCTGTGATACACTGGCCTATAATTAAATCTCAAGTGTTGACTGCTCTCTCTTTTTAAAAGACACTTTGCAAAAGCTTGGCAGCAGAAAAACTGGTCATTTAAATCAGGATTGCTGGCGGCTGCTAATGGACCATCTTGCCAGTTGGCTACTCTGCCTTGTTCCTCTTCAGTTTGCATATAATAAAAACTTCAAGAAGTTGTTTGAGGCATAAAAAATAGTTTACTCTTTATCAGCTGTTTATGCTTGAGTAAGAACTTATTTAAATTAAAGGAAGATAGTGGTCTAAAGAAACCAGATTATTTCGTCTTTTCATGAAGGCAATCAGTGTATTAAGTTTGCTGTTTCTCACCAAGAGCAATTCATTGAATAAGGGCAAATGCTTAGGATGTTGCCTTTCTTTCTTCTCCTCCCATCTGGGATTACAGTGTAGTTTTAAATATTGTTTATAGGAATCCCATATGCTATAATTATGCAAATACAGACACACTGAGGGTCTGATTCTATTAGTGAGTCTTATACAGTCTCTTGATATGAAATGTTACATTTCTCAATTATCTCAGGACCAGTTAGTTTCCAGTGACTCACCTGGTGATGAAAGTAATCTAAATTTTTCACTATGACATTCTTACTCAATTACAAAACACCTGAACTTTTCCTTTTACTAGTGTACTTTACTAGGCTAATTCCCAAATGATGTTTGTTAACATGTTAAATTAAAGTCACACTTTTGGTTTCCAGTTCTAAATGACGGACTCTGAGCACATGAGCTTTCCTTCTCTAGAGCCCACAGAAATAATGGTAAAAACTTAAAAAGAAAATAAACACTTCACAACAAAGGGGCAGGGGCTGGTGACGGTCATCAGCAAATGGGAGAGTTCAGCAAATATCAGCAAATTTCTTTCTATGACTGAAAGTACACAGGAACATGTGGATGGCATCACAGGAAGAGCCACAGCTAAGAATAAAAGCAGGAGGGAGCTTCCCTGAAGGTGGGCAGGATGAAAAATGGGGAGTCATTGAAGGTCTGTCTCCACAACAGCCAGGTGAATTGGCCTCTCTCCCTCCCCTACTCCTAGTAGAGCTTCTGCAAATCTAGCATTTATCCTCCAAACTAATAATCTGAGGTTTCTTCTCTAAAGAAACTGAACAACTACAGGGCAGGTCTAGAATTTGGAGGATGGGTATGGCTCTACCAAGTAAAATTCCCTCATTCTGGCATTTGGGGGCTCTCAGTTCCTAACCAGGGACCCTAAGGTGATGCCTGCTAATTGGCATGCCCTGCACATGTACCCAGAGGTCTGAAACAGGAACCATGCCTACCAAACAGTATCTGAGGAAAGATTTTCTATCCCGTCTGCCTGTAATAAGCAACCTTGTCTTTCATTCTTAAATATGAACGCATGACCAAAGATCACCAGACATGTAAGAAAAGCCAACATGAAAAAGATGAAAATAAATAAATAGGACAACTGACTGGATAAAATAATTTAGAGAAAGAAGATGATGTAAACACATCCCAACTAGTTTCAGAGAGATTGGAAGACATGGTGCATTCATAAAAGAACAGGATGGTATGAAAAAAAAAACCATCAGAGAACAAGAAGAACGTTCGGAAATTAACAATATGATTACCAAAATAAAAATTAAAAAGACTGAGAAACGGAAGGAAAAGATTAAGGGACTTGTGACTTCTCTGGCGGTCCAGTGGTTGAGACTTCACCTTCCAGTGCAGGGGGTGCGGGTTCGATCCCTGGTCAGGGAGCTAAGATCCCACATGCCTTGCGCCAAAAAAATCAAAACATTAAAAAAACAAACAAACCCAGAAGCAATATTGTAACAGATGCAATAAAGACTTTAAAAATGGTCCATATCAAAAAAATCCTTAAAAAAAAGGGTTAAGAGACTGGGGGGAGCAATCTAGGAGGTCCAAGACCTGGTTTACAGGCATCCCACTAAGAGACAAAGGGAGAAGTGGGAGAAATAAAGAGATGGGAAGAAATAATCAAATACATGACAGGAAAAAAATTCCAGGAGTTATGAATAGTCTTCAAATTGAACAGGCTTATCATCAAGTGCTGACACCTAGATACATCCTTGTGAAATTTTAGAACATACAGAGAAAATTTTAAAGCTTGGGGGATGGGGGCTACCAAACTTCTCTGTAACACCGGATGCCAAAAATGCTGGACCAGTGGCTTCAAAACGTTGAAGCAAAATGATTTTGATGCTAGCAATTTTGATGCTAGAAACTCTACCAAATAATAATCCAAAGATCATTCAATAAAGACAATTCCATTTGTGTAAGAAAACAAAATTTACTTCTCAGTACTGTCTCTGAAGAGATACCTGAGGCAGATAAAAGGAAAACAAGGGAGAAAGCCAAGAACGAAGAAGCCAAGGCATCAGGGATGAGCTGGGAAAGATGACCACTGGGTAAAAGAACCACTCCAAACTGGAGCCCAGCTCCGAGGGCTTCAGGAACAAAGTCTCTGGGAAAAAAGTGCCCCCTGTAAAGAGCAGTGTGACTGAGAAGCTGGGTGATTTTTAGAATATGGTAAAGGCACATTTCTCTTTCGTCAACAAGAACAGAGAAAAAGTACAGTCAACCCTCATTATTCACAGATTCCATATTTGCGAACTTGCCTACTCACTGAAATTTATTTGTAACCCAAAATCAATACTCGTGGCACTTTTGTGGTCTTTCAAAGACAGGCACAGAGCAGAAAAAACCGACCCATCCACTGCACACCTTACCCGCTGAGGTCAAACAAGGCCACACTCTACCTTCCTGTTTCATCTCCCACCCTGCATACGAGGGTCTTTTTCATGGTCTATTTAGTGCCACGTTTTTCACATTTTTGTGCTTTCTGTTAGTGATTTCACTGTATAAAATGGCCTCCAAGTGTAGTCTTGAAGTGCTGTCTAGTGTTCCCAAGCGCAAGGAGGCTGAGCTGTGCCTTATGTAGAAAATATGTGTGTTAGATAAGCTGTATTCAAGCAAGAGTTATTGTGCTGCTGGCCGAGAGTTCAATGTTAATGAATCAACAATTCATATTAAATAAGGTGTCGTTAAAAGAAACATACATCAAACAAGGTTTTGTACTGATCCATTGATGAAAAAGTTGTGATCAGAGGCTGAGAGCAACCTAACCCTGTTTCCCCAGGAACAATTGTTCACTACTCACTAATTTAGTGTCCTGCCTACTTTATAGAACTACTGCACATAACAAGGATCGATTGTAGTTACGTGCATACCTCATTTTACTGCGCTTCACAGGTATTGCTTTTTTTAACAAATTGAAGATTTGTGGCACCCCTGCCTTGAGCAAGTCTACCGGTGCCATTTTCCCAACAGCATTTGCGCACTTCATGTCTCTGTGTCACGTTTTGGTAATTCTCACAATATTTCAGACTTTTTCATTATTATATTTGTTATAGTGATCTGTTATCAGTTGGTCTTTGATGTTACTATTTTAGTTGTTTTGGCTTTTTTTTTTAGCAATAAAGTATTTTTTAATTAAGGTATGTACATTGTTTTTTTAGACACACTGCTATTGCATGCTTAACAGACCACAGTATAGTGAAAACGTAACTTTTATATGTGCCGGCAAACCAAAAATTGATGTGACTCACTTTATTGGGGTGTCCTAGAGCTGCACCCACAGTATCTCCAAGGTACCCCCGTAGTAACTTGGGCGTGTGGGGGAGGCTTTGCGAGAAGACAGGATCCAAATGTGAAGCCAAGTAAAATGTGGAATGACGTTGAACAACATGTTTTCAGAACCAAGAGACTCCACTTCTTGATACTAAGACACAAGGGTCCTAGTGTTGGACCACAGAAATGTCAAGCTAACATCCCACTTGATTCTGAAGGGAACAAGTTACAGAGTCTTCATCATATAAATGCTGTTCATTGGCATTTAACTTTCAAAATTATACCTAGGGACATAATGCAGGAGATTTCGTTATGTGATTACAGAGCAAAATAGAAATGTGATAAATCGGGATAGTGGGAAGTATAGAAGACAGAGGTGGAAGTACGGAGGTAAAGACGGGAGGAGAGGACCAGGGAAAGATTGGGGCCCATACATCCTCATTTTACATGACAGTGGCTTAGGACACAGTCCCTAATGTTGGTGGAATTGGAAATGGACATTGAAGTGTATTATTTAAAGTTTTCAGGAATTCCCTGGCGGTCCAGTGGTTAGGACTCCGTGCTTTCACTGCCAGGGCCCGGGTTCAATCCCCGGTCAGGGAACTAAGATCCCGCAAGCCGTGCGGCACGGCCAAAAATGTATAGATAAATAAATGAATAAAAATACAGTTTTCAAGGCAATCAATGGAGGAAATAAAATAATAAAGTTCTTTACCCTTTTTGCTTTGTTTTACTGTGTGCAAGTATTAGATTTAAAGATAAATTCAGAATTTTAAATAACTTCTTTAACTTTCTTGTTTTCCTTGCTTTAGGGTGGCCCTGAGCAAGTCATAATTATGTTTCAGCTTGTACAGATTCACAGAGAACTTAGGGTCTCAGCCATTTTTTCACAGAGCCCTTAAGCCAGAAGAAATGCCTTCCATTCCATTTATTAAGTGGTTTGGTCTCAACAACCTAATAAGTATTTCTGTCCTGACAATTTAGTAGCTCTTTGAAAAAATAATAACACATGAATTAGAAAAACAAAGAACATTTGCATCCTGTTCTTAAATAACCACGATGAATTACAAAGAGGGTGTGTACACCTGTTGGACATTACACGACTTCTCACACCTTGGAATCAGATTGGACACGGCCACTTTCATTTTCTGTTCCACACTGATTTTCACCCAGCACTTGCTTTTAATCACAACAGCCAAAATTTCAGCTTTGCAAAAGATACGGCATCACCAAAAAGAAAATAGCACACACACACACACACAAAAGACAGTACAATCTACCCTGAACCTCTGGTGGAACCACAATGAACTAGTAGTTGTGGAGGCCAACAGAGGTTGACTATCACTGTATTTCACTTGAAAGCTTAAACATTAGCTGTCGTGGGACTTCCCTGGTGGCGCAGTGGTTAAGAATCCGCCTGCCAATGCAGGGGACACAGGTTCGAGCCCTGGTCCGGGAAGATCCCACATGCCGCGGAGCAACTAAGCCCATGCACCACAACTACTGATCCTGCGCTCTAGAGCCCGTGGGCCACAACTACTGAAGCCCGTGTGCCACAACTACTGAGCCTGCATGGCCTAGAGCCCGAGCTCTACAGCAAGAGAAGCCACCTCAATGAGAAGCCTGTGCCGTACAACAAGAGAAGCCACCGCAACAAGAAGCCCGCACAAGGCAACCAAGAGTAGCCCCCGCTCGCCGCAACTAGAGAAAGCCCACGCACAGCAACCAAGACCCAACGCAGCCAAAAATAAATAAATTAATTAAAATACAAACCAAAAAAACCATTAGCTACTGTGTCCTGGGGTCCCTTGGCACACAGTTTGGAAACCATGGCTCTAGCATCTGTTTAAAACTTTATTATAAGCTGTCATGCAAGTTCATTGGAAAACATTTGAGGACAGAGGCCATGTACATTCCACAACATCTAATGTCATTTCTTGTTCAATAATAAATGCTCCATAAATACTGTCTTTCATCGAATCTCTGATGTCACAGATTGCAAGATGCATACTGATTTCTAGAGATAGTAAAATGTTTTTTTAAAAAGGCACATCATAAAATCAATGAAATAACAATAGCTATTTAAATAGGCTAGTGTGAGTTTATCGTCCATGTCTGAGTCAGTGCCGCAATTTAATATTTACCCTTGTGATACCTGTAAAATCTAACTCATTGGTGTTCTTACGGGCTTAAAACCCAAACATAAAAACAAATCCTAAAACAACAGAGTCCCATACTTCCCCAGCACACACAAAACCAGTGGTGTTCTACCAACTGCCGTGCTCCTGGAGGTGAAAGGAGTAAGCAGGCAACACTGCGTTCTCCTTGCTTCTTCCCTGAGTTTTATTCTCCTGCCCCGCCCCGCAACTTAACATGCTTAAAACTCTTCTGTTCACTTTGAGAGTAATTATGAGACTTTATACTGTGGTCATACCTTGGTCTTTCAGATGTGGAAGGACAGGTATGATGCGGATCTAGGTGGTATCTGGTCTGCTTCCCAGTTCCTCTCACATCCTCCACGTAGTGTGTATAACCACTGGAAGAGCTGCATCCAGCCATATTCTTTCTTCGAACCTATAAACAAACATGTACTATAGTCCTTAAGCTCTGCCTAATTAGAACAAAACTTGTTTTCGAGCAGAAGGTAAATAAATGTAAACATTTAAGTATTAGTCTGATGGAAACAGATTTCACATCGCAATAGTTCTCTTTCGAGGAGTGGCCCTCCACTGAGATTCAGATTCACAGGAAGTAGATAAAAACGCATTCAAGTTTTTTAACTCCTGACTTCCCAAGACTGCATAGAGTCAGGGGAGGCCTAGAAAAGAAGGAAGTTAGAGGTTATCACTTCTCACCACTGCAGGCAGAGTCCAGCGCAGGCTGGGGGGCTGGGGGATTTAGAAAGTAGGGTCTTCTCTCTAGTGGGCCAAGGAGGCTCAACATTTCCTTCCATCTGTGGGTTCTGGCAGGTATGACCTGTCAGCTCTTCTCTACTTCCCCTAAGGATTCCTGGAGGTAGTCTGATTCTTACAATGTGCAGGGGCCTCCCAGCCCTCGGGGCCAGGAATTGGGCACCTGGCTGCTTAAACTCAGCGTGATGTCTGAAAATGTTACCAGAGGGGGACCCCTTCCAGGGCCCTAAAAGTGGGTTCGTGTCTACCCTCAGAAATGAATTGTCCGAGGAGACACACCTACTGACAGAACAAAAGGCTTTATTGGAAAGGGGCGCCTGGGCAGAGAGCAGCAGGGTAAGGGAACCCAGGAGAACTGCTCTGCCATGCGGCCCATAGTCTCAGGGTTTATGATGGTGGTGGAGTTAGTTTTCTGGGTTGTCTCTGGCCAATCATCTTGCTTGTGCCCATACTTGATCTGACTCAGGGTCCTCCCTGGTGGCACTTGCATCTCCCAGCAAAGATGGATTCCAGCGTGAGGGTTCCTGGGAGGTTGGCAGGACATATCATGCTTCTTATCAGGAGCTTCTGTTATGACACAACTTATGCAAGTGGTTACTACCGTGCCTGGCCAGGGTGAGTGGTTTTGGTTCCTGGTTCCCTATCAAAAAGATGGGTCCCCAGACACAAAGAGCTCTCTAGTCCTATTGAAGCACATGCAACGGTCAATCTCACACTTAGATTCAAATGGCGCTGCATCCCCAGCTCTAAGGCCCTAACCTAGAGGAAAGTCTGGAAGCCAAAGAAGGAAAGTCTTGTTACAAAGTGCTGTTTGGGGTGATCCCTACATTTTATAATAGTCAGCTCGTATGTTTCTATTTGATCTAACCCTGACTTTCCTTTCCTTTCCTATTTTATCTTCATGAATGTGTTAGGCATCAATGCCCTACAGTCCCGTTTTCCTTCTACTGCCAGTCCTTATTTCCAAGTTTTAGGGCAATTCGTGACTCCACTTGACTGATACTGGGAAAGTCCCTGGGTGGCTTTATCCTGCACACCTAGTCATTCCCTGTCTGTTTTCATTTGAGAAAAATGTACTGGGGGGTGGGGGGGATGAAGGGGTCCTGCTTTGTGGTGTTTGTGCTCCGTGCATTTTTCTCTCTGTAGGAGAGATTATGACCATCCAGCACATCGTACGGTATCCACAGAGCATGTCCATCCCGTGATGGGCTTTTCAGGTGGTTTCCTCGGCAACCAGACCTACTAATCCTCCCCCTCCCCCCCCACTTATCAGTAACTAATAATCGGTTTAGTGGAGTCACCAACACTAACACATCTTTATGCACCTGCACAGGCTCTTAACTCTTCAGATATCATTTCTTAAAGAGACTGAGCTTCTTTTCCAGAACCATTTGAAAGTGCATTTCCGAAGACTGGAATGTTTAAGACCAGAGGGACCTTCAGGATCAATCAGTCACCTCCCTGATTTACAGATGAGGCCACTCGAATGACACACACAGCTCCCATAGCTAGTCATGTAGAAGTGGGACCACACCCAGGGATTCCTGCCTGGTCCCAGGCTCTTTCCACTACACCAAGGGCCACCCCCATTCTGAACGCCACCAGCGGGTAGCCAGCATGTGCCATGTAATTGTCCCTAAGAGCAGGGACTGTTGAACATTGCTCTCGTGTTCCCTGTCCCCTGGGATAGCACTGACTACCAGCAGGTACTCTGTACACTCATCGATGCCTGACCTGCGTTTCTTCACCGTGAGTTGATGGTTATAATCCTCATATGCAGCTCCCTGCGTCGTCACAGAGAGGACACAGCTGTAAGTGGGTTTACGAGAGAGTTTGCAGCCGAAGCAGAGAAATGTGCAAGTTCTAAAACAAAGTGATGCTGTCTTATCCGTGTGCCTTACTGGGAAAGAGATAATGTTCTCAGGCTATTTGCTCATCTTTGCTTGTACTTAACTTTGATGAATACCTACATCTCTTGGTGGCAAAATGACACATAAAATAGGAGGGTAGTAAGTACATATGAGCATACAAAAAGAACGTATGTCAAGTATATAGTAATATGCCTCAAACTCACGTCATTTACCTCAGAGATAAGAGGGTGTTGAGAATGGGATTTGTTGCTAAATTCCATAGTTCTTATATAAAACTCCTCAGTCATACAGAGTTATCGGATACTTTAGAAAACTGAACTCTATGTTCAATCTTCCATCCAGATTAAAGAAATCCCAGGTTTGTATCTTTCATATTAGCCATGCATTTATTTAGCACTTTCTTCCATCATATTCTTACCCACTTTCTTAGGCCTTTTCATTGCCATCTTTGCTGTTAGTAAACTAACCAAGCCAAAATTTGAGATGGTTGCCTCAACAGATAGAAGCAATGTCGATTTATTTTTGACCTTCTCATTCTCCATCCCCAGAGAAAACGGCAACTGAGAATGATGCTGCCCTCGGGCCAGAGAGCTTTAATTCATTAACATTTTTTCCTGGAAAATTTTTGTTTCCTTTTCTTTGGTTCTGCTTGTTTGTAATTTGCTTTTACTTATTCTGGCTTATGTTCCTTTTTTGGTTACAGTACTCCCTCCACCAACAGGTTTAGCTCCATTACAATTCTCTGAATTAGTTTTAGCCTTACAAAGGCTTTTTCAGAAGTATATAATTATTTTATCTCCGCACAAAAGATAGCTTCCTAAAATAACACAGAATCATATACGTGTCTCTTGTGCACTGTACTGAAGTCACCTCTTCGTGCTGATTCTGAAGTTTCTCCCCCAAAATCAACCTGGATTCCCCATTCTAAGGAGCAAAAGCTTGGGTTGCATTCTGGCTTTTAATTTGCTGTGTTACTCTACCTTAGCATAGTCAATAAAACTGCCTCTTCTGGCATGTTTCTGTTTTTAAGAATGCTACAGGGGGAAGGGATAAATTGGAAGATTGGGATTGACATACATGCACTACTATCTATATAATAGATAACTAATAAGGACCTACTGTATAGCACAGGGAACTCAATACTCTGCAATGGCCTATATGGGAAAAAAAAAATCAAAAAACGAGTGGATATATGTATATGTATAACTGATTCACTTTGCTGTACACCTGAAAGTAACATAACACTGTAAATCAACTATACTCCAATAAAAATTTAAAAAAAAAGAATACTACGTTATTAGGGAATTTAGAAAAGTGCTTCCATCTGAGAAGTGTACATCAGCTCTGAGTTGTGGGTCAAAGCTAACCATTATGATAGCCATGGCCACATTAACTTTGTACTATTTATTAAAAGAGGCAGGAGCAAATCAGGGCAAAGGGGAACCATATTAGTTTTCTTCCTGCTGCTGTAACAAGTTATCCCCCAAATTTAGTGGCTGAAAACAATACAAATTTATTCTCTTACAGTTCTGGACGTTAGAAGTCCAAAATCATTTTCAATGGGCTAAAGTGAAGGTGTCAGCAGGGCTGGTTCCTTCCGGAGGCTAAGAGAGTAGAATCCATTTCCTGCTGTCATCCTGTCACCACTCTCACCTCCTCCCTCCATCTTATAAGGACCCTTGCAATTACATTAGGCCCACCCAGATAATCCAGGATAATCTTCCCCACCGGAGCATCCTTAGCTTAATCACATCTCCAAAGTCTCTTCTGCCATGTAAGTAGCATATTCACAGGTTCTGGGGATGTTGAAGTGGACCTCTTTGGAGGCTGACCACAGGACCATGGCCTCTCTCTCTGGCCTCTCCTACGGAGGCTGGGCTGGATGGGTGGGGTAGGGAGTTGTTCATGGGTGGGCCTGCCGAACCCCAGCTCCCCATCTGCACCACCCTGCGGTGGCAGCCAGGTCTGGGCTGCCTCCCCGGGGCTATCAGGCATGTCACACGAGCTCTGTGGCCACACCATGGTTCCCAAGCTGTAGGCCAGTCGTCCTTCCTTACCCTGCCACCTTTCCTTTCCAGCATTGAGTTAGTGCCGGGAGGCCACCGTGTCAAGCAAGCTGAGAGCAAAACTAAGGCAAGATGTCGGGCCGGAGCGGGAAGAAGAAAATGTCCAAGCTGTCGCGTTCAGCCAGGGCCGGAGTCATCTTCCCCGTGGGGAGGCTGATGCGGTACCTGAAGAAAGGGACGTTCAAGTACCGGATCAGCGTGGGTGCTCCCGTCTACATGGCCGCGGTCATCGAATACCTGGCAGGTAACGTGAACACGCAGGGCAGGTAACCCGCTCCCAGTTCTCACCTTCCCCTCGGCCCCTGCACACAGGCTGGGCAGAGAAGCCTTGATTCGCCCGTGGCTGTCTCAAGGTCGCTGTGCGCGGTAATGGGGTTTCAGTTTGCCTGCTTGGCTAAAACCAACTCCTGCAGGCTTTAGGGGAGGGAAGAGCACATAAGGGCAGAGGATCAACATGGAAGGAAGAGAATCCACAATAAAGTGTCTTTTCTAGACCAGCCCCAAGAAAGGTGTGTCTTGCTGTAGACAAATGTAATACGTAAATTTCTAGGTTCCCACAAAAGACAAACTATAGGGAAGATAGGGGCTTGCTATTCATTTTGTAACAGGAGTCTTCACTTTTACTTCACGGTCCTCACTAAACCTCAGCTCTCCTGCTGTATTGAACCTAGGGCTCAATGTCCATAAATAATATTGAGCCCAGCATTGAAAGCCTCTTCAGTTGGTTCCATGAAGCCGACAACGTTTTAATTTTACTCTCCTTTACAGAGGTGGTTCTCTGTCTACAAATACATAGGAAAGAGTTTCCCATGTTGGTTGTTAAAATTATTTTTTTTACTGAAAGATAGCATTTTTGTTGTGTGTGTTCTTTACCTATTTGAGTAACTTTACATTTAGCTTTTTTTGTTGTTGCTCTGGAGGTTGGAGAGAAGGACTGGAGGGCTCTGAAAGTGAAACCAATCAAGTGTGATAGAGCATTGCTTTTCAAAGTGGGGATCACTCCAGGGATCTTGTTGACAAGGTCAAGGGTAGGATTCTGTTGACCAGTCTCAGGGTAGCACCTGAGACTCTGCATTTCTAACACACTGCTGTGATGTGATGCTTATGCTGCTGGTCCAGAGCCCACTCAGAGGAGCAAGATTTTAGCCAGTCTTTCAGCAGCAGGTCTAAAGGCCTGGGGAATGCTTTTTTAAAATGCAGGTTCCTGGCTGCATTTTAAACCCAGGAATCTGATGGGAAAGAAATCTCCTGGCTTGGAGGGAGAGGAAGGACTTTGAAAACGGTGACTGAAGCTTTAAAACAACCTTTAGATCTATACCACCCACAGATGCTGGAAGACCCTGAGTAACCCAGAGATTCCACAGCCTCCAAGCGGGGAGCCAGGATACCCTCACGTCCTTCAACCCTAAGCTGTGCACTTTCTGCTTCACTACACTGCCCCATTATAATGTTTGTATAATCAAAATAATAGTAGTTCCTGTGCCTCCACTTGGCAAAAGTCTAAACTGTGCATAATACAATAGAACAAAATTTGGCCTTTTCAGATTTTGTTGACTGGTGACTCTGTTCTTTGGTTCAGAAGTGTTTGATGAAAAAGCTTATGTTTTCCTTTTCATTCATTCAACAAATATTTGTCGAGCATCTACCTGTCAGTGCACACAGTAAGTCCTTAGACTCTTCCCTGCTAATAGCATTGGGCCATTTATATGATTTTTCATCTATCTTCAATTAGAGCCACCAGACCTCATAGCTATGCATACTATAGCCTGAATGTCACACACTGGACTTCGAGCCAGCACATCCGTAAAGATCGATAGTGTCTCTCAAAGTAGAATGTCACCCATTTTCTCATAGTCTTTCATTCACTCAACAAACATTTACTGAATACCTACTATGTGCCAGGTGTTATTCTAGGTGCTGAGGATACAGCAGAGACCAAGACAGACAGGAGTCTCTGCCTTCAAGCAGAATGCATTCTGAAGGGAGAAACAGCAAACAAATGAGTGAAGTGTATGTGGTCCAGCAGATGGTGTTAAGTGCTCGGGGATGAATAAAGCAGGAAAGGAGTTAGGCTTGGGCTAATTCCAGGAAGTGGGGAGCTGAGGGGAGACCCCACTGAGGGGCTGGCATCTGAAGGAGGCCAGTGGGTAGGCATGTGGGTGTCTGGGGGGAGCCCTCGGGACAGAGGGAAACAGGTGCTGGGGGTGTCCAAGGAGCAGCAATGGGGACAGAGGGCTGGGGCTGAGGGAGGGAACTTGGACTGTAAATGAGGCCTGAGGGAGAGTGGCTGGTGGGGGCAGAAGAGCTTGTCACGGGAGCTCTGGAGGGTTTTGAGCAGATGTGCAAGACCCTGCCTGTGGGGAGGGGGGTACAAGGCGGGGTCAGGGAAAGCAGCAGGAAGGCAGTTGCAGAGATCCAGGTGAGAGACGTGAGGTTGGGGAGTAGGCAGTGGAGCCTCCGAGGAGTGGTCAGAGTACTGAGATATCTTGAAGGCTATGTCAGCAGGATCCGCTGACAGTTTGGACATGAAGTGTGAGAGAAGAGAGGAGGAGCAGCTGGAAGGATGCTGTTGCCAATAACACTCCTTCCCCAGGGCCAGTCCCAGCTTCCAGCACCGTCCTGGGTCAAATGGAGAAGATGAAGCGGGTCTTCTGAGGCCCAGAACTGTCTTGCCGGTGTCCTTTCCTTCCCTTCCTTTTGTGCTTTTTTCTCCCCTCCAAACTCAGGCTGGAGTTGACAGTAGGGGCTTAGATGTCAGCTTAAATCTGATTTATCAATTTACCAGCTCTGTTACCTTGGGCTAATTTCCTTAACCTCTCTGAGCTTTGGGTGTTTCCAGAGCTAATTTCATTTAACTCCATTAATGAGCCAATGCATGCAAAATGTCTGGTGCATAGGATGCACCCAATAAATGGTAATTCTTCTCCTCTCTCTTCTATTAAGAGCTGATGAAATCATTCAGGGCAAAGTGTAATGAGTAACTCTGTTAAGGTAGTATATTTGGGGGCTGTATTGCATTTTAATGAGACAAGGCGTTTAAGCCAAAGGAATGAATCATTATTGCAGGCCATTGCTGAGTAAGTAAAAAGAGGATTTTTGTTAGTTGTTTTGTTTTGGAAGGGGGCATGAATTGATTTTGTTTAGGGAAGAGAGTTCAAAGTGTGAAAGCCTCCTGTCACCCTTGAAATGACCTTTAACATTCACGACAACAATATTGACTGAGTTTCTCCTTTGCATCAGGCCTTAAACATACAATGGAAAACAGACAGATGTGGTCCTGCCTTCCCTGGGTTTACATTCTAGCAGAGTTGACTAGCATTAAAAACAACACAATAAGATGACATTCATGTGGACAGGGAAGCCAGAGGAGCTTTGGGAAGCAGGGGGAGGCTGCCTAATATAAAGCAAGGGTTGTTAAGACCTAACCAGGGGTGTAAAACAATTATACTCCAATAAAGATGTTAAAAATAAATAAATAAATAAAAATTAAAAAGGCCTAGCCAGGGGGACTTCCCTGGTGGTCCAGTGGCTAAGAATCTGCCTTCCAATGCAGAGGACTCAGGTTCAGTCCCTGGTCAGGGAACTAAGATCCCACATGCCATGAGGCAACTAAGCCCATGGGCCACAACTAGAGAGCCTGCGTGCCGCAACTACAGAACCCACGTGCTCTGAAGCCTGTGCACCATATCGAAACATCCCGGGTGCCACAACTAAGACCCGACACGGCCAGAAATAAATATTTTTAAAAATTGGAAACCGGGGCTTCCCTGGTGGCACAGTGGTTGAGAGTCCACCTGCCAATGCAGGGGACACGGGTTCAAGCCCTGGTCCAGGAAGATCCCACATGCCGTGGAGCAACTAAGCCCGTGTGCCACAACTACTGAGCCTGCGTTCTAGAGCCCGCGAGCCACAACTACTGAGTCTGCCCTGTACAGCCCATGAGCCACAACTACTGAGCCCATGCACCGCATCTACTGAAGCCTGTGCTCTAGAGCCCATGCTCCACAACAAGATAAGCCACTGCAATGAGAAGCCCACACACCACAATGAGCAGCCCCCACTCGCCGCAACTAGAGAAAGCCCGCACGCAGCAACAAAGACCCAACACAGCCAAAAATAGTAAATAAAAATAAAATAAATTTTAAAAAAAGACCTAACCAGGTTCTCAATCCTGCTTTTTAACAAATTGATTGATTTAAAATCCTGACACCTGGGTCTTAACCCCAGAGATTCTGAGATACTTCTGGGCATCAGGAGTTTTTAAAGCTTCCCCAAAAGATTCTGATGGGCAGCCAGGGTGGGGAATTGGTAGGAGTTGGCTAGATTCACATGGGTTGATTATCAGTTTGGGGAGAAACAAGGGTGAAGATCTAAAGTTTAGAGGAAGTATGTGGCCCCTTCCAGAAACTGGAGGCATTTCTGTGTACCTGGAGCAGAGCTGGGAAATGGGAAGGGTGAGAGATGAGATGAGGGAGCAGGGGTCAGGTCCTTGAGGGCCACATGAGAGTGTGCACATTTTGCACACACATGCCAGGGGAGGCATCGAAGGGAGGAGGTGGCATTCTGGGGGCCTCACATGGGCTTTAGGTGGAGAACAGTTGGTGGGAAGCAAGGTCAGAGTCCAGGAAACCAGTGGGGGCTGTTTTAAAGTCACTTTTGAGAATTGACAGGGGCCAGGACTAGGGTTCTCAGTGGAGACGATGAGAAGAAATGGGCACATGTGGGAGCTGTCTGGAGGGGAGAATCAGCTCTGCTCAATAATGGGTGGGATAAGGGGGGAGGCCAATTTACTTCTCCTCTCAGATTCATGTCTATGGTCTCTGAAGTTCCCCTCTCCCACTCACTGCCTCCGAGAGGGGACCTGGGGCCACAGGAATAGCCAAGTAAGAAAAAGCTGGGTGCCAAGACATAGAAACAACCTAAATATCCATTGACAGATGAATGGATAAAGAAGATGTAGTACATATATACAATGGAATGTTACTCAGCCATAAAAAAGAACAAGATAATGCCATTTGCAGCAACATGGATGAAACTAGAGATTATCATACTAAGTGAAGTAAGTCAGACAGAGAAAGACAAATATCATATGACATTGCTAATATGTGGAATCTAAAATATGACACAAATGAACCTATCTATGAAACAGAAACACAATCGGGGACATATAGAATAGACTGGTGGTTGCCATGGAGGATGGGGGTGGGAGAGGGATGGAGTGGGAGGTTGGGATTAGCAGATGCAAACTGGTATATATAGAATGCATAAACAACAAGGTCCTACTGTACAGCACAGGGAATTATATTCAATATCCTGTGAAAAGCCATAATGGAAAAGAATATGAAAGAATGTGTATATATATATATACACACACACACACATATATAACTGAGTCACTTTGCTGTACAGCAGTAATTAACACATTGTAAATCAACTATACTTCAATATAAAATTTCTAATAAAAAAGAAAAAAGCTTTAAAAATAGCATGTAAAAATGCAAAGTCATATTTCACAATTGTTTGAAATTCATGAACCATTCTTACTTTCTATTAAGTAAAACTATACCAAGAAATTATCCATATTTTAAAGCCCATTTTAATTCTTCCTAGAGCAGATCCCCAAATTTAATAAAATCTATTAAAAATTTAAAGATTTTATAAATACAAAAATAAAATCTACACCAAATGCAGAAAGAAAGGAAGGAAGGGAGGGAGGGAAGAAGGAAGGAAGGAAGAAAGAAAAGGCTGGGTGCTACTTAGCCAAAAAGAAAGTTGCACGAATTTTCAGGAACTTGGGGAGAAATAGCAGTTAGCTTTGCCTGATTTCTCTGGACTGGCTGCCTGACCAACCCCAGGTTCACACATCATCATGATGTTACAGCTATATGGCATTTCTGGTCCCAACCTGTTGGGGGAGGTTGCACACTCCGGCAACGAATGCATGCTGGACTGCTCATCTAGAAGGTCCCTTCCACCTGAGACATCCACCAGCCTCCCAGAATGGACATCACATTCATACTTCAGTTTATCAATCTGTAAATGCTGGCCCAGTTTACATCTCCAATGTAAGTGAGGAAAAAATGGACTGAAAAAGCAAGCCCCAGACTCTGGAAAAGAATTTTGTATTCATCAACAATGGATATAATATAAATGTAAGATATTGAGAATGAGTAATTTATAATCGTTTTATGGTGAGAAAATGTTCTGTAATATATATATATATATATATATATTTTTTTTTTTTTTAACATGGGCCTCTCACTGTTGTGGCCTCTCCCATTGCGGAGCACAGGCTCCGGACTCGCAGGCTCAGCGGCCATGGCTCACGTGCCCAGCCGCTCCGCGGCATGTAGGATCTTCCCTGACTGGGGCACGAACCCGTGTCCCCTGCATCGGCAGGCGGACTCTCAACCACTATGCCACCAGGGAAGCCCTGTAATATATTTTTAATTGATAGGACAAATAGGCCTTAAAACAGCATTGAATTTCAGGGCACTTCATGAAATCATTATGTAACAAAGAAACCTATCATTTCCAGACAACTGGGTCTATCCATTTAACACCAAGCATTTTTTTAATATAATGATTTTTCAGTTTTTACATTTGTGTTTTGAAAAGATCACTTTGGCAGCCAGGACCACGTGTGTGGTTGTGCAGGTTGTACACTGCACAAGGACACACATTGAAGGGAATATCATTCACATCATAGACCTCAAAGAACTGTGACTAATTATGAGCATTTCCAGCAGATGGCAGTAAAGGTTCTCGTTCTAACAAAATTAGGGAAGTCAGGTGTCTTGAGGAAGGGGCATCTTTTCCTAATTTGCACAAAGGTGCCCTGGGCCAGTGGTGGCCTTGTTGGCATGGATCTGGAGGAAGACAGAACTGGGGGCAGGAAAACCACTACGATTATCTGGGCTGGAAAAGAAGACAGCCTTAGCTCGGGTAATGGCGATAAGCTTGAAGAAGAGGGGCAAAGTTATTTAAGATTCATGAGGCTGGGGGCTTCCCTGGTGGCGCAGTGGTTGAGAGTCCGCCTGCCGATGCAGGGGACACGGGTTCGCGCCCCCGTTCAGGAGGATCCCACATGCCGAGGAGCGCCTGGGCCCGTGAGCCATGGCCGCTGAGCCTGCGCTTCCGGAGCCTGTGCTCCGCAACGGGCGAGGCCACAGCAGTGAGAGGCCCGCGTACCGCAAAAAAAAAATAAAAATAAAAAAATAAATAAGTAAATAAATAAACTATAGGGGCTTCCCTGGTGGCGCAATGGTTGAGAGTCGGTCCGGGAAGATCCCACATGCCGCGG
Source organism: Phocoena phocoena (assembly GCF_963924675.1). Classification (NCBI taxonomy): domain Eukaryota; kingdom Metazoa; phylum Chordata; class Mammalia; order Artiodactyla; family Phocoenidae; genus Phocoena; species Phocoena phocoena. The sequence goes on along the minus strand of NC_089234.1, from coordinate 62,363,140 downwards.
AGCACCTGGGCCCGTGAGCCATGGCCGCTGAGCCTGCACTTCCGGAGCCTGTGCTCCGCAACGGGCGAGGCCACAACAGTGAGAGGCCCGCGTACCGCAAAATAAATAAATAAATAAATAAATAAATAAATAAATAAATAAACCATAGGGGCTTCCCTGGTGGCGCAGTGGTTGAGAGTCCGCCTGCTGATGCAGCGGACACCGGTTCGTGCCCCGGTCTGGGAAGATCCCACATGCCGCGGAGCACCTGGGCCCGTGAGCCATGGCCGCTGAGCCTGCACTTCCGGAGCCTGTGCTCCGCAACGGGCGAGGCCACAACAGTGAGAGGCCCGCGTACCGCAAAATAAATAAATAAATAAATAAACCATAGGGGCTTCCCTGGTGGCGCAGTGGTTGAGAGTCCGCCTGCCGATGCAGCGGACACCGGTTCGTGCCCCGGTCCGGGAAGATCCCACATGCCGCGGAGCACCTGGGCCCGTGAGCCATGGCCGCTGAGCCTGCACTTCCGGAGCCTGTGCTCCGCAACGGGCGAGGCCACAACAGTGAGAGGCCCGCGTACCGCAAAATAAATAAATAAATAAATAAACCATAGGGGCTTCCCTGGTGGCGCAGTGGTTGAGAGTCCGCCTGCCGATGCAGCGGACACCGGTTCGTGCCCCGGTCCGGGAAGATCCCACATGCCGCGGAGCACCTGGGCCCGTGAACCATGGCCGCTGAGCCTGCACTTCCGGAGCCTGTGCTCCACAACTGGCGAGGCCACAACACTAAGAGGCCCGCGTACCACAAAAAAAAAGAAAAAGAAAGATTCATGAGGCTGGGAAAAGAGAGGGAGGAGAGGGAAGGAGAGCGAATGACTCCCAGGTCTGTCTGTGGATGGAGCTGCCAGTCCCAAGAGTGATGGGAGGAGCCAGTTTCGCGGAATGATTTGGATTTGGGGATGTGGTGAGCTTGATTTACCTGTGGCACGCCGAGGTGGCACCATGGCAGGGCTGGAAATGCAGATCTGGTGACATGGGAAGGAAGGTGGAACCAGGCGCTGTGAGTAGATGGGGTTTCCCCGGAAGACTGCAACGCCTGAGCAGAGCAGAGCGCCCAGTCGGAGCCCAGAGACACCGCCACCTAGCGGGCAGGTGGACAAGCGAGCGGAGTCCAGGGAAGGAGCAGTCATGTGTTCTGTCCCAAGCCTACACTTGCTGTGGTATTTCCCATCTCCTGTGGGCTGGGCTATCCAGTGTTGGTTTAGATTGTATCCAAAATGAGCGGACACGAGCTCTTCCAAAATAATGTGCATGATGAGCTTTTCAACCTCCTTTTTGGCTCCAGAAATCATTCCTTTTACTATCAGATACTCAGCTGTATCCCAGATGGTTACTATTGCTGGAAGTGTGACTTGCGAGAAGTGAGAGGTTTGCTGTAGAAGTCTCCAGACCTCCGTGGAAATCTCCACCACTTAACGAATTATGATCTTCCAACAAAATTTGCAGTGAAACAAATGTGTGACATTAAATTCAGTTTTCCTATTGACTGCCAGTTGACACACAAGGATACCTGTGTTCCCAAAATCAATAAAATCACTCAAGAATGTAGCAAACTTTTATAGCTCATGTGAATATATTTGTCATAACATTTGAAAATATTAATAATGATTCATGTTATTTCAAACATTAATGTTATTTCAAACATTTAAATGGTGGAGTCTGGCCCAAGGAATGTTCAGACTAAACATCCAACATAGAAAAGAACTCCTTGGTCTAGATTTTCTGCTATGTATTCTTAAGTTTTTTTCTCTTTAAATAAAAAAAGTTCTGCCTCTGCTTTTGCACTTGAGCACACGATCAAGGTTTTCTTTCTTGTAAATTATTTCGGAAGAGTTAGTCTGAGAGCCCAGCCGCACTCGGGCAGAGCCTCACCTGTGTGCCTGCATTGTGCTGCCTGACGAATCGCTGCCTTTAGCCTCTTCCCGTGGCGGCATTCGATGACAGATTTTCCGTCTGGGAATCCAGTGTCTGTGCATCTGGCTGTCAAGCTGAAAATAACCTGACCTTCAGGGGCTTCCTGAAGGCTGGGAACGTGTAGGGCTTCCCATTAGCCATGCCTCTCATGCTGATGGTTAATTTGATGAACACCAAGAGGATGCTTAACTGCTTCCTCTAAATGCAGGAGACAGAGGGAAGACAGTGATGGTCCAAGATGCTAAATGAAATTCAACTTCTCAGAAGCTTAAAACTCGGAGGCTCCTTGACCCCCTTTCTGCCCATCTGGAAAAAGGGTTAAGCGGAGTTCTCCTTCCTCCCAGGTGTGGGCCCCTAGCAGCAGCCCCTAGCAGGTGCAGGAAGGTCCTTTTATTGTGCTCAATGGGGTGCTGTACATTTTAACCTAGAGCCATAAAGCAAGCCTGTTTGTGAAGACTTTATTACTACACCTCTTTTTTTTTTTTTAATCCTTTCTTGACTAAAGCTTCTGCTCTATTTACCTCTTCTTTTTTTTTTTTTTTTTTAAGATGTTGGGGGTAGGAGTTTATTAATTAATTTATTTATTTTTGGCTGTGTTGGGTCTTCGTTTCTGTGCGAGGGCTTTCTCTAGTTGTGGCAAGCGGGGGCCACTCGTCATCGCTGTGCGCGGGCCTCTCACTATCGCGGCCTCTCTTGTTGTGGAGCACAGGCTCCAGACGCGCAGGCTCAGTAGCTGTGGCTCACGGGCCTAGTTGCTCCACGGCATGTGGGATCCTCCCAGACCAGGGCTTGAACCCATGTCCCCTGCATTAGCAGGCAGATTCTCAACCACTGCGCCACCAGGGAAGCCCACTACACCTCTTTTTGATGGGTACCCCTTTTAAACGAAAGAAAAGCTGGGCAGAAATCTGAAGGCAGCAAACCAGATATCTAATATGGCGTTAATTTCAAATACTCTGTCCTCCAGTCCCAACAAGCCTGCTCATATTTCTCAAACTACAGTGCCCCAATCTTTGACTCAGAAAATGCGGTGCTGTGTAAATGAATTGTTGGTAAACACAATATTCCTTGCTTAATAACCCAAAAAAGATGTTGTGAGAATGAATTTGCAGTGATTTAGCGCTTTTCATTATGGAAATGCCATATAAATACTTAACTCTAATGCTTATTTTATTCTAATTTTTTGTTAATCACATTTGCTTAGTTAATACGGCATACTTATGCCAAGTTTTTATTTTATTGCCATAGATTTTACGAATGATGGCAATTGCATGCAGTGTTTTATTTGAAATTAGGTTGATTGCAAAAATTCATGCAGAATCGCCTATTAATTTTAGGGTTTAGTATCTATGCCATTGTACCAGCAAATCCCCCCAACACACACACATACACACATACCTGCACACATACATACACACAACACATTCACGCACACATGCCCATACAATTTTCCACCCACGTGTAACACACTGGCACATTGCCTCTTTCTTTAGGGAAAGAACTCTCTCTAGGGGAAGGATTTTTCTTTAAAGGCTCATTCATGCTCTTGAAAGCAGACAAATTTGATTTGGCAGAGCATCCTCCCAAAATTGAGAAAGAAAGAAAAAATAAAGGACGAAGGGGAGAGCATTCAGGGGTATAAACCAATTCCATAGTTTTGTTTTGTTTTGTTTTGACTCAAAAACTGATAGTATGTGAAATAGAATTCACTTTTCAGGTTAAGTGGTACCTCACCCCTTAGTATAAATCAGTTCTTCCTATCCACTTTCCTTTAGGACAAGAGGGACAAGGGGCATCAAGTGAAGTGGAAAAGGAGATTCTGAAAGGGGTCTCAGCTCTCCTCAGAGATGGCTGCACACTGAAAGAAACTCGGCTTCAATGTTAGGGTTCTGTTTTGGTCAGGATTAACTTCTGCCGACAGTGGCTTAAACAAGAGAGTTTCTTTTTCTCTCATACAAAAGACGTCTATAGAAGACAGTCCAGGTTGATAAGGAGGCTCCACAGTCATAAGAGATTCTGGTTCCTATCTTATTGCTCTATCATCCACAACTTCTTACCCTTGGTCAAAGATGGCTGCTCAAATTCCAGCCATCATGTCCTCAGTCTGCCAGTAAAAAGGGAAGAAAGGCACTGTCGCTTCATTAATGGATACTTCCCAGAAGTACCATACAACACAACTGCTTGCTTTTCATCGGCCAGAACTTAGTCACACTATCACACCTAACAAAAAGGGTGGCTGGGAAATAGTGTCTTCATTCCTGTGATTTGGGGCTCTGCAGAAAATCAGGGGTCCATCTACTAAGGAAGATGGGGGAGAATTAATGTCAAGGGACAACTAGAAGGCTTTGCCCACAGGATCGTATATCAGGTCTTGCTAAAATATCTTACTTGTTTGTGACCTGAGTTCTTTTCAGTTTTCTGGATTTCTTTCCAGGCCCAGACATAAAAATCACAAATAAATAAAAGTGATCTAACTCCAAGGCCATTTCCAAAGGAACGCTTTGGAAAGCTCAGACCCCATTCTATGATTGCCTATTAACCCTCCCTTGAAATTTCAGCGGAAATTCTAGAATTGGCTGGGAATGCAGCGAGGGACAACAAGAAGGCCCGGATAGCCCCAAGACACATCCTGCTGGCAGTGGCCAATGACGAGGAACTCAATCAGGTACGTCTGAAGCATTGACACCAGCCACGGAATGGGTTTGCCAAACGCGCTACTGCATGTGGACCTGGCTGGCTAGAAATCCTTCCTGCTACAGTACTCAGTCACATTTACACTAAAAGAGTCAGATCATATGGGAGAAGAACAAATTCTGCTAGCCATATTATTTAGATTCAAAATAAAATTGTCTCTGGAATAGATCCCATTATATATTCTGAGACTTGCCAGAATTTCTTTTCCTCTTTGAAAGCAAGCTCTGTGTGTTGCCGAGGGAAGTGCAGTGCACATATGTTATTCTCTGTACAGTTTCTTCCCCCAAACTTTGTTGACGATTTATTCTGATGAGGGCAGAAGCGTCCTTCTTCATATATCAAAACTAACGCTTTATATTTTAGAGCTGACTCCAAAATCGAGTGAATTCCCACCCCCATGCCCCCCGCCAAAGATGTGCAAGGTAGCAGGTAAATAGTATGAGAATTTTAATTTATGTGTATTTTATAATGTTAACTGTCTGTGGTTAAGAATCAGTTCTTATTTCCAATCCAACATGGGCTGATAATTTCCAAAAATACAATAAAAAATAATTACTAGAAAAATTAAAAAAACAAACTACCAGCTACAATTTTTTGTTACTAGATCCAACAGGTATGCAAAAACTCTGTCAACTTACTAGACCCTTCCTCATGATTTCTGTACTCTCTTTGTCACAGACAGGTAACTAATAGCTTGTGGACCAGCCTTGGTTGCAGACCACATTTGGAGTAGCGCTGCTGTAGAATGTGCAGAATGTATTAGTGTGGTAGTTCATGTTGATTAGTTAAAGTAAACACATATCAGTTGGGAGGTGTGTGGTCAAACATATTTTACTGATGGAATGCATGATCAAAGGAGTGGGGCCTGTTGTTAACTGAGTCTAGCCCTTGCATTAACCTTTGAACCTCACTTTGTCAAGCTGTGCTCCCACGTCTGAAGCTCTTTATCCTCAGTTATGTCTGGAATCTCCAAGCTCTGGGCAACATCCCTGACTTCAGCCTCTATACGCTTTCATTTTGCTTTGCTTGTTTTGCTTTCTGTACAAGATCTCGGGATGCCTTGTTACCTACAGAGAAAAGCCCTACCCGTGAGGCAGGGACAACCAGTTAAATCATGTATTATGCAGTTTCTTTGGAAAGCAGAGACCAGATTTAACGCTTGTTTTGCCAACAGTTAGAACCGTATTAAATCCAGAACCAACGAGCTCTTTGCTGTCTGAGCTCATGCCTTCTCTCTCTCTTCAGCTGCTAAAAGGAGTGACCATCGCCAGCGGAGGCGTCCTGCCCAGAATTCACCCTGAACTGCTGGCCAAAAAACGAGGGACCAAAGGCAAGTCAGAAACTATCCTCTCCCCTCCCCCAGAGAAAAGAGGAAGGAAGGCCACGTCGGGCAAGAAGGGGGGCAAGAAATCGAAGGCTGCCAAACCACGGACGTCCAAAAAGGTGAGCCCAGTGGCGTCTGTGAACTCAGGACTCACAGAACAGGAGGAAAGTTGAACCATCCAAAGAGAAGGGCGTGGCCAGCATCCCCGACGGACTGGGGACCCGCCTTAGCTTGGTGCTGGGAGAAAATGATAGGAATGTGAGTGAAAAAGAATAAAGGGCTGGCCTTCCCTGGTGGCGCAGTGGTTGAGAGTCCGCCTGCCGCCGATGCAGGGGACACGGGATCGTGCCCCCGTCCGGGAAGATTCGCGGCTGGGCCCGTGAGCCATGGCCGCTGGGCCTGCGCATCCGGAGCCTGTGCTCCGCGACAGGAGAGGCCACAACAGTAAGAGGCCCGCGTACCGCAAAAAAAAAAAAAAAAGGCCTTTGAGAGGAGCTCAGATCATCATGCAGGGTCCACTAGAGTTTTCCAAACCCCACATATGGGTGGTTTTCATATTTCCAGATCCCCTCCACTGACCTCACCAAAATCTCAAGTGAGAGAGCTGATCTGGAACTCTACTTTCCACCTCTCCCCATGTGGCATACTGACACACCTTTAGCTTCCCACAGAGAGTCGCCTGAGTTCAGCCAATGGCATTGCAGGTGTTTTGGATAAGTAGCTATAGCTCAGAGGTGCCATTTGTGGAGTAATACTTTCATATGCTGCCCAGTACGGCAACTGCTAGCCATGTGTGGCTATTTAAATTTGAATTTAAATTACTGAAAATGAAATCAAATTCAGTTCCTTGGTTGCACCAGCCACATTTCATGTGCTCAACAACGCGGAGCAGCACAAAGATAGACCGTGTCCACGAGGGAATGAAGTTCTGTTGGACAGCGCTGCTTTGGGGGTTGTCAACTTTTCATTCCCCAGACCTCCATGTTGGCAAAAAAGATGGGATAAGAGTTCATTTCTCGGCCGCTGTGCCCCAGGGGAATCCTGGAGAGAAGGGAAGTTGAGCAGTGCGCTATGAATGACCCCACTTGGCTTATTATCAGAAGCTGTAGGCGTTAAAAAGAACAAGAATAACATACCTGCGTCCAGGTTTGAGCAAAGACTACGGGTACATGCGAACCCCTTAATGCACTTGATTTTTGCAGTATCCTTTTGTTTTCCCCATATTGCGGTCCCTTGCTTCCCTCTGTTGAAAACAACAGAACCTATTATCTGACCACTTCCGTTCATATCCAACTTGGTGGTGACCATGGGAAAGACTTCAAAGCCACTTTGGGCTTTTTCTGGATTTCTGATGTGTCCTTCTGATTTCTACCAACAGTCCAAACCAAAGGACAGCGATAAAGAAGGAACTTCAAATTCCACCTCTGAAGATGGGCCCGGGGATGGATTCACCATCCTGTCTTCTAAAAGCCTTGTTCTAGGGCAGAAGGTAATAAAGAGAATTGTAATGTGCTGTCATAAAACACTATTGCATTTTTATAACCTACTGTTTACAAGCAGTGAAGCCTCCTTCATCCCTTCCTTCCCTAATATGACTTTCACTCTGGTCTTGAATTATTCATTTTTAAACTAAAGAGCTATGGCAATGTCTGCATGGTGAGGATAAACAAGCTCTTTAGTGTTCATGCTGACACTGGTCAGCCAGAGGTACCCAGAGTGGATCTTTCTGGTCTCCATGCCCCAGATATCTCTTGCTCACCAAAAAAAATCCATAGCTAACTTTCTCAACCAGGCTTTGGGAGGCCTGCTTTACGTGGTGTGATGTAATTTATCAAAGAAGGAAAATACAAAGATATGTTCCCTGAATATCGCTGGTGTTAGAAATGAATTATTTGCTAATAATTCAGTCTGCTTGCCTTTCTAGGCTGCAGAAAGAAAACAAACAAGGTTATACATTTGGAAAGTCTTCAGCACAACAGCAGCCCAGCCAGACATGCAAATAATTCATTCCCATAAGCATAACAGACAATTTATCTACCAAGTCAACTGGGGCTGCAATGTGATACCCGCGGAAACAGTCAGTTAATCATATCGGGTAGCGAATGTCTGCAGCCTGACAGTAGTACGAACCTCTGTTGAAGCAATTGGGAAGAGCATGTTCTGAGAAGAGCGTAAACGTGGCAGGTTCCTAATTCATCACTGATGAAAGCAGGGAAGCAAAGAGGTGGAATTTATGTCCACTCCAGGGGCTATCTGTGGTCACGTGATGATTCGCTTTCTCTCCCTTATCTAGGGGAGCAAGAAGTTCTAGCTCACATGGGGAGACAATGGAAAATGGCTTCCATTCTGCTCAGCTCTGGGCACATGGGGCAGCATTTCACAAGCATAGCCCCAAGAGGGTGGTCCCAAAAGTCAAGGGTGCCAGACATAGAGGTCAGAATCCCAGAGCCCCTCACTTCTCTCCAGCAAAGTGGTTGGCTTTACATCCCTGCCTCCACAGGTCTGTGCTGCTCTGGAGAGAATGCAGGGAACCGAGTAGCTTCTTGCAGGAGCTACTCAGAGAATTACGATATCAAACACCAAGGCCACCCGGATGGGAAACGAAGGCATAAGCTATAGGGAAAAGAAGAGGAGGGGAGGTCCCGGTCCTGCCCCCAAAAGGGGAGGCAGATTTACTGCTAGCCTCAGGGTGAACATCAAATCCACTGAGCTCCAAAGAGCCTGTTGAAAACCACACACCTTGGAAACGTCAGATGGTCGCTCCACGCACAGCCTTTCCTGTTGACACAAGCAATTGAGAGAATGAACAGATGTGAGTAAAACATGAAGATTTTCCTTAGGCCTTGATCTCGCCCACCCTCTGCATCTTCTCTTCCCAATGCAGCTGTCCTTGACCCAGAGTGACATCAGCCATATTGGCTCCATGAGAGTGGAGGGCATCGTCCACCCAACCACAGCTGAAATTGACCTCAAGGAAGATATAGGTAAGGTTCTGAGATTTCGGGAGAGGTGCCATAGAATAGCTACGGTTCTGGCAAGTTCTCGTGAAGTCGGTCATTGTCAGCTGGATGGCCCCTGCTTGGCGGACCGTTTCAATCAAGCTCCGCCTTCGTGTGTAATTGAACAGCATTACTAGAGAAAAACTAATTTTGTTTGAGGTCTGCAGATATTTTTGACATTTTTATTGAAGTATTATACACAAACAGATCATTAATGCACAGCTTGATGAATTTTTCTCCAAGCGAACAAAACTGGGACCAGCACCTTGATCATGAAACAGAACCTTACCAGCACCCCACAAGGCCTCTCATCCCTCGTCCCGGTCACCATTCTCTCCAAGGGTAACCACTATCCTGTCTTCCGTTTTTTTAATTTTTGGCTGCGCCTCGAGGCATGTGGGATCTTAGTTCCCTGACCAGGGATCGAACCCATGCCCCCTGCAGTGGAAGCACCGAGTCTTAACCACTGGACCACCAGGGAAGTCCCCACCACTATCCTGTCTTCTAACAGCACAGAGGGGTGTCATCTGTTTCTGATTTTATATAAATGAAATCATGCAGTATGTCTCCTTTTGTGTCTGTCTCCTTTTGCTTAACTTTGTGAAATCAACCCATGTTGTTGAGTGTGGTTGCAGTTCATTTTCTTTACTGTACAGTATTCCACTGTAGGAATATAACACAGTTTGTTGATCCATTGTACCATTGATGGCACTGGGGCAGTTTCCAACTTGGGCTGTAATGAGTGGTGTTACTCTAAATATTGTTGTACATGTTTTGCATAAACCTCTACATATATTTTAAGCTGAAATACTGAGAACACCATTGGTAAAAAGGAAATGGACATCTGGAAAAAGTTAGGTGGTCTGTAAGGCTATACACTGAGTTCTTTCACCAGTGGATTGCCACCTGTCCCGTGAGTGGTGGAGGGATCTGTTACTAGGCTAGGTGGAGGAACCTGGAGGCTAAGCTTCCAGGCACTAGAAATAATAATAAGACCATTTAGTCACCATCTCACTAATTTTTACAAAACAGAAATGGTCAAAGAAAGGGTTTTGTCCCTGGGATACAGGGCTTGCTTCTGAGGTAGGTGATTTGGGGCCAATGCTAGCAGCTCAGCCCTGGATGGTAGCTGCCAGGCTCACCTGTGCTTCCCCCTTGGCATCAGAGGCCACTTGCTTTGCTGAAAAGGAAATAAGATAGCACTGGGTGGGGGAAAACAAAAACAACAAACAAACAAAAAACAGTATTACAGAGAAAGAGGATTTCTCTGGCACACAAACAGATGGTGAAAATTCTTCTACTCTTCAAACCCAGCCCAGGCCCTACCAACTGCCCTCAACTCCCTCTGTGTGGAAAGACTCACCCTCGTGCCCTTAATCTTGAGCTCTGTTTTGAAGTGTGTTCTAGCTTCTCTCAAAACAAGTTTATCTTTTAAAGCTTTACCTTCTTTATCATTTCTATAGTATTTGCATTTTTATATCAGGAAAACTATAAAGATATTTCTATTTTTTAAAGGGTGGGTGATGGTAGGATAGGAAACACACTGGCATTGAAGTAAAAACTCGAGGTCAGATCCCAGCCTCAGTGGAGGTTCTGGAGCCAGTGTGGGTCTATGCCCTGGATTTAGCTGTGTGACTATAGGCAGTTTTCTTAACCTCTCTGAACCTCAGTTTCCTCACGTGTGAGGATAACAATAGTACGTGTCTCATAGAGGTGCTATGAAGATTAAATAACATAATACAAAGAGGGAGCTTAGCACAGTGTCAGGCTCATAAGCATTTGATAAATGATAGTCTCCTTCATGGTTGCAGAGTTGTTAGAAGGGGTCCCTCCCATCATGATTCCGTTCTCCACTACTGTCGCCCAAACCAATCTCCCCATGCAGATAAGGCCCTGATTTATTTTTTTAAGACATTATAAGTTATTACAGAAAAGTTCAAGCCTACAGAAAAATAGCAGAAGAGTGTAATGAAACCCTACACACCCCATTGCAATCATCATCTACCCATGACCAAGTTCGTTTCAGCTCTACCCCCGCCCACATTCCCCCCACACATTACTTTACCTGTGAATATTTCAGAATGACAAGGGCTATTTTTTTACAACATACCACTATCACAACTAAAAAAAATTAAATTAATATCTTCAAATATCCAGTGTTCAAATTCCAACTGCATCATAAATGTCAATTATTTTAAATTTGTTTATTTGATTCAGGCTCCAATAAGTTCACACGTTACAATTGGTTGATAAGTCGCTTATAACCCATTGGATCCCCCTTTGTCTCTCTCTTTTTTTCTTAGTGATTTATTTGTTGAAGAAGCTGGGCCATTTGTCCTGTAGGGTTTCCCACAGTCTGAATTTTGTTGATTCCATCCTCCTAGTATCATTAAACATGTTTCTTCTCTGCTTTTCTTATAAGTTGGTAGTTGGATCCAGAGGCTTAATTAGATTCAGGTCCAAATACTTTTAGCGAGACTACTTGGGCAGTGATGGAACGTTCTCCCATCAGGAGCCCCACTCTCTCACGATGCTCCTTCTCTAGTTCTGTCCATTCGTTAGGGGTTGCAAAGGGGAGATATTCTAATCCTAGATATTCTAATTCCTTCTTCACTTCTTCACTGGAGGCTTCCGCACAGGGGAAGTCCCCTCATCAACTCTACAGGCTACTTTATTCCTAAATGTCTTCAGGGAAGAGGGTGGGCTCACCTTGATTTTTACATGGTCCCATTTGCCCTCTGAAAGCAGAGCACAGCAGCCTAGACCTGTTTGCCCTGCTTCTCACAGTGAACTTGGCTACCAGCTTCAGCTACTTGGCCTTCTCCAGGCTTCTGTGACCCAGCAGATGGAAACTGGCCAGGGGTCTGAGGGGCAGAAAGGAGACTTAGAGGCACTTGCCATAGCCTGCGATCACCATAACCAAATTGTGTCGTTGAAACCCAAGCACATTAATGGAGAAACCCCTCCACCCCGGCCTCAGTGGAGAGTGATTGCTGGAATCAGTATTTTTCCTAAGTGATCTGCACATCGTACTGTGCCCCTCCAAATATACTTGAATGTCTGAGTGTGGAGTGGGGAAGCTCCCTCACTCAGCCTCTAGGGAAGCCTCTGAACTGAATAATAATAAACAATAATCACCATCATCATCTGGATAATTACAACAACAAATAATAATAACCACAGAGAGAGAGCTGAGACTTGCCCCCGACATCCAGTTCACCAAAGTCATTTGAAGATGAAAATGCATGAGAGGAAATACCTCATCTCCCACCCAAGAGCAGCAGTCATCCTGGTCTGGACAAAACACCCACATGTCATCTCAGGGGCATGAGGGTCCCCTGGTGCACATAAGTGGGGCTCCTGCTGTGCTGGAGGTGGAGTCCTGCCATCTCCTGGGGGTTCCACTTGGCCTCTCTAGAAGCACAACCCTGAAATATGGCGTAGAGAATTGTCCTACCATCAAAAACTCGAGGGATTTCCCAGCAGAAATGTCCTTAGAGATTAGCCTTGCAAAGCTCTGCATTTTCCACTGGAAACCGAGGCCCAAGTTGGGGGAACAACATTCCAGGCTGCCCCGGGTCTGTGTCTGTCCTTCGGCCCCAGGGACTTATAACGCATAGGTGGTGGTGAGATGGGAACAGAACCCCAGAGCTCTCCACTCAGAGGTTCCTGCTAAGCCATCTGTCACCCGGGGCCTGCTCCCCACCCCGCAGCAACAAGGTGGTGGCTGCATCCCCAAGGGTGGCTCTGGGACCCGGCTTAGGAGCTGGTGACGAGAGGCAGGCTGCAGCGTCTGTGAGATCCCCCCTCAGTGTGGAGTGCTGCCATCAAATCAAGACACTGAATTTAATCAGTACTACACGGGTACCCAACCCAGAGATCAGAACACCAGAGCCTCAATTTTTTGAAAAGATCACTTTAGGGTTCGTGTCATGAGACTGCCTTATGGCCAAATCACCCCCTAAAAGGGTCCTTTAACGAGTGTCCATGGAATATGTCAATTGCCAACAATATAACTAGCACTGCTGATGGCCTTTGATAGTACTCACAATGGTATAACCTCTTCTCCCATTTTATGCCTCTCCTTATGTTTTTTCTTATGCTTCCTTTTTGCTTTCAAGAGGGATCCATCTTTTATATCTCCAGTATCGTTTTCCTCTTCAGTAGAGACTTCTAATTCTAAATTAAATATCAAGTTAAGAAATAAAGACATAAGTTAAGGAAAATGAAAATCTTATTTATCTAACCCTAACCTTAAAGTTATAAATACCTTTGCTTTCTTTGCAAACTTTTTTTTTGGCCATGCTGTGCAGCTTGTAGGATCTTAGTTCCCCGACCTGGGATTGAACCCAGGCCCTGGCAGTGAAAGCGCCAAGTCCTAACAACCGGACTGCCAGGGAATTCCCTCTTTGCAAACTTCTGAAGCTTCTTTTCTTTTTTTTTTTTTTTTTAATTAATTTATTTTTGGCTGTGTTGGGTCTTCATTTCCGTGTGAGGGCTTTCTCTAGTTGTGGCAAGCGGGGGCCACTCTTCATGGCGGTGCGCGGGCCGCTCACTATCTCGGCCTCTCTTGTTGCGGAGCGCAGGCTCAGTAGTTGTGGCTCACGGGCCTAGTTGCTCGGCGGCATGTGGGATCTTCCCAGACCAGGGCTCGAACCCGTGTCCCCTGAATTAGCAGGCAGATTCTCAACCACTGCGCCACCAGGGAAGCCCCCTGAAGCTTCTTTTTTATTGTTGTCTTTTTGGGTCATTTTTTTCTAAATAGATCTTTATTGGAGTATAATTGCTTCACAATACTGTGTTAGTTTCTGTTGCACAACAAAGCGAATCAGCCATATGCATACACATGTCCCCATATTCCCTCCCTCTTGAGCCTCCCTCCCATCCTTCCTATCCCACCTCTCTAAGTCATCGCAAAGCACCGAGCCTATCTCCCTGTGCTATGCTGCTGCTTCCCACCAGCCAAGTATTTTACATTCAGTAGTGTATATATGTTGATGCTACTTGCACTTCGCCCCAGCTTCGCCCTCCCATCCCGTGTCATCAAGTCCATTCTGTATGTCTACCTCTTTATTCCTACCCTTCAACTACGTTCATCAGTACCATTTTTTTTTTTAGATTCCACATATGTGCATTAGCATATGGTATTTGTTTTTCTCTTTCTGATTTACTTCACTCTGTATGACAGACTCTAGGTCCATCCACCTCACTATAAATAACTCAGTTTCGTTTCTTTTTATGGCTGAGTAATATTCCATTGTATATATGTGCCACATCTTCTTTATCCATTCATCCGTCAATGGACACTTAGGTTGCTCCCATGTCCTGGCTATTGTAAACAGTGCTGCAATGAACATTGTGGTACATGTCTCTTTTTGAACTATGGTTTTCTCAGGGTATATGCCCAGTAGTGAGATTGCTGGGTCATATGGTAGTTCTATTTTTAGTTTTTTAAGGAACCTCCATACTGTTTTCCATAGTGGTTGTATCAATTTACATTCCCACCAACAGTGCAGGAGGGTTCCCTTTTCACCACACCCTTTCCAGCATTTATTGTTTCTAGATTTTTTGATAATGGCCATTCTGACCAGCGTGAGGTGATACCTCATTGTGGTTTTGATTTGCATTTCTCTAATAATTAGTGATGTTGAGCATCTTTTCATGTGCCTCTTGGCCATTTGTATGTCCTCCTTGGTAAAATGTCTATTTAGGTCTTCCACCCATTTTTTAACTGGATTATTTGTTTTTTTGATATTGAGCTCCATGAGCTGTTTATATATTTTGGAGATTAATCCTTTGTCTGTTGTTTCATTTGCAAATATTTTCTCCCATTCTGAGGGTTGTCTTTTTGTCTTGCTTATGGTTTCCTTTGCTGTGCAAAAGCTTTTAAGTTTAATTAAGTCCCATTTGTTTATTTTTGTTTTCATTTCCATTACTCTAGGGGGTGGGTCAAAAAAGATCTTGCTGTGGTTTATGTCAAAGAGTGTTTTTCCTATGTTTTTCTCTAAGAGTTTTATAGTGTCTGGTCTTATATTTAAATCTTTAATCCATTTGGAGTTTTTTTTTGTGATGTTAGGTAGTGTTCTAATTTCATTCTTTTACATGTAGCTGTCCAGTTTTCCCAACACCATTTATTGAAGAGGCTGTCTTTTCTTCATTGTATGTCCTTGCCTCCTTTGTCATAAATTAGGTGCCCATACGTGCATGAGTTTATCTCTGGGCATTCTATCCTGTACCATTGACCTCTATGTCTGTTTTTGTGCCAGTACCATATTGTCTTAATTACTGTAGCTTTGTGGTATAGTTTGAAGTTGGGGAGACTGATTCCTCCAACTCTGTTTTTCTTTCTCAAGATTGCTTTGGCTAGTCGGAGTCTTTTGTGTTTCCATAAGAATTGTAGGGCTCCCCTGGTGGCACAGTGGTTGAGAGTCCGCCTGCCGATGCAGGGGACACAGGTTCGTTCCCCAGTCCGGGAAGATCCCACATGCCGTGGAGCGGCTGGGCCTGTGAGCCATGGCTGCTGAGCCTGCGTGTCCAGAGCCTGTGCTCCACAATGGGAGAGGCCACAACAGTGAGAGGCCTGTGTACCACAAAAAAAAAAAAAAGAATTGTAAAATTTTTTGTTCTAATACTGTGAAGAATGCATTGGTAGTTTGATAGGGATTGCATTGAATCTGTAGATTGCTTTGGGTAGTATAGTCATTTTCACAATGTGGATTCTTCCAATCCAAGAACATGGTATATTTCTCCATCTGTTTATGTCATCTTTGATTTCTTTCATCAGTGTTTTACAGTTTTCTGAGTACAAGTCTTTCGCCTCCTTATGCAGGTTTATTCCTAGGTATTTTATTCTTTTTGTTGCAGTGGTAAATGTGAGTGTTTCCTTAATTTCTCTTTCTGATTTTTCATTGGTGGTGTATAGGAATGCCAGAGATTTCTGTGCATTAATTTTGTGTCCTGCAACCTTACCAAATTCCTTGATTAGTTCTAGTAGTTTTCTGGTGTCATCTTTAGGATTTTCTATGTATAGTGTCATGTCATCAGCAAACAGTGACAGTTTTACTTCTTCTTTTCCAATTTGTATTCCTTTTATTTCTTTTCCTTCTCTGATTGCTGTGGCTAGGACTTCCAGACTATGTTGAATAAGAGTGGCGAGAGTGGACATCCTTGTCTTGTTCCTGATCTTAGTGGAAAAGCTTTCAGTTTTTCACCCTTGCGTATGATGCTTGCTGTTGGGTTTGTCATATACATTTATATGTTGAGTTAGGTTCCCTCTATGCACATTTTCTGGAAAGTTTTTATCATAAGTGGGTGTTGAATTTTGTCAAAAGCTTTTTCTGCATCTACTGAGATGATCATATGGTTTTTATTCCTTAATCTGTTATTGTGGTGTATCACATTGATTGATTTGCGTATATTGAAGAATCCTTGCATCCCTGGGATAAATCCCATTTGATCATGGTGTATGATCCTTTCAATGTGCTGTTGGATTCTGTTTGCTAGTATTTTGTTCAGGATTTTTGCATCTATGTTCATCAGTGATATTGGTCTATAATTTTCTTTTTTCTGTGATATCTTTTTCTGGTTTTGGTATCAGGGTGATGGTGGCTTCGTAGTATGAATTTGGGAGTGTTTCTCCCTCTGCAATTTTTTGGTAGTGTGAGAAGGATCAGTGTTAGCTCTTCTCTAAATGTTTGATAGAATTTGCTTGTGAAGCCATCTGGTCCTGGACTTTTGTTTGTTGGAAGATTTTTAATTATAGTTTCAATTTCGTTACTTGTGATAGGTCTGTTTATATTTTCTAATTCTTCCTGGTTCAGTTTTGGAAAATTGTACCTTTCCAAGAATTTGTCCATTTCTTCATGGTTGTCCATTTTATTGGCATCTGGCTGTTTGTAGTAGTCTCTTATAATCCTTTGTACTTCTGCAGTGTCAGTTGTGATTTCTCCTTTTTCATTTCTAAATTTATTGATTTGCGTCCTCTCCCTTTTATTCTTGATGAGTCTGGCTAAGTGTTTATCAATTTTGTTTATCTTCTCAAAGAACCAGCTTTTAGTTTTATTGATCTTTGCTATTGTTTTCTTTGTTTCTGTCTCATTTATTTCTGCTCTGACCTTTATGATTTCTTTCCTTCTACTGATTTTGGGTTTTCTTTGTTCTTCTTTCTCTAGTTGCTTTAGGTGTAAGGTTAGACTGTTTATTTGAGATTTTTCTTGTTTCTTGAGGTGAGATTGAATGGCTATAAACTTCCCTCTTAGAACTGCTTTTGCTGTGTCCCATAGGTTTTGTGCTGTCATCTTTCATTGTCATTTGTTTCTATGTATTTTGTTATTTTTTCTTTGATTTCTTCAGTGATCTCTTGGTTATTTAGTAGTGCACTATTGGGCCTCCATGTATTTGTGTTTTTTACATTTATTTTTTCTGTAATTGATTTCCAGTCTCATAGCATTGTGTTCAGAAAAGATGCTTGATACGATTTCAATTTTCTTAAATTTTCCAAGGCTTGATTTGTGACCCAAGATGTGATCTATCCTGGAGAATGTTCCATGTGCACTTGAGAAGACAGTGTATTCTGTCACTTTTGGGTGGAATGTCCTATAAATATCAATTAAATCTATCTGGTCTGTTGTGTCATTTAAAGCTTGTGTTTATTTATTTTCTGTTTGGATGCTCTGTACATTGGTATAAGTGGGGTGTTAAAGTCCTCTACTATTACTGTGTTACTGTTGATTTCTCCTTTCATGGTTGTTAGCATTTGCCTTATGTATTGAGGTGCTCCTATGTTGGGTGCATAAACATTTATAATTGTTATATCTTCTTCTTGGATTGATCCTTTGATCATTATGTAGTGTCCCTCCTTATCTCTTGTGACAGTCTTTATTTGAAAGTCTATTTTATCTGATACTAGTATTGCTAGTATCAGATACTAGCAATATCAATCCAGCTGTGATTAACATTTTGGGGAAGTAACTCCTATGATACATTAGAAGCAATATAAAATAAAATAAAATATTAAATAATTCTTTAAAACAAAAGAGTTTGCTAAAATCTAAGTCCCACTGGACAGAAGCCCAGGGACTCCTGTCACCAGTGACCACTGGTAAACAGGATTTCAATTGCAAAGTTTGATTCCTACTTTCTCAGCAATTGTTTTAAGACCTAGTAAAACTCTGTCAGTGTAATTAATGACTGAAAAGAGCAACCACAATGGATTTCCATTGTTTCCTTCACAGGTAAGGCCTTGGAAAAGGCTGGGGGTAAAGAGTTCTTGGAAACAGTAAAGGAGCTTCGCAAGTCCCAGGGCCCTTTGGAAGTAGCTGAAGGTAAGTGTGGAATCAGGCCATGTTCCCTGCATAGCCTCACCACCTTCCCCTCCAGCATGACATGCTTCACGCACATTCAGTTTGCAGAGCAAAAGACGCCATAACCAATCAAGAAGCTATTTTAGCATCTCTCAGATAATTTGAGCAGGCCTGCATAGATCATTTCATACACTTTGGGGACTATAAAGTGTCTGGATAGTTCAAGCCAATTTGCATCCCAGCTCACCCCAAAATGGTCTAGAGCAATTGGGCAACTTTGTGTGTGTGTGAAAAATACACATGACAAAATTTACCATTGTAACCTTCAAACATTGTACAATGTGGTGGCATTGAGTACACTCAGTGCTGTTCTCCATCACCACTATCTAGTCCCAGAACTTTTTATCACCTTCTGTGGAAACCCCACACCCATCAAGTAGTCACATCGTCCCTCCCCCAACCCCTGGCAACCACCAGTCCGCCTTCTGTTTTGATGGATTTGCCTCTTCTGGATGTTTCATGTAAGTGGAATCGTATAAATATGTGATCTCCTGTGTCTGGCTTCTTTCACTTAAAATGTTTTCAAGGTTCATCCATGTTGTACCGTGTATCAGCACTTCATTCCTTTCTATGACTGAATACTATTCCATTTGTTTATCCATTCATCATTTGGGTTGTTTCCACCTTTGGCTCTTGTGAATAGAGCTGCTCTGAACATTTGTGCACAGGTTTTTGTTTGAATGCTTATTTTCAAGAATATTGGGTAATTTTTTGACAGGCGGGCCCAACTTCAGATCGATGTCCCCACCCACCTCCAGGGACCATCTAGTCAGTGCCAAGTGCTGCCCTGGTGCTGGGGCTCCAAAGACAAATAAAACCCATTCCTGCCCTCAAGCACTGGACAGTCGAGGAGAAGAAACAAACACATAAGTGGGGCACAGAGAGGGAGCCATGCTCTCTGCTTGGGGGAGTTGGGGAGGTGCCAGGGAGGATACAAGACCTGTGTGTGAGAAGGCTCAGTCAGGAGCAGCAGGGAGAAAGAGAGGAATAGCGGCCAGAGATGAGCCTTGCCCTTGGGCTGTGCTAAGGGTCTGGATTTGACCCTATACAGATGAGAGTAGGAGCTGGGGAATGTGATGATCAGATTTGATAGTTAGAAAAGTAATGGGGCTTCCGGTCAAGACAGAACATGAGTCCGCACTTTACAGTCTGCACATACCACTCCCCATACGATGACAGACAGAATTTCCTTTCTAAAATTTTAAGACAGAGCCACACTGAAATATAAAATAAATATCCAGGACTTCCCTGGCAGTCCAGTGGTTAAGATTCTACACTCCCAATGCAGGGAGCACGGGTTCGGTCCTGGGTCAAGGAACTAAAATCCCATGTGCCGCACGGCGTGGCAAAATAAATAAATAAATAAACATCCATGTGGACAGAGAAGAGCTGCAGGCAGCAGCAGCAGGGGGACGTGGAAGCTGCGAGCTGGGCTCCAGGTCTGGTAACATGCAGAGCCATCAGGAGGTCAACTCTTACCTGCTGATGGGAACGGAGTCACCTCATGCTTGGAGGGGACCAGAGCCAGGCTCGCTGCTCAAAGCAAGGGCTGGATGCAACTCCCAAGCTCTTACAGGAAGCCAAGGCTCTGACCGCCACCCAGGGCTATGGCTCGTGTGAACTCTGTTTTCTAGAGTAGCAGAAGGGAGCAGAGAGCCCCTCGCCCAGGCCCAGGGCCACGTGGCCCACTGGCTCAGTGTCTGGATCTACCGCCTCCCCTATATGACCATGAGACAGAGCCCTGAATCATCCTTGTAGGACAGGATCCTAACTGCGGGGGTCTTGCAAACTGCCTGATGGGGTGGGAAGGAGAGAAAAATAGCTTCTCTACATAGAGTGACAGCCTCCAACACGCTTCTAAACAGTTCCAGAGGCAGAAAATAGGAGGTAGAGAGGCAATATGTGAAAAGATGAAGAGATACAAACTACTATGTGTGAAATAAATAAGCTACAAGGATATATTGTACAACACAGGGAATACAGCCAACGTAGCCAATATTTTATAATAACTTTAAATGAAGCGCAACCGATACAAATTTTGAAGCACTACGTTACGCACCAGAAACTAACATGTTGTAAATCGACCATCCCTCAGTTTAGAAACAAACAAAACAGATCCTGGCTGAGAACTTTCCAGAATGAAACCCACGAGTCCTCAGGTTGAAAACACTGAGTATATGAAATCAAAATAAATCCAAATCCTGGCCCATCAGGATTCCCCTGGCAGTCCAGTGGTTAGGACTCCACGCTGTCACTGCTGAGGACTCGAGCCCAATCCCTGAGCAAGATCCTGAAAGCCACGCGGTGTGGCTAAACCAAAACCAAACCCCCAAAACACCAAACAAAACCTGGCCCATCGTGGTGACGTCTCTAAAGTTGAAAAATCAAGAGAAACCTGAAAAGCAACCCGACGAAAGGCAGAGTGTTTGTAAAAATGGTTCTCTTGACAGCCGACTTCTCGTCAGCAACAAAGGATGCTTGGAGACAGAAAAGAAGTATCTTCAAAGCACCGAGGGGAAAAACTGTCAACTAAGAAGTCCATGTATTACTTTGTTATTATTCAACAGGGAGGATGAAAGATGCAGAATTACAGACATGCAAAAATTGAGTCGGAAGCCCTCAGACTCTTGCTGAAAGGACCACAGAGGCCTCACTGGGAGAAACAGAAGTGAATCCAGAAGGAAGGAGAGGGCTGTAGGAAACAAGCAGGAGCTAAGAAATCGGGGCATATCTGTCAGCTCTAAGTATCCATGGCCCTGGGGCCAAACAGTGGTAGCTCCCTGGGAAGAAGGGATTGGTGAGGGTGAATCTGTAAAAGGGGAGACAGTTCATCAGGGTCTAACACCATATTTCATTTAATTTCAAAACACCATCCGTTGTAAGATATGCCCTTATTGTAAGAAAGAATAAATTTCCAAGATGGAGTGTCCAGTAGGAGACCCCACACAAAGCCAGGACACATTCAGTTTAAGAGCTAGCAAGACATGAACCACCACGCAGAAAGGGCAGCAAGTACCTTTTTTTTTTCTTAATAAATTTATTTACTTATTTTTGGCTGTGTTAGGTCTTCATTGCTGGGCGCAGGCTTTCTCTAGTTGCGGCGAGCAGGGGCTACTCTTCCTTGCTGTGCGCAGGCTTCTCACCGCGGTGGCTTCTCTTGTTGCAGAGCATGGGCTCTAGGAACGCGGGCTTCAGTAGTTGTGGCTCGCATGCTCTAGAGCGCAGGCTCAGTAGCTGTGGCACACGGGCTTAGTTGCTCCGTGGCATGTGGGATCTTCCTGGACCAGGGCTTGAACCCATGTCCCCTGCATTGGCAGGTGGATTCTTAACCACTGTGCCACCAGGGAAGCCCCAAGTACCTGTCTTGACCTTGGCATTGGGTGGACAGAGGGGGGACAAAAAACCTCACTAGGGAACTTGAACCACAAGCTGGTACTCCTGTGGATTTGCAGCCGAATCCACTGCGGCCCAAAAACTTCAATCAGGAAAGTTAGTGGGACATGACCTGGGTATGGTAGGGTCCCCAGGTGACATAGAAGTAAATGCAACTTCCCTCTGGAAGAACTCATCTCAGTCCAAGCCCACAGCCATTGTAAAATGCATCCTGATTCCAGCCAGGAAGGTGGATGGGACAGGGGTGGGAGGTGGCGGTAGAAATGAAGCAGATGGGCCTGGAATGAGACAAGTCAGAGGAAACCGACAGGTGGTGCCGGCGACAGAGATGGAGAAAGGGGAATCAGGCTTCGGGAGCAAATGATGATTTTCTTGGGCACAGGTTGGACCTGGGGCACCAGCAATGTCACTGGTAAGCAGCTGGTGAAAACTGAGGACAAAAATGGTTTGCAGATGGCTGTTTAAAAGACAGGGCCAAGCACGTCGGGCAGCAGAGAGAAGAGCACCGGACCTCGGCGGGCAGGGGGAAGAGGGGCTGTTGCAGGAACCTGAGACAGGAGGAAAAGCACAGTGTCGCGGAGACCAAGGATTAGCAGCAGCGGCTTCCCAGCCAGACAAGGGGCCACCCCACAGTCCCCTTCGCTGTGGTGACCCTGAGAAGGTGGGCTCGCCTGAGGAAAGGTTCTGGAGGCCCTTTGCAGCTGCACTGCCATCCTCAGAGCATGGTCCTCACCAGGTGACATCACATCACATAAAGAGTATTAGCAGATGCTTCTACCAAATATCAGTGTCCCAAGCCCCGAGATCACTTGACCTTGACCTTGGCACCTGTAAAGAACACTATAAATTCTTACAACTACAAGCCAATGTTTCCAT
This sequence comes from Phocoena phocoena, assembly GCF_963924675.1. Classification (NCBI taxonomy): domain Eukaryota; kingdom Metazoa; phylum Chordata; class Mammalia; order Artiodactyla; family Phocoenidae; genus Phocoena; species Phocoena phocoena. The sequence goes on along the minus strand of NC_089234.1, from coordinate 62,340,540 downwards.
TTCCAGTTGCCATGGAAATACTTTGTTTTAGGCTGACGTGCTATCATGGACTACCCTCAAAATCTAGTGTAAATAGCGGGCGTCAGAAGGATGAGAAGGCGTGCCATTTTTTTCCTGATTAAATGTTTGACTTAACATTGCCGTTAGTGGTATATTCCTCTTATTTAAAATGACTTTAGGGTTTCCCTGGTGGCGCAGGGCTTAAGAATCTGCCTGCCAATACAGGGGACACGGGTTCAAGCCCTGGTCCAGGAAGATCCCACGTGCCACGAAGCAACTAAGCCCATGCGCCACAACGACTGAGCCTGCCCTCTAGAGCCCGTGAGCCACAGCTACTGAGCCCGCGTGCCACAACTCCTGAAGCCCATGCGCCTAGAGCCCGTGCTCTGCAACAAGAGAAGCCACTTCAATGAGAGGCCTGCGCACGGCAAGGAAGAGTAGCCCCTGCTCACCGCAACTAGAGAAAGCCCACGCGCAGCAACAAAGACCCAATGCAGCCAAAAATAAAATAAATAAATTTATTTAAAAAAATAAACTGACTTTAACATTAAAAAGAATACCATTCAAGGGCTTCCCTGGTGGTCCAGTAGGTAGGACTCCACACTCCCAATGCATGGGGTCCGGGTTCGATCCCTGGTCAGGGAACTAGATCCCACGTGCCACAACTAAGACCCGGCACAGCCAAATAAACAAATAAATGTTAAAAAAAAAAAAAAAAAGAATACCATTCAGCTGGTAACATGATCATTACCCGGTGTGTAAAGAGCTGGAATCTCTCCAGCACATGAGAGCAGTAAGGGCCTCAGGGAATTTGCCCCAAGCAGGAAGGGCCCATCCCCAGGATACTGGGCTCCCTTGGACTACAAGGCCGACAGGGACGTTCCGTTTCTGGTGTGCAAATGTACAAGGTCATAGAGTCAACCAGTCATGCCCACTGCCTCCTCAGTATTTATATTGACTGATTCCTTCACTCACTCATTCACTAATCAGATGGTTGGCGCCAGCTGGGCACTGGGAAGGCGAGGCGTTCACAGCCGTAGCTGACAGGCGGGGGACGCCCCCTGCACCTGTCTCCACCAGCCCTGGCATGTGCAGTCACAGCCTCTCCAGCACTGTGGACGTCGCTAGGAAACACGGCTCACATGCTGGGCGGGCATCATGTATTTCAAATAAGTCTTTCAAACCAACCCCACACACTGCCCTAAAACAGACACACACACATTTGTTACAAACACAGCCCATAGCGGCCACAGCCTGCCTGAACTCCCCCAGGCTCCCAGAGCCTGGCCACTGGGGGAGGGTTGGGGACCTTTGCTACACCCGGCTCCTTGAGTGACACAGAGCCCCAGCTCCACAAGGTGGGCAGCTTAGGGGCAAGCAGCATGTGGGGTCAGAGTGGCCAGTGGATCAGGCCCAGCCCCTTCTCCAGGGATCAACGGCCACAGGGACTTCCTGAGTGTTCCTCGTTATCAGCTCTGTCACTGATGGGAAATAGGTTTGGGGGTGGGGTGAAAAATAAAAGTAGGGAGTATGAACTGAAATTATGAGACAAGGCAGGCATAATCCAATTTCACAACCCGCTGTGAACACTTGCTCCCTGTAGGCTCCTCAGGTATATAGAGATGATCGAAAGGGCAGTCCCTGTCTGAGGATGCGTACAACCCAGTAGATCGGTTCTAAATTTATGGAGGGTCCTCAAATCACCAAGCGCAAGGCCTGCATCAGACCTACCAAGTCAGGATCTCAGACGGGGCAAGAGGGGAGGGCTTGTCCATTTTTAAAAAGCCGTTGCATTGGTTTCCAATTGCTGCTCTAACAAATTAGCACAAACTTGGTAGCAACAAACAACACAAGTGTACTGTCTTAGCGTTCTGGAGTCAGAAGTCCACAATGAGTCTTTTTTTTTTATAACCTTTATTTTTTTAGGCAGTTTTCTTGTCTGTTTGTTTTGGCCACGCTGTGCAGCTTGCAGGACCTTAGTTCCCCGACCAGGGATTGAACCCACGCCCTCGGCGCAGTCCTAACCACTGGACCGCTAGGGAATTCCCCACAACGAGTCTTAAGAAGCCAAAATCGAGGTGCTGGCAGGGCTGGTTCCTTCTCAGAGCAGCCGTCCCTTGCCTGTTCCGGCTTCTAGGCTCCTGCATTCCTTGGCTCCTGGACGCATCACTCCAACCCCTGTTCCTTCATCACAGTGCCTTCTCCTACCTTTGACTTCCCTGCCTCCCTCTTATTAGGACCTGTATGATTACACTTAGGGCTCAACTGGAGAGTCCAGGGTAAACTTCTCATCTCACAATCCTTCACTTAATCACACCAGCAAAGACACTTTTGCCATGTAAGGAAACATTCACAATTTCCAGGGATCGGAGACGATTCCACTGTGTACCTTTGATTAGGAGTCACCTAACCTGTGGCCAGGAGGCAGACCATGTGAGAGTGTGTGACATGCTGTCACATCAGCTTTCAGTGTGTTTACCCAAAGCTTGTGCCAAGTGTCAAAAGCAATTCTGATACGGCTCCTACTCTCCTAAGAGGGACACAGGCGATTGAGCCTAACCCCCTGGCTTAAGGTGAAGACGTAGGAAATAACCTGCGGCATTTCTCTGTCGTGTCCCAGCCGCCGTCAGCCAGTCCAGCGGACTTGCAGCCAAATTCGTCATCCACTGTCACATCCCTCAGTGGGGCTCCGACAAATGTGAAGAACAGCTTGAAGAGACCATCAAAAACTGCCTGTCGGCAGCAGAGGACAAGAAGCTGAAGTCGGTGGCATTCCCGCCCTTCCCCAGCGGCAGGTAAGATGTTCTCCTCCAGAGGGGTGGCAAGGGTGCTGGGTCCACTTGTCCAGCCTTCTCGCTGGGGACCAGCTGCTCCCGACTTGGTCACATCCAGTCTGGCCATCCCAGAGGACGTGACCAAGGGCTGCCAGCACAGGCAAGCACGTTGACCAGGCGATAGAGCAAGAGACGCAGTTTCCATCCTTCAAAATGCAGGGAGAGGGCTTCCCTGGTGGTGCAGTGGTTGAGAGTCCGCCTGCTGATGCAGGAGACACGGGTTCGTGCCCCGGTCCGGGAAGATCCCACATGCCGCGGAGCGGCTGGGCCCGTGAGCCATGGCCGCTGAGCCTGTGCGTCCGGAGCCTGTGCTCCGCAGCGGGAGAGGCCACAACAGTGAGAGGCCTGCGTACCGCAAAAAAAAAAAAAAATGCAGGGAGAAAGCCCATTCTGGGAGGAGCAGGGGGCAGAGTTCTCTTCTGAGAGCCTTCCGAGAGCCACGTTCCTGCCAGCTATCCCAGTCTAGAGCACTGGATCCGAAACACCAGGCTCAAAGGCACTTGCTCCTCCAAGTGTGGTCCACAGACCAGCAGCGGAGAGCCCACGGGGTTAGGATGCCAATCGCAGAATCCCCAGGGGATTCCGGTGCTGCTCTGGGGCTGGGAGAGCCTCGAGGCTGAGGCTGGAGAAGTGAAAGGCTCTCAGCAAGGGCTTGCTTTTAGGGGTTGGAGAAATGATTGCTCTAATTGCCACAGACCCCGACTGGGCATGGGAGCAGTATTTCAGGTAAATAATGAGGCTGTCTGCCCTCACGTGTAGCAGGGCCTCTCCCCTCACGCTCACAGCCAACGTGAGTTATTGCTTTAATTTTGAACACCCTTTCTCCTGAGAAGCCCCTCTGTAGCGCAGATATGATTTACACTCTGAAGACATTCTGTTACAGCCGAGTCACAGGAAGGCGAAGAAGGAAGGAATGAGGCCTAGCTTCCTGCCGTAATCCTATCTCAACCTGAGCAGGCAGCGCTGGGTCTCCACAGCCTGGCCCGGAGGCACTGTGGGTTGAATTCTTTGCATAGCTGGGCCCACATGCCGAGATGTTCTGGGCTTGGGACGGGGCAGCTGAGTGAGAAGAATTCTTATTAGGCAGGCCAATCCTGGACCCGCCCAAGGGGCTTGGTGGCTGACCCCAAATGACCAGGGGTGTCACAATGGCTGCGTCCCTGGCGCACAGCTCCACCATGGCATCCTGGGGCTTTTGGGGCCCTGCCCAGAATCGTCACTGCTCAAATTACACTGGCACGTCCACACAGGTTAGCGAGAGGAACACGAAATGCATGAAACAGGAATTAATGAAGACGTACTTTTGAGCATACATTATTGCCCTTTAATAAACAATCTGTTCAGCATGTAAACCAGTTTTGAGGAAACTAATAAAATGCCTTTTTTTTTTTGCCGTGCTGCGAGGCTTATGGGATCTTAGTTCCCTGACCAGGGATTGAACCCACGCCCTCGGCAGTGAAAGTATGCAGTCCTAACCACTGGAACGCCAGGGAATTCCCTATATTGGCTTTTTTTTCTTTTTCCTTCCTTTTTGCGGTATGCGGGCCTCTCACTGCTGTGGCCTCTCCCGTTGCGGAGCACAGGCTCCGGACGCGCAGCCTCAGCGGCCATGGCTCACGGGCCCAGCCGCTCCGCGGCATGTGGGATCTTTCCAGACCGGGGCACGAACCCATGTCCCCTGCATAGGCAGGCGGACTCTCAACCACTGCGCCACCAGGGAAGCCCTATATTGGCTTTTTAAAATGCTGAGTTGGTAGGGTTTTGTTTGTTTGTTTTCAACTTTTATTTTATATTGGAGTATAGTTGATTAACAATGTTGTGTTAGCTGAGTTGGTAGTTTTTAAAGCTCAGCTGGACTGGAGTCAGGCCACATAGATTCAAACACAGGCCACCGCTCACCAGCCAGCCCTAAAACCATTGTGCCACTCTGAGCCAGTGTGGCATATGTGAAGTGGGGACAGTGTGCCCTGTCTGTCCCCCTCCTGGGCTGTCCCTCTTCTGAAGTGAAAGGGGATCATGCGTGGACCAGCCTGCACACGGTGAGACCCCGAGAGATAGGAACAAGGACCTGGTGCCAAGATGAGAAGGAACCACATTGCCCCTACCCCGGGCTGAGGGCAGAGTTACTCCATGGGCCCCAGGACCAAAGTGACATCAGCTCTTCTCTTCCTTTGGCACAGAAACTGCTTCCCCAAACAGACGGCAGCCCAGGTGACCCTCAAAGCCATCTCGGCCCACTTCGACGACTCGAGCGCATCCTCACTGAAGAACGTCTACTTCCTGCTCTTCGACAGCGAGAGCATCGGCATCTATGTGCAGGAGATGGCCAAGCTTGATGCCAAGTAGCCGCCCCGCACCCACTGGTGGCCACCGCGTTCACCATCCGGAATCAGGAGGATCAAAGTCACAGGAGCGGGGTTTTATCTTTTAAAAGGAGAGAGGAAGGGTGACGGCAGGGGAGCGGAGGGCAGCTGAAAGGGAAGTGGGTGGAAGAGGCTGCGGGAGCAGGTCCTGCCCACAGGAAGAGCCCTCTGCATTTTATATTCTCGTTAAAAAGAGCCTCAGTCTGTAATTAACCAGGTCTCCACCAGGGGTTTCTTTCCATGTGTTTTCTTCCTGTTGTTTTAGAACTTTTTTAAAAAAACAGACTTCGTTTTAGATTTATAGCATTGACTTTTACACACTCACATACACAAAATCCTTTCAAAATTCTTAAAATCTTCTGTTTCTCCTTTTTTGCAAGGGAAGAGGGCAAAGAATTGACTTGGGCTTTGTTGGCTGTCTGTATTCAGTGATGGAGAGAAGAAAATTAGAAAGGCATCTTACTGGTGCTTTTCTTTCTGTTTTAGTGCCCCTACCCTTACCCCTATAATATCTGTAACTACTCCTAGAAAGATTTTGCTTCAGGCTTTTGTTTTGTTTTGTTTTTTTAAAGAAAAAGAAAATGAAAGGAAAAAAAAATAAAAGATCCAGTGTCTTTCTTACAACATACTCTTTTATTGTAACATCTTGCTCAGTCTGGAGAACTGTGTCCCTGTGGGTGGAAACTTAAGAATGTTATAAACAGAACCAGGCCTATCACTATGGAGCTGAGACTCCCACCATGCTAGGCCCCAGGTCAGACGGCACGGAATGGCTTGTGTTTCTCATGCAACAGGTCCCACTTCCAGAAGGGGAGCCTGGTTGGCTGTGGTCCACGGGAATGGAGGACTGGGTGAAGCCTCCCTGGGGTGGCCATCCTTTGGGACAAAGGCACAGTCTCACTTAGACCTGGGCAACAAAATGGAACAGACCTGGGCCACAGCCCAGACAGGACAGACCAAGAACCCTCGTGAGGGTGGTATCCTAAGAATTCCAGCCAAGTACCCAGAGGTTACCATTAAAAGTGGGCAGGGGGCTTCCCTGGTGGCGCAGTGGTTGAGAGTCCGCCTGCCGATGCAGGGGACATGGGTTCGTGCCCCGGTCTGGGAAGATCCCACATGCCGCGGAGCGGCTGGGCCCGTGAGCCATGGCCGCTGAGCCTGCGCGTCCGGAGCCTGTGCTCCGCAACGAGAGAGGCCACAACAGTGAGAGGCCTGCATACCGCAAAAAAAAAAAAAAAGTGGGCAGGGAGGGGTAGGGTGGGCTGGGGCAGGACCTGAATTTATTCAGATGAACTCATCAACAACTTCTGCCTTAGAGATCTTGCCTATGTGGTCCAAAATAGGTTTATCCTGATTAGAAGTCCTCTCCCAAACAGAGGAGTCATTTTTATACCTTAACATAATTGGTGGCAGGCATTATTGCCACATGGCTACACCTCCAGATAAGTGACATTGGAGATGACTAAGAAACAAGAAGCACAGAACTACAAAGGTTCCCACAGGGTACCCCTGCCCCAGCATTGGCTGGAGTTTTGTCACTTACAAATTTGCCTAAGACAGTAGCCTGGAAGCATGCAGGGGTTCACCTACTGAAACCCGCTATGCTCCCTGAATGTTAGCAGGATGGCGACCCACCCGACGGTCACGCTAGCTTGGCTGTCTTTCTTTAAACACCCCCAGCAGCTGGCAGGCCAGGTTTCTGTCTTAACCTGTTAGCTTTATAAAAAAACTCACTCTCCATTAGGATGGACTCACCAGGAGGGAAATTTTATCTAACGCTTTTTAAATACAACCTATGGCATATAATCAGGATCTAAAAATAGAAATATAGAAAGATTCATGAAGATTAAAGACGGTAGGGACTAACGGTTTAAAATTAAGCTCCTATTAACAACCTGAGCGTTGCAGGACGTTATAGGCTTCCCCACCTCCTAACGTGATGGGAGAGGTTGGGATGTAGGCCATCTCTCCACCCCAGTCCCCTTTCCTTAGCTGGTCTCCTTGTGCAGGCCCTCCTTCCTGCCCTTACAGACAGGGAGACCCTTCCTGCCACCAGGATACTGAGCTCTCGCCCATACTCTGAGAGCTCTGAATGCCACACACCATGTGCACGTGCGCATGCGTGCACACACACACACGCGCACACACACACACACACACACACACACACACCCCCAAGAGGAGGCTGGGGTAGAGAAGGTGGGCTGTGCCCTCCCCAGGACCAAGTGAACCATTCAGCCAGCAGACCTTTGAAACAGAAAGACTCCTTTAAGGGTGTCTTTTTCTTTTAACACCAATATCCCTCTCTCTCTCTCCCAGTTTTTGGTTTTGTCTAAGTTGTGTTTCTGGTCAGTACATCACCGACATCTTACTCCAGGAAAAGAGCTTTTGCCCTTTGGCATTTGTCAAGCGGGTACCATTTGTCAAGAAATCTGATCGCCGGGCGGTGACAGTACCTATCTCCCGCCCAGCCTCCCCATCAGGGTGGAGACTGCCGCATGGTTTTCCAACTCGTGGAGACCAACAGGTCCCGGCTCTTGGCCAGCCGAACCATGAGCCGCCCCACGTAGAAGCCACTGATCTGGCCCACGCCGTCATTTCTCCCCATGGCCAGGAGGAACGTCAGCGAACCTGTGAAGCAGAGCCGTGCGCTAAACTAGAATCCTGCTCACCATCCATGGGCCTGCAACTCCCAGGGCACAGACCCTTCCCGGGGCCTTCAGTGTCAGGGCAGGGAAACGCGTAAGGCCTTCAGGAACGTGCGCAAGTCCCTGACATACTTTCCTAGAGCTCTGGGCGAGGTTTCTGTCCCCAGCTTTGAGAGTGTGTTCTAGCGGTCAGGCATTGTAAAGCCCACAAAGGCTTCACCGTTTCTAACCCTGACTCTCTTAAAACTGTGCCGCGTGGGGAGCTTCCTGACCTGGCTTGTAGGCTTTGAGGGGCCTCTGTTTCATGGAGTTGACAATGTTGGCCACGGCGACACTGGCGTGGAGGCTGGCGTGATAGGCCATCTTGGGCTCCCTCACATCGGCGCAGTCACCGATGGCGTAGATGTGGCTGTAGCCCTCCACCTGGAGGTACTCGTTCACTCTCAGAGCGCCGTCGCTGGCCAGCTGATCACCTGCGAGAAAACCAGCCTGAAACCAAGATCCTGAGCTGCCCCAAGAAGTGGCCACCGGAACACAGTGAAGATGGGCTGTGGTGCCAGTCCAGCTACCCTCCAAAGGCACATCCTCAAGAGGCAAACCTCCTGTCTGGTTTACTTCTGCCTGAAGTCCCCCCTCAGAACTCTTCCTGCAAAGGCGAGGTTACTATTTTGGGGTGGAAACTGGTCAGAAAGACCAGCAAGTGTCATTTCATATAACACACATGACTCTTTGTAAGTTACCACGATTAACAATGATTCACTTATGATGATTAAGTTACAACCTAGCCCAGTCTTGGATTTCCTTTTGAATGTGGATCAGATTTTTTTTAAATAAATTCAGGGCTTTAATAGATGATAAACTTTTCTTTTTAAGGGACTTAAAAGAATTTACCTTTGAAAACATACCATTAGGACCATTAGGTGTTAAGTCCTGGGATCTTTGTATATTATAAGCCCTCGATCCCAGCCCCACACATGGCCTGGACTAGCTTCCTTCTGGGATTGGATAATTCTTTCCTACTAGACACACAGCAGGAGCTTCTTGTCCAGGAAAGGTATCTGGGAGTAAATGATGGGGACCTGGGGTCATGGCCACCTCGGGGCCTGAGAAGGAGCCACTGAGCCTCCAGCTCACAGATGGAGCCATGGGTCCAGCTCCCCCCACCTCCAGTTAGCTCAATAGGTCAATATTCAGCTTTACAAACGGAGGCCTCATGACCCCCCTCTCCCCATGATCGTTTCCAAGCTCAAGTGGCAAACGTCTGGGTCAGGGTTTGGGGAGAGCAGCACACCTGTGAACAGAGAAAGGCCTGACCCTGGAATTTCCTCTGCATTGGTGTTCCAAGGAAAGTAACAGAAAAATAGATCTTTTTTCTTCCTTCTGAAACCTGTTCCCATCTCTCACCACTAGGGGGTGGGATCCGATTTTGGAAGATTCTGGTCACTTTGGCCACCCTGGCCTCAATTACCATCAACACAGCTGAGGAAAGCCCAGCAAGAGTGGCCCTGAACCTAAATTTAAGGTTTGAAGAGACCAAATGAGCTGTTGAGACTGGGGCTGGGGGTGGGAGGGTGGAATGCCAGTTTCTCGGGGGAGAGGCCTGCAGGGCCTTCTCGGGGGCTGGAGGGGGAGGAGGCAGCCTGGGGAGGGGGTCACGGCCCGGCCTCCCACTTACCAAACGCGCTGCGGTAGGCCAAACTGTTGATCTTGATACCGCTGCAGGCGATCACCAGGTTGGCGGCCACCTCCGTGCCTTTGTCCGTCTGCACCGCGATGTGATCGTGATGCTTGTTGAGAGGCAGCGCCTCCAGGTTGCTCACCCGCTCACCTGTCAGGGGAGGCCCGTGACCAGGAAGCTGGCAGAGGGCAGGCACGCCACCGAGGCGGGGGCCCAAGCCAGGGCTGGCCTGGGGGCTGGAGACCGGTCCGCTCTGCCACCCCAAGAAGCACAATCTGGACATTTGGCCCCAAGGGATCCGATGGAAAGCAAGTTCCAAGAAGCAATTTGGGGAAGTGAGGCCGAGTTTCCCAAGAGGTTCTGGGAAAAGCTATTTGAGGAAGACCTCAACCACGCCTCCCTGAATGTCCACTCCTAACCAGGAAGGATGAGCCCTCTGGGCTCACCACCGACAGGGGTAAGCAAGGGAAGTCCAGGGCCGGCTCACTCTCCTCACTGCCTGGAAATGCAGGCGGGTAGAGGGCTGCACAGCCACTTCTGCGGAGCCCAGGAGCCGGGAGGGCTCTCAGAGAGCAGACACCTCACCCGCCCTGCAAAAGGTGAGAGTGTCGGGCCCATGAACTGGGGGGCGGGGGTCACACCCCCGGGAGAGAGCCCCACTCTAACATGCTGGGTAGGTCTCTTCCCTTCTGCTCTGGACAGAAGCCACGCTCTCCACCAGCCTCAAAATACAAACCCAAAACACCTATTCTCTCCACTAAAGAGATATCATAATTCAGGTCAAATCTTTTATATGATTTTTTTTTTTTTTTTTTTGGCCTCACCACACAGCATGTAGAATCTTAGTTCCCTGACCAGGAATCGAACTCGCACCCCCTGCGTTGGAAGCACAGAGTCTTAACCACTGGACCGCCAGGGATGTCCCTTTTACATGACTTTTTAAACCATTCAACAAATGGGTACCACCTGTACTGTATCCAAAGCAACAGCCAGGACAGTGCTGCCTTCATGACAGGAAAATCCCGTAAGTACCGGGGCCTCTGCCCTGCCTGGGGACGGACACACCTCCAGCTGGACAACAAGGCTAAACAGGCTCTGCAGCCCCACCTCAGGACACAGAGAGCCTGGGGTTGAGCACGGCCACGCTCAGGCTGTGAGCAGGGACCAAGCCTCAGCCAAGTCTCACCAGGCCAGGGAGAGGGGCAGGGCAGGAGGGGCCTGACACATACTCAGCAGCAGCTGCACGCCTTTCCGGAGCAGGATCTCCTTCACTTCCTGCCGGACACAGGGCAGGAGCTCCTTGTCTGCGAGGGCCATTCGGGAGTGAATGAGAGTGACCTGGGGACAAACAACCACAGGACAGAGAAGGAGCCACTGAGTCTCCTGCTCACACAAAGAGGCTTGAAAACACATCAGCCTGTCTCTCCCACCTCCTCCCCAACTTCCAGTTCACAGGTGAGGAAACGGAGGGCCCAGAGAAGTACTTTGCCCACTGCTAGAACCAGTTAATGGTGAGTGGGCTGGAGCCCACATTTCCCAGGGTAGGATTTTTTCCGACGTGCCAATGCTTCACAACACACACCTCACCGAGGGCCACGTGGGAAATTATTTTCAAGCATCCTTGGGCACTTATACAGTCTATATATAAGCCATCGACATTCTAACTGTAAATCAGGCTGACATTTACATTAAGGCTGGTTCTAAAACTGGTGCTTCCAGGCACGTCTACTTGCTGTCTGGGTCAGCAGTGAAGTGCGAGGGAGCCCGCAGTGATGTTCCAAGCTTGAGCTTTGAAATCAGACTGCCTGGGTTGAAATCCCATCTCAGATACCCACTCAGTCACCTCCTGAAGACCCAGTAAGATGGATCACAGTCCTACTCAGGAATATTGTAATGATGAAACGAGAAAGTAAGTGTAAAGCACGTAACTCAGCACATAGTAACTCTTTAATAAAGGGTGGCTACTATTACTCTTATTTGTCTATTAGTTTTAAACATTTGGGAATTATACTAAGTTATTTACTACTTCAGACCAGTCCTTACCCCATAAATCAAAATTAATAAACTTCTACATGAACCACCCATAATAATTTCCAATAATTTGTCAGAGAATAGCCATATAATTAAATTAGCCCATATTTATCTTACTTTTCAAAACCAACCTGCCTTTCCCTAGGGAAAAAGAACCAGACACAGGCTCCACGTGGCTCCCAGAAGCTGATCTGGCATCAGCTGCAGGCAAGCTCTTGCCTCACGGACCCATAACTGCCCATCATCACTGAGCCCTAGGCTAAGCCTTTACAGCCTGCTTCCTTTCTCTCCAGGATGCCGGCAGGGTCTCCATCCCTTTATCACTAAAAAGAGGCAGTGCTGACCAGTCCTTCCCCAGCATGGGCTGTGAGGTGTACACTTCGGGGTCCCCCTACGTGCTGTCTAGGGCAAGGGCTACTGTCCCTTAAAGACCAAAAGGCTGTGCTTGCTCCAGACAAGACACCGATGTGGGTGCCTTTGATCAAGCTGGTTGTTAGCAAAAAGAGGTCATCAAAAGTCTACGTTTCTATTGCAAAGGCCACATTACTGCAGGGGACACGGGAGTTAACCTTTCATAATGTATCTCCCCAGGGCGTGGTCCTCCGGGTTGGCCCAGAGGGCAGAACCCTTCACTGAACTAGGATGCACCCTGGCTCTCCAGGTAAAATTCCCAGCAGAATGGGACTTTAGGGGGTCCCCCAGTGCAGAGAGCAGGAGACAGGAAACGCACGCTCCCACTTTATGGTAACGGGGCTCCCCTCCCAGGCCCTGAGCAAATTCTGATGTTCGTCAGACAAAAAAGAAGCCCGCCTCCGAGAGTTCACGGCCAAGGCCACTGGCCCACCTCTTTCTCAGGGTACTCTGTTTTAATCTCTGCTGCCATCTCCACTCCTGCAGAGCCTCCTCCGATCACCACGATGGACTGTGCGCACTGGACCTGGAGGAGGAGGAAATGTTAAGGTGCGCCCTCAAATCTGCCCTGCTTCGGGGTCCGCCTGGGGAGTGGGTTCCTTGGCCAAAGGAGCATAGAGAACCTTTTCCAAGTTCAGGGTCCAAATGTGCTCTTGCTGGGTGTCTCCCTGCATTTCTCACTCAACTCTCACTACCTGCCCAGCTTGCAGATGACCCGGATCTGCCTGAGTTCCAGGTCAGGTTCCTAACCTCCACTCTTAAGTCTGCTCATGACTGTGCCAGAGGTTCCCCAGGCCTCTCAGCAGCTGTGCAGAGAGGGAAAGACCTGGCCTTGGTCACACAGCTGTAGGACCTTCTCTGGGCCCCCACACCTCATCTGTTCAGTGGGGACAGACCCATTCCACCCACCTCTCCAGATCCCCACGAGAAGTGGCTGACAGCACGGATCCAAGCCCGCTCTATAATATAAACACAAGTCCCGTGCAAACAGGAGCCAATCGCTACATGAGCAGGTCCAAAGGTCTCCTCCCAGGAGCCTCTTCCTGGTAACTCTCCATCTCTACAGCGCCACTGCAGCCCCGGGGGCTCCTTGCTGCAGCCCCGGCCATCCCCACAGCTGTCCCACTCTCCCAGGGCCCCCAACCCCCGGCTCTGCCCTCACTGTCCTGCCGCCAGGCAGCAGGCAGCTCACCTGCGTCACCATGTCCTCATAGGCCTGGATGGCCATCTGCTGGCTGGACACCTGGTTAAACTTGCCTGGGAAGAGCCCAGTGCTGCCCGTGGCCAGGATGAGATATGTGAAGGACAGGGCCTGGGAGGGGCAAGGGAAAGAATGGTGAGGGCAGACCTGGGCTCCTGCATCCAACCCCAGGCTCCACCAGGCAAGCAGCACCAAGGGGGAGAGGCCTCCTGCGGTGGAGCAAAACCATCACTGGTTAGACCAAGGGATGGTGCTAGAACCCAGGAAATACCCAAGGAGGCAGAGCTTACCGCCTGCTGGACCGCCCACCATGAAACAGGACGGGAGGGGAGAGCTCCCCACAGCAGCGGGGCAGGTGAGCAGGCAACAGGAAACGGCTCGTGGGGAATAAGCAGGATTCCAGCTTCCAGTGTGGAGTTAGTTTAGAATCTCCCTATTATTACCATTATTTTAGAAAAAATTTCCCCTTATCCTGGCCAAAAACAAAGTGGCGGGGGTTGGGGGGGAGCGGATATCCTGTTTGGAACCTAAATATATAAAACTGACAAACCCAGAGCTGCTCTGATGGAAGGGGGACTGGAGGGTCTGTATCCCATTCAGGCCCCACTACTCCCGTGGAGGCCTGAGATGCCCTCATGGACCCAAAGCCACAGGATAAGGACGTTCTCAGTAATCTTGCCAACTGGAGATTCTACAGCCTCAAAATTGATTCAAGTAAGCTTGATTTATTCACACTAAACCACACTCATTGAGGACAGGAATTGAAGCCCCTTTGTACAGTCCCCCCTTAGCTCTGACTAGAGTAGAGGGCCAGGCTGGAGGGTACCCTCAGCATGGTGGGTGGGCTGCTGGCAGCTTGCTGACGGAGCTCTGGTCCCACAAGGATACAACAGGCACTGTGCTCACCCCAGGGCTGAGGGACACAAACTTCGGGAAGAAAACCTCTGCCCCCACCAGGCGATGTGGGATTGTGGTTCCTACCCTTTGATTCCAGACAGTGAGGGGGTCCCTGGGCTCGGACCCTGGCTTTCAGAGTGAGGGCTCTGGGGCAAAGCTGCCTGGGTCCAAATCCTGGCTGAGTCTCTCCAGCTGTGGGGTCTTGGGCAAGCCTCTTAACCTCTGGGTGCACCGAGGCTACTCCACCTCCCTCACAGGGTCACAGTGGGCGTTAAAGGAGATCACGTGAGGCTTAAAACAGTGCCCGGCATACAGGGAAGGCTCTGCACCGCTCTCCTGTGGCTGCTGGGGCCCAGCCTTTGCTCAGGAGGCATCTGCTATCTGCCAGGCACCAGGAGGGCACGGGGGGCCCTTGCCCCTAAGGAGACGGGCCCAGGTGTCCTCCCACCAGCAGCCACATCCCAGGGGCCCCCTGAAGCCAGCTGAGGATGGCCAGCCCCCGCTGGGTTCACCTCGCCGTCCTCCAGCAGCACTGTCTGATTCTTCAGGTCTATCTCAACCACCAGGCCCTGCCGGAAGTTTTCCTTGAAGGTCACCGAGTAGGAAATGAATGTCTTTTTGGCAAACCCTGGGGAACGGACAGAGAGGAGGTCACGGTGTAAAACTGGGCTGCCCACAGGAGGCCAGAATAACTCAGAACATTTCCAGAGCTGCATGCCAACAGGGGCCCCTTGGTTAAACAGCCCCTGGGTACCCACTACCCCCTAAAGCACCAGTCTGGGCCCCAGGTCCTCGGAGAAGCTCTCGCTCTGACTTCTGGGGCCTTGGTATGGTAGCTGCTTAAGGCCAGGGACCTTAAGATTCCCCGGAATTTGTCTAATGGTGGAATTTAGGCACCTTGCCCTAAAGGGAGAAAACCACCCTGTGATCCACAGTGGTGACAAGACCACGGTCACAAAGAAAGCCCCAGAGAAGAGACCATTACCACTCTCCACGGAGGCCCGGAGGGCTGCCACGTTGTGGTGGAAGGAGTCCTTCATGTCCACCAGCACGAAGGGGATGTTCAGCACCTGCAGTTGGCTGGCGGCCGCGATGCCGCCAAAGCCCCCGCCCACGATCACCACATGCACGGCTCCCACGTCCATCGAGACCTGGGACCCCATCTCGGACCAGGTGCTGCTGGGGTAGGAGGAGAGACCACATCAGATTCAGGAGGCTCGAGGGCTGGGTGGGCAGAGGTGGGTCCATATCAAGAATGGCCTCAAATGCCAAGACTTGATCTTTTAAAAGTATGTAATCATCTTTTATGAAATTCCATTTTTTGTAAAATTTGAATTAAATTCCAAAGGAATAAGGAGTATCCTAATTCCATCTCATCCCCTCAACCACCCAGTTCCCTTCTCCAAGGCATCTACTGTTACCAAGTTTACATGAATCCTTCCAGAGATATTCTGTGCACCTACAATCATGATTATTGTTTTTGCACACATTAAACAACTGTTTTTGCACTCTTTTTCACTCGTAAATATATTTGTTCACTCAACAGTATAAATTAATGGACCTCCTGCTCTTTGACATGTTCTGTGCTATGGATGCCATGGTCAGAGAGACAGACAGATATGGTCTCAGCCCTTGTAAAGGCAGGGTTTCAAACTCAAAGGGCCAGGTGGATGATGTAGCTGTGGGAAGCCGGGCAGGTGCGCAGTAACCAGAAATGGTGGGTACACCTCTGGGGAATTGGTAAGTACAGCCCACATTAAAAGAACTAAACAAAATTATTTAAGCACACCAGTAAGCAAACACTGAGACCAGATTCCACCCAGCTCACACGTCACCAGCTTCAGCCCCGGGTCTCAGGAGATCACTTAGCCAGTTATGACAATCAGCATGCAAAACAGGATGCGATGGGACTAAGGCCATGACAGTGCGGTGGGGAGGAGGGGCCTGCTGTGGGCAGGTGGTCCCCTGAGCATTCCTGGAACAGAGGACGTACACTGCGACTGGTGGGTGACACCCCCCAGGAGGAAGCGGGCAGAAGGAACAGTGCTGGTTAAGGACCAAAAGGGAAGTCTGCTGGTGAGAAACAGGATGGAGAAGCGCTCATCACGTGGGCTCCAGTGAGAGGGGCAGGGAGTGCAAGGTCCTGCTTGATGTCGAGGAAAGGGAACCTGCAATCGAAGAGAGTATCTGCAGAGGATGGAGGGCCAAGTGTGCACCAAGCTCACACTCACATGTGAGCACAGCAAGGAGGGAGGAAGCGGAGAGACAGCAAGCTGTCTCAATGGGGAAGAACATTCCAGCCCACATCTCAGACAGCACTGCAGGCAGCTGGAAGGTCACCACTCTGTCTTCCATCAGGTGTGTAGTCTGGGGCACAACCCCTCCCCTCTCTGGGCCTCCATTTACCCCCTGTAATGTCCTTGCACAATAGGTTTCCAAGACATGGTGACCCCCAAGATGGTCCCCAGCTCTTCCCACACTTATGGGGGCGGCTTACGGTTGGACCTCCAGACACTGTTGTCATTGGGATTCAAATGCACACAGTCTAATGTCTCCCCTGGGGAAGTGAAAATCTGGGCGAGGGAGGGTAGATCTGGCATAGGAGATTGGAGGGGATTTAACTTTGTTTCTCATTGGCTAAATGGTCCCCAATGCATTAAGGCTTGTGCATCCTAGGGCTGGGACCAAAACAAGTCCCCCAGCAGGCAGTGTCACCTTCACTGTTCCAGGCCCTCAGCAGGTGGTCCAGAGCTGGCCCCGTGAATGTTCATCAGGCTGAATCTGCCACCTAGGCCAGGACCCAAGAGGGGCCCGGGGACCAGCCAGGGACAGGAGCGGACACCAGGAGCTGAGCAGGGCCTGGGAATGTGGCAGGCAGTCAGGCAAGCTATAGAAGGGGTGCATTTCACCTGTCCCTTCAACACGGCCCCCTCTGTGCCAGCTTGCCCTTGGGGCCAGCAGCCAGCGAAGAGGTCAGAGAAACACCCAGAGAGCTCTGCTTCCAAGCTGGCGGGGCACAGGCCTGAGAGAGGCTACCCAGCTTGTTGGGGAGAGGGGTCCACCATGGACCACCCAGGGAAACTCAAGGTGGAGCCCTGAAAAACAGCTGGGGCCAGGGGCCTTCTTCACAGAGGGAACAGCTCAGGCCAAGAAGTCCAGTGGCAGGAAGGGAGGGGGTGGGAGGGGTTCAGGGAACAAGGTGGGGCAGCCAGGAGGGCAGGGGACAGGGGACAGCACACACAGAGGGCCTGTCATGCTAGGTCAGTGTCTGGGCCTACATGCTGCCCTGGGGCCCTCGCAGGGAAGAAAGCCCAGTGAGCCCAGCACAGGCCTGATGGGCAGTGGGTTAGCCAAAGGAGTTGAACCCCTGCTCCCCCAGCCCCCCAGGATCATTAACTGGCTTCCCCAAAGGACAAACCCTGGCCTCACCCAACTAGGCACAGCCCTCAGTAAAGGTGAATTGATTCTTTAGAGTTCCTGTGCAGAGTCTGGGGCCTGAGGGCACACCCAGGCCCAGGAGGGGCTGCCATAGCTGGGCCAGGGAGGGGAGGCGCTTTTACACCACAAGCCGACTGAGGCCTCTCCTGAAATCTGTTCTCTCTCCTCCACTAACCTCTGATACACCCACTTGGGGAATGGGGGCCTGGTGGCACTCCAGCCCATTCCACCCTTTCTCCTCGGCAGCCTCCCTTGCCCAACACTCTTGGACACCCACCTCTCCCTTGGCTCTTCCAATGCCAATTCTCACCTGGACCCGAGGACAGCTAGACTCCCCTCTGCTCGGCCATGACCTACTTCACCAGACACCTAAATCATCGGCTTAAGCCATGGACCAGCACTCCTAGCCACACACCCAGCAGGTGCTCAAAAAGCAAGCGTGCAACTGATGATGTTGAATTATATGATCTAATGTAGCAGCAGTGCTGGGCAAACAGCCTCAATCAGTGGGCGACTCCATCAATCAATGGAAACCTCCACCAACGGGAGATTAGAGGATACACTATTACACACCCATACAATGGAATATTCTGGAGACATTCAATTTTACAGTGCAAGATTTTTTACATGAAAAGTTTGTCCATGATTCATCCGCACCCACAGACTGCACAAGACCAAGAGTGAAACGTAATGTAAGCTATGGTCTGTGGGTGATTATGTCAATGTAGGTTCAGTAACAAACACACCACTCTGGTGAGTGATGTCGATAATGGAAGAGGCTATGCACGTGTCAGGGCAGGAGGCATATAGGAAATTTCTGTGCCTTCCACTCAGTTTTGCTGTGAACCTAAGACTACTCTAAAAACATAAAGTCTTAGGAAAAAAAAAAAAAAGCTTGTCCATCAAAAAGTCAGATAATAGAAAGTCATGTAGAGCCTAATCTCCATTGTGGGCCATCAGACCCAGGCACCTAGCTACATATACACACATACAAGTAATGATGACAACAGTGAGCATCCACTGCGCTTTTATCAATGTCTTTGCGTTGAACAGGTGGGGTTTCCTCCTCATTTTGGAAAGAATTTCAGTAACTTGCCCCAGTTCAATCCTCAACAGTCTGGCCAGATCTGCACTCTAAACCAAAATGCTAATAGTGGTTGCCAGATGATGTTTTTACTTTCTTCTTTGAGCTTTTCCCCCCCTTTTTTGTACCGTTTGAATGTTTTTAAATGAAATAATAAAGCTTTAAAGACAGAGCTGGCTTCCTACAGTCTAATGTTTTAAATTGAGATCTTTTTTCATATATTATAAAATTCACTACCTCAGCGTGTACAACTCGGTGATTTCTAGTACGTTCATAAAGTTGTGCAACCATCACCACAATCTAATACCAGAACATTTTCATCACCCCCTCCCCTAAAAGACCCCACATCCATTAGCATTCACTCCTCATTCCCTCCTCCCTCCAGGCCCAGACAACCACTAATCTTTCTGTCGCTATAGATTTGCCTATTCCATACCTTTTGTGTCTGGCTTCTTTCACTTAGTGCAACATTTTCAAGATTCATTCAAGCTGTAACTTATAACAGTATTTCATTCCTTTTTATGGCTGAGTAATATTCCATTGTATGGAGATACCACATTTTGTTTATCCATTTGTCAGTTGATGGACATTTGGGTTGTTTCCACCTTTTGGCTGATATGAATAAGGCTGCTATGAATATCTGTGTACAACTTTTTGTGTGAACAAAAAATTCTCTTAAGTTTATACCTGGGAGTGAAATTGCTGGGTCCTATGGTAACTCTAGATTTTACTTTTTGAGGAACTGCAAACCTACCATCTGATTTACTGACCATCAAGGCAAGAGAATGAGCACAGAGAATCTTAACTGAATCTTCCCAGATGCAGGAATGTTAGCATAAAAGCAGGTCCAAGGGGACTTTCCTGGTGGTGTAGTGGTTAAGAATCCGCCTGCCAATGCAGGGGACACGGGTTCGAGCCCTGGTCCTGGAAGATCCCACATGCCGCGGATCAACTAAGCCCGTGCGCCACAAGTACTGAGCCTGTGCTCTACAGCCCATGAGCCACAACTACTGACCCCACGTGCCACAACTACTGAAGCCCACGCACCTAGAGCCTGCGCTCCACAACAAGAGAAGCCACCGCAATGAGAAGCCCGCGCACTGCTGCAAAGAGTAGCCCCCACTTGCCACAACTAGAGGAAGCCTGTGCACAGCAACGAAGACACAACGCAGCCAAAAATAAATAAATAAATAAATAAAAGTTATTAAAAAAAGCAGGTCCAAGAAAACAATTCCTAACTGTCCAGCAACTCACAAGTAATTTTGCCTTTGCCCCTCCCCCAACACACACACAGTATGGTCTACACTCAAATTTTCTCAGTAAATCCTGTTTTCTCTGCCAAGGACACCCAGCCTGATCCCAGGGGGATTCTTCTCTAATAATACAGACAAAGGGCTTTTAGGAATCTACTGAAAAGCAAGGAAGTTATATTTAGGCCAAAGCTGTGGGGCGGTCATGCCTCAGAAGACACACAGCGGAACCATGTGGGCTCTGATCAAAGCAAAGATGTCGTCCCAGAATTGTTTCATAGAGATTACAAATAAAACACCGAGCTTTTGAGCGCTCACCAGTGACTCCCAAGGTAGATTTCCACAGCCATGTCCAGAGCGGCCATCCTGGATGAGAGGGCCTACAGTGTGACTTGAAGCTCCATGAATATATCTCTCCAACCCGGCGAAGGCAGAGGGGTGGGCAGCCTCCCTCAGTGGACCCCAGGGACCAGGCTGAGAGTGGGCACTCCAAGACCAGTCCCCCAGGGAACACATGGTGAACAAAACCCAAAAAGACCAATTTCTGAAAGAGGCTCAAAGTCTGAAGAGGGCTGTCCTTTCATGCCCTCAGGAGAGGGCACTTCTGGGCAGACGGGCTCATGAGGGTGTCATACAGGCTCCGGTGCTGAAGCCTAGGCCACACAACTTGTACGGTCTCCTGGGAGCCAGTCACTTTGTGGTTCCCTTAACATCCCCATGATCTGTGCCTGGACCCTGGCTTCCTCTTTTCACCACCAGACACAAAGATCAGGCTGGCCCTGGAGCACACCCCCTCTACCCAGCTCCTCCCTAACTGCTGGGTAGTCCCGAGCAAGGCCCCGCCCAGCTGGGCCTCAGTCTTCTCCTGTGAAATGGACCTTCTAGATGCAGGGTTACAGACGGTCTTCCTTGGAGGGCTCTGAAAGCCTGGGGCACATACACACACCCAAGCAGGCCTCCTTGATAATTTATATATTTACATATTTTACATGTTGGCCTTTGAACACAAGGTGCAGAGCCAGGACACCTGAAAGCCCCTTCACAAACTTGGAAGCCCCTTCACAAACTTGGAAGCCCCTTCACAAACTATGTCTGACCTTCTGCCCTGTGCCTGTCCTCCGGTGGGACCGTCAGCTCCTAAGCACCTCTCCCCTCCCCACCCTCACGGTACAACCAAGGGTCAAAGGAAGTCTAATCAGAGGGGAAAGGCAGGGTGTGTTTAGTGGGTGCTGTTGAAAGAAAAGCGCCCAACATCAGGCACTAAAAGCAGCTCCCGGTGGATCAGGAGTCCTGGGCTTCCCCCCAACCTCCGGCCCCACCAGAGTTAGTTGGGCCACCTCTGGCCTTAGTGCCCCGGTGGAAGCTGGGGCTCCGTGAAGAAGCAGGACCTCCCAGTGCACCCTGGAGCCTATGGGCACTGGGTAACCCCAGGCATTTTCCTCCTGGACACTGAGGCTTTCCTCCTGCCTGTGACACGGGCTTCCGTCCGCCCCGCAGCAGCTTCCACCGCCCAGCGGCGACCCTCGGAGCCCTCCCGGGATTTGAGGGGGGGGTGACGGGGGGTTTGTCTTACTTAGGAAGACTTAGCAGGGATTTGGGGGGCGGGGAGCGGACGCGGAGGAGGCGAGTTTGCTCCGTCCTCACTGGGAGCAAAGCTCCCCGTTGAGTTTTGAGGGACCTGGGTTGGTGCAGGCCTCAGTCCCTCATCCTAGACCAGGGGTTGGGGGCGCGGACCTATACCAGTCCTAGGCCTGTTAGGAACCGGGCCGCACAGCAGGAGGTGCGGCGGGCGAGCGAGCGAGCAAAGCTTCATCTGCCGCTCTGCATCCCCCCTATCGCTCGCATTACCGCCTGAACCGTTCCCCTCCCACCCACACCCCGCCCCCGGCGTCCGTGGAAAAGTTTTTTTCCACGAAACCGGTCCCTCGTGCCAAAAAGATTCGGGACCACTGTCCTAGACGACCGCCCTCTCCTCCCCGGCCCCGGACGCTGTTTCGGCTTCTTGGGGCCCTGCAGGCGCGGGGGTCCCGCAGAGCTCGCCCGACGCGCCCCTCACCTGCCAGCGGCCTCCCGCCGTTCCGGCTGCCGTTCCGGCTCCCGTTCCGGCTCCCGCTCCTGTCAGCAGCTCCCGTAGTCGCCGCCGGGCCGGAGGCCCCTCCCTTGCCGGCGTGACTCGGCGCGTCTGCTCTCCAGTCTCGGCGCGTCTGCCCTCCAGCCTCGGCTATGCCCCCGGCGGCGCCCCGGGGAACTGCAGCCTCCGGCCCGCCCGCGCCGCCGGCCCGGGAAGCCAATCGACCCGACCGTTAGCACTCGACCGCTACTGTCGAGGACGCCCGCGCTGCCCTGGCCCCTCGGACTCTGCTCAAAGTTCGGTCCGGCTCCTTTGCCGGACGCCTCTCCAGCCTTTAGAGCGCGGGCCCCGGCACTGGCTGTGCGATCTCGGACGGATCACCAGCCTCCTGCCTTCACACATATAAACAAAAATGCAAACCCAGTTGAGCACCTACTCCACGCCTGGCATTGTGCTGGGCGTGAGGGGTGGGAGTGAGGGGTTGTAAAATGTAGAACAATGCAGGCATGGTTTCTGTTTTCCTCCAGGTAATACTAGGAAAAAATACTAAACAACAATAAAACATATGTATCACTAATTGCAGTAAGAAAGACCGGGGGCAAAAGAAGGGTGCCAAGGCCTCTCTCCAAGGTTGAGAAGTTAGCCCTGGGCAGAGAGAAAGCAAGTATGCTCTGGGTGTGCAAAGACCAAGGCAGGATAAATAGCTGAGAGCAGGGGCATTGCAGAAGTGGTCGGGGACAGAGTGGCCCAATGTGGCAGGGTGGCACAAGCCTCCAGGTTCTGGTAAAGACTGCCCGTGTGATCCCAAGGGCAACGGGATGCCACTGATGGGTTTTAAGCTGAAGAGTGAGGTCTGAGTTATGTTGGAGGGTGAAAAGACAGGGCAATGGGAGGGCTGCCTGAAACTGGGTAAACTGGGCAGGAGCGGAGTCCAGGGAGAAGAAGAAAGCACTCGGATCTGTCAAGAAATGTACTGCTGCAAGCTACAAACTGGAAGTAGGATCAAGCCAGTTTGGTGACAGATAATCCATCTTCACCTACTTAATGCAAATATTAGCACCTACCCGAATCACTGTAGAAAAGATTCAACGAGATCTTTTTTTTTTTGCGGAACGCAGGCCTCTCACTGTTGTGGCCTCTCCCGTTGCCGAGCACAGGCTCCAGACGTGCAGGCTCAGCGGCCATGGCTCACGGGCCTAGCCGCTCCGCGGCATGTGGGATCTTCCCAGACCGGGGCACAAACCTGTGTCCCCTGCATCGGCAGGCAGACTCTCAACCACTGTGCCACCAGGGAAGCCCCCAAAGGTCTCTTTTAAGGGATGCCTCTACTCCCACCAGGGACAGGGGATAGGGTGCAGAGAAGGCCAGGTAGAAGTTTCTTATAGGCCAGGCCTGGAAGTGGCACACCTCCTTTCTGCCCTTTGGAACTCACGGACACACCTGACCGTGAGGGTGGCCAGGAGATGCAGTCTAGTGTATGGCCACAAAGAGAGGAAAACAGATTCTGGTGTCTGCCCTGCTGACCTAGGTCTTAGCCTCCCTGGGTTTCTTCCTGTGCCTCTGCTTGTCTCTTCTCAGCCCCCTCGCAGGCTCCAGCTCTACCTCTGTCAAAAAATGAAGTCAAAAAAATCATGAGGCAGGCTTGTGCGGAGCAGTAATGGTGACCCGTATAAGAGCAGCATCAGAGCAGAGTGGCAGGGGCAGCCTGACAGGGTCAGAAGACTAGCTACATGCAAGGGATGGAGCAAACAAGTTAATATATTGAGGATAATGTAGCTGTGTTTCTCACTGACAGGAGGGAGGTACCAATATGCAAAGGGGAGAGCTAGAATGAACCTTGTGGTATTGAACTTGTGATATCAAATTGGAACTATCAGTGTTAACGCGTGGCATGGCTTGCAACATATGGAGATAGAAATAAATATAGATGTAAGGTCTGTTTACCGAGAGGGCCTGGGAGCAGCAACACCTCAGAGTAAGAAGCACACCTAGTACCTAGATCTTTGCTTCTAAATACCGTTCTCTAGTAAAGAGGACACTGGAGAAGTGGCTGATTCCAGGGAAAGTACAAAGTAAGTCTACAACATTTTGTTTTGAAGGAAGTGCTTAAAGAATGATGGGGAGATGTCAAAAGAACACAGAAGCTAGTTTGAAGGAGCTCTCGCTGGTCAATATGGACGATTGGAACATCAAAATAATGATAACAATAGATTATAATCCATTGAATAAACTATGAATCCATGATTCCACACAGATATAATTAAACAGAGAGGAGGGAAAGCTTTTACTTACAATAGAAAGCCAGCGCATAAATGTAGGAGGAAAAATGAAAATAAAAAATTTCCATTGGGCAAACATTAAAGTTATTCAGCCAAGGGACATCAGTGGGTGCTAAGCATGGTAGATGAAAGCGGGATAGGGGTACGTACATAGTCTCCAGATACTGCCACACAAATACTTATTAATTACCAAGGAAAAAAGGAACCTTACGGTGGAGAAACCTAGCAGGCACCGTCTTACTCAAATGATCAAGGTTATCATCTATAATCTGACAAATAAAGATCATGCACCACCCAGTAGAACATGATGATAAGACAACATCACTAATGTTATATCCCAAAGATGTGTATCCCGAATCTAATCATGAGGAAGTGTGGACAAACCCAAGCTAAGGCACATTCTGCAAAAGGACTGCCCTGTTTTCTGCAGGAAGGTCAAGGGCATCAAACTCAAGGAAAGCCTTAGGAGCTGCTCCAAGTCAAAGGGGAGACAGCCATGGCAAGTGGGTAGAACTCATGATCCCAAATGAGGTCTCTTTGTTACAGAGAACATCACTGGGGCATATGGCACAAATGGTATGGGGTATCTGGGGGAAGGGCGCGTGGGGATTCTTGCTACTTTTCTGTAAGTTTAAAACTGCTTCAAAATAAAATCATTTTTTAAAAAAGAAGGAGGAATATCTTCTCCCCTCTCTCTTCCCCCATCCACCATCCAGGTACAGAAGACCTGGCAGAGGATCTGAGGTCCCAGACCCAGTGACAGAGCCGCAAGAAGGAAGGAGCTTGGTCCCTCAACCAGGACTGCACAGGAGCCATCCTCCCCCACTTCCTGGTCAGGTGCGTGACTTTGGACTTTACATGAGCAATAAACAAACTTCTGTTGTATTAAGCCACTGAGATGGGGGAGAGGGAACCTTTTATGGCGCTATCCTAACTCATCCACTTAACAGCCTGCTGTGCCTCTCTACTTGAGATCCCACGGACACCCAAGGAAACATCTCGTCCCTAAACGTGTCAGCCACTCATCACTATCCTGGCTAGAGACCCAGCACCATTTGACCCTTCTCTCTCTCTGCATTGCCCCACATCCAGTCAGGTCCAGCTCCTGTGTCATGCTTGATCTCTATGCCCACCAGGCCTGCTGTGGCCACCTTCCCCGTCACCAGGGCCATTGTCACTGGTTCCCCAGCCTCCATTCCAATCTCTTCTCCACTTAGCATGGCCAGACACACAAATGTAGTTTCACACTTCCTTGTCCCAGCTCCCACTGCCCTCAATCTGGACACCCTCCCTGTTTCCTGTTTCCATCTGGTAAACACCTACTCTCCCCTCAGTGTTCAGCTGCATGAATCCTTGCCTGACCCTCCCTGCTCTGGGCCCCTGGACGTGGTCTTCCACCTGAACAGGACAGAGACGCCCTGCTCATTCCACTAACGGGGTGACACACCAGTCTCCCCGGAATAGCCTGAGCTCCTTGGTACCCACACATGCTGGGATAAATCCTCCCCTTCCCACTTGCAGCCAAGTCAGAACTCGGCTCTCCCTCCCCACCTCCATAAATTTACTACAGAATTTCTCTCAAGCTAACTTTGCCCTCTGGCCCCACTCCTAATCCACACAGAGGGGAACAACTGTCTCAGGGGTGTTCTGTGGTTGCCCAGAGCTGGCGCTCAGCAAACAGATGTTAGAAACAAAGTATTCCCAGCAATTCTCTCTGCTTAGATTAGCCCCCTCTCCCCCAGTCATTCCCCAATGGCATTCAACCTGTCAGTGATTTAACCATCATTTCTTGACGGCTTACACAGGCAGGGCCCTGGGCACACAGTGCATGTTCCTGACTCCCAGGGTTGGTCTTAGTTCCTAGGGCCTGCCTTGGCCTCATTCACCTTTGAACTCCCCAACTCCCATCCATTCCAGGACCTGGCACAGGCCTGGGTCCATCCAGGCAGCCTGTAAACAGTTGCTGCCAGGCCAAGGCCACCGCCGTCTGGGATCTGCAAGCCCCACCCAGTGCTAACTGGCACCATGGCCAGCTGCCAGGACTAGTCTGGCGCAAGAGTGTCCCGTGAGATCAAACCCCCTGAGAAAGCAGGATGGAAAGGTATATTTCTGTTCCTGCTGCTTTCCTATTCCCCATTCAACTCTCAAAACAAAGAAGGAAAAGAAAGAAGCTTATATCTAGAAGTAGGTCCTGTCCCTCGAAGGTCCTGTTTATTCCCAAACCCTAACCAGACACATTCTACCCCTCCCCCCCCCCACCCCGACCCCTGAGAGCCACTTTACGGGCCGGAAAATTAAGGCACTGTCAGTGTGCCCCTGCAGGTCAGGGCACCCGACACATGAAAAGCCGGGAGTCCTGGCTTTCGGGGACGCCACCGCTGGTCCAGCAGAACAGGAAGATGCTCTTTCCCTTCCGCCTCTGGTCTTCAGAACAGGGCCTCTCTGCTGAGGTTTTCTGAGGAAGCCCCAGTGCTGTCAGCCCCATTCTGAAGGAGAGCAGAGAGGAGCCCAGGCCCCAGGGAAGCCGCCGCTGCAGGTGCCCAGTGACCCTCAGGAGACAGGGAACCGTGGCTGGGCCTGCCTTCCAGTAACATCTGTCTGTCAGGACCAGGTCTGTCTGTTGTACGGTTGTACTGCGCTCCCCAGAAGAGGAAAGAACAGAGCTGAGCCTAGTGTTGGGGGAAGAGAGAGGTGGCGGCTCTAGAAAGCACCCCAAAACGGGCTGGCAGGTGAGAGATCCGTGGGGGCTAAAGAGAAGTTTGGTCCAGACTCCAGAGCTGAGCAAGGTGGGTGGTGATGGGGATGCAGCCTGGCTGGGGTGTGCCGTGTCAGGGTCCTCAGGCCACCAGCCTCAGCGCTCCCCATGGCATCAGATGGTTGCTCTTCTCTCTAGAGGGGTGCCACAGCTTCAGAGCTTGCTCCGCGGGGCCTCTGCCAGGGGTCGCTGCAGCCGCCACACCACCCTCACTGGCTCAGGGGCGCGGTCCAGCTGGCGGAGGCCGCCCAGGTCGCCTGCCTGGCTGTACCGCTGCAGGGCTGGCTGGAGCACCGTGATGGGAATGCTGAAGTTCAGGTGGGGGTAGGTGGCCCCCGTGTTATTGTCCCGGGTGTTGCTGGCGATGATGCCTGTTCAGGAGCCAGAGAGGAAAAGAGGGTGTGAGCCAGGGGACAGGGGAGGGAGGCTCACCTCCAGCCTGGAGGCCCTAGACCTGCCTGAAGCCCCCTCGTAGTGACAGGCACCAGGCTTCATTCATGGACACGGGCTCCTCATGCCTCAGTCCTCCTTCCCGGCTTTACTTTCTCCCCAACACTATCAGTATCTAATACCCCATGTTTCACTTGTTTTGTTATCCCTCTCTCCAACTTCTGTTATCTTTCAGCTCCATGAGGGCAGGACTGCTGTGTTCTGTCCATGCAGTCTCCCCAGTACCTGGAACAGTGCCTGGCAAAGGACGACCTCAACAAATACTAGCTGAGTGACTGAATAAATGAATCAGACCCACACAGAAATTTTGTTTGGCCTGCTCAGTGCATGTGTATGAATTTTTTGAAGACAATTTTAGACTTAACAGAAGTCTTGCCAAAATAGTACAGAATTCCTGTATACCCTTCACCCAGCTTTTCCTTACGTCACCATACAGCATTCATCAAAACCAAGAAATTAACCTTGGTGAAATGCTATTAACTAAAGTACAGAACTCACTTGGATGTACCAGTATTTGCACTAATGCTCTTTTTCTGATCCAGGATCCCACATGGCATTTAGTCGTCATGTCTCCTAGGTCTCCTCCCATCTGGGTCACTTCCACGGTCTCTCCTTATCTTTCATGGCCTTGACACTTTGAAGAGTACAGGTCAGTTATTCTGTAGAATGTCCCTCAATTTGGGTTTACCTGATGTTTTCTCATGATAAGATTGAGGTTAAACATCACTGAGAAGAAAACCATAGAAGCAATGTGTCCCTTTCAGTGCATGCTATCAGGAAATGTGTGCTGACTATAAGCACTGCTTGCGATGTTAACCTTCATTACTTGGGTGGTATCTGCCAGGTTTCTCCGCTGTAGACTTACTATTACCCTCTTGGTAAGTACAAAATATTTTAGGATTATGCAGTTATCTTGTTTCTACTTAAACTTTTGCCTACTGATTTTGGCATTCATCGATGGATCCTGTCGGCAGCAGTTCCTACCGGGGTGTCCTAATAGTGATTTTCTATTTCCCTCATTTCTTCTACATTCATTAATGGGAATTCTTCTGAAAACCAAAACTGCTACCATTTGTTTTGCTGCTCAAGCTGTTCCAGCAGGAGCTCCTTCACGTCATCTCCTGGTTCTTTCAACACCTGACGTGCCCATCATTTTGCTGCTGCTGTTATTGCTACCCCTCCCTCCTTTCCAGCACCACAAGGCAGCCCTAGAGAATGACTCTTAGAAACCAAGATCTGAACTCTCGCTGTGCTCATTACAAATGGATGTCACTGCTTCTAGCCCCTCTCAGCAGACCGAGCTAGGAGTCACATATATCTACACACACACACACACACACACACACACACTAAGTCATGCATACACACATCTACATTTATTTCTGTGTCCACTTATCGGTATATATCTTTTAAAAGGTCAACCAGTATATGGGAGAAAAATGGAATGCAGACTAGGACAAATGTACCTAACTCTATTTCAAAGGAATCACATAACTATACTGAAGGGGAAGGGGAAGGAGCTAATCTAAGAAACTTTGGAAAAGAGCGTTTTGACTGGACACTTTAAGGCTAAAGATAAAAAGAACCGTACGTGCTCAAACACTGTTCTCTAGCTGGTAAATTCATTTCTCACGGGGGTGTGGTTAGGAATTCTGAGAAAAAAAAAAAAAGGTTCACAGCTGCTTGTGAAAAATTGGAGTCAGCCAGCGTTAGGCCCACATATCTTTGTAATGAGGCAACAATGTACTAGAGCTGAGTGGTGTTCACCCCAGTTCCCCCTTGCCCTCCACTCACTGCTGTCTTCACTCACTCACTCACTCATTCATTCACTTTAACAGCCCAGCCTCTGTAGGCTTTCGAGTTTGTGACCCTTGGACTAATCCAACTCCTGAGTCTCACAGATCAAATGACATTAAGTGACTTACCCAAGGTTGTGCAGTGGCTCAGTGGCAGAGAAGCGACCAGAACTCAGATCTCTTCCCTCCAAGCTCAGCTTCTGTCCCTCTCCACCCTCAGAAGCACAAGAGCCTGAAAACCTTGGCTAACTACCTCTGTGCATAAGGCCCACCATCTTTCCAGACAGAGGGTGGCTCCCAGGGCTGGAAACCAAGCACTCGCAGGATGGGACTGAGGCTCTGGCAAGGGGAAGGCTGGGAGAGGACCAAGGAGCTGGTTACCCAGGAGGTCCCCGGAGCAGGTGGAGAAGAGAGGTCCCCCACTGGAGCCACCATGCACAGCACACGTGGTCTGAAGCATCACTGGTGTGTCATCCACCTGCACCACAGCTGACAGGATGCCTGAGGTCACCGAGGGCCCGCAGGCCTGGCCAAAGACACCGAAGCCCACCACACTGACAGCCTCGCCTGCCAGGGAGGGAAGAAGGGTTAAGCTGGGGAGCCTCCTCTGTCTGGCAGGACTCACACATTCCCCAACCCCCTCCCTGGCCACTCCAAATTTCTAAACCCTCTCTGCCGTTTGAGTTTCTGCTCAGATACTCTTGCCTCCATGAGAACTTTCCCCAGGCCCCCCACAGGAACAGGCCGGGACCTCCACTGAGCTCCCAGCACTGTATCTGCTCAACCACTTCTCTTCAGCATCAGGCTGTTCTCCAGCCCTCATTCCCCTGCTGGACTGGGTAGTCACTTTTTAGGATTCCCAGCACCTAGCCAGGGGCTCAATAAATGTTTGTGAAATTAACACTCACCTCCTGAGACTAAGAAGTCTCTTGGTAAAACTAAAATGGTGATGATGACTACAAAGCAGGCACCACTTTCCTTCCCCAAGTGCTTTACAGACAATATCTCACCCATTCCTCACAAGGCCCAGGAGTAGGGAGCATTATCCCCATTTTACAGATGTGGAAACTGAGGCAGAGTTCACTAAGTTGCCTAAGGACACGGGGCTAATAAATGGCAGAAGATGCCAAAGCAGAGAGCTTGTAATCCTTGTTATTACGTTATAGCATACGACATCCACAAAGCGAGACCTCTGGTACTTCTGTGGCAGCATCACAAAGCCTTTTACTCAAATCATGCCATGGGAGCCTCAAAAGTACACATCTCTCAGACCAGCCTGCAGTGTTATAAGGAGACCCCAAGGCTCAACACACTACACTGCTGTGGGGCCTCAGGAAAAAGGTGTGCCTTACCCTTCGCTGGGAATTCCACATGCCCCCCAGGACGTTAGGCATGCTGGGCGTGAGCAGGGAGGCCTCCAAGAGCAACTCCGGCCAAAGCACTGTAACCAGGATGTAACAAGGTGCCAGCCTGACTCATTACTCCAGCAGGGGTGGGGAAGGGAGCTGACCTGTGGGACTGGCCCCTGATCTGCAGGGTTAGAGCGCCCAACACTGACTTTCCTTCCTGAGGTTCACCCCAGACCAGAGAACCCCTCTGTCCTTTACCTTCATGGAAATGCTCAGCGGGCACAGGTACAGGGACACCATCTAGATCTTCCTCCAGGCTCACCACTGCTATATCATAGGGAGATGTCTCCTGGGTGGCAAATACCACATGTCCCCAGATTACGGTGCTCCTGGGAACAAGGAAAACAAAATGACAGGCTAGCTTTCTGAACGCTCAGCACGGGGAGGAAGCAAAATAATGAGAGTGACAGTAAAAGTCATGAACTTGGGACTCAAAAGATTTGGTGTCAGCCCTGAAACATACCAGCATGCAACTCTGGGCACATCCACAGTGGAACTTCCAAACATGCTCTACCAACTGCAGGGTACTCCTGTGTAAAGCTTCCGGTGCCTCACCATCATCACAAACACCTGACACCTAGGGGGCACTGTGGGCCAGGCCTGGTGTTAATGTTCTATGGACATCATTTCATTTAGTCCTCACAGCTGCCCTATGAACTAGGCACTGGTATTATCTCCATTTTGGATGGTGCATTTGAGGCCCAGAGAAGTTGAGTAATTTCTCAAGGTCACATAGCTAGTGGCAGGAGCCAGGGCAAACATTCTCAACATTTTCCTTTACTGCCTCATTTGATACCAACAATCCTGTCAGGTGGGGGGGCAGACATGATACGATTTCATCCCTCTGGGTCCCTGTTTACATAAATGCCAGCACTTCTATAACTCTTACTACGTGGCAGGCTGTTCCAAGACTTTACATGTCATGGGAAAGCAACTTAGACAGATTCAGCAAATTGCCCAAGATTACACAGGGGCTTCCTACTACACACTCTGCAGGGGTAGCTTCCAGCAGACCTGTTGCGTTCCCTAGAACCAAGAGTATGTGGGGGTAGGTGGAGGGGTGAGGAATTGGGGACCACACACAGAGGAAAATTCTCATCATCAGTCTTCCCTATAAAGTCATGGCTGTCCAGGTGGCTGCCAGAGGGGACTCTATGGCAAAGCAGGGCTGGGTTAACCTCAGGAGTTCAATAGAAGCATTTGGAAAGGTCTGGGCTGAGAGGCTGAGCCAGGGACAGAACAACAGGCATTAACACCAAGGAGCATTAACACCAAGGTGCAAACACCAAGTGTTTGCTTTGGCCTAAGTCAAGCACCTGGGACTACAGAAGAAACAGAACATGTATTAGAAAACCAAGCCAGGAAGCCAAGGCTGCTGTCTCCACTGTCACAGCAAGTCAAAGTAAAGGAGGGTAAGAGTGCTCACCCTGCAGAGAGGGAACAAATGACTGTCTGAAGTCCCAACCTGGCTGCCAAGAGCACTCAATGATTGTTCAAAATATATTTGCCTGGTCCCCACTCCCACATTCTAATTAGGTGGAACCGCGTATCTGTTCATTTTGATCCAGAAGAGAAGTTCTGGTTAAGATCTAAGAGATAAAATCAAGTAAGAGTAACAGGCTCCTCTCCTAACCCAGGATGGTAGCATCCTGGGCCCCTGGGGCTTCACTATGGCATTCAGGGGAAAGAGGGCAGGGTTAGGAAGACTCTGTTCAAGGGCCTCTGGTGTGTGGGTGCAAGGATGAGACAGAGAAGTTGCCCAGAAGGAATTCAGACTGGGAGGGGGAGCTCAAAGATGCCTAGTCAGGGATGCTGGACCACCCCACAGTTCCCCAGAGTTGCTTGTCATCTTGCCCAAGCCCCATTCACCCCTTGCCAGGAGGTCCAGAACCCCCTACTCTGGGGTTCTGGGTGCCAAGGATGAGGGGAGGGTCCCAGGTCTCTAACCACACTGCACCACCAAGCATTGAGCCTGAGACCAGAAGGCCTCCATAATCCTCAGGATTATGACCTGAGATCCAGATATGACAGCTGGTGAGGGAGTGGAGTGGGGGCAACCTTGTGGGCCTTACTTGGGGGTGGTGGAGCGCACCAGGACCTTGGCCGCCTCCCGAGGGGCCACATGCCGGCAGGTCACCACGAGGCGGGGTGCCACGGCCACTCCGGAGCCCCAAACGGAACCGCACTCCACCAGCACGGCCGCAGCTGCCCAGGGGGGTCCGGGGTCTCGGAGGGTCAGGCCCCACGGGGAGCCCATCTCATGCGGTAGGAAGGCGGCCAGGGCGGCGGCGCCGGGGTGCAGGCGGCAGAGGGCCGCTCGGGCGGCGCAGAGGAGAGGGGCGGCGGCGCAGAGCAGCGTGAGGCCCACCCACTCTCGGGCCTTCCAGCAGAGGGGCGCCGCCACCAGCGCCACCAGCGACCCCGCAGGTCGCGCCTCGAACACGCCGCCACCCTCGGTGCCTGGCAGGCAGCGCGCGTCGGTGAGCAGCAGAGGGCCGGCCGAGTTGCTGAGGACGCCGCAGCTGAGCGTGTTGAGAAAGATGTCGGGGCAGAAGGCCCCGAACGGGGAGCCGCAGGCCACCAGCGGCTCACCCTTGGGCACAGCCCCGAGAGGCGCCACGGCCAATACCGGCCCGCGCTCCTCCGCCTCCGCCTCCTTCTCCGGGTCCGGCCGCACGCGCAGCAGAGCGAACCAGCCCAGCGCTCTCAGCTGGTCTTCCTCCTCCTCCTCCGACACCTCGTCGTCCGGTGCGGCGCTCGCGAAGCTCCACTGCTTGGCCGCCTCGCCGCCGAAGAGGCGCGCGAAGTGGCCCCGGAAGGCCGGGCAGCTCAACAGCAGCAGCAGCTCGGCGGGGCGCGGGGGCTGCAGCGGCCGCCCGCGGAACCGGGCGGGCGGGCCGGGCTCCAGGCCGGCGCACTGGGGCGTGCACAGCCCCGGGCGGCCCCGCTCCGCGCGGCCTGCCGGACTCGCGGCCGTTGGGCCCCACTGCACGTGCAGGCGCAGGTCGTCGCCGCAACTGTCGCCGGGCAGGAAGGCGGCGCCGGCCGCGGTCAGCGCCCCGCTGCCGGCCCTCAGGAAGGGGGTGAAGATGCCCCCGTGGCACAGCACCAGGCCCAGGCGGCGGCTCAGGATCACCCCACTGCAGCTCCACGAGCCCGCCTCGGGCTGCCCAGCCCGGATGGCGCTCACCACGCAGCCCGCCTGCTCGGCCGCCCTCATGGCTGGCCCCCACTGCCGCCCCATGGCCTCGGGGACGGCACACCAGGGGCTTCCCGGGGAACAAGCGAGCGAGCAAGGACCGCGGCCGGCAACAGCTGACCCCACGTAGCGCCACCCAAAGCTGGCAGCGAGAAGCGCAGGCACTATCCCAGGTCTTCCTCTTCCGGCCGGATTGGCTAAGCCCCAACTGGCCCGGCCCGATTGGCTGGGCTAGGGGCCGAGCCCTGATTGGCTGCCGAGGCTGACCCCGCCTTTCCGCGCCCTAGATGGTTCAGGTCACCTGTGCGACGTTGAGGGCGAAGCGGGACCGGAGGAAGAGACCCGGGAGAGTGACAGGAATGTGGCTTTACTGGGAGATAGGGGCGTGCTGGTCCCTCGGAGCCTAGTCTCGTCTCTGTTCGCTGAGCTTCAGGAAAGGGAACATAAATGCGCCCTGAGGTGGCTAGACTTGCCCAGGCCTTGTACAGGACCTGTCAGTATCTGCCCAGGTGTAGGAGACATCCGACCTCTGATCCCTGGGATAAGACGGGCAAAGAAGGCGTTCAGGGTATTTCCCTGGTGTCGCAGAGGTTAAGAATCTGCCTGCCAATGCAGGGGACACGGGTTCGAGCCCTGGTCTGGGAAGATCCCACATGCCGCGGAGCAACTATGCCTGTGTGCCATAACTACTGAGCCTGCGCTCTGGAGCCTGCGAGCCACAACTACTCAGCCCACGTGCCACAACTACTGAGTCCGCTCGCCTAGAGCCCGTGCTCCGCAACAAGAGAAGCCACCGCAATGAGAAGCCCGCGCACCGCAACGAAGGGTAGCCCCTGCTTGCAGCAACTAGAGAAAGCCCGCGTGCAGCAACTAAGACCCAACACAGCCAATAATTAATTAATTAATAATTTAAAAAAAGCTGTTCAGTATTTTGAAACTTTGTAAGTAAACCGTACAGTAATCCACTAGGGGGGATAATGGAGCTCGTAAGATTACACGTCTGGTCTTCTGATGCCAAAGCCACACCCTACATATCTCATGGAAACTGGATTTGCTCCAAAAATTGCCTTTTAAAACTATGATAAACAGTAGCTGAAGTCAAAGTTTTAAATTACACAACCCTATAGTTTGCATTATGCACATTTCATATAATGATTTATAACCATCAGCCAGGATTTATCTAGATCAGGGGTCATTTTTTCTGTAAAAGGCCAGAGTGTAAATAAATAGCTGAGGTTTTGTGGGCCATACCTTCTTTGTCCTAAATACTCAGCTCTGCTGTTGTAGCATGCAAAAGCTAAAGAAATGGGGTGGCTGTGTTCCAATAAAATTTTACTTATGGGCCCTGAAATTTGAATTTTATATAATTGTGGCATGTCACAAAATTTCATTCTTTTTTTTTTATTTTTCTCACAGGCCATACAGAAACAGGCAGCAGGCTAGATCTGGACCACGAGCTGTAGTTTGCCGTCCCTGCTCTACCCTGACATAAAACATCCTTACTTTTCCAATGAAGTCACCCTGAGGACAGAGGAACATGAACAAGTATGTTTTGGGGGGCTGCAGGATATCCCTGAAGCAGTCACCACAAGCTAGACATTTTATGAAGGTCTATCACAATGTCAACTAAAGTAATTTTAATAAGATTATTTTAATACGTATTTATGTCAGCATTAATGAAAATATTCAGTTACTACTTAAATTACATAGCCTTTCTGCCTCAAAATTTTGAATAAACTAACACTGCTTGGTGTATCCCAAGCACAACACAGGGTAATGCTCAATGCTCCCAGCGACACAAACCTGTTTGAGAAAGGAGAATGATGATCCA
Organism: Phocoena phocoena; assembly: GCF_963924675.1. Classification (NCBI taxonomy): domain Eukaryota; kingdom Metazoa; phylum Chordata; class Mammalia; order Artiodactyla; family Phocoenidae; genus Phocoena; species Phocoena phocoena. The sequence goes on along the minus strand of NC_089234.1, from coordinate 62,304,915 downwards.
TTATAGCATGAGGCAGGACTGAAATCAGCAGTCTTCCTATAGCAGGTACTGTCTTCTTTTGGTTCTGACATAGAAGATGGCTTGATCGCAGTAAAACCTATTAACTATCCAACTTCCTAGCAATTGCTTCTCTCTCTGGAGTCCAGTGATTCTCCCTTAATGACGCCCAAGCCTCCAGCATGAACTGTTTGCATGTTTTTCTGTTTACGGCACATCACAGTGGAGTCCCAAGTCACAGTCAACAGCCAAGGTGAGACCCCCTAGTGCTGGGCTCATTGACTCAGCCTTTAATTTTCATGTACTGCTCTGACTCAAATGACACAAACCCATATAAGCGTAAAACCCATGGCATCATTCCACTGTATTAGTTTCAATCTCGATGCCTCCAGTAATTTAATACTCAGTCAAAAAGAACCTGGTGCATTTTGCTTCCCATTCTGTTTTATTCCAGTACTTTAGTTTTAGAACCTCATTTGGGTTTTTTAAAAGCAAAGCTTCCTACAAGCCTATTAAATGCACAAGCACAGGTTTCATTACTTCTATTTTGTCAAATGTAGCATTCAACCGGATTCTCTCCAATTTTGTATCAAATGATGAAACACAGCTAAACTGGACCCAGTCCTTGCTAGCATGTTAACAGATTTTGTTCAAAAGTCTGCCATGTCCTTCCTGTTGCATAAATGACCACCAGTCCTGGGACCACTGCATGTTCCAAGGCTCTCAAACGGTACTAAATTTATTACTTCCAGTGGAATGTGTAAATTGGCCTGGTCTTTCCACCCATACCCCACACCCCCCCGTAGCAAAGTCTGTCTCTCACACCCGTTGTAAATATTTCTTCCCGTAAGTATGGAAGAACTTTTGCCCCACCCCCCACAACAAATGTCATGCTATGTTCATACACAGAACAAACCAATGCCAAAAAAAAGGAGCAAGATACCAAATTTGTTTTAACTTTTTATTAAAACGCTTAGGATACAGATTGACTTTCTTTTGTAAATGACTGCTTTACTTTTCCTGAAATAGGACATATATGCACTCTGATAAAACAGAATGAAAAGTCTCAATTCATGGGAGTTCCAGTACAAAGCTCTGACCCTAACTGTCAGGAGCCAAGTTCCTCACAGCGGCTTCTTTCCTCTATATTATTTCTGTGGGGCAAGAAATAGACTGCTACCACTTGATTTTTCAATCCCGACTCTTTCTCCAGTGGCCAAAATAAACCACCTTCACAAAGAGCTGCCCTGTGTAGAATCCAGTTTTCTAGCTTGCTAAAAAGTGATTAGGGACAAATATAAAAAAAAAAAAACCAAAAACCAGAAAACTAACACTGAAGCAATCATACCTCTCGTATCTCTGGAGAGAGAAGTATGGGTTACCTTTAGCCAAAGAAAATTAGAAGTATGCAAGTTAACTACCTAGTTCATTCACTGTTAGCTAGATTTGTTTACTTAAGGCTTTAACCCCTTTCCAAACCAGCTATGCTTGCTAATAAATGAAAGGCATGCTCTTCCCAGCTTTATACTTCACTGAGCCTCTGCATTTGGTACCTAGCAGTGAAAAAGCATGCTTTCCCAACAGGTGAGTACTGAAGAATGGGAAACATTCTTCAGTACTCACCTGGGAAATCCAACTAAAGAATGATACTCTCTCACCCCAGGAATACATTATCCACACCTTCCCCGCCCTCACATTAGAAGCAACAATCCACTGAATTTAGTTCAGGCCTCTGCAAATACACCTCGGAATTACAATTTTCAGTTTTGAGGAAAATACCTTATCTTTCATTAAAGGAAAAATGAATGAAGATATCCTCCCACATGAAGACCATCTCCTATCCCTTCATCCTTTATTACAAGGGTAAAATATTGGTTAAGATCATGATAATCCAATTTCACACGTGGCATTAGGAAAATGGAATGCTATAAAAATAATCCTCATCACACTACTGGGGATGCTGAGGCTTTTATACCAGGTGCTTACTGACAAGTGATGCTGGCCCAAAAGAACAGCTCAACACAAAGTTCTTGGCTTAGAGTTTCCCCAGATTATTTCTGGACTGGAGAAAGGCAATTTCCTAACACCCCCCACCCCACCCCCAAAAATATGGAAAAGCTACAGATGTTAACCTTTAACATCAAAAATAAGTTGATAACCAATTAAAAAAAATAGAGCTCATGAAGAGTCCAATAAAGAAACCAAATTCTGCAAGTGGAAATTTTAAAGCCCAATGAATGAATCTTTCCTAGATTCAAACAAATGCTACAATATCAGACTTTTAAGTTCTCAACTCACAGAATTAAGAGCCCTTAAGCTGTTAACTTCATCCTGTGTGACTCTCCTATTCAGAAAAATTTCCCCTAGAATCTGCAAAAATGGCTGAGACACACCTGCAGTGTGTGACAACAAGGGATGTGTTCTCAAGTCTTTCATGAGGCAAAAGTCACTTTTATGACTAAAAATGAAAAAGGTGCTACACAGGGAAATGAAATTTCACAACTACATAAAAGTAAAGACTGGCTAAAATTTGTTAACTTTATGAGTAAAAATAATAACAATAACCCACTCTACAATTAACTCCTCCGCAGTGAACAATATGCTATGCATGCTGGGATGAGGAATGACGGTAGCCCGAGACTGTGGGAACTGGCCTTAACTGCACGGCCGGGGTTCTGCCCTTTCCTAGTGCTCTGTGCACAAGGTGGTGCCACCTACTACAAGGCAGTTAGTGAGAGGGGAGTCTCTCTCACCAGCCTGCTGTTCATTTGACTGAGCTCTGGCCTCCAACGTGTATCTGTGCATAATTTTATGAAGTATCTAAATGCCATTCACTAGTTAAAAAAAAAAAAGCAAACTCTGGACCAAGTAAATTGTGAACTCAAAAAGTTATTAGGAGGGTCACCAATTATACTAATAACACTTTCTTTAAAAAATAGAATCACTTTCTTTTGAAATCAACCACAGTGGTGAGACGTGTTTTTCTTTCCAGGTGCTCCATGATGGCACACAGCTCTACCTGGCAAATCCTGCCACTTCCAAGTCCCAGGGTGCTGACCTGCACCAGCACGTGGGGCAGCGTTACCTCCCAACAGTGTGGAGAAGAGCACATGTCACCACTGGGCGATGAGAGAGCTGACAGAGACTCTTGGCTTCTCAACGCCAGACATGGTTGGAGAGCTTTCCTTGTTCTATTAGAAAAGTTCATGAGGAAGCTGTGAATAGGATCAGTCCAGAGAAGTAAAACTCTTTTATTTTCACTGTCCAGACATCAGTCAATATACTGGGAGAGCCAACGGAAGCCCTCGCCATAGCCTTGCCTCTTGAGCACACTGCACATGAACACCTCCATGGGGCGGGCATTCAGCTCCTTCAGGGTCACATTCCCCTAGGGGAGGCAAAATCAAGAAAGGTCCATTAGCGTCTCCATGTGGAAAAGCTTGAAAGGGTGACAACAAAAATCACTTTCTCTTTCCCTCAAAAGCAAATCTGAGTAGGGATTAATTACAGAAACGTGGTCAAGGCCATTGGGGTTTGTGCTTTCAGGACAGATAAGCAGCCCAGTCCTATTACCAGGTTCTCCCTCTCATTGTGAAGAGCCTTTGCTTTGAACACACCAACATGCATCTGGAAAGCTATGGCAGCAAACCAAGAAAAAGGCCACTGGGACCCACAGAACCAGCAGGCTCTTTCATGGACAAAAGAAATCCAGGACTTCTTAGACATAAGGACATCCTCATTAACACAAGCATTCAGAAATATACACTAATGACAGGTTACATTAAGAAAATTAAAAATTCATGTGCCTGTAAGAGGGAAAACTTAATTAATTAAAGGAAGGATTTCTAGGAAGAACTAGATAACCAAGAAGAGGCAAGACTAAGGAGCCATGCAAAAAAGTCAGGAAGTTAAAGATCCCAGAAAAGGACATTTAAAAAAATTAAATATGCCAAAACCCCAAGCCCAAAAGACCAGGATTCCTGTAATTATAGCTGTTCTAGATTTTTCTCTCCCAAGCATACTTTTCTGCAACAGGGTTCTGCTTCCTACTGGAAACAGCATAACCTACTGACCTGGAAGACCTGGGTTCTATTCCTGATTTCATCACTGACTTGCTGTGTAGACCTGAGCCAGTAACTCTCAGAGTTTCCTCATCTTCAAAATAGAGGTAACAGTCCTACCTCTTTCAGCAAGGAGCACTGAGGATAACCCAGTGCTCTGATTTCAATGCTTGGAAAGTGATATAAATGATCACTCTTCATAATCTGAAATTTCCAGTGGAAAAAAATTTCTGGCTAAGGAGGGCTTTCAAAATTGATTTCTCAGAACTGGATTTGAAAGACAGTCAGAAAATTCTTAAAATGACAAGTTTGCTTTTTCTACCATTTTCTTCATCCTTATATACCCGAGGAAACTCTCATTAGAAAACAGTTAAAAAAAAGAACATGCTCCTGCCTTGAGAGAGTCTAAAATCACCTCTAGTTAAACAAATACTAAGCCCAGTTACTTTTGAAAGACAAGTAAAATCTAGATAGCACAACATGAATGTTTCACAAGCTGTGAATTTCCTTTATAATATGTCCCCTGAAGATTCTTCTCTTGCCTTTCCTGTGGTCTGTCCATAAAGCCCAAATATCTCACGCAGTTTTTCTTCACTGATTGCATCTGTTCTGTCAATTTTGTTACCCAAGATAAGGATTGGCACGTTGGATATTGTTTCATCAGTCATTAAAGCCTAAAGACAAGATAAAAAATGGGTTGAGTGAGGAATCTATAAAAGCCCACCAAATAATGAAAACAACTTTGACTTTCACTTGTCTATAAGGTATCAAATGTAAAGTGAAAATCTGACCATATTTATACCTGAGTGATTAACTAAAAGGTAATCTTGACATTATAGCCCCTAAAAATTACCTTGACATTAGTTAGAAATCCCCTAACAGCTTCAAAACAATTATAATGTAAAGCTGTGTCTATTTGCAAGGCAGCAAAACTGCCCAACCTTAACTCTGAGCTAAATCACTCAGCCACAAGCCATCCTCAGCTCTCCCCTGAGCACTGTCCTAGAAGAACAAAGCTCTGGCTACAGAGCCTCAAAGATGACTACCAGAGTCCCCAGATATACACTAGAAGTCCCATGTGCGCAAAGCACTATCTCCGACACTGAGAGGAAGACAAAAGGAAAGGTAAGGGGCTTCCCTGGTGGCACAGTAGTTGAGAATCTGCCTGCCGATGCAGGGGACACGGGTTCGAGCCCTGATCTGGGAAGATCCCACATGCCGCGGAGCAACTGGGTCTGTGAGCCACAACTACTGAGCCTGCGCATCTGGAGCCTGTGCTCCGCAACAAGAGAGGCCGAATAGTGAGAGGCCCGCGCACTGTGATGAAGAGTGGCCCCCGCTTGCCGCAACTAGAGAAAGCCCTCGCACAGAAATGAAGACCCAACACAGCCATAAATAAATAAATAAAATTTTAAAAAAAAAGGAAAGGTAAGACATATCCCTGGCTCAAGAAATCCTCACTCTATATTCATCTGTCAGCAAAGCAAGGCAAGTGGATGATTAAGTGTTGCAATGAATAGGAAGAGAATATTAAAAGATGTTCAGGAAAATAAAATGGCAATGTGGGCTTGAGGAAAGTCTTAGTGAAGATGTGGAAACTAAACTGGACTCTGAAGGAGGGGCAGCGTGTGGACAGGCAGAATCCAAAGAAGGAAGATATAAGCAATGGCTTTACGGCAGGAAAAGAATTCAGGAAGCCACATGGAGTATCACCTGGCTGGATTAAAGCATTTATGGTGACATGTGTTGACAGAGTAAATGGGTTGGGAAGGGATGACAAGCATTATAGTGCCAGTCTGAGAAGTCAGCTACAATAGATCCCAAAGACCCCAAATCCAGAAATTATTAGATAGAATCTATACTTTTAGTACAATGAATTTGCAAATAGTATCTACCTGTGGTGCTCAGGTAAGGGATGATGATCTAACCTAAGCTAGCAGCATGTAATGAATAGTGCAGCAGGCATTCTGGAGAAAAAAGTGAAGAGACTGATATCTAAATGATAAGACAGATAACACAGGAGTCGAAGCTGGCAGAGATTTCAAACCTGGGAATCTATTTCACTGACAGGAAAAGCTAGGAAAGAAGAGCAGAGTTGAAGAGAAACCTACTTTGAACATCTCAAGTTCCAGGAAATGTTATACAAAATCAGAGTAAGAATGTCATTCATTCATTAAATACTAACAAAGTGCGTATTATGTGCCCGAGGCTTTACTAGGTACAGGGGTTTCACAAAGAAATAAGACAAGGTCCCTACCATCTAAGTTCACAGTCCGATGGGAGAGACCTAAAAGAAAATCAGCAAAGACAACAGACACTGATAAGATGGAGAGTTTAACAGTCTGAGAGGTCAGAGAAGGCTTCCCAGAAGCAGTCATACCTGAACTCTGAAATCTCTTAAAAGGACATTTAGAAATTTACCAGCAAAATGGGGTAAGGGTCAGGTGAGAAAACCAGGCAGAGACAGTTCTGCATACGCAAGGGAAAACAAGTTGTTATCTATGTTTGGAATGTAGTTCAAGGTAGGCAATAGAGAGAAAAGCTGAAGAAATAAACGAGGAAAGATCATGAAAGATCTTATGTGCTAAGCAAAAGATCTGTGGATTTTATCACCAAAGTGGTAAGAGACCTATTCAAGAATATTAAGTAGGGCAAAAAGACAAGTCTGAGTAAGTTCCTTCCAGCATTAGTATATGGCAGGGTGGTGGTGGAATCTACAGTAATTCACTGCATGTCCACGTAGATGAGGGAAAATGAACAGTTCCATTCTGGGAAAACAGAAATGGTAGGTAGAGTTTCTAATAAGTAGCATTATGTATGAGGCTGGAGCACAAGAGAGGTTTAAACAAGAGAAATCCATCTGGGAGTCACTGGCATGTGGGTTGCAGATGAAGGAATGGGAGAAGCCTGGACCAGCCTGGGAAAGCACCAAGATTTAAGGGCTAAGCAGGGGAACAGGTGCTTGTGAAAGAGTCTGAGAAGTATCAGCCAGAGAGAAAGCACCAAAACCAAGAATGTAAAGGGGAATTTAGAGAGAGAGTGACCAGTGCCAAGGGGTCAAGTAAGGGAAGGACTGCCCTGTAGGCGATTCTCCATGAGACTAGAGCTTCAGATTCAACAAACACACTTAAACCTGAGAGGTTCAAATTGCCAGGAACAAAAATGCAGAGAGAGAGTTGTAAATCAAAGAGAAAGACTGAGGCACAGGGTAACACAGTAGGCATTACAAAGGCAACATTACAGAAATTATCAAGCCAAGAAAATGCAATGTTGAGAAAGGAAGAAACTTGAGGTGAGTCCTAGTTAGTATCAAACACTGCACGTGACTGAAACTGAAGACAGAACAGACTATTAAGGTCTGACAAGTCACTCAGTGCAAGAGTGGGCAGGCACAACCTGAGAACACAGATTCAAAAACGCAAAGAACACTAATATCTCCTTTAAGGTTTCACTATGCCAACACTTCATAAACAGTGAACATATGTGATATGTGAAAGGAAAAGACATTAATTATGCTGGGAAAACAGGCATTAACTGAGGAGTGTCCTGAGCAAACTGCACAAAGAGTCACCCTATGATAGATATAAGCAAAGTTAATTTACTCGTGTTCAAGCCAAGTTTCCTCAGAACATCGAAAAGCAATGTCTTAGATTTTAAAACAGTTTCTTCCTGTAACTAGGACTTTTACCAAATGTTAACTGGAATGATTAAGTATTAGCACTACTGAGCTGTATTTCTTAAACAGAGGCCAAGAAAGGAAAAAATATAAACATACATTAAGCTCAACTTTGGATTCCATGAGTCGAGGATGATCTGCACAGTCCACCAGAAAGACAATCCCATTAATTGCGGGGAGATAATTTTTCCAAACTCGACGGGCTAAAAGACAAAGTTTGCAGTTGCATCAATTTAAAAACGTATGTACTGAAAATGAATAACCTAATGGTCTATAAAGTAGACAAATCCTGGCCAGGTTTCAATAGCATTAGACTCTGTATAGATTCTCCAAACCCTAGCCAATATTAAGTCAGAACAGAGGATATAAACTGATGGTCCATGAACTGAATCTGATTTTTTAAAATCTGAAAATCAGGGTTTTCTGCCTGACTTTCTGAAAAAGTGCAACATCTGGCAATCCCATGCCTATCTATCCACATGCTGGATGGATAATAATCAGCTGGAACAGAGTGGTGGCTACCCCTTTAGATGAGGTCTCAGTTCTTCAGTCTGAAAAAGTTACTACAACTCCCTACTTACTCCCAATTTCACTCAAATGACCTACCTCACCCCTGGAGCCATTTTAGTTTGCAACCTCTGAGTTAAAATATCAGGATGCAAATTACTTTTCAATATAACTTTCGTCCCAAGAAACCAATGTGTTCCTAAGTAACCAATGTGTAAGTGTACTGACACATTCATCCACGCAGCCCATAGGGAGACTAGGCTTGACAGGTGGTTGAAGTTCCCAGGCCAATTACCTCAGTTTCCTTATTTAACCCAGTGTGCCCTATACATTTTATTTTTTTGTTTATGACATGAAATGATAATGGTCTGGGAAGTAATGCTTTAATTGTATTATAATTTTTAAGCCATTCATTTCTGGTCCTTTCAATGGGATGATTAAGAAAGCATCTCTAGGTGTCTAAAATCATCAAACATTTAACAATGGTTACCTCTGAAGAGTGGGACTGGGAAGGGGAGGTTGGGGAATTTCACTTTTACCTCCCATATTCGAATACTGATTGTATACTGAATTTGTGACACTGAGCCTGGACTACTTGCATAAGTTAAAATTTTTAAGTTATACTAAAAAAAAAAAAAAAAAAGGAAACCTCCAAATGTATAGCATTTTAGTAATTTGTGTAAAATGGTGGCTAGGTTATCATGAAAAAGTGTTTCTGTTAAGTAAATTTTCCTCAAACAAAACAAAACTATGTACAGATTTTTCTTGGCTAACAATGGGGTTATGTCCCGATAAATCGATCATAAATTGAAAATCTCATAAGTTGAAAATGCATTTAATATACCTACCAAACAGAGCTTAGCCCAGCCTACCTTAAAAGTGCTCAAAACACTTACATCAGCCTACAGTTGGGCAAAATCATCTAACACAAAACCAATTTTATAATGTGTTGAATCTCTCATGTAATTTATTGAACATTGTACTGAAAGTGGAAAAGAGAATGGTTGCATTGGTGCAGAATGGTTGTAAGTATGTCAGTTGTTTACCCTCAGGATCACATGGCTGACTGGGAACTGCCCAGCATGATGAGAGACTATGTATGGTACAATACCATACGTGGCTAGCCTGGGAAAAGATCAAAATTCAAAATCTGAAGTACAGTTTCTACTGAATACGTATCACTTTTGCATCACGATAAAGTCAAAAAATCTTAAGTCGAACCATCATTAAGTTGGGGACCATCTGTACAAAAATGCATTTCCCTTCTCTATCAAAACCTGAAAGCTAAATTTATCACACCAAATAATACACAATTCCCAGTTCAGGTGTCTAAAAACACCTACTCCTTCTGCATTCTCCAGATGGTCTCAGTTCAGCTTATAACCGTGTTATCTCTGAATTTAAATTTGTAAGCAGTTACAAATACTTTTGAAAGAAGGAGAAAAGAGATCATACACCCATCCCTACCCAAATGGAAATAATACAAGCTCATTAAAGAAAAAAAGGAAACAAGATAATCTATAATCCTCCATCAATACACAGCCACTGCTAATGTTTCTGTGTACTTTCTTTCAATCTTTCTTCTGTATAGGTATTTTATGTGATGGTGCTCATACTACATAAATGATTTTGTAGGATGTAAATAATAAATAAATAAAATAAATGTAATTATACGTTAATGAAATCACTGACTATAAAATTATTTGGATCTCTTCTCAGCCTTCTAGCTAAAATTATCTAACTTTACATTTACAATTACCAATATTCTACTTTTTTTAAACTACACTTTTAAAAAAACTGTATTAGATTCAACCTAATAACATAATGCTCCAAAAGGAGACATCTCAACTCAATTTAATAACAAATGAGTAAACCTGACGGAATCTCAATAGGTTCTTTCTTCTACCTTCCCAGAATATTTATTCCCACATCTTAAATGTTTTACTCCTAAGCCTAGAGTCTTGCCAAATGTAAAGTGGGCATTGATCGGATAAAGATGCCCCATTCTGCATATCTCCAAAACACCTGACAAGAACTGGGAACCAAATGGAGAGCAAGAAGGCAGGAGAAAATGTTCCACCAACGGCCCCAAATGGGGAGAGTATACAAAAAATCAATTCAGATCACGGTGGTCACAAATAGTCACTGTATTATTTTTGCAACTTTTGACAAATTTAAAATTACTTACAAATAACTTAATTTCCTACATACTTTAACTCCATTGAATAACAGATACAAGAAAGACATGATTAAATTCAATGTGATACTGTAATGGATCTTGCATAAGAGGAAAAATGCTATAAAGGAGATTATTAGAACAAATGACAAAAAAAGGGAATATACACTATACAGTAGACAAATAAAGCTTCCTGGGTCTGATAATTATTATGATTATATAAGGGAATATTCTTGTTATTAGGAAACATGTATTAAAGTATTTAAGGAGTAAAAGAACATGATGAACTCACAAAAGGGTCAAGAAAAATAAATATTAACATGTTTTACACAGAGAGGGAGACTAATAAATTTGGGCAAAAGTTATAAAGGAGGGGAGTCCTCTGTATTATTTATGCAACTTTTGGCAAGTTTGAAATTACTTAAAAATAAGTGAATAAACAACTTCATTAAGATCTCAAGCAATTTAAAAGGTATATATGACACACTGCTTTAAAAAAGGGGAACAAAATGAACCAGAAGTCAACCACCCTTCCACTGAATCATCTCTTACCTTGTTCATGCCCACCAAGATCAAAAGTTGTAAAAGTCATTCCAGCAATTGTCAGCTCTTCTGATGCTGAAAAATAAAGGAAGGAAATAAACTTCTCCATCCAACAAGGCCCAACTACCAGTATTCTAATCCAATACAAATGCAAAACCTAATGAAGCTTTCACTATGTAAAGAAAAGGATACAACGGTGAAAACACTCTTAAATAATTCTAAAAAACCAACAAGTCTCGTTTCCTCCAAGGTGTTTGCTGCTCCTTAGAAGTAGATATGGGAGATGTGTCCCATTGTAGGACTAGTCAGAACAGATAGTGACAAAGTTCCAGAGGTTTAGATTTATGGGTATTTGACCTGAGTGTATCCTATAAGGAATTTTTTTCAAGTAAGCTGTCTTTTGGGGCTTCAGTTAATAACAGAACTGAATCAACTTGGGATTCATCCTACAGCCCTGACACTGACCCTCAAATATCAAAAGGTCACTGGGTATTTTCAAACCTACTCGGATGTAATGTTGGAACATGTTGGCCCAATCTGTCATCTTTGAGCATGTGTAGAAGAGTGGTTTTGCCTGCATTGTCCAAACCCAAGAATACAAGTTTTCCAGATTTCTTGTAGAGTCCTAAAAAAGAAAAAACCAAATGTTAACATAATTTGCTCTCTACACACCAAAGCCTACTTGTATCAACATTTAAATGGTTACAGGAAATACACATAGTTTGAAACCTATGATATATTTCAAGGAAATGGCTTTACCTAGGAACTGGAGCACACTGCTGAAGCCATTGTAGAGCCACTCAAAGATGAAAGACATTATTAATGCTTACTACCTGTATAAAATAGGAAAGCAGCAAACATTAGCTTTCTGAATGCTAGTATATTTCTGGAGAAGTTAACTCTCATTCACTGGCCCTGATGCATGTTTACAGTCCCATGTTTTGGGGCATAAGAAAACAAAGGATTGTGCACTCTGGAGGGAAGTCTTTGGGGTCCTCAGATCTGCACAAACTTCTGGTTTTTTCTAAGTTACCAATCTATGATACTCAGAAGACTAGGAGTTAAAGATACTTTCCTCTTTTGCTGTGTGATTCACTCCTCCAGGCAGCTGCTCATTCGCATTCCCTAGATACACCACTGCTGTCTACCAGTTAGCAAAACTTCTAGGAAATCAGCCCCATCAATAATCTGGATCAAAATGTCACAATGATGCACTAAGTAGAAAATAAGAATAAAGGCATATTAACCTGAATGAAAAGCATATTAACCCATCCTTGCAAACTCTAAAAAACAAGGTCACCAAAATCCTACTGGCTGGCACAATTTGCACTGCTCCATTTACCAATGCTATCTCTTCTTAATATTTGTTTAACCCCTCATGATATGTATCTCAACTTAAAAAAAGATGATATCACTATAATGGAGAGCCATGAAGAGATAAGAGAATCCGATCATAATGTGAATAATCAACACCTACCTAACCCATTTTACAAATACGGACTTTTTAAAAATAAGAATACTCATTCAGGGCATAGAGGTAGGTTCCTAGCCAAGTACATACCTCAATACTGATATTAACACCACTTTTCCTACTGTTTCCCATAAGCCTAGACAAAACAGAAGATGACCCGAAGCTCCTAAAAGGTCTACATACACTGGGAAATAAGCAAGAGGACCTCTGAATGTTAAGAGGGTAGGATCTAGAGCTAATGGTGGGTGCTAAGGTTTCTCAGAGTCAGCATGTCCTGATCACACTGAACTTCTGCCTCAGTATCTCAGATTTGGTGCAGAAAAAAGGATGATCCCCCATTTTCACTCCTCTCCATCAGCAAGAACACGTGAACACAAGGTGGCCAACTGTTATCAAACAAATTTGCTGAAGTTTTGTTTTTAAAAAAAAGTAAACAGGGCTTCCCTGGTGGCGCAGTGGTTGAGAGTCCGCCTGCCGACGCAGGGGACGCGGGTTCGTGCCCCGGTCCGGGAGGATCCCACATGCGGCGAAGCAGCTGGGCCCGTGAGCCATGGCCACTGAGCCTGCGCGTCCGGAGCCTGTGCTCCACAACAGGAGAGGCCACAACAGTGAGAGGCCTGCGTACCACACACACACAAAAAACGTAAACAGAAGTTTACTGTAAAAGGGTTAGCCACAAAAACCCACCTATATTCTTCATTCAAAGAATGCTAGATGAAGAAGAAATTGAAAAATGGAGACAGTGTGTGTTAATTTTCTTTTTCATCCAATTACTGCGTTTTTTTAAAATCAGGCCTGTGGCCTGACATGTAAACTTTAGGGACGGCTTTAGTGCTTATCTTCTATGGCTCTTACCATAGAAGGGCCAAATGAAGCTTGGGAGTTTGGGTGGGGTGGAGACTGAAGGAAAAAGCTTTTATAGAAAGATCCTAGAATTTCCCCGGTGGTCCAGTGGTTAAGACTCCGTACTTCCACTGCAGGAGCACGGGTTCAATCCCTGTTCAGGGAAATTCTGCATGCCGTGCAGTGCGGCCAAAAAAAAAAAAAGGATACTAAATAAGGTTTTTTTCTCCTCTTCAGTAACATCAAAATATATTTTGGCAGAAAAACCAAATTTAGTATGTTAAATAATAGTTTTGTCTGGAAACCTTGTCTCTACTTTAAGAAGTCCAATGACTTAAATATACTTACAAAGTTCCTGTGCTTAAGTTTCTACTGCAGGTTAAGTAAAAGAACAATGTGCCTCTCCTCTGCAATCCCACCAAACCACTCATCCTTCCCTATTTTCTCCGTCTACCACTTGGAGAAGCAGGGCTCACCTTTAGAGAGCACCTCTCATTAAGGTCACTCCCAATGATTACGACTTTAAAACCCAACACTTATATATTCATTTATACTACACTGGTTTGCAGTCATTACTTTCTAGACAGTTTGTAAAGTTTTACTACATCATTTTAGAAGTATTCCCAACTAGATAAATTCTCCCAAGGTGACAAGGGGAACAGCCCATTTTAGGGAATTTTTCACGGTTAACTGAACTACTTTGACTTTCCAATTTATTTTCCCTTGACATCCCTGCTTTAAAAGTCCCATAATTCTTCCCTCCAAAATGATCTACGGAAAGTACTTGAAGAAATTCTTCAGGTGATGTTAAAAAATAATAAAACCCCTTACTGGACCCAAAGAGTTGCAGTGTATTGTTACCCAAAGTTAAGGAAATGTCTCTGATGGCTCCTCCATCCTTGAGATCTTAGGCTTTATACCCCCTCGTGAGTAGTTTTTCAGTTTATACAGTGCCTGCACATATATCTCATTTTAGCCTCACACCAACCCTATGAGGTAGGAATCCTTAGCCTCATTTAACAAGATGAGGATGCTGATGGTCCTAGATTAGCTAGCTTGACCAAGACTGCTCAGCTGAAAAAGTAACAATGCCAGGACTTAAACCCTCCTCTTTTAATGCCAAAGCCCAAGCTCTTCCTGTTAATATCACATAAAATTCCAATGCAAATCACAAAAATGCTTTAAAAAAACATAAAGCTTCCTTAAACCACCAACTACACAGATGATAACCTGCTGTTTTCTTCCTTACAACTCATCACAACTTCTGAACGATATATTAATAACTAGCATTTTATTCCTTTTCTATCCTTGATCCACTTTACCACCTTATGGCACCTTATGGCAAATTAGACTACAATCTAAGGGCTCTAACTACCAACAAAAGCACTGCCAACGTACCTAAAACTAACATTTGCAAATTTCAGGACTGACTGATTCAAATAAAAAGGAGGAGCACTAGACTGACAACCAACAAAAAATCTATGCATCACTTCTTATACATACTCATTACTTCTTATTCATGCTCAGAGCAACCTGAAGACACCGTTTCAGACAGATCTGGGGGTAGCAAGCCGCTGGTTTTTAGCTAAGAAACTCTGCTTGGCTGCAGAGTAAACGTCAAAGGGCAGCCCCACTGCAAAACTCTTTAAAGCCCCCTAAACAGATGCACCGCGGTAAAGGAGAAAAGACGAGAACAAGGGAGAATACTAACAGAGATTTTTTTCCATGCACTTAAGAGAGAGGGGGAAAAAGGGGGAAGTGAAAGAAGAAAACACGGGGTTCGACCGAGGACAGCAGCAGATGATAACACACAGCTGAAGTGGGGGTGGGGAGAGCCCTGGACTAGGAGCCAGGAGATCTGGTTCGAACGCTCACACTTGCTATCTGCGGGGCCTTGGGCAATTCACTGTGCCTCAACGAGCCTTAGTCCCCGAATCTGTAAAATAAAAAAAATTAAAAAAAAAGGATAATCATCAAGGACTTCAATCCACCCCACCGAGGGCTGAAGCTCATCCGAGACAGGGGATATGAAGCCGATTCGTAAACCGGAGCGCACGGTACCGACAGGAAAACTGTTATCCTGCCCAGCAGCTGCAAAACCCCCGAGCGGAATGCTGATGGACCCGATACCCGAGAGGCCGGCAGGGGACCGAGCAGACCCGGCCAAGCCGGCCCGTCCCCGCCCAGAACGAGTCCCACGGCCCCACAGAACCGCCTGCGTGTCACTTCCCCCCCCAAAATCCCGCCTGCGCCGGCCTCCGCCCCGACCCTCTCCGCCGGCCACCCCAGCCCCTCCGGCCCCGGCTCCCTCCTTCGCCGCGGTCCCCGACTCACGGCCTAAGGGGCTCCTCAGGCGGCGGCAGGCGGCTTGGACCCTCCCTCAGAGCACAGAGCCCAGAAGCACCCTGGACCGCCACCTACTCGCCGGATATACGTAACACCCCCTCCCCCGGGACTTCCGGGCGCGTGCTCGCCCCCGCCCCTTCGTAGCGTCACGTCGCTCTGACACCCGGTGCCGCCCTACCAGCGACTGGGACCGCGGAGGGGCGGGCCTCAGGCGAGACGAAGGCCCTCGGGGGCGGGCCCGACTTGGTCCCGCCTCCTCCCGTAGGGAGTGCAGGAACCGCGAGACGTGGCAGCGCCATGCCCCGGAGGATGGGGGCGTCATCCTGGAGTCACGCGGGGGACCTAGACGGCTTCAAATCCGACCGAGTGCGTTCCCAGACGCTGGGGGAAAATCAGAAGTGGCGACCGGCAGGTAAGGTAGGTTCTCGGAAGGAAGAGTTGACCTCAGAGCCCTCCACCTAATATGGATCCCAGCGAGCTTCTGCGTTAAATCGCAGTTCCCTGGGATAGCCTGTTTTCTAGAAGAACAGCTAATATTCATTGAGTACTTACGTTCGAGTGCACTGAGTACTTTGCAGGCCGCATTTCATTTGACCCTTTCATTACGGCCCTGTGAAGCAGATACTATTGTTATCCCCAGTTTACAAATGAGAACCGAAGTTCAGAATACTGTGGTAACCAAGCCCGAGTTCATACCCTAGGAAGTGGCAAATCACTTCCAAACCAAATCATTGGTTCCTTCACCTGCATTTTCTCATTTAATTCTGAGGACAGCCCTATGAGATTGGTATTATTACTCCGATTTTACAGATAAGAAAACTGAGTCAAAAGGAAAGATGAATGATGCTTTTGGATGGGAAGACTCTATCATAAAGATCTCAATTTTCTGTAAGTAAAATTACAAATTTAACCTGATTCCCATAAAAGAACTAATAGGATTAATTATTATGTGTGTGTTTTTATTACAGTTTGTTTCCTCTGACAGGTTACGAGACAAACACCCCGTTTACTTGAGTTTTAAAAGGGTATTTCCTTTGCCCCACTTGAATGACCAATAAAGACATAAGTCCAGTTGGCAAAGTGAAAGGGGAGTGTTATGTGTGTGTTTTTTAAACTACCCTGTTGTTCCTAAAATTCAAATGGAAAAATAAACAAGAATAGTCAGAAAACAGGCTCTGAAGAAGCAGAACAATGAGAGGGATCTAGCACTATCAGATATTAAAACATTATAGATCCTCAGTAATTAAAACAGTTTGGTACTAGTGCACAAAAAGGCACACAAACCAATGGAACGAAGTACAGATATAAACTCAAATACATGCAGAAATAAAATTAAAGTGGCACCTGGGTAGGGGGAGGGATAAACTGGGAGATTGGGATTGACATATACACACTACTATATATAAAATAGATAACTAATATGGACCTACTGTATAGCACAGGGAACTCTACTCAATACTCTGTAATGACCTATATGGGAATAGAATCTAAAAAAGACAGGATACATGTATATATATAACTGATTCACTTTGCTGTACAGCAGAAACTAACACAGCATTGTAAATCAACTATATTCCAATAAAAGTTAATTTTATTTATTTTTTTATTTTTTGCCCACGCTGCGTAGCATGTGGGATCTTAGTTCCCCAGCCAGGGATTGAAGCTGCGCCCCCTGCATCGGAAGCAACGAGTCTTAACCACTGGACCACTGGGGAAGTCCCCAAAAGTTAATTTTAAACAATAAAATTTTAAAAAGATAAAATGGCACCTGGCAACTCCAACAATACTCAGAGGGGGCTGGATAGGCAAGCTCACCACCTTCCCCCTCCTTTCATCTTGTGGGTCTTCTGCATTGAGTGTGAATCCTGCCCAGACACATTTGAAAGGGGTCAGGCTATGTTCTGAGGCCTCTCACCAGCTTTGACTAAACCAGGGGAACTATGTCCAGAGGGCTTGGAACCCCGGTGTGCACACCTGGAGGCACAAGTTGGCCCCGGTGCAAGTTAATGATGCAAGTTAATGCGTTGGACTACCGGGCCTTGTTAGAAGCCTGGCTGTAAGAGGCTTCCAAACCACAAGGATGACTTGGGGGACTCAGGAGGAGGGAGGGAGCACACAGGCAGATTCTCAGGAGAGGTGCAAATTTCATTTACCAGCTGGGAAGCCTTGGTCAAGTTGACAAATGCCCCAAACTACAGTGTACCCACCTCTAAAATGGGTAAAAGAGGCATTGTCATGCACGTAAGCAATTTTTTCAGAGTACGTTTTTAAGAAGTGTTTCAATTATGTGCTTAAAATAAATAAATAATAAAAGGGTTGGGACAGTTGGGTTGTCAAGAAAACCTAAAAGTTGAATTTATAAGTCACATGCCACATCAAGTAAGTTCCAAATGATTCAAAAATATATATATTTGAGGACTTCCCTGGTGGCGCAGTGGTTGAGAGTCTGCCTGCCAATGCAGGGGACATGGGTTCGAGCCCTGGTCTGGGAGGATCCCACGTGCCGCGGAGCGACTGGGCCCGTGAGCCAAAATTACTGAGCCTGCGCGTCTGGAGCCTGTGCTCCACAACAAGAGAGGCAGCGACAGTGAGAGGCCTGTGCACCGTGATGGAGAGTGGCCCCCACTTACCACAACTAGAGAAAGCCCTCGCACAGAAACGAAGACCAAACACAGCCATAAATAAATAAATAAATTAAAAAAAAAAAAAAAAAAAAAAAAAATATATATTTGAAAATGACACCATAAAAGTACTAGAAAAATTTTTAAAAAGCATGGATGAATTCCTTATAATCCTGGAATAGAGAAGGCCTTTCTGGCTATGATTGAAAATCCAGAAGCCATAAAAGAAAAGATTGATAAATTTAACCACAGAAAAATAAAAATATTTTATATGGCAAAACAGCAACAGTGATAGCACTGTAAACTCAAGGCAGATGACGAGAAAAAATATGTGTAATCACATCATAGGCAAGTGAAAAATTAACATGAAAAAGACTTGTTAAAAAAAATAGACAAGGAGAGAATCACAATTATCAGGAAAGGAAATACACGTGGCTTTTAATCATAATAAACTCATAATAGAAATATAATAAATACAGAAAATAACAAAAGTTAATAAATTTAAAACTCACTGAGATACCATTTTCACCCATCAGGTTGGCAAAAGTCGACCCGTTTATTGGTGGCGAGGCTGTTGTAGAGAGTAGTCAAGGAAGGCCCCACCAAGGTGCCATTTGGACAGGACCTGAAGGACATCTGGGGGTAACTTGTTCCAGGCTGACAGCACAGCATGTGCAGAGGCCTCAAGGAGGAGTGTTCATGGCAACTTCCAGGAGCAGCTGGGAGGCCAGTGTAGCCAGGCAGGGTGAAAAGGGAAGTAGTAGCAGGTGAGGTGAGAAAGGTGTGGGGTAGGTGGTTAAGAATTGGGAAGGTTCTGAGAGTTTACCTAATGAGTTAGCCAGGCACACTTCCATGGATACTGGCAAACATGAGACTCCTGGGGCAGAGACAAAGGATTTTATTACCTCAAAGCCTGAGCTTCATGTTTGTGTATTTTGCACTTGCCCCCCAACAAGTACTCTGGGGTGATGCAGAGCAGCCCAGGTGGATGCTGCACATAGAGTGGATTTGCATCACAGCTGAAGAACCCAGAGCTTAGGGAACCCCAGTCTTTCATAATGGACTGCAGGCAAACCTGGCTGACTTTTGACCCAGATGGAGACAGTATTACACTGGACAGCAGACAAAACTATCCCCTGCCTCAGATGGAGAGTCTCTTCCAAGGCTGTTCTTTATATAAACGTCCTTGAAAAGATAGTCGAAATAAAGGCCTCCAGTACCTCTGCTCCAAGAAGTGCAGAAATATAAGAGATTCATAGAGAATTGTCTCCCAACAGGGGCAAATCTGTAGAGCCTTGTAGGCCACTGTGAGGACTTTAGACTTTCTTGTGAGTGATCTGGAGATGGAGGGTTTGAGCAGAGGAGTTTTATGTAATTCTTCTCCCCACTCTATTCTTATTCCCCTATGCATGCTCAACATTAGGTTGACAGGCACTCAGAAACTGAAATGGAGACTGAAAAGCAACTGTGTTAGGGTTCTCCAGAGAAAGAGAACCAATAGGATACATAGATTTGTATAAGAGGAGATACATGAAGGAATTGGCTCACTCAGTGATGGAGGCCGAGAAGTCCGACGAGCTTCGATCTGCAAGCTAAAGAGCAAAAAAGTCGGTGGAATAGTTCAGTCTGACTCTGAAGGCCCGAGAATCAGAGGGCTGGTGGTGTTAGTCCTGGAGTCTGAAGGTCCTAGAGCAAGGAACTCTGATGTCCAAAGGCAGGAAGGTGGATGTCCCAGCTCAAGAAGAGAGAGAATTTGCCCTTTGTGTTTTTTTTGTTCCATTTGGGCCTTCAACGGATTGGATGATGCCCGTCGACGTTGGTGAGGGGCACATCTCTTTACTCAGTGTACTGAAGCAAATGCTAACCTCTTCCAGAAACACAAGACACACCCAGAAATAATGTTTCACCAGCTATCTGGGTGTTTTTTATTCCAGTCAAGTTGACCCATAAAATTAACCACCTACTGGAATTGTCAACATGGGGGCCATGGGCCTGGCCAGTGCCATTAGAAATGTGGCTGTGAAGGAGAGGAGAGACCAGGGAGCCGAAAGGGCATGCATGCTGAAAATTAATGATCCCTTGCTGCATTGAGCATGGTAAAAACTGGAACACCATCTGTGTTAATACATAAAAATTCATTCAATTCTTGAGAAGAATGTAAATGTTTAACCTTTTATCAGCTAGAGGATTTCATAAAATGTTGATTAGAAAAATCATTCTGAAAAGCAATCCATCTAAAATTTGAAGAGGTAAAAGTCTTAAGATTTCTAAATGTTTTCCCTTTGACATAATCTAGAGTGCAATTAGGAAAAAAACCTTAATTCTTCTTAAACTAATTGTATGTTTCCTAGTCTGTGCACTGTTGGTGGGAATGTAAAATGGTGCAGCCCCTACGGAAATCAATACGGGGGTTGCTCAAAAATAGGAAATAGAATTATCATATGATCCAGCAATTCTTCTGGGTATATAACCCACAGAATTGAAAACAGGGTCTCAAAGAGATATTTGTATACTGATGTTCACAGCAGCAATGTTCACAACAGCCAAGAGGTGGAAGCAACCCATGTGTCCATCAATGGATAAACAAAATGTGATATACACATACAATGGATATTACCCAGCCTTAAAAAGGAAGGAAATTCTGATACATGCTACAACATGAATGAGCTTGGGGGACATGCTAAGTGAAAGAAGCCAGTCACAAAAAGACAAATACTATATAATTCCACTTATACTAGGTACCTAGAGTTCTCAGCGTCCTAGAGACAGAAAGTAGAATGGTGCTTGCCATGGCCTGGGAGGGGGCGGAAATGGGGAATTGTTTAATGGTTATAAAGTTTCAGTTCTGCAAGATGAAAAGAATTTTGGAGATCTGTTGTACAGCATTGTGAATGTACTTAACACTACTAAACTATACAGTACTCTTACAAATGGTTAAGATGGTAAATTTATGTTATGTGTATTTTACGACAATTAAAAAAAAACAGGGGACTTCCCTGGCGGTCCAGTGGTTAAGAATCCGCCTTCCAATGTAGGGGACGTGGGTTCCATGCCTGGTCAGGGAACTAAGATCCCACGTGCTGCGGGGCAACTAAGCCCACGTGCCGCAACTACTGAGCCCGCACACCACAACAAAAGAGCCCGTGTGCCGCAACAAAGATCCGGAGTGTTGCAACTAAGACCTGATGCAGCCAAATAAATAAAAATAAATATTAAAAAAAAATTTTTTTTTAAAACAAAACAGTTTTTGGTTTCACTTGGCACCTCCAGCACCTTCATCTTTCTGTGCCTGGTGTATTTTGGCATTTCCATTTTCTGCAGGGTTATTCCCATCCTTGCTAACATCGACTTTTCCCCTTTTCTCTCTTTTTTAAAAAAGTATTTATTTATTTATTTATTTATTTGGGTGGGCCAGGTCTTAGTTGCAGCACGCAGGATCTTCATTGCCACGTGTGGGATCTTCATTGCGGCACGTGGGATCTTCAGTTGCAGCATGCATATGGGATCTAGTTTCCTGACCAGGGATCGAACCTGGACTCCCTGCATTGGGAGCGTGGAGTCTTAGCCACTGTGCCACCAGGGAAGTCCCTCCACTTTTCTGTTTGGGTCCCTGCTCTCCCTTCTTTACAGGGGTCTTTTCAGGCTTGGGCTCTGGCTTTGGAGGCACAGGTTTAGCTGCTACTCTTGTATCTATTCATATTATAGGGTTAACCCAGCATCCACAACATACTCCCTTAATATTAGTAGAATAATTAATAATAGTTCTTAATTTAAAAACATTGGTCGAGGTCCCCAAGAAGCATTAAGGATGCAACAAAATAAAGATTCTTTCCTTACATTGCAGAAATTCCAGCCCCCTCCATATGTGCAAAAAAGGAAAAGAAAAGAAGCCTGAATGTGGAAGCTTTACAAAATTTTTGACTACTTTGAATGTTGAATTAGAGTTCTCAGGGAAGTCCAAAAATACACATTTTAGTTTGTGGATACCCAATTATAGTCATATTTTGCTACATATTTATTTCCCTTTAGGAAGCAATGAAAGAATTTGTATTTTTTAGATTAATTCATTCAATATTTATGAAGTACATGCTATATGTGAGGACATATGGTAGGTGCTCAGAATACAGAGGGGAACAGAAGAGATAGGGTCCCTGCCCTCATGAGTCTTGCAGTCTAGTGGTACTTGGAAATCATCTCCTAGATTTTTAATGGCCCCACTGGAGGGCGCTCTAGCACCTCCAGAGAGCCCTGGACCCTGCTTTGGAAACCACTACACCACTTCGTACTCCCCTCCACTGCCTCCTGTAGGGCCACCCAGCAAATGCTTGTGGAACATGTTCAAATGGCATATCACACCATGACCATTCCAGTATTTATAGAGGAGTCATGCATTCAATAAATATGCTTGGATATTTCCTAATGAGAAGGGTATGGTGGGGAGGGGGAGATATTATCAAACAGCATTGCAGATCATCAGGATTCCTTGAATACTTCTGTACCCATTACGGAAATAAGATAATAGTCCTTTCCAGTTTTAAAAACTGTTGGTGCCTCTCGAGGGCCTCCTAAAGTCCAGGGTCTCCTTAGCAAGCCCTTTCATTATCTGATCCTTGCCTACCTTTCTTGCCTGGCCCCCTTCTATTCTCCAACTTGTAATCAGCATCCCAGCTACCTACAACACATTAGATTTCAGGAACATGTCTCATGGAGTCGATTAAGAATATGTGTTCAACAATACATCTGTATTATCTTTACACCAGTTTAAAAGAATTAGGTAGCATCTATAAATAATAACATGAAATTTCAAAATGTATATAACTGTGATCCCATACATACTTAAAAAATACTAAATTGTATATTTATATTCAGATAAATGTGTGTAAAAACATAGAGAAAAATCAAGAAAGAGTCATACCGAACTGATAGTGGTTAATCTCTAAGAAGGGAGTAGGATTGACAGCAAGCAAGGAGGACTTTATCTGTAATTTTTGAATTTTTAACATATTAAAATTTGTGTATCTTCTTTGGAGAAATGTCTATTTAAGTCTTCCACCCATTTTTTGATTGGGTTATTTGTTTTTTTTTATATTGAGCTTGTATATTTTGGAGATTAATCCTTTGTCAGTTGCTTCATTTGCGAATGTTTTCTCCTCATGCACTGTTGGTGGGAATGTAAATTGATACAGCCACTGTGGAAAACAGTATAGAGGTTCCTTAAAAAACTAAAAATAGAACTACCATATGACCCAGCAATCCCACTCGTGGGCATATACCCAGAGAAAACCATAATTCAAAAAGACACAAGCACCCCAATGTTCATAGCAGCATTATTTACAATAACCAGGACATGGAAGCAACCTAAATGTCCACCAACAGAGGAATCAATAAAGGTGTGGCACATATAACAATGGAACATTAGTCAGCCATAAAAAGGAACGAAATTGGGTCATTTGTAGAGACATGTATGGACCTAGAGAGTGTCATACAGAGTGAAGTAAGTCAGAAAGAGAAAAACAAATGTCGTATATTAACGCATATATGTGGAATCTAGAAAAATGGTATAGATGATCTTATTTGCAAAGCAAACAGAGAACAAATGTATGGATACCAAGGGGGAAGAGGGAATGGAAGGAATGGGAGATTAGGACTGACAAATGTACACTATTGATAGAGAACAAATGTATGGATACCAAGTGGGAAGAGGGAATGGAAGGAATTGGGAGATTAGGACTGACACATGTACACTACTGATACTATGTATAAAATAAATAACTAATGAGACCATACTGTATAGCACAGGGAACTCTACTTAATGCACTGTGGTGACCTAAATGGGAAGGAAATCTAAAAAAGAGGGGATATATATATATGTATAGCTGATTCATTTTGCTGTATGGTAGAAACTAATACAACATTGTAAAGCAATTATACTCCAAAAAATTTAATTTTAAAAATGTTGTGTAATTTTAAAAATAAATAAAATACATTAAATCAACAATACATTAAAAGGATCATACACCATGATCAAGTGGGATTTATCCCTGGGATGCAAGATGGTTCAACATCCACAAATCAGTCAGTGTGATGCACCACATTAACAAGTTACAGAATGAAAATCATACGATCGTCTCAATAGACGCAGAAAAAGCTTTTGACAAAATTCAACACCCATTTATGATAAAAATTCTCAACAAAGTCGGTATGCAGTGAACATAATAAAGGCCATATATGATAAACCTACGGCCAACATCTGTAGGTTTATCTGAACATAATAAAGGCCGTATATGATAAACCTACAGCCGACATTAAACTCACTGGTGAAAAGCTGAAAGCATAGACTCTAAGATGAGGGACAGGACAAGGATACCCATGAGATGAAGCACATAGAGCCTATAGCATAGGGCCTGACACTTAGGAAGTGTTCACAAATGGGAGCTATTATCATTTGCTGCTGTTGCTGTGACAGATGTTTGCTGGATTATCTCATGCTGATCATAACTACAACCCCATGAGAAATTTTTCCTGATCTCTGAAATTTACGACTAGAGCAGTGGTTTCAAACATAGGCGATGTTAGAATCACCTGGGGAACTGGTTAAAAATTAGATTCCACGGCTCAGTCCCTCCCAGTCCTTATTCTGTATCTAAAGTATATATATAATATATATATACATATAAGTATATATAATATATATCCACGTGTACATCCATATATAAGTATATATCATATATGTTACATGTGTGATATATATTACCTATATCATATATGTAACATATATGATATAATATAATATACACATATGTATACATATAGAGAGAGAGAGAGAGAGAAAGAGAAACCCCCTGCCACTAGCTGTGCTGAGCACTGTCCACTGGTGTCCTTCTCCTACTTCATTTGATTTTCTTTAAAAAAATTTAAAATTTTATACATGCTTTTAGAAAAACAATTCAAAGAGCATAGAAGCTTACGGGCTTCCCTGATGGCGCAGTGGTTAAGGATCCGCCTGCCACTGCAGAGGACATGGGTTCGAGCCCTGGTCCGGGAAGATCCCACATGCTGCGGAGCAACTAAGCCCCTGCACCACAACTACTGAGCCTGCGCTCTAGAGCCTGTGAGCCACAACCACTGACCCCTTTGCCACAACTACTGAAGCCCTCGCGCCTAGAGCCCATGCTTCACAACAATAAAGGCCACCGCAATGAGAAGCCTGGGCACTGCAGCGAAGAGTAGCCCGCGCTCACCTCAACTAGAGAAAGCCCGCACACAGCAACGAAGACCCAACATAGCCAAAAAGAAAAACAAATAAATAAATTAAAAAAAAAAAAGAAAAAGAGCATAGGAGCCTACAAAGTGGAAGGAAACTCCATGGGGCTGACCTCTTCCGCACGTAACTCATTCCCACTCCCTGAGATAACCATTGTTGGCTGTGGTTTATTTTTGTTTGTCCCCAGAAATTGTCTATACCCATACAAGCATATCCATCAATGTGTCTCTTTCCCCACAGTGCTCCCTTTGTAAAAACATAAATAGGATCATAGGATAGAGCGGGGATTGGCAAATGGTTTTGGTAAAGGGTCAAATAGTAAATATTTTTGACTTTGCAGGTCATGTGGTCTCTATCCCAACTACTAAATTCTGTCTTCATTGTAGCCGGAAGGCAGTCACAGCAATTCATAAATGAAAGGGTGTGACTGTGTTCCAATAAAGTGTTTTTACCAAACCTCTGGCAGGCTGGATTTGGCCCACAGGCCATAGCTGGCAGCTATAGAGTACTACAACTTTTTCTCTTTTCACTTAGGTATTTTGAACATCTTTTCCATATCAGCCCATGCAGTGGCTTCATTGACTGCTACATGTACGAATATTTAGCCATTCCTTAACTGGACTGCTAGATATTTTTCCGGGTTTTGCTATACTTAACAAAGCTGCCATAGGCTGTGTGCCCGGTTGACTATTCTTAGTCAACTAGAATGAAGACTTAGAGCAGAATTGCTGACTCAAAGTATAAAGACAAATTTAAAATTTTGATAGAGATTGCCAAATTGCTCTCAGGCTTTTTTTTTTTTTTTTTGCTCTCAGCCTTTTTAAAAAATTCAGATTGCCACATACCCTTGTGGTGTTCATTGCTTAATCTTATTTCTGGCGAATATTTTCTGTTAATTTAAAGGTTTTGTAATAACTAAGGGAAAGATCCCAAAGAGAGACAGAGGGAGCAATAAACTCTGTGGCAATCGACTCGAGTTAATAACTCTTCAATAAATACTTGCCATCATGAAGCAATTCGCACAGCACTCTTGTCAGTGTAAAGGCAAATTCCCTTTGGCCTAGACTCCCAGAAAGCAGTAAGGGCAGCTGTTCTAAATGTAAAGAACATTCTGTGCAGAAGCACAATATAAGCTCTTGCGTAGCAAATATGCTGATTAGATAGGACATAATTGCCATTACAGCTGCAGCACATGCAGGCCTGGGCTCAGGGATGGTGAAAATGAATTTTGAATTTCTAATTGGAGTTCTCATTCAGATCCTTTATACAACTGGGCCAACGCTTCAGATTGCCTTACCTGAAAAACTGCATCGATCATGCAGTGTTGCTGAGATTACATTTAAAATTTTTTTCTAATTTAATTTTTATTTTATATTGGAGTGTAGTTGATTTACAATGTTGTGTTCGTTTCAGGTGTACAGCAAAGTGATTCAGTTATACATATATCCATTCTTTTTCAGATTATTTTCCCATATAGGTTATTACAGAATACTGAGTAGAGTTTCCTGTGCTGTACAGTAGGTCATTGTTGATTATCTGTTTTATATATAATTGTGTGTATATGTTAACCCCAAACCCCTAATTTATCCCTCCCCTCCACCTTTCCCCTTTGGTAACCATAAGTTTGTTTTCCAAGTCTGTGAGTCTGTTTCTGTTTTGTAAATAAGTTCATTTGTATCATTTTTTTAGATTCCACATATAAGTGATAACATATGATGTTTGTTTTCTCTGTCTGACTTACTTTACTTAGTATGATAATCTGTAGGTCCATCCATGTTGCTGCAAATGGCATTATTTCATTGTTTTTTTATGGCTGAGTAATATTCCATTGTATAAATGTACCACATCTTTATCCATTCCTCTGTCAATGGACATTTAGGTTGCTTCCATATCTTGGCTATTATAAATAGTGCTGCAATGAACACTGGGGTGCATGTATCTTTTTTTTTAAGGAAGAACCATTGTGTTGTATACTTTATTTTTTTTATTTTATTTTTCAATTTATTTTATTTTTTAAAATTTTTGGCTGCGTTGGGTCTTCATCGCTGCGCACGGGCTTTTTCTAGCTGTGGCGAGCAGGGGCTACTCTTTGTTGCAGTGAGTGGGCTTCTTGTGGAGCACAGGCTCTAGGCGCGCGGGCTTCAGTAGTTGCAGCACGTGCGCTCAGTAGTTGTGGCTCGCGGGCTCTAGAGCGCAGCCTCAGTAGTTGTGGTGCACGGGCTCAGTTGCTCCGCGGCATGTGGGATCTTCCTGGACCAGGGCTCGAACCCGTGTCCCCTGCATTTGCAGGCGGATCCTTAACCACTGCACTACCAGGGAAGCCCTGACTGATGTTCGTATTTTTTTCTTTTTGGCCGTGCCACACAGCCTGTGGTTCCCAAACTAGGGATTGAATCCGGGCCCATGGCAGTGAAAGCACAGTCCTAACCACTGGACCCCAGGGAATTCTTTCCCCTGATGTCCTTATAAGGGGAAATTTGGAAACAAGCACACAGGGAGAACACTCTGTGTACATTAGGGTTATGCTGCCACAAGCCAGGAACTATCAAAAGCAGGGAGAGGCCTGGAACAGATCCTTCCCAATAGTCTTCAGAGGGAGCATGGGCCTGCTGATACCTGGATCTCGGACTTCTAGCTTCCAGAACAGTGAGGCAATACATTTCTCTTGTTTAGCCCATCCAGTTTGTGGTACTTGGTTATGGTAGCCTAGCAAGTGAATACAAGAGTATTTTACATTCCTTACCTGAACAGAGGAGTGGAAGCTTTCTACAGAGGATCTCATACAGAACTATTGCTGACATTTCTTCTGACTAGTGTTCTATCCCCTTTCCTTTCCATAAATTTGGGCGGATGATTCCTATTTATTGGACTAATACTTGTGAAGTCCCCCACTTTGTATAGTCTTTCATTAGAAAACATATTTCTTACCGTAACAAATCACTTCAGAAATCACGTATTACAATGACTGAGGCAGCATTTAACAACAGAACTTACAAAAGGAATAAGAGAAATATTACTAAAATCTGAATGCTGATGTTTCTAGTCCTGGACCAGACAAGAAGGCATAGACCTGTTTTTCTCTACTTCTCCTGCTAAGCACAGCTATAGACCCTGGAGATGATAAGACACAACCAAGAACTCTGAAAGGTGCTAAGAAGGCAAGCTGGTTTGGGCCCCCAGGACCAGGGAACAGCAGTGACAGGGCACATGCATCCTACCACCATCAGGAGGAGGAGAAGAGTCCTTCCCAACCCCTAACCTAGCAACAGAAGGCAGTCCAGATAGGCTCATTCCTCCACCTCCCCCATAGGGAATGGGGGTCCCTCTGGTAGGCATGACACTACCTGGCAAGGGGGCTCATTGGGAGCCCAGGCAGAAATAAACAACCAGGGAGGCACTCTCCTTCCGCACAAGGCCTGAGACTCCCCTTTTCCACCAAGAGTTACCTAGGTAGGCGGGTGAGCTGAGCCTGAGGGAGAAATCCAGCTATAATGGGTAGACCAGTTCAGGAAGCTTCTTTATCCCTGTAGCCTAAGACTCTCCTCCTCCACCAAGAGATACTGAGCCCCCTCAGGCAGCACCAGCAGGAACCAACAGAAGCCCCAGTGGCACTAGATAAACCAAGCTGACCAAAATAACACTGCAAAGCTGCTGAAAATTAAACTGCCATTAAAACCACAGTCCACAAAAGCAGGCCAAGACCCATGTGCTAACCCTAAATAGGGTGGTGCCTGCTAAAAGATTTAAATGGATCCTAGTGTCTCCTAACATAACAGACAAAATGTCTAGGATATTATTAACAATCACCCATCATAACAACAACCAAGAAAATCACAACTTGATTGAGAAAACACAGTCAGTGGATGCCAACACTGACCTGAGATTATAGAGCTAAATAAGTAGACGGGCTAGGATTAAAAACTCAGGTCTGCACAGCTCCAAAGCCACGAATTTAATCACAAAACTATCTTGGCTGATGGCTCACAATGGGATGATAGGAATTAGGTAAGAGTATAGTATCAAGACTGCTGTAAATATAAGGGATTTCATTTTCAGGTGCCTACAAATAAAGTCAGTTTTAGTCTAATAAATAAAAGTGAATTATAAGATCATTCACAGAAAACAAATACCAAACAGCACCCAAGCCTGCTTGGTAGTGTTAGGCTTCAGGTTAAAATAAATATATCATAAACCAAGTTTCAATAAAATAATTTTATTTCCTAACACATGGCAAACATATACATCCAATACGTACTTATCTTGGACATTTATTCACAGATGACTTCCAAACTACAACTGTCTTGATATTTAAGCAGGAACTAAAAGTTATCTTAGTTGATATGAAAGATGCTTTTAGATGGATAACAGTATGGATATATTGGATTGGTCACAGCAGAATTTGATTGATTAGTTTTATAAATTTAAAGCTTGGAAAAGTTACTACTTTTGCATCTAATGCTTTCAGACGAAAAGGATGCAGCAATATCAGCTTGTATTCCAGAGAAATTTCCTTAGTTTTTCTGGTGATGGAACCACTTATCCACTGTAGTCAGGGAAAAGAAAAAATTAGAATCCCTGTTAGGAATCAAAATTACACCCAACATATAACAATGAATAATATATTTGCTTTAATGTATCCTCCTATGGATTACATTAAAACAAACCTACATACATGCAAAGCTTCACTACAGCAAAAACAGGTAATTTACCAGTGTTTTCTTTTGGGCTGCTTTACTCTTGATGCTGATCCTATGGACATGCAGTTCTCACAAGAAGAACCTTACAGAGAATTCTAACATCTAAAGGTGGAAAGAACTGTTTCCTGGGTGAAGCAGCCTGGGGCCAGATGGGGACGAAGAGCCCAGCCTGCTCCAACCTCCACAAGGCATCTACCAGGAACTCCGAGAACAGTGGGTCATGGTCATGCTGTCACAGCGGTGGCCCTAAATGTGGTAGGTACAGCCATTTTTCTTCCCACATATGCTACAGAACTCTAAAAATGCTTCTTCTCCCTGTCCTTCTCTTTCTCTGTATGTATGTGGTATGTAAGACGTATCTATAGATACAGATGTAATTTTCCACACATATGCATAATGTTGAATGTAATTTTACTAGATATAGATCTTACCATCTGTTGGTATTGTGCAGGCAGGTTCATGTGGTGGTAACTAAAATAAAATGTTA
The DNA here is from genome assembly GCF_963924675.1 of Phocoena phocoena. NCBI lineage: Eukaryota > Metazoa > Chordata > Mammalia > Artiodactyla > Phocoenidae > Phocoena > Phocoena phocoena. The sequence continues at coordinate 62,274,226 of NC_089234.1, read as the reverse complement.
AAATGTATTAGTCTAATCCCAGAAAAAGAATAAGCTAAACAAGTATACTGATACAAAAATTAAAAGGAATCTAAACAGAAGACAACTATCCCAATTTTTAGGTCCTAAAAATAATTTACAATAGATAGTAACAATGCAGAGCTTGCTCTACTGCTAAGAAATGCTAACAAATTCAAACCTCTTACCTTTTAATGACATACAGGAGAATAAATAAAAATAAATTTGTTACAGCAGAAACTAACACAACATTGTAAAGCAACTATACTCCAATTTAAAAAAACCTGCTTTTTGAAATAATTAAAAAACCAACATATGTATATATAAAGGTTTTATATATACACACATATATATAAAATGTAGGCAGAATGTTCTCATTGAAAAGTTATGATTGTTAACCAATGGCTTATCCCTTCCAATTTATCTTATTCATCTCAACTTTGTTGTCAAAATTCATATATAAATAAAATAAATCTAAATGTATTGGCTTCATCATTAAATTGTCCTTTTCCCTTGTATTACCCTGTTTACAAGGCTGTAAAGTCAGACCTCATTTTCATTTGTTTTCCTTATTATTGTAAATGAGAATAATTTTAGACAATCTTCAGTCTTTAGGTTAATACAAATCAGATCATTAAAAATAATACAAAAACAAAATTATTTCTTTGATGGACAGTTTACTTCCTCACATGAAATTCTCCTCTAGGACTATAAACCACTCCTGCAACGGTACCTGAAATTTGGTAACTTTCTCATTCCTTGCTATGACCAAGTCAAATAAGTTCCCATTGGTACTTTTGTGAAAAATGGCTTATGATAAGTACTCAGGCACTTGGGTTACTTAGAACATTCTGGAGTCATTTTGATTTTTACAAATTGTCCTACTTTGTTATCTGCCCAATATAGTGTTGGCTAGGACCCTCCTCAGGTTTCCCCTCAGTCAAATGTCTACTTGTATTTATGGTTTGTAATTTCAAGATCTTACATTGTAATATGTGTACAGGACATCCTCAAATATTTATTGAAGGTACTTTCCCTCCCCATTCAACACCCCATTTTTTGGCCACCAGGCGTGTTCTTTTTCAAGGAAACCTTTACTTACAGCATCCACAATGGCTTTGGCAGCATCAGGATCACACTGGAAGGGGCTCTCAAACACTGTGGTATTCATGCTATTGAACAAAGGAAAATTGTCATGAGTCACAGTAACAAAAACTTCTCTCTTATTATTAATAACTCTCTCTTGTTAAAAATAACAAGTTGAGGTGGTAGGCCAGATGAGATTCAAGTCTGGCTTAGTTGAAAGCTTTCTCACCTATATTAAATATTCTAATTATTTAATATACAGCTATTCTTGTGGTCAATTTTACTCAAATCCCTTAACAAGTTCAGATTTTAAAGTATGTGATTGAATGCAGTGTAATTCTCAATGAAAGAGCTAAGATGCAAATGAAAATGACAAAGATATCTTTCCTAATTAGATAAAATGAAAAAAACAAAAAACAAAAAAATCCAGTTTCTGTCAGTGTTGACATCTGAGATAGACACTCCTGGCAGGAGTAACACCTGGTTCAATATTCCTGAAAAATAATCTGGTAAAATGTGTCCACAACAAAATAAAAAAAGAAAAAGTAAGAGACAAAAATAAAAAAACAAACAAAAAAATGTGTCTAAAATCTTTTAAAAAGCACATACTCTTTGATAGATAAATTCCACACCTCAGAATTCAGAGATTTAAACTATGATGTACAAAGATGTTCAACATACACGATTTCACTATTGGTAAGAGTGAAAACTTGGAAGTAACCAAAATGTCCAACGACAGGGATGATTAAAAATGATTTATCCATGAGATGGAATATTACACAGATGGAATGTTATATAGTAGGAAAGTATTATATTCTTAATGACATGAGAAATGCTTATAGTGTTAACTTTTTTAAACCATAAAACAAATTGTATATACAATATGATCCTAATTATTTTTGAAAATATTATATACAAAGGACTGTAAAAAGAAAAAACTCTAAATGTTAATAAGAGTATGGAAAAACTGTGATTAAAATGATTTTTTAAAAACATTTTTTGGTTAACTATAGTTCAAAATTTCCTATGTATTAAATTATTGTGTATTATTATAACATGGGTATGATCAGAAATATTCTATTAAAATGAAAAATAAATATCTTCAGTTACCTGCCACTTAACATGCATTAAGCCCATTTCCATAGAAATAATAGGACACCACAAAATAGAGAAGTTATTAAAAGCAAAGTCTCATGATTGTACATTTTCACACAAATGTGTAAGTGTACTCAGTTTTTCCTGTTTGTGGAGAGACAATGTTTGCATTTTACAGGACATTATTCTGATTTACAGAACAGAAGATTCCTGAGAATTATTTTTACATTAGGATTTTCTCACAATCAGAAAAAAATCTTACTACCCAGATAAACTGACATGTATTTAAAAAAGTAATTACACATATATAGTTAGAAAATTCAGAAAGTCACAAATTGAAAGCCTCTCTCCCTCCCATCTCCAAATGGTTGTCTCCAAAGGCAATCATTATCTATAGCTCTTGTTTCCCTCCAGAAAAAAAAATTTAAATATAAACAGATGCTGGGTGTGTGTGTGTATCTCACCTTGCATAAATGGGATCATACTAAATATACTACTATGGACTTTGCTTTTCTCACTTAATATATTTTGGTTGTCTTTCCTTATCAACATAGAGAGAACTTTCTTTTTTTTTACTGTGACATATACTGTTCTATTATATGGATGTGCTTAACCATTACATTTTGGTTGCTTCTAACTTTTTGCTATTATAAATGACACTGCAATGAACATCCTTATACATAAATCTTTTGGGACTGTATCTATAGGATACATTCCTAGTAGTGGTTCTACAAAGAAATACATGCATTTAAAATTTTGGGCTGAATATTGTCAAATTGCCCTTCACAAAGGTTGTACCCATTTAAACTCTCACCAACCATATAGACAGATAGATAGATAGACAGATAGATAGATATAGATATTCTTGCCATCCCGGCTATCATTTAATTTTTTAAAATTTTGCAAAGCTACTGGGAGATAACACTATCTTTCTGAGCTGCATTTTAAATTATAAAATGAGGACTTCCCTGGTGGCACAATGGTTAAGAATCCGCCTGCCAATGCAGCGGACACAGGTTCAATCTCTGGTCTGGGAAGATCCCACATGCTGCGGAGCAACTAAGCCCATGTGCTACAACTACCGAGCCTGCACTCTAGAGCCCACGTGCTGCACCTACTGAGCCCGCGTGCTGCAACTACTGAAGCCCACACGCCTAGAGCCCATGCTCTGCAACAAGAGAAGCCACCGCAATGGAAAGCCTGCGCACCGCAACGAACAGTAGCCCCCGCTCGCCACAACTAGAGAAAGCCCGCGCACAGCAACAAAGACCCAACACGGCCAAAAAAAAAAGAATAAACTAATTCCACTACGAATGAAATAAACAAATCCTGAAAGAATTTATTTAAAAAAATTATAAAATGAGACTGTACATCTTCTTATCTGTAAATTTTCTTTTTATATCTGTTCCTCTCCTTCTATTGAATTATTCTTTTTCTTATCAATTAGAATAAGCTATTTATAAATTAAGGAATTTAGCCCTCTGTCATGTGTTGTTTAAGCAGAAACTGGGAAAAATTGTCTCCTGATACATAAAAAAAATAATATCACAAGTAAATCTTTCTTTTATGGATTTTGAGTTTGTCTTCTGTTTGGAAAGGTCTTCCCTATTACAAGCTAATGAATAAATTCACCTATACTTTTTCTAGAATTTTCTCACATTACAATTTATCTGTCTGTAATTAAATGCTGATGTAAGACTAGGGTTACAAACCCTAGTTTGCAGCCAGCACCCAGTTAACATGTGGATATAAAGTAGTTAGAGGTAAGAACACTGGTGCTGGGTTGCTTGCGCAGGGCACTTGTGGAGCACCTGCCTGGTTACAGCACCTTTCCAAAATGAAACGGCCACGGCCATGAGGGTGGTTGCCAGTGTGTATATCTGGCGTAAGGAATGTAAGGAGTGAGATAGAAATCTAGTCTTATTTTCTTCCTAAACAGTGGTTGGTCCAAACCACTCATTTAAAACACCTTCTTTATTATAAATTGAATTCCCATACATCTTTAGATCTACTTTAGGTCTATCAAACTCTAACAGAACTGAATAATTTGACTTTCTTCTTCAGTACCAAATTCTTAGTAAAACAATATTACTAAACAGTACCAAAATAATTAACACTCTTCCTCACCACCACTACCCTTACTTTTTTCAGAACTTCCCTTGTTATTCTGAGATGCAGATTTTTTTCTAGAGGAAACTGAATGTTATTCATGAATATATACCTTTCTATTTAACATCTTTTATATTTCTCAATAGAGTCAAACTTTTCTTCTTCTGGGTCCTTCAGGTTTCTTATTTATACTGTGTTTTGTTTTTAAATACTATTCTACATGAGATATTTTCCTCCATTATAGTTTCTGTTACACTTCATATAGAAAGCTAGCAATGTCCATATATACTCATTTTGTAATTATTCACCTTGCTGAGTTCTTTTTTCTAGGGTTTTCTGGGTACACAATCATATCATCTGCAACAATTTGCTCCCCCTTTTCCAATATTCCTGCATCTTCTTTCTCTTATTTACTTCATCAACTAGTATTTCCAGAACAACACTAGTTAAGCGGTAATGGTGGGCATTCTTTTATAATCTTTAAAAGAGGAAGTACCGTACTAAAGATGATCTGGGGCCAGACAGACTTGGATGCGAGTCCTAACTCCAAAATGCTTACTGTGGTATGACTTTGGTTAAGTTTAATCTCCCTGCATCTGTGTTGCAGGCTTGGCAAATACTAACTGCTCAGTCATATTAGCTATTAGTAGTAGTAGTAGTTAATTCAGTGTGCATAGTAGATCCTGGTTTAGTTGTAATGAACCTTACATATTCACATCAGAGAATACCAACCCTTGAACTCAACCTGATTATACCCATCCCATTCTGAGCACCCTGATGCTAGGCAGGTTTTCCCGATTAGCCTTACAAAGCTCTGATCTCACTGCGCCCTTTATAGTTTTAGTTTGTACTTATTCAGAGAGTATCTTGTGGCATTTTTCAGTTGTTTATATAGTTACTTTCTGTAAAGAAAAAAAATGTTGCCTGCCATTCCAGTTCTACAAGGATCAAGCCATTAGCCACTACAGTCACCCATGGACAGTGAGCCCTGAGGGGAATTCAGGATGGAGAAAACCAGGAAACATTTGGGTATATTGGCCCCTAGATAGTTAACATGCATTTCTAAGAAAAAATTTTACATGACCCCAGATTCTTGCCTCTTCCCATACACAGAAAAACACTAAAATCATTAACTCGAGAGGTCTCTTCTTTATGAATAGCAGTAATCTTTTTATGCTTGACTACATGTTTTCCCGGCAAAAAAGTTCATATATATCCTGGCTCCTCCCTTATCTCTCCGGAGCAGTTCCTCAGAGCTATCTGAGAGGCTATCTTCCGGGCTACAGTCCTCGAATAAAACTTAACTCACAACCTTCCCATTGTGTGGTTTTTCTTTCAGTCTACACTTCCTACTGACTTAATAAGCATTGACAAAACCAGTCTCTTTCCCTAAGTGAATGTAACGGTGGAGTATGTTAAGGTAATTAAAACCTCTGGAGTAAGCTAGTCTGCTTTCTGTGTTAAACATGCAGAAAAGAGTTAATGCTTACCAACTGATTCCTTTTCCATCAGTTTTCTTAGTCACTAATGCTCTCCAATAGTCATGAGTGCTTTTAATAATATCAATTGCAAAGTCCTATAATTTGAAGAGATATACGTTAGAATAATAGAAACGTATTCTTTTCTTATTCTCAATATTTTCCCAAAGCCTGATAACTTTGTCTCTTTTGAATCACTTCTTTCTATCAAAAATGAAAGAAATCATTTAAATGAATAAATCAACATCAAGCCTGTCGTGTGTCTTTAGACATCTGTTTTATGATCATATTGTCTTTAGATGATAACAATATGGTTAAATTATAAGTCTCAATACAAATAGGCCTAAAGCTACAGTTCTGAGTGACACATTACCTTATCTTTAAATTCTGCGTCGAAAGCAAACTGGTTCTCAGGTTTTCCATCAGGAACCTTGTACCTTCTAAACCAGTCCACAGTAGCTTCCAGGTAGCCAGGTTTCAGCCGCTTGACATCATTAATATCTAAGAAGAGAATAAGATTCTCTTCTCAGATTGCAAGATGTGTATGTAATTATTTATGCATTCAATAAAAATATCAAGTGCGTACTTTGAAAGAGCTGCGGGATGGATTATCAAAAACTTTCAAGACAATGTTAGAGCTAACACCTTGTTGAGAAGAGAACACATACAAACATTAAAAGGAAATCATCGGGGCTTCCCTGGTGGTGCAATGGTTAAGAATCCGCCTGCCAGTGCAGGGGACACAGGTTTGAGCCCTGATCTGGGAAGATGCCACATGCCACAGAGCAAATAAGCCCATGCGCCACAACTACTGAGCCTGCGCCCTAGAGCCCTTGAGCCACAACTACTGAGCCCTTGCACCACAACTACTGAAGCCTGCGCGCCTAGAGCCCATGCTCCGCAACAAGAGAAGCCACCACAGTGAGAAGCCTGGGCGCTGCAGAGAAGAGTAGCCCCCGCTCGCCTCAACTAGAGAAAGCCCGCGAAGCAACTAAGACCCAATGCAGCCAAAAATAAATTAAATAAATAAATAAAAGGAAATCATCTAGTGTCTTAAAATAGCTCTGACATTAAGTATACTAAGAGAACAATCAGTACCATAGTGACTCCTACTAGATAAGAGAAGGGAGAAATAACTGGCAGCTACATAATGAGAATAGTTTGGCAGGTGTACATAACTTCTAAGAGATGGACAGAAGATACCAAAAGACAGGTTGAGGCTGTATTCGAGGATCACACCCCAATTACATACAAAAAGACAAGAAAAATGCATTATACATATTCATTGATAGGTTACATATTAAATGTGAATAGGCTTTTCTCACTCTACAGTATAGGCATTCAGTATCACAATACTTTAGTTCTGGCCAACAAAAAAAAAGTGTCCTGTGTAAAAAAACTTTTAAAAGTTTCTGTACAGCCATTAACAGCGCCTAGCCTCAATGTCATCAAACTCAAGTTTAAATGACTGAACTGCTTCTCAATGCAAACAAATATTAGATACATGTGCAAAAAAAAAAAAAAAAATCCACCAGGAAAATTGTAATTGGAAGGAGGAATACATTCAACAACAGCTTATTTATATTTCTATAAAATAACTTTGCTTAAGCCTAGTTTATAATCTACATAGTTAAAGAATACCATGCATTTTATTATCAGGGTACCACTAAAAGTATGGAAAGGTTACAAACTGAACTGGGAAACGTTTAAACACTGATAAATTTCAAGGAACTTAGAATTCATATAAAACATGTCACCTGATACAGAAATAGTTTGAAAATCCAGAAATCCAAAATACAAGTGTAGGGTATCTTCCAACAAATTTTCCATCCAGTTCTATTCCTTAGGAATACCAACTGGGTGTCCGACAATTCAATTATGACACTATCTAACTGGAGTTAGCATCAAGTCCCACAGTCAGAGGGTTCAGTTCCACAAGACTGATCCCACTTCAGACGCTGGTCGCCAAGTCCCAGGCCACCCATACTTCTGACCAACAGCTATAAATCAGAGTTCCCTACAACTCTCTCCTCAGGTTTGATAATTGGCTAGAAATACTCACAAAACTCAAGAAAACACTGTGCTATGCTTACTGGTTTAGTATAAAGGATACAACTAAGAAACAGTCCAATGTTGGAGATGCATCGGGCACAGTATGCGGGGTGCATAGTTTCCATGCCCTCTGGTGGGGAGGCGTGCCACCCTCCCAGCAATTCAGTGCGTTCACCAACTTACAAGTGCTCTACATCTCGTGACTCCAGACTTTTTATGGAGCCTCCCCTCCCGATCCCAGAGGTCAGTGGTTGGGGCTGGAGGTTCCCACCCTCTAATCATTCAGTTTTTCTGTTGACTGAACTGGTCTGAGGCTAGCTAGGGGCCCCACCGTAAGTCACCTTATTAGCATAAGCTCAGGGGTGATGAAAGGGGCTCATTATGAATAAAAAAGACACTCGTCACTCAGGAAAGTCCAAGTGTTTTAGGAGTTCCTTGCCAGGAACTGGAGACAAAGATCAAACATATTTTTGTATTACATTGCAGCAAGGAAAAATATAACAGTTGATTAACTCACTGACTGTGAACCAGGTATTGAAAGGTATGCTGGATCCTGACTAGGGAACTGTGAACACCAGACCCAGAGGAAAAAAGTAGGAGAAAAGAACTCAGTCAATTTTTGTTCCTCCAGTTGTACATTATACACGTACAGACAAAGCCAGTGGTCTGCCGAGCTCCCTGAACTGCCTCCTGATGCCACATCAAGATCCTACCAAAGACAAGGACTTCCCTGGCAGTCCAGTGGTTAGGACTGTGCTTTCATTGCCAAAGGCCCAGGTTCACTCCCTGGTCAGGGAACTAAGATCTCACAAACCACATGGCAAAACAAACAAACAAACAAAAAACCCCCCCCAGGATTAAAATATAAAAATAGCCCCCCAATAAGTCACTGAATTTCAGAATAAAATTAATTAAAAAATAAAAAAGATCCTACCAAAGACAGCACCAGTTCTGTGCTGTTCCCTGGATTCAGCCTCTAACCAGCATGCAACCATGTGCATAAAATGCTCAATTTCCTGATGCCCACAACTGAGGCAGAAGGGTCACTGGCCGTCGTGGGCTCACAATAACAAAGGGGATCAACATGGCCAACTTGGTTGCTTTACTGGGTAGGCCATCCTCTTCCATGGCTGTGTGTGTATCCCTCCCAAAGTTGTGGCTTGTCAAGAGTTCTACTCTTAGTTAGTTCTACCTAATACTCTTCCAGTTATAACTGATGATGGACATTGCCTTAGGCTGACATTTAAGGAAAGCTGCATACTGCTTGCATCATGGGGCCAGCCCGCCAGAGAAAATTTTAGGGTCCTAATAACCTCTACTGCAGGGAAATGACACCCAGAAAATTGTGCTGATGTAATGATGGCGTGGCTTCATTAACTGTGGCCAAAGCACGCTATTTAGCATGTGCACTCTTGTGTAAATAGCACATCTGAAAAATGGACACACACACCTACATTTAGAATCAGAGCTAAATGTAGGAATGCATTCTCATTGTACAAAATTTAGTCAATACAGAAGTATCTGAAACAAAAAGTCAGACTCTTTTCATCTTTCTTCCCAATGTACTATTAAAGGTTGGCGTTGAGTCTTTTCTAAATGAGTTTACATATAATTTGCATATATTTAAATATATATGAGATCATACTCTGTAAAACAGCAGAAAGAAATAATGTAAGTGCTATATTTACAAAATTCTTAGAAGGAAACATAACTAAGTCTTTGTGACCTTGGATTAGGCAATGGTTTCTTAGATAATGATACCAAAAGCACAAGCAATAAAAAAACAGACTACATCAAAACGAAAAACTTGAGTGCTTCAAAGGATACCATTAAGAAAACGAAAGGACAGGGCTTCCCTGGTGGCGCAGTGGTTGAGAGTCCGCCTGCTGATGCAGGGGACGCGGGTTCGTGCCCCGGTCCGGGAGGATCCCGCGTGCCGTGGGGTGGCTGGGCCCGTGAGCCATGGCCGCTGAGCCTGTGCTCCGCAACGGGAGAGGCCACAACAGTGAGAGGCCCACGTACCGCAAAAAAAAAAAAAAAAAAAAAAAGAAAAAAAAAAAGAAAATGAAAATGAAAGGACAAATCCACAAAATGTAAGAAAATACAGACAAATCATATATCTGATAAAGGTTTAGTATCCAAAACATGTAAGTACTCTTATAACTCAAAAATAAAAAGACACACCCCACTAGAAGGGTTATAATTTAAAAAGATAAATAACAACTAGTGCTGGCAAAGAAGTAGAAAAATCAGAACCTTATGCACTGCTGGCAGGACTGTAAGATGGTGCAGCCGCTTTGGAAAAAAGTTTGGCAGTTTCTCAAGAGGCTAAACATAAGAGTTACCATATGACTCAGGAACTCCACTCCTAGGTATATACACCCAAGAGGATTAAAAACACACGTCCACACAAAAACTTGTACAGGAATATTCATAGCAGCTGCATTATTCCTAATAGCCAAAAACAACCCAAATGTCCATCAACAGATGAACGGACAAACAAAATGTGATATATATCTATATAATAGAATATAACTCAGCCATTAAAAAAATGAGTACTGATACATGCTACAACATGGATGAACCTAGAAAACCTTATGCTAAGTAAAAGAAACCTGACACAAAAAGGCCACATATTTTACAATTCCATGTATATGAAATATCCAGAATAGGCAAATTTATGGACACAGAAAGCAGATTAGTGGTTGTCGGGTCCTGGGAGGAGGAGGGAACAGGGAGTGACTACTAAAAGGTACAGAGTTTCTCTTTGGGGTGATGTAAATGTTCTAGAATGAGATGAGTGGTGAGTTGCACAACACTGTGAATGTACTAAATGCCACTGAATTTGTACACTTTAAAATAGTTCAAATGGTGAATTTTATGTTAATTTCACCACCAAAAAAAAAAGGGAATGAAGTACTGATACACGTTACAATGTGGATGAACCTTGAAACCAGTATGCTAACTGAAAGAAGCCGGATATCATGTGACCCCATTTATGTGAAATTTTCAGAATAGGAAAATCCATAAAGACAGACAATAGACTGGTAGTCGTCAGGGACTGAGCAATGTGGGGATAGGGGGTGACTGCTAATGGACATGGGGCTTCCTGTCAGAGTGGTGAAAATGTTCTGGAATTAGATAGTGGTAATGGTTAACAGACTAGTGTATGTATCAAAAACCATAGAACTGTACACTTTAAAATGGTGAATTTTATGGCATGTGGATTATATCTCAGTTTTCAAATTTTTAAAAATAAATAAATAGAGCAACTAAGTGTTAGCATGTGGGGAAGGAAAGAAGAAAACAGGAAATACAAACTACCAGATTTGTTCTTTCCTGGAATGAAGGAGAAAGTTTACTTAGTTAACCACAGAAGTTCAGTAGTAGAAATAACAATGCTTTGTTAAATGTTTTGCTCCTCCATTCTTTAACAGTTTGAAGGCATGGGCTTACAACTCTGTCATTACAGGTTAAGTTTGTTGCTGGGTAAGATTTAGGTATAAAGACTTCAGACCCTACAAATATTTCTTACCGTTATAATTGGCTGCATCAGGATCATCCACGTTAATGGCAATGACTTTCCAGTCGGTTTCCCCTTCATCGATCATAGCCAGTATGCCCAGAACTTTCACCCTGATTATTTCCCCTCTTGCACATACCTGAAAGTCAAAAACCACAGCCAGGTCAATACTACAGAATGAAACTTTGGAAGAAAAGTTTTACTTGGTGGATAATAGGAAACGAGGAAGAGCCAAATTTCTGCAAACTTAAGATTGTTCCTTTAAGCAATTTTTAAAAAGCTAGGAGGGACCTTCAAGATGGAGGAGGAGTAAGATGTGGAGATCCACCTTCCACCCCACAAATACATCAAAAATACATCTACATGTGGAACAACGCCTACAGAACACCTACTGAATGCTGGCAGAAGACCTCAGACTTCCCAAAAGGGTCTTGGTGCTCCAGCCAGGTGTCAGGCCAGAGCCTCTGAGGTGGGAGAGGCGAATTCAGGACATTGGATCACCAGAGACCTCCTGGCCCCACGTAATATCAATCAGCGAGAGCTCTCCCAGAGATCTCTGTCTCAAAGCTAAGACCCAGCTCCATTCAATGACCAGCAAGCTCCAGTGCTGGATACACCATGACAAACAACCAGCAAGACAGGAACACAACCCCACCCGTTAGCAGAGAGGCTGTCTAAAATCATACTAAGTTCACAGACACCCCAAAACACACCACCGGATGCGATCCTGCCCACCAGAAACACAAGATCCAGCTCATCCACCAGAACACAGGCACCAGTCCCCCCGACCAGGAAGCCTACACAAGCCACTGAACCAACCTTACCCACTGGGCACAGACACCAAAAATAATAGGAACTACGAACCTGCAGCCTGTGAAAAGGACACCCCAAACATTGTAAGTTAAGCAAAATGAGAAGACAGAGAAATACGCAGCAGATGAAGAAGCAAGGTAAAAACCCACCAGACCAAACAAATGAAGAGGAAATAGGCAGTCTACCTGGAAAAGAATTGAGAGTAATGATAGTAAAGATGATCCAAAATCCTGGAACTAGAATGGAGAAAATACAAGAAACGTTTAACAAGAACCTAGAAGAACTAAAGAGCAAACAAACAATGACAAACAACACAATAAATGAAATTAAAAATTCTCTAGAAGGAGTCAATAGCAGAATAATGGAGGCAGAAGAACAAATAAGTGACCTGGAAGATAAAATAGTGGAAATAACTACCGCAGAGCAGAATAAAGAAAAAAGAATGAAAAGAATTGAGGAAAGTTTCGGAGACCTCTGGGACAACATTAAATGCACCAACATTTGAATTATAGGGGTCCCAGAAGAAGAAGAGAAAAAGAAAGGGACTGAGAAAATATTTGAAGAGATTATAATTGAAAATTTCCCTAATATGGGAAAGGAGAGAGTCAATCAAGTCCAGGGAAGAACAGAGAGTCCCATACAGGATAAATCCAAGGAGAAACACACCAAGACACATATTAATCAAACTATCAAAAATTAAATACAAAGAAAAAATATTAAAAGAAGCAAGGGAGGGCTTCTCTGGTGGTGTAGTGGTTAAGAATCTCCCTGCCAATGCAGGAGACACGGGTTCGAGCCCTGGTCCAGGAAGATCTCACATGCTGCAGAGCAACTAAGCCCGTGCACCAAAACTACTGAGCCTGTGCTCTAGAGCCTTCAAGCCAAGCTACTGAAGTCCGCGTGCCTAGAGCCCATGCTCCGCAACAACAGAAGCCACCACAATGAGAAGCCCGCGCACCGCAACAAAGAGTAGCCCCTGCTCACTGCAACTAGAGAAAGCCTACGCACAGCAACGAAGACCCAACGCAGCCCAAAATAAATAAATTTATTTTTTAAAAAAGCAGCAAGGAAAACGCAACAAATAACATACAAAGAAATTCCCATAAGGTTAACAGCTGATCTTTCAGCAGAAACTCTGCAAGCCAGAAGGGAGTGGCAGGACACATTTAAACTGATGAAAGGGAAAAACCTACAATGAAGGTTACTCTACCCAGCAAGGATCTCAACCAGATTCGAAGGAGAAATTAAAACCTTTACAGACAAGCAAAAGCTAAGAGAATTCAGCACCACCAAACCAGCTTTACAACAAATGCTAAAGGAAATTCTCTAGGCAGGAAACACAAGAGAAGGAAGAGACCTACAAAAACAAACCCAAAACAATTAAGAAAATGGTAATAGGACCATACATATGGATAATTACCTTAAATGTAAATGGATTAAATGCTCCCACCAAAAGACATAGACTGGATGAATGGATACAAAAACAAGACCTGTATATATGCTGTCTGCAAGAGACCCATTTCAGACCTAGGGACACATACAGACTGAAAATGAGGGGATGGAAAAAGATATTCCATGCAAATGGAAATCAAAAGAAAGCTGGAGTAGCAATTCTCATATCAGACAAAATAGACTTTAAAATAAAGACTATTACAAGAGATGAAGAAGGATATTACACAATGATCAAGGGATCAGACCAAGAGTATATAACAAATGTAAATATTTATGCACCCAACATAGAAGCACCTCAATACATAAGGCAAATGCAAACAGCCATAAAAGGGGAAATCGACAGTAACACAATAATAGTAGGGGACTTTAACACCCCACTTTCACCAATGGACAGATCATCCAAAATGAAAATAAATAAGGAAACAAGCTTTTAATGATACATTAAACAAGATGGACTTAACTGATATTTATAGGACATTCCATCCAAAAACAACAGAATACACTTTCTTCTCAAGTGTTCACAGAAGATTCTCCAGGATAGATCATACCTTGGGTTACAAATCAAGCCTTTAAATTTAAGAAAATTGAAAATGTATCAAGTACCTTTTCCGACCACAATGCTATGCGACTAGATACCAGTTACAGGAAAAAAACTGTAAAAAATACAAACACATGGAGGCTAAACAATATGCTACTAAATAACCAAGAAATCACTGAAGAAATCAAAGAGGAAATTAAAAAACACCTAGAAACAAATGACAATGAAAACACGATGACCCAAAACCTATGCAATGCAGCAAAAGCAGTTCTAAGAGGGAAGTTTATAGCAACACAATCCTACCTTAAGAAACAAGAAATATCTCAAATAAACAATCTAACCTTACACCTAAAGCAATTAGAGAATGAAGAACAAAAAAACCCCCAAAGTTAGCAGAAGGAAAGAAATCATAAAGTTCAGATCAGAAATAAAGGAAAAAGAAATGAAGGAAACGATAGCAAAGATCAATAAAACTAAAAGCTGGTTCTTTGAGAAGATAAACAAAATTGATAAACCATTAGCCAGACTCATCAAGAAAAAAAGGGAGAAGACTCAAATCAACAGAATTAGAAATGAAAAAGGAGAAGTAACAACTGACACTGCAGAAATACAAAGGATCATGAGAGATTACTACAAGCAACTCTATGCCAATAAAATGGACAACCTGGAAAAAATGGGCAAATTCTTAGAAAAGTACAACCTTCCAAGACTGAACTAGGAAGAAATAGAAAACATGAACAGACCAATCACAAGCACTGAAATTGAAACTGTGATTAAAAATCTTCCAACAAATAAAAGCCCAGGACCAGATGGCTTCACAGGCGAATTCTATCAAACATTTAGAGAAGAGCTAACACCTATACTTCTCAAACTCTTCCAAAATATAGCAGAGGGTGGAATACTCCCAAACTCATTCTATGAGGCCACCATCACTCTGATACCAAAACCAGACAAAGATGTTACAAAAAAAGAAAACTACAGGCCAGTATCACTGATGAACATAGATGCAAAAATCCTCAACAAAATACTAGCAAAATGAATCCAGCAACACATTAAAAGGATCATACACCACGATCAAGTGGGGTTTATCCCAGGAATGCAAGGATTCTTCAATATATGCAAATCAGTCAATGTGATACACCATATTAACAAATTGAAGGATAAAAACCATATGATAATCTCAATAGATGCAGAAAAACCTTTTGACAAAAGTCAACACCCATTTATGATAAAAGCCCTCCAGAAAGTAGGCATAGAGGGAACTTATCTCAACATAATAAAGGCCACATGTGACAAAACCCACAGCCAACATCGTTCTCAATGGTGAAAAACTGAAACCATTTCCACTAAGATCAGGAACAAGACAAGGATGTCCACTCTCACCACTATTATTCAACATAGTTTTGGAAGTTTTAGCCACAGCAATCAGAGAACAAAAAGAAATAAAAGGAATCCAAATCAGAAAAGAAGAAGTAAAGCTGTCACTGCTTGCAGATGACATGATACTATACATAGAGAATCCTAAAGATGCTACCAGAAAACTACTAGAGCTAATCAATGTATTTGGTAAAGTAGCGGGATACAAAATAATGCACAGAAATTTCTTGCATTCCTGTACACTAATGATGAAAAATCTGAAAGAGAAATTAAGGAAACACTCCCATTTACCATTGCAACAAAAAGAAAAAAATACCTAGGAATAAACGTACCTGAGGAGACAAACGACCTGTATGCAGAAAACTGAAAGGCACTGATGAAAGAAATTAAAGATGATACAAAGAGATGGAGAGATAGACCATGTTCCTGGACTGGAAGAATCAACATTGTGAAAATGACTATACTACCCAAAGCAATCTACAGATTCAATGCAATCCTTATCAAACTACCAATGGCATTTTTCACAGAACTAGAACAAAAAGTTTCACAATTTTTGTGGAAACACAAAAGACCCCGAAGAGCCAAAGCAATATTAAGAAAGAAAAATGGAGCTGGAGGAATCAGGCTCCCTGACTTCAGACTATACTACAAAGCTACAGTAATCAAGACAGTATGGTACTGGCACAAAAACAGAAATATAGATCAGTGGAACAGGACAGAAAGCCCTGAGAAAAACCCATGCACATATGGTCACCTTATCTTTAATAAAGGAGGCAAGAATATGCAATAGAGAAAAGACAGCCTCTTAAATAAGTGGTGCTGGGAAAACTGGACAGCTACATGAAAAGAATGAAATTAGAACACTCCCTAACACCATACACAAAAATAAACTCAAAATGGATTAAAGATCTAAATGTAAGGCCAGATACTATAAAACTCTTAGAGGAAAACACAGGCAGAACACTCTATGACATAAATCACAGCAAGATCCTTTTTGACCCACCACCTAGAGAAATGGAGATAAAAACAAAAATGAACAGGACCTAATGAAACTTAAAAGCTTTTGCACAGCAAAGGAAACCATAAACTAGACGAAAAGATAACCCTCAGAATGGGAGAAAGTATTTGCAAATGAAGCAGCTGACAAAGGATTAACTTCCAAAATATACAAGCAGCTCATGCAGCTCATGCAGCTCAATATCAAAAAAACAAACAACCCAATCCAAAAATGGGCAGAAGACCTAAATAGACATTTCTCCAAAGATATGCAGAATGCCAACAAACACATGAAAGGATGCTCAACGTCACTAATAATTAGAGAAATGTAAATCCAAACTAAAATGAGGTATCACTTTACACTGGTCAGAATGGCCATCATCAAAAAATCTACAAACAATAAATACTAGAGAGGGTGTGGAGAAAAGGGAACCCTCTTGCACTGTTGGCGGGAATGTAAATTGATACAGCCACTATGGAGAACAGTATGGAGGTTCCTTAAAAAACTAAAAATAGAACTACCATATGACCCAGCAAACCCACTACTGGGCATATACCCAGAGAAAACCATAATTCAAAAAGAGTCAAGTACCAAAATGTTCATTGCAGCTCTATTTACAATAGCCAGGACATGGAACCAACCTAAGTGTCCATCGACAGATGAATGGATAAAGATGATGTGCCACATATATACAGTGGAATATTGCTCAGCCATAAAAAGAAATGAAATTGAGTTATTTGTAGTGAGGTGGATGGACCTAGAGTCTGTCATACAGAGTGACGTAAGTCAGAAAGAGAAAAACAAATACCGTATGCTAACATATATATATGGAATCAAAAAAAAAAATGGTTCTGAAGAACCTAGGGGCAGGACAGGAATAAAGATGCAGATGTAGAGAATGGACTTGAGGACAAAGGGAGGGGGAAGGGTAAGCTGAGACAAAGTAAGAGAGTGGCATTGACATACATACACTATCGAATGTAAAACAGATAGCTAGTGGGAAGCAGCTGCATAGCACAGGAAGATCAGCTTGGTGCTTTGTGACCATCTAGAGGGGTGGGATAGGGAGGGATAGAGGGAGACACAAGAGGGAAGGGATATGGGGATATATGTATACATATAGCTGATTCACTTTGTTATACAGCAGAAACTAACAGAACAATGTAAAGCAATTATCAATAAAGATGTTAAAAAAAAAAGCTAAACAAATGTCCATTAGTCCCATCAGAGTTGAGGGTAATTAATGTTTTTAATCTGTCATCGATGGTGCTGAAGAAAAAGTCCTCCATAATTTATTTCAAATACCTATTTTAATGTACTTTCTTTACCTTTTATTTTATAGAAGTCACTGAGTTAGGCAAGTCATACAATATGCCTGAACTTGATGAGTTAAGCAACTGAATGACAACTTTCTTTTCAGTCGCTTAAGATTTTCTTGAAGCTGGGAAAGATCATAAAGAAAATAACTCTAGTCAGAATCTTAGAGCAACCCTACTTGAGAGAGGAATCCCTACCATAAATCTCCAACTCATGAGGTTACCTGGTTTGGGCCAATTCACTGGTCATTCCAAATCCTTAGGCAAGGTTTGCCTTGTTGCCTCCTGGTAGCCTTCATCTATTGACTACTCATCTGCCTTCTAAAGCAATGCAGAACATGTACAGTTCTTCCACACACATGCATACAATACACATTTTTTTCTAGGCTAGGTTTAAATGTACAAATTATAATGTAGAAATGCTTAGAATGGAATGGAAGCTTTTGTCACCCAAAGAGACCCATCATAATTTCACTAATATTCATATATGTTATTTACAATATTTTTTAAAGTATGAAGTTTGTATATTTCATTGATATCATCTCAACTCTACAGAAAAATATTTCAGATTCCGTTACCTTGCTTCCAATTTCACACACATCAATTGGGTCATTGTCACCACAGCAGCCGGTGTGTTCATCATTGTGTCTTGGGTCTTCCCAAGTCTAAAAAAAAAAAATAAGATACAGTATATCATTCCTGTATATGCTAATGACAAAGTGGATCATGTTGGCATTAAAAGATAACATCCCATGATCTTTCTGCAAAAATATGAATCTTCAGCTATTTATTCTCATTAAAAAGATCTTTTTTAAAAATAATTCTTTATTCACATCTAAGAATCTTAACTACACACAATAATCTTAACTAAATGCTGGGCTCCTATTAAGTGCATAATGCAGAACTAAATTTAATCTTTAAAATGGATAATGATACTATTTTAAACAAACAAAACCCAACTATCTAATAAGTGAGACAATATGCAAACACAAATGTAGAGCCAGATGTTCACTTAAAAAATATAGTAAAAGAAAACTGCTTTGATGAACTTTTAGTACTTACTATCTTCTACTAACCAGATTTTCTTTAAAATAAATCTCCAAGCAGAGATGGGTAGGTGATAATATTAAGATGGAAATGACGTGTGCTGGTGGCAAAAATGTCATTGCTGACCAGGAGCCAAGAATAAAAAGTTTAATCAGGATTTGCTGAAGCTTTAAATTGCTGGGTTTCTTCCCTGCTAAACTGCAAGACAGAGTCCTTGCAGAGCAGCTCACAGAAGAAGTGATGGCCTGTGCCTGCCAGGAAGTTCAGTTTAAAGTGTAGCTGTTGTTTTGGTTCTTTTCCCTCCCAATCCGGAACATATTTCTTGGATTTGTTTGCCTACTCGGCTGGAGTAAAGGCAGAGAGATAAAAGTAAAGGGGGAAAAGGAAGACTGGACCCAACAAAGCCAAATCCAACCTACAGAAGTGTAAGTATTTCAGCAATGTGTTCCCAGAGGGATGATATTTCAAGGCTAAATAGTGAATCAACTGAAGCACAAGGTGAAGTGCTGTAACGAAAGCAAACGACTTTGTGACTACCTAGTAAGCTGGATGGGTTTGACCTATGTTTTAGTAACTTACAGATCGTTTCACAGTAGATTCCACTTAATAGACTTAATGGTTAATAAAAACAAACCATTTATCAACAGGAAGAAAATAAATTGAATATTTCATTTAAAGATCCTAAGTGCCACAGCATTAGCTTAACCAAACCAGAATTAAATATACGTTATTTACTCATTGTAGACATGATTCTAGTGATTCTTCATTCAAATATTAAATAAGAGTCTACTACACACTGGTATTGTGCTGGGGATAAATTGGTAAACAATGCAGATGTCCCCCCTCCTCAAAGTTTTGACTGTTTAGGAAACAGAATCCCATTATTACTTTACCACAAATAGCTTGGCACAAAGAAAGTAATCAGGACTATAGAGATACAAGTCAGCAGCTGTGAGAACTTACATGTGCCAGGTACTAAGTGCTTTATTCCTCAAATAGACACACAAGCTATGTACTAGGAATATCCCAGGAGAAAATATTAACGTCTCAGGGAGGAAGGAGCAGAGGCAAGTTAGATAAGCTTTCGTAGACAGTTTAGATTTATTTTCAGTTTTAGTGAGGGCCACTGGTAGGTTTTAAGCAGGGACATGATAATGAATCTGATTTAAGCTTTAGAAGGCTGCAACTGGGACTTCCCTGGCAGTCCAGTGGTTAAGACTTTGCCTCCCAACGCAGGGGGTGCGGGTTCGATGGGGGAGTTAAGATCCCACAGGCCTCCCGGCCAAAAAACCAAAACATAAAACAGAAGGAATATTGTAACAAATTCAATAAAGACTTTTAAAATGGTCCACATCAAAAAAAATCCAAAAAAAAAAGTAAGTGGCAGACTTGGAATTTGCGCCCTCATCTGTGTGGTGCCATAAGATCAGTGCTTTTAAGCACTAGTCTACATGGCCTCTCTCAATAGATATGCCACTCGTTCTGTAAAGAAAGAATTTGTGTAGTTTATAACCAGTCCATATAAAAAAATATTTCAGAAAAGAACAAACTTTCAAATGTGAATTCAAACATTGTAAATATTTACCTTTTAGTTCATCTTGAAAATAAGTTATTTAAGGAAGTATTAAAATGAGTTAATTACCCCTTATGTTTTTATAATCTACTATAGCAAAACTTTTTGAAGGTGTTTAAATCTTTTTTACTAACAGTAGTAGGTTAAATTTTTGTAAGCTAAGAAGTACATTTCTAGCAAGTGCACAGAGACATACCTGAGGGATGGCACCATAGTTCCAGATATATCCTTTATAAGGGAACAAATTTGCAACATAACGGAGTTTTCCTTTTTTCACATCTTGTTTAATTGGGTTTAAAGGATCCTTTGTAGCAATCTGAAATAAAAAATTTCAAATCATTGTATATTTGTATGTGAAATACTATTCAAATAGGGATTTAAGGAAATGAATTATGAAATGCACTAGTTCCACTTTAATGATATATTTTTACCCCTAACACTTTTATAATTTGAAATAAGTTTCTCCATAATCAGCCTTTAAGTGGAAAACATTTGAGATATACAGGAACTATCACAAAGGGAAAAAGAACATTTACTAATTCCAGAAAGCAAAAATTAGCTGGAATAAATCCTAACATTTGAGAAAATATCCAACTTCAGCTTTCCTTTAAAACATTTAAAATTATTCAAATATTTGGCTGTCTATTACATGTGAAGTGTTGTTACTGTCAGAAAGCATTATTGACAGAAAAAGTTACAAATATCCATAATGAAAAGTCAAATCTATTAGGTATCATCAGAAAAAAATTAACAGGGACTTCCCTGGTGGCGCAGTGGTTAAGAATCCACCTGCCAATGCAGGGGACGTGGGTTCGAGCCCTGGTCCGGGAAGATCCCACATGCCGCAGAGCAACTAAGCCCGTACTCCACAACTACTGAGCCCTTGTGCCACAACTACTGAAGCCCACGCACCTAGAGCCTGTGCTCTGGAACAGGAGAAGCCACCGCAATGAGAAGCCTGCGCACCGCAACGAAGACCCGACGCAGCCAAAAATAAATAAATAAATAAAAGAATTTTTAAAGAAATAAATTAACAAAATGTGACAAAAATTCCAATAAAATCATTTATGGCTGGAGTGACTGAAGCAAGCCTGTTGATTAATGGACGAGTCAACGATGGAATTAAAGGGAAGAAGACAGAAGAGAAAAAGGTAATTCTAGGCTTTGGGAATGACAGAAGGAAAGTCTGTAGCATATTTGTAAATAGTAAATGGTTGAGTTTAGTTGGAGCACAGAGGGAAGACTGGCAGGCAATGGGAGATACAGCTGGAAAATAGATTGGGACTAGAAAGAGGACAACCTTGGACATTAGTTGTTTAACCCTTGAGCAAATCGGTGCAACTAGATCAAAACTAATATCCAACATCTGACTAGCAAAGGTGAAACATACCTCCATTTTTGCATTCGACCAGCGTGGTACTTCAACCACCATGTGGAACACATCCTGAAAAACACAGAGAAGGTGAGATGGTCACAGGAGTTCATTTATTCTATTACTTCAATGAGTATGCCCCAGTCCTTCCAAAGTTAAACTGTTCATTGTATCAAATCTTTGAAGTCACGGACTTTCAACAAAATGCATCAAAAAGTAAGGCAGACTGATGGATGAAGAGATAAAGCAAATACAGCAAAATAATTGTAGAATCAAAGTAGTGGGTGTAGGATTGTTCACTGTATTTTTCTTTAAAGTTTTTGTTTGTTTTAATAAACATAGTAAATTTTTCATAATAAAATGTTGAGAGGGTGGGGTGGAAAGAATTTTCCTATAAAGTACGGAAACAGTTTTAAACATAGCAGAACTTGTATCTCTGAGGAGGGCCATCTTCAAAGCAACTGTCTCCATAGGCTATGCATATCCTCCAGTGACAGTGCAATTACTCAAAATGTTTTTGGAACTTCTATTTCAGAGGGGGTTTATAAGACAAACCCCAAATCAGAAAATTTATTTGTCATACTTTAGTTTTAGCCTCAAACAAAATCAATCAGCTTGATTACCCACATTATTCTCCCAATTAGGCTGTTTTTAAAAATCAGGTACTCCTCAAAAACACAAGAAGTTTGATACTGAAGATAAAATATTATGTTCCAAAAATATTTTAATCAATGGCAGTTCTATTGTAATTAGTTTACAGCCTTAAATGGACTACTTGAAATTGGATGACATATTAAAAAATTATCAGATGCTTAACTGCTTAAAAACCCAATTAATGAAAAAATCACACGTTGTCATCTCCTTTGCACACCAGAGTCAAATACCAAGTTGAAATACATTTTGTAATTAAAACTGAGCTTTAAATAGTCAGAAAATTATTTTTGCCAAGGAATAAAACTAAGTTCAGTTTTTCAATTTCAAACCTCTACAAAGGGCACACATGAAGCCAACTCTGCCATTACTTTTATAAAATGCAAATTTTAAACAGTTGATTTAAAATGAAAATCACTTAGTTACAAACTTGCTAGAATTACTTCTTTGCTACTTTGCATCAAAAAACAGGTACTGGGCTTCCCTGCTGGAGCAGTGGTTGAGAGTCCGCCTGCCGAGGCAGGGGACATGGGTTCGTGCTCCGGTCCGGGAAGATCCCACATGCCTCAAAGCGACTGGGCCCATGAGCCATGGCTGCTGAGCCTGCGCGTCCGGAGCCTGTGCTCCACAACGGGAGAGGCCACAACAGTGAGAGGCCCGTGTACTGCAAAAAACAAACAAACAAAAAACAGGTACTGATAAGCTATTGAATATAAGGGAATAAGTCAAAGACTTCCAGACAATAATTAGCTTCTTGCTATTTTAGCCAAGCAGAAAGCTCCACAGATTTGCATTCAAGAGGCTAAAATTTCTGTCACTTACTGAGGGAGACTAAAGTATTCCATAGTTTCTGCTCCAAGCCTCCTGACGTCTGCCTACTCTATACAATATAAAAACCACAATGAATGGAGACATTGTTTAAATCCAGGACTGAATAAACTGCTCTATCCCTGTAAGGTCATAACTGGATGGTTTTAGAAAAAGTAACACATTGTTCATGGGTAGGAAACCTCAGTCCCAATCTTCGATTACATTTCATTCTACTCATTGTAAGCGAGACCTGTGTCTATCTAGCACCACCCCTATGCCTCAGGTGTTAAAATGAAAGATCTGCACGTCCAACACCAAGTCAAACTTAAAAGTGTACAGCAGTAATACCCTAAAGGTCCACAAGATAGAGCTGTTACTACATGAAAGATCACCTGAGAAGAGAAAACCAAAGACACTGGCTAGTTTTTTAAAAGAAAATATTACCAAATGAATAAATTGCCTCAAGAAAAAATGTAGCAAATAAAGCTAAAATCAGTGATTCAAAGTTTGGAAACTATACTGAACACTTTAACGGAATTAAATAATAAATACATAGAGATCCTCAAAAACCACATTACCTAATATTACAAACCTACATAATAGGAAAGCAGAAGAAAAGAAGAGAAAGAGAGAAGAAAGAACCATCATTACAGGAAAGAAAACATCTTTCAGGAAAAGACTACTGCAAACAGAAGAACTCCGAAAGCCTGAGGGTTTTGTACTTTTGAGAAATTAGCTGGGCCAAAAATAGCAAGGAGTATCCTGCAAGGAGCCTCAGAGACAATTCATTCATTTTTGCCAACATATATTTACTGAGCACCACTGTTTTGTGCCAGATACTAGCAGTGAACAGAATTAAAGCTCTTTTAACTCCCTAAGAGTTGGATCGCCAAACCAGGTCATTTCAGCTTGCAGGCCTCAGGCTGTAGCCTGGGGTCCACAAAGCTAGGCGAGGGACTAGTCTGTAAAATGAATGTTTAGCATATTTTCAAGTGTATGTAGATACCGTAGTGATTACTGGATCTTTTTAAAAATTAATTAATTATTTTTGGCTGGTTGGGTCTTCGTTGCTGCACGTGGGCGTTCTCTAGGTGTGGCGAGCGGGGGCTACTCTTCACTGTGGTGCGCGGGCTTCTCATGGCGGTGGCTTCTCTTGTTGCGAAGCACGGGCTCTAGAGTGCAGGCTCATTAGTTGTGGTGCACGGGCTTAGTTGCTCCGCAGCATGTGGGATCTTCCTGGACCAGGGCTTGAACCCGTGTCCCCTGCATTGGCAGGCAGATTCTTAACCCCTGTGCCACCGGGGAAGTCCCTGTATCTTTTTTTAAAGCAATGAATGTGTAGTAATTTTGTCACTACTTTCCCCATCAATCATTATCAAAACAGAGGGGTTTTTTTTGATTATTTTGATATTAAAAAGGGCAGACGTTCTTATTCTTTAGAAGGAACTACTAGTAAAGAACAGTTTATTTCTCCTAGACACCATGGCTACAATTCAGCGTGTTGCCACTAGGTACAGAATGATACTTAGGATTTTCAGGGCAACTGACATGAGAATTTCAACCAATCACTCCATTGCTACTAGAAAAAAACACTTTTACTGTTAAAACATTATGCATTCTATTTGGAACTCTTGTGCACTGTTGGTAGGAATGTAAAATGGTATAGCCACTGTGGAAAACAGTATGGTGGTTCCTCAAAAAATTAAAAATAGAATTACCATATGATCCAGCAATTCCACTTCTGGGTATATACCCCCCAAAATTGAAAGCAGGGTCTTGAAGAGATATCTGTACACCCATGTTCATGGAAACAGTATTCAAAATAGCTAAAATGCAGAAGCAACCCAAGTGTCCATCAAAGGATGAATGGATAAGCAAAATGTGGTATGTACATACAATGGAATATTATTCGGCCTTAAAAAGGAAATTCTGACATGTAGTACGACATGGATGAACCTTGAGGACATTATGCTAAGTGAAATAAGCCAGTCACAAAAAGACAAATGACTATATGATTCCACTTACATGAGGGATCTAGAGAAGTCGAATTCATAGCGACAGAAAGCAGAATGGTGGTTGCCAGGGGACTGGGGAATTAATGTTTAATGAGTATGGAATGCAAGTTTTCCAAGATGAAAGGAGCTCTGGAGATGAAGGGTGGTGATGGTTCCACAACAATATGAATGTACTTAATACCTCCAAACTGTATGCTTTAAAATAGAACGGTAAATTTTATGCTTTATGTATTTTACATGAAAAACTGGAAAAAATTATGCATTCTAATATTTCCAATGTTTATGGCATTTAAGAGAATGAGACAAGATTTTAGGAAATTTAGTACTACCTAGTTAAAAATTCATGCCTTTTTTCTCTAATCCTAACTGGTTTAAACTACTACTTAGCTCAATCCTGGATTTAGTGTCTTATTATTCCCATTGTTAGGACTTCTCAGAACTGTTCTCCACTTCTGCTATGCTCTGGATTCTCAATCCCTGCTCTGGCACCAAGCTTTCAGCTCCCTGTTTACAGTTTCAGAGAAAGGAAGGAAGATATTGGTATCCCAAGTAGGATGATGCTGACAAGGCTGTAGGAGGCAGGGGAAAGGCAAAGCATAGCTCTAAACTCTGACTTCCAAAGTCAGAGACATAGCAATCAGTCTGACTTCCCAGATTTACAGTCATTTCAACAGGAAGACAAGAACGTTAATGTTATAGATGTCCAGATTCTAAGGAGATTAGAAACTTAAGTCTAAATCATAGCATTCCACTAATCAAAAAGATTTAAAATAAAATTGTTTTACAGATAGAAGAAATATAACCTATATATTGATCGGGCTTTTAACTTCATTGATGAAACAGGAGTATCACAGTAGTACCGTGATCATAGGTCTCATCTCCAAACTGCTTAGTTTTCTTGTGGATCAAGATAGTAGTCTGACAAGTCATTTACTAATGAATAGGCTATGGCTACTTGGTAGGCTATTATTTCTAATATCATTAAGTACATATACAGGGAACATACTCTTAATTACATCCCATCTCTGAATCTTAGTAGTAAAGTTAAATGTGTCTTTATTGGGAGACTTATGAACACCTCATGACTTATGATCTTTTCCCAACACTGGATCTGAAGCCTAGTGAACATGACTTACTGTATTGCAAAACTGCATAAGTGACTTAAATTAGCATTTAAGTTGACTCTTCATGTGTTTCTCTAGATAACTTCAGAAACCAAGTACAATAAATACCAGACTTACGAAGAAATACAAAATCATCCTGATTTCACCATCCTTTCTTTTATTTTTCCATTTTGCAATAAAATTTGGAGGAAAACAATGGTGGTAGAGAGGATTTTCTTCTAAATTTATCTAGAGATTAGATATAAAGCAAGAGGCTAATAGAAAACAAGGGCAGTTTGCCTTTTTTTTTTTTTTTATCTCTAGAGTATTTTTGGAGAATAAAATTCCTATCAGAAGAGCTCATGTAGTTAGTAAGGAAATGCTCTACTCCCATAAAGGTGCTTTTGTAAAGGTATAGCAGATTTCATCATTTCCAAGAATATTTTTATCCTATTAAGTGCTCACCAAGTAACACTTGGTTTTAAGTTTTGGCTTCAAAGCCAGTTCTGTGATTACAGGATATATTCTAAGTTGTTAAAAGTAAATGGGCTCCTCCTGTGCAGTATCAATGGAATTGTAAATTGGCGCGCCATCATGGACAACAGCATGGCAGTTCCTCAAAACACAAAATATCAATGGAATTGTAAATTGGCGCGCCATCATGGACAACAGCATGGCAGTTCCTCAAAACACAAAATATCAATGGAATTGTAAATTGGCGCGCCATCATGGACAACAGCATGGCAGTTCCTCAAAACACAAAATATCAATGGAATTGTAAATTGGCGCGCCATCAAGGAAAACAGCATGGCGGTTCCTCAAAACACAAAACATCAATGGAATTGTAAACTGGCGCGCCATCATGGAAAACAGCAGGAACTGCCGTTCCTCAAAACACAAATAAGAACTACCATATGATACAGCAATCCCACTTCTGGGTATTTATCCAAAAGAAATTAAATCAGAATCTCTGAGAAATATCTGTACTGCCATGTTCACCGCAGCATTATTCACAATAGCCAAGATACGGAAACAACCTAAGTGGCCATCAATGGATGAGTGGATAAAGAAGACGTGATACATACATACACACACACACACACACACACACACACGCACACGCACACACACACACTGGAATATTCAGGCTTTTTTAAAGAAGAAAAAAGGAAACCCTGCCATTTGTGACAACACGGATGAATGTGGAAGATATTATGCTAAGTGAAATAAGTCAGACAGAGAAAGACAAATACTACATAAACTCACTTGTATGTGGAATCTAAAACAGTTGAACTTATAGAAACAGAAAGTAGAAAAATGGTTGCCAAAGGCTGGACGGGTGGGAGATATGAGGGGATGTTGATCAAAGGGTACAAACTTTCAGTTATAAGTGATAAGTTCTGGAAACCTAATGTACAGTATGGCTCTATGGAAGTTGCTAAGAGAGTAGTTCTTAAGTGTTCTCACCGTACACACAACCAAAATAAATAGGTGAGGTGATAGAGGTTAACTAACGTGATTAGTGGGATCATTTCACAATGTATACATATATCAAAACATCACACTGAACACCTTAAATACAATGACTATTTGTCAATCATACCTTAATAAAGCTGAAAAATAAATTTTTAAAAAAATTTTAAGGAAAAAATAAATGGGCTCCTGACTTCTTTCAGTGACAAGTGACAAATGTCTATTGGAGAAGCTGACACAGAAGAAATATGATGATCGAAGTTCACACTGTGTGCTTCTTATTCATTTAGAATTATAACTTCACAAAGGAAAACATGATTTATACCAACCCCCGAAAAAATTGCTCAACAAATTGTTGAGCAGGGGAGATAGTTAAAAAACAAACACCTTTCAGTAATGCTCATTTGTTTTCCAATCACACAGATGTTCTACTCATAGCAGTTTCAACAAACTATTGTATTTGGTAATGCATACTGCCATATGCCACATACACAGAAAGTAATAAAACTTAATTGACACGTCATAACTAAGAATAAGCTCCTATTTTTTCCCCTCAGATGAGCTTTAAGATGACTCAACTTTGAAAACAGATATTCTAACCATAATCTGTTTACTTTCTTATCTTTATAAAATCAAGCAAGAGTCTGCATTTCCAGCTGTCAACATCTTCTATGATCTGCAATGACTAAGAATTTTCACCATAGAACCTTTTCCAAGAAAAATGCACACTTACACCAAACTGCAATTTCAGACAGAACTCGGAACCTCAGAAACCCATCGATGAGTATTCCAGGGTCTCAGGGCCACCAAGAATTCCTGGACTAGAAGACTTTATAGCTTTCCCGAATGAAGGAAGTTCTTACTCATTTCCCTTGAATTCTACGCGTAAAAAAAAAAAAAATTAAGCAAGCCTTTTATTCTGCTTTTTTTCTTTGTAAATATCAAAGAGATAGTTACTGTAGAAAATTTGGAAAATATCAAAAAGCACAAAGTAAAATCCACCACCTTTATCATTCGAGGCAGTGTGGCTCAGTGGCTAACACCACAGGTTCTGAACAAGAATGCCTGGGTCTGAATCCTGCCACTACCGCTTATGAATTCTAGTTGGTAATCCTGGACAATTAAGTTACTGAAAGAACCCAGCTCACAGACTGAAATAATGGCTAAAGGAGAAAATCCACATAAGGGCTTTAGCATAGTGCTAAATGTAATCTAAAACACCCACTAAGACCCATAGTGCTCAGAGGTAAAGCAACTTGCTCAATATGGCAAAGCCAGTTAGTGGTAAAACCAGGACTAAAACCAAGGTTTCTTACTTCCAGTTCAGTGATCTTTATACAGCAGAGCTCCGAAAGGCTCCAGACATAACCAGTCATTGTGGTTAACATCATCATCCTATTGTGGGGTTTTGGGGTTTTTTTTTTGGTTTTTGTATATTGAGAATATAAGCCAGGCATTGTGACTGCACATTACATGCATATTTAATCAACACAACTTTTTTTTGTAGTCAAAGCTATCCAAAAAAACTTTTGTCCTTTTACTTTGTGTGTGTGTGTGTGTGTGTGTGTGTGTGTGTGTGTGTGGTACGCAGGCCTCTCACCGCTGCGGCCCCTGCCGCTGTGGAGCACAGGCTCCGGACGCGCAGGCCCAGCGGCCACGGCCCACGGGCCTAGCCGCTCCGCAGCACGCGGGATCCCCCTGGACTGGGGAACGAACCCGTGTCCCCTGCATCGGCAGGCGGACTCCCAACCACTGCGCCACCAGGGAAGCCCTTTTAACTTTTTTTTTGATTGAAGTATAACTGACTTAAAATATTATACAAGTTTCAGCTGTACCACATCGTGATTTGATACTTCTATACATTACAGAATCATCACTACAGTAAGTCGTTACCATCTGTCACCATACAAAGTTACTACAATATTGACTATACTCCCCACGCTGTACACTACATCCCCATGACTTATTTTATAACTGGAAGATTTACCTCCTCTTAATCTCCCACACCTATTTCCCTCATCCCCGCCTCTGGCAACCACCAGTCTGTTTCTGTTTTGTTAAGTTTGTTTTACAACTTTATCTTGTGACAAAATTGTTAAACCACAGATATTATGGTTAGAATATCTGTTTTCAAAATTTAGTCACCTTAAAGCTCATCTGAAGGGAAAAAATAGGAGTTTATTCTTAGTTATGACATGCCAATTAAGTCTGTTATCAGTTTTCATCTATGCTGCCAGTTCTAACTTTGGTTTGGAAAACATAAAACAAAACCCCAACCATTCTATATACATATAAAGTTGGAGAAGACCAACAGTATTTAAATGATTAATTTGGTGACATTTTTTTAAGTTCCATTTATAGAACTATCTACCAAAAGAAACAGAAAATTCAAAACAAAGCAAACCCTGTAGGGAAGTGAGTACTGCCGACCCTTGAACACAGGTATGAACTGTGTGGGTCCACTTATATGTGGATTTTTTTCAATAGTAAATACTACAGAACTACACAATCTGTCGGTTGAATCTCCAGATACGGAGGAATCTCAGATACAGGAGGCCAACTATAAATTATACGCTAGTCAGTGCCCCTAACCCCGGCATTGTTCAAGGTTCAACTATAATTTTAAAAGCATCCACTTGGGTGGCCTATCTCCTCTAAAAGTTTCAGGTACAGTAAGATAGTATCTTTAAAAATTTAAGAATGATACACAACTGCCAAAGATATCCTATTCAGTTTCTGAAGCACCCACCTATTTGACTAGTAGCTTGACTTTTTTTTAGAGGAGAAAAGTTCTATATTTATATATTCTCCCAACAGTCAGCTGAAAAACATTATAGAAGCCTATATTGTTAGAACTAGTATTTAACATGGAAGTTTAAGATATAGAATAGAAAATACCAAACTTCTAAAATGAGAACGTCAAGTCATGATACTTGAGTACTCTAAGATTTAGATAAAGCTTTTAATCTACCCAGTGTTTCACACTGTTTATGCCGATTATGTTCTGGATTGTTAAATTTTCTGTTATCTCAGAAGTTTTATGTCAGAAGACGCTTTGAGCTACAGGTGTTTTTATATTTGATTCCAAAATAGACCCAAAGCAAAGAACAACCCTACAATATA
Organism: Phocoena phocoena; assembly: GCF_963924675.1. Taxonomy (NCBI): domain Eukaryota; kingdom Metazoa; phylum Chordata; class Mammalia; order Artiodactyla; family Phocoenidae; genus Phocoena; species Phocoena phocoena. The sequence continues at coordinate 62,243,226 of NC_089234.1, read as the reverse complement.
CATACATCCAGTGAGTCCTTGCCTTTGCCTTCTTTTACCCAGTGGATTTGGAAATAACCCAAGTAGGGTATCTGAGTCACAAGGATTTCCAGAACTGGCTGGCTGGATTACCTAATGACACATATACTGAATCAAATGCTGTCCACGTTGAAAGGTCCTGCTGTGGAGTAGAATATAAGCCTTTGGGCATTTTTTCCTTATAGAGCTCAGTTGTGTTAAAGGCACATTCCCTCATTATCACCCCTCAAATGACTGACCATATTAGGGATAAAGTCGATGGCTACCCACACAAAAATGTATTTACATAAACTTAATCACACTGAAAAAATTTTTTTTCAAAAACCATACTCTTCTGTAACCAACAGAATTAATCAGATCTTTTGTTTAGGCTAGAATCCAAAATAGGTTATGTGTACCACACCCTTATTTGTGCTTTGTATAAACTAAACTTCCTTAGAAACAAAACAAAAAGAACTCTTTCCTGCCTCTGAGGCAGGAATCTGAAGTGCTGAAGTTCACTGAGGTCTGGACCACTGGTGAAATCCAGAGTCTTTGCAAGAGCTTGTACTTGTGAGCCAGCCCAATGTGGTACAAAAGGCAGATTCTTCATTTGAGTAATCCCAGACTACAGATACAGCCAGTCCTGTAAAAAACTTCAAGGAGTTGCAGAGTGACCTGAGTGAAGATGTTTTACACAACACCAAAATGTAGTCTCAGCTTCCTATTTGAGGGTAACTTGCAGCAGCAACAAGACTAGGCACCATAACTGCTATGATTCTTCTGGTCCTTGGCTAGAATATTGTCCAATAACTTAAGGCTATGGTCTGAATGTTTGTGTCCCTCCAAAACTCATATGTTGGAATCCTAACCCTCAAAGGTGATGGTATAGTAGGTGGGACTTTTAGGAAATGCTTAAGACATGAGGGTGGAACCCTCATAAATGGGACGAGTGCCTTATAAAAGAGGCTCCAGGGAGATTGCTAGCCCCTTCCACCACATAAGGAAACAGCTAGAAGTCTGCGACCAGAAGAGGGCTCTTACCCAACCATGCTGGGACCCTGATCTCAGAGTTCCAGCCTCCAGAACTGTAAGCAGTACATTTCTGCTGTTTATAAGCTACCCAGTCTATAGTATTTTGTTATAGCAGCCCAAACAGGCTAAGACACTTATGAACGCAAAGAAACCCAGCTACAGGTTAAGAAAATGTTCCTTTCCCTAGTACATCTGTATGCCAAGGTACCATCAGTAAACTTAGGGTCATCATTTTATACCTCTTCATTATTCAAAATGGTCTGAGATGTTACTGCAAAGTACTTTGATATACATACTAATTATACAACAGCTAATTTAAGCCAACCAAATGATGCCAATTCAAGAGGAAGGAAGGATTCTGCAGTTCTTGTCAACTCCCAGGGAATCAGATGTAACAAATTAAAAGTTTCTGAATAAATACAGCTTTGAGAATCCCACAGGAGAACACATGCCAATTAGAGGTCTCTCCTGTAACTGTGGGACATAACTGCCCTTGGGCTGTTTGCTCCACTGTCTCCAGCTAGAGCCCAGGTCAGGCAGGCTGCTCAGAAGCAACACTCAGGTTAGATTTTCTGCCAGTGTCCAAGTGTCAGTGCAGAACTGTAAGAATCTTCCTGGTAGAAGTACATGAATTTATCTATTTATGATAGTCAAGCACAGAAAAAAAGTAAGACTCAGCACACACAAGGATAAAATTTCATCTTTATTATTCTAGACATGCACTGGAATGTGATATTCACATGTATTATGTATTGACATCTAGCTAAGGAAGATCAATAACCTATGAAGCTTTTATGACTCAAAAAGATTTGCACTCAGTGTGGATCCTTCTTGGTTGAATGAAAAAAAATTTTAAGGTATAAAAAAGGATCAGACATTTGTCCTTGTGTCAGTTCCTAAATACAGCACAAACTTCTCTTATTGGGAGGGAGGCTAAAACAAGCAATGGCTTTTTAAAAAAACAGCTATTTAAATTTGCACAAACAATGCATGCTCTTTGTAAAACAAAATAGGAAATATAAAAAGGCAAAAGTGAAAATAAAAACAAAAAGAGTTACCAGCAATTCTGGTGATTTTTTTTTTTAATCAAGGCAGCTTTAAAACATTTGTTTCTGTTCCTCTACTCCTTCTCCAAATTATAGTTGCTTCTTCTAACCAAATAATCTAGATTTAAGACTGTCTCCTTATTTAGTCAATGCACCTTTAACTCACAGCACAATGAGGCATTTTAAGCACTCGTTAAGACATATAAGAAAATCCATACGTGGAACTAACTGATCTGAGCAATGAGACTACAGTCAGAGAAGGATGTCTTACCTTATCTGCATAAATTGGAATATCATGAAATGGAGATATATATTGTCCTCTTTCATTTTCTGCAAAATTAATTAGAAAAAGTTATTGCTTTTATTGGTTAATTATATTTCCAGATGCATGAAGTACACATTTTTTAAGACTTTTTTTTTTTGGGGGGCTTCCCTGGTGGCGCAGTGGTTGAGGGTCCGCCTGCCGATGCAGGGGACGCGGGTTCGTGACCCGGTCCGGGAGGATCCCACATGCTGCGGAGCGGCTGGGCCCGTGAGCCATGGCCGCTGAGCCTGTGCGTCCGGAGCCTGTGCTCCGCAACGGGAGAGGCCACAGCAGTGAGAGGCCCACGTACCACAAAAAAAAAAAAAAAAAAAAAAAAAAAAAGACTTTTTTTTAAGAGAATTTTTAGGCTTACAATAAAATTGAGAAGGTACCAAGATTTCCCACATACTCTCTCTCTTCCCATTATCAACACCACTCACCAGATTTTATTCCCACCCCAGAAAAACTGGCTATATACTTCACCTTCCTGACTGCTCCAAGATGAGGTTAGGTTTTCATCCTACATGTTCCTTAGGGGTCTAAAAGGTACTAACCTCTATGGTGAGGGTGGGGACTGCCTTACAAGCCTTTGTATCACAGAGCCTAGCTAGCAGTGCGTGGTATACAAAAAGCAATCAAATTGTTTGATTTTATACCGGTTAACAGTTAACAGAGCTAATGAAATACTTGGGCTCTGGGAGAAGGCAGGGGACCAATTTGCCAAATTATAAACCGTGTTGCTTTAAATGGTGTTCCAGGGAGACAGAGCCATCTTAGATTAGGATTTTTCTTAAGGATAATCTAGCTGTAACAGCACTTTCACAGGTAATTTCTGTATTCTAGAGACCTAACTACCATATCCAAAAAGTAATTTTAAAACTTCCTTAATATTCTTTAGAAAACCTTAAGGGTCAGTCCACATTGCATCCCTTCATGATTAAAAATCAAAGTGGAGGGCTTCCCTGGTGGTGCAGTGGTTGAGAGTCCGCCTGCCGATGCAGGGGACACGGGTTTGTGCCCCGGTCCGGGAAGATCCCACATGCCGTGGAGCGGCTGGGCCCGTGAGCCATGGCCGCTGAGCCTGTGCGTCCAGAGCCTCTTCTCCGCAACGGGAGAGGCCACGACAGTGAGAGGCCCGCGTACCACAAAAAAATTAAAAAAATAAAAGTGGAGGGAATTCCCTGGCAGTCCAGTGGTTAGGACTCTGTGCTCTCACTGTGAAGGGGCCGGGTTCGATTCCTGGTTGGGGAACTAAGATCCTGCACGCCGCATGGCGTGGCCAAAAAAAAAAAAAAGGACAAAACTCAAAGTGCAATAGGCAAAATTGATCTGTGACCATCCCCAATGGCATACTGGTCCCTTCAGTGTCAATAGTGACTTGCGATCCAACCCACCATCAGTTTTAAAGAGACTGGCAAATGTAACATTATAGAGGTAAAAATCTTCTCCTATTAAGGATATTAAGAAATCTATGATTTTTTAAATTAAAATTATATAGTACTCACTACCAATACATAATCTAAGTAAAAACTGTATTTGTTCTGCAAATATAGCTTGAAAACAATTACCCTAATCATCCCCCCCACCTACAAACTAGAGGGTCACCTCTCTAAATCCCTCCTGCAGAGAAATTCTGGAGCCAACAACAACTCCAGAAGAACAGTTCAGGGAACTATTTGTCAAAAGTTCCTGCACTGCCCTCGTTGCTGAATTCTGAAATTAAATAAAATGGGTGGAAGAGGTCCCACACGTCACTGGATTTTACATGGCAATCTAAACTTTAGTTGTGTAACTTTATAGTTCACTTTCCTTTTCCTCTCACACCAGGCTATTTTTTGCTAGGAGCTTTGTTCTTTCAGTATTACCATTCATCCCCTCCTCCTCGCTCTCTACTGCCCTTCATACACTGGAACTCATAGAATTCAAGACACCTGCCTATTTCCTTGGGAACAAAATTGTAAAGAAGTTAAAATAGAAACGCCTCCGTTATCTCTAATAATCTTTTGGGGGCGGGGGGGGCGGAGGGGGGAGGTGGTAAGAGGATAAAGATAAACCCGAGGTAGCTTTCCCCCATCTACAAGGCTAAAGGTGGTGCACCAAGGAAAGCAGCGCCTGCGGCCTCCTCGGCTCTAAACGCAGACTTAGAGGGAGGTACCCCTTAGACGCGATCCGCTGCACAGGGGCCAAAATTTGGCACTTTCTTACTCATGCTTCCCAGATTGACGTCACCTGTTTGGAGGGGAACAGATTTCTGTCTCACAAGGCGTTTTCCCAGCATCAGTGCTACTGGAAAGCACGCGTCAGGTAGGCAGGAGCGCTACTGGGGCCCCAGAGGGATGGATCCAATCCTCCACTGATCGCTCCAGACCTGGGCCTCAGCTTCCCCGTCTGTCGGACGGGGGCCTGTACTTGACCCCGCTACGTGCCCACAATCTGAGCTATAGTGGAGGAATTAAGGTCTTAGGGAGTCACCACCATCACCTCCTCCCCCTCGCCACGCCGTTCCTCCAAACTGAATAATCCTCTTACGGGGATTAGTTTACCCCCAGACACCTTTTCTAGGGTGACTCAGTGGTTTCCTTTTCCCGTCAGACACTGCCCGAGCCGGACACCTGCAAAACTAGCCTGGCCCAGGTTCAGGTCCAATCGAGCATGTGAAAGAGGAACGCCGACCCACGCCGTCCTGGCCGCGAGCGGGACGTGTGAAATGAGAGGGCCAGGCCCGCCCAGGCCCCCAGGACCGGCCCGAGGAGCCCGGCCGGCGCCCGGGACAAGGTGCCGAGCGCGGGCCGCAGCCGCCAGGGCGGGAGGGGAGGCGAGGCCCAGGAATGAATGGGCGGGCGGGCAGGGAGGGGCCGCGGGCCTCCGACACTCACTGAGGAAGACTCGGTACTCGAGGGTGAAGGGCGCGGCGCGCTCCTCGCTGCTGAAGCCGCTCATGATGCCGGAGACCAGCCGCCGCTGCCGCCGCTGCTACAAAGCCTCTAGCCAGCACGCGACGCCGACTGACAAGGAGTAAGCTCTGCGCCTGCGCACTGCCGTGACTGGACCGGCTAGCAGGGCGGGGAGCAGCCTTTAACGCTGCTGGCGCTCTCGAGCCCACGCCGCGCGCAGGCGCACTCCGTAGGGCCCGCGAGTCCCAGTGCCCCAGCCCCGCCCCCTCGGGCCGCGCCTCCGCGGACCTCCCCTCAGCTCCCAGGCCGGGCCACGTGGCTGGCGGCAGGCTCTGGCTGAGTGATCCGTCTGGGCTGGCGGGCTTTGGGGCACTGACGGAGGTTGTTAACACGTTCTCAGCTTCGACCGGCTAAGAATTGACCGTCGACCTTTCGCCTCTCACGCACACTGGAAATTCACCTTTGACTCACACACCCTTCTCCGCAGAGTAATTCCTTATCTCAAAAGACGTTTAGGAGTCAGCTGCTTTACCTGGCAATCCCTGCCAAGCAGTCTTAAAGGTGAGCGGTTTTCTGATCCTTTTAAGCAAAGTTAAGACATATTACTGACACCTGTAATGGCTACCAGCTGGGTAGCAGCTCCATCACTTTCTAGTGTATGACATGGAGCAAACTGCTGTTAACCTCTGTGACTCAGTTTCTCACCTGGGAAATGGAGATGTTAATAGTAACGATTTCAGGGGTTGCTGGGATGATGAACTGAGTTGATACACGTCAAGAGCTGGAGGAAGAGCCTGGCTTGTTGTAAGCGCTCGGAAAGTGTAAATTGTTATTTTCACTCTCCCCAGTGGAGGATTCAGTCTGCTCCCCGGCTTGCCCAACCCTCCCCACGTCCCCTAGGACTTCAGATGGAAGCAGTGGGATAGTCCAGGCGTGAGCTCAGAGTCCGCTGAGGACATTTCCTCAGGTGCAAGCTCCTTGAAACTTGTTTTTATACCACTGTTTCATGGTGTCAGGCCAGACCCCAAAAGCTAAAGTCAGTTGAGGTTGTGGGCAGATATTTGCATCACTTACTTCCCCAGTTGTATGTGGGTTTTTTTTTTTTTTTTTTACTGTATATTTCAGAATCCTCAAATTAGGCAATTATTGTTCACCAATTTGATTACAAAATTATTTCGAAGAATGCCTAGTTTCATTTAAAAATTTTGATGGGCTGGCCTTCTTTAAATGATCTTGATTTTCTAGAGCATTAAAGATAATGTGCCTCTATGACATTTTGACTTAAACTTTTTTTTTCTAAATCAATATCTATTATATAAAATGAGGTGCTCCCTGTAGTAAATGAAAACGTAGTAAGATAATTTTCCAGTTAGTGTTCCTCCCTTATCTCCAGCCAGACTCCCATTAATCTTCAGAAGGTCATGACTCACTGACCTTTTGAACGCTACACCACACATCTTTACTGTAGTTAGAACACAAGGGCAGGAAAACAAAATAGTAGAGCAGTAGTTCAGTCAGTAATGCAACGCATTACTGAAAGCTAAGGGAATCTGCAGAGTGAACACTAAGTAGGCTCATGTTCAGAGAGTTTCTTAAAAGGATGCTCTTCCGACTGAACTGTGCCGTCAATTTTCTACCTTTGAGCAGATGGAGCTAGTTTTCTGGGAAAACCCCAGAATCTCATCTGTGATGACTTGTGAACAGACAGAAATGATGCAATAGTGTGCCACACGCACTTTCCCTTTTGCTTCCTGCCAGGTCAGAGCAAGCATATAAAGTCTTGCTGACCTCTGGACTTGCATGCTAGCTCTTGTATTGAATGTATTCAGAGAGCCAATCAGTACCAACTCCAGTAAAAAGCCAAGCCCTGCCTTAGCTGGGGCAGAAGTCAGTGCTTTGTAACTTTCCCTTGCAGGCAAGGTTGGTGAACCCCACAGGCCCTTTGGACCTTGTTCTCTTTCTCATGTCTCCCGGGGGCCTAGCACAGTACCTGGCCTAGAGTAGGTGTTTAATGACTCTTTGCTGGACCAACAGATAGAGGAATTAATGAAAAAGAGGGCAAAAATACCTTCTTAAGTATAACAGTTTGACAAAGGATGAACCCAACTGTTCTCAAACGTTGTCTTTCTTGCTCTGTGACCAAACCAGTGGCCCTTTTCAGTCCACATCCTTTTTGCTGTGGTTGACCCTGTTAGGCACTTCCAATTTCCTGATGCACTCTCTCTTCCTTGGCTTGTGACTACATGTCCTTCTGACATCCCTCCTACTTCTCTGGCCACTTATTTCTCATTTTCCCCTTTAGCCTTCTCTGCATCCCTTCATCTTTATTTTTTCTTCTTTTTTCTGGCCGCACCGCACTAGTATGTGGGATCTTAGTTCCCCGACCAGGGATCAAACCCACGCCCCCTGCAGTGGAAGCTTGGAGTCCTAACCACTGGACCGCCAAGGAAGTCCCATTCATCCCTTCATCTTGATCGTCACTGTCTTTCTAACATCTCATGTTCTCTCTCTCTAGAGATACCCGCTCCCTAGGTTACCTTATGTATATATTTGGTGTCAACTACCACCTCTAGGTCCTATAACAGGAAAACTTTCAAATGTGTAACTGTGTTTTATTTAACACTTGTGACTATTGTCTGTGCTAGGTGGTAGGGATGTAGTGCTTTGAAAGACATGGTTTGGGCCCTCACAGAACTTATAGTTTGAAGGGAAGACAATCTTCAGCAAATACGTCCAAAAAGTTTGGCTAAGTAGAGGGAGTTCCCTGGTGGCCTAGTGGTTGGGATTCCAGGCTTTCACTGCCACAGCCTGGGTTCAATCCCTGGTCGAGGAACTGAGATCCCACAAGCTGTGGGGTGCTGCCCAAAAAATGGTTTGGATAAGTAGAGTGATAAGGGAAGTACAAGGCATTGCCTTGTGGGAGCAGAGAACCTCTCCAAGGAAGTGACCCTTAATCTGTGACCTGAAAGATGACAAGGAGTTAATAAAGCAAAAGGGACAAGGTAGAAGCCAGAAAGAGACTATGAAGAGATGTGGTCAGAGTTAAATGGTGGAGGGCCTTGGAAGGCATGACATGGGGGTTGAACTTTTTCCAAAAGAGAAATGAAAAACCTAGAAGGGGTTTTTAGCAGGAAAGTGACATGTCAGAATTGCTACTAAAGTGGCTCTGTCAGCAGCTTGAAGCCTGGATTGAATTTTAGCAAGAACAGAGGCAGGGAGAACAATGAGAAGGCTGCTGCAGTGGCCCAGGTAAAAGATGATGGTGGTGCCCTGGACTTGGGTGGCAAAAGAGATGAGTGATTACAGAGCTATGTTCAAGGTAGAATCAATGGAATTGATCATTGGCTGGACAGAGTGGAAGATGAGGAAGATGGATTTGAGGATGATTTCTAAGGTTTCTGGCTACGACAACTGGTTGAATGGTGTGTCGTTTACTGAGATAGTTTGGTTAGGATGGAGGGTAAGCAAAATGATGGCTTTAGTTTTGAATATTATAGCAAACACTGCTAGTTGCCTGCCCAGTAACCATATTACCTCCTCCTTTCTAAGAGAATCCTAAATTTGTTCAGGAATCTACTCCTCTATACATACATTTGCTTCAGAGCAGCCAGCCCCTCCACTGTCTTCAAGGAATGCATTTCATTTTATTATTCTTTTTATTGAAATATAGTTGATTTACAATGTTGTATTAGTTTCAGGTTTACAGCAAAGTGATTCAGTTATACATATATATCTGTCTATTCTTTTTCAGCTTCTTTCCCCTTATAGATTATTACAAAATATTCCTCGTGCTATACAGTAAGTCCTTGTTGGTTATTTTATATATAGTAGAGTGTATATGTTAATCCCAAACTCCTAACTTATCCCTCCGCCCTCCCCCTGCAAAGGAATGCATTTTAAATAAGCTAAGACAATCATGGCTGTCGGTATTTGTCTCAGGCATGCAAATGTGATACAATTCTGTCCAGTGGGATGAAGGGAAGGCTGCCCAGTGTTTCCAGAAAAGGTTTTATCTTATAAGGAGAGTATACTCCTGAATGTTTGTTGTTTGAAGCCACAGAAATTTTAGAGGTTGTTATAGCAGCGTAATCTAGCCAAAGTCCGGCTAACGCAAATAACTGAAATTGCTGCGGCCCTCTTATGAGGCATTAACCACCAAGAGAGTTTGCCTGAGACAGAACCAAGCTGACATGCAGAAATTAGCAAAACCAATTATGGAAAGAACTTGAATTCTTAAGATATCTTTGAGCTATTGACTTAACCAAGCCTGCAGTTACTTTTCCTCTGAATCTCTTACTGCATTAGATAACAAATTTCATAGAGTTTAAACCAGTTAAATTGGGTATTTCTGTTACTTGAAGTCAAAATATCTTGGCTAAAATAGACTAATAGCCTGAAAAAGGAATGAAATCCTAACACATGCTACAGCAGAGGGGAAGACAGAGGGCAGTGGGGAGTGATTATTCCTCTAACGGAGAGTGATTTAACACCACCACTGGCTATGTGACAGATAAGCTAATTTGCCCAAATCACCAAGCTTGGGTTTTTCCACGCACATTCATTTGGTTGCTTGCACGTGACAACAGCAGCATTTGTTGGTTATGGGATTCAAAGGCCTGCGCATTGCAGTTACTAAGAGAACACAAACAGCTCAAGGTGGGACCTGACAGCCAGTTCAGCAGCTTTCACCTCATCAATGACCACAAGGCAGAGGAGTCCAAAGGATGATTTCTTTCAGCCCATGGCTGCCACGAAGGCTTGATGCTTGATGTGGTATTGGATCAGACTAAATGCACATCATTTACTTAAACTGCTGGTATTCCTTCCATCTCAGATCTGTGGAAGCCACTGAATGTGATGGAAATGTGGTCCTACAGCTAAAACAGCAGTCTGGAGCCTGTGGCTGGCTGGTTTTATTTTTAGGATTAAAGGGGATCTCCATCAAGCCTCTTTCTTTTATTCTGAACCTCAGTTTCCCAAATATAGGAAGGAGAATTCACAGCAGCTTGAGGGAGTGGCAAAAATCTGGGCTTCCTGGTCAGACACGCCAAGATTTGAGTCAGCTTCAGCACCATCTAGTATGTGACCTTCGGTAAGTTACTTAACTCTTTGAGACTTGGTTTTTCCATCTATAATATTGGAATAATAAGAAATACCTGTTTATGTAATTACTTCATTCATTCAACAGACATATATTATTGGGTGTCTCCTACGTACGAGGCAGTGCCCTAGATCTGAGTCCACAAAAGTGAGTGAAATAGACATAGCTCCTGTTCTCTTGGAGCTTATGCTCTGTTGTGAGAAATAAATAACAGACACAAAGCACTTAGTACTGTGCCACTGTGCCTGGCTTTTAACAAGCACTCAGTAAATGTTTTGAGTTGACCAGAAATGTAATTATTGAAATTCAGTACCATTTTGATGTGCATGACCTCCTTTCTCAGGCTCCCTCTCCTATCGCAGGGCCTTTGCACATGATATTCTCTGTCTGGGTTGTTCTTTCCTCAGCTATTCACATGCTCCCTCTCTCACTTCATTCATATCTATATTCAAATCTCGCCTCCTCAGAGAGGCCATTCCCAATCACTTCTTAAAATAGCCCTCCATCCCTACCACATTCTACCCACAGGATCCTTTCAAAGGATCTGTCTTGCTTTAAACCCATTCTTGATGGGTTTAAAAATCCTCTGTTAGTGATAAATTCCTATTAGATTCAGGGCAAATTTTTGTACTAAAGTCTCTACAATGTAATCATATCATAGAATTACATTTCAATATAATCATATTTCTAAAGATAGGTTTCAAAACACTTTAAATAAAATAAGAATGACCAGGACTTCCCTGGTGGTGCAGTGGTTAAGAATCCGCCTGCCAATGCAGGGAACACGGGTTCAAGCCCTGGTCTGTGAGGATCCCACGTGCCACGGAGCGGCTGAGCTCGTGCGCCACAACTAGTGAAGCCCACGTGACTGGAGCCCATGCTCCGCAACAAGGAGGGGCCACTGCAATGAGGCCCGCGCACTGCAATGAAGAGTGGCCCCCACTCGCCGCAACTGGAGAAAGCCCATGCACAGCAATGAAGACCCAATGCAGCCATAAATAAATAAATAAATAAATAAAATAAGAATGACCAATAAGCGTATGAAAAGATGCCCGGAATCCCTAGTCATCAGGAAAGTTTTTTATTTTTTTAAATTTTTATTTATTTTTGGCTGCGTTGGGTCTTCATTGCTGTGCGCGGGCTTTCCTCTAGTTGCAGCGAGCGGGGGCTGCTCTTCATTGCGGTTGCTCGGTTGCTCGGGCTTCTCATTGCGGTGGCTTCTCTTGTTGTGGAGCACAGGCTCTAGGCGTGGGCTTCAGTAGTCGTGGCACGCAGGCTCAGTAGTTGTGGCTCGCGGGCTCTAGAGCGCAGGCTCAGTAGTTGTGGCTCACGGGCTTAGCTGCTCTGCGGCATGTGGGATCCTCCCGGACCAGGGCTCGAACCCACGTCCCCTGCATTGGCAGGCGGATTCTTAACCACTGCACCACCAGGGAAGTCCCAGGAAAGTTTTTCAAACACTGATTCTATTAAGTGTTGGCAAGAACAGCTAGAATTCTCATACACTGCTGATGGGAATGCAAAAAGGCACAGCAACGTTGGAAAACACTTCAGCAGTTTCTTGCATAGTTAAACTATACACTTACAACCCAGCCAACCCACTCCTAGGTATTTACCCAAGAGAACTGAAAACATATATACATATAAAGACATATATGAATGTTCATAGCAGCATTATTCATAATTCACAAAAACTGGTAACAACCTAAATGTCTATCAACTGATGAATGGACAAATAAAAGATCATATAGCCATACAATGGAATACTACTCAGCAATAAAAAGGAACAAACTACTGATTCATGCTGCAACATGGATGAAACTCAAAAGCATTATTCTGAGTGAAAGAAGTCAGACTCAGAAAGCTACACAGCATATTGTTCCAAGCATCTGACCTTCCAAAATCAGATGAGTAGTTACCTGGGGCAGGGAGGTGGGGAGAGGGTTGACTACAAATTGGCACAAGGGAATTTGGGGGGGATGCTGGAAGTATCTTGATTGTAGTGGTGATTACACAACTGTATACAATAGCTAAAACTCATCAAAATGTACAGTTAAGATGGGTGAATTTTATTGTATGCAAATTATGCCTTAATAAAGCTGTTATAAAATTTTAAAACATATATATGCATAGAAAATGATTCCATACTTATCTCTTGTGGTGGGATTTGGGTGCTTTTTATTTTCTTCTCTTTCCTTATCTAAATTTTGTAAAATTTCCACAATGGAGTATTTGTGTAGAGAGAGAAAAACACCAACAATAAAATGCCAGAAACATAAATAACTGGCTTGTTCAACGAGAAGTCTGTTGCTGATTCCACATTGTGTGCTTGCAGTGAAGCCCATTTGGGTCACCTCCTTCTCATCTATCTTTCCTCAGTGGCACTTCTGAGGGCTGAGCTGAGGAAACAGATGCAAAAAGGTACAGAGCTTAATAGCAATGCTTTGTCCATCCAGCTCTCAGTTTGGCTGTCACCTGGATTTTTGGATGAATACACAGAAGACTAATGATAGGGGGGCTGTCATCCTAGTTGCCAACTCTGTCCTCTATTCCAACCTAAGTCAACTCATGTGTCCTCCAGGCCCCAAGAGAAAGTCCTCGGCAGAGGGCTGGGCAGATTATGGTTTTCGGGGTCCAGGCCGGGCATCTGCCTCCAGCTCACGTTGGTCTGTTGAGTGCTGCATGGTCTTGGTCAAGTCAAGAGGCCATTCCTCAGTGGAGACCCACGATTAGAATGATCGCTCATGCTGCAAACGGCAGGACAGGACGCGGAGTCCCTTCTAGAGCTTCGCTGGGGTGGGGACGCTCAGGGTCAACAGGCCTCTGGCCGTTTTCCCCTATCACACATCCAGTTCATTTCCAAACGTGCTGCCTATGAAAGGGCAATCACATTAGGCGACCCAACCAGCTTGTAGGCAAAGGATGGCACATGGGGTGAAATCCATATTGCTTGCCCTTGTGTGCCTTGGGGTAACTGGACAAGGCCCCTGACAGGGCCCAGGTGTTTGCTGGGTCACAGGATTCCAGCCAGGATAATAAACCTACACTTATAAAAATACCTTCGTAAAATATGACCTCATGGAGGGAGCATACAATTTTCTAGCTACTCTAGTCAAGAAGTAAAGCCCAACAGAAGCTCAGAGCAGATGGGGTGGACACAGGGGAATGAGACAAATCATAGCTTTCCTTGAGCCTCGGCTTCATCACCCATAAATGCCGAGTTGGGAAAGATCCTGGGTCCCAACCTGCAGCATCTGTCCTCAGGGCTCACACACACCCTATCTTCAGGAGCTACTTCCAATATCTTGAAACTCCACACATTATTCACAATAGTCAAAATGAGGAAGCAACCCAAATGTCCATCGATGGATGAATGGATGACCGGCATATACATATAATGGAATATTATCCAGCCTTTGAGAGGAAGGAAATTATGCACCTACTACGATATGGATGAACCTTGAAGACATTACGCTAAGTGAAACAAGCCAATCACAAAAGAACAAATCCTGTATGATTTCACCTGCATGAGGTACCTAGGGTAATCAAATTCACTGAGACAAAGTACAATGGTGGTTACCAGGGGCAGGGAGGAATGGGGAGTTATTGTTTAATGGGTACAGAATTGCAGTTTGGGATGTTAAAAAAAATTCTGGAAACGGATAGTGGTGATGGTTACACAGCAATGCAAAGGCACTTAACGCCACTGAACTGTACACTTAAAAACGGTTACATGGTAACTTTTATGTTGTATATATTTTGCCACATACACAAAAAAACAGACATTCCACAGGTACCCACAAGGCCTCACCCCTCATGAAAGCATCAAGTCATGCCTGATTCAAATCAAATCTGAACCAGCAGGCATAGCCTTTGACAGATTTTTTTTAAAGAAATAACCGTAACAGCAAATATATGAATTATGGCCTAGTGCAGAGATTTTTGGTTTTGTTTTTTGTTTTGGCAGGCCCAATCTTTCAAAGCATGGCCCTAAAACAAAGGGGCCTTGATAGAAGTTTGGCTTGGGTGAGTGCCCTGGTCTCCCCCCAGCTGTAAAGGCTGTGATTTTGTGGTTGGGGAGACCATGCTAAGGGAGAAACACACACCAGAGGAGAGACCAGACAGTGTCTCCCAACAGATTCCCCCCTGCCACAGGGACAAGCATTTGGGTTTAAGAGGGCCCTTTCTCTGGTCTATTTTTAGAGCCTGGAGTCAGAGTTCTTTACAGCAAGCAGCCAGGAATCCTCTGGCCTATGTGACACAGAACACTGATACAGCACCAGAAATGGGGCCCACACATGCACTACCTAATGAGGGACAGGATGGCACACCCTTTCCTAAGACCCTCATCCATCACTCCCAGACACCTTGACCAGGGTGGGGTCATGATGGATCTTGGCAGCCTGCTCAGTACATGAGTCATAGAGAGCGTACACAGAACAGCTCAGGCCAGATATTACAAGAGTAGATACAATAGACTCTCATTTCCCAGACCAGGAGCTTGAGGGTGGGGATTCTGGTTCTGTGAGCATTCTGGTTCACCATCAGGCAAAAAGTCTTTGTGGGAATTTCCAGCTCTCCTCCCCAATCCACCTTCCTTGAAAAGAAGGAAGGGGCGTGGGAAGAAACCAGAAGACAAATTCTAACCCAAACCCTGCCCCTCTGTGGCTCGTGACCTTGGTCCCTTTGAGCCTCAGTTACTTTGTAAAACAGCAACATCTCCTTCAGCCTCATTTGTATGGATCAGATGAGACTGTCTGGCGACATGCTTGGAGAACACACTGTACCGTGGCTTAGGAATTTTCTTCTGCCCCTACATCTAGTACTTAGAATGGAGTAAACAGGGTTAAGTCTTAAGTCATCGTGTGTCGATTAAGGAGACGACTGGAGCCTCAGAGTCACATTCTCTGCCCTGGAAATGTTTCTTTTTTATTCACTAAAATTCTGGCAGCAGTGCGTTTTCTATAGAGATGAGGGGGAAATACCCAGTTAACTGCAGATTACTGGAGCCGTGCAAGGATCACAAGGTGATCCCAATTCCTCCCACCTCCTGGAGAGAAGCCTCTCTCTTCAAGGTGATGCAGATATGCTGGGTGAGAGCCAGAGCAAACAAGGGATGGGCCCCATCCCTTTTTAGCGCACACAAGTTATCCATGCCAGGGAGAGGTTTAGTGTTTGTCATCCCAGAGGCCCCAGAAGACACCATAGCTTTGGTTGGCCAACTTCTCCCCTGCAGTCCCCTGGAAGGAGCAGGGGAAGAGGCCTTGGGGAAGGCTCATACTTGCAGCTCCAGTGAGCAGATGTGTTTCGCAAGGCTGAAACTGGGTGCTATGCCCTCCCTTCCTCCTGTCCATGAATAAATAAACTGATGCTTCTTGTGGCCTTGCAGCTGCCTGTCACACTGTGAGCTCTCACCTGGGCCGCCCGTGAGGGCGGTGGGCCCTATGAGTAGAGGAGGGAGGACAGAGACCCACCCTTCTCTGGGCTCAGACCCAGAGTGCCTGAAACTGATGCAGCCTCCCCAGGGCTAGTTCCGCAGCTGCTCAGACATGACGTCCTGTAAATGGTACTTTGGGGAGAAGAGAATGGCCCTGGACACTTCCTGGAACAAACAAGACAAACCTACACAGAACACACTATGTTCTGGGAAGGGATCAGGGGAGTGGCTTCAATCATACATACAGGACACCAGGACGTGGACACCAAGCATCCGATGGACAGGCCAGCCTTGCTTTTCACTTCTTCCCAGCTGCCTAATTAGGATTTACACTTTTCACTGTGTTCACCTTCCGGGGGTCCTTCTGGAGACAGCTGGAGATGGTCAAAACCATCGGGCACTGGAGGCACACAGACTCCTGTAGGGTTTCCAGCTGAGACTGGGCTAGCCGCATCTCTTCTAGCCTCAGTTTCACGTCTTCAGAAGGGGGATGAAAAACCCCTATTCTGAAAGCGTTTTGAGAATTCAGTGAGATGATGCCGGTGGCTTCTACCACACAGAAGGGTTTTCGGGGAACAAGGCTCCTCTCCCCTTACCCTCCTTTGCCTCTGTCTGAGGGGGGAGGTGGCAGAGAAGATTCCACTAGCAACTAACTGCTCACTGCCTTGTATTTGAGAGGGAGGCACATGGTACCCTCTGCTAACACCACACCAGGCCGCTAGCATGCCTGGGTGTCACGTGTCCAGCCGGGGCCCTCGGGTTCAGGGGCCGGCCCTCCATGTCCCACTCAAACGCCCCAGGCTGGTATGGTGAGGGGTGTATGGGAAAAGCCGGGACCCTCGGCGGCCAAGCCAGGGGGGGCCACGTGGCCACTGTGCAGCTGGAGGCGGCCGGGCCCGGGGGCCCCGCGGCTCGAGCCCGACTCGGAGGTTAGGCCAGAGTCGCTGGGCTGCACCTCCACGAAGACCCGCGTGCGCAGGAGCCCGCTGGGACGCCTCGCGGTGGCTCCCCCACGGCGGCGGGCAGAGCTGGGCGCGGAAGGCGGCCTGGAAGCCGCGGCGGAAGTTCTCGTTGAAGTAGCCGTAGATGATGGGGTTGGCGCTGCTGTTGAAGAAGGCCAGCCAGTGGGCTAAGGGGAAGGCGTAGACGGTGACCAGGTGCAGCTGCGGCTCGCTCAGCCGCCCGTAGTCGATGAGCAGCAGCAGGGCCCAGAGAGGCAGCCAGGACAGCGTGAAGAACAGCGCCACCATGACCAGCATGTGCACCACCCGGGCCCTGCGCCGGGCGCCGCGGCCGCCCTCCCCGGCCGCCTCCTCGCCGGCGCGCGCGGGCCCCGGGGCCTTGCACAGCTTGCGGGCGATGCACGCGTACATGACCACGATCAGCGCCAGCGGCGCCAGGTAGATGTGCGAGAAGAGCACGGCCGTGTAGACCCTGCGCATGCCCTTCTCGGGCCAGGCCTCCCAGCACGAGTAGAGTGGGTAAGAGCGGTTGCGGGCGTCCACCATGAAGTGGTGCTCCTCGCGCGTGACGGTCAGCGTGACGGCCGAGGGGCACATGATGAGCAGGGCCAGGGCCCAGATGACCGCAATGGTGACCAGCGCCTTCCGCAGGGTCAGCTTCTCGCGGAAAGGGTGCACGATGCAGCGGAACCTGCGGCGACGGAGGAAAGAGAAGCGGGGGTCTGGGCGGGTCCCAGTGGCCCCACGGAGGAGAGCCATCCCCGATTGAGGGCGGAGGGCTGGGAGCGGGGGTAGGGGCACTCCACCTTCGACCTTGCACCTTAGGCGGCATCAAAGAAGGCTCAGATGTTAATTAAGTTTGTTTGCAAGCAAACTGGTTTCTCACCTGTTGGGGAGTCAGCTCCTCGGCTGAGTAGCCACGCAACAAAGGCAAAAGGAGGGTTTTACAAGAGCTGAATCCTGTTTGTGCACTTCGGGGGATAAACATTAGCTGGCAGGTGTAAGGTCGGATCTTAACAAAGGGCACCGAGAAACAGAGGAAAGCTTCAAGTGAGCTTTATTAGGGAGCGCTCCAGGGCGAGGTTCACTGGTCCAAGAGAAAGGGGCCAGAGAAGTCGCACCCGGGCGAGGGTTGGGCAAGATTTTTTTTTTTTTATGCGTTACGCGGGCCTCTCACTGCTGTGGCCTCCCCCGCTGCGGAGGACAGGCTCCGGACGCGCAGGCCCAGCGGCCATGGCTCACGGGCCCAGCCGCTCCGCGGCATGTGGGATCCTCCCAGACCGGGGCACGAACCCGTGTCCCCTGCATCGGCAGGCGGACTCTCAACCACTGCGCCACCAGGGAAGCCCCTGGGCAAGATTTTATAGGGGAAGAAGGGAAAGGGGTGTGGTGAATCTGGGAGGGCGCAGGGTATTCCTTATTTGGTGGTCTTTTCGGGTATCCTGGGGGACCGTTAGTCCCGCCCCTCGAAAGGCGGGAAGGCTGGGCCGGGTGCAAAGTCCCCAGGTCAGTTTCTGGAACTGGGTGGTCCGAAGAGTTTCGGTCTGATGCAACCTGTGAATCTGATTGTGTTCCCCTGCCTAGGGCCAGTTGGCCTTACATCCCGACATCTTTGGTGTAATGGGGCGGCGTTCTGATCTCTGGCTACTTCATGCTGAATGGGGGCGTCGAAAGGGGAGTCGGGCGACCAGAGGTCCGAGGCTTAGGGGAGACCAGTGGGGGGGTTCTGTAGGAAGCAAGGTGTAAGGGCCGAGAAGCATTTGGTTTGTGGCCACCCGAGAGACTTCCTCCACGCGCCTGCGAAGGAACCTAAGAAAACAGGGAGCGAGCGTGCTACGAAGAGGGTGCGGTCCGGGTTTGAAAGAGGGGTGTCAAAGAGTCTCTCTCTTGGTGGTTTGAAGGCTTCTATGACATGAGGGCAGGAATGGGATGGAAAACCCCCGGTGCCAGAGATGGGCAGGAGGGAAGCCGGGTTCAGGCGAGGGGAGAGATCAAGAGAAATAAATAGCTGGGTTTTCAATGAACAGTAGGTGGAACTCCTGGATGTGGGAGGGGCCCAGAGGGAGAGAAACTTGTGGCTTAGGAGGTCGACCAGCCGGTGGGAGGAAAACACGGTTAGTGGGTGGGCCAGAGTCAGTTTGAGTGTTTGGTCAGTTCGGCTGCCGCTGCTAGGGCCCGAAGGCATGGTTGCCATCCCCGAATGGTTGGGTCTAGCTGTTTGGAGAGGTAAGCCACGGGGCGGTAGGAAGGCCCTACAGGCTGGGCAAGGAGTCCAGTGGCTATTCGCAGGTTGCAGAGCTATAAGTCCGCACATTCTGTCCTTGAGTAGGCCGATCGGGTAGGTGTATCAGAGAAAACAATTTTTAGCTGTTTATGGCTTCTCCAGAAAATCTTGGGGGTTCAGGTGTAGAGTCTACATGACAGGTTGTCCCTATGTCACCTTGGCCAGCGTCCTTCCAACAGTGCCTCCACAGAATTAGGACAGACCTGCACCATTTCCTCATTAGGATGTCTCAGCAGTGATTATTATTACACCCTTAATTTACATCTGAGGAAACTGGGATTCAGAGGTGATAAGTAACTGGCTCAAGGTCACACAGCTTAGCAAGGACCAGCCTTGAACCCAGATTTGTGTTGCTCCACTGTGCCATATAAACCTGCAGCCGGAAACCCTCACTGTGCATTAGAATCTAGTGAAGCATTTAAAAAAATACCTGTGCCCAGTTCTCCTGGTCGAAGATGCCAATCTGATTAGTCTAAGAAAGTCATGGGGCGGTTTAGGAGCTGAACCTAGACTAGCACACAGGCCTAGAGCTGACTCCCAGCCATGTTGCTCTTTCTACTTCAGCAAACTGTGTCCTGCTCTCCCAACTCCCCACCCTTTCCCCGGCCTGACAACACTTTCTACTTTTCCCACAGCCAGTCTCAAGCCTTGTTTTCTCAACCTACCTGACTCTGGCCTACTGGTCTCATAGCATCACATCCTTAAGGAATTGCCAGAGAACAAATAATTCTTAAAGCACGTAGTACTGGCTGTACATGCAATAGCGCTTAATGGATGGAGGGGAATCCTGGGGCAGACCAGGAAGGCTTCCTGGAGGAGACAAGAACTTGAAGAATAGTCCAAACACTACTGGGAGACACTGCACACTCACCTATCGTTAACGATGACAACAAAATGAAGATCAGTGAAGGAGGACTTCCCCCACCACCAGTGGCCTTGCAAACAGGAACCCAGTTCTATCTCCCCAGCTGCCTACTTCACTGGGTCACAAAAGACTGGGTTTGATGAGGGCCAAAGTGGAGAGAGGATGAAGACACTAGATTCTAGAAAGCATGGAGCTAGTAGGTGCCCATGTTGGGAAGAAGACAAGGAGGAGGATGTGGGCGTAAGGAAGGAATAGAATAATATTAACAGCTGACATTTGGTCTCTGTGCCAGGTGGTGTGCATCAGCTTTACAAACAGAAGTTCACTGAAGCCTCCCAGCCACCCTGTAGGATATTTACCATTTTACAGGTGAGAAGACTGAGACTCAGAGCAGTTAATTGACTTAACCAAGGTCATGCAGCTAGGCAGCCCTCCAGCTTACCTGCCTGCCTCCCTTGCCCTGGGGGAAGTGTCTGGAGTGAACCCTTATTGAAAGGGCTCACTGAGAGGGAGGATGGAGAGGAGGACCTACTGCAGTTGGGTCAGATGTGTTGCCTGCAAAGAAAGCCTCCTTGGTCCCTGGCTCCATTCCATTAGCAGACCCATGCTTATCAGAGAATCTGATGGAATCTGAGGCGGAAAGACCAGAAGTAGCTGGACACGGTGGAGATGGGGAATCAGGGACCTGCAAGGAGGCCTGCTGCTCAGGAAACAAGCACTGCCCCCAAGCTCCTCTTAGGGCCCAGGAATCCCTCTTAAACCTCCTCAGGAGCTGCCTCCGGGCCTTCCAGAAGGAGGTGGCAGTGTCCTCTGCAGTCCCCCAAGTCTAGAAGGCAGCCAGCCCCACAACCCTTCCCTCCGTGGCTCAGGATTCGGCCCCACCGACCACAGAGCAGCCCCGGCCTCCTGGCAGGCCCAGAAGTGGAGACAGCAGCTTGGCCTAGTGCCAGGCCCGGGATAACCAGACAGGAACCTTCTCACCTTTCCACGGCAATGGCCACCAGTGTGAAAACAGAAGCTGACACGGACATGCCCTGCACCAAGCCGCTCATCTTGCATGTGGCGTTGTCGAAGGGCCACCCTGCAATGACAGAAGCCACCAGAGTTGAGAGATGCCTCATTTGCAGAGAGCCAGAGACCTCCGGCCATCGGGGCCCGTCTCCTCTGGCTTCCATCTTTCCTCCACATCCTGCCAGGTCGTCATCCTGCCTCTGCTCACACACTTCCAGGGGTGAGGAACTGAGCAGCCAATACCACCGTGGACAGTCCTATTAGAGACGGTCTTCATACTGATCAGCGATTTCTCTCCATGAACTTTAGATCCATCCAGCCCTGCCTGGCTTTCTGCTCCCATAGCCCTGTTCCAGGTTCTAGGCCAGTGGTTCTCAGCCCTGGCTGCTCACTAGAATCAACGGAGAACTTGGAAAAGGACCAGTGCCCAGGCTCACACCAGACGACCGTATTTTCCAAATCTACCCGGGAGATTTGAGTGGCAGCCAAAGTTAAGAACCACTAGGACAGATCAAGCCTGACTGTCAGGCAGGGGGAGGTATAAGCAGCTCTAGCCCCTCCTACCTGATGTCCTCACTCTGATCCCCAAGCTTCTGCTTTCTCATGAGATCTGGGTCCCACCTGCTCTCAGGACTAGTAGCCAGGTCCACATCTTGGCTACCTGAGGCCGTGTGTTGGTAACTGCTTAGTGTTTCTGCCCCTCTAGGCCTGGGGGCAGGGCGGGGGGGCCCACCTTGTTCTTGTCTGTTGTGCCTGCAGACAGGAGTCATCTTCCAAGGCTGGGGTCTTCTTTCACCAACGGCCTCCCCCATGTTGATTTTCTGCCCACACACTTACTAGATGCCAGGCACTGGCTCACTCAATCCTCACAGCAGACCCATAATTCTCTCCTTTTTACAGATGTGGGACTGAGGGGGGGAGACTAATTGACTTACAGTCTCTTTGTCCCTAAATCACTATGGATTAGTGGTGAGAGTTTGGTCTGGGTGCCAGGGAGTTTAAATGTCATGGAAAGTCAATATCGTGGTAGAGAGCAGCCTGATAGACATGAAAAAAATGTTCAAACCTCATTCATAATTTAAAGAATGCAAATGATATTTGCTGTGGAGAAATAGGAGCTCTCAGACATCGGTGGTGGGAATGAAAACCGATACAGTCCTTCTGGAGGGGAACTAGGCGATGCCTAACCTCTGCACTTATCTTTTGATCTGACAATCTCACTCTATCCTGAATATACACCTCTGATGACACAAAATACATATGCACAGAGTTATTCATTGTAGCATTGTTGTAATTGCAAAATATCAGAAACAATCTAAATGCCCATATAAAGAAGTTGTTGAATAAACTATGGTACATCTACACAGAAGAGTATTATACGGCTGTAAAAAAGAATAAGGAAGACCTCTATGAACTGATATGAAGAGGTTTTCAAAATATACTGCTAAATGCAAAAAGCACAGTGCAAAGAGTATCTATAGTATATTACCCTTCATGTAAGAAAGAAGGGGATATAGGAAAATATACACTTATCTGCTTATTTGTACAAAGGAAGTATGGGAAGGTGGATCAGAAAATAATGAGATTGGCTACATATACAGGGAGGCGGTAAGAATGAGGAAGAATGGGGTGGTAGAGATGACAGAGGAGTGACCCTTCTCTGAGTATATCTTTTTGTATGGATCTGACTCCTTAGAATTATGGCAATGTTTCACATCTTCAAAAAATAAGTTAATTAACATCAGGATGTGGGGGAAACCCAAAGTGGGACACAAACAATAACAAATGAACCTAAATGCATTACAAATGAATAAAATAACCACACTGAAGGGGAATGGGGAAGCAAGCAACTAAACTCGGTAACTTTGGAGAACAGTATTTTGACCGTATACTATAAGATTACAAAAATAACTATACACGTACACTATACTCTCATTAATAAATGTGTTTCTCACAAGGGTATGGGTTAGCAATACTGAATCTACCTTATGTGTATACCAAGATTGAACAAATAAGTAAATATATTGTGGATAAATAGAGTTAGATTTCTCACTGTTACAGAAAGAAGTTACAGGTGAGGAAAAGAGGAAAGTTAAAATGATCCTGTAATATTAGATTGGAATCAGAGGCATGATAGTTTTCAATATACCTGCAGATGGATAGATATAGAAATAAAGATGCACATGTTAAGTATGTGTGTGTTAGCACACATATATTTCCTAGCTCTGTCCCTCGAGAGGGCCTAGAAGCAATGAAACCCCAGTGCCAACGATCACATCTAGTGCCAAGGTCTTGGTTTCTAAATGTCATTCTCCAATATAAGGAACCAGCCCTTCTTAGAGAAATTGTTGATTGATTCCAGGGCTGGAGCAGGGAACATACAAGGTGAGCCTGGAACACTTTATGGTGCCAGAAAGTAAGGAGAGACTAAAAAATATCCATGGTGGCATGTCAAAAGGACACAGGAGCCAAATTGAAAGAGCTCCCAATAGTCAAAACTGGGGCAATTTAAGCAACACAATAATGGTAAAACTGGGTTATAACACACAGAGTAAAATAAATGTAGGGGGAATGATGTTAAGTAGAAGATCAACACTGAGGAAATATAACAGTAATAACTGTTGCAGGCAGGAACCATCCAATGGATGCTCTTAGTGAGTAAGTATAGTGAGAAACAAGGCATTTGCATAGTCTCAAAGTATCTCCCTATGAGATACTTATTAATTATAAAGGGGAAAATGGTAGCTTTATAATGGAAAAATGTGGCAGACACCACATTAACCAAGTGATCAACATTAACACCACCATTAATACGTATTGATAGTGTGTGCCTTATCAATATGTCTTCTGTCGTATTCTCATCAAATATGCATAAACTAAATCTAATTGTAAGAAAACATAAGGCAAACCCAAGTTTCTGGGGTTTCTGCAGAATAACTGATCAGTATTCTTCAAACACGTCAAGGTCAGGAAAGTCCAGAACCAAGGAACAGTCACAGGTTGGAGAAAACAAACAAACAAAGAACAGATACAATGTATGGCCCTCAGTTGGATCCTGGACTAGAAAAGGACTCCAGGGGACTCCTCTGTGGGGAAAGGAGTGAAATTCAAATAAAGTATGCAGATTAGTTAATAGTATTGTATCAGTGCTAATTTCCAGGTTTCAATCATTATACTATGGTTATTTAGGATATTAACATTAAGGGCAGTTAGAATGGGCATCATCAGAAAATCTAACAAACAACAAATGCTGGAGAGGGTTTGGAGAAAAGGAAACCCTCTTGCACTATTGGTGGGAATGTAAATTGATACAGCCACTATGGAGAACAGTATGGAGGTTCCTTAAAAAACTAAAAATAGAACTACCATATGACCCAGCAATCCCACTACTGGGCATATACCCAGAGAAAGCCATAATTCAAAGTGACACATGCACCCCAGGTCTTCCCTGGTAGAGCAGTGGTTAAGAATCCACCTGCTAATGCAGGGGACACGGGTTCAAGCCCTGGTCCGGGAAGATCCCACATGTTGGGGAGCAACTAAGCCCATGCGCCACAACTACTGAGCCTGCCCTCTAGAGCCCCCGAGCCACAACTACTGAGCCCACATGCCACAACTACTGAAGCCTTCGTGCCTAGAGCCCGTACTCCTCAACAAGAGAAGCCACTGCAATGAGAAGCCCGCACACCACAAAGAAGAGTAGCCCCTGCTCACCGCAACTAGAGAAAACTGGTGTGAAGCAACGAAGACCCAACACAGCCAATAATTAATTATTTTTAAAAAGACACATGCACTCCAATGTTCATTGCAGCACTATTTACAATAGCCAGGTCATAGAAGTAACCTGTGTCCATCAACAGAGGAATGGATAAAGAAGATGTAGTACATATATACAATGGGATATTACTCAGCCATAAAACGGAATGAAATTGGGTCATTTGTACAAACGTGGATGGACCTAGAGACTGTCATACAGAGTGAAGTAAGTCAGAAAGAGAAAAACAAATATCGTATATTAATGCATATATGTAGAATCTAGAAAAATGGTACAGATGAACCAGTTTGCAAGGCAGAAATAGAGACACAGATGTAGAAAACACAGGTATGGACACCAAGCAAGGAAAGCAGGGGGTGGGGGGCGGGTGGTGGGATGAATTGGGAGGTTGGGATTGACATATATACACTAATATGTATAAAATAGATAACTAATAAGAACCTGCTGTATAAAATATAAATAAAATAAATTTAAAAGAAATAAAAGCTTAATCTCCTCCAGAAAAAAGAAAATAATAATAACATTAAGAGAAGGTAGGTGAAGAGTATACAGGAACACTCTACCATTTTTGCAACTTTTCAGTACATCTATCTAAAATTATTTCAAAATAGAAAGTAAAAGAAAGCAAAACAAAACACACCCAGATTCAAAAGGCTACATACTGTATGATTCCATTTATATAATATTCTTGCAAAGGCAAAACGATATTTTCTGTCCCTACAGGAAAACAGACCAATGGAGCCAGGGAGCAGAGGGAAGAAGCAACTACCAAGGAACAAGGGGGAGTTTTGGGGGACAATGAAGTTGTTCTATATCTTGATTGTAACTACATGACTGTATATGTTTGTCAAAACTTGTGGAACTGTACACTAAAAAGGGTGGGGTTTTTGTATGTTAAATTATACCTTAACAAAATATTTAAATGTAAAACATGCACACATGTACAATGCACGTTTTGTAAGAATGCATGCAAATCACAAACATTACATGTAATAGAATGTTTGCCTGTCAGTGGGGGAGGGGGTTTGGAGTGGGGTAAGGGTACAGAAGGGAATGAATAAAGATACACAAGGGGCTTCCCAACACAGTGAAGTCACACAGTGCCAGGAACAGTGGATGTGAATAATTCAACTCTCTGCACCTGAATTCAAAAAAACAGAAACAAAGACAAAGAAAAGCTATGTGAAGTTTTCTTTTCTTGCAGAAGATTCTATTAGAAACAACGTAAATACCCATCAAAAAGAGATTGGTTAAATAAATTGTAGTACAGCTATACGATGGAATTCTAACAGTTGTAAAAAAAGAATAAAAACCTCTTTCATTTATTAGTATGGAGTAACTTTATGTAAGTTAATTTTAATGAATCCTATTTACAAATTACATTTTTAAGCAGGGAAAAAGTAAAGGTGCAGAACTGGTTAGAAAGTTAGCATTTCCTTAATTTGCTTGTACTTATATAAAATATTTTTGGAAAGTGCTTGTACTTACACAAAGTATTTTGGGGAAGACATACAAGACACGGGCAGCATCGGTTCCCTCCCAGGAGAGAGCTGGAAGGCCAGAGCACAGGGGTGGAAGGAACACTTTTCACTGGATACCTTTTGTTAGCTTTTGACCATTGAACCATGTGAATGTGTTGTCAATTTAAACAATTTTTAAAATTTACACATGTGAAAAGGACCGGCAGACACCACCTTAACCCACTAGTGACCTCACCATATCACTGTTAACTGGTGTGTGTGTGCGTGCGTGCGCCTGTATGTGTGTGCACCTCTGCACGTGTGTGCATGCATACATATGTTTGCCTATGTGTTTTGGGAAGAAGGATGCAGTTTCTGTTCAGCAGCCCTGAAAGAACCTGGGATTCAGCTGTGATTAAAGATCCCACCAGGCACAGCCAGTACAGCCGACGGGAAGCTGGCAGCCCCGGCTCCACTTCCTGGGTCCTGGAACCTACAGAAACATAGGCTGCTAGTCCCCCAGCCTCAAGTCAGCTAAGTCACTCCATATGGGGCTGTCCGTTTGAATCCTGAGTTCCTGGGAGCTCTGAGCTCAGAACCTGCAGGTGCAGACCTCTAGGGGTCTCCACAGCTCTGGAAACTAGTCCTTCCCACCAGTTAGTCTGTGGAGGCTTATTCTGAAGTAAGAAAGGCGAATCACAGGAGAGAGAACAGATGACGGTAGGATCCTTCTGATATTTGCAGGCTGTTAGGCAGGAATTTAGCGGTCGGTTGGTCTAGTTCTGCTTGGATCCCTTCTACAAAATCCCTGCTAAACAGCCAGCCAGTCCCTGCTTAGACACTCCCAGTGACAGGGAGCACAATACCCGTACGAGAGAACACTCTTTTGTTGGAAAACAACTCAAATAAGTTTTTAGGTCCTTATTCAGAGGAAACCTGCCTCCCTCCAGCTTCTTCCCGCTGGTTCTAGTCCTGCCCAAGGGAGCTGCCTGGGAGAGTAGGATTGAACAGTGTAGTGGTTAGAAATATAGATGTGTGAATGTGGGACTTGACGCTTAGCTGTGTAAACTACAGACCTGCCCCTTAGTCACCCTGCGCATCAGTTTTCTCATCCATACGCTGGGGATAACAGTAACGCGCACTTCATTGGACTGTTGTGAGGATTAGTTAAGATCATGCAGGAAGAGTAAATCACACAATGCCTGGAACATAGAAAATGATTAATTCATTACATGTTATTTCTAGTCGAATCCCTCAGCCACAAGGCTGTCCTGAGATTTTGAGACAATGGCATCTCGGCCAAGAGACCAGGCCAGCCATGATTTCAGGGGTAGGGGTACTCCTGCTGCCTCTAGTGCTTCCACTCACCAGTGATGAGGTTGTCCACGAGGGTGGTGGGCATGCAGAAAATGCCCACCAGCAGGTCGCTGACGGCCAGGTTGAGGATAAACATGTTGGTGACGGTGCACATGTGCCGGTTCTTGAGCACAATGAAGCAGACCAGGGTGTTGCCCACCATGCAGAGGAGGAAGATGAGCACGTAGGCCACAATGAACACGGCAGCCACCAGGGAGGAGTGCTGGTAGTAGGAGGAGAAGGTGAGGTTTGCAGCAGTGTTGGCCTCGGCATCACTCCCATTCTGGCATGGGGGCCGGCTGCTGTTGGAAGGCTGGGAGGGCTCCCCTAGGAGCAAAGGAGCACACGGGTCAGGACCCCAGGCGAAGAAGAGATGACTGACTTCTCACCGCTGGCGAGATCCTTCTGCGCTCCAAACCCTGCCCCTGCCCTAATACCCAGATCATGTACTCAACTCCAACTGCAACTGGATGCACTGGTGCAAGACTTCTACCCCACAGCCTCTCATACCCTGATCTCACACCTCCCACCCCGTCTTGTCCACCACTCACTTCATTTCCCAATGTTGGCTCTTCTCCATTTGCAGACAATCCCCCTCTGCCCCATCTAGCCTCCATCCTTCTCAGCCCTGCTCTCTGCCCCAGAGGCTGACTTCTCAGCACTACATTACATCAGGACTGTATGACCCAAGTTCCCTTGCGCTCTGGGTTGTTTGCTTGTTTGTTTGTTTGTTTACTGGCGTATAGTTGATTTACAATGTTGTGTTACTTTCTGCTGTACAGCAAAGGGAGTCAGTTATACGTATACATATATCCACTCTTTTTTAGATTCTATTCCCTGCCCTCTGGTTTTTGACTGGGTTCAGCCAATGGGAGGCACTGAAGGAGCTTGAAGGAATGGAGGAGAGAGAAATCAGGGTATTCATCTCCTGACTCCGTCCCTGCCTGGACCAGGTCTTCTGTGGGGCTGTCTTTATGGGCACAGCTCCTGCTGGGTGACTCCTCTCCCATGGCTCCAGCTCTTGCAGAGCCACAGTGATACCGTTCCCTCTCTGCACTGACCGCTTCCTGTGACTGCCAGTCGCTGGGTGAGTCACCATCCCATGCTGGTTCTCTTGCCTTCCACTACCCACTGTAAAGTCTCTCTATTAAACTCTCTTCTGTTAAATCCTTTCTGAGTGCACCACTTGTTTTCTTCTGGGATCCTAACTATTAGACCCTCAAAATCTTTGCTATCCCTCATCATCATGTCCACAGAACTTGAGTTGGGGAAGGCAAGAAGGCCGTAGAGGGAGAGAGAGCGAAAGGGGACTCTGAACCAGGGCTGAGGATCAAAGAAGGCACACGTTAAATTCTCCGGAAGACCATCCGAAGCCAAGGCCACCACCCATCCTTTACCTCCTCCCATGGTGGTATCAGCTGCCTCATTTGCACAGCGTTTAACAAAGCGCTTCCGTGTCTATTATTTGATCTAACCCTACCCGTTACCCCGTGAGGTAAACAGGTTAGGTATTAGCCCCATTTGAAACGGGAGAACTGGGATCAGAGGGGTTCCCAGACTCACTCAAGGGGACACAGGAGTCTGCAACAGAGTTGGCCCTGCTCCGTGTGTCTCTAATTCATCCCAGGCTTCAGTGTGTGTCTCTCTAGACACGTATGGAAGGGAGCTGCTGAGTGTCCAACCACAGCTCTTCTGGGAAGTCACTAGTTATGGTGACTCATGATGTCGTCTTGTAAACTCTCCTCCTGCCTTCCTCTGGGACTGAATGTGGCCTGTTCCAGGAGATGAGGAGTCTTTAGGGGAATCTTCTGTTGCATCCAGAGCTCAGCCACTGGCCTGGAGGACGGCCAGAGGCTTGGGACCTGGAGGCTAGAAAGACCCTGGGGGAGCACAGGCCGATGACCTGGCACAGTGGGGACAACAGGGACCAGCAGGTGCAGCGGGGCACTCAGGAGGGGGGTGGAGGGACTGCCAGTGGAGGGGGAGAAGCTGGAAGTTTTGGGTGCACAGTGAGAAGAGGAAATGATATTCCCCTGCTTAGGCCCTCCAGGGGCAGCCAGTTGTACCCAAACATCTTTATTTTAATATGTCAAACATGTACAAGAGAGCATGTAATAGTGAATATATACAAGAGTATATAGTTTAATGAACCATGACAAGAGAGAAGAGTATAAAGAACCCCCATGTATACATCATCCACCTTCAACAATTACCATCTCAAGGCCAATTTTGTTTCATCCATACCCACACCTCTCTTTGGATTATTCTGAGACACAATCACATCACTTCCTTTCATTCATAAACGTTTCAGATTGTATCTCTAAAAATTAGGACTCAAGAAAAATCCATAACCCAGTATCATTATCACACCTAACAAAATTAACCATTATGTCACAATATTATCAATTATCCAGCATTCAAAATTCCCTCATTGTTACAGAATTTTTTAAATAATTGGTTTGAGTGAGGATCCAAACAAGGTTTCTGTTTCTATTCCGTATTATGTGGTGAACCCCCCCAAAATCTCGTGACATCGCACTGTGGCTTAGGAATCTGAGTGGCCCTTCTGCAGGTCTTGTGGCCTCTCATCTTCCAAGAGGCTAGACTGGGCTTTTTTTTTTTTTTTTTTTTGCGATACGCGGGCCTCTCACTGTTGCGGCCTCTCCCGTTGCGGAGCACAGGCTCTGGATGCGCAGGCTCAGTGGCCGTGGCTCACGGGCCCAGCCGCTCCACGGCATGTGGGATCTTCCCGGACCGGGGCACGAACCCGTGTCCCCTGCATCGGCAGGCGGACTCTCAACCACTGCGCCACCAGGGAAGCCCTAGGTGGTCTGTTTCTTAATGCTAAGGTTGATCAGTGGGCTTAGCTGATGACAGCCTGATCCCTTCCCCATTAGCTTTTCACCAATGTTTTCAACAGGAGCTACTAACAATTATTGCCTAGACTCCTCATTGCATCTCGAATACAATCCAAACTCTTTACTGCATGGTCTGATTCCTGTTGTCATCACTGGCCTCACCCCCTGCTACTCTCCCCTTTGCCTTTTGTGCTCTGGTCACCTCGTGATGCCTCCAACACATTCTTGCTCTTTCCAATCTCAATGCCTTTATCTCTTTCGATTCCCTCTGCCTCTTCCCCTCCTTTAGCTTTCAGTTAAACATCGTCTTCTTGGAGAAGCCTGTACCCGATTACTCTGTTTAACTTAGGTGCCCCATTATTATCTCTCACAGCATCCTGCTTATTTTCTTCAATCTGCCGATATTTTATTTGTTTCCAGGTTTATTGGTTTTTTCCTCCACCTCTGAAAGTCAGGTCCTGGAGAGCAGGGATCTTCACTCTTTCGTTGGTGGTCATATCCCCAGCATCTCGTCAGGGCCTGACAATTGTAAATGCTTTACTAAATGGTTGTTGAATGGATAAATATTTGTATGAGG
The DNA here is from genome assembly GCF_963924675.1 of Phocoena phocoena. NCBI lineage: Eukaryota > Metazoa > Chordata > Mammalia > Artiodactyla > Phocoenidae > Phocoena > Phocoena phocoena. The sequence continues at coordinate 62,212,267 of NC_089234.1, read as the reverse complement.
AGAAAAAGGAAGGAAAGACAAATCCTGACATCAGGTGACAGGGTCCTGCTCAAGGCTGGCATTTCTGGTGTTGGAAGGCCTTCTCCAGGGTCCTCTGGAAAGAACCCCCCATCACAGAGTCTGCTGGGAGCCTCCCTAGATAGCTCACCCTTGATGAGCCTCAAACTCAACTCGCATGACTTGGGGAAATCTGTGGGTGTGGATGGGTAGAGGCGATTGCCTGAACCTGCCCAGCTAAACTCTAGTCTGCCTGTTTCCCCCACTGCCTTTCATTTGGCCCTGAGAAGTCTGGGAGCAACCCTGCCCATCCCTGGACCCTGAGCCTGAGCATCAGTCCCTATACTTAGGCCAGTTTCTGGCATTTATTCTCAAGGAGGAAAAACTACTTCCTATTCCTGGCAACTCCCCTGGCCTGTGGTGAGATGGGTTGGAGGTGGGCAGGCCTCCCACCCGACCTGGGCCCCAAGCCAGCAGCCGGAGACCTCATTAACAACTGGCCTCGTCCTTCCTGGGATCTGCCTGGTGCCTTTGTGGATACACTACAGCCTGTGAAAATTTCATCCGCTGAACCCAATTGAGCCATTCCTCTACTCGGGGAGCTTCCTGGAGGTCTCAGGGTATAATAATGGTTATCTCCAGGGCATTCTGATGATCTCAGAGATCAAGCTGTGAGCCACTGAAAGTTTGGGGCCAGAGAGAAGATGGGGGTGCACTGGTTCTCAGTGTGTGGTCCCCTGCCAGCAGCATCAGCTTCGCCAGGAACTTGCTAGAAATGCAGATTCTGAGGAATCACCCTCGAGCTAGGGAACCAGAAAGTCCACGGAACCAGAAACCAGGTATCTCTGTTTTAACGCATCCTCCAGGTGATTCTGATGGACACTCCAGTCTGGGAACCACAGATAAAGGAGTTGGACCAAAGACCCTGAAGGTAGTGGATGCACACAGACTGCGAAATCCTGGCTCTCCTTCCTGGTGACTTCAGGCAATGGATGGAATATCTGTGTCTCCTCAAAATTCATATGCTATAACCTTTTCCCCAGTGTGATGGTATTTGGAAGTAGGGCCTTTGGGAGGTATAGCTGACCCGTCAACAACACATGGGGTGGTTAGGGGCTCGGACCCCTGTGCAGTCGAAAATCCGAATATAACTTTACAGTCAGCCCTCCGTATCTGTGGATCCACATCCATGGATCCAACGAGCCACAGATCGTTCAGCACTGTAGTACACATCTACCAGAAAACAACATCTGGGTATAAGTGGACCAACGCAGTTCAGACCCGCGTTTTTCAAGGGTCAACTGTAATTAGGTCATGAGGGAAAGCTCTCATGAATGGGATTAGCGCCTTTATAAAAGAGATCTCAGAGAGTTCCCTTGCCCCTTCTTCCACCACCTAAGGACACAGGGAGCCCGTGTGTGAACTAAGAAGCGGGTCCTCACCAGACACTGGATTGGCCCCTTGATATTGGACTTCCCAACCTCCAGAACTGTAAGAAGTAAATTTCAGTTGTTTATAAGCCACCCAGTCTATGGTATTTTGTTATGGCAGCCCAAGCTGACTAAGACATCTCCTCATCTATGTGGGAACTTATTGTTCTCATCTTTAAAGTGGAAACACACAATTCCTGGCTATGACCTCGGGTAAGTCATCACCCCTCTGGAAACCAAAGTCTTCCCTGGCAAAATGGAGATAAGCTCACACTTACTGAAAAGAGTGAGATAACATATGAAGAGAACTCGGCGAAATGGGGGACACATGGCACTCAATACGTGTTAGCCCAGCAGCAGCCCTACTGACAGTATTAAACTGTACAATGAATCTGAGCATGATATTTTTATAATACTTTTAGTGTGGGCCTCCCTGCAAAGCCTGAAAGATAAATCAACACCAAAATGAAGTTCCTGAGCACAGAATCCATCTGGGTACTCCTCTGAGTTCACAGCTCTCCCACTAATACCTTCATCGTTATAGCCACCTGCCTGTCTGTCCTGGTACCACCACCTAGGAGCTCAGCCCCAGACTAGAGACCTGCGTTCACCATTCAGCACCCACTTCCCAAAAGCCTCCTGGGTGAACAGCCTGGGCCGTGAGCCACTGGGGACCCACAGAAGAACACAACGCAACACAGTACAAATAACTAATGAACACATGAGACAAAGAAGTTCTTTTGTAATCAAAGAAATGCAATTTTAAAAGAACACAGGGGTAAGCTTTCCATCAATCAGATTCACAGAGAGGAAAAGCGCTCAGTGACGCCAGAGGGTGGCTGTGCACTGCAGGGTGTTGGAGAGACACACATCCGCTCAGCCTTTGCAACTGGGGCACATCCATTCAGCACCCTGACACCAGACTCACACCCGGAGCCAGGCGTTCCACTTCTAGGGATTCACCTAAGGAATAGAACAAGTTCTGATGGTGTGAGGGAAAATACTGGCCAAGGTTGAAATGCTTACAAAATAGTATGTACACGCATTATAAACTGTATTCCGTATAAAAGTGTGTGTGTGTCATTCCAAACAAATGACAAAAAATAAAAAAACGTTAACAGTGTATATTCACAGCGGGTGTTTTAAGCGACTCTTATTTTCCTTTTTACTAACCTGAGTTTTAACCCTTCTAATCAGGAGGAAACTCTGATAAATATGATTAAAATACTCACTACTTCAGTGGTTCTCAACTCTGACAGTGTCTCTGGCAGCATTTCTGGGGGCACGGAAAAGCAGAACCCACCTGGACTTCCAAGAAGCTTCTGTGTCCCGTGCTGGAGGGACACCAGCTAGCTTGCTCCTCTCCCCTCCTCTCTCCAGTGACCTTCCCCCGCATGGGCCACTTCCCCACAAGTCACCCACCACCAGGCAGTGTGAGCAGACATCCTCCCAGCCTCTGGCCTCCCTCAGCCACGGAGCTCCCAGGCCGGGCAGGCAGCTGTGGAGGCTTCCAGGGGCTCTGAGGACGCCGCTAGACTGGGGTTGGGCTGGGAGTGGGGTGGGGACTGCTGTCCTCTGCTGTCTCACTGCACAGCCCAGGCCCAGGGTGGAAGGCCTGAGGGGGACTACTGCCCACTGACCCCAGCAGCTCTGCAGGAGGCTGGGCAGACTGCAGTGTCTGTCTGCAAGCCCTCGGAGACCATCCAGATCCTATTTTTGGGCCAGCCACACAAGAATACCTCCTTCTGCCCTCCAGTCAGTAATCTGGCCAGTCCATGACCCTTTGCTCAATGAGACCTGGTAAGCACACAGCTTCTAGGCCAACTCTGAGGGACAGAAGGTTCTTCCTGTTGTTGAGTTGAGTTGTCTTACTGTAACTTGTCCCCACCTGCCCCAGTTCTGCTCCCTGAAGCCACACAGAACAAGAATGGGCACCTGTCCCCAAGGTCATCCCCCTCTCCCTGCCGTTTTTCCCACCCTGAACATCTCAGTGTCTCTTCAGCAAGCAGGATTCTAGACCTATCTCACTGTCAATCCATTTTGATCTCCCCAGAAACTTTCCTCAAGATTACAAACCAGATCCCCCCTATTTGAAATGTATGCAGTTGATTTTGGGGGGGACCTAAATTCAGGACTTTGCACTTCACTTCCATTTACATTTCACTTTCTTGGTTTTGACCCAGCGTTCCAGAATGTTCAGATACCCTTCATTTAAATCTTGAACTGTTGCCATGTGGGTGTCATGGCTCTTATCCACAGATTTGATGAGCATGCCTTTTATTTTCCCTCTAAATTACTTAATGTCATGTCAAGGTCAGAGTCCGAGGGACCTCTAAGCTGCATTAAAGTCTTAATGAAAGCCCCGCCATCCGTCCTCCAGCCCCCTTCCCGCAACCCTCCATCTGTTCACAGGGCTCTCATGAGAGAACTTAGCAGGGTCCTGCTGAAATCTCGTAATTCATCTTTCTACCTCTTGGAGACCCAGTCTGAGAGAGGAAATGTGGTAGGTTTAGCCTGATCTGTTCTTGGTGAGCATTAATATGTTCTTAATGACCACTACATTATTTTCTTTCTTTTTGAAAAAGATTGTTTTGTTTTTATAAAAAAACAATGTGCTTTCTATAAAGCAGTTCTGAGCACGACAAAAGAAGAGAGTAAAATAAACATCCCTGAAATTTCACACCCAGAGATGACCCTCATGGCCGACGCGTCTGTGATGCTCCCAGCCACATCCCAAAGATTCTGGCCAGGTGGACAGTTCCCTGCACTTCCAGTGCCTCATCAAGCCTGCACCAGGGCTCTCTCTGGTTTGCTTTCTTTGAAGCCACAAATGGGAACAACCTAGACGTGTGGGAGTACAGCCAGGGGAGAGGAACAAACAGCAGTCGGCTCCCCATCTTGCGCGGCGAAAATCTCAGGTGCATTCTGCACTTTTCTCAGAAGGCGACCAGAGAGAGAGAACCCTACTGGCCCGTAGCTGAACCCAGCTCGTCCACGTGCCTGGTTCTGGTTCTTGCCTTTTCTCCCTTTCCCATCTTACTCTCCTGACCTCTGCTTCCAGGCATAAGCTCTCTTAGGGTACGCTTTCAGAAGCAGGAGCCCCCAAAGGTGTTAGTGGCCATCTCTTTGCAGATACTTTACATATACATCCAATAATAAGCCTATGTAATTTTGCATAAAGGGGATCATACTAAACATGTGTTCTAAAACCTGCTTTTTAAAAAATTACTCACAGTAGGCAGTAAACATATTTTCGTGCCAGTAAATGAAATCCTAAACACAGTTCTTAATGTCTATACAGCATGCCGTTGCAGGTGTTCTCATCGTTTAATTTACTTAATTTATGGACATCTGGATGACTCCCGATTTTGCAGTGTGATGAGAATGCTTGAGCACATATCTTTGCAAGCGTACAGGATGGCAGCCTTTGAAAAAAATTCTTAGATGTGGGATTGCTTTATTGTCTCCTAAGTGTTCACTGTATGTTTGATAATTTATTCTGGAATTTTAATAGAGGTCAGTATCAATCTGAGCAGTTTAGGGTTTTTTAAAATCTACCTTTCCTTCCTTTCTGAAAATCAGGACATTTGCCCATCTTCAGTTTTCTGGCACTTCCTTCATTCCCTGTCATTTCCTCTAAGGCAATAATTACATCTGCAAATGGCTCCAGGTCCCTGGGATGTCATTTGTCTGGGCTTGGATTGTATATGGCTTGACGCCTTATCCAATCACCTATCTTGGGCTTCAATTTCCTCCTTCCACCATTTGAAGTAAAATTGCCTGTGCCCTGCGCTGGCTGCTCTCCCTGGTGCGTAAAGGTTACGAGCACCACATGCCCAAGCCCCGAGCAGGTTCATCTGCTATCCTTACGTAGACTTTGAAAGCTCTTTGCTCTGTCTTCACCAGTTTTCCTTGGCTTCCGTTCACTGACACTTTGGTTCTGCATTTCTCATCGTATCTCATGTGTGTGCACTTTTCAACCCTAACTCACTGGAAAGCAGCAACCGCAGCTGCACACGACGTTCTGTAAAACTCCCTTTTCTCTCTTGCCAGCAGTGTTTGCAATGCCTTGCTTGGCATTTCTGGGTTTTATTACCTCCTGGAGCAGCCTTCTTTTACAGGTATGATTTTGTTCAACACATCTTGTCTTATTTTACCTTCACAGCCACTCTGTGAAGCCAGCTGAATGTAAGTTTCTCCATTCAAGAGATGGGTAACCAGTAGCACGGAGAGGTTTAGGCAAAAACCCAAAGACACCCAGCAAGCCAGTGGACCAGCCCTCAGTCCTCCAGTTTCTTTGCCCAAATATGGTTTCCCTTCCTACACTGGCTGAGAGGGGCATCTGGACCCCCACCTGGTAAGGCTGGAGGAAGCAGCCTTATGCCTGGGGTCCCTATCCCTTAAAGTCCTGGAGGTCAGGTCCATAGTTCCCTCTCCTTTCCCCCAGGGAGGGAAATTCTGCATTGAGATCTTGTGTAGAATTCCATCTCTGTGACTTTGCCTGCTGGAAGGGATGGCAATTACTCTAAAGCTAATAGGTAAGCTGTCCTCAGCCGCTTTCAAAGGATCCCCTGCCCATGCAGGAGAGAGCGTCCTATGCACACAGGGACAGAGGCTTCCAGGTCTTTTACCCCCTCCCTCTCTCTCTCAGTTTCTCACACATACATATTCACGCACACACACTGCAGAGCCCTCTAGGTCTTTCTCTCTCTCCCTCTCTCAGTGTGTGTCTGTCTGTCACACACACACACAGTGTCACAGTATTGGGCTCTGGACAGCCCCCGATGAGACCCCCCAGTCCCCTTCCTGTCTCTTGGCTCACTGCTCCTTAGTCGGTACCCACCCCCCACCCCCCTCCCCAGCCCCGGGGTCACTCACCCTCCATGCTGCCCACTCCGGCCCGCTCTGGGACAGTCACCGACGGAGGGAGGCAGCGGGCCCCTGTGAGCCTGCAGGGGACCGCGGGTCTCCGGCGCTGGGCTGCTGGCGCGCGCCCCAGCCTCTGCGCTTGGCGGTTCTGGTCCAGGGCCCGGCGGAAGCGGACGGAGGGGCGTGCGCTCGCAGGCCCCAGCCCTGCGCGGGGTCTCGCTCCCCTTGCCGCCCGGAGGCGGCCGGGCAGCGGCCGGGGCTGAAGGCTCCCGAGCAGCGCAGCTACCCTCCAGGCTCTGCTGCCCGCTGCCCGTTGCCCGCTGCCCGCCCTCCCCGTCCAGAGGGAGGGGGCTCGCGCCGCGCCGTCGCCATGGCACCCGGCACACGTTTGCCTGCGCAGCGCCCCCTGCCCGCAGCGTCCGTCCGAGCCTGGGCGCCCCGGGTCGCCTCCCAGATGTGACTCCCTCCGCAGGGACGGAGCACCCCTCCAAAGTAGAGGACAACCCACTGACCACTGCAGCCCTGGCCGCGACATCCGATAACTCTGTGTCCCTCTCCCCGTGACTCCCATCCCAGCACCACTCCTCGTCCTCGTCTCACCCCAGCCTGACCCCCAGCCACCCAGCCTGGTGTCCAGGACCCTGAGGCCCTCCTGAGAAGGGGATGGAGGCAGCTGTGATACACAGGAGGGCAAGGAGAGCAGGGACAATGTGTCAGTAGATGACCACTGACTCTGGAATTAACTGGCCAGGCGCTCACCAGATGTCTACCCTTGGGCACGTGTCTTAGCTGCACCTGAGCCTCAGTTTCTGCATTTGTGAAATGGCTTTGAGGGAAGTAAATGAGATGACGTCAAAGTTTCTGCCCAGCATGTAGTAGATGCCCAACAAATGGTCCGTTGAGCTGGGTAGGAGGCCATCTCCCTCCCACCATTCCAGCCCCTGTCAGGCACCACCATAGACTTTTGTCATATGAATGATGATCCCCGGTTCCAGGCAGATGGGAGAGAGTAGAGGTCCCATTCTTCCCATTATTGGGGATTAGGGGTTAATTCTGGGAGGACTCTGGGGAAACGGTTCCCACCAGGCTTCTTCCTAGTCTCCCTTCTCCCTCTAGCCTGTCCTCTGCCCCAAATGGCTGGCAGAGTCTCAGGACTGGAAGGGCCCTAGAGGTCACTGAGTGTAACACTGACCTGGGCAGGTGTCCCCATCCTAATGCCCAGCAGTGGGTTCTCTGCCTTCACGTCACTCTCTTTTCCCCAGAACAGCCCTTCAGAGAGCTGGAGGGAGGGAGGGCACCCTCTCAAGTCTGCCCTTCTGCAGGTGAAACACCTGAGTTTCTTTGGGCTTTTTGCTTCCTGTGATTTGCCTCAGTTTCATCTGTAAAATGGGGATAATGCCTAGCCCCTAGAGTTATTGTGAACATGAAAGGAGTTCCTCTGTGTAAAGCTGTTGGAATAGTGCCTGGCTCAGAGTAAGAGCTCAATAAAAGTTAGTTATCATATCATTCCTATCTTGAGTCCACCTTCCTGTGGAAGTCCTCACAGTTCTTGAAGTCTCCCTGATAGGACCCAGAACTGTGACAAGTCATATCAAGCCCCCTTGACCAATGCAGAGTTCAGGACAAGGCTGTAAAATCTGCACGGTCCAGCACTGCCAGTTATTGTATGTGTGACTTTGGGAAAGTTATATAACCTCTTTGTGCCTCAGTTTCCCTTCATCTAAAAAATAGGGATAATAATAGTGCCTACCATATAGCAAAGCACTGACAACAGTGCCTAACATAGAAGGTGCTCAATAAATATGAGCTCTGTTTATGTGGGCACTAGGCTTTGAATAGTTCAGTCTCACCTTTTCTCGGTTCCTCCTTCTTTTTTCCCCTCCCTTTCTTCTTCCTTTAGCAGCCCCATCATTCCGGTGCATTAACTTAAGCTTGTGGTCAATTCCCCCACCTGGTCTTTTTTATTTCAATCATTCTGGATCACAGAGCCTCTTTTCCTTCCTTCCCCCTCCTCTTCTACAGACTTCTTTCTTTCACCATCGGAAACTTTGTACCGTGCCCAAGCACATGTGGCACCATTCAAAACAAACTCACTGGTCCAGGCTTTGAGGGCCAGGCAGGGCAGTGCCGTGGATACAAAGACCTGGGTGTGAATTCTGTCTCCACCATTTATTATCTGTGTTGCCCTGCGTAAGTCGCTTATGCCCTCTAGCCTCATTTTCCCCATCTGTAAAATGGGATTTATCATCTTCTCAAGGCTGCTGTGAGGATAAAAAGGCAAGTACCACTGACACAGTGTCCTTCCTTATCCCCAAAGTTATGGGTGAAGGCTACACAGATAGATTGGGTAAAGGTCTTTCCATGAAGATTTAAAAAGTTTCTCCTCTCACTCCCCTCCCTCCTCCAAAGGGCCTCCCGGAAAACCTGACTGCCACTGCTCTATTTCAGATCATGCCTCCTCCCAGGTTCACCTGCCCGTCAGTCTGGGGTACTGCCCAGCCCCAAACCTTCAGTCAAGCAGGCATCGTCACTCTTCTTTTACAGGTGAAGCTACTGAGGTTAATGACTTACCCAATATTACACAGCTGGACAGTGGAGGAAAGAGGCAGAACATTCCTCTGGACTCCTAGGGTATTGGCCCTGCTGCCCCCCACCCCAGTCTACCCTCAAGGTTCTTGGTCCTCTGGGAGCAACTATGAGTGCAGTCATCCAGGGCACAGAAGCAATCCCTGTTCATCTCGAGGAGCCCCACCACTTCCTTGCCCTTCAGGGCTTCCCGCTATGCCCATTCTGGCCAAGCCCTTGGCCTCGCCTCTCATGCTCAGGGGAGCTGCTTCCCATCCCACCCCACCCCCAACAGCTGTGGCTGGGTTCAAGTGCTGTGCCCCAGGGAGTCTTTGCACAGACAGCCTCACCTTCCTGGGAACTGATTTCCATCTGAAAAGCTGGATGCCAGGAGCTGGCAGGAGGGCAGTGGGATTGAGAAGGTCCTTGAAGGGAGGAGCATTTCCTGTGCTAACTGGAATCGATGTGGACCCCTGCTTGGAGAAGGGTCTGAAGGGAAGGGCGGGGGACGAGGTAAAGGGCGATCTTTTTTTTTTTTTTTTTGTGGAGCACAGGCTCCGGACGTGCAGGTTCAGCGGCCATGGCTCCGCGGCATGTGGGATCCTGCCGGACCAGGGCACGAACCCATGTCCCCTGCATCGGCAGGCGGACTCTCAACCACTGCGCCACCAGGGTAGCCCAGGGTGATCTTCTTAAATCAAGCTTCATGGGGGCACTGAGGGAGGTCAGAGGGGCAATCGCATAACTGAAGGACTGCCTTTCTCCTTGGAGAAAGCAAAACAGGAACCGCCAGCCAAGGGAGGGAAGGTTTAATGGGCTGTGGTGAATTTGGAGGAACTGAGGCCTAGCCAAGCAACCTGGCTGAAGTCCAGGCTGGCAGTGTGCCATGTGTTAGGCTGTGTGATGCTGTGTCTGGGAGTCAGGAGCCTCCGGTTCTAGAACAAGTTCTGCTTAGTGTGTAACCTTGAGCAAGTTACACAGTTGCTTAAGTCCACATTCTTGTGAAAACAGAGGTGGAATTAGAAGCAAATCATTTGGTGATCCCTAATCTGCTCCCAGTGGACACAAACCTGGAAATCCCACCTCTTTTTAAATCGGTTCATCATCCCTCCCCTGTCCTGCTGGCCGCTCCGCCTGCTGTCCTGTCCTCCTAGGGAAAGACACCCCTCTGCACAGGCTGAACATTAACCAGGTGTCAGACTTGGGGGCCTACAGGGGCGGGGCAGGTGAGGCCAGTGCATAAATGAATGTGGCCAGGTGTGGCCACTAGGGCACTCCTGCCTGGCTTCCAGATCCAGGAGATCACTGCCGTCAGAATGTAGGTTCAGGGTTGCCAGATTTTCTGATTTTTCAGGAGCCAGAGACCCAGGTATTTTTCATGAAAAATTTCAGCTCCCAATTTAAAATTATTGAGAAACTAACTCAAAATTACTTCTAAACATTGTGCAGGCCAAACAAAATACATCTGTGGGCTGAATTCAGCTCAGGGCCCTTTTGCAACTTCTTTCTTTTTTTAAAAATTAATTATTTATTTATTCTTGGCTGTGTTGGGTCTTCGTTGCTGCGCGTGGGCTTTCTCTAGTTTTGGTGAGCGGGGGCTACTCTTCGTTGTGGCGCACGGGCCTCTCATTGAGGTGGCTTCTCTTGTTGTGGAGCACAGGCTCTGGGCGCGTGGGCTTCAGTAGTTGTGGCATGCAGGCTCAGTAGTTGTGGCACACAGGCTTAGTTGCTCCGCGGCATGTGGGATCTTCCCAGACCAGAGCTCGAACCCATGTCCCCTGCATTGGCAGGCAGATTCTTAACCACGGCGTTACCAGGGAAGCCCGGCAACTTCTTAAATCTCTACAGGCCAGTGGTTCTCAACCTTGGCCGCACCTTAGAATCACACAAGGGAGCTTTTAAGAAAAAAATCCACCAGTGCTGGGACCCAGTGCAGACCAACTGAATCAGAGTTTCTGGCAGGCAGGGCCTAGGAATCAGTATTTTTCCAAAACTTTCCAGGTGATCCTAATATGCGGGCAAGGCAGAGACCCACTGCAAGACTCACTGCAAGTACCAAAATTACACTTTGGCACTGCCTATCACAGGGACTTTGAGAAGGGGAGAGGGGATCACAGAGTCATCAAAAGCCAAGCTTCTCAAACTTTAACATGCCCATGGATCATGTGGGGGGTTAAAATGTGGATTCTGATTCAGAAGGTAAGGGGAGGGACCCAGCCTCTGCAGGTGTGACACGCCCTCAGGTGCTCTTGATGCTGAGAATCAAGCTCTGAGGAGAGAGAGTCCCATCCAACCTCTGAGCTTTGTCTATAAGAATCCCCTTCGCAATCCTGTCAAGGGTTGGAATAGGATCTCAGGGAGAGGGTGATGCTAAGCCAAAAGCAATGCTCTCCTTCTGGTGGGATTTCAGGCACAGTGACAGGCTAGTGGGGGAGATTGGGGGATGCCCATCCTCCCTCAGGTCATGCATACTGGCCATCCACCACTCCAAGGGATGGAGGAACAGTGGGAGGCCAGTGTGCCTGGAGTACAGTGAAGAAGGGGGAAGTAGTGAAGCCCAGAGAAGTAATGGTGGGAAGACCATGCCAGGTCTTAAACTCCACTGTAAGGACTTGGCTTTTGCACTGAAGTGCCATGGAGAGCCCCTGTGGGACATGGGCAGACAGTGGCTTAGGATTTAAAAGGATCCTCTGGGGAATTCCCTGGCTGTCCAGTGGTTAGGACTCTGCACTTTTGCTGCCAAGGGCCTGGGTTCAATCCCTGGTCAGGGAACTAAGATCCCACAAGCCACGCAGCATGGCCAAAATAAATAAATAAAAATAAAAGGATACTCTGGGTGCTGTGTGAGGGAGAAACAGAGACTCATTAAGGTGCAGAGGTGTGGGCCCTGCTTTGAGTCTGGGGCTCAGGTGGGCCTGGAACCTGCATCTAAAAAGATCCTCGTGACTGAATCTCTTATATAGTCCAGACATCCCTTGTACAACTCCCGGAGCCCATGCACGTTAGTTTCTAGGTAACTGGCGTCTATAAGCTAGAATGCGTTTTGACTGGCACCACTGGAGTTGTGTGGTGTGGCGGTCCTGCAGGGTCCACCCCTGAAGGCACCCTAATTTAAGTGCTTCCTGTCTACAGGAGAGAGGGTGCCAGGGTGCTCTTGGCTGGTAAGAATCTGGATGTACACAGAGTAGCATGAACCCCAACTGGCTCCTGGCCAAGGCCTTGAATGCCTCATTGTCCTGAGTTATTAGTTGTCCTTGGTAGCCCGAGGCAGAACTTCATAGGTCCCTGAACTGTGAAGATGGGGGGAGCAGTGAGCTGTCAGTCTTCTCATTCCCTGTGGGAATCAGCATCCAGATGTGCCCATCAGCATCCAGATGTGCCCCAGGGATGTGTGACAAACAGCTCTGTGCTCGCCTGAGAGAGGCAAGGTTCTTGTCAGGGCACTAAAGCTGTCCACACAAGGGCAGGTGTAAGCAGATGGGTGAGGAAGCTCTCGGGTATGTGAAATGGGCATAATGCTGATCACCAAGGGCTACTTACCTACACCACCTGTGGCTTTATAGGAGGCAGTCTTTGCACCCATTTTACAGATGAGGAAAGCAAGGCTCAGAGGCTCTTCACAGGAATGTGATGGGAGAAGGAACGTGTGAGTTGGAAAAAGCAATCGCTTCTCCCACCCGAGCCAGCCTCCCAGTTCAAACCCCAGCTTTGCTCCTTCCGAGCCACACACCAACCCCCAAGCCCTACGCCTGTCCTCATCTGCAGAGTGAGCACCAAGAGTCTGTTGCTGATAGTAAATGAGAAAACATACAAGTGCTGGCCCAGTGCTGACAAACAGTAGGCGGTCAGTGACTGCTCCTGCTTGGACCTAAAGCATCTGGGCTGTGTGCCTTTTCTGAGGGATGGGTCCAGCCCACCCGACCCTGAGGCACATGTCCACAGCATGATCCGGCTGCCCCTGGGCCCGGCCCAGCCCATGACCTGCCCAGCGATACAGTGACGTGGTCTCTCAGGCCTGCCCCCCGAGGCCTTGGCAACTCTCCCAGCGCTCTGGCCAGGCCATCTGGGCCCCTGCTAATGCTCACCCTTTCCAGGAACTGGTCCCCGCCCAGGGCCAGCTTTCTGAGAAGGGACAGGCAGGTTTCATGTAAATGGCAGCTCCAAAGTAAGGCCCTTTCGTCCAACACTGAATTTGGGAGAGCCTGAGGACCAAAACCCTTTATGTGTGGTGATGGATGTTAACTAGACTTATTGTGATGGTCATTTTGCAGTATATACACATACTGAATCATTGTTATATACTTGAAGCTAATATAATATGTCAGCTGTATTCTCAAACAAAACAAAACGACTCTCTAGTCGCATATACCTTACCTTCGACATTAATAAGTCTTTGCATCCCATCCTCTTCAACATAACAGGACTATTCCAGGAAACTCGTGCCCAGGAAGTAAAAGTTGTAAATCACTGTGTTGTTCATTCTAGGAAATTCCAGAAAGAATCATTTAAATGAACATCAAACTGCCCGACTCTTCAGTAAATAGCATCAAAAGAGAGCTTAAGACTTAAGACTCTTTGAACTCCTCGCCTTAAAACGTCTCTTTGTTGTGTCCACCGATGCTAAACTATATCACAATCTTTATGCAATCCTAGTCAAGGCGTCCTCCCCTGCACTGAAGGCCCCACCTGAAACCAGACTCCGAAATCTCACTACCGTGACTCTGCCCTCCCCATGCTGACACGCTGGGAAGACGTAGTAAATCTGTCCCTTACTGGGAGAAGAGTCGGCTCAGCTTTGTCTGACCAATGGGTCAATTTGTGATATTTCTGGTGGGCCAGCATTCAGCAAGAAGAAACGGAGTCAGGGGGAGTCTTCTGCTTGACCTTTGGGGTGGGGATGGGCAGCAGCCTGAGGCCAGGCTAGTCCACTGAAGACAGCTATAGCAGAGCCCCCAGAATCAGAGAGACAGTGACCAGGTGAGTTGTGGAAAGGCGCTCAGGGATCTCCTAGTACAGCCCCTTCCCTTTACAGACAGCAGTCGGGGTCCAGAGAGGGGAAAAGTATTTGTCCAATTCACAGAGCTCACTGTGGCTTTTCGATGGATTAAATGAGTTAATATCTGTAACGTGCTTGGACACTGCCTGGTATGCACTAAGCTCTATACGTGTTTGTTAAATAAAAATGATGGCGAGTCTAGCCTAAAACTCAAGGCAAACTCAGGCTGACCTCCCAGATTTAGAAAACAAAAACTGACTTAAACCTTGAACCCAGAAGCAGTTTCTAACTTGCATCAGAACACGTGGAGGGCTTGTTAAAGCCGAGTGCTGGGCCCCACCTCCAGAGCATCTGATTCTGTAGATATGGGGGTTGGGGGGAGCTATCTCACCCGCTCCCTGGACGATGCTGCTGGTCCAGAGACGCCTCCTTCAGAACTCTGGACCCAGAGAAATCACTCGCTAAGGGTAGAATTTCTGGCATCAGTCCAGGAGAAGTGGTGGCACAGCAGGTCCCTTCATGCTTCCGCAGGTACGGGGCCTCCCCTAGCTGATATTTAGCGCTCTGCAGCAGCACAGCGTCAACTCTGCCTGGCCGTGCCTCCACCCACCGTGAACGTTCCAAGCCTCACCCCAGCCGAGCTGCTTTACCTCCCACTTCCAGCAAGAGGGGCAGCCCCTCCTCTTTGCTGATGGTGGGATCAACACTCTGGCCACGAGAGATGTGTGCTGTGAGAATAAATCAAACACCAAGAGGCAGATGAAACCAACGTGTTCTTTATTGCAGACTGAAACTAAGGGCTCACTCACACAGTGGGCTTTGATTTGGGGCCGTCTCTGATGCCCAAGCTTTCCCAGCAGGCAAGGGCAAACTCTCCAAACAGAGTAGAAAACAGCTTCCAGAAGCATCCCCTTCAGAGGGCTTGAGGTGAGGACCTGGGGAAGCAGCAGCTTAGCATGCAGAGGTTACCCACAAAGGCAGGGTTCCAGAGGGCCGGGCAAACCCAGCCCTCCTCTCCTGGTGGCTTTGGGTCAGTCCCTTCACTGGGAGTGCCACACAGACTCTGGAAAGATCTAAGAGGCCCAAGGTCTCTGGGGACTGCTTTAGGGAGGGGGATGAGCACAGACTCGGACCCCTGACAGGGCAGGGGGAGAGCTGAGAACCTTCACCCTCCACTCTGAGGACATCCCGAGGGTCACCCCAGGCCTCTGCTTTTCAAACAGTAAAGTGCTCATAGGAATCACCTGGGGATCTTTTGAAATGCAGGTTCTGATTCCGGAGGTCTGGAGTGAGGCCTGGGATTCTGCGTTTCTAACGAGCTCCCGTGGACGCCAATGCTGCTGGCCCACGGACCATACTTGAGTTGCAAAGCTCTAGCCATACAACGCCTTTGTGCGTGTCGGAAAAGTATGCCCCTTCTCTGACAAGGAGAAACCCCACTCCAAGACACAGGCTGGGGGGTAGGGGGGACCAGGGCAGCCTAGGCTGGACTGCAGACTCACTTGTCCCCAGCGTCCATGGCTGAACTCGGAAGCCCTAGAAGATCCCGTTTCAGCCTCCTCACCCTGAAAACCCTTTTTTCCAGAGCTTCACCGACCAGGCCTTGGGAGATGAGCAGGGTGAACATGAACACCGAGGGCTCAGCAACGGGCCAACAATGGCCCAACCTGTCAGCCTCTTGCCAGGAGACAGAAGGCCTGAGCAGGGGCAGGGTTCGGAGCTGGAGAGGGGGAATGGAACAGGGAGCATTCTGATCAAGGGTTAGTGCTCTGAGCGGTGGTCTGAGCTCTGAACAGCCTAACCTTGGGAGTGGAAGACTGGTCCCTGGTCCACAAATGTACGCTCCGGGTAGCCTGGCTTGCTCTGAGTCCTGGGGCCTCAGGTGTCTCCCACAGACCAGGCAAGGTGGGCTCTGAGTCTGCTTGCTCCACAGATGAGAAGGTGGGAGGTAGATACCTGGGGATCAAGGGGTCAGAGGTTCTCCAAACCACAGGTGTTGTCAGGAAGCAAGAGCCTCAGGCTCTCTCCTGGTAGAGGGACCAGTTGCCCGTTTGCCGGGTGTCATCCCAGTGTTAGCACTGAAAGTCCCACGTCCCAGGAAAGCCCTAAGTCCCGGGCAAACAGAGATGGTTGGTCACGCAATTACCTGGCCACACTCTAGACTCCAGGTTGAGGGCCTAGAGATGACTAGGTCATCAGGGCTCTGGGTGGTGGCCTGGGAGCTGGCTGGCCACGAATCCAATGGTCCATAGTGCCTTCTGCCCCTGTGTGGACCAGTGACAAGGCAGCCAGACTCCTGCCAGAGGGAGACTGTTGAGGGTGGCGCAGGTGCAAATGGCTTTGCTTCTCTCTGGGCCACGTCTCCTGCAGCAGAAGGGCTGATGCCAGGCACCCCCGCTCATGCCCAGGGGAGGGATGGGGCACTCCTGACTGCCTACCCCACCGATTTCTTAGTCACGAGGAAGGACAGAGCCTACTTGATTTGCTCTCCACTTGCCAGTCTGCTGGTTCTTGGGCTCCTATACAAATGTTCTCAACCCTGCTACAGTGTAGGGCCACACTGTCTCCACAGCTTTCCCATGACTCCTGGTTCAGGTTCCTGCCAATCCAGGGACCCACAGGGCTGAGGATGGGGCACTGTGGAAGGCCTCAGCCTGGTCGGTTCTCAGGAATCAATAAACAGATGGAGATCGTCTTCTGTCCCTCTTATGGCAGCCACTGGCTTTCAGCACTAGAAACAAGGCCTTGAACCCACAAGGGCCTGGAAAACGCTCAGCGATGCTCATCCGTGGGCCCAGAAGGTACCAATGATTTGAAGGTAACTTGGAGGCATGTGTTCCCCCAAAAGCCTTTAGGGAGCCCAAAGGAGGCAAAAGCCCCTGCCATTGCCCCTTTCCTCAAATTGTAAGGCTCAGAGGATCTGCCCAGGTTTGCATGGAAGCTGTGAGTGCCCAGAGTCTGGGCCCCAGCCCCCTCCTCGCCTCCTCCCTCCAGGCATTCCAGGGCCCACTACTGCTCTACGCTATCTATCCTGGACCGCCACACCCCTCCCGCCACACGCTATTCAGCCCGCCCGCCCCCAGCCCCCCAAACTTGGCCTCCCATGGGCTCTTGGGACTCCCAACCCTCAGGGCGCCAGGCCAGGTGGCCTCTGTCCCTTGCTGGGCGGGCTTGAGGAGGGACGCCTAGGGTGGGGAGGCCCGCGCGTCCTCCGGAGACATGAGCATGTCGAACTTGATGAGCGGCGGGGCGATGACGCGCACCTCGGCATTCAGCGGGTTGAAGCGCAGGTTGATGCTGCGCAAGGCGGGCATGGCAGCCAGTTTCTCCACGGGCACGTCTGTCAGGGAGAGAGGGACAGATTAGGGGGCTGGAGCCAAGCGGGCAGAGAAGAAGGAGGCTGCATCGCCCGAGGCACATGGGCTCAGTGCCCAGCACCCGGCCCTGTGTGAGGGGCCGTTGGGGCCCACCAGGGCCTTACAACCACATGCAGAAAAGCATCCTAAAAAATAGTTACCGTGCTGCGCGACAAGAGAAGCCACCGCAGTGAGAAGCCCGCGCACTGCAAAGAAGAGTAGCCCCCGCTCGCCGCAACTAGAGAAAGCCCGCGCGCAGCAAGGACGACCCAAGGCAGCCAAAAAAAAAAAAAAAAAAGTTAAACACAGATTACCACTTATCCCAGCCATGCCACTCTTGAGTGGAACTCGCAGAACGGCAAACAGGTATCCAAATACGTGCACACGTGTTTACAGCAGCACTATTCACAATAGCCAATGTCCACCAACGAGTGGATAAACAAAAAGTGGTATAGCCAAACAATGGAATATTAATCAGCCTGACACATGCTACAACATAGATGAACCTGGAAAACGTTATACTGAATGAAAGAAGTCGGACACAAAAGGTCACAGAGTATATGATTCTATTCATATAAGTGTCCAGAATAGGCAAAGCCATAGGGACAGAAAGTAGATTAGTGGCTGCCAGAGGCTGGGGTGAGGGGATTGGAGAGTGACTGCCTAATGCGTGCAGGGTCTCCTTTGGGGTGATGAGAGTATTTTGGAACTAGAGTTGACAGGTGCAGAACACTGTGAATGCACTAAATGCCACTGAATTGTGCACTTTTAAATGGTTTTGTCTCAATTAAAAAAAAAAAAAGGACCAGAACAAGGCAGCAGCTATACTAATACTTGAAAACATTTATGGTTCCTCACACCTAATCTTTAGGATCACTCAGTCTCTGGTTCAAGTCCCAGGTCAGCCACATAACAACTGTGTGCCTAAAGCAAATTATTAAACTTCGTATCATATATCTGAAAAAGATGAAAACTCTAATTTGAAAAGATACATGCACCGTAATGTTCATTGCAGCACTATTTACAATAGCCAAGACATGGAAGCAGCCTAAGTGTCCATCAACAGAGGAATGGATAAAGAAGATGTGGCACATATATACAATGGAATATGACTCAGCCATAGAAAAGAACGAAATAATGCCATTTGCAGCAACATGGATGGACCTAGAGATTATCATACTGAGTGAAGTCAGACAGAGAAAGACAAATACCATATGATACCAATTCTAAGTGGAATCTAAAATACGATACAAATGAACTTATTTACAAAACAGAAACAGGCTCACAGACATAGAAAACAAACTCATGGTTACCAAAGGGGAAAGGTGGGGTCGGGGAGGGACAAATTAGGAGTATGGGATTAACAGATACACACCACTATATATAAAATAGATAACAAGGATTTACTGTAAAGCACAGGGAACTATATTCAACCTATATGGGAAAGAATGTAATAACCTATATGGCAAAGAATCTGAAAAAAATATATATGTAGAGCTGAATCACTTTGCTATATACCTACAACTAACACGATATTGTAAATCAACTATCCTTCAATTAAAAAAATAATAAAATAAACTTCCTATCAGGGTAATAATAGTATATACCTCACAGGGTTGTTTAAGGATGAATGAGAGAATATCTGTACAGTGATCCCTCGGAGATATTGCGGGTTTGGTTCCAGACCACAGCAATGAAGTGAATATCGCAACCAAGCGAGTCACATGAATTTTTTTTGGTTTCCCAGTGCATATAAAAGTTATGTTACCCTATACTGTAGTCTATTAAGTAGGCAATAGCATTACGTTTAAAAAAACAACGTACATACCTTAATTTTAAAGTACTTCATTGCTAAAAAAAATGTTCACCATCATGTGAGCCTTCAGCAAGTCACAGTCTTTTTGCAATAGTAACATGAAAGATCACTGATCACAGATCACGGGAGTTTGCCCTCCCTTAGCACCTTGGGGTGAGTGGCTCTGAGCTCCCTGGGGGCTGGCTCTGTTCGTTAGGCCACGGGTCCAGTGCTGGAGGCAGGGGCAACTCTTAACCTCCTGAGAGCAGAGTCTATCTTTGTCCTTGAATCCCCAGGGCCAAACACTATACCTGGCACATAGACATGGTGGGTACAAAAACACGTTCTGGGCAGCCGGCAGGGAGTTACTAGGGTGGGTCGTGGTCGGGAGCTGGGTCCCAAGCGAGACTGGCTATAGTGCGGCAAGTGGGGCTGTTGTTTGACAGGCAGGAACCTGCATGATGAATGAGAGGACAGGAGCCGTGAAGGAGGCGATGGGGAGGGACCCAGAGCCCAAGGCAAACGTGGAGGCTCAGGTAGGGAAAGAAGCAGAGATAAGGCGTTTCTAGAATGCAAGGTTATGACCAGATGCTACTCCTGGGAGGGGAGGGAAAGCAAGATCAACTGCTCTCAGTTCCTGCTCACCTTCTGCTTCCTCTGGAGCTCATCCGCATGCTAATGTCACATCACACAGCTGCCAGCAGCCTGCTCCTCTAGGCCCCTTACTGGGTGGGGCGGCTGCTGGAGTGGGGGCTGAAGGAAGGGGTTGCCTGTGGCATTTCTTGTCTTTATTCATGGAAAGTGGGCCCCCAATTTCCCTACCAGTGAATGGCTGGGAAGAGAAGGGCTAATGACTTGGAAGCTTCCCCTTCTCCACATTAGCACATTAGCTTTGTAATGGCCAATAGCACAGCCAGCAGCTGGGCAGGCGGGACAGACACACCATCCCCTCTGCCCCTGATCATCCAGATAAGAAAATCCTCTTGCCTTGGGCTCTTAAGAAGTCAGGTCATTTCACAGGGTATTATACCCCATGTGGCACAGGAGGAAATCAAAGCCCAGGGAGGTTAACACCTTGTTAAAATGGGCCCAAGGGACCTGGGAGTCCAGTGGTTAAGTCTCCACACTTCCGATGCAGGGGACGCAGGTCCCATCCCTGGTCGGGGAACTAAGATCCCACATCCGCGGGGCACAGCCAATTTAAAAAAAAAAAGGGCCCAAGAAAGGAGGCTGTTTCTAGGAACTGATATCTGAGGCCCTGTGCTAGGTGGTTCTTCATAATGACCCATCTGGCAGATAAGGAAACTGGGCCTCGGCTTCTCCATGCTGACAATGATCCTCTAACTCTGCTCCAGCTCCCCTGGATTTTTCAACTAGGCCTGACTTTTGTGCTTCAGTGTTCATCTCTCATTGTCCAATTTTAGCAAGAATTCTGCTAAGTTGGTTTAGTCAGAATCCTCCACCCTCGATACCTCATCAGGTTCCTCACCGTCCACTATCCCCTAGGTGACGTCAGATCACCCTGGCCTGCCTTCAAGCAAGAACTAGGGGTTGCTAAGGACTTTCTCTCTCTGGACTCCGTGACTCCTCCACCCCTCAGCCAGGGAGGCCTGAGGGCTGCAGAGTGGCCGGTGCTCCTGAGATGGGGAGGAGGGTCTCCCTGTGATGCCCCTGCCGAGGTTTGCTGGGCGTGGCACGAAGACCAGCTGCAGCCCAGGCTTGGAGCAAATCCCCGTGACTCCAGGCCTAGAGACAGCAGCGCTGCCTGAGTCCTCAGCCTGTCTTTTCCAAGTACCACTCACTGAGCTGGCCTCTTCAGGGTCTGCAGCGTTCCCCAAACCACTCTGCCCAAGGACAGTGATGGCGGGGATTAAGTGTATCTCTTTCCCCTGATTTAACCGCTAAAGGTGCTTGAGCAGCTTAGAGGAAGGAGCAACGGGGCCACCAGAATGTGTCAAAGCTGGCAGAATCAACAAACTGGAGCAGCCAGGCTAGCAAGCAACAAGCCCAAGTGCCCAATTGGGAGTTTCTGGATAACGCTTAAAAGAACATTTACGCTCAGAGCATCCTGACAAGAGCAGGAGATGGCTGGAGGGTAGAGAGGAGGATATGAAATGATCTGCGTTTTGTGGGTGGGGAACCGGAAGCCTGAAGAGGCTACATAAGCTTCCTAGGGCTACAAGACACAATGGCGTCATGGTGGTAATGGAAGCCAGGTCCCTGGACTTTGGCACACCTGGAGAGGAAGAGGAGCCCAGCTCTGCCCTCTCCCCTGGGCCACGCCTTCATCCCCATTCGCCCATGTCCTGTGGATCCTCATATTCCAGCTCAAAGGCCCCCTCCTCTGTCACTCCCTCTGGTCCACATCCAAAGTCCCATAACCCTTTATACAAGACTCATATCACGCATCACACTCTGGGACTATGTTCACACTATAAGTGCAGTACCTGGCACAGTGCTCATAGGTGCTCAATAGCTATTTGTTGGATGAATGAGTGAACGAACAAATGAATGCATATTTTATCTCCTGAACTAGAACGTTAAGTTCCTTCAGGCTCAGGACCACCCTGGGCTGGGCACACAGTGGACCCACCACGAACACCACTTGATTAAGCAACTCTGACCTCAGTACATTCAAGAGTTGGGGCCCTTCCCCTGACCTGACCCATTCTGGCCACTCTTGCCAGTCAGGGCCAGGCCTCTGTGGGCCAAGGCTGTGATAGGTTACTGGCCCTTTAGTGCAATAATCCAATTTAGAAAATGAGAAAATATTGATGAGCAGAAATAAAATCACCCTGTCTCACCACGCAGAACCAACCACTGTTAATGTGAGGTACATGGCCTTACCAACTTTTAAACATGCGTGTGTGTGTGTGTGTGTATGTGCATACACAACTATGTTTCAAAAATGGCCTCCTAGGGCTTCCCTGGTGGCGCAGTGGTTGAGAGTCTGCCTGCCAATGCAGGGGACGCAGGTTCGTGCCCCGGTCCGGGAAGATCCCACATGCCGCAGAGCGGCTGAGCCCGTGAGCCATGGCTGCTGAGCCTGCGCGTCCGGAGCCTGTGCTCCGCAACGGGAGAGGCCACAACAGTGAAAGGCCCGTGTACTGCAAAAAAAAAAAAAAAAAAAGGCCTCCTAGATACTATGCCATAACATGCTTTTCTTGATGATACATTGTGAACATCTTTTCAGGTTACAAGTCTGTGACATTATTACAGCCACGTGGTGGTCCATGGAATGGAGGGATCACAGTTTGGCTCATGTTTCTACTGTTAGACATTCAGTTTTTTTCCAGCTTTCGCCATTACAGACAATGAGAGATGGATCCAACCCTCTTCCCACCGCAGACAGCCCTCCCAGACTCCTGCCTATGTCTGTGGAAGCTTAAAATAACCAATAAAAGCAGAATCAGAGTGGGCAGTATTTAGAGAAAATTACTTCTTCAAGGTCAGCTTGACCTCCCTTCACTAATCATTGGCACTATTGACTGGCAAACTTGTTTCACGCCACTGGGACCAGCTTGAGGCAAGATGATAAAAATGACTGTTTCAGAGCACGATTCAGCATATGTGTGGTACCCATGGTCTGAACAGAGGCTGAGAGGAGGAGGGGTCTGGGCCCAGGGAAGTGGTAAGGGGCCCTGAGTGAGCTTCCCAGCACAGAGGTAACCCAGCAGAGACCAGTGACTTCTGATTCCCGCTTTGGGTGGAGCTGAGTCCCACGACATCTAAGGTCCCATCTGGAATTGGGATGAGAGGCTCGCCAACCTGGTGGCCTAGGGCCCCAGTTCCCTGGCTTCCTTGGCAGCTTAGAAACAGATCATGGCGCCCTGTTGGCCGCCCAGGCTGGAGCCACACTGGACAGTTGACACATGGCTGGCTGTCTCACTTCTGATCCAGGTGATCTCCTTCCAACCAGAACGCCTGATTTTTCAGGATTTTTCAGCTTCTCTGCCTCCAGTCCCCAAAGGATCCCAATCAGTGAGCTGGAGCCTGAGGCCTCCTTACAATGGGACCTGGGGCGCTGGGTAAAGATGCAGAGGCAGCGCCCCAGCCCTAGTGCCTCAGGCCTGTGGGCAGCACGTGGGAGGCTGCCTTAGCCTCCCCAGGGGGCTGTGGGCACATGCGTGCTGGAGAATTCAGGCTGGCCTGGCATCAGCCTTGACACAGCTTTTGGTGCCTGGTGCCTCAACAACAAAGATCAAGGATGCTGAGCTGAGCTGAGCTTCACGCCCCACTTGAAATGCCACAAGACACAAGCAGGCAAACTATGGTAACCTGGTGGGACAGAGAGTTGTGCCTGTAACAAGGAGGCTCCCGGGCCACACTCACGGCTGGGTCTGTCCCTTCACAAGCCCGGGGAGGGCAGTGATCGAGCTCCCCCACTGCACAGAGCCCTTGCCCAAGCCCTAGCCCAAGCCCTGGTTGTCGGGGCTGGGGGGTGGGGGGATGTGTGCAGGAAGAAAGCAGCAGCAGCCCTTGTGCTCAGGAGGCACAGAGAACACTGCATGCCCTTGACAGTCCTGCAGGCTGAGTCCCTCAAGGAAGTCTGTTTGGCTTGGGGAGTTCTAAGTCCTCTGATGAAAGAGAGGCCAGCTGCGGGAGTGGATGGGGCAGAGACCCAGGCCCTGACCTCGGATCTGCCATTTGGAGTTGTGCAACCTCAGGCAGGCCCCTAACCTCTCTGAACCTCAACCTCCCATCTTTAAACGGTCCTCGGCTTCATGGGGCCATAGGGGCTGGCAGAAGGGACCACGCGGCGCTCCCCAAGGAGGTGTAGAGAGTGTGGCGGGCAACCGGCAAGAGGATGGGGAGCACAGAGTGTTTTACGGAATACATTAATGAACCTTAAGTGCAGGCTGTGGGGAAAGAAAAACAAAGGGGGAGAAAAGCCCCCACTGTGATTTCCTCCTCCTCCGCACCTCAGACTGGCCAGCAAGGTGGGCCCACAGGCTCCCAGTGCGGCCACCTGCCAGCACTGCCCCCTCCTGCACACTGCCCCACCTGGATCCCACGTGCAGTCAAAGCCGGGTCAGAACACGGTCCCCTTACTGGCTGCTCTGGAGACAGCTAAGTAAGTAACTCAGACTGCCTGGCCCAAGCCTGGGGGATTTGCCTTCCCTGTCAGATTTCCCATTTTGCTCCCCTGTGCCCACCGCCCCTCTCCCCTGAAGTCCCCCCACCCCTCTGCTCTGCTTCTCCAGCTGCTTCAGTTAGATACCCCGGGAGGGGCTCGGGAAAGAATGGCAGTTTTGCCATGGCCTCCCATTAAGTGTCTGCCGGTCCCTCCCTCACAGCGGGAGGTATGTGTGTCTATAACACACGGAGGACTAGAGCCACCTCATCTACTGTACAGCAAGAGTCTGGAAGTGAGGGGTGAAGGACGCGTGGGATGGAAAAGTAATCGCCTCCCCTACAGGCTCTTCTCCTGGGTGGGGTGGACATGTGAATAGCTCCTTTGTAAATCTTCTCCGTGCTTGGAACCTAAGGTCGCTGCCACCAGCTTTACACCTCTTTCCACTCAGGCTTAAGATCATTGTCAGAGAAATAAGACCTCCGTTATAATTGGAAAAATAAGAAGAAAAGCTCCTAAGATAAGCACCAGATGGGAGTGAATTAGGTAGGGCCTCACCAGGGAAACCAGCTTCTGAGAAACAAAATGAGTGGAAGGTGGTGGTGGCGGGGAAGTGGGTGAAGTGGCCAGGACAAGCAGCAAGGAAGTGGTGTGCGTTTAACAATCCACTTCCTGAGGGAAACATCCCTGATGTGGGGCATCTGCCGATTTTGCGTGGTGTAAACATTCCTCCCATGGCCAATTTCAAGCTACCAAGGTGAGGTCACTGAACTGGAGCAAGCACCTCCAGTAATGGTGAGTCAAGTAGCCCGCCCGGGCAGGACCACAGGCTCCTGAGCACAAGGTGTCAGAGCTCAGGCCAACTCCTGTCCACCTACACTAGGATTCTTTGGAATAAACTTGAACTTTGGGAACCGGCCCGCTGTTTGGCTGTCTGCATGTTCTCAGTTGCCTCTGGCTCATTGATAAAGTTTCTTCTGAAAATGCCAGGTGAGCGGGCTGTGCTACAGGGAAATCACAAGTGGGGGTTTGTGGGCACTGCGGCAGCAGAGACACCGTGCCCAGGGTCCAGTAGGGTCCGTGGGAAAGAGGAACCCCGAGCAAAGAGGCAAGTCCACAGAGCTCACCTCTGCCACCCTCCCAGCCGACCGTCAGCTCTCACGGCTGGGCTGACTGCTCTTCTCATCCTGACGTAGCTACACACATACACACATGCAACAGACACTGAGAGAAGGAAGAAAGAGGCTACAGCTTCTTCAGGGATGGAATGTGCTTGTTGATGGAAGGTTCTGGTTTACCTCCATGGTTCTATCTTGCCTGCACTTTGGAATCATCTGGGGAGCTTTAAAAAATCATCAAGCCCCAAACCCACCATCAGAGATTCTGACTTAACTGGCATGGGGTATGGCCTGGACACAGGTGTTTTTAAAATCTCCCAATGATTTCAATGCACAGCTAGTTTGAGTACCACTGGTCCTCCCAGTGAGGCTTAATGAGAGAATCCGGTGAAAACACTCATATAGCACTTCCATCCCAGGATGCTGCCCACCTGCTTCACTGTGTGGGGCAGAGCTGTCAAGAGCTAGGCTGACTGCCTGCGTTCGTGGCATAGGGAATCCTGCCTCATCACCTTACACTGTTCTCTCCACCCCAAGGAAGTTTCCCTCCAACCAAAGTTACGTGCTCTAGCCATAACTTCCCTGTGGCTTTCAATCTCCCTCCAGCTATATGCAAAAATCCTCTCTCCTTATGCAAAGCACTGTCCTCAATGGCTGGGGTTCTGCAGCAAGATTGCCTGGGTTGGAAACCCTGGTTTTGTCCAGGCAGCATGACCTTGGCCAAGTTACTTAAGTAACTTCCCTGAGCCTCAGTTTCCTCACCTGGGGAGAATAATAGTGCCTGCCTCATAAGGTGGTCGTGAGCGTTAAATAAGAGCACACTTGCAAATGGTTAGAGAAGAAGATCCAGATATGAAATAAATGGCCACTAAGTATCAGCTAGTGTAACTGACCATGAGAGCCCCGTGAGAACAGGGAGCGGGCTTTCTCCGCCTCCATCTCCAGCACAGCGCCTAGCGCACGGCAAGCTGCTCAATCAAAAAACAACTGGCGAATGAACGTTTCCCAAATGCCTAAGTCTGTGTTCGTGACCCTGCGAGCCTCTTACTCCCTGAATAAGGCCCTTGCAAGGCTGAGCTTTGAGAGTCAGAGTATCTGGGCTGCTCTCCAGCACTCTGGACAGAGAGAGAGACAGACGGTCCCTTAGACTGGCTTGTCTAAGGGAGCAAGAAAGTACTTTGTTTTAAGCAGATGTCAAAGAACTTTTCTTGCTGTTCACCTGTGTGCTACCAGCAGAGTGCTCCCAGCACCCTGGAGAACTGGACGTTCTGTGGGTAATCAAAGTTTTACCACTCAGTGGCTGGCACAGAGAATGCCACCTGGACAGAGACCAAGTGTGTGAAATGTCTTCTGCCCAGAGACCAGGCTTGCTAGTTCCCTTCAGGCAGACACATGTGGGCAGGAGCTGCAACAGGAGCTTCCCTCCCCTCCACCTCTGGGGACCATGTCTAATTTGCACTAATTGCTGTTGAAGACTGTTTGCTTACTTCTAACCTCCCCCTCAAGCGGCTCCACAGCCAGCAAGCACTCCTACACTGTGTCTAGTGATGGCTTCACGATCGATGCCTGTACTGACTGCTCACTGCCCATGGGTACAGGGCGGCACTCTGCTGGTGCTGGACAAGGGCGTTCTGGGCAGACGGCATGAGTCCGCTGTGCCAAGCAGGCAGCTGCCACCTTGAAGGGTGAATCATCTTCCCCTGGGCACTGTGACACTCAGCGCTTGGAGGGCAGGGCAAGGCTCAGACTGTCGCCAGCTGGCTGTGCTCGGGACGGGGGGTGGGGGGTGGGGGGGTAATTCAAACCCAATGTCCAGGGATCCATCCCTTCCCCCCCAGATGGGCTTGGAGCCCAAGATCCACGGGCAGGAGGAATGTGTCAGGGGTTTGACATTGTCTTCCCAGACCTTCTCTGCTTTGACCTGTCTTAGGGGCTAACAGTCTTCTCTGGCAGGCAGGGAGCTACAGGAAGTGTGCTTGCCAATCAGCCCCTTGTAAATACCAGCTAAAAGGCCGCTCACAGGGAGAGCTCCTTTCTCTGCAACCGCAGGGCTCCTGCCAGGGCTGAGCGAGGCCAGTATAAGAAAACTCTGCCCTTGTGACTTGGCCAATAGCTTACTGGTGCTACCAGACATGTGGCACCCAACCTGCTACCCCAGGCACCATCCACACCCTCCTCTCCCATCACATGAAGAGCTGGCAGGCTCCGGAACACCAAAGACATGTGGGCCCAGGCGCGCCAAAGCCCTGGGTTCAAATCCTGCCTCCACCAGGCCCTAGTGCAGTCTGCTTAATGTCTCTGAGCCTCTCTCTTAGCCGTCAAGTGGATGTAACGCCCCCTATCCAGAAGAGAGGCCTGAGCAGATTAAATGAGACGATTACAGAGGAGCAGTGTCAAGCAGCCATAGCTGTTAGGTTTTCAAGTCTGTGCGATTTTATCTTTTCAGATCAAACAGAGCATTATTTCCACTTCTGCTTTTCTAGGGTTTCTTCTATTTAAAAACTATTTTCTGGGCTCCAGTGAAAGAACTCTCCTTCTGTCCCCCCAGAGGCACAGAGTGGGTGTGATGTGGAACAACAGGACCAGGTCCCGCTCACTCCCGCTCCCCGGGAAGCCCTCCCCAGCCCAGCTTCCTCGTGTACCACTCACTCAGCACTTGGTACTCAGTGCTTGTGGCTCATGCCCCCAGCCACAGGAGAATTCCAAGAGCAAGGAGAGCCTGCAGAACCTCTCACTAAGGGGCAGCTTGGTAGAGCCCCAAAGTGAAATAAAGCCACATCTCTCTGCCCCTGTGATGCTTATCAATTTAGTCTGTGAAACAGGGTGGAACAGTGATGTCAATGTCAGGAAAGGGCAATCCTGAGGTCCTAGTGGGCATTTATGCCCCACGCTAAGGGACGATATCCTGGAGAATCTCTTCTATTGATGGAGACCAGAGTGAAGCTGCGGCTCCCTGGAGGGATCTGCCCCTCCCCCGCCTTCCCAGGGAAGGAAAAAGTTGCTGTGATACAGGGCCTGGGCTCCCAGTGATACACTGGGCTGTGGCAGGGGTGCAGGTGCCCCCTTGGGCCAGGTGTGCTCCCTCTAAGTCTCCACAGTGCCCCCAAACCATCCTTGTAGCCCAGGGGACAAGGGTCCTGTACTTTGTGGAAACCTTGGGTACCCTGAGAAATTTGTGAGGCTTAAGGAGCAGTTGTGTTTGGGAGGACGGTGCGGCCATTAGCACAGTCAGCAGCCCGGAGGTGGCATCTGGTGCTTTAGGAAAAGGCCCTGCGCTTCTCAGGCCCTGCTGTGCATAGAAAGCACTTGGGGGTCTTGCTCAGGTACACATTCTGATTTTCAGGAGGTTGGAGGTGGAGCCTGAGGTTCTGAATTTCGAACTGGTTCCCAGGTGATGCCCACACTGTTGCTGGTCTGTGGATGACACTTTGAGAAGCCAGAGCCTCGAAAGGGGTTCTCAAACTTCAGCATGCATCCGCATCACCTGGGGGGGGAACTTATTAAAACAAACTGCTAGGGAATTCCCTGGTGGCCCAGTGGTTAGGACTCGGCGCTTTCACTGCCGTGGCCCGGGTTCAGTCCCTGGTCCGGAACTGAGATCCCATAAGCCAAGTGGCACGGTGAAAAAAAAAAAAAAGATGCACAAATTGCTGTCTGTCCCCACTCCCCCAGTTTCTGATTGAGGAGAATCAATCAGATTGATTGATTGGGAAGGAGCCTAAGAATATGTATTTCTAACAAGTTCTCAGATGATCCTGCTGGTCCTGGGCTCCCCCAACTCTGAGAACTATTGGCCTTGACAGTAAGAAGTGAAACTGTATGAACACAGAATTAAGTAAATGCAGCCCAAAGCATCCCTACGTGATACAGGTACAGATGTCCCCCGCTATCTGAAAGTAGAGCATTCCTATAAAAGCTTTCGTAAGCAGAAATGGCATAAAGTGAAGAAGCAATTACCTTAAGACACATCTTATTAACGGACACACAAAATAAACTGAGATAAAGCACATGGCGGCTTGATGCTGGGATGTGGTTCTGGGGAAGGAGCTTGGCAGGGCCACTCTCTCTGCCCGGGGCACAAACTTCCTCTGTTAACACTCGCTGCAAAATAAATGCTGAATGCGATTTGCGCTTTTCCTATTTTTTCATAAAAGTGTAAATCCTCTTCGGATTTCCTTGATTAGAGAAAACAGGTACCAGTGCAGGTCTTTCGTAAAAGTGAAGTGGTGTAAAGCCAACTTTGGAAAAGCAGGGGATATCTGCACTTTTCCTTTTAAAAGTGCTATTGCTTTGTTTGTTAAATTCTTAACAAGCTTTTGTTTCCCTATGATCTCTCGTTCTTTCTGGAACAGTGGTTGCATGGGGTAAAAAACCCAGCAAATAGAGGGTGGGTTTTTTAACGGAAAGTTAAATTCTAGCTTAACCAAAATAGTCTCCTGCTTAAGCAAAACGAAGTCTCTGAAACATCGGTACTTGGTCTCCCCTTCACCCCACATGTTCCAGGAACGTGTTGAATTGCTCTGTAGCATCGAGTAATTATAAGTTCTTAGGAGTGAACGCTGCTCCCACACCCACCTTCAAGGCCTGTGTGATGGTTGCTGGGGTAAAGAACTGACTCCCTGGTTTTAACAGGATGGGTGACCCATCTTCTGCCCATGTCACCACTCACAGACCAAATGCTTCTACCTCCTCCAAAGCCTTTCCAGGGCTCTCTGGGGAACCCCACCTCACAAGGACACGTGGACAGCCACCCTCTGCCTGGGAGCCTCCCCCTGGCACCTCAGCACTTCTGACCATGTCTTATCTTGTAGTTTACTCTCCGCTCCCACTCAGACTTTCCCTACAGCCTGTACGCAACTTAAGGTCAGGACCTGCATCTCATTCATCTCTGTCGCCCCTATTTCTGCAGAGACTCTCTCTCCCCAAGCAGTCTTGTTTATACACACTCAGAAGCTTCCATATACCAGAGGCTCCTTCTGGTTTGGAAAATATAAGGACCATCCCACATCCCAGAAACTTGTAAGTCACTGTTGTCAGAATAAATACTCTAAGCTACAAACCCTTTTCTCCCTCTCGGAAGTGCCTGGCAGGCTTGTCCCCAAGGACCCAGGAAGCCTCCCATCTGGATGGGGGCACTTGCTATATGCGTGTGCCAGGGCCCAGCTTGGGCGGGTAGAGGAGAGGCCTGTGACCTGCACCACTTCCTGTTCATCTGAACCAGGCCCAGACCTACAGACTCAGGGGCTTAGGACAAAGGCAGAGAAAATGGTAAGACATGAGGCAGGACTTCTAGACTGAGAGCTTGGCCGTGCAGGGTGGCTGAAGTGGGATGGGGTGGAGATAAAGAGTCAGATGGCATTGAACCTGTCATCTACCTGGCTCCACACTCGGGTGAGAGGAGAGCTCATCCCCTTAGCCGAGGCATCACTGCCTATCCTCACGACACCCTCACCATCCAGTCACCCTGAGGATGCAGTGGTGGCGACCACGATGGACAGAGACGCGGGTGGAGATGAGAGGAGGGAAGAGTGTGGCGTAGTTGAGGGGTGAGAGCTGAAGGACAGGGAGCTGGCTGGCTGAGCACAGACCCCAAATCTCTGCGGGACAACTCATGGAAGCGGCTTTCAATATTTTTTCATCATGACTCACTGTAAGAAATTCATTTTAGGACTTCCCTGGCGGTCCAGTGGTTAGGACTCCGCGCTTTCACTGCCGAGGGTGTGGGTTTGATCCCTGATCAGGGAACTAAGATCCCACAAGCTGCGTGGCGAGGCCAAAAGAAAAAAGAAAAAAAAATACATTTTACAGCATGACCCAGTACCTATATCTGTGCGGGTACATTGCAAAACTAAAATAAAAAGTCACAAAGCAGTATGTACCATGCTACAGGTGATGTACTCCAGCACATGCTGGTTTCACAACTTATTGCCCTATTATGTGTCAGTCATTTCGGAGGGCCTTGGAGCCTTTGGAATTCCTGCTCTGTACTGTGCTCCCAACCAGCTGCGCGCCCGCTGTATGCGGACACCACACTCATGTTGGGTGGGGGTAGGGAGCAGGGTGGCTCCAGAGATGAGAGCACAGGGAGGCCACATCACACACACGGACTGGAGGACTGTCCGTACAAGGCGGCAGCAACGAGGCCGCCACATGCTAACCCAGATCCTTGACCTGAGGGCATTCAGCTACTGGTGAGCACCAAGGACGGGCACCCTCCCCGCCCTGCCCACCGCCGGTTGGGCCAGAAAACAGAGGGCAGTGTCCCTGCCTCTCTCCCAGCCTGCATACCCTGATGAGGTCCTGTGCCTTCTCCCGTCCATGGACCGGAGCCCTCTCTCCTCTCCCTACATCGTGGTCCAGAGAGTGGAGGAAGACTGGGCAGCGGCACTGTCCAGAAACAAGATGCTGCTGCCACCCTCGGCAACTTCCAGGCCTTCCTGAGGCCTTGCTGGAGGCATCTTTTGAGAAGGTCCCTTCAGAGGCACCTTCGGATGCACCTGGGGGCTTGCTTCAGAGCTGCTTGTTCTCTACTTACCGAACTAAAGCTTTAAGGCAACCCAATTTATTTCTTTAAAAACGATTTTTAAAAAAATTTTCCAATCCTCTCTGAGGGCTCTAAAGGGGAAAAATAAGCCATTCTTAAGGCATCCTAAGCTCCAACTACACTTATTCCCATGAGCTCCTGCAGGAGATCGGCTACAGCTGGTGACGAGAGCAAAGCTATTTCCATAACGTAGGACTTTTCAGCCCTCACCTTCTTCACTGTGATTACGGCTCTCTTTCCTCCAATTGGGCTGCACAGGCTGTGGCCTGGCCTTCCGCTGGTTTGGGAGCTAGAAAGCCATCCAAGCAGTTAACTAGGATGGATTGGAGACAGGTAGAAAATAAAAGTGAGGACCCTCCTGCAAGGGAACCATAGCTGCCGCCGTGTGCCCCTCTTTCCACCTGGTTGGGGGAGGACACCCAGGCATCCCGCAATGGGGAAGGCCCTGAGATCAGCCAAGCACCTCGAGGAGCTGCTGGACACTTGGGGAAAACTAGAAGGCAGGGGCAGTCCCCGACATCTCCATGTCCCCCAGGCCGGGCCCAGGCTGGGCAGCAGGGGGCTCTGTCACAGACTGAACTGACTGGGATACACAGCCAGTGGCTGATGTCTCTTTTACCTGGTCAGGTGTGCAACAGACACTTGACCATGAAGGCCGGGGGAATGTCTCAGTGCCTCAGTCTCCACATCCATCAAATGGGATGATCACCCTGTTGCCTTGGGCCTGCACATGAGCACTCTTGGTAAGCTGTAAGATGCTTCCACGTGTGGAGTTATTACTGTCACTCTGCAGAAAGTTAGAGCTATGTGTACAAAAGAAGAAGTCAAAACCGCCGATCTTTGCTCTGGGAGCTGTTCGGCTAAGGAATGTTGTCGGCCTTGTGGGAGGGGAAAGATTAGGGAATCTGTG
The DNA here is from genome assembly GCF_963924675.1 of Phocoena phocoena. NCBI lineage: Eukaryota > Metazoa > Chordata > Mammalia > Artiodactyla > Phocoenidae > Phocoena > Phocoena phocoena. The sequence continues at coordinate 62,179,613 of NC_089234.1, read as the reverse complement.
CCACCCTGTACTTCCCACTTTTTCTCGTACTGCAGCCAGCATAGACCACGCAGCCAGTTCTCCGGCTGGGGGCGCAGGGAAGCCACCTTCTGGGGTGGGGGGTTGGGGAGGGTGGGGAGAAACTCCATTTGGAAGCTGAGAAGAGCTGAAGCTCAGAGAGGGAACGTGAGTCTTTCAAAGCTGCAGTTAGGAAGTGGGGAAGCCAATGGCCAATACTTGTCCTGACCTGCCTGCCTGCAGCTACCCACCCAGCTCTGGTCTTGGTATCAGCCTGAAGTAGCCCCTGCTTGGTTACTGCCCCATTTAGATAAGCAGCAGAAGGAGGTGGAGGCATCAGGAATGGCCTCCAAGAACAAGAGGTGGAGGAGGAAGGGCCCAGCAAGGAGAGCCTGGCTGAGAGTGAAGAGCTCAGGGCGAGACCCCGGGTGGTCAGGACAGCACAGGAGGAAGAACTGTGCAGTGAAAAGGCACTTCTGGGCATGCTCCTTCCGCTTAAAGACAGAAGAAGGGCCCAAGTGACCAGGGGGGCCAACGCACGGGCAAGACTGACCCAGAGCCCACCCCCAGGGCCTTCCCAGAGGCCAGGCAAGGGAACCCCACTCCAGGCACAGGGCTGAGTTTTAGAATCATGTATTCTTATCCTGGCGCTTCTGTGGTCTCACTGTGCCACCCGATGCTCTTTCATAACCTCTCTGAGCCTCAGTTTACTCATCTCTAAAAGGATGGACCCAGACGTTCAGAATTTAGCTGGTCCCACCTCCCACTCAGCCAGGGCCAGGGCCCTGCAGGCGGCATCCCTGATAGAAGGGACACTCGCCGGCGCACAAGGCAGGCTGCTCTTCATCGAGCAGCTCCAAACCACCAGAGACCTCTTCCTTTTAATCAAATGGCAAAATGGCTGTGAAAGAGCTTACGAAAATAAAAGCATAACTGAAGGGGGTTATTATTAACCATCAACATTAGAGGCAACGTGAGAGAGGACGAAATGGGGCTGCAGGTGGGTTTCCAGAGCCCACCGAGGCAGCCGCAGGAGGGGCCGAGGAGGAGCGCGAAAGGACCCTGTGAGTGCCAGGCTCTCTCTGGGGAGGTTAGACAGCAGCTGGGGGGGGGGGGGGTGCTCAGGTCCTGATGAGACCGGCAGGTATGTAACTGCTACAAAAGGAAGAGAGGGACCCCTCCTCCACCTCAGAGGAACCCAGCTCGCTGGGATCTGCTGTCTGCAGGAGGCACATCTCCAACCCAGACGGGAAGACCCTCTGGTTCCCTGGGGGGAGCGTATCTGTACTGGAGGCACAGAGACACTGTTCTGAACACCTCTGCCTAGTGGCTCCTGCTTAATAATGGCAAAGAGCTCACTGTGACGCCAGCGAGGGAGAGCTGAAGACTCTACCAGGAGTCAATGCATAGAGGGTCCCAGCTGAAGGGTCGCAGAGGCACCTGAGGCAGGCAGAAGAAGACGCGAGAGGGAGCGCCTGTGGCCCAAGGTGGCCCAGCCAGTTCAGGGCTCGCTGTGGGGAAAGCCAAGAGCTTCTACCTGCCAGGTGAAAGCAAGTGTCTGACCTGGCCCCTGGCAGGTGGCAGGGCCTCGTAATGGTTACCCTCCTAGGCTCAGTGCCCTGTACTCGGGAATCTCAGACCAGAAAGCCCAACCTTGCGCTCTTGTCTATGAAACTCTGAGTCCAGAGGCCCATGCCTTGTGCCCTGTGAGGCTCTGTGAACCTCACTCGGGAAAGGGAGCTCAGGGGAGGCTCTGCACGCAAAGGGAGGTGAGGGGCCTGGTGGGCTGGGTCCACTCACCCACGATCTCGTTCTCTTCCAGATTGATGGTCTCCAGCGCAGGCAGGGTGGTGAGCTGCTCAGGGAAGTCGTGGAACTGGTTCCGGGACAGGTCGATGGCCTTGAGGTGCTGTAGGGTGCTGACCTCGTTGGGGAGGCTGTGCAGGAAGTTCCCTTCCAGGTGGAGCTCTGCCAGGTGGGGAGGAAGAGTAAGGAGCGGGGGGAAGCGGAGCAACCCGGAGACCACAGTGACTGCTGGCCTCCTGGGCCAGGAAGGCGGCAAGGAAGGAAGCCCCCCAAGGGGCGAACTCCATATTAATGCAAAAGGGGGGATAACCCCTACCACTGCCACCCATCATTCCAGCTGGGCTCCCGGCTGTTGGCTTTGGAATGGAAGGCTCTGCCCAGCAGAGGTCTCTCACCCCTGCTCAGGGTGGCACATCTGGGGTCATTCCTAAGGCGGGTTTAGGGACCATCACATCCTTGAACTGAGGCATCCAGAATGACCAGAGAGGCTTTCCTTACTGCGGCTCAATCAGGCTTGCCCCTCGATTTTGTTCCCCCCAAACACATCCCTAGGACAGAAGCGGTCCCTCTGACCTGGACCACTCTGGCAGCCTCCTCCCTGGCTTCCTGCCTCCAGTCCCTCTCCAATCAACGCTGCACAGTGGGACCTTTATAACCTCATGAGCGCAGCCCTGAGCTCACAAACCTTCAGTGGCTCCCCAGGACCTCCTCCCTAGGCAATCAAGGCCCTTTGTGACCAGGCCCCTGCAGCTCTCTGCTCCTGCAGGTCCAGTACTCACACCTGGGTCTGTGCCCTGGCTGCGCTGGTGCTGGAATGTCCTCTGGGATGATCTCGAGCAAAGAGACACATCACAGGAGAAGTCATACAACATCATCTTGCTGGACTCCTGCGTGGTTCTGCATCCCATAAAGAAGTGGTAACGGGAGCTCTCTTTTTCATTTTGGGGGGGCCTACACTGAGTCCCACACACTGCCAGGAGCTGATGCTAAGTGTCTCATCTGATCCTCAGAACAGCTCTGCAAGATTTATCTTATTCTGCTCCATTCGACAGAACCAGAAATGGTGGCTCAGAGAGATTAAGCAATTTGCCCAAGATCACACCACCAGGTGGCAGGGAAGCCAGGATTGAGATGACCTGGATGACTCGACGCTGGTCACAAAACATGGGACAAAGGGGCTGGTGACAGAGGCAACAGGAGAGGCAGGTGTGAATATTTAACGAGGGATGCAATGTCCCAGGCAATGTATTAGTCGTTCATGAAATCTCATATAATCCTCCCAACAGATTTCTCTCCCAATTTATGGATGAGAGCACGGAGGCTCACAGAGGTCAAGTAACCTGCCCCAGGGCACACGCACCTAGCAGTTCCCCATGTTCCCTGAGATTCACAGATAAGGGAGGGAAGTGGGGAATGGAATGACAGTCCCATTTCCTCAGGAAAGTGGGGTTGGGGAGGGGTCCATCCAGACACCAACATCAGGGCAGGTCTGGGTGGAACCTTCAGGAAGCAGAGTCTCTGGGGGAGGCTGAAAACACTTCTATGTGAAGCCCAGTCTGCACATCCTGCTGGGAAGATGTGCCTGGAATCAGCCGGCAGGCATCTCCACAGTCGGGAAACCAAAAAGCTTTTCATCTAACTGCTATCATTTTTTTAAAAATTTAACATCTTTATTGGAGTATAATTGCTTTACAATGGTGTGTTAATTTCTGCTTTATAACAAAGTGAATCAGTTATACATATACATATGCTCCCATATCTCTTCCCTCTTGCGTCTCCCTCCCTCCCACCCTCCCTATCCCACCCCTCTAGGTGGTCACAAAGCACCGAGCTGATCTCCCTGTGCTATGCGGCTGCTTCCCACTAGCTATCTATTTTACGTTTGGTAGTGTATATATGTCCATGCCACTCTCTCACTTTGTCACAGCTTACCCTTTCCCCTCCCCATATCCTCAAGTCCATTCTCTAGTAGGTCTGTGTCTTTATTCCCATCTTACCCCTAGGTTCTTCATGACCTTTTTTTTTTTTTCTTAGATTCCATATATATGTGTTAGCATACGGTATTTGTTTTTCTCTTTCTGACTTACTTCACTCTGTATGACAGACTCTAGGTCCATCCACCTCACTACAAATAACTCCATTTCGTTTCTTTTGATGGCTGAGTAATATTCCATTGTATATATGTGCCACATCTCCTTTATCCATTCATCCGATGATGGACACTTAGGCTGCTTCCATGTCCTGGCTATTGTAAATAGAGCTGCAATGAACATTTTGGTACATGACTCTTTTTGAACTATGGTTTTCTCAGGGTAGATGCCCAGTAGTGGGATTGCTGGGTCGTATGGTAATTCTATTTGTAGTTTTTTAAGGAACCTCCATACTGTTCTCCATAGTGGCTGTATCAATTTACATTCCCACCAAGAGTGCAAGAGTGTTCCCTTTTCTCCACACCCTCTCCAGCATTTATTGTTTCTAGATTTTTTGATGATAGCCATTCTGACCGGTGTGAGATGATATCTCATTGTAGTTTGGATTTGCATTTCTCTAATGATTAATGATGTTGAGCATCCCTTCATGTGTTTGTTGGCAATCTGTATATCTTCTTTGGAGAAATGTCTATTTAGGTCGTATGCCCATTTTTGGACTGGGTTGTTTGTTTTTTTTGTTATTGAGCTGCATGAGCTGCTTGTAAATTTTGGAGATTAATCCTTTGTCAGTTGCTTCATTTGCAAATATTTTCTCCCATTCTGAGGGTTGTCTTTTTAATGAAAGTTCAGTGTGGCCTCCCAGGTCTCTTTCCCTGATGTTCAATAGCTTTCCTATACGTCTCTGTCTTGCTGCATTCATGACTCAAAGGCTCTGCAAATCTCCTGCCCTTGTGTGCGGCTACAATGAACATTATCCCGAGGCTTTTGTATGATCACATCCGCTCCTCTCAGGGCTGAGGGAGAAGCAGGAGGGTAGGGACCCTTTCTGCCCAGGCTCAGAGCCTGACGGACCCATGGGAGACTTACTCTTCCAAACTTTACAAACCAGCGAGAACTCACTACCTTCTGACACCCCAGGTGTCAGAAAGCCAAGACTGCTCCCTCACCCAGTGAGGTTAATTAAAAGTCCAAGCCAAACAAGGCATTCCTGCTCCAGAAGTATTTGCTCAAGAACCACTCTGAACAGCAGACTCTTCTTCCGGAGCTCTTTTGCCCCTCATGACTTTCCAGCTTGATTCCATCTGGTTGGACCCCATTCTGGAAAAGGGCAACTTTCACTCCTATCAAATTACAGACTATTTGCTCACTAGGTGGTCCATCCCCAAAGTACAAGGGATCCTCCTGACAAGCTCTGCCTGGATTCCTCAGGTCAGTGTTCCCAGGAGGAGCAGGCAGGGTCTGGACATGACTACACGGGGGGGCCTGCTACAGAATGACAGAGAGAGTGAACCGTCCTGAGCACTCACCACACACTAGTACCCTCTTTTCAGTGTTTACCATGTTTTACCTCAACTTAATCCTTATGATGACCCACTGAAGTTGCGTAGAATGGATCCCGTTTTACAGATCAGGACGTTAGAAATGGCAGAGCCAGGTTCTGACCTCAGACCAGTGTGGCTCCCGGGTCCGTAATTTTATCCATGCCACTTACTGATTCTCCACACCCTGACACACACAAGGCTGCTCAGCTAGCTAGTTTGTCTTGGAGAAGCTTCAGAAAGATGCGCTGCTTAAAATTAGATGCTCTTGCTGAAATTTGTTATCACCAAGGGAGATTTTTGTTTTCACTGATTTAATATTTTCCCCATTCTGTGCATAGCCCTCCTGGGCCTTGTTTGTGCCGAGTTATCTTCTTGAGAAAATTCAGGTCCAGTCCTCCATCACCACTGAAGGCAGCAGGTCGCCTAGCCCGCAGGCACGTGTGCAGTGCCAATAACCGTAACAGAAACCCAATGCTATCCCAACTGTAAATATAACATTTTGTTTTTTGAAGCCACTGAGATTTGAAATTATTTGTTCCTAATGTAAAACTGGCCTATCCTGACTGCTGCAGTTTGTTTCACTTTAAATGCATTTTCTACTTATAAAAGCAATGCAAGCTCACTGTAAAAACAGAGACATCACAAAAATATGGAACAAAGGAAAATGAAAATCCTGCGTGTTTCCCCCCCGCCAGAACCACTGTTGTCTGGTATTCATTCTTCTATATTTTTCTATGTACATGCTTATGGATGGATGGATGGATGCATATTGTTTTTAAAAAACAAACGGAATCATAGACTATATACACTTTTGAGAACTGCTTTTTTCACTCAGTAAAGCTGAGGCAGCTTTCCAAGTCATTGCTTTGTGTTTCCTTCCCTGGAGATCATTACTCTCAAGATTGAGACTTGTGGATATAAAATCATGCCCCTGCCCAGCATCTCGTTTCCCAGGGAAGGCTGCTCTCTAAAGTCCAGCCGTTCTTCAGCAGCAGGCTCTAAGGAGATGCTCAGCTGCAAGGAGGAGAAGCTGAATCTGCCTGAAAGGCGGCCTCTCGCCCAGCTCAGAAGCACTTCTGAAAAGCAAAAGGCGCAGAGGGAGTCACGGCTGGGCAGGCAGGGCTTGCACCCTTGGTGTTCAGCTCCTTGGCTGCATTAGGGTAATCAGAGGGGCTGTGTTGAAATTGGGAAGGAAGGGAGAGCTTTCCATTACTGAGCTTCAAAGGGAGCCCAGATCTGCTCTGGAAAGGCAGTGTCAACCCACTCTAGTTAGTCAGGCTCCTGCTGCATTAAGAAAGTATTGAAGTGCTGGGATTGGGTGGGGAAGGATTTCCAGGAAAGCGCTCTTGGGCCGGATACCCAGCCGCACTGGGTCTGGGGCTTAGACCAAAACCGAATAATAATGGCTAACATCTAATAAGCAGTACTATGCTCCAGGTACTTGTTCTCTGGAGTTTACACGCAATCATTTTAATTTTACTATAACCCATTACCTCCAATTTACAGAGAGATGAAATAACTTGCCTAAGGTCACACAAACCCCAACCTCTCCCCCAGTTAATCTGACCTTCCTCTCCCAACCCCCAAACCAGGATGTGAACCCCAGCCAACCTCCCCAAGAGAAGTGGGCCATTCCGGCCACCTGCTTTTTCCGGTTTTGCACCTCCAATCCCTGCAGCACCTGTCCTCAGAGTAGATAACTCAGCAAATCCCTGCTTATTTAGTGGTGAATGAATGATGGGGGAAAACCCAGGAGGACCTAGTTCTGATCTAACTCATCATGTGTCCTTGGGACCATCCTCTCCCTGGACAGCCTCCATGAGAAAGCCCTCCCTGCCCATTTACAGCAGGGCTGTGAGAATGAGTCGAGAGTGTTGTGAAAAGCAGGACGTGCGGCACAATACACATATTTATTAAGCACCTACTAGACGCTCAGCCCTATGCTTGAACATGAAGAGGATAATCTTTGAAAAGTAAAAGCACTGTTTCTGTTAGAGGGGTACAAGATCCATGAGACTTAGTTATTGGATTATGGAGCTTTTTGTGGAAAAAAACCCTGAAAGCTATCATTAAAGGCAGAAGTCAAAAGATAAAATAAGAGAAGGTAGATGCAGCTGGGACACATGGCTTGCAGGAAAGTCAATCAGACTTTCACAATTATGCCCAGGGTCTCACTGCCCTCTTGTCGCAGGGCGGAGGGGGCTGTGTGCGTGGCTGTATTAGGGGAGCTCCAGATGTTTCTTCCTGCTCTCTTACACCAAGGTTCAGAGTCAAACAACCTAGGCTCCCAGGATGGACAGGGTCTCTGGGAGAAGACCTTACTCCATCCCACTCCCAAGACTGTCCCCAGCCTGAAAGCAGCCAGGCATGACATCCCCTTATTTACTATCCCTTCTGAGCTGTGGTTTCTGGACTCTGCTAAATGGATCTCTCCTTCCCCAAGTTTCCCTTATTACTTCCTCATCATCCTTATCTTGGACAATTGTCAGCGCTGACTCAGAGGCCTCAGACTGACCCCAGCGGAGACAAGGCCAGCTGATTACATTAAGGGACAGATGAGGCTGGCCTGCAGTAATTACGCAGCCTGGTGGTAAAGGAATGTGCCAACTCCAAAAATACCTGCCCACTGAGGGTCAATCAGCACCTTGGCTGCGACACTGCATCAATGAGCAATTACTTTCCTACCTGCAAGGGCCCGCCTGCAGGGCAGAGTCAGTGGGTCAGGTGGAACAATAATTGTCCTTCAAGTGGCCCATACTCAGCACTGCAGACTCTTCACACAGAGACAGTTGCTGCCCACGGGGAACAGAGAGGAAAGAAGAGAAGTTTCCGAAAGCCACACATCCACTCCTTGGGTGGACAGAGGGAAGGGGTGAGAAAACTCTTCTAACCGAGGAGTCTGGGACAGACTAAAATGAAGCACTAGCCATTCTGCCCCCCATGAAAAGGGTAGGTGGCTCTTACTCTACCAACGTGAACCAGTTCCTAAAATATACTGCTAAGTAAAAGGGACAAGTTGCAAAACTGTGCATACACTTTACTCCCATTAGTAGTTTATAAAGGAGTTCTGGATCTGGACCCACAGTCCTGACCCTATTCTCTCTCACTGTGTGAACTCAGGCAAGTTACTTAGGCTCTCTGTGCCGCAGTTTCCTCATGTGAAACAAGGATAATAAGAGGACTGACCTCACAGAGTCACCAGACTTTGAGTAAATGCGCCCTCACATTATAAAGTGGTTGTCTGCTCCTACACCTGCCTTCCTGAGAGACTGTGGGCTCCTCAAGGACCAGGTCTAGGTCTTGGTTTCCTTATCCTTCCCAAACGTCGGTGCTATGAGGATTAGATGAGATGACGCGTGTAAAACCCTCAGTGTGGAGCTGGTGGGGGCTAAGTGCCCAGCAAATTTGGGCTTTCTTGTTATTTCCTGTTCATGCTCACACCGGCCCTAAACAGATGCTCAGGAGGAACTAATGAATTGAGTTGAAAGGCAGGCTGTGAGAGACTGAATATACACACAGACAATGGCCAGACCAAGTATAAAAATAGAACTGGGACTCATAACCTGAAGCATCCTGCCCAAGAAACCAAACCATTAGTAAAGCAGCCAGCCCAGGAAGCTAGTCTTCTGTAAGTCAGGCTTGTAGGAAGTCAGACTACTATCTCCATCGACAGTCCAGGAAGCCAAGGAATACCCCCTGTAACAGTTGGCCCCAGATGGCTGGGACTTGATTACTAACCGACAGTTTCCCTAAATTTTTGTCCCAACATCCCACTCAGGACCAACCAGAGATAGCCAGATGTGCATCCTAGCCAATCCCATAGAAGGCCCTGCTGCTGGCTGGCCCGCCCCCGCCTCCAGCTTCCCCAGGCCAATAGCCTGCCATCAGGCCCACCTGAAGCCTTCTCCCTTTCATCCACTACGAAGCTTTCCCATTCCTCTGCCTGCCTTTGAGTCTCTGCCAAAAGCAAGTGACAGTGGCTGACACCCTGGCTAGAGCGAACTCTGAATGAACAGCCTCCGCTGGTTCTCATTTGGGCGGTCTTTGTCTATTTCTGCAGGTGTGTCTTACACACCTCCAGCCTGGCAGGCCCAGGACACACTCAATAAGAAGAGCTGAATGACTTGCATCTGGAGGAAGTGGGGAGATGGGAACACAGGAGGAGAGGGGCCAGAGGAGCCACAGCCAGACCTCAGGATCCACTCTCCGCAGAACCGATGTGCCCTTTGGACAGATTCCATTTTTCCCGCCATAAGACGGTTGAAGGAGATCAATGGGATGTAATCATTTAAAGACCACCCAACTCTGAGGTGGCCGTGACCCCAGCAGCAGAAAGTCCCCAGGGTACCCACAGGAGACAACTTGGCAGTCAGGGAGCAAGCAGGTGGCTCTCTCCCCAGCACCAAGGCAGCATATACCCACTCTGTCAAGAATATATACACTACCAAACATATGGTAGATAGCTAGTGGGAAGCAGCCACATAGCACAGGGAGATCAGCTCGGTGCTTTGTGACCACCTAGAGGGGTGGGATAGGGAGGGTGGGAGGGAGGGAGACGCAAGAGGGAAGAGATATGGGAACATATGTATATGTATAACTGATTCACTTTGTTATAAAGCAGAAACTAGCACACCATTGTAAAGCAATTATACCCCAATACAGATGTAAAAAAAAAAAAAAAAAAAATCTAGGAGACGACGCTATAGGCAGTGCGGAGCCCAGCACAGCCTATTCAAGTCTCCTCTCCACACATAAAAGGAGAGGGTTTTTTTACTTGAAAGAGAAACAAAGGCTGGGGTCCAGAGCCAGGTGGGTCTCTCAGCTCCAGCCCCTCCCTGCCTGGTCACCAACCCTCGTCCACGGCTGCCTCTGTGAAATCCAATTACTGGGCACATGACAGCCTTGCCTTTGTAATTGGAGGTGGTGTCGGGGGAGCCAGGAGCCACCAGAGCACGGGAGGGGGTTCAAACGGCATTCTTCAACAGACTTCTGATGGAAGGGTATCATGATGCGTCACGAATCCAGGGGCCCTAAGTGTGTTTCTCCACACTCGCTGCTGTGTCCCTGGAGAGGGCCTACTTGCTTATCCCACAAGGCACTGCCATGTCAAGTCCTCTCCAGGCCCTTGAGCTCACGCAGGTGGCCTGGAAAGGCAGCCCTGGCTGCAGGGTGGGTGACCTCGGTGTACGGCTCTGACAGCCCGGACGAGTGCCTTCTCACCCTGACCTTCCTTCTCCACCCGTGAGGTGAGATGGCAGTGACAGCTCTAATATTTTATGGGAGATTCTCCCAACTGGTGGCCCAGAGGCTCGCAAAATGTGTTCTATTGGCTTCCAGATTAAAATAAAAATTAAGTAAAAATGGATAAAATTCATATAAATATCCACCTTTCCAGCTTCAACTGAATAAAACTATCAGAACGATCCCGTGGCACATCTGGCAGAAGCTGAGTAGGGCCTGTAGCAGGTGGCCACAGTCCCCACCACTCCCTCTTGTTCCATGCCCAATCTGAGTCACTCATTACCTACATGCTAGTCTCTTAAGCGTTGGTGTTTATAACCCCTGAACTATGGTCTCAATCTTGGCTGCCAGCACTTTAGAACGACTGATATTGATGTTAACAGATACCTAGGCCCAGGCCCACACCCAGACATTCTGATTCAACTGGTCTTGGGGTAGAGCCAAGGCAATGATGTTTGTAGAAAAACTCCTCAGGTAATTCTAATTTCAGCCAGGCTGAGAGCTGCTGGTCCAAGGGCCCTGGCAGCTGGGAGGACCCGTCTCACCTGTGTAAAGAAGCAGCCACCAGAAAAAGAAGGACGGGAAAAGTGGGCCTGGTCAAAAGCACCCACAGGTGCCCCTGGGGAAACACGTGTTGCCCTGGGATCCCCTCCACCCACAACATAAGCACTTTAGCTTTTTAGGCACAAACGCAATGAGCTTTGTGAGCTTCGGTCAGAAACGACAACATAGACCAATCCCTCCTGCTTGCCCTTGTGTTTGCGCCCAGTCTAGGTCCTGCCTGTAGCTCCCTCCTGAGCCACTGTCCAAGCTGCTTCCTGTCCCTGCACTGGGTTTGCCAATTCACACCTCTCCCCTTCCCTCTTGAGTCCGCCCAGGGCTCGCACCTCCTGTAGGAAGCTGCATGAAATATCCTCCTCTCTCAGGCTTCCCTGGTGGCGCAGTGGTTGAGAGTCCGCCTGCCGATGCAGCGGACACGGGTTTGTGCCCCAGTACAGGAAGATCCCACATGCCGCGGAGCGGCTGGGCCCATGAGCCATGGCCGCTGGGCCAGCGTGTCCGGAGCCTGTGCTCCGCAACGGGAGAGGCCACAACAGTTAGAGGCTCACGTACCGCAAAAAAAAAAAAACAAAACGCTCCTCTCAAGTCCCTCAGGTACCATCAGCACTTTACGTATTGGTTTCTCTAAACAGGCTCTTAGACTCCTTTCATGCCCCTATCGGATAGAGAATTCCTGAAGTCAGGAATCACTTCTCCTGTGCCCCCTGTGCCCTCCCCAATTCTCCCACCCCACTATTTCACGAACACACACCAAGCGCCCAGGCTGCAACTCCATCCCACGGGTCACTGAGTGGCAGTGGACTCTTGCAGAAGGATGGAGGGTTTACCTGGAGAGTGGAGAGCGGGCACTGCCGCCTGCTTGTCCACCTGGAGGAGCCATTTCAGATGAATCTACAACGTCCACCTGCCAGCCTCCTGCCCACCTCCCTGCCGAGCACCCGTGTCTGCTTGCTGTACGTGTGCACAGCACAGAAAACAACAGCCCTGGCGTCTGTCACTCCTGAACTGAGAAAGCAACATGGGAGAACAGTGCTAGATTGCAGGGGGGTTGGGGCATGGCAGTCAGAAGGGGGCTCGTTCAAGTCTACCAAAAAATAACTACTCCTGAGCTGCAGGACCCCAAATACTCTACTGGTCTGTTCAAAACAAGAGAATCACTCTGGGACCCACACCCTTGACCATGAGTCAATCTGATTCACAGCCAGCTAGAGGCAGGAGTGGCACTTAGAGATTTCCAGAGGACACAGGTCCACCCTTAGAGCCTCCCCTTGGGAATGATTTCCTGAGACTAGCTGACTAAGGACTAGCCCTGGTGACGTTCCCTAGACAGGGTCGGAGCCTGAAGGATGAGGGTCAGCATGCTCTCCTGGCCTCAGCTGACCAGGGCCTACCTTGGAGCTGACAGAACGTGGTCATGAACTTGCTGGTGAGGGACTTGAGCTCATTGTTGGCCAGCGTGATGAGGTGGATCTGGTCGGTGACATTTCTCAGGACCTTGTAGATGCCGATGGGGAAGGAAACCAGCTTGCACTCGGCCAGGTCTGCAGCCAAAGGACAAAGACCACAGTTAGCAGCCACAGCTGCCCATCGACTCGCCCCAAACCCCACAGACCCGACCCTGTATCTCCTCCCGGCCTCCTTTGTCTCCTACCTGGCTCCCCTGTGCCAGGCTCAAGACCCTGCTGTCCCTCCTCCAAGAGCCTTCATCACCATTCATCACACTTGTCCCAGTCTCACACACTGAACCTAACAGCTTATTCTAGCACCTTCTCTAACAGCACAGCCTGCTAGCTGGAATGCAGAAGACAGAGCTCTGATGACCAGCACTCACAGCCGTGTGCTTGAGGCCCTGAAGGATCCACAAGTCCCTCCAGGATCATCAGACTCAACGGCGAAGCCAGGGTCTTAAAGAGTACTTTATAATAGTCTACTTCTTTGAAAACAGGCAATTCACACGGACTTTGTGGTATGACCTTCTTCCCCATCCTGTCACTCTGAAGACAGGTCTAAGAGGTAGCAGGGAAGCCTCTATGAAGAACAGTCTGACAGTTCCTCGAATGGTTAAACCTAGTTACTGTATGACCCAGCAATTCCACTCCTGGGTATATACCTGGGAAAAATGAAACCATGTGTCCACACAAAATAGTACACAAGAATGTTCACAGCAGCATTATTCATAATAGCCAAAAAGTGGAAACAACCCATGTGTCCACTCATAGACGAATGGATAAGCAAAATGTGTGTATCCATAAAAAGGAATATTGCTTGGCAATAAAAAGAAATGAAGTATCGGGCTTCCCTGGTGGCGCAGTGGTTGAGAGTCCGCCTGTCGATGCAGGGGACACGGGTTCGTGCCCCGGTCCGGGAAGATCCCACATGCCGCGGAGCGGCTGGGCCCGTGAGCCACGGCCACTGAGCCTGCGCGTCCGGAGCCTGTGCTCTGCAACGGGAGAGGCCACAGCAGTGAGAGGCCCGCCTACCACAAAAAAAAAAAAAAAAAAAAAGAAATGAAGTATCAATATATACTACAACATAGACAGGCCTTGAAAACATTATGGTAAATGAAAGAAGCCAGTCACCAAGGACAATATATTGTATGAGGCCATTTATATGAAATGTCCAGAACAGGCAAATGTACAGAGACAGGAAGTAGATTAGTGGTTACCTAGGGCTGGGGGTATTGAGGGATGGCAACTAAGGGGTGAGGGGTTTCTTTGTTGGAGTGATGCAAATGTTCTAAAATTGGATGTGGTAATAGTTGCACAGCCCTGTGAATATACTCAAATCACTGAATTGTACACCCTAAACTGTATGGTATGTGAATTATATCTCAATAAACCTGTTTCATATATATGGCAGCAGAGAGACACTGAAAGCATGGAGGCTCAGAAATTAGACTGTCCAGCTCATCTAAGTCACTTAAGTTTCCTGAGCCTCAGTTTTCTCATCTGTAACATGGGGGTATCGTTGTCTACCTAGCAAGGCTGTCAGGAAAAGTAAATATAATAATATGTACTAACCAAGTGCCTGGCAGATAAGTAGTGAGAATGCTAAATACAAATGCTGTTTCCCTACTCACCTTCCACTTTGCTCTCCCCTTCCCACCTTACCCAAATTGTCTCCATGCTTCAAGGCCAGTTCCCATCCCACCTCTTCTGGAAATCTTCCTGGATCACCCCCATTACTGGTGATTGCCCCCCCAACCCCGATCAGGAGCACTCATCAACTCAGACAGCACTGCCCCATCTCTCAACAAACTTTTGTCTTTTCCCCAAAGAGGCCGGGCTTCCCCAGGCACCTCTAAGCCTTTGAAGATTGTTCCAGTGTTAATATACAAAATTCAACAATATTTCTATATGCCAACAATAAAATACAGTTTTTAAAGATCTTATTCTGAACAGCAACAATAATGCAAAGTCTATAGAAATAATCAAAATTTAAGCCCTTCTCCCTTATCTGCCTCACAGAATTTCTACTCTGGCTCTAATACCAGCTCAAATGTCACCTCCTCCACGAAGCCTTCCCTGACGGCCCTAAGCTCCAGCCTCTGAGTCTCATATGGTGTAAATGAGACCTCTTCATCCTGTATTGTATTAACCTCCTTTTGTGTCCGCTTTCCCACTGGACTGGGAAGGCCCCCAGAGCACAGCGTCAGCAGAGGTCCACCAGGCTTGGAGGGCAGGGCAGGGTTACTGGTGACCTCATTAAGCTGGTTTAAGGAAAGAAAGGGGACAGGTAGGGGGTAAGGGCAAAAGTCCAAAAGACTGAGGAACCATAGGGGCAGGACATCCTGTTTAGAAGTGTCTTTAGGGAATTCCCTGTTGCTCCAATGGTTAGGACACCAAGCTTCCGCTGCAGGGGGGCTGAGTTCGACCCCTGGTCGGGGAACTAAGATGCCACAAGCCGTGTGGCGTGGCCAAAAAAAAAAAAAAGAAAAGAAGTGTCTTTACTGCTTGCTCTGGTCCAGGGCTATGTTAGGTGACCCCAGCCCTGTGTACCAGTCCAATGTCAGGTACCTGGCTCTTATATCAGCAAGTGGGGTTTACAGAAGAGAGTGCAAGGTCCTGCCGGGAAGAACGAATGCCCAGAGGTCAGACATTCAGTAAAAAGAGATCAAGGGCTGGAACTAGACCAGCTCTGTAGGCTTGAAGTTTGGGGCAAGCTGAGGACTCTTGAAAGGGCAAACACTTCCAAACAATGAGCCCCCTAGTGCTTGGTGCCAGAAGCACAAAGGTCTAGAAAGGAGTCTTGTGGTTGTGAATCACAACAGCCCCTTTGGCTAAAAGCAACAGATCTCAGACCTGCTAGGAACAACATCAAGGAAAACGTCAGAAGCTTTCCCTTTAAAACAAAGAGCAAAATAAGGATGCCTTCCATCATCGGTATCCCTGAATATGGTCTTAGAAGTTCTGGCCAAAGAAATAGAAAGCATAAACATTAGAAACAGACAAAATGGTTATTAAGTGCATGTGAGATGAGATGACTGCATAACCTCAACAAAGCAGGCATCTGACAAAGTACACAAATTAAAAAGATCTCAGCAAAGTGGCTAATTAAAAGTGCAAAATTCAATAATATTGAATTGCCTATATGCCAGCAATAAATATAGTTTTTAGGATCCTATTCTAAACAGCAGTATAATATAAAATATAAAGAGAATCATAATAGAAAATATATCTGACCAATATTAAGAAAAGTAGTTCTATTTGTAGTTTTTTAAGGAACCTCAATACTGTTCTCCATAGTGGCTGTATCAATTTACATTCCCACCAACAGTGTAGGAAGGTTCCCTTTTCTCCACACCCTCTCCAGCAATTATTGTTTCTAGCTTTTTTGATAATGGCCATTCTGACCAGTGTGAGGTGATACCTCATTGTAGTTTTGATTTGCATTTCTCTAATAGGTAGTGAGGTGGATGGACCTACAGTCTGTCATACAGAGTGAAGTAAGTCAGAAAGAGAAAAACAAATACCGTATGCTAACACATATATATGGAATCTAAAAAAAAAAACGGTACTGATGAACCTAGTTGCAGGGCAGGAATAAAGAGGTAGACATAGAGAATGGACTTGATGACATGGGGTGGGAGGGCGAAGCTGAGGCGAAGTGAGAGTAGCATCGACATACATACACTACCGAATGTAGAATAGTTGGCTGGTGGGAAGCAGCAGCATAGCACAGGGAGATCGGCTGGGTGCTTTGCAATGACCTAGAGAGGTGGGATAGGAAGGATGGGAGGGAGGCTCAAGAGGGAGGGAATATGGGGACATGTGTATGCATATGGCTGATTCACTTTGTTGTGCGACGAAAACTAACACGGTATTGTGAAGCAATTATACTCCAATAAAGATCTATTTTAAAAAAAGATTTAAAAAAAAGTAGAAAGGTTCACAAAGATATTTTTACAAATGGGAGGACTTCCCTGGTGGCTCAGTGGTTGAGACTCTGCCTGCCAATGCATGGGACATAGATTTGATCCCTGGTCTGGGAAGATCCCACACGCCACGGAGCAACTAAGCCCGTGTGCCACAACTACTCAGCCTGCGCTCTAGAGCCTGCAAGCCACAACTACTGAGCCTGCACGCTGCAACTACTGAGCCCACATGCTGCAACTACTGAAGCCCGTGCACCTAGAGCCCGTGCACTGCAACAAAGAGTAGCTCCCACTCACCACAACTAGAGAAAGCCTGTGTGCAGCAACAAAGACACAATGCAGCCAAAAAAAATAAGTAAAAAATAAATAAATAAATAAAAATGGGTTTGTACATGGAGATATATAGCATTCGTTGACAACAAGTTAAAATATTGAAATAACAGTGATTTTTTAAAGAAGTTAATCTACAGATTGTTTAATGCAATTCCTACTCAAAGCCCAAAAAGTTTTTTTTAAACTTGATGAAATGGTTTTAAATTTCAACTAGGGAATAAGCAAGCAAGACTCTCTAAAAGAGAAGAAGGTGGAGTGATAACCAATTTTATAAGGCGGCAGTAATTAAAACAGAGGGTAATAGGAAAACTAGATCGTAGAAAGAAAATACAGTAACTACATAGAAAGAAAATACAGATCCATAGTCCAGAAAATACAGACCATAAATAATATGTCATAGTTTAATAAACACTAAAATGGAGGCCTCACAAATAAATTAGGGAAGGGAAGGATTAATAACTGATGTCAGAATAACCAATTAACAATTTTGGGAAAATAAGAGAAAGAGACTCTCAATTAACCTAAGAATCAAAAAAAAAAAACTCTAGATAAAATTGCACTTTAAATATTTTTTGAAATGAAATCAAAAAATCAGAAGTAAACAGACTTATACAACCACTTAAGTGAGGAAGACTTTCTCAACCGAGGAGCCTTGAAGAATCACAAAGGAACAGATCAACAAACCTAACTATAAAAAAATATGAAACACCTGGATGCTTAGAAGAAAATAAGGCAAGTAACAGATTGTGAAAAAGGATCTATAAATAGGATACATAAGTTGTTATCTTGATTATTTTAAATGCTCAATGTAACTCAATTTTAAAAAGGCCAACAGATGATAGATATTCACCAGGGAGAAAATATAATTAGTAAATAAATATACAGCCACTGATATGTGTTGCCAAACTGCTTTCCAGGATATTTATACCAATTTACATATATTCTAGCCAACAAGTAAGAGGATCATTAAAAAAATCCTTGCTAATATGATCAGGGGAAATGGTATCCCTTGCTTTCATGAGACTGATTATCTTTTATGGTTAATTAACCATTTTTATTTCCCTGGTGGAAAATCTTGTTCAGGTCTCTTGCTATTTTTCTATTTGGAGTTCTGGCATTCCACCCACTCCATCACCCCCCTAGGTGTTGGTAGAGGTCCCTAAATAATATTATCAACCTATGACTGTTCACTGTTTTTCTTTTTTTTTTTTTTGCGGTACGCGGGCCTCTCACTGTTGTGGCCTCTCCCGTTGCGGAGCACAGGCTCCGGACGCGCAGGCTCAGCGGCCATGGCTCACGGGCCCAGCCGCTCCGTGGTATGTGGGATCTTCCCAGACCGGGGCACAAACCCGTGTACCCTGCATCGGCAGGCGGACTCTCAACCACTGCACCACCAGGGAAGCCCTTTTTCTTGTTTAATAGTTCAAGTTATAGCATTTAGGTGTTTTTTTTTTTAAGCAGAATATAAAAATTATATGCACACAGTAATTCCAACTATGTACAAAAGTATACATGCCTGGGAAAGAAGACCAAAAGGAAAATAACCAGAATGTTAAATGGTTATTACAAAGGATTTGAGCAATTTATTACTATTTATAGTCCTGCTGTTTGTTTATTTTGTACAAAATAAGTACCACTATTTATCTGCATAAAAATATTTTAAGTATATATGGTGATGCTTTACTTTTAAAATAGAAAAATAAACATATCATAAAAATAGCTTTTATTGGAAAAAATAACCTGACATATTCAAGGATAAACTGAAGCCAGCCAGCTCCTCATCAATCTGAGACACAGAGAAGGCAGAGCCATGAAAGAAAGACGGTAGCTCTCTGTACTGGACTGAAGTCGAAGTTACGAGTTGGCACTTTCAGCACTCAGGCACTACTGAAGAATCATATAATGAACTCTGCTCCCCAAAGTGGGGAAAGAAAGTGCTCACGATGAAGGCCGAAGAGACATAACACCACTCAGGTTACTTCCAAGGATCCTCAAAGCAGCTGTCTTCCAGAGGAGATCAGCTCAGAAACGCCCAGCCCACAGCCTTGTTCCTCCCACCTGGGTTGCCCACACGCCATCCCAACTGTACACCACCCCACTCTCCCAGTCCCCAGCGCAAGCAACACATGGCCTCTGCAGCCTCACTTGCCCACCGACACAGTCACAGAAGCATGTGGCCCGGCATCTGGGGGGGTTGGGGGCTGAGGGCCCAAAATGCATCCACACCTGTTGCTTTCATTTACCTTCCACAAATAACTACTGAGGTCCTACTGTGTGCCAGGCACCATTCCGCATTGTGCCCTGTGGCTTCCCTATGATTTTTTTGTTCTTGGGGACTCCATCTGTTCCCTCCATCCTTTGATTGGTGTTCGGGTAGGAGTGTGCACCATGGAGCTCCTGCTCAGAACAGTCTGGCTGCCTCTGATGGCAAAGGCCCCCAAGGATTCCTACAAAGTGCCCTGCTGGGATATGATGCAAACACCCCCATCCAGGCCACGTCACCAGCCACTAACACTGCCTGTGAACTCCCATCCCAACTGGGAAGACAGGCCTGTGATCTCCGGCACAGCTCTCCATGGTCCCTGGGTCAAGGATATGGAGATCCAGGGGGCTTCCCTGGTGGTGCAGTGGTTAAGAATCCGCCTACCAGTGCAGGGGACACGGGTTCCAGCCCTTGTCCCGGAAGATCCCACATGCCGTGGAGCAACTAAGCCCCTGCGCCACAACTACTGCAGCCTGCGTGCCTAGAGCCCGTGTTCCAAGGCAAAGAGAAGTCACCGCAATGAGAAGCCTGCACACCATAACAAAGAGTAGCCCCCGCGCGCCGCAACTAGAGAAAGCCGGCACACAGAAACGAAGACCCAACGTAGCCAATAAATAAATTAATTAATTAAAAAAAAAAAAAAAAAGAATACGGAGATCCAGGTACCCAGACCTTGCCCAGTCACCTTCCCATCTGTACAGATGGAGCAAAACACTTCATGTCCATTCCCTGGGTGGGGTGGGGATAATAATAACCATAAATAGCACCACTCACTATTTCATGTGAGCTAGGCTGTCAGAACTATCCTCTCTGTACACATAAGAAAACTGCAAGTAAGTGACTTGCCCAAGGTCATTCAGCTAAATGTAGGGGAGTAAGATTTGGATACAGGTTAGGCTGATCAGGCAGCCAGGGGTAATAACCATTTTGCTATCCTGCCCCACTGAGTCAAGAATGTGCCCAGTTGTCTCTAGGCCAGAGAAAGTAGAGTCTCTGCTGAGCAGCTCAATGGGACACCAGGGCCTTGGCTACAAACTCTTGTAGGCCTTTCCAGTTCAGCACCTGCGATCTGGGGACACAGGCCCTGCAGCCTTCTTCATGAGCCTTTTGTCCTCAGGAACTTCTTCTCCAGGTCTAATTCAAAGGATGGGCACCTTCTATACCCACTAGGCCTGTGTGTAGTAGAGAAAAGCCCCCGGGGTTGAGCCAAGTCCAATGCTCACGAGGGCAGACAGCACAACTTCCAGAAGACACAGCCAGGATGTAGCTGGGGGTCCAGGTCCCACTAAGGGAGAGGGGGACCCTACCGAGGGAAGAGAAGACCCAGGCTGGAGACAGGCAAGTCATCCTCCAGGAGCCATGGGATGTCACCGAGAGTCCCATTCTCTATGGGTCCTCAGAGCTGACAGGACGGGGGCTAGTTCAGCAGTCATAAGGAAAAGGTTCCACGTGAGGAAGTAAGTGCAGCGTCATGGGGTCATCAGGCAGGGTCACCACTGAGAGGATTCCTGAACCAGATGGAGGCTGGGTGATCTCAAAGTTCTCATTCAACTAAAAAAAACAGGCATAGCTAGCATCACGAGTACTGACCATGTGCCAGGCACAGTTGCAGGCGCTGTTTATGTATTAATCATGAGTTACCCTCACAGGTGGAAAATGAGGCCTGTGTTGATAGGCCAATCGTCCAAGGTCATTTGGGGGAGATGATGGAGTGCAAAGAATCGGAATGCAAAGATTCCAGTAGGGTGACCAACTTGTTTTGGTTTGCCTGGGACAATCCCAATTTTAGTACCAAAAGCCCTGCATCCTGGGGGACCCCTCCTTAGCCCCAGACAACTCAGGACAATTGGTTGCCTAGGTTCAGGCTGCACACTGATGGATAAGAGGTTACTAGAATCAGAGAGGAGAGAGGGACGGCAACCCAGGCATGGGCCATGGCATGCGCAAAAGCCCAGAGAACCTTCATTTCCTCTGAGGCTCCACCTTTGAGCCTCGGCTCCTCCTGCGATTTTCTGGAGCCTCGCCAGAGAGGAAGGAATCATTTCATGCTACTTGGTGGTGCATGCACGCCCACAGACCCCATCAGGGGCTGGGGTTACTAACACAGGGTCCTGTGTCAACATCTGGATGGCAGCTGGATTCAAGTGTGCCTTTCCTCAGTGCCCCCGGCACTGACACTTGAGCTGTAGTAGAGAACAGAGACCCTTGGGGGGAAGGTACTGTAATAAACACAAGGCATAATTATCCTCATAATCATAATTATTGTCACAAGAAGGCCAAACTGCACGTCCCCAAACCTCTAACTAGAATAGTACTTCGTGTCAATAAAGAAGCTCTTTAATTCAAAATGCATGGGTCCTTAAAGGTTATCTCGTAAATTCTAACGAATGCCTAATGAAAAGTAACTGGTGGGCAAAACCAGGGCAGAAAACGCAAAATCCAAGCAGTAAACAGAACGTTCTGTGGGAAGTCAGGAGGGCTGAGTCAAGCTTGTGTTGTTCCTTAGAAACAGAACTCTGACCCCTGCTCAGTTCCCGCTGAGAGGTGGGCCTGGTGACAGGGCCCTGTGCAGGGAGCGCAGAGGATCATGGAGCTCCTGGTAACCAAGCCACAGGACCCGAGGAGAAAGTGTCGGGGACTCAGGCTGGCGGGTGTGTGGGCTCTGTGGCCTGACCAAGATGCAAGACTCCCCAGGCTGCAGGAGGAAATCTGCCACCAGTCCCACCCAGAATGTCTTGTTTTCACAAAATATCTTTTTTCACAAACATCTTTTCTCGTGGACTCTTTTTTTCAGGATTAGAAGGAGGCTGAAGGCCATTGAGCCCATGTTTTCCAAATTTCCTGGTAAGAAGCATCTGGAGAGGTGGGTCCTAGGCCCCTACTCCTGAGATTCTGCCTCAGTGGGTCTGGAACGGCTCCAGGGAATTTGTGGGGGTATTTTGTTTTGCGGTATACGGGCCTCTCCCGTTGCGGAGCACAGGCTCCAGACGCGCAGGCTCAGCAGCCATGGCTCACGGGCCCAGCCGCTCCGCGGCGTGTGGGATCTTCCCGGACCGGGGCACGAACCGGTGTCCCCTGAATCGGCAGGCGGACTCTCAACCACTGCGCCACCAGGGAAGCCCCGGAATTTGTGTTTTTTAACAAGTATTCCCAGGTGATTCTTACCCATAAGCAAACTTGGGAAATACTGAGTAATGCAGCCTCCAATCTCAGACCTGAAATTCTCTCAATGTCTCCACCGGAGGGCACAGAGTTCTTCTTCAACACCTCTGATGATGGGGAGCTCCCCTCCCCTCCACAGAATGGTTTGAACTGTTAGAGAGTTCTTTCATGAACCATATGATCACTGCTACCCTGCCACTACCTAGTGGTCCTTCTGCCCTCTTGGATCACACATAGGTATCTGCTCCCAAGTGACAATGCTTTACATATATGAGGATGAAGGACATGACAAGCTTTACTCCAGGCAAAACATCTCAGAAACCTCAATCCCCATGGTTTTAGATGCTCCCTTCAGAGAGTCTGAATAACCCAGCTCAGACCCTGCCCCAGCCAGAACTTACTACTGTAAGTTTTTCTGTCTGTGACATATGACCACAGCCACCATTCACTGACACCAGCGGTGGGTCCAAAACTGCTCAGGGCCTCAGACCTACAATCTCATCTGCTCCTCACAAGTACTCTGTAAGGTCAATTCTACACTTACCCTCATTTAACAAAGGAGGAAACTGAATCACAGAGAAGTTAAAAGATTGGATTGCCCAAGGTCATATGATTTATTCAAGGTCACTCAGTTAATGAAATAATAATCAACATTTATAGAGTGCTTCCTGTGTGAAAGTCAGTGATCTCAGCATTGTCATATTAACTTTTAAATTTTTTAAATTTATTTTTAATTTTATTTATTGAGGTATAGCTGATATACGATATTTTATGTTTCAAGTGTACAACATAGTGATTCACAATTTTTAAAGGTTATATTCCATTCGTAGTTATAACATATTGGCTATATTCCCTGTGCTTGTGTATTTTATACATAGTAGTTTGTACCTCTTAATTCCCTACCCCTATCTTGCCCCTCCTCCCTCCCCTCTCCCCACTGGTAACCGTTAGTTTGTTTTCTATATCTGTGAGTCTGTTTTTCTGTTGTTGTCATATACATTAGTTTGTTTTATTTTTCAGATTAAGCCATATCATAAGTATTTGTCTTTCTCTGACTTATTTCACAAAGCATAATACCCCCCAAGACCATCCGTGTTGTCGCAGATGGCAAAATTTCATCTTTTTTTTTTTTTTTGGGGGGGTACGTGGGCCTCTCACTGTTGTGGCCTCTCCCGTTGCGGAGCACAAGCTCCGGATGCGCAGGCTCAGTGGCCGTGGCTCACGGGCCCAGCTGCTCCGTCGCATGTGGGATCTTCCCGGACCGGGGCACGAACCCGCGTCCCCTGCGTCGGCAGGCGGACTCTCAACCACTGCGCCACCAGGGAAGCCCTCATATTAACTCTTAATCCTCATAACAGCCTCATGAGATGGGAACTATTATCACCATCTTTGCTTTTAGAGGAAGAATCTGAGACAGATCTGCGGGCTTGTTAGTAAAGGGCATAGCTGGCCCTGAGCTTGTGCTCCTAACCACTATGTACACAGCCTCCCTACAATATGTAACTGTCACTTGGGATGGTCAGCTGCTGTGAAACAAGAGATCTTGAGTTCCAATGAGCAGACAGGCCTTCCAAGATTTACAATGAATTCCTGTGGACACTGGTATACTGCAGTTACCATGGAGCTATATTAAGGAGGTTTAGAGTTGAAAGAGCTGGTGAAAGAATTATCCAGAGCCTGGATGTGTCACTTAATTGGCTGTGGGACCTCAGGCAGGACCCTTTGGCTCTTAAGCCCTTGGTGTGCATCTCTGGTAAATGCCAAGGTTGGAGCTGATCATCTCTGAGACCCCTCCTGGCTGCCACTCTGAATTCTAGCTGGTGGTTCTCAGACTTGGCGACACACTGGGCCAGTCACCCGGGGAGCTTTACAGACTCTTGATACCTGAGTCTCGTTCGCAGAGATTCTGACTTAATTAGTGTGAGTTGGGGCTTGAGAATCCAGGGTTCCCAAGCACCCCTGGTGATCCTAACATACAGCCAGGGTAGAGAACTCTGCACTACGCCATCACCTCTCAAACTATAATGTGCGAACAGATTATCTGGGGATCCTGCTAAGATGATGCTACAGGTCTCGGGCGGGACCTGTAGCTTCTGATGCTACAGGTCTCGGGCGGGACCTGAGATCCTGCATTTCTACCAGGCAGGTCCAAGGACCACTCTCAGTGGCAAGGGGGGTCTGGGGCATCAGCATCTCCCCTGAATCTGTTGGAAATGCACATTCTCAGGCCCCACCCCAGACCTACAGAATCAGAAGCTCTGGGGGCGGGGCCCAGCCATCTGTGTTTTAACAAGCCCTCCAACTTGAGTCTGAGAATTACTGGCTTAGAGAGACTAGGCCTCCACCAGCTGAGGTTTCTTGGCCCTGACTGATGGTCATGATGGTGACAATAATGACAGCAACTCACATTAACTAAGTGCTGGCTGGTCCATGCCTGTGCAGGGGCTTTAAGTTTGCTCACTCGAGGAAAGTCATTTTGCCCTGGGTGCCTCCTGATTCCCCTCAGACTGGGCTATTTCAAGACAGAGCCACCGTCTCTTCATTCTTCTCTCTTGCTTGTTCATGTTTCCGGCTCCGAAAGAGGCACAGGTGACCATCGGTGTGGAAGCAGCTGGGCTGGGCTCAGGAGGCCCATGTTCTCATCCCGGTCCCTCTGCTATTAGCTGTGGGGTCTCAGGGAAACAACTTCTCCAGGGGCCTTGACTCCTCTTCTGTAAATGAGGGTTTAGACCATGGTACTTGGGGGGGTCTCAACCAGGCTGGACATTCTGTGACTCCGTGATTCTACTGAGCAAAGAGCTCTGGCCAGTGCTCCTGTCAAAGAGGAGCGGCTGCAAGCTGCAGCCAAGGGTTCTAGAATTGTCTGTGCCTTAGAACATGCTGGAACACGCAGTATAATGGGGGGGGTCTGAAGCTCAGGGAAGTTGGTCACCCAGGTCCACGAGTAGAGAGCTGGGATTTGAACCAAGAGTAACCCAACTCTGATGCCCATGGTCTTTCTACGACCCTACATCAGTCTACACCACACTACGCTCCCTCCTCCTACTACCGTCAGAAGATAGTCCTAAAAAAAGGTGATATAATAATAGCTTACCCTTGTATGGCGCTTCCTATGTGCCTGAGACTTTCTTAAATATTTGACACACTTTATCTAATTTAATCTTCACAACAACCCCATGAAGTAGGCAGTATTACGTTCATTCCCATCTTATCATTGTAGAAACACAGGCTTAGTAGGTTAATAGAAGAACTGTGATTTGAACCCAGGCGGTCTACCCTGAGAGAGCTCAGTTTAGCAAAACAACATGTGGGATCGTGCAAGGGCCTCAGATGAGAGGCCCTGGGTGGGATGAGACTCTTATTCAGGTGCCTGGTATAGAAAAAATAGATTCTTCTGGAACATGAAAATGAAAACTTAGGCGTGGGCCTGCTGGGAAGAGCCAGGACCCCTTCTAGAAGATCAAACTCCCAGCACCTCCATGCATATTCAAGGGCTAGGGGTTGGGAGCTGGCATCCTGGCGTAAGAAGCCAAAGGGCTGCCGTTTTCTGAAATGCTGTTTGATCTCCAAAGCTGGGATGTGCGGGGTGCAGAGAGCAAGCGAAACAAGTCATCAAGGACTGGTGTCAACGCACCAGTGCACACAATTAGGCTGGATTCTGTTATCTGTGCACCGTGTTTATAGAGCTAACTAGCTCTAGAAGGTTTAAGAGGAAAAATAGAGCCCTGGCCTGCCTCCTGGAAAATCCCCTTCCCCAGAGACAACTGCTTTGGGGATTTTCGGGGATTTTGCTGGTGTTTAACTCCCAGTTTCTAGAGCAGCCTCTTCCTGGCCTTTCCCCATCTGTCTCATGCCACCTGGGGAGGAAAGGTCACAGGATGAGCTCACCGAGCACTGCAGAAGTCCAGAAAGTTCCACCACAACAGTAATTATACTGGGCCCTGGCGGGGAGTTAGAGAAGGGCAGAAAGGTGCCCAGGAAAGGGGAAATGTGCATGGCATCTTCTGGGAACATGGCGAGACCACTGAACACGGCCATGGCTTTGGGGGTGTTATTTCTTCTACTACCTACCTTATAGATCTCTGTATTGTATGATATTTTTACAACAAGCGCTTACTACTTCTTACAAATATCCTCAGTTTAAAGAAAGTAACATCCCTAACGTCCAGCTATCCATGGGGAACAGGCCAAGGAGGCTGGTCAGTGGAGATCCATCCTGATGGTTACATGGGGAATGGGGTAAAAAATCCCACCAGGGCCAAGCTCAGAGGGGCTACTGCAGAGCACAGCCGACAGCCCAACAACAAATGCTGCACACGTGAGACTCTGGAACTCAGAGGTGCTTTCTCCGTGACCTACTGCGGAAGTCCCAGCCTGTCTGGGAAACGATGGAACTGCAGAGTGTCTGCCTCCGCAAACAAAGCGGAGCTTCTGGCCCCCGGCCAGCGGCCATCACACCCAACAGTCAGGATGTGCTCTAACCACACAAGAACAGCCAGAGACCTAAAAAAGGAAGAGGCACCTACAGTGTGGGACTGAGAGCACTCTTCCTCCAGATCCAAACTGAGGCTTTTCTTGGGCCGGGGCTTTCTTGCTATGGAATCTCGGGGAAGTCACTTAACTCCAGCCTTAGTTTCCCCCTCCATAAAAAGAGAACAAGAATTCACACAAAATCCTCTACATGCATGTTCATAGCAGCATCATTTGCAACAGCCAAAAGTAGAAATAGCTCAAATGTGTATCAGCTGAGGAATGGATAAGCAAAATGTGGTAGCTCCATACACTGGAATATCACTTGGCCATAAAAAGGAATGAAGTACTGATACAACATGGATGAACCTCAAAAACATTATGCTAAGTGAAAGAAGCCAACCACAAGAGGCCACCTACTGGATGATTCCCTTTAATATAAAGTGTCTAGAATAAGCAAATCCATAGAGACAAAAGGAGAATGGTGGTTGCCAGGGGCTGGGGGAGATTTGAGAAATCTGGAGTAATTGCTTAGTGGTACAGGGTTCCTTTTTGGGGTGATGAAAATGTTCTAAAATTGATCGTGGTGATGGTTACACAATCTTGTAAGTATACAAAAAGCCACCGAATGTTACACTTTAAAATGGTGAATTTTATGGTATGTGAATTATTCTTCAACTTAAAAAAAATGAGGACAAGATGATCTAACTAACAGGGCTGTTCTGAGCATGAAATAAAAGGTCCACAAGGGGCCAAGCACAGCATGGCAGACAGTGTGTACTCAGTAACTAAGATATGCTGTTAGAAGGATGAAAACACATTGTTTTGATGCGAGAATTCATTACAAGGATGTGCTTTAGCTCCGTTGCTCCTTGAAGGATGAAGAAGACCCCTGGCAGTCACGTATTCCAACAACATCACAACAAGGAGACAACCATATGTGTGTGTTATTGTGGGATGTGGGACTTGGCAAAACAATCCCTGCTTCTTCCCGGCAAGCCAGCCAATCACTTAAAAAAAATAAAATCCTGTATTTAATTAAAACCAAAATTTAATCCCACACAGAGTACAACCAAGTGACATACAGTCACTGATTTGAGATATTAAATTACGTCATTCAATCAATGACTCATCACTAACACGTAGAACAAAAGGGAACAGAAACGGTGGCCACACTGATGCCGAAAGCGTGGCCACCATCAGCTCTGAGGCGGTCACAGCCAGTCTGAAAAGAGGCCACAAGCTGAGTCAGGTCTTGGAGAGGCCCAGGCAGGCTCTGAGGTCTTCTATAACGATAACCGCAGCCAACACTGACTGAGCATCATCTCATTTAATCCTGACAACAACCTCTGAGGAAGGGCAGTAGTGTCAGTCCCCTTTTGCAGATAAGGAAACTAAGGCCCGGAGAGGTTAAGAATGTGCTCAAGGTCACATAGTAAGTAAAGAAGGGAAGGAGCTTGGCTTGGCTTCCCATTCTCTCAAGGATGTTGCCCTGCAGAGCCAGTCTGGAGACCTGGATTCTGATCTGCTGCTGCTCTTAACTCATCAAGTGACCTTGGGCAGGTCACTCTTGGACCTTAACCTTCTCATGCATAAAACACAGAGACTGAACTGAGCCCATCTCTCTCCAAGTGTGGAACTCACAAATCTGGCAACAAAAGACCAGATTTCTCAAATTGTAATGTGCCCATGAATTACATGGAGATTTTGTTAGGATGCAGGGGTTTTTTGTTGTTTTTTTAAATTTTTATTTATTTATTTTGGCTGCGCCAGGTCTTAGTTGTGGCAGGAGGGATCTTTGTTGTGGCATACGGGATCTTTAGTTGTGGCACACAGACTTCTTAGTTGCAGCATGTGGACTCAGTTGCAGCATGCATGTGGGATCTAGTTCCTGGACCAGGGATCAAACCCGGGCTCCCTGCATTGGGAGCGTGGAGTCTTAACCACTGGACCACCGAGGAAGTCCCAGGATGCAGGTTCTGATTCAGCAGATCTGGGATGGGGCCTAAGCATCTGCATTTCTAACAAGCCCCCCAGGGATGCTGATGCTGCTGGTCCTTGGACCACACTTTGAGAGGGACTTAGATGGTGATCACTGTACAAATAACAATCAGCCACACGGTGAGAAAGTCCCATTTCAAATTCTCAGTCCTCTAGTCCTTGCTTTACCCCCTCTTTAATAGGGAAGCAGATTCAAGCCTAACCTAAGATTTCATAACTGTGTTCTGTTTTCATCCTTGTTTTTAGAGTTATCAACTATTAATGAAAAACTATGTTGATTTTCCATTTACAGTAATGATATAAAGTTCTTTTTAAATTGTATCTATACTAAATTTATTTAAAGAAAAATGTTCAGTAATAATAATCATAGTTAATACTCATAGCACTGAGCATACGCTGGCCACCATTCTAAACATTTATGGGCATTACCCTATTTTCATCCTCACAACTCTAGAAAGTAAGGACCTTTTAGACATAAGAAAATGGAGATTTAACTCAGATCAGACTTAACTTGATCAGAGAGATCAAGTAACTTGCCCAGGGTCACACAGCTAATGAGTGGCTGAGCCAGGCTTCAAACCAGGGCAGCCTGACTTGAGAGTCAATCACGTTACTCCACCTGTGACTGGGAGTACACCTGGCCCTCTGACATGGCCCAAACCGTGAACATCACATGCACATGGTTAAAGGGAGGCAAACACTTGTTCCTTGCAGGCAGGGACAGTGTCCTTTCACCTCTCATCCTCCCCAACACCCCCAGCGCCCGGCACAATGCCTGGCCCACAGGAGGAGCCAGTGCATGTCCCAGAATATATTTCCCCGGTCTAACTTGCTGGGCAGAGGAGACCTGACAGTACTCTTGCCATAGCAGAAGCCCACGTGTGCATGTGGGCTTCTCCAGGGGTGACGAGATGCCAGACGACTCAGCGAGCCCGGAGCCGGCTTCTGAGCAGGGCAGAGGGCAAGGGGGCTGCAGCTGACAGCTGGGGAGACTGTACTTACTGAACAAAGGCAGCGCCCGGGCACGAAAGAGCTGCAGTTACTGACTGGATTTTTACAATGCCTTTTCTCCTCCTCAAACAATCACTCAGGCTTGAAATAATAAGGAATTCTGCCCTGTAAGGCATGCTTTCTCAGAGGAGTAAGTGGGCTTCCTGAGGTCACAGCTGAAGAACTGAATGGATCCAGGAAGTGGCAGCAAACGCCTCCAAGCAGCACCGTGGGCTCAGCATCTGACCCAGCCAAACACCAGGGCCTGGCCGCCGGCTGCACACCTCACCGCAGCCACCCACCCGCCAGTCCTCGAGCTCACTCATCACTCAGGTGTGGCTCATGCCATTCCCACGGTCTAGAATGCCCTTCCCTCTCCGCTCTGCCCCTAGAGCTCCTCCTGCCAGCCCAGCCCACCTCCCCCAGGAAGGGCGTCCCAACCACTTCACCTTCAGCCTCAGGACACCTGCCTTCGTGCTTGTGCTGGACCATCTTCCCCCAACTGGTAAGTATCTGCAGACTTGCCTACAGGATCCGTGAGCAATGAACCTGACTGGAGGAGCACATGCCCTCCTGCTGGCTACCCCTCAGGCCCAGCACAGAGCTGGGCAAACACTTCTGAACGTAACCATGCCCCTCACCCCTGGGAAGCTTTGCTTTGGGATCCCCCTCTATAAAATGGCTGTTCAAATGCCCTTTCGGGGAATGAAGAAAAGAATGAGCTAATATCTGTTTAGGGTTTGAACTCACGGCAAGAACCCTGCTGTCTGTGGCAAAGATGTGATTAATATGGTTTTACTGTTACCTAAAAGACACCAGCTTAACAACCCTGAAATCCACCTTGACAATGACCACGGCTGCTTCTTCACTGAGGAATCCCTCCACACCCTGCCCCACCCTTCCATACCCATCACCTGAATACCTCTCTCCATTCAAGAATGGACTCCCCATGCCACACAGAATGAACCCACTCTCTGCAGCCCAGCAATCCCGCCAAGGGATCCGGGTCCGACCTCCTTTTTTAGGTATCCTGCTTGCGACTCTGCTCCCACCTTCTGGCCGAGCCAGACTACTCATTGTTCCCTGCAAATTCTCTTTATTTTCCCACCTCTATTTTTGCTGGTGCCGTTCCCATTAAGTAGAATGTGCCCCTTATCCTCAACATCCTCTCCCGGCAACACCATGTTACAAGGTCTTGTCTAAAGACCACCTCTCCAAGAAGCCTTTGCTCAAGTCCTCAACTGATGGAACTGCTCCCACGCTTAAGCTCCCAATGTGTGTTTGCCGCCTCTATCAGGGCGCCTCGCCCGTTTGTCTTCCATGAGAATGACTAATGTGTTTGTCTCACTCTTCCTGGCAGGGCAGAGAGCCCCTTGAGGGCAAGGATTAGGTCCCAATGAAGCGGGTGGCCTGTTGCAGAGGGCGAGGGAGGCCAAGAGACTCGAGTTTAAATTCCAGCACAAGATTTGCTGGCTGTGAGAAGCCGGGTAAACCACTACAGCTCTCAGAGCCTCAGTTTCCCCTTCTGTAAGCGACATGAAGACACCACCCGTCCAGAGCTGTTGAGAAAATCAGATGCAATCATTCATATAACAAAGATTTCCTGAGTACCCAGCACATGGTAGCACAGTCCAAGGGTACAGTGATAAGCAGGACAGAGTCCCTGGCCTCGAGGAGCTTACACGCCAGTCTGGGGAGAAGAGTGGTAAATACAGACGCAAGTACCTGAAAGAATGTCAGGCAATGACACTGCTCTCCAAAACATAAAACGGTGTAATGGGGAGCAGGTAACTGAGGCAGGGGCAAGGGCAGCAACTCTCACTAGGGCTTCTCAGAGGAAGTGGCATTTAGCTGAGACAAGAATAAGAAAGAAGGCGCAGGGCATGCAAAGATCTGGGCAAAGCACGATCCAGGCAGCAATACCAGCAAGTGCACGGCCTAATGGGACACCTGCCGGAGCTCAGTAATCAGCTCCCTCCTCCTCCTCTCCCCTCCCCATCTCTGCAAAGCCTGACACAGACAGACGGGGCACACAGTGAATACACGTTTGCTGACATGAACTCGACAGAATAAGGAATCCCAGCGATACACTGGAGCATGACAAAAATATGCATCTTAGCAAAACACAGTCAACCACGATGAGGCAGATGCCAATTAAGCAGCTCTTAATTCAACCTCATCTTTAATGGTAACGACCTTTGGCAGCACCTGTCTCTGAATAAACTACAATTTCCTAACGTCTAAAGGTGAGCACAGATCACTCATTTCAGCCTGGGTCACCACACTTAACGCTCGGGGTGTGTCGGGGCTCCATTCCAGAATGACTGGCTTTGCCAGGCCCCTGCATCACCTCCCTCCATCCCCAGCTGCCTTGTCAGCCAGAGCCATGTTTGCATTTCTGGAAGCATTTGATTAATAACTTCCTCAGCCTTGCTGATTTTAATAACCTCAAGGCTAACACTCTCATATTTGGGTGACACAAGCTTTTTTTTGTTTTTTTTCTTTGCGGTACGCGGGCCTCTCACTGTTGTGGCCTCTCCCGTTGCGGAGCACAGGCTCTGGATGCGCAGGCTCAGTGGCCATGGCTCACGGGCCCAGCCGCTCCGCGGCATGTGGGATCTTCCCGGACTGGGGCACGAACCTGTGTCCCCTGCATCGGCAGGCGGACTCTCAACCACTGCGCCACCAGGGAAGCCTGACACAAGCTTTTGATGCCACCAAATTATCTATTTGGTTATCTCTCTGAGGCAGAACATTTTTGTTCTTCCACCAACATACATTTTTTAAAGCTGCATAATTATCCATGTGGTTTCAGAGAAGATTTCTCCTTGCCTTCAAAACAATGCTTCTTCAGTGCCAGTGACACAGGGCAGCCTGGCAGCCTATTTAACCACCTGCTTCTTGGAATGTCTGCTGTTCTGTGCTGGTGGGAGGCATGAAGGATGCACTGGGGCTGTCAGGGAGCCCAGAACTAGCGCCCCTCTGGGGCAGCAGCACTTCTGCAGACATCTTCATTTCTAGCTGGCTATGCCCATATTTCCCTGCTATGTGCTTCTTCAGGGGTGTCCCTTGGGGACCCCAAATCATCAGAATCTCCTTATCCACCCAAACGGCCCAGGCCTCCCTAGTTTACATGATGACCAGGTTTCAAGCTGTATGCCGCCCACAGCCAATCGGCTGCCCAGCCCCTCCTGCAGCCTCTTTCCTCTCGTCCTCCTCCCACTGGTCTGACTCAGGACAAGGCCACACCAGCACAGGCCCGGCGCATGGAAGGTGCCTCTCCCCTGCTATCCTTTCCATGGTCTCACATCCATCCTGTGCCCGGCGGTGCTCCTCTGAAACCCGGCCCAGATCACGTCACTCCCTGCTCAGAACCTGCCAGGGGCCCCCCACTGCTGCCCAGATCAGGTACAGCCGAGGCAGCTTGGGGCCCCATTTAACTTGCTGAACACAGATGCTGAGTGTGACTCTAGTGTTTTTGAAGGTACATGGTTTCCTACAGCCTGGGTGTGCTATCTGTGAGCCTGCAACCTCACCTGGTCCCCAACCATCAAAACGGTCTGTCCCAGGCTGCAGGTTAACACAGGGCTAAGAACGTAGGCCCTGCAGTCGGAGCGCCTGGGTGCAAATCCCCGGCTTGGGGAAGTTGCTTAGTCTTTCTGTGCCTCAGTTTCCTCCTCTGTGAAACGGGGACAATAACAGCAGCTACCTGCTAAGGCTGAGCGATGATTAAATCACCCGGTTGTTTTCTTTCATGGGTCATTTGACTCTAGGTGATCTTCACTTTTCAGGCTCTCTTTAGAACCTAACCTCTGTTTAAGTTAGAACTTTACTGTAGGAACTACTTAAGGTGACACTCAAGGCCCTCTGAGATCTGGGCCAGCCCCTACCTCCCCTCCTGACTCAGCTCCCTTTGCTCTCCCGTGTTGCTATTCCCATCACAAGCACCTGCCTGCATGCTGCCCCACCTTTGCTCAGACACCCTCACCTAGAACGCCTTCCCCTCACTCCTGTCCCGCACCTATACCGCTAAACCTGCTCCGTCCTTTAAGGTTCAGCTGATATGCCGCCTCTTCTGTTCAACCCCCTTAACACGGATGCTAAACCAACACCCGGCGTGTACACAACTCAAGACAGTAGAAGGGGAACTCATCCTCACTTAGTTCACTTTAGGTTCTGCAAGCATTCCACACGCCATGCAATCAGCTGGCCGCCTGGTGGCCTGTCTCCAGGGCTTGCGGCATTTCCACAAGTCACCGCGCCATCTAGGGCCCAGTCTCCCTGCTGTGATGAGACCTCCACCTCCCACTGGGCTTCCCTGGAGGCCCCTCAGGGCTGGACCGGCTCTCATGGCTGGGGTGATTTCTGCAGACCGAACAATGAACAGGAGAGAAAGCTAAGGAGAGAAGACTGCGCGATTTGTACCTGTGGGATGAGGGAATTCCTCCATCCATCCGACACATGACTTCTGAGCACCAACGCTGTGTTGGGACAGCATCACAGCAAACAGGGACCCAAGGGACAGGTGTGTTGTGCTTGAGAATGCCCACCACAGACCCCCCACTCTTATCCTCCCTCCTTCCAGAAGACTGAGGCCCACAGTGGGGCTGGGATGGAGATGGGTGGGGCTTGTGGCCATTGGAGCTTCCAAAGCTCTAGAAGGGGACTCAGGGACTCCCCCACCACCAACAGAGAGACCTGAGCCACTACCAAAGGGCTTTGGGGTTCTGTCCCATCACTGCTACAGAAACAACTTCAGGACACAGCTCACCATCCTCACCCTTTAGCAACTCTAGAGTTAGCCAGCGTAACCTTGCAACTGTTCCTCTAGTTCCACAAGACACTGTGCCAGGGGGGAGGGACCGGTGGACCAGAAGACAGGGTGGGAGGAAACCCGGCCTCTCTGTTTACCCTTTGGGCCTTGTGCTTTGTGCACTAGGCACAGGTGATACATACTGGGTTTTTTAGATATAAATTTATTTATTTATTTTTATTTATTAATTTTTGGCTGCACTGGGTCTTTGTTGCTGCGCGTGGGCTTTCTCTAGTTGTGGCGAACGGAAGCTACTCTTCGTTATGGTGGCGGGCTTCTCATTGTGGTGGCTTCTCTTGTTGCGGAGCACGGGCTCTAGGCACGCAGGCTTCAGTAGTTGTGGCATGCAGGCTCAGTAGTTGTGGCTCACGGGCTCTAGAGTGCAGGCTCAGTAGTTGTGGCACACGGGCTTAGCTGCTCCACGGCCTATGGGATCTTCCCGGACCAGGGCTCAAACCCATGCCCCCTACATTGGCAGGCGGATTCTTAACCACTGCGCCACCAGGGAAGCCCTGTTTTTTAAGTTAAACATATATAGTTTTAAAAGTATTCCGCAGAGTGCAAATGCCCAGGCTGGAGCCACAGAACAAATTTTCTCTCTCTCCATCCCAAGAGCTGCCTTCCAATACTGAGCTGTTCTCTTTCCCTCCACGGCCCCTTCTATACCTGAGGCTGGGGGTCCATACAGGACCCCAACGAGCCCATAACGACCTGAGCACAAAGAAGCAATGCCAGACCACAGCATGGTTAAAAGGATTTCCAGGGACTTCCCTGGCGGTGCAGTGGTTAAGACTCCACGCTTCCCATGCAGGGGGCGTGGGTTTGATCGCTGGTCGGGGAACTAAGATCCCACAAGTCGTGCAGTGCAGCCAAAAAAAAAAAGAGAGAGAGAGAGAGAGAGAAAGAAAAGGATTTCCAGAAACCCCCACCTGGGCCCCTCCTCACCTGCCTGAACAATGGGCTCAGTGCTACCTGCCTGGACACGGCCATATGTGTCCACCTCTCTGGGGCCAGTTCAGAAGCAGCCAGGACTCCACAGGCACCCTGAGCTGGGCTGGCACCAGTCACTCTGCTCTGGAATGAGAAGGGCACGCCAGGTGCAGGCCCTGCATTTCTGCACCACAGGCTACTGCACTGTGCCAGCTCAGTACCAGTGAGACCCTTGGGCTCTCTGAAAGCTCTACTGGTTTCCCTTTGTATACTGGTTATTTGCCTCTGAATGATACCCTCGCACACTAGCCTGCCAGGGTCTCACCTCCACCCCTTTCTCTGCACCGGCACATCCTGCCAAGCAAGACCTCCTGATTCCCCACCACCAGCGCCCACAGTCTGCTCTCTCCAATACCCAAGGGCCAGGAAAATGAAAGGAAAGCAAGATCAAACTAAAGAAAGGAAGGAAAAGCTCATCACAACAGTTGGGATGGTGGCTACCTCTGAGGGTGGGAGCGGCTTTTGGAGATTCTGGCAATATTCCATGTCTAGACCTGGATGGTAGTTACATGAGTATTCGTTTTACAAATATCTGCTGAACTAAGTATATATGACTTTATGGACTTTGCTACCTGTGTATACCTTTTCATAGCTTCTTCTTTTTTTTTTTTTTTAAAGAAAAATGACTGGGTGAAGCCCACTTAGAAAGGAAAGTCAGGGAGGTCTCTCTATAGACGAAACATTTAGGCTGAACCTTAACGTATGCGAAGGGCCCAGCCATGAAGAACAAGGAACAGCATCCCAGACAAAGGGAACACCATGTGCAAAGGCCCTGAGGCTGGAAAGGGTTTAGCAATTCAAGGAACTGAAAGGTGGCCGATTGGCAGATTTGAGGCTTCCAGCCCTCGCGGTAAAGAGACGGGCGGCCCCGGCCTGGCTGAGGGCTGCCCTGTGACAGACAGCCTGTTCCCTCCTCCATGCTTTCGGAGCTGACCTGTACCTGGCTGATCCTCAGGACTCCCCGGGCCAGGAGACATGGCAGCAAAACACACACCCCTCCCCTACTACCAGCACCAGCCTCCTGGGCTCTGGGCCAGGAACTGTAGACCCAAAAGCCCCTCCTGGAGCCAAAAAAGACTGCTTCCACCACAAACCCTGGCTGCCCCCCTCCCTCAGGACGTGTGTGTGAGTATGTGTGTGTGTCTGTCTCCCCCTCCAGACTGGGCACTTCTGGGATACTTGGGTCCTCCAGAGAAGGTACACACAGTAGGTGTCCAATGTGTGTTTGTTGACAAAGGAGCCGGTGGCAGTATCTGACCCAAGGGAAGATGTTATTCTGGTCCAGTGAGTATGTATGGAGTGCTTCCTGATACTGCATTTACTCAGCACTCTTCCTCAAGAAAGGGGCTGCAAAATCAAATCACTGGGGAGTCAGCTAGGAATGCAGACACAGGATGTGAGCCGGCCAGGACGTGGAAGCCCTTGTCGGGACCTGGCCCTCACACCCTGGCCAAGTCCCTGACTCTGCTGCCTGTCACCAGGTCGGCTGTGACGGGGTGCCATCTGCTGGTGAGACAGGAGAAAAGTGGCCAAGGCATGAGTGAGCCTGAGAGGAGGGAGGGAGGACAGGAGGGGAAGGGGGAAAGGAGGGGAAGGGGGAGAGTAGGGAACAATATATCCCTTCTCTCACTAGCCTTGGTTTCCACACTTGGTTTTCTCACAGCGCCCAGCCTAGCCGCTCAGTTCCCTGAGGATGGATCAAGTCCATGTTCATATTCATTCCCTCTCTCTCCCTCTCTGTCACTCACACACACACACACACACACACACACACACACACACACACACAGAAATCCAGAGGCCTGCCCAGATAACACCACCCCCCCTCACCCCATCCCACTCCTGCCACCCAGCCCTCCAGAACCCACCAGGAGAAGGAAGTTCCAGATTGTAAGTAGTAAGCCAGTGGTTCCCAAAATTTGAGGCAGGGAAGAATCATACAGGGTTCCCGTTAACATGCAGGTCACCATGCCCAGCCTCTGAGATTCCACTGTGAAAGCTCTAGAGTGGGGTCCACGATCTTCACGTAAGCAGAAGCAGCCCACAGGGGCTTCCCCCTTCTCCTTACCACCTGAGGCATATATTTTTTTAATATTTATTTTTATTTATTATCATTTTTATTTTTGGCTGCATTGGGTCTTCATTGCTGCGCACAGGCTTTCTCTAGTTGTGGCGAGCAGGGGCTACTCTTTGTTGCGGTGCGCGGGCTTCTCACTGCGGTG
Source organism: Phocoena phocoena (assembly GCF_963924675.1). Lineage (NCBI taxonomy): Eukaryota > Metazoa > Chordata > Mammalia > Artiodactyla > Phocoenidae > Phocoena > Phocoena phocoena. Next base: position 62,141,918 of record NC_089234.1, on the reverse strand, counting down.
GCTTCTCTTGTTGTGGAGCACGGGCTCTAGGCACGCGGGCCCACCTGAGGCATGTTAAATGCCCAGTATGGCAGCCTGACACACAGCAGGTCCCAGATAAATGCTAGCTCCTTTCCTTCCCAGCTCACCTTGTTTCTTCCTTCTTCCCATCTTTGCCAGTGCCTGGATCTCAGCCAGCCAAGCCCTCCCTTCCCACACTCTCCCAAGCCTTTCCAAATCCTGCTCTTCTGAAGTAATGATCAATTTTTTAAAGTCATCCCCCCAAACCTGGGAGCCTCCCCCTGAAAAGGAGTGGGTGCAGAGTAGCCTGGCCTGATGGTCCACTGGCTGGATGTGCTGCCATCTGATGCCAGGGAGGGAAGGGTAAGGTCAGAAGCCCCTCAGGGGTGCAAGGACCCAGGGAAGTCCAGGTGGGCATGAGGCCCTTAAAAAGAGGAAAAACTAACTTGGGGAGACAAGAGGGGGATAGAGAGGAGTGCCTGGTTCAGGGGAGGCGAGTCCGAGGACAGTGCAGAGTTCCCAACTCTTTGCAAGCTCATTCGAAAAGTCTAGAAGATGATGCTGAGGAGGGGTGAGGGGCTGGAAGAAAGTGGCTTCAACTCAAACCTAGGGGCAGACCAGGGGCCAGATGGAAAGAAGCCCACTTCTTGGGGGTCAAGAGGCCTGGAGTGAGGCAACAAGGGCTGTGAACCAAAGCTCAGGTTACAGGAGGAGCAAGCCTGGCTCTGGAGTGCACCCGTGAGTGGCCGGGGCAGCACGAGTGATGCTTCCCAGGGTTACCTACCTGAGTAAGGTGAGAGCCTGTAACTGAGCTCTCCCCAGCCCAGCCTCTGCAGGGATCTCCCACTCTGCAGCATTGGAACAGACATCCCACCAGGCCTGCGCCCCCAGCCTGTGCACAGGGAGGCAAGCTGGGAAACTCAGCAGAAGGGGAGAAGCCAGGGAAGCTCATTCCACACCCAGGGGCAGGGGCTTAGAGCAGAAGCTACTCCCTTAACTCCTGTACCTCTTGTCTGCTGTTGGGAAGTGGGTTTTACTTTCACTTTCTAGAGTGGCAGGTGGTCCTTTCCCTAAAATCTATTCTTCTCTGCTTGTGAGAGTAATATGTTCATCATAGAACATTCAGAAAATGAAGAATGGTATTTTCTAACATCCATTTGTATCTTATTTCTTTCCAATTTTTATCTATGTATATACACATGTTTAACATAATTGGCATCTTACTGTGTATACAGTTTGGGATCCTTGTTCTTTTCCAATTCACATTACACATGAGAATTTGCCAGTCCTCATGGAAGCACGTAATGAAATTTTACACACCATGGTTAATAGCTACGTAAACTGCATTATATATTAGCTGTAACAAAAGTTCTTCAAGCAATTTTCTAGTACTGGCTTTTTAGTTGCTTCAGATTGTTTGCTCTTTTACATGAGAACCATATTGGGTTACTTCACCTATCTTTCAAGACCCACATCAATTCCCACCTCCTCCGGAAAGCCTTCCCAGACTCCTTCAACACCCAGCAATATCTCCCACCTCTGAATTACCACCACCTGTAGTCCATCTCACACGGCTCAGCACGGAGCCCGTGCATCAGTCACTGCTGTCCTAGTGGCGGGCCAGTCTCAGGTCCAGAACTCCACTGCACGTATCCCTGGGAGCTCCCCAGCACTGTGCACACAGCAGGTGCTCACCTCAATACGTGCTGACTGCTGACCCCTCAGATTGCATGAGCCTGATAAGCTCCACCTGCCAAAGGGTCAGGATTGCAGGCGCCCACAGTGGCCTGCTCTGACATTCTGCTTCTTCTTCGGGCACTGAAGAAGTAAAAAGGCCCCCTCATTCAGCCCTGAGTTTAAAGACCCAGCCACCTACAAGTGAAAGTCTCGAGCTTCAGCCAAGACCATCGAGGCTCAAGCATTGAACTCCTCTCCCAAGTTGACCGGCGATCAGCAACCATCTGCCCCCCACCCCAGAACAGAGAGGGCCCAGGCGCTGGTGCCAGCCAGTTAGGGTTCCAATCCCAGGCACTGCAGTGGCCAGGCAGGGCTGCCAGAGGCCTGGCTTGAGTTTTTCAGTGGGCATGACCCGGGCAGAGAGAGAAGCTGGCTACAGAGTGCCCTACCCTAGACGCCCTGCACAATTCACTCCAGGCAGGGCATCCACTCTGTTCACAGAAATCCCCACCTGGCCTGCAGAGGCAACTGAATTTGCAATCTCTGGTCCTCAGACATGGAAGTCTAAACTCAACACAGCCTTGCAGGCTCTCCGCCTGCCAGTGGCATCCCTCATCTCCCCCATCCCCAGCGGCAACTCTGCAGCGGCCTTGCCCCCCACTCAGGCGCAGCCCTCCCGGTGCCTGGGACACCCGCCTCCTCACTGCTGCCTCCTGAAATCCTCCCTCAAACAGCACGTCCCCAGGAGGTCAGAATTCCACTCTCCCAGCTCTGCTGCCCCTCCACCCTGCCACCTTCACACATCTGGATGAGAATGAGCCGCATATGTGTCCCTCTCCCCTGCACCATTTTAAGGTAGGGGTAGGTTATTCACCACTGAGATCCGTCGATTTGCACTGAACTCCCCATCCCAAGGCAAGTGGGGACACCCAGCCAGGTGACTGGCTGACACCTGGAGGAGGTGCGTTGGTGGTAGGGGAGGGGAGGGACTTAGGCCCCACCTCCAGCCCTTGGAGATGAGAAAAATTAAAAATAATAGCTGCCATTTATTGAGCTGCTCATGCCAAGCACTTTAAGACACTACAATTGCTCCCTTGATGAGGCAGGCACAATTACCATCCCATTTTATAGATGAAGAAATCAAGGCTTCAAGAGGTAAAGCAATCTGCGAAGGAAGCAGGCTAGTAGGTGGCATTGTGGGGATTCAAATCCAGGCCGTATCAGTGGTGGAGAGTAAGTGCAACCCTATGAGTGACCAGCACAGGATTCCAGAATTCCTTTCCTGAGGGCCCACAGCCCTCAGTGCACCAGCCGAAGGCTCCCCCCGGCACCACCCCCTGCCAGACTTCCCTCCAAAACCAACAGCGATCTTCAAGTCTGTTTGCTGACAGAGGAGATGCTTCTCTCACTATCGCCCAGTTCAGTAAACACCGCTACGTGCTTTACAAAGTGCCAGACACTGCTCTGGCTCTTGGTAGATGGGGGACAAAAGACCACAGGATCCCTCCCTTCCAGGGACACTGAATGAGTCCCACAGAGGAGGAAGGGAGCAAGGGGTGGATGGGGCAGGGCCAAGGGCTTCCTGGAAGAGGTGGTGACCAAGTACATCTTGAAGGCTGAGTGTCCCTCCACTTTCTGGGCCGCCACCCCCTGCCCCAGGACCCTCAGACACACCTGACCAATGGTTGCTCACAGAAACGCTCCACCGTTCCAGTCTCTGGGCCATTACCAGGCAGTAACCTCCATGCAAAGGCTCCTTCATGAAACAGACAGACAGACACAGACACACACAGGCACACACATCCCTAACCTGCCGGTGAAATCCCTCTGTGTGCCAAAGACCCAACCCAAATCCCACCCCGTCAATCATCCCGCAGGCAGGCCTGCGTTCACCTCCTCTGTGTTCCTGCAACACACCTGTGGCTCTAAGATGGCACTTACATTCCAGCGGGACACACACATACACACACACACGATCCCCCGCTAACTCTTGCACGTGGTGGATAGTCAACAAATACCTGCTGAATTCAATTAAATGGGATCGTTTGCTTAAGTGCTTACAGCCTTAGGGTAGCTGCATGGGCTAAAACGCAATAACCAATTCAACAATATATGACACAATTCAATTAAAACAGTGGAATGAAAAGGGGCCGCCTGACTGTGTGACCTGACAAAAGCCCACTCTGCCTTCGACCCTCCATCTCCTCATCTGAAATCTGAGGCTAGTCATGCCTGGTGGGTATCATCCATCACAGGGAAGTTGTGAAGATTCAATAAGGCAACACTTGGGAGGCACCTGCACAGGGCCTGGTACATGGGGCTACCCAGCAGTGCCACCTACTGCCACCTGGTCCAAGGGCACATACACACTTTGAGTCATCAGCAGTCTGAGGGCAGGCAGACACGCTCCCGGCAGATGGAAGCCCTACTCAGTGCTTTTCAAACCTCTGTGAACTATGACCCATAGTAAGAAATACATCTTACGCTGGGACCCTGTATACACAAACTAAACACAACTGCAATAAAAAGTCCATGGAGGGACTTCCATGGTGGCGTACTGGTTAACAATCCGCCTGCCAATGCAGGGGACACGGGTTCGATCCCTGGTCCGGGAAGATCCCACGTGCTGCAGAGCAACTAAATCCATGCACCACAACTACTGAGCCTGAGCTCTTGAGCCTGCGCGCCACAACTACTGAGCCCGCATGCTGCAAATACTGAAGCCCGCGCTCCTAGAGCCCATGCTCTGCAACAAGAGAAGCCACCGCAATAAGAAGCCTGCGCACCACAACGAAGTGTAGCCCCCGCTCGCTGCAACTAGAGAAAGCCTGTGTGCAGCAACGAAGACCCAATACTGCCAAAAATAAATTAAAAAAAAAACAAAAGTCCATGGAACACAGCTCCTCATGGCGAGGGGTGCATGCTGATACTGTGTCTTTCACCTTCCCTTTCTATCTCATTTCCAAACTGATTCAATAAACCACGTACAGGGTGCCCTACAGCTGGAAAAGCCGTGCCCTCACTCACCCAGGGTGTCGGAGCCGCTCTCCACTGTCTCGTTGACCTTCCTCGCAACTCTGGCCACGGCCTCACCCATCTTCCTCAGCATGCAGACTCAGGTGTCCTGCTGCCAGCCACCAGGCTGGTCTGCTGCTCATAAAGGGACCTGCACTTGGGGAAGACACAGGGCCATGAAGCGCCTGCCCACCACCAGCCAGGGACCCACCCCTGACCCACCCTCCCCGGGGAATCAGGCTGCAGGAAGCACGCAGGGAGGGGTCCAGGCCACTCACCTCCTCCTGAGGGGCCCAGAGCCCAGGCCACATCCGGCTCAGCCTTCAGAGTGACTGATCTGCCCGTCAGCCAGGCCCTACCAGTTTCCTGGGAGGACTGACACATATGACCTTGCCAGGGCTTGAACCAGTGGCCAGGATGATGTGAGGATTTAGGTGCGTGCTGGCCTGTGACTCACTTAACAGGCAGAGCAGTGGGGAGAAGGTGGGGTACAGCCAAGTGCAAGGAGAGACACCTGTCCCTCCATCCCACAGGCTCGGAGCCCAGTCCACAGGACAACCGCTCCAGCTCCCAGGCCTCCTCAGCCACCTCTGCCAGGTTCCTCCCGCAGGCGGGAAGCGGGGACACAAAGGCAAATGAAACACAGCCCTGCCTGGCCAGAGCTCACTGTCTGGCTGGTGGGTGGTTTCTAAGAATTCCCTTTCCATGCAGCAATATGGAGGGAAAGTTACAGTATTAGCCACAGATCTGATTGTTAGCCTGCTGCTGAGTTCACTGGCAAGACCCCAAGGAAAAAGGAAGGGGGGCAGGATCACTGGGGAGAAAAGGCTTAAAGAAGGGTGAGGACACAATCAAAACGATCAGGTGTAGAAGACATAAGGGACTCGGGAAATGTCTCCAACTCCTTTTTATTAGAGAAGGAAACTGAGGCAGAGAGAGGGACTCAATGACCTGGCCAAGGTCAAAGTAAGTAAATGGCACTAACCTGGCCCAACTCTACATCCAGTGCTCCCTTCCTTACAAAAGTCACCCACATCACCAGCGGCAGCACCCCATGCAGATAACGAATTTGAGGCCAACATCAGTGCCCTTTTTTGCTCCTGGATCCCAATCCCAGATCCACAGACAGCTCAAGGAGCTCTAATGAACACATCTGAGGGTCAAAGGCAGAAGAATGTGAAGGGCAGAGAGAAGGGGGTGAGGGTACAAACAGATACCAAGAAAAAGTCCACATGTGCTCAACTGGACAGGGAGGCCCAGTCAAGCCCACTCAGCTTCTCAGGGAGAGTTAGTGATGAGTTCAGTATGTGCCTGCATCTCGCCAAGGAAGAAGACAGGCCTAATGCCCAACTCTGACATTTATTAGTTGAGAAGCCTTGGGAAAGATTCCTAACTACTCTGAGCCCCAGTTTCTTCATCTGAGTAGGAGATCTAGTAATACCTGCTGCAGTGGGTTCATATGAGGGTTGAACAAAAATTACATATCTTTCTAGACCAGGGCTCAGGACACATAAGTTACTTAATAAATGCTAGCTGAAATGATCAAACAGTACACGTGCAGATGTGATGCCAGCATTTAATCCCAGTTACATACCCATATGACTCAAACAAACAAGTCAGTGGAACTCATCTTTAAGGAATGAGTAGAACTTCCTTCTCTCCACCTCCAGGAAGTCTTCCCAGATTGCCCCAGCCCTCAGTGTTCTCTCCTCCTTAAGTTTCAGTAGCACGCAATGCCTTAGCTCAAGCCACTTAGGTTATTTATGAGCTTTTAAAAATATACATACTTATCCCCACCAGCTGTCCTGCAGACAGCTTAAGGCAGGGAGCAGATATATACTATGCTTTTCCCCTGCACTTTATACCACATACTGAAATAGATGTTCAGTTAGTTTCCCCCAATGGTGATGATGATCAACAGCCATCATTTGGGTTTCAAATCTAAATACAAGTCAACTGACTCTTACAACAAAGATACCATCTAAATGAGACGGGTCATAAGTCCTAACAATGCCAGGTGGATAACCTGCAGAAGGTGGTCCAGGGTAGAACAGCAGGGAAGAGTGAGGACTATGGAAAACTGGACCCAGCACCTTTATCATGCTACCTTGAAGACCAACCCCCTAAGCCTGAGTCACAGCAATGTTGCTGGAATCTTGGTGACCCAGTCTAATGCCTTTATGAATAAGAACACTGAGGACCCGAGAAGGAAGGTAAATCAGCCAAACAGAAACGAAAAACCTAGGTCTCCTAACTCCCAGCCCAGGATTCTTCGTACATACCATGCTCCCTCCTTTTCCTATCTCCAGTATTCATCATCAGTAACCACAAACATGTATTGAGCATCTACTAGGAACAGGGCATAAGACTGAAGAGGGAGGAAGGAAATATAGGAAATAGCTCTGACTTATGAGCTTCTGATGAGGAAGACCTTTCTAAGGAACATCACTGAGGCAATCCTGGCCTCACGCAGAGACGAAAGGGAAGGTAAATCTCCAAGCTACCCAGGGTCTGTGCTAACCCTGGTGAGACTGCATAGGCTACTTTCAATCAGGCACTATGCCGGCAATTCTACTAGCTGCCACCAGGTGGGAGCAGTGGTGCCTTAAGCTAAAGAGCCTATTGAAGAAAACTAGTCAAATTAAAAACCTTACCCCTGGTGGTAAGCTCAGACACCCTATAGTGTGGGTAAGAGATTGGACATTGAAGCAGGAACAGCCTGTAAAGTCTAGGTGTCAGAGTAAGTCACTTGAAGGACAGGACCCTGACATTCCAGAGGATGCTCTGGATACAGCACAGCTGTGCCCTAGGCCCCCAAGAGGTTCCAGCTACCTAAAATCACCAACCCCACTAACTGGCTAGGAAACCACCCTCCCTTCACCTAAAACTACCCATTCCCCAAGGGAGAATTTCTTATAAATTCCAGCTGACAGTCCCTCTCCCAGGTCAGGTGACCAAGGCCTGTCACTTTTTGGCATGGGCAGGGCTAAAATGGGAGGGTGGCAGGGCCATATGTGGTATAAGGCCCAAGACGGGGTAGGAGGGCCCCAGAACTGAGGGGAGAACAAACTTGACGAGAGTCTGGAGTGGGTCCCCAAAAGAGGTCCTACAAGGTTGTCCAACTTTCCTGACTGCTCCTTCGAGCCCCAACCCAACACTGGACCTCTCTGACCAAAAAGTAGCAAGAATTTATTGAGCATGTAACAGGAGCCCTCAGAGACAGGCGGCGGGGGAGAAATAAGGCAAGCTGCTCTTCCTTTCTTTGGTTTTAAACTGTTTTTAAAAAAAATAGAGAATTGTCTGAGTCACATATGAGTGATGGAGAGAACTATGGACCCACTCCTCACTGAGTGAGAAGCCTCCTAGGCAGGGCCACCCTAGGACATGAGGGGCCCCTATCTATGCAAACAATTTGAGTCAATCAAAATCAGCATGTCAGCACCATTCTGGCTGCCCAGTCTCATGCAATTCCATGAAAGAAAGACCTTGCCAGCCAGTGGGAGCAATCAGCACGCAAGGCAGCCCTCCTGGAACCAGACCACAACCACAGGGCCCCAAAACAACCCAACCCTACAGGCAGGCTCCTTGAGGCATCTGGTCAACCCCACAGGCAGGGGTAGTAGTAGCAGAAAATCAGAGAGTGTCCCAAAGGGGGGAAACAGGAACCACCAGCCCATATGGGTCTGTTCTGGGTTTGGGGTCCCAGTCATCAGAGGTCAGCCTTAGAAAACTGCTCCAAAGTGCTCCAAATCCTGGAGACCCTTCAACACAGGGTCCAAACTCATACTCACACTGCTGCTTCCTCAGCAACACATCCCTCTCCACATCCCTCCCCAACTCCTCTTTCTTCAGAGTGTGCATCATAGCCCTAGGAAATGTTTAAATCCAACAAACGTGTGCTGGGCCCTTCTATAAGGCCCTCACTGGAAGAGTAAAGGTACAGAGACAGGGCTCGGGCCAGAATAAGCTTCCCATCAGGTAAGAGAGACTCAGTGACAAAAGGCAGAATGAGGGCTTCCCTGGTGGCGCAGTGGTTGAGAGTCCACCTGCCAATGCAGGGGACACAGGTTCATGCCCCGGTCCGGGAAGATCCCACATGCCGCGGAGCGGCTAGGCCCGTGAGCCATGGCCACTGAGCCCACGCGTCTGGAGCCTGTGCTCCGCAACGGGAGAGGCCACAACAGTGAGAGGCCCGCGTACCGCAAAAAAAAAAAAAAAAAAAAGTCAGAATGAGCCAGATGCTGGAGGCCACAAGGCCAGGCCCAAGGACCATGTGTGCCTTCTGCCATGAAGGCACATGGCATGCCTGAGAAGAGGGAACAGAGGCAGGGGCTGAGCAGAAGTACCCAAATGATGAGAGAAAGAGGGAGACAGGAAGCCAGTCTGTCCCCAGATTACTCGGGGAGGGGGTGGAAGCCACCCTATAAGTCTGTCCTCTGCTTCTCTTCAGGGAACTATGAAAGGTTTTTTGAGGAAAGCAGCCTAATCCAGCCAGAGTTTTGGAAAATTATCACTGTTGTGAGCAGTCCCATTGTCAGATGGAAACACCACCCTCCTCACTGGGTTGTTTTGAGAAGTAAATGACATATAACTTTTGAGAAATCTTCGCAAGCTGTCGCACACCAAGACATTACTGATATGTGATTAAACCGCTACAGATGGTAAGTTAGGATATAATAAATGGAATGTCAGAAAAGAAGTTGTCCTGCTTTGTGAGAGCTGGCAATAGAGTCCTCCTGTATCTATAACCTGGTTTCACCTGGATACAGGTTTGGGGGGATGATTTTTGCTTAAACACTGACCCTAACCCTCTGCCAGGGCTCCAGCTCTCATCAGTGAGAACTCTACCTTATCTGAAGCCCCGAGATCTGTGCAAAGGAGCTGCTGTGACACCCCGTCCGCACCAGCTGCTCCTATATTTAGTTACTGGTGTGGGCACTTGGGAACTTTAGAGCCTGGCAGCCGCTCTGAAGGGCAACTCGAGCCTCTTGCTCCATGTGTGCGAGCTCCCCCCACTCCCACCCCCACTGGCTGCAGCGGGTCCTCTGGACCGCCCAAGCTAAGGAGCCACTGGGGAAGTGCGAAGCAGTCGGCCGGATCGGACCCAAGTAGCCCCGAAGGCCCACTCGAGCCCAGACAGAGTTGACCCACTTTTCCACCCAAGGGAACGAAGCCCGCTGGGGCGAGAGCGGGACGGACTGGCGCCTTGTTTTTGAGCCATGAGGTTCCCAGAGCCGCGTGCATGCTTCTGTATGGGCATCTAAGCATCCTCGGGCTGCGCCTCCCAGGACTGAGCGCGATGGCCAGGCCAGGGTCCCCACGCCTCGCGCTAGGGGACCGCCTCACCGTCTTCCCCACCCCCCGGCGCCCGCAGCCAATGGCTCCTCGTCGCCGGCCCTCCGCTCGCCAGGCAGGCGGGGACTGGGGAGAATAAAGCAGGCAATGAGAGGAGAACGCCGGTGAACGCTGAGGGCCGGGGACTCCCGCGCTACCCGGAGGCCGAGAGGAACACTCTGGGACAGGCGTCTGCAGCTCCCCAGAGGGGAAGCAAACCCCGAAAAGTGTGGCTTCAGGGACGAAATTTACAACAGGCTCTCCCAGCAGTGGCGCCTCCCGCGGGGAACGGAGGCCCCCTCGGGACGGCTTCCCCAGGCTCCCTATTCCCTGGTACCTCGGCGCCCGCTCCCCCGAGCCAGCCGGGGTCCAGCCGCAGTCTGCAAGCCAGAGCCGGCGCGGCGCCGGGCCCCTTGGCACTACAGAAGCCGCAGCTGGTGCACCGCTGCTCCTTCCACGGGGTGACTTGGGGGAGGGGAGGGGAGGGTACACTACAGAAACGGGGACATTTCTCTCCCTCGCTCCCCCAGCCCCTCCAGCGCTTAGCCTCAGACTACGTTTACTTTGCGGGGCACGAAGGTGGGGCCCCGTTCCGGGCCGCTCTCTGCTCCACTTACGGCGACAATGCCTCCTAGCGCCCTGCGCAGCGCAGTCACGCTCCCTCGGCCGCCGGCGGCGCCCCATGCAGCAGCGGCGAGCTGGAACTGGCCGGGAGGGGGCAGAGGGGCTGCGGTCTCTGAGCGCACGGTCGCCCGGCCAATCGCCGCGCCAGGAGCCGCCCCGGGGCGGGAGTAGGCAGCTGCGCGCAACCAATTAGAGCGCGAGTCCTCACGCGGCGCCCCCGGAAAAGCGGCCTGTGAGCTCTCGTCCGCGGGGTGGATCCGCTTTGTGTTCGGCTTCTGGAGGAAAAACGCTTTGGACAGCGAGAGTGTAGACCGGGACGTGCAACAGAACCCAGGATTAATAGGACTGAGTCTCCAGATTTGTTTTTCTCGAGGGAGAAGAGTTGAATTAGCTAGATCAGGGGTACATTGAGAAAGGTGAAGATGGGACTAGGAAGCTTTTCCCGTGGTGCCTTCAAGGCGCCCATTCAGGTTTTTAGAGGCAATAATTCTGGCTACGCTAAGTTACTTAACCTCTCTAAATCCCAGTGTTCTTCTCTATCAAATGAGAATTAAAATGTATAAAAACCGGGCGTCCCTGGTGGCGCAGTGGTTGAGAGTCCACCTGCCGATGCAGGAGACACGGGTTCGTGCCCCGGTCCGGGAAGATCCCACGTGCCGCGGAGCGGCTGGGCCCGTGAGCCATGGCCGCTGAGCCTGCGCGTCCGGAGCCTGTGCTCCGCAACGGGAGAGGCCACAACATTGAGAGGCCCGCGTAACGCAAAAAAAAAAAAAAAAAAAGTATAAAAACCTAGTTCACAGGGTCATTGTGAGGATTAATACCTGAAAAGTTTAGTGCAGTGCCCGGTATGATGGCTCAGGGAAGGGTAACTGCTTCACAGGCCTACATTTACAGAGGATTCCCCACAGACTCTTTACTAGGCACTGTGGGGAGGACCAAAGAGATGAGGCCCCTAACTCAACCAGCGATGGTGGTCAATGAGTCAAATGCTCTAATAAACAGAAGCATGTGTTAAATATGTGGGAGTCCTGAAGAAAGAACATTTAATTCTGCCCCTGGGGATTGGGGTAGTTAGATAAGGAACACACATTCACTTGGGTCTTGATGGATATTATGGGTTAAATTGTGTCTCCCCACCAAAAAAGATATGTTGAAGTCTTAACCCCCAGTACCTCAGAATGTGGCCTTATTTGGAAATATGGTCATTGCAGATATAATTAGTGAAGATGAGGTCATACTGGCATAGGCTGTGATTGGTGTTCTTATAAGAAGAGAAGAGACACATCGACACAAAGGGAGAAGGCCATGTGAAAATGGAGGCGGGGTAGAATGATGTGTCTACGAGCCAAGGAATCCCAAGGATTGTGGGCAAGGATCAGAAATTACGAAGAGGCAAGGAATGGATTCTCCCTCAGAGCCTCCGAAAAGGAACCAATTCCGCTGACACCTTGATTTCAGACTTCCAGACTCCAGAGTTGTGAGAATAAGTTTCTCTTGTTTTCAGCTACCTAGTTTGTGGCAATTTCTTACAACAGCCCTGGGAAACTGCTACAATAGGTGAGTCGGAATAAAGGGAAGGGGATGAGAAACACCTCCAAGAAAGTCTTTCAAAACTGAACGCCTGGGCTGCGCCGGCCTGGCCTGGCCTGGCTGAGGGGAGGTGGCGGGAGGGCGCTATGGTGGAGGCTGGGCCACAGGCACCACCACCCCTGGGCACCCCAAGCCGGTACGAGAAGAGTTTGGAACTTCTCACTGCCAAGTTCGTGTCACTTCTGCAGGAGGCGAAGGACGGCGTGCTTGACCTCGAGCTGGCAGCTGACACCCTAGCTGTTCGCCGGAAGTGGCGGATTTATGACATTACCAATGTGCTGGAAGGTATCAGGCTGATGGAGAAAAAATCCAAGCATAGCATCCAGTAGAAGTGCGTGGGGCCTGGCTGCAATACCCGAGAGACTGCGGACAAGTTGATTGAGCTCAAGGCAGAGATGGAGGAGCTGCAGCAGCGAGAGCAAGAACTAGACCAGCACAAGGTGTGGGTGCAGCATCCGGAACATCACAGAGGACGTGCAGAACAGCTGCTTGGCCTATGACTCATGAGGACATCTGCAGATGCTTTGCTGGAGATGCCATCCAGGCCCCGTCGGGCACCAGCCTGGAGGTGCCCATCCCAGAGGGCCTCAGTGGGCAGAAGAAGTACCATATTCACCTGAAGAATGTAAGTGGCCCCATCGAGGTGCTGCTGTTGAACTAGGAGGCATGGAGCTCACCACTTGTGGCGGTGCCTAAGCCACCACCCAAAGATCTGCTCCAGATCCCACCTGCTGTCTCTCCCCCTCCGCCTCTGCCCAAGCCTGCTCTGGCCCAGCCCCAGGATGCCTCATGCCCAAGCAGTCCCCAGGTGACCACCCCGAACCCTGTTCCCGGCAGCACTGAAGCCCAGGGGGTGGCCAGTCCAGCAGCTGAGATCACAGTGAGTGGTGGCCCTGGAACCGATAGCAAGGACAGTGGTGAGCTCAGCTCCCTCCCGCTGGGCCTGACGGCACTGTACACCCGGCTGCTGCAGTCCTCTGCCCTGTTGGACAGCAGTAGCAGCAATAGCAGTTCATCCGGACCCAACCCTTCCGCCTCCTTTGAGCCCATCAAGGCAGACCCCACAGGTGTTCTGGAGCCCCCCAAAGAGCTGTCAGAAATCTTTGATCCCACTCGAGAGTGCATGAGCTCAGAGCTCCTGGAGGAGCTGATGTCCTCAGAAGTGTTTGCACCCCTCCTCCACCTTTCTCCATCCCATGGAGACCACGATTACATCTACAACCTGGATGAGAGTGAAGGTATCTGTGACCTCTTTGATGTGCCTGTCCCCAACCTCTGACTGACAGGGGCATGCCCTTTGTGGCTGGGACACAGACTGTCTAACCTGGGGGCTGCCTAGGGACCTCACCCCACCCCACCCCTACACAGCTTGAGAGCCGCAGATTCCTGGCTTCGCCAGCCTTCCCTCACTGCACAGTTCTGGCCACAAGTCCCACTCCTGCACCAACACCTGTTCTGTGCTGGGAGAGCAGGGGAAAGGGGCTTAGCCCGCTCCACTGTGGAACCAAAGTGTTTGCCACTCCTTTTTTGGGGACTTCTCCTATCTGGTAGCCTCCCCCCGCCCTCCCAGAGTTCAGTTTCAGCTGCCACCCAGTGGCACAGATCCAAGGACCCTCCATCACCCTCCTAGGGCATCTCGTCCAGCCCCATCGCCCTGTACCTGCCAGCCCCTGCCCCTCCAGGAGGAAGCATGGGGTGGGGCTGGGCACTTGCCAGCACCTAGCCTAGCCTTCATTTCTCTCCATGTGGATCACACCGCTCCTTTGTACCGCTCATGTGCCCCTTTCTGCTGGACCCTTGGCCCTGAGAACCTGCTGGGGGTGGGGGGAGGAGCAGGTTGCTAACAGGAGGAATGGAGATCTCTAGCTAGGAATCTGGGTGGGAGAGTCTTAGGAATCTGGGTGGGAGAGTCCCTGAGGATTGGCCCAGCCTCCGTCTGACCCGCAGCTCCCCTCTTGTTTCTTGGGGGTTTTTTTTTGAATTTTATTTATTTTTTTAAACAGCAGGTTCTTATTAGTTATCCATTTTAGACATATTAGTGTATATTTGTCAATCCCAATCTCCCAATTCATCACACCACCACCATCCCCCTCCGCCGCTTTCCCCGCTTGGTGTCCATACATTTGTTTTCTACATCTGTGTCTCAATTTCTGCCCTGCAAACTGGTTCATCTGTACCATTTTTCTAGGTTCCACATATATGCGTTAATAGATGATATTTGTTTTTCTCTTTCTGACTTACTTCACTCTGTATGACAATCTCTAGATTCATCTACGTCTCTACAAATGACCCAATTTCATTCCTTTTTATACCTGAGTAATATTCCATTGTATATATGTACCACACCTTCTTTATCCATTCATCTGTCGATGGGCATTTAGGTTGCTTCCATGACCTGGCTATTGTAAACAGTGTTGCAGTGAACATTGGGGTGCATGTATCTTTTTGAATTATGGTTTTCTCTGGGTATATGCCCAGTAGTGGGATTGCTGGGTCATATGTTAATTCTATTTTTAGTTTTTTAAGGAACCTCCATACTGTTCTCCATAGTGGTGATATCAACTTACATTCCCGCCAATAGTGCAAGAGGGTTCCCTTTTGTTCACACCCTCTCCAGCATTTGTTGTTTGTAGATTTTCTGATGATGCCCATTCTAACTGGTGTGAGGTGATACCTCATTGTAGTTTCGATTTGCATTTCTCTAATAATTAGTGATGTTGAGCATCTTTTCATGTGCTTCTTGGCCATCTGTATGTCTTCTTTGGAGAAATGTCTACTTAGGTCTTCTGCCCATTTTTAGATTGGGTTGTTGTTTTTTTTTAATATTGAGCTGTGTGAGCTGTTTATATATTTTGGAGATCAATCCTTTGTCTGTAGATTCATTTGCAAATATTTTCTCCCATTCTGAGGATTATCTTTTTGTCTTGTTTGTAGTTTCCTTTGCTTGCAAAAGCTTTTAAGTTTCATTAGGTCCCATTTGTTTATTTTTGTTTTTATTTCCATCACTCTACGAGGTGGATCAAAAAAGATCTTGCTGTGATTTATGTCAAAGAGTGTTCTTCTTGTGTTTTCCTCTAAGAGTTTTATAGTGTCTGGGCTTACATTTAGGTCTCTAATCCATTTTGAGTTTATTTTTGTGTATGGTGTTAGGGAGTGTTCTAATTTCATTCTTTTACATGTAGCTGTCCAGTTTTCCCAGCACCACTTATTGAAGAGACTGTCTTTTCTCCATTGTATATCCTTGCCTCCTTTGTCATAGATTAGTTGACCGTAGGTGTGTGGGTTTATCTCTGGGCTTTCTATCCTGTTCCATTGATCTATATTTCTGTTTTTGTGCCAGTACCATATTGTCTTGATTACTGTAGCTTTGTAATATAATCTGAAGTCAGGGAGTCTGATTCTTCCAGCTCCGTTTTTTTCCCTCAAGACTGCTTTGGCTATTCAGGGTCTTTTGTGTCTCCATACAAATTTTAAGATTTTTTGTTCTAGTTCTGTTAAAAATGTTATTGGTAATTTGATAGGGATTGCATTGAATCTGTAGATTGCTTTGGGTAGTATAGTCATTTTCACAATACTGATTCTTCCAATCCAAGAACATGGTGTATCTCTCCAACTGTTTGTATCATCTTTAATTTCTTTCATCAGTGTCTTATAGTTTTCTGCATACGGGTCTTTTGTCTCCCTAGGTAGGTTTATTCCTAGGTATTTTATTCTTTTTGTTGCAGTGGTAAATGGGAGTGTTTCCTTAATTTCTCTTTCAGATTTTTCATCATTAGTGTATAGGAATGCAAGAGATTTCTCTGCCTTAATTTTGTATCCTGCAACTTTACTAAATTCATTGATTAGCTCTAGTAGTTTTCTGGTGGCATCTTTAGGATTCTCTATGTATAGTATCATGTCATCTGCAAACAGTGACAGTTTTACTTCCTCCTTTCCAATTTGTATTCCTTTTATTTCTTTTTCTTCTCTGATTGCCGTGGCTAGGACTTCCAAAACTATGTTGAATAATTGTGGTGAGAGTGGACATCCTTGTCTTTTTCTGATCTTAGTGGAAATGCTTTCAGTTTTTCACCATTGTGAATGATGTTTGCTGTGGGTTTGTCATATATGGCCTTTATTATGTTGAGGTAGGTTCCCTCTATGTCCACTTTCTGGAGAGTTTTTATCATAAATGGGTGTTGAATTTTGTCAGAAGCTTTTTCTGCATCTATTGAGATGATCATATGGTTTTTATTCTTCAATTTGTTAATATGCTGTATCACATTGATTGATTTGCGTATATTGAAGAATCCTGGGATAAATCCCACTTGATCATGGTGTGTGATCCTTTTAATGTGTTGTTGGATTCTGTTTGCTAGTATCTTGTTGAGGAGTTTTGCATCTATATTCATCAGTGATATTGGTCTGTAATTTTCTTTTTTTGTAGTATCTTTGGTTTTGGTATCAAGGTGATGGTGGCCTCATAGAATGGGTTTCGGAGTGTTCCTTCCTCTGCAATATTTTGGAAGAGTTTGAGAAGGATGGGTGTTAGCTCTTCTCTAAATGTTTGATAGAATTCACCTGTGAAGCCATCTGGTCCTGGACTTTTTTTTTTTTTTTTTGCAGTACGTGCGCCTCTCACTGTTGTGGCCTCTCCCGTCGTGGAGCACAGGTTCTGGACGCGCAGGCCCAGCGGCCACAGCTCACAGGCCCAGCCACTCCACGGCATGTGGGATCTTCCCGGACCCGGGCACGAACCTGTGTCCCCTGCATCGGCAGGCAGACTCTCAACCACTGCGCCACCAGGGAAGCCCTGGCCCTGGACTTTTGTTTGTTGGAAGATTTTTTTTTTTTTTTTTTTGCGGTATGCAGGCCTCTCACCGTTGTGGCCTCTCCCGTTGCAGAGCACAGGATCCAGACGCACAGGCTTAGTGACCATGGCTCACGGGCCCAGCTGCTCTGCGGCATGTGGAATCTTCCCAAACTGGAGCACAAACCCGTGTCCCCTGCATCAGCAGGTGGACTCTGAACCACTGCGCCACCAGGGAAGCCCTGTTGGAAGATTTTTAATCACAGTTTCAATTTCATTACTTGTGATTGGTCTGTTCCTATTTTCTATTTCTCCTTGGTTCAGTCTCAGAAGGTTATACCTCTCTAAGAATTTGTCCATTTCTTCCAGATTGTCCATTTTATTGGCACAGAGTTGCCTGTAGTAGTCTCTTAGGATGCTTTGTATTTCTGCGGTGTCTGTTGTAACTTCTCCTTTTTCATTTCTAACTTTATTGATTTGAGTACTCTCCCTCTTTTTCTTGATGAGTCTGACTAATGGTTTATCAATTTTGTTTATCTTCTCAAAGAGCCAGCTTTTAGTTTTATTGATCTTTGCTATTGTTTTCTTTGTTTCTATTTCATTTATTTCTGCTCTGATATTTATGATTTCTTTCCTTCTGCTAACTTTGGGTTTTGTTTGTTCTCCTTTCTCTAGTTCCTTTAGGTGTAAGGTTAGATTGTTTATTTGAGATTTTTCTTGTTTCTTGAGGTAGGCTTGTATTTCTATAAACTTGCCTCTTAGAACTGCTTTTGCTGCATCCCATAGGTTTTGGATCGTCGTGTTTTCATTGTCATTTGCCTCTAGGTGTTTTTCGATTTCCTCTGATTTCTTCAGTGATCTCTTGGTTATTTAGTAACGTATTGTTTAGCCTCCATGTGTTTGTGTTTTTTACATTTTTTTCTCTGTAATTGATTTCTAATCTCATAACATTGTGGTCAGAAAAGATGCTTGGTATGATTTCAATTTTCTTAAATTTACTGAGGCTTGATCTGTGACCCAAGATGTGATCTATCCTGGAGAATGTTCCGTGTACCCTTGAGAAGAAAGTGTAATCTGCTGTTTTTGGATGGAATGTCCTATGAATATCAATTAAATCTATCTGGTCTATTGTGTCATTTAAAGCTTGTGTTTCCTTATTAATTTTCTGTTTCAATGATCTGTCCGTTGATGTAAGTGAGGTGTTAAAGTCCCTCACTATTATTGTGTTACTGTCAATTTCCTCTTTTAGAGCTGTTAACAGTTGCCTTATGTATTGAGGTGCTCCTATGTTGGGTGCATATATATTTATAATTGTTATATCTTCTTCTTGGATTGATCCCTTGATCATTATGTAGTGTCCTTCCTTGTCTCTTGTAACATTCTTTATTTTAAAGTCTATTTTATCTGATATGAGTATTGCTACTCCAGCTTTCTTTTGATTTCCATTTGCATGGAATATTTTTTTCCATCCCCTCACTTTCAGTGTGTATGTGTCCCTAGGTCTGAAGTGGGTCTCTTGTAGACAGCATATATATGGGTCTTGTTTTTGTATCCATTCAGCGAGCCTGTGTTTTTTGGTTGGAGCATTGAATCCATTCATGTTTAAGGTAATTATCGATATGTATGTTCCTATTACCATTTTCTTAATTGTTTTCGGTTTGTTTTTATAGGTCCTTTTCTTTTCTGTGTTTTCCACTTAGAGAAGTTCCTGTAGCATTTGTTGTACAGCTGGTTTGGTGGTGCTGAATTCTCTTAGCTTTTGCTTGTTTGTAAAGCTTTTGATTTCTCCACTGAATCTGAATGAGATCCTTGCCTGGTAAAGTAATCTTAGTTGTAGGTTCTTCCATTTCATCACTTTAAATGTGTCATGCCACTCCCTTCTGGCTTGTAGAGTTTCTGCTGAGAAATCAGCTGTTACCCTTATGAAAATTCCCTTGTATGTTATTTGTCTTTTTTCCTTTGCTCCTTTCAATAATTTTTCTTTATCTTTAATTTTTGCCAATTTGATTACTATGTGTCTCGGCATGTTTCTCCTTGGGTTTATCCTGTATTGGACTATCTACGCATCCTGGACTTGGGTGGCTATTTCCTTTCCCATGTTAGGGAAGTTTTTGACTATAATCTCTTCAAATTTTTTGTCAGGTCCTCTCTCTCTCTTCTCCTTCTGGGACCCCTTAATGCGAATGTTGTTGCATTTAATGTTGTCCCAGAGGTCTCTTAGGCTGTCTTCATTTCTTTTCATTCTTTTTTCTTTATTCTGTTCCGCAGCAGTGAATTCCACCATTCTGTCTTCCAGGTCACTTATCTGTTCTTCTGCCTCAGTTATTCTGCTATTGATTCCTTCTTCTGTATTTTTCATTTCAGTTATTGTATTGTTCATCTCTGTTTGTTTGTTCTTTAATTCTTCTAGGTCTTTGTTAAACATTTCTTGCATCATCTTGATCTTTGCCTCCATTCTTTTTCCGAGGTCCTGGATCATCTTCACTATCATTATTCTGAATTCCTTTTCTGGAAGCTTGCCTATCTCCACTTCATTTAATTGTTCTTCTGGGGTTTTATCTTGTTCCTTTATCTGGTACATAGCCCTCTGCCTTTTCCTCTTGTCTGTCTTTCTGTGAATGTGGTTTTTGTTCCACAGGCTACAGGATTGTAGTTCTTCTTGCTTCTGCTGTCTGCCCTCTGGTGGATGAGGCTATCTAAGAGGCTTGTGCAAGTTTCCTGATGGGAGGGACTGGTGGTGGGTAGAGCTGGCTATGGCTCTGGTGGACAGAACCCAGTAAAAATTTAATCCGCTTGTCTGCTGTTGGGTGGGTGGACCCTCCCTGTTGGTCATTTGGCCTGAGGTGACCCAACACTGGAGCCTACCCGGGCTCTTTGGTGGGGCTAATGGCGGACTCTGGGAGGGCTCACACCAAGGAGTACTTCCCAGAACTTCTGCTGCCAGTGTCCTTGTCCTCACAATGAGACACAGCCACCCCCGCCTCTGCAGGAGACCCTCCAACACTAGCCAGTAGGTCTGGTTCAGTCTCCTATGGGGTCACTGCTCCTTCCCCTGGGTCCCAATGTGCACACTACTTAGTGTGTGCCCTCCAAGAGTGGAGTCTCTGTTTCTCCCAGTCCTGTCAGAGTCCTGCAATCAAATCCCACTAGGCTTCAAAGTCTGATTCTCTAGGAATTCCTCCTCTCATTGCCAGACCCCCAGGTTGGGAAGCCTGATGTGGGGCTCAGAACCTTCACTCCAGTTGTTGGACTTCTGTGGTATAGGTGTTCTCCAGTCACCCACCCAGCACTTATGGGATTTGATTTTATTGTGATTGCGCCCCTCCTACCATCTCATTGTGGCTTCTCCTTTGTCTTTGGATGTGGGGTATCTTTTTTGGTGAGCTCCAGTGTCTTCCTGTCAATGATTGTTCAGCAGTTGGTTGTGATTCTGGTGCTCTTGCAAGAGGTAGTGAGAGCACGTCCTTCTCCTCTGCCATCTTGAACCAATCTCCAGCACCCCTCTTGTGTATTCATTTATCCTCATTTAGAGCCATTTGCAGAGATTTAGAAAGATTTGCAGTAACAAATGGATTCCTATATAAAGATTATCTTTATACTTTTTGCAACAAAAGGAAATTGTTATATTTGTACAGTGTCCAAGTGAATAAAGACCATGCCTAAGGCAAAAAACAAACAAACAAACAAAACCCCTGAATGCCTAGTGTATGCAAGGCCCTGTGTCATGGGGTGTACCAAAGTGAATAGGACAGACTCTGCCCTCAAGAGATTACCACTCATGGTGGGCAGGGGGTGGGGGTGGGGGGATGTGGGCGGCAAGCAGCCATGTTTTCTGACTCCTCGTGCCTTCCCGGGAAGATTATGAAGGCCTCTCCCCAACCTCATCATCACCCCATCCCTGCCACACACATACCAGGTACCAGGTATAAATAACAAATCAATCAAGTCGCATTCTGCCCAAGCCAAGATCCTCACTGCTCTGGACAAAGCAGACTCTGCTACTTCTGTTTCATTTAAAACCAGCCTGACATTTCTGGCCAACTTCTACACATTGTTGCCGAAACCAGTGCCGAACAGAAATACAGAGACAGAGCTTTGGAGGAGTAGAAAAGAGTAGTTTTGTTACTTTGCCAGGCAAAAGGGGCCGCAGCAGGCTAACACCCTCAAAGCTGTGGCCCCGTTCCTGGGAAATAGGAAGGCGTCTTATAGTTTCAGAGTGGAAGATAGGGCTGTAGATAAGGATTGGGACTGATGTAGTCTTGCATACTTCTTTCCTCCTGGAGACACTGAGATCATCAGGGCTGGCGTCAGGTGGTTCCAGAGCAGTTTCTGGTGGTCATTGAGGTTATCGTTATGTGACCTTCTTTCTGGGATGAAGAATGCTCACAGAGGAAAGGAGTGTTAGGCAGTGTTGTCTTAGAGGAGTAAACATCAGGTACATAGTACAACTTTAGCTAGAGGGCAATCATTTTCAGAGTGCAATTGAGCAAGAAAGTGAGGGGGGATAAAACATCTATAGGAGACCGGTTGAACGGGCAGAAAGAACAAGGGCTGAATAAGGGTTAACATAATGGGGGTGCCTCAACTAGTTTCTGCTACAGCAATATGGATGTCTTCTCTCCCCTGCTAGGCCTTATGCAGACCTGGCATAGCGTGTGTAGTGCTTCCATGCACAAGGTAAGCACTCAATAAATACTACTGATGGCCCCAGCCTGGGATTTCCCATGTTCATGCCTTACCTCACTCAGTCTCCTCTCTCAGGAATTTCATCCTGGGCCTGCCTACTCCACATGGACATGACTCCTCCCCAGCTCAAATGCCACCTCTTCTATTCCTGGTGTGTTTGCTCTCCAGAGCACTTTCTGCATCACACCCATTAATATGGCACATCTGCACAGGTCTTTGCTCCCAAGACTCTGCCTGATTTCAAATAGACCAGAGCAAGAGCTTGGCCTGTGGAAGTGCTTGTATGAGTCAGTACTTTTTTTTTTTTCCTGCATAGTAGAATACCCCAAAACTTAGAAATGGCTTTAAAAAATATTTATTTAGTTCATGATTTTGTGGGTCAGGATTTTAGGTTTGGCTCAGCTGGGCAGTTCTTCTGGTCTGAGCTGGACCCTCTCATGCTTCTGGGGTAGTTGCTAGGCAGCCAGAGGCTCTACTTCTTGGGGGTGGCTGTCAACTGAGGTAACTGGGCCACATGTTACTCATGCACCAGCAGTCTAGCCCAGGCTGGTTCACATGGAGTTGCAGGTTTCCAAGAGCGAGACTGGAATGATGCAGGTTTCTCAAGGCCTAGGCTCAAAACTGGCACTGTGTCACTTCCACAGTTGTATTGACTAAACCATGTCACAACAACACCCAGATTCAAGGGTGGGGAAATAGACTCCATCTCCTGATGGCAGGAGCAGCAAAGTCACATTGAAAGGAACACAGATACAGGGATGGATAGAGAATTGGGGCTAGTTTTGCGATCTACTGCAGTACTCAAAAATATTCCCACAATATCTACCACATAGTGGGTACTCAGTAAGTATTTATTGACAGTGCTAAGATTTTCAATCACAATGTTTACAGACTTCATGCAATGCAATTAATTGGCAAAATTTTAGCCCTCACTCATAAGCTATCCATTACTACCTTCAGTTTCAGAATAGCAAATGAGGAGGTCAGGAATACAGGCCTGTGCGAGGGGAAACCCCACTAAGGCTTCCCTGGGAAGAAGTTCAGCTGGCCCCAAACAGCCTCCTCCGAAGGGATCCAGAGCATCTTTAGAGAACTGGGTCCCCTAGGGACCTGGTCCAAACATGGTCACGTGGTTGGAAGCCATACATCTCTACCTGTGAACAGAGAGAGACTTAGATGTTACTCAGGGCTCGAACACAGCCCCCGTTAAGCCTGATTGCCTTGCAAGCTGCCTGCCAGATAGGAAGCAATTTTGTGTGACGACAGAATTTTTATCTGGATGTTTCCTGGAGTGTCTATCCCTCCACTGAGCAGGGACACATCTTGTGGACAGAGCCCGCAGCTCAATTTCTATGACTGAGAGCCCTGATGGGGAACGCTTCCTATCAGAGAATTACTAGAATCAATCTCCAGGCCTGCTGTGGTTTGAAGTGTGTCCTCCCAAAAAGATATGTTGGAATCTTAACCCCAGTGCCTCAGATTGTGACCTTATAGAGATAATCAAATTAAAATGAGGGCAACAGCGTAGACCCTAATCCAATATGACTGATATACTTGTAAAAGGGGTAAATTTGGTCACAGACAGACACACAAAAAGGGAAGACAATGTGAAGGGGCACGGGGAGAAGAGGGCCATCTACAAGCCAAGGGTTGAGAGCTGGGACAGATCCTTCCCTCACGGCTCTCACCTTAATTTGTCAACCCTGCTAACACCTAGTTTCAGACTTCGAGTCTCCAGAACTGTGTGATAGTAAACTACGGCTGCTAAGCCACCCAGTTTGTGGTACTCTGTTACAAAACTAATACAAGGCCTTCAATCTCTCCTTTTCTATTCTGTTCTCCTCGTATTTACCCTTATCATACACCCCTTGAGGGGAAAGTACATTTAGGTAGAAATAAAACATGAAGTCTCAGGGACATGGATGAGCCAGACCCCATGTATCATTCTTTGCCTCCCTGAGTCCTCCACCTGGGGCCACACCTCTGCCTGGAGCTAAGTTACCAATAGCCAGGAGCTCAAGGGCACTCCAAGTTACTGCCACCCTAAACAGAAGAGCAGTTCACCCCAGCCCCTCTTCCAGAAAGTTCAGCCTGGAGCCCCCCTCTAGATACTGCAGGGTTTGCAAAGATGATCAAGAAACAGTCAGTTCCCTCAAGATGCTTGCAGTTTGCCATGGGGAATAAGATTCATATAAAAAGTAACTATAATAAAGTGTTTCTGAAGCTTCAGCCATTGCCATACCACTTTCTGGATATTTGCTATATCTGAGCCCCACCCAGCAGTGAGCTTGAGTCACTTATATGGACTCAGAGTGTCCATATAAGTCCTGCACATCTTTTTCCAACTCTGCATTTAGTGGCATCCTATAGGTTATTGGAAACAGGCGTGGTGAGAGAATTTACAGCATGGAAACCAGCACACACTACAAATCAGGACTTTTTTGGGGGGGGGGAAGATACAGCTTACTTCCTTTTTCCTTTAAATTGACTCACTTTTTAACTTAAGAATGTTTATTTTATAGCCGTGACATGGAAGCAACCTAAATGTCCATTGACAGATGAACGGATAAAGAAGATGTGGTATATACATACGGAATACTACTCAGCCATAAAAAGAATGAAATACTGCCATTTGCAGCAACATGGATGGACCTAGAGATTACCATACTAAGTGAAGTAAGTCAGACAGAGAAAGACAAATATCATATGATATCATTTATATGTGGAATCTAAATGAATGATACAAATTAACTTATTTACAAAAGGGAAATAGACTCACAGGCCTAGAAAACAAATTATGGTTACCAAAGGGGAAGAGGGGGGAGGGAGGGATAAATTAGGAGTTTGGGATTAACAGATACACACTATTATATATAAAATGATAGAGCTACCATATGATCCAGCAATCCCACCGCTGGGCATACTTCTGGAGAAAACCATAATTCAGAAGGATGCATGCACCCCGATGTTCATTGCAGCACTATTTACAAAAGCCAGGACATGGAAGCAACCTAAATATCCATCAACAGAGGAATGGATAAAGAAGATGTGGTACATATATACAATGGAATATTACTCAGCCATAAAAAGGAATGAAATAATGCCATTTGCAGCAACATGGATGGACCTAGAGACTGTCATACAGAGTGAAGTAAGTCAGAAAGAGAAAGACAAATACCATATAATATCGCTTATATATGGAATCTAGAAAAATGGTACAGATGAACTTATTTGCAAAGCAGAAATAGAGTCACAGATGTAGAAAACAAACTTAAGGTTACCAAGAGGGGAAAGTGGGGGGTGGGATGAATTAGGAGATTGGGATTGACATATACACACTACTATATATAAAATAGATAACGAATAAGGACCTACTGTATAGCACAGGGAACTCTACTCAATGCTCTGTGGTGACCTAAATGAGAAGGGAATCTAAGAAAGAGTATATATATGTATATGTATAACTGATTCACTTTGCTGTACGGCAGAAACTAACACAACTAAAGCAACTATACTCCAATAAAAATTAACGAAAATAAAATAAAATAGATAAATAACAAGGACCTACTGTATAGCACAGGAACTATATTCAATGTCTTATAATAACCTATAATGGAAAAGGATCTGAAAAAGAATGTATATATATGAATCATTCTGCTGTACACCTGAAACTAGCACAACATTGTAAATCAACTATACTTCAATTTTTTTAAATGTTTATTTTAAAAGGAAACTTTGTATCATTACTGCAAATGGAAACCAGTATCATTTGCCATAGATAGAAAGTAACCTTAAAAATAAACACTAAGTCAATTATATCTCAACAAAAGTGGAAAACATTAAAAAATATAATTAAAATGAATCAATGTTATTAAATTATAGCAAATTATTGTTGCCTGCTAAAGGCCTGCTTCTGGGGATGTTCTCTTTGTTATAAAAGGAGTCTAGCAAGTGTTAGGGAGATCGTAAAGCATACCAGCGCCTTGGTTCATTCAAAATGATTGAACAAGATTTGAAAAGTCAATAACTCTCACATCAGTGCTCCTGGAGCTCTAAGAATCAGCTCCTTGGGAAAGACTGTTGTATTGAAACAAAGAGAAATTTGAGTTCAGCAGGTACCAAGTAAAGAGTTTCAAGGACAGGCTGCTCCCAGTGTGCCCACCAACTGCAGGAAAAAAATGATACTTGAATAAATCTTAAAGGATGGGCTGCATTTCAATAGGCAGAGAGGAGCAAGAAGGGGGTGAGAGTGGGAAAGGAGCAGAGGAGAGAAGACAATTCCCGGAGGAGGACTCAGCTTGAACAAAGGCTTAGAAGTCAGGGAGCACAGAGAGCATTCCTGAGGCTTGAGGTGGGGGGTAAGGAAGCAGTGGCAATAAGTAGGAAAGGGTGCACTGAGCTGTCCGTGAGAGCCTTCGCTGCCAGAATGATGAGGGGGTACTTGATTTCGATTTACTGGGTGTTTCAGTTAGCTCCTGCTTTGCAACAAACCTCCCTGAGAGTTAGTGGCTTACAACCACAAATGTGTATTATTTCTCTCAATTCTGTAGGTCAGCTGGGCAGTTCTATCTGAACTGGCTTGGCTGGTCTCTGCAGTCAGCTGGCACCTGGCTGAGGCTGGCTGGTCTAGGACAGCTTCAGTCCTATGTCTGGCAGTAGGCAGGCTGTGGGTTGAGGGGCCTCTGCTCCACATGGTCTCTTATCTCCCAGGGGGCCAGCCCAGGCTAAAAAGCAAACACACAGCAAAAGCACTTTTTAAGCCTCTGCTAGTGGCACAGATTTTCTATTATCCGATTAACCAAAACATGGCCAAGCCTGGAGTCAATACGGACACCAAGGGCACCAAGGGTATGATTACAGGGAGGAGTAAACATATTGGGACCATAACTGCATCAGTCTCCCACAGTAGATAATGGAAGAGCTTTGAAAGCCTTTGAGCAAGGGAGTGATGTGATTATGGAAGCATTATGGGAGGAAGGAACAGAGCATGGGATGATTTGAAATAATAATGATAACAATAACAATGATGGTTTATACCTAAAATGTCACTTTTTCCACCAAGCACCCTATTTTATCTATTCAGTCTTTACATACATACATACATACTTACATACATACACACACACACACGCACGCACACACACACACACACACACACACACACCACATCTGTTAGTAGCCCCATTTTAAAGATGAGGAAACCAAGCCATGGAGAAGTTAAAGAGCTTGTCAAAGGTCATGCAGCTACTAAGTGGTAGAATTAGGATTCAATTTCAGGTAGCCTAACTCCATATCCGGCATGTATAAACACTGCACTGTCGACTAAAAAAAATGCAGTACCTAAAAGTTGAGAGTTATGTTTTATTCGGTGGACATTCTTAGGACTTCAAACCCAGGAGACAGCATCTCAAATAATGCTGAGAGATTGCTCTGAAGAGGAAGCAGGGATGCCAGAACATATGGAAGTTTTTGCAATAAAACCAGGTAGTCAGAACATTAAAGATTACTGTTAATAAAAGAAAACCAGATATCTCAAGTTAAGGAATTTAGCACTTTCCTATGTATGGAAAGATGCAAGAGCCTGGGCTCACTGAAATCATTCCTTTGATAAGCACTACAGCTATCTGGGGCTGGTAGCCTGTGTTTTCTCATCCTGAGTTTCCTTCTGTGAACTGTTGGGGTGGCTGCTAGATGGGCTTGGCAGTGGGCAGCCCCTTTGTCTCCATCCTGAGTTCCCTCAGGGCGGCTGTATTGTAATGGCTTGATGGCTGCAACATCCTTTGTTTACTGATATGGCAGTCAATATTTTCGTTCTCAAAACCATGGAAGGACCCATGAGAAAGCCCTTTTGGTGGTCTGTGTGAGGAAGACGGGGCCAAATTTAGGGAAGTTGTAAAGGGGACAAATTCAGACAGATTCAGAGATGCTTCTGAGATAGACTCTGCAGCACTTGGAAAGTTATGTAGGGATGAAGGAGGAAAGTGTATGGGAGAAGTGTCAGGTGTGGGGGACTAGGCTGTGCCCTGCACAGGATTAAAGTACCAGGAGGGGGACTTCCCTGGTGGTCCAGTGGTTAGGACTCCGCACTTCTACTTCAGGGGGCACAGGTTCGATCCCTGGTTGGGGAACTAAGATCCTGCATGCCCCGTAGTGCAGCCAAAAAAAGAGAGAAAAAGGTACCAGGAGGACTTGCTGGTCTAGGGTGAATAAAGAGGAGGAGGATTTAAGGGATGTTGGGAAGGACGTTAAGGGGATGTCTGTTTGGAGCCGTCCAACAAAGTCTTGGAAGTAGGGGTCAGGAGACCCAGAGGGCTGGAGGTCAAGGCTACAGTTTCATAGGTCAGAGGCCCTGGTTGAAAGCATGTGAGAGAAGGATCCTCAGAGAGCAGGGAGGGATGGGCACAGTGAGAAGTGGCAAGGTCTGAGGATGAAGACTAGAGGAACATCTGAAGGTGGACGCTGAGGGTGAGAGAAGAGAAGTCAGCCGGCCAGAGAGGGCAGAGTGGGCTCCCAAAATGTGTGGGTCTGGAGAGCTTCCATGGAGACTTGGGAAGCAGAGCCAGGTGCTGCAGGGAGGTGAGGAGGGGAAGAACTGAGGAAAACCATTGGCTCTGATAATTTGAAAGTTGTTGATGAACACTGCTAGGGGCAGGACCAGACAGCTATAACAAAACAACAGGAATAACAACACATAGCACTTAGTATGCATCAGGCACCATTCTAAGCATTTTACACATATTTACTCATTGACTCCTTACAATAGCCCTTGTCATCCTCCCCCCTCCCCTACTCCCAGCCTCCTGAGTAATCCTCAGACTCTAACCACAGTGGAAATAAGATATGGCTGCTTTGATCCTTCCCCTGAGCAGAGTTTTTCGTGGGCACATCCTCTCTCTTCCAAGCCTTTCTGGGTACAGAAATCCCTTTGGATCCTCCTGTGAAGACAGTGTTTTCCCCTATAAGGACCCCCCAACCAGGATATCTCTGTGCTCATCACAATGGACTATCTCAGCCTGGGTGAACCTCTCATTTACTTCTACTGTCTTTGAACTCTGCCCCAGAAATACATGCATCCTATTAAATTTTCAGATGCTCGAAAAACACTAAAAGCTCTTTAAAGGCAATGACTGGTTATTCCTCCTCGAATCTCTCTTTGATGCCCAGCACAGTACTTGCATCTAGAACTAAATCAGTGTTTTCAAATTTATAGGTCAATACTCATCAGCAGGTTGAGAAGCCAATTTAATAACTGTATTAGTTATCTATTGATGCATAACAAATTACCCAAAATTTAGTGGCTAAAACAACATTTATCGTATCGTGGTTTCTATGGGTCAAGAATCTGGGCATGGCTTAGCTGGGTCCCTCGGCTCTGATTCTCTCACTGTCTCTCACTGTCTCTGGAGGCTTGACTGGGAAGAATCCTCTTTTTTAAAATTAATTAGTTAATTTTCGCTGCACTGGGTCTTAGTTGCGGTACGCAGGATCTTTGTTGGGGCATGCAGGATCTAGTTCCCCGACCAGGGATTGAACCCGGGTTCCCTGCATTGGGAGCACAGAGTCTTACCCACTAGACCACCGGGGAAGTCCCAGAATCCTCTTAATCCTGTTGGACTAAGACCTCAAATCCTCAGAAGTTGTTGGCAAGAACCTCCCTCTGTTCTTTGCTCTGTGGCCTTTCCATAGCACATCCCTCAACATAGCAGCTTGCTTTATCTAAGCAAGCCAGTAAGAGAGCAAGAGGGAGTGTCAGCAAGAGAGAGTGCTAGCAAGACAGAAGTCGCAGTCTTTCTTAACCTAATCCTGGAAGTGACATCTCATCATGTTTGCTGTTTTCTGTTCTTTAGATGCAGGTCATTTGGTCCAGCCCACACTCAAAGGGAGGGGATTACATAGCGTATGAATATCAGGGGGTTGGAAACATTGTGAGCCATTTCAGAAACTGCCAACCACAGTGGGTAATACCAACATTCCTTATGAATAGAATAGAATACAACAGGGAGATTCACATGTGGTAAGGGTATTATTTAACAAAACTTTTGTTTCCGTTTTATACATATGTATGAACGTACTGAGTCATGATATAAGTGTGGGATTTTTAAACTGTAAATCAATGTCAAAAATGCTTATGAGCCACTGTACTAGGTGATGGCTCGGTTCTTTCAGCATTTTTTAAAATTGAAGTATGGAAATAGAATTACAGATATAGAAAACAAACTTATGGTTAATAGGGAGTGAGGGGGTGTGGGTAGGGATAAATTGGAAGATTGGGATTGACATATACACACTGCTATATATAAAATACTATGCCCCAATAAAATTTTTAAAAAATAAATAAATGAATAAATAAATTGAAATATAGTTGATTTACAATGTTGTGTTAGTTTCAGGTGTACAGTAAAGTGATTCAGCTATACATATATATATTCTTTTTCAGATTCTTTTCCATTATAGGTAATATATATGTATGTGTGTTATAGATGTCGAATGTAGTTCCCTGTGCTATAAAGTAGGTCCTTGTTGTTTATCTACTTTTTATATAGTAGGGTGTATCTGTTAATCCTAAGCTCCAAATTTACCGCTTCCCTCCTTCACCATTTTTTAAATTTCAGCTTTATAGAATTATATATGATATATAAAATTGTAAGATATTTAAAGCATACATCGTAGTGACTTGGTATAGATATACATTGTGAAAGGTTTCCCCCATCTAGTTAATTAACACATCCATTACCTCACATATTTACTCTCTTCTTTTTTATGTGTGAGAACATTTAAGTTCAATTCTCTTAACAAGTTTTAATTTTACAATACAGTATTATCAACTAAAATCACCATGTTTTACATTAGATCCCCACCTTTCAACGTTTTGAGTCAATGTGCATAAATGTTCAGTGAACATTAGGTGAAATGATGGATGGACAGTTGGGGCAAGTGGGTGGATGGATGAGTGAATAAATTGATTGATGGGTGGATTGCTATGTGGGTAGATGGATAGATAGATGGATGTTTACTGCTCTTCCAAGGTGATTTATCAGGTCAAACTAGCCCAGAATAAATTCTCACTGATCCAAATTCCTATACCATTTACTGCAAGTTTGTTTGTTTGTTTGTTTATTTTAATGTTCCTAAGGAGGCTATATTTTTTTAATTATTTAAAAACATTTAAATATTTATTTAGTTATTTGGCTGTACAAGGTCTTAGCTGTTGCACGGGCATACGGGATCTTCGATGCAGCATGCAGGCTCTTTTTAGTTGTGGCATGTGGGTTCTTAGTTGTGGCATGCAGGATCTAGTTCCCTGACCAGGGATTGAACCCAGGCCCCCTGCACTGGGAGCACAGAGTCTTAATCACTGGACCACCAGGGAAGTCCCTACTGCAAGTTTATATAGCACATATACTAACATACAGAGATGTTTTATTCTGATATTTAACTAATTCTTCTAACAAATATTGTATTTCATGTATACTTTGCCCCAAGTACTGTACTAGGTGTTGTGGATACAGTATTTAGCAGAAGAAACATGGTCCCTGCTTTCCTGGAGTGTTTGATTTGGTATTAGAGACAGACACTAAAAGAACATACAGGGACTTCCCTGATGGCGCAGTGGTTAAGAATCCACCTGCTGATGCAGGGGATGTGGGTTCGTGCCCTGGTCCAGGAAGATCCCACATGCCGCGGAGTGGCTGGGCCCGTGAGCCATGGCCGCTGAGCCTGCGCGTCCGGAGCCTATGCTCCGCAACGGGAGAGGCCACAACAGTGAGAGGCCCGCGTACCACAAAAAAAAAAAGAGTTCAGCATGTCCAATGCTGTGTTTGAGACGTGGGAGACACATCCACCGGGGTGTCAATAACAATGTCAACACCTGCCTCTGTTGGGTCACCTCGTGCCAGACTGGGAGCCACACTTCACATGCATCTTCTTACTGGCTCCAGAAAAGACCACTGTGCAGTAACTTCCAGTGTTATCTCCATTTTAAGGATGTGAAAATTGAGGACAGAGATGAAATGACTTGCCCAGGGTCACATGGCTTGTACCTGGCAGAGTCAGGGATTCAAACCCTGTCCACCAGACTCCATCCACAAGGGTGCCAATTCCCCAAGCTACCCCTGGGAATGAGTTGGGGGAGGAGGTAGAAGTTGGGGAGGGGCCTTTAAGGCCTACACCCCTACTTTATTCTCATATCCCCTCCCACAGTGCCCTCAGAGAAGACAGCACCCCTGGCAGGCTTGTCCCAACCTGTCTGTGGATTCAGATATGTCTGGGCCTGTCTGCCTGAGAGCTTTGTGGGCTGAGTCTCTGTGGGGCTATTGGCATAAGGGATCAGAGAGCCTCATGGGAAAGTGCTGCCCAGAAGGGAAGAGTACAGCAACATGCTTAGCCCAAGCACGATGGGTCACCCAGAAAAGAGGGACAGTTTAAAAACATTTTAAATAATGTTTTTTCCCCCCTAACTACAAAAATATTACTTGCCGAGTGTAGAAAATTTGCAAAACACTCACACACATACACAGAATACAATGGAAAAAAATCACCTATAACCCTATCTCTCAAAGAGAGATAACCTCTGTTATCATTTGGATGCATGCCCTTCCAGTCTTATATTTACATATATGATCACTTTGTACACATGGTTTAGAGCCCTGCTCGTTTATTTCCATAGGAAGAATTCCTAGCAGTGAATTCCTAGCAATTAGGACAAAGAACAAGCATATATTTAAGTTTTTTAATGAAAATGCTATGACTCCTGGCAGGGCTGAGACTAGGCAAAGGTACCAAAGGTTCCCAAGATACAAAATTTAAGGAGGGCTCATGTGCCACAGCCGCAGAAAGCCAAACTCTGACAGCAGGTATTTGCAGCAAAGTAAGGGTTTATTTGCAGGATGCCCAGCAAGGGAGTGGGAGACAAGTCTCAGATCCACTCCAGCTCGGTCTTTGAGTGAGGGACGTTTTAAGGGGGAAGAACAAAGAGGCTGGGATTAACCATCTTGTGACATTTCTTAATCATGGTTTCGGGAGTCAGGATGTCTCTGGTTTACAGTTCTTGGCCAGGTGGTCCATGGCTCAGGGGTCTGTGAGCTCATCTTGCCTTGGAGAAACAGCCTGAGTTTATACGTCAATGATTTCTACAACAGCAATTTTAGTACATTAACGATGTTATCGGCAGCAGCAATCTTAGTCATCTGACTCTGGTTAATGGGTGTTCAGTTAGCACAGGATTGAGGTTAGAGGGGACAAGAAAGGGATTGAGCTCAGAGGAGACAAGCAAGGGAATCAAGTTTTGGATAGAGAGATTAATCATAAACTCGGGAAGGGGACTCAGTTTCAGCCAGTTCCGTAGCACTCTCTTTTGCATCCCGTGGCCAGGACTTGGTCCTGGTCACACCTAACTACAAGGGAGGCTGGAAAATGTAGTCCATGTCTGAGTGTTCATGTGCCCAGCTAAAGCTTGTGAATTTTATTGCTAAAAAGAAGGGGAAAATGGACACTGGGGAACAATTAGTGATCTCTGCCCAAGGGAGGGATTTGGGGTAGGGTTTCCCACATTTTAACAGGTGGAGACTAAGCCAAAGAAATAAATCTTGTTTTTCATGCTCAAACTACTGGGGTCCAGGAAAATATGATTTAAAGATTTTGTGTCCAGAGTCTAATTATGAAGGGTTGAGACTGACTGTGGAAGTATCCTCTACATGGCACAGGGCTGCAGACCCTACCTGCTTAGGAAGTGTTTATCGATCAATCATTCATTTATCAGCAGGCCAGGAAATCATTAATTCATCCATTCTCTTCATACTTTCTTGTAGAACAGCTTGTCTTGCCTCTGACTCCCCAGGATGTTGTTTGATGCTATCGGTTGCTATTCCAACATCCACACCCTTCTTTTTTCTCATCAATAGAATCCACTTTTGTTTGGGGCAGCAATATGCCAACTACACACTCGCTTTCTGTGCCTCTCTTGAAACTAGGGGAAACCTTGTGTCATGGCCTGGTCAACTGTATCAGTTTCCTAGAGCTGCCATAACTAGGTACCATGGACTAGGTGGCTTAAACAATGGAAGTTTATTGTCTCACAGTTCTGGAGACTACAAGTCTGAAATCAAGTTGTCTGATTTCCAGAAGGAAATCTGGTTCCTTCTGAGGGCCGGGAGGGAAGGCTCTACTTCCGTCTCTCTCCTTGGCCTGTAGATGGCCATCTTCTCCCAATGTATCTTTACATCGCCTTCCCTTTGTGCCTTCCCTCTGTGTCCAAGTTTCCCCTTTTTACAAGGACACCCTATTGGGTTAGAACCCACCCTAATGACCTCATTTTAACTTGCTTGCCTCTTTAAAGATGCAATCTTCAGGGAATTCCCTGGCAGTCCAGTGGTTAGGACTCTGTGCTTTCACTGCTGAGGGCTCAGGTTTGATCCCTGGTCGGTGAACGAAGATTCCACATACCAGTGCAGTGCGGCCAAAAAAAAAAAAAAAAGATACAATCATCAAATGAGGTCACATTCTGAGGTACTGGGAGTTAGGACTCCAACATATCTTTTCTTGGGAGGACACAATTCCACTCATAACACTAATGAAATAAAAACAGAAGTCAGCTGGGGGTATTTGGGCAAGTGTTTACTTTCCTGATACAATGAGACAACTTTCTTCCTGCCTTGAATGTAAATGTAATAGCTGCAGCCTTGGGTGCCATCTCCTGACCATGACAGAGGGACCCTGAATCAACTCCAGCAACCTCAGAGCTCTGGGCATCTTATTATGTGGCTTTCATTCAAGCTTTTGAGGAGAGGTTTTTTGTTTTTTTGTTTGTTCGTTTTTTTGCGGTACGCGGGCCTCTCACTGTTGTGGCCTCTCCCGTTGCGGAGCACAGGCTCCGGACGCGCAGGCTCAGCGGCCATGGCTCACGGGCCCAGCCGCTCCACGGCATGTGGGATCTTACCGGACAGGGGCACGAACCCGTGTCCCCTGCATCAGCAGGCGGACTCTCAATCACTGCGCCACCAGGGAAGCCCCAGAAAGTTTTTTATTACCTGCAGCTGAATGCATTCTTAACTGGTCCATCATCTCCCTGGACTGTCTTTAGCTCATCTGCACTTGTTAGGGGACCTTCAGAATCTTATATAAGAACATCCCACTCATCTGTCTTCTGATGTCTTATTCTAAAGTTCATGTAACTTCCAGAGCAACGGCAAGACACAGGCACACAGAGTCTTTACTGAAATGCCTGAGAAGGCTGGGCTTTGAAGAGACATGCTATTGGAATGCAGTGGACCTCATAGCTAAAGGCTGAGCCGGAGGAGAATTAGAAACAGGATGGTGATTGGGGTGAATGAGAAAGGGAAGTGAGAAAAGAGGCAAAAAGCAGATGGGTTTAGTAATGCTTCCTACTGAGGAGACTAGGGAAGGTGGATTTACTAGGATTGGTGAGAAGGGAGAACCTAGAGGAAGTCCCAAGGGAATTTCCTCCATTGCCTAAAAACAATAATGTAAAATCACAGGCTACATGAAAACTTGAGAATATCTAGTTCAGGTATAGCAAACTCAGATGTTTCTGGGGTCCATGCAGTAGCATGAGTGAGTGAAGTAGGCAGGTGAAGACTGGAAGGTGGTCCGCCAGATGGGGCAGCGGTAAATCAGCGTCCAGTCTTGATGATCTACTCTGGGCCAAGAATTATTAAATCTGATTTTTCAAGAAAAGCTAGAAATCCACTTTTTATGTTGAAATCTCTAGGTTTTTAATGTGGAAAACTTATTAGGTGGTTTTGAACCATATGTGAGCCAAATAAAATACATCTGTGAGCTAGATGTGGTCAACCAGAGTGCCACGTCTGGTCCAGCCCTACCTCATACTGAAAGCAGTAGACCCCACTACAGTATCCTGCACAAGGGCTCCCCAAACCTCACCTTGAATGCCTCCAGTGACACAAGTGTTCATTAAAAATCCACCAAATCCTACAATTCCAGACATCAACCCACATCTCTACTGCAGCGTAAAAAAAGCATAAGACCGCTTCCTCCATGCATCCAATACCCTTTTCTTGTTGCCTGGTTAAAAAAAAAAAAAAGTGCCATACAGAGACAACAGATACATCAGAATCTTTCAGGCTCTCCATATGGGACTAAGGCAGAAAAGAGAGAAACAGGTGGATGCACGTAAATATTTAAGTCAGAAAATATAGGTCACTGTGACTGATTAGATATGAGGGGTGAGCAAAAGATAAATCGAGGTTGACCTTTAGTCTCTGGCTGGAGTGAGCCGGGGTTGATGGTGCCATGTCCCAAGAAAGGGCATGCAGGAGGTGGGAGAGGATTTGGAGCAGAGGGGGAGCAGCAGGCTCGATTTAGAGCAGCAGTCCCCAGCCTTTTTGGTACCAGGGACTGGTTTCGTGGAAGACAAATTTTTCCATGGAAGGGGTGAGGAGGATGGTTCAGGCGGCAATGCGAGCGATGGGAACGGCAGATGAAGCTTCCCTCACTTGCCCGCCGCTCACCTCCTGCAGTGCGGCCCAGTTCCTAACAGGCCTCGGACGGGGGGTTGGGGACCCCTGATTTAGAGGATGTACAGTTAGATGTGCTTGAAGGACATCCATGTGGCAGTTAAAATCTGAGATGGGAACTCAGCAAGGGATTCTGGGCTGAAGCTACAGATTTGGGAGCCATCGGCAGAAGCTGAAGCAGCAGGAGTGGACGAGCTCACCTTAGGGCGATGTGGGGCAAAAAGGCAAGAGGACGAAGGGAAAAACCCGGGGAACATCAACAGTTACATGAAGGGCAGTAGGTGGCAGATAGTAGATGAAGACCAAAATGGTGATGCCAGGAAGGGGCGACGAGAAATCCCTGAAATGCAAGGGAGGAGAAAGAGTTAAGAAAAAGAGAACAGTCAAATGAGGACCAAAAGTATCTACTGAATGTGGCATGGAAGCAGCTTCAGTGCAATGGCAGGATGGAGGCTCAACTGAAGTGACCGAAGAGTGGATGCCTGGAAATGGAAGCGCGATCGGCAAGTGCAGACAACTCCTTCTAAAAGCTTGGATGGAAGGAAAGGAGGAAAACATGGCCTCAATAAACTGGGAAGGGCCTTAAGCCCTAGAGAGGGTAAACTTGGGCATATGTAAAGTCTGACGCCAAAAAATCAGGGGAGGCACAGAAAGCCCATTTGGAGAGACAGGAAAACACTGACCTGAACTCTGGAGCCCCTCAACCTTATTTTTATAGCATAAGATACAGCCTTCTAGATAACCCCATGTCTGAATCGGCTCAGACAGCCATAACAAAACACCATATGCTGGGTGACTTAAACAACATGAATTTATTTTCTCACAGTTCTAGAGGCTGGGAAGTTCAAGGTAAAGGGACCAGTCCATTTGGTTTCTGGTGAGGTCTCTCTCCCTGACTAGCAGATGGCTACCTTCTCCCTGTATCCTCACATGGTGGAGACAGAGCTCTGGCATCTCTTCCTCTTTTTATCAAGGCACCAGCCCTACAGGACTAGGACACAACTCTTGTGAGCTCTTTTGACCTTAATTGCCTCCTTATAGGCCCATCTCCACATGTGATCACATGCGGGTTAAGCCTTCAATAAATGAATTTGGAGGGAATATAATTCAGTGCCCAGCACGCCATGTGCTCACCTTTCTGTCTATTTCTGGAGCAAGCTATTTGACGCTTCGTGGGCCTCACTGAAACTGCCAAGCTGGAGCTCCCTCCACCTAACCACACCCTCCCCTTCTCCACCTGTGTCTTCCCTTCTCTGACTCATAGGAAGGACATTGTTAAGAGAATTGCCTGATGGTCAAAATACAAGATGTTCTTCTGGAAGGAGGAAGGAGTCTGGAGCTTCCAAGAGAAACACCCTCATGCCAAGCCATGGGGTGGCTCATGTGACTGTTGTATGGACACAGATCATTCCCACCAAGGATGCCCCCAAATACACCTGTAGCTTCAGTTGTCCAGCTAGGTCACAATAAAAGTGAGTTTTTAGGACTACAATATCCACTTTCCACCCAAGTCATTTTAGCCTGTAACCATTGAACAGTCCAGCCCCTGCCTATCCCTTCACTCCTTTTGACCCTGAATGTCCTATAAATCATTTATTTATTCAACACATATTTACTGAACACCTACATGTGCCAGGCACTGTGCTAGTCCCTGGGGAAATGAAGAGACCATGACAAGGTGCTTTCATGGCACTTACAATCTGGGGGTGGTGGTGGTGGGGGCAGTTATTAATTAAATAATCACACAGTTATAAATGTATAAGTCATGTGGAGGTGAGGCACACAATGGCACGAGAGCCTCTAACAAGGAGATCAGGCCTTGGCATCTTGGCTGATGAGAAAACTCATCTCGGTGGGATGGGAATGGTAAGGGATGAGTAGGAGTAAGCTAGGTGAATGTTAGAGAATAGGTTGGTTTTCTACACTGCATATAGAAAATAGTAACACATTTACGCAGCTTTTTCTTTTTTAAACAACAAAGTTAGCAACTTAAAAGAATACCTTTGTGGGAATTCCCTGGAGACCCAATGGTTAGGACTCGGCACTCTCACTGCCGAGGGCCCAGGTTCAATCCCTGGTTGGGGAATTAAGATCCTGCAAGCTGCATGGTGCATCCAAAAAAAAAAAAAAAGAATACCTTTGCTATCTCACAGTTTCTTTGGGTCAGGAGTCCTAGCACAGCTTAGCTGGGTCCTCTGCAAGGCTGTAATCAAGGTATGAGGCAGGGCTGTGTTCTCACATGGAGGTCTGACTAGGGAAGGTTCAGAGGCTCTAGCAAGATGGAGTCTTACACAACATAATCACAAAAGTGACATTCTGTCACCTTTGCCATATTCTATTGGTTACAAGCAAGTCACAGGTCCCACCCTCACTCAAGGGTGTGAACACCAGGAGTTAGGGGTCATGGGGGGGTCACCTTAAAGTCTGTACATCACAGAGAACAACCAAAGGGAACAGCATGTGCAAAGGCCCTGTTATGGGAGTGAGCATGGTCCATTTGAGGAACAGAGCACAGAAAGGGAGAGGGAGATGAAGCCAGACCGTGGAGGGCCTTATTCAGGATCCCAAGAGGTGTGGGATGTCATGGGTAGAAGGTGGTGGTACAATACAGTATACACTGACAGCCATTGCTACCCCAGGGCTTCTGAGCCTAACTCAGTCTGGAAAGATGAATGACCCCATCTAAATCCAGCCAGAAGACCTGGATGCAAGGAGCTGAATGCATCCCATGGACGCTCCATGAGGTTTGCCCTTGTTCACCCCTGAACCCAGAGCCATGGCCATACCAACAGCTCAGCAGATATTTCTGAATGAATTAGTTAATGGAGATATGGAAGCCAGGTAGCCTGTCCAGAGCCTTTGTGGAGAATCAGATCCCCTAATCGAGTCAAGTCTTCCACCCTGAACTCGACAGCACCACCCAGTCACCACTAAAGGATTCCCAATGAAAACCCTGGGCTTCACCTAAGAGAGCGCAGAAGCTCCCGGGGCAAAAGCGCCCCTTGACTCAACGTGGCAAGCACCCAATCTGGGCTGCCAGGCTCTGTACGCTGTGTGCCTTGCCTTTGGGCTGTGGCTGGCACAGGGCGTGGCACACCATTCATTGTGGATGACAGTTTTAAAAGTGCTCTCATTAAAAAAAAAATAAAAGTGCTGTCTCTGGTTGGAGCTCAAGCTATCTAAACCAGCACATGCCACTGGATATGGTATGGCATTAAGTGAACTGCCCACTTTCACCCTGCAGGCAAGGGGTGCCAGAGGAAACGTTATACCCATGAAGAATCTTCTACTAAATACTGAGATGGAGAGAGAAAGACAGGAACTGCAGGTGCTGACGTGTAGTAAACAGGCAGACAATAAACAGGCTTCAGCAGAGGACTTATGATACCTAAGTAACTTTGAACAAACTGTACCTCATTTTCTGAAGTCGGCAACTACAGACTTTTATTTTTTTTGCAACACGGCACCATGCGAGGCTTGCAGGATCTTAGTTCCCTGACCAAGGATTGAACCCCTACCTCCTGCAGTGAAGCATGGAGTCCTAACCACTGGACCCCAGGGAAGTTCCTACAACTTTTGTTGGTGTCACCTGACAAGGCGGAAATACCAAGACTGAAGCATGGCCTCTGCTTCAGTCAGACATGCTGCCCTCTACCCTCAGGGGCCCTGGCATCTTCTAGGACCCAGATTGGTGCCTAATCATCATTCCCATCTGCCAAACCTTGGCTGGGCCTGACACTTAATCCTCAGAAGAGCACTCTGTGAATGAGGGACTCCTCCTTTTATTCACATGAGAGAACACGTTCAGGCTCATGGTCACACAGCAAGCAGGTGGGAGAGCCAGCACGTGTGAGGTCATAGCCTGTGTGCAGTGGACGGTTCCCAACCGCAGTGAGAGGGTAGAGCATTTCCAGAGACACGTCAGGGGACCTCGGGCAAGTTAGCCTCTCTGAGGCTGCATCCTTATCTGTAAAACAGGCATAATAATACCCATCTTGTATGGAAGTTGGGAGTATTTGAGATAAGATCTCTACAAGGCCTAGAACTGCCCTTGATTCAGGCTCACTGTCTATAAAAGTTATCGATGATTATTATTACCTTCTGAACACATTCTGCCTTTTATGTGTCAGGAGCTCAAGAAATGGCTGCTGCTCATCCCTGCATGAGTTCAGCAGGTGTGACAATAAAGAATGGGTCCCCAAGGGGCACCTTGCCCTCTTTACGATGCAGGAAGCCAGTGGGCACAAGAGGAAACACATAGGATGGCCAGCCAGAAGCTTAAGAAGTCATAACCTCTTTGAGTCTCAGTTTCTTTATCTGTGAAGTGTAAGAATAATGATATTGATAATAATAATGAAAATAATAAGCAGGCTGCCTCCATCACAGGGCTGTGGCTCAGCTTAAGTGAGATAATGGTCTGACAGTGCTTGTTAAAGTGGAAAAGTGTTATCTAAAGATAAGGAGCTATTATCCCTATGATGATACAGATGGAGAGTGGGTAGCCTCATTACAGAGGGCAGAAAGAGCCCCCCTCTGCCCCTGGGAAAGACAGAACCAGAGAGAACAGAGGTAGCAGTTACGTACAGGGGAGTCAGAAGGAATGAGTTTGGGGAGGCCCTGCTGGCTAAACACTGGAATAATAAGTTACAGAAGGAGCATCCCTGGGTTGGGGACACCCACGCCACTTCCATTTTTTGAAACTCAAGTTATACTAATAAACATTAAAAACAAAAAACTAATAAACATTAAAACATTAAAATAAAACATTAAAACATTGAAATAAACTAATAAACTAGAAAGGGCTGCCCAAATGTGGTATATATTGCATGTTCAATCCTGGCAGCACATCGGGTATGGGTCCAGGGGTCACAATCGCATCAGCAGCTTTCAAATCACCAACTATCTAGATAACCTCATTCAGAGATAAGATTCTGCTCCCAATTCCAACATGTGCATTTTTTCCTCACTACCAAGCAATTCTCCAAGACCAGCTGGGTGCCCTATAATTCTGACACTAAGTACCTGGAGATAGTGTCAGATGCCACAGGTTAAGGGCTCAGTCCTACAGGACTGCTCCCCTCCAACTTCAGATGCCAATCTCAAGTTCAGGTTGTCGCCTGTGCTTCTGACCGAGTGGCTATAGACAGGTGATTCTAATTACTGCCCCCCTCAGGTTTGATTAATTTGCTAGAGCGGCCCACTCTAGAACTCAGAGAAACATTCTACTTACTAGACTACTTACTGGTTTACTATTAAAGGATATAACTCAGAACAGCCAGATAGGAAAGATGCTTAGGGCAAGGTATGGGGAAAGGGTGTGGAGCTTCCTGCTTTTTCTGGGCGTACCACTCTCCTCAGATCTCCACATGTTCATCAACCTGGAAGTTCTTTGAACCTCCCCCCCTCCCCCATCCCCAATCTTTTTGGGTTTTTATGGAAGCTTCATTACATAGGCATGATTGATTAGATCATTGGCCATTGGTGACTGAACTCAATCTCCTGTCCCTTTTTCCTCCCCAGAGGTCAGAGGGGTGGAACTGAAAGTTCCAGCTCTCCAATTACTTGGTTGGTTCCACCGGTGACCAGCCCTCCTTCTTAGGTGACCTAAGGGCATTTCAAGAGTTACCTCAACATCACAAAAGACACCTTGATCACTCTCTTCACTTAGGAAATGCCAAGGGTCTTAGGAACTCAGTGCTAGGAACAGGGACTGAGAACAAATACGTATTTCCTGATATAAATCACAATATTACAAGAGCTAATACACAGCCTGTACATTTGAGGCCAGACAAGACCCTCCTAGTTCCCTATGGTAGGTTCTGGGAGAGGGAGCAGAGATATCTTTTTCCTTGAAATTCTCATCTGATCAACAGACTGTGGTATATCCATAAATGAAATACCACTCAGCCATAAGAAGGAATGGATTACTGGTATAGCAACACATGTGCTGTATATAAAACAGTGTACACAGTGCGCTTCCATTTATATGAAGTCTTAGAACAGGCAAAGCTAAGCTGTAGTGATAGGCAGCAGATCAGTGATTATCTAAGGCTGGGGCTTGGGGTGTGAGGTGACGACTACAAAGAGGGACAAGGGAACTTTGGGGTGTGAGGGAATGTTCTAGATCTTGATTGTGGTGGTATTTACAAAGATGGAAACATTTGTCAAAATTCATCGACATGCACACTTGAAAGAGGTGCACGTAAATTACACCGTAACCCAGTTGATAAAAACAAATGCTCACCTGAATAGGGCCACCCACTGCAGAACTGCCCGCAACTGTGTCTAATGTTTGTATCTCAGCTTCCACAAAGACTCCCGAAAGTCAATTCAACACCACGGACCACAGGCTGGTTCTGAGCCAGGCCCCAGACGATGCAAGGTGAGGAGGGGCCCAGTTCTCACCTTTGAAGAGTTCACGGTCTTGCAGGGAACCAGATGCATAAGCAGGCAACATTCACGCACAAGGTTGGTACAAGTGACCTCAGTGTACACAGGGCACTATGGGAGCTCTGGGGGAGGGAACCAGCTCTGGCCAGAAGGAGGAAAGTCAAGGCAGGTCAACCCACACAGAGTACTAAATAGGAGTCTGGGTTAGGCAGGGAAGGGGAGGTGGGGAGGAGAGCATCACTGCAGGCAGAATGTTCACTCCCCTGAGCTGGGGGGCCTCTGTCTTGTTTACTGCTATATCTCCTCCCCTAGAAAGTACCTGACACTCAGTAGGTGCTCATTAAGGATCTGTTGAGTTAATGGACAATATAAGCAAAGAAAGGGGAGCTCCCTGGCGGTACAGTGGTTAGGACTTGGCGCTTTCACTGCGGGGGCCCAGGTTCAGTCCCTGGCCGGGGAACTAAGATCTCACAAGCCATGCAGCACGGCCAAAAGAAAAAAAAAAAAAAAAAAAGCAAAGACAGGGTCTGCAAACTATGGCCCACAGGCCAAATCCAGCTGGCCACTTGTTTTTATAAATAAAGTCTTAACTGGATCCATGCTTATTTGTTTACATGTTGTCTCAGGCTGTTTTCTCACTACAACAATAAAAGTTGAAAACTTGTGACAGAGACCATATGGCCTGTAATGCCTAAAATATTTACTCTCCAATCTTTTATTGAAAAAGTTTGCTCACGCCTGAGCAAAGGCAAGGAGGCGAAGCTTTTAGAGTTAATCCCAAAGGC
The DNA here is from genome assembly GCF_963924675.1 of Phocoena phocoena. Taxonomy (NCBI): domain Eukaryota; kingdom Metazoa; phylum Chordata; class Mammalia; order Artiodactyla; family Phocoenidae; genus Phocoena; species Phocoena phocoena. The sequence continues at coordinate 62,098,536 of NC_089234.1, read as the reverse complement.
TAAGAGGAAGGAAATTAGGTAAGGTGAGAAAAACAATGCGAATGGATCCTTCATTGTCCAGTTACAAAATGTGTGTACACATTGACTTACCTTTTCTGGTGGATACATAGATTAATGCCCTTGACACCTGATCTAACTTCCTTTTGGTCTGCCTTCCTACACTGCAGAGGCTGGAAGGCTGAAAAACAGTATTTTTCATGTTCCCTTGCAGCAAAACTCCCCAGATGCATTTCGGAGGTTGGGGTTACACCAGTCAGATGCCTTCAGGGACTTCCCTGGTAGTCCAGTGGTTAAGACGCCATGCTCCCAATGCAGGGGGCATGGGTTTGATCCCTGGTTGGGGAGCTAAGATCCTGCATGCCGTGTGGCGCGGCAAAAAAAAAAAAAAAAAAATCAGACACCTTCACACAAGACTTGAGTGCTTACCTGAGTGTAGAAGGGAGAGAGGCAGTGTTGCTCCGGGCCTCCACTTAGTGGATATCGGTCTAGCAGACTGCGTGGGTTTGAAGCTGAAAGTGCGGCAGCAGCAGCCTGATCTCTGAATGTGGCTAAGATGGGACTGGCAGTTGTTTATTAGTTCACAGGTCCCTGACTCTCATCCAGGTTGCAGCTCTCTTGGAGGATCAGTTCTGCAGGGTTCTGACAATCATTCCTGGAGGCCTAGCCTTGAGCCCATTCTTCTAGTTTATCCAGTATGTTTCAAGCACCTACTTCTCTGAACCAACCTTTTCTGTTACTGCAACTGACTCCTGATGGATATATTATTTAAACATTTGTGCTGTGCTCTTTAAATGAAACCAGGTAGATTAATAAACATATGTGTTTAGCTCTTCTTTCCCATTAGACCCCCTGCTAAAGTAAGAGCAGAGGAATTTTTTTTTTTAAGTATAAACCCATAAGGACTAAGAAGTCAGGAAAGGATATAGCAGTGGAAGAATAAAGGCAACAACATTTTGGAAGCTGGAAAGCAGAGAGGGAAGTGGTAAGTGACTTAGCAGAGTGGGAAAAGTGAAGGTGGAACAGCTAACAAGAAAAAGGCCAGTTCGCCATATGACCCAGCAATTCTATTCCTGGGTATACATCCGAAAACCCCAAAAACACTAATTTGAAAAGACACATGCACCCCAATATTTATACCAGCACTAATTTACAATTGCCAGGGTATGGAAGCAACCTAAGTCTCCATCAACAGATGAATGGATAAAGAAAATGTGATATATGTATAATCACCAGATGTGTACACACACACACACACACACACACACACACGCACCACACAATGGAATACTACTCAGCCATAAAAAAGAATGAAATTTTGCCATTTGCAGCAACACAGATGGACTTGGAGATGAAATAAATCAGATGGAGAAAGACAAATACAATATGATATCACTTACACGTGGAATCTAAAAAATACGGCAAACTAGCGAATATAACAAAAAACAAACAGGGACTTCCCTGGTGGTGCAGTGGTTAAGGATCCGCCTGCCAATGCAGGGGACACAGGTTCGAGCCCTGGTCTGGGAAATCTCACATGCTGCGGAGCAACTAAGCCCCGGCGCCACAACTGCTGAAGCCTGCGTTCTAGAGTCCGTGCTCTGCAACGAGAGAAGCCACCACAATGAGAAGCCCATGCACCGCAACGAAGAGTAGCCCCTACTTGCCACAACTAGAGAAAGCCCGCATGCAGCAATGAAGACCACACGCAGCCAAAAATAAATATAATTAATTAATTAAAAAAAAAAAGAAACAGGCTCACATACATAGAGAACAAACTAGTGGTTACCAGTGGGGAGAAAGAAGGGGGGAGGGACAAGATAGGGATAGGGGTTAAGAGGTACAAACTACTATGTAGAAAATATATAAGCTACTACAAGGAAGGAGATATATTGTACAGCACAGGGAAGATAGCTAATATTTTATAATAACTATAAATGGAAAATAACATTTAAAATTGTGAATCACTATGCTGTACATCTGTAACATATATTATGCATCAACTATACTTCAATTTAAAAAAAAAAGAAAAAGTCCAGTTCATAGCACAGCACTCCAGGAGGGCTGATGAATCAGAGGCTCCAGGTACCTCTGTAGACAGAGGTACAAAGTGGGGCTGAAGAGATAAAAAAAAACTAGTTCAAAATCTTTCAAAGGAGCAGCTGGAATCCTCCCAAATCTGCTCCACCATCCTGCCCAGCTAAGATGATGGGAGTGTCACCTTCCTCCCCAACGCCTGCAGGTGATGGGAGGGTCACCTTCTAACAAGGCTGAACAATATATACAGCAGGTATCTGGGAACGCCTGGGTCCCTGGAGACACCCCCCAGGTGTGGCCTGGGGAAAGTATACTGAAAGCAATGGAGTCAGTGAAAGTCTGCATTCTAGATGGAGACCCCCACTCCTTGCCCTGCCCCAGCCTGGGTCTCAGAACCCGGCACACAGACTTCTACTCCCCAGGCAGGAGAATAGAGGACCCTTCTTGGGGAATATTGACCAGCAAAAGACAAAACATCTATAGACACTGACATTTGGGGGTCCCCCAGTGAAATGGCTGGTCTAGATCTGATGATCTCACAGAGAACCTCATCCCGAGACAAGCCCTCCCACCCACTCCTCTCACTCAGAGCCTCCTCTAAGTATTTTAGCCCCTCACTAGAGGCTGACTATGGAAGGACAGCCAAAAATCATTAGGCATGTGAGGAACTCTTCTAACCTGAAAAACAGGGCCTTAAAAGCAGGTAGGAAAGTAAACCCAAAGAAATAGAGACAATGCAGGTTGCAAAACTTCAAAGTTTTGAACTTTGAAGATATTAGATATCTTCAAAGATATTAGAACTTCAAAGAGTCTAATATCTGAGGGAGATAAAAGATACTGCATTGTGGTAGACTTATACTGGTGTCCCCCAATGAACTATAACTCCTGGTATGTAGGCTCTTATCCTCTGCCACATTGATTCTGGGCTTGGCCATGTGACTTGCTTTGGCCAGTGGGACGTTAACGAGTGTGGTGCAAGCCAGGGTTTATGAGTGCTTGCACACTGGGCTTCTCCTGCTAAAACACTTACAACCTTTTTGACTTTGGGCAAGTGTGGTGGTTTTAAAACATGTCCACAAATTATCTGATATGCTGTCCTTCAAAAGGTGAAGCCTAATTCCCCTCCCAAAAAATGTTGGCAGTACTTAGTGACTTAATTCCAATGATTAGAATGTAGCAGAAGTTACATTCCAAGGCTAGGTCATAAGATTCACTGTAGCTCACTCCTTGTTCCCTCTCTTGGTTCAATCACTCTGGGAGAAGCCAGCTGCCATGTCATGGAGAGACACAAGCAACATTATGGAGAGGTCCATGTGCTGAGGACTGAGACCACCTGCCCCCAGCCATGTGAAAGAGCTAGGAAGCAAATCCTCTGGTCCCAGTCAAGCCAGCCTTCAGGTAATTACAGACCAGGAAACCATCTTCACTGCAACCTCATGAGAGGGTGGCTTTCCTGACCCTCAAAACCTAAGAGTTAACAAACATTTGTTGTTTTAAGCCACAGGTTTTGGGGCAGTAATTTGTTATGCAGCAATACATAACTAATACATCAAGTTATTCAACTTTTTTGAGCTTCAGTAAAACGGATATAATAATGGAGACTACTGCACAGGGTTGCTGTCAGAAAAATACAAAGCAGTGGTGCACATAAAGTGCTTAGAAGAGTGGGGTATTGTAGTCACTCTTGGACATTGGTTGCTGTGGTTGCTATCGCCCAGCTGAATCTAAAAGGTGCTTTGCTAATCTACAATGCTCCCACTTCCTGAGTTCTTCATCTGGGAGTACATTTCCCCAGAGAATGTCAGCTTAGGGAAGGAAGTTTTTGCCAAGACAATTCAACGGGGAAAGAATAACCTTTTCAACAAATGGTGCCAGGTCAACTAGATAAACCACAGGCAAAAGAGTGAACTTGGACCCCTACCTCATACCATATACAAAAATTTACTCAAAATGGAGCAAAGACCTAAATAAGAGCCAAAACTATAGAAAGAAACATAGGCACGAATTTTTGTGACATTCGATTAAGCCAACAGTTTCTTGATATGACATCAAATGCATAAGCAATCAAAGGAAAAAAATAAATTGGACTTCACTGAAAGTAAAAACTTCTGTACTTCAAAGGATGCCATCAAGAAAGTGAAAAGACAACCCATAGAATGGGATAAGTTATTTGCAAATCATGTATCTGATGAGGCTCCAGTTTTCAGAATGTACGAAGAACATTTAAAACTCAATAAAAAGACAAATAACCTAACTAAAAAATGATCAAATGATTTGAATAGACATTCCTCCAAAGAAAATATACTTTGTAATAGTCAATAGGCACATGAAAAGATGCTCAATGTCATTAGCCATCAGGGAAATGCAGATGAAAGCCACAATGAAATAACACTTCACACCCACTAGGTTGGCTACAATCAAAAAGACAGATTATAACAAGTATTGGCAAGGATGTGGAGAAATTGGAACACTTATACACTGCTGGCGGGAATGTAAAATGGTGCAGACACTCCAAAAAACAGACTGGCAGTTCCCCAAATGATTGAACTCAGAGTTACAACACAACCCAGCAATTCCATTCTAGGTATATACCCAAGAGAACTGAAAACACGTTCACACAAGAACTTGTACACAAATGTTCATAGCAGCATTATTCATAATAGCCAAAAAGCGGAAACACCCTAAATTTCCATCAACTGATAAATGGATAAACAAAATGTGGAATATTATTCAGCCATAAAATGATCCAAGTACTATATACATGCTACATACGGTTGAATCTTTTTTTTTCTTTCTTTTTTTAAATTTTACTTATTTAATTTTTGGCTGCGTTGGGTCTTCGTTGCTGTGAGAGGGCTTTCTCTAGTTGTGGCGAGCGAGGGCTACTCTTCTTTGCGGTGTGCGGGCTCCTCATTGCGGTGGCTTCTCTTGTTGCGGAGCACAGGCTCTAGGCAGGTGGGCTTCAGTAGTTACGGCACGTGGGCTTAGTAGTTGTGGCTCGCGGGCTGTAGAGCGCAGGCTCAGTAGTTGTGGTGTATGGGCCTGGTTGCTCTGTGACGTGTGGGATCTTCCCGGACCAGGGCTTGACCCTGTGTCCCGTGCACTGGCAGGCGGATTCCTAACCACTGAGCCATCAGGGAAGCCCCGGTTGAATCTTGAAAACATAGTAAGTGGAAGAAACCAGTCACAAAAGACCACATGTTATATGATTTAATTTATATGAAATATCCCAAATAGGGAAGTCTATACAAATAGAAAGTAGATTAATTGTTGCCCGGGCTGAGGAGTTTGAGAATAAACGGTGGGTGACTGCTAATACATACTGGGTGTCTTTTTTTGGGTGATAAAATGTTCCGGAATTAGACAGTGGTGATAGTCGCACAACTTTGTGAATATACTACTAAAACCCACTGAATAGTATACCATAAAAAGTTGAATTTTATGGGGCTTCCCTGGTGGCACAGTGGTTGAGAGTCTGCCTGCCAATGCAGGGGACACGGGTTCGTGCCCCGGTCCCGGAGGATCCCACATGCCGTGGAGCGGCTGGGCCCGTGAGCCTTGGCCGCTGAGCCTGCGCGTTCGGAGCCTGTGCTCCGCAACGAGAGAGGCCACAGCAGTGAGAGGCCCGCGTACCACACACACACAAAAAAAGTTGAATTTTATGGTAGATTATTTTAATCTCGATAAAGCTGTTATCCAAAAATGGAGCAAGTTTTTAGAAAGGGTGTGAAAAATTAGCTGAGTGAGTTTTTTTAGGGTTTTCTAGAGGTGATGAAATCCATACCATGTACATACACAAATCCATGTACATACACAACCAAATGCATTCATGCGCGCATGCACGCACACACACATCAATTTCAAAAGAACACTGAAGCAATTTTGTGGTACTTTTGAAAACAGAACATGTGACTATGACACCTTTTTTTTTTGGGCCTTGCCTCCAGGCTTGCGGGATCCCAGTTCCCAGACCAGGGATCCAACCCAGGCCGTGAAATCACCGACTCCTAACCACTGGACCACCAGGGAACTCCCTGACACCTTCTAACTGGGAAAGGAAGACACCAGAGGTCCCAAGAAGAAAATCCTAAACAATCATTTTTTTTTTGGCCACATGTAGTGCGGATCTTCGTTTTCTGACCAGGGATTGAACCCATGCCCCCTGCAGTGGAAGCATGAGCCATAACTGCTGGACTGCCAGGGAAGTCCCATATCACCATTAATTTCAATATGACTTTGCTAGGAGGCAATTATTTGCCAAACAGTTTATACACTTAACTCATGGGACTACTCAGTGAGGTAGCATCATTATCTCCATATTACAAATGAGGATCAGAGAGTGTAAGTACCTTGCCTGGGGTCACACAGCATGTTAACGGGAGAGCTCCTTTCTCTACTCCAGGCTACCTGTCAAAATGAATAAAAAAAAACAGTTGATACTCCCCATCCCTGAAACTTCAAAACTGTACCCTGGTGTCAACTTCATTTACTTCTTCTCATTCTATACTACAACCCAACATCTATGTCCAACTTTTCCTACCTCCTTCACACTTTGCTCTGGCCAGAAATATCTCCCTGTTCTCCCTGAATGTCCCAAAATCTGTTACCAAAAGAGAGATCAAGGAGGGGTACATGTTGTAATCAGTGTACTTTGTAAGCTCTACACAGATGTAAACTAGCATTTCACCTTTTCCTTCCTCTAGGAAGTGCCTTCTTCTCTTGACATATGCAAAGCTTTAGGATCTTTCAAGATTGAGCTCAGCCCTCTCCAACTCTGGGAACCTCCAGACTGCAGGGTAGGCAGGGGGCTTTTCCTAGATTCCTGGACATTCACCATAAAATCCCTTCCACCTCATGCCCTGGTCCAACCTGACCACCAACCACAATATTTGCTTTGCTGTATAAGTTCTTTTGTCTGTATTTTTGTTAAGAAGTAATAGCTGTTTTACCTGGGCTGAACACTGGGTATTAGTCTCAATTTCCTCATTTGTCAAATAGGAACGATGATAGCTATGTTTATGGTACCCATGATTTTCTTTTCAATTCCATTTTGGGAATGATGTGGACAGAGACAATGTTGACTAGAGCATCAGTTCTCAAAGCGTGGTCTGGAGATACCTGGGGGTCACTGAGACCCCTTCCAGGGACCTGTGAGTTTCCTATTTTTTCAACTACATACCTGTGTGAATCTGAGTTTTCTTCTTATACTTGAATCAACACAACAGATTGAATGCAGAAACAGATGTGAGGGTTTCCCTGGTTGCACAGTGGTTAAGAATCCGCCTGCCAATTGAGGGGACATGGGTTCGAGCCCTGAATCAGGAAGATTCCACATGCCACAGAGCAACTAAGTCCGTGCGCCACAACTACTGAGCCTGCTCTCTAGAGCCCGCGAGCCACAACTACTGAGCCCGCATGCTGCAACTACTGAAACCCGCGCACCTAGAGCCCATGCTCTGCAACAAGAAGAGCCACCACAATGGGAAGCCTGTGCACCACAATGAAGAGTAGGCCACGCTCGCCACAACCAGCAACGAAGACCCAACACAGCCAAAAATAAATAATTAAATATATAAAAAATCTTAAAGAAAAAAGACACAGATGTGAGATTGCAGCTGTTTCCTATTACGTATACATTAAAATGTTTGCCAAAATGTAAAAAACCCCACGGTTTTCACTAATTTTTTTGGAAAATATAACTTTAAAAATAAAATATTATGTTTACATGGGATGACATTATTTTATGAATTGATAAACATTTAAAGATTCTGTTTTAGTTTCTAATAGAGTAATTATCAACAGATATAATCCACACAAACAAAAGCTCTTTGGGATCCTCAATAATTTTTCAAGAACGTAAATTTTAACATCAAAAAGTTTGAGAATCCCTAGAGGAAAGAAAGTGTTACAGATTTGAATTTTCCAGGTAACTCGTGGTCTTAACCTTCCCCTGTGCTTCAGTTTCTTTTATCTCTAACACAATACTCACTCATGTGACATGGGCAGCTATTAATTTCTTTGTTTTCTTAATGTTTATATGTTGCATTATGTCTGTATATAAGGACTGTCTCTGGAAGAATACACAATAAACTGGTCCCAGTGGTTCACCCTCGAAAGGGGAATTGGGAAACTGGGAGAGGTGGCATCGTAAACCTTTCTGCTGTGTTTTTTAATAAATGCATGCATTGCTTATTTTAATATTGAGCAATTAAAAGTAAAATAACACTTTTGTTTAGATGGATAGGAAACAGAAGTCGGCTCAAGGAAAGTAGTGTTGATTGACAATTAAAAAAAAACAAACACGCGGGCTTCCCTGGTCGCACAGTGGTTGCGAGTCCGCCTGCCGATGCAAGGGACACGGGTTCGTGCCTCATTCCGGGAAGATCCCACATGCCACGGAGCGGCTAGGCCCGTGAGCCATGGCCGCTGAGCCTGTGCGTCCGGAGCCTGTGCTCTGCAACGCGAGAGGCCACAGCAGTGAGAGGCCCGCGTACCGCAAACAAACAAACAAACAAAAAACACGCAAGTTTTCCGTGCCCACCGACGGGCAGCTGACAAACACTTGTTGTAGGCTCTGCCCGACTCGCGCCCAGCCCTCAGGGCTTAAGCCCCAGCCCATCAGCAGCCCCGCCTCGTCGCACAGCACCCGCCCCTCGTAACGTCACATCCGGCCGACCAGCTACCCCGAGCTCTCTCTGGCTCCCGCCTTCGCCCGCTTCCGGTCGTCGTCGTCGTCGCCGCTGCTGCCGCTGCTGCCGCTGCTGCTGCTACTGCTACTGCTGCTACTGCTGCTGCTGAGGCTGCTGGCGGAGGCCGGAGGAACGGGCGGCGGCGGCGGCGGCGGCGGCTGAGAGGGCGGCGGCGGGAGCGGAGCGGGACAAGGGAACGAGAGGAAGCGAGCGAGGAGCGAGCGGAGCGCGCCGAGCCCCGCCCGCCCTTCCGCCCGCCGGAGCAGCCGAAGCAGCCCGGGCCCCCAGCCGCCGCCGCCGCCGCCGCCGCCGCCCACCCGCCTGCCCACCCGCCGGACAAAGCCCGAGAGCCCGCGTCCAGAGCCATGTCCTCGTCCGCCGGCAACGGCCACCAGCCCAGCCAGAGCCGCGCCATCCCCACCCGCACCGTGCCCATCAGCGACGCCGCGCAGCTACCTCATGACTATTGCACCACGCCCGGGGGGACGCTCTTCTCCACCACGCCGGGAGGTGAGCGCCGGCCGCCCGCGCGGCCCTCACCCGAGCCTGGAGCCGGCTCCCGAGCGCGTCCGCGCCAGCCTCCGCGGTGTCCCCTCAGTTTCCCGCCACGATTCTTTAACTCAGGGCGTGTCCACGCTGGCCGCTCCGGCCACCCCGGCTCCGCCGCAGCCCCACCAAAGCCCCCGTGAGACAGCTTTCGGGAACCTTAACTTCGCGTTCTCTCTCGCCTGCAGCTCGATTCAGTGCGTGCCCACTCTGGGAAGTGGCTCTCCTGTAGCGAAAAAAAGCTCTTGTTCCCGCCTCGTGGCAGGTTTACGCACTCTGCCCAGTTTTCTGCCCCCTCTCCTCCTGCTCCGGGGCAAATTCGTCTACATTTGGTCTTGCACTCACTCGGCATTACCTCTGCCTCTTACATATTGTGTAGTTGTGCACATTGACGCTTGATTTTGGAGCCGTCTCCCGGGCCTTTGTAGAAAGGAAGTTGGGGAGAGTAAGTCGCTCCTGCGACGCTGCGATGACTTGTTTAGCTGCTTTTAGAACACCAGGAGAAGGCTGGAATGCGGAGTTTGGAAGCCTCGCCCAGTGTTATCCTGCTTTGACAGCATTGTTTACTTTGCTGGACCAGGCCCCGCGGGTGGGGGGAGTCCCCAGGCTGGAGGAGGAGTGATAAAATAGTGCTCAAGTAATAGTGTTGAGGGTAGAGCGCTGGCAGCCTTGAGGGTAGAGTTTTGGCGGCGCCGCCTTTGGAGGTAGATCGAAGAGGGCGTTGTCAAGCAGGGCACCCTTGCTGGGGGGCTTGCTTGATCCTGGGGAAGGGGCAATGCAGAGCGGGGTTTATGAACACTGCTTTTCGAAGTACGACCAGAAACTGTTTACAAGGAAGAACACTGGGGTAGAGGTGAAGAGCGTTGAATTAATTGGTCACGGGAAAAGGGAGCTCAAAGGTTGTCTTTCCCCTCACTGGGCTTTTCTCCAGAGGGAGGAGACTGGACTGCGATCTTGAGGTACATTATGAAAGGAATGGTGCTTCATTTTTAACTTCGTGACTTTGCCTTTTGGTGACGGCCTCTGGCTAGAGGGTTGGGACTTTGCTGGCAGCCCCTGCAGTCTGCAAGATTGCTAGCTTCGTTCTTGTGGGCTGGGCTCACCAGTTGTACTACAACCAATCCCCTGCAGTTAGGCCTGGGCGATCCTTTAATCGGTCGCACAATAGCAAGGCGGTAGAGTAAGAAGACCTTGCCAACAGGGGATAAAAATCTAGGAGAGAGCTCTACAGAGGAATCCAGCCAGGCCACTCTAGGAGTGGGGTGGCTGCCTTGGAAGACTTTTAAATGACCCAGGCAGGAGAAGTTCATCAATAAGTGTGGAGAACTGGGCTTAAGGACGTTATAACTTTGCAGAGGAGTGGAGTTTCTAGTGAGGTGGCTTACCTCATTGGAGAAACCTCCCTCCTGACCTGATCTGTTCAAGGCCAGACCCTAAGCATGCTGAAATCTTCTGGCCTTTTAATCGTGAAAGATTTTGGCAGATCAGAATCTGCTCCAGATAGGGTTGTCTTGAACTTGAACTGACAGCTTTTAAGAAATGGATACTGTTTTCCAAGGTGATGGACAGAGATTTATAACTTCTTCCAGAATTCTTTGTGAATTCCGTAATGCCTGTGCTTCCAGCAGTTCAGAACTTATGTCATAGTAGCAACTGCACTCAGATATTATTTCTTTGAGTAAGGAACTAAACTTTTAGCTGTATATTAATCATTATTCCCCTGAGGGAAGAGCCACAGGGACACCCTTTTTGGCATATTTCAGACAGCCAAGCTACAATGCTTTTAAAGTAAGGGCATAGTCTTTAGGCATACTTTAAAGATAGAAGCCTGGGGCTTCCCTGGTGGCACAGTGGTTGAGAGTCCGCCTGCCCATGCAGGGAACATGGGTTCGTGCCCAGGTCCGGGAAGATCCCACATGCCACGGAGCGGCTGGGCCCGTGAGCCATGGCCGCTGAGCCTGCACGTCCGGAGCCTGTGCTCTGCAACAGGAGAGGCCACAACAGTGAGAGGCCCGTGTACCACAAAAAAAAAAAAAAAAAAAAGAAGCCTGTCTCATAGTCTGGATTAGTTCCTACAGTGCTTGGAAAGATTCTGCCAGAAATACTGATTCATTTATCCTTCCTCCCTGTGTACATAGACGCTACTTCTTTCTCAAATATCACTGACCCTGTCTCCAGATTCTACACTTCTTTTTAAAATTAATATATTTAGTGGCTGTGTTGGGTCTTTGCTGCTGCGGGAAGGCTTTCTCTGGTTGCGGTGAGCAGGGGCTACTCTTCATTGCGGTGGCTTCTCTTGCTGCGGAGCACAGGCTCTAGGCACACGGGCTTCAGTAATTGTGGCGTGCGGGCTCTAGAGCACAGACTAAGTAGTTGTGGCGCACGGGCTTAGCTGCTCCGCAGCATGTGGGATCTTCCTGGATCAGGGCCCGAGCCCGTGTCCCCTGCATTGACAGGCGGATTCTTTTTTTTGCGGTACGCGGGCCTCTCACTGTTGTGGCCTCTCCCGTTGCGGAGGACAGGCTCTGGATGAGCAGGCTCGGTGGCCATGGCTCACGGGTCTAGCCGCTCCGCGGCATGTGGAATCTTCCCGGACCGGGGCACGAACCCGTGTCCCCTGCATCGGCAGGCGGATTCTTAACCAGTGCGCCACCAGGGAAGTCCCAGTTTCTACAGTTTTTAATTTCTGTCTTAAATACTTGTCGTCTTAGCTCATCTGTTATATTGAGCCAATATTTGTTGGTAGAGCACATTGTCATCTTTAAATTTTTAACACAAAGACTTACATAATGTGTTTATAAAATATAGCACTGTTGTGATTGAATTTAATCACTATTTTATAGCAATTAACTCAGTGCTGCCTAGATCAGTACTTACTGATTTAGTTTCCCCCCGCTTTGGAAAATTTCCAATTTTCTGATGGTTTGTTCATCTCTTTTGTTACATTTCCCTCTCTCCTCTCATGTAATTTTCCTTCCCTGAACCAGGGTTGTTATTTGGTCACCTCTAGGCACCTGAATTAATCCGGTTAGGTACCTTAAGTGAGTTTTGTGGGTCTAGCAAAGTGCTTTGCACAAAAGGGGACTACAGACAAAAGTAGGAAATGCAGTCTTTGTTCTGAATGGTCTTAAAATCGTGGTGGGGGTTAGGGGTGAAAAAGCTTTTTAGTTCTAAAACAAAAACTTTTAAAGAGTCAAGTGCTAACTTATATATTTCAGACTTGAAAACATTTAGAAAAGCGATAGAAGGCTTGTATTGAAAAATCTATTTAGTAGGAAGGAAGGGGATTAGAGTTTTCTGTCTCAAACTTCTGGAAACTTTCTGGAGTGTCATACACATGTCAGAGCATTCCAGGATAACAGTTGATGTGCTGAATGCCCTAAATGATCAGACTGGGCAAGGACATTCACAGCACAGTGAACTTACCATCTCTCCCCACAGAGGATACAGCTTACCCTTGAAAAGGTTTCTCAAAATTGCATTCCTGTGGTTTGGAAAATGAGAGTTGGGTGAAAACATACTTGTATTTCTCATATTTTTAGAAGTGTACATTTTCTCATTATTAAGGAAGAGTAAAATTTTTGAGTAAATTCAAAATGCCCTTGGATTTTATTTTGTTTTGTTTTATCTGCCTGTGGAGGAATGGGGATGAATGACGTTCGTTTCTAACTTTGAGAAGCTGCTTCTGGCCTCAATGAAAGGTAAAGTTACTGTAGTCTCCTTCACTTCTGTGACATTAAGAAGGAACCTAATGCTTTCATTCTGTAACTGAGAGAAATTAAGTAACTTGTTAGTGTCATACAGCTAATTAATGTCAGTGGGTAGTCGCAAATTTACTGTCCTGATACCTAGTCCAGTTTTTTCCTCTCTTGTCTTAAGATGTGTATTTTCCTAGGAAAGGAGGTTTACAAACATTTAAAAAGACTCTTCTACCTCTGGAATGCTAGCTAATGCGATTCTTTTTGTTATCTTATTTTTTTTTAAGTTCTGAACTGTCTCCCTGTGGGAGGGTTGTGCTCTGGGGAGTGAGCAGAAACACAGAGACCTCTTTGAGCCTTTCTTTTTGCCTTTCTTTTCCTGCATAACATCCTCATCAGCTGTGGAAAAGTATGCTGTTGCCATAACAAGAGCACCAGAGGGGAACTAACTATGATGGTCTGAAATCTTGTTCATACTCTGTGCTTCCTCTCTGCCAGCTGGAGAGTTGCTGTGATTGATTGGTTCACTGAAGGCCATTGGAAGGGTCTGGGGATAAAGGAGAAGACAGGAAGAAGGGAAAAGAATCCACTTGGAGTGAGCCATAATAAAGTAAGAGTATTTGGGGGGAGTCCTGAGTGTTAATCTGATTCCTTTCTTGGGAGAAATGAATAGAGCTCTGTGTAGATATGGGGAAGGCAGGCCAGTTTCTCACTGTTATAAAATTTCTAATTCAATGACCTTGGGCTGAGTTTATTCTAGGCCAAAACTTCTGAACCAGCAAGAGTACTTATTTGGCTCTCTCGTTTCAGTTATTAACCAAAGGACTTCATGATTACATGTGAGAAGTGTGTGAAAAACATGTTGAAAGTTGTCCAATCACTTTGCCTTGTGTTCGAGGAAGATGGCATTTACTTATCTAAGAGTAACAAAAATTAACATGTGTTGTCATTCTGGAGCAGATTTGGCTGTAGTCTCATATTCATCAGCTGCCAAAGCATGTACTAGAAGACGTAGCTCAGTTTTGTGTTGGGTGCATGTTTGCTGATGAGGGACTGAATTCTGAGCCTGGGAAGGCAGCAGCCCTCAGCCGCAAGGCATATAGCAGCGTGATGTGTGGAGGGGAGTGCCTCTGCCTGCTCCACGTCAGTCACAGCCTGATGAGGGAAGACAGAGCTCGTCCAGGCTGATAGTGCACAACTCCCTTCTGCTCTCCGGAGGCCTGTGTGTGAACCGGGAAGGGTGAAACGTGATGAGTCTGTAAATTGGCACTACCAGTGTTGTTCCCTGGTGCAAAGACCTTGTGAGGACTGGAGTCTTAAAGATGATTTTATGGGAGGGGTCTTGCATGGTTTGGAGTCAGTGTAAAGATTTGCAGATCAAGTCCTTTCAATTTTTCGATATTGTCTTGAATAATATTCAGGCTTCATGGATTTGTATGGACAAAAAAATATTTTGGTGTGTGGACATGTCATAACTAATGACCAAGGAATGTCAAGTTTTTATTTTTATATGGAATCAGCCAAAATAATTTTTGGAACTCAAATAGCTACAGTAGTAAATAATGTAGGAGATGCTTCATTGCCAGTCAGCAGTAAAGTAAAGGCTGTGATAAGGAAAAAAAAAAGATTTGCTGATCAGACAAGGTAAAGTTAATGTGGGAAAGCTAGTTCATCTGGTTGGAGAGGAAGAGAGCCTGAGCAGGACAGTAGTTTGTTGGTGAAGGATAGAACTTTTTCTTGGCTTCCAAGTGTTTCGATGAACAAATTAATGTTTAAAAGATTTTTGCGGGACTTCCCAGGTGGAGCAGTGGTTAAGAATCCACCTGCCAACGCAGGGGACATGGGTTTGAGCCCTGGTCCAGGAAGATCCCACATGCTGTGGAGCATTTAAGCCCGTGCGCCATAACTACTGAACCTGTGCTCTAGAGCCCACGAGCCACAACTACTGAGCCCACGTGCCTAGAGCCCGTGCTCCGCAACAAGAGAAGCCACCACAATGAGAAGCCCGCACACTGCGACGAAGAGTAGCCCCTGCTCGCTGCAGCTAGAGAAAGCCCCTGCGCAGCAATGAAGACACAATGCAGCCAAAAATAAACAAATTTTTTTTAAAAAAAATATTTTTGCTTATCTATTTATAATAAAACAAAAGTCAGTTGAAACTTGCTGTCATTCAACTTATTGAATAGATAAGGCCTAGGCTACCATTTTCAAATTTGTTTATCACAGAACTTTGTTTTGCAAAGATCCCTTAAAACCTGTGTTATAACACCCAGCAGCTATCTATCTGATGTGTGGCTTGTTTTTAAAGGACCTCTTCACCTGATACTCAGGCTACAGTTTGAAGCCAGAAGCTTAGAAATTTATGAGTGTTTATATCTGAATAAATGATCTTTCAGATCCTTAGGACAAAGGCCCCGACAAACTGAAGCTGTTCATTTCATTGAGTAGTTTTTAAAAGTAAAATCCTTAACAAGCAAGGATCAATTAACTGGAAAATACAATTCAATTCTTATAGATTCCTTGGGATTATCTATATACAAGATCACAGTTGCCTGTGCATAGAGATAGTTTTACTTCTTTCTTACCAATCTAGGTGCCCCATTTTGTTCTGTTTTTCTTGCCTAGTTGCCCTGGCTAGAACTGGAACCTTTAGTACAGTGTTGAGCAGAAATGGCAAGAGAGTGACAACAGATTCCCTTGACTTGTTCTCAATATTAGGGGAAAACCTCCAGTCTTTCATCGTTAGGTAAGATGGTAGCTGTGGTTTTTCGTAGATGCTCTTTATCAGATTCAGGAGGTTCCCTTTTATTCCTAGTCTGTTGAATGTTTTTATTATGAAAGGATGTTGGGTTTTGTCAAATGCGTGTGTGTATATATATATATATATATGTGTGTGTGTGTGTGTGTGTGTGTTGCATCTATTGGGATGATCATGTGATTTTTGTTTTTTATTCTATTGTTATGATGTATTATGTTAATTATTTTTAGATGTTCAACCAGCCTTGCATTCATGGGATAAGTGCCATTTGGTCATGGAATATAATCCTTTTTATATATGTTGCTGAATTCAGTTTGCTAATGGTTGAGAATTTTTGCATCTATATTCATAAGGGATATTAGTCTGTATATTTCTTGTGGTATCTTTGTCTGGTTTTAGTATCAGTGTAATACCTCATTCAATTTTAATTTTTTTAGAAATGGCCTGCTGTTTGTAGCAGAAGTGAGGACTGGTGAAGATAGACCATTGCTCTCTAGGTTCTAAGAGGTACCTATCAGAAAGTTTGAGAGGCTTGTGGTTCATTTTAAGATGTCATAATTAATCCTTTGAGCTTGAGAAAGGTGCTCATCTCATTACCAGAGCATGTTTATGTTAGAGCCAGGCTGCTTTTACATTGAAATGAAACCACTCTCTGGTCTGATAAGTTCCTAGAACCATTATGAAGAAGCAGCACTGAAAAAAAGTGACCTAGACCAGTGATCTCCAGTAGGCTTCTTTGCCTCTTATGAACTTTATTGATGAGTTCCTCACTATGAGTAAAAGTAGAAGACATTGATATGTATATATGCATTGTTTTTATTTTTATTTTTTAAGTGCCCAAGAGGAGTGAACTTGGGAGGAAGACAAGAAGTGGGAATGAAAGCCAGGCTTGAATCTGAGTGCTTTCCCCATACCAAAGCAGTGAACAAACCTTCATTAATTATTAGCATTACAGAGGCTGAACCACAACATCTGTGAAATCTAATCCAAAGAATTGATCCAGGATGCAGTCAACAGTCTGGCAGATCCAACCAACATTTTCCTGGAATCAGAGCCAGGCATTTCTTGAGAAAATTTATTTCAAGATGAATGTTCTAGCCCAAACAGACGTGGACATATTTGATGTACTTCATTTTGATAGACTTAAAATCAGTCGGCATTTATTTGAGATTAGTTTGTGGTTTGTATACCACTTTGGACCTGGTACTAACTAAAAAGGTCATTTGTTTCAGATCACTTTGCAACCAAGACTCAAGAGAGCCCGATTTGCTTAGAGTACCTTGCTTATTTGTGTCGGTCTCCTGGCTCCTGTGTCACTGTGTGATCTTTCTTTGGATGCTAGTTTCTCCATCTGTAAAATGACAGGCTTCCGCCAGATGCTGTCTAAAGCCTCTTCTAGCGCTGGACCTTCTGCATAGGAAGATGGTCATTATCAACTTCCCTTTCAGCCTAGGTTTGTGTTCTGCTATGGCAGTGTCCTACGTGATTGGGCAGGGAGCCATCCTTTGACATTTAATATCTTGGAAATCTTTATTGGAGTTAATCTTTATTGGAGTTAATCAAAGGACCATAAGGATTGGCTTTTCACAAACCTTGGAAGTCTTCCGTTTGCCATAATTATTTAGCCATACTAAGTTATAATATACTCTGGCTCCAATTGTGCCTTTTTTTGATGTAAAAATTGTCCCTCTCATGGTTTTATTAGCATTTTAGGGATTTGATGGTTGTACACAGTAAATGTGGTTTGGCCACCATCAACTTCCCTGGAGGATACTGGGTTAGGCAGCTTTTAGCCTCCTCTGGGTTATCTGGCATAGAGCTTTTAGGAGTCTGTCCTTTCATCCAGAGCCTCCATGAAGAACAGATGTTTAGAACTGTAGTTCATTGAAGAATGTTCTCTAACACAGTCAGTCAAACACAGGCCTTGTTAATCACCCTCTTAAGCTGGAATAATAAAAAGCAAAGGAAACCACTGTATTTGTAAGTCCTTTCTGTATTTTCACTTCTTATTTTCCCTTATTATTGGGGGAGACAGGGGCTTGGGAGGAAAGAGGGAAAGCGGCAGACTACCTTTCTGAGTGTATTGGAAACACTTGCTGCTTGTTCATCTTGTATCTGTTTCTGATCTCTTGGTGGGCCCTTACATGAGGCATAGATGGAGAATGTCAGGAATTTCTAATGGAATACTGAGGTTACTTGCCAAGTGTTTTGTTGTTGATGTTGTTGTTTTCATTTCTAGATTTGAAGGATACCTTCTTCCTCATGGCTTTAGTGTCAGTCTGTTATGTATGTATGTATATTTGCAAATTATTTTTGAGTCATTTTTTTCCCCGATACCTTATAATGGGGTTTGCTTTTTTTTTTTTTAACACTTTCTCTTAGTCTTAAAAAAAAAATTTGATGGTGGGGGGTTCTTTAAACAACAAATTTATTCTGTTACATTTCTGGAGGCTAGAAGTCTGAAATCATATATATTTCTTATTGGGAAATATACATAACATAAAATTGACCATTTTAACCATTTTTAAGGTACCGTTCCATGATTAAGTACATTCACATTGTTGCGCAACCATCACCACCATCCATCTCTAGGACTTCTTTCATCTTCCCAAACTGAAACTTCATACCCATTAAACAATAACTCCCCATTACCTGCCCACCTCCGGCCACTGGCAGCCATCGTTCTATGTTCTGTCTCTATGAATTTGACTAGTCCAGGTCCCTCATATTCGTGGGGTCATAAAATATTTGTCTTTTGTGACTGACTTGTTTGACTAAGCAAAATGCCTTCAGCATTCATGCGATCACCCTTTTATTTTTCTTTTACATTTATTTTTTGTAACCATGAAAGTAAAGTTTAAAAGTCATATAGTATTAGGCTAATAACAAAAAGCAACATTCTCATGCCCCATCTCATCTCCAGTTCCACTCCCCAGAGAAACCATTTTAAACTCTTTCAGCCATTTCTTCTAGCGTTTACCTCTGGATTTCTGAATGACATGATTTAATGCTATTTCTCAGTTTTAGATATTAACAGTTTCCTACTGTGGAAGATGAGGATTTAAATTTAGGTAAATATTAAATAGAGACGTGACGTGACTGACTCTATTGGTTTCCAGCCCAACAGCCGTTCACTCTTTTTCCATGCTACGCCAGATTCCCTCATTTTTTTAAAGTGGTAGCGTGCCAAGTCCCAGAAGATGCACCCTGACTACTCTGTGGCTTCCCCAGTGTCTGGGCTGGCGGGCATCTGACCCAGTTCTGGCCTAAGGATTGTAAGCGGGAAGACCACTAACGCTTTTCTGAGAAAGATTTTCCTCTTTGATGGCTAAAGTCCCCTGCGGGAAGCCCTATTTGACCCTACACTCTCCCTTCTTGCCTAGGATATTGTTAGGAGGGTGTAGGTTCATCTCAGCCTTCTTGGAGGGTTTTGTCACCAGCTATTCAAGCTATTCACTTCGGGCAAGTTACTTATTGTTTCTTTTTCTGAAGTGTCTATTTGCATGAGTGGATGCTTAATTCTAATTCTGGAAGCAGCCTTAGTTAAACAGTTTTATGGTCAGGACCCTGCAAAAGTATAGTAACTACTGCCCTGTCAGTTAACCATGTTACAGTGGACTTTGTCTAGGTGGTTTTATTTCAGGTTATACAGTTTCTTGGGTGTATATAGCTTAATATATGCATTAATTATAATTTAAACTAAGCTACTTGGTCTTGAAAGAGGCCCTTAGGCGTGAATGACCTTGTTTGTGTACTAACCATCTTCACAAGCATAATTTTGGGCCTTCTTCATTCACCCTCTTGTTCCCTGCCATTTGAAGATCACTAGTTTTTAGATCAAAAGGTAGAGCCTTTTTTTCCTCCTCTCTGTTCTCCATCAAAGGGACTCAGTTTTACTCTCATGTTTTCCTAGGAATGTCAGCATTTAGAAAATGCTGGGTCAGGGTATTAGATTTATCCAAAAAAGTGGTCACCAAGGGATGAAGAATGTTTATAGATATCTAATGTTAACCTAGATCTAAAGATTCCTATTTGTTTTGAAATCCAAACATGAAGACTAAAGTAATATATGCAAGTGTTAAAATCAAAATAGAAAAAGAAAAATTGAACAGAAGCACATAAAATGCAGAAATGCCAAGAGACTACTGCTTTTAACAGTTTCTGTTTATAGTGATTTTATTGGTTATACACTGTTACTGTAAATAATATACGTATACCACAATTTCTTGATTTCTTAACATTGGATGATACTGTTGACTCCCTATTATGAAAATGAGGCATATAGGACACTTTCATTACTTTCTATCCTCTCATTTTCCCTCCTCTCTCCATTTACCAATTTTTGTAGATTGTTTTATCGTTTTGGGTTCTTCTGGGTAGTTACCTTTAAAACTGTAAATACTATAGTTAATTAACTCTTGTGTTTCAATCTGATAGGTTTTTTTTTTTTTTTTTTAAATTAATTAATTTATTTATTTTTGGCTGTGTTGGGTCTTCGTTTCTGTGCGAGGGCTTTCTCTAGTTGCGGCCAGCGGGGGCCACTCTTCATTGTGGTGCGTGGGCTTCTCACTATTGTGGCCTCTCTTGTTGCGGAGCACAGGCTCCAGACGCGCAGGCTCAGTAGTTGTGGCACACGGGCTTTGTTGCTCCGCAGCATGTGGGATCTTCCCAGACCAGGGCTCAAACCCATGTCCCCTGCATTGGCAGGCAGATTCTCAACCACTGCACCACCAGGGAAGCCCAATCTGATAGTTTTAACTCTCCACCATATGAGATTATACTATCTACCTGTCCTGCCTCTACCTCCCTGGTAGGTCTGCCTTTCCATTATTTTTTACGATATCAAGGTCTGTAATATTTATATACTCTTCCTTAACTATGATAATTCACTTTTATTATGGTTTGATTGTAAACATTGAAAATCAATAAATAGCATATACGATACTATGAATTTTGTAACTTTTCAATATAAAACCAAGGAGTATGATGATTTTCATAGAAAAGGAAATGGAACACTCACTGGACAGAAAAAGTTTCCACTGTCAGTGTCAAATAGATTCTTTTTTTTTTAACACTCCATCAATTTATTAAAATCATGCTCCATTTTAATATTGTGTTATATGCAAGCTATGGATTTTTTTAACCTTCTTTAGGAATTTATGGTTAACTTTTCTCTAGTTAGTTGTGGATGCATTGCATTGGTTGATGTTGAATTGGGCTGACATAAATGTGGCCGGCAGTTGAAATTTGAATTATTGGAAGTTCTTGCTTCAGAAAATGTGTCTATGCATATGTATAAGAGACCCTGAATATTAGGTTTTTAATTGTCTTGGAATTCATATAATTTCACAGTAAACACAATATCTAAAAAAGGAAATATAAAGGGTTTTTTCCCCTGGCATTTTATTCATAGTCAGGTCTTAATGTTTTTCTTTTAATAGTTTTGGTTTTTTGAATGTCAAATGCTTTTCAGTTACACCACAGAATCCTTAGTCACATGTTAATTCCCTTTTTTTTTTGCTCTGTATCTGCTACAGTTAATTTTTTCAGCTTGCAGTGATCTAAAATTCAGACACTTAAAATACCGTGGTTTTGTACCCATATTTTCCCTGGCCATATTTAAGAACATTAACAGCATCAGTTAAGATCCTAGTTCTTCAGGGTGTCTTCTCTTCTGAATTGTTTATTTTGTGTACATTTGAAACCAAATGTATCTTAAAAATCCACTAACCTATTAAAACAAGTGAGTTTAGTAAGGCTGAAAGAAACAAGATTAGTATACAAAAACCAATTGTGTTTCTGTATACTTTCAATAAACAATCCAAAAATGAAATAAAATAATTCCATTTATAATAGCATAAAAATGATAAAATACATAGGTATAAATTTAACAAAAAAAGCACAAAACATATACTGTGGAAACTAGATGACATTGTTGAAAGAAAGAAGACCTATATAAATAGACAATCCATGTTCATGAATCGGAAGATTTAATATTGTTAAGATGGCACTACTCCCCAAATTTATCTATATATTCAGCACAATCCCCATCAAAATCCCAGCTGGCTTCTTTGCCGAAGTTGACAGGCTGACTCTAAAACTCATATATGGATCTTTAAGAGACCTAAAATAGCCCAAGCAATCTTGAAAAAGAAAAAGTTAGAAGACTCACACTTCCTGATTTCAGAATTCGTTACAAATCAAGACCGTGTATTACTGCCATAAGGATACACATAGATCAGTGGAAGTCCAGAAATAAACCCTCACAATTACGGCCAATTGATTTTTTTTTAATTAATTAATTTTTGGCTGCATTGGGTCTTCATTGCTGCGCGCGGGCTTTCTCTAGTTGCATCGAGCGGGGGCTACTCTTCGTTGCGGTGCACGGGCTTCTCATTGCGGTGGCTTCTCGTTGTGGAGCACGGGCTCTACGTGCGTGGCTCAGTAGTTGTGGCGCACGGGCTTAATTGCTCCACGGCGTGTGGGGTCTTCCCCGACCAAGGCTCGAACCCGTGTCCCCTGCATTGGCAGGCGGATTCTTAACCGCTGCGCCACCAGGGAACTCCCTACGTGAATGTTTATAGCAGCATTATTCAAAGTGGAAACAACCCAGATGTCCATCAACTGGTTAATTGATAAAATGTGATTTATACATACAATGGAATATTATTTGGCAATACAAAGAAATTAAGTACAGTTGATCCTTGAACAACGTGGGGGTTAATCCATGTGTAACCTGTAGTTGGCTCTCTTCCTCCATGGATTCAACCAACACTGACCATATAGTACTGCAATACTTCCTGTTGAAAAACAGTTCAAACTTGCATTGTTCAAGGGTCAACTGTACTGATAAATGCTAAACGTGAATGAATCTTAAAAACCTGCAAGTGAAAGAAGCAGTCATAAATGGACACCTATTGCTTGATTGTATTTTATGAAATGTCTAGAATAGGCAAATCTATAGAGACAGAAAACAGATCAGTGGTTGCCTAGGCTGGAGAGGTTGGCAAAATGTGGGGAGGGACTGCTAAATGTATATGGGTTATCTTGGGGATGATGACAGTGTTCTAAAATAGTTTGTGGTGGGAATTCCCTGGGGGTCCAGTGGTTAGGACCCGGCGCTTTCACTGCTGTGGCCCAGGTTCAATTCCTGGTCGGGGAACTAAGATCCTGAAAGCCTCATGGCACAGCCAAAAAAAAAAAAAAAGATTGTGGTGATGATTGCACAATTCTATGAATATACTAAAAACTATTGAATTATACACTTTGAATGAATTGTACATGAATTATATCCCAAAGAAGTTAAAAAATGTATTTTATTGCCCCTGCAAAGTCACAGGAATTCTTCAAAGTTTCTCTTATATCTGACACATTTAGGTAGAATTTCTACTACTTATTTCCTACTTGGTTCAATTATAATTCTTTATTGTTTATGTTGTTGTTAATATATAATTTAGAAATAGAAAGCTTGCTTTTATCCTGTGCTTTTTTTTCACCACCTCACCTCAGTTTCCAAGCTTAGTGTACTACAGAAGTGAGAATAATCTTGTTCCGACTTGCAACGTGAATATTAGTAAGAACATCTCAGGGTGAAATCTCACCCTTCTGAAACCTAGCCATGGACAAAAGTGGAGGTGACACAACAAAATCCATCCACTAAAGCTGCTTCCCTTTGTTCATTGGAAAACCATCAGGCGCCTTCCCAGCCTACTTGCTCGTATTTTACATAGTGTTAAAATAAGCAGATCACCAGTTTCCAAACCCAACAGATTAGATGTATCAAGTTAGAATGGGTGTAAAGGGTGTACTGTAGACTGAATTGTGCTCCCCCCCATTCATATATTGAAGCACTGACCCCCACAATGTGATGATATTTAGAGATAGGGCCTTGGGAAGTAATTAGGTTTAGATGAAGTCCTGAGGGTGGGGCTCTCACAATAGGATTAGTGTCCCAAAAGAGACACCAGAGAGCTTGCTCCCCTCTCCCCCGTGGCAGGACACAATGAGAAAGAACTGTAAGGAAATACATTTCTGTGTAACACACCCAAAATGTGGTATTTGGTTAGAGCAACCAAACTAAGACATGGACAAAAGATGGTTCTTAGCCAAATGGTGAGGGAAGAGACAAGGAAACCATGGTGGAGAGGGCTATAAGCACAACCTGGCTATCTGAATCCTATTCAGTATAAGGAAAATACAGAGCACCAACTGAATAGGCCCTGAGACTTCCTATGTCACAACATAGTATAATAAATGAGTTTCATAATAATCAACCGGATTCATCAAGAAAGGGTTGGTTTTCTGTTTAAGGTGGTAAAAAGTTTTAAAATCTGTATTAGAAAAATTTCCATCCAAAATAGTTCAAGTTACTCATTTTTCGAAAATTGAACTAAGTTTTCTACTCTCCAGAATGATTCATTCCTCATAATTTCAGCTACCTTTTTGTTTGTTTTCTTTGGCTGCATTGGGTCTTCGTTGCTGCATGCGGGCTTTACTCTAGTTGTGGCGAGCAGGGGCTACTCTTCATTGTGGTGCACGCGCTTCTCATTTGTGGTGGCTTCTCTTGTTGCAGAGCACGGGCTCTAGGTGTGCGGGCTTCAGTAGTGGCACGTGGGCTTATTAGTTGCGGCACACGGGTCCTAGAGTAATCGGGCTTCAGTAGTTGCAGCGCATAGGCTCAGCAGTTGTGGCTCACAGGTTCTAGAGCGCAGGCTCAGTATGTGGTGCACAGGCTTAGTTGCTCCATGGCATGTGGGATCTTCCTGGACCTGGGATTGAACCTGTGTCCCCTGCATTGGCAGGCAGATTCTTTTTTTTTTTTGCAGGCAGATTCTTAACCAGTGCACCACCAGGGAAGTCCTGCCTTTTTGAATTGTTACTAAGTTCTTATTTTTCAAAGCAAGGAGAGTGAAGGTAAATTTCTACTTTCCTTGTCCTAAAATTGTATTTGAAACAGGGTACAAAACTTCTGTCTTCTTTAAACCCTGTTTTCCAGGAACTCGAATCATTTATGATCGAAAGTTTCTGTTGGATCGTCGCAACTCTCCCATGGCTCAGACCCCGCCCTGCCATCTGCCCAATATCCCAGGAGTCACCAGCCCCGGCACCTTAATTGAAGACTCCAAAATAGAAGTAAACAATTTGAACAACTTGAACAATCATGACAGGAAGCATGCAGTTGGTAAGAGAATGCTGGTATTAGGGACCAAGAGGGTAGCCCTGGGATTCGAATGTCAGTCTGCTGTGGGTTGAAAAAATGTTGATGCTTCACTTATAACTAATATTCAGTCATATGTCTCTAAGGTTCCCCGCACTCCCCTCACCAAGGCTTATTGAATTGTTCTGAAAACCCTGAGTTCTAAACCATAACCAAATCTAATCTAGGTGGGGGTTGGGGGGTGAGGAAGAATCCAAAATCAGGGAATGGTAAATCCCAAAGAGGACTCCTTGAACCTGGGCTTTGTTGGACTAAGGGTAACACACACACAGAGAAACAAAACAATTTAATAGCTCCCATTTCCATCACCCTCAAGAAACAGAACTTGCTTCTTACAAGAAGAACGTCATTTTTGTGGTGTAGGGCAGCGGTCCCCAGCCTTTTTGGCACCAGGGACCAGTTTTGTGGAAGATGATTTTTCCATGGACTGGGGGGTGGGGGGATGGTTTTGGGACGACTCAAGCGCATTACATTTATTGTGCGCTTTATTTCTATTATTATTACACTGTAATATGTAATGAAATAATTATACAGCTCAATCATAATGCAGAATCAGTGGGAGCTTGTTTTCACTTGCCCCTCACTGATAGGGTTTTGATATGTGTCTGCAAGCAGTTGATTTATTATGGTCTCTGTGCAGTCAGACCTCTCTGCTAATGATAATCTGTATTTGCAGCTGCTCCCCAGAGCTAGCATCACCGCCTCAGCTCCACCTCAGATCTTCAGGCATTAGATTCTCAAAAGGAGCGCGCAACCTAGATCCCTCGCGTGCGCAGTTCACAGTAGGGTTCACACTCCTGTGAGAATCTAATGCAGCTGATCTGACAGGAGGCAGAGCTCAGGCGGTAATGCGAGCAATGGGGAGCGGCTGTAAACAGAGATGAAGCTTCGCTCACTTGCCCACAGTACCAGTCCGTGGCTGGGGGGTTGGGGACCCCTGGTGTAGGGAAAAGCAGTATGGTTTTTCACCCCGTTTTCCAGGACTGCCTATAATATTTCAGTAAATACTCCCCCATACTCACACACACACGTTTCTTAATGAGTCCTCTCTGTGTCTGTGGAAATGGCCAGCTCCTGAAGTACACCTTGGATTGCACTCCATGACCCTTTTACACGAGCCAGCATTCTGCCTCCTCAAATTCCAAATGAGTTTTTAATGGACAAAGTGTCGATTCAGAGCAAGGCCAAAGTTCAGAGCCTCCAGAAGAATGTGCTGACTTGATAGATGGCCAGGTGCTCCCCAGGAGCTCCCGTTTGGTCAACCTCTGGACAAAGGGACACTCAGAAAGTTTTCACTTGTATCCTTTCCCCCAGTTGCTCCTCCCTGTGGGTGATTTGACTGCCATTCTTGTTTTTCCCCCAGATTAAAAAGACTAGCCAAAGCAAAGCAGAATAGTTGTTTCAAGGCTGCAGGGAATGGGACAGTTTGAATTCCTTTTTGACCTTTGTGCAAAGGGAATAATAGTTAAAACTGTTTTTCTTTACCTCTTCATGCTTAACTTTTCCTGTTCTTCATTCTAACCAGGAGATGATGCTCAGTTTGAGATGGACATCTGACTGTCCTGCGCGGATCAGAAGAAAAGCGGCAACACTGAGACATGTGTGTACCTGATTTGGCCAATAGGATCAACAATGCAGAGACAGAAGAGGCAGTACCAGCAATCCCTGCTGCAGTCTCCTGCTCCCCTGCTCCTTTTCCGGGTGCCAAAGGATGCAAAGATGAGCTGCATCTGACCATTTCTTCTCCCTATTTCCTGTTCCCCTTCCCAGTTAGACAGATTGAAGGCCCTTGGCATATTTCTGTAGAACTAAGCAGCCCACAGAAGAAAACAGTTAACCTCTGGTTCCCCCTTCCCCCCATTTTTTTTTTTAATCCCAAATCAAATATCAACCTACCAATAATTGGCTGGCTGGGAAGTCTGGGGAAGTGATATGGAGGTTTGATAGGTTTAGCATCATTCCTGTTCTTACCCTCTGTCTCTCCTCCCTGTCTTGCTCATGTTTCAGTGCTGCAAAAGTCTGAGTTTGGGGTCTTGAAAACCCTTGGATGGAAATAGTAAACAGGAAGAGAGCTGCTTTCTCTTTTACCTTGAGGTGTTTGTCCTTGGGGACAGAACGCTGTTTGTACATCTCTGGTAGCATTACCCTGGGGCACTGTTTTGAGGTCCACTTCCCCTCCTTCCTCTGGGAGGAATGTCTTCTGTCTTTAGCATTATAGTTCATCTTCCCATTCGTTTACTTATCACAATTGTGCAAACATTTCTTAAGTCTACATCAGAAGAGGGTCTTCGGTCACCAGTTGTTCTTTCTCCTCCCCTTCTCCCACCCCTCCCTGCTTGCATCTTGCTGCTTGCAATCCTTTTGTACTCTGAGCTATCCACGTGATTTCTCCTGCTCCCAGAGCAGGTCCCGGAGGCTCTTTGGATAAGGCCCGATGTATTGGGTTGACCAAAAAGTTCGTTCTGGTTTTTCCATAAGATGTTACAGAAAAACCAGAATGAACTTTTTGGCCAACCCAGTAGTCCTCTGCAGGATGATACCCAGGAATGACGTCGGAAGACAAAGAACTGTTTGAGTACCCAGGCTCAGTAGTCCTTGTTTTTCAGTCCAGTGAGCATTGTGCTACTTGTTGTCTGGGATTTTTGAGTTTGAAGTTGACTTTCAGAAACGCTCTTAGAAAAGAGCTGAACTTCTTTCCTCTGTGGACCTGCTTTGTTTGGCTGCTGAGGTAGATAAGCACGGGCTTAAAAATGCGTTCCTTCTGCTTTTCTACCTTTCCCATGGTACTCTGAATTTCCCCGTCTTTCACTCCCTCCCTCCCTCCTTCCTTCCTTCCCTCCCTTATCTCTGCCAGGCCATTTTTCAAATGTACATCCAGGATACCTCAAGTGTCGGTATCTGATAATATCTGTCACTCCTCTTAACTGAGGAGTGACCTTTTATTTTTAAGATGAGTACAAACCTATTTTTAGATATGTTTTCAGTACAATTTTGAACAGCAACTTTTTAATTACACATCTTCCAGTGTTAGGTGGGTGAGGATTGTCCGTAGGCGAGTCTGCTGTTCCACGTCACCATCCCTCGTCTTCCCTAGTCCCTTACGAGCTCTCTCCTTCTCGCTCTAGTTTTGGGTGTGCATGTTTGGAGTTTGTAAGTGGGTGGATTGTGAAACTGGACCCTTCTGCCTTCCCTGGGTTGTTCATGGAAACCTTATTCTTTTCCCTTACCCTTTGCTGCTTCATTCCCCATCCCGTGGTCCTGACTATTGACTGGCCCAGTAATCCTGGGAGAGTGACTCCCCTCATAGAAAGACAAGTAAAATAGCCACTGGTGTCCCGGGAATTTCTGGTTGGATTTGGTGCCCTGAACCCTCTTATTAAGAGATCAGATCCCAGGGTGAGAGTAACAGGCCAGTTGGCTAAGATAGAAAGCTGTTTTTCTTTTGAACTATGAAGAGACCCTGTTTGCGAATACATTTTAGACAGAAAGAAGGAAGGGTGTCTGAGGAACTTTGTTCTGTTTTCTGCTACAAAATGTGAAGAGTTCAAAAAGTGAAACCTTTTGTGATGGTTGATGTCTCTCAGGAATAAGCTGGATCTCCAAAGTCTTGGAGATGCTTTCAGTCTCAAAAATTGATGAATGGAAAAGTATTTTTTGTTTGCTTTTTAATGTATCTCTGTTTTGATTTTAATTAAACTCCAAATTTCACTTTACATACTCTTGGAACAACTTAAGGTGCATTGGTAATTTGCATGAGAAGCTTGCTCAGGACCTCATTGTCCCCTGGGAGCTTGATTCTTTGGGAGTGACGCTTTCATCCTCCTCAGGGCCCAGCCTGGGCATCCTCTGGAATCTGACTCCACTACAGCGAGTAGTCGGGCTGTCAGCAGAAGCACGCGCCCTTGTTTGCTCTTTACTGCTGCACATGAAAACTCGGCTTCCTCACTGAGAGACGGGGAGTGAATTTAAAACATGCCAGCTTGAGTAGTCTTAAGATGCCATGTTCCCCTTTTTTGCTCTCTTGAGGAATTGCTGCGTGTGGCCCCCTAATCAGAGGCCATATTTCTAGTACTTCTTGGGAGTGTCAGCTGTATAATGTAGCAGCTTCCCAATCCTTTAGCCATCTCTGTAACGACCTCCATACTGCTTGGTGCAATTCCTTCCTGGAGGCCACTGCTACTAGAGATACTTTGGCCTCCATAAATTGGCATTTCAAAGATAATTTCACAAGGCAATAGATGAACTTCCAACAGATGACACCTTTGTGCCATGCCTCATAGAATCATTTTCAGGGCAAGCCAGAATCCAGTAGGTAGTTTACTCCTGTATGTTTGGAAGGAATCTCACAGTTGAAGCCCTAAATGAATAATCCCTCTGGGGTTTTTCCTGGAAAGGGAACCTCCTTAGGGTAGCATTTGAGTTAGGCGGTTCTTAAAATCTTATTGATTATTTGTACTTTTCTTCTTAGGAGAAAACCATGTTTCTGTACTTCTGGGGACAATCCATGTCGGTGAGAAATGACCTTGTCCAAATTCCAGCAGGAGACATGCATTGTCATGATTCTACCTCCTTCGTAGTGTGGTGCATTAAGTTCACCACTTCCTCATATTCTGTTGAAATAGCTATTGTGTTCTCAAGACCACAGTGTAGAGAAGCTGGCTTCTAGCTATTAGGCTTCCAAGCCAAGAGTTTTGTCCCTCCATCTGCGTTAGTTATCTATTGCTGTTTAACACATTACCCCAAAACTTAACATCTTAAAAGAGGAAACATTATCTGTCAGTTTCTGTGGTTGGGACCTGGGAAGCAGCTTCACATGATGGGTCTGGCACAGGGTCATAGGAAGTTGCACTCAAGATGTTAGTGGGGTCTGCAGTCACCCGGGGCTTGAGAATCCACTTCTGAGCTTTCTTTGTGGCTGTTGGCAAAATGCCTCAGTGTCTTTCTGTGTGGATCTCTTTTTAGGGCAGCATGAGTGTCCTCACAGCATGGCAGCTGGCTCCCCCTGAGCAAGTGATCCCAGAGAAAGAGGGCAAGGAGGAATCTGCAGTGCCTTTTATGACAGTCTCCGAAAGCACACGTCATCACGCCTTCCCATTCCGTTCCTTAGAAGCAAGCCACTAAGCCAGCCTACACTCAAGGGGAGGGGAGTTACACCCCACCTACTGCATGGAGCGGTATCAAAGAATTTTGGGTGTACTTTAAAACCACCTCGCCCCCAATAGAGAATGAAACCAGGTCAACAAGAGGGGGTAGGTTTAAAGTAGATGATATACTGAGAGGTGTTGTTACTGAAAACAGTTCTCTTAAGATGTGCATCGACAAACAGATGAAAAACGGATTCTCTCCCCATGGCTACTGCCAGTTTTAAGAGGGGAGGCAAGAAATGGCAATTCCCAGGAGAATGTATCTATACATTTGCCTGGTGTATACTACCAGCAGCCCAAGGTTGCTTCTTTGTAAGTCCTTGGCTTGGTATCTAAGACTCAATACTGCTTGCTTGGTATCTCCTTTAGCCAGGAATTGACAAAGGGAATTGGATCCTTCTATTTGAGCCACTCAAATGGACTTAATTGGAGTCAGGGCTGTTAAGCAAAGGGAGCAAACTTGAATTACATTTTGGGTTACTGGGCTGAGGAAAATTAACCGTTCCGATTCAGGGTGTCATAGCTGAGAGCATCCGGAAGCCAGGTCCCCACCAGAGTCGATGCTTGGCACCTGCTGTCACAAACTGCACCAGCTGAAGCAGACTTGAGCCAGGTCTCTCACTCAAGAAGCCACTTCTCAATAAGTAGGGAACATCTGGGAATTAGAAATGTCTGTCTGTGCTTTATTGTTCTTTAAATCCACTGCTGGTTAACTCTGCGTGCCCACCTCATCCTGGGCTTCCTGATGGAAACGGGTTCTTAAAGAGAACCAGTGCTGTCTTCACCCTGAAGAAAAACTTAGATGAAGCTTGTCAGTTCAACACGTGTTTAGTGAATGTCTGCTATGTGTTTCTGGCACCTGTGCCAAGTTTTTAGAGATTTCAGGCATCTTAAGGATGCAAATTCCTGTTTGGATTTATGCTCCAACTCTTCCCAGCATTTTGTCTATAGCCCTGCTTGCTTTAGAGTGTGCTTGAATAAAAAGGCATTGCTGCTGAGGCAGCTATTAAAAAAAGAAAGAAAAAGGTACTTCTTCCAGAATTAACGAACTCATCTTTAAAGCACCTTCAAATGAATTTTTTTCCGTCTGATTTTGAGGTGGAGTCAAAATAGGTGGTCTTTTATTTTTGCTGTTTGGGTTACCAGCTCTTTGGGTCTGTCAGACCTTAGGGGTATCATGTATCTTGGCTGCTTGAAGCCTGGGCCCTCAGCCCTTTACATTCCCCTCCAGAAGGGAGGCCCGGTGCTTTTCTCTCTGGGTCAAAACTTCCCCTTATCATGTTTCTGGACTACATGATAAGGGGAGCTATTTATTAATCTGCGAAACCCAATCTCTTAGCTGCCCATGATATCTAGGAGGGGGTAGTATTTGTTTTAAAGAAGCGTTGTCAAAAAAAACAAAAAAGAAGCGTTGTTTCCTTGGGAGGGCAATTTCTGTCTGGACTTTGAAGGGGGCGTAGTTACCACACATTACTATCCCCACCGCCGCCACTTCTTTACCTCTCTCCCAGCTTTTGATAAAAGATGACATCAGATCTTGAGGCAGTCGGGTCACAATTCTTTAGAATGCTTATACCCCAGGGGCGTTTCCTGTTCTAGTCATGTTTTTCCAGTTGAGTATTGGCGTTTCCCTGAGGCTTGCTCACGGACATGTCTGATTGAAGACTAAGGATGGTTGATACAGTCATTACTGTCACCTTTCCCACCCTCTGTAATTTACATTTCTTTCTCTGGGCTGGTCCTGGAAGTTGACACCTTTTGGCAAAGCTTAGATTTAGGAGAAGTATTTCAAGTCCCTGTTCAGATGATCTGTGGTTTCTCTTTGCTTCCTCTGCCTGCAGCCCTGGCAGACCATACTGTCTCGATCCCCAATGGAAAATAGTACTGAGATGAAACACATTCCTGGGGTATTTAAACTCTCTCTCTGCCACCTTTGTAAGAGTGGGAGGCTGGCAGAGAGATGCTGCAGTGCTTGAGAATCATTTGGCCCCGTTGAAATTTCCAAAGGGAGCTCTTGCCGGTGCTTAAACCCCAAATTCCTGAACACCTGAGATTGCATGAATCTAGCACAGAATATCCATTCTTGCCCCAATGTACCCCCTTCGTCTCCATCTTAATCTTTAAAACAAAACAAAAAACCCAAGCCCAGGCCAAGGGTCATTTTTACTTGAAACCAGGAGAGTGGGGGAGTAACACGAGAGATGAGGGGCAAGCTGTGTGGTGAGGCATCCTGCTCCTGGTGTGTGTTCCAATCACTGAGGACTGTGAGCCAGTGCCTTTCCTTCGCCTGGAGATGGAGCCCATCTCTTGCCACCTGGGTGAGGAGACCCTCTGCTACCCAGTGGCGAACCTTAAAGAGGGTGTCTTGGAGAGCCCAGAGGACACTCACATTTTTCGGGTGTCCATTTTAAGCATCTTTAAAATGTTTTATATATATTAAAAAAAAAAATGTTCTTCCCTGTCGTTGTGCCACCAGTGGCCCAGTTCCATCCATTCTGAATGGAAACACAGAGACTGCCAGTACTTTCCTTGGTCTTCCCTTCGTCTCCCTTAATGTGGGTATCCCCTTACCCGGCCTGTCCATTTCACTGTCGTGGATGGAGAACAGAGGGCACCACACAGTCCTGAGGCAGTCCTGTGTGACTCCGTGATCAGGTTTTTGTTTCTTGTTTTTCTAACTGTCCTTCCAAACCAGCAAGTGTTTGGAAATTAGGGGGAAAGTTAAATTCTCACCAACGGTTGCTGTTACACTTGAATCAATAAAGATCTTGAGTATCACCTTGGTGTTCTTAATTTTTTTTTTTTTTTTTTTTAAATTTCAGGTGAAATCCTGTTGACACATTTTGGGCATCTTGCCTGGTGAGGAAGATGGGCAAAGGCAGTTGGCCACTTCATGTGTCAGTTCCTCTCAACATTTACGGAGCACTTTGTCCATCTGGCCCTGTATGTGCCAGGAGGTGATGTGTCCCTTCCCTAAGGAGCTTGGAGGTGAACACGTACATTCTGGGGCTGGATGCACCCAAGAAGGCCCTTCTTTAGGTACCAGCCTGGAGGAAGCCCAGACAACAGCTTTCCTGACGAGGGCTGCCTCTGCCCCTCAGGAGCACTTGTTAGAAATCCATCATATCTGATGTCTGAAAATAAACTAGACTCTGCTGTGTGAGCATCACATTCCTTGCTATTATTAATCCAGTGAGGCTCACATATTAGTATTGAGAGCAAGAATCCTGTCCTTTCCAGAATCCTGTGGACCATGTAAACAGGTCCACAGAACAAAACAGCGTAGAGGTTTAGAGCACAGGCTTTGGAGTGAGACAGGCTTGAATTCCTTCTGTACCACTTAGTAGCAGCCACATTCTCTCCGACAGGATTCCCAGTCTCTGTAACCTTTGGTGTCCTTCTCTAAAATAGGGTTAAGAAGTAGGTCTTACCTGGGTGACTGTGGGCTCAGGTGGGATCATGGCAAGCACTTAGCCCAGTGGCTGGTATGTCAAGAGCTCAGTGACAGCTCAGTTGGTGTGACCAGTAGAGGTGGGTCAACTGGGTCTGCTCTTCCCCAGAATGTGCAAGTTTGGGAGTGGAGCAGGCTTGTGTGACCCCTAGAAGGATGAAATAATCTCTTCAAGGGAAGATAATCTTGAAAGCCATTTCATATATCCTTTACTTTGCCCCAAAGGCAAATAGGGTATCAACTTGAAAGGCAATTTAGGATAGAGGGATAAGGCTTTTACTGCTAGTAAAAGGGGAGACTACATGACGGAGATTAACCCGACTGTGTTGCTGTGTGAGAGTCACAGCTGCTTCCCAGTTTCTGCTTTTATCTTTCTCTACTCCTCCCTGTACCAGGCCCTCCCACTTCCCCAGCCAAGTGGAGTAATGCATCCAGTTTCCCCCAATCGGCTACTGACTTGGCACTGCTACAGGAACAGCGGAAGGAGACCTTTGCCTTCAGAGCAAGTTAAAATACCTCTGACTGAAAGCCCCTTCCTGGCCCTCAGGGTAGGGCAGGACTCAGTTCCCGCAGGCAGCATTTCCTCAGACTTAACAAAGCCTGCACTAGGAGGTAGGTTCCAGAGCACGGAGCTGTGTTGTAGGCTCAGCCGCAAATACCTCTGGCCAGGCAGCAGAAGGCCCCTGCCGCTGACACACTGCACAGTGAGCTTTTAGCAGGGGTCAGCAAAACGTCCTTTCACTCCTTTGTGCCTGTGTCTTCTGCTTGATATGAGGTGGTGTCCTGTCATCAGTGGGGTTTGTCCTGTGAGTTGGTAGAGCTGCTAACTGTAAACACTCCCACAAGCTATAGCCACAAATAGCTTGACCTTTCGCTTTCCTGGCCCCAGCCATAGAAGAACAGTTGGGCACCCATTTAGTACAGAGGATGCTTTAAAGCCCTGGGATAGGATTTTTACTCCAAGAACTTAAGTTTGGTAGTGGAAGTGGGGTTTCAAATGTCTGGTTCCAAAGGCTAAGGCCTTGACCCAAAGCTAAGAGCGCAGAGACCCCTAGATGGTATGACGGATGGTGCCCCTGGGGCTCCAGAGACCAGAGCTCAGCTCTTGGCCCTGCCACTCCTAGCTGTAGCATCAGGCCGCTAGGCTTCACTGGGGTCTCATTTAGGAAAGAGGATGGTACAAAAATTGACCTCACAAGGCCTCCCCAGCTCTACTGTTTTCTAAGTAGAGTCAAATGCAGAACCCTATTGTGATTCTGAATTGTGGGGAGGGCAGGTTATTTCTGCTCCAGAGAATGAGCAACTGGATCAGTTTTGTTGCTGAATCGGGGCATTGAGGTTTCTCAGGCCCAGGCCTGGCTCTAGCCTAGCCAACCCCTTCCTGGGCCAGGATTACTACCTTGACTCAACCAACTCAAGTTTGAGTCCCCTCTAAACAAGTATTCCCACAAGATTGGAATCATTTTTCCTAAGGTTGGAGCATTAGTCTATGGGCTTCTTAGGAAAGCAGGGTAAGTTTACTGTGGACTGACATTCCCAATAAAATGGTCCCCTCGCCTTGCCAAACAAAAAAAGTACAGCCCCTGTTTTGGCAGTGCTCAATGAGGCCAGCTGGCGAGAGAAAAGAAGAATCACAGAAATGCGCTAGGATCCGCCTGCTTTAATTTCACAAGATGAGGTTGAGCAGTGAATTACTCACCGGAGGTCACACAGCTTCTCAGTGGCTGAGCTGTGACCATAACGCAAGTCTGCCACCCAGGGCAGTGTCTTCACCGCTATGGATAGGAAGCCCAGGGGCCTCATTAATAGCACGCATTGACAGACTGAGGTGAACTGTCGAGAGAACTTTAGACTTGGATGGATTGTGCCCGCCAAAGCAGACTGACTTGGGGACGCCCCAGGGCTCCAGCTTCTGTAGTCCAACATGGCCAGTTCTCTTGGACTAGTTCCTGCCTTGCCCTTCAAAGGCACCAGCTGGCCTAGGAGAACTATACAATGGCTTTACTGTATGTACAACTCATTAGCAGAGATCCACTCTGCGGGGGCTCCCTGACCCAGCCTGAGGCAACCAAAGCCAATGGACTTTTTAAATTTTACATAGTGATACTTAATCTTCAGGCGGCAAGGGTGTGGGTGAGTGTATGTCAAAGGCCACTTTTGAGAATACACAAAAGTTAAACACAACCTTGTCCCACCTCAAAAATAAATGCACATATGCTCCAGCTCTTGCATACAATTTCCGGGGGATCATGGGTTGAAAAAAGTCAGCTAAAGGACTCTTGTACTAGTGCTTTCACGTGCTACTGTCTGTTCAGCAAAGAGAAAACCCAGCAAGCCTGCTTCACAGGCTTCCTCCTCCCTCTCCTCTGTGCTCAAGCAGACCCCACAGAGCCTTCAAGGACAGGGTGGCAGCCCTTCCTCCTTAGGTCTGGTGGACAGATGGACTTTTCCCCCTCTTTGTTTCTCCTCCTTGGATTAGATGGTTATCTTGTCTTCTAGGAGCTTCCCAACCTTCCAGGGTACAGGCAAATCCAACACACCTGCAGGAGCTCCTCAAAGGCACCCACATTCTTCCACAATCATGTCTTTATGATGGTCTAGAAGGACTCGGCCATTGTCCACGTACAGCATACTCAAGGGCTTGGTCTTCACTGGGGCACAGCAGGTGGAAGGGACTCGGTGGGGTTGGTACCGTTTCAGCAGACTCTGTGAAAGGGAGGACAGGGGTGTGAATTCACATCCTACTGGTGAGGTCAGAATGGTGTCATTTCTGGGTAAAGGGTGAAAAAGTTACAGAGAGTTAAAATCAGTTTCTGGGGGCAAAAATAGAAAATTCTTTTCATAAAGGAATCAGAATGCCAATACATCATCAACTCTAATATCTAAAGGTACGCGGGCCTCTCACCACTGCGGCCTCTCCCGTTGTGGAGCACAGGCTCCGGACGCGCAGGCTCAGCGGCCATGGCACACGGGCCCAGCCGCTCCGCGGCATGTGGGATCTTCCCGGACCAGGGCACTAACCCGTGTCTCCTGCATCGGCAGGCAGACTCTCAACCACTGCGCCACCAGGGAAGCCCTAAAATAACTTTTTTTAAACAGCCTTTAAACAGAAGATTCTAAAAGCTGTATCTGGGTAGAGCAGTAGGTAACATATGTTCTCCTGTTGTTCTAGTCTAGAGTGCATACCAACTTTAAAAATCTTCCAAGAAACTCCTGGTTTAGTTCCAGAAATATGAAGAAGAGAGTCATGTGGAAATTCTTGTGGGATTTGCTTTGTTGCCCAGAGAAGGGCAGAGTCAACGGGAGAAAAGGTAACAAGCCCTTGGCATTCTGGAACTGGGCCCTGTCCCTGTGGTCCAGTGGTGGCTTTTCGGGTCAGTGTTAGATTTGGTGACTGGGACTATCTGGGTTTCTGGTTCCCTCTGATCGTGCTGCAGGTAGGCTGGTGGACAGAAGTGGGGCCTGGGAGAGACTCAGGAGGGCCTGTGCCCAGGACAGGTCCTCTAGGATACCAGCCCCCACCACTGCCTCCCTCTCACGAGCTCAGCTCACATTCTCCCCAGAGCTTCTGGACCCTGCCTGAGGCTTGGCATGGAGAATGTACTACAGGTCCAAGAGATTCTCAGTCTAGGCCTCATAGAGTGAAAATAAAAACACTTTGATCCAAAAACAAAAAAAAACAAAAAAAAAAACACTTTGATCCCGTGTGACCTTTGAGAGCAGGTCAGGACCACCATATATAAGCTCTCTTCTCTGCTTTCTCCACCTCATTTTCCTTCCATTCCTCTCCCTCCACCACCTTCTAGACCATAGGTTGATTAGTGGCACCTGGTGGTAGCCTCTGGCTTTATTACTTCTGCAAAATGGGTGTCCAACTCCTGTTTTTAGGCAGCAGAAGTACAGTGGCTGGAACAGTAATACCTCTACCTTGGCCTCATAAACACGGCCCCCATTGCATCAATGAGTTACAGACTTCTAGTAATGGTAAGACAACATTATACCTGTTACCTGCTAACTATTGATACTACACATGTGGTATGCATATCATCTCATGTAACCCTAGAAGTAAGGCATTGCTATCCCCATTTTACAGATGAGGAGACTGAGGCTCAGAGAGACTAAGCAACTTGATCAATATCACATAGCTAATGAGTAGGATTCAAACCCAGGCCTGTCTATTCCCAAACTCCAAATTCTGAACTTCCTTTCCTAGAATGTCAGGGCAGTGGGAGGAACTGAGACCCTCCAGTCTACACACTCCACCCCTAATTTTTTTTTATTTATTTTATTTATTTATTTATTTTCCACCCCTAATTTTATGACAGAAGGAAAAAGTGCCAGGAAAGCAGTGTGTTCAGGGTCACCTGACAAGGCATGACTCCATGTAGGCTCTCTGAGGATGTTATCATTGGTCATCTCTATATCCTTAAAACCTGTCACAGAACCTGGCACATTGTAGGTGCTCGAATAACTGTGCATGAGTGAACACAGTAACCTAACAGCAAAGCCAGTGTCCTGATCTGGTAGTAAGGACAATTCTCCCCCACAGCTTACCGCCTCCCCTCCCCAGGCCTTGGCATCACACCTGGATGTATGCGTGGTTGGTTGGATGGAACTCTTCCCCCACGGGGTTAGGACACTCGCCCTCACAGCGATAGGCATTGTACTGCTTGGGGTAGATGATCCAGGAGCCCCATCCGATCAGGTTGAAGTCCACCTGGAACTTGACCTTCCGACACAGTTGGTTTCTGTCCTGCAAGTGATATCGACGGTGCCTCCTGGCCCTCTCCCGGGAGAGCTGTCCCTCCTGGACCCGCCAGGAGCTCTCAGCTTCCCACAATAGGGTGGAGCCACCCAGCCGCTTCCGCTCCGGGGAGAGGTTGGAATAGAGCATGAGGAGCACATTGGTGACAGGTGATGTGGGGGGCCGCCGCCAGCACTCTCCAGCCAAACTGGACATCTGCTCCCTCAGCTCCCCAGGGTGCTTCAGCCACTTGGAGAGTGGCCTGGTCACCTCTAGGACCATGCTGCCCAAGGAAAAGGTAACCTGGGACAGAGTGACAGTGAACAGGTCCATTCGAACACGTTCTGGGCAGTTGGGTGGGTCCTTATCCTCATTCAGCTTTGGCTGGTGGAAAATCTCAATTGAGAGTGGGACATCAGGAGTAAGGGCCACAGGGCTGGACAGCTGCAGCCGGAGCTCGGCCCATGCCAGATCCTCTTCTTGGCCCAGGAAGGAGAAGTCAAAAGCAAAGGTCCAGTTCTGCCCATCCACCTCCACATCTGGGTGAGAAAAAAACAGAAGGAAGCAGGTGAGTGGGGTCCTCCTGCAGCTTCAGTTGGTGTAACAACCACCATAGCTCATGACTGAGCCCTTACCTTATATGAATCGTCACGCTAACCCTATGAGCTGGGCATGTTATTGAACCCATTTTAGAGATGAGGAAAATTGAGGCTCAGAGAGGTTAAATTTCCTGCGTGAGGTGTCATTCTTGGAAGGTGGCAAAGCCAAGAATAAGCCCAACTGCAAAGCCCAACCTCCAAATCACTGTTCTGCTGCTCCCCCTCAAGACACTCCAGAGAACAATTAGTAAAAATTGGATACGTTCGTCTCCTTCTCCCTTCTCCCCTCACACATGCAATCTAAGGACAAGCCCTTAGCTTTCTGACAGAAATCCTGGACTTCCACCCACCCTGTGGCCCGCTTGCCAGGCTTTGTCTTCTCATTGGAAAGGGTGGCCTGTTTTACAGCACAATGAGGTCGATTCACAGATCATAAGGGTTGGAGCTCCCAGGGAGGCATAGGCAACGGAAGCCAAAGACTGGTCACCCTTTCCCCCACCAATTCCTAAAGACAGAGGCAGACACTTCAAGAGTTCTTGGCAACCTTACAAATAGGTTTCTAAAGACATCCTAAGCTTGACGGTGCGCTGACCTTGCACTTTTCCACCCAGTGGTCTCTCCTACCTACCTGCAGGGCGCTCACCCGTTCCCACTCCAGGTCATCCACACACCAGGGCAGACACAGCAAGCACACACCCAAGACAATTAAACCCATCCTGAATGAAAAGGAATGGGGAAGCACATTCCATTCATTTTAGTTCTGGACTAATGTGGTCTGATGTCTGGGAATAGCACATATTGGTGGATTTTTCAGGTCAGCTAAAAGTGCTCTTTAACTTTTTTCAAGCCCAGTTTCATCTTTGCAGTGGGAATAGTAATGCCCTACCCTTCCCTGCACTGTCATGAGGACCCAGGGAAATGAAGATGTTCCCAGGTCTATTGCTAAATAAAAGGCAGAGGTTATGCATTAGAAATAAAAACAGTAACCCTTTGGTGAATCAGTCCCGAAGGTAGTGATCTCTGACTTAGGTCCACTCTGGGCAGACCACACAAGAGTTTTGGTTTTTTTGGGTTCTTTGTCTCATAGAACATCTTTGGTCAGATAGTCAGTGGATTTCTCTGGGAAGTCCAGCCTGCATTAGAAGGGGGTAATTCCCAGCTTCAGCATCCTGAAGCTTCTCCCAGCCCATCCCTAGATGTTCTTTTTCACTTAATTTCCACTTCCCTTCTCATTAGCACCTGCAGGAGGCAATAACCGGCCCCTGACTAGCAACTCCCCAGAGGTGTGGGGAGGAGGCTGACACCACCCACTGCCCTGCGCAGCACCACCCCATGACATGTAGCAACTCCGCTACAGCTCCGCCTACACCAGGACTTAAAACACACTATCTCAAGTATCCACAAATGGCTTTTTAAAGGCATTCCAGCTCAGTGTTTAAGAGGAGGGACCTGGTGTCTCTGGTGATCGATCAAGTTCTGCCACTTGCTGCCACACTGGGCAGCCAGCTTTCTCTGGGCCTCAGTTTCCCTCTGGGTAAAAGGGAGATGGTAACAGTATCCACCTCACCGGGGTGTTGAGATTTACTGAGATAATGTGTGTAAAGTGCTTTGCCCAGCACAACCACCAAAGTGCAATAAACGGCCATCATCAACTGCCTCCTTATTATTACCCAAGTCCAAGTTAGAAATGCAGATGTCCAGGCAGTGAGGGACCTGGACAGGGGAACAAAGTCATCTGCTGCTGGGATGGCAGTGTGGATGCAGGGGCAGGGAGGCGGATACTCCTTCCTGCTGGAAGAGTCTGAGACCCCACTACCCTACCTGCAGCCAAGGGCTCCCCAGGACACAGTGCTAAAAGGTTTTCTTAGATCTGGCTCTGGTTCATCTTAGAATAATGGGGAGGTCTAATCTTTGAGGGTCACCAATGCCTGATAAAAGCCAAGAATGCTCTCCCCAGAAAAACTGCATTTCCTACTAACACAATAAATGTGATTTGGGGTGGTTATAAGAAAGGGGTGGGCTTCCCTGGTGGCGCAGTGGTTGGGAGTCCGCCTGCCGATGCAGGGGACACGGGTTCGTGCCCCGGTCTGGGAAGATCCCACATGCCGCGGAGCGGCTGGGCCCGTGAGCCATGGCCGCTGAGCCTGCGCGTCCGGAGCCTGTCCTCCGCAACGGGAGAGGCCACAACAGTGAGAGGCCCGCGTAACGCATAAAAAAAAAAAAAAAAAAAAAAAAAAAGAAAGGGGTTCATGGACACCCTGAAACCCATCCACAGACTGAATGCAGGCTTGGCCACATGGGCCCCAGCGAAATCTCGACCCACTTCCAATTCTAAAGAAGGAAGGGCTCATGATCTTGGGTTCCTTTCCCCTCAAACAGGGTGTTGAGTTAGAGTCAGGGACTCTGTAGAAAAAGAGGGTGAGTATGACACCGAGTTCCCACCCTACATTATTATAAATTATGAGGGTGATTACCATTAACTGCTTCCCTCATGCCAAGTGTTTTATAAGCCTTGTCTCCTTAAATCCTCCCCACCTTTATCACCATTTTGCAGATGAAGAAACTAAGGTCCAAGGTGAAGATGGTTAAACAGTGAAAGACACAAGACGCGGATGCACACCTGATTTGGTTAGATTCCAACACCCATTTCCCCTTATCCTGTGCAGGCTTACAAATAAACCCGAGATGGAAAGGTACCACACTCACACAAATGAGGTAGAAAGAAAGCCGGGCACTTAATTTTTACAAACGGGGAGGAGACTAGAAAAGTCAGCTGATGTGCCAGGGACACATGGGGAATTGGGAAGCAGGGTTTGAGGGACCAGACCCAGTTTCCCAGATTGTCAAATCACCACAAACCTTCCGGAACTCTCTGGAAGGAGGGAGTGAATTGGAAAAGTGCGCCTCCCACTCTTTGCTCATCCACCTACCCCCCACCCCCAACTTTCTGGCAGGGCAGAGCACTCCAGTAATTTTCAAATTGCTCCGCCCCCCGTGTGTCCCTAGTCTGACTAGTCCCCAGATGACCCTTCCGGAGACGGTCACTGGCCGTCTGACCCCAGACGCGGCTGGCCAGGGAGCTTGGAGCCCCCACTCCCAGATCACAAGGGGCCGGCGGGTGGCCGTCAAATCAGATTACCGGATGTGGATTTCGCCCGAACTCCGGGGAGGGCCGTCTGGCCCCCGGCAGGCAGAGAGAGGTGCAGGCAGGCAGGGGCCACCCCGGGCGCTGGGATGTGGATTGCCCGGAGTAGAGGAGCCCCGTGGGAAGGGCTCCCTCTTCTCAACATCTACCTGCGCCCAGTGCCCGGAACACACGCTGCCCCATCCTCGCGGCTGATACTCTCAAGGTCACCGTGGGAGTGACCACGCCCGCTCCAAATCTAGGCCCCGAGGACGACGAGCCCGGTGTTGTCCGGGACACTGACACCTACCTCGCCTGGGCTGGATGACCCAAGCCTGCCGGAGTTCTCGACTTCGGGGCATTTCATCTCTAATCCATAATTTCTGAAACCTAATCCCTGATGTTACATGCTTGACACCCTATTTCGAACCTCAGTCTCAGCCTGAGACACTCCCAACGCCAGACCCCGGAACACATTCACCCTCACTCGCGAAAAGAAAAAAAAAAATTTTTTTTGACAAGACAAAATAATTGTAGCAATAATAACGACCATACGTTACTATGCCTGGTTTTGTGCTAAGCGTTCTGTGTGCGTTGTCCGTAGCCCTCGCCAGTCCAATAAGGGACGCACTATTATCCCTAGGCTACAGATGTGCAAACCAAGGCGCCCGGAGATTACGGTAGTTTAAGACGGCACAGATAAGCAGTGGCACAATCAGTCTTCCACCCTATAGTCCCGCGCTTTACCCACCCTAAACCGGACCGGAACGCAGAGGTCTCAGTCCGGGACACACCCCGGGTGCCACCAACCCTGTCTCCCGAGCCAAGGCAGACGCCGAGACACCGTCAGCCCCAGCCCCTGAACGTGCCCTTCAAGCATGCGGATACGGTTTCAGTGGCACGTCTGAGGCATGGTGCCGCAGCCCCTGCCCCTCCAGCCCTCTCCTGGAGTCCCGCGCGGGAGCGCCCAAGGCGCGCCGGGGGTCCAGCCGAGCGGGGCGGGGCGGGGCGGGGCGGGGCAGCCTACCTTGCGCCTGCAGGCTACGTATGATGTCCGCCCGGAGCAGCGGCTCGCGGTACAGGCTCAGCATATAAGCAAGAGGGGATGGCGACGAGGGCTGCCCCCACGTTCGAAGGGGCACCGGGGCTACCATCGTGGCGCCCGCCTGGAGGAGAGCCCACCAGATTTGCAGGAGGAACAACGGCAGGCTGTGGGCGTGCATGGTGGGGTGGCGGGGCCCAAGGCCAGCCTCCGTCCCTTATATCTTGGGCCTTCGCGGGCGCCCCGCCCCTGCCCTTCCTCCCTAGGGGAAGCTTTCAGGTCGGATAACACCCCCCAGCCCAGCCCCCGTCACCGGGGGTGGCCCCCAGAGGGACCACCTGCTGGGGGCAAGTGAGACCTGAGCCTGGTAGGGAGGAGACCTGAAAAACTGGAGGAGCTGTTAGGTCCAGGGACCGTCTAGTTTGCCCAGTCTGGACACCCTGGCACTCTGCTACTCCAGGCTTTTTTTCCAAGACACAGCTGGCTTGTC
Source organism: Phocoena phocoena (assembly GCF_963924675.1). Classification (NCBI taxonomy): domain Eukaryota; kingdom Metazoa; phylum Chordata; class Mammalia; order Artiodactyla; family Phocoenidae; genus Phocoena; species Phocoena phocoena. The sequence continues at coordinate 62,055,000 of NC_089234.1, read as the reverse complement.
GCAGGCAAACTCCCAGGTCAGAAGGATGGCTTCCTTACTCTCCCCCACCTGGGGTCCCTGCCCTTTCCTCTTCCTCCAGGTTCCAAATAGATGTCTGGCTCAACCAGGAGCGGATAGAGAATGAAAGCTGTGTCTCCTGGAGGCTCTCGGGCAGGGTGCAGCCCCACACTGGCCTGGGAGGCTCCAGCCCAGCCTGGCACCGTGCAGCCTTCCAGGACACTGTACAGATGGCCTCTGGGAGCAACCCCTGCCTTATACGGCAGGGCCTGTCTGGAGAGCTAGCCTCTGAAAAAATGCTGGGTACTGGGAATTGCTGGAACAAAAAAGATGAGTGCCAGACAAAGGTCCATGGGGACCTGCTTCAAATATTGAAGCTCTCTCCTGGAGAAAACAGAGGACAGGAGTGACCAGGATGAAGGACAGACTTCTCCACTGGAAAAGAAAGTGCTCAGAAGCTGGAGCCGAGGGCATAGCTAACGGGGTGAGTGGAGCGCCTGTGGTGGTATCAGGGTCTTCCTTCACAGGTTCACATCACCCCAAGGGTTTCAGGAAAAAGGTGTCGCCTGTGTCATCCATGTCCTGCAGTCCCTGCCTCCCCTGGCAGTTACCCTGGAGACCTGGGTTTCAGCTCAGGACCTCTCACTTTCTTCTCCCTGGGCCCTGCTTTCCTCACCTACACAAGAGTGGTCCTTGTCAGGGCTCTCTTCAGGTGCAAAGTCAGGTTGAAGCTGAAATTACCTTTAAAGAAATGTAAATCTCTGCCCCTTGTTCAGGCCCCAACTATTTTCTGCAACACTGGAGGGCTCTTTATGCCCCCGCCCTTGCCCCCCGGTCCTTTCCTAGCCCTGACATGCACATTAGCAGCTGGCCAGCATTCACCGAAACACTACGTGCCCCGCACACCTAGGCTTCTTTCACAGGATGCCTCCAGCTCCAAAGAACCACACGCTCAGCCCTGAGCAAGGTGTTAGTGGAAGGAGGCCCAGCAGGCTCAGCTAGGACCTCCAAACCCGTGTCCAGGTGGAAGCCGGCCCAGCCAGCAGGAAGGGGCCTTGTAGGAGAGATGTGGGTTGTAGACCTGTGCTGACCATGGGACCGGGACAATATGCTCAGCCAGACGACTGTTAATTCCTTCTAAAGCTGGGGACTGTCTTGTTCATCGTGCTCTCCCTCCAGTACATTTCATGGTTGGGACCCAAAGTATCTTAGCTGAGTAAATTAATCAATGAATGGTACTGTGTCTGGACTTGCCTTAAGATAAGTATCACCTGGAGTGTATGTTAAACTACTGATTCCTGAGTCCCAATCCAGGCCTTTAGCATTCGAATTTGGAGAGAGCCCTTGGTAATCTGCATATTTAACCAGTACCCTTGTGATTCTTATCAGACAACTTTGAGAACCTGGGTGAGCTAGGGTCTAGTTGCAGTTTGGAACCCACCTCTCTGCGTTCAGTTTCCTCATCTGTAAACCATGAATGGAGATACTTCCTTCCATGAAGATTAAATAAAACAAATGCTAAAATGCTTTGCAAGCGCTTAAAACCTGCTGTTTTTGTAAAGCCTTAAGCATACAGATTATTATGGGTGCTCCGTGGTTGTCATTCAACTTCCCTAGCCTGGGGGCTTGCAGCCTGGGGCTTGTCAGTCCCAGCCGTCTGCATCAGACCCCTCCCCAGAGGCAGAAGGTGCCTTCACCCAGGTTATGAATATATAAGTAAAAAACAATGAGAGATTGTGGTCAGACAGAGGTATAGGGGTCAGCCTTCCCCCAAACCTACATGTCCTAGAATCCAGGGGGTCCCTGTTTAAACAGGGGCATTCAGAACGTAGTAGTCTTATCCACCAGGATTGGGGAAGGAACAAAACAGATGATCTCCTTCCCGTGCTGCACCAGAAGCTTCTTGAAATTAAGCTTTATTCATTCTGTGTCCCTCGTACTATGTGGCATATAGTAGGAGCTCAGTAAATATTTCAATTAAAATGACAAAATAACAGTAGCTAACGCTTATTGAGCACCTAATGCAGTAAGCATTCTGGTAATCACTGCATTGATTTTATTATCATCCCCACTTCGGGGATGAGAAAACAGAGGCTCAGAGGGAACCTGGTAACTTGCTCAAGGCCACACATTTACAAGTGAAAACAGCCAGTATGTGAAGGATACTGCTTGTTACCCAAACCCATGCCTATAGCCTTGTGGCTTCCCCATAGATGAGAGGATCGACATGGGCCTTGTCCTAAGACTTAAAAAAAAAAAAAACAACTCTCAAAGTCTTGCTTTTCCCAGGGTCCGGGAGCAGCAGACACAACTCATTTCTGATGTGTATTGGCCCAAAGCCCTGTGGGGACCTGCTCTCTGACCAGCAAGAGGGACTCTGTCAAAGCCCATTCATCACTGAACTTTCTCCAGCTGGGGCACTCTTCAGGACGGAGGCTAACAGTCATTCTTCTCATTTTTAAAAGGTCCTTGTTCATACAGGATCTGTTTCCTGCAAGAAGGACCAGAAGTGCCTCTTCCCAGGAGGGGAATGACACCTTCTCGATTCCCCTGCCCCAGACAGACTGACCGTCGGATTACCTGACCTGGGAGATAACCTTTCAGGGCCAACCCAGCTGGCTGGAGAGTGGGGAGCAAAGTCCCTCGAAGTTCTCGAATGCTTTCCATTGGACCGATCTGGACCCGTCCTCCACGTGAGCAACGATATGCAGGGTTAAGTGCTGGGGCTCTGAGGTCAGGCTGCCGGAAGGCAGACTCTGGATCCTTCTCTGTCGATACCTGGGCATATTATATCACTTACCATCTTGAAGCATTTGCTCCCTCAGCTGTAAAATGGAGATAAAGAATAGTATCTACTTGACAAGAATGCGGTAAGCAGTAAACGTGTGTAAAGTGGCGCTTGTTTATTCATGCATCGAACAAACCTGCTTATCTAGGAGTCTAAGGCAGGTTACCGGCAAGTGCTAGATGCTCAGGAAGTCAGGGCAGGAAGGCATTTCAGTTCCACACATATTTAATGAGCATTTCCTATATGCCAGTGTGACACTGGCTGTCTTCACATATATGTTAGCCTATAGAAGCCTATGTAATCCTGTTCACCCCTCCCTGAAGCTTGGTAAGGTATGAAAGACATTTTAGAGATGGGGAAACTGAGGAACAGAGGAATTAAATAGCATCATTATTTTGAAGGTGGAGGGCGTCTGATTTATCACGCTCCTCCCATGCCTGGCACAACTCCTGGCACACAGGAACTCAGTAAGGATTTGTCAGGTGATTGAATGAGGTCCATATTCCTGAACAGGTTCCCAGCACACCTCAGCCTTTCACATGCTGCTTCTCCATGCAGCCTCCTGCTGTTTCCACTTAATCTCCCTGGTAAACTCCTTCTCACCTGTCAAGACACAGCTTAAACACTGCTGCTTCCTCTACAAACCTGTCACTAGCTCCCTAGCAATTTGGCAGAGTCCTCTTCTAAGCAGAGTGCCGAGGTGCAGTTGTCCCAGCCCTCATGAGTAACTGCCATCAGACTGTGAGCTCCCTGGAAGTGCGGACGACTCCTGTCTCTGAAGCCCAAGCCCCTGCTCCCTAGCTGACCATTGCTTGCTCTGATCCTCAGCTTGATGCAGTCCCGCAAATGGCAGAGGCGGGACTAAGCCCAGGCTTCTGGCTTCCACCTCCAGTACTTGGTTCCCTTCCTGTACCCCTCACTGCTGGTCTTGGAGGGCCCATCTAGGTGCCTCTACTGGGCACACGTGGCTCTCTCTGTGATCTGGAGATAAGAGACCTCAGCCTTCCACTACAATCCCCTTGTACCCCAAATGCACTCTGGCCCCATGGAAACACTCATCCTTCTGCGAAGTTCAGAGCTGTTCTGGCTCTGCCCAGAATGATTTTTACCTCCTCTTCATTCACACAAAATACACCTATTTATCCCACAGAATCCAGCTCAAGGGTCTCCTCTTCCATGTGGTCTCCTTTCCCCTTCAGGCTCTGGTGCCTGGAGCCCCTAGGAGTTTTCCACCAGGAGCCTGCTGCTGGCTGGCTCTGTATTCTGCAGTGTTCGGCAAAGGGCCTGGCCTTGGTAGGTAGAGCTTGCAAATCTGCCTGCAGACCACCTTGACTGATCCACAATGCTCTGTCTGCTCCCAACAGTGTTTTGAAAGGTTTTTATTTAAATCACCAATACTGAAAGTTCATAAGATTTTGCAGAAAATAGTTTGTTTTCATCATTTAAGAAATGGAAAGGGCTAGGCCCTCATTTTAACAAAGCAAGCATTCCCTTAAGCTGAATAGGATCTGCTTCCTTTAGGCAGGGTCTGTTCTCTAAGGAGCGGCACAGTCCCCACCACTCCTTAACTTACGGCACCCATGTGCCTGGCCCTAAAGACAAATGAGTTTGAGACACTTGCTGTATATTGGATGAGAGTAAGACACTCCGGAATCAGTTTGGAAGTGCAGGCTCCGGATTAGCCCACCCCGTTGTCCTTCTCCAACTAACCCATGGATTGTGGGTACCTGGCCCAGGCTGGATGAAATAGAAATAATCTATTATTTAATAAGAACTTACCATGGGACTTCCCTGGTGGTCCAGTGGGTAAGACTCTGCACTCCTGATGCAGGGGACCTGGGATCGATCCCTGGTCAGAGAACTAGATCCCGTATGCATGCCACAGCTAAGAGTCCTCATGCCACAACTAAAAAGAAGATCCCATGTGCTGCAACTAAGACCCAGCACAGCCTAAATAAAGAAATAGTTCAAGTCACTTACTGGGCTTCCCTGGTGACGCAGTGCTTAAGAATCCGCCTGCCAATTCAGGGGACACGGGTTCCAGCCCTGGTCTGGGAAGATCCCACATGCCGTGGAGCAACTAAGCCCGTGAGCCACAACTACTGAGCCTGCGTGCCAGAACTACTGAAGCCCGTGCGCCTAGAGGCCATGCAGAGAAGCCACCGCAGTGAGAAGCCCGTGCACCACAACGAAGAGTAGCCCCCACTCGCCTCAACTAAAGAAAGCCTGCGTGCAGACCCAACGCAGTCAAAAATAAATAAATAAAAATAAAATTTAAAAAGTCAGTTATTAATAAGTACTTACCATAATGTGCTTGAATTATCTAATTTACCCTTCCTATCACTCCCATGAAGCAGACTGGATATTTACTTCCATTTTACAGGTGTGAAAACTGAGGCTCTGCGGAGTTAAGCCCTTTGCCCAGGATGGAATGCTTGCAAACAGTAAGGCTGCGATGGATACTCAATCATTCTCACTCTGGAAGCCAGACTGGATATTGCCATGTCCCCACATGGTCGTTTATTACCTTCCTTATGCAAGGGGCCTTTCCCCTGCCTAAATGGACCTCCTGCCCTCCATCACATCAGCCTGTTCATTTCCTCCACAGCACTTCCCTGGTTGGAAATTAAGTTGTTTACTTTGGTACTGTTTGTTTATTTTTTGTCTGTTCCCCTTCCCCAGCTCTGGGCTGTCAGCCAGACTCCTGTCTGTTCAGTTCACCACTGAAGCCCCATTGCTTAGCACAGTTCTCGATTCTAGGACTCAGTACGTATATGTTGAAGGAATACATTTAACCCAGTCCCTGGACTGGGGGACACAGAAGTAAGAAGGCAGGGATAGGGGAGTCCCTTCTCCTCCAGTGGCCACCAAAAGGCTATGAGCCCCACAGGTCACCAGCTTCCTCTCGTTTCAAGTTCTTCACTCTCCTGCACACATGTGGGGTACATAGTAGGTGCTCAGTAAGCGCTCAGTACACCTGCTTTGGCTTGCAGATGTCTCGACACCAGCAAGGAAATGCCTTCCTGGCGCTTGTGTCTCCTCGTGAACAAGATTCATATTATTGCACCTTCTGCGTGCATCGCTCATGCCACCCTCTCGCCTCCATCCTCTCCCCTGATCCTTGCAGGAGCTGAGGGACCTGAGCAGGGCTGGTCTCTCCCTCCCAGAGAATGACTGGCCCAAGATGGTAGAACTGGTAAGGGCCAGGCCTGTCTGACTCTAAATCTCTTGCTCCCTCCAGCTCCCTTGGCCAGACTCTCGTCCCAGCCCCTCCTGGGTGGAGCCGAGGCTCGACTTGTGCTTCCCACAGGGTCAGGAGGTGAAGGCTCAGCCTGCCCTGGGAAACAAACAGAGAGACCACCAGGAGGGTCCCTCTCTTCCCACCCAGAGGCTTCTCAGAGATTCCCGCAGCGCAGCCTGCCACCCCTGCCTTCGCCTTCCCACCCCCCACCCCCACTTCCCTTCCACAGAGAGTCACTGGTCCTGGAGTTGAGGGGGAGTTTGATGACCCAGCTGAGCCTGGGACTGGGAGAAAGCTCTGTGCCTGTGTACATGCGTGCGCGCATGTGTGCTCTGTGTGTGTGTGTGTGTGTGTGTGTGTGTGGAGGGCAAGGAAAAGAATCACTGCTAAGAACAAACCCTTAGGGGAGTGCTTCCTGTGGGGGTAAGGAGTGCTTGGGGAGCACTTACAGTGGACCAGGCACTGACTATGCTAAGAGGTTTATGTGCACTATTAGCTCAATGTCTCCCCAAACTGCTTGACCACAATAATCCCCTGGGGCACTTATTAAAAGTAAAGGGAGTCCCAAAAGTCATAGTGTACTATTTTTAGTGCTCTTTTAAGCTCTGATAGCCTCAAAAATATAAATGATAGAAACTTACAAAAACCATCCTTTGAAAGTTTAATTTTTTAAATTCCTTTTACACCTATTTAGCTTTGTGAATTTTAATTAATTAATTAATTTTTGGCTGCGTTGGGATTTCATTGCTGTGTGCTGTCTTTCTCTAGTTGCGGCCAGCAGGGGCTACTCTTCGTTGCAGTGCGCAATCTTCTCACTGCGGTGGCTTCTTTTGTTGCGGAGCATGGGTTCTAGGCACATAGGCTTCAGTAGTTGTGGCTCATGGGCTCTAGAGTGCAGGCTCAGTAGCGCATGGGCTTAGTTGCTCCGTGACATGTGGGATCTTTCCGGACAAGGGCTCGAACCCGTGTCCCCTGCATTGGCAGGCGGATTCTTAACCACTGCGCCACCAGGGAAGTCCCTAGTTTTGTGAATTTTTAATAATACATTTTTAATTAAAATTTTTTGTTTTAGTAAACATTTGCTATTTTTAAAAAACATTAAAATTAAAATTTCATTATGCAAAATTCAAAACAGTGGATGATTGTATAAACAAATAATGGCATATATCTGTACATTGGAGTACTACCTGACAATAAAAAGGAATGCACTATTGATAAATATAACAAGGATTAATCTTAAATAATGATGCTGAGTTAAACAAGCGGACAAAAGACAGTATATACTCTATGATTCCAATCATATAAAATTCTAGAAAATGCAAACTAATGTTTGCGGACAAGCAGATCAGTTGCAGAATGCGGATCAGTGGTTGTCTGGGAGGAGAGGGGAGAGGGAGGATTTAGCAGGAGAATTTGGGGGGTGATAAATATATTCATTATCTTTTTTTTTTTTTTTTTTTTTTGTGGTACGCGGGCCTCTCACTGTTGTGGCCTCGCCCGTTGTGGAGCACAGGCTCCGGATGCGCAGGCCCAGCGGCCATGGCCCAGCCGCTCCGCAGCACGTGGGATCCTCCCGGACCGGGGCACGAAGCCGTGTCCCCTGCATTGGCAGGCGGACTCTCAACCACTGCGTCACCAGGGAAGCCCAAATATGTTCATTATCTTGATTGTAGTGGCAGTTGTATACATGTGTCAAAGCGTACCAAAATGTACACTTTATTTGCAGCTGTTGTGTGTCAGTTATACTTTACTAAAGCTGTAAAAATGAACATAAATACAATAAACTTTTAAAATATAAGAATTACTATCAAAAATTCATATAACTAAATAAACAAAAAAATTTATTTATATTTTTAATTTTTTTTATTTTCCCAAATTTCTTACCGTTTAACAAAAGAAATTTAGATAAACTTTGTGTTCTTTGTAGGTTTGTAGCATTTATACTTCTGAAATAGAACTATACTTAATAGAATATTAAGTATATTCGACTAAATATTAAGTACGTTCTAATAAATAGTATATTCTTCTGTACTTCTACTACAGCTTAAGAAGGCACTAAACTTTAAGGACACCAAAGTCTCATAGGTCTATGGGCTCAGTAGGCCTGGAATGGGACCCAGGAATCCCTGCCCTTCTAGACAGCCTTGTCAGGTAAGATGGAAAACACAGCATCAACTCTTTCTCTTTTCTTCCCTCTCTGTCTTTCTACAGACACACAAGGTAGATGCTTCTGCTGGCTTCTTTCTACAGCTGTGGAGTCTGAGGCTCGGAGAGGCTGGGCAACTTGCCCAAGGTCATGCAGTTAATTGATAGCAGGGCTGGGATTTGGGGCCAGGCAGTCTGACTCCAAAGCCTGCTTGTGGGGTAACTCACGAGGGGGACTTGTATTTCCAACTCTCCCACCCCCACCCCGGCGCAAGCCCTGTGCCCTGTTAGTCATTGACTTCAGGGCTAGAGGGATCCCAGGCTGGTGCATCCCCCATTCACATCAAAGAACCCCAGACTTCAAAGGCAGCTTGAAGGGAGATGCACATACCTGGCTGGGTATGCAGGGAAGCCCTGGAGAGCTAATATGATTAACCAGAGACCCAGTGGGGCAGGAAGAGTTTTCATGAAGCAGCTAACTCAGTGGAAGCAGTTTGAATCCATTCTCACCCACCATTCACCCTCAGAGCCTTGCATTCTATGGCTACTGGCAGAACCTCCAGACACCTGGGAATTGGGGGTGAGGGGAGGGCTGAGCCAAACCCGTGTCCATTTCATAGATGGAAAAACATGTTGAAAGCCAGCTGTTACCTTTGTGCGGGGCATAGCGCTGAGCGTTTTGGACACATGCCTTATGCACAGCTCGAAGGAGCTCCTTTCACACTGTATTCTATAGGTACAATGATTCCCGTTTTACCGATGAGAAAACTGAGGGCTGGATTGCTTAAACACTTGCCCAGGGTCAAGCTGGTGCTAAACAGCTAAGCTGGATTGGAGTCCAGGTCTGTTTTGACCCTAACCTTCATTCTATCTCCTTTGCTGTTTCAGAGCCAGAGGATCAGGGTTATGAGGCTTGCAGGAGGCTGTGCTTCCTCAGCTCCAGTCTTGGCCACACTGGCTTCCCTCCCTGGGAGACGCCAGCCCAGCCCCCTTCCCAGCCTACTCCTGGCTCTCTTCATTCTTGCCCTCCCCACTCCCACCCCAGCCCTCAGCTCCCCTTTTACATCCTCCCTGTGGACTACACCCCTAAGAACTGTGTTCCTCCCCCACTTGTAAGAGGGCGCTGCCCTGCTGGGGAGTCCAGCGAAGGAAATTCCCAAAGAGCAGGGCGGTGAGGGGGAGAGGGTATTGGCCTGAATTAGTACCAGTTAGATTGGCATGCGGGAGGGAAGGGGGTGAGGACATCTAGGGCCTCCTCTCAGCTCAACCCACACCAGCATGTGACCTTGGCCAAGCCGCGTGGCCTCGTTGAGCCTCAGTTTCTGCATCTGGTATTGTCCCCAGATCTGTCCCCCACTTGGCTATCCTGGACTTGGTGGAGATCTGAGACCAGTGAGTGAAGGTGTTTCCTAGCATTCAGGTCCTGCACATGTGGGCTTTGCAGCTTCTTCCTCCTCTGTTCATCCCAACCAGTTGATGAAATGTTAACAAAATTTTTCCACTTAGTTCCTTGTATTGTGCTTTTCTGTGTACAGAATTAATGTATATTCACTGTAGAAAATTTACTGCATAACGGTACATAGAGGAAAAGAAAAATCCCCTCTAATTCTGCAATCCATATGTAACCGTGGTTAGCATTTTGGAGTATGTCCTTCCTATCCCCCTTCCCCCGGGGCATTTATGTGCACTTGCATCTCTTACTTAGAACAATCACACTGTGTGAACTGTTCTGTAAACGCTTCTTTCATGTAACCTGAACATCCTTCCAGGCCAATAAGCACCCTTCACCACTATCTAAGAATAAATGTTGCTTATTTTAAGAGACCCCTCCTCCAGGAAGCTAGCTGAGATTTCTGCAGTCCAATCAGCCCTCTCTCAGGACCCTTATATCATGCCCCCTATTACCCACCTCCTCTTAGACTATGAACTTTTAGGGGACAGAAGTCTCCTCTGCACCCCTGCACTCAGTGCCCTGTGTACAATAGATGCTAATTAAGGGGGATGAAAAAGTACTTTTCTTATAGAGCTTGCTTTCCCCAGGCAGGTTGATTGTTGTCATCGGGAGGTGACGGAGGCAAAGGAAAGGAACACTCATGGAAGCCGTGCCCTTCAGCGTGCATGCCTGCCTCTGGCTTTGCTCTCTTGTTTGTGGAGAGGAGTCCTAAAGGGATGTACGCAGGGCGGTGCCCAGTTCCGCCAGCCTCGTCAGGCCGCTGTGCCAGCCTCGTCAGGCCGCTGCGCCCGCCTTCTTGGGAAAGCGCTCGGAGGGCGACCCGGGCGACTCGGCCGCCAGCACGCAGAAGGAGCAGAGTCGGCTGTGGCGCCAGAGGAAACTGGAGGCGGCAGTGAGTGGCCTGGAGCCCTGTCGTGGGTCCCCAGCACGGCAGCGGCGGGGTGTCTCCTCCCCAGGCCCCGGTGGGTGTGAGCGCTGCAGGTCTTGCCCGTGTGTCACTATGCCCACGACTTGGTGCTGCACCTCGGGCAGCTCCCCCGCCCTGGGGGTCTTGCCACTTGGTCCCGGACTGGAGCCCCGAGAAAGAGGGACCCTCTGGAGTGAGCACCCAACCTGGACGTAGTGGTCAGGGGTCTGGGTCAGCTGGATGTGTTCCCCTCCCGTCTATCCTGTCCCCACCCTGGGCCTACTCTGTAAGCTGGGGCCTCAGGAGGATGTTATGGCGCAGGGCCGTCTGCAGAGCCCCGACTTGGTGCCAGGCTGGCTCTGGGGTGCAGGTGGGATAGGTGGGGTGGGTGACCACCACCTTTCTGTGCTCCCCAGCGCTTCTGCCCCTGGACTTACAGAGGGCAGAGCCCCCCACCCCTACCCCCAGGGGAGCCCAGTCCGCAATAGCCACTGTCACAGTTTGTCAGAGCTCACCCGCGACCCTTTGCACAGTTATCTCATTTAGTGCTCACAAGTCTGCACGGTGGGTGCTGAGAGCTGATGTCAGTTGCTTCAGGCGAGGGCAGCCACAGGTGGAGGTTAGTTACCTTGAGGCTAATGAAGGGTAAGTTTCACGCACCTCCAAGGTCCCCAGCTCTAATTTGTATTTGTATTTTTGTGTTCTTTCCTTCAAACCCCCTGTCCCAACAGTATGAGGCTCGGGCCCCATAACAAGTGATCTTTCCTGGGTACCTGGCCTCGTCTGCTGTTCCCTGCCACACTGCCCAGGGTGGGGGATTGCCAGAGCCGGGCAGTGCAGGCCTGGCAGGGAGGGAAGGGCGTGCACACCCGTCCGGGTCCCACATGACCTCTGCACCATTCTTGGCTTCCCATGACTCCAAACAGCCTGCCAACCACCCGGCTCCCCACCCCCCTAAGGAGCCAGCTTGGGCAGAGCCCTAGTGTAACCTTGGGCCCCGCTCTGGGGCTCAGTTTCCCTCATCAGAGAAAGGGGTGGTTGTTACAGGGGTGACTACAGAAGCCAGGGTGAAAGTGGAAGGGCAGCAGAAGAAAGAGGCTCTGGAAAGCTGCGGGGTCCTGCAGCCCTGCCTGTGTCCTCCGTGCTCTCCCACCCGCCATGCTCCGGACCAGTTCCCATCAGAGCACTCCCACCATGCCCCGTAAAGACACCCCGTCTTTACAGCCACACACCCCAGTCCCCTTCCAGCTGCGCATCTTCTCGAATTGTCATCGATGGTGCTGCCTTCCCACACTCCCTGCCTCCTGGTCACTCTTCACCTCTGAGAGCGTCTCCCCCGCGCCCACCATGGACACTGCCCTGGCTTGGGTTGTGGGACACTTATGTTGCCAAATTGCTTTAGTGCTGCCTGACCTCAAGGCAGCTTTTGACACAGTTGAAACACTCTCCTACCCCTTGACTTTGGTGCCACCAAGCTTCCCTCCCACCCCACCCCCCGGCCACGCCTGCTCAGTCCTCTGTCCTCTTGGCCTCCTTCCCGTTCTCTAGTGCCCCCCACCCACTCGGCACTGATGGCTCCCTCCCCTCCCTCTACATCCTTCTTCTGGAGGGTCTTGCCCTCCTAAGGCTTAAACCCCACCCGATGCAGATGGTGCCCTGCCTTTCTCTATGTCTGAGTCCAGGACCCACATCCACCACCCACCTGTGCATCTCCCTTGGGCTCCCTCATGGGCTTCTCCAGCTCCCTTCCCGTCCAGGACTGAGCTCTTCATGTGCTCCTCACGCAGTGCTCCCACTTCACTCAAGTCCCTACCTCTACTCAAGCCAGACACCCTGATTCCCTCCTCTCCCCAACATCCCAACATCCAATCCAACACTAGCCCCACCGATCCTGCTTTTAAAATCATTCTCTAGAATCCATCTGTCCCTCTCCATCTCCTCTGTCATCACCCTGGTCCCAGCCACCATTTGCTCTGCACTGGCCTCCTGGCTGGTCCCCACAATCCATTCCTCCCAGGAGCGGCAGCCGTGGGTGGGATTGCAGCACTTCCCTCGTTGAAACCCTCAGAGCTCCCCTTGCCTCGGGATCAAATGCAAGCTCCGGAAGCCCGGGCCCTGTGCCTCATGCCTCACTGTCCTCCACCTGCAGCAGGCTTCCACCTTCTTTCAGTTCCTGGAATCTGGTGAGCTTGTTCCCACCTCAGGGCCTTTGCCCTTGCTGTCCCCTCTGCCCAAATGCCCTTTCTCCCACTCTGCCTGGCAAACATCTACTAGCCTTCAAGTCTTTGCTTACATATAACCTCCTTGGAGAGACCTTCCCCCAGCACGCTGTTGGAAGGGGACCCCCTCACAGTCCCTCAGAGCACGTATTGTCAGCTGTGGTTACATCTTTGCTCGGGGGCTGTTGGTTCATGTTTGCCCCCCACCCCCAGCAGACTGTAAGTGCCACAAAGTCTGTTGGGTTTACTGTCTGTATTGCTCTGCACCCCTGCACTGAGCATGGTGCTAGGCACACGGAGAGCACCCGGGAAACACCTGTTGTGAAGGAGAGGAGTCTCCTGCTGCCATCTGTCCAGCAGGTGGCCTCCCAGGGCAGAACTTCATCGGTCCTCTGATTCCAGGACAGCTCCCACTGCGGCCCCACAGCCCCCAGTTGGAGATCCAAGCAGCAGGTGCAGGAGTCAGGCTCCCCTCTCACGTCTTCCTGCCCCACAGAGCCCTCTGTACTCCGCTCTACTCTTTGAGACTTGGGGCTCCGCATCGTGGTTATGTTTACCGGCATCTCCTGCAGGGGGCTAGAGGCAACTTGAAGCCGGAGGCCAGATCAGACCCGTTTCTTTTTCCTTGGTGCCTGTGCAGAGCTCAGAAAACTGAATGACCAGTGGGAAAACCAAATGACTCAGTCCCGTGGAGAGGCTCTGTTCCTTATCATTAAGGCTTTGGTGCCTGATTGCTTGGGTTCTAATCCTCGCTCTACTGCTTACTAGTTGTGAGACTCTGGGCAAGTTACATAACCACTGTGTGCCTCACTTTCCTCCTCTGTAAAAGTGGAATAGTTCCTGTCTCATAGGGTTGTGGTGAGACTAGAATGAGGAAATACACAAGTATCTAGCATGGTACCTGGGTGTAGTAAATACTCAGTGAATGACAGCTTTTACTACTGAACAATTCTTTACCCCCTATGGGAATCCCCATTCCAGATGTGGGAGAGACTGTCCGTGCTTGTGCATGGCACACACACACACACACACACACACACACACACACACACACACGGAAAAACACAGGAACAACACGTACCTCTCCCAGCTGTGGGCTCAGGCAGGCCAAGGTGCCTCCTTTTCCAGGACAAGGGAGGCCAGCAGATGCCCAATTGCCTTCCTGGCACTGTGTCTCCTGCATTCAGTGCCAGTGGCTTGGCAGGACAGTTGCCATGGCAGCAAGTGACCAGGCCTGCAGACAGGGACAGTGGCTGGCTTTTGCTGAGCTCTCTGTCTCTTTAGAAGGGGTGATTTCCTGCCGAGGCACAGGCCCTCCTGCTGCCCAGACACTTAGCTGGCATGGGCAGCCTTGGCCACACCCAGAGCCCACCAGTCTCCCTACCCTGGGAACTGGGAGGCTGAGCCAGCCACTTACTCTGGGCGTTCCCTCAGAAGCCCTGGTGAGTTCAGATTGGGCCTGGCACCTCGTAGGCCTGTCTTGTTTGTTTTTGGGGTGAATGAAAGGACAAAAAATGAATTCCCTCTCACCACTTTGAAGAGTAAAATTTTGAGACATAATCTGACCTTCTCTAGAAATGGCCTGCTCATCCCACAAATATTTATTTAGTACCTACTGTGTGCCAGCCATTGCTCTAGGTGGAGCCAAGATTTGAACCCAGCTAGACACCTTCCTGCTCTCAGGGAACTGACATCCTAGTAGGGGGAGAAAAAAATAAACAAACAAACAGCCAGAACAAAGAAAGTATCAGATAGTGATGGGTGCTGTGTAGAGAATTAGGGTGACGGAATAGTGAGAGAATGAGGGACTGCTTCAGGTGGAGGCGGCAGGGAAGGCCTCTCCGAGGAGGTGGCAGGTAAGCAAAGACCTAAGTGGAGGGAAGGAAAGATCTGGAGGAAGAGCATCTTAGGAAGAGGGATCAGCAAGTGCAAACACCCCGAGGAGGGACCACAACTGGCCAGTTTGAGGAACTGAAAGAAGTTAGTCTGGAACTTAGTGGGCAAAGGGGATGATGAAAATAATGCATAAAGTGCACTGATTTTAAAGTCATAATCTGATGAATTTTCACAGCTGTATTCGTCTATGTAACATATCCAGATCAAGATATAGAACATCCCCAGTGCCCCAGAAGGTTCCCTCAGGCCCCCTCCCAGTCAATGTCCCCCCTCACCCAGAGGTGACTACCCTTCTGCCCTCAGTCCTCATAGGCTAGTTTTACCTGTCCTAGGAGTTTGTCTAAATGATGGAATCTTACACTAAATTTTCATTTGGATCTAGCTCTTTTCGTCCATGATGTTGGTGAATTGGTAGTTCACTCATTTTAGTTGCTAGGAAGTATTTCATTAAGACACTGCACCACAATTTGTTTTTGTTTTTTTGTAATAATTTTTTAATAGATTTATTTATTTTTGGCTGCATTGGGTCTTCGTTGCTGTGCGCGGGCTTTCTCTAGTTGCGGTGCGCGGGCTTCTCATTGCGGTGGCTTCTCTTGTTGCGGAGCACGGGCTCTAGGCATGCGGACTTCAGTAGTTGTGGCACGCGGACTCAGTAGTTGTGGCTCGCGGGCTTAGTTGCTCCGCGGCATGTGGGATCTTCCCGGACCAGGGATTGAACCCATGTCCCCTGCATTGGCAGGCAGATTCTTAACCACTGCGCCACCAGCGAAGTCCCCTGTACCAGAGTTTGTTCATCCATTCTTCTCTTGATGGACCTTTGAGTTGTTTACATATTTTGGGCTATTCTGAATAATGCTGCTAGGAACATTCTTGTAGATAGCATGCCAGCATGCCCGAAAAGATATTATACATGTGCTTTTAGGTATGATATATACACCAGTGAAGGATCAGCAAGCTCTACCCTTTCATTCTGCAGGTGGAGAAACAGGCCCAGAGAAGGGAATGGACTTGCCCCCAGGTTACCCAGGCAATCAGTGGGTGAGGGGGGATGCTGCTGACCATTTTTGCACCACTTGTGCTAGGCAGAAGGCCCTGGGTCCCTAGGAGGGAAGAGTAAAAAAAAGAAAATTTTTGAGCACCTACTGCATTTCAGGCCCTTCATAGGTATTATATCATTTGTGCTAATCCTCAAAGGATACCACCAATTAGGCATTATTATGCCCATTTTACAGATGGGGGGCCTAGTCTAAGAAGCATATTTATAGAGACGGAATCAGGACTCAGGCAGGCCTGTCTGATTCTAAAGCCTGACCCCTCCATGACATGCTGCCACCCCGGGGATTGAAGGCTCCATGTGCCAGGGCTGCAAAGGCGGAGTGTAGAACCTGTGGGGAAATGAGAAACTTGAGAGGCTCCTCACCTTAGCAGGTCCCCAGGCAGGATGGGAAGCAGCTGGGAGAAATAGCCTAGGTATTCTGTTTTAAACTGCAGCCAGACCCCAACTGGCCTGCATTTCCCTTCTGAGGACAGCTCAGGGCTGGGTCTGCTCAGTGGGCCTTGTGGTTAACTTGCTGTGTGACCTTGGGCCAGGCACTGCCTCTCGGTGCCTCTGGTACCTTCTAGCTCTGACCTGGGGTTGGGACTGGGGGTCTCCAGGCCTTCACTGGCCTGGCAGGTGCCCTTTGCACCAGGGCTGCCACTGGGGAGGCTGGTGGGGAGAGGCGGCTTTGGGATTCCCAGGACCGCTCCATGGGGCTGGTGTGAGGTCTCCGCCTCCCAGACAGTGGTCTTCCTACTCAGAGCACTTTGGCCACTTGGGACTTCTTGGTGAGGTCTTTTGTGTCGGGGGGAGGGGCAGTTATTTTCTCCCTTCTGTGGGGTGTTTTTTAAAATTAATTTTTTTTTTTTTAATTTTTATTGATTTATTTTTGGCTGCGTTGGGTCTTTATTGCTGCCCGTGGGCTTCCTCTAGTTGTGGCAAGCGGGGGCTACTCTTCGGTGTGGTGTGTGGGCTTCTCATTGCGGTGGCTTCTCTTGTTGCAGAGAATGGGCTCTAGGCATGTGGGCTTCAGTAGTTGTGGCACGTGGGCTCAGTAGTTATGGCTCACAGGATCTAGAGCACAGGCTCAGTAGCTGTGGCTCATGGGCTTAGTTGCTCTGCGGCATGTGGAATCTTCCCGGACCAGGGCTTGAACCCGTGTCCCCTGCATTGGCAGGTGGATTCTTAATCACTGTACCACCAGGGAAGCCCTTAAAATTAATTTTTATTGGAGTATAGTTGCTTTAAAATGTTGTGTTAGTGTCTACTGCACAGCAAAATGAATCAGCCACGCACATACATACAACCCCTCCTTTTTGGATTTCCCTCCCATTTAGGTCGGGTTTTTTTTTTTATTATTATTGTGGTAAAATATACATAACAAAGAATTGACCATTTTAACCACTTTTAAGTGGACAGTTCAGTGGCATTAGGTGCATTCACATTGCTGTGCAGCCATCACCACCGTCCATCTCTAGGACTTTTTCATCTTCCCCAAACGAAACGCCATACCCATTAAACACTAACTTTTTTTTTTTTTTTTTCGGTATGCGGGCCTCTCACTGTTGTGGCCTCTCCCGTTGCGGAGCACAGGCTCCAGATGCGCAAGCTCAGCGGCCATGGCTCACGGGCCCAGTTGCTCCGCGGCATGTGGGATCTTCCCGGACCGGGGCACGAACCCGTGTCCCCCGCATTGACAGGCAGACTCTCAACCACTGCACCACCAGGGAACCCCAAACACTAACTTTTTGAATAGTGGTTTTTGGAGGCGGGGGTAGGAGGTTGCTGTCCCTGAGTGACCAGGGGGAAGCTGTGAGAGGAAGTAAGAGAATGTGGAACAAACTAGTGAGGAAGGTAGGGATTTGTGGCAGAAACTGGGGCCCCTGAGCAGGGAGACTTAGCCCGCTCCCCTCCAAGACCCTGTCCTGGGCTGTCCTGATCCCCTGCTCCGGGCTCTTTATTTCCTTCCCACCGGCCTCTGGCTGCCTGCCCCAGCCCCATCCTGGCCTCTCCCTCTCTCTCCCTACAGAATAGTGAGCATTTTTAACCGCTTCACTGCTTCACTGCCAGCAGCAGCTAGAGATTTGAAGGGGGGCGGCGACAGGCTGGGAGGTGCGTGGAGGCTGCAGAAGGAGACTTGTCTGCAGGTTTCTGAATGTCACATGTCAGATAGGTGTGAAGTCAGAGCCGGGAGACCAGATCCCTGGGGGTAGGGAGGTGCTGAGTGGTGAGAGAGAAGGGTTTCATTCTCTTCTCCACCCCCTTGGGAAAGAGCTCCCTGGGGGACCTGGAGGTGGAATAACAGTTAAGGCCTTTTCCGGTCTTGGAAGTTCTCACGGGTCTTGGAAGCTCCCACAGGGCTTTGAAAGCCCAGGGGTTGTTTAGCTGGAGAAGTCTGCAGGCAGGGTAGGAGACGGTATTTCTCAAGTATTTGAAAGGAAGAGGTATGTACCTGTGCGCTGGTGGTCCCAGGGTGGTGGGGACAGGACCAGCTGGGGACTGAGGACAGTGGCTGGGAAGTGGAGGTCAGATTCATGTTAGGAGGAAAAAGACAGTTCTGCAGAGAAGTCTCCCTAGGAGGTGAGCTCCCATCCCGGGGGGTGATTAAAGTCAGGTAGCACTTTGGCTGAACTCAAGGGCTCTGAGGTCAGAGATGTCTGAGGGACATGGGGCAAGTTCCTCAACCTCTCTGTGCCTAGGTTTCTTCATTCAAAAAATGAGGATAGTAGCGGAATATGCTTTTCAAAACTGAGGAATGGGATTATGGATCTGAAGTCTAATACAGTCCCTGGCACTTAGAAAGCACCCAGTAAATGATCGGACTACAGTGGGGAGCACTCTTGGGTGAGGTGGGGAGTTGGGTTAAATTCTTGCAAAGAGCCCCTCGGCCCTGAGGTTCCATGGAAGGAGAACCATGGGGTTCGTTCTGACAGTGCACCAGACTCGTCTGAAGTTTGTCACTTACCACCAAATGGGCAATCTGTCCGCCTATCCACCATAGATGAGGTACCTGTGTTTATGTGCAAGGCAAGAGTTATTTATCTCATTTTACAGATGGGAAGACTGAGGCCCAGAGAGTTTCCTTTAATTGCCCAGTTTAGGCATGGTGAGGCAGGATCTAGATTAGGGCTTGAATCTCCAGAAGCCTGGTCAGGGGCTCTGTCCAAACAGTCCGTCTGGTCATGGCCTTTATCAAGCCCATGGCCTCTTGGTTTTCTGCTCAGTTAGAGGGGTTGCCTGACTGTCTTGATGGAAAAAAGGTGGGATGAGGGGTACCAGGCAAGGTGAAGGAAGCTTCTTTTCCCCAGGGCCTAAATGTGGACCCCCTTTCCCTGCTTTTGCCCCAGGAGGGGTCCCTGCCCAGGGCTTCTTGTGGACCTGCTACAGTGAGCAGGTCACAGCAGGCTTTGGTGTCAGGAGAGCCTTCCGCAGAGGAGTGACTTCACCACTCCAAGCCTCAGGGCTCTGGGATGTGGGAGTGGCACCTGCTTCTCAGGTTGGCTGAAGATAGCCAGCACAGTAATTTGGAGAAAGCCCTTTGTAATCCAAAAGCAGGCCTTGAGTCCAAGCTTGGTGTATGTAGGTACTCAGGACTTGAATTTCTTCCTTGTTTCCTCTGCCCGAGACCACCTCTCTTACAGTGGAAGCGGCTGTCCTGCAGCATTTGGAGGTTTGGCCTGGCCAATTATACAGGCATTTATTAAGCTCCTAGTATATGCTGTGCCCTCGGCTGGAACACAGCAGTGAACAGTACATATTTCCCTGCCCTCCAGGAGCTCAGAGGTAACAGTACATATTTCCCTGCCTAGTGGTGGAGGGACACTCAAGCCAATGGATCATGCCAGGGGTGGCAGCCTTGAGGTGTGCTCTTCTGAGCTCCCTTGCAGAGAACTTGTTGCAGGATGCAGTTAGCTGACTGCCTTCAGCTGCCCCACCTTTGGGATCCACTGCTGCGTTCACACGGAGGCCACCACCTCCCTGGGCTCCTGGCCAGTGGCTGAGCCCAGCGCGGGTACTAGAGCTGGGCCACATCTGCCAGACGCAGGGCTCCTCTAGTGGGCAGTCTTTCTTCGGGTTTTCCTCTTGGCCTGGCTGAGATGTTTTCAGGGCTGCCCTGGGCCTGGGGCTCTTCCTCTTAACCCTCCTTCCTTCCCCATCCTTGTACAGGTGTCAGACCTGCAACATGGTGTGAAGGCTCTCCCCACTCATTCCTACCTCCTCGCCCCTTGTCTTTCACTGGCATTTTCCCCAATAAACCAACTGCACTGCTAACTTTGCCTTTCCAGAGAACATAACTGACACGCGCTGTGGAGGGACACATACCCTGACCCAGGCCTGGTTATGCAGAGCATAGTCTCGCTGACCACACTTTAGACGACAGATGTCTCGCTCGGTCGCTGGAGCACAGGGGCAGGCTGAGCTTTTGTTGTGGGTAGAAAAGCAGATCTTTGAAGTCAGGCTGCCTGGTGTGAATCCCAGCTTGGCCCCTTACCAGCTGTGTGCCCTGGGGTGGGTTAGTGCATCTCCCTGAGCCTCATTTTCCTCATCTGCTAAGGAGGATAAGACGGCTCCTGCCTCATGGGGCAGGGGTGAGGCTTCAGTGAGTTAATGCATGTGAACTGTGGCACAGAGTAGACACTCAGTGTCTCCCTTCCCCTGTAGGAGGGAAGACCTTGCAGGGGAGGGGACGAGATGCCATCTCTGAATCTGTGCCTCTGGCCTCAGAAAGCACCCTGGATTTGGGGGGCTATCTGTGTCCTTCTGAGCCTTGGCCAGCACACTCTTAAGAGGAGTTGGCATCACCTGGTCCCCTGCCAGCCGCAGGTGGGAACACTACACCCTGGGCTGGGCTGGGGGCAGGCCAGAATCTTGGTACAGAAGCAGGCTGCTAAGAGTCAGATTGGCCCTTTGCAGAAGAGGGCCTTGGAGTCACTTGGACCAGTGGTTCCCAAACACCAGATACTTGACTATTGCCTTAGAACCACCCAGGGGGCTTTCCCAGGCTCCAGCCCTGGAGATTCTGGCTTAGGAGGGCTGGAGTGGAGCCTGGGAATCTGTGGTCGAATCCCTCCTGCTGGTGATTCAAATGCACACATAGGCCAGCTGGGAACAGTTGTCCAGTCCCGGCCCCAGGTTTACCCCTAACTGCCAGGACAGTGAATGCCTGTCTCAGACGGCCTGGGGAGGGGAGGCGCCGGGAGAGGCCTTCCCAGCCAGCAGGTCTTTAGTGGCCTGCAGTTTACGTGAACGTGCCTGGCGTGCCATTATGCTTCTGAGTTTGTTTTGGAAAGGAAGGGACTCTAATGAGCTGGGCTGTTTCTCTGTGGCTTTGAGCTGCTTCTGCCCATGGCTGGGTGCCTCCAAGACAACAAAGGGAATGGGGGGTGGTGTCTGTCCCTTCTGAGAAGCCTAGCTCTAGGCCATTAGGACAAAGAAGGAGACTGGGTCAGGTGTGAGTTCCTCGTCTCTGGGAACAGTCAAGCAGAGGCAGGGACCACAACCCCTCAGAGACTTCATACAGGGAATCCCTCTAGGTCTGCCAGGGTGCTCTGTCTGACCTCTTAGACTTCATTTCTTTAAGATGTGTTTACTGCATCCATCACATTCTGATGGAGGTTGGGGTGAAATTGTGTAATGTCTGCGGGTTGCTTTAAAATACTCCAGAAAGAAAACCAAAAGAGAAAAAAAAGATAACAGTAGATGAAGCAAGAGTGGCAAAATCTTGATAATTGTCATATCTGATAATGGGTATATAGCGTCGATTATGCTATTCTCTACTTTTGTGCATATATAAAGTGTTCAAAATAAAAATTAAAAATTAAAGTTATT
Organism: Phocoena phocoena; assembly: GCF_963924675.1. Classification (NCBI taxonomy): domain Eukaryota; kingdom Metazoa; phylum Chordata; class Mammalia; order Artiodactyla; family Phocoenidae; genus Phocoena; species Phocoena phocoena. The sequence continues at coordinate 62,033,486 of NC_089234.1, read as the reverse complement.
AGGAAATTCCCTGGCGGTCCAGTGCTTAGGACTCTTAGCTCTCACTGCCAAGGGCCAGGGTTCAATCCCTGGTCGGGTAACTAAGATCCCACATGCCTCGTGGCATGGCCAAAAAAAAAAAGACAGTTATTCGAATATATCATAGATGCATAGGGTAAAAAAAGCCAACTGTACAAAAGGATAGTGAGAGGAGGGCAAGCCCAATTCCCCTCCCCAAGCTTCCTGCTTCCCCTCCCCAGGCCTCATTTATCTTCTGAGGGCTAAGCCCTCTTCCCAGCATCTTCTGTAGCCTTCCAGAGACTGACCCTGTGTATACAAGCCTATCAGTTGATTATTATCATTTAAAAGTAGATAACACATCCACATGGAACAAAATTCAAATGCACAAGAAGGTATGCAGTGAGAAGTTTCCATCCAGCCACCCGGTTTCCTGGAGGCAACTAAAACCACTGGTTTCTTACCTGTTCTTCAGAGACATTTAATGTACAGTTTACCCTTGAACATCGCGGGGGTTAGGGGTGCCCACCTCCGTGCAGTCAAAAATCTGCGTGTAATTTAATTTATAGCTGGCCCCTGGCGGTATCTCCCGTTCTGCATCCCCAGATTCAACCAACCGTGAATCTTGTAGTATTGTAGTAAAAAAAATTGTGTATAAGTCGCCCCCTGCAGTTCAAACCTGTGTTATTCAAGGGTCAACTGTATTCTGTGCATGTATGTATATATAAGCAACCCTCCACATCCAGTTTCCACATCAGCTGATACCCACTGTACGTACAGCTCATACAGCTGTACTACTATATAAAGGACTTGAGCATCTGCAGATTTTGGTATCCATGGGCGTCCTGGAACCAATCCCCCAGTGGATATTGAGGGACTATATCTATACAGCTTCTAAAGTGCTAGAATATTAGAGACCTGTCCTGGAATTTCCTCTCCTCCCTCCCGCCTTCCCTCCTTCTTTTTCACCTCAGCTGCAGTTGAGTAAATAATTTTCCTCAATCATCATCAGTGCATGTGAGGCCTTTCTCTTGCATTGTTCTCTTTGTTTCATTTCCCCTTCATCGCATTCCTTTTTCTCATAGGCACCCATGGTAGTGTGTTTGATTGGTGTTCTTGCATAACGCACATATCCTCATTTTTAAAAACTATGGTTATTTTTCTGTGTATGAGTGTTGTTACTTTACATCAATGGTGTTGTATGGCTAATCCAGCTCTATTAGTTTATCACAGGATACTGTGTTTTCAAGCTCGCTCCACATCTTTGCACGTGCACCTGGACTGTTGGGTGTACCTGTTGGATGGGATTCTGTGGTTGGAATCCAGGTGACTTATCTATTCCCCTAGAGACAGATGCCAAGGCTGGCTCCAGTGCCCACTGTCACAGACTACACTGCCCTGACCGTCTCTGTCCATGTCCACTCCTGGAGTTTGCTCCCAGCTCTAGAGATCATTTTCCATCAGCCCACATACATCTGCCTCGTGTTTTAAAGTAGCTGTATGGCATTTCCAGTTTCTAGATGTTGCAGAGTTTATCTAGCCAATCATCTCTCTGTCCACAGACTTTTCGGCTGTTTCCAATCTTTCACCATCGCAAACGAGGAATAACCTTGCACAGTTGTCAATCTGCCTGTGTGCAGGCACATCTCTAGGCTAAATTCCTAGAAATGGGATTGCTGAGGCGAAGAGTCGGCATTTGTCATGTGGATAGATACTGTCAAAAAGTGTGAGACCGTCCCTTTCCTATCCCTCTTCCTTTTTTTCCCTATCCCTCTTCTGGCACTAAGGTTCTTTGAGGCTCAGAGAGGTGGGTGACGTGGCTGGGATAACACAGCCAGTGAGTTTTGGCACCGAGACTAGAGCTCAGGAGGCTGAGCCTGTGCCAGTGATCTTTCCAAGGCACTTCGTTGGCTCCTGTGTGTCCCAAGCTTCGGGGAGTCTGGGATCTTCCCTGTAAGTCTGGGAGGTCTTGGCCTCTGCTGGAATGTTGTTGGTAAGCAAGCACTCCTCACTGCCCACCCCTCTGGTGAGGGGTCAGCCCAGGAGCTCAGTTCCTGGGGACCAGGAACTTGCCATCTGAAGGCTTTGGGAAGGAGCTGTCAGGCCTCTGTAGCTCCCTTGATCCCCACCCCGCCCCCTTTTCCCTTGCAGCATCTTCATAAATGGCGCTGTCAGAGTGAGACATCCTTGGGCGCCTGAGTAGTGTTGCTTAGATACAACTGGGCAACAGATCTGGGTTATTTAAGGGAGAAGGATAGTGGGAGGGAAGGGGTGACAGCCTGTTTATTCAGGGATGGATGGTCTTCCTGCTGCAGGGCTTGGCAGACCCCCTCTCAACACCCCCCATCCCACCCCGCCTCATTATTTTCAATGTCCAGGGCCTGGGGTTCTGCAGTGAGACCCAGCAGAAGGCCACTTGGAGCTCCTTTCTCATAGCAGTGGGGGCAGGGGATTCTCTGCACGTTATGAGAGGGGAGGGAGAGGAGGGAGGAGGTGAGGGCAGACGGGGACCCCTAGGAGGGGATCTTCTATGATGCTAGCGGCCACAACTACTATTATGTTATTGAGCATCTTCTTGGACAGCTGTTTGTTAAGGGCTTTAAATTTGTTAGTTCATTTAATCTCAAAATCATGTCAAAGTATGTGTGACTGTCCTCATTTTATAGGCACTTTTAAAAAATTTAATTTAATTTATTTTTTGGCCAGGCTGTGTGGCATGTGGGATCTTAGTTCCCAGACTAGGAATCGAACCCACGCCCCTTGCAGTGGAAGCGCAGAGTCTCAATCACTGGACTGCCAGGGAGGTCCTAATCCTCATTTTATAGATGCGGAAACAGAGGCTCAGAGAAGCTCAGAAACTTGCCTGAGGTCATGTAGCTAAGAAGTGGCAGAAACTGAATTCAAACTCAGGTCTGTCTGATGCCAAAGCCGAAACAAATCAATGTACGTCCCTGAGCTGGTAGGGCCCTCACAGGACATCCATTTCCACTCTGAGCTGACCTGGGAGGTGGTGTTGGTGTCCTCATCACTGCCCTCCCAGCGCCCTGGTCCCCACTCCACCCTGCAGGAAACACGTCTCTCTGAAAATTTACTGCTCTGCCTGCCTCACAGGTCTGGGAGCATCTAGGGCAGGGAGGGGTCTGCACCCTGAGACCAAGGTCAGGCACACAGTAGGTACTTAACGTTGCTGCTTTGGAGCTCGGATGCTTGAGCAGCTCACCTGAGACGGGGATCCTCACTCACTTCCCGACAGCCCTGCGGGGACCAGAAGACAGTGTCCTGCCTCTGAGCCTTCTCTGCTCCAATTGAACAGACCCAGACCCTTCAGCATTTCCTGGGGCTGGGCTCCAGATCTCTACCCTCTTGCTATCTTGCTGGGAGTCAGCACCCATGTTCCCGGGCAGGTGTCGTCTGATCAGCGGGAGTCCACAGAGGCGCAGGTGGGGTGGTGAAGGCTGCTGCCATCTGTCCCTGTGCAGCTCAGGACACCCAGCAGAAGGAATTTAACTCTTCAGTGGCCCAGCTCTTAGAGAGGACTGGTCAAACTGGGCTGGGCCGAATTGTAGGGTGGGGTGGGAGCAGGGAGCTGTGGCTTGGGAAATGGGGAGAGACATGCCAGGTGAGCTGTGCAGAGGAAGAAACCAATACGTGCGTGGGTCCTGGGCTTGTGCTGTAATCAGCGTGTCCCCTCATCATCCTCCGAACCCTTACACTTTGCGGAACTTTATCACGACCTGCCTTCAGTCACGCTCATCCATCGAATAGCGATGACGGTAAAGGCCACTCTGTGCTACATACTTTGAAGTCATCACCCCATTTAAGTCCCACAACCACCAGCTCAGGTAAGTGAGGTAAGTGTCTTGAGTTACCTGAGGCTCAGAGACCTCCACTGTTTCTAAAGTATCCCCACTTTTCTTTACCATTCTATTATTTTCTTCATTGCACGAATCACTCAGGAATGACGTTGCCTCTGTTATTATTTACTTGTTTATTGTATCCTTTGCCCCACCCTACTAAAATGTCAGCCCCATAAAGGGACATTGCCCCATGAGGGAACCTCTCTGCCTCATTCACTGCTCAAGGCCTAGAACAGGGCTTGGAAGATAGAAGGGGCTCTGTAAATGTTTGTTGATTGACTGACTGACAATGAATGAATGAAATATCTGTTGACTGAATGAACCAGGATTCCTTCTCCCTTTTCTCTCTTCTTCTTCTGATGGAGGGCTCTCCTTGTAGTACTTGAGGAATGTTCTGGAGATAGAATCACCCTCCTCCCACATGTCCTGGGCACTCTTCAGTCAGGCATTGAGAAATGCTGGGGGATGGGTAGGTGGGAGGTCCCCTTGCCCTCGGGGACTTCATTGTTCTTCAAGGCATTTTCAAACTGCAGGTCACAGGTAAAATCAGTTTTGTGCACTGCAATCAGTAAAAACAGAAAGAAAAAGGATAGGGGCTTCCCTGGTGGTGCAGTGGTTAAGAATCCCCCCCCGCCCATGCAGGGGACATGGGTTTGAGCCCTGGTCCAGGAAGATTCCACATGCCGTGGAGCAACTAAGCCCGTGTGCCACAACTACTGAGCCTGTGCGCCTAGAGCCCATGCTCCACAACAAGAGAAGCCACCGTGATGAGAAGCCCGCACGCCACAACAAAAAGTAGGCACCGCAACTAGAGAAAGCCCGCACGCAGCGACGAAGACCCAACACAGCCAAAAGAATAAAAATTAAAAAAATATAAAAATAAATTTATTAAAAAAAAAGAAAGAAGTAGGATAGGATAGGTTAGAAAGTACCAGAGTGCATCACATGCAGTAAGGCTAAGCATTTTTTGTATGTTTATGTCTCTGTGTAGCTGGCTGTCCCAAAGTAAAAAAAAAAATATATATATAATATAGTTGATTTACAATTCTGTGTTAGTTTCAGGCCATGATAATATTGTGTTAATATAGCTAAGCGATTCAGCTAATATATATTTTGCAGATTCTATTCCATTATAGGTTATAAGAAGTTGAATGTAGTTCTCTGTGCTATGCAGTAAATCCTTATTGCTTATCTATTTTATGTATAGTAGTTTGAATCTGTTAAACCCATGTTCTTGATTTGTCCCTCCCTCCCTCCCCCTTTGGTAACCATAAGTTTGTTTTCTATGTCTGTGATTCTGTTTCTTATATAGATTCATTTGAATCCTATTTCAGATTCCACATATAAGAGATATCATACAGTATTTGTCTTTCTGACTTCACTAAGTATAATATTCTCTAGGTCCATTCATGTTGCTGCAAGTGGCCATATTTCTTTTTTTATGGCTGAGTGACATTCCATTGTATAAATATACCGCATCTTCTTAAGCCAAGTGTCTGTTGATAGGCACTTCGGTGGTTTCCACGTCTTGGCTATTGTAAATAGTGCTGTTGTGCACATTGGGGTGTATGTATCTTTTTGAATTAGAGTTTTAATTTTTCCAGATATATACCCTAAAATATATTTCTTTTTTTTTTTTTTAATATTTAGTTATGGGACTTCCCTGGTGGCGCAGTGGTTAAGAATCTGCTTGCCAACACAGGGGACATGGGTTTGATCCCTGGTCTGAGAAGATCCCACATGCCGCGGAGCAGCTAAGCCCATGCACCACTACTGAGCCTGTGCCCTAGAGCCTGCGAGCCACAACCACTGAGCCCACGCGCTGCAACTACTGAAGCCCAAGCGCCTAGAGACTGTGCTCCACAACATGAGAAGCCACCACAACGAGAAGCCCATGCACGCCGCAACTAGAGAAAAATCCCACACGCAGCAACGAAGACCCAACTCAGCCAAAAGATAAATACATAAATAAATAAATAAAATTACTAAAAAATTTATTTATTTATTTATTTGGTTGCGTGGGGTCTTTGTCGCAGCAGGCGTGTTCCTTAGTTGCAGCTTGCGAGCTCCTTAGTTGAGGCATGCAAAGTCTTAGTTGTGGCATGCATGTGGGATCTAGTTCCCTGACCAGGGATCGAACCCGGGCCCTCGGCATTAGGAAGCGTGAAGTCTTATCCCCTGCACCACTAGGGAAGTTCCTAAAATGTATTTTTTACTTTGAGTTTCGTCAAAAAAGTTTGAACCTAGTGTGTGAATTTGGGAGGTGGGAGATGCTATCCTTGGACCTAGACCCAAAGGAGGGCCAACCAATGAAATTAATGATCCAGCTGATAATTATAACGTCAATTATTGAACAGGTATTCTGTGCCAGGCAGGAGTGCTCAAGTACTAGGGCCCTGCACAGAGGTGAGGGGGAAGGAGTGCAGGGCAGACAGAGATCCTTTGAGCAGGGAAGACTGCCCAGAGGCGGTGGAGCCTGAACTGAACTCAGCCTCGAAGAACCCCTCTGCCCTGGCAGGTTCAGGGCTGGGTGAGGGTATGAGCTCAGGTGGCAATAATAGTAACAATAACAATAGCTTCGGTCAGTGAGCTCTGGCCAAGTGCCAGGCACTCCTTCAATCCTCCAGACATTTCCTGGAGGCATAAACTGCTCTTCATACCATTTTACGAATGAGGAAAAAAAGACTTGGAGAAATGTGGTGGCTTTTAGGGTAAGGGTCACATAGTGGTAAAATTGCTGAGGTTAGATCCAGGGCAAGTTGGCCCTACTCAGAGCCCGTGTCTTTCAGCCCTGGGCTGCACAAAGCAGGGCCCGACAAGCGAGGGCTGCTGGGTCCTGGTGGTGGGGCGGTGGGCCTGGAGGGGCAGACAGCAGGAGCAGGACCCTGAGGCAGCTGGGGCAGGTGGGGACGGGTCTGTGTTGGGCCTCAGAGACCACCTGGCTCACAGGGAAGACTGCAGGCTCCAAGACACCCACCATGGAGGGCCCACGTGGGTCCCAGTCTTGGCAATAACGTGGCCACGGGGAGCAGCGCCAGATCGGCTTCCTGCCCTGATGTCTATTCCTCGGGCCCAGTGTCCCCCAGCCTGTGGTGGGCTTGGCGTGCGACGAGGAGCAGAGAAGAGCAGTGGAGCCTGTTTCTCATCTTTTGTCAAGTCTCATCTTTGCTGGTTTGAGCCCAGCTCCTCTGCCTTCCGGCGAGTCGTCTCCACCTGTCAGGAAATAATTCTTGGTCTGAGCGTTCCTACGAGGGAAACGGGGATTTGCACAGCTTATGGTTCTTCGCAGGGATTGAACTTGGGACTTGCTTGCCTGGGCAGAGGGGGCTGTGGATGGCCACTGGCAATTCTCTTGGAAGCGTGAGTAATGGGGTGGTTCACTACCCTTTGCAGTAGCGGCTCGCCTGGTTTTGGACGGTGGTTGGTGGGTTAGTTTGTGTGTGTGCGACACATGCCCCCATATACACACATGCTCACTCCTACATCCACACTCACACCCACTAGACACTCGCACAAACATGCACACTCTCATTCACATCTCTGCAAACATACATGAGCAACACAAGCACATATGTGTACATACACGTGTTCACACACGAGCACACAGTTGTACTGCAGGGCCACCCGCAGGGCCCTGGCATTCTCTAGATGATACGGTGGCGTCTCGGGTGCTTGTGCAACTGTGATGTGGGGTGGTGGCGGTAGTTCTGGTGGAGGTGCTGGGTCAGTAGGGGTGGGTCCTGAGCCCTCTAGTTTCTGAGATCCTGTTCCGGGACCACTGATCCTTTCTCAGTGGCTTTTGGGCTTCTGCTCTGAGCTTGCAGACTTCTTGGGGAGCTTCTGCTGAGCGAGTTGGCCCAATTGATTCTTCCATTCTGCCTGGGGTTGGAGAGAGTGCCTTCTTTGGAGTATACCTAGGGCTGCTGTGTCCCTTCCTTCGTCTCTTCCTCAACATTCAGTCCCCTTCCCCCTTCCAGGCCGCTGGGTCCGGTGGGGGGCAGGATCTGGTCCTGCAGGCTTTCTTGTGGTGGGGGGGAGCCCCAGCATTTGCTGCTCTGAGCAAGGACTTGGCAGAACCTCAGGGGCTGGGGGCGGGCTGGTGAGGCCGGACACTGTGATCTGGATGCCATCTGTACCCTGTCTCTGAGATACCTCTAAACCCCCAACCCTCTACTTCTGGGGTCTACCAGCTGAGCCCCGAGGCTGTCTGTTGGAGCCAGAAGGGCAGTGATTCTGGTTCTTCTGGGGACATCTCTGCCCTGGGCTTTTCCGGGGACTGTGTGCACGGTGAACGCGAATGAATGAATGAATGACCAATGTACCAGACACTGTACTGGGGACCAAAAGACAGGTCCCCAGGAGCTCAGTCTAGAGAGGCAGCTAGCCACAGATCCCAGGGAGGAAGAGTAGTGTGTGTGCATGTGTGCATGTTTGTATATGTGCATATGTGTGTGCTCGAGCACAGTCTCAGTGCACATACGTACCCCCACCTTAGTCCTGGCTGCAAGGGGGCATTATCCTGGCAATGCAGGATAACGAGGATGCATTGTCAGTATCCTCATTATGGCAGGGGCTTCAGTTGGGGAATCTGACACGGGGTGGAGTGGTTTATGAGGTTGTACAAAGAGGAGGAAGGAAGGGAGCAGTGCCAAAAGATGGTGCCTACCATGTGCCACATGCCCCGCCAAGGCATCACATGCCCCAGCTTCCTGGCTTGTCAACACCTCTTTGAAGGAGGACAGGCCATATTCTGGCTGAGGCACTTGAATATCAGACAGGTTATGTCACAGACCACACAGGCAGTAAACTACGAGCCAACCTGAGCCTAGCTCTACTGGTCTCTGAAGGTCAGGTCCGCTTCCCAAGGCCACTGCTGGGTCTTCTCCGCTCCTCTCCTCCTCGCACATCTTGGTTGTTACAGGAGGAGGCCTGGAGCTGGGGGCGAGTGTTCCCTGGGCCTCAGTTTCCTCATCCACTAAAAGAGGGATAATAAAAGTAGTTATCTCATAGAATCATCCAGTGAGGCACTTGAGACCTGGGTGCTGGAGACTTGGTAAGAGCACCACAGATAACAGCCATTCCGCTTGTCTTTATTTGTCCTTAGGGCTCCCGTGGACTGCAGGGCCTGCCTGCCCGGCTCCTAGCCCAGCCCCTCTGGCCTGACTTTGGAGAGAGGCGAGGCCTGCGCTGCCTTCATCCTGGGGACCCTGCGCTGCCTTCATCCTGGGGAGACTCGGACTTCACCGACTCCTGCTGCAGCCCTGATTGTGGGTGAGGCCGGTAGTGACAGGTGAGGAAGACCGATTTCCCCAGTGTGGAGCAGAGTGAAGGAAGAAGTGACTCACCAACCACAGCAAAGCTCATCTCCCCCAGAGGAAACAGTGGCGAGAGAGCGAACGCACTTGGGTGAGTTTGGGGGCACGCGCCAGCGGAGGGCTGGCATGGGCTGCTGGGGCATCGGGGTGCGCCTGGTTGGGCTACCGTGCCCGGTCAGTGGGATCAGTGGGAGGCGGGGATAGGGCCTCTTGGGGGTGGGGATTGTACGTATCACTGTAGGGAGCCATGGGGTGGGGGCAGAGGGACCCCTCCCCTCCCAAAGTTTCTGCCTCATTCTTCCCTTTTCGCCTCCGGGGACTGAGGGTGTCTAGGGCTTGGGAGAAGCCCACGATTGAGTGGACAGTCTGCTTTTTTTTTTTTTTTTGCGGTACGCGGGCCTCTCACTGTTGTGGCCTCTCCCCTTGCGGAGCACAGGCTCCGGACGCGCAGGCTCAGCGGCCATGGCTCACGGGCCCAGCCGCTCCGCGGCATGTGGGATCTTCCCGGACCGGGGCACGAACCCGCGTCCTCTGCGTCGGCAGGCGGACTCTCAACCACTGTGCCACCAGGGAAGCCCGGACAGTCTGCTTTTTAAGGGCTCAACCGTTGACTCCTGTGGTGGCTGAGGTCCAGAGAGGGCAATCGCCTAGCTCAGGTTGCACAGCACAGCGAGGATTCTTCCGGTGCCCAGCTGCTTGTCTCGGTCCCGCCGAGGCTTGGCCTGGCTTTAAAAAGCAGAGAGCGGCGAGGGCCAGCCGATTTCCCGGGGAGCTGGAGTCTGGGAGGGGGTGTGGCGCCGAGAGCTTTTGCTTCTTTCTCCTGCCAGGGAGGCTGGATGTAGGCTTTGGGCTTCTTCCAGAACTAGACGAACTAACGACAAGGGAAGAGAAGCTGGCTTCCCAGGCCGTCTCCCCCGTCCCAAACTTTTCCTCGCACGCGGAGGGTGGATGGGCGAAGGGAGGAAGCGGGGCCGGGAAAGGTGGGGCCAGCCGTTCCCTCCCCGCCAGGCTGCCGCGGCTCTGGAATGCCAATCGGGACGCTGCTTGGTGAGTGTGTCTTTAAATCCGAGACCCCCGCCCCCTTGGCGGCTGGGGCCGGGGCTCGGGCTGGCCGGGCGGCGGCGGGCTAGGTGATTGGCGGCCTGGCCGGATCCGCCCCTCGGCTTGGGGGTCGTGGGGCACGCGGAGCGGAGCGGCGCGGCGCGCTCGGGCTGGGGCGGGCAGGTCTCTTCGCCGGCGAGCGGGGGCTCCTTCTCTCTTGGCCTCGCCTCGTCGCGCCCGTCCTGCCAGCCTCCGGAACCGCCTCTGCCCACGGATGGGCTGGGGAAGTTGGGAGGAGCCAGCCGGACCCCGCGCCGGGCGCGACCCGCCGCTGCCTGACTCGGCGCCCGCCGTTCGGGCGCAGCGCGCCAGCCGCAGGAGCGCGGATGCCCCGGAGTCGCGGGCTGACAGGTACCGATGCGTCCGGACCCGGGCTGGCGAGGGAGGGCTGATTCAGGAGTTCTCTGGGCACTCTCGGGCCGGGGCTGCTCCGACCACCCACTCCCCATCCCCCAGATCGCACGCCTCCCTGGGCTCCGCGGAGAAGAGAGGTCCCGGGCCCCCACCCAAACCCGCGCGGGATCATTGCCTGGGAGAGAAGCGGAACCTCACATATTAAACAGTGAGGAGTTACTGAGTCGTTCTGTCTGTCCGGCTCTGGGCTACCGACTTCCTCGAGGAGGTTTCCCTCGGACTGGGGTAGATGTGAGCTGGCGACACCTCCACTCGTAATGGCTAGGCCTGGGGCAAGGCCCAAGAGCTGGGCTTCCTGTGCAGCTGCGGCGAGGCAGGACGCTTCATGATCCACACTTGGGGTCCCTGGTCTCGTCTTTAGGGGCTTGAGGCCCACGGCACCGGGAAGAGTCCAGAGAACCCAGTGGGTGCAAGCTTTGATGCTGGGCCTCATCTGATCCTTTCCTTCTGAAGGCCTGGGTCTCCGAGGGGAGCCCCCTTTTCATCTTCAGAGGTTTTTCCTGAAGGGGCAAGAGGCCTGTCAGAAAGCAGAGTGCAGTGTGCGGGAGACTGTTGCCCTGGACTTTCGAAAGTGGCCAGGGTGTTTGGAACCTGTTCTTATCTCTTGGGGAGTCAGAAATGGATGAAAAGCTCCCTGACTTCAGGAAGCGTCCCAGCTTCCCTACTCTCTCGACCAGAATTCCAGGCACTGACTCCTTGGCTTCCTGCAGAGCAACCTGGACCCGTGACTGAGCATTTCTTAAATGCCAGGGAGGGTGAGAGTGGTGGAAGGTGTTGGAGGGTTCTCCCCTTAGGTGGCTCAGCCCCACGGGGGGAGACAAGACATAAACACAAAGAAAGTTGGCTAATACAGGGTTTCCATCTCAGTTCTGGACTAATAGTAATACTAGTGGAAATACCAAGAGCATACACATGATTAATTGCTGAGTGAGTGATACGGTCTGCAGTTGCTAGGGGAGCTGGGATGCAGTTCTCAGGCAGCCGTGCAAATATGTTTAAAATGTTCTGTCTCCATACCCATCCTTTGTGATTACCGTGCTAGTGGTTAGGCCCTCTCACCACTTCCATGGACAGGGCGCAGCTGGAGTGTGCCCCAGCCCCACTCCCAGGTGTTTTTTGTTTTTCTGCTGGTGGATTTCTGAAGAAGCATATTTGGTTTCTGGGGTCAGGCTAACCATAGGACTCTCCCAACCTCCTTGGGGCTCTTGAGGTTTAGGGTCTAGATCCAGCCTTACAGGAGGAAGTCCTCTCTTCCTTTCGGAAGAGCCTCTATCGCTGGGGGCTGGGGATGAGTTTGTCAGGCTGGAGGCCCTGAGCCAGACACTGTTTCCTGTGAGTGCAGACAATCTTCCCCTCGCTGGCCATCGGGGGTTGGAGTTGGGGTGTTGGAGGTAGGCAGGCATGGCAGGGCTGGTTTGAGGTGAGTGGTACCTGGGGCATCCTGACCTCACTTCTGAGGTTCTGCTTTGTCTGGGGCTCTGCCCTCTCTCGCATCATCCCTGGCAAGTTTCTGTTTTCTGGAACACTTTGCAGAGGTGGCAGTGTGCTCGTGCCTGTGGCCTTGGGAGCTGTTCTGGGGGTTCGTGTTGCTGAACTCACCCTTTAGCCCTTGGCCGGCACTGTGAGTCCTTGGGTGAACACACCCACCTGCCTCCAAACAGGTGGCACACACAGGGTCACCTGGGCACAGGTGGGGAATGCTGGCATGAGAAGAGATGTGCGTGCATGCTCAGGTTTATAACTGTGTGGGCAAGGGCAGTGAGGAACTGGATACAGATGGACACGAAGGCAATGGAGGTGGGCAAGCAACCCAAGGCACAGATATGTGCAGGGGCAGACAGTGAACACACAAGTGTGGACCACGCACAGGCCGCAGGTACTCTATAGATGGATCTATGCTATCATGGAGATTTGGCTGATGGAAGTGGACAGACATATAGGTGGGCTCACGGAAGCACAGACAGGGATGTGAGCTGACATTCACCAACGCGAGACATGGAGCCACATGGACGTGGCTTGAATCCTGGGCAGACATGGAGTTGGCTCTGGGCACCTGGGACACAGACAACACAGCACTCATACCTGCTGAGTCTTCCAGCAGCAGAGGGCAGAACACAGTCGGAGGTGGGTACCGAGATATAGTCCGAGGCAAGTGCTGCTCAGTTATCCCTGTGACTCTGCATGGCAGCAGTGCCTGAAAGCTGACCTGTTTGGGGTGGAGGGGGTACAGGTGCTGTGTGGTGTGGCTTCATTTCTGGACTCCCGCTTTGGAGTTTGAAGACCCCAAAGGGCTCAGTATCCTCTGTTTCACCCTGAGAGTTCTTTGACCTCCCTCCTCCCTAAGTTACAGGGCTGGGTGCATGCCTTAAACACCATCAGGGACTTCTTGAACTTTGAGGCTCATCTCCCCTGGGTCTCCAGAGCTTCCTGAAGTGAGGTCATGTGGTCAGGGTAGGGGAGGTACCTGGCTGGGGACTCTCCTTCTGAGCCCAAGCCTGAGGGTTTTTGGCAGGGAAGGGACAATCCCAGGGAAAGAGAAAGAGTAGACATGCAGTTGGGTCTTTGATGAGACCTTTGCTTTCTGGTATGGACTGCCCCTCCCCCAAACCCTTGGACAGGGAAGGCCCCCCTGCCCCCAATCTGGCTATGGCTCAACCTGGAGATTGGGAGATACAGCTTGACGCTAACTCACCCTGTTACCTGGGCAAGTTACTTAATGTCTTAACTAACTCATCTTTAAAGTGAAACGTCTGATCTTTAAAATGGTGCCAGTAACCCCTTGCCCTTGGGGTGTGGTGAGGGTTAAATGTGAGATAATCAGTGGAAAGTGTGTGGCCCAGGGTCTGGCACAGAGCGAGCACTGTCAGTGGAGCCTTGGTGACCAGCCTTCCCCTGTGGCCAGGACTCTCCAGAGCTGCTTCAGCAGCCAGGTGCCTGGCCCTGGGAAGGAAGGCTAGCAGGCCAGGCACCTCTGGTTTGAAAGATGGAGGCCTTTGTCCTCACCTCCTGCCCACCAGTCGCTCCTTAGCCCTGTGGGACCTCTGCACGCCTGCAGGCAGGATGTATGAAGCTTGGGTCTGCCTCCTGCTGGGCCTCTGGGAGGGGAGCCAGTGGTTTGCTAAGAATAGCCCCAAATTATGGCTCTGCCTCTCAGCGGGCAGCCGTTCATCTTCCCAGCCTGGGCCAGGGGGCTTGCAGATGGGCCTTTTGTGTTTCCTGGAACTGGTGCTCAGCACCGGGATGAGCTTGGGAGCAGCAGGCCGGATCTGGGAGGAGGCCCTGCTGTTCTTCCTAGGTGTTTGGCTGGGACCTGGGGAAAGAGAAGGTCCGGGGAGAACTAGCCTTTAAAATCTCTGAGTTCCTCTTCCACTTAGAGCTTGTCCTGACAAGTGACCCATCTTCCTACCCCTCAACAGACCTGTAGCGATTAAGAATACTGGGGGCTTCCCTGGTGGCGCAGTGGTTGAGAGTCCACCTGCAGATGCAGGGGACACAGGTTCGTGCCCCGGTCCGGGAAGATCCCACATGCCGCGGAGTGGCTGGGCCCGTGAGCCATGGCCGCTGAGCCTGCGCGTCCGGAGCCTATGCTCCGCAACGGGAGAGGCCACAACAGTGAGAGACCCGCATACTGCAAAAAAAAAACAAAAAAAGAATACCGGGCCCGGAACCAGACCACTATGGTCTGAATTTCGGCTTCCTCTCTTGTTAGTCTGTATGGCACCAGACAATTCACTTAACCTCTCTGTGCCTGATTCCCTTGTGTAGCAGGATTAATAATAGTAACTCCCTTATGAGAATGTCACAAGGGTGAAAGGAGTAGCACATGGAGAGCCCTTGGGATAGTGTGTGGCTCATAGTAAGTGCTCAGTAAACATTAGGTGCTTCTATTACCATGGTTCCAGTTAATCTCAGCAGAGGGAGAGACCTGTGAGGCCACAGAGGCCAGGCTGTTTGCACAGTGCCTTATGGTGGAAAGGCAACAGGATGGCTTCTTGGTTCCAATTCCTGGGCTTTCCTGCCCCCAGGTTCAGTATGAGGTGCAGGGGACCAAAGGTGAGTGAGACTCAGTCCCTGCCAGATGAGAGAGGCACAATGTCTACCTTCTCCCACTGGTACCTTCCCAGGGCCTGTGCCAGCTGTGATTGGAGCCAGAGGGAGGGAAGGGCTTGCCTGGGGACGGGGTGGTGCTTCAGGCGGGCTTTGAAGGATGGCCAAGAGTTTGCAAGGATGAGAAAGGCTTCCCAAGCAGGATGAGCAGCCCATGCAGAGATGTGACAGCTTGGCGTGTTTAGGGAACGTGAGAAGATCCACGGACCTGGGGTGGGACCCATGCTCCGCACTCCTGGCCTGTCAGGAGAGACCTTTCTGCGACCTGCTGTCCCTCCCACACTGGGCTCAAAGGCAACCCTGGTGTGCCTCTTAGGACATAAGCTAGAGGTCCCCCGGAATTCTGACCTCCCCCTTTCTTTTAAAGAATCACATTCACTGTCCCCCCATTCTCCAGGGGACCTTCCCACCCTCTTATAAATGCCTGCCAGCCCTTCCTGGGACCCCTCATTATTGAGCTGGGGACTCCAGACTGCTCTCACCCCAGCATCAACATGCCTGTTTTTGCTCTTAGCTGAGGTGCCTATAGGTTAACAGGTCCCCTTCCTCAGGAATGAACTGAAGCCTTTGAAACCTCTCCTAAGGAGTGAATGTCTAATAGTAGAATTAGAAGGTGTTTTATTTCCTGTAACTGACACGTGGACTGGCTTTAGCTCTGAAGGATGCCCCTGCTTGGGCTGGAGCTGGGGCACACGGGTGAGGGAGGGACATGGGGCATCTGGGGTTACCTCCATGCCCATGGCAGGCAGTAGAAAGCATCTTGGAACTGGGTGTGCCACTCCTGACCCTGCTGGCTCCCAGGGAGCAGGGCTTTCAGAAATTCCAGGAGGAGGGAGGGTGTGGTGCTGGGACAGCTGTGGGTGCACGGCTTGGCTTCTCTCCCTCGCCCATGAGAAACAGCCCCACTGCCAAGAGGCTGGGTCGGGGGCATGTCGGGGGGCGAGGGAGGAGAGAAGTGAGTGCCCTCAGATGACCTTGGGCTTTGCCAGGCTCTGCATGCTGCTGAGCCCCAGGCCCTGCCTATCTGCAGGTGGTGTGTCTCCTGTCCTGGCCCTCCCCAGACTGGAGGACCGGGACACTGGGCATTTTTGAAGATTCTGTTTAGAAAGCACAGAGGGGAACTTCTCCCCTTTTCCTTTTCCTTTTCTTGGAACTGCAGACCCCAGGAAGGAGTTCAGCCCTCTCCTGCCAGTCACAAAGTGGCTGGTGGACGTGTCCACTTCGACTGCTGCCCTCTAGTTACTGAGTCCTTCTCCTGGGTCCCTGACGTTGGTGCCGACCCCTCAACTCCCCAGGGCCCTGACTGGCAGGGCCTAGAAGACCTCATCCACCCTGGATCTGATCGGAACCCCCCCACCCCCATCCTTGCTTTAGCCTTAGTTAGACCACCCGCTTGGTAGTGCTCACTCCCTGCCCCCGTGGCAGCCCTGTCTGTTGATGGAGCTCGCAGACTTTGGGAGTCTCCTGCAGGTGCTGTGCTGGCTTGCTCCGAGGCCTGTCGGGAAGCTCTGGTTTTCGAATGCCCCAGAGCCAAGGGCCTCTCTGGAGATCGGCCCCGGTGCCGCAGAGCCTTCCGGGGAAGTACAGAGCAGGTCTCTCTCTTCTGCTGGGAGTAGATGCTCTAAACTGGGTCTGAGGCATCGGTGGATAAGCCCGGGACCAGCAGTTGACTGCTTCCTCTGAGCCCAGTTTTCTCATCTGCAAAATGGGCGTAATAAATTTTTATGTCTACTTAAAATTAAAAAAAAAAAAAATTGAGGTGAAATTCACTTGACGTAAAATTGACCATGTTGAAGTACACAGTCGAGTGGCATTGAGTACATTCGCAGTGTTGTGGGACCACCACTTCCATCAAGTTCCAAAACATTTTCATCACCCCAAAGGAAGAAGACCCCTTTCTCATTAAGCACTGACTCCATTCCTTCTACCTCACTTAGAAAGGAAGTTTTATTGAGGTACACATACCATAACAGTCACCCAGCCTAGGGGGCAGCTGGCTGAGTGTCGGTGAAGGCCATGGGCATGCAGCCCCACTCCAGTCGAGTGCGCAAACGCTTCCATCACCCAGAAGCTTTCCTGGGGCTCCCCTGCCGTCAGTAGCCACTCCCACGCCTGGTCCCAGGCCGCTTATCTCCTGTCACTCTGGTTTTGCTTTTTTCTAGATTTTCACATAAGTGGACTCAGGTAGATAATAGGTATTTTTTATTTCTGCCTATTCTACTAAGCGTAATGTTCTCGAGTCTCGTCCACGTTGTCTTGTGTTCCAGGAGTGCCTTCCTTTTTCATCCCAATGTGTGCGGGGAGCATAGCTTGCTTACCGAGCTTCCAGTTGATGGATGTCTACCCTGCTTTTGAAAATGTTTTCAGTTAAAACAAAATTAAGTAGTTATCTTTATGAAGGATTCAGGTAGTAGCTTCAGAGAGAGAGAGAGAGAAAGTAAAATCTGAAAGCCACTTCCCCCTCCTGACTTACTCTCTTCCCCCGAGGCATCCCTCTCAGCAATTTGTGAATATCCCGCCGTTTTCTTTTCTGTGCCTCTGTGTGAGTTTTTGTAGTTTTGATTTGGGGATATAGATGGGATGGCACTTGGTCCACGGTTCTGGGGCCCACTTCTTCACTTAGCCCTTGGTCTTGGGGGTGTTCCCAGCACAGCCATATGAGTTCTCCGTGTTCCCTGGGAGCCAGCCCTGAGCTGAGGGCTCAGAGGTGGGGGCCTGGGCCAGATGAAAAGGTGTCCACTCCCTCCCCCTCCCCCGGCTCCGAGCTGGGGCTCAGTGAACCTTTGGGGAGACAGAAGGCGGCTTCCTGGAGGTGGTCAGTTCCAAGAGGTTTGTGGAGGGAGGGAGGCATTGGGACAAAAGGGGTCCGTCTGTCAGGGGTGGACGTGCACTCCTGCTGGCTTCACCAGCGCCTCCCACCCAGCAGCTGCCGGCAGGGGCTTCCTCTTCCTGTCTCTGTAAAGTGCCACTGGAAGGAATAGTCCCGAGGAGAGGGAGATTTGCTGGGTCGACAGAAGATGGGCCCTTGAGGCCTCCCTTCTTGTTGCCGCGGAGTTGCTCCTTGCTGAGGCTGGAGGCAAGCCGCGTGCTTGGATCGGGACCCTGTCCTGCGGGCAGGCTGTGCTGGGCGAGTGTGGGTGAAGGGTGGGGATGTCGGCTGCCTCCCCAGGATGGGGACTGCCTGTGCTCAGATGTGCTGGCTCCTGGCTCTACGCCATCCCCAGCCAGCCGGGTCACTGAGGTGCTGAACCTTTATTGTCATGCTTCTTTCCTTGAGGCTGCCTCTGATGTATGAATTACATTCCTTGCATACTTACTGACTTTGGTCGTTTTCATTGTTTTTAAGTTTTTCCGAATTTAATAATCAAATAGTGCCTTAATACTGTTGTGTGAAGTGGATTCCAAGAGGTAAGAATCCTGTGTTGTGGTGTCTGAGGCCAGCCACCTGCTCACCCAGGGTGGGCTTGGCTTGTGATTTAGGGTTTCATCTTAGCCTCTGTCTCCTGAGCCCTTGGGCACAGTATAGGGGGAGGAAGAGTAGAGTAGGCCTGGAAGGGAAGCCCTGAATAGGTGGGTTTGTTGATTTCCCTGTGATTTTTACAGCATAATTCAGCTCAAACCTGGGTAATAGGTCGACCCTCCCCCCACTTTTAAAAATAGCTTTATTGAGTTTTAACTCACAAGCCATACAGTTCAGTGATGTAAAGTGTACAGTTCAATAGCTTTTAGTGTATTCAAAGAGTTGCACGGCTGTCACTATAGTCTAATTTTACATTTTCATTAAACCAGAAAAATACCCTGTACTCATTAGTCATCAGTCCCCACCCCACAAGTCTACTTTCTGTCTCTATAGATTTGCTTGTTCTGGACATTTCATATGAATGGAATCATAAGTATGTCTGGACTCCCTTTTAAAGGAAAGAAAAAGCCTCACCTGTTGATTTAAATTTTCTTATTAGAATATAACTTAAATGTACAAATATAAAACTAGGTGTAAGTGCCTCAGACTTACATAGTTTTTACATAAGTATAAAGCAAACATGAAATAAAGCCAGAATAAAACTAATAAAACCAGAAAGCCGGCCCATTTCAAATGAGCAATGTTAATTTAATTGGAAGGATGTGAACTGAAACGAAATTGCCGTCGTTGGGTTGATAGCAGAGAGCTGGCCCCTTGTTTCCCCTGCTTCTGTCACTTGTGCCTGCTGGGCGGGCTGGCTGGCTGGTTGGTTTGGGGTGATTCTGATTACGGTTGTCCCTCGGCAGCATCCTGGGTGGGGGGATTGGTTTCAGGACCCTCACGGATTCCAAAGTCAAGATGCTCAAGTCCCTTATATAAAATGGCACAGTATAACCTATACACATCCTCCCCTATCTTTTAAATCACCTCTAGGTTACTTATAATACCTAGTGTAATTTATGTTGATAGTTGCAAATACAATGTAAATGCTATGTAAATAGTTGCCAGCACACAGCAAATTCAAGTTTTGCTTTTTGGAACTATCTGGAATTTTTTCAAATTTTTTCAATCTGAGGTTGGTTGAATCCGAGGGTTACAGAACCCAAAGATGTGGCTGGCCGACTATACCCACATTTGAGCCTGAACTGCCAATGAGTAATCCCCAAATGGCTGTTTTAATAGTACACCACTTGATAACCTGGAAAGCTGGCTCATTTGATCAAAGATACGGGTGTAATAATGGCGTTATTGAAATCTGCATATAGCGGCTCTTAAGCCCACTTCTCGTGGGAATCAGGAATTTGGCACAGAGATGGGCTTTGCTCTATTCACACGGATGCTCTCAACACGAACACAGTCCTGACTGCTAAGAGATTGGGCCTTTGAACTGGGCACATCCAGGCTGCCCTGGGCTACAGGGTGGCTCAGTTCTCCACCCCACCCCCTTCTCTTCTTTGAAGCACAAGCTTTGTTGGTGGCGTGTGCAGTGATGTCATTTGGCCTTCACAAAGAAGGAACTGGATCAGAAACACAGGAGCAGGCCGGAGCCCCAGATTGCTCTGAGACGGTCATTTGGATGTCCCAGGGCATGCTCTCATCACTTAAAAATTTTTTTTTATTATTATTTTTTAACATTTTTATTGGAGACTTTTTTTAAATCGAGGTGAAATCCATATAACATAAAATTAGCTGTTTCAAAGTGTACAATTCAGTGGTATTTAGCACATTCACAAAACTGTGCAGCCATCACGTCTACCTAACTCCAAAACATTGAAAAAATTTTTATTTTATTGTGGTAAGAACACTTAACATGAGAACTACCCTCTTAACAAATTTTTTTTTGCGGTACGCGGGCCCCTCACTGTTGTGGCCTCTCCCGTTGCGGAGCACAGGCTCCGGACGCGCAGGCTCAGCGGCCATGGCTCACGGGCCCAGCCGCTCCACAGCATGTGGGATCTTCCCGGACCGGGGCACGAACCCGCGTCTCCTGCATCGGCAGGCGGACTCTCAACCACTGCGCCACCAGGGAAACCCATAATATCTTATTTTTGACTATAAGGACAATGCTGTACAGCGGATCTCTAGAGCTGATTCACCTTGCTTAACCGAAACTTTGTGCCTGTTGATTAGTAACTCCCCATTTCTCCCTTCGCCCAGCCCCTGGCAACCATCATTCCATTTATGAATCTGACTACTTTAGATCCCTCATGTAAGTGGAATCACGCAGTATTTGTCTTTCTGTGACTGGCTTATTTCACTTAACGTAATGTCCTCAAGGTTCGTCCATGTGGTTGCATACTGCAGAATTTCCTTCTTTTTAAAGACTGAATAATATTCCATCGTGTGTATGTACCGCATTTTCTTTATCCATTCATCCATCATCGATGGACGTTTGGGTTGCTTCCACCTCTTGGCTGTTGTGTCTCATGCTGTAGTGAACATGGGTACGCTAATACCTCTTTTGAGATCCTGATTTCAGTTCTTTTGGATAAATACCCAGAAGTGGGATTGCTGGATCATCTGGAAGTTCTATTTTTAATTTTTAGGAACCTCTGTGCAGTTTTCCACAGTGGCTGCACCATACTACGTTCCCACCAGCAGCGTGCAAGGGGTCCAGTTTCTCCACATCCTTGCCAACACTTGTCTTTTGTCTTTGATAATAGCCATCCTGACAGGTGTGAGGTGATATCTCATTGTGCTTTTGATCTGCATTTCCTTGATGATTAGTAATGTTCAGTATCCCAAACATATGCGTCACCCCAAAGGAAACTCCGTATCTATAAAGCAGTCACTCCTGATTTCCCCCCCCCTCCCCAGCCCCTGGCACCACTAATCTACGCTCTTGTCTCTATGGATTTACCTCTTTTGGGTATTTCATAGAAATGGAGTCATACAATACGTGACTTTCTGTGTCTGGGCTTCTTTCACTTGGTGTAATGTTGTTATCAAAGTTCGACTACATTGTAGTGTGTATCAGTGCTTCATTTCTTTTTGTGGCTGAATAATAATCCATTGTGTGAATATACCACGTTTTGTTTATCCATTTATCATTTGATGGACATTTGGATTGTTCCTACCTTTTGGCTGTTGTGACTAGAACATTCATGTACCTGTTTTCAGTTCTCTTGGGTATGTACCTAGGAATGGAATTGCTGGGTCATACGATAATTCCATGTTTAACTTTTTGGGTTTGATATTCTGGAATTAGGTTGTAGTGATGGTTGTACAACAATGTGAATGTATTAAATGCCACCGAATTGTATATTTTATAAGGGTGAACTTCATGGTTATGTGAATTAAATCCCAGTGGTGAGGGGGACAGGGGAGAGCTCATGGACCCCGAAGCAGACATCCTTGGAGTCTGGATCGAGTCATATTCTCAGCTCTGGGCAACCCAGAGTCCTCATCACCTCTTGGGATCCTGTGGACTTCCTGGGTGGTGAGGACTACAGGCTTCAGCCCCATTGTCCCTGTTTGGGGTGGTAGGTGGGAGCTGTCTGCCTCCCAGCCTTAAATCGCCCTGGCCTTTTCTGGCTTCTAAATGAGAGGTGCTCACTGTAGAACTCAGTGCCCTCAGTTTCCCCACCTCTGACGTGCGCCCGTGAGCAGCCAGCCGTGGCCGTGGCCTGGGCTCTGTGGGCAGCAAGGCCTGTAGTGGGTCAGACGTGTGGCAGGTCAGACCTCTGACGCCACCTTCCCCTCTCTGGCTTTCGTATTGCTTTCCAGAGGGAGCTGCACAGGCCTCAGGACCAGCTCCTCTTTCTTTTCAGGTCTCCAGGGCCTGCTGCTTCCTTCTGAGATTGCTTGGAATGGAGACCATGGCTGCCCTGTCTGTCTGCTCAGCCCTCACTGCACATGCTTCCCCCTTTGTCCCATCTCAGTGAGTGGCAGCCCCGTCCCTTAGTTGTTAGGGCCAAACCTGAAGTCATCCGTGGTTCCTCTGTGTCTCTCACACCTCAGAAACGTGTCAGCAGGTCCTCTTGGCTTACCTTCAAAATCGGTCCAGGATGAGCCATGCTGCGGGCCCAAGCCGCTAGCATCACTTGCGCGGTTGCAGAAGACTCCTAACAGGCGTGTGGCTTCCGTGCTCAGCCCCCGACAGCCTCTTCTAGCACAGCAGCAGGGTGACCTTGTTGGAATGTGAAAGTCAGCCCAGGGTACTTCTCTGCCCCAGGCCCCCCCCACCCAGTAGTTCCTCATTTACCTACAGAGAAGGCTAGTGTCCTTACTGTGGCCTCCATCTAGTACCCACCCGCTCGCTCTCACCCTGCTCCAGCCAAACCGGCTGCCTCATGGCTTCTGCAAAACATTGGGAACACCCCACCTCAGGGCATTTGCACAACTGATCCCTTGACCAGGGATGCTTTTCCTCCCCAGAGCCACATAGCTTGCCATGTAACTTCCTTCAGGTCTTTACTCAAATGTGAAGCCTCCCTTGGATACCCTAAAATTCCGTGCCTTATCTCCATAACCCTTTTCTTTCTTATCAGTTATCACCTCTTGATATACCATATATTTTACTAATTTATATAATTTATTTCTGTGTCTCTAGCTAGCATGTATGAGGCAGGAAGTTTTATTCTGTACTGTTAGCTCCTAGAACAATGCCCTGCACATGGCAGATGCCCCGGAAACGTTTGTAGAATGGCTGCATCAAGAGGGAGTGAATTGGGCCATTTTATAGATGAGGAAGCTGAGTCTCAGAAAGGTTCACTTGAACCTAGTCTCTTGACTCCCAGTGCCCTTTTGCTGAGCCATAGTTCCACCTCCTTCTCTCTATGACCCTGTGTCTAGGGACAGCCATGCTAAACCTCGTGGGTTTGAGGCTTCCAAGCTCCCTTTAGGAAGCTCCCTTTGTTAAAATGGTAACTGCGGAGTTGGCATTCATGCGGGTGATGGAACGGCCTGCCCCGTCTGTTGAGCGCTCACTCTGTGCTAGGCGCTGGGCTCAGCAGCTTAGATGGACTTATTTCTCAGTTAAACCTCGCTGCATCCTGAGGAGGAAGAGCTGTCAGTTACCCCATTCTGTGAATTGGGCGTGGAGAGCTTTTGTGTGGAAACAGAGAGCTTTCATGTGGGCAAAAATGGAAAGGATCCATAACTTCTTGAACCAATGAGGATGTGTCTTAAGCAATTCTGGTTGCTGTAGGATGTGCTACAACCGTTTGGAAAAAGTAACATGGCACTTAGTTACTCTGGTTTTTAAAACGCACATGCCTTTTCATCTAAGCAGTCCAAATTTTGGGAGCCTGTCCTAAAGAAGTCAGATTATCAGGACATAAGGCTTTGTGCACAGGGATTGAGTGGCCGTGCCCCAGAGACCACACTGTCTCCTTTCACTTCTGCGTTCTCCCCACGCAGCACCCTGGCATGGGCTGTGTTCCTCTTCCTGGCCTGCTTTTCACGTGGCCCAAACCTTCCTGTTCTTTAGATGTCAAGCATAGGCCTTCCGTGACCATCATATCTACAATATAGACGGTCCCCAACTTACGGTGGTTCGACTTATGACTTTTTGATTTTAAGATGGCGTGAAAGAGATATGCAGTCAGTAGGAACCGTACTTGGAATTTTGCATTTGGATCGTTTCTTGGGCTAGTGATGTGCGGTGCGCTCCTCTCCCGTGATTGCTGGGCAGCAGTAGCCACAGCTCTGTCAGCAACGCGGTCACGAGGGTAAACAACCGATACACGTATAACCATTCTGCACCCATACAACCGTTCTTTTCACTTTTGGTGTAGTATTCAATAAATTACACGAGGGATTCAAACTGTATTATAAAATAGGCTTCTTGTTAGATGATTTTGCCCAACCGTAGGCTAATGTAAGTGTTCTGAGCATGTTTAAGGTGGGCTAGCTAAGTTGTTCTGTAGGTGAGGTGTGTTAAATGCATTTTTGACTTGCGATATGTTCAATTTATGATGGGTTTATTAGGAGGTAACCCCGTCATAAGTTGAAGATCTGTATGTCCTTTTCCTACCTTCCTCATTTTCTATCTCAGCATCTCAGCCCTTGGAGCCCTCATCACAGTGTATGCAATGTGTCACTATTGTATTTCTTTTTTTAAAAAAAAAAATGTATTTATTTTATTTTTGGCTGCGTTGGGTCTTTGTTGCTGCGTGTGGGCTTTCTCTAGTTGCGGCGAGCGGGGGCTACTCTTCGTTGCGGTGCACGGGTTTCTCATTGCTGTGGCTTCTCGTTGTGGAGCATGGGCTCTAGGCAGGCGGGCTTCAGTAGTTGTGGCACGTGGGCTCAGTAGTTGTGGCTCACGGGCTCTAGAGCACAGGCTAAGTAGTTGTGGCACCTGGGCTTAGTTGCTCCGCGGGATGTGGGATCTTCCCGGACCAGGGCTTAAACCCGTGTCCCCTGCATTGGCAGGCGGATTCTTAACCACTGCACCACCAGGGAAGCTCCACTATTGTATTTGTTTGTTGACTCCCTCCCTCTCTTTCTCTCTGTTGTGGGAACGTCTGCTCCCAGGTTCCTATCTGGTTGACATGGTTAATACTTAGTAGCTCTTTGTTGAATGAGTAGTGATACAATGAAATGACACACCACCATTAAACAGACAGGGTTGGAGTTATATGTAATTAACTGGGAGGGGCTGTTTGTGTTGTCTTGCTAAGGAAAGAAAGCTTGTTGTAGAAGGAAGCTTAACTGGTGGGCTCGGAGGGGGATGAGACAGGCATAAACTTTTTCTTTATACATCCTTGTTTGACTTGTGGCACTAAGTACACATTTCGTAATAAAAAATGTGGCCAACAGCAACAAAAAAAATCACAGAAGAAAAGATCATATCCAGTCAGAGGGAGCATGAGGACTTGAACCCTGGTCCTTGTGACTCCCAGCCTGTGTTCTTACCCACCACCCAACACCTTCCATAACCTTTCCACATCCAGCTTCGCAGTGTCACCTCACTGCAGCCCTCAGAGGAGGACAGAGTATGAGTTATTAGCTGTTTGTATTTTATTTTGTAAATTGAGGTCGAATTTTCAGACAGTAAACCAGGGTGTGGTTTGATGAATTGTTACACCTGTGTAACCCATACCCAGGTCAAGATATAGAACATTATCCGTGGCCTGGGAGATTCCCTGGGGTCCTTTCCCAGTCAGTTACCAGACGCCCCCATCCTCTCAAGTGGCCATGCTTCTGAATGCCTTTCAGGGATGAGTCTTGCCTGTTCTTGATTGGATGTGATTGGAACCGTATGGTATGAGCTATTTTAATCTGGCTTCTTCTGGCTTCTTCCTCTCAACATGAAGTCTGCGATTCATATGTGTTGCTACAGCCTGTCTTTTTCATTGCTGTGTAGTATTCCATTGTGTGGATGTATCACTATATATATATTTATTTTTCCCTGTAGATGGACTTTTGCCTAGTTTCCAGCTTTGGGGGGATTATGAGAAAAGCTGCTGGACACTCTTGCCTGTGGACACAAACACTCACTTCTCTAGGATGTAGATCCAGGGGTGCTTGCTGGGTGCTGGGATAGAACCCAGAGGTAGATCCAGTGTAGATCCAGAAGGGGAAGTACTTGCTCAAGGTCACATGATGACTCATGGGTAAAATCAGCCTATCTACCCCACCCCCAAGCCCTCTCACCCTGCTCTTACCAACACTTTCCACCCCTGGCCTGCTTCTTCTCACCCCAGCCTTGTGGAGGGTCAGACCCCTCCTCGTACTGGAAAGACCCTCACTGAGCGGCTTCGTCTGGGGCTGGCGCACGCCTGGCTGGGACCGCCTTCTCCAGCAGCCCTCCCAAGGCCGCAGAGGCAGCCTCGGGTCTCTTTCCTCAGCTCCCTCCACTCAGTTCTGTGGCACCAGCTCCTCGGGAGGAGCTAAATAGCTAAATAGCTATTTAGCTATTTACATACCTGTCCCACCTCTCCACCCTGAACTCTCCAAGGGTGGGGACAGAAAGGAATATGGGCGTTTTGTTTTTATTGGAGTAAAATTGCTTTACAGTGTTGTGTTAGTTTCTGCTGTACAATGAAGTGAATCAACTATATGTATACCTATATCTCCTCCTTCTTGGACCTCCCTCCCTCCCCTTCCCCCCTCCCCTCCCCCATCTAGGTCATCACAGAGCACTGAGCTGAGCTCCCTGTGCTTATTGAGGTAAAATATACATACCATACGATTTACCCTTTTAACCATTTTTTTTTTTTTTTTTTTTTTGCGGTACGCGGGCCTCTCACTGTTGTGGCCTCTCCCGTTGTCCGGACGCGCAGGCTCAGCGGCCATGGCTCATGGGCCCAGCCGCTTTGCGGCATGTGGGATCTTCCCGGACCGGGGCACGAACCCGTGTCCCCTGCATCGGCAGGCGGACTCTCAACCACTGCACCACCAGGGAAGCCCAACCATTTTTAATTGTACAACTAAGTGGCAATAAGTACATTCACATTGTTGTGCAACCATCACCACCATCCAGCTCCAGAACTTTAAAATTTTCCCAAATGGAAGCTTTGTGCTTACTAAATGCTAACTCCCCATCACCCCCAGCCCTTGGTAACCCCCCTTCTTCTTTCTGTCTCCGTGAATTTGACTACTCTAGGTACCTCATATAAGTGGAATCATTGTGATTGTCCTTTTGTGTCTGGCTTATGTAAACACTTAGCATAATGTCTTCAAGGTTCATCCAGGTCGTAGCATGTGTCAGAATTTCATTCCTTTTGAAGGCTGTAATTGTTCTTTGGAGCACATTTTAAAGGAACCTCAAATCTACAGGAATGAGTGAGGGGATCAACTTGTCTGTGGGAGTGGGAAATAAATAACATTTATTCACATCTCCTAGGCGCCAGCCCTTCCCCTATGTTGTCTCATGTAATCCTCACCACCTCCTTATGAAGTAGGTACTAATATTATCCTCATTTTACAGATAAGGGTACTAGGCTCAGTAACTTGGCCAAGGTCACACAGCAAGTCATTGGACGCTGGGTCTGCCTGCCTGCAAAGCCTGTGATCCGAGTTGCCGCTGCCATCCAGGGCAGTTCCCCGCTCAGACTGAGAGTCATTTCCTCGAATTCTTCTCATCAGCTGATTGGAGCTGAGTGTGGAGCCGATGGGTGCCAGCTGGCTCCGAGGAGACAAGGGCAGTGGCTCCTCCTCCCTGGCCCAGGTCCCCCTTCCTGGGCCGTGGTTTCTGTTGAAAGCCCCTTTGTGAAGCAGCCTCCTTGGGCCGGGCAGGGGTCTGCAGGGATGTGGGCCTCAGTGCCCCCCCACCCCCACCAGCACAGGCTGGCAGGGGCCACTTCGTCCAGCACAAGCCTGGCAGGGCAGGCAGCAGCAGGATGTCACTCTTGGCAGAACTTTCTCTGAACAAATAACTACCAGGAGTTTTGGGATTGAGAGGATAGATAAACAGGAAGAGGGAGAAGTTAGAAATATTTTTCTTTCCCTCCTGTGCCCTGGAGATTTCTCCCTGCTCTCCCCTTAGCCACTGGAGGTTTGAGGTGGTGGAGCGCTTCGCCTGTCAGAAACCGCCCTGAGGCCTGGGGAGCCATGGCTGGTGAGTTTTAGGTTTTAGGGTTTCAGGCTTTGTTTTGCCTGATGGGCTGGGATAAGCCTGGGCGCTGGGGCCACAGAGGCCCCAGTTTGAATCTTGGCTCCGCTGTTTCTTTGCCGTGTGATCTAAGCTGATTAATTCAGCCTCAGTGTGGGTCAGAATGGAGAAATAACGTAGTGAATATTCATTGACTACTGGCTGTGGGTGCTCAAGTGGGCATATACAAGGATTATCATGTCAGTTAATCCTCACAGCCCTCAAAGGTGGGCAGGGTCTTTGTCTTTATTTGACAGCTGTTGAAACACAGAGAGGTTAAGTGTTTCTGTCAAGGTCACACAGCTGGTGGTGGTGGAGCTTGGGCTTGAACCTAGGCAGCTGTGTACTTAGTGCCCTTCTATTTTATCAGTTTGGCATCTGGCAGAGACCTTGGCACACTGGACTGTTGGTACTCTTAATTCCTTTCCCTTCTCTTTCACAGAGAAACCAAGTTTAGTTGGGGGTAATGTCATGGTGGGGTGAGGCCTGCTGAGCTCTGGGCCCCAGCAGCCCCAGAGCAATATTTAACCCTTTCTGAGTTGGCTTCCCACAGACTGCCTCCTCCATGCAGCCATCTTAGGTTGACACAGGGTGGCTCTCTCCAATTACCCCGGCCTGGACAGCACATCTCACCCCACAGAGCAACATCCTAACTCTCTGACATGGTCCCCAAGGCACTTGGGGCTTAAACCAACCTTACCCCATCCTGTATTCTAGCCTCACAATGCCATAATAATAATACTTCCTAGGAGGCTCTGCACAGTACCAAGCATCTCTCTCTCTATGCTGTTCCCTCTGTTCAGAATGACTTTCTTTCTTTTTTTAAAAATTTATTTTATTTACTTTATTTATTTATTTATTGGCTGTGTTGGGTCTTTGTTGCTGCGCACGGGCTTTCTCTTGTTGCGGTGAGCGGGGGCTACTCTTCTTTGTGGTGCGGTGGCTTCTCCTGTTGCAGAGCATGGGCTCTAGGGCGCGTGGGCTTCAGTGGTTGTAGCACGTGGGCTCTAGAGCGCAGGCTCAGTAGTTGTGGCGCAAGGGCTTGGTTGCTTCGCGGCATGTGGGATCTTCCCGGACCAGGGCTCGAACCTGTGTCCCCTGCATTGGCAGGCGGATTCTTAACCACTGCGCCACTAGGGAAGCCCCCAGAATGACTTTCTTGTCTGTCAAATGTTGCTCATCATACAAAGCCCAGCTCAGTGGCCTCCTCTTGCAGGAAAAGTTCAGTGGCCTCCTCTTCCAGGAAGCCTTCTTGGAGTTCCCAACCCTGAATTAGCATCTACCTCCTCTCTGCAGCTCAGGGTAATGGGAAAGGTCCTGGAGTTCCTGCCATGTTGTCAGCCTCTCTAAGCCTCAGTTTCCTCATCTGTGGATTGGGGATCATTGGACGAGGGAGAAGAGAAAGCCTGGATTCTCAGGCCCTGGGCCTGTGTAGAGTTCGCCAGGGCTGGTGAAGCTTGGCCCCTTCAGGGTTAACTCCCTGCCAGGCCAGGGGCGGAAGCGAGGACAGAGTGTGAAATGAAGTCACTTCCCTGCCTGGGGGTCTGCCATGTGCCTGGCCTTCTGCAGTAAATCCTGTTTCCTCCTTGGCCACTGTGTGCCCACCCACTCCTGGCTCCCATGACCCTGAAGGTCACCAGCAGGTGGGGCTCCCCATGGAATGTTGGCCTGTCCTTCATCCGGCGAGGTCACTTCCTGTCTGGATAAGCTGGCCACCTTTCCTGCCACAGCCTTCCACATGCGGGTTTCATGGGAATCATGGGTGTGGGGTCCAAGGGAGGCTTCCCGAGGTCAAGTTCAATGCCCAGCTGACACCTTTTATTCTGGGGGCACTGGGGCCCAGGGAGGGCAGGGCACTTCTCGAGGTCAGGCCTCTGGACCACACTGCAATTGTGGGGCCTCTGTGGGTGTCTCCCGGGGTCACAGGCCTGTAGGGTAAGGTGAGGAGGTCATTCAGCCTCCCTGGGCCTCCTTTTCTTCTTCTGTGGAACCTGGGGGAGCCTGTGTGTCAGATCTGCCTCAAGAACTGAGCTGGTCAGCCCAGGACATCCTTGACCTCATTTAATCCTCACTTCACTGCAGGGACCCTGAGGCTCATAGAAGCTCAGGAACTGACCTGGGTCTCTGGTGGGGGGATGGTGCTGGGAGCCTACCCAGGCCCCTCTGACCCCAATGTCCTGGTTTATTCCCCCGGAAGGTATTTAGCTTTTCCTCAGTGGCAACTCAGGAGCATCCCCACTCCTCTGCTCTTTTCCTGTGGGATCAGGGTCTCCTCGGGCTGTAAAGTTGATGGAGAACCCTGGTCCCTGGCATCAGTGTAGTGTGCATACTGTGTAGTTCCTTTTTCCCCCTTCTTTTTTCTATAAATAGTATATATTTATATAGGAAAATCAGAGTAAATAAAGATATGCAGGAAGATTAGAAAAATCATCTGTGATCCCACTTCTCAGTGATAATCACAGTTTATCATTAATGTTTTGAGATTTGTCCTTCCAGACATTTTTTGTGGTGTGTGTGTGTGATTGTGTGTGAGTGTTTGTGCTTGTGTACAGGAACCCTCTCTCCTTTTCAATGGGATGAAGCTATAAATTACTGTTTAGTGTTTTTTTTTTTTTTTTTCAAACTCAACATACAATAGATATTTTCCTATGTCAGTAAATAAACTGCTCCTTGCTTCTTTTGAAGGAAACTTTTTTTGGAAACTTTTAAGTTGAAATTTAACACACATCACAAGTATACAGCTCGATGATTGTACGAAGTGAGCACAGCCTTCGGAGCCTCACCAAGTCAAGAAACAGAATTCCTCCAGCACCCCGACCCTGTACCCCATCACTGTCCCTACCTCCTTCCTGCACCAGACGTGACTTTGTGCCTGATTTCCAACACCATACACTACTTTGGCCTGATTTTGAGTTTTAGATAAATGCTATCATATAGTGTTTGCTTATGTTGGTGTCTTTGGCTCCACATTCTGTTAGGGACGGTCATCTGATGCTCTGTCCATTTTAATGACGATGTGATGATGTCCATGATACGTTCAACTTTGACCACTGTTGATGTGAAAGATGTTTCCAGTCTTTGACTAATATAAACAAAGCTGTACCCAACACCTTCGTGGCCGGATCTTTGATTATTTCCTTTGACTCAGCTGATGAATTGCTGGATCAAAGTGTTGTAAATTGTTAAGATATTTTAGGAGTATTGCCAGATTGTCGTCCAGGGAGCTGTGCCAATTTACATCCTGCCAGGTGCTTAGGAGGGAGCGCATCCCTGGCACCCATGCAGAGACCTGTTGTTTTCATCCTGCTGTGCTTATGATGCCATGAAAGGCAACACGTGGCAGCTCCTTGTTCCCAATTTTTAAATTAGGTGAATATCTTTTCTCACTGTCATGGTCATTTGTATTTCTTCTTTGCTGAGTTTTTGGTTTTGTTTTTTTGGTATGCTTTACTTTAAAAAAAATTTCTTTTTAAAGTTTTTGTCCACGCTGTGCGGCATGCGAGATCTTAGTTCCCTGACCAGGGATCGAACCCACGCCCCCTGCATTGGAAGCTTGGAGTCTTAACCACTGGACTGCCAGGGAAGTCCCTGGTATGCTTTACTTTTAAGACATACTTGTTTTCTCATTTTAAAAAACCCTTCTATATTAAATATGATAAATAATAAAAATAGGTTGAATTTTTTTTTTTTTTTTTTTGCGTTACGCGGGCCTCTCACTGTTGTGGCCTCTCCCGTTGCGGAGCACAGGCTCCGGACGTGAAGGCTCAGCGGCCATGGCTCACGGGCCTAGCTGCTACGTGGCATGTGGGATCTTCCCAGACCGGGGCACGAACCCGCGTCCTCTGCATTGGCAGGCGGACTCAACCACTGTGCCACCAGGGAAGCCCTGTTGAAAATATTTTTATCCAATTTGTAATTTGCCTTATAACTTTGTGGTTTTACTGTGTTGGTTAAAAGCTGACCATTTTTTAATGTAGTCTGGTCTATTGATATATAACTTTATGTCTCCTCTAGCATTTGCATAGAAAGTTCTGTTATGCCCCAAGATTATATAAATATTTACTTATGTTCTTTCGCTTCTCTGGTTCCCATTGTAGTGTGTCATTGTTCATCCTTCTGTACTTACCTTGGGAGCATGATGTTAGGTGAGGGACAGCTTAGAGGTTTAGAGCATGCACTCAGAGGCTTTCAGCCACCAGTGTACCCTTGAGCAGATTACAGAGACCCTCTGTGCCTCAGTGTCTGTAGCTGTAAAATGGGAATAATGCTAGGACACAATAACCAAGGGCTTATGGTGGGGGTTAAATCACGGCTATTTGCAAACTTTTTAGTCTCAATACTCCTTCCTTTACACTCTTAAAAATTGAAGACCCCAAAGAGCTCTTGTCTATGTGGGTGATATATTTATAACTTGATATTTACAATATTAGAAATTAAAACAGTATATTTAAAAGCATATATTTATACATTCATTTAAAAAATAACGATAGCAAACCCATTATATGTTAAAATAAATAAATTTTTTCCTGAAAAATAACTATGTTTTAAATACAGTAGGAAGAGTAGCATTGTTTTGCCATTTTGCAAATCTCTTTAATGTCTGGTTTAATAGAAGACAGCTAGATTCTCATATCTGTTCCTGCGTTCAATCTGTTGTGATATGTTGTTTCAATTGAAGTATAGGAAGAAAATCCAGCTTCACACAGGTAGGTTTTTGGAAAAGGGAGGAGTATTTTGTTAGCCTGTGGGTATTTTCCTTTGATACTACATAGAAGTTCAACAAGTGACAGTTTCTTAAAGGGAATGTAGACTCTGAAAACATATTAATGAACTTTTCATATTTTGTTACATTAAAATGCATTGGACTCTCTTCTCCTGTGAATGGCTCTTTGACCAGGTGTGATTTTGTAACACCATGTATCAGTCATTGGGAACATATTGGTTCACTGAGTTGTTCAGATGTTCCAAATATGGCACAGTTGATTTCATCATATCCAAAAATTACATATGTTAACCATATCATTGCAAAACCTTTGTGTTTTACGAAGCTTTTAAATTCCTGGTGGCTGATGCAAGTTTTCGAGAATTCTAAGTTTTCCTTAAAAGTTCAAACTTTATCACTGACAATAAATGCTCTCAGTTGTTTTCCTTGAAGGGACAGGCTCACTTTATTCATTTTTGAGAAAATGTCTACCAAATATCCAATTGTGAATAACCATCATTTGTTTGTCAGCCATTCTTTCACATGAAAGTGGTGCTGCACGGACAAAGAGGCTGGTTCTGCGGACAGCGCAGAGCAGCTCGCAAGGGCTTGTCCTGCAGACATCTGTCGTATGCCAGCAACTAGCCCACGTGCTCTTCCCAGGTCAGCACACAGAATATTGAAGAGACATGTACTCAAGGGCTGAGAGTCAGTGAAATTAATCGGTTTCACTGCTCCATCAAGGACATTCTTAAGTGACACTGGTGTATTTTGTCACCGCAAGTGATGACCAGCCCAGTTCCGGGCCACTGCTGGGCCTCCTGCTGAGCCTCCAGCAGTTTCACCCACCGTGGCCTTTGCTCCTCATGGTGAGAAAGGCAACGATGTCTTAGTACTGTCCTGAGAGCACTTTGACCTTGTGCTTCGTTCTCTGGAGCAAGAGAGCTCTTCCTGGTCAGGGTCTTCCCTGCTCAGTAAAGTGAAGCAGAACAGCAGGGAGGTGCAGGGAGAGGGGTAGGAGGCCCCTGGTCCTGGCCCTGCTGGCCACTGTCTCTGTGACTGGGCAGGTCTCTGGCCTACTCTATACCTTAGTTTCCTCTTCTATAGAAGGAGAGGGACAGACTAGGGTCTCAGAGGCGGCTATGACTCTAAGATACACTTTGGTGGCTAAGGGGAATTTAGACCCTCTTGTGTTTGCGAGTGTGTGTGTGTGTGTGTGTGTGTGCGTGTGTGCGCGCGCACGTGTGTGTGTGTGTGTGTGTGTGTTGGGTGTTGGGGGATGAGGCCCAGGGCTGGCAGTGGGCTGGTCTGAGCTCCTACCCTGGGTACAGACTGAAAGTGTGATGCCCCCTTCCTCTCTAACCTCCTCCCCCAGCTCTCGCCTGGCCCGGGAGCAGGGGAGCCCTGGAGCATGGTGACTTCCTCTGTGTTTGTTCTGCAGCTGAGGCAGATGTTTCCTGCAGCTGGCCACTCAGCCTCCTGCCCTATTTTTAGCTCCATTGTTACCCACCCCAGGCATCTGGCTGCCAGGGGTGTGTGAGAGGCTGTGGCCCTGGAAGGGGCACTCTTCCCTGGGTTGGGCTTATTCTCTGCCTTCTGCTGGGTCCCTGGGATAAGCTTCCTGGTGTCTTTTGGGAAAGTGAGGGTGGCTACGGGAAAAATGGAAGAGTAGATGGATGCGTGGATGATGCAGTACAAAGGGCCCAGGCTGCGAACCAGAGGCCTGGCTGTGTTGTTATGTCATGTAATAAACTCTCCATGCCTCAGTTTTTCCATCTGCTAAATGGCATAATAGCTTGCACTTCTGCCTTTCTCATAGGGTTGTTCTGAAGCTGAAATGAGATAGTAGATGTGAAATTTGTTTAGCAAAATGACATTAGGAACCTACAACTATTGTGGGTTCAACCCTGTGGGGGCCCCGAAGGAGCATCAGATCCAGAGTGGGGAGATGAGGCACGTACTTTCCAAACACTGGGCCAGTGCGCACAAGGTCAGGGTCGTGCGGGGTACAGGCTGCGTTTTTGGAAGATTTGGAGGGGAGGGGGACATTTCCACTGGACGTTGATGGATGGGGTGACGGGGTGAGGGTGGGGATGGTGTTCCTGGTTGTTGGACCAGGAGGGCAGAGACATGGAGGCAGGGAAGGGCCGGATGTGTCCTGGGCGATCGAAGCAGTAAAGGGCCTTGAGCATTTCTGGCCGGCAGCTCTGGAGCTGCTCCCCTAGGAAGGGGCCCCACGGTGGGTCTGGGGGCAAGAAGCCCAGCAGCCCCCTTCCGGAGCTGGCAGCCAGCACAGCAGCTCCGCTTCTGGCTGTTTTACACACTGGACTTCCATGAAGGATTGATTTTGTGCGAAGGATTGAGCTGCTCAAATGTTGTCCTACCCATCTTGTCCAGCTCCCTCACTTTCCAGGTGGAAGTCTCAAGTGTGGCCCAGAGAGGGCTGTGTTGAACTTGAGGCCTCTCAGAGAGCCTGTGTGGAGGGAAACATCTCCTGGGGCTTTTCCTACTCCACACCGTAGGGCACCTGCGACCTGGCTTTGCCTGGAACGTCAGAGGTGTGGAGGGTAAATAGGGGATCATGAGGGTGGGAACGGGGGTCTTGAAGGCCAGGCAAGGGAGTCTGGACTGGAGGCCGCAGGGGTGGGAGGGATGGGGACAGATCCCAGAATTGGGTCATGGTTCTTCCCAGCTCCTTAAAATGATACTTTGGGTCCCTGTGGTGTTGCTGGAGGTCAGAATTGGGGTTCAAGTGCAAGTTCCCAGTGGCCTTTTGGGGCCCAGTCCCTGGAAGCAGCCAGGAGAGTGTCAGCAGGGTCAGGGTCCTGGGCGTGGTGTCAGGAGGCGCTAGGTTTCTGCTGACCTTGAAAATGCCCAGATGCCCAGCTTCTTGGAGCACCCTCACTGAGCACGTGAGCATGTCCATATACTTTGAACCCTGCTCTCCGCAGGGCCGTCCGCCTACTCCCAATCTGAGATGGACACGGGCTTTAGGCTCTTTGAACCCTGCTCTCCGCAGGGCCCTCCGCCTGCTCCCAATCTGAGATGGACACGGGCTTTAGGCTCTTTGAACCCTGCTCTCCGCAGGGCCCTCCGCCTGCTCCCAATCTGAGATGGACACGGGCTTTAGGCTCTTTCAGGCACGGGATGAATGTCCTGCCCAGAGTTGACTGGCGCCTCCCTGGGGGTTTCTACACTCCCCTCCTGCTCGTCCTTGAAAGAACCTACAGGCAGGGTCCCTCCCAGCCAGATAATGCCTTCTTGTTTTCCAGGGAGTTCCCCTGCTCAGAAAGGCCCCCGAGAGGGACACAGAGAGATTCCAGATGGGGAGACTCCGGCGATTTCTCTCTACCTTTTTGGAGGAATGGAGCCCAAGGGTCTACCTACACTGGAGAACATTTAGCAGCTTGGAACCTTCTAGATTTATACAGCTGACTCGGGGAAAGCTCCCGCACCACACGGCCTGTCAGTTGATGATCCTGTGACGCGTGGGCGTCTCCTCAGCCGCCCCGTGGGCCCTGGTGGCCAGGGATAGCGTCTTCTGTATTCGTGAGCCGCCATGGCCCCAGCAAGGGCTGGGCTCACAGGATCCTGGCATCGAGCTGCTCGTGCATGACCAGCAGGGAACCCAGTGTTCTGCCGTGAAAGGGGAAAGAAGGAAGTTGTGCCTTGCGGTGTATGGTCATTGAGGGCCAACCCTAAATATGGCGGAGTGCATTAGTCAGGATTAGATTTGCCTGTGAATAACAGGAAGAGCCAAATAACAGTGGTTTACATGAGATGGAAGTTCATTCCTCTGTCCTGTCTGAGCCCAGAGTCTCGCGGTCCAGGCCTGGTGTGGTGGTTCGGCTCCACAGATTCCCGGGGTGTGGCGTCATGGGCTGGCAGTTCAAGACGGCTCTGAACCGTCAGCCATCGCGCCGATGTTCCAGGCAGCGGGATGGAGGAAGGGGGCAAAGGGGGCTCATAAGGAAGGATCTGGAATTTGCCAAGGGCACGTACTGCCCCTTATGTCCCATTGGCTGGAATTAGTCACCTGGCCCCAGGTAGCTGCAAGGGAGATAAGGAGTGTGGTCCTGGCCGTGGGCAGCCATGTGCTCAGCTAGCTGCCCTGTCCCTCCTCTAGTTTGTTTAGTGGAGTCGGAGGGAGGGAGGGGATGAAGGCATTGTGGGCATTTTGATCAAACCTGAGGATGTTCCCAGGCTGAGAAACTGGGCCAGCGGTTCGGGGGCAGCAGAGTCTCACCCAGGGAGATTCCTCAGGAGGAGGCCAGTCCTGCCTTGGGACCAGAAAGCCACACGCCTCAGGCCAGGAAGGGAAGCAGGGGCTGAGCCTGAGGGAGAAAGGCTTTCAGGGGGCTGGAGCCAGCCCTGTGGCATGGTCAGAATGAGGGAGGTGGGCCACCCTCTTCTCAGAGGGTCAGGGTGTGCTGAGAAAGTGCTGTCCCCAGTCCAAGATCCCATATAAGCAGAGCTTCCTATCAGGCACAGCTGACCCACCATGGGGAGCTCCAGAGATGGGGGGGTTCCCCAGGCCTGGAAGCAGGTAACTAGGGGTGCTGGGAAGGGCCCTTTTCTTTCCCGAGGGTCCTGAATTCCAGGAACCCCCAGCCCCACTGGAGCACCTGATAACAAGTTCCAGGGTCTTTGCTGGCCGCGGGGCAGACAGGAGCCCCCTCTCTGCCCTCCGCCTGTCAGGTGAGCCAAGAGGGAGGCTTGTTGCCCCTTCACTGAGGGCGGGGCCTGCTGCGCCACCTGCAGCTTCCCCCAGCCCAGGGGTCCATCTGCAGGGTGATCCCCCGGCTCTGCTGCTGCCCCACACTGGCCCCCACTCTCCACAGCTTCTTGGCTGACCGCCCAGTCACTCTGCCCACCTTCGTCCCACCTCCAGAGGCTCCCCCTGGTTTGCAGGCTGAAGCCCGGAACACAAGACCCACCTCACGGAGGCAGCCCACCTGATGAACATGGCACTATTTCTAAACATTCATCCACCTTCTGTTTTTAATTTTTAACCTTTTTTTTTTTTTTTGGTTTAGAAAAACTAAAAACACTTCAGAAACATATAATGTAGCTCGTGAAGGTCTCCTGCACTCTCAGACCCCAGACAGCTTTATTTTTAAAAAATTGATCTTGTCCTAATTTTAAAAAGAAGGAGGCTAAGGGGCAACGGTTGCGAAGGGATTGGTCTGGGTGACCACCAGAGACATGAGGTGAGGGGCTACGTGCAGAAACCAGAACTCTGCTTCTACTAAGCCAGGTAGCCTGGGGAAATTCACGTCACTGACCCTGCTTAGCTGTTTCCTCTCTGCAAAGTGGGAGCCGTAAACCCTGTCTCGCCTCCCTTGAAGGTGGTTGTCAGCAGCAAAGACAGAGAAACCACAAAGACACAAAAAGCACCACCAGGCTGCAGGAATGGAATGATTATCATGGGAACATGGATGACCACAGGCAGAGGGTGGCCAAGGCACTGAGCCGAGGGAGCACAGGGGGACTTGTGGGAGGGTAAGGTGGGGGATGCACTGGGTGAAGAGCTGTGACCTTTGTCCAGTTTTGAAACTATTACACATAACCGCACTTAAAAACATTCCCAAAATAATCATGTTCGTTGTAGGAAATTTAGAAGTGATGGATAAGCAAAAAAGAAAATAAATACCGTACTCAGTCCCCCAGTCAGGAATGAGTACCATAATGTTTAAACATCTTCCCCCTTTTGTACCTGCTTGTTGTTGGGTGCCATCCTTGGTCCCATGAAAAAGGAGCCGGGCAGGGTGGGAAGGTGAAGTGATGGAGCTGAT
The DNA here is from genome assembly GCF_963924675.1 of Phocoena phocoena. Classification (NCBI taxonomy): domain Eukaryota; kingdom Metazoa; phylum Chordata; class Mammalia; order Artiodactyla; family Phocoenidae; genus Phocoena; species Phocoena phocoena. The sequence continues at coordinate 61,995,200 of NC_089234.1, read as the reverse complement.
TTGTTCCATCAGCAATTGTGTGTCTGGCTCCCTCAGTGGGACAGAGCCCGGAAGGACACAGGATGGCCCCTGCTGGGAACAGCATGCAGTGGAAGGGAATGGAATGTCCCATTTTGTGATGCTTACAATGTGCTGTGGAAGTTGAGGGATGGGGGTGGGTGTGTAGTCAGTCAGGGAGAGCTTCCTGGAGGAGCTGGGCTTTAACTTCCAAGGGCGGGTAGAATGTGGGGGAGGAGGGCAGTCCAGGTGAGAAAGTGCGGGGTGGGAGCATCTTCCCCCCACCCTCTCGTGTGCACTGAGACCTGCTCCTTGATGCCAGGTGCTTGCTCTTCTGTGAGTCCTGAAAGTTGCAGATGCCCCCAGGTTGTCATCTGTTCATCTCAGAAATATTTCCTGAGCATCTACTGGGACCCGGTCACTGTTCTGGTGCTGGGGCCATGGCGTGGACAAATTAGGCACCGTCCTGCTCTTGGGGAGTCGGAGAGGCTGCTGCTACAGACATAATCCCATCAATGAGGCAACTGAAAAATAAAAGGAGGTCATAAGCTGGAGAAGAATTGAGGGGTGTTTGTGGACAGACTGCATCGCCAGGACCTCAGAGAGGCTTTTGGGGAAGGACGTTTGAGCCAAGACTAGGGGAAGGGGCAGCCACGTGAGCAAGCTGCAGAGTGCGCCAGGGGGAGGGGTGGTGGGTAAGAAGCTTTCATGAGTAGGAGAGGGTCTGGGGTGTTGGAAGGAGGAGGAGGACGTGGCCAGTGGCTGGGGCATCATAGCAAAGGGAGGGGTGGGGGCCTGTCCGCCGGGCTGAGGGGTTTGCATGTTACAGTGTGATGGAAGGAAATGACATGACCTCCGCCCGAGCGCCCTCTGCCCGTGATCGTCCGTGTTCCCGTGATAATCCTTCCATTCCTACAGTCTGGTGGGGCTTTTTGTGTCTGTGGTTTTTCCGTCTCTGCAACTGACAACAGCCCTCGAGGGAGGCGAGACAGGGTTTATGGCTCCCACTTTGCAGAAGAGGAAACAGCTAAGCAGGGCCAACGGTGTGATTTAGGACTTCAGAGATGCTTCTGGCTGCTGCATGGAGGATGGATTGCAGGGGTCATCCATCCTTCTGGAGGGAAGGAGAGAGACTCCTGGAGGCTGCTGCAGTCACTCTAGGCAGGGGCCAGTGACCAGAGGTGGCAGAGCAGTTGGACCGACTAGGGGTGCGAACCCGTTCATCTGTGGGTGGGCTTTCAGAGCAGGCAGAGAACTTGCCCAAGGCCCCAGAGCAGAGCTAGGCTCTCTTGGTTCTTGATTAAGACCAGAAGCAGACGGAAATCTCCCTAGGTGGCTCACCGGGCAGAGTGAAACGGGGAGACTTGGAATTCTATTCTGTGTTACCACAGTAGGACAGCTGCTGCGGCCCAGCCCCACTCGGCCCTGTTGTTTGTCCGGGATGAGAGCCAGGGGATTGCTGAGCCCACTTATTCCCTCAGACCGTTCCTTTTATAGGCAGTGTTTGGGCACGGCCCTGGCCCTGGCCTGGGAGTGTCTGGGAGGTTTAGATCTGGTACCAGTCCGTGGTTGCAGGGAGGGGATGTGGAGAAGGTGGGGAGAGAGTGCAGGCAGAGTGGGGCCTGGGGGGATATGAAGGGCTGCTGGTAAGTCGCACCCTCGCTGTGTTTGGGCTGGGTGGGTGTTGCCTTAAACACACATTCACTTGTTTCATTCCCGTACGATCCAATTAGGGAGGTAGATTTATGGTCCTCAGTTTATAGTTGGGGAAACTGAGACTCAGAGAAGTTAAGCATGTGCCACACAACTAATACGTGGTAGAGATGAGAAGATCGGGATCAGCCAGATTTCGGCCCCAGAGTCCATGCTTCACAGAGAGTCGAAACCACTGGATCCCCCAACTAGGTGTGAGGGTGTTGGGGGAGTTCTCACTTTCTATCTGTTAAATGGAAATGCTACCACTGCCCTCCTGGAATTTCTTCACTCCTCAAACAGAGGGTTTTAAGTTCTTGCCTGCAGCAGGCATTGGGCTCAACTCTGAGGACCCTGAGCTGCCGAGAGCGGCCCTCAAGGACCACCGAGGATTTGAGACTCAGCATCATTGTCCGACAGGAGTACAGGTTTCCCCGCTATCCGAAGGTAGAGCATTCCTGTGGAAGCTTTGTTAGCTGAAATGGCATCCAGCGGAGAAACAGTTACCTTAGGACAAGTGCACTTGCTAACCATGCACAAAATAAGTTGGATAAAGCACAGATGCTCACCGACGCAGTTCAAACCTCTGGGCTTGCTGCTGAGATGTTGAGAGCGGTTCCTGGGAAGGAGCTTGGCGAGGGGTGTGTGGCCCCTGTAACGGCTCCTGCAAAACAAACGCTCAACACTATTTTTCTTTTCCCCCTTTTTTTGTGGTAAAAGCAAAATCCTCTTCAGATTTCTCTTGGTTAGCGGAAACAGTTACTAATGTAGGTCTTTCATAAAAGCAAAGTGGCATAAAGCGAACTTTCAAAAAATGGGGGATACCTGTATAAAGTGAGCCACGTGTTTTTTTAAATTGAAGTATAGTTGGTTTGCAATGTTGTGTTAGTTTCACCACGTGTCATTTTAACTGGCCACATAAAAAAGTAAAAAAGAAACAGGTGAACTTAATTTTAGTAACATGTATTATTTAATCCCAGTATATCAAAATCTGATCATCTTGACATATAATCCACATAATAAATTGTTAATGAGATATTTCACTTTGTTTTGTACTACGTCTTTGAATCCAGTGTGTATTTTACACTTGCAGCACATCCCACTGTGGACCAGCCACGTTGCAAGGGCTCAGTAGCCAGTGCAGTGGTGGTTACTGTATTCCACAGCCCAGCCCCGGAGTCTGATTGATCCCTGCCGCCACCTCTGCAGTGCATGATAACAGCTGATTTTTAAGGAGGACTCACGGGTCAGGCCCTGTTCTGTGGACTTTTATAGTTACGCAGTGGACCCTTGAACATCACAGGTTTGAACTGTGCGGGTCCACTTATACGTGAGTGTTTTTCAATAGATAGCTACTGCATGATCTGTGGTTGGTTGGATCCAGGTACATGGAACTGCGGGTACGGATCTTAGACTCCCCGGAGGGTCAACGCCCCTAACCCCCGTGTTGTTCAAGGGTCAACTGTATTGTTGAACCTTTATAGCAACCCCTCAGGGGAGGTACTGCTGTTGTCCCCATTTCATTGATGTGGCAGCTGAAGTCCAGAGAGGTAGCTTGGCTGAGGTTGCACAGTGGGTGAGTTGTGGAGCTAAGGAGGAAGGTGTGATGCGGGGGGCGAGCTCCTCTTGTTTTTTACAGATTTATTCAGGCAAACTTCATACGACAGAATTCACCCATTTTCAGTGTACGGTTCACCACTGGCAAATGTATGTAGTTGTGTAATCACCACATTCAATACATAGAGCAATTCTGTCCCCTAAAGGTGCCCTCGAGCCCCTGTGCGATCGACTCCCCTGTCCCTGACAGCCATTGATCTGTTTTCTGCCCCTGTAGTTTTGCCTTTTCTCAGATGTCATACAAATGGAGCCATACAGTTTGAAGTGTCTGGGACCTGCTTGTTTCTCTTAGCATGATGTTTCTGAGGCTCGTCCCATGTCATGTGTATATCAGTAACTTGTTCCTTTTTTACTGCTGAGTAGTATTTCATTATATAAGTGTTCACGTTTTTCACATTGTTTTCATCTCTTCACCAGTTGATGGACACATGAGTTGATTTCACTTTGGGGCTACAATGAATAACGCTGCTGTGTACAAGCCTTTTTCTGGACATGGTTTCATTTCTCTTGAGTAGTTAGCTGCCTGAGAGTAGAATTGCTGAGTCATATGGTAATTGTATGTTTAAATTTGTAAGAAACTACAAAGCTGTCTTCCAAAGTGGCTGTGCGATGTTACACGTAAGCACCGGGTCTCCAGTTCCTCCACAACCTTACCAACACTTGATGTTGTTGGTCTTTTAAAATTTGTCATTCTATGGGACTTTCCTGGCAGTCTAGTGATTAAGACTCCGTGCTTCTACTGCAGGGGGTACGGGTTCAATCCCTGGTCAGGGAACTAAGATCCCACATGCTGTGCGGTGCAGCCAAAAAGAGGAAAACAAAATTGTCATTCTAGTGCATTTTGCTGATGACATAAGATGCTGAACATCTTTTATATGCTTATTTGGCATCCGTATGTACCTTTAAATCTTATGCCATTGTAAATTGGATTTTTGGTTAACTTAATATTGAGTTGTAAGAGTCGGCATCTCTTTTTTTGGTCGGGATTAAATGAGATAATATATGTCAAATGCTTTGCTATCAGAGGTCCACCCACTGGCCCTCCTGGCGTCCCTCTGGGTCAACACTCAGGGTCACTGGCTATCTCAGGCATCCTGTTTAGACCCTCCCCTTCCTGCTCACCCAAGGTAGGCATAGGAATCACATACTTGACCAACACCCCCTGATTTGGCCAGCGGTACAATGTCTGCTCAAATCGATCTTCCTGCGCTCTCAGCAAAAGCTTCCCCTTGTCTCAGGCCAGAGTCAGCATGGCCCAGCCAGGGGGCCTGGAGTTGGGAGGCAGGAGCTCTGTGTCCCAGTTTCGTCCTTATGACCTCTTCCCTTATGACTTGGAGCTCATCACTTTGCCTCTCTGGACCTCAGTTTCCTCATCTGTAGAAAGAGAAGGTTGGACTAGGTGACCTCCAGGGGTGTAGCCAGCTCTGAATCTCTGCTTTTGGGGGCCTTGGTGACGGCCATTTGTGGAAGTTCCTGTGATCACAGCATTCCCTAAGGCAGGACTTGGGATTTTTGCAAGAGGGTCTGGCAGGCAGGAATGGCAGGAGAAAGGGATGGGGCAGGGTGGTGGCTGGGTCAGGAGCAGATGTCCAGCTTTCTGCTTCAGTTGCAGGAGCCAGGCTCTGCTTTGGAAAAGCCACCATTCATCTTTTCCAAGTCCATAGGGGTTGACAAGCTGGAGGTCATGGCTGCTGTTCCATGACCAGGACAGAAGACGTGGGAGAGGGGGGACTGTGAGCTTTGGATTAGAGATGGGGAAACTGACACCAGAATGGTGATGATTCACTTCTACCAAGAATCATATGAAAAGAAATGGACTTGGGCTCCTGCGATGTTTAGGTCCAGGGCCTTAGGAGTCAGCTGTTGAACCTCTTGTCTGTCATCCCCACTCTAGGACCCAGAATGGTTGTCTGCAGCATCCCCTTGGCTTGAATACAGCCGTTGACGAGAGGCTCACTGCTCCGGCAAGCTGGACGTTTATGCTGTAGCGTCGGGCAGTTAGTTGATGACTTGGAGCTAATATTCCAGCTCCTGAAGTTTGGTTCTTCTTGGAGAAATGAGGTCACCTCTCTGTGAAAGATTCCATAGGGTGGTTTCTTTTCTCTCGGGACTGACTGCTGTGTGATTGCCCAGAGGCAGGAGGGTGGCATGTCCATGCGTGGAACTTTCTCAAATGCTGTTGTAACTGCAGCCCAGATGATTCTGTGGCTTCTTAGCTGGTCACTGAGGCCTTTTGTGGGTGAAATGGGGCCTGGAGTCCTCGCTCCCTGCATGGGAGACTGTGCGTCTCTCTTCCCCTCTAGGAGGTTGTGTCTGGGTGCCCTGGCAGAGAGTGGAGTAGATGGGGGTCCCTAAGGTCCCTGAGTGGCGGTCAAGCAGGTCCAAGAGGGAGGGGAGAGTGTGTGGGGTGTTCTTGCTGTCAGGGTCAGCTGTGAAGAGGCAGGGAGGCAAGCCTATGCAGCCACTTAGCAAAGGCCAGCTGTCCTCACCTGAAATGGACACAGTGAGGCCTGAACCTTATAGGGTTGTGTGTAGGGGGCACCGTAGGTTGTAAAGCACCCAGCATGGTGCCTGGCACTTAGTAGGTGCTTTGAAATGTTAACAAACAGAGGCAAAGGAGAGACGTGGAAGGGGCCTGTACTTGGTGGGGCTTGGTGTTCCCTTAAAGCAGTGGTTCCCTTTTTTATTTGCCAAGATCCCCTGTAGCAGAATGGCAGAAGCTCACAGATCCCTTCTCGGAATGATGCTTTTAAATGCACAAATTAAATAGTTGGGATTACAGAGGGAGTAAATTTTATTGAGAGTGCTATCAAAATACTAAAAAACAAACTTGTGATGTAGTAATACGTGTCCTTAGATATTCTTGCGTTAACAAGATAATCCATTAAGTGAGTTAAGGTTAAATTTTATTTTTTTAAAGACACACCAGCGTCAAGGCTGCTGTTGCTTGGCTTTGATGGGGACATTCATCTGGGGTGTGCCTTTGAGGGCATGTGGCCAGCATGATGGACATGCAGGCATTTGCGATTGGTTCGATGGTCCCAAGTGTGGAGAACCCCATTTTGCAAATGGCACGGCAGCTTCTTTACGGCTGGCTTCGTAAGGTGAGGCTAGGCTTCTCGCTTGGATCGTCACATTCTCCACGCTTGCTGAGTGAAAGGTGGTTGTGAGAATCTGGATCCCGCTCTGGGGGATCAAGACCACGAGACGCAGAGTTGCCCAGAGTTGGCCCGTCCTGTCACCCGAGACCTGGGGGACAGGGGACCCAGGTCTGATAATTACAGTGGTGTGAAGGGAGTGATGAGCGCAAGCCACATTTCCAGATACCTGCACGGCTGCTGTGTGATGTGAACACGTCTCTGAGCTCAGTGGTGACTATGTCCTGGGCTTTGCGACACAGCAGGAGTGGCCTTCACTTGTGGTTAAGGAGATGTTAGCTTTTAGTTAGAAGTTAGGAAAATAAGGCCTAATTGTTTGCAAAACCATCCAGGCTCATAGACAACACCCCTCCTCATCTTACTATCTAGTCTCATCCTAGTCTACCCCGATTCTCCCTGCAGTGGAGGTTTGAGCACTAGGGACTCCACCTACATGTGTGCCGTTGCTGACCCCTGGCCCTGGCAGTGGACAGCAGTGGTATCACCACTAGGACTGCCAATCTTAGGAGCCAGATCCATTTGGAAGGGGCCTTCAGACTGTTCCATCCTTCACTGTCACTTTATGGCTGGGGCTGCTGAGGCCCAGAGGGGAGAAGTAAGTTGCCCAAGGCCCCACAGCATGTGGCCATCAGGATGAAGGGTCCTTTGCTGGCGAGGCTCACTCTAGGTGGGGTGGAGAGGTTTCAGGGGGAGAGTTGCAGAGTGAGAAGCCTGGGAATCCCAGGTTTTCCCCCTCCTCTAGACATTTTGGAGACAGGTCAACTTTCAGACGATCCGGTCTTTCCCCCACGCCTGCAGCTGTGCACATCTGTATTGTCTCCAGGCTGTCCTTATAGGGGCCGGCTGGGGCCTGTCACCGCCTGTGGAGCCCTCGAGAGACGAAGAAGGCAGGAGCTGGAGCTTTGGGGGAGGCGAGGGGCAGGCGAGATGGAGGTGCCAGGCCTGGCCCAGCCCCGTGGGAGCGGGGCCCGGCCTTGGCCTGGCAGCTGTAGCCAGCTGTTGCCTCCTGCAGGCCCTTCCCATGTCCTGTCCGTCACTCCCTCCTTTGGGACAGCCTCCTGAGTCCTGTTCTTGGAGGAGGCTGTTTCCACCCATGCCTCCTTGGCCCAGGCTGCTGAAGGGGGGTCTAGGGAAAGTTGGTGAGCCATGTTGGGGGCCTGCTGTGGCAGGCGAAGCGGAGAGAAGGTTCTGGCTCTGTTGATGGTCAGCTGGGGGTCCACTGTGGAGCCCCTCACCCGCTCTGAGCGCCTCTGTTTCTGTTTGGAAACAGAGGCTCATTCCTTCCACCTTCTACGAAGAAAAAAAAAAAAGAGAGTGAGAGATTGGACCGGGCGTGGGGAGTCATGATGAAGCTCTTACAGAAACATTCGGTTAGCGGGTTAGCAGAGCTGCCACACAGCTGCTGGGAATTGTCAGGGGTGACAAGGCTGGGCCGGAGAGAGGTGGGGAACCCTTTCCAGACTGGAGAGGGAGAGGGGGTGGTTTGGTGTGCTGGGAGGGATGGAATGAGTAGCCATTCTGTCTAGGTGGCTCTGGGAAGGCGGCGCCTGAGGGCACAGCCAGGGGAGGCCCTGGGAGCGCCCGCCTTGGGACCAGGAGCTCTGACTCGGGATCTGGGAGGGGAGAGGGCGCAGTGAGCTCAGCCTTCAGACTGACCTGCTGCCCCGGTTTCATGCTGACCCCTGACCCCACCATCCACTGCCTGAGGTGCCGCTGCTGCTTATGAGAGGGCGTGGGCGGAGCGTGGATGGTGGGGGACAGGTAGTCCCCGCTGCCTGAGTGGGGACAGCCCATGCCAGGCTGAGGGCAGCTTGGGGAGCGGAGGGGAGTCCTCAGGTTCTAAAGACTGCTTATGGCCTCTGTGTTCTCAGAGGGGAAGTATCTCAGGGTGCGGGTCGGGGGTGGGGGCTGGCCGGGCAGGTCGCTTCCTCCCCCTCCAGATCCTGGTCCGTCAGCGCCGCGTGGGGCCAGCTGCTGCTGGGCTCTCAGAAAGTTCTTTGAGCCTCTGCCTCCCACGTCTGTCGCCCCCTCTCTTGGGTCTGTGTGGAATTCCCAGCCCCTTCCCTTCCCAGCGGGCCTGGTTCTTGGACGCCTGAGCCAGTCCTCCCCACACCCTCTACCAGCTCTTAGCAGCTCTCCTGGCCTGCTTCCCCAGCCATTCTTTTTATTTGTTTTAAATAGATGTTATTACCCAGTGTTCAGAGGAGAAAAATCAGAAAACGCAGATAAAGAAAAAGGAGAAAATAAACATTGTCTATAATCTCATCACCAGGTGATGACTCGGTTAACATCTTTATGTGCCTCCTCCCGGATTTTTCTCCTGCTACATGTTCATGCATTAAAATGAGATTATAGCCTGTACTTGCTTTGCAGCCTGCTCCTTCCATTCCTGGTTCCTAGATATCTTTCCACAGCAGTCAATAAGGTATTTTTAAGGCTGTTTAACATTCCACCTTAGAGATACCCCGTAATTTATTCAGCAAATCCCGTTGCAGGCTGTTTCCAGTGTTTTGTTACTATAAGTAACATTGCGATCAACAAAACACCCTTGTAGCCCACTCAGTTATGTGCATCCTTAGCTATCAATATTTCCCTAGGAGAGAGCCCTGTGAGAGGAATTGGGAGTCCACGAGGATGCCTGGCATGCCGGAAGTTGGGCAAAAGCTTTGGCTGTTGCGATGTTGATGGTGTTGAGGTTATTGATGTAGGGTTCAGGGGCCTGGTGCTTTTGTTGAACCCTTGATCTTCTGAGAACTCACCCAATCTGGACTTCCCTGGCCTCATTTTGTGACATTCACGGCTAGAATATCCTCCTGCGTCCTGTTCCCATCCAAATCCTTCCAATCTGTCTCCAGACTTCCCTCTGCCTCTGGTTCTGGTTCTAGTTCTGGTTCTCCCTCTGGTGAAGGCCTCCTCCCTCTCCCAGTCTAGAGGGCGTGGCCTCCATGTGGCCTGACCCAATTACTTGGAGCCCTAGGTCCTGCCCTGATGGGGATGGTTAACCCTTTCCTAACTGTCTTATCTTCACTAAGGGAGTGTAAGCTGTAAGGGATCAGGGGGCTACATCTTCTTGACTCTCCATGTCCATAACTCCCCCCAAGGCAGCAGCAGGGGGCCAGGCACACAGTAGGTGCTCCGCAAACATGTGCTTTGCTGGGCACTGGCTTGGAGGCAGCAAACCCACCCTCTGTCTCCAGCTGCAGGGTGAGCTGGCCCTCTCATGGGCCTCAGACTGTGTATCTGTTCACAGGGTAGGGATGGTGGGTGGGCTGGGTCCCTTCCTGCTGTGGCTTTTCCTACCCCCTCCTTGACCTCTTACCCCACAGGTCTTGGGTCCTGAGGCCGCTGGCAGACTATGGGTACAACGGCCAGCACAGCCCAGCAGACAGTCTCGGCCAGCGCCCCCTTTGAGGGCCTCCAGAACGGTGGCACGATGGATGGTCGGCACTCACTCAGTGTCCACTCCTTCCAGACCACGGGCTTGCACAACAGTAAGGCCAAGTCCATCATCCCCAACAAGGTGGCCCCCGTCGTGATCACGTGAGTGGCAGGACGAGTGTGACCGTGTCCCCGGAAGACATGGCTGGGGGGAGCTGCCTGGAGGGGTGGTGGCAACAGCACTTCACGTCTCCAAACTGCTTTCGTAGATGAAGATACTGAGGCCCAGAGAGGTTAAGCAGTTTGTCTGGAGTCACACAGGAAGTGGGTGGCAGAGCCAGCGTCTGTCGCAGGTCTCTTAGCCCATATTACTTGCCATGTCACAGTGCCAGGGAGTGTGGAGAGGGAAGAGTGGCTGGGGGAGGGGGGACACCCTTTTGAGAGTAATTTTTGGCTGATGTTTTCAAAGGAAGTTTATATTCTTAGTTGCGTAAAATGTCGATTTTTTTTCACCCCCCACAACCTGTAATTATGTTTCGAAACTGAGGTTAACACCAGGCCATTAAAGGGCCGGGCTGAAAAAGCTGGAAGCTGTTGGTCAACTCTCCTAATTAGGCCCTTCAAGGACATTCCCAGAGGGGGCTGAGGGTTTGTTCTGGCCCCATATTTTGAGAGACCTGGACACACTGCATGCGTCATGTGGGCCCAGGGAAGGAGTGGGTGCTAGGAGCCTGAGGCCAGGGAGACAGAAGGGGCATTGGCTGCGTCTCCTGGTGAGTCAGGAAGCCTTGTCTTACATCATGTCTGCCCACCGAGCTTCCCTGCCTCTGGACCCCTCCAGGATGGAGGAAGTGGGACATGATGAGCTAAGAATTAAATGTGTTCCATGCAGAGACGTTTGGCAGAGACTTAGCAGATGGGGCCTTCTGTATAAGGAAACCTGAGGAGTGGGAATGATAAATCCGGCCTGCTGCCTTTGAGGCCTGACAGGAAAATTGTAGTCATAATACGTTACTGTGCTCATGATAAGGGGAGGAAAAGAGATGTTAAATAAAAGGGACTTGAGGGCTTTCCTGGTGGCTCAGTGGTTAAGAATCTGCCTGCCAATGCAGGGGACATGGGTTCGAGCCCTGGTCCGGGAAGATCCCACATGCCGCGGAGCAACTAAGCCCGTGCGCCACAGCTACTGAGCCTGCGCTCTAGAGCCCACGAGCCACAACTACTGAAGCCCATGTGCCACAACTACTGAAGCCCGCGTGCCTGGAGCCTGTGCTCCACAACAAGAGAAGCCACCGCAATGAGAAGCCTGCACACCACAACGAAGAGCAGCCCCCGCTCGCCACAAGTAGAGAAAGTCTGCACGAAGCAATGAAGACCCAACACAGCCAGCAATAAAAAAAAAATAAAATAAATTTATTAAAAAAAGAAAAAAGGGACTTGATATATAGTCTTTTGACTAGCAGATGACAAAACTAGGTCCGGGTCTTGAGCACAGTGTTGGAACCTCGTGTCCTGGACCTGGCTCTGCCTCTGTCCTGCTCTGTGACCGTGGGCAGATACTTTTCCCTCTCGGGGCCTCAGTTTCCTTATCAGGTTATGTGGGGATGACATTCAAAATATTTAAGCGTGGTGTGGCTCAGGACAGTCACCGGTCTGCTGCAAAAATCCACTGTAGTGAGACTGTGTGCTCCCTGGAGCCAGCCGTGACCCAGTGATCCTTGGGTTGTAGCTTGTTTGAGGTTCAAGGGACCTTAGAAGATCATCCGGTACAGCGGCTGGCAAACCATATCCTTCAGGCCCATCTCCTGTTTCGGTAAATAAGAGTTCAGTAAGTGTTCGTTGGGACACTGCCGCTCCCGCTCATTTGCATATTGTCAGCAGACGCTTAAGGCTGCAACAGCAGAGTTGAGTAGGTGCAGCTTGACTGCGTGGCCCACAAAGCCTCAAGTATTTACTATCTGGTCCCTTATAGGAAAGGTTTGCTCACTCCTGATCTGATAGCTCTTAGATCAGATGTGAAAACTGATCTCGACACAGAAACTGAGTCTCGGGAGTCAGAAGGGTTTGCTCGCCACGGGTCCCGTGTGATGGAGGCAGAGCTGGCCGAGGGAGCCCAGGTCTCTGGACTGCTGTCTAGTGCTCGCCACCCCAGTCATTCCCCCACCCTGCCTTTCCTTTTGTAAAGAGGCTCAGACCCCAGATCATGAGCTCTGGGAGGCTGTGTCTTATTCATTGTTATAATCAGCACAGAAACTTGTTGGGTCTTGAGTGCACAGCGCTCCGCCTGGTTTAGCATCTACAGAAAGCTGTGGGTTTTGTTTGAAATGGCCCTGTGTGGAGGTAGAACTACTGCTAGTAATTGTAGTTAGATTACTAAATGATCACAGTCTTCGAGGCCCTGGGCTAAGCACTTACTTCATTGGCGCCTTGTCTTCTCACAGCAGCCCTTAGGAGGTTGCAATTACTGGAAACGGAGCTATAGAGCAAGTAACTCCAAAGCCATGGAGTTACTGAGCAGTGGAGTTGGAGTCATACCCAGGCCATGTGGCCCCAAAGCCTGGGTCCTGAACCACTGCACTGTGCTAGGGGGTTGTCAGTGTGGGGTTGTTCTCAGAGACAGTCTGATGGAGGGACCGTCTGGGATGGTCCTTGTTAAGCCTTGTTTAAGGAGGCCTTAAACAAGACAGAAGCTTCTGTCTACACAAAAGTCCAGGAGGTGCTCCAGGCTGACGTGGCTGCTCCATGATCATTCAGGCTCCTCTTCTCTTGTTGCCCCACCATCATCAGCATCTACTTCCTGCCATCATTTCTGGATGCTAGGCAGGGAGGAGGGAAGGGTAGAGGGCACACATCTTCTCTTTAAGGGGATGGCCCAGAAGTTGCACACATCACTTCTCCTCACATCCCATTGGCCCAAACTGAATCACATGATCACACTAGCTGCAAGGGAGGCTGGGACATGTAGTCTTCAGCTGGATGTCCCAGTCACAATTCCAGGGTACTATTGCTGAGGAAGAAGGAGAGAGTGGCTATTGGGGGACAGTGGGCAGCCTCTATCATAAATGCGTGGGTGGGACGGGGTGGCCCTGCCGTAGGCCTGGTGAGGGTGGAGCGGATACTGGCCACGGAGGTTGCCTGACTCAGTCTCCGTTCTGCCCCTGGCAGGTACAACTGCAAGGAGGAGTTCCAGATCCACGATGAGCTGCTCAAAGCCCATTACACGCTGGGCCGGCTCTCAGATGCCACCCCAGAGCACTACCTGGTGCAGGTGAGGTTGGGCCTGTCCCTCTCTCCCCCTTGCGGCCTCTTCCACCCTCTTGCCCTCCTTCCTCACAGGCTCCCTCCCTAATCTCCTCCTGCTTTCCACACTGTCCCCCTTCTCTGCTTCACTGCCTCACCCTCTGGGGTCCTGTTCCCACTTCCTCTCACCCCCTGGTTTCCTGAGCCCCGTTCCTCCTGCCCTGTGGAGCCCCCTGCTCTTCTGTCCCCATCTGTCCCCTGCCTGGCCCCCAGCCTGCCCACACCTCTCTCTTGGAGCACCAGGGAGAACAGAGAAGGGAGCCTGAAAGACCTGGGACCCCAGACGACTCCCTGCAGGCTCTCCATCCCATTCTCTTTTGAAGTTTCAGAACTTCTCTGGAATGTAGAGATATGTAGATGTACATGTACATCTATCTATCTGTCTTTGTATCTTTTTTTTTTTTTTGTCTTAAATATCCCCTGGAAAGTAAAGTCTACAAGGGCAGATGACTTTTCATGTGTCTTGTTCACTGCTGTAGCCCCAGGCCCTAGAACAGTGCTTGGGTATAATGTAGGTGCTCAATAAATAGTGAACGAATGAATGAATGAATGATAATCATGATGATTAAACTGTATTTGTTGAAAGAGGGTCCGGGTAGGAGGTGGCAGTGGACGGGTAGATGGGTGAACAGGTAGATAAGATGACCTCATGGTTCCTTTTTGCCCAGGAATGTGTCTTCTGGTTCCTCCTGCTTTCACCTGATCCCTGAGTAGTGTTTTCCTCTTTTCTCTGTAGTCACTGCCTCCCCAGCTGGGGAGCGGAGAAACCTGCCCATTCCCAGAGCCGCAGGCCTCTAGGAAGTGGCTAGCAGGTTTCTCCTGGTTGGTTCTTGGTGCCCCAGCTGTGACTCCCTACTCGAGCCCCTTTTCCGTGAGCTTCCTCTGGGTATGAGAGATGTTTGCTGTGTGCCCGGGGAGCTGCAGGCCCACCCTAGAGGCAGCTTTGGTCTTCTGTTTCATGTCCCTGGAGCACCTCTCCCTGCTCTCCTTCTTCAAGGCCAGGCTCAGATGCCACTTCCTGCATGAAGCCTTTTTGGATTCCCCCTCAGGAGGAGTTGCCTTTTCCCACACTGTACGACACTCCTCCTGGCACCATGGATAGTCACTTATTTTGTCTGCTTTTTCCACGAGTCAGCAGACAACTTGAGGACCATGTCCCCCACCCCCTCTCCCTGCTCCCCATCCCCTGGGGCCTGGGACAGAGCCCTGTTTGTGGAAGACGTCCCTGAGTCATCTGAGTGACCCCCTGTGGCTCTCCGCCTGCCAGGGCCGCTACTTCCTGGTGCGGGATGTTGCAGAGAAGATGGACATGCTGGGCACTTTGCAGAGCTGTGGGGCCCCCAACTTCCGGCAGGTGCGGGGCGGGCTCACTGTGTTCGGCATGGGGCAGCCCAGCCTCTCAGGATTCAGGCGGGTTCTTCAGAAACTCCAGAAGGACGGACACAGGGTAAGCATGGCCATTTCCCATGCAGGGGCTAGCCCCCAAATCTGGGGAAAGGGGTTCCAGGAGGGGCAACTTCAGAGGCTCTGGAGGGGCCTGGCCATATCATAAGGAGGGTGACTGGTGGCCAGGCCCAGGCCCTGCCAGGCCTTCAGTGCCATTATGGTCACTGTGGTCAGCATGACTGGGAAATTCTGGGTAAATGTTTATTGTAGTGTCCTGTGTGGACATGGGAGCCCCGAGGTCAGCAGCCCCTTATACCCCCCACAGGGTGATGATCACAGCTAACACTTACGTCCTCATGTCAATCCTATGAGGCAGTTATTCACCCATTTTACAGAGGAGGAAACTGAGGCCCAGAGAGGATAAGTGACACAGCCCCTGAGTGGTGTCCCAAGACACAAACCTAGACCCCTGGACTCCACGCACCTGCTTTACATGCCTCCTCTCTCCTGCCTGATGTGGAGGTGGGGCTTTGAGTGTCTCCAGGACAGGGGATGAGTGGCCACTGTGATTGCGGGCTTATGGCGGGCAGCCGAGTGTGATTTGACCTGGGTTAAGATGGAGAGGCCTTAGTGAACCAGAGTGGGGAGGGGGTGTTAGCTGAGCACGGATCCCACCTTCCCAGCAAGTTCTGCAGGGCGGGGCCTGCCCACACATCTCCCGCTGTCTGTACGGTGCTCAGTGAATGAAGGATTACGTGATGGTGGTAGGCATTCACTTCTTCAGCTGATGTTTATCAAGCGCTTGATTTACCTAGGGCTCTGCGCTAGGAATTGTGGGGACATGAAAATGACAAGGACATAATTCTACCTGCAAGGAACGTAGTCCGCAAAGGGAGAAAGATGTATTCATTGATAACGTTAATCCAGAGCAGGAGTTAACACCACAAGATTCAGATGAAGGGCTCTTGGCCCTGAGAGGAGGGAGGGTCAGGAGCCGGTGGCATTGGGACTGAGCTTTGCTTCTGGGGTAGGATTCGGGTTTCAGGGGCAGAGTGGGGTGATGGGCCTGCGATGAGGGGGAGCGGCTAGCTCGGAGGCCCCGAGGTGGGGTAGCGTTGATGCTTCCTCCCTTCTTGGGTTCCCGGCAGGAGTGCGTCATCTTCTGTGTGCGGGAGGAGCCCGTGCTGTTTCTGCGTGCTGATGAGGACTTTGTGCCCTACACGCCTCGAGACAAGCAGAGTCTTCACGAGAACCTCCAGGGCCTCGGACCCGGGGTCCAGGTGGAGCGCTTGGAGCTGGCCATCCGGAAGGAGGTGAGGGCCACCGGTGTGGGTGGGAGGCCGCCCCCCTCGTAGGCCTTGGACAGCTGAGTTGAGCCCCAGCCCCGCTTTGCTCTTACTGGCACACACTCGCTCACTTTTCTGCCCTGCTTAGGTGAATGGCTGCTGCAACGCTGGCTCCGGGCAGCCTGGGGAAGGACTTTTCTTCTCGGCTCTGCTTGCCTCTGCCCCTTTCCCACCCTGCTTTTCTCCTCCAAACTCAGCACCATTATTTAGAAAAGGGTCTGGTGGAGGAGAAAGAGCTCTAGACTGAAAGCCCCAGGACAAGTTCAGCCTCCTGTGAGCTGTGAGGCCTGGGCTGGGTCACTTCTCTCCATGGGCCTCTGTTTCTGAGGTTCCTCTGTCCTCCTCCTTCACAGCTGGGAGGTTTGTCAGGGTCTCTGAGGCTGTTGACGCACCCATAGGTGTGTAAATAGTGTGTGGGGGTCATGGCGTCCCCTACCTCCCCTGGGACATCCCGGGCAGGAACGGAAGCCACAGCTCAGGCTTCCTCCCCTCTAGCTCCCAGTTGACCGAGCTTCCTCCTGTCCTTCAGTCTGGCGGTTTAGCCAATTCCTGCTGCCCACTGGGCCAAGCCCTTCCAACCTGGCCCCAGTGTGGGCCATAGCAGCTCAGGCATGGGTGGCTGCCCTCGGGCCAGTGGCCGCCCTGGTCCCATCAGGGCTCCCAGGGCACAGAGAGGACCTCTGGTGTGTAGTTCTCCCTGGAGGGAAAGCAGCCTGTCCATGGCCTCGGTGTGGCCTAGGCACTCCAGAGCTCAGTCAGGAAAGTCCATCATGGCCCTCTGACCCCCTACCACCTCTAGATCCACGACTTTGCCCAGCTGAGCGAGAACAAGTACTACGTGTACCACAACACCGAAGACCTGCGGGGGGAGCCCCACGCCGTGGCCGTCAAGGGCGAGGACGATGTGCACGTGACCCAGGAGGTGTACAAGCGGCCCCTCTTCCTGCGGCCCACCTACAGGTACCGAGGGCCTGCACAGGCCCCCAGTGTGCTGGGTGTGGGTGCTCTCTAGGCCTGCTCTCCAGCTGCGGCCTCAGTCTCACCATCTGCAGGTTGGGCTGAGTTCCCCACGCCTGTGTCTCCCATGGGAATATGGGAGTGAGGGGATGTCCGGCGTGTGTGGCCTGCCTGATGGGCCGCTCCCCCTCACCCGGCAGGTACCACCGTCTGCCCCTGCCAGAGCAAGGAGCCCCCCTGGAAGCCCAGTTTGATGCCTTTATCAGTGTCCTCCGGGTAAGTGGGGGCAAGAGGGGTGCTGGGAGCATGGAGGGTGGGCAGGTGCTTGGTCTGTGTCAAGGCCCCGTCTCCATGGAGATGCCCTGGTAGGTGTGGCTTCTGGAAGAAGGCTGAGGGCGTGAGTGCGTGGGCTGTGTGTGTGTCTGGTGTGGGTGTGTATTTGTACATTCTCTAATGACAGAGCCCAGCGCTGACCGTCTGGAGGACTGGACTCTGGCTGTGGCTTGGCTGCTAACTTGCTGTGTGATCCTGGACAGATCTCCTAACTTCTAGGCCTCAAGTTCCTCATTTCTATATTGGAACTAAAAATTCTTACCTTCCAGGCTTCAGCTGATATCTCCTGAGTACCGGTGTTTCTGTCCCAACCCCCTTGGGAGGTCACCTTATTTAATTTGCCTCTCACAGCAGAGTAACTGTGGCCCTGTCCACTCTGAGTAGTTCTCAGCTCCAGGGCCCTGGGAAGGAGGCAGGGCCTGTGCTCCTGGGGCAGGTGGAGCAGATCGGGCCATGGGGCTGGGCGGCCCATGTCATGATCCCCCAGCCCCAATTTGGTCCTCAGCCGAGGGCTTTCTGGTCACGCTGTTGCCTACTCTTCATGGCCCTTCCCCAGGAGACCCCCAGCCTGCTGCTGCTCCGGGAGGCCCACGGGCCTCCCCCTGCTCTCCTCTTCAGCTGCCAGACGGGCGTGGGCAGGACCAACCTGGGCATGGTTCTGGGCACCCTCATCCTGCTTCACCACAGTGGGACTGCCTCGAGGCCGGAGTGAGTGGCTAGTGGGACCCAGTGCCCCAGGGGACTGTGGGGATAAGGAGGGGAGGGCGGGGCTGCCCCACGTTGCCGGGGACACGTCAGAAGCCCAGAGCTACAGCTGGAAGTCGGGCAGCTGGGGTTCACTTCCCAGTTTGCTGCAGACTTCACTGGCTGACCTGGAGAAAGTCACTTGGCCTTTCTGGGCCCCAGTTTCCCCAGTGGAACAAATGCCTCTTGTCTCCCCAACTGATTTGGAAGGAAAACTTGGAGCATGTAGTCCGGTGCCTCTCATCGGCCAGGTGAATGGGAGGGTGTCGACAGTGGGGCGTCCTCCAGTCCTGCGGGGGTGCTGACGAGGCTACTGCCCCTCCCTGTCAGGACTGCCCCTACGAAGACCAAGCCACTGCCCATGGAGCAGCTCCAGGTGGTCCAGAGCTTTCTCCACGTGGTGCCCCAGGGGAGGAGGATGGTGGAGGAGGTGAGCTAGGGGGCTGGGCAAGGAGCTGGGGGTGGGGCCGTGGAGGGGCACTCGCTCCCCTCACTGGGGGGCCTCTTCCTCCCCTGCCCGCTCCTTCCCTTCCCGGCCAGTCATTCTCTTTCCCCCTCTCTTCTCTTCTACCTCCTGCCATCTTTCCCTGGCCCTGCTCCATCCCTGCTGCCGTCCCCTCTTCCCTGCCCTGGTCTCTGGCACCAGGTGGACAGAGCCATCACCGCCTGTGCAGAGTTGCACGACCTGAAGGAAGTAGTCTTGGAACACCGGAGGGAGCTGGAAGGCAGCCCGCCGGAGACCCCGGCTCAGGTGAGGCATCGAGAGCCGCTGCTTTTGCCTGAGCCCGGCAGCCTTGTTTGGTTGGGCCTGTTGACGGGCCCCCTTCAGACTGGCTTTTCCTAATTGCTGCTTCTCCCATGAGCAGAGCAGTTTTCAGAGGAAGGGGAGATGGGGAGCTGGGCCTGCAGGAAGAGAGGAAGTTTACTTTCCCTGACCAGAGCCCCTTGCTGCAGAATAAACAGGATGGAGGAAGGGGCTGCTGGCAAGGTGCTGGGGGCCTCTGGCTCCAGATACTTCCCAGGCTGCTCCCGGCTCCCCCTGCAAATAAAAACCCTCGCTGTTCTTTGGGAAGGCCAAGGTTTGGTCCAGCCGCTGATTCTGCAAGAGTGATGGGCTCTGGGCTGTCTCAGCAGGCCTGTCCCTGTGCTCTGGGGAGAGGAGGTTGGCTTGTTCGCACACAGCGCATGGAAAGAATCTAAAGCCCACAGAGTCTTTTTCTTCTTTAACACTTAAAAAAGTGTTTTAAAAGCAATATTATATCATAGAAAATAGAGAAAATTGAGAGAAGGAATAAAACTGCCCGTCATCCAAGCCCAGCTGCCGTGAGCATTTTGGCTGCCTTCCTTCAGTTTTCATATCTCTGATGTTCTTTTGTAGGTTGCCTAGGGCACATCTATGTCCTGCTTATTTCACGTAACCCCGTCTCTTCCATGTCATACCTGCTTATCGTTGTTGAGGTTTACTGGCTGTGGAACCAAAGCCATTGCGAGGCTCAGCCATCATTGGCCCGATAGTTTAGGAGCAGAGCTCTGGCCCGATTGCCTGAGTTCTTTCTGTTCCTGGCTCTGCCACCTAGAGGCGTGTGGACCTGGGCAACCTGCTTCACTGCTCTGTGCCTCAGTTTCCCCACTCGTAAAATGAGGCCACTCACAATAACTACCCCATAGGGTTGTTGTGAGGATTAGGTGAGCTCAGGTCATAAGGCCTCAGAAGGGCGCCTGGCAGAGCAGGTGTTCCTCCTGGCCGTCACCTGCTGTGATCCTCAGGCCCCATCTAGTTGCGCAGTGGGGTCAAAGTGAGTACTTCGCATTGAACTACTGATGAGGCTTTTGTGTATTTAGGATTTTTCCCCTTATAAGGTCTAGATTAGGGGTTGACAGACGATGGCCCACGGGCCAAATCCAACCCACCACCTGTTTTGATAAATAAGTTTTGTTGGAACGAGGTCTTGCCCATCCATTTATGTACCGTCTCTGGCTCAACAGCGTGACAGAGTTCAGCTGTTGCAAGGCAGATCGTGTCGCCCACAAGCCTAGAAAATTTACTGTCTGGCCTTTTATAGAAATAAAAGTTTGCTGACCTCTGGCCTGGATTCCCAAAGATGGGGTTAAATTTCATCCAAGGGCATGACCTTTTTTTCGGGCCTGTACGAATCTCACTTGCCCTCTAGAAGGTGGTGCTGACTCAGCAGGGGAAACCTGAGATCCGAAGGTGAAGAGAGGGACCCTTGGAATTTTCTGTGACAGCCCCCTGCCCAGAGCACGCTGGGGTGGGGAGGGTCGCAGCTCTTAAGCGAGGGCCTCTGGTTCAGGGAAGGGTGTTTATACACTTGCTGCTTCAACACGGATTGTGGGCGACCCTGCATGGTGGGTGGCATCGGAGCAAAGTGGCGAGGCCCAGCCTGTCTCTGGGCACAGAGCCTCACCGAGAGCTGTAGTGCCTCCTGGGGTCACCAGTAGCTCTTCCTGCACCATGGATAAACCACAGCAAATGGGATAGGGTTGGAAGAACTTCCAACCTGGCGAAACAGGGTTATGAAGGGTGGGGGTAGATTGTCTAATGGGAATTTCTGAGGCTTAACTCCTGCCCTTCTGGGGATGGGGACGGGTGGCTTAGCAGCCCCATCTTTACTGCCCGCCCTCCTTCCTGGTCCCTTCCTCTCAGGAAAGCGGCAGCCAGCGCGGTGTCCGGCAGAGGGCGCTGCGGAGCCTGGAGCGATACTTCTACCTGGTCCTGTTTAACTACTATCTCCATGAACAGGTGGGGCAGGGGGATGAGCGGACCCATCCCCCTTTCTCCTGGGGCCCCTCCAGACTCCCCACCCAGTGACTGGCATGGGGTTGATGGGGACCCCTGTGGAGCCGGGGAGGGGAGTGGGGACATGTGTGTTGGTTCCAGAGGAAGGCGGGTTTGGGGGAGGCAAGGAGAGACCCAGATAGAGGGATGGTCCCTGAGCAGGTCAGGCAAAGGGAGGCCCCACGTCTCGTTCCTCTGGGCCCATCTCTGTACCCTTAGCCAGGGCATCGGGGCCTGGAGGGATCTCGCTTTGGATATCCCGGTCCTCTCTCCCCAGCCCCTCATCCCTGCTCTGGGCCGTGATGGGTATCTCTCGGGGTCCCCCGACCAGAGGGCAGGCAGGGAGAGTTTGGGATGGCCATGTGACCCTGAGCTCCCGTCTCTCCCTGCCTCGGGCTGCAGTACCCGTTGGCTTTTGCCCTCAGTTTCAGCCGCTGGCTGTGTGCCCGTCCCGAACTGTACCGCCTGCCTGTGACACTAAACTCAGCAGGGCCTGTGGCCCCTGGGGACCTCGTCACCACCGGCTCCCTGGTGAGCGTGCCTGGCTGGCTGGGGAAGTGGGCGTGGGTGTGGGCTGGCCCCGGGGTTGATTACAGCCTTGGTTCCTGTGGGGTTGGGCTAAGCATTGCCCTCACAGGAAGCAAAGGGTGGATGGCCCGTGCGGTGATGGGATCCTCCTGTGAACAAAACGGGGCCATTCTCAGGCCCTAAGAAGCATTTGCAGCTCTGGCTACGTTCCAGTACCCACTCCTCATTCTGAACCCCAAGCGCTCTGGGCTGGGAGTCAGGAGACCTGGTTCTGGTATCTTTGCCACCAGCCTCTCATCTTTGAGCCTCGGCTTCCTAATCTGGAGAGTGGGCACCATTGCACTTGCCCTTGCCAGGGTGGTTATGAAGCTCCAAGTGTGCAAAAGAGCTTTCTAAACTGTCAAGTGCTGGTCTCACCCCCAGGTTCTGAACCTCAGTCGGCCGCTGAGGGTCCCAGGCTTGCTTCTCTCCCAACAGGGGGCAGATGACCTCGTCTCCCCGGACGCACTCAGCACCGTCAGAGAGATGGACGTGGCCAACTTTCGGCGGGTGCCCCGTTTGCCCATCTATGGCACGGCCCAGCCCAGTGCCAAGGTGACCAGCCAGGGGGCCCACTTGTGGGGTGAGGAGAAGGGGGGTTGAGCTCTTTCACTGACGGCCATCTGTCCCCCCAGGCCCTGGGGAGTATCTTGGCCTACCTGACCGACACTAAGAGGAAGCTGCAGCAGGTCGTGTGGGTCAACCTGAGAGAGGAGGCTGTGCTGGAGTGTGACGGGCGCACCCACAGCCTGCGGTGGCCTGGGCCCCCCACGGCCCCTAGCCAGGTGGAGGTGAGGCCCTCCTGCCTTGTACGCACCCCTGCCTTGGAGGCCTTCTGGGGACTTGGCCTGAAAGGGTCTTCAGAAGCGTCTGTGCTCCTTTTGTACAGATGAAGAAACTGAGACCCCGAGAGGAGCGGTCTCAGGGAGTGGCTGACTCAGGACTTCCTTGCAGCCCCGGGTCTGGTTATAAACCTTGAGGCTTGAGAAGGGGGAGGGATGGGCCCGGAAGCCAGGACTATCCTGGCCGCAGAGGTGCTGGTCTTTCAGGGCTGGCCTGGGGGCTGCCGCGTGGCCTGAGCCCTCCGTCCCACCCTCCCCTAGAACCTGGAGACCCAGCTGAAGGCCCACCTGAGCATGCCTCCCTCAGGCACCCAGGGCCCACGGACCCGCAGGTTCCAGACATGCCTCACGACGCAGGAGGTCTTCAGCCAGCACCGTGGGGCCTGCCCTGGCCTTACCTACCACCGCGTCCCCATGCCAGACTTCTGTGCCCCCCGCGAGGAGGTGAGGGGGCTGCGTGGCTGAGGCCTCTGGGGAGGGAGAGGACGCCCCCGCCCCCCGCCTCCCTCGGGCCTGGGCCTTGGCTGTGGGCACAGCTCCCCAGAGGGACTAAGAGCTTGTCCTGCAGGGTTTCGGGTCGGCCTAGGTGGTTTATTCACGTGCCTGCCAAGCTTCATGTTTGCGTGCACGCGCGTGCCTGTTTGTGTGTGTATTATGTGTTGTAGGTATGTGTGGGGTGGGTGAGCATGTCTGTGTGTGTTCAGAGTGGGTGTGGTTGTGGAGAGTGTGTGTGGTGTGTCTGTGTCTATGGAGGCTGTGCTGTGCTACTTGACTTTACTGGGGGACGTGTGGAGAGCGTGTCTGGTGGGGAGCTGTGTGGTGTGTGTGTAGGGGGTTTGTGGAGGAGGGTGCTGGGGAATGCTGTGTGTGACTGAGGGAGTTCTGTGTGCATGTGGTACCTGTAGGTTTATGCCTGTGAATGTCTGTACGGTCTGTGGGTCTTTAAGGTTTGTGTGGTGTGTGTGCCTGGCATGTATTGTGTGGGGGTCGCTCTGTGCCTGTGTGATGTGTCAGTTCTTTGGGTGATGCGCCTGTGTCTGTCTGTCTGTGAGACGGGTGGTGACGGGGCTTGTATGGCCCCCTCACTTTGCTCTGTGGGTCTGGCTGCCCGTAGTTTGTTGCCCTCTGGTGGTCTCCCGCTGCAGTGATCGGCTGAGGTTGGGATCTGGGTTGGGTCCACCTCAGGTGGGCAGTTGGGGGGGGGGTGTCCACGTGCAGCCGGGGGGCGCAGCACCTAGGAATGTGCTTGTTCTGCCTGGCAGATGGTGGGCACCAGGAACCTCAGGTGTGTGCCCGTGTCTGCTCGTACGTCCAGTGCCTGGTTATATGGGAGTGTGGCTGTTTACGTGCACGTGGTCTTGTGTGTACTGCAGTGAGCTGAGTGTATGTGCATACAAGGTTGTGAGCCTGACACAGCCAGGCTCCGGGCAAACACTCCCAGGACAGCTGCCGGGGTTGCCATTTGGAGGGATGGGCCATCTTGGGAGTCTGTGCAGCTGGGAGTACCCACTGACTCAGACCTCGGTCTTCCTGTGCAGGATTTTGACCGGCTGCTGGGGACCCTGCAGGCTGCCCTCGCCAAGGACCCGGGTTCCGGCTTCGTGTTCAGCTGCCTCAGCGGCCAGGGCCGGACCACGACTGCCATGGTGGTGGCCGTGCTTGCCTTCTGGCACATCCGAGTATGTGTGGCCTCCTGTGTGAGGACAGGGCTCTGCCCAGGCAGGGTGGGCATTTGGTCCCTGGGGACCCTGGCTGTGGCAGGAAGGTGTGGTCCCAGAGCCCCCTCTCATCAGCCCTGGGCAGACGGCGCGTGGGCCGGCAGACCCCCGGCACGGGCTCCAGCTGTGGGCAGAGCTGGGGGAGGGTGCGGTCTGGTAGCCATGCTTCCGGTCCCAGCAGCTGTCCTCCCTTAGGGCTTCCCCGAGGTGGGCGAGGAGGAGCTCGTGAGCGTGCCCGATGCCAAGTTCACCAAGGGCGAGTTTGAGGTGAGCATGCCCTGTGGGGTCCCCAGGGGACACCTGGGGGAGGGGAGGGATGAGTCTTGCTGGCAGGTTGGGGGGAGATCTTCAAAGCTCCTCCTAAGGCCATTACCTTATTCTACCTCATCGTATCAGTCCTTCTCTGTCCCCATTTCACAGATGAGCAAACAGGGCACAGGGTAGCTTGGCTCTGGGCCCTGGCAGATGGTGTTTGGAGAAGAGGGGGCGGATCCCCCCCACTCCTCCTGGCCCTGCTGCTGGGCTCCTGGCCACCATCTTGTCTGGGTAACACTGACGACCACCTCACGGGCACCTGGGACCCAGCTGTGGTTGGTGACCCTGGTGCCAGGCCCCGGACCACCCTACCCCACCCCCATTTCAATTCAGGGCACTGGATGGACAGTGCTAACATCTCACATTTAGCCATCCATGTATTGCACCTCATGTGCCTCATGTCGTGTTCCCTGACACCCTGTAAGTAGGTGGCAGTGTCCCCGTCTTACACATGGGGCAAGTGGAACTCAGAGTTGGCACGTGGCTGCCCGGTGTCGGTGTTGTGGTCGGCTCCTGCCTACCTGGCCGGCCTGGCCAGTGCCCCTTCCCTGCCCTCCCTACTGTCCTGACACCCAGGCCTCCATGCAGCTCCTCAAACTCACCAAGCGCTTTCAGCTTCTGGGCCTTTGCATATGCTTTTCCCTTGCCCTGGACCACTTCTCTCTTCCTTCTTCTGGCTGATTCTTTTCTTTTTAATTTCTTATTGTGGTAAAACGTACATAACACAAAATTTACCATTTTAACCATTTTTCAGTGTACAGCTCTGTGGCATTAAGTACATTCACATTATTGTGCAACCATCACCACCATCTCCAGAACTTTTTCCTCAGGCCAAATTGACCGTATCCATTAAACACTAACTGCCCATCTCCCCTCCCCCAGCCCCTGGCAGCCACCATTCCGCTTTCTATCTCTGAATTTGACTGGGTCTCTGAATTTGACTCTTTTACATACCTCATGTGAGGAGAACCATACAGTGTTTGTCCTTTTGTGACTGGCTTATTGCACTTAGCATAATAGCATCCAGTTTCATCCGTGGTGTAGCATGTGTCACAATTTGCGTTTTTAAAAGACTGAGTAGCATTCCATTGTAAGTATCGACCACATTTTGTTTATCCATTCATCTGTCCGTGGGCACTTACGTTGTCTTCACCTTTGGGCCACTGTGAATCACGCTGCTGTGAACATGGGTGTACACATATCTGTTTGAGTCTTTGCTTTCAATTCCAGAAGTGGAATCACTGGATCAACTGGTAATTCACTGTTTAAATTTTGAGGAACTGCCATATTGTTTTCCACAGCAGGTGCACCATATACATTCCTGCCAACAAAGCACAAGGGTTCCAGTTCCTCCACATTCTTGCCAACACTTGTTGTTTTTTTTTTTTTGATAATAGCCTTCCTAGTAGGTATGAAGTGACATCTCACTGTGGTGTTGATTTGAATTTCCCCACCGACTAGTGATGTTGAATATTGTTTCATTTGTTTTATGGCCATTTTTGTACCTTTCTTGGAGAAATGCCTATCTGAATTCTTTGCCCATTTTTGATTTGGGTTTTGTTATTGTTGAGTTGTAGGAACTCTTTATATATTCTGGATATCAATCCCTTGTTAGATACGTGATAGTTCGGTGGGTTGCCTTTTTACTCTATTGATAGTGTCCTTTCATGCAAAAATTTTTAATTTTGATGAAAATCAATTTGTCTGTTTTTTCTTGTTTCCTGTGCTTTTGGTGTCATATCCAAGAAGTCACTGCTAAATGCAACATTATGACGCTTTTCTTCTAAGAATTTTATGGTTTTAGCTCTTACATTGAGGTCTTTGATCCATTTTGAATTAATTTTATTTTTTTAGTTTAATTTTATTTTTTTAATATAGCAGGTTCTTATTAGTTATCCATTTTATACATATTAGTGTATATATGTCAATCCCAATCTCCCAATTCATCACACCACCACCCCACCACCACCACTTTCCCCCCTTGGTGTCCATACGTTTGTTCTCTCCATCTGTGTCTCTATGTCTGCCCTGCAAACCGGTTCATCTGTGCCATTTTTCTAGGTTCCACGTATATGTGTTAATATTACAATATTTGTTTTTCTCTTTCTGACTTACTTCACTCTGTATGACAGTCTCTAGATCCATCCACATCTCTACAAATGACCCAATTTCGGTCCTTTTTATGGCTGAGTAATATTCCATTGAATATATGTACCACATCTTCTTTATCCTTTTGTCTGTTGATGGGCATTTAGGTTGCTTCCTTGACCTGGCTATTGTAAATAGTGCTGCAGTGAACATTGGGGTGCATGTGTCTTTTTCTTTCTTTTTTATTTGCGGTACGCGGGCCTCTCACTGTTGTGGCCTCTCCTGTTGCGGAGCACAGGCTCCGGACGCGCAGGCTCAGCGGCCATGGCTCATGGGCCCAGCCGCTCCGCGGCATGTGGGATCTTCCCAGACTGGGGCATGAACCCATGTCCCCTGCATCAGCAGGCGGACTCTCAACCACTGCGCCACCAGGGAAGCCCCCATGTGTCTTTTTGAATTATGGTTTTCTCTGGGTATATGCCCAGTAGTGGGATTGCTGGGTCATATGTTAATTCTATTTTTAGTTTTTTAAGGAACCTCCATACTGTTCTCCATAGCGGCGGTATCAATTTACATTCCCACCAACAGTGCAAGAGGGTTCCCATTTGTCCACACCCTCTCCAGCATTTGTTGTTTGTAGATTTTCTGATGATGCCCATTCTAACTGGTGTGAGGTGATACCTCATTGTAGTTTTAATTTGCATTTCTCTAATAATTAGTGATGTTGAGCAGCTTTTCATGTGCTTCTTGGCCACCTGTATGTCTTCTTTGGAGAAATGTCTATTTAGGTCTTCTGCCCATTTTTGGATTGGGTTGTTTGTGTTCTTAATATTGAGCTGCGTGAGCTATTTATATATTTTGGAGATTAATCCTTTGTCTGTTGATTTGTTTGCAAATATTTTCTCCCATTCTGAGGGTTGTCTTTTCATCTTGTTTGCAGTTTCCGTTGCTTTGCAAAAGCTTTTAAGTTTCATTAGGTCCCATTTGTTTATTTTTGTTTTTGTTTCCATTACTCTAGGAGGTGGATCAAAAAAGATCTTGCTGTGATTTATGTCACAGAGTGTTCTTCCTATGTGTTCCTCTAAGACTTTTATAGTGTCCAGTCTTAACATTTAGGTCCATTTTGAGTTTATTTTTGTGTATGGTATTAGGGAGTGTTCTAATTTCATTCTTTTTTTTTTTTTAATTTCATTCTTTTACATGTAGCTGTCCAGTTTTCCCAGCACCAGTTATTGAAGAGACTGTCTTCTCCATTGTATGTC
The DNA here is from genome assembly GCF_963924675.1 of Phocoena phocoena. Lineage (NCBI taxonomy): Eukaryota > Metazoa > Chordata > Mammalia > Artiodactyla > Phocoenidae > Phocoena > Phocoena phocoena. The sequence continues at coordinate 61,967,703 of NC_089234.1, read as the reverse complement.
CTTGCCTCCTTTGTCATAGATTAGTTGACCATAGGTGTGTGGGTTTATCTCTGGGCTTTCTATCCCATTCCATTGATCTATAGTTCTGTTTTTGTGCCATACCATTATTGTCTTGATTAGTGTAGCTTTGTAGTATAGTCTGAAGTCAGAGAGTCTGATTCCTCCAGCTCTGTTTTTTTCCCCTCAAGACTGCTTTGGCTATTTGGGGTCTTTTGTGTCTCCATACAGATTTTAAGATTTTTTTGTTCTAGTTCTGTAAAAAATGCGATTGGTAATTTGACAGGGATTGCATTGAATCTATAGATTGCTTTGGGTAGTATAGTCATTTTCACAATATTGACTCTTCCAATCCAAAAACATGGTATATCTCTCCCTCTATTTGTATCATCTTTAATTTCTTTCATCAGTGTCTCATAGTTTTCTGCATACAGGTCTTTTGTCTCCTTAGGTAGGTTTACTCCTAGGTATTTTTTTCCTTTTGCTGCAGTGGTATATGAGAGTGTTTCCTTAATTTCTCTTTCAGATTTTTCATCATTAGTGTACAGGAATGCACGAGATTTCTGTGCGTTAATTTTGTTTCCTGCAACCTTACCAAATTCATTGATTGGGTCTAGTAGTTTTCTGGTGGCATCTTCAGGATTCTCTATGTATATATAGTATCATGTCATCTGCAAACAGTGACAGTTTTACTTCTTCTTTTCCACTTGTATTCCTTTTATTTCTTTACTGATTGCCATGGCTAGGATTTCTAAAACTATGTTGAGTAACAGTGGCGAGAATGGACATCCTTGTCTTGTTCCTGGTCTTAGAGGAGATGCTTTCAGGTTTTCACCATTGAGAATGATGTTTGCTGTGGGTTTGTCGTATATGGCCTTTATTATGTTGAGGTAGGTTCCCTCTATGCCCACTTTCTGGAGAGCTTTTATCGTAAATGAGTGTTGAATTTTGTCAAAAGCTTTCTCTGCATCTACTGAGATGATCATATGGTTTTTCTTCTTCAGTTTGTTAATATGATGTATCACATTGATTGATTTGCATATATTGAAGAGTCCTTGCATCCCTGGGATAAATCCCACTTGATCATGGTGTATGATCCTTTTAATATGTTGTTGGATTCTTTTTGCTAGTATTTTGTTGAGGATATTTGTGTCTATATTCATCAGTGATATTGGTCTGTAATTTTTTTGTATTATCTTTGTCTGGTTTTGGTATCAGGGTGATGGTGGCCTCATAGAGTGAGTTTGGGAGTGTTCCTTCCTCTGCAGTTTTTTGAAAGAGTTTGAGAAGGATGGATGTTAGCGCTTCTCTAAATGTTTGACAGAATTCGCCTGTGAAGCCATCTGATCCTGGGCTTTTGTTTGTTGGAAGATTTTTAATCACAGTTTCAATTTCAGTGCTTGTGATTGGCCTGTTCATATTTTCTGTCTCTTCCTGGTTCAGTCTCGGAACGTTGTGCTTTTCTAAGAATTTGTCCATTTCTTCCAGGTTGTCCATTTTGTTGGCATAGAGTCGCTTGTAGTAGTCTCTTAGGATGCTTTGTATTTCTCTGGCGTCTGTTTTAACTTCTCCTATTTCATTTCTAATTTTATTGATTTGAGTCCTCTCCCTCCTTTTCTTGATGAGTCTGGCTAATGGTTTATCAATTTTGTTTATCTTCTCTAAGAACCAGCTTTTAGTTTTATTGATCTTTGCTATTGTTTTCTTTGTTTCTATTTCATTTATTTCTGTTCTGATCTTTATGATTTCTTTCCTTCTACTAACTTTGAGTTTTATTTGTTCTTCTTTCTCTAGTCCCTTTAGGTGTAAGGTTAGATTGTTTATTTGAGATTTTTCTTGTTTCTTTTCCCCTCTTAGAACTGCTTTTGCTGCATCCCATAGGTCCCGTAGGTTTTGGATCATCATGTTTTCGTTGTCATTTGTCTCTAGGTATTTTTTGATTTCCTCTTTGATTTCTTCAGTGATCCTATTTAGTAACGTATTGTTTAGCCTCCATGTGTTTGTGTTTTTTACGTTTTTTTCTCTGTAATTGATTTCTAATCTCATAGCATTGTGGTCAGAAAAGATGCTTGATATGATTTCAATTTTCTTAAATTTACTGAGGCTTGATTTGTGATCCAAGATGTGATCTATCTTGGAGAATGTTCCGTGTACACTTGAGAAGAAAGTATAATCTGTTTTTGGATGGAATGTCGTATAAATATCAATTAAATCTATCTGGTCTGTTGTGTCATTTAAAGCTTGTGTTTCCTTATTAATTTTCTGTTTGGATGATCTGTCCATTGGTGTAAGTGAGGTGTTAAAGTCCCCCACTATTATTGTGTTACTGTCGATTTCCTCTTTTATAGCTGTTAGCAGTTGCCTTATGTATTGAGGTGCTTCTATGTTGGGTGCATATATATTTATAATTGTTATATCTTCTTCTTGGATTGATCCCTTGATCATTATGTAGTGTCCTTCCTTGCCTCTTGTGACGTTCTTTTTTTTAAAGTCTTTTATCTGATATGAGTATTGCTACTCCAGCTCTCTTTTGATTTCCATTTGCATGGAATATCTTTTTCCATCCTCTCACTTTCAGTGTGTATGTGTCCCTAGGTCTGAAGTGGGTCTCTTGTAGACAGCATATATATGGGTCATGTTTTTGTATCCATTCAGTGAGCCTGTGTCTTTTGGTTGGACATTTAATCCATTCATGTTTAAGGTAATTATTGATATGTATGTTCCTATTACCATTTTCTTAATTGTTTTGGGTTTTTTTTTTTTTGTGGTACATGGGCCTCTCACCGCTGTGGCCTCTCCCGTTGCGGGGCACAGGCTCCGGACGTGCAGGCTCAGCGGCCATGGCTTACGGGCCCAGCCGCTCCGCGGCGTGTGGGAGCCTCCCAGACCGGGGCACGAACCCGCGTCCCCTGCATCGGCAGGCAGACTCTCAACCACTGCGCCACCAGGGAAGCCCATTGGGTTTGTTTTTGTAGGTCCTTTTCTTCTCTGTGTTTCCCACTTAGAGAAGTTCCTTTAGCATTTGTTGTAGAGCTGGTTTGGTGGTGCTGAATTCTCTTAGCTTTTGCTTATCTGTAAAGTTTTTGATTTCTCCATTGAATCTGAATGAGATCCTTGCCGGGTAGAGTAATCTTGGTTGTAGGTTCTTCCCTTTCATCACTTTAAATGTGTCATGCCACTCCCTTCTGGCTTGTAGAGTTTCTGCTGAGAAATCAGCTGTTAACCTTATGTGAGTTCCCTTGTATGTTATTTGTCTTTTTTCCCTTGCTCCTTTCAATAATTTTTCTTTGTCTTTAATTTTTGTCAGTTTGATTACTACTTTGTGTCTCGGTGTGTTTCTCCTTGGGTTTCTCCTGCCTGGGACTCTCTGCGCTTTGTGGATTTGGGTGGCTGTTTCCTTTCCCATGTTAGACCCGTTTTTGACTACAGTCTCTTCAAATATTTTCTCGGGTCTTTTCTCTCTCCGTTCTCCTCCTGGGACCCTTATAATGCGAATGTTGTTGCGTTTAATGTTGTCTGAGAGGTCTCTTAGGCTGTCTTAATTTCTTTTGATTCTTTTTTCTTTAGTCTGTTCCATGGCAGTGAATTCCACCATTCTGTCTTGCAGGTCACTTATCCGTTCTTCTGCCTCAGTTATTCTGCTATTGATTCCTTCTAGTGTATTTTTCATTTCACTTATTGTATTTTCATCTGTTTGTTTGTTCTTTAATTCTTCTAGGTCTTTGTTAAACATTTCTTGCATCTTCTTGATCTTTGCCTCCATTCTTTTTCCGAGGTCCTGGATCATCTTCACTATCATTATTCTGAATACTTTTTCTGGAAGGTTGCCTATCTCCACTTCATTTAGTTGTTTTTCTGGGGTTTTATCTTGTTCCTTCATCTGGTACGCAGCCCTCTGCCTTTTGTTCTTGTCTATCTTTCTGTCTGAATTAATTTTTGTATATGGTATAAGGTAAGGGTCCAAGTTCATTCTTTTGCATGTGGATATCCAGTTTTCCCAGCACCATTTTTTGAAAAGAATGTCCCTTCCCCATCGAATGGTTTTGCAAAAATCATTTGACCGTATACACGAGGGTTTATTTCCAAGTCTACATGTCTGTCCCTCAGATGTGATAGTTAGAACTCTCTCTACTCACACCCAGTCCTGTGCCAGGAGCTCTGAGTGTGCTCCCTTCTTCACCCTTCACAGCTCCCAAGGGTTAGGTGCCCTTACTACTCCCAGTTGATAGATGAGGAAACTGAGGTGCTGGGAGCCAAGCTCATCACCCTAGAACCACGTCAGAGAGGTGATGGGGTCAGGGCACAAGCCAGGTAGTTGACCTCTGAATCTGTGTTCTAAAGTTACATCATGTGACCCAAGGATGCCCCTGTATCCCCATCCTTAGCCACCCCAAGACATGCTCATGTCTAGACCAGCTTCCTTTGTAATTAATTCAGGCCTGTGGAGCCCACAGTCCAGTGGGGAACATTCAATAGACTGTGAAGAGTGCTGAAATAGACATTGGTTCTGAGCGCCAAAGGTGCAGCTGGGGGAGCCCAAGAGGGCTTCGTGGAGGATGTGACATTTGAGTGCATTTTAGAAAGATGAGTGAGTCTCCTGGGACTGGGGGGAGGGATAGTGTGCAGAGGGGATCAAACGTGCAAAGGAGGGAGTCTGGAAGGGGCAGGACCTGTGGAAGGCTGCAGTTGGCCAGAATGGAAGGAGGCAGGGCTGAGGTGGGGGCCCTGACTGTGAGGACCCTGGAAGACCACACTGTGTGATTGACCTTAACCTTGGGGCCAGCAGAGAAGTAGGGGAGGTCGTGATCAGATTCTCATTCTGGAGGCCAGTGTGTGGAGGAGGGTGTGGAGAGGAGAGCCCGGGGCCTGAGTGAGGCGGGGGCCGCCTGGTGAACAGGAGTCCAGTCACTATTGGCTGGTCTTGGGGGCCATTGGTTGTGAGGCAAAGAGGGAAGACACCCAGGATGACCTCAGGTTTCTGGCTGGCGCTGGTGACAGCCAAGGAGATGAAGAATTCAAGGGGAGGAGCAATTTAGGGGGAGAGGCTAGGAGTTTGGTTTGTTGCATTTGAAAAAGCTGTAGCCCTCTGCCTGGGGAACTGCCCCTGGGCCATCCTGGGGACCTACCTGTGGTCCACACTCCTCTCAAATGAGATGTCCGACCCAGAGCTTGGGATCCGGATGTGGCCTGAGCCGGATTAGCCGAGGGTCCTCCCGGGTGATGGATCCTCTTTTCCCACCGGGCTGTAGCTCCACCCCTGCCGGTGTGCCGGCCCTGGGCCAGTTCCTTCTGAGAAACGCAGGGGTGAGGGAGCACCCTGCCTGCCACGATCCCGCTAGGGCCCAGTTGTGGAGATGGGTCAGATTGAGAGAAGAGCTGAGTTGGGTAGGGTTTTGGTCTTTTGTTCATTTAGCATCGTCTGCGGGGCACCTCCTAGGTGGAAAAGCTATTGCTCTCGGGGATTAGGGAGCTTCTTGTCTGGTGGGGAGCAGATGTGAACAAGTGGGGACACGGATGGATGGGATGGATGAGTAGGTGGAGGTCGACTTCGGGGCTGTGAAAGGACCAAGCGGGCTGCTGGGGTGACTGAGGGGGCTCCAAGAAGGCGTTGGAGCCCTGGGGGGGTGGGTTATGAGGGAGGCTGGGAGGCAGGTGGGGTCAGGCACTGGGGGACCTTGTAGACGTGGGGAAGCTTTCGGTTTTTATGTTGAGTGCAAGGGAGCCAGGAAGAGACTGAAGCCCAGGAATTACACAAACAGGACGTGCTCACACTTACACTTTCCTATGGCCTCTCTGGCTACCAGCGAGAAGGAGGGGCTGCTGCAGTGGGGGTGGGAGGTGCTGGAGGCTTGGGTTGGTGCTGGCGCAGGGGTTGCAGGGTAGGCACATCCAGAGGGGGGTCCGCAGGGGTGTGGTCGGGAGGGTGACTGTGGGGAGAAGCCCTGCCCTGCGGAGTGATCTTAACGGGCCTCAGTTTCCCCAAGTAAAGGGGGGCTTACTTCAGATGAGCGGTGTCCACACTGGGTTCCCCAGAGCTGGGTGTTTCCGAAGTGTCTGGGGGCTGCTGCCAGGTGGAGGGAGAGCCAGCGAGGCCCCAGCTTAGGCCTGTCCTGTATCCCCGCCTCGCCCCGCCAGCCCCAGTTACATGACAGCTATCTGTTTTATGGGTTAGAGTCCTGGGTAAGGCTTCGTTTGAAGCAAGGTTCCTGCTGCTTAAAAAATAAGCACCTCTGGAGCCCTGGCCTCAGAGATACGGAGGAACGCCCTTGTTCCCCGCCCCCATCTGAGAAGCAAGGAGTGGTCAGGGCCTGGGCCTTGAGGCCAGTGCGGCCCTTGGTGTGGGTGAACCTGTTGCCGGGGCTAGAGGCCCCCCCCTTGGTCGTCTCTGCTCATTCCCCTCCTCTGGTCCCAGGTGGTGATGAAGGTGGTGCAGCTGCTGCCTGATGGGCACCGCGTGAAGAAGGAGGTGGACGCGGCCCTGGACACGGTCAGTGAGACCATGACGCCCATGCACTACCACCTGCGGGAGATCATCATCTGCACCTACCGCCAGGTGAGCCTCGGCCCCGGCCCGGCTGCCGTCCCCACGTGCACAGCCCAGGAGGCGGCCACCGTCGGTGTGAGGGCTGGGGGCCCCACGGTCACTTCTTCACCTTCTGGAAGCGGAGGTGATCCCTGACATGGAAAGACGGCCAGCCCCGGCTCGTCCTGGCTGCGCTCTAGAGCGCTCGGTGGGGTGTGTGCGGGGGTGAGGTTCAGGGTATTTAGCAGCTGCTGCGGCTCTGGGACCCGTCAAGGATGTGACCGGTCAGAGGAGCACCCTGTCCTAGATCCCTGTGGTGCCAGGCATTCACTCTCCGGTTTCTGGGCCCTGGGGGCCCTGGGGACCCTGGGCAAGAGGCAGGTTGGTAGATGGGTCCTGGAGAGTGGCTGTTTAATATCCGGCGGGGAAGCCGTTCAGTGTTTTCACAGCTGATGCTGCCTGAGGGACTGGGCATTCAATAATACAAACCAGAAGTTTTCTAAAGAAGTCCAGATTTCATATAAACATTCAGATTTTTAGCCTATCTAGAAAAAATGTGCCCTCCAGTCGGCTGTGGTTCCCCGTGCTCTGTCACATGGGGCCCAGCTGGTGCGGCCATGTAACTCGCCGGGCCGCTCTGGGCATCAGACTCTGTGGCCTCTGGCCTCTGTCTGGAGCACGCTGACCTGTTCTTGTTCTTCTCTGGCCCAGTGAACTTGCTTGGCTGCTGGAGAAGAAGAGGGTGCTGGAGTGGGAGGGAGCAGCTGTGGGGGGAGCCGAGGAGACTGAGCCTGAAGTGAGGGAGCACCCCCCTGGGTGCCGACCTTGTGCTCTCTGCTGTGGGCAGCAGTACCCAAGGTCAGCTTCTGCCTGTGGCCCCTGCAGAGAAGAGGCAGCTCCAAGCCAGCCCCACGCGCACCCTGCATCTGGCACATGTGAATGGTTGATCCAGGCCAACCTTTGCTTAGGGTCATCGATCAGACCATGGTTGGGAAAAAGGGTGTTGGGCTAGAGACAGGCCATCTGGGGTCAGACTGTGCCCAAGGTCAGAGGTCACTTGGAAGGGCCGCCAAATTTGGGGTGGGGAAAGGGGTTAAGGAGTTTCAGAAAATGGACTTTGCTGAGCTTTGGAAGATGGGCTCATTTTCCCCAGGGCCAGCAGCTCCATTGTATATCCCCTTTGGAGTTGCCTGTGGGTGTCACTCATGGTGGTCTCGTATTCTGCCACCAGGTGGCAGCAGTGAACTGAGAGCCCGAGCTCCTTTCAGGACACCCTGAGAGGGCGGAGAACTGACGCTTCCATTTCTCTCTGTAGCTGGAGACCCAAGTAGTTGAAAAAGGATGCCTAGCCCTACTTCAGAGCACCCATAGGCCCTCTCCCCACACTGACCACACTCTGACCACAGCCCCTTCGTTCCGGCCCTGCTAGCTCTTCACTGCCTTTAGGCAATTTAGGGACTGCCCCCGCCAAAGGTGATAGGCTCTCCCCTCCTCTGAGCTCTGCAGCCATGGATGTTCATTGTGGGGCACACCGAGGGTGCAGCAGGGAGCATCATGGGGACGTGAGCCTTGGGAAGAGAGGAGAGGTCCCACAGAGCTGGCCTTGAACAATCCCGAAGTAATGAGAGCCAGGCGAAGGCACTTCAGGCGGGAGGGAGCGCCTGGGCGAAGGCCAGGAGGCTGAAAGGTGCAAAGCGAGTTCAGAAGCAGTGAAGGTGCTTCGATGCCCGCGAACACAGTTGTGTTGGAAGTTGTCAGAGATGAGGCTGGGTGGGTGAGTTAGCTGTACTCTGCTGGCAGCGGGAGGGAAGGGTGGTGTGGTTGGGGCTATGTTCAGCGGTACATGCTCTGGCTGCCTTTGGGGTGTGGGGTGTTTTAATGGAAGCAGAGCCAGCGGAGGACTCTCGCCCCCTCCCCGCCAGGCCAGCCCCCTCATCAACGTTCCAAAGGCTAGGATGGTGCTAACCTCTGCAGTGGGAGGAGGGGAATCCCTGAGCCCCATTCCTGGGCCTCCTGGTGTTGGTGATGGAGGGATAAGGGTCCGGGGCGGAAGCAAGATGTAGAGTCATTCCCCAATGTGGCCACCAGGTGGCACCAGCGAGCTGGGGTCAAACTCTCAAAAGAGCTGAAGAGGAGGGGGGCCTGAGACACCCTCTAATCCAGTTCTTCTCACCCTGGCTGCGCAGTCGATTCACCTCGGAGCTTTAATACAGGCCCATGCCTGAGCTCCATCCGCAGAGAGTCTGATTTAGTTGGTCTGTTATGGGGGCTGGGGCATGGAGTTTTCCTTAAAGTAACTTAGGTGATTCCAAAGTACAGTCAAGGTTAAGTACCACGTACTCTAAGCAGGGGTCCCCAACTTTAGTGAGGTTCATGATCACCTGGAGGACTTGTTAAAATGCATATTGCTGGGCCCACCCCCCGGCTTTTGATTCTGTAGATCTGGGCGTCTAGCAAGCTCCTGCATGATGCTGGTGCCCCTGGGCGGGGCCCGCACTGCGGGTTCTGCCGCTGGAGTGTCTGGCCCTCTTGCTCGCTCCTTTTATAATAGCTTTATTGAGATGTAACTCACACACCACACAAGTCACTTATTTAAAGTGTGCAAGGCAATGGTTTTTAGTATATTCACAGAGTTGTGTAACCATCGTTGCCACATCAACTTTAGAACATTTTCATCAACCCAAAAAGAAACCTCTTGTACCCACTAGTAGTCGTTCCCCGTTTCCCCCTCTCCAAGCCCTGGGCGACCGCCGACCTACTTTCGGTCTCTGGGGATTCGCCTATTCTGGACGTTTTATATAAATGGAATTATACAATATTTGGACCTTTGTGACTGGCTTCTTTCACTTAGCATAGTATTTTTGAGGTTTATCCACATTGTAGCGTGTATCAGTATTTCACTCCTTTTTATGACTGAATACTATTCTGTTGTGTGGATATATCACATTTTGCTTATCTCTTCATCAGTTGACGGACTTTGGGTTGTTGCCGTTTTCTCGCGATTATGAATATAGAGCTGCTATGAGCATTCATGTATAAGTATTTGTGTGGACGTGTTTTCAATATACACGGGAGTGGAATTGCTGGGTCATTTTATAACTTTAGGTTTAGTCTTTTGGGGAACTGCCAGACTGTTTTCCAAAGTGGCCGCACCATTTTATATTCCCATCAGCAGTGTGTGAAGATTCCAATTTCTCCACATCCTCGCTAACACTGGTGATTGTCCTTTTTAAAAAATTTTATTTATTTTTTTGGCCAGGCTGCGTGGCTTGTGGGATCTTAGGTCCCTGACCAGGGATTGAACCCACACCCTCGGCAGTGAAAGTGCAGAGTCCTAACCACTGGACCGCCAGGGAAGTCTCTGGTGATTGTCCTTTTTGATTTAGCCATCCATTATAGCTGCAGCCCAGATGATTCTGTGGCTTCTTAGCTGGTCACTGAGGCTTTTTGTGGGTGAAATGGAGTCTGGAGTCCTCGCTCCCTGCATGGGAGACTGTGTGTCTCTCTGCCCCTCTAGGAGGTCGTGTCTGGGTGCTCTGACAGAGAGTGGAGTGGATGGGGGTCCCTAAGGTCCCTGAGTGGGGGTCAAGCAGATCCAAGAGGGAGGGGAGAGTGTGCAGGGCGCTCTTGCTGTCAGAGTCAGCTATGAAGAGGCAGGGAATCAGTTTGGGGATTGCCATTTTTTAAAAAAAAATTAAATTAATTAATTAATTTTTGGCTGCGTTGGGTCTTCGTTGCTGCGCAGGTGCTTGCTCTAGTTGTGGCGAGCGGGGGCCACTCCTCGCTGAGGTGTGCGGGCTTCTCATTGCAGTGGTTTCTCTTGTTGTGGAGCACGGGCTCTAGGCATGCGGGCTTCAGTAGTTGTGGCATGCGGTCTTCAGTAGTTGTGGCTTGTGGGCTCTAGAGCTCAGGCTCAGTAGTTGTGGCGCACGGGCTTAGTTGCTCCGCGGCATGTGGGATCTTCCCGGACCAGGGCTCGAACCCATGTCCCCTGCATTGGCAGGAGGGTTCTTAACCACTCTGCCACCAGGGAGGTCCCAGGGATTGCTATCTTAACAATAGTCACTCTTCTGATCCATGAAGAAATGAGGTATGTTTCCATTTATATTGGTCTTCTTTAATTTCTTACATGATGTTTTGTAGTTTCTGGAGTGTAAGTTTTGTACTTGTTTTATTAAATTTATTTCTAAGTATTTTGTTACTTTTATGCTATTATAAATGGAATTGATTTCTTAGTTTTATTTTTTTAGTTTGTTCATTGCTACTGTATAGAAATACAACTGATATTTGTATGTGGGTCTTCTATCTTGCAACCTTGTAGAACTCGTTTATTAGTTCTAATACTTTTACTTTTTTAGTGAATTCCTTAGAATTTTCTGTATACAAGGTCATGTCATCTGCAAGTAGAGATATTTTATTTTTTTCTTTCCAATATGCATGTCTTTTATTTGATTTTCTTGTCTGATTGCCCTGGCAAAATCTTCCTGTACAATGTCGACTAGAAGTGGCAAGAGCAGACATCTTTGTCTTGTTCCTGATCTTAAGAGGAAAGCTTTCAGTCTCTCACCGTTAAGTGTGATATCAGCTGTGGGTTTGTCACAGATATCCTTTGAGGAAGTTCTCTTCCATTCTTGGTTTATTGTGTTTTTTAATGAAGAGATGTTAAATATTGTCAAATGCTTTTTCTCTATCCATTGAGATGATTCTCTGGTTTTTGCCCTTTATTCTGTTGGTATAGTGTATTGTTGGAATTGATTTTTGGAAATTAAACCAAGCTTGCATCCCTGGGATAAATCCTACTTGGTCTTGGTGTACGATCTTCTTTACATGTTGCTACGTTTGGTTTGTGGAGGATTTTTGCATCAAATTCATAAAAGCTATTGATCTGCAGAGTTCTTTTCTTGTGATGTGTTTGGTTTGGCATCAGGGTAATATTGGCCTCATACAGTGTTACCCTGTCACGGGGAGACAGAAACCTAGGGAGAGAGAGAGGGTATCACAAGTGTGTTAGTCAGCTTGGGTTGGCATACCAGACTACCACAGACTGCGTGGCTTAACCAACAGAACTTTATTTTCTCACAGTTGTGGAGGCTGGCAAGTCCAAGATCAAGGTTCTGGCTGATTGAGTTTCTAGTGAGGGCTCTCATCCTGGCTTATATACAGGTGCCTTCTCATTGTGTCCTCACATGGCCTCTGTGTGTGTGTGTGTGTGTGTGTGTGTGGTGTGTACGGAGAGAAGGGAAGGGAGGGAGGGGGCTCTCTGCTATTTCTTCTTATAAGGACACTAATCTCAGAGGTCATCTAATCATAGACGCCTTCCAGCCTGGAGGTGCTGTTAGAGAACAAAGAAAGAATCCAAAGACCTTATTCCTAGCCCAGGTTTCACAGACCAGTGTTAACAAAGGGAAGGATCTTTCAAGGGTTGCCAATATGTAGCCTTGTTAAATGTGTTCATTTTAAAGGAAGGAAGGAAGTAAAGAAGCAAAAATTTAAAAAACCCAACTACCATCTAACATGGTTGGCATTTTAGAAAAGAAAGGTTATTTTAGTACCAGAAAAGTAGGGTGGGTGTTCCCAGAATAGAGGACAGTCCTTGAAAAGATTTATATTTCTAAATTCCTGTGGAGTTGTGAGACTGGTCATAGACCTAGATTTGGGAATTGCGACGAGGCCACTGCTTACTTTAGTCAGAAAGGCAGAATGCCTCCTTCAGGGTCACCCTGCACTCGCCCAGGCCTGACTGGACCCAGAGCCCCTGTCCTGCCTGAGGTCAGGGTGATCTGAGCTGTCCCAGCTGCCTCCAGATTTGAAGGGGCATCTGGCCAGCTAGGTGTGTGTGTGCGTGGACCCTGGAATGGATTTAATTATGACTGTCAAGCCCCGTGTGGATGGGAAGGAAGCAGGTTAGATTGTCCTGGGTTGACTGGTAGAAGGAACGAGGATGTGGGCGCTGGAAGGCGCTGGGTTCCTACAGGGCCATCTTCATCCTCTCTGACTACCTTTGTCCCCGCGCCCACAGGCTGGATTAATGGCGCTTCCTCGCAGCGCTGTGTGTGGGAAGGACACAGTGAATGTTCGAAAATGGGAGGTCCCAAGGATCATTGTAGGGCACAGTGTCCTGTGATGTTCTTCCTAGCTTCAAACCCCCTGAACAGACTCTCAGATTTTAGTGCCAAGGGGACTTAGAGAGCATGTGACCTCTCTGTTTACAGATGAGCAGGAGAGCGGACTGCCCAGGGCCCCACGTGAGTTGATGGCAGATCAGGGATGAGAGGCAAAGATCCTCACTCCCAGCCCCGAGCCCCTCCCCTGACCACGATGCCCTTGACCCCGGGTCTCAGTCCATGTTGCCCTGGTGGGCTGTGGTGGGCTTGCTGAGGCTCCAGAGGCAGCTGCTTCCTCTACCCTTTCCCTCTGATGGACTGACTCCTCTGGAAATTGGCAGCCATGTCTCACGCCTGGTACCTGGCTGTTTATTTAGACCCCTGCCCTCTGGTTTCAAGCCGGAAGCCCCCGGCTGCTCTCCGGTGGAGCCTGCAGTTGTCTGCTCAGAGCAGGCCAGGTGCTGCATGTGCAGTGACTCTCGTTCGCCTGGTTGGACACCCAGGACCTCTGAATGGAAATGGACCTGAGCCCAGGCTCAGGTTGGGGGTGTATCGCCTACATGGGCTCCATTTGCCTGGGAGCATGCCAGGTCCTGTCCACATTCTGCCCATCAGAAGGTTTCCTCCCAGGATCCCACAGCCTTGGGGTTCTGAGACTGTCAGCAGCACGCGCTCCTCAGCTTCCTGCCCTGCACCCCAGATCCCCCACACAGTGCATTTCCCTTCCCTGGCCCCGCCAGGTCCAGCAGTCAGCTTACACCTTAATCACAAGCAATTAAGAAAACGGCTCCTGGAGCGTGGTGAGTGCACTTCTGCCAGCAGTAAACCTATTTCAGGGCCCTTGGTGGAGAAGAGCGGGAGAATGTGGGGGTTGCTGCTCTGTCGTGGAGCAGAAAGGAGGGCTCAGGGTGTGTGTCAGTATCTGTCTGCTCGGCGAAGTCACACAACGGCGCTGAGGACTCTTTGTAGCTTGTTTGTGGTTTTGGAAACGATATTAGACCATTACCCAGCCTCCCAGGGACGGTTTCGGTTTTGCCTTCTCTTTCTGGTCTTTGTGCCTGTGCGCTCACTTCCTCTCACAGGGGTGATCGCGCTGGGTACACAAGCTGGCCTGCCCATTCACCTGGATGGCGTGCTTCCATTTAGACATGTGCTCAGTCAGCACGTGCTTACTGAGCGCCTGTCCTGTGTCTGGGGATGGAGCAGAGGGAAGCTTCACTGAGCTTAGATTCTGGTAGAATGAGGAGAGGCTCATTCATCGATGGTTTGAGCTCGTGGACACTTCAGCCTGTCTGTTGAAGAGCCTCTACATCATCCTATGTAATGTCGGCATAATACCTGGTTGAGTGGATGTACTGTGGCATCACCTGCTCTTCCTGTGGAGGTGGCCCGTGAGATCACTTCCTGTTGTTCTCTGGGCAGGTGATGGTACCGTGAGCCTCACAGCACATGCGGCTCTTTCATCCATGTGGCGTGTTTCTGAGGCCGATTCTTAGAAGTAGGATTATTGACTGAGTTGAAAAATAGGAACTTATTTTTTCAAATTATTTTGGAAAATTTCAAACAGAACAATTCAAAGTAGGGAGAATAATTTTCACAGACCCTTGTGTGCCCACCTCCCAGCTTCAGGAATCAGGGCCAGTCTTATTTCATCTGAAGCCCTACCAGTGCCACCCGCTACCCCAACTGGATTATTTTGAGACAGTCCCAGACCTCATATTACTTCCTCTATGAATATTTCAGCATATCCGTCAAAGAAGGGATCTTTTAAAAAAAGACCATCATAGGGACTTCCCTGGTGGTCCAGGGGTTAGGATGCTGTGCTTCCACTGCAGGGGTCACGGGTTCGATTCCTGGTTGGGCAACTAAGATCCTGCAAGCTGCGGCGTGGCCAAAAAAAAAGACCATCATAACGCCATTATCACACCTAAAACGACAGTGATTTCTCGTCCTCCAATACCTAGTCAGTGTTAGATTTTCTCACTGATCTCACGATGTGTTTCTGCAGTTGGAGCAGGACCCAAACAAGATCCACGGGTGGCATTTGGCTCATGAGGCCCTTAAGTCTCAGTGAATCTAGAACATTTCTCCTCCTTTCCTCCCCTGAAGTGAATGTGATGAGGTAACCAGGTTATCTTCCCAGGCGTCCCACAGTCTGGATCTTGCCGATTGCACCTGTGGGTTTAGTTGAGCCTTTGTTGCAGTTCCCGTGCTTCCTGTAAATGGGTAGAGCAGAGGCTTGATCGGACTTGGCTTGGCGTTTGGCCGGCACAGTCACGGGTGGTGCCGTGTGCTGCCGCGGGGGCCTGGAAGGTCCTGTGGTCTCTGCTGTGACCTGGCAGCTGCTGGTGCTCATATCCTGGATTCCTTATTTCATGGGGGGTTTGCAAAATGCTGATACACCGGCTCTCTCATTCCCTCTGCATTATTTAACTGCTGTACTTCCAGAAAGAGCCGTCCCCGAGATGCAGTGAGGGCAGGAAGGCAGGCCCTTGGATTTACCCGTCCCCAGGGGAGGTTTGGGAGACACTTCTCTATAGCCGAGTGGAGGTACTCAGTAAGCCCTAATGTTCCTCCAGACTCGGATGGCACTGGAGTCTGTGATGAGGGTCTGGGGGTGACTGGGTGGGGGTGGGCCAGGAGAGGGCAGATGGAGGGGTTCATGAGGGGAGGCTGGGAGTTGCTGGAGGCCATTGCTGGAGGCCACGGGGCCAAGGACACATGGGGCCTGGATGGTGTCCACGCCAGGCTCAGAACCAGCCTGGAGGTGTCCACGCCAGGCTGACTGTACATTTTCACATCCACAGTCTGGCTCAGTCCTCCCTGTGTGCCTGTACCTGACCAAGGCAGCTTGTAACATTCCCTCCATTTGAGGAAGGGAGGTCCTGGGCTTGTCCGAGGACACACAGCTGGTAGATGATGGCAGGAGGAGAGCACGACTCCAGCCCCCGACTCCCAGATCAGACCCTCTCCACTGTGCCACACTGCCGCCCAAGGAAGAGGGGGCAGTTTCACCTCCCTTGCCCATCTGCAGCCCCACTGGGGGAAAGCATAAGGCCTGGAAGCCATGGGCCTTGTCCTTGTATTCCCCGCCTAAGTAAGGGGAGGAACCCAGAGGACAAGAAGACATCCCACACTCGGGTCATGGCTGTAGAAGGGCATGGGGCCAGACCTGCACACACATTTTCCGTGGAGACAGACCTTCCCCGGTGTAGCAGTCTGGACGCCTCTCTTTGCCGAGGCCTGTCGCAGGCTGCCTGGCCTTTGGGAGCTGCAGCCCGTGATGCCTCCTCCATTCCTATAGAGGCAGTGAGTTTGGCTCAGGGCCTGATCACCCCATGTGTGTGAGGGGGCCACAGTGCTCAGGGTATTTTTTAAAATGCCTCAATAGGAAAAAAGAAAGAGAAAATCCTTTGAACTAAGCCACTCCATGAGTTTGGAATAGAGGTGAGAAGACTGGGCCCCCGACTGAGGAGAATCCAGGGGGCCCCCAGCCCACAGGGGTGACACCATCGGGTGAATGAGTGTGTTTCTTGCTGGGCCTGGAAAGGGAAAATATTTGTGACAGAAACCAAGGTCAGGGCTCCTGAAGGAAGTCCTGTTAGAATCATTAATGCCAAGGGCATTTTTCCTTAGCCTTGGCTAGTGACATTAATTCTGTGTTAGTTCTGTGTTTGAGACAGTCTGATGTGTCTCCCGTCTGTCCCTTCAGAAGGAGTTTGAGGAAAATCTGAGGTGAAGGTACCACACGGAGAGAAGTAAAACGTCCTTTGGTCTCAAATTGAGATTTATTTTATAGACTGTGATGCTTTAACTTTGAGCCATGCGTTTTGAGTTTTCTAAGAACTTCCCTCTCTTTCCTCTGGTCTTCAGAGCAGCTGGTGAGGAGGTGAGGGTGTGTTTTATTAGACCCATTTTCCTGAGGAACACACTGAGGCCTAATGAAGTTTTGTGACCAGCTGGAGGCAGGGTTAGCACCAGTCTCCCAACTCCTTGGCCTGCATTCCTTTCCTTCACTGTGATGGCCATGACCCAGGGGACAGTTCTCTTGTGGCAGAAAAAAAAGGGCTGGCAAGGAAGCCACCAGCCCTTCCTGGTTGCACTGCCCTGGGTTGGTGCAGAGTTGCTAAGAGGTCAAAGAGATCCAGCTCAGCACTGCAAGGGCGAAGATTATTTCTTTTTTTAAAATAAATTTATTTATTTTTGGCTGCGTTGGGTCTTCGTTGCTGTGCGGGCTTTCTCTAGTTGCGGTGAGCGGGGGCTACTCTTCATTGCAGTGCGTGGGCTTCTCACCGTGGTGGCTTCTCTTGTTGTGGAGCACGGGCTCTAGGTGCGCGGGCTTCAGTAGTTGTGGCACACAGTCTCAGTAGCTGTGGCTCGCGGGCTCTAGAGCACAGGCTCAGTTGTTGTGGCGCACGGGCTCAGTTGCTTTGCGGCGTGTGGGATCTTCCCGGTCCAGGGATTGAACACGTGTCCCCTGCATTGGGAGGTAGATTCTTAACCACTGCACCACCAGGGAAGTCCCGAAGATTATTTCTTAAGAGAAATGTCGAGAGAGAGAGCTCTGGCCCTGAGCCCTAAGTGGGGTCTCTCTCTGTCTCTCCAAGACTCCGGCATGGCCAAAGTTGTTCCCTGGAGACCTCATTCTGGTAGGTAAAGTGTCTCAGGCCCTGCAATTAGAGCAACTCTGGTATGCTGTGAGCTGTCGTGTAAAATATGATGGAAGGAAAGGGTTGCTTCCCAAGGCTCTTTCACACCAGGCCAAAATAGAGCCAGTGGATTGGTGAGCAGCTTTCATTCAGATGGAGTGTGTGGGTGTGGGTCTGTGTGTGTGTGAGTGTGTGAGTGTGTGAGTAGGCTCATGTTCTCAGTAGTTGAGACCTCCCTTGCTTTCCCTTCGTTCCCGTCATACGGCTGAGCTGGAACCACTTCCACCCTCCAGGGGGACTATGCTGGTTTGTTCAATGGCATCCATCAGGGGAAC
The DNA here is from genome assembly GCF_963924675.1 of Phocoena phocoena. NCBI lineage: Eukaryota > Metazoa > Chordata > Mammalia > Artiodactyla > Phocoenidae > Phocoena > Phocoena phocoena. The sequence continues at coordinate 61,950,095 of NC_089234.1, read as the reverse complement.
ACTGACAGGGTGCCAGGCGTGGTTTCTGAATGTGCGCCATCAGGCTTGGGATTTTCAGTGGTTTGGGAGGGGTTCAGATCTCAACCCCACCGTCTCCCTGCCTCCCCCCTCCCCCCCGCGCCCTCTCCGTCTCCTGAGACCCTGCCTCTGTGCTCATTGCTGTCATTGTCAAGTTCGTGGTTGTCACTAAAGGTGCCTCTTTCTGCTGCTCATCTCTGTTCCACGTACAAGGACTCATCCCTGAAACCCTGACTCAGACCCTGCCTGGCACAAGTAGGGCTTCACAGATGTCTGCCTGTGAGCGGATGGAAAGCAGACAGTTGCATAAGTCATTGTGTGATTAAATAGGAAAGCCGCCCCCTCTACCACCTCTGTATCTTTGGGTTCTTTGTCCACATCGTTGGTCTCCAGGAGAGGGCGCTCTTCTCCAGCAACCAGAAGAGCCCTGGGAGCGGGTCGGAAACCCTGGTTCTAGCCCAGGCTCTGCTAGTAACTTCTGGCACAACCTTGGGCAAATCACTTTGACCTGCCTGGGCCTCTGCTTTTCCATCTGTCACCCGGGGTCACTACTGCTGCCCCACCTGCCTTGAGGGGTGGCGGTGAGCACCTGCCTGGGTACCGGTGAGGTGGGAGTGGGGTGTACGGTGGCCGGGACACCAGGCTGACTCCCTTGGTTATGTGTAGGGACAGTGGGATCCTGAGGCCAGGACCGTGTCTGGTCAGCACTGAATCCCAGAGCCTGGTCTAAGGGTGACCGGTGTTTGTTGGACGAACATCAGAGACGCACATGGTGCCAGGTTTAGCCCCTTCATGCTTTGAAAGTGCTGATCAAAATATGACATCTTTGGAAAATCAGTTACCCGCCTCTGGGGCAAGGGCCCCTTTCTCCCTTCTGGGGACTAGGCGTGGAAAGCATCCTTGGGCGTGAGGCCCCTCAAGCCCACGCAGGCCTGAGGATGGAGTCTGCAGGGACTCATGCAAAGCCCCCAAGGAGAGGGGTGGCGTTCAATTTTGAGAAGAAGGGTGGGGTCTGAGCTCTGGGACCCTGCCCCTTAGAAACTGACCATCTTTGAGGGCTGTGGGCCGCCCGCCCAGTCTGGACCCCGCCTCAGCTGGAGGGCGGTGGTCGCCAGGCCATGCTTGTTCCTGGGGAGCGGGTGGGGAGAGGGCAGCAGGGAGGTTCTAGTAATGACCGCAGGTTCCCACAGGGTCACTCTGGTGCCACACGGGTAATAGACAGCAGGGGTGGGGTTGAGGGCGGTGGCAGGGAGGCCAGTCAGACGCCGTCACTGAGATGAGGTGGCTTGACTGGGGCGTGAGAGGGGGCAGCTTCTGGGGGTGTGTTGACATAGAGTTGACAGGATTCCCTGATTGGCTGGATGTGGGGCTGAGAAAGGGAGAAGTGGAGGAGGGATGTCGGTTTGGGCCTTAGCAGCAGGAGTTGCCTGTGAGATGGCAAGCTTGTGGGCAGGGCAGGTTTGGGGAGCGGTCCCGAGGCCCATGTGGAGTGTGTTGTGGAATTTGAGGAGCCCGAACCTTGTCCATGCGGAGCTCTTGAGCAGCGGTTGCACGTCTGAGTCCGGAGCCCCCGGCGCAGGTGCACACGTGGGGGTCCCCAGGGAATCTGGAAGCTTGGTTCTAGATGACACTGAGAGTATGACACTGAAAGGGCAACATGACCCGGGGAGTGAGTGCCCATTGACCAGCTGAGCACCCTCTGCACGCTGGGTCCTAGTCAGACGCTCAGAGCGGCGGGAAGGAGGCGGAGATGGAAACCTGGCTGTAATCTGCTGCCTGCTGCCCCGGCGTATCGCTGTCTTGAGGAGACCAGTCATGCCTTGGAGAAGCAATTAGAAGCCCTCACGATGGAATGTAATGCAGTAGTTAGTGAACTGGCGCAGAGCAGAGGAGGCTGAGAAGCGTGCGGTGGGGCTGAATGCTTCAGAGCCTCGCGAGAGCAGTGGCTTGTCCAGGGCCTGGAGGGAAAGCTGAACGCGACCAGCCCCGGCGGAGGGGAGGGCATTCCAGGCAGGAGGAAGAGAGAGGGTAAAGGTACAGAAGCAAGAGTGAGGCAGGGAGCACTTGAACTTGACTGTGGTGGAAAGGCCTAGGGTGTTAGGAGAGCTGGGGTTTTGGAGTTCATGTCCCAGCTTGGAACTCTGTGACCTTGCTGAGCCCCATCTGCACCATGAAGTGTCCCTCTTGCTTCATGGGTTTGCTGGAGGGCATATTAGAATGTCCTCATCAGATCTACGTGCGTTGTGCTCAGCCTGGCACCTGCATGCAGGGGCCTGGGCACACCCGGGGAGGCTTTCCAGCCTTGCCTCCGTGGGCCTCTCCCAAGTGGCCCAGCAAGGAGCAGCGCACCTCGGGGCCCGCGTTGCTGCTGGGCAGACCGGAGGCTTGAGAGGCCTGACGAACCCAGGGCCCTGCCCACCTTCCCTGGGCCCCGTCTGTTTCAGTGCTTAGCCCCCAAGAGATGAGGAAGCCCTGTCCGCTCCACCACAGCTAGCGACAGCCTGGCCTGCCAGGCCATCTAAAAACAGTTCCACTATTTTTATGTACTGGAGGTGGCTGGCCTGTCCTCTTCCCCAGACAGTGCCAACCTGGGGTGATTTTAAGGAAACCAGGGCTTTGCTAGGAAGATGGGTCATTGTCTCAAATCACAGACTGCGGTCGGGCAGGAAGCACCCACGGAACCTTCCGGTGGGTGTCAGGCGTCACCTTGACCCAGTGGTCTGAATTTAGAGATAATTCCACCCTACCTTGCCAGTAGGGTCTCGGAAGGAATCACTTGACCTCTCCACCCAAGATGTTCCTCAGAATCCTTGCTGGAATCTCTGGGGGCAGCAGGCTTCTGTCCCCTCTGGAGCAGGGGCACCAAGAAGATAGAGCTGCCGCGGCTCTGCCCCCGGGGCCAAGTCCCGAGCTGAGGCCTCTTCACACCCAACAGGAAGTTACTTCTGAGCTCTTGAAAGTAGTTTAAAATGACTCTGCCTGGTGGCACTGTGGGTGAATTCCTTTCCTTCTTTCTAAGAAAATGTGTTTAACTAGGCTCCCAGCCTTTGGATGGAGACTGGGGAGCAGTGTAAGGGATCGGGTGGTGAATGCCCAGCGCCGCGCGGCATGAAATAGTCACCCTTAGAGACAGGCAGAGTCATGCTGTATTGGCCGCAGTTTGTATTTAGGTAAAATTTTTTTTGTTTGTTTTTGGGTCCACTGCCTGATTTCTAAGCAAAACTGCTTTTCTTTGAGCAGTTGGTTGGTTGAGCCGTCCTTAAAACAGTAGGCGTCCTGCCCCTACCAGCCCCAGTCAACTTCCCGCACCAGTGGCCTTGGGGCCATTCCTACCCTCACATCCAGAAGCCCTGCTGGCCCCTTTGTCTGTAGGGTCAGGGCTTGCCTGGCTCTGGGCCCCCTGCTGCTACAAGCCCCTCCCCCTCTGCCTCCCTTGGACCCACCTCCCTCTTTGACCCTTTCCTCCCCCTGTCAGGGCACCTCAAATCCTCCTCGTCTTGGAGGCCCTCCCTCGTCCACTACCTGCCTTGTCTTGATCCCGTGGTCCGGCTGCACTGGGTGTTTGGCCCCAGTGCAAACACAGGGTGTTTGTCCCCTGTCTCCCCCAGACCATGAGTGTCTGCGGGCAGGGCCTGTGTGTGCCCCACCTTTGTGCCGTGGCTGTGGCCCCTGTTCTGTGAATGGCTGGACCCGTGTGGCCCCCCCAGGGTTTATAGGTGCTTCCTCATGCCATACTTTACTGAGCAATGTGACCTCCAGCAGCGTGGGGCCAAGAGTTTAAATGGCAGAGCTGGGACCAGAGCCCAGTCTTGTCTCCCAGGGAGTCAGGGCGCTGGCTGTGGTCCCCTTGCCCCAGCTGGGCCCTGTTCGCTGTCCCCAAGGTTCCAGAGCTCCTTCTGGACGGTGTGTTGGGCCAACCGCCCACTCCCACGACCCTGGGGGCAAAGACGGCAGAGGCATCAGAGGCTGAGTCACCCGAGGCAGAAGTGGGAGGTGCGGGACTCCAGGTCCCACAAGCAAGCCCACTCCAGCTCGCGGTTCTTAGGGCTGTGGGTCGTGTCATGTCTGGGGCGGGGGCCCACCCAGGAGCCTTCCTGAAGCGGCCTGGAGGAGACTCGTGTAGGCTGATGTGTGCCTACGTGGGAGGGCTTCCAGCTGTGGCCCAGTTGTTGGGAGACTGCCCTTCCTGGTTCCCAGAGGCCCGGGGGCTGGCTGTGCCCTCCCCTGGGTGTTCGCGCTGCCTGAAGGTATGGCCGCTATGCCACATCCTCTTCTTGGAGCAGAGAGAGCTGCCGTGGGCTCTGGCTGGAGGCCAGGGTGGGTGTGGGTGTGGGTGAGCAGGAGGAGGGCGCAAGTGCAAGGTGAGGTGTGGCGTTCAGTCCCCCGGGCTCCCCCCTAGGGCGACGGTCCATCTGCGGTGGGTTGGAGGAGCACGCTCAGATATGGTGGCAGACACCCGGCAGGGGGAGAGCTGGCTCTGTGTGTCCTGGGCCTTGTCCCCCCGCCTTCCCACTGGGCCCGACACGGAGGAGGACCTGGAGGGGACCCCATGTAAGGCCTCTTCCTTCTGAGCGTTAGTCTCCCGCGAGTCTTCCGTTAACAGGTCCCTCCTATTCTCAAAGCTTCAGGGGCTCCCCGGTGCTAAAGCCACAGAGCTCAACCCTGGCTCCCTAGAATGGCCCCGGGGACTTTCCACTGTCCCTGTGCCCAGGCCCACCCCCCGGAGGTTCCCGTCTGATTGGTCCGGGGTGGGGCCCAGGCATCTGCACGCCAGGGTTGGGAAGCTGGCTTAGAGGGTAGACTTCTTGGCGCCAGGGTGGCTTCCACAGTTGGGGGCCAACCCGGTTCCCGTCTTGTCCCTTCACACCCTTGTTTCAGCCAGGCCAGCCCCTTCCCGGTCTCCCTACCTGCTGGGCACCATCCTCACCTCTGGCCGCCCCGTCTGGTGTTCACTGTCTTTATCCGAGTCCACGCAGGCCTCTCAAGGCCCAGCTGCGTCGTGTGCTCTCTGGGAAGCTACCTTTAGTCACTTGGCTGTCCCTTCCCTCCCTAGCGTGGCCTGTTCTCCTAGAAGGTGCTCAGGATTACCGTTCAAAAGACCGATGCCCCACCCTCCATCCCAGTCTGTCCCTCCCTGAGCTCCCGCCCCTGTTGCTGACCCTGCTTCTGTGGTCTTTCTGTGTCCGTCCCCAGCCTTGGAGAGTGTGTGTGTGGTGTGAGAGTGTGTCTGTATGTGTGTATGTCGGTGTGTGTGTGTATGGTTTGTGTGTGAGTGTGTATGCGGTGCGTGTTGTGTGTATGTGACTGTGTTGTGTGTGGGGTGTGTGTGACCGAGGGCATGTGGTGTGTGAGTGAGGTGTGTGTGAGTGTGTGTGTGGTGTGTACGATTGTGAGAGTCTGTGAGTGTGTGAGTCGGGTGTATGTGTGTAGAGCGTGTGTGGAGTGTCCCCGGCTGGGGGTGAGCACCCACTCTGACTCCCGCCCCGTGCCGTCCGTCCTCCAGGCGAAAGCGGCCAAGTCAGAGCGGGAGGCCCGGAGGCTGCAGCTGCGGAGCCTGCAGTACCTGGAACGCTACGTCTGCCTGGTGCTCTTCAACGCGTACCTCCACCTGGAGAAGGCCGGCTCCTGGCAGAGGCCCTTCAGCGCCTGGATGCGGGAGGTGAGGGCGGGGGTGGGGGCCGGGACCACCCTGTGCGTCTTCCCCGGGCCCAGGGACAGGCGGGCAGAGTTGAGCGGGCAGAGTTCTCATCTCACTGTACAGGACGCTTCCCTGTGGCTGAGATTGTGTCTCGTTCAGCTCTGGGTCCCCAGCACGGCCTCCGCGCTCAGCAGGCAGTGAGTGGATGGGTGAGGCGGGGGAGGGAGGAGACGAGGCGCCTGGGGACACAGCAGGGCGGGTGCTGGGCTGGGCCCCTGCTCCCTGCCTGCGTCCCCCAGGCCAGCGTCACCTGGGTGCTACACGCCTGCCCACTGTTGTGCCCTTCTGGCTTCCCGCTGTGGCTCGGCCCCTGCTGCCTTGCAACCGTGACCTCGGACAAGTTAGTTAGCCCCTCTGAGCTGCTGTCCTCGGCGTTACAACGTCAGCACCACCTCAGGAGGCTGCGGTGGGGATTCCATGAGGTGTATACAGTGCCATGTGCCAGAGCTCATGTGAGCGGGTCTGCCTTACGTGGCGACTGTATGCTCCCATTCTACAGAGGAGGAGACTGAGCACAGAGGTTAGGTGCCGTGTTCACGGTCAGCGTTAGAGCAGGTTGTTTGGCTCCAAAGCCCACCATGTCTGGCCTAAGACGCTGCCCTCTCTTGCCGCCTCCACCCTCCCACTCTGCTTGCCTCTTTCTGTTTCTTCCCCCAGCTCGGCTGCTTTTAGAGGAAGAGCTGCTGCCTCGGAACCTCTAGGGCAGGAGAAAGGCCTCCTTCCCTCCTTGGCAGAGGGGCCTGTAATTACCCCTCCGCCGGGACACTGGCCCCTACTGACCTCACCAGACTGTCCTGACAGTTCTAATCTGGACTCAGGGCTGGAATTAGCTCCCGTGGGGCAGGTGTGCAGGAGGATGGGAGTCTGTGATGGGTATAGGAAGGGTAGGGGGGCTTAGGTCTGTGTGCACGTGGGGTCAGAGCTGTGAGGGAACAGAGGCAGGGAGGCCACCACAGGGCCTGGTGGTGGGAGTGGTGGCTGCCGGGCGTTTCTGCTGAAGGTGAGCCTTCCGGGTGGTCCTGATAGGGCGTGGGTCACACCAAGGCCACCTTGGGGCTACCCTCTTGAGCAGGCCTTGGGCTCAGCTTCCTCTTGGAGGTGGAGGTGAAGGTGGTGGGGGACCTAGGACACTTCTGCTTGGGTTCTGCTCGGAGAGCTGAAATCAGGGGGACCAGGGGCTGGGGAGCTCGCCGGCTGAACCTGGGTAGTGGGTGTTTGGGGACGTCAAGGAGGGCGAGAACTGCTGGTCCAGCCCCCTAGCGTGGGTTCCAGCCTTGGGATGAACAGAGGGCAGAGGCCTCTGTTTGGAGTGGAGCCTGCATCCTCTCCATCCCCTGGGACAGTGGGGAGAGAAGGAGGCTGGTCGTTGAGTGGTTTGAGTCCAGGGAGGCCCCAGTTAACCCGCCTGAGCTGAGGCCCTTGGTGGGCCTGCCTGCTCCACAGCTGGAACTCACGGCCAAAGGGCCCTTGCTGGCTGCTGCATCCACACTGCCTTCCCCAGCGCTCCCTGAGGGCCTGGCTGTAATACCGGGAGCAGCTGGCCTCTGCTCCCGAGGTCCCCATGGGAGCGTCGGGGCTACGCAGGCATGGGGCGTGCTTGGCCTCCCGTGCTGCTCCCCGCTTGTTCACTACCTGCCGGGCGCTCTCTGTGCAGTGTCGCCCTCCACACTGTGCAGTCCCACTATAAGGAAGGGAAGCGCAGAGCAGTTAATAGTAATCGAGACGCAAACTTGTGCAGGTCACTGAGCTGGGGGGAGGCAGCGCTGGGCCCCAGACTCGCCTGTATCTGCGGAGCCCAGGGAGGGGAGGACGGTGTGACACAGGGGGATGGGGGACCTGAATGATTACCCCCCCTTCCCTGGAGCTCTGCCCCCATCTCTGCTGTCCTTCCCAGGTGGCAGCAAAGGCCGGCATCTACGAGATCCTCAACCAGCTGGGCTTCCCCGAGCTTGAGAGCGTGGAGGACCAGCCCTTCTCGAGGCTGCGCTGCCGGTGGCAGGAGCAGAGCCACAGCCCCGAGCCCTCCGCCGCAGGGGACCTCCTGTAGGAATGGGACTTCCTGTAGGATGCGCTCCCCCGCCCCTGCTACCGTCGCCTCCCACGGGGCCGCCTCCTACCCTCACAGACTGGGGGTGCCGGAGCTGCTCACCGACAGCGGCCCTGAGAAATGATCCCTCAGCTTAGCAGAGAGACTGGCATGGGTGGGGACCCCTTTTCTGAAAGAGCTTTTATAGGACAGTTGGCGCACAGTGATACTTTGTGAATGGCAGGCGCGGGGAGGGCCTGCAGGAAGGCCGGTGTGGCATCACGTCTGCAAGGAGCTCACTCCCCAAGTTGCCAAGCGAAGCCCCTCGCCGCTTCGCCCTCCGCTCTCCCCCGAGCGGCTCTGACGGGCCCTGGCGGAGCGGCCCTAGCCAGTGTTGGTTTCCCTCTTGCCCTCTCTCGTGGCTCTCTCACGCGGCTTCTGCTCTTTCGCTGCCTGAGCACCGCCCTGGGGGCCCCGGGCTCCCTGGGGAGTGGACTGTGTGCTGGCTGATTTGTTAGCCTAAAGGCAGCTTTACCCAGTTTCCTTGCCTCTCATGCCTTGTCTCAACCTGGAGACTTGAAGGACAACCTCATGCCCAGTGGGTCCCGCAGGGGCCTCCACCTCTCCTTCCTTTGCCCTCTCCCCTCCTCTGGGCTGGCAGGACTTTGGAGGTTTCCAGGGAGCTGAAAATGAAATGGAGTCCCTCTCGGAGGAAGAAAGAGCTCCCAGAAGGTGCATGCGGCCCCGTGGAAGAGGCCAGCTCCATTTCTCTGGAACCATGGGCGGGAGGTCTGGGGAAGCACTGCCTCCCTGCCGTGCCATCCAGAGTGGCCTGTGCCCCAACCTGCTGTGGCAGGAGCCCCGGAGCCTGCCGGGTGACCCTGAGTGAGCAGTGGGGCGTGTGAGAGTGGGCCAAGGATGGCGTGAGGGGGCAGTTGGATTCCAGGCCATCCTTGCTGAGCATCCTTGAGCTGCCTTCCAGTGGGGGCAGAAGGGGCCAAGTGCTGCTGAATTAGCAGCTGCCGGGCCCAGCTCTGTGCAGACAGTGAGAGGGTTGCTCGGAGAGGCAGGCGGTGTTGAGCTGAGTCTGCGGCTCTCCCTCTTGGGGCTGGTGTCCCCCGAAGCACAGGGGCTGAGTGGTGTGGACGCTGTCCTCCTGGCCTGGCTTGTTGGGGCCAGAGGGGTCTCTCTCGGTTGTACACCGGCACTTGTGCGGAGAAACAGGTGATGTGTCACCGGTCATGGTGTTTTGAAAAGGGGGAAGAGGCCAGAGTTGTTCACATCTACCTAGTGTTGGAAAATTTATGACCATTTTGGCTGAATTCTTTTGCAAATCTACTGTATGTCTGTTCACTACCTTTTCAGATTTGTTGTTGGTTTTGGTTTTATTTTTGCATGTAGTAAAAAGTGTTAATTTTGTTGCAGACAAGGTCTAGATGAGGGGTCAGAGATCAGGGCTGAACTGGGAGGGATCCTTTGCATTCTCACGGTTGGCCCTGACTTTCAGCTGTGCTGGGACTACTGGCTGGTCACGTCACCTCTCTGCCTCAGTTTCCCTATCTGTAAAATGGGAGAATAATACTTGCCTACCTACCTCACAGGGGTGTTGTGAGGATTCATTCGTGATTTTTTTTTTTTTTTTTTTTTTTTGTACAGAGCTTTTGAGCATTAAAAGTGACTAAATGTGAAGTGCGCTTGGCTGCCTATGTCTTCATTGTGGGTCAGGTGTTACAGAACTGATGCAAGCTGGGGTCCCTGCTACTTCAGAGTAAGGGTGGGAGGGCAGGGAGAGCCAAGAGCATCTGCCCGTAGTGCACCTAATTCTCAGAGAAGGTGGATTTTCCTGGATGTCTCTCTCCTTCCTTCACATCCCCAACCATGTTTGACCATCTCACTCTGGATGCCCACGGCTGACGTACTGAGCCCCTTCCTGAAGAAGGCAACATAACAGGCTAATTCACGCTAAAGTGTGAAGGACTGTTACATCCAGGGAAATGGAACAAAATGGAATTTCAAGGGCTATGAAGGAGGGTGGTCCTCAACCTCTATTTCCTTTTCTTATCCCTGCAGGCTCCCCTTGGTCCCTTTAGGCCCCTGAAGGCTTGAACGCACTTGTGTTGAGAAATTGGTGTGTAAAGAGGCAGTAGGGAGAGTGAGGCAGAGAGAGTGCTGACCTGAGGCTTCTCTCTAAGCTCTTCCAGGATTAGGGGAATCAGACCCTCTGGGTTGTAGTTCCAAGGTCAGCTGGGGGTGGTGAGAATGGAATCCAGAGCTCCGACCGCATAGGGTTGGTGACCTCCCCAGCCTTGGAGGGGAGGCCTCCTGAGGTTATTTCCCAGCACAGCAGAGTCCAGGCATGCTCTGTGTGGCTTCTGAATGTGAGTGCAGTGGTGTATACACCAGTGTGCACGTGTGTCCGTATGTGCGGTGGTTCAGCACTTCTCTGCCAGGGATGAGGGGATTGTAAAACTATGATCAGTACAAGGATCTCCTGGGACCCTGATGGAGGTGCGGCAGGGTCTTGGGACGACCAGGCCTGGCAACTGGAATACTGTCCAGCGAGCCCTGGACGTCCTCTGCAGCATCACCGGGGGTGCGCCGCTCCAATCCCCCCTCAGGAGAACCCGCTGCAAGAGCAGATGGCACAACTGCAGCCACTGCAGCTTCGATCCAACACGCACCAAGGCCGCCCTCTGTCTCCAGCCCTTTCCCCGCTCAGGCTCTCCCAGACGATGACTGAGGCCGGCAGGGCTCTCGAGCCACGAGCCACGCTGTTTCTAGCCGTGGCAGCCTTGCCCGGGGCCTCCCCATTGGTCTGGCTGGAGGTTCCCCAGACCCACCCTGCAGCGTGGGGCTCTCGCTCCCTCTCTCCTTTCATGGGCGTCAGACCCGCATCGTGGTCTTCCTGCCTTCTGCCACCTCCTCCTTTATCCTTCACGGGTTTCCACAAATAAATCTCTTGCACATCTGATCCCATCGTGGTGTCTGCCACTCTGAGGACCTGAATGACACACCCTCACCCTCTCCTTGGCCTCTCTGGGCAGCTTGCTTGTCCCTCTTGCTGGTTAAGGCAGTCTTCTCTGGCACTGTGTAGGGACACCATCAGCCCGGTTTCCAGCTTCATATGTTACAGTTCCAGCCAGACTCAGTTGTCTTTCTCTCTCTCGCACCGCCCTGCCCTTCCATCTCGAGTGTGGGGCTGCGGGGCCTGTGGACTGGGGCCCGTGTGGAAGGAAATCGTTGCTCAACTTCTCTGTGGATGGGGTGGGGTGGGGAAGGCAGGACTGAGGCGCTTAAGAGTTATCTGGGTGGATACCCTTAAATCTGCGAATGGCAGTGCCAACCTCTGATTATTTCCTAAATAAAGGGAATATTTCTTAAGTAAAGCATTAGAAAGGTTTTCAATTTGTCCTCCAGAAATGTCCTATTAGATAGTCTCAAATAGCAATTAATGAGCTCACTGTTTATCATGCCTGGCCAGCACTGCCTATTCCACTTTTTAAAAACTTCTCGCTAGTTTTGTGGCTCACAATAGAATCTCATATGTGTTTAATTTTATTTATTTACTTATTTTTTATTGAAGTATAGTTGCTCTACAGTATATGTTACAGGTATGTAATATAGTGATTCACAGTTTTTAAAGGTGATACTCCATTTATAGTTCTTATAAAATATTGGCTATATTCTCCATGTTGTACAGTATATCCTTGTACCTTATTTTATACCTAATAGTTTGTACCTTTTACTTCCCTACCCCTGTATTACCCATCCCCCCTTCCCTCTCCCCACTGGTAACCAATAATTTGTTCTCTGTATCTGTGAGTCAGCTTCTTTTTGGTTGTATTCACTGGTTTGTTGTATTTTTAGAGTCCACATATAAGTGATATTCTACAGTATTTGTCTTTCTCTGACTTACTTCACAAAGCATGATATTCTCTAGGTCCATTCTTGTTTCTGCAAATGGCAGAATTTCATTCTTTTTTTAAGGCTGAGTAATGTTTGTGTGTGTGTGTGTGTGTGTGTGTGTGTGTGTATATATATATATATATACACACACACACACACATATAATACCACATCTTCTTTATCTGTGTGTCTGCTGGTGGGCAATGGGTTGCTTCCATGTCTTGGCTCTTGTAAATAGTGCTGCTGTGAACATTGGGGTGCATTTTTTGAATTAGTGTTTTTGCTTTTTCTGGATATACCGGAGTGGAATTGCTGGATCATATGACAGTTCTCTTTCTAGTTTTTTGAGGACCCTCCATACTGTTATTGAAGAGACTGTCTTTTCTCCGTTGTATATATTCTTGCCTCCGTTGTCAAAGATTAATTGACCGTAAGTGCGTGGGTTTATTTCTGGGCTCTCTATTCTGTTCCATTGATCTATGTGCCGAGAGAGTGTCTGACTCCAAGCCCGTGCTCATTTCAAAGGTGGATGTCGGTGCCAGCTCTGGGTACTGGAATCCTCTCTGACATTTTCAGTGATGGAGAGAGAGATGTCCATCCTTCTGGAAGTGTGCCTTCGCTGGGGCGGGTTGGGAGCGGGGTGAGGGGAAAGCATGATTACTTTGAAAACCCTCCTGCAAGGTCTTGTGGTTCTTACACTCAACGCTTTTCAAACCCCTGTGTTCTTTCAAGAGGTTCCCCTCAACACCCACAAGAAGTACTTGTTTCCTATGCGTCACTCTGATAGCTTATCTATGATGGGGGCTTTTGAGTTTCATTTTGCGCCTCCCCTTAGTATATTCTTTCTTTTCCTACCATCTGCCCACCTCACCCTGAATTAAAACATCAATAGTTTATGAAAACACACATTTCCCCATTCCCACTCCAACATTTGAAGTCACCAGTCTTTTAATTTTTGCCCATCTGATTAGGAAAGAGTCTTCTGTTTTTATTTTAATATGATTTTCCCAATTACTAATGAGATGAAACATCTTTTTGTAGGTTTATTGGCCATTTGGATTTGCTCTCTTATATGTTTGCTTATTTTTCTACTGGGTTGTCTCTTTTAAACTAATAGGTGTAAAAATTTTAATACAGTCTGTTTCATTTGTAGGTAGATAGATAGATATACAGCCAGTTCTTTCTTCCAGTTTATCTGTAATTGTTTTGGAGTTTATTTTGTCAAATTTTTGCCTTTGATATTTTGTGTCTTGTGTCAGCAGACCTTCTCTACCCAAGGTTACTTATCTATTTCCTGGTTTTTTTTGATTGCTTGTACAGTATTGTCCTTTATGTTTCTTTCTTTAATTCACCTGGAATAAATGTTTGTGAATGACATGTGGTAGAGAATATAATTTATTTTTTTCCAAATGCATATCCAGTTGGCCTGTGTTATTTATCGAGTAGCCAAGTTTCTCTACTTCTTGAACTGCAACCCTTGTCAAATGTTAGGTCCCTGTGTGTACATGGGTCCGTACAGTAGACATGTGATTGCCATTGCCTCTAGCATCCATTCATCTTCCAACAACCATCTCTGACTTTCCATCCTAAGTTTAAAAAATCTTGAGTGGATTTTTAATTTTTTAAATCTTTATTACTCTTTTCTGGACTTTTCGTTTTCCTTGGGTCAATTTTGGTAAAATACCAACGTTTTCCCAGAATAACACATGGGCATCTGTCAAGATTTTCAAATTTATTAATGTAAAATCATATGTAATATTCTCTCTTCTCTTTTGGCTGCGCCCAGCGGCATGCAGGATCTTAGTTCCCCGACCAGGGATCAAACCCATACACCCCCTGCACTGGAAAGGCGGAGTCCTAACCACTGGGACTCCAGGGAGAACCTTGTAATATTCTCTTAAGTATTTAGAAGGCTCCTGTGCCTGTCTTCTTTCTCAATCTTAATGAATATCTTACATATTTTCCATGGTCACATTTGCAAGTTTTTCTGTTTGTTATCTTCAGATAACCTATTTTTGTTCTTATAAATGTAAACATTGAGAATCTGCGATCACATAAACTAGTAGAGGTGACTTTTTGCTATAGTAATGCTGCTTGGTTCTATGAACCTCTTCTGAGTAATATGCCAAAAATCACATCATGATCTCTCATCAAAGCATTAAAAATTTTTTTTCTATTAGCTGTCAGTCAAGTGGGTACTCGTGTAATTTTGTTATAAGCTTTGAGAATTGGAAAACACTGGAATTGCAAAAGGATGTATTACCTGGATATTGGAGTCATTAACTCTCTCACTTTCTGGAAAATATGCCCCCAAATGTTTATTAAGATTTGTCAAGTGACTACTAATTATATCTCTTACTCTATCACTCAGAGGTACCCTGTAAAAACTAACATGCACAAAAATAGATGAGGAAAATATTGTTCATTTTAACTCTCCTTTTCCAATACAAACTTTTCTTTTTTTTACAGTTCCAAAAAGTTTTTTAAAAACAACTTTATTGAGGTATAATTGACATACAATAAACTGTACATATTTGAAGTGTATAATTTGTTAAGTTTTGACATAGGTATACACCTGTGAAATTATCGTAATCAAGATAATGACCATATCCATCATCTCTGAAAGTTTGCTTATATCGCTTTATAATTTCTCCTTCCTGACCTTCCCTCCCCCATCCCTCTCCGCAGGGACACTTTGATCTGCTTTTTGTCATCATCGATTCGTTTGCATTTTCTAGGGTTTTATATAACTGGAATCATCAGTGTGTACTCTTTATTTTCTGGCTTCTTTCACTCAGCATATTTATTTCCAGGTCATCCATGTTTAATGTACATCAGTTGGTCATTCCTTTGTCTTGCTGAGTGGTGTTCCATCGTACGGCTATACCCTCCGTTGGTTAATCCAAATTGTTACTGGATATTTGGGTTGTTTCCAAGTTTTGGCTATTCCAAATAAAACTGTTATGAACACGTACAAGTCTTCGTATGGACATATGTTTTCATTTCTTTTGGATAAATACCTAGGAGGAGAATGGCTGCACGGTGTGGTATGTGTATGTCTAAATTTTTAAGAAACTGCCCAACTATTTTCCAGATGGTTTCATCCCCACCAGCAGCTTACGGGAGTTCTAGTCCCTCCACATTCTTACCAGCCTTGGAATTGTCGATCTTTTTTGACTTTAGCCATTCTAATTGGTGTGTAGTGGATGTATTTCCTACCACCACCCTCCCAGGTCACATTTTTAGTTGATAAGATTTCCAGTTCAGTCTTTGTTAGGGCAAGCCTAAAAGCGTTAGAAGGCTCGTCTCTTTGAAGATATTCATTATTTGAGGGCTTATTCAGTTAGTTCTGTTTCCGTGGTTGTTAGTTCTTCTCTTTATTGAATTTGGTGTTTGTTTTTCACATTGTTGGTTTTCCTCAGTGGTTGGTGAATTTGGTTGTGCGCTCAACTTTGTCTTGAGATTTCAGGTTATCCTGTTGGTAAGGCTTGTGACTGTTGCACATAGCCTGGGCTGGTGACTACTGGCGAGGGGTGGGACTTGCTGGCGACGGCGCGTGCCGGTGGCTGCCCTTCTGGATGAGGGTGCCCCCTCGCCGCTAGGTGGATATCAGCCCTAGGATGCTGCCCCAAGTGCCCCACTCGCTGCTACTACCTGGCAGACTCCACTGCTTCCCAGACTTGACCTGTGCTGCTGAGGGGGGCACGGGGAGAGCCACGTTCTCCAGCTGCTTCTGCTGGAATTCTCCAGCCTCGTCCTGATGGGGGTCCAGGCTTCCTCCTGCCTCCTGACTTGGCATCTGTGAGTTGAAAGCTTCCTTAAAGCTGGTCCCTCCTCTCTCAGAGGCTTTCAGCTGCGTGGCTTGTGGGCTGTCATTTCCCCTGTCCATCCAGTTCCATCAAGCTCTGTCTTTCAGGGATTCCTCACAATTTCTGACCTCTTGTTATTCTAGCACTGGCATAGAATTTTAAAAATAAATACATTTTGAGGGCTGTGGGTTGGGAAGGGGAAACTAGAGCATATGCTTAATCATAATTTGTATATGAAAATAGCCCATACTATGCACTAGGCCCTGTAGCAGTTAGGATCCTGGCAAAGAACGGATGGCAGCCTTAGCTCCAAGTTCAAAGACAATTTAATGAAAGGACCATTTGCAGAGGTGTGGGCAGGGTTAAGGGAACCAGCTTGGAATGGTGAGAGGCACTCAGGAACTAGTTACAGGGGGAAGCAGTAACCTCCCCTAGATTTGAGGGGGCAAGGGGACAACACAGTGTTACCTGAGCCTGCCACAGGTATCTTCAGGGGACTCTGGGGACCATCCAGCAGAAACTGAGTTGAGAAGGGGGTAACCGTGGCCAGAGCAGCATCGCTGAGCCTGGGGCTGAGGGAGGAGGAGCAAATGCCTCGACTCCTCCCTCGTCTTGTCCTCTGATCTCCCGTCAGTGCCTCCCTTTGATTGCAGGAGGTGCCAGCAACATGGTCCACGGGGTGGGTCCGCCTCCGGAGATGGGGAACGGAGAGAGAGACAAACAGGATAACCAGCACAGCCTTCTCCCAGGTGCTTCATGTATGTCATCACCTCCAGTAGTTCCACGACAGCCCGACGAGGTAGGCCTGTTCTCCTTATTTAACAAAGGAGGAAGCCCAGGCACCTTGATCCAGTGACACCTCCAGAATTTCCCTCTGTTCCTCCCTCTGCCTGGTGTGCCTTCCCTCCCTCCCTAGCCCACTGCTCCTGTGCTTCAAGTTCAGCTTGATTCAGGTCTCCTCACCACTGCGATCTAAGTGTCCTCAAGATACTTAAGAAAGGGTTCTGACTTCTCAAGATGCTGTGCCCACATTTCCTCCAGCATTTCATTATGAAAATTTCAAAACTACAGGAAGGTTGGAAGTATTGTATGAAGAACAGCCCAATACTCCGGGGCCCACTTCTCAAAAACACTTTCACACTATTGTCCATCGACTTCTCTAGACCTCCACTAACTTGTGAATTCCTTAAAGGAAGGGCTACCAGTCATCAGTCTTTGCATCTCAGGGTCTGTGGTGGCCTGGCACACAGAATGCAGTCAGTAAATGTTTGATGACTTGGTAATTCACAAGGCATTTGGTGTTTCCCAGGAAAGGAGAAGGAGAGTTTTATTTCTTGAGTGCCTGCGGGTGGTTTTCATAGATTGTGTGGGGCATTGCGTTCATTATTTCACCAAAGCCTTGCAGGTCAGATGAGTCTGGGATTATGATCTCTCTTTTACAAGACCAAGAGAAGTTTCATAATTTACTCAAGGCTCACATTGTATCCCTAAGGGATCTGGGATTCAGATCGTCAAGCTGCCCTCAAACCCATGCTGGTGACCCAGTGCCTTCTCTGTAGACTGGAGGCTACTGGGTGCTGGGGACTGTGCTTTATGCATTTCTGAATGTCCCAGGATCTCACAACTAGCAGGTACAATAAATATTTTTGGCAAGAATGAGTGAATGAACCTTTAGTGAGTATTTCCATACTACTAGAATATGGCATTCACTGCTGGAAATTCATTCACTACGGGAATATGATACCCGAAGGGAGCTCATACACCTCTTCACTAAGCAAAGGAGGGATCTGAGGCTGGAGGGGCAATGACATCCAAGGTCATGCAGGGAGCCAAGGGCAGACTCCGTGTGCTGACTTCCTGCCCAGCGCTCTTTCTTTTCCCTTCCTCTTCAGATGCATCCGAGCATCCGGATTGGTACCAGTCACTAACCCAGAGCCTGGAGACCCACACAAACCACGTTTTCTAAGGCTGTGTGGGTGGGTGCCTGCCCAAGCACTAGCTCATGGTGCCCGTCTTCCTTCTTCTTCACTGAGGGTGCCATGGGCTTCAGACGCTTGAAGTTGTGTGTGAAATTGTGTTTATATACTCTGCTCAGGAGAGCATGCAGTGTTTGCATCAGGCTCTCAAAACAAATACAGAAACCATGACCCCCCCAAAGCGGGTGAGGGCTCCTTTATGTGTTCTCTCCAGTGGTTCCCCAAATTCTTGATTGTGCAGACAGACAGAATTTTTTTTGTGTGGTACGTGGGCCTCTCACTGCTGTGGCCTCTCCCGCTGCAGAGCACAGGCTCCGGACGCGCAGGCTCAGCGGCCATGGCTCACGGGCCCAGCCGCTCCGCGGCGTGTGGGATCCTCCCGGACCGGGGCACGAACCCGTGTCCCCTGCATCGGCAGGTGGACTCTCAACCACTGCGCCACCAGGGAGGCCCACAAACAGAATTTTTAAAAGAATATTAGGATGCAGATTTTTGCGAAGTTGGCCCATTAAAAAGAAATGAACCCCCCCTTACAATGCTATCGTATCATAAAAGGATATTTTTAACCCCTCCAAACAAGAAGGACAAATTCTCTGGGGGATAAAAGTGACAGGCTTTCCAATTAGGTGAAATAGCTTTAACATGCTACACGGTCCTTATTTTGCTCACTTTGCTTTTGACTGAAAATGTTAGTGTGGACCAACCTTTGGGAGCCTTGCTCTCCATGGAGAAGCTTCTGCTTAGAGCTGTGTCCTGTGTGAGAACTCTCTGTGGAGAGTTCTCTTGAAAGGTGCCCCCTGTGGAGGTGGCTGCGCGTGGGTTCTGTTGGATCCCTGGGTGCCATTTCCACCAGGGTGGCTGCCAGTAACTGGGCATGAACTTTGGTCACATGGGGAGGTTATACCATTGTCCATTGGCTTAAGTTTCCTCACGAGGGTTTTGGGCGAGAATCTGAAGAATCCAGGCTCTGAGTGGCCAAAGCAACCTGCCGTCCCCAACTCCCATGGAAAGGAAGCACTGCGTGGTGGGCGTCTGTGGGAGCCCTGGGGGTGCAGGGCTGTGGGGACCATGAAGGCACTGGGTGGAGGGGAGCTGTGGCCGTGTGAGATGACCCCACTCCCTTTGGGTTGCCCAGATCACTGCGTCCCTCTCTCCTGCCAATGCAGGAGACAGGCCCTTGTCCTTCCTGCCTTGGATTCCCCCGTCGGGGCACTGGCTGGCATTCTCTCTGTCTGGCTAGGCCCACCCTCTCCTTGGCTGAGGACAGGCAGGATCGCAGCTTTGTAAAGAGGTTTGCCAGGGAAGGTTTGCTGAGGAGGGGCGTTGGCCCCAGCAGGGAGCGGGTCTCTGGGTGGGGAGGTGAGAGCAGCAGACCAGCACAGCAGGCTGTGGCTGGCGTGTCTTTGTGGTTCTGCACACAGTAACATCTCCGTGAGTGTTTCTTGAGTGACAGGTACTTCTGAGCATCTAACATGTGCCTGACAAATTGCTGCAACTCTCCCAGCCCCGGTTTCTACATCTCTAAAAGGAGCTGACAATGCTCTCCCGGCCCAGACCCCATCCTGCAGTGCAGGCAGGATTCCCCAGCCGTCTACGGGATCTGGGGCAGGACAGGCATCAACCCATTAAGTGGGGCCCCTTCCCAACGCCGCTGCACCTGGCGTGTTTGTAGGTGCTTCCGCATCCGGTCCTTTACCACACAGGAGCCCACGTGTGATCTTAAACTCTGACTGAGGTGTTAGTGTGTCCAGGCGATGTGAGGAACAGAGGACTCGGAGGGGAACCCATTTGCTCTAGGTCACGTAGCAAGCAAGGGCGTAGCCCACTGCACACATCTGGTCTGGGAGGGCTGTGGGAATGCTCTTCATTCCAGATGGTACCAATAAAGGCCCTTTTGCTCAGTTTGTTGATACAACCAAACAATAAACAAACAACTGCTTTTTGGAAACAGTTGGGGGACATAATTAGGGAAGAATTGACCAGAACGTCTACATCACTGAATCTTTTCAAGGAAAGCCCTAGTATTATTTTCAGATACACTATAGAAGAAAACCAAGAGTAAGGCACCTTCTGGGCCCAGTGGCGGCCCCTGCAGCACCTGCTTACATACCAGATCAGAAGCATGAGGGATTGCTCATGGTTTATAAGCTAATTTGCACGGTTTGCTTAATAAGCACATTTGCGTGGTCTTAATGGTTTCCAAAGGACTTGAAAGCAGTTTGGGTTCTTCACAAAGTTATAGAATCCCCTGCCATGTCATTTGCCCTGTGAACTGGTTCAGCAAACCATACTTCTGTTTTGTTTTTGAAATGAGAAACAGATGTTTATGTTTAGGCTGCCGACTCCAGCTTAAACACAGGCTTTCTGTCTCTCCTCTTCCCAGTTTGCTCTTTAAGGGGCAGGGAGGGGTTCTGGCCAGGCTGGAGTCCTGTCCCTGGGCCCCTCCCCTGAGCTGCCTCCAGCAACGGGCTGCTCACTTAGCAGCCGGCCTCCTGAGAGAGGAGAGGGCCCTTGGGGACGGAAGGGAGCGGCTGCTAAGGAATGGGTCCTTCGGGGCCAGTCTGCATGGCCTTGAGCCAGTGCCCCTCCTGTCCTGCCTGTGGGGTCCTTGCCTGGCAGCTGAGGGGGTTAGAGTGACAGAGAAGCGTGCTGCCTGACACCAGTAAATGTGTCAGGGATGCCCAGTAAATGTGTGCCCTCTACTTTCCCTTCAGGCTCCCTGGAATTCCCAGCCAGCCTTCCCCACCCTCTTCTGGTCCAGAGGGTGGGCATGGGAGCTGGGCTCAGTGAGTGTCCCAGGGAGGGGAACCAAGTGCACCCCTCATTCTAGCCCCTGGAGAACGATGTACAACCTGCAGGAGTCATTTCCCAATGTTGAGGAGGACAGAGTGGGACAGCCAGGGTGGGCTAGGAGCCTCCAGTGCAAGGTGGACCAGAGTGGAGGAGCGAGGAACCAGAGGGGAGGGAGCCCTAGTGAGAGCCCTGTGGCCTGGCCAGGACAGGAAGAGTGACTGAGGGCGCCTGGGCACCGCCCCAGGTCTGCAGTAGCTGAGGGGTGGATGCCCAGGGAAGACAGGTGGGGTGGGGTGTGGACTGGAGGCAGGAGCAGGACATACCCGGGGCCATTGGCAGCAGAACCCCTGGTTCGAATCTTACCTTTCCCAGCACTGAGTAACTGGGAGACTTTGGACTAGTCATCAAACCTTTCTTAGCCTCAGTTTCCTCACTTACAAAGTAGGGCTCTTAGGAAAAGTAAATGAAATCATGCATATTTACACAGGGCATGTCTCACAGTAGGCACTTAAGAAATGGGTGTTAAAGGTAAAAACAAACTAGAAACCTTGAGATCTCATCCTCCTCTTGGCATCTATCATGAGTTTGTGCACCTGTGCATGAGGGCAGGGCCACCTTGGTTGGCTCTGGTTGGAAGTCCCTTCCTCCCAAATAGTGGCTCCCCACACTGGGTCTCAAACTGTTTCAAGGTGAAAGGGGGAAGAGTTGGCCTTTCTGGGTGGGGGCAGGGCCGTGGGGGGCAGGGCCGTGGGGGGCAGTGGGGAGGCAGGAGCTGAGGCCTTCCCTGCAGCCTAGCCTCGGCTCTTCTTCCCAGCTCCAGTGCTTGCTCTCCCACCCTCCCCAGTCTCCTTGTCTCCCCCTCACCCGACAAGCTCATCGTCCTGTGAGGCAGGAGGAAATGTCTGCCAACATTCATTCATTCAACAGTGTTTTTGGAGCACCTGCTACGTGCCAGGTCTTGCTAGGGGCATGGAGGCCGTGATGATCAAGACAGAATGGGACAGTTCCAGGCAAGAGAATCCTGAGGCCTAGTGACGGTGCCCACCTATTTGGCTTTCTTCACTGCCCCCCACCCCACCCCAGGGCCACTGCTGTAGTGGGGAGCTCTAGGGGGAGGGCGGAGTGGTGGGCAGGTCTAGTTCCTTGGGGCCTAGAGGGCTTGGAGTTGCCATGGCCCTGTCATAAGTGTGAGGTTGGTCTCTCCAGTTCTGGAGAGCTGGGCTGCATCTTGTTTAAGTCCTGATTTGACAGGTAGGAAGATAGGCACAGGAAGGTCAAGGCAGAGGCTAGCCTAGAAGCCAGTGGCAGGCTGCAGGAAACAATTTGGTGGTTTCTCAAGAGGTTATACATAGAACCACCGTATGACCCAGAAATTCCACTCCTCGGTGTTTATCTAAAAGAAGTGCAAGCAGGGACTCAAGCAGAAACGTGTGCCCCAATGTTCATAGCAGCATTATTTACCATAGCCAAAAGGTAGAAACAATGCAAGTGTCCATCTGTGG
Organism: Phocoena phocoena; assembly: GCF_963924675.1. Classification (NCBI taxonomy): domain Eukaryota; kingdom Metazoa; phylum Chordata; class Mammalia; order Artiodactyla; family Phocoenidae; genus Phocoena; species Phocoena phocoena. The sequence goes on along the minus strand of NC_089234.1, from coordinate 61,928,367 downwards.
ACGAATGGATAAACAAAGTGATAAATCCATACAGTGGAATATTATTCAGCCATAGAATGAATAAAGTCCTGACACATCCGACAACATGAATGGACCTTGAAAACACTATGTGGAGTGAAAGAAGCAAGACACATAGGACAAATACTGTTACGATTCCACTCGCCTACCTAGAGTAGGCAAATTCAGAGACAGAAAATAGAATAGAGGTTACCAGAGGCTGGGTGGGGGGTGTTTATTGTTAACGGGTACAGAGTTTTTGTTGGAGAAGATGAAAAAGATTCAGGTATAGTTAGGGGTGATGCTTACACAACACTGTGAATGTATTTAATGCTACTGAACTGTATGCTTTCAAATGGTTAAAATGATAAATATTATGCTCTGTATGTTCTTATCAAATTTAAAAAAAGGCGAGTGGCAGATGACATGAGGAGATTGCTCTTCCTGAGAACACCCCCCTAAAGAAGGTCCTCTTCAGCCACTCGAGGGCTTTGTGTTGAGATGGTTGGGGAGACTATGCAGACAAGGCACTAGGGGAGAAGGTGCAAAATACACTCTCGACACCTCAGGGGTCACCCCGTGGGACGGCTGGAGAAACAAGCTCCTCGGCTTTTTGGAGACCTCATTTCTAAAGCAGGGATGAGTACATCCACCACGTAGGGCTGCTGGGACGATGCATGTACAGCCTTCAAAACACTGCAGTAAGCACTCAAGAAATGTTATTTATTAGTATTTCACTTGTGATGTTAGTGAGAGAAAAGTAAGGGGAGTGAAGAGACAAAGGAGAGGCAGTGAGGTCTCTGAATTACTGCAACTTGGAAAAATGCCTTATGAAATGAAGTCCCATGAAGCCCCACATTCCCAAGAGACAGGGATCTGGTGGAGGTGGGAATGACATCCTCACTGACTGCCTCCCAGTGGAGGCAGGACCTTGGGTGAAGGTCCCAGCCCTCCAGGCGATGACTCCTGTGAATAAAAAGGACAGGGAGATGGGGGGACCTTCAAGATGGCGGAGGAGTGAGACATGGAGATCGCCTTCCTCCCCACAGATATATCAGAAATACGTCTACACGTGGAACAACAACTACAGAACACCTACTGAACGCTGGCAGAAGACCTCAGACCTCCCAAAAGGCAAGAAACTCCCCACGTACCTGGGTAGGGCAAAAGAAAAAAGAAAAAACAGACACAAAAGAATAGGGATGGGACCTGCACCAGTGCGAGGGAGCTGTGAAGGAGGAAAAGTTTCTACACACTAGGAAGGCCCTTCACTGACGGAGATGGGGTGGTGAGAGGGGAAGCTTCGGAGCCGCGGAGGAGAGCACAGCAACAGTGGTGCAGAGGGCAGAGTGGAGAGCTTCCTGCACAGAGGATCGGTGCCGACCGGCATTCACCAGCCCGAGAGGCTTGTCTGCTCACCCGCCGGGGGGGACGGGGCTGGGAGCTGAGGCTTGGGCTTCAGAGGTCGGATCCCAGGGAGGGGACTGGGGTGGGCCGCGTGAACACAGCCTGAAGGGGGCTAGTGCGCCCCAGCTAGCCAGGAGGGAGTCCAGGAAAAAGTCTGCACCTGCCTAAGAGGTGCATGAGGAGAGGTTTTGGGGTGCACGAGGAGAGGTGATTCCTTCCCTGTCTGCCCACAGAAGGCGGAGCACCGCCTAAAAGAGCTTCAGAGACGGGCGTGAGCCGCAACTATCAGTGCAGACACGAGATGGGCATGAAACGCTAAGGCTGCTGCTTCAGCCAAGAAGCCTGTGTGCAAGCACAGGTCACTATCCACACCTCCCCTCCTGGGAGCCTGTGCAGCCTGCCACTGCCAGGGTCCCGTGATCCAGGGACAACTTCCCCGGGAGAACACACGGCGTGCCTCAGGCTGGTGCAACGTCACACTGGCCTCTCGCACCACAGGCTGGCCCCGCATTCCGAACCGCTCCCACCCCCTGGCCTGAGTGAGCCAGAGCCCCCTAATCAGCTTCTCCTTCAACCCCTCCTGTCTGAGCGAAGAACAGACACCGGAGGGCAACCTGCACGCAGAGGCGGGGCCAAATCCAAAGCTGAGCCCCGGGAGCTGTGCAAACAAAGAAGAGAAAGGGAAACTTCTTCCAGCAGCCTCAGGAGCAGTGGATTAAATCTCCACAATCAACTTGATGTACCCTGCATCTGTGGAATACCTGAATAGACAACACATCATCCCAAAACTGAGGTGGTAGACTTTGGAAGCAACTGTAGACTTGGAGTTTGCTGTCTGCGACGGACTAGTTTCTGATTTTTTTTTTTTTTTTTGTGGTACACGGGCCTCTCACTGTTGCAGCCTCTCCCGTTGCAGAGCACAGGCTCTGGCCGCGCAGGCTCAGCGGCCATGGCTCACGGGACCAGCCACTCTGCGGCATGTGGGATCTTACCGGACCAGTGCACGAACCCGTATCCCCTGCATCGGCAGGCAGACTCTCAACAACTGCACCACCAGGGAAGCCCTAGTTTCTGATTTTTATGTTTATTGTAGTATAGTTTTTAGTGCTTGTTATCACTGGTGGATTTGTTTATTGGTTTGGTTGCTCTCTTCTTTTTTTATTACTTTAAAAATTTTTTAATTTTAATAATATATTAAAATTTTTTTATTTTAATAACTTTATTTCATTTTATTTTATTTTCTCTTCCTTTCTTTTTTTTTCTCCCTTTTCTTCTGAACTGTGTGCCTGACAGGGTCTTGGTACTCCAGCCAGGTGTCAGGCCTGAGCCTCAGAGGTGGGAGAGCCCAGTTCAGGACACTGGTCCACCAGTGACCTCCCGGCCCCATGTAATATCAATCAGCAAGAGCTGTCCCAGAGATCTCCATCTCAACGCTAAGGCCCAGCTCCACTCAACAACCAGAAAGCTCCACAGCTGGACACCCCATGCCAAACAACTAGCAAGACAGGAACACAACCCCACCCATTAGCAGACAGGCTGCCTAAAATCATACTAAGTTCACAGACACCCCAAAACACACCACTGGACACATTCCTGCCTACCAGAAAGACAAGATCCAGCCTCATCCACCACAACACAAGCACCAGTCCCCTCCACCAGGAAGCCTACAAAAGCCACTGAACCAACGTTACCCACTGGGGGCAGACACCATAAACTATGGGAATTATGAACCTGCAGCCTGCGAAAAGGAGACCCCAAACACAGTAAATTAAGCCAAATGAGAAGACAGAGAAATACACAGCAGATGAAGGAGCAAGGCAAAAACCCACCAGACCAAACAAAGGAAGAGGAAATAGGCAGTCTACCTGAAAAAGAATTCAGAATAATGATAGAAAAGATGATCCAAATCTTGGAAATAGAATGGAGAAGATACAAGAAGCATTAAAAAAGGACCTAGAAGAACTAAAGAGCAAATAAACAATGTCAAATAACACAATAAATGAAATTAAAAATTCTCTAGAAAGAATCAATAGCAGAATAACTGAGGCAGAAGAACGGATAAGGGACCTGGAAGATAAAATAGTGGAAATAACTACTGCAGAGCAGAACAAAGAAAAACGAATGAAAAGAATTGAGGACAGTCTTAGAGACCTTGGGGACAGCATTAAACACACCAACATTCAATTATAGGGGTCCCAGAATAAGAAGAGAAAAAGAAAGGAACTGAGAAAATATTTGAAGAGATTATAGCTGAAAACTTCCCTAATATGGGAAAGGAAATAGTTAAATCAAGTCCAGGAAGCACAGAGAGTCCCATACAGGATAAATCCAAGGAGAAACACGCCAAGGCACATATTAATCTAACAAAAATTAAATACAAAGAAAAAATATTAAAAGCAGCAAGGGAAAACAAACAAATGACATAGAAGGGAATCCCCATAAGGCTAACAGCTGATCTTCCAGCAGATACTCTGCAAGCCAGAAGGAAGAGTCATTTAAAGTGATGAAAGGGAAAAACCTACAACCAAGATTATGCTACCCAGCAAGGATCTCATTCAGATTCGATGGAGAAATTAAAACCTTTACAGACAAGCAAAAGCTAAGAGAATTCAGCACCACCAAACTAGCTTTACAATAAATGCTAAAGGAACTTCTCTAGGCAGGAAACACAAGAGAAGGAAGAGACCTACAAAAACAAACCCCAAACAATTAAGAAAATGGTAATAGGAGCATACATATCAATAATTACCTTAAATGTACATGGATTAAATGCTCCAACCAAAAGACACAGACTGGCTGAATGGATACAAAAACAAGACCCATGTATATGCTGTCTACAAGGGACCCACTTCAGACCTAGGGACACACACAGACTAAAAGTGAGGGAATGGAAAAAGATATTCCATGCAAATGGAAATCAAAAGAAAGCTGGAGCAGCAATTCTCATATCAGACAAAATAGACTTTAAAATGAAGACTATCAACAAGAGACAAAGAAGGACACTACATAAGGATCAAGGGATCAATCCAAGAAGAACATATAACAATTGTAAATATTTACGCACCCAACATAGGAGCACCTCAATACATAAGGCAAATGGTAACAGCCACAAAAGGGGAAATCGACAGTAACACAAGCATAGGAGGGGACTTTTAACACCCCACTTTCACCAATGCACAGATCATCAAGATGAAAATAAACAGGGAAACACAAGCGTTAACTGACACATTAAACAAGATGGACTTAATTGATATTTATAGGACATTCCATCTGAAAACAACAGAATACACTTTCTTCTCAAGTGCTCATGGAACATTCTCCAGGATAGATCACATGTTGGGTCACAAATCAAGCCTTGGTAAATTTAAGAAAATGAAATCGTATCAAGTATCTTTTCCGACCACAACGGTATGAGACTAGATATCAATTACAGGAAAAAATCTGTAAAAAATACAAATACATGGAGGTTAAACAATACACTACTTCATAACCAAGAGATCACTGAAGAAATCAAAAAATACCTAGAAACAAATGACAACGAAAATACGACGAACCAAAACCTATGGGATGCAGCAAAAGCACTTCTAAGATGGAAGTTTATAGCAATACAATCCTACCTCAAGAAACAAGAAAAATCTCAAATAAACAACCTAACCTTACACCTAAAGCAATTAGAGAAAGAAGAACAAAAAAGCCCCAAAGTTAGCAGAAGGAGAGAAATCATAAAGATCAGATCAGAAATAAATAAAAAGAAATGAAGGAAACAGTAGCAAAGATCAATAAAACTAAAAGCTGGTTCTTTGAGAAGATAAACAAAATTGAGAAACCATTAGCCAGACTCATCAAGAAAAAAATGGAGAAGACTCAAATCAACAGAATTAGAAATGAAAAAGGAGATGTAACTGACACTGCAGAAATACAGAGGATCATGAGAGATTACTACAAGCAAATATGTACCAATAAAATGGACAACCTGGAAGAAATGGACACATTCTCAGAGAAGCGCAACCTTCCGAGACTGAAGCAGGAAGAAATAGAAAATATAAGCAGACCAATCACAAGCATTGAAATTGAGACTGTTTTAAAAATCTTCCAAACAACAAAAGGCCAGGACCAGATGGCTTCACAGGCAAATTCTATCAAACATTTAGAGAAGACCTAACACCTATCCTTCTCAAACTCTTCCAAAATATAGCAGAGGGAGGACCACTCCCAAATTCATTCTACGAGGCCACCATCACCCTGATACCAAAACCAGACAAATATGTTACAAAAAAAGAAAACTACAGGCCAATATCACTGATAAACATAGAAGCCAAAATCCTCAACAAAATACTAGCAAACAGAATCCAACAGCACATTAAAAGGATCATACACCATGATCAAGTGGGATTTATCCCAGGAATGCAAGGATTCTTCAATATACACAACTCAGTCAATGTGATACACCGTATTAATAAATTGAAGGATAAAAACCATATGATCATCTCAATAGATGCAGAAAAAGCTTTCGCCAAGATTCAACGCCCACTTATGACAAAAACCCTCCAGAAAGTAGGCATAGAGGGAACTTCCCTCAACATAATAAAGGCCTTATATGACAAACCCACAGCCAACATCGTTCTCAATGGTGAAAAACTGAAACTGTTTCCACTAAGATCAGGCACAAGACAAGGTTGCCCACTCTCACCACTGTTATTCAACATAGTTTTGGAAGTTTTAGCCACAGCAATCAGAGAAGAAAAAGAAATAAAAGGAATCCAAATTGGAAAAGAGGTAGTAAAGCTGTCACTGTTTGCAGATGACATGATACTATACATAGAGAATCCTAAAGATGGTACCAGAAAACTACTAGAGCTAATCAATGAATCTGGTAAAGTAGCAGGATACAAAATTAATGCACAGAAATCTCTTGCATTCCTATACACTAATGATGAAAAATCTGAAAGAGAAATTAAGGAAACACTCCCATATACCACTGCAAGAAAAAGAATAAAATATCTAGGAATAAACCTACCTAAGGAGACAAAAGGCCTATATGCAGAAAAGTGTAAGACACTGATGAAAGAAATTAAAGATGATACAAACAGATGGAGAAATATACCACGTTCTTGGATTGGAAGAATCAACATTGTGAAAAGGAGTATAATACCCAAAGCAGTCTACAGATTCATGCAATCCCTATCAAACTACCAATGGCATTTTTCACAGAACTAGAACAAGAAATTTCACAATCTGTGTGGAAACAGAAAAGACCCCGAATAGCCAAAGCAATCTAGAGAAAGAAAAACAGAGCTGGAGGAATCAGGGTCCCAGACTTCAGACTAAAGTAATCTGTACTGTGCTAAAAAGCTACAGTAATCAAGACAATATGGTACTGGCACATAAACAGAAATATAGATCAGTGGAACAGGATAGAAACAGAACAGGATAGAAAGCCCAGAGATAAGCCCATGCACATATGGTCACCTTATAAAGGAGGTCACCTGATAAAGGAGGCAAGAATATACAATGGAGAAAAGACAGCCTCTTCCATAAGTGGTGCTGGGAAAACTGGACAGCTACATGGAAAAGAATGAAGTTAGAACACTCCCTAACACCATACCCAAAAAAAGCTCAAAATGGATTAACGACCTAAATGTAAGGCCAGACACTATAAAACTCTTAGAGGAAAACATAGGCAGAACACTCTATGACATGAATCACAGCAAGATCTTTTTTGACCCACCTCCTAGAGAAATGGAAATAAAAACAAAAGTAAACAAAGGGAACTTAATGAAACTTAAAAGCTTTTGCACAGCAAAGGAAACCGTAAATGAGACGAAAGCACAGCCCTCAGCATGGGAGAAAATATTTGCAAACGAAGCAACTGACAAAGGCTTAATGTATAAAATATACTAGTAGCTTATGCAGCTCAATATGAAAAAAACAAACAATCCAATCCAAAAATGGGCAGAAGACCTAAATAGACATTTCCCCAAAGAAGATATACAGATTGCCAAGAAACACGTGAAAGGATGCTCAACATCACTAATCATTAGAGAAATGCAAATCAAAACCACAATGAGGTATCACCTCACACCGGTCAGAATGGCCATCATCAAAAAATCTACAAACAATAAATGCTGGAGAGGGTGTGGAGAAAAGGGAACCCTCTTGCACTGTTAGTGGGAATGTAAATTGATACAGCCACTATGGAGAACAGTATGGAGGTTCCTTAAAAAACTAAAAATAGAACTACCATATGACCCAGCAATCCCAGTACTGGGCATATACCCTGAGAAAACCGTAATTCAAAAAGAGTCATGTACCCCAATGTTCACTGCAGCACTATTTACAATAGCCAGGACATGGAAGCAACCTAAGTGTCCATCGACAGATGAATGGATAAAGAAGATGTGGCACATATATACAATGGAATATTACTTAACCATCAAACGAAATTGAGTTATTTGTAGTGAGGTGGATGGACCTAGAGACTGTCATACAGAGTGAAGTATGTCAGAAAGAGAAAAACAAATACTGTACGCTGACACATATATATGGAATCTAAAAAAAAATAATAATGGTTCTGAAGAACCTAGGGGCAGGAGAGCAATAAAGATGCAGATGTAGAGAATGGACTTGAGGACATGTGAAGGGGGAAGGGTAAGCTGGGACGAAGTGAGAGAGTGGCCGGACATACATACACTACCAGATGTAAAATAGATAGCTAGTGGAAGCAGCCGCATAGCACAGGGAGATCAGCTCTGTGCTTTGTGACCACCTAGAGGGGTGGGATAGGGAGGGTGGGAGGGAGACGCAAGAGGGAGGGGATATGGGGATATATATATACATATAGCTGATTCACTTTGTTATACAGAAGAAACTAACACATTATAAAGCAATTATACTCCAATAAAGATGTTTAAAAAAAAGGAGATGGAGACAAAGATGTTTTCCTTTCATGCTGGTTGATCTCATGGGGTGTTTGGGTTTCCCAGGGGAAAAGTCAGTGTCCTGCCAGCAGGTTGACGTCATGGCCCTTTTCAGAAGAAGCAGGGAACCAGCTGTTGTGGAGACTAACTGTGAGCCCAGATGTGCCGTTGAGCCCCAGAGTAAACAAATCGCCATTATAGCCTGTAAAGCAATAGCAGCTGTTCTAGTTCTGGCCATCCGGCGTTGCGTATCTGGCTTTTGGGAAGAGAAGGGCTCGTGGAGCAGGACGTCTTCCAAGCATTGGGAGAGTGGTGCTTCTGGGGTTTGCCCACCCAGCAGATTTGGGGTGACAGGGCTGTCAGGTCCTTCGGCCATGTCCATCCACTGAGTGTCAGGGACCAGCCGGCTTGAGGAATCAGGGCCCAGTCCCTCTCAGCTGAAAGGGCATGCAGATGTCATTGTTCTAGCTCCTCCTTTTACAGCCCAGGGTCTGCAGGGAGTTTTATGTGATTGTGACGTACTAAAGAGAACTGGTTGGGGTTTGAGCTCAGTCTTGGATCAAAGTCAAGGTTCATGTGGTAAGTCTCTGTGGCTAGTCTGGGGTGAGCGTGTGGCCATGGTCATTTCATCTGCGGCCTGGGTTGGCTGTCAGTCCTTAGCTGCTTTTGAGGGTCCTGTCTGTGACGGAGGTTGGTCTCTTTCTGTGTGGCGGTAACCCTAACCACCCCATGAGAATCTCACCAGTGACCCTGGTCTTAGCTGTACCAGACCAACCTGCCACCCCATCACCCCCTCCCTAAAAGATAAAAGCCAGGCAGATGCCCAGTCTGCCCCTGCCTGGTGTTTGGCCGCCTGGGCTGTGGAAGTCTTGGCTGGAAAGGATCTTGTCTGGCAGGCGGTGGGTGGGCGAGGGGAGCCCCATGAACAGGTTAGGGTGGTAGGCCTGGCCCTTTTGGGGTCACAACTTGCCTAGGCCAAGTGGATACCAGCTGTGCCCAGAGAAAGAGCTGCCCCAGCTGGAACTGATTCAGTTGGTGACTGAGCCCATTGTGAAACAACAGGTCTGGGTAGGTAACAATCAAGAGCCATCCCTCGCCTTCCATGAGAGGTTCTTTTTTTTTTTTTCTTTCAGATTTACTCATTTATTTATTCATTTATTTAGCAAACAGATTTTTAAATAATTAATTAATTTCTGGCTGTGTTGGGTCTTCGTTGCTGTGCGCGGGCTTTCTCTAGTTGCAGTGAGTGGGGGCTACTCTTCATTGTGGTGCACGGGCTTCTCATTGACGTGGCTTCTCTTGTTGCGGAGCATGGGCTCTAGGCGCTCAGGCTTCAGTAGTTGTGGCACATGGGCTCAGTAGTTGTGGCACACAGGCTTAGTTGCTCCACGGCATGTGGAAATCTTCCCGGACCAGGGCTCGAACCTGTGTCCCCTGCATTGGCAGGCGGATTCTTAACCACTGTGCCACCAGGGAAGCCGTAGCAAACAGATATTTTTTTAAAAATTATTTATTTATTTATTTTTGAATGTGTTGGGTCTTCGTTTCTGTGCGTGGGCTTTCTCTAGTTGCGGCGAGCGGGGGCCACTCTTCATCGTGGCATGGGCCTCTTACTGTCACGGCCTCTATTGTTGCAGAGCACAAGCTCCAGGAGCGCAGGCTCAGTAGTTGTGGCTCACGGGTTGCTCCGCGGCATGTGGGATCTTCCCAGACCAGGGCTTTGAACCCGTGTCCCCTGCATTGGCAGGCAGATTCTCAACCACTGTGCCACCAGGGAAGCCCATAGCAAACAGATTTTGATTGAGTTTCTGCTGTGGTCATAGCACAGGCTACAAACACATTTCAACAACTCTTATAAGAAATTATCTTTGGTTTCTGGTTTATAATTTTAGATGTATACACTTAAACTGAAATTATACTACTTAAATTGGTCAAATAGATCTTCAAACTAAAGAACAACAACAATAATTTGGAACTGTCGGGGAGAAAGAATCAGGCAGTTTGAAAACTAAGAGTTACAGACATTCCACTGGAACCCTGAAAACTGAACATGTTAATTTATCAATTATTTATTCATTTGACTGAACTGCTAAATTATATTAGACTATAATTTACATACTTAAAGTCTTCACAGTAAGAAATACTTGGGGATTTAGAGATCCATTATTATGCATAAATGCATATTGAGAAGATTTCAATTATACTGAAACTGTTTGACCCTCAATTCAAAGTGTTCTAATGGTATTTTGCAAATTGAATCCCCGTATAAATCTCAGTAGTTTGTTGTTATCTGAGTTTGAATATACAGCTTTAGATACATCATATGTTCGTTCTACTTTCCCATTGTATTTTTTTTTTTTTTTTTTTTTTTTTGAGGTACGTGTGCCTCTCACTGCTGTGGCCTCTCCCGTTGCGGGGCACAGGCTCTGGAAGTGAAGGCCCAGCAGTCATGGCCCATGGGCCCAGCCGCTCCGCGGCATGTGGGATCCTCCCAGACCAGGGCACGAACCCGCGTCCCCTGCATCGGCAGGCGGACTCTCAACCACTGCGCCACCAGGGAAGCCCAGTATTTTTTTTAAAAACATCTTTATTGGACTATAATTGCTTTACAATGGTGTGTTAGTTTCTGCTTTATAGCAAAATGAATTAGCTATACATCCCCATATCTCCTCCCTCCTGTGTCTCCCTCCCACCCTCCCTATCCCACCCCTCTAGGTGGTCACAAAGCACCGAGCTGATCTCCCTGTGCTATGCGGCTGCTTCCCACTATCTATTTTACATTTGGTAGTGTATGTATGTCCATGTCACCCTCACACTTCGTCCCAGCTTACCCTTCCCCCTCCCCGTGTCCTCAAGTCCATTCTCTACATCTGCGTCTTTATTCCTGTCCTGCCCCTAGGTTCTTCATAACCATTTAAAAATTTTTTTTAGAGTCCATATATAGGTGTTAGCATGTGGTATTTGTTTTTCTCTTTCTGACTTACTTCACTCTGTATGACACACTCTAGGTCTATCCACCTCACTACAAATAACTCAATTTCGTTTCTTTTTATGGCTGAGTAATATTCCATTGTATATATGTGCCACATCTTCTTTAACCATTCATCTGTTGATGGACATTTAGATTGCTTCCATGTCCTGGCTATTGTAAATAGAGCTGCAGTGAACATTGGGTACATGACTCTTTTTGAATTATGGTTTTCTCAGGGTATATGCCCAGTAGTGGGATTGCTGGGTCGTATGGTAGTTCTATTTTTAGTTTTTTAAGGAACCTCCATACTGTTCTGCATAGTGGCTCTATCAATTTACATTCCCACCAACAGTGCAAGAGGGTTTCCTTTTCTCCACGCCCTCTCCAGCATTTATTGTTTGTAGATTTTTTGATGATGGCCATTCTGACTGGTGTGAGGTGATACCTCATTGTAGTTTTGGTTTGCATTTCTCTAAAGATCAGTGATGTTGAGCATCCTTTCATGTGTTTGTTGGCAATCTGTATATCTTCTTTGGAGAAATGTCTATTTAGGTTTCCTGCCTATTTTTGGATTGGGTTGTTTGTTTTTTTGATATTGAGCTGCGTGAGCTACTTGTATATTTTGGAGATTAATCCTTTGTCAGTTGCTCCATTTGAAAATATTTTCTCCCATTATGAGTGTTGTCTTTTCATCTCGTTTATGGTTTCCTTTGCTGTGCAAAAGCTTTTAAGTTTCATTAGGTCCCACTTGTTTATTTTTGTTTTTATTTCCATTTCTCTAAGAGGTGGGTCAAAAGAATCTTGCTGTGATTTATGTCATAGAGTGTTCTGCCTATGTTTTCCTCTAAGAGTTTTATAGTGTCTGGCCTTACATTTAGGTCTTTAATCCATTTTGAGTTTATTTCTGTGTATGGTGTTAGGGAGTGTTCTAATTTCATTCTTTTACATGTAGCTGTCCAGTTTTCCCAGCACCACTTATTGAAGAGGCTGTCTTTTCTCCACTGTATATTCTTGCCTCCTTTATCAAAGATAAGGTGACCATATGTGCATGGGTTTATCTCTGGGCCATCTATCCTGCTCCATTGATCTATATTTCTGTTTATGTGCCAGTACCATACTGTCTTAATTACTGTAGATTTTTAGTATAGTCTGAAGTCTGGGAGCCTGATTTCTCCAGCTCCATCTTTCTTTCTCAAGATTGCTTTGGCTATTCGGGGTCTTTTCTGTTTCCATACAGATTGTGAAATTTCTTGTTCTAGTTCCGTGAAAAATGCCATTGGTACTTTGATAGGGACTTCATGAATCTGTAGATGGCTTTGGGTAGTATAGTCCTTTTCACAATGTTGATTCTTCCAATCCAAGAACGTGGTACGTTTCTCCATCTGTTTGTATCATCTTTTTTTTTTTTTTTTTTTGTGGCCGGACGCACAGGCTCAGCGGCCATGGCTCACGATCCCAGCCGCTCTGCGGCATGTGGGATCCTCCCGGACCAGGGCACGAACCCGTGTCCCCTGCATCGGCAGGCGGACTCTCAACCACTGCGCCACCAGGGAAGCCCTGTATCATCTTTAATTTCTTTCATCAGTGTCTTATACTTTTCTGCATATAGGTCTTTTGTCTCCTTAGGTAGGTTTATTCCTAGATATTTTATTCTTTTTCTTGCAGTGGTATATGGGAGTGTTTCCTTAATTTCTCTTTCAGATTTTTCATCATTAGTGTATAGGAACGCAAGAGATTTCTGTGCATTAATTTTGTATCCTGCAACTTTACCAGATTCATTGATTAGCTCTAGTAGTTTTCTGGTAGCATCTTTAGGATTCTCTATGTATAGTATCATGTCATCTGCAAACAGTGACAGCTTTACTTCTTCTTTTCCGATTTGGATTCCTTTTATTTCTTTTTCTTCTCTGATTGCTGTGACTAAAACTTCCAAAACTATGTTGAATAATAGTGGTGAGAGTGGGCAACCTTGTCTTGTTCCTGATCTTAGTGGAAGTGGTATCAGTTTTTCACCACTGAGAACGATGTTGGCTGTGGGATTGTCATATATGGCCTTTATTATGTTGAGAGAAGTTCCCTCTATGCCTACTTTCTGGAGGGTTTTTGTCATAAATGGGTGTTGAATCTTGTCGAAAGCTTTTCCTGCATCTACTGAGATGATCATATGGTTTTTATCCTTAAATTTGTTAATATGGTGTATCACGTTGACTGACTTGTGTATATTGAAGAATCCTTGCATTCCTGGGATAAATCCCACTTGATCATGGTGTATGATCCTTTTAATGTGCTGTTGCATTCTGTTTGCTAGTATTTTGTTGAGGATTTTTGCATGTATTTTTATCAGTGATATTGGCCTATAGTTTTCCTTTTTTGAATCTTTGTCTGGTTTTGGTATCAGGGTGATGGTGGCCTCGTAGAATGAGTTTGGGAGTGGTCCTCCCTCTGCTATATTTTGGAAGAGTTTGAGAAGGATAGGTGTTAGGTCTTCTCTAAATGTTTGATAGAATTTGCTTGTGAAGCCATCTGGTCCGGGGGTTTTGTCTGTTGGAAGATTTTTAATCACAGTCTCAATTTCAGTGCTTGTAATTGGTCTGTTTATATTTTCTATTTCTTCCTGCTTCAGTCTTGGAAGGTTGTGCTTCTCTGAGAATGTGTCCATTTCTTACAGGTTGTCCATTTTATTGGCATAGAGTTGCTTGTAGTAATCTCTCATGATCCTCTGTATTTCTGCACTGTCAGTTGTTACTTCTCTTTTGTATTTCTAAATCTGTTGATTTGAGTCTTCTCCATTTTTTTCTTGATGAGTCTCGCTAATGGCTTATCAATTTTTATATCTTCTCAAAGAACCAGCTTTTAGTTTTATTGATCTTTGCTACTGTTTCCTTCATTTCTTTTTATTTATTTCTGATCTGATCTTTATGATTTCTTTCCTCCTGCTAACTTTGGGGCTTTTTTGTTCTTCTTTCTCTAATTGCTTTAGGTGTAAGGTTAGGTTGTTTATTTGAGATTTTTCTTGTTTCTTGAGGTAGGATTGTATTGCTATAAACTTCCATCTTAGAAGTGCTTTTGCTGCATCCCATAGGTTTTGGTTTGTCGTGTTTTCGTTGTCATTTGTTTCTAGGTATTTTTTGATTTCCTCTTTGATTTCTTCAGTGATCTCTTGGTTATGAAGTAGTGTATTGTTTAACCTCCATGTATTTGTATTTTTTACAGATTTTTTCCTGTAATTGATATCTAGTCTCATACCATTGTGGTCGGAAAAGATACTTGACACGATTTCATTTTCTTAAATTTACCAAGGCTTGATTTGTGACCCAACATGTGATCTATCCTGGAGAATGTTCCATGAGCACTTGAGAAGAAAGTGTATTCTGTTGTTTTCGGATGGAATGTCCTATAAATATCAATTAAGTCCATCTTGTTTAATGTGTCAGTTAACGCTTGTGTTTCCCTGTTTATTTTCATCTTGATGACCTGTGCATTGGTGAAAGTGGAGTGTTCAAGTCCCCTCCTATGCTTGTGTTACTGTCGATTTCCCATTTTGTGGCTGTTACCATTTGCCTTATGTATTGAGGTGCTCCTATGTTGGGTGCGTAAATATTTACAATTGTTATATGTTCATCTTGGATTGATCCCTTGATCCTTATGTAGTATCCTTCTTTGTCTCTTGTTGATAGTCTTCATTTTAAAGTCTATTTTGTCTGATATGAGAATTGCTGCTCCAGCTTTCTTTTGATTTCCATTTGCATGGAATATCTTTTTCCATCCCCTCACTTTTAATCTGTATGTGTCCCTAGGTCTGAAGTGGGTCTCTTATAGACAGCATATATATGGATCTTGTTTTTGTATCCATTCAGCCAGTCTGTGTCATTTGGTTGGAGCATTTAATCCATTTACATTTAAGGTAATTATTGATAT
This sequence comes from Phocoena phocoena, assembly GCF_963924675.1. Taxonomy (NCBI): domain Eukaryota; kingdom Metazoa; phylum Chordata; class Mammalia; order Artiodactyla; family Phocoenidae; genus Phocoena; species Phocoena phocoena. Next base: position 61,913,157 of record NC_089234.1, on the reverse strand, counting down.
GTATGCTCCTATTACCATTTTCTTAATTGTTTGGGGTTTGTTTTTGTAGGTCTCTTCCTTCTCTTGTGTTTCCTGCCTAGAGAAGTTCCTTTAGCATTTATTGTAAAGCTAGTTTGGTGGTGCTGAATTCTCTTAGCTTTTGCTTATCAGTAAAGGTTTTAATTTCTCCATCGAATCTGAATGAGGTCCTTGCTTTGTAGCATAATCTTGTTTGTAGGTTTTCCCCTTTCATCACTTTAAATATGTCCTGCCTCTCCCTTATGGCTTGCAGAGTTTCTGCTGAAAGATCAGCTGTTAACCTTATGGGGATTCCCTTCTATGTCATTTGTTTGTTTTCCCTTGCTGCTTTTAATACTTTTTCTTTTTATTTAATTTTTGTTCTTTTGATTGATATGTGTCTTGGCATGTTTCTCCTTGGGTTTATCCTGTATGGGACTCTCTGTGCTTCCTGGACTTGATTAACTATTTCCTTTCCCATATTAGGGAAGTTTTCAGCTATAATCTCTTCAAATATTTTCTCAGTCCCTTTCTTTTTCTCTTCTTATTCTGGGACCCCTATAATTGAATGTTGGTGTGTTTAATGTTGTCCCCGAGGTCTCTGAGACTGTCCTCAATTCTTTTCATTCTTTCTTCTGTATTCTGCTCTGCAGTAGTTATTTCCACTATTTTATCTTCCAGGTCACTTATCCATTCTTCTGCCTCAGTTATTCTGCTATTGATTCTTTCTAGAGAATTTTTAATTTCATTTATTGTGTTATTTGACGTTGTTTATTTGCTCTTTAGTTCTTCTAGGTCCTTGTTTAATGCTTCTTGTATCTTCTCCATTCTATTTCCAAGATTTGGATCATCTTTTCTATCATTATTCTGAATTCTTTTTCAGGTAGACTGCCTATTTCCTCTTCCTTTGTTTGGTCTGGTGGGTTTTTGCCTTGCTCCTTCATCTGCTGTGTATTTCTCTGTCTTCTCATTTGGCTTAATTTACTGTGTTTGGGGTCTCCTTCTCGCAGGCTGCAGGTTCATAATTCCCATAGTTTATGGTGTCTGCCCCCAGTGGGTAACGTTGGTTCAGTGGCTTTTGTAGGCTTCCTGGTGGAGGGGACTGGTGCCAGTGTTCTGGAGGATGAGGCTGGATCTTGTCTTTCTGGTGGGCAGGTCCATGTCTGGTGGTGTGTTTTGGGGTGTCTGTGACCTTATTATGACTTTAGGCGGCCTCTCTGCTAATGGGTGGGGTTGTGTTCCTGTCTTGCTAGTTGTTTGTCATAGGATGTCCAGCACTGGAATTTGCTAGTTGTTGAGTGGAGCTGGGTGTTTGCGTTGAGATGGAGGTCTCTGGGAGAGCTCTCACTGTTTAATATTACATGGTGCTGGGAGGTCTCTGATGGACCAGTGTACTGAACTCGGCTCTCCCACCTCAGAGGCACAGGCCTGACACCCGGCCAGAGCACAAAGACTGTGTCAGCCACACGGCTCAAAAGAAAAGGGAGAAATAAAATAAATAAACAAATAAAATAAAATAAAGTTATTAAAATAAAAACAATTATTTAAAAAATTAAAAATAATAAATAGAAAGGGAAAACGAAGAGAGCATCCAAACCAAAAACAAATCCACCAATGATAACAATCACTAAAAACTATACTAAAAAAACCCAAAAAGCAAAACATCAACAAAAAGAAAACGGACGGACAGAACCCTAGGACAAATGGCCAAAGGAAAGCTATACAGATAAAAATCACATAAAGAAGCACACACATACACACTCACGAAAAGAGAAAAAGGGGCTTCCCTGGTGGCGCAGTGGTTGAGAGCCCGCCTGCCGATGCAGGGGACACGGGTTCGTGCCCCGGTCCGGGAGGATTCCACATGCCGCAGAGCGGCTGGGCCTGTGGGCCATGGCCGCTGAGCCTGCGCGTCCGGAGTCTGTGCTCCGCAACGGGAGAGGCCACAACAGTGAGAGGTCCACGTACCGCAAAAAAATAAAAATAAATAAATAAATAAAGAGAAAAAGGAAAAGAAAATATATATCGTTGCTCCCAAAGTCCACCTCCTCAATTTTGGGATGATTTGTTGTCTAATCAGGTATTCCACAGATGCAGGGTTCATCAAGTTGATTGTGGAGATTCAATCTGCTGCTCCCGAGGCTGCTGGGAGCAATTCCCCTTTCTTTTCTTTGTTCACACAGCTCCTGGGGTTCAGCTTTGGATGTGGCCCTGCCTCTGCGTGTAGGTCGCCTGAGGGTGTCTGTTCCCGCCCAGACAGGGTGGGGTTAAAGGAGCAGCTGATTCCGGGGGCTCTGGCTCACTCAGGCCCGGGGGAGGGAGGGGTACGGAGTGCGGGGCTAGCCTGCGGTGGCAGAGGCCAGCGTGACGTTGCACCAGCCTGAGGTGTGCCGTGTGTTCTCCCGGGGAAGTTGTCCCTGGATCACGGGACCCTGGCAATGGCGGGCTGCACAGGCTTCTAGGAGGAGAGGTGTGGATCGTGACCTTTGCTCGCACACAGGCTTCTTGGTGGCGGCAGCAGCAGCCTTAGCGTCTCCTGCCCGTCTCTGGGGTCTGCGCTGATAGCCGCGGCTTGCGCCCTTCTCTGGAGCTCGGTTAGGCGGTGCTCTGAATCCCCTCACCTCGCACAACCTGAAACAATGGTCTCTTGCCTCTTAGGGAGGTGCAGACTTTTTCCCCGACTCCCTCCTGGCTAGCTGGGGTGCACTATCCCCCTTCAGGCTGTGTTCACGTGGCCAACCCCAGTCCTCGCCCTGGGATCTGACCTCCGAAGCCTGATCCTCAGCTCCCAGCCCCGCCCGCCCCGGCGGGTGAGCAGACAAGCCTCTCCGGCTGGTGAGTGCTGGTCGGTACCAATCCTCTGTGTGGGAATCTCTCTGCTTTGCCCTCCGCACCCCTGTTGCTGTGTTCTCCTCTGCGGCTCCGAAGCTTCCCCACTCCACCACCGGAGTCTCTGCCCACGAAGGGGCTTCCTAATGTGTGGAAACCTTTCCTCCTTCACAGCTCCCTCCCACTGGTACAGGTCCCATCCCTATTCTTTTGTTTCTGTTTTTTCTATTTTCTTTTGCCCTACCCAGGTATGTGGGGAGTTTCTTGCCTTTTGGGAGGTCTGAGGTCTTCTGCTAGCATTCAGTAGGTGTTCTGTAGGAGTTGTTCCACATGTACATGTATTTCTGATGTATTTGTGGGGAGGAAGGCGATCTCCATGTCTCACTCCTCCACCATCTTGAAGGTCTCCTTCCCATGAGAGAGTCTTGCTTCTACTGTCAGTAACAGAGAGGAGGGTGGCTGACCCAGTCCTATGTCCACCTTGACCCAGGCAGTGTGTGGCCCTTCCGTGGCTCCTTCACACAAAGAGGAGTGAGGGACAGCCGTTGCCTGGACTGGAATCGGCTTAGTGGTGCTTCACCCCAACCAAGTCAGAACCAGAGATCTAGACACAGAATCCCCGATCCACGACAGGACTGGACGTTGTAAAGAGGTCGGTTTCTGTGTCACATGATGGTTCATGGTTAGAACCTTCTTCCTTCTGTGTAGAACAGCTACCTTTGGAGGTAATGAGTTCTCTGTCTCTGGGAGAGCTCAAGCAGAGGCTGGAAGATTCTTTGGTAGGTTTTATTCATTCATTCATTTATCCATCTAATCACCCATCCAATATTTTTCAAGGATCAAACTTATGTTAGGTGCTGGACTAGTTGATTCAACTGTGAACAAGATAGAAATGGCCCTTGGCCTCATGGCACTGTGATGGGGAAATAATGAGGACTGTGGGAGCAGGGTACGGGGGGCCATGACCTAGACCTGCGAGCCAGGGAAGACTTCCCAGAGGAAGCCACCTTTGAAGCTGAAGCCTGAAAGCCGAGGAGGACTTAGTCCGGGTAGAGGAGAAAACTTCCAGAAAGAGGAGGCAGCACATGTGAAGAGCTAGAGAGAGCGTGGCCAACAGAGCAATGAACATGCTCAGTGAGGCAGGGCTTGGGCGGTGGGCGGGGTAGGGGACGGGAAAGGCAGAGTTGAGAGTGAGGTCAGCGTGTGAATCACACTAGGGGCTTTGGACTGTATCCCAAGAGCCACAAGGAACCAATGAAGAGTTTCAAGCGAGGCAATGATGTGGTCAGATGTGCATCTTAGCTGGTTTCGCCAGAGACAGACCTCAAGACAGGCATTTGCAAACAGGTAGTTTATGTGGGAGGTGATTCCAGATAATACCAGTAGGGAAGTGGGGAATTGAGACAGGGAAGGGAGACAGCCAAGAGAGCACTTGGGGTCAAGCAGGTCACCATTGTGGGTACTGGAGCTTAACCCTGTTGGGAAACTCTGGGAGCCACTGCAGAATATGCCCCTCAGAGTTACCCACCACCACCCAGGCGGAGGGAGCTGGGCTATTTATACACCACTTCCCATTAGCCATCGGTTGAGGGCTCTTCTGGGCTGGGTCGGGCATGGACACTGTTCCCCAGTACTTCTGGCCTCCCCGTGGGACCCTCAGGCAGAGATGGAGGGCCAGCATGGAGCGGGGCTGAGGGGGTACGGGGAGGGTGCCAGCACCACTGTGGCTGTGAGTAGGAGGGACAGTGAGGGGGAGATAGGAGCCTAGTGATCAGTGAGGAGGCCACAGGAAGACTCGTCCAACCAAGAGATGTTGATGGCCTGGGCCAGAGAGGCTGTGGTTATGAGCAGAAGAGGCTGAACTGGCTGGCCTTGGTGACGGATGTGGGGGAACAAAGATCACTGCAGAGAGGACTCACAGCCTATCAAAGCTGCAAGGGGCCCCCTGCACCTCCCCCCAGGCTCTCTACGCCCCCAGACTGCTGTCCTCCAGCAGATCCTCCAACGCTCACACATGTCAGAGACACTGATGCTGCCGCCACAGCAGCTGGGGGCCACACCTCGGAGACCACGAAGTGTGTTTGAAGGGAGATGAAGGAGCTGTGGCAACTGCTTAAAAAACAAAAACCGGGCTGTTGTCAACCCCAGCCCGAAGTCTTGGAAGAGATCACTTGGGCGGGGAGAGAGAGAGAGAGGAAAAAACAAGCAATCCAGCCCAGCCCACAGCCTGAGTGCCACCCTGCTCCCTGACTCTCCTCCGGGCCCACATCATCTTCCCATCAGACACAGGCCACAAGAAGACAGATGCTCTGCATGGCTTGTTCACTGGCACCAGGACCTGGTTGACAGAAGGTGATCAGTAACCATCGGTGAATGATGGAACCCACGAAAGGTCCCTGCCCTTCTGTGCTCCATGCCCTGGGGAGGGAAGTGCTGGGGGCAATTGAATGGTGGCTCTAAGGACAGGGCCCGCCAGGGTGGGGTGGGAGGATGGTTGGGAAAGGGGATGGGGGTATTGAAGCAGCAACGGGAAAGATGGAATGGTGTCATCACCAGCGTTATTAGTTGCCAGAAATGGAAGCCAAGTCTGGATGAAATAAGTAGAAAAATAATTCCGCCCTAACCAGTGACGCATGGGAAGTGCTGTATGGATGCCCAGCTCCCTCCATCCCAGCTGGGATAACTCTTCATTGGCTCTGGTTGCCCATATGGTGACTTGCTGGATAAAGACCCTTTTATGGGTCACCCTCCCTCCCCTGGCCTACTTCCCCTCTCCCCTAGTGGGCTTCCTGGGGTCGCTTCCAACATAATTACCTGTACTCTAATCTGGTCTCAGCCTCAGCTTCTGAAGGGACCCCGTGCCTGGGCAGCTGCATCTGACTGGCAGGTCCAGTCACATGTCATTTCCTAGTTGCAGGGGAGGTTGGAGAAGCAAGAATAGGGCATTTTCAGCTTCTGAGGGGAGGTGGCTCTGCTTCCCACCAGACTCATTGGTGCTGTGTCATCAGCACCCCTATAGGAAGCTGTCCTAATCTGTTCAGGCTGCTATAACAAAATACTCCAAACTGGGTGGCTCTTTTTTGTTTTTTCTGTTTTGTTTTGTTTTGTTTTTGCAGTACGTGGGCCTCTCACTGCTGTGGCCTCTCCCATTGCGGAGCACAGGCTCCGGACGCGCAGGCTCAGCGGCCATGGCTCACGGGCCCAGCCGCTCCGCGGCATGTGGGATCCTCCCGGACCGGGGCACAAACCCGTGTCCCCTGCATTAGCAGGTGGACTCTCAACCACTGCGCCACCAGGGAAGCCCCAAAATGCGTGGTTTTTAAACAACAGAAATTTATTTCTTATAGTTCTAGAGGCTGGAAGTCCAAGATCAAGGTGCTGGCAGATTCAGTGGGCCTGCTTTCTGGTTCATAGAAGGCATTTTCTCACTGTGTCCTCACATAGGGGAAGGGACCAGGGATCTCTCTGGGGCCTCTTTTATAAGGGCAGTAACCTACATTATGAGGGCACCACCCTCATGACCTAATCACCTCCAAAGGCCTCACCTCCTAACACAATCACCCTGGGGATTACTATTTCAATATATGAATTGTGGGGAGACACGAACATTGAGACCACAGCCTAAATGGCATATTCAAATTATGGTAATTTGAGGAGGGTTTTTATTTATTTATTTTTATAAAGAGCCTGTTTACAAAGGTGTAGGGGGCTGTAGAGAAGCAGAAGGGGTAGTACAATAGCTCGGGATTAGTAGTGGTGAAGCGGTTACCATCCCTAGGTCCAAAGGGATGAGAGGAGGGAGCAGTGGCTGGAACCCAGAAAGAGAGAGACATGCAGAGACTTCCCAGAGAGGAGCAGTGATACAGGGACACAGTCAACCCAAGGCCACCTCACTGAGAGGCACTGAGGGGAGTCCATGGCCTGTCACTGTGCTCTCCCCTTCTCCCTTCCTCCCATATCATGCTCACTGACAGGCGGGCTCAGATCGGCCAGCCTCCGGGCCAGAGCTGGGTGGGGCAGGGTACGGATGAGACCTGAGGGCAGATGGAAGTCACCTGGCACAGCAGGGAACATCCCGAACAAACAAGGGGCCCCAAGTGTGACGAAATGTCAGCGAAATGTCAATGAAAATACCTCATTAGGGCTGAGAGCTCCATAGCTGCCCCTCAACATCAGCCATTCCTTTTCCTCGGTAATACCACCCATTTCCCCCAAGGGCCCTCCTGTCGGGGTCCCACTGGTCTCTCCAGAGCTGTGCTCAGAGTGGAGTGCCCACGACTCACGGAGACCTGGCTCGGCCACTAACCTCGGCAGCCACGGTCAAATCCCTTCTGAGCCTCAGTTTCCTTAAATGGAAAACCAGGAGGGTTAAGCAGATGAACTTCCAGGACTGCTTCTATAGCACTGACCTTCTAGAAAGGCTCATGGCCCCCTTCCAAACAGCCTGGGAAGGGAGTAAAACACGGATTGTCCTTTTGGGGAAACCGAGGCTCAGGGAGGCTTGCTGGAGGTCACTGACCACGTGGGGACTAGAACAAGCCTGCCTTCTCTTGCCAGAGTTGTTTCCGGAGCCGGGCCTGCCCTGGCCCTGCTTTCCTTGAGGGTATGGCCCATACCCGCGTTTATTTTCAATAAGTGCAGCAGACAGCATGAAGCTCCGTGATTTCTCTTGTGCTCTCGTTTGCGCGCGTGGCTGTGAAGGGAAAGGTGTAAGAACGGTGGTTTCAGCCAGGCTTCCAGAGCTTGGCAATCCCCCCGCCCAACTTGGGGATTCAGGGTCAGTGCAATGTCACTGCTGGGCTTTTGAGCCTATGGGTCCACGCGGACCTCAAAGGGCTTAATTTGTGGGGAGTTTCAAAGAGAGTCAGGAGGGCTGTATCAGCAACTCTGAACCCCATGGACAACGGCCCTTCACAGCCGAATCCTACCAGGTCTAGGAGGCTACCCTGAATCTTGCCACCCACCCCATGGGCCTGTGTTCTGAGGCCTGTGTCCCAGGCACATGAAACAAGGACCAGTTCACTTTATATCACAGCCTGAGGCTCTGGGGATTCCTGCATGCCAAGCCCAGGAAGCCCTCAGACGCTGCCTGGTTGAAACCACTGCCGTCTCTCCTCGAACTGTGGGGCAGGGGAGAGCTGTTAGTCTGCCAGATGGGTTCTGCCGAAATTAGAGTTTCCAAACTGGTTGCTCCGGATCAGTCATGGCCTGCATACATGTCCTCTTTGGTTTGTACTGTGCTTGCCCATATAGGTTTATTTTTACAAAGTGAAATGAATTGCCAACACTTATAAGTCACGCTGGGATTTCTGGTTACTTTAAGAAATTAGAAAACCTGGCAGCACCGGGCTCACACTCCTGCCTGGGAATGTTTGGCTGGTGCAGAGCTGTCCATCCCCCACCCCCTCCCTGGATAAGACGTGCCCTTTGGTTCACCAGAATCCTCACCATTCCCTCTTGTTTCTCGGCTCAGAGCTGAACGCCCATTGGCATTGATCACTGTTTATGCCGCTGTTACTCAAATCAGAGAGTTATGAGGAAAGTAAAATATTTTGGGTCCCCCCATTTCCAGCCAAAGTGGAAAAATAGTTTATTTACATTATTTGCCTACCCCTGGGGTCAACCACCCGTTCTGTTGGGTAGGGTTGCTAATGTAGGAGTTTATCTCCAAGGCTGTGTTTGGTCTCCATCCTCTCCTCTGTCACAACCAACACCATCACGCTCACCGTCACATCACATTTATTGGTCCTCTGTCAGGCTGTGTACACAATGAGACAGGTCAAAAGAGCTCTGGATTTGTCTGAGAGGCAAAGCTTGGTGGGCAAAGGAAGCAGAGCAAACAGAGCAGCTGGGGCCAAAGGGGTTAGATCTAATATGATGAAGAATTCACCACGCTAGAAGAGGGGCTGTAAGGGAATGGTACAAATGACACCAGGCAGCCTGGTGGGAACAGCCTCCTGGCCTTCTGCCTGGCTCCTGACCTGAGCTGGGACCTGTGTAGCAGTGGCCCAACTCCAGCTCATTTCTGGGGCTTGAGAATATCGAAGAGCTAAGGTAGTTTGGACAGGGTGACTCAGGGCTGGCCTGTAAATTCAGCCACCTCACTGAAAAAAAAAAAGCCTCAGTTTTCCAACTGTCTAATGGGGATATGGAGATAGGTCCTCTGGGTCCCTTCGTGAGACCCCTCCAATTCGGCACACTGGTCCTCTCAGGGCCCACTGCTCTCACCACACTGGCCCACTCCGGTTTCCTGGAGGCTCCCCCAGAAGCCCTTGGGGGGCATACTCCAGGCATGTCCCCCCTGCCAGGTGAGGCAAGCACTTAGCGTGGTAGGAGAATCTCAGGTGACCATGCTTCAGGTGGCACTTCACCTCGTGTGAGCCAGACTTTGGAGTCTGGTCACAGGTACCGAGAAGGTCATCGTCCCAGCCATAGTCTGCATCCCAGACCTGCACCCTCAGGGGGCCCCCTGTGGTCAGGACCACATCCCCGAAGTCCAGCCGTGTCATCCACCTGGGGTCGTTATTGTTCTGCACTGTGTCGGTCCTCAGCTCCTGGCCGCTGAAGAAGACCTTCAGGTAGGCGTCCGTGGCAGTGGTCCAGTCTCCCCACAGACCCGTCGCCACGAAGTTCATGACCTCCAGGCGGGCCAGGCCCCTCTTCCTGGGACAGCAGTCCTGGTTGGTGGCCGCCGAGCCATGGCACAGGCACTGGCACGGGTCCTTAGGGTTCTTGCGCTGCCCCGGGGGGCACGGGCGGCTGCAGTCCCTCCAGCGTGCCCTGTCCGTCACGTACTTGCTCACAGCCTGCCTGAGCGCCTCCCGCCGCGGGTCATGGCTGTCCAGGAGCACGTGGAGAGGCTCTAGCGTGTAGTCCACCAGGCCGGGGCTGTCCTGCAACGAGGTCACCCAGGCTGAGAACTGCTCGGGGCTGGCCTGGTTCCCGAACAGCAGGTCATGCATGGACGTGTGGTGGCCGCCAACAACATCAGAACAGCGTTCCCGGTAGGCCTGGTGGAAGGAGGTCCCCATCTTGTGCTGTTTCTTCTTCTCCTCACACGCCTTGAATGCCAACGAGGCACTGGCGTGGCTTCTTATGCTGACCTCGGCCTCGACGGCCAGGCAGTCCTCAACCTCCTGGGCTGTGAGCCCTTCCAGGGCCAGCTCGCAGGTGCGCAGGGCGGTGAGGGCCGAGATGCGGCCGCCCAGCTCCATGGACCGGATGAAGTGGGTGCCATAGCTGGAGATGAGCCTCCGGTAGTGAAGCTCGGTGGAGATGTTGAAGTGGGGGGGAAGGGACTTGAGGGCCCTCTTGAACTCAGGGTGCAGTGGGGGAGTGTGCACCAGGTGGAAACTGAGGGGAGAGAAAAACGTCAGGTGGACCCAGTGGTGGGTAGTGTTTTCCCCTGAATAACTCCTGTGAGATTGCCCAAGCTCCCATTAAATGGCGGAACTAGGACTTGGACCCAGGTGGCCTGGCTCCAAAGCTCAAGCTCTGAACCACCAAGCCAGCAGGGAAACCCCCCCTGCCCGTTGCCCCTTGGTGACCTAGGGACTTCGTATAGGTATTTTTGTCTCTGTTTTTCAAAAAAAGTTTTTTCTTTTCTTTTTCTTTTCTAATTTTACAAGTGATGGTGTGACACCGATGGTATCTCTCTGGCTTTGGAACCTAGTCCTGTGGCCTTTGTCTGTCTGTCCCCCGGGTTGGGCCTTGTATACCTGGGCTCCTGACAACTCTGGCCACGCAGGCAGGAGCGCCCTGCCTCACTGTGTGGGAAACATGGCCTCCCGTGAGAGAAGTCAGGGTGGGTGACTCTGGGTCCCATGCATTTCTTAGGGTGAGTAGGTCCCTGAGGGCTCAGGGCATGGCTGCTCTTGTTCAACCTGTAGCCCGAGTTCTTAGCACAGAGCTTGGCAAGGCAGAAGTGAAGAGCGCTTGAACGGATGAAAGAGGCCCAGGGATAGGAGGGCCCCAGCCAGGCCTCCTGCCCGCAGGAAGCTAGCCCAGGGAAGTGGCGGTTGGGTGCTCAGTAGACCAGACTGGCACCACCTGGGGCTCTGAGCATAGCCTTGCTGGCTTGCCCTCCACCTGTTCTCTCCCTGGGTTCTTCCAGATCAGGGCCTCAGGGAAGGGGTTACGTGAGAACCAAGACTGCCATCTCCTCCTGGCGGAAGCGGCCTCCAGCTCCCCACGCTGCCATTCCAGGGCTCCCAGACCACACCGAGTTTCCTACGCCTTTTCCAAGTCCCGTCCACCCTCCACTCCCCCCACCCCGGCGCTCACCTGTAGAAGCGACACTCCACTGAGTCCAGGCTGAAGCGGTACTGGTCCTGGTGAGTCTTCTGGGCCGCGAAGTTGGCTTCCTGGGAGTGTGAGCCCGCCACGGTCACGTGCACGTTGCTGCTGGGCTTGGGAGTCACGTCCAGCCCCACCTTCCAGTCGTTACGGATGCTGTTGGCCGCCGCCCCAGCCACCTCCTCGGTGGAGCGACCCTCACCCTTGACCACTTTGCGGTTGCAGCCCAAGCCCTGGGCGCGCCAGTCGGTGAGCGCCAGGGGCAGTCGCTGGACGGCGCCCTGCTGCAGGGCGTTGCGGCAGAGGGTGCAGGTGCCGTCGGGCCGCAGGAAGCGCTGTGTGTCCACCGGGAAGGAGCCTGAGCGCCGGAGGCTGGTCACATCCACGCCCTCCCCTGCCAGCCAGGAGCCGGGCACGAACTTGAGGTTGCGCCGGCACTCAGAGCGTGCGGCCGTGTAGCAGGGGGCAGGGGTGGGTGCGGGCAGAAGCAGGAGGAGGACGCTGGGGAGGAGCGCTCGGGAGGCCATGGAGCTGCGGAGACAGAGGGCAGAAGCTGTGGGCAGGGGCATGGAGGAGGGCCAACCCCTCCAACTGGAGCTTATCAGGCCTTATGGGATGGGGAGGGAATGAGATATCTCCTAAGTCATTGGATGTCAGAGCTGGCATGGCCTTTACAAACCTGGTCCACCCCCTACATTGTACAGATGGACCCAAAGAGGGGAGTGGACTTGCCCAAGGTCACACAGCCAGGAGGAGACCCTTGCTAGGATTTCACTATTTAAGTCCAAATGGGAATCCAGATGGTTGGTTTTGTCCCCAGGACCACAGCTACTGCTGGTGGAGAGGGGGCTCTGCGTGCAGAGGAGGGGACGGAGAGTAGCCATAGAAGATTTGGGGAGGAATCTGGGGAATCTGGGAACTCTAGGGAAGCCTGGATTCTGGAGAGGTATTATTGTGGACCCAAGGACAAGCCATGCTTTCTTTCCCCACCTCACCTCTCTCATTATCTCCCCCCACCCCCATTAAGCCCTTAACAGAATTAGAAAAGAAATGAGGTTGGACATCACCCTCATTCTCCCCATTTCCCCTTTGGGGCCCTCTCTCTGAGCTCATGGAAGAACATCAGCCTGAATTCTAGAACAAAAGCAGCCTGTGCGCCTGTGCCCCTAGATCCTGTGTGGGGAGGGGCCGTTCGGCTCGCTCGTCTCCCCTTTGGCATTCCCTGCCACGCTCCTTGGGATTCTGGCCGCGTCTGCAAGCTGCCTACTGCCGACTCTCGGACAGTGCTTAGCTGAAAGGTTCTTCCTCACTTTGAGGCGGCTCTGAAGCTTCACTGGGCCTGCTTATGATCTGGAATCTCCTCCCTCTACCCCGTCCAGACTGAGCTCCTCAGAGGCCTCTCCACTCTGGCACCTGCCAGGGACGGACAGCAGCTTGTCTGAGGCCCCGGGGGATTACGGAGAGCAGGAACTTACCCTGTATCCCAGCTGGAACCTTCCGTGCCTTACCTAAAGGAGTGGCTTGAATGGTGGAATTCTAGGCAAAAATGGCAGGCCCCAGGGAGGTAAATAGGAGAAGGGGAGTCTGCTGAAGGCCCTCCGATCACCTTGCTGAGGCAGCCAGCGTAGTTCATAACCTTAGTCTAAAGAACTCAGTCTCCATCCTGACCCTCGTCATGTTATTTCCCGGGGAGCCCGTTTCCAGCTTTCTTAGTTTTAACTGTCAGCATTTGAAGGGGCCTTAAAGACTGTGTACTCCAACCTCTTCATTTTGTATAAGAGAAAACTGAAGCCCAGGGTGGGCATGAGGCTGCCCAGCGAGTTAGTGACACGGCACAGTCTGGACCCAAGTCTTTTGCCTCATGGGCTACAGCATTTCCTCCTCCATCAGCCTCTTCCCCAGACAGAGCAGCCCTGCTCTTGTGCCCCTCTGTCCACTCAGAGGCTCCCAGCCGCCCTGACCCCCTGCTTCCTCCCTACCTGGAGTCCTGTGTTGAGATGCTCCTACGAGAGAGACACCCTCTCTCCCCACGGGAGGCTCCTGAAATGGTGGTGCAGCCCCCCACGCCACAGTTCACAGCTCATCACAGCTCATCACGCAGGCCACAGTTCACATCACTTCTGCTTCCTGCCCCGCCCCCCAGCTCTAGTTATGGGTCCCCTTTGCTCTGCCCCGCCCACCAGCACCCACCCTGCCCTCACCTTCTCATCCGGCCTGCTGACAGCCCTCAGGAAGCAAGCCGAGAGGGCCAGAGGCTCATCTGCCAAGCAGAGCCGCCTGGGGCATGGGAACCCCGGGGCCAACAGGTGAGGTTTAGTGGGTGGAGCAAGAACGCAGGGGGCTGAGAGCTTTGAGATTCAGCTCTGGTGCTGATGACGGGCCAGCAGGGACAGCTTCCCTGCTTCTCCCCGCAGCATCGCATGTGTGGGCTGTCAGAGGCAGTACAGAGTAGGAGCTCGGGAGCCAGTCTGCCTGGACTTGGGCCAGCTCGGGTGCGCACTAACTGGGTGGCCTGATCAGCTTCTTTAGCCGCTCTGTGCCTCAGTTTCCTCATCTCAACCCCATGGGTTGTGAAGAACTGGGGAGTTTCTACGTGTGAAGTGCTCAGAACAGTGCCTGGCCCTCTGTGAGTGTTAAAGCACGTGACCATTCCCTCCTCCCGGGGCAGTGGGGAGAAAATAAATGTTGTTCACACCTGCTTGCCCACTTCCTGCCCACACCTGCACCCCAGCCCAGGCCAGTTCTGGGCCCCAAACGCAGACCTCAGGACAGGGTCTCCTGTTCCTCACTTTGTGAGGGGAACCAGTGGCCGTGCCGGTCTCCAGCCTCCTCCCTAGCCCTGGTCTGTGATTGACCCCATAGTGCAGGTGGGCGGGCAGCTGTGCGACACTGCGGGGAAGAGAGACTTGGGTGAGGCCAGAGGCCTGGGGCCTTCTCCAACCTTTGTCTTACATGAGGTTTCCATGGGTTGAGTGACTCACAGGACAACTTCTCGGGGGGCAAAGTCATACTGGTCTGAGGTGGAGATAGCTGGGTAAGTGGGGAACCGTTCTTGTGAGTTCGCCCTCTAACCACGTTAGCGACAGGAAGAAGTAGCCACAGGCCTCAGACCACATGTGACACCATGGGATGGCTCATCCCTTGAGTTTATGTCCCCCACTGTGTCCCCTGCTCTTACGGGAACTGGGGTTTAAACTGTCTTCTCGAAACCCAGCCCCATCTCCTCCCCACAATGTCCCCCTCCCTGTCCTAGAATTTGCGGCCTCCTGACCCCCTTCTAGCTCCCGCCCGCGGCCTAAGTCAGATATCCAGGCTGTGAGGAGTTTGGTTTGGACCGTGCTCAGAAGACCAGTTTGAGGGGCGTGGAACCCTGCAGAAAATCTGTAGGAAGAGAAAGGTGAGGTAGGGGAGACAGGTTCTAATCCCAGCTTCGATGCAAACTTGCTTTGTGACTCTTGGCAGTACAGTTTTAACCCCTTTCTAGGTTCGTTTCCTCATCTGTAAAACCAAAGGGAGGACTTTGGGATTGCTAAGGATCCTAATGCTGAAATGTGCATTTAGTAGTTTTCACTCGGCGTATGAAGTGGCGAATGTCCAAGAGATGCTGGTGGGGGGTGGTCCGTGAAAGAGCAGTGATGACGTTGAAGTTTACAACTATTGATTTTGGCCTGTGTAGCTGATGACAGCTGTCCTCTCCGACTGAAACTTAGCACTTGAAATGTGTTTTCATCACAGTTTTTCCGCAGAGATGTAAGATGCAATTTTCCGACACCGTCTGTAGGGTTTATTATTAACAACTTTGTTGAGACATAATTCACATAGCACACAATTCACCCGTTTAAAGTGTACAGTTCAGTGGGTTTTAGTATATTCGCAGAGTTGTGCAACCAGCACCACAATCAGTTTTAGAACGTTTTCATCACTCCCGCAAAGAAACCGGGTACCCGTTAGCAGTCACTGCTCCTTCCCCCGACGCCAATCTACTTTCTGTCTCTATGGATTTTCCTGTTAATTGAATCATACAAGATGTGACTTTTTGTATCTGGCTTATTCCAAGTAACATAATATTGTCAAGGTTCATCCAAGCTGTAGTATGTATCAATACTGTATTCCTTCTATGGCTGAATAATATTCCATTGTATGGACATACCACATTTGTTTATCCATTTATCAGTTGATGGACATTTTGGTTGTTTTCACTTTCTGGCTATTGTGAATAATGCTGCTATGAACATTTGTGTACAAATTCTTTGTGTGTACATATGTTTTCATTTCTCTTGGATCTATATGTAGGAGTGGAATTGGTGGGTCTACAGTAACTCTTTAGGAACTGTCTTCCTACGTGGCTGCCTCGTTTTACATTGCCACCAGCAAGTGCATGAAGGTTCCAAGTTCTCCGCATCCTTGTTATTATCTGACTTTTTGATTATAGCCATTCTTATGTGTGTGAAGTGTTGTCTCATTGTGGTTTTGATTTGATTCCCCAGTGGCTAATGATGTTGAGCATCTTTTCATTTGCTTATTGGTCACTTGTATATCTTTTTTGGAGCAATGTCTATTTGAGTCCTTTGCCCATTTTTGAATTGGGTTATTTGTCTTCTTCTTATTGATTTATAATAGTTCTTTATTTCAGATTCTAGACCCTTATCAGGTATATGATTTGCAAATATTTTCTCCTATTCTCTGAGTTGTTTTTTCACTCACTTGATGGTGTCCTTCGAAGCATGAATGATGTTAATTTTGATGAAGCCCAATTTATCTATTTTTTTCTTTTGTTGGTTATACTTTTAGTGTCCTATCTAAAAGTCTTTGCCTAACCCAAGGTCATGAAAAACCCTATATTTTCTTCTAAGAGCCTTATAGATAGCTCTTACATTTAGGCCTGTGATCTACTTGGCGTTTATATTGTGTATGGAAAGGGGTCCACCTTCATTCTTATGCACGTGGATATAGTTTTGATATATATTTTTTTGAGGTTACAAAATGTTTACTCTTGACAGAAAAGCTCCATGGATACTCTACACAGAATGCATGAGAAGGATACTGATCCTGAGGACATCTACTTATATAAACTATACCTGCTGCAAACACGAACTGTAATGAAAGGAAGGAGGTCCTTTAACAAATCCTGTGTTTAGATTGTACTTTTACTGTGCATATTTTAGAGATCCAAAATGCAGTCCCAGGCGTTGTTCCCTTCGTCCTGTGATCATTCTTTGTTCCCTTTTCTTTACAGATTTGTGAAACTTTGGGATTCTTCCTCACCCCTCAAATGAGTTATCCATAGTTATTCTTGAGTTATCACCTTCAGTCACATGAAATAAGTTGAAGAGTTTTTCCACTTTCTCCCTGCTGTGGCAGAGTTTGTAGAAGGCTCAGTTTTTGTAGTTGGGTAGATTTGTAACTGCAGGGTCCGTGCCTTCAGTAGCTCTGTTCAGGTTCTCCTCCAGCTGTTTTTCTGGTATCGGTTTTGGCAAGTTACATTTTTCTAGGAAACCTTCTTGTCTGTAAAATTTCACACTTGTGGTCATGAAGTTATTTACAACAGTCTCTCTTTCTCTTAAAAGTTTTTTTTTCTTAATCAGTAGTGATACCCCTTTTTTAGATTATCATTTTTATTATGGTTTTTCTCTTTTTTCCAAATCATTCTTGTTAAAGATTTTTATGTAGTTTTGTTACTTTTCTCAAAGAATCTGCTCTTGGCTTTATTCATCCTCTACATTGTATCATTATTTTCCATTTTTTTCATTTCATTCTTATATTTTTATTTCCTTCCTTTTTCCTGTAGTCTTTGGGTTTCTTCTGTTGTTCTTTTTCTAAGGTCTTGAGATGAATCCTTAGTTCATTAACTTTCACTCTTCTTTTTTGAACTGATGTCTAACTGACGTATAACATTATTATTAGTTTCTGGTGTACAACATAACAATTTGATGTTTGTATATATTGTGAAATTATTACTACAAAAAGTCTAGTTAACATCCATCACCTTACTTAGTTACAAAATCTTTTTTTTCACTTGTAGTGAGAACTTCAAAGATCTATTCTCTTAACAGCTTTCAGATATGCAATACAGTATGATTAACTGTAGTCACCATGCTGTAGATTACATCCCCATGACTTATTTGTGGCTGGATGTCTGTACCTTTTGGCCTCCTTCACCCATCTCACTGACCCCCAACCCCTGCCAATTTGTTCTCTGTATTTATGAGTTTGGCTTTTAACGAGAAGAGTCCATATATAAATAAGATCGTATGGTATTTGTCTTTCTCTGTCTGACTTATTTCACTTACCATAACATCCTTAAGGTCCATCCGTGCTGTTGCAAATGGCAAGATTTCCTTCTTCTTTATGGCTGAATAATCATGATAAATATATATATATATGTTTGTATATCTATCATCTATCTATAATTTTCTTAATTTTCTTTATCCATTCATCCATCAATGGACACTTAGGTTGTTTCTGTATCTTGGCTCTTGTAAATAATGCTGCAATGAACATGGGGGTGCAGATACCTTTTCAAGTTAGTGTTTTTGTTTTCTTTGGACAAATACCCAGAAGTGGAATTACTGGATTAGACTTTCTTCTTTTTTAATGTAAGCATTTAAGCTTCTCCATTTCTCTAACAATCTTTCTAACTGTATCTCTAAAGTTTTGGTATGAAGTATTTTCATTATTGCCTAGTTTCTTCATATTTTCTAAATTTCCTTATGATTTTTCTTTGACCTGTGAGTTTTTTTTTTTTTTTTTTTTTTTTTTTGCAGTACGCGGGCCTCTCACTGTTGTGGCCTCTCCCGTTGCGGAGCACAGGCTCCGGACGCGCAGGCTCAGCGGCCATGGCTCACGGGCCCAGCTGCTCCGCGGCATGTGGGATCTTCCCGGACCGGGGCACGAACCCGCATCCCCTGCATCGGAAGGCGGACTCTCAACCACTGCGCCACCAGGGAAGCCCTTGAGTTATTGTTTTAAGTGTGCTTTTTACATTTTGAAGAAAATGGAGTTTTATTTATTTATCTAATTTTGGCTGTGTTGGGTCTTTGTTGCTGCACGTGGGCTTTCTGGTTGCAGTGAGCAGGGGCTACTCTTCTTTGCAGTGCGCGGGCTTCTCATTGTGGTGGCATCTCTTGTTGCAGAGCATGGGCTCCTGGCGCACAGGCTTCAGTAGTTGTAGCGCACGGGCTTATTTGCTCTGCGGCACGTGGGATCATCCCAGACCAGGGCTCGAACCCGTGTCCCCTGCATTGGCAGGCAGATTCTTAACCATTGCACCACCAGGGAAGTCCGAAAATGGAGTTTTAAATGCTATCTTTCGGTTATTGATTTCTAACATAGTTGCATTGTAGTCAGAACATGTTGCCTATATGACAGCCATTCTTTGATGGTTGTTGAAATTTTCTCTGTGGTCTACTAAATGTTAAGTTTTTGTAAACGTTCCTATGTATTTGAGAAGAATACCTATTTGCTAATTTTTGGTTGCAGGGTTCTATGTTCAAATCTATGGTTTGTCGATATATTAATTACTGAGAGAATCATTAAAATCTCCCACTGTGAAGACATTCAACATCTGTAGATTTCTCCCTGTAGCTAGAGTTCTGTCAACTTTTGCTTTAGGTTTTGAGGCTGTTTTATGAAACAAGTGTAGTATCATTTTGCCTTCTTGGTGAATTGAACTGTTTGTGTAGTGACCCTTTTAATTCCTAGTAATGTTTTTAGCCACAGTATCAATTTTGTCTCATATTAATAGAGCTATCCCAACTTTTTTTTTTACTATTGCTATTTTAGACTGTGGTAGATTACACATAACATAAAATTTACTATCTTAATCATTTTTAACTGTACCGACTTTCTTTTGATTAGTACTCACTGTGGGGATCTATCTTACTTTCAAACTCCTTGTGTTCTTATGTTTTAAGTGGGTCTCTGTTAAACATAATTAGATTTTGTTTTGTCATCCAATCTGAGTAACTACATGACTGCATTAAGTCCATTTACATTTATTGTGATTATTGTTCTGTTAGTGTTTATTTCTGCCATCATGTGTTATGTTTTTTCATTGTCCTGCTTCTTCTTTGCTTCCCTTTCTGCACTCCTTTCCTGCCTTCTTTTATGGTAGATTGACTAAACTTTTTAAAAAGTACATTCTTTTCCCTCTCATGGCTTAGATCTTAGAATCTTTCTGATTCTCTAGTGGTTACCCATAAAAATGCTAACATGCATTCTTCTCAAGATCTAACATTCTTTACTGTTATTCTCCTTTCCAGGGATACTTAGTATGCTGTTATCTAAAATCACCCTTTCTCTTTCTGAGGGTTATTTTTTCTGGTATTTTAGTTCTAGCTTACTTTTCCTCTACTAAATTAGTCATTGGTACTATTACTTGATACCGTCAATGTTTGTTTATATTTACCTACACATTTACCAATTTCTTTTCTCATTATTCTCTGGGCTTCCTTTGGGGATAATTCTCCTTTTTCTTAAGGTGCACGCATTAGAAGGGCATCAGTGGGTGTCTCTGGTGGCATACACTCTCAGTTTCCGTTTGCCTGAAACGTCTTTGTTGCGCCCTTGTTTTTGAATCATAATTTCAGCTGACTGACACTTTGAAGTTATTGCTGGTTGACATCTCTCAACACTCTGAAGTTACTCCACTGTTTCTGGCTTCCATTGTTGCTGTTGTTTAATTGTCATTACTTTTATTGAGAATTTGTGGTTTTGGGTTGGGGAAGCACTGTTTTTAAGATCTTTTCATTTTTGATTTTCTGAAATTGTACAACAAAGTATGTATCCAGATATGAATTGCTTTTAATTGATCTTGTTTGGGATTTGTTCTTCCTGTACCTGAGGATTCACATCTTTCATCATTCTGGAAAATGATGAAAACATCTTGGCCATTATCCCTTCATATATTCCATCTCCCTCATTCTCTCTCTCTCTCTTTTTTTTTTTTTTTTTTGCGGTACGCGGGTCTCTCACTGTTGTGGCCTCTTCCGTTGCGGAGCAAAGGCTCCGGACACGCAGGCTCAGCGGCCATGGCTCACGGGCCCAGCCGCTTCGCGGCATGTGGGATCTTCCCAGACTGGGGCACAAACCCGTGTCCCTTGCATCGGCAGGCGGACTCTCAACCACTGTGCCACCAGGGAAGCCCCCATTCTCTCTATTTTTGACTTTTGCAATTAGCAATATAATAGGCCTTCTCACTCTCTCTTCCTGGTCTGTTATACTCTTTCTTGTCTACTTTTTGTCTCTCTGTACTGTGTTCTCATTATTTTTCTCTAGTTCTTTGTTTCAGTTCACTGATTCTTGCTTTAGCTTTGTCTAATGTGCTATTTAATCCATCCATTGAGTTTTTAAATTAGGTAATACATTTACCAAGATTCAAAAATCAAAACAATATAAAAAGATATATAGTGATTAAACCCCTTCCTGCTCCTTTACCCACCTGCCCCCGCTCTAACTTACCTCCACAGGTGCCACTTTTTTCCTTTTCTTTTTTCTTATTTTTAGTTTCTTTGGTGTCTTCTCAGAATTTTTTCACACTGATACAAGCAAATACTAGTAGAAATGTTTTCTTATTTTCTCCCTTTCTCACACAAAAGGAAGCATGTTATACGTCTTGCTTTGTACTTTGATTTTGTTATTAAATAGTATAGTTTGGAGATATTTACATATCAGCACATAGTTTCCTCATTCTTTTATTTTTAAACACTTGCATAGTATTTTATTATATGGATGAACAATAACTTATTTGACCAGCCTCCTATTGATGGGCATTTGTGTTGTTTACAGTCTTTTTCTCTTACAAACAATGCTGCAGTGAATAACCTTGTACATATCTTATTTTGGATATGTGTAGGTGTATCTGTGTATAAATTTCCAGAGGTTGAATTGCTGGGTCAGAACCTTATATATGTTCAATTTTGTTATAAACTACATGTATACATGCACACATGCATACACATATACATATATATACACACATATGTTACACATATACATATAGAATATATATATACATACATATGTACATATATACATATATATACCCTCCATAGGGCTGGCATCCGTTTTCACTCCTACAGCAATGCATGAGTGGACCTGTTTTCCTTAGCCTTATCTACGGAGTATGTGGTCAAACTTCCAGATTTTTGTCTAGTTCATTTTTACTTCCAATGACTTATTATTTACTTATAAGCTCTCTGTTTCATTCTGTTCCAACTTTTGTGATTATGTTTTCTATTCCTTTAAAAAAGTTTAAAAACATTCAAACATACTCATTTAAAATTTTATGTCTAGTCATGCCAATACCTGTAACCCTTGGTGTATCAAATCCTTTATGTTGTTATATCAGCTGACTCTCCCCTCTTAGTGGCTTGTATCCTTGAGCGTTTTGTTTGTAAGTTTAGATTGTGAGCTCATGCTTGATTGCCTTTATCTGTGGGAATCCCACAAAGCCTGGGTTGAGAAATTCCTCCAAAGTAGGTTTGCTTTGGTTTTATGAGGCACCTCCCAGTTTTACCAACCCATCTATTTGTATTAATTTTTTGGCTTGGCATATTCTAACCCATACACGTGGTGTAAATTTGAACCTCAAATGAAGGGGGAGGGGTAGGTCTGTGGTTATGATGTTTTAGGAGCGATTTTGTCCTTCCACTCAGATTTGAGAGTGAGACAAACAAATATCTTTCTTGACTCCCTTTCCCAATAAATACTTTCTTTTTCTAGTCTCCCCTTTCATTGACATTATTAGCCCTTTGAGCATTTATTTAGGTTTTATGTGGGATGATCTCAGCTTCATTTCCCCTACCCCACCCCCGTCCTTAAGACATGATTGCCTTTTACTCCTCTGGTCATTATAACTTGGGCTCTGGTTTTCCTGGATAGGCACATGCCCTCAGGGCATCCATGGCTGGTCTGCCTGCTTTTCTCCCTAGTTATTACTTCTTTGGTTTTGGCTCCTTGGGATTTCTCTTACTTATTTTAAATCTCATCTATGTTTTCTGATACATGTCACTATATTTAATTTGACCTTTCTAGGTGTTTTGCAGCAGGGGAGATTTTAAGGATAATTATTCTATAGTATTTGATCTCACAAATATTATTCATTCAATAAATGTTTTATTCATATTTATTCAAATATTCCTATTATTCAAATAAAATAGCACCTACTATGTGCTAGACTATTTTATTCTATTTTTTCTATTTTATTCCAAAAGATTCAAGAGCCTCTGATAAGTATAGCAACCACCAGCGAATTCATACACCATTAAAGTAATGGAAAGTTTTTCCTGTTTTAACAAAGAGATCTAAGCATGGTGGATGCTGACATTTTCATGTGAAATCAACCCAACTTGGACAGCACTGAGAGGGCATTTGTAACACCCTTGCTTTGAGGTTCACCCCACCACATTAATATCTACTGAGAAGTCTCTATTAATAAAACAGGAATCTAGAATGCTAATGTGTATATCATAGAAATGAGTAGTAGAAGTAGAATCTCCTGCTTTTTTTTTTTTATCAAAAGAGATAATGAGGGTCGCTGTAAGGATATATTACTGTGGGAATCTTTCAGAGTGCTGGAACTACAAAGACATCAGGCTCCTCCCTCTCTCCTGTCCTTTCTGTATTTCTCTTTCAGACTTTGCAGTCTTTCATCTCCTCTTCTTTCTCTGCTCCGTTCTTCACTTTTCACTAGGTGCCTTCCTGGGTCACTCATTTGCTTCAATGGTCCCTTCATGGCTGTTTAAACATGGCAGCCCAGCCTTCCCAGTTGGCTCCCATGGCTCACTCTTTTGATTTTGTATAGCATGGACTTTACAGTTTACAAAGACTGTCACATACGTTATTGAATGTACCCCTAACAATGTTGTGACATAAGCAGAATGTTGTTATTCCTAATTATTTTATTTAATGAAAGACTGAGACCCAGCAAGAAGTACTTGCCCAGCATTACACAGCCAACAAGTGACAGAGCAGGGACCAAACCCAGGTTTTCTGGCTCAAGGCTGGGTCTTTCTCAGAAGCCCAGTTCACATACAGCTGCCTAGTAAGTCCACATCCAAGTGAAATTCCAACGTCTGGAAAAATTGGATTTCTAACTGATCAGTGAGCTCCCAATTTTCTGATATTTCTATTAAAGAACAGTAGGTCTGGGATTTCTCTGTGAGAGTGGTGGTCTCAGATTATAGAGTTTAGAAAATTGATGTGGGTTTTGTGAATGTCTTGAGGGCCATGCTTGGTCATGTCTGGGAGTTTTGTAATGGGTTACTAGTGGCCAAGGGCTTGTGAAAATTTAAACGTCTCACTGAGCTTAAAGCTGAATGGAAAAAAAAAAAAAGAAGCTCTGAGTAAGAGTCTGACTAATGGCTCTTTGGAAGAAATAGAGCAGTGTCAGAGACTTTTCCATGTGCCTTTCAGCTAGAAAAGTTTTGTCTTAAAACCCTGAAGCCTTATGCATTTGACCAGCACAAAGTACCGTGCACATTCATCTACTGTAACTCACCCATGAAGTCTTTACTGACCACCTACTATATGCTAGGTGCTGATGATTACAGAGCCACACAAGATAGGATTCTATCTTTAATGGGGACAACAGTCCGGAGAAGTTTTAGCACCGTGGCTGAGTTTATAGTCTTGGGAGCCAGACTGCCTGGTCAAAATCACTGCTGTATGCCAACTAACAGTCAACCTTCGATAAGTATCTAATCTCTTTAAGCCTCAGTGTCCTCATATGTAAAATAAGGCCAATAATTGTACCTATCCCACTATGCCTATAACTCAAAGTATTGCTGTGGAGATTGAAAGGTAATGTATGTACAGGGCTTAGCACAGAGTAAAAGATCTAAATAAAAGGTAGGTCATTGGCATAAAATTTTAAAGGGGGTTTGGGATATGTGGCTTAGAAATGAGGAGCTTCAGTGGTCCAGAGTGGTGGTTTTAGGTTCAGTTAACCCACTGATGTCACAGGACTCAGACGCTCTTGACGGATTGGTAGGTGGCAGACATGGTTTTCAGGGGGCAGGATAGCAGGAGCAATGGCATGGAGGCAGGAAAGAGAGAGACCCACATCAAGGAAATAGCTTGTGTTTATGAGTAGGACTAGTATGTAGGAAAAATGGGTAGGTATTAATGATTATAATTATTATAAATATCCCATATTTAACACTATCTGCCAGGCACCCTGAGAAGTGCTTTAAAATTATGATGTAAATTAATCCTCCCAGTAGCACATGAAATCTCCCCATGAAACGTTGAAAGTTGCCAGCCAAATATCCCTTTTAGGACAAAGCCCTACACTGAGGAGAAGTGGCTGGGAGTGGAATCCAAACCAGACAGGACAGTGAGAAACCAAGTAAAGAGAAGATCCAGATGAAAGTAGGGGAGTGTAACAGGAAGCAGTTCTCAAACTCCTCCGAAGCCACATCTTAAAGCCATTTTCCAGTACAACAGAAGGGGGAGCCCTAGAGCCATGAATCTTGGCCAAGAAATCTGCCCATTCTTCCCATTCAGGAGTACAGGGAAACCTACCTCACTTAAACACGGGCAACAGAAAAGAGCTGAGGGAAGGAACCCAGCCCCACTCAGGGTTCTAATAAGAAAAGGAACTAATGAGCATAAACAGGTCCTCAGACAATGAGGTTCTCTGGAAAGGCATGCCTACAAAACAAATGACATTTTTACTTTAACATTTCAAAATGAGCTAAAAGAATTTTTTTGAAAAATGACTGAAGGTATGAAATTAAAGCATAACACAGGAACATAAAAATTCATAAATGAGGGGCTTCCCTGGTGGCGCAGTGGTTGAGAATCCGCCTGCTGATGCAGGGGACACAGGTTCGTGCCCTGGTCCGGGAAGATCCCACATGCCACGGAGCGGCTGGGCCCGTGAGCCATGGCTGCTGAGTCTGCGCGTCCGGGGCCTTTGCCCCGCAACGGGAGAGGCCACAACAGTGAGAGGCCCGCGTACCGCAAAAAAAAAAAAAATTCATAAATGAGATAATTGGACAAAAGGAAGACTTGAAAAGAGTTCACGTAGAATTTAGTAAGGAGAAACTATTTTTCTTTTCTAAAAAGAAAAACTGTCTTAGAAATGAAAACTAGAGTGAATACCAGAGTGAATAAATAACATAAATAATATCAGAAGAGAAATAGAAGATGAAAAGAAGGAAAAAGAAATAAAAATAAACTGGAGAATGGGGGAGAAAAGATATGAGAGAAAATGATAGGTATGGAAGAGAAGATCCAGCCTCTATATAAAAGAGCATCTTTTTTTAAGGGCACATGGAACATTTCTCTAAATTGTTTATCTATTGGGCCATAAAATAAGTCTCAAAAGTGGAATCAATTTCAATGGATTGAAAGTTTACAGAGAATGCTCTGTTATCTAATGGATTTAGCTAGAAATCAGTAACAAGAACAAAAAACAAAAGAAAATCCCAGATGTTTGGAAATCAGCCAATATCTTTCAATATGACCCTAAGACAAAGAGTAAATTAGAAAATACTTTGAACTGGATGATAATAAAAATATAAAATGCTAAAATATGTGGGATGTGACGAAAGTCAAGCTTCGAGGGAAATTTATAGTCATAAATGCATATATTAGAAAAGGAGAAAGATTTACTATCAATAACTAAAGTATCTATCTTAAGATGCAAAAAAGGGCAACAGATTAAATCCGAACAGTGTAGGAAGGAAA
Source organism: Phocoena phocoena (assembly GCF_963924675.1). Taxonomy (NCBI): domain Eukaryota; kingdom Metazoa; phylum Chordata; class Mammalia; order Artiodactyla; family Phocoenidae; genus Phocoena; species Phocoena phocoena. The sequence goes on along the minus strand of NC_089234.1, from coordinate 61,887,342 downwards.
TAATAAAGAGAAGAAATTAATGAAACAGAAAGCAGATATACCATAAAGAAAAATCAATAGCCATAGTTTTTTTTTTAATGACAAATAAAATTTATTAACCTTTAGCAAGACATATAGAAAAAGAGAGAGAAGGCACAAATTAAAAAGATCAGGGAAAAAAAAAAGATCAGGAATGAAAAAGGTGATATCAGTACAGAGCCTACAAACATTAAAAAGATCATAAGATATTATGGACAATTTCATGCCAATAATTTTGACAATTTAGGTAAAATCAATATTTTCTTAAAGCCATAGCTTACCGAAACTAACATGGAAAGAAAGAAAAAATCAGAATAAGCCCATACCTAAAAATAAATGCTTTTCCTTTTTAAAATTAAGATTTGTGTACCATAAAAGTCACCCTTTTAAAGTGTAAAATTTAGTGGCATTAAGTACATGCATACTGTAGTGCAACCATTACCACTATCAGTTCTAGAACATTCTCCTTACCCCCAAAAGAAGCCCATATCCAGCAACGAATCCACTTTCTCTCTCTATGGGTTTGCCTATTCTGGAAATTGCATATACATGGAATCATATGATATATATATGTGACCTTGTGTGTCTGGACGCCTTCACTTAGCATAAGGCTTTCAAAATTTATCCATGTTGTAGCATTTATCAGTACTCTATTCTTTTCATCTCTGAATAATATTCCATTGTATAGTTATACCACATTTTGTTTACCAATTATCAGGGGATGGGTTGTTTCCACTTTTTGACTATCATGCACGACGGGGCTATGAGTATTCATACACAAGTTTTTGCGCGGACATACATTTTCATTTCTTTGAGGTATATACCTAGGAGTGGAATTGCTGGGTCACGTGGTGACTCTAGGTTTAACTTTTTGAGAAATTGCCATCTGCACGTGGGAAGTGGCATCTCGTTGTGGTTCTGATTTGCATTTCCCTAAGGACTAATGATGTTGAACATCTTTTCATGTGTTTATTGGTCATTTTGTATATCTTCTGTGGAGTAATGTCTATTCAGATACTTTGCCCATTTAAAAATTGAGTCATTTGTCTTACTGTTGAGTTGTAAATTTCTTTTATATATGCTGGATATTAGACCCTTTTCAGATATATGATTTGCAAAAATTTACCCCTGCTCTGCGGGTTGTCTTTTTCACTTTCTTTTCTTTTCTTTTTTTTTTTTTGTGGTATGCGGGCCTCTCACTGTTGTGGCCTCTCCCGTTGCGGAACACAGGCTCCGGACGCGCAGGCCCAGCGGCCATGGCTCACGGGCCCAGCCACTCTGAGGCATGTGGGATCTTCCCGGACTGGGGCACGAACCCGTGTCCCCTGCATTGGCAGGCGGACTCTCAGCCACTGCGCCACCAGGGAAGCCCTTTTTCACTTTCTTGATATTGTTCTTTGAAGCACAAAAGTTTTTAATTTTGATAAATTTCAGTTTATTTTTTTCTTTTGTTGCTTATGTTTTTGGTGTCAAATCTAAGAAACAATAGCCTAACACAAGGCAGGATTGCCTAATCCATGAGGATTTATACCTAAATTTTCTTCTACGAGTTTTGTAATATTAGATTTTAGCTTTAGGTCTTTGATCCACTTTTTTTTTTCAGGTGATAAATTAATTTTTAAAAAATATCCTAAGAAAATCTCCAATATTAGAAAGAAAAACACAACTGCTATCAATGATAAACATTATCATGAGAAGACATCAGTATGGATATGGAAAATCTACTCCTAAAGCATACAGAGTACAGTCTGAGTGAAGTTGTAATGGTGGAATAAATAGAATTCCTGCTTGCTATTATTTTTTCCTTTCAACTTTATTGAGAAATAATTGACATACCTTGTAAGTTTAAGGTGTATGTACCACATGATTTGACTTACCTATGTTGTGAAATGATTACCACAGTAAGTGTAGTTCACATCCTTTGATACATTTTGAGTTAATTTTATATATGATGTGAAGTGAAGGTCCAACTTCATTATTTTTCCCTGTATGTATAGCAAGTATGTATTCCCAGACCATTTGTTGAAAAGACGAATTTTTCCCCACTGAATGGTCTTGGCACACTTGTTGAAAATCAATTGGCTATAAAAGCACGTGTTTAGGGAATTCCCTGGCAGTCCTGTGGTTAGGACTCCGGGCTTTCATTGACGAGGGTGTGGGTTCAATCCCAGATCAGGGAACTAAGATCCTGCATGCTGCAGAGCGTGGCCAAAAAGGCATGCATTTATTTCTGGGTCCTCAGTTTTATTTCACTGATATACCTCTATCTTATGCCACACATAAGAACCTTATGAAGGTCATTCTGAAGGGGCAAGACCTCTAGTTACCAGGAGTGTTTTATTTCCACCATCAAGCTTCTCTTCTGTCTGCATGCACTGGCCTTGGAGTCAACTTATCCTCTCCTGTGGCTTCCATTGCCACCCCAGAGGCTGACGATACTCGGATTTCTCCCCAGCCCAGGGATCTGGGGTGGGTTCCATGGGCTGAGTTCCAGAAACCTCAAACCTTTGTTCCAAGAAACTCTTCCCTTTCCCTTCTGAACTTCTCTTCCCCATTTCAGGGGGTGATTCCCACCTGCTCCCGGTTACCAAGACAAGAACCAGTGGGATCATCTTTATTTGCTCCTCGTCCCTCCAGCCCCTTCCCTCAATCCATCAACAGCTGTGTATATTCATTCAACCTCTTGGGTTTGCGTACCCTTTCCTAGACCTGCAGCCGGTAGGGTCAGACCTCCTCATGTCACCCATGGCCTGTTGCACAGAGCCTCATGTGCTCAGATCCTCTCCTGTAGAACAGGTTCATTCCCTGTCCAACCACCTTCCGTGCCTCCCTATCGACTAAGGGATAAACATCCAACTTGGGAAGGGAGCCAAGTAGGAGCTAGGCATCTGGAGGGTATAGAATCATGCAAGCAAAGGAGCTGGCAGTGAGGGGAGGGTGCATACTGTGGATATTGGAGGATTAAAGTTCAAATTTAAAAGTATTGTTTTGAGCATCTATTGGGGCAGACACTGTGTTAAGCACTTAATGTGCATTATCTCATTTAATCCTTACGCAAGGTCACGTAGTAGGCAGCAGATCTGGGGTTTGAACCCAGGTGGGCTCAGTCCAGAACTCCTGCACTTAACCACCAGACGGCTTCTTTGCAATGTTGCCGGCAGCCAGTCCTGCACGTCGGTAGTGGGGGTAAAGTGCCAAGGAGGAGAGCAATCCTTGCCTGAACAATCTCTCGCCCTCTTACCCCGCATTTTCTTGTCCTGCTTCTCATTTTGCAGATGAGGAAAGTGAGGCTGAGCGGTCCCTCAGCCAGCGGGAAGCAGAGCTGGGACTGACACAGACCATCCGACCTCAGAGCTTCCTGGGAGTGTGATCCAACATGACGAACGTGGCACTGACCGAGGAGTGGGGAGGCCTGGCTTCCAGGTTGGTGCACTTGTTTATGCATGAACTGGAGGTGATGGGAAAGTGTCCTGAGTGTCCGCCTCTCCATCCGTGCCCAGACTAGCCCTGCCTACTGTTGCGAGGCTCTTGCGAGGCCCAAGGAGCTAGAGCCGGTCAGGTGCTCTAGGGACCAGAAGCATGCTGTGCGTGAAGAAAGGCCGGTGAGCAAACCTCAGGGGTCCTTACTGCTGTCCAGCGATGCTGAGGGAGGAGCGTGTCTGGGTGCCCGGAGAAAAGACTAGACCATGAGGGAGGAGGGTCAGGCTTGAGCTGAAGGTGAGAAAACAACTGTTAACGAGTCATCCTTAACAGAATCATCCTGTTATGAAATAAGCATCCTTCAGAGGTAGTGAGCGCCCACCCCTGGGGAGGGGCAAGCAGCTGCTGGAGGGTGTGCACTGGTGGAGACAGGAGATGAGTCATCTCAGTTCTGAGACCAGTTCATATGGAGATTCTATCTTTCGGAGAGGCTGTGCTTCTCAATGCAAATGGAGTTCTGAGAGTAGACCCTACTATATTTGAAAGTTTATTGTCAACAAGTGGGGAAAATGCTGTTTTAGGTTGACCAGCGGATTTTAAAAATGGACGAATAGTTGATTTACAGTGTCCCAGGTGCACAGCAAGGTGATTTAGTTATACATATGTATATTTTTTCAGATTCTTTTACATTATGGGTTATTACAAGATATTGAACTTAGTTCCCTGTGCTATACAGGAGGTCCTTATTGTTTATCTGTTTTATATATGGCGGTGTGTATGTGTTAATCCCAAACTCCTAATTTATCTTCCCCCCTGCCCCTTTCCCCTTTGGTAACCATAAGTTTTTATTTTCTATGTGTGTGTGAGTCCATTTCTGTTTTGTAAATGAGTTCATTTGTATCATTTTTTTTTAGATTCCACATATAAGTGATATCATATGATGTTTGTGTTTCTCTGTCTGACTTCACTTAGTACGATAATCTCTAGGTCCATCCACGTTGCTGCAAACTGCATTACTGTGTTCTTTTTTATGGCTAATATTCCATTGCCTATAGGTACCACATCTTCTTTATCCATTCCTCTGTCGATGGACACTTAGGTTGCTTCCACGTCTTGGCTATCGTAAATAGTGCTGCAATGAACATTGAGGTACACGTATCTTTGAATTAGAGTTTCCAGTTTTTCAGGATATGGGCCCAGGAGTGGGGTTGCAGGATCATATGGTAACTCCATTTTTAGTTTTTTAAACAATGTCTGTACTGTCTTCCATAGTGGCTGCACCAATTTACAGTCCCACCAACAGTGTAGGAGGGTTCCCTTTTCTCCACACCCCCTCCAGCATTTATTATTTGTAGACTTTTTGATGATAGCTGTTCTGATCGGTGTGTACCAGCATATTTTTTTGTTTGTCTTCATTTGGTTTGGGGAAGAGCTAAAAGATAGAATTTATCTTTGGGTTAAAGATGGAGCTTTGGTTAAAAATAAAAACCACTTTTGGGCTTCCCTGGTGGCGCAGTGGTTGAGAGTCCGCCTGCCGATGCAGGGGACATGGGTTTGTGCCCCGGTCCGGGAAGATCCCACATGCCGCAGAGCGGCTGGGCCCATGAGCCATGGCCGCTGAGCCTGTGCGTCCGGAGCCCGTGCTCCGCAACGGGAGAGGCCACAACAGTGAGAGGCCCGCGTACCGCAAAAAAAAACAAAAACCAAAAACCAAAAAATCCACTTTAAAATGGGCCTTTGGAGAAAAGGAAGAGAATAGACCAGATCCTGAGGGACCTTGGGGTCAGGCCTGTGGGTCTGAGGTGGGCGGTGAGGGACAGAATTGTCTTCCCTGTGACTGGGTCCCACAAGAGTCTTCAAGGCCTGGCCTCTGGGGGTGGAGTGGGGAGTGTGATTGTCTCCTGTCCCACGCAGGGTGGGTAACATGCAACATGTCAGCAAGCGGAGGACATCTGGGGATACCGAGTCAGGAGGCTCTGTAGAGGTGGGCCGCCAGCAGACTCCACGGGCTTCAGATCCAGGGTCCCGCTGAAAGCGTTCTTTGCTGTGGCATAAGGCCCTCTTGAGGATTATAGGAAGGTTTTTGTTGAATGTCGTATTCCAGTGGCTGGTACACCTCTTTCTTCCGTTTCCACCAAGAGAGAAATAAACTCACGACAGGCATTTTTGTTGTTCCTTGGAACCCCAGAGCAGCTTACTAATTTCAGAGGGACCCGGAACTTTTCCATGAGTAGACCCACCCGGAGAGGATTATGAGGACTGAGGTGGGTGACAGGGAGGCCAGGACAGCACTGTTTGGTTCCCAGTGCAGGATGGGGAGGATGGAAGGAAGGCCCCTAAGTGGTCTCAGGAGATTTGGGGTTAGAGCAAAGTCAAGTTCATTGCAGCCCCTTCACTCCCTGGACAGCAAGGGGCTCTGAGCAGGACAGGCTGGGGCTGAGAGCCACCCAAAGCCCACATCACAGGATCCAGATAATTAGCAGCAGGCTGTCCTCATTCTTAGAGCCCAGCAGCTCTAAGAATAAACCCCATGGTTCTCAGTGCCCAGCACAGCATTGGAGGGACCAGTTACGGGTTGTATAAGGATTCGTGAATTCATTGCCCAGCCAGGGCATCTGGGGAAGACAGCTTTACAGAGCACCTGGTGGAATAAAAAGCAGGGGAGATCCCATCCCCATCCCACCTCCTCCCAGTAGCCCTTGATCTGCCCTGTCAGCCACCTCCTATCCCTTTATTTCCCTGGACGAAGGGCCTCAGCAGAGCTATGTCCCTTGCATTTCAGCTTCCTGGGAACCCAGATGTCTCTGGTTGCTCTTGGGGAAGGCAGCAGGCCCAGCCTTTGGGTGGGATGAGCCCTTCCCACAAGCCCCACTGCAGTTCCTGAGAGCTCCCCCAAGACTTCCTGAGGGCTGTAGTGCAGGCACCCGGCTCCTCTCAGGTGTGGGGCGCCAGTCACCTTGCACACGAACTCCAGGGTCCCTTCACTGAGGGAACAGGTGTCTTTGACATCCGACTTCTGTGCAGTAAGTTTGGGGTCACAAGAGCCAAGGTAGTCATCGTCCCAGCCAGAGTCCTGCACCCTCAGGTCCCCCCACCCCGTGGGCAGGGCGTGTCGTCCACCTGGGGTGATCGTTGTACCACACCATGCCGGTCCTCAACTCCTGGCCGCCAAAAAAGACCTTCGGGTAGGCGTCCGTGGCAGTGGTCCAGTCTCTCCACAGACCTGTCACCAGGATGTTCATGACCTCCAGGCTGGCCAGCCCCTTCTGCTGGAACAGCAGTCCTGGTTGGTGGCCGCCGAGCCATGGCACATGCACTGGCACAGGTCACAGGGGCTCTTTCACTGTCCCTCCAAGGAGCCAGGAAAAACTTTGTGGAAGCCACATAGAAAACGGATATGGATGAGCCTATAGGTTTGATTTTGTTTAATGTTGCCCCCGATTATGAAAGCAATACTTCCTCATGTTGAAAGTTTGGAAAGTACAGAAAAATCATTTAAATAACATAGTAAATGCTCTCTCAGCCTAATTCTCCATCAGTACCACCAACCACATCACTGACCCCCCTGTTAGTAAACTAGCACTGCTGGATCCGTCCTATCCCAGGAAGGCTCCCGTGAGGCATCCTGAGTGGCCCTGCTCATCCCCCTGTCTCCGTCTCTATGCTTCTCATTGCAAATAGAACATTGCTACTTCTTCCTCCTTCCCAGCATTACATTCTCCTTGACCTTTCCCCCACCCAGCAGGCCTCACCCCTGCAAGAAGCAACGCTCCACCAAGTTTGTGCTGAAGCTGTACTGGTTCTGGAACATTGCCCAACTTCCTCGGGAGTGCGGGAGAGCTGGATTTGGCCCTGGCCAGGTAACACTGGGAGCTGGAGCTCTAGGTGGGCCAGTTGGTGGGGGCCAAGGGCAGGTGCTGGAGAGAGCCCCACTGCAGGCATCGTGTCAGAGGGTGCAAGTGCCGTTGGGCCACAGAAAGTGCTATGTGTCCTCCAGGAAGGATCCCAAGTGCCATAGGCTGGTCACATCCATGGGCTCCCCCGCCGGCCACAAGCAGGGCAAGTGGGCCGCAGTAGGAGGAGGGATGCCTGGGAGGAGCTGTGGAGACAGGAGCATCAGCTCGCGTGGAGCTGAGCCCGAGAAGGAAGTATAAGAGCATATAAGTATATAAGTATAAGGTCTCTGCAGCTTCTCACCTCCTTCCCTCCTCAGCCTCTCCACGCACCGCACCGCTGACTCAGCCACACCTGCCCTCTTTCTAGCACCTCCACCTCCAGCACGGGCAGGTCTCCTTGGCAACAGTGGAGTGAGTGTGGGGTGTGAAGCAGGAGCTGAGAATGGCTTCTCTGAGTGTACTCAGGGGCTCTCTGGAAGGGAATAGGCCCCATTCTGAAGCCAGGGGCTCCCGGTCACTGTTAACTGAACTGAACTTGGGTCTGCTCGCCCGACAATCTGCTGACCCTGGGTTGTGGTGAAGGAAAGCACAGTGTTTGTTGCAGAGTGCCAAGCAAGGAGAATGGGCAGCTAATGCTCAAAAGACCCAACTACCTGATGGCTTTCAGGCAAGGGTTTCTACGGGCACATTAGGGGTGAGGGTTGCAGGGTATGTGATCAGCTTGTGGACATTCTTCTGATTGGTTGGTGGTGAGATAACAGGGTGGTATTTCAGGAATCTCAGTCATCAATTTTCTCGTTCCAACCTGTCTGGGGTCTATGTTCTGGTGGTCATCACGCAGTTAACTTCTTCTACCTGGTGGGGGCGCGGGTCTTAGTTTCTGCAAAACAACTCAAGGATATGTGTTAGGATATTATCTATAGCCCTTGAGGAGGAACTAAGTGTCCTTGACTTTGTTTTATGGCTAAGCTATTATTATTTTGTTTTGTTTCACTGCTTTCCTTTGTTTTCCTCTAATTATTAACTGATTACGTTTGCTCTTTGGAACTGGGGAATTCCTAGGAGGCTAAAACTTTTCAAAATATAAGCAAGAAGCGGGGGACATGGGAGGTCTGACCCAGGAAGGTGCCCTCAGGGCCTGCTCGATTTCATGACCAACCATCGCAGTTTGCCTAACAGGGACTTTGAATGCTACAACTGGAAAAGTCCTGGGCAAACCAGGATGAGTTGCTCACCCTTGTCACGCACCCAGCCAATGCTTAATCTGACCTGTGAGAAATAGGACAGAGGCCCTCTAGATGCTGTAGACCCACCCAGCTCTGGCCCCACTGTGGTCCCTACATCTTTGGGACCTTGGGTGTTCTGTTGAATGGGTTCCAGTGCTGGCTCTGTGACCATGGGCCAGAGCCTCTGTTTTCACATCTATAAACAGGAGTATTGATACCCACTTGCCCAGCGAAGCACACAGGATCGTTGTGGATATGAAAGGACCTAGTGGGGACTTCTGACAGGCGGCTGCTGGCATTGTGGTCATCTTCACCCCTGTTCTCATTCTAGCGTAGGGAGCTTAGAAAACTGAGCCCAGCCTGTGGTCACCATGTCCTCACCCTGCTGCAGCTCTATGTACTTGCTCTGCTTCCAGGCCTTTCTGATGGAAGCACGTTTCTGGGCCATTTAATCATTGCCTCTCTCACCTGCACAGCTTAGTATAGTTTAAAAGGGCTTTCACATCCATGCACAGTCTTATTTGGTAATTTCTCAATTTCTCATTTACAGAGCACAGAATATACCAAAGCCCCCAGACCTGTGTGTCTGAGTATTTTGTCATCCTCATTTAGAGCAAGAATACTAAATGCAGTCAGAATAACAGCTGACATTTGTCGAGTTCTTACGATGTGCCCGGCACTCTGCTAAGTACTTTGTATACAGTAACAGTCTGATAAACCAGCTGTGATTTTCCCACTATACAGATGGGGAAACTGAGACTTGGTGGGGCGGTTGTTTAAGAAACATTCTGTAAATCACAGAGCTGGTAAGTGGCGAGCCAGCGTTGCTTATTTTCCTTAAGCCCTTTGGGATCCTGCAAACCAGGAGCAGTGCATGGAATCCCCCTGCCACAGTATCTACTGCCCGAGTTGGGGGTATCAGGCTGCTGAAGTTGGAGAGACGATGGAAAGAAGGAGGTAGAGTTGGTCGATAGGGCACCCCCTGTTGGGGAGGGTGCCCTGGGCAGGATGTTGGGGAACCTGGGTTGGAATATTAAGAGCTTGTGTTCTCCTGCAGTGTGACTTTGGCCAATTCACCTACACTTTCTGCCTTCAGTTTTCCCACCAGAGAAATTGTTGGCATACTAGTGGTCATCATTCACAGCATTGCTACTTTGTGATAGCTTAGCCTTTCCCATGGGTTATCGGGTTCATCTTTGCAAGATCCCTCATGAGTGGGTACCTTTTTTCTTTTCATTTTACGGAGAAGGAAAGTGAGACACTTGAGAGGTGAAGTGACTTGGACCAGGTCACTCAGGTGGTTGGTTAGGCTTGGACCTGGACTTGAACCTGGTGTACTGGGCTTGAACCTGGGCTAGTCTGGTTCCAGAGCCCAGAGCTTTAACCTCTGGGCTAAATTTGTAGAGCCCTCAGGTTCCTACCATCTGGATGAGATCTGGGTTCCACTGGGGCTTTCTGTCTTGTTAGGGTCGGGGAAGTAACATGGATCAAGCAGGAAGAAATCCCAAGGGTTGGGGTCCTCTGTGGGCAGTCACATCTGAGTCAGAGGCTGCACCCCAGGGGGACCTCCTTATCAGTTTGATGTGGTCCTGGAAGTCCCCACCCTGTCCCCAGCCTCCTTCCCTCTCCTGGACTCCAGTTACCTGGCTCTACCACCAGCCCTCACCTGTGTTGTCTTGGATTCTGCTTCTAGATGCTCTAGTCCAAGGCAGAGCTCGGCCAAGGGAAGAAAAGGATGTGGCTCACAGCTCGCCCTTGTATTTATGGAGGCAGGTAGCCTCTCCTGCTTAGCTTACAGGCTTGCATTGCCCCCACAGTATCTTTTGGGAGATGTCTATGGCTTTCTGTACGGAACTATCTCTTTGAGGATTTTTGCATAACAAATGGCCCTGCAAGGTGAAGATCTTATCTCTCCCCAGGGCAGAGGGCAGATTTTTTTGCTGTGCCCCCAGGGCAATGATTGGGCAGGCTTGCTAGTAGCCCCTTGTAAGATTGGAATTTCCTAAACTCAGGGTTCCTCAGCTGTGACCCAAACCCACCGAGGGCATGGCATCCACCCAGGCCCGCCTCCAACTTGGTGGAACTTGGGGGCAAGGGAATGTGAAGCTCATGCAGCTAAGAATGCTGTGAGCCAAAAGGTCCTTGATCTCTGACCCGGGAGTTTAGTGTCTCTGTCAGGGAACTGGGGATTGGTGTACAAGTAGGGTGACATCTCAGACCCTTCGCAGCTTCACAGGTTTGGTGACAAGGATGGGTGCTGATGGAGACGTATCTTCCTGGAAGAGGAGAGGATAAGAGCCCGACAGAGGCAGCTGTAGGGGGCGGGGGGGATATATACCCCACAGACGTGGTAGCAAAGGCTCTCACCCAAGGGGTTTTTGGGGCATAAATGTTCCCCACTGTCCTTCCTGGTAATGAGGCTGTGGGGCTCGAGGGAGGAGGGAAGTGCGCTGCCCGCCTGTCACTTCGGCTGCCGTTTGCACTGCTGCAGCCAGGAGGAGGAGGAAGGACCAGGCGTCCCAGAGGCTGACAGACAGCGCTGGGTGGATCCAATCTGAGTCCAGGCTGTTGGCAGTGCTGCTTGAAACCCAGAGCGCAGGATGGACCGCAGCTGTGGACATTTCTTCCGGTGACGGCTAAATCCACCTGCTTTCTGGGCCATTTGCCCCTTGACAGCGGTGCACCTTCCAAAAGCCGCTCCCTCGGGACTGAGGGAGGGCTCCCCCCGCCCCGGGTAAGGCAGTTAGGTCACCGGGTGTGGCTGCCTCCAGAGAGGGCTCATCTCTCAGCTGCTCTCCGGGCCATGGGGCTGCAGGGGTATGTGGACCTACTTTGATCACTCAGTGGAGGTCGCTTGCTTCCGAGTAGGAGGACGCTTCCCCTGGGCCAGCTGGAGCGGACTCAGGGAAGCACACGGCTCAGGAGCCCTGGTTCTGCAGCTTGTACTGTGCAGTCTTAGCCTATTGGGTCTTCACTGTGTACCTCACTTCTCCCTGCACTTTGCTCTCTCCATGACCTTGTGTTCTGCGGCTCTCTACCGCTCTGCCCGAGGCTCAGCTCCGCTGACCCTAAGTAACCATTCGGTGACTGAGTCAGGGGCCCTGGGAGGGATTTCTGCCCTGCTTCCCACCCACACAAGCCTCCCAGTTTCCAAGGCTGACTTGGCTAATTGATCTGGAGGCCTTGCCAAAAATCGTATTCTGGAGGCTTGTGGAGCGTAAATGTGCACGGCTGGCTGTAGGGCTCAGCTGGCCTCAGCTGCTTGGAGTTATAAAAAGAACAGAAGTGCTGGTGGCGGTTGGGTGACTAATGGTGACCACTGGGGGTGATGCCATCAGCTGTTGGGTGAGATGGTGTGTATCCAGCCTCACTGAGTTCCCAAGGCCTGAGTATCCCTGGAGCCTGATAGCCTTTCTCACCTTCCAGCTGGGCCTGCAGGGACTGTTTCTATCAAGAGCTTAATCAGTGCACAGAACTCAATCAGGCACAGAACTTGATCAGTACCCTGCAGTCTCCTGAGAGCTGGCTGTGGATCCAGCCCAGCTCCAGGCACCATGGGGAGCCACGTGCTATGAGGAACCATTAGGAAGCTAACAATTTGGTGACAAATGCTGTGCTTGCAGACCCTCCAGGAGCTTGGAGAGCGTGGATTTTGGAGTCTATGAGCCGACTCCAAGTCCCAACCCTGCTGCTTACTTGGGCTGGTTATTAACTTCTCTGGACCTCAGTTTGTCTCATCTGTAAATGGGGACAATCCGTAACCCACGGAGGTTAAATGAATCAAGATGGTAAAATCAATTTTAACTTGACATTGGGTCCTAAGGGAAGGAGACGTTATCCTTGGCTGGGTCACACTTAGGACATCCAACCCTCCCTGCCCCCGCCCCTGGCCGAAGGCTGAGCTGGCCTAGACCAGTCCTAACAGCAGTCTGTGGTACCTGCACTTCGCTCCACAAATGTACCATTATCACTATTATTTAGTAACAGGAGATAGGAGAGTTTCTCTCCTGGTGACTTTTTTTTTTTTTTTTGCGGTACACGGGCCTCTCACTGTTGTGGCCTCTCCCGTTGCGGAGCACAGGCTCTGGACGCGCAGGCTCAGCGGCCGTGGCTTACGGGCCCAGCCGCTCCGCGGCATGTGGGATCTTCCCGGACCGGGGCACGAACCCGTGTCCCCTGCATCGGCAGGCGGACTCCCAATCACCGCGCCACCAGGGAAGCCCCCTTGGTGACTTTTTACTTAAGCCCGGGTCGGTAAACTATGGTGGTGATGGTCATCTTGGGCACGCTGTAGGAGCTGGCGGGCTTTTCTTTGTGATTACCACCCTGCCAATGGGAGCCTGACCTGCAGCTCCCCACACTGGTGCCAGCGTAGACGTTTTCTATCCTAATCTAATCCCTAATCCACACGCCCTTCATGGCAATGAGTTCAAACTCTTAGAGGAATCATTGAGCCCCCTGGAGAGAGTGGCTCACCCAGTGTGGAGGGCTGAGGGGAGGGGACCTTGATGCTGGTCCACAAAACACACATCCATTGAGCACCTACTGGGTGCCAAGCTCTGGTGAGACAAAACCTGAGCCAAGAATGGCCCCTGTCCTTAAGAAGTTGATAAGAAATGCTTCAACAGGAAATATGTGTCTTTCTCCGGACCACAACAGGAATCTCCTAACACTGCAGCAGACTTAAGAAACCACAAATGATTAATTGATGCATTCGTTCGTTGATTCATCCAACATTTACAAAGCATTTACTGTGTTCCAGACTATATGCTAGGCAGTAAGTAAAGGTGGAATGAGATCTTTAGTTCACAGTTATTAAACAGATGGATGATTTCAGCACAGGAAGTCCTACGGACTTGTCCAAGGTATAGACGTGGAGCAGAAGAGGGTGTGATTGGATGATTTGCTGGCTGGGAGAGTGGGAGTAGTTCTATGTCTCGGAGCGTTTCATGGAGGAGGTGACCACTGACAAAGGATTTGAAGGAAGGGTATTGGCCTGCTGGATGGAGGCGTGGGGCAGAGGCACCTGGGCTGAGGGGTGCAAAGCCCTGGGGGCTGAGTCATGGATGGTCGGGGCTTAGAGGCACCACAGAGATGATCTCATCTACCCACTCCTGGTGCAGAGGGCAGCAGGGACTGCCCAGAACTACCCAGTCAGTCAGCAGCAGAGTTCTGACCAGAGCCTGGCCTCCTCACTTCCCAACCAAGTTTCTTTTCTTGCTGAGCAAACGCTAGACATGACACGAAACATCATCTTCCCACTTGAATCGCAAGCAGGTATGCATTCAGGTCATCTGAATTTAGCTCAAAGTTTGTAAATGGAGAGCAGAGCTGGAGGGGCTAACTGGGGTCAGAGCTGGGGTCTCTGCAGTGCTTTCCACCATGCCCAGTACAGAGTTGATGCTCAATAAACGTATGCAGCCTTCTCCATGGCTGGATGGCGGGTGACAGCCTCTCCCTCTTTTGGAGGTTGCACACATGACAGTTTTCGACTCGTGATGACTTGAAGCTAGGGCTTATGAAAGCTCTGTGCGCTGGAAGGCTAGAATTTCACAGGCAAAGCGTGAGCACCTGGGTTGCCCTCAGTTTGAAAAGGGGCAGGTCATCCTGGAAATGAGTGAACGTAGATTCACCTCCAACCACTCTGTCCTTTGAGTGGTGCAGAGGGCAGGGTCTTCTAAGTCACTCAGGGCTTTCAGTTTTAGGGGCTAAGAAGGAAGCAGAAGTGCCAATAATATTATGCCTTCTCTGTGCTGGTTCTTAAAGAGCTTTCAGACATGGCTGGTGTGGTTTGTGTCTATTCTTGATGGGAGGCAGATATTTGTAGTCTCATTATCCAGATTTAGAAAACTGAGGCTCAAAGAGGGGCACAGCCCAGGGCAACCTATTGGAGCAAAGTTGGCCTTGAGTAAAGAGAAGTCACCACCACCTGAATTGCATTTCAGAGACTCAATTTCACCACCAGACTGCTACTCCACCGTGTTGACAATATATAGAAACAAAGTAGTATTCTCTGTCCTTCTGAAGTATATCAAATATATATATAAGGCAAATATCTTTTTCTGGAAGAGTTATTATTTATTTATTTATTGGCTGCGTTGTGTCTTAGTTGTGGTACGTGGGATCTTCATTGAGGCATGCGGGATCTTTCATTGCTGCATGTGGGTTTTTCTCTTCTCTAGTTGTGGCACGCGGGTTCCAGAGTGAGTGGGCGCTGTAGTTTGCGGCATGCGGGCTCTGTAGTTTGCGGCACGCGGGCTCTCTAGTTGAGGTGCGGGAGCTCAGTGGTTGTGGCATGCGGGCTCAGTTGCCCCATGGCATGTGAGATCTTAGTTCCCTGACCAGGGATCGAACCCGTGTCCCCTGAATTGGAAGGCGGATTCTTTACCACTGGGCAACCAGGGGAGTCCCAAAGGTATATATCTTTATATTATAGTTTATATCGATACATAATTATATAACACATTATATAGTTACTAAAGTATGTATTGTATTATATATTAAATATGTTATACATTTATATATCATAATATATAATATATTATACATTTATTTATATACATTATATATAATATTTATAATATACATTTTATAGTATGTATTATATAAATTATATATTTAAATATAAACTATAACACAAAGATCTACATCTTAATATGTGTATATCTGCTGTATTTCAGAAAGACAGACAATCCTGTGATAAGCACCCTCTCCCACTATATCTTAACATTTTCACCCCTTCAGGCTCTAAATCCTCGAGTACCCAGTACCACAGTGTGAGTGAGGAATTTGAGAGCAGTTTTTACATCTCACTAGCTTTCCAAATCCTAACACTGCTCCTGCCCACTCATAGAAGCTTCTGGTGGCTGCTGGAGCCCTCTGGATGGGCCAGAGCCCTGGACATGGCCTTTTAGGCACCTCAGGGTCAGATCCCTGCCCACTTCTCTCCATCAGCCACAGGGCATGTCCTCCAGGAAGCATCTTCCATCGGTTCACCTATAGGTTTGGAGTCCCTGCTCTGTGCCCTCAAGCACCTGTGCCTACGCCCCTCCCAGCAGGTCACCCCCCCCCAACAGAGCCCCCTTGTCTGTGACCCTCACTATGTTGCAGGAAATAGAGTGAGGCTCAAGAGGATGGTCACGTCCCAGGTCTCAGACGAGTCCCTGGGACAGCCACCAAGTGTGGGTCCTTGGCTTTGCGCAGGAAAGAATTCAAGAACGAGCCATAGTAAAGTGAAGGAGGGTTTATTTAGGGAGATACACACTCCATGGACAGAGTGTGGGCCATCTAAGAAGGCGAGAGTGGCACCAGGGTATGGGGTTGTCAGTGTTTATAGGGGTGGGTAATTTCATAGGCTAATGAGTGGGGGGAGTATTCCAGCTATTTTGGGGAAGGGGTGGAGATTTCCAGAAATTGGGCCACCACCCACTTTTTGACCTTTATGGCTGGCCTTGGGACTGTCATGGCGCCTGTGGGCGTGTCATTTAGCTTGCTGATGTGTTACAGTGAGCGTGTCCTGAGGCTCAAGGTGTAGTGGAAGTCGACTCATCTGCCATCTTGGACCTATTTGGTTCTTTCTTTTTTTTTTTTTTTTTAATTAATTAATTAATTTATTTTTGGCTGCGTTCGGTCTTCATTGCTGCACACGGGCTTTCTTTCGTTGCGTCGAGCAGGGGTTACTCTTCGTTGCGGTGCGCGGGCTTCTCATTGCGGTGGCTTCTCTTGTTGCAGGGCATGGGCTCTAGGCACACGGGCTTCAGTAGTTGCAGCACACAGGCTGCAACTGTGTTGTGGCTCGGGGGCTCTAGAACGCAGGCTCAGTAGTTGTGGCGCGTGGGCTTAGTTGCTCCGTGGCATGTGGGATCTTCGCAGACCAGGGATCAAACCCATGTCCCCTGCACTGGCAGGCGGATTCTTAACCACTGTGCCACCAGGGGAACCCGACCTACTTGGTTCTAATCAGTTTATGTCGTGTCCTCGGGCTATGTCATTCTTTCATTCTTTTAAAGGTTGTGCCCTGCCCCCTTCCCTCCTGTTTCAACTAGACGGTGAGTTCAGAACACACAGACTGGTCTGCCACGGTCGCCTCTGACTCCCGGTGTCTAGCACAGAGCTGCGACGGGGGCATGCCAGGAGTTTGTTAGATGTTGGCCACGAGTTGGAAGCCAGAGCAGGGAGAATCTGTGTCCTGGGAGTGAGGAGGCCACCCTGACCATTAGAGCCGCAGAGGGAGACAGGACCAGCTGTGGCATTTTGCTGAGTTGGCTCATTTTGGAAAGTTGGAATCAATCTGGGCTTCCCACATAGTAACCATTCACTGCCCTCCCTCCTTTTTCATAGAAACATGATTTGTTCATCTTCTTCAGAGCAGCTATGGTTGCATAGGAGGGCCTTGGCCCTTGTTGGGGACTGGTTGAGGAATGGGCTGAGGGCAATTCTGGACTCTGAGGGCAAACTGCTGCAAGGGGGCCTCTGGAAGCCTTTACCTTGTTCATCAAAATGGGCACAAGAAAATGCAGCAGAATTCTGTAGGACAAATGTCCTGGTTTCTTCAATCAAAAAATGGAGAGAAAAAAAGAGGAGGAAATTGTTTAGATTAGGGGTCAGCAAACCTTCTCTGGAAAGACCAAGTAATAAATATTTCAGTCTTTGCGGGCCATGCTGGCTCTGGAGAAACTACTCCACTCTCTTTGTAGCAAGAAATGAGCCAAAGAACATGTAAACAAGTGGACATGGGTGGGAGTGTTTACAGGGCGGTGGCGGGATTTGGCCCTAGGTGTAGTTTGCCCACCCCTGGTTTAGATGAAAAGACTCTTCTGTGACACATCAGCCAAATGCAATGTGTGGACTTTGTTTGGACCCTGATTCGAACAAACCAAGTCTTAAAAACAAACCTAAACAAAACAAAAAAAGTTGTGCCAGTTGGGGCAATTTTAACAATGATGGGATATCAGATGATTTGAAGGAATTGTGGTTAGGTGTGTTGTTAGGTGTGACAGAGACATTATGGTTTTTGTTGTTGATGTTGTTTTGTTTTTAAAGAAGAGAGAGTCTTTATCTATTAACTACTGATACTAAATGGGAGATAATGCCTGAGATTTGCTTTCAAATAACCCAGGGTGTAGAGGGGAGGAAGTAAAGAAAACATGATTGGCCATGGGCTGCTAATGATTGAAGCTGGGTTATGGGTGAAAGTGGGGAGAGGCGGGTCTTCATACTATTCTGTCATCTTTTGTGTATGTTTGAAAATTTGCATAGTAAAATTTTTTTAAAGTGGGGACAAGAAAGAACTCCCTCTTCCATTGCCTCTGGTGATCTTCGCATCTGGTGAACACATGTTGCCTGGCACTAATGCAGCCATCTTGTGACTCAGAAGGGACAAGCCTGAGGATGAGACTAACCACCAAACATGGCAGAGTGGAAAGAGGAAGGAGCTGGGGTGTCGGATGATTCTTTTGGGTCGCCAAATTAACCAGGCCGGAATGGGCCTGCTTCAGTATTCCATATTACATGGGGCAATAAATTAAGCTATATTTAATTTTGTTGTTGTTACATGTAACTCAACTGATCTGGAGAAAGGAACAGAATGGAGGCCTGGCTCTTCTCTGCTGCAGGCTGCCACCATGGCATCTGAGGGGACACCAGGATTGGAAGAAAGGCTTGTGAGAAATGGGTCCTTGCCAAATCTCTCCAAGTCCTTCTGTCATACCCAAGGGGCTCCATGAAATGGGAGTGGTCTCTGCTTTCTGCCTAGTGATGCCGAAAACTTGGCTTCTGTGCACTGGTGCCAAATCAAATCTCAGAGACAGAGTTTTGGGTGAAGTAGAAAAGAATAGGTTTATTGCTTTGACAGGCAAAGGGGGACACAGCGGGCTCATACCCTCAAAATCTGTGTGTCCCAACCTGGGGGATTTGGTGCAGAGTTTTATAGCACTGGTTCAAAGGTGGGGTTGCTGCTAAGGATCAGGGTGTGTGCAGGGCCTGCGCTCCTTTAATCTGAACTCAGGTGGTCTCCTGATGTCCTGATGAGCTTCTGTGGTTCTCGAGGTTATCAAACTGTGACCTCTCTGGAATGAAGAATGCTTCATCAAGTACTGTAGTTAACATCTTCCATTTGTTGGGGGTTTTAGTTCTGCAGAAGAGCTCAAAGATATTGTTATGTGTATCCTTTGAGGTGGAACCAGGACCCTGCCCTAAGGCTGCACTATTGTTTCTTCCTTTTTTTCTTTAATAAATATATTTTTAAAAATTAATTACTTTTTTGGCTGCATTGGGTCTTTGTTGCAGTGCGCGGGCTTTACTCTAGTTGCGGTGAGTGGGGGCTACTCTTCCTTGCGGTGCCTGGGCTTCTCCTTGCGGTGGCTTCTCTTGTTGCAGAGCACGGGCTCTAGGCATGTGGGCTTCAGTAGTTGTGGCACGTGGGCTCAGTAGTTGTGGCTCGTGGGCTCTAGAGCACAGGCTCAGTAGTTGTGGTGCATGGGCTTAGTTGCTCTGCAGCATGTGGGATCTTCCTGGACCGGGATACGAACCCATGTCCCCTGCATCGGCAGGCGGATTCTTAACCACCGCGCCACCAGGGAAGCCCTGCACTATTGTTTCTTGATTGCTCCTTCCTTGTCTCTGCATCCCCTCACTTCCCTGATTAGCAACCCGTTGAACCTGCCCTTTGGAACTCAGGGAAGGTCCTGGAGGCTGAAGCCTATTCCCTACAAACAAGAGACAGGGGACACAGGGTCCTGCTCAGTTTCACTACCTCTCTTGAACCCCAAAGGGCCAGTGTCAGGGGCTGCACTGGACTTTGGCTAGAGGGATGCTGGTATTGTAATTGTAGACCGACAGTTTGGGGAGAGGAAATGGCAGAAGGAGAGTTCCTGAAGGACAGCTGGCCTTTCTGGCATCCTTCCTTACAAGGACAGGGAAACCTCCTCTCCCTGAACCCTCAACACACAGTAACCACAACCACAGAAGGTCTACACACAGGGCACGACAGCATTGTTTCTAACTGATCTCATGGTTCAGCTGGTCCCGGGGGTATCAGCTATTCTGTAATGCATGACAAATCACTGTGGTTAACTTAGCCCATCCGGGTCTCCTAGATACGGTCATTAGACATTTGCCAAAAAATGTGCAGAGGGAATGCTGGGGGAAAAAGGGAGAAGGGTGATGTGGAGAAGGGCCTGGTTCCTCTGTATGTCCCGGAGCTCTGCCAAGGACTCAGAGTTCACATAAACTCAAGCTCAGGTTTTGGAGATGGGATGGGAGGTGAGGGGTGGGGGGCAGCCATCAATAAGGAACAGGTCACAAATCCTCAGTGAGTTTGTTCTCAGTCCCACTTTTGCCCCTATTTTCAAGGCTATGCTTACAATAATGATTCTTAAATAGGAACATGCATCAGAATGCCCTGGAGGACTTGTTAAAATACAGATTACTGGGCCCCTCCTCTGAGTTCCTGATTAAGCAGGCCTGGGGTGGGGCCTGAGAATCTGCATTGATGACAGACACTGAAGTGATGCCGATATTCTATTGCTCCTGGAAACCCTGATTTGAGAACGACTGGCCTAGAACTTCTTGGCAGGACAGTGGCTCTCAGGTATCAGGAAGAAGAGATCTAAACTTTTCTTCATCTTCACTTTGGGCTGAGGTGGGAACCAATGATGAACGGCCAGAGGGGCCTGGTCCTGGGTGGGAGGAGCGCCTAGAGTGGTGATGCTCTAAGATCACCTGACCAGGAACTGGGAGTCTTGGGGTATTATTTTGCTCCTGAGTGATCTCACTGTGTGGCCTTGAAAAGGTCACCTCTGCTCTCTGGGCCTCAGTTTAGCCCTTTATAAAATGAGCAGATGGCACTTTTCTGTATGTGTTATAGTTTTCACAACAAAAAGGTTTTCTGAAAATAAAAAGGAAGACAAAATGAACTAGGTGACCTCTACGGGGATGAGGGTGGGGGAATCTCATGCAGGCACCACGGTGTACTCAGAAGCTGGTGGGCTGGCATCCAACTTGGGAGTCAATATGCCTGATATTAAGTAGCTGCACGTACTGCCTGAGGCAATCGCCTAACCTTGCAGAGCCTGGAAGGGGGATGAGGGTACTCATGCCTAGGGCTGTTGCGGGAACTGATGCAGACATGCCCAGTGCCTGGTCAGTAGGTGGCTGCTATGATGATTGCTTTGTTATTTTCAGTATCTCTTCAAGGGTTGCGGGGGACACAAAGGCGACTGTTCTCCCCCCATCTCTGCCTGACTGTGGAGCCTGGGGACCTTCTTGTTGATGATGGAATCAGAACTTGCAAGTATATGTCTCAGGCTTTCCCCTGGAACGATTATTCTGGGAAATGCTTAACTCCCCAAATTTTCTTTCTTCCTTTCTTTCTTCCTCACTCCCTCCTTCCCTTCCTTCCTTCTTTCTTTTTTTAAATTTTTATTGGAGTATAGTTGATTTACAATGTTTTGTTAGTTTCTGCTGTACAGCAAAGTGAATAGTTATGCATATACATGTATCCACTCTTTTCTGGTCATTACAGAGTATTCAGAAGGGTTCCCTGTGCTATACAGTAGGTCCTTATAATAGTTATCTATCCTTATCTATCTATATATAGTAGTGTGTGTATGTCAATCCCAGTCTCCCAGTTTATCCCCCCTCTCCACCCTTTCCCCCTTGGTAACCATAAGTTTGTTTTCTACATCTGTGACTCTATTTCTGTTTTGTAAATAAGTTCATTTGTATCATTTTTTTAGATTCCACATAAGCAATATCATATGATATTTGTCTTTCTCTGTCTGACTTACTTCACTCAGTATGACGATGTCTAGGTCCATCCATTTTGCAGCAGATGACCCAATTTCGTTCCTTTTTATGGCTGAGTAATATTCCATTGTATATATGTACCACGTCTTCTTTATCCATTCATCTGTCAATGGACACTTAGCTTGCTTCCAGTTCCTGGCTATTGTAAATAGTGCTGCAGTGAACACTGGGGTGCATGTGTCTTTTTGAATTATGGTTTTCTCAGGGTATATGCCCAGTCGTGGGATTGCTGGGTCATATGGTAATTCTATTTTTAGTTTTTTAAGGAAGCTCCATACTGTTCTCCATAATGGTTGTACCCAATTTTTTTTCTTTTTTTTTAACAGCCTTATTGAGATGTAATTCACATACCATAAAATTCATTCTTCCAAAGTGTACAATTCAGTGTTTTTAGTATAGTCACATATATACTAAATATATGCGGGCATCACTACTATCTGAATTTAGATCGAAGCCCCACAGCCATTAGCACTCACTCCCTATTCCTTTCCTCCCCAAGCCGTGGCAGCCAGTAACCTAATTAGTATCTCTATAGATTTACCTATGCTAGGCGGTTTTTATAAATGGTTAACTCCCCAAATTTTCCATGAACTTTTCCTTCTCCAGCTTCCATTCATTTGATTATTAATTTAACTAATATTCATTGAGGGCCCACTAGGTGCCAAACACAGGACAGGCACTGGGGATACAATTTGGAAAAAAATCCAGACAGGGTTCCTGCTCCCTGTGGAACTTGTGGTCCAGCGGGGGAAGCAGATGTTAATCTGTGAATCACACAAAATCAGGTGAAACTCAACAGTGAGAAGTACTGTGAAGGAGATGGACAGAGATGGTGTCCCTGGTTGGGCGGGCCGGACAGGCTTCAGGTAGTGACGACTAGAAGGCTGTCCAAAGGGTGAGCAGGGACTGACTGGGCAAAGAGGCAGGATAGAGCATTCAGGGCAGAGTGGACAGCCTGTGCAAAGGCCCTGAGGCAAGATGAGCATGGTGCATACAAGGAGCTAGCCTGGAGGGCTGTGAGGGGGGGACACGGAGGCAGGAAGGACAGCAGGACCACCCTGTGCAGAGCCTCATAGGCTGTGTTAGGGAGTCTGGTCTTTATCCCAAGAGTAACAGAGCCTTTGGAGGTTTTATAGCAAAGGCAGATACATGATCTAAGGTGTGATTCAAATATGTCCTCGGATGCAGTTGGAGAAGAGGTGTCAGGGGCCAGAGCTGGGAGGAGGATCTGTTAGGACAAACTTATGGCAGTGGCCATTGAAGGGACGCCGGTGACCTGGTGGGGCAGGGGACGCATTTGAGATGGAAGTAGCTGTATTTGGGGGTCCTTTGGAGTTGAGCACATAGGGCTTGGAGGTGAGCTGGTGACTAGGGTGGCCTGGCTGTCTGGCTTCCTAACTGGGTGGATGGTGTGGCTGTCACTGAGCTAGGGGGGAATCCCTTTCTCCTCGCCTGAGTACGTCAGAGCCCAGAGGGTCACTGGTCACACCAGGAGATACAAGAAAGGGCCGCTCTGTGTGTATTTCAGGGTAACATGTAAAGCACAGCAGCTGGCACTCAACAAATGACAGCCACCTGCTGGGCCCCCAAGCTGTGACAAACCTATACCACTACTGTGTCGTCTCCCCCATCCACATCCTGCCAGGGACCTCCTGGCTTCTTGCTGCAGAGACCTGTCTCAGGCTGAGACTCTTACTTCCTTAGGGGTGTCTGTGACTCCCCCTGAGGTGGGGAGATTTTGCTGTCTCAACCTCAAACCCCCTCTTCCTCCTCTTGGAAGGTGGAGCAGGGGAGGGAAAGAGCTGGTGCCTGGGAGAGAGGCTGTGCTCCTGCAGGTGAGAGAGCAGGTACCTGGGTTCTGAAGCCAGGGGTTTAGTCTCACTCTAAACTAGCTGTGTGACCAGAGGCGAGCCCCCTCCCTCTCTAGACAGAACCTGTAAAATGGGGTTGGGGCACTGGCTTGGAGACTGTCTCAGGGCACCTCCAGCTCCAGTCTCTAGGGTTTTGTCTGTGCTCAAAGGAGAATGTGCCAGTGGTTGGGGCTGTCTTCCTCCTCAGGGGGTGCTCACGGGTGACCCTCCTCCCACATCCACATCTGGTGCACTCTTCTCCGTCCCTGTCTCTCCTGGTTGTCAGGCTTTCTCTTGCACCTGTCGTGTCTTCCAGGTGGTTGCCGACTGTGTGCAGTGCAAGCTGTTTGCATCTCCCCATCTCCTGCCAGGGCTTTGGACGGGAGGAGTGTTGGACAAGTGTTGGAGGGCTGTGAGCAAGAGAAACATCCAAGCAGCATCTCAGGTGAGAGACTGGGAACCCAGAACCTGCCGTCCTTGGAGGGTTCCAGCAGATGCCAGGAGATTTCTTTGCTTTGGCTCCGATCATCTCCAGAAACAGGGCTGGCCACGCAACCATTTCCTCCACCTTCTGGCCCAGGCTCTGAGCTCTGCTCCCATGTCCCCTCTTCCTAACAAAGGCTTCCTCAGTAGAAAAGAGCTTGGACATACAATATTTGCCAACAAAAGCAACCATTGTAGCCCCAGGGAAGGGGGTTGGGGTAGAGAGCCAGGGAAAGGTTTTGCTCTCTGCTTGCCGAGACTGGCTCCAGGGAAGGCCTCAGCCCACAGTTCATGAGTCAGGCTGCTGGGGTCCCAGCTGTAGTCTCTCCCTCTTGACTTACCAAGTCTAAGGCAGGAAGTATGGGGTGGAGTCCAGGGAGAGCACTGCAAGTTCCTCTGGGATGGCCCTGCAGAGGGAGGAAATTAGCAATCACATGCCACGACTTTTCCCTTCTGTCGCCACAGGGCCCCCACTCTGCAGCTGGGAAAACTGAGCCCCTGAGAAGGGAGGCAGGCCATTTAATGCTGAGCTCATCTGGTGGGTTTGCGGAGGGCCAGAATGGAGACGGTTCACTGCCTCTCCTGCAAGTTCCCACTGACACGTGGACACCTCACACTCTTGCTTCATCAGCTCTCACACGCAAAACCACAGTCTGGCCCTTGACTTCACAGATCTTAAAGAACCAGAAAGAGGAGAAAGAGAACTCTGTTCTTCCCAAACTTAATATAGATCTGTTTGGTGGTGCCATTTCAAATAATTGGATGCTCTGATGTTGCTTGGAATAGAACACACTCTGCATTTCCACAGGACTTTAAAGTTTACGTCTGTGACTCCTGTGATCCTCACCATTTCCCCTTTGACAGATGAGGTACTGCAGCCCAAAGGGGGAAATGACTTGCCCTTGGTCACTTGGTCTGTACTGGCAGTCTAGCCTACAACAGCCTTCTGACCCCTACCCTTGTCTCTCTCTCCTGCTCAGCACTAGATTCTGGGTCCTGATGCCAGCTCTGCTGCAAATGAGCTGTGTGACCTGGGACATGTCACCTCAGCTCTCTGAACCTCCTTCATAAATGTACTGGCCCTCCAAAACCCTGATGTCATTTCATTCATTCCACAAGTGCTGCTTTCCAGGAGGCCCTGAGTCAGGTCCTGGAGCCGTGAGGATGAAGATTCCAGCTCTCTGCCCACAAAGTGGGACCGTATTCAGAGCCCAGGGAGGGTGTGGACTGGGAAACCTCACGTGGAGAGAAGAGGGCAGGAACCCAAGTTCTCTTTCAGGGGACCCAGGGATTCCCAAGAGAAGTCTGGTCAGAGAATTTGCATCCACAAGTTGGCCACCCTTTAAGAAAGCCCTCAACAAAATGTCTGAACTCAAAAGAAAGATTAGGGGTCTTTATACACTTCACAGAAAGGTTCTTTACTCTGCGGTCCTTAAAAACAAAACAAAACAAACCAAAAATAACAAAACTCCTTTCTCCAATTCCCACCTCTGGACTTACGGTGCATTCGAAAATTGTTAGGAACACATTCACAGAGTAAAGCAGGAAAGGAAAGCAGGAGTTGGCCTGTTTGCCTGACTACTGAACGGGTCTCAGCAGCATTGCAAAACCAGCAGCCACTCTTATCTCTTAGACTCAGTTTTTCCCACCTTAGGCTGTGTGGTGGGTACATTGGTGCCAGGTGTGGAAGCAGAGAGTGGTTATTTATTGAACCTTACTATGTGCTATAATTAACACCCATTTCACAGACGAGGAAACCGAGGCTCGGAGCTAGGATTTCAATCAGGTCTGGCTGACTGTAACGCCAGGGCTCTCGGCTCACCTTGCTCAGCCCTGCTCTTGACTAAGACACAGATCAGTCACTGCACTAGGGGGCCCAGGGAGCTGTAGTCTGCAAAATGGGTAGATTCAAGGGGCGGAAGATTACTGGGGGCATCAAGACCATTAGGAGAGAAAGGAGACACTCTCTTGGGGCGGGGGGTGGGGGTGGGGTGGTGCTCACCATCGCGCCATCCAAAGGCAGTGGGACATCCCATCGGCCCAGGAGCTCTGGAAACTGGGCCCTGCAGTCAAGTAAAGGGTGGTGGGGCGGAGGAGCCTAGGAAAGTAAGGGCCATCACTCCCGGGGAGCCCATGAGCCTGAGGGGACACTCGCCCAGGGAGCCCGAAGTCCCAGCTCGGGCTCCGCGTGGCACTTCCGATCCGCGCCCTGCGCCCCGCCCACGGGCGCTCTGAGCCCCCAGCTCCGACCCGCGCCCGGCCCCGCCCCGCCAGTGTGCCCACCCCCGGCCCGCCCCGCGGTCCACTTGCCCGGCTCCCGCAGCGTCCCGGAGCGTCAAGGCGCTGGCGGATTGACCCGCCAGCAGTTGGCAGTGGGGGCGCTGGCGCGTCGGCCGCTCCGCTCTCCCGCCGGCAACCTCGGGCTCCCGGAGCCAGCGGTCCAGACGGCGGCGCCGCGCGGGGGGCCGGGATCGGGCGGCTGGAGGCTGCGAGGCGGGAGGCGGCGGAGGAGGCGGAGGCCGGCCGGAGCCCCGAGCGCGCCCCAGTCTCGCTCGCAGCCCGGAGCTCGGGGCTCGGCGCCCTCCCGGCCCGCGTGCCCGCGCGGCCACATGGCTCCTCTCCGCGCGCGGCTGTCCTGCCTGCTGCTCTTGCACTGTGCGCTCTGCGCCAACGCGGGCAGCAGGACCCCAGGTGCGTGCGGGTAGGGCGCGCAGGGGCGCGCGGGGTCCGGGGTGCACGCGGGTCAGGGTGGCCCGAGGGTGCCCGAGGAGCCCGGCAGCTTTCGAGCGGGTGGGAGGCTGTGCACACGCTGGCTCTGAGCTCTCTTTTCTTACCCCAGTGCCACCGACGGTGTCCGGGGATTTCTGTCCCTTTCTGGCACAAGACTAGGGAGAGACTCCAGGAGAGCACTCGAGGATAGGAGCCTTTTCTTAGGGGTTGTGTATCTGTCTCTTGGTCTCTGTGTTTCTCTCTCACTCTCTGTCTCTCGCTCCTGTGTGTCTTTCTCTCAGTGTCTTCTCTGTCTCCAGCTTGTATGCATGTGTGCACATATGTGTGTACGTATGTGCAAATGTCTGACTGTCACACACACAGAATCAGGCTGGCAGGTGGTTGCCCCACACCCCAGTGAACACCAGGCACTCACACTGCTGCACAGAAATACACATACATCCCTCTCCCCCAGCATTCTCACACTCTGTGCTGTGCAGACAGCCTCTCACATGCAGATCAGACACACTCCACCCTCACTTTGCAGTGTGAGGTGCCCTCCTGGTGGCTCTGAGCATGGGGAGGGGGCTCTGGTCAGTTCCAGGCAGGGTCCCTGCTTGTCTCTGAGCTCCGTTCACGTACCAAACAGGATCCCCCTAGCTGAAGTCTTGGGGGTGTTCTGCTGCAAAGGGTAAAACCAGAGGAAAGTTCGTCATCTCCCTCCCCGCCCTCCAATAACTGCCTTGGGCAGGAGGGATTTTCAGGGCACATCATTTTCTAGGTTTTATCAGTGCCGTGAAGGGGGCTGGGGACACAAGATAGAGCTGTGTGGAAATGAAAATTCCTCCCTAAGTCCTATCCATGAATCACTAGGCCTAGAAGCCAGGGAGCTGTCATTCCTGCCCTGCCTGGCTCGGCTTAGCGAGAGCTGTGTGAGGACGGGCTGCTGGCCTGCAGCCTGGAGCATGGGGCCATGACCTCACACTTAATTCAGTCCGAGTGGGCAGGTCACCCCTGTGTCTACTTTTATTTTTGAAGATCTATATTTACCCAGCTTGGGGCTGGGCCATGTAAAAATCTCGGCAGCCACTGCTGCTTAAAAAAGTTTTCTTTCTAAACCTGGAAAAATGTGGAACCTGTATTCCCTCCCTTCCCTCTCCAGCTCCTCTTTTCTCCTTGACACGTGCCCAGGAGGCCCTGAGTTTCTAGGTGTGTTTGTTTTGCCAGCTGTGTTCCGGGAGCTTGGCGACGAGGGCCCTACCTACCCCGGGGTGGGCTGGTGACTTCAGGGCCCTGGGGAGTTTGGGCACATCCAGCCATCCCTCTTTGCCCTGGGGGCTTTCGGGGAATTTCCTCTGTAGTGCCCAAGGTTGGAAGGTTTGTTGCTAGAGTGACAGGACTCTTTGGCATCATTTGTTTCCCTCCGCCAGCTGTAACAAGGGCCTGGGGGCTATGGGGAGCAGCGTGTGTCTAGCAGTTTACGAACTTGAACACCGATCATCCAAGTGCAAAGATCCAAGGGCTCTGGAAGCGCTGGATGAGAAATAGATGAAATTGGGCTAAGGGGTTCCTCCAAGGTGACGGTCAAGGTTGCAGAGCCCTTCCCGCCCCCATGGGATTTCCAGCTTCTCCCGCTTAACTCTGCCCAGACGGCACCGAAGTAACTCTTTCTTCATTTCCAACAGAGTTGCGCTTCTCAAGAAAGCTCAGCGACTATGGTGTGACAGTGCCCTGCAGCACAGATTCTCAGGGACGCTTCCTCTCCCACGTGGTATCCGGGCCACCAGCAGCCTCCTCAGGGAGTACAGAGGTGGACAGACCACCCGCACCACTGTCACGCTCCGGTCACCTGCGGGTGGCTCGAAGCCCA
Organism: Phocoena phocoena; assembly: GCF_963924675.1. Lineage (NCBI taxonomy): Eukaryota > Metazoa > Chordata > Mammalia > Artiodactyla > Phocoenidae > Phocoena > Phocoena phocoena. Next base: position 61,859,063 of record NC_089234.1, on the reverse strand, counting down.
CTGCGCCCCAAAGGAGTGACCTTGCAGCCTGGCAGCGGGGGGCGCTCCTCCCTCTACTTCAACGTCACTGTTTCTGGGGAGGAACTGCACTTACACCTGCGGCCCAACCGGCGGCTGGTGGTACCCGGAGCCTCGGTGGAGTGGCAGGAGGATTTTCGGGAGCTGTTCCGTCAGCCCTTGCAGAGGGAGTGTGTCTACACCGGGGGTGTCACGGGCATGCCAGGGGCAGCTGTCGCCATCAGCAACTGCGACGGATTGGTAAGGGACAAGGCTTTCATCAAGCAGCACCCCCCACCCTCCCCCTTTCCTCTCCGTCCCCCTCACCGAGCCAGACCGACATGGTTTTCTCCTTGGCTCCCGTGTGTTCGGGATTCCTGTGGGCACAGCCTGCAGTCTGGGCCAAGTCAGGGGCTGCGCCGCTTTCCAGAGAGAGCCCCGCGTGCCCCTTTGGCCACCAGGTTCATACTGTGCCAGCTGTAAAGTGGCCGAGATAGGATGGTACCTTATCCTGTCCATCCCCTCACCATCTACGGACACACCGGGACCGCAGCTCACCTGTCGGGGGTCTGAGAGCAGACACACGCAGGCGTGAGGCGGGCAGGCTCTGCTGGCGTTGAGTCCTGGCTGTGCCGCTCACTGGCCCTGTCACTTTGGATAAGTTACTTGCCCTCTGTGGTCCTTTCCCTTACCCGTGAAGTGGGATTTATTCATTCTGCATATATTTACCGCGCGCTCCACGTGCCAATCGGGTGCTGGGGATATGGCAGTGCCTGAGACAGACACAGCCCCTTGCCCTCCTGGAGCTGATGTGCTGTTGATGAAAATATGACCTACCTCACCAGGCAGCACGGCCAGTGGTTGGCACCTGCTTGGCACATGGTCAGGGCTGTCAGTATCAGCTGCTGTTATTATTATTTTTTTTTTTTGTGTGTGGTACGCGGGCCTCTCACTGTTGTGGCCTCTCCCGCTGCGGAGCACAGGCTCCGGACGCGCAGGCTCAGCGGCCATGGCTCACGGGCCCAGCCGCTCCGCGGCATGTGGGATCTTCCCGGACTGGGGCACAAACCCGCGTCCCCTGCATCGGCAGGCGGACTCTCAACCACTGCGCCACCAGAGAAGCCCGCTGTTATTATTTTTACTGCTGTGTCCTTCCTCGTGCCCCACTGTCTCTGGTCCCGAAGCTAGCCTGCTCTTCCGTGGCTCTCTGATGTGAGTTCCCTTTCTCAGGACCTGCTCCCTCCTCCCAGGCACAGGGAACCCCCTGCTAGTTGGTTCCATGTTGCAAACCAGAAAGCCACAGGTGGCTTCTCTCCTTCTTGTGCTCAACTCAGGCTGGATCCCATTCCCCTTGCTGCCCCGTCTGCTGTATATCAGGCCCTCGTGAGCCTGTGTGGCAGCTCCAGGGCCTTGATGGGCACTGTTTTCATGGTCTCCGCTTTGCCAGGCACGAGCCGATATGTCCAGGAAAGGACCTGCTTGCCCGTCTGCCTTTGAGCTTTAAGAGAGGGATGAGTCAGGTGCGGGGATGGTAAGGGCAGGAGTCTTTCCTTACTGGCAGGGCTGGGAACACTTCTTACCATCTTCCCATCCTTACGAGGTATCTTCCTGCTGAATGTCGTGGCTGCCTTTCTCTAGACCAGGGTTTCTCAATCTTTTTTTCATTATCATCCCCCTGAGGAGCCTTTTAGACATTTTTCCCCTAATTTCTCCCCAGTGAAACCTTAATACCACAGCTATGCTGAATATCTGTTTTTAAACTCTATGTGTATCTGTGCTTTATATATGAAAAGAGTAAATCTTCTGCCTCCCAAATAACCAATTTTTGCCCCATTGGAGGCACTAGAGCCCCCCTCGAGAGGCACGGTCTAGGCAGTGGTTGGTTTTCAGAGTTGAGTGTGCACCAGAATCACCTGGAATGCGAGGGTTCTGTGGAGCGGACTTTGAGGAACAGAGATTGTAAGGGTAGCTGGAGAAGGCTGAGACCTTGTCCTGGTGCCAGGGTGAGCCTTGGCCGCCATCCCGCCCTGGCTCAGCAGTCCTGGGACTCTCCTCAGCCTGCGGCTAGCGCTATGCTGTGGCCACAGGTTTTGGTTGAAAATCCAAAGTGACGTGAGGAATCACCTGGAGATAAAGTGTCTGTGCAGATGGAGAGATAGAAAGCACCAGTGCCTGTCAGTGGCTTGGGCTGAATGACATGGTGACCTGAAGTCATGAGCCGAATGGGCCGTAAGCTGTTCAATGACATTCCTTGACAACCTCCATCCATGTCCACGGGCACCTAAACAGAGGCATGAATGGATGATCATCGCCATTAACATGTAACTGCCCACACCCTTTGCACCCTGGAAACCTTCTTATCATTGAACCAGCTCAGCAGACATCGACAGGTGGTCACTGGATGCTCAGCTGACGTTGCTGACTTTTGGTGGCCTCTGAGGAAACGTTCTTATTGGCTATGTGACCTGGGCAAGTCACTTCCCCTCTCTGGGCTTTACTCTTCTCATTTATCCAAGGAGGGGCTGCACTCACGCCTCCCTGGCAGACAGAACTCTATTCTATGTGACATTTGCAGAAGCTGGGTCAGGTCTCGGAGGCTCCATGGATGAGCTTCTGGAAGCCTGTTCTGTGGTGGAACTGAGGCTCCGGGAGTGGCTTGCCTGGTCCCTGCGTTTGGTGAGAGGCAGAACTGGACCTCCTGGGCTGGGCCCCTGCTTGTGCCCTGGGCTCCAGAGTCCAGACCCTAAGGCTAGTTCTCAGGGGTCTCCCTGACCTGGTCCCTGACAGGGACCACAGCACAGCACAGAGGCTCCCTGTCCAGGGCAGGGATTTCCTCACCTCCAGCCCACTCCAGAAAACGGCCCTGTGTCCCGTGAGAGCAAGAGCTGTTCACTGTCACCCAGCTGAGCCACCTTTGGATTCCAAGGCCACAGTGCAGCCCTTCTGATGATAAGATTTCACTCTGCATCTTTATGTAGACTCTGGGTTTTAACCCCATCTTCTTCCATGTCTCAAATGCTGAAGTCATTCAGTCCAAAAAAATACGTACTGAGCACTGGCCATGGGCAGGGTCCACACGGAGATGTGAGAAAGTGAAAGTGACACGAATAATCACAGCAGCAGTCATGAGCCATAGCCACAGCCCAGGCACAGCACACGTACTGTCATGCGCACTCATTAACTTCATCCATCGTGTAAGTGGGGAAACTGAGTCATGGGGAGGAGGTGTGAAGATAATATCAATACATATAGCTTCTATTGGCACAGGACTTTATAGTTTATAAAGCCTTTCGGTTGTATGAGGTGCATACACAGACATTGTTGTAACCCTGCTTTGCAGAGAGTCAGGTCTCTGTCCTCAAGGAACTTGGGTGCTAAGCAGGGGGTACCCCACAAATAGTTTCCACAGTAACTTTTTGGTTTTCTGTAGCACAGCAGGGATGGCTACTCGGTAAATGGGAGTGATTATTATCTTTGTCTTAGAGAAGATAGTATTTGAACTGGGTCTTGAACGATGAATAGAAGTTTGTTGGAGCCAGAGGGTGGGTAGGGCGTTCTGGGCAGAGGAAAGAACTTGCCAGTGAGGGAGCACCATGCTGGACGGGGCTGGGGAGGTGATCCTAGAAGACACTGGGCAGGTGGGTCTTGGTCTGACCTTGAAGGAAGGGCAGGATAGGAGAGGGGACCTAGGGCAGGGAAGCAGCAGCCTGTTATCTGAGAAGAGTCTGGGCTGGGAGTTGGGAGCCATGACTGTGTGACCCTAGGCAAGCTGCCCTCCTTCTCTGGGCCTCCCTTACCTCCTGGATGTATCATGGAGCCTGTAATGGATGAGCTCAGAGCATCTTCTAGCTCTGGCATTGGTACTTTGTGACACAGGGCAGGCCTTGCTGGAGGAGCTTGAAGCCAGGCCACTGTAAACGTGTAGTCGACTGCCCCTTCCTGGCGGGTCCTGGGTCTGCTCCTGCCAGGCCTGGGCGGGGCTGCAGGTGCAGAGAGGAGAGACACCAATCCTGAGCTTGGCCCTCATGGCTTAGCAGACCTTCCAGTTGGAAGACGGTCGGAACAAACCCTCCTCTGTGTGGACAGACTTGCAGCCGTTTGGACTTCAGCTGCTCTGGTGAGAAGTGCTGTGTCTAAGCTGATGACTCGATCCTCCTTTCCAGCTGGAACCTGCAGTGGGAGCAGTGACCATTATCTCTTCCACGTCTCCTGCCATCCCACAGAGTCAGTCACCACGGACACCGGGACAGACACTGGGCGGGTTCTGTGCACGGCGGTTAATTCATGCCTGACACCGAGGAATGGGCACTTTATCTCACTTCCCACCTGCTCTGCTGGAAGGCCTGGTGTGTCATAGTCGGGGAGGGGGTCGGAGGTGGGGGACCAGGAATGAGGAAGCCAGGACCCCTGCCCCAGATGAGTCTGGAGGATAATGGGAAACCAGACATAAAAGCAGACAGATTACAATCCTGTGTGAGGCAGCAGCGGGAGGACCCGTTTGTTTTGGTTAGGGGATCAGGGAGGGCTCCTGGAGGAGGTGGCATTGGCTCAAAATTGTTCAGACATTATAAACATGAAAGAAAGTGCCAGGCCCTTGGCCAGCAGAGAGAACTGCTGACCCAGAGCAGGCTTGTGGGTGTTTGGGGGAAGGAAATAGGCGATGTGGGGAGGCCCAGTCGTACCTGCAGAGTGTTTCCTCTGGGGTTGGGGGCAGCTGTCAGACACTGGGGTCCCAGATTGGGAGTGCGCCCAGGTAGCAGTGGCAGCCTGCTGGTCTACTCTGCAGAGCCTCCCTTGGGGATCCCGGCCAATCAACGTGGCAGTCCCCCCAATGCTCCTGTGACCCGAAACCTCAGGGCCTGTGGGCAGGGAGGGCCTGGGTGATCTCAGGTCCCCTGGCTGGGGCCAGGTGCAGAACAGACTCTCTGCTAGCAGTTGTGGTTCTGAAGTCCTGAGAGGCACATGGAGGCCTGGGTGGGGGGCCACTACTTTGTGGGTCCCAGAGGGGTTGTGGGGTGCAGGAATGAGATCAGCAGAGTGGGACCCCTGCAAACCATCAGGAGCCCAGGCTGCCAGCCTCCTGAAGGCCACTTGCCCCGCTTCTACCTCTGTCTCCGGGGCTCCCAGGCCTCGCTGCCCCTGCACTGGGGTCACGGGGGCTGGGAGGCGTCACGTTCCCCCCCTCTTTGCTCTCAGTGCCTCTGTGAGTCAGGGGCCTGGCGTGGAAGTAGCCGCACGTGTAAGATTTGTCACCATCTGGTTCTGTTTTCCACCCTCTGCAGAACGTGCATTTTTAACGGGTTACAGAGTAGACCCCTGGCAGGCGGTATGGGGAGAGGGCAGGGGAGGCTGTGTCCCAGCTCTGCTTCCTATCCTCTGCCCAACGGTGTGCAAGTCCCAGCAGCTCTCTGAGCCTCAGTCCTTTTGTCTTTAAAATGGTATTAAGATGCCAGGTGGAGGGCGTGTGTGTTGACACTGACAGTTGAAATGGCCCGGGGTTTCTCTGTGGGGTGATGAAACGTCCTAAAGTTGATTGCGGTGGTGGTTGTACAGCTTTATGCAGAGACGAAAAGCCATTACATTGTGCACTTTCTTTTTTTTTTAATTTAAAAAAGAAATGTTTTTATTGGAGTAGAGTTGATTTACAATGTTGTGTTTCAGGTGTACAGCAAAGTGAATCAGTTATACATATACATATGCATATACGTATACAGACATTCTGCACTTTAAATGGGTGAATTGTACGGTACATGAATTATGTTTCAGTAAAGCTGTTACCCGTAGGGCCTGGCGCATAGAAAGCCCCGTGACAGGCATTTTTAGTCATAATTAGGAAACAGTCTAGGGTGGCAGAAATTGTGGAGTCTCTCTACTCTAGTACAGACTAGCTGTGTGACCTTGAATAAGTTTCTAAATCTCTCTGTGCTTGGGATTCCTCATCTGTAAGGAGGCGAGGAGAACAATCGTCTATAGGGCTGTTCAGAGGATTAAATAAGAAAATGTAAAAAAGTGAAGGGTCTGGTATATGGTGGGGCCTTAAAAAGTGGGGATTATTAATAGTAATATTTATTACTTTTTTATAGTAATTACTACAGTAATTACAGCTATCATTAATGGTGAGAAATACTAAAAGTATTGTTGGAGTCCCTTGTACTGCAACAGTACGTAGATTATCAGTGCTCTCTGATGTGAGCCCGAGGCCACCTCTGGTTCCCGGGTTGGCCAGGCCCTGCCTCCCCTCTGCTGTGGCAGCTTTCTCTGCAGAATGGTGCTTGCTCAGTGCGCGGGAGTGTATTACGACTGGTCTGTAATAACCCCACATGCCTTCCAGGGCAGGAGGGTACTGAGAGGTGCCAAGTGGAGCATTCTGTTAACAATCTGTAGGCACCTTCCCCCCAGCCAGGCCCTTGACTAGCTCCTGGGGATGCAGGGTTGAAACTCACCCCTCTCTCCCTGTGCTCCAGAACCCATGGTTTAAAGAAGGCTGATATGCACAGTAGACAGCATGAAACAAGACTGATCACACTAAACATCAGTGTTGTGTAGGAATGCAGGGAAGTGTAATGCGCTTGGTAGGTGGCCTAGAGGTGAGTACTGAGAAGGAGAGGTGCTCAGGGAAGGCTTCCCAGCGGAGGGGACATTTGGCCTGGGTATAAAAGCATCAATAGGAGCTTTTAAAGCCAAGAGCTAGGAATTTTAGGCATTCGCAGGGAAGGAAATCCTACGTCTTTGCAGGATTCAGGAAATGGTAAGTCATCTCAGCTGCTCTCCACTGGAAAGGGGGGCGATGAAAATGTAGTTTGGAGAAACTCTGCCTCACTGTGGACTTAGATTTGCCCCTGTGGCCATAGGGAGCCATGGGAGGTTTGTAAGCAGGAGTCACTTTAGTATTTGGGGAAGATGCTAATCTTTCCAGCTGCATGCTGGCACAGTCCTAGTGTAGCAGATTTGCCTGGGGCTCATCGGTGTCTTTGTGCCAATATCTGTCCTTGCCCCGGGGTTGTTCCATGACGTCTAGGGAGTGAGTGGGCTTTCCTGGCAGCTCCTTGGCAAGCACCCAGCTCTGCCTTGCTGTCTGTGCCTGCCCTGGGATGTGGAGTGGGAGGCCTGGAGTTTCAGAGGTGCCCTCACCCAACTGCCCGGCAGGCCTGTCCCCACACATGGTGGCCTGCGGGCTGCCTGCCCCTACACAGCTGTGCCGACAACCCTGGGAGGGGCGGGGGATGTCTGGCCCCGCATTGGTGCAGAGCTCGTTGCCTTGCTCCACCTGCGTCTCCAGCCCCGATGGTGGATCCTGCCCTGCAGACCCTCACCCTCCCCAGCCAGCCTGGTGTGTTTGCACCTCACTTTGGAGCCCATGCCTTTGCTCATGCTGTTCACACCTCCCACGGTGCCTTCCCTTCCCTCTGCTTGAGGCATCCCCCATCTTGGCCACCCAGTTCCCAGAAGTCAGGAACTGTCTTAAATGTTTGCATTTCTCTGCATGCCTAGCACAGGGCTGGGTTCGCGGTACACAGGAGGTCGGGACTTCAGCTGCCTCTAGGAGCAGGGATTAGCGCAAGGGAAGAGGGCCAGGTACTAGGGGAGAGGTGGGACAGCGGCAAATTCCTGTTTAAAGGGAGTGCCTATCTGGTATCACATTTGAGAATTTTAAGAGAGAAATCAGAAATATGGATTTTTAAGCAAAGTGTTCTATTTTTTAAGACAGTATGTGGGCCCAATGCAGCAGGGCTCTTAGCTGGAGGCCTCAGCTTGCCAGTGAGCAGTGCAGGGGATGAGAGCATGACCCCTGCAACCAGACTGCCTGGGTTGAAATCCCAGCCTTGGCTTTTTCATGCTGTGTGGCCTTGGGCAATTACTAAGCCTCTCTGTGCTTCAGTTTCCTCATCTGCAAAGTGGGGATAATATTAGTCACTTCATAAGAGTTGTCATATGTGCAAAGGGCTTTATTAGCACAGTACCCGATATGCTTCAGCCGTCGCTATTAAATGGTGTGGATTTATTGGTTGAGTCCACCGGGTCTGAGGGGATGGGCGCAGGAAAGAAGAGGAGAGGAAGTCAAGAGTACCCCAGTTTCCTGCTTTACAACCCCAGAGGGGTCTCTGGGCCTTTAGCTGGGCAGGCAGAGACCATTCCTCCCAACCTCCTCCAGGCTTGTTCATTGTTTTCTCAGGCTGCAACTTGCTTCTCACCCCCGTCTACATTCTTCCCCTGGGACATTCCCACTGGGCTCTCAAAGGGCGGGGTCTGAGCTTAGTCATCTGTGTGTCTCTGTGACCCCGGCACCTGCCACAGGGCAGGCCCTCAGTGGAGGTTGAGTGAGCTGACAGACCGGGAGAGGGAACGTGGCGGGCTCCCTTTCAGAGGCGGCATAAAGCTCATGTTGGCATCTTCTCACCTCTGTCAGATGGGGAGGGACAGCAGGCCTGTCCTCCTCTCTGTGGCTGTCTGTCTGCTCCTAGGCCAGCGATGGATGACACGTGGCACTCGCAGTGCCACTTGGCCTCCTGCACGCCCGGCAAGCCCTGCAGGTCAACTGTGCACGCTGCCCCTGAGTGCGTGTCCCCGTGTGTGCTCCAGGCACCCATGCCCCGTGGGCCTGAGCCAGTGGGTGAGGCGAGACTGTTTGCTTTCCTGCCCTCAGTGTGCCGTTTACCGGCGAGTTTCTGTCTCCAGAGCTCGCATCCTCTGCGAGGGTGCAACCTGCTTCATCACGTTTGCTATTCAGGTAACACAGTTCCCTGAGAAGCCCTCAGTCCTTTGTAGAATTTATGTTTCTATAACAAAAACAAGAAATTGTCTTTTTAGAGAGAAAGGGAGCTTCTGACCTGCCACATCAGGGTGACTGTGGGTCTTTAGGTAGAAAGTGTCCTGCAGCCTTTCTTACACTTCATAGAGTATGTCTCCCGTGGTCACTTCCTGCTTGTGGGGCTGTGGTCTGGGGGCTGCAGGCATGGGCAGCAGTCAGCATGTGGTGACTTGACCCCAACCAAATCCCAGGAGGCGGGAGCACAGGTTTTCCTGGGGAGATAGGCAGTGTGGGGAAACTGAGTGACTGTATCAGTTATCCACAGCTGTGAGACAGACCAGCCTAAAACCGCTGACCTTGAAACAACGGCATATTCTTTCCACAATTCTGTTGGTTGGCTGGGTGATTCCTCTGCCGGTTGCTTCCCGGACAGCTGGCGAGGCTGGAAGGTCCAGGCTGACCTCATTCACACATCCGGCATTGGCGCTGGCTGTTGGCTAGGCAGCCTCAGTTCTCCTGTCTGTGGCCTCACATCCTCCAGTAGGTAAGACCGGCTTCTTTCATGGCAGTCTCAGGGTAGCATTCCAAGAGGGTAAAAGTGGAAGCTGCAAGACCTCGTAAGGAAGATCTTCTAGTCTTGGAAGTTGCATAATGTTGCTTCTGTGCATTCTGTTGGTCAAAGCAAGCCACAAGGCCAGACTAGATTTTCCAAGAGTGGAGGAATGGACCCTACCTCATTTCAAAGAGGCATGGGAGCAGAGACAGGAGGCATTGTTGCAGCCATCTTTGCAATCGTTCTCCCACACTGACCCTAGGCAAGTGGCTCGACCTCTCTGAGCCTCAGTTTCTGTATCTGTAAAGTGGGTGTTCCTACCTTGTAGTTTTGTTGATTAGAAATCAGGCACTTACAAGTGCCGCCACAGGGTCCAGAACAATGAATGGTAGCATTTGCTGTTATTATTGTTGATCTCTTGGAATAAACATAGAAACTGAGGCAGGTTCCACAGTGGGTTTGTTTCCAGACCCCTGGACGCCCATTCTAGTGCTCTTGCTTCCCAGAAGGCCCCATCCCAGCAGGTCCTCTGTCTGAGTGGCCCAGGGTCTGGATCCTGGGTGGTTTTCCAGTCTTCGAGGCGGTCTGATCTTGCAGTTTCACTTCCCTAGTTTCCCCACGGTTGTGCCTTGCTGTCTGCTCTGGGTTAATAACTTATTTATGATATGGAATAGAAGCCAGACATCACCTCACTGCCGCTCCTTCCGTGCAGAGCCGGCCTCCCATTCCAGGGAGGGCTGGTCTAGGGGCTGGTTTTATTTTACTTCCCTGGCATCTTCGGGCTGGCTGGAGGGAGGGTGACCTCTGGGCTGCTCCGTGGGCTGGTGAGTGGGGTGGGGGCTGTGCTTGCCTTCCACCTGCCTTCCAGCCTCACTGCGGTCCAGGCCCAGGGCTGGGCTTTTGGTGAGGACCTGGGGAATTTCCGCATTCCCCGGACCCTGCAGTGGAAAGTTCCCAAATCATCCGCCAGGCCCGGCCTTCTGTTTTCAGCATGTGGGCCTTTTCCTGCCTATAAAGCCTTAGAAACAACAAGAACAACAACAAGAAGAACAGTAGCAGTAATATTTGTAGAGGCTGCCTCATCCCTGGCAGCTCCAGGGAGCTCCGTATCAGCACAAATAACCCTCCTGTTATGAACACCTCCGGCAGTGAATCTCAGCTCAGCATCACTGCCAAAGTTCACCCTAACTCAGCTCTGACTGGAAGAGGCTTTGGGGGCCTCTCGGTCCCCTTCTCACTTTTCCAGACAAGGAAGCTGAGGCTCAGGGAAGGGAAAAGACTCACCCAGGGTCACGCAGTGGGCGACTGTCAGGGCCAGTGGGGTCCAGGTCCCTGACTCCCAGTCCCGTGCTCCCCCCACAATCCCACACAGCTTCTCCTGAGTTAGTAGACGGGAATCGTTCCTCGAGGTCCTAAACCCTGTAACGGCCAGGGCCTCGGTGGCCATGGCAACGACTTCAGAGCGCAAACACTGAAGGGATTGGTCCATCAGTTGCCTCGTGGGGGGCGTCCTGGGAGTCCTTGGGCCTGGGTGCCGAGTGGAGGTGTTTACGAGGCTTCCCTTGCAAGGGTGGACAGCTCAACTTCTGCGTGTCGTTGTCCTCCTGAAGACTGGGAGACCTGTTCAGAGAAAACAAATGCCAACCTCCCAGTGAGCAGGATTTGAAGCTCAAACGAAACCTCCTGGTGCATCTCAGCTCCAAGTCGCCATTGCCGCTGTTTTATCCATTTTCAGAATTTCGCAGGGCAGTGGGTTGCCGTTATGCACACATCACTTGACATGGAACATTAAAACCCTGCACTCTCCTTTTCTTCTTCTTTCCATAACATGGCTGAGGGGGCAGTAGATCAGGCCCTTTTAGAGAAACCTCTGAATGTGGGAGTGTTTGTTAGGACCTGGTAGGTCTGAATGCAAACCCTGTTCCCAACGCTTGCTTGAAGCCCTTTGTCAGTTTTTGCTTTTAAGCCAGCCAAATATTTATACCTTTGATCTGTCCAGAAAACATTCGTCCCCCCAGGCCACCCCGCCCCACAGCAGAAGTTAATTTCCGCCCCTTGAGGTTGGCAGGAGCCCACACTCTGAATTAGCTCCTCCAGCCCAAAGAGGCCTCGTTGAGTGCTTATATTTTCTCACCTCATAATTCACAGTCCCGAGGCTGTCCCCTAAGCCACAGCGTGTTTTGTGGGAGAGGACTCTCATTAAGGGTGGTATGCCCAAGGGGGTTCATTCTGGAGGCTTGGACCTGAGGATGTTGGCCGAAGGTGCCTTGTTCCGAAGTTGGTCCTGTGTTGTGGATCGGTACTTGTCCTCTTGTGGAGAAGCTCGCATCTGGAAGAGGGACAGACAGACATATGTGGGCGGGACAGAGCACCCGCCAGAACCACTGGGGACGTGGAGGAGGGGGCGGTGATGGGGTGACATGTGAGCTGGGCTGGAAGGGCAGGCTGATGTCAGGATGGATCAGAGGGGAGCCCTGGCTGGGACAAGTGACCTGCTGGGGGCCAGCCCTCCACTGCAGGTAGGACCGGCCGCACCCTTTCCTGGAGCCACCCCACTGTCCTCTGGCTTGCTTCTGAGCTGTAGGGTTCAGGCCTAGAGGCGGGGAACCATTCCCCAGCCCGGGGCCTGGCAGCTACACCGCCTCCTGGCGTTTGAGGGCTGCTTCCTGTCTCCTTGTCTTGAAGCCTCCGCTGCTGCCAGGACTTTGCGCCAAGCAGGGAGCCAGGTGGAGCTCCCAGCCCAAGCTTGGTGGGCGGTCCGTGGTGGTGACTGAGGGGGGAAGCCTCAGAGCCACTTGGCTCCTGGGCGTAGGGAATGGAAATTAATGGTGGCTGCCAGCCTGGCAAGGTCTGCCCTTGACTCTGGCTGGGCTCCAGGGTGGGGGCTTGCGGCACAGGGGGACTCTCTCAGCACCTGCATGTGAGGCCCCGCCCTGCCGCTGGGCCAGGACCCCTGCCACTGGGCAGGGAGGGGTGTCGTGAAAAGCAAGCACCCTTCCTGTAAGAACATTTGCCAAGCCTGAAGCAGAGCTGCAGGAAGATCTAAGCAGCTCTATTCCCCGCAGAGCCAGAGGACAGACTCTGTCGCCGCCTGCAGCAGCAGGGGCAACGTAGAGATGTCGCTGTTAACGTCCTCACTCTCTGCACTGTGGGCTCCCAGCTGGGAGGGCTGTGACAACATTGACTGGCCACTGGCCGCCCGTAGATCACAGCCTCCCTCCCCACCTCTCGGACCCACCCAGCTCAGGGCAATTTTGGCGAATTACGCTTCACTCGCAGTGGAGTGGCACCTTAAGGGCAGGCGGTGGCTAGGTTCTAAGATAGCACCTAAGGCACAACTCACGTGTGGTCCAGGTGATCCTTGGTCGTGCTCAGCCCGGGGAGATGCGCACAGTGTAAGAGGGGGGCAGTCACCCGGCCTGTCTGGACTCCCCTTCCCCACCCCCCCTTGGTCCGGGTGTGTACTCAGTGTCCTCTTGTCCCCTGTCTGTCTTTCTTGCCCGCTTCCTGTATTATGACCGACTGATTCTGGTCGGACACCTGATGCTGATACTGCTGTGTTTGTGAAACATGGATGATCACTTAAACATTCCATTTAGTACCATTACACCATTTGGGAGCTTCTAGAATTGAGACCAGGGGTTCCTAGCCCTGGGTGCACGTGAGAATCACCTGGGCAGCTTTGAGACAATGCTGATGCTTGCCGCTCCCCCACCCACCCACCGCCCCACCACTGCCCCACCACTGCCCCATCTCCCTAGATGTGATTCATTTGTCTGGGGGTGTGGCCTGGGCGTCAGTCGGTCTGCAGATTCCCCAGGTGACCCTAATGGACATCTAGGGGTAAGACCCACTGCTGTAGCCTCCTGGAAAAGTCTAATTTGTGTTTGACGGAAAAGTTGGGGGACCAGGAGAGCCAGTCCGAAGAAGGAAAGAAAGGAAAAGGCCACACACCTGCTGTGGGCCAGGGCTCAGCAGGGGGCATGTCCCCTTCATTACATCATTTCATTTCGTTTCAGGCATGGAAACTGAGGCTTGGAGAGTGTCACCCAGCTGGGAAGGGTCCAGGCTGGGACAGAGCCCCAGGTATTTCACTCCCAAGTGTAGCCGCTGCATCGCTTTGCAGGGAGGTTGGATGACAGAAAAGGAGGGTTACACTGGGTTTGTTTCCTTCTTTTAAACTTTGTTTTAAAGTCATTGTTATACAATTTTTTCTTGCTCATTGTAGCAGGCAGACATGCTGTGCAGAATCAGGTTTCCTTTTCAGATAGGGGAATCATAGAAAAGTTAGAAAACACCTAAATGTTTAAAGAGAAGGAAATTGCCTACAAGTTCACACCCAGGTGGTGCATTTCCACCAGCCTTTGGTTTGCCCATGTTCTGTCTCACATTTACAATTCCTGTGAATCAGTCTTTTCTTGGTAAGGACTTTTCCCCTTAAGGATGCAGGGGAGAAGGATCTTTGCTACAAATGGGCTGGGCCCACCAAGGCCCCAGTAGCCTTTCACCCAGCACCTCCCAGGGTGTGAGGCCTGCAGAGGTCATGACCCTGGGAAGTGGGCGGAGCCAGTAAGCATTCATCCAGGGTAACTGCCTCCAGCTGGTGGAGGCTCTCCTCTTCCCGTGCTTCATCTGAGCCTCAGGGCCTTCTGGGATTTCTGCTGCGCCCGTGTGGGGTGTGCGTTGCCCTTTGAGGACAAACCTGGCGGTTCTCGGCTCCATCCTCCGAGGGCTCCTTCCTCCTGCCTGTCCCCAAGGCTGCAGCTCGGCATGAATCAGCTTTCAGACTCTCCTTGGCTTGGGCCCACGCCTTGGCAGCCCAGCCACCAGCAGAGCTCCTGTGGCTTGGGGCTTCCACATCAGGTTTGAATTATGTGGAATCTCAGCGTCCGCAGGCTTTCATCCCAGCCGTGCTGACTCACGCTTCCATGGTAGCGGGCAGCCTGTGCACCTCATGCATGTGTGTCGTCTGAGTGCATGTGTGTTGTCTGTGTGTGTGTGTCATCCCTTTGTGTGTCATCTGGGTGCATGTGTGTCTCTTGTTCCTGTGCATATGTGTCATCTCCGTGCTTATCTCCCTGTGTGTGTGTCATCTAACAGCTTTATTGAGATTCACATACCGTGTAAGTCACCCATTTAGAGTGTACGATTCAGTGGATTTTTATTATATGCCCAGAATTGTGTAATTATCACCATGTTCAATTTTAGAACATTTTCACTATCTCAGAAAGAAGCTCTGTGTCCTTTAGCTATCGCCGCCCCCTCTCTCCACCCTCTCTCGCCACCCCCAGCTGGGATCCATTACTCCAGCCCCCGGCAACCACTAATCTATCTTCTGTCTCTATATATTGCCCTATTCTAGAGTTTCAAATGAATGGAATTGTATAATATGTGGCCTTTAGTGACTGGCTTCTTTCACTTAGCATAATGTTTTCAAGATTCACCTATGTTGTAGTATTTTTCAGCATTTCTTTCTTTTTTATGGCTAAATAACATTCCATTATATGGATACACCACATTTTGTTGATCTGTTCATCTGCCGATGGGCATTTGGGTTGTTTCCACTTCTTGGCTGCTGTCAGTAATGCTGCAGTGAACATTTGTGTAAAGGTTTTTATGTAGACTTATGTTTTCATTTCTCTTGAGTTTATACCAAGTGGAATTGCTGGCTCATATGGAAACTCTGTTTAATATTTTGTGGAACTGCCAGACTGTTTTCCTAAGTAGCTGCATCATTTTACATTCCCACCAGCAATGTATGAGGGTTCCAACTTCTCCACATCCCTGTCAACGCTTGTTAGTGTCTGACTTTTTGATTCTAGCCATCCTTGTGGGTATGAGGGGTATCTCATTGTGGTTTTGATTTGCATTTCCCTAATGACTAATGATGTTGAGCACCTTTTCATGTGCTTATTGGCCATTTGTATATCTTCCCTGGAGAAATGTTTACTCAGGTTCTTTCCCCATTTTTAAATTGGGTTGTCTTCTTCTTAGTGAGCAGTAAGAGTTCTTTACCTATATTAGACGCAAGTCCCTCACTAGGAGAGCAGAGGCTGGTTTCATATCTTTTTGCACCCACCCCCCGCCCCCAAGCCCAGCACGCAGTAGATGCTTCATAAAGACCTACTGAGAGAGGGAACGATGGTCTCAGGCTATGGGGGCGTGTGGGGTAGCACTGGCCACCTCACGTTCGTCGTGCATCAGAGGCAATGGCCCAGGATGATCCCACAGAGGGTCTGGTCCCTGCAGGTTATGTTGGGTGTGTCTTTCAGTTGAATTGACTTAACAGAACCACTGGGGAGGTGGAAGGACTTGAAAAAAACCTAATCCCTGGGCCCACCCCTCCCCTTGGTTTTTGGCTTGAGTAACTGGGGAAAAGATAGTGTCATTTGCTGAGATGGGGGAGGCATGGGGAGGAGGAGTAGGTCTGCTTTAAAGTTTGCGGTGCCCAGCGGAAGCCCAGGGTCTCTATCAGGGAGACTGTTGGACAGTCTTACATGAAATTTCGGGAGGGGTCAGAGCTGAGGATGTAATTTTGGAGTTACCTGCAAATACATAATCCCCACAGGATTAGGAGAAATCCCCAGGGAGCATGACTGTGTGGCTGGAGGAGCTGAGCGAGACCAGGATAAAGAAGTGATTTCTGGCTCTGGCCACATGAGGTCCCAGGTGACTGTGATGAGAGCAGTTTCCAGGAAGTGGTGGTTCTAGAAGCCCCTGTGGTGTGGATAGAGGCGAGGCATGGAGGTGCAGGCGGTGAGTGTGGACAACTCTTTCTGCTGTGGAGGGAAGCAGAGACCCTGGCAGTAGCTGGACAGGGCTGGGAGGGAATTTCACAGATGGGAGATCCTCAAGTACACTTATCAATACATGTCAACGAGACTGAATCAGGAGAGAGGGAGGGCCTGGTGATGCCAGAAAGAGGGATGCTAATTGCAGGAGTTAAGTCTTGAGGCGGTGAGAAGGGGGTGGTCCTGAGCACGGGGCACGGCTATGGGAGCTCATGTGGTGGTGGGAGAGCCCTGCCTGACGGTGTCTGTTTTCTCCTTGAAAACAGGAGAGGGTGGGGGCGGGACCAGTGTTAGATGTCCAAGCCAATGGGAAAACGGGAACACAGGTGTAACAGGGCAGTGCTGCAGAGTCCCCTGCCTGCATTGTGCTCACAGGAGAGCTCTGGACACTGATTCCAAGGGAGACCAGTGGGCACCGTGTGCGTTTTCTCCATCAGTGTGCAGACGTGGAGTGGGTGGCGGCTTGGGTTGAACCAGGGCAGAGGCTTCTCTGGGAGAGCAGGATGGAGGGAAAGGCAGGAGAGAGTTATGGGTGTTTGCACAAGAACTATTATGTGTCTGGATCGAGAAGTCCAAGGTGGTGAGGGGAGAAGTGAGGACTTGGAGGGGGGATTGACAGTGGTGGAGTGGTGGGGCCATGTGTTGGAGGTCTTGATGAAGTTTAATTGTAGCTGGAACCAGCGTGCTAGAGTTAGGTGAGCAGGATGGTGCGGGGAGAGAAGGAGACACCCGCAGTCAAGGTTTCTGAGGTTGTAGCAGGTGATGTGATCTCGGAGGCGGCCTGGCTGGCAGTGGCTGGGGATAGAAGTAGGTGGCGCTGTTGGGGGCGAGCCTAGTGGAAGCCACTTCTGATTCTCATGCCATTCCCAGGGTGTGCATCACCCAGCCTCCACTTGCTGGGTTTACTTTTGTTTCCTCCAGTGGAACAGTTTCCATCTGAATTTGCTGGAAGCCTAGAACCTGAGACAGCACAGCTGGCAGTCAAACCCTCGTAATGGAATTTCCAGAACAAGTTCGGGCCCGAGAATGCACTCTCCTTGGGAGGTGGCAGGATGGTAGGGTTGGGGGTGGCCTGCTCTGCTTCTTTCCCTGCTGGGGAGGCCCCACATAGGCCGGCCTTGGAAGGAGAAGGAAGGGGAGACCTGGCCCACACCTCAGCTGGCTCCACTGCAGCCGCCATCTCGAAATGGGCCCTCCTTCTGGGCATTTGACAAAGGTTGGCCAATCTGAGGGGGCAGCAAGGGGGCTCGGGATTCCCCTTTCCCAGACCCGGGCTGGGTCCTTGCTCGTTGTCTCTGCACCTGACTCAGCACAGATGGACCCCTGTCCTTGTCCAAGTCTGGACTTGTGCACTGTCCAAGGTGTCCTTTGGGATCTCGATCTCTGGCCTCCCTGGAGATCTGTTTGTTGGCTCGTTTTACCTGTGCCTCCCAGTTTACGTGCAAGTACATGCAGTTTTAGAATAAACATGTTTATATATACACATTCCCACATACATACGAATTTCAAAATAGTATGACTTCAGTTATCTGCTGAAATATTTGGGACCTCACCCTGATGATAGACAGCTGCCGGTAACCAACTGAGCTCTTCAGTTATGACCCACGGCGGGACACAGGTGATTTCTAAGGCAGCAAGTCACCTACGCTGTCGTCACCCGTCTCCTTCAGGTGCTCTGGAATTACACTCTGGGTTTGGGGTTTTTTCCTGAGGGGAAGCTGGACTGGAAGACCTTAGCTAGCACGGCCTGAGGGCCTCTGGATGAAGACGCAGAAGAAGCTGTCACCTTTGCAACCAGAACAGTGTCACAGCCGTGTTGGAAAATTCAAACAGGCCCCTCCCTCAGCCACACACCTTCCAGGAAAGAGTCCTCAGGAGCAGCCGTATTAAAGGGTCTAGAGCAGGGCTGAGGGGGCCAGGCTTGCCCTCTGCTGGGTTTCCATTTGGAGAAATTGCCCGAAGGCCTATATAGTATGTGGCTCAATTGGATATAAACAGCTATTTGTTGTCATTTTTATTGCACGAAGGATCTTTCTGGAATATATTTCCTACTTATCTACTGTTTCCAGAAGAATAAGTTATGGGTGAAAACAGATACAGCTGACATTTATTTTCCATTCCACCAGAACTTAGTTTCTCCCCCTTTCTTGATTTCTTATACAGAAATTTGATTTGATTTTAGTGCTTAAAATTAGCCACCACTTGTCGGAAATATAAACATCTCATAAATTGAGAGACGGGAGTAATTTGGTGAGGAGGCAGAGAGCCAGAAGGTTCCCGTTGCCAGGCTGTCTGCCCTGAGCGGTGCCTGGTTTCCTGGCCAGGGCAGCGCTGGAGGGGAGCGCGGGCCAAACCTCTCCTGGTGCAGACGGGGAAACGGAGGGCCGCGGGGAGGAACTGGCCCAGGCCGCCTCCTGATCTGGTGGCCGGGCCTGCCTTGCCATCCCTTCTCCAGGAGGAGGGTCTCGGAGGCCAAGAGGGAGCCCAGAGGTGGCCCAGAACTGCCAAGGCCTGGACATGATGCCCTAAATAGATGAGGGTGATCACTAGGGAGGTTCTGATCTGGATGTCAGTGAGGGGGTGGGGTGGAGGTGGGGCTGGTGGGATCTGCAGTTACAAAGAGGTTTGAAACTTATTTCCTAGCCCTTGCATATGACAGGGCTTGGGTCTTTGCCCTAAACAGTTCACTGGGTGGAAAAATAGGGGTTCCTTTAACTCTTCCCTGGGGAGAGGGCTGAGGGTATGGGGGCTAGTCCAGTCCCAGGAATCCCAGGGCTTCCATGGCTGGTAGAGGAGAGCTGGTGTGTGTGTGGAGGGTGGTCACCAGGCGGCGGGAGGGGTCTGCTCCCCCTAAGGCTGTGTGCTGAAGTTTCTCCTCATCCTCACGTCAGTGGTGGCAGGTGGACTGGCTTCCATCGAATGTTTTCGTCCAGAGGTGGGAAATGAATATCCTGCTTGCTCTGCAAGGCCAGACCAGAGGCCCAGGGACTTGCAGTCGGGACTACGAAAGAATGCTCCAAGTGGGCCCCCAGGGCAGGAGCAGGGCCCGAGCGGCCTGAGGTAACAGAGCTTAGGTCAAACAGCCACACAGAGCTGGGCTGTTGTTCTAGTCCTATCCCTTACTTGCTGGGTGACTCTGGGCAAGTTACTTAACCATTCTGAACCTCTGTTTCCTCATCCATGAGATGAGTCTAATTTTTTTTTTTTTTTTTTGCGGTACGCGGGCCTCTCACTGTTGTGGCCTCTCCCGTTGCGGAGCACAGGCTCCGGACACGCAGGCCCAGCGGCCACGGCTCACGGGCCCAGCCGCCCCGCAGCACGTGGGATCTTCCCAGACCGTGGCACGAACCCGTGTCCCCTGCATCGGCAGGCGGACTCTCAACCACTGCGCCACCAGGGAAGCCCGAGATGAGTCTAATATTAGTGCCTATCTCATAGGGTTGTCGTAAAGATGAATTAAGATGTGTAAATATAAGTGGCAGGTACTGTTATTAATAGCAGTGGCAATAAGACTGTTCATAAAGGGCAGAATGTAGAGAAGTGTGTTTCAACTCAGTAAGCCATTACGAGTGTCCCCACCCAGAATAGGTTATATCTTGAGAGGGGGAGCTCCCTGTCACTGGAGGCATCCCAGCAAATGTCAGAGGTGCCCTGACTGGGGATGTTGTCAGGGTATTGAAGCCTCAGACTGGGGCAGGCATGGCCATCTTGAAAGGGAGGGGTGGGCTGGAAGGTAGTACCTTGCAGCCCAGCCCTATGCTGTGCGTATCATTCTGGAACCTGCATCCCTCATATGAGGCACTGAGGTCTGGCGGCCACAGGGACCCAGTGGGTGATGTGGCAGGGAATGCCAGATTCTGAAGAATCCTTCTGTGTAGTGGGTTAACCAAGTCCCAGAACGGGGTAGGCTGTGATCAAGTGACCCAGTGTCAGGGGTAGGGGGCGGGGGGCGGTAGCTGGATGGAGTCTCCTGCCCCCTGGTCTGGAGAATTCTTCTCTGCCGGGCTGTTTGCAGAGCTGTGATGGGTAGAGAGAAACAGAGCAACTACAGCCCTCAGTGAGCCTGGGTTTGTGTGAGTTTGGCCTGGATGAAGCACAGGTTGTCTGACTTGTGCTGTGAGGGTCTCTTGCTTTGCTTGGTCCGGGGGGGTTTTGGTGGGGTGGCAACAGTGCCCTTGGGTATCAGACGGGGGTACAGAAGTTGGGATGGGATGGATGGGCGTGGGGCTTGGCAGAGAGTCTCTCTTGGCAGCCGAGCTGCAGTAGCTTTGGCTGGAATGCCCTGGGCCCTCCCATCCTGCAGCCCTGTGTACCCTGGAAGACGGCTTCCTTCGGCGGGCTCTGCGGGTCCGCAGTGGCAGAAGCCCTTCGACTTGGGCCTCTCACTTTTGCAGGTAAGAGGCCCATCACTTATGCAGGTTTGGCTCAGTCTCTGCCCACGAGCCTGAATGCCTCCCCAGTCCCACACTGCCGTTCCTGCTTCCACACCTGTGCCTGTGTCCCCTACCTGCTGTGCCCTTTCCAGCTCACGTAGGTTTCTTTTGCTACCCTGTCATTTTCTCCCTTCTTCCGATGTACTGATTACCCTGCCGCTGGCCGTGGAGGTCGAGCGGAGACTGCCAGTCCCAGAGTGACCACGTGACTCAGGCCGGACCAACCACAGTCTCCCTTGGGCTGTTCCAGATGAGACTATGCAAGGAAAGCCTGCTTGTCTGTGGTGTCAGAGCAGAGCTGTGCCTCTAAGAACATAGCCTTGTCCGGGAGAATGAAGCTGATGCAGAGCGGCCCATGAGGAGGGTGGAGAGGGAGCCGTGGGCACTGGGCCCCTCGCTTCCAGTGCCTGCACCTGCCATGGTTTGTCCAGGGGCCAACACGCTCCCCTTTGGTCCAAGGGGGTTCAAGTTGAATTTTTGCCCCTTACAACCGAGAGCCTGATGGATACCTGTCCCTCAGGTATATCCGCCAGTGCGCAAAGCCCAACAATTTGGATACCCTCTGCTCCTCTGTGGGCCCCTCCATCCAGACAATGAGCAACTCACAGCCGAAGGCTGGGCCTTATTTATCTGTTTCTCCCTGCCCTGGGCACATGGCAGGTGCAAAAGTAAAAAAAAGGGAAAGCGCTTTAAATGAAAGGACGTGTGCTTAATATAGAGTTTGACGTTGTCATTTTAGTAAGCAGACCAGAACTTTTGCAGACAATTGAGTGTCGCCTGTTCAAATGGTTACCTTGGGAAGCCCCAAACGTATTTGGGTAAGGCTGGCTATTTTCCCTAGAACGTTTTTTGGCCTCCGGATTGGAGCAGAAGGCCATCCTGGATTTGATCCAACAGGGTGTTTGCAGTTTGATGGAGAGACACAGCAGGAAGGGACAGGAAGAAGATGGGCTGCTGCTGGGAGTTCGCTGTTGTGTGCTCAGGAAGCCTTGAAGGGGGTTCCCTAAGAAGCCAGCTCAGAACAGGCTGAGGTGGGACAGTTGGTGGAATTTTGTTGCGCACAGAAGTGGCTGCTTTACAAAGAGGCAGCTCCTATGCGAGGGGAAGGTGTATAAAAATGCCTCCTTCATTCCGCGCTTTGTGTTCACAGCTGCGTCCCCAGTGTCTGGCGCAGGGCTGGTATGTCGTAGGCACTCCATAGGTATTTGTCGAATGAGTGAAGGAATTCAACAAGTATATATTTTTAAAGGGTTGCCTCCTATTTTCCAGGCACCATGATGGATGTCTCTTACTGCTTTATAGAGCTGATGTGTGGGTGGTAGGTAGGGGACCTGTACCATGTCTGTTCACACACATCCAGTTATATGTTTCATTGGCCCCTGTGAATATTGCCTTCATTGGGACCTAGTAACATGTTGGCTGGGCTTGGCCAAGGTTATATTTTTATGTTTTCATTTCCAAGGCCAACACTTGATTTTTGTTTTTTTTAAGGGCCCGTTTTGATGCAGGCGAAAAATTAGAGTAAAAACAGAGTGCACACTCCTGGGGCACTGTCCTGGCTCGTTATATCGTCAGCAGACACGAGCTGCCCTCCCTGGTGTGTATGCGCACATCCTTTAAATCTGAAATAACAGCGCTTTGTACTGGAGTTGGGGTCCAGTGCCCACCTTAGGGAGGGATAATTAACCTTTACTGATAGGACTTTCCCTTCTTGTCTGTCTGTAGATACAGGCAAATCTGCAGGATAGTGATAGCACTTTGCGGTGCTTTGGTGTGTGTACCTAGTCCCTGTGACAGTGACCTGCCATTTTAAGCACTGGAACCCTTTGTTTAAATGAAACGTTACGTGGAACCCCGTGAGTGTACAACACAGTGGAAGTGGATCTGCTCTGCTTGCAATGGGCGTGGGAGCCCGTGCTTGGCCCCCTGACACCCCCTCCCATGTCCCTGCTGGCATCCCAGGGCCCCCCAAGCCCCTAGAGGAAGAGTCTGTACTCGTTTAGTCACACTCGTTTGTAGTCGCACACACTCACCCGTTCTGCCGTGTGTTCACATCTCTTCTCTCTCCCCCTCTTTCCTTCTGCTCGCTGTGCCCCTGGTTCAGGCGGGCCTCATCCGCACAGACAGCACTGACTACTTCATTGAGCCCCTGGAGCGGGGGCAGCAGGAGACGGAGGCCAGCGGGAGGATGCACGTGGTGTACCGCCGGGAAGTCGTCCAGCAGGCGTGGACAGAGCCTCTCGGGGACCTTCACAATGAAGGTAGGCTGTGGGCGGGGCCCCCAGCTCTACCTCCGTCCACACCTCGGGGGTGTTTTTAGGTAACTTCTGGCCTGAACTTCTCAACTCCTGGCCTCAGTCTTCTCAGCTGTGTAATGGGACTGGGCCATGTAGACCTCTTGCACCAGCAGAGAAATGCCACTGGGCTTTAGGGGCTACCATAACAGGCTGGAGTTGGCGGCCAGAAAGGTACTTGAGTCCCCTGAACTGTAGTCCTTGGGACTCCAGTGTCTCTGAGGGGCTCAGAGCTGCTTTGCAAGGCTGTTTCTCTGCCAAGGCAGAAGGTGGAATGGCTGCAGTTAGCTCTTCCCCCCGCGCTGAAAATCATCTCAGCCCCTGGGAACCACAGGAAGGAGGTTCTTAGGGCACTTGTAGGGAGACTGCCTGGGGTCAGACCACCAGGGTCAGCTCTGTGTCCAACAGACCATTTAAAAATCCTACTTCCACCACTGTCTACTGTGTGACCCCAACAAGTTACTTAACATCTCTGAGCCTCTTTTTCTAATCTGTAAAGTGGGGGCGATCATTGTTACCTCTAAGGCTGTGTGTATTATAGTGTGTATAGAAATCCCCGCATGGAGCTTAGCGCATAGTAGGTGTTTGATGAATGGTTGCTCTTATCACGGTCTTGTTATTAAGGTAACTGCCGCCATGTTAGGGTGAGAGCCCTGCGAGGGGCGTCTCTGCACCCCAGTGACCAGCACCAGAGCCTGCACCCCGGCCTGCACGCCTACTCAGGACACTTGGTTAAGTGAATGAAGGAGTGGATGCGACCTGTGCTGGTCCTGGGCCCGTGCCGACTTCATAGTCGGACTGAGCCTTGTCTCGAAGTCCCTTTGGCCACTAAGACATGAGACCCTGGGTGGAATCTGGCCATGAGTGACCACACCCTCCTGCCTGGGCCCTGGCAGGGTTGGGCCCAGTGTGAAGGAATGCCTGGAAACCAGTTGTCCCCACATATAATCCTCCTCTGAAGCCTCAGCTGCTCTCCCCCTGTCGCTCACAGTGATGCTGCACTTATGTCGCGATGGTGGAGACCTGGCGGCGGTGGGGTGGGGGAGCTGAGGGACTGGGCGGAGCCTCTGGGGGGGCTGGGGAGGGTTTCAGGAGCAGGTGGTGACCATTCCCACCACCATGGCTGGGAGGAATGACAAGTCTCCCTCGGGCTCCAATTTTATCTGAGGCCAGTTCTGAATCAAAAGACCATAAATCCTCCCTTATGGGGAGAGACCTTGGGGAATTCCTACTCCAGGGCTGTGAGCCTGGAACCGACCACACAGTCCACCACCTCGGTCATTGGCTGGGAGGCCGAGACCGCTGAGCTCAGGGTGGGGGTCAGGCTGAACCTCCTGTGGGCCTGTGGGTGGTGTCATGCCCTTGACCCATGTGGGTCCTTCCTTAGAAAGACAAGGGTGATAGGGGACTTTCTTGAAAACTTGTGACTCACTCACTGTTAATTTAAGGCCAGCATTGCATCTGAGCCCAGATTGTGAAGTGTTTCTGGATGCGGCTGTCTCCATTTAACATCTCGGTTAAGATGAGAGGTTTGACCTTGGAGGCTGTGCCCTGGACGTTCCTATGCTCCTAATGCTGTCCTTTCCTCAGTCCTGCTCTGTAGCCGACTTCCCACCGTCCAGGTCCCTGGGACCTGGATGCCAACAGGACATACGTGCCTGTTGCCAGAGTTCTGGCTCCTCGGCTGGGGGCCGGGGCTGCCAGACGCCAGGGCAGCTCGTCCCCTGGCCAGGCTGGGGCTTAAGGCTGCTGCTGCTTTTTTTAATCGAGAGAAAATCCATTTTAACATATACAATTCAGTTTGGCTTTTGTTGTTGTTGTTGTTTTTTGTTTTTGTTTTTTTTTAACATCTTTGTTGGGGTATAATTGCTTTACAATGGTGTGTTAGTTTCTGCTTTATAACAAAGTGAATCAGTTATACATATACATATGTTCCCATATGTCTTCCCTCTTGCGTCTCCCTCCCTCCCACCCTCCCTATCCCACCCCTCCAGGCTGTCACAAAGCACTGAGCTGATCTCCCTGTGCCATGCGGCTGCTTCCCACTAGCTGTCTACCTTACTACGTTTGTTAGTGTGTATATGTCCATGACTCTCTCTCGCCCTGTCACAGCTCACCCTTCCCCCTCCCCATATCCTCAAGTCCATTCTCCAGTAGGTCTGCGTCTTTATTCCTGTCTTACCCCTAGGTTCTTCATGACATTTTTTTTTCTTAAATTCCATATATATGTGTTAGCATACGGTATTTGTCTTTTTCTTTCTGACTTACTTCACTCTGTATGACAGACTCTAGGTCTATCCACCTCATTACAAATAGCTCAATTTCATTTCTTTTTATGGCTGAGTAATATTCCATTGTATATATGTGCCACATCTTCTTTATCCGTTCATCCGATGATGGGCACTTAGGTTGTTTCCATCTCCGGGCTATTGTAAATAGAGCTGCAATGAACATTTTGGTACATGACTCTTTTTGAATTATGGTTTTCTCAGGGTATATGCCCAGTAGTGGGATTGCTGGGTCATATGGTAGTTCTATTTGTAGTTTTTTAAGGAACTTCCATACTGTTCTCCATAGTGGCTGTATCAATTTACATTCCCACCAAGAGTGCAAGAGTGTTCGCTTTTCTCCACACCCTCTCCAGCATTTATTGTTTCTAGATTTTTTGATGATAGCCATTCTGACCGGTGTGAGATGATATCTCATTGTAGTTTGGATTTGCATTTCTCTAATGATTAATGATGTTGAGCGTTCTTTCATGTGTTTGTTGGCAGTCTGTATATATCTCTTCACAATTTTGTGGGACCATCACCATTATCTAATTCTAGAACACTTCCATCACTCCCATAAAAAACCTGATACCCATGAATTAGCTGTCACTCCCGTTTTCCTCTCCTCAACCCCCTGGCAACCACCAATCGATCTTCTCTCTCTAGAGATTTGTCTCTTCTGGACATCCCCTATATGTGGAATCATACAGTCTGTGGCCTTTGTGACTGGCCTTCTTTCACTTAGCATGTAGGGTTCATCCGTGCTGGAGCACGTATCAGTACTTTACTCCTTTTTATGGCAGGGTAATAGTCCATCCCGTGGAGAGACCACATTTTGTTTATCTGTTCTTCTGTTGGTGGACATTTGGGTTGTTTCCATTTTTTGGCTATTACGATAATGCTGCTATGAACATTCTTATACAAGGTTTTGTGTGAACATATGTTTTCAATTCTTTTGCATATACACCTAAGAGTGGATCGCTAGGTCCTATGACCACACTGTGTTTAACTTTTGGGGGAACTGCCAAACTGGTTTTCAAAGCAGCTGCACCATTTTCCATTCTCATGGGGCTTCTTGGGTGGGCTCAGTGAAGGTTCCCAGTGACCTGCTGGCCTCACCTCTCCTCGCTTTGAGGATTCCCTATATATGACCCAGAAAAGAGGGTGTGACTGGAACATCTCCAAGGTCTATAGCTGATGTCAGCAGGCCCTCCCCAATGCCCGTTACTGTTTTTGTTGAGAGAGAAACCTGGGTGCCGGTTAGGGTGTGATAATGGGGAGTGGCAGGTCTGGGTTTACATTCTGGCCTTTTGCCATGAACTTGCTATATGACCTGAGATGAGTCAGGCAACCTCTCTGAGCTTCCCTTTGACAGGCCTGGCAGGGAGAGCTGTGAGGGGTCAAGTTCCCCGTTTCACTTGCACTGCTGCTGGAAGTGGCTGTTATGATTGTACTCACTCCGTGGATAGAGCCCTTGCCCCTCCTTCTCCCCTCCTGGGCATTGGCCTCAGGGGCAGGGAGGGTGGACACCAGCCTGAGCCCTGCTCACCAGGCTGTGCATTGCATTGTTCAGAGGGCCGGCTGCCCATTTCTGGTTTCTCCACTAGGCCAGTGTCCATACATTTTACCAACTCTTTTTTTTTTTCATTAAATTTATTTATTTATTTATTTATGGCTGCGTTGGATCTTCATTGCTGCATGCGAGCTTTCTCTAGTTGCAGCGAGCAGGGGCTACTCTTCGTTGCGGTGTGCGGGCTTCTCATTGCGGTGGCTTCTCTTGTTGCGGAGCACGGGCTCTAGGCATGTGGGCTTCAGTAGTTGTGACACGCGGGCTTAGTTTCTCTGTGGCATGTGGGATCTTCCCGGGCCAGAGCTCGAACCCATGCCCCCTGCATTGGCAGGCGGATTCTTAACCACTGCGCCACCAGGGAAGCCCGGCATGCGGGCTCTTAGTTGTGGCATGCATGTAGGATCTAGTTCCCCAACCAGGGACTGAACCCGGGCCCCCTGTACTGGGAGCGCAGAGTCTTACCCACTGGACCACCAGGGAAGTCCCCATTTTCCCAACTCTTAAATCTAGTGCTTTCCTTCCTTTGCACGATAGCACTACTCACCAGAGGGAAAACAGAAACAGTGACATGGAGCCCTGTGGTTCCCTGTTGCCCTGTGATCCGATTTCAGTCCCTGAAGTACCCATGTGCATGGAGGCTTAGAGGCAGAACTCGGGTGTCCGTTGATTCATTCCTGAGGGTCACCCACACTGTGGGAGGGGTCTCCTTATACTCACAATAGATGCTGCAGGCGCAGCTCCCCCTGCTCGGGGCCCTGTGTTCCCCGCACTACAGCAGGTTGTCTCCTGCTCTCCGCCAGCCAGTTCCGATACGCCCTTCTCCAGAAGCCTTCCCCAGCTCCCCAGTCCCGGTGTGGGTCTCGGTGTGGAAGCCTGCCCTAGTCAGTCCTACTATAGCCCTTGACGTTACTCTATTGATACCATCTGGTGTCTTATCTGTCAGGGGGACTCAAGGACAGGACCCTACCTTCATCACCCACCCACCCTCAACCCTTCTAGGAAGTGTGGGGACCCTCCTGCAGCCACACCTCTGGATACATGCTGGGATTGTAGTGGTGGCATCTTTACAGCCTCAGCCCCTGGCCCAGTCTTGGGGGTGTGGGGGTTCTCAAATAACAGTGGATAAATGAATAGTCTTAGAAATCAGTGCACAAGTATCAGAGCTTCAGGGTAGGATGGCAGGAAAGTCATTAAGTTCAGTTGAAGTTTTCTTGAGGGACCCCAGCTTCCTGTCCTGCTTTCATAGCTTTCCCTATGGTGTCCTCATGCACCCTCACTCCACTGCCCCAACAGATGTTGCTCCATTCCTTATTCAGGCTATGGTGTAAATGACTGATAACTGCCTGAGGTGTTACCTTTCTAGGTAGCAGTATGTTTCAAAGCAAGGCCTTTAGATTCGGACAGACATGGACACACTACTTTGAACCTTAGTTTGTTTGCCTGTATAATGGAGTCGATAACCTGACAGAGTTGTTGTAAGGGCTGGATTGGATTGGATTAGATTAAGGGTCAGAAACTAAGGTCCATGGGCCAAATGTGGCCTACCACTTGTTTTTGTAAATAAAGTTTTATTGGGACCTAGATAGACTCATTTGTTTACATATTGTCTGTAGCTGCTTTTATGCTCCAACTGTCGAATTGAAGAGCTGAGACAGAGACCGGAAGGCCCACAAAACCTAAAATATTTACTATCTGATCCTTTACAGAAAAAGTTCAACAACTCCTAGATAACATCATACAAGTTAATAAATGCTGGTTAAAGAAGTAAATATTTTGCTTTCATCCAAAAGGCCAAAGCTGTGATGGTGAAATTTGGAGTTGCTGGCGGTGATTGGGAGGGATTTGAGGGGCACAGGGCATGCTCTAGGGGTCCCTAAAATGCCCTGCATAGGCCACGGTAACATCACAATTTTTTTCCTTTATTAAGATGTTTACACCCAGTGCCACCTTTGATTTTTACAGCAAGCTTTTGGGGCAAGAGATCAAGGATTATCCCTCCCCATGTCACAGCGGGGGAGGGAAGCCTGGAGCAGCAGTGGGGCTTGGGCTAGGATGTACAGGGAGATGGGACCGAGTAGGAACTGGAACCCGGGCCAGTTCTCGCCTCTCTGCTCTTCATTGCCTCAGAGACTCGCCGTGTCCTCTTGCCAGGGAAAGGGCTCATGCCCACCAGTTACCTGGTATGGCACAAACCCTCATGCTGCCTTGGCTTTCAGAGGCAGGGAAAGGGGCACGCTTGACGGGGGCGGCGTCACGGTGACAGTCCCTTATGTGGGTTTGACCTCGGTTTCTTCCTGTCTCGGTTCCAGCTTTTGGCCTGGGTGACCTTCCCAACCTGCTGGGCCTGGTGGGGGACCGGCTGGGAGAAGCAGAGAGGAAGCGGCGACATGCCAAGCCGGGCAGTTACAGCATGGAGGTGCTGCTGGCGGTGGACGACTCGGTGGTGCGCTTCCACGGGAAGGAGCACGTGCAGAACTACGTCCTCACCCTCATGAACATCGTGAGTGTCCCCGAGTCCCGGGGCTGGGGGCAGGGGCTGGGGTGGGGGCCACCGGCGCTGGTCTGATGGACCGTTTCTCCTGGGCCTGGTGTTTTCTGGGTAGACTCGGGGAAGTCACTGCCTGCTCCTTAGTCCAGCTGGACAGCGATTTCCGTGGTGAGATGGACCTGAGCAGGCATGACGTCCATCCCAGGCCTCAGCGGGGTCTCAGCTGTGCATGCCCGAGCTGAGGTGCTACAGGCAAAACAGAGCCCATGGCCAGTGGCTTCTGGGCTTGGACACATTCAGAGCCTGGGTCAGGCATGGCCGGGGGCCTCACTTGCCTTAGAGTTGAAGGGACTTCCCTGAGGTTCATCATCTGAAGAAAATGCCCAATCCCAGGCTGGGGAGACTGGCTAGTGAGCTGTCTGTCTGCTAGGGGTATCCCAGGCCGCCAGGGTGGGCCTTGGGTGTTCACAGAGATCAGACGGGCAGGGAAAATGAGGGTCATGGGCAGATTTTGAGACTGTGAAGCAGAGAGGCCATGCACTGTCCAAAGTAGGTGGTCACTGCTCAGCTGCCACTGGCGGCTCTCATGCTGAGATGCAGGGCTCTTGTCACAGAAAGGCCAGTTTTTAAAAGAAAAGTTAGAAATGCAGACAGTTTTGTGGTTTTTTTTAAACCTTTTATATAGAAAATTTAAATTGAGGTATCTAAGTGAAACACCCAATTTTTTAAAATGCTAAAATAAAGAAACCCACTGTGAATGCTGAATAAAACCTATTTACACACCACATTTGGCCTGTGGGCTACAGTTGGGTACCTCTGACCTAAAGGCGTAGAGACAAGGGAGACCAGGGGAAAGGAGGGTGAAAGCGTCAGGGGTGGGCTTGCGCTGTTTCTCTTCCGGCAAGAGGCCTTTGTCAGAGGCGCCTGCGGCTGTGGCTCTGGGAGGATGGGGACCGGTCTAGGCGCAAGTGGGACCTATGGTGGAAACTGCTCAGGCCTCGGCCGGATGCTGGGGAGACGGGACAGGACCTTAGGCCCTCCTTTATGAAGCCAGGTGGAGGGGTGACGTGGGGGTCAGGCCCCAGCTCAG
Organism: Phocoena phocoena; assembly: GCF_963924675.1. Lineage (NCBI taxonomy): Eukaryota > Metazoa > Chordata > Mammalia > Artiodactyla > Phocoenidae > Phocoena > Phocoena phocoena. The sequence continues at coordinate 61,828,828 of NC_089234.1, read as the reverse complement.
AATACTAGGGTGCTGTGGAGTTCAGGCAGGAGGAGGCAAGCAACCCATCAACAGGAGACAACAGGGCGGGGCCTTCAGCTTGGAGTCTGCAGGAGACCCAGCTCGACGGCTCATCATAGACATTCATCCGGAACATAAGAGCTGAGAAGGAAGATATATATACATGGTGGGACCTCTTTCTTTTTTATTTTATTTAAAAAATTTTTTATTCGAGTATAGGTGATTTACAGTGTTGTGTTAGTTCCAGGTGTACAGCAAAGTGAATCAGTTATACGTGTACAAATATCCAGTCTTTTTTAGATTCTTTTCCCACATAGGCCACCACAGAGTATTGAGTAGAGTTCCCTGTGCTAGTTATCTATGTTATATATAGTAGTGTGTATATGTCAATCCCATTCTCCCAATTTATCCCTCCCTCCCCCTTCCCCCCTGGTAACCATAAGTTTGTTTTCTACACCTGTGACTCAATTTCTGTTTTGCGGATAAGTTCATTTGTACCAGGTGGGGCCTCTTTAGAAAGCCAAAGTTTCCAGCCCCTACATGGGCCTCCACTGGCCTTAAGGTTAGGGTCTTCTGACCTGAGGCCTGTAAGAAAGTTGGCTGGCTGCATTCTCGTGCAGACCAAAAGGTGACTGCAGGCGGGCCGGGGCTGCGATAGGATCAACTTACACTCAGTCTAACATGCAAGGTTCTTGGAGGCTGTGACGGACGGACGTGCAGCCAATCACAATGATCACAGTACTGCGTGGGGAGGAACATTAGTAGATTGGCCAAGAGCGTGGGCTTTGAAATCAACCAGTCTGGCTCTGCCCCTTCCTGTCTTTTGACCTTGGGGGCAAGTCAAAACCCCAAAACACCAACCCTCTCGAGTGTCCCTTTTTTGGGTGCTTCAGGTCTTATTTGTGGCATGTGGGTTCTTTCATTGTGGCGCGCGGACTTCTGTCTAGTTGTGGCGCGTGGGCTCTAGAGCGCATGGGCTCTGTAGTTGCGGCACGCGGGCTCTCTAGTTGATGTGTGTGGGCTTAGTTGCCCCGCGGCATGTGGGATCTTAGTTCCCCGACCAGGGGTCGAACCTGCGTCCCCTGCATTGGAAGGTGGATTCTTTACCACTGGACCGCCAGGGAAGTTCCTCCCCACTTTTAAAACAGCATTACCTGGGGACTTCCCTGGCGGTCCAGTGGTTGGGACTTCACTTTCCAGTGCAGGTGGTGTGGGTTCGATCCCGGGTCGGGGAGCTAAGATCCCACATGACTCGTGGCCAAAAAACCAAAACGTAAAACAGAAGCAATATTGTAACAAACTCAATAAAGACTTTAAAAATGGTCCACGTTAAAAACAAAAGCAAAAAAACCAAAAAAAACCCCAAATAAAACAAAAACCCCCCAGCGCTACCAGTACTTACTACGCGAGGGTTTGGGGACATTAAATGAGGTGCATAGCACATAGCATGGTACCTCGCATGGCATAAGCTCCCAGTAAGTAGCTGGTGATAATAATATGGCTTCCATGAGGGAAGTGGTAACACATTTCTGGGAACTAAACAGTTGATGAGCAGAAGTGTCAACTCCATGGTCATGCCAATCCCCCGGCAACATTTGTAGGAAAATAAAACAGCGTGATGCTGCCTGTGCTGTCTGGGGTCCATAATCCAGCCACATGGGAGGCAAGGTGGCTCTTAGGAGGGCACGCAACCAGACCCTGGTAAGCTGTGTGACCTTAGGCAAGGGACCTGTATTCTTCGGAATGTGTAGCTTGTAAGTGATGGAAAACGAATTCAAACTAGGTTAAGAAAAACAGGGCTAAAAGAAATGGGCCAGGTTGTGGAAGGGACAGGATGGAGCTGGTTGTAAGTGTAATCGGTAGTAGAGGCTTACATGGACTCTGTTTTTAGGTTCCCTTCTCTCTGTGTGACATCCTGATTCTCTTTGACCAACATCTCTACAAGACAGATTCTGGCTATTAGCGTCATGAAGCTCTTCTTTTTTTTTTTTTTTTAAATTTATCTATTTATTTATTTATTTATTTTTGGCTGTGTTGGGTCTTCATTTCTGCGCGAGGGCTTTCTCTAGTTGCGGAGAGCGGGGGCCACTCTTCATCGCGGTGCGCGGGCCTCTCACTGTCGCGGCCTTCTCTTGTTGCAGAGCACAGGCTCCAGTCGCGCAGGCTCAGTAGCTGTGGCGCATGGGCTTAGTTGCTCTGCGGCATGTGGGATCTTCCCAGACCAGGGCTCGAACACGTGTCCCCTGCATTGGCAGGCAGACTCTCAACCACTGCGCCACCAGGGAAGGCCTTTTTTTTTTTTTTTTTAAGTTTTTTTATTAAAGTATAGTTGATTTACAATGTTGTGTTAATTTCTGCTGTACAGCAAAGTGATTCAGTTATACATATATGTACATTCCTTTTTTAAATATTCTTTTCCATTGTGATTTATCATAGGATATTGAATATAGTTCTCTGTGCTAGACAGTAGGACCTTGTTGTTTATCCATTCTCTATATAAAAGCTTACATCTACTCACCCCAACCTCCCACTCTATCCCTCCCCCAGCCCCCTCCCCCTTGGCAACCACCAGTCTGTTCTCTATGTCCGTGATTCTGTTTCTGATTGATAGATAGGTTCATTTGTGCCAAATTTTACATTCCACATAGAAGTGATATCATATGGTATTCGTCTTTCTCTTTCTGACTTACTTCACTTAGTATGATCATCTCTAGTTGTATCCATGTTGCTGCAAATGGCATTATTTCATTCTTTTTTATGGCTGAGTAGTATTCCATTGTATATATGTACCACATCTTGTTTATCCATTCATTGATCCATGGACATTTAGGTTGTTTCCACGTCTTGGCTGTTGTGAATAGTGCTAGTATAAACATAGGGGTACCTGTATCTTTTTGAATTAGAGTTTTGTCTGGATATATGCTCAGGAGAGGGGTTGCCAGATCATATGGTAGCACTATTTTTAGTTTTCTGAGGAACCTCCATACAGTTTTCCACAGTGGCTGCACCAACTTACATTCCCACAAACAGTGTAGGAGGGTTCCCTTTTCTCCACACCCTCTCCAGCATTTATTGTTTTGTAGACTTTTAAAAAAATTTTATTTATTTTATTTTATTTATTTTTGGCTGCGTTGGGTCTTCATTGCTGCACTCAGGCTTTCTCTAGTTGCGGCGAGCGGGGGCTACTCTTCGTTGCGGTGCGCGGCCTTCTCATTTCAGTGGCTCCTCCTGTTGCGGAGCATGGGCTCTAGGTGCACGGGCTTCAGTAGTTGTGGCTCACGGGCTTTAGAGTGCAGGCTCGGTAGTTGTGGCGCACAGGCCTAGCTGCTCTGCAGCATATGGGATCTTCCCCGGGCCAGAGATTGAACCCATGTCCCCTGCATTGGCTGGTAGATTCCTAACCACTGCGCCACCAGGAAAGCCCTGTAGACTTTTTAATCATGGCCATTCTGACCAGTGTAAGGTGGTGCCTCATGGTAGTTTTGATTTACATTTCTCTAATAATTAGTGATGTTGAGCGTCTTTTCAGTGAAGCTGACTCTTATTGCCATAGCTCCCTGGCCAGAGACAAAAGAAGTTTCCCCTCAAGTTCCCAGGCAAAAGTTCCTGGGGCTGGACTCTGATTGGTCTAAGTTTGGATCACATGACCACACTTCGGCCCAATCACTATATGCTGGAGAAGGAGATAGAGTTTTTCAGAGGAGGAGAGGGACTGGACATAGGCATGGCCACTGGAGAAATTGTTCTGAGCTCACCAGACACCCCAATCTGTGTCTGTTATACTATTTAATCCCTGAGAGCCTCCGTTTTTCAAAATAGCGTCTGCTCTTGGGTTGAATATGTGTAAAGTATTTAGCACACACCTGGCACATAGAGAGTACTCAAGCAACGTGTTCTGCGTTCTTATAGCTGTATTGTCTTTGTGTGTGTATATGTGGTTCTTTGTCAAAGTCTCTGAAGGTGGGGTCCTTGAGGGTGAGAACTTTGACTTAGGCTGTTTTGAAACCCAGCAGCACACAGCATAGGTGTCTAGTACAACACCTGATAGGTGATCGGTAAATGTGGAAGTGAGTGGTGTCTATGGGAGAAGCAGGGAGCCAGCATGGGAAAAGGAGAAAACAGCAGATTTCTGTCTACAATGCCAGCATTAAGAAAAGGGCAGGGGTAGAAATCAGCTCCAACTACAGGAGCCCCAGGGAGGGGAGGGGGGCCAGAAAGTCTGCCCCTTGCCACCTCTTTGTTTGGTTACTAATTCTTTTATCCCTGAAGTAGCATGTGGTTTGCCACTCAAAAAGCAAAAGCTACCATGTGCAGCCATTTGAGAAAGAGAGGTGGGGGGATGGTGACTCTGCCTCTGCCTATGGACACACCCACCTCACTGGCACACTTGACCACCCACCCAGACTCTATAAATTGCTAGCCCAACCTAAGACCACACAACTGAGTACTAATCCCATTAATGGCAGAGCCAGGTTGGCCCCTGGAGCCAGCAGGTGGAGAACAGGAGGGAGAATGGGAAGGGGGCAGGGCGCAGGGGAGACCTTAGGAAGCGCTCGGTGCTGGGACCCTCGGTCCTGAATCCTGAAGACCCCAGGAATGTGAGCTGGGCTCTATTCACAGCCCCAGAGTTTGCTAAAAGAGAATTCTCAGAAAAAGGTAAAATCATGACTCTTCACACAGAAATAAAAGCAGGCGTTGTGTTAAAGATTTTACTCTACTCACTGATCAGTGAGGGAACCAGACAGATGTTACAAGGCATTCAAAAGAGCACCCAAAGAACAGAGACATTTATAGATCAGGAATTTTGAAACGAAAACGTGCAAATAGAGCCGAAATTGGCTTTTTCACATGGTGGAAGGGAAGACGGGATTTACATGTCTGTAGACAAGAGTTTTGCATTGCTATCTGTTACCTAACACTGCTCTCAGTTGTAAAGTAGCTTCTGTAGCATCAGATTCAGATAAGGCCAATAGGTGTGCTGTGGACAGTGCATAGTTTTCACGGAAGTACACATTTTTATTCCCTGAATTTGCGGCCTGGACTGGGTTGCAGGTAGAGAGCCCTTTCCACGGATGGCAGGGAGTCTGATGGTGCATCTGACTTATGGGCTGCATCCTCCCTCCTGGAGCTAGAGAAGTGGCAGATTCCCTCAGGACACAAGGGCACACCCTGGATTCTGGCTGTGTGAGAGGACTAAGTAACTAAATGGTGGGACCTTCCCCCCCCATACCTCCCCAAGAGCTGACCTGCCAACGCCCCTCCCTTTCTGGATTCTGCTTGGGGAGTAGGGTGTGGAGAGAAGGAAGGCCTGGAGTTAGGAGTGCTTGAGAGTGGGTAGTCTGAGGAAGACCGTAGAGCTCTCTCTTCTTGGGTCACATGCTCCATTCTGTCTCGCATCTCTCAGAGAAAGCTTCCCGTCTGGGCCCCTGCATTAAGGATTGTGTTGCTCAGCTTCTCTTGGTTGGACTGAAGTGTGAGCACGGCAGCAGGTTCTGGAAGGGTAGAACAGACTTGCTGGAGCCCCACTCCCCAGCCGGCCTCATCCCCAGTCTGGGCTGTCATTCATTCATTTGTTCAGAGCCAGGTGCCACGCTGCCTCAGTGGGCCTCCCCTATGCTAGGCATTTGGCAAGATGGGGGTGGGTGTGATCTGGGCTCTTATGGTCGTCAGTGACAGAGACCCAGCTCACACTAGCTTAGCCAAAGAAGGGGTTTATGGGACAGGACAGCTCCAGGGACTCGGGCCTCAGGTCCATTAGGATGCCCTCTCCTTTCCTCCCTGCTTGTCTGCTTGGTGATACAAGCCAACAGGAGCCAGGCTTTCTCTCCATGGCAGGAAACAGGACCACTGGCAACCCCAGATTCCCACACTTCCTGCTCTTAGGACCCAAAGGCAAAGGGATCCTTTCTGCCCTCCTAGGGAGGATTAGCCTGGGTTGGGTCACATGGTCATCCTGGACTAATTGCTGTGATTGGAGCGCTGGGTTGGGCCCCCAGGTGGTCTACTGCTGCGAATGTGGTCAGGTGGAGCAGTGTCTGTTCCTAGAAATCAAGCGGTGAAGCATGCAGAGAGAAGAATAGTTTCCACAGTGAAGGGCTCAGAAAGAGTGGAAAATGTATGTAGTCCCTTCCCTCAGAGCACGTAAACTGTTGAATGTCCAGAAACAATCGCAAATTGGGGACTTCCCTGGCGGTCCAGTGGTTAGGACTCCACACTTCCGCTGCAGGGGGCCCAGGTTCGATCCCTGGTCCAGGAACTAAGATCCTGCATGCTGCACAGCACGGCCAAAAAAAAAATAAATTAAAAATAAAAATAAATAAATAAGACACCATAGTGAAAGCCTTCATTTATTCATTAAAAATACATTAAAAAAACAATTGCAAATTACATAATTTTTGAAGTCATTAGAATCATTTTTGAGCAACCGCCGGGAGCCAGGCTCTTTATAAACGTGACCTCGTTTACTCAAGTCTCCCAATAACCCTGTGAGAGGTCTGAGTATCCCTGATGTCCTTACACAGAAACCGAGGCGCAGAGAGCTGGCTGTAACTTTTTGGTCTCCCGTCTGGTCGGGTACGGGGCTGAGATCTGAGTGACAATCTGTCGACTTCAGAGCCACCCTCTCCCCACGGCCTCTGCAGAGGTCTGTAGCCTCAGCCAAGTGGTGTTGTCCATGGCTGGTGACCCAGAGGTCACGGAAGAAACAACTTTTCCTCTACCCTCTTAGGTTTAGTACCTGGAGACATGCAATTTAAACTGACAAAAGACAGATGAGCAAGAGAAAAAGAAAGTTTGTTTACGTATGCAACGTGCTTGTCCGCGCAAGTGCTCAGTGATGAGTAACTCACAAAAGGGTGGTTAGAATTTGGGGCTTCTATGCCTAACTTAATAAATGGACGAGAGGGGAAAAGAGGCTCTATGGGAAGGGCAAATAGGTTTCTTTAGGAAAGATAAATGGGCTTTAGGAGAACAACTGGGAAATAAGAAAGTTTGTGATAATATATGTTTATGCAGGTGCAAGTGGGCTTTCTGCCTTTTTTTTTTTTTTGCGGTACGCGGGCCTCTCACTACTGTGTCCTCTCCCGTTGCGGAGCACAGGCTCCGGACGCGCAGGCTCAGCGGCCATGGCTCACGGGCCCAGCCGCTCCGCGGCACGTGGGATCTTCCCGGACCGGGGCACGAGCCCGTGTCCCCTGCATCGGCAGGCGGACTCTCAACCACTGCGCCACCAGGGAAGCCCCCCTTTTTTTTTTTTTTAATGACCATGAAATTCCTCTGAGGAGGGGATTTATAGTAGCCAGAAGTTGCTGCTTTGTCAGAGGTGGGAATTTCTGAGATGGTTTCTTTCTGCATCTGTTGAATCTCAAATGTCTTCAGCTTAAAATAATATTTATACCAACTCTACAGTTCTGAGTGGGTCCCCACACAGGCCAGGAGTGGGACCCTGGGAGTGACCCCAGGAAGTGAGTGATTATATGTGTGTGTGTCCTGGAGGGACCAGGGCCCTGTGCCAGTCCCTGAGGTCCCCGCTTAGGGTAGAAACCCACATGCTGTGGGTTCTGCGCCACTGCGTGCCCTTGGCAAGGCCCCTTACAGGACACACAGCACTGAAGGCCGTGCCAGGAGGCCCTGCTTTGGAGGCCTATTTCCATAGTCTTGGTTCTACCTTCCTTCTCACAACCTACCAGAAAGTAGGCGAGGAGGAGAGTAAACGTCTTCTCAGAGGTTCTGGAGGGCTGTTTGAGGCTGGTTCCTTGCTCACTGCTGCCTCACCCTTGTGGGTGTGGGAGCAGAGGTGTACAGCTGAGACAGAGCTTCCCTCAAGGGCTTGTTCCTCTGGGGAAGAGAGGCTCACAGCCCTGAGATGGGCCATGCCTAAGGAGCTGCTGCCTTGCAAACCTGCGGCTACCCCAGGGGGAAAGTGAGGGTTTGGGGTTCGGACTTTCCCAGGTGCAGTGGACAGCCAGCCAGAGTTCCTCCTGTGGCAGTGAGTGGAGGGGCTGCCCACAACCTCTCGCTCCCAGGGGACCAGCAGCACATCCTGTCCATCGTGTGGGAACTTGTATTTGGCTGGAATGCTTGAAGCGCTAATTCCCTTAGGGATTTCATGAAACCGGTAAAAAGGGTGTCCCTTTGCTCTTCCCTCGCAGCACCTGCCTGCCTGTGACCGTTTCTGATCCCGGTTTCCGGGGCCAGGGCTGGCCTGGTGGGATCAGAGAGAGATCTGGTTCCCAGGATGGATGGTCTCATTGTGCTAACCCAGGGAGGAGGGGACAAAGCCCTTAGTGGAACTCGGAATGATCTGATCAGGCCATCAGGCACCAGTCACTGCAGCTCTCAGGGGCATCTTGCCTCTCACTTTACTTTTGCATTAACCTGGGCATGTGCTATAAATATTCATGCAGCTCCAGATGGTGGGCAAGGACTCCTCCTCAGCAGTCCCTCACATGCTGCTGGGCCCTGGATGGACTTGGCTTTCCAAGCTGTTCCTTGCTTTACCCATCTGTAGTGGGTCTCTTTCCTTAAGGCTTCTTCAAATCTCAGGGCAAGGGAACCATTTAAAAAATTTTTTTATTGGAGTATAGTTGATTTACAATGTTGTGTTAGTTCCAGGTGTACAGCAAAGTGAATCAGTTACACATATACATATATTCATTCTTTTTCAGACTCTTTTCCCATATAGGTTATTACAGAGTATTGAGTAGAGTTCCCTGTGCTATACAGTAGGTCCTTGTTGGTTATCTATTTTATATATAGTAGTGTGTGTGTGCTAATCCCAAGCTCCTAATTTATCCCTCCCCTCCATGTTTCCCCTTTGGTAACCATAAGTTTGTTTTTGAAATCTGTGGGTCTGTTTCTATTTTATAAATAAGTTCATATACATCATTTTTTAAAACTAGATTCCACATGAGTGACATCATAAGTTATTTGTCTTTCTCTGTCTGACTTCACTTAGTATGATAATCTCTGGGTCCATCCATGTTGCTGCAAATAGCATTTTTTCATTCTTTTTTATGGTTGAGTAATATTTCATTGTATATATGTACCACATCTTCTGTATCCATTTCTCTGTCAGTGGACATTTAGGTTGCTTCCATGACCTGGCTATTGTACATAGTGCTGAAATGAACATTGGGTTGCATGTATCTTTTTGAATCATGGTTTTCTTCAGACATATGCCCAGGAGTGGGATTGCTGGGTCATATGGTAGTTCTGTTTTTAGTTTTTTAAGGAAGCTCCATACTGTTCTCCATAGTAGTTGTACCACTTTACATTCCCACCAACAGTATTAGAGGGTTCCCTTTTCTCCACACCCTCTCCAGCATTTATTGTTTGTAGACTTTTTGATGATAGCCATTCTGACCTATGTGAGGTGATACCTCATTGTAGTTTTTTTTTTTTTGCGGTACGCGGGCCTCTCACTGTTGTGGCCTCTCCCGCTGCGGAGCACAGGCTCCGGACACGCAGGCTCAGCGGCCATGGCTCACGGGCCCAGCCGCTCCGCAGCATGTGGGATCCTCCCGGACCGGGGCACAAACCCGTGTCCCCTGCATCGGCAGGCGGACTCTCAACCACTGAGCCACCAGGGAAGCCCTCATTGTAGTTTTGATTTGCATTTCTCTGATAATTAGTGATGGTGAGCATCTTTTCATGTGCTTTTTGGCCATCTGTATGTCTTCTTTGGAGAGATGTCTATTTACTTATTTTTTATTTTTTTGGCCACACTGCACAGCTTGCAAGACCTTAGTTCCCCGACCAGGGATTGAACCTGTAGCCCCTGCAGTGGAAGTTCGGAGTCCTAACCACTGAACCACCAGGGAATTCCCAAGGAATGTCTATTTAGATCTTCTGCCCATTTTTTGATTGGGTTGCTTGTTTTTTTCTGACATAGAGCTGCATGAGCTGTTAGTGTATTTTGAAGATTAATCCCTTGTCGGTCACTTTGTTTGCAAGTATTTTCTCCCATTCTGTGGGTTGTCTTTTTGTTTAGTCTATGGTTTCCTTGCTGTGCAAAAGATTTTAAGTTAAATTAGGTCCCATTTATTTTTATTTTCATTACTCTAGGAGGTGGATCAAAAAATATATTGCTGTGATTTATGTCAAAGAGTGTTCTGCCTATGTTTTCCTCTAAGAGTTTTATAGTGTCTGGCCTTACATTTAAGTCTTTGATCCATTTTGAGTTTATTTTTGTGTATGGTGTTAGAGAACGTTCTTTTTTTAAAAAATTTAATTAATTAATTAATTTATTTTGGCTGTGTTGGGTCCTCATTGCTGCGCGCGGGCCACCTCCACTTGTGGTGAGTGGGAGCCACTCCTTGTCATGGTGCGTGGGCTTCTCATTGTGTGGCCTCTCCTGTTGCGGAGCATGGGCTCCAGGAGCATGGGCTTCAATAGTTGTGGCTTGTGGGCTCCAGAGCGCAGGCCCAGCAGCTGTGGTGCACGGGCTCAGCTGCTCTGCGGCATGTGGGATCCTCCTGGACCAGGGATCGAACCTGTGTCCCCTGCACTGGCAGGTGGACTCCAAACTACTGCACCACCAGGGAAACCCAGAGAATGTTCTAATTTCATTCTTTTACATGTATCTGTCCAGTTTTCCCAGCACCACTTATTGAAGAGACTGTCTTTTCTCCATTGTATATTCTTGCCTCCTTTGTCACAGATTAATTGACCTTAGGTGTGTGTGTTTATTTCTGGGTTTCCTATCCTGTTCCATTGATCTATATTTCTGTTTTTGCTCCAGTACCATACTGTTTTGATGACTGTAGCTTTGTAGTACAGTCTGATTCCTCCAGCTCCCTTTTTCTTTCTCAGGATTGCTTTGGCCAAGGGAAACATTTGAAACATAAGGGGCAATTTTCAGCATTTAGTGAGTGCCTGTTGTGTACCTAGTATGACAGACAGACTCCTGTTCTAGGGGACCTTTGAGGGCAGTGCTGAAGGAGGTGGTATCCCTGTGGACTCGGGGAGAGAGGAGAGCTTTCTGGAGGAGGTTGGTCCTGAGCTAATCTTGGCAGGGAGGGGTCTGGCAAGGTGAAGAGCATACAGGCCAAGCGTGGTGGCAGCCGGGCTGCACAGCCCTGGTGTGCAAGGGAGGTGACAGAGGCCTGCAGAGAACTCTCAGTAGTATAGCTGTGGTAGGATGGTCCATCAGGCAGTAACGTGGGCTCTTGAGTGGAGAGAATGCATGAAGAACATTGCCTGATGGTGGTACCCAGGTGGATGAGGGCAGGAGAGGATGGATGCCAGAGGCCAGCTGAGGCTGTGATGGGGCAGCAGAAAGACCCAGGATGTGGGGACTCTTAGCTATCCTGTCATTCCAGTACCTACCGCATGTCAGGCACAGAGCTGAGGACTTTACAGGCAGGCTCCTTGAATCCTCACTGCTGCCTTATGCAGGCACCGTTCTGCGGCTCTGAGAAGCTAAGTGGCTTGCTCAGAATCTACACAGCTAACAAGTGGCAGAGCTGGGATTCGAACTCATACCTGTCTGATTCCAAAGTTTGCACCTTCCTTCCACTACTGCTGTGGCAGAACTTGAAGAGGGAGAAGGAGGGTCGCCGGACTCCCGGCCCGGGAGGTGGGAAGAACGTTGCCCCTTTGCAGAAGGAGCCTCTTCCTGAGATGCATCTCCATAGCAGAGTCAGGATCCTGACGTTTCACCCTGGGGCACGTTTCCTGCGCTTGGCTCCTGGCTGTGGCCAGGCCTGCTGGTGCCGGCAGGAGCCCCCTCCTTGCCTGGGGTGACGCACCGAATCTTCTCTGGGATGAAGAATCCCTTTGATGTGAGGATATGGGGATCCTCCTCAGGCCTGGAGCCAGGGCAGAGGGAGGTGAGAAGAGCAAAGAGGCCCTTTCATTGGTCCTCACCAAGCCAGCCTGCAGCCGGACCCCTCTTGGCATCCCACCTGTCTGGGTGGTAGACCCTTTGCCCACCCTGCTCCTTACCTGCCCCACTCGGCTGACACTACGAAGGTGTTGAGCACCTCTTAGATGGCCTGCTAGGAAAAGCTTGGCTCCCCTTCTAGATCCAGGAGGTTTGGCTGTCAGACCTGGACCTTGGTGGCCTCAGCCTGGGAGCGTGGCTTTCTGTTGTCACTAAACGTGTTAGATATTCATCATAACAGCTGGTTTGGAACACCATGAAAACTGCTTTCCTGCTGACAGAGTGTTGCTTTGCCAGACCTCTTCCTTTCGGGGATATGTGAGCAGTTCAGCCTCCCTGCTCACTGGAAGGATGCAAATCCCCTTCCTCCCTCTCCTTTTGGTCCTTTCTCTTTTTTTGACTCTCCCCTAGAAACTTTCCACTGTTTTCATGACACTCAGAGGCCACCCCCCAAAAAGGGAAAGCAAAAATTCATTTACTTTAAGGTAGTATTTCTTAACCGGGGGCAATTTTGCTCCCCAGGGCACACTTGGGAAGGTTGGGAGATATATCTTGGTTGTCACAGCTGGAGGGGCTGGGGTGCTTCTGGCATCTAATGGGAGGGGCTCAGGGATGCTGCCAAACACCTTCCAGGGCACAGGACGCCCCCACGAGAGAGAATCGTCAGTGTCAAAGTGTCCCTCGTGACCACGTGTGACCCCCGCCCTAAGGTATAAGCTCCTGAGTTCCCTGGCAGTCCGGTGGTTAGGACTCAGTGCTTTCACTGTCAAGGGCCCAGGTTCAATCCCTGGTCGGGGCACTAAGATCCCGTAAGCCACGTGGCACGGGCCAAACAAACAAAAGGGTATAAGCTCCTGTTGCCCCACGCAGGCGAGCCCACCGGGAAGAGAACAGGCCCAGTGCTGGGATTCCCGGCAGGCATTCCTGGCAGGAGAGCCGTGATAACAAGCAACACCCTTCGGGGGTGAAGAGAGCCTGACGGCTCACCAGGGGCTGTTGTATCTGGCTTCTCCCTCGCAGGTATGGAGGTCAGACTCCTGACTGCTTCTAGGGTGATCTCATGGGCCGCTCCTCAGCCGCCGAAGTGGGAGGTATAAGTTTTAAACTAGCCGTTGCTCTTGGTTGAGCGCAGGCCGTGTACCAGGCCCTGTGCCAAACGCTTGACCTCTGCCTCGCCTGCTGTGCCCAGGCCTCCACAGGCTCAGAGGAGGGTCGGCGCAGGGCGAGATCACGCGCAGAGCACGGGTCTTTCCAGGCCTGCTCACTGCCTCTCTTCACACACAAGCAGGCTGACCTGGGCTGTAACTGCTCCTGCATTTTGGAAATAGGTCGCGGGGGATAAATGCTGAGTATTGTGGACTCATGAAAGGGACTCTGTTGGGCTGGGAGGCCTGGCCCTGAGCACTCTGGAACCAGGCTGCACGAACAGCCCGGGTGTGAGGTGGGCTAAGTGGCCGGGCCCGGGAGGACGGCACGGGCCAGCCTGCAGGCTCTGGGAGCCCCAGGGACAGCCACACTTGAAGAGGTGTGCTGGTTAGAGGCCGCTTAAAGTGCCGGCCTGTAGCCCAAACCAGCCCGTGACTGAACTCGCGGGGAGGGGATGGAGTAGGTGAGCCTGTGGCAGCTGAGAAAGTAACCTGGAGATTCAGCACCCTCCTCGCACCACCCAGAGAGCAGCCTCGTATTCAAGATCTCACTGGTGACCTCAAAGGCAGGGTCTACCAACGTGGCCTATAAGTCAGCATGGCTCCCTGGTGAGGCCTCGGTGTCCCAGCCCAGGGCACAGCAGGGCCCAGCTCTGGCTCCTGCGTGGGTCAGCGCCCGAGGGCCTGGGGAGAGCAGGGACCCCAGGCTGTAGGCAGCGGTATATTGCTGACATACATCCACACGTGTGCATGCAGGCATGTGTACAGTACATGTGTTGACACACGTGCATATACATATGCCCGCATCTATCTGTGTGACATGGATACATGCACATGTGCACACACAGATGAGTTCAGACGTGTGTGAACACATATTTACTACATTTTGTGAAATCTAAGGCCCCATCAATCGTCAGATGCTCCGTTATTTCATGGACTCGAGAAAGAGAAAAAGTGCTAGTGATTAAATTCTGACATGATGTTTTCTTATCACTTAGCTTGTGTATTTGTACTTATTGGAAGAGCTCTTTAGCCTTGTTTAGGCTTAGATTTTGATCATATATTACTCTTGTATGTACACAGATGTGACAAAGTGGGGAACTAAGGTATTCCCATAACTTCCTCACATTCAGAGTATCACTTGTCCAAATCACTTTCAGCATAGAGTCATCAAAATCTGTGCTTTTCCACACAGTATTGTCCTCTGTGCTATCAGGAGCCTGGGTGATGATGCAGGAGCGCTCCTCTCTTCCTCTGGGACGTCATCCAATGCACGGACACCCATTCTGCAAGCTTCCATGCGGTGTCTTCTTGGTCCTTCCTGAAGGTGGCAGTGGAGGTTTTGGGACACCCGTGATTCACATTCCTTCCTCAGATAGTCCCTAAATGGTTCATTGCCTGAAATGTTGAGGGATTGCGGTATCCTGTGAAGCCACCAGGAATAACAAGAGGATCTTGCTTGCACAGGCAGTGGCAACACACCTGAACTGCCACCTGGCCTCCTGCAATCATAAACAAGGGGAAGGAAGAGCGTCCTGGCCTCATGGGGGCATTGGAGGGTGCATTGGGGCGCCTGATCTGCAGAGTCGCCGTGTGCCGTGTTGCTAGAAGGGTCAGGGATTGGACTGGCCAGTAGGACTGGCCCCAGAGCCCAGTATTGAGAAAGGGCCAGAGAAGTCATTGTAGCCATTCCCCGACCTTCAAGCAACGCTGCCGCATTCTGTTCAGGTTCAGAGGCTCTCAGTGACCAGGGAAGGCACATGAGTGGAGGCTGCGCTTGAACGCCAGCTGTGGTTGCTGTCCCTAGACGAGCGCTTCCATCACTTTGGGCCAGCTTTTCTGGCCATGAAAACAGAGATAACATACCATGCCCCTTGGAGCTCCTTGGAGGAGTGGCTGACTGTAGAGCTGGGGCAGGGACTGCCCAAGATGAGCATCTTGTAATGTCAGAAAGTAAGGAAGTGCCCCCCCAAGACCCCCAAGCCAAAAATGATGGGAGTGTGTTAGAAGGACAGGAGCCAACTGAAAGATCTAAAGCTGGGACAATTTGAGCAATAAAATAAATAATGAGGTATTGGATTATAACCCAGAGTATAAAATAAATATCCACGAGTCCATACTGATAAATGAATGATTGAATACATAAATAAATGGGGAAGAAGAAACAAATCTCTGCAGAAGAATTTCAAATAAATGACGTAGGTCCTTTGCCCTCAAGGAGGTGGATTTTAACTCTCCACTCCTGAAGTGGGGGGCTGTGCATAGTGACATCCTTCTAAAGAGCAGAGCATGGAAGCCAGGGCCGGGTGGCAGGGGGAGGTAGTCACTTTACAGTGGAGGAACCTGGCAAGCAGCCTCTCTTGCAGATGATCAAGGTCAACATCACCAATGATGTTATGCTGGTAGCACGCACTCCTTTTGTTTTTTTTTGGCCACGCCGCATGGCATGCGGAAACTTAGTTTCCTGACCAGGGGGCGAACCCGCACCCCCTGCAGTGGAAGCGCAGAGTCTTAACCACGGGACCGCCAGGGAAGTCCCATAGCCCGCACTCCTGACATGATGTGATGAGGGCGCTCACCTCAGTGTTCTTCCTCCCGAAACCCATAACCTCAGTCTAACCATGAGGAAAACATCAGACATACCCAAACTGAAGGACGGCCTGCAAAATACTTAACCAGTATTCCTCAAAACTGTTTAGGTCATCAAAACGCAGGGAGGTCTGAGGGCCATCAGAGAGGATAAACAGCCTGGAGCAGTCGAAGGAGATAGGATAACTAAGTGTAATGTGCTGACCCAGATGCGATCTCATAGCCAAAAAGTGGGACAATACCCCTACATTAGGGAAACCTGAAAAAATATGGCCTTTAGTAAGTACTAATGTGTCCGTATTGGTTCATGCATTGTGACAAATGTACCATGGTAAGGGCAGATATTAATAACAGGGAACTCTGTACTATCCTTGCTGCTTTTCTGAAAATCTAAAGCTAAAATTGAAAGTGTATTGATTAAAAAGGAAAGAAGGGCAATGACTTCCTTGCAAGCAGGTTGCTGGGAGGATTCTGTGAGGTGATGCTGGGAGGTGTGGGCTGTGCCAGCCCTTAGGTGGCAGTAAGTACCCTCTCCTGTTTGAGTGAGGGGCGGGCTGAAGACCCCAGGGTCTGGCTTTCTCCACACTGCCCCTCCCTGTGGAGCCCTGCTGAACCCGGCTGCCAAGCAGTAGGTAGACATTCTGCTCCGTAGCCCCTCAGAAGCAACATTCCCTAGGGAGTGAGGGAACTTGGGGTTGGTGGGGGACCATTCTCTGCTGGAAGCAAGAAGGAGAAGCCCATCTTGGCTTGGTCTAGAAGAGAAGGCTGCCAGCTGCCCTCGCATGGGCTCCCCGGGGCCTAGCTCTCCCCCGCCAGCCATGGGCTGAAGCCTGGGCATTGCTGCTGCAGGTGCCCAGAGATTCTGATCCCCGCCTTTGGGCAGGAGAACAGATTCAGAGCTCCCACCCCAGTAGACCCCCCTTCCCTTCTTCCTGCTCCCTGGGCTTGACCACAAGGCCCCCGGGAGGCCTGGCCACACAGGGTTACAGGAGAAGAGGGAAGGGGTTCTTATAACAATCCCTGACTGGCCGAGTTGCTGTTCACTGGACATGGAATCCCACTCCTCTCATCTTCTCTTCCAGGCCAGGGAAAGCCCACCCCAGCCAGCCTGCCACAGAAGCTGGTTCTGGAGAGCAGCTGTGTGTAGTGGCTAAGACTCATAGAGATCAGAGTTCAAATCCCAGCCCTCCCGCTTTCCAGCTGGGTAGCCTCGGGCAAGTTACTTAACCTCTCTGAGCCTCGGATTTCTCACATATGAAACAGGAATAGGTCCTCCCATAAGATTGCGTGAGGTTGCATCAAAGCCCTCAGCACAGTGCCTGGTACATTGTAGGTGTTCAGTGACTAGCAGTCACCCTCCAGCCCTAGTGCTCTCTAACCATCCTCTCGCTTCTGCTGTTTCATCTCCCCTTGGCCAGAGGGAGTCCTGATCTGTGCTTGTTTTTCTGATACACAGCCAAGAGCCATCCCAGGCCAGTATGTTATGTGGAACTCTAACCTGGGTTGGGGGGGTCTTGGTCTTGAACTTGGCTGAGGTTGGGGGAGCAGGGAGACCAGACACAGTGTTCTTTTCTGCCCCGTGGGTGTGTCTTGCAGCAATCATGCTTTTTCCCACAACCATGGGAAGTGATTCTTGATCTCCCCTGAGCTGGCGAGCTGGCCTCACCTCTGGCATTTGGGAGACAGCCGTGGCGGGCAGAGGCTGACAGAGCCAGGCCTTGAGTGCATAGCCAGGCTGGAGCCTGTCAGGGAGCAGCTCTGTGTTTATTCCGGAGGGCTGGGGTCCTGGGTCTCTCAGGCAGCCTAATCTCCTTGCTGGGGCACCAGTTCAGGGCTGTGGGTGGAACCCACATGCCCACGGCCTCTGTGGTTCTGCTGGACACGGCAGCCCTGTCCAGCCCCCTCTTTGGCCTGTGCAGAGTGTCAGGGTAGCTCCAGCTGAATCAAAGCCACTGAGGTCCCCACTCAAGGGCTAATAAGGGTGTGTACAGATGAGCCAGGGCCCCAGAGACAGACCAGACCCCTGGAGTGGCAGGGCCAACCCTACTTTTGGGGGGGCGGAATATGGGAGAAAGTTTAACTGCTTCATTTTCATTATCCTTATTTAATATAAGAAGAGACCAGACTATCTCATTGTGGAACCTATCCTGTGCTCCTATCACAGGCTCAAAACTATTCATGCATTCTCGTATTTAGGCTGCCTTCCATCGTCCTTACCTGCAGATCCTTTAGTGGGTCCGTGTGCCAGTCGCGGTTTTCTTTCACTCGATAATGTCTTTATTTCATTATGGTTCTTAAAAGATGGTTTGCTGGGTCCAGGATTCTAGGTTGATGGTTTCTTTGTCATGGTGCTTTGATGGTGTTACTTCAGGGTCTCCCTTGTTGCTGTTGAAAACCTACTCCTAATGCAATGGTCCTTCCTTGGTGAGTGATCTGTCTTCTGTCTTGCTGCCTGTAAGACGTTCTCTTTGACTGATGTGAGCTTAGAGAGGAGTCCCTGGGAGTCAGTGGTGACTATCTGTCTCCAGGAATGGAGCCGATGCGCTCAGTGAAACTTCAAGAGGGAGACACGAGGCCAGTGGGGGAGGTGGACAGGAAGGCCGAATGGGGCTCATGGCACAGAGAGCTTTCTAATGGCCGAGAGTGCCCTGTTGGAGGTGTGCGGGCATGGGCTGGGAAGAAACTCCCCGTCACGTAGGGATTGGCCTCAGTTACCTTGATTGCCAGTGACCTTGGGGCTCTCTTGGTGGCTCCACATGGTTCCCGCGTTCCTCTCTCCTGCATCAAGCCTCTCCCCACCTCCAAAGGGTCAACGACCTTCTCAGTCAAGGATCGTTCTGGCTCCTCCAGTAAGACCTGCCTGACCCTCCTTCCCACAAGCACCCTCTTCGTCTCCCCTGACCCCTGGGGTGGGGCACGGGGGGTCTGCGCCACAGAGATTGATACACCAGTGACCGAAGCCTGTGGTGTCCAGATTATTTCAGAAGCCTGTGGTGTCTCACGTGGGAGATAAAAAGGTTGTCTCTCTGTCTTTGTAGGGATCTATCTAATTAGCTGATTAAATGTGTTATTTAATGGTGAAAGTGAATAATTGTGTAGCATTGATTATCAAAAGAGTTTTGTGCTTTATTTCCTAACCATGAAGGTTGATTTCAAGGTAAGTTACTGTGCAAGAAATGTGTATTTGACTTCTTTTTTGTTTCTGTAGAAGAGGCAAAATTAATTTTTAGTATTAATTGCTCAGTATTTGCGTCTGAACCGGTTACCTGGGACTGGGAGTCGGTGTCAGGAGGCCCCACTCAACCCCCTACTGTACTGGACACTCAGGCTCTGATTCTTCCTCCTGCTCAGAGAGCAGCAGCCCCCTTTCCAGTTCTGTGAGGACCTCCCAGCATCCCGGCCTGGAGATGCAGTGTAGAGCAGGGGTCACTGCAGCCCTCGAAGAGTGGGTTTGGCTGGCGGAGTGTGGGACAGAAATGAGTAATGTGGCAGGATTCTGGCAGCAATCTGCCTGGTCCACTTTGGAGACGGAGGAGGGCAGGAAGGCAATGGCCCGGGTACTCTAGATGGCCAGAGGCCCTGCAGATGCCCCGCCCATGTACCCAGTGACCGCTTCCTTCGCCTGCCCTGGGGTCACTGGTGGGTTTACACGTGTATGCGACGTGTACAGATGTGGCTGTGTGGAGCATGCATTGCTTGTGACCCCGTTCTTGGTCTACACTCTTACAGGGCACCATCAGGGAGGTCTGAGACACTGGCCGCACCCTTGTGTAGAAGGAAGGCCATGTACTGGTGTCGGAGGGGCTGAGACGTTGGGCTTATTGGAGTCATCCTACCGCAGATCGAGTGTCGTTTCAGTGGGTCAGCAAAGAGTACTCAGGTTGGAATTCTGTGAGGGAGAAAATGTGTGCGTGTTCTCCTAGGATGAGTCGGGGCAGGCGGGTGGAGAAGGACATCATATATGTATGCATTTGGCCACTTTGCTCCCATGATGTCTTTGCTCCTGCAGGAGAGGAGAGGAGGGTGGAGGGAGGTGCTCCCACCCATCGGACTTTCCACTGTTATGTGTGATGGGGTTCGTGGGGCCTGCTGTCCCCCAGCAGGCACTGGTCTCTGGTGTCAGTTGGGGTCAGACATGGGTGCCAGGCAGGCCCTTGGGGGAAGCTTGGTGCTGGCTGCTCTGAAGTCTGCACGCTCACGGGTTGGGGCAGCTGTCAGGTGTGGGAGAGTAGGCTGGGGCTCTGTTCTTGTGTCCCAGGAGGGGTGCGTCAGCACAGGAGCAGACCTCTGGTCCCCCAGCTGGCCTTCCCCGCCCCGTGGGACTCTCATATGTAGGGTTGGCCACACTGTCCCTCTCCATCGGGTAGACAGCAGTCCCTTTGTGGGTTGTAGGCTGGTTCCTTTGCTCATGAGCTGAAGGGCGTGGAGAGGTGAAATGGTGAGAACAGGGTCATGCATGAATCTCCAGCCCCGCTCCCGGGAAGCCATGTGGGCAGGAGTCAGAGGCTGGTTCCACTTCTGCCTCCATCACCGACCGTGCTCATGGGCCTCTCTGCCTGTGGGGCTCACTCGTAATCCCCAGATGTTGAGTTGGCTTGAGCATCCACGTGCCAGCCCCACGACAGCCATTATGATCCCCAGTCTACAGAAACAGAGGTTCTGAGGAGTTACCTGATGTGCCCCGAGCCACCCAGCTCCTAAGAGGAAATGCTGGGGTTTGAACCC
This sequence comes from Phocoena phocoena, assembly GCF_963924675.1. Lineage (NCBI taxonomy): Eukaryota > Metazoa > Chordata > Mammalia > Artiodactyla > Phocoenidae > Phocoena > Phocoena phocoena. The sequence goes on along the minus strand of NC_089234.1, from coordinate 61,808,485 downwards.
AGGACTCTGGCTCCTGGCGGCTACACTGCTTTGTACTGACACTGACTTGCTGACCACGTCATTTCTGCTCTTGGACAAGTCACTTCTCCTAGGGGAGTAGTTACGTAAGTGATGGCCCATCACCTGTAGACATTAGAGGTGATGCTTTTAAATCCACAGAATGATGTTTCAGGAAATAAGAAAAATACAAACAGTATATTCAGCATGATTCCAATTTTGTAAAATCACACACACACGGCATAGTTATTATATATCTGGCTAATATATAATAGGAGGCAACTTTTTTTTCTTTTCATAACTTGGGAGCTTTTTTTTAATTGGCGTATAGTTGATTTACAGTGTTGTGTTAATTTCTGCTGCTCAGCAAAGTGATTCAGTTATACATATAAACATTCATTTTTACTATTCTTTCCCATTGTGGTTTATCATAGGGTACTCAGTATAGTTCTCTGTGCTATGCAGTAGGACCTTGTTGTTTATCCATTCCGTATATAATAGCTTACACCTGCTAACACCAACCTCCCAGTTCATCCCTCCCCCAACCCCCTCCCCCTTGGCAACTACAATTCTGTTCTCTGTATCTGTGAGTCTGTTTCTGTTTTGTAGATAGGTTCATTTGTGTCGTATTTTAGATTCCACATATAAGTGATATCATATGGTATTTGTCTTTCTCTTTCTGACATACCTCACTTAGTATGGTAATCTCTAGTTGCATTCATGTTGCTGCAAATGGCGTTATTTTGTTCTTTTTTATAGCTGAGTAGTATTCCCTTGTATATACGTACCACATCTTCTTTATCCATTCATGTGTCGATGGACACTTAGTTGCTTCCACATCTTGGCTATTGTGAATAGTGCCTCTGTGAACATAGGGGTGCATGTATCTTTTTGGATTAGAGTTTTGTCTGGAAATATGCCAAGGAGTGAGATTGCTGGATCATATGTAATTCTAGTTTTAGTTTTCTGAGGAACCTCCATACTGTTTTCCACAGTGGCTGCACCAACTTACATTCCCACCAACAGTGTAGGAGGGTTCCCTTTTCTCCACACCTCCAACATTTATTGTTTCTAGACTTTTTAATGATGGCCATTCTGACTGGTGTGAAGTGGTACGTCATTGTAGTTTTGAATTGCATTTCTCTAATAATTAGCTATGTTGAGCATGTTTTCATGTGCCTATTGGCTATTTGTATTTCTACTTTGGAGAAATGTCTATTTAGGTCTTCTGCCCATATTTCTATTGGGTTGTTTGTTTTGTTGTTGTTGAGTTGTATGAGCTGTTTTTATATTTTGGAAATTAGGCTGTGTCGGTCATATTGTTTGCAAATATTTTCTCCCATTCTGTAGGTTGTCTTTTCGTTTTTTTATGGTTTCCTTTGCTGTGCAAAAGCTTGTAAGTTTGACTAGGTCCCATTTGTTTATTTTTGTTTTTATTTGTATTGTCTGGGGAGACTGGCCTAAGAAAAACATTGCTATGATTTATGTTAGAGAATGTTTTGCCTAGGATCTCTTCTAGGAGTTTTATGGCATCATGTCTTATGTTTAAATCTTTAAGCCATTTTGAGTTTATTTTTGTGTATGGTGTGAGGGTGTGTTCTAACTTCATTGATTTACATGCAGCTGTCCAGCTTTCCTTATTTCTGGGTTCTCTGTTCTGTTCCACTGATCCATATGTCTGTTTTTTTGCCAATACCATGCTGTTTTGATTACTGTAGCTTTGTAGTATTGTCTGGAGTCTGGGAGGGTTATGCCTTCTGCTTTGTTCTCTTTCTTCAGGATTGCTTTGGCAATTTTGGGTCTTTTATGGTTCCATATAAGTTTTAGGATTATTTGTTCTAGTTCTGTGAAAAATGTCATGTGTAATTTGATAGGGCTTGCATTAAAAATCTGTAGATTGCTTTGGGTAGTATGGCCATTTTAACAATATTAATTCTTCCTATACAAGAGCATGGATGTCTTTCCATTTCTTTGAATCATCTTCAGTTTCCTTTATTAATGATTTATAGTTGTCAGCATATAAGTCTTTCACCTCCTTGGTCAGGTTTATTCCGAAGTATTTTATTTTGGGAGTTGTGATTTTGAAAGGTATTTTTTTTTACATTCCTTTTCTGATATTTCATTGTTAGTGTAAAGAAATGGAACCAATTTCTGTATGTTCATCTTGTGTCCTGCTACCTTGCTGAATTCATTTATCAGTTTTAGTAGTTTATGTGTGGAGTCTTTAGGGTTGTCTCAATATAGAATCACATCATCTGCCTATAATGACAATTTTACCTCTTCCCTTCCAATTTGGATACCTTTTATTTCTTTTTCTTGTCTGATTGCTGTGGCTGGGATTTCCAATACTATGTTGAACAGAAGAGGTGAGAGTGGGCATCCTTGTCTTGTTCCAGATTTTAGTGGGAAGGCTATCAGTTTGTCACCATTGAGTATTATATTGGCTGTGGGTTTGTCATAAATAGCTTTTATTATGTTGAGATATGTTCCCTCTGTAGCCACTGTGGTAAGAATTTTTATCATAAATGGATGTTGAATTTTGTCAACTGCTTTTTCTGCATCTATTGAGATGATCATGTGGTTTTTGTCTTTTCTTTTGTTTATGTGACATATCACATTGACTGATTTACATATGTTGAACCATCCTTGTGAACTTGGGGTGAATCACACTTGGTCGTGGTGTGTGATTATTTTTATGTGTTGTTGGATTCGGTTTGCTGATACTTTGTTGAGACTTTTGGCATCTGTATTCACCAACGATATTGGCCTGTGATTTTCTTTTTTGGTGGTGTCTTTGTCTGGTTTTGGTATCAGGGTGTTGGTGGCTTCATAGAATGTCTTTGGGTGTGTTCCCTCCTCTTCAGTTTTTTGGAAGAGTTTGAGAAGGATCAGTATAAATTCTTTTTTGTATGTTTGGTAGAATTTGCCTATGAAGCCATCTAGTCCTGGACTTTTATTTGTAGGGAATTTTTTTTTTTTTTTTTTTTTTGTGGTACGCGGGCCTCTCACTGTTGCAGCCTCTCCCGTTGCAGAGCACAGACTCTGGACGCGCAGGCTCAGCGGCTATGGCTCATGGGCCCAGCCGCTTCGTGGCATGTGGGATCTTCCTGGACTGGGGCACAAACCCGTGTCCCCTGCATCAGCAGGTGGACTCTCAACCACTGCGCCACCAGGGAAGCCCTGTAGGGAATTTTTAAATTACAGATTCTATTTCGGCTCTAGTGATTGGTCTGTTCAAATTATCTGTTTCTTCTTGATTCAGTTTTGGTGAGCTGTATGTTTCTAGATCCTTGTCCATTTCTTCTAGGTTGTCAAATTTGTTGGCATATAAATTTTTGTAGTATTCCCTTAGGGTTTTTTGTATTTCTGTGGTATTCATTGTTATGTCTCCTTTTTCATTTCTTATTTTATTTATTTGGGTTCTCTCTCTCTTCTTCTTGGTGAACCTGGCCAGAGGTTTGTCAGTCTTCTTTACCCTTTCAAAGAACCAGCTCTTGGCTTTATTGATTTTTTTCTATTTTTTTTTAAAAAAAATTATTTATTTATTTATTTGGTTGTGCTGGTTCTTAGTTGCGGCAGGTGGGTTCCTTAGTTGTGGCTTGCAGGCTCCTTAGTTGCGGCTCGTGGGCTCCTTAGTTGCGGCATGCACGTGGGATCTAGTTTCCTGACCAGGGATCAAACCTGGGCCCCCTGCATTGGGAGCGCGGAGTCTTAACCACTGTGCCACCAGGGAAGTCCCTCTATTGTTTTTTAAATCTATTTTATTTATTTCCCCTCTGATCTTTATTATTTCCTTCCTTCCGCTGACTTTAGGTTTTGTTTGTTCTTCTCTTTCTAATTCTTTTTTTTTAAATTAATTTATTTATTTTTGGCTGAGTTGGGTCTTTGTTGCTGCGCGTGGGCTTCCTCTAGTTGCGGCGAGTGGGGGCTACTCTTTGTTACGGTGCACAGTCTTCTCATTATGGTGGCTTCTCTTGCTGTGGAGCATGGGCTCTAGGTGTGTGGGCTTCAGTAGTTGTGGCTTATGGGCTCTAGAGCGCAGGCTCAGTAGTTGTGGTGTTCAGGCTTATTTGCTCCGTGGCATGTGGGATCTTCCCAGACCAGGGCTCGAACCCGTGTCCCCTGCGTTGGCAGGTGGATTCTTAACTACTGTGCCACCAGGGAAGCCCTCATTCTAATTCTTTTAAGTGGTAGGTTAGGTTGTTTATTTGAGATTTTTCTTGTTTTTTGAGGAAGGCCTGTGTTGCTATGAACTTCCCTCTAAGAACTGCTTTTGCAGCATCCCATAGATTTTGTTTGGTTGTGTTTTCATTGTCATTTGTCTCAAGGTGTTTTTTAATTTCCTCTTTGATTTCATCATTGACCCATTGGTTTTTTAGTAGCATGTTGTTTAGTTTCCATGTAATTTTTTTTTTTCTCATTTCTTTTTTTGTGGTTGATTTCTAGTTTCATGCTGTTGTGGTCAGAAAAGATGCTTGAGATAATTTCTATATTCTTAAATTTGTTGAGGCTTGTTTTATGCCCTAGTATATGGTCAATCCTAGAGAATGTTCCATGTTCACTTGAAAAGAATGTGTATTCTGGTTATTTTGGATGTAATGTCCTGAAAATATCAGTTAAGTCTGAACTGTTCTGTTGTATCATTTAGGATCTCTGTTGCATTATTGATTGTCTAGAAGATCTGTCCATTGATGTGAGTGTGGTGTTAAAGTCTCCTACTATTATTGTATTCTTGTCAGTTTCCCCCTTTATGTCTATTAGTATTTGTTTTATTTATTTGGGTGCTCCTACATTAGGTGCATTAATGTTGACAAGTGTAAAATCCTCTTCTTGTATTGATCCTTTTATCATTATATAGTGTCCTTCTTTACCTTTCTTTATGGCCTGTGTTTTAAAGTCTATTTTGTCTGATATGAGTACTGTGACCCCCCACTTTCTTTTCATTTCTGTTTGCATGAAATATCCTTTTCCATCCCCTCACTTTCAATCTGTGTGTGTCCTTTGCCCTAAAGTGGGTCTTTTGTTGGTAACATATTGTAGGCTGTTGTTTATTTATTTATTTATTTTATCCAATCTGCCACTCTGTGTCTTTCAATTGGAGCATTTAGTCCATTGACTTTAAGGTACTTATTAATAGATATGTATTTATTGCCATTTTAGCCTTGTTTTCCTGTTGATTTTACATTTCTTCTCTGTCCCTTTCTTTTTCTTTTTCCTTTTGTTGTTTGATGATTTTCTTTTGTGTTATGCTTATGTTCTCTTCTTTTTGGTTTTTGTGAATCTCTTGGATGTTTTTGATTTGTGGTTACCCTGTTTTTCAAGTATGTTAACCCTATCCTGTTTCTACTTGCCTTAGACTGGTAATCATATAGACTCAAACACATTCTAGGAAATGAAAAAAAAAAATCTACATTTTCTTACTCTCCTCCCCTACTTTTTATGATTTTGATGCCCTTTTACATCTTTGCGTTCATCCTTTTGCTGTTCACTGTGGTTATCATCACTGTCACAGAAATTCTTTGATTTTTTTTAAATCTGTGGACTGGCTTATTTAGGTGATTTGCTTTCCAATTGTGATTTTCTCTTTCCTATATATTCTTACTTCTTTTCTATTTAGAGATGACCTTTCAATAGTTCCTTCAGAATAGGTTTTGTATTTCTGTATTCTTTTAGTTTTTGCCTGTCTGAGAAATACTTTATCTCTCCTTCTATTCTAAATGATAATCTTGCTGGTTAGAGTATCCTAGGTTGCAGATTTTTCCCTTTCAGGACTTTGAATGTATCATGCCACTCTTTTCTGGCCTGCAATGTTTCTGTAGAGAAAGCAGCTGATACCCTTATGGGGGTTCCCTTGTAATTAACTCTTTGTTTTTCTCTTGCTGCCTTTAGAACCCTCTCTTTAACTTTTGTCATTTTTATTATAATATGTCTTGGTGTACGTGTGTTTGGGTTTATCTTGTTTGGGACCCTCTGTGCTTCCTGTACCTGGATATCTGTTTACTTCTTTACGTTTGGGAAGTTTTCAGCCATAATTTCTTCAAATACATTTTCGATCCCCTTTTGTCTTTCTTCCCCTTCTGGAATCCCTATCATGCATAGATTGGCACACTTTATATTATTCCTTTATGTTATCCCATAGGCACACTTTATATCATCCCATTGGCACACTTTATATTATCCTATAATATATTATCCCATATAATATATTATCTTATATTGCTTTCATTTTTTTTTCATTTGACTTTCTGTCTGCTATCCTGATTGGGTGATTTCCATTGTTCTAGCTTCCACGGCACTTACTCATTCTTCTGCATAATTTATTCTGCTATTCATTGCCTTTTAGTTGCCTTTTTGTCTCGGCAAATGAGTTTCCTAATTTTTCTTGGTTCCCCTTTATAGTTTCTAGTTCCTTTTTACAGTACTCTGCATTTCTGTCGATAGCCTTTCTTAATTCCTTCAGTATTTCCATTATCTCCTTTTTGAAATCGGTGTCTATTAGAGTGAAGAGGTCTGTTTCATTGTTCGTTCTTTCAGGGGAATTCCCTTGGTCTTTCAACTGGGAGTGATCCCTCTGCTTCTTCATTTTACTTATATTTCTCTTAATTCTGTGAGTTTAGGAGAAACAATTGTCTACTGTGGTCTCGGAGGGCTATTTATATGTGGGAGTGTCCCTGTGTAGCTTGTGTGGGTTTAATACTTTTGGTGCGAGGGCTGTTTTTAGTATGGATGCATGTTGCGTCTTTCCTCAGCGTGTGCTGGCCGTTATCCCCTTGATACAGGTGTGCCAATGCAGCGGCTGGTGCCTGGTCCTGGGGTTATTGGCAGCGGTGGCAGCTCATGTGCACACCTGGAGCACGCCGTGGGAGCAGAGGCAGCTCGCCACCACTCCTGGAGCCCGTGTAGGCAGTGTCCTGCTGCCTGAGAGCTCACACAGGGAAAAACGCTGGAATAGCAGGTCCTCCCCTTGCCCGCACACACCGCCCACACAGTGGCGCTTGGCCTCTAAGGCGGCCCAGGCTTCCTCTGTGTACACCCACAGTTGTGGTCGCACCAGACTCCAGCCCCTCACGGTGTTCCCACGCAGCCCACCCCAGTCCTCTCTCCGGTCTGATCTCTGAAGCCCAAGCTTCCACACCCAGCCCCCGTCCACACTGGTGGCCACGTGTCTCAGGCTGGGGAGTGCAGAGCGATGGCACTGACCATCTGTGCAGGTTTCTCTCCATTCTAGCTGCTGCAGACCCGTTGCTGAGTTCTCCTCCGAGCCTCCGAAGCCCCCCTCTGTCCCTGCTGATCTCCCCACCAGTGAGGGGACTCCCCAGGTGCAGGAACATTTCCTCTTTGACAGCTCCCTCCCAGGGGTACAGGTCCTGTTCTGATTCCTTTTTCACTTTCCTTTTTTTCTTTTTTCCTTTTTTCTTTTGTCCTACCCGGTTGCATGGAGATTTTCTTGCCCTTTCAGAGCTCTGAGCTCTTCTGCCGGCGTTCAGTAGATATTCTATGAGAATCATTCCACATGTAGATGTATTTTTGATGTATTTGTGGGAGGAGGTGAGCTTCACATCTTACTATTCCGCCATCTTGATCGCCTCTGACTTTTTTCTTTTACTTTTTTGGGGTATTTTTCAGAGTTTTTAGAGTGAAATATTTTATATCCAGGAATAAAAGTTATTTAAAACAAAAAAGATGGACTTGTCCAGTGGGACTACTCAGGAGATAGGCATCTTCAGGAGTGGGTGAAGTGAACTGCCTGTCCTTGGGGGTGGGCAGGCAGAGGCGGTGTCCATCTGTTGTGGACACAGTTCCGGGACTTCCTTAACAGGGGAGTGGCTGGGGGCTGCGTTCTTCGATGAACTGTGCCATGACCGCCCCAAAGGTCCCTGAGCCTGTGGGAGAAGGGAATAATCCAATGTACTGCTCCTGTCCTCAAACCTGACCGTGCCTGAGTATCACTGGGGATCTTGTTCTAACTCAGACTCTGACTCAGGAGGTGGGCCCAAGACTCTGCATTTTTAACGAGCCCCAGGTGATGCTGATGCTGCTGGTCCAAGGCCCTAGAGCCCTTTCCTCCTGGATTTGCCCTGGAGGAGTGCCCAGGCACTGCAGAGCACACAGATGATTCCAGAGGCAATTGGAAAGGTACACAGGGCTGTGAGGATGAGTGACCTGAGCTGGGTGACATTTCTGGAAGGACTCTTCAGAGATATTAAAAGACAAGATTCCATCCGAGTTGTTGGGTTTGAGACCAGGTCCCCTCATGCTTTGGCTTCGTGGAAAGAGCTCAGTGTTGGAATTTGGTGGGCCAGGATTTGAAAACCAGCTGTGCAGCTTGTTAGCTGTGTGTCCTTGGGCAGGTCATCTTGCCTCCCTCTGCCTCAGTTTCTTCATCTGAGGATAGGGATGCCTGCCAGATAAAGCCGTGGTAAGGGTGAAGTAGGGTAGCGTGTCAGATACCTGGCATGCAGTGGGCCTTCAATGAACTCTTGCTTCCCCTAACACCACACGCTCATCTCTTCTTGAAGGTGGATGAGATTTACCACGATGAGTCCCTGGGGGTCCACATAAACATCGCCCTTGTCCGCTTGATCATGGTTGGCTACCGACAGGTAAACCCCCGTGTCAACAGGCAGTGTTTGAGGGAGAAGGGGTGGGGGGCCAGAACATCAGACCAGCTAAGGTATCGGGGAGGGATAACAGCATCTAGGAAACATTTTGTTTCCAAAATTAGAACCCCCAAACCATTAGAATTGAGGTTTCAGTGGCGGAGGCATCTGGGGTTGGTAAGCGGGGACTTATGAATTCCCTCCAGTCGGGTAAATGGACAGTCCTCAACCCCTACAGCTAGCTGGAGGTCCTGCTCCATGAATCGGTGGGGAAAGTGGGGCTTAGAGGGGGGGCCAGTGACCGAGACAAGTCCTGCTAGGGTTGTGGCCGGGGCTTCTGGGCTCTGTTGCTTGTTTTCCCCCATACGGGAGTAAAAACAGAACTCTCCTCTAGGGGCTGTTGTGGAGATTAATGACAATGACTGCATAGCGGAGATGCTCAGTACAGCAGCTGCCTGTGGGTTACTTGAGGAATTAGCAATAATGTGAGTTCTCAGCAGACAGGTGCCCCAGCACAGGGCTTGGCACAGGAACGTTCCCTAAAACGGAACGGGGCTGTGTGCCCGTGGCAGCCGGAGCCGGGACAGCGGTGACCTTGGGGCAGGCCCTGCCGTCCTGCGGGCCTCCGTGTCCCCTGCTGCTGGGAGCACAGCGCAGGGTGCCTGCTGCAGTCCGTGGGCTCCGACCGGCACTCTGCTCTCTGACCCCCCAGTCCCTGAGCCTGATCGAGCGTCGGAACCCTTCTCGCAGCCTGGAGCAGGTGTGTCGCTGGGCGCAGTCTCAGCAGCGCCAGGACCCCGGCCACGCGGAGCACCACGACCACGTCGTCTTCCTCACCCGGCAGGACTTTGGGCCCTCAGGTACGCAAGGTACTGTATTTGCCGTGACCAGCTGTGTGCAGCTGCAGGGCAGAGACCAAGGCTGCCTCTAGGGCCAGGTCTTCTGGCAACAAAAAGATCCTTGGGACCTTGGAGACAGGACCTGGCCGGACAGGTAGGCGAGCTTTGGAATGGTTTCTCGGGGGCCAGGGGAAGTGAAGGGGCCCCGCCCTGGTCCCTGCTGCCTTGGTTGAGCCTGCAGGTTGCTGTGAGTCAGGCCCTAGGCCCTGTGATCACCATCCCGGAGCCTGGCTGATCGAAGACCTCAGTGATCTTCAAGATGCTTCTGCCCACATTGTATCCTTCTGTCCTCACTGCACGCCATGGGGCACCTAGGGCGGGGCTGGTGTAGACTTCAGAAAGGAAGGCCCTGCTCTACCCACAGATCCATGCCTCTCCAGCCTAGTGATCCAAACTCATTCATCTCCTGAGATTCTCCCAACTGTGGAATGGGAGAAATAGTAGTATTTGCCTTCCTCCATTCCCGGGCTGCTAAAAGGGCTGAGGGATGCATCCCATGTCTGTGACAGAGGATGGCTGAAAGCGCTCTGCAGACATAGGAAGCTTTGATCGCCCCCAGGTTTTCTGTATGGGGAAACCAAGGCACAGGGTGGCAACGAGGCTTGCCTAGGCCTCACAGCAGAGAGGAGACAAAGCTGAGACTCAGACGGGATCTCCAGGCTCCAAGTTGAGGGCTTTGTAGTGTTTTCTGGTTTGATGCTAGATGCTAGATGAGAGGCAGCCTCTACCAAAAGGGCTGCTTGTCTGAATCCCTGAAGCCCCAAAGGCAGGCTTGTACGCACACAAAACAGATTTACACACCTACACGCAGACACACGTGTGTGCAGACACATGCATACTCATGCACAGACACACATGTGCAGACACACAGACACATGTGCAAAGAGACACACATACACGTGTGTACTTGCATGCCCTGTAGAGTACATCCAGACCTCCAGGACAATCGGGACCCAAGAAGCCTTCTCACCACAGCTTCTCGTTACACCCCCAAACCATCTCAAATAAGAGGGGATTTCAGCAATTCCGAAGACAGGGAATAGCTATCTGGTCATGGTTGGCTGAAAGCCCGAGGCAGGGAGCTCTCTCTACCATCTCCCCCTCCTCAGATGTCTTCCTCAGCCCAGGCTGCCCTCCCAGCTGATTACGGGCCCTGGGGAGGCGGGGAAGCAGCCCCCGTAGATCACGGGCCTCACACCCAAAGCTGTTTACTCAGTGCCACGTGCCAGCCCCCTGCACTGCCCGCGGCTCCTGAGGCCTGCGCAGCTGTGTCTGCACCTTGCCCGTGTCCTCCCCTCCCCCTGCCCACCCCCCACCTCGCCAGAGTCTCTCGCCTGTCCTCCAGGCCCAGCTCTAGGCCCCCGTAAGTCATTCCCTGGTCCCGCTCAACCCCTTCGGTCAGAGCCCTTCCCCCCCAGCCACCCCACACACCCCTCTGTGCTCCTTGAACTCCGGCCCTGCAGGCCCACACCTAGGCTGACCTCGTGACCCCTAGTCTCCCTGCTAAGCCGTCTGCCCCTCCGGTGTGTGGGTGTGCTGGGGGGATGCGGGCTCGTGCCTGTTTTCCCCGTAGTCTCTAACACGGTGCCACCTGCTACCCCGCATAGACACATTTGGAGCTTGTTTGTTGACTCACCAGCGGACTGACTGTCTGGAGGGATGCAGCTCGGAAGTTGGCTGTATGCAGGCTCGGGGCCGACAGGCACAGAGAGCTGCAGGCTAGGAGGGAGGGCGGCAAGCCTTAGGACGTGGGGGTAGCTTGGCCCAGGAGCTGTACTGCGGGTGCGTACACACGGGGGGGTGCGTTGGAAGGATCCTTCTTCCTCCAGGGACCCTCCAGTGGTGACCAGGTCCGGACGTCCCTGCGGTGGCTGGCTCGGCACAGACCTCGTCGAGTCCTACCTCACCTGCACGTGACCTCTCTCTCTGCCCTCTCTCCCTCTCCCTGGCAGGGTACGCGCCTGTTACTGGCATGTGCCACCCCCTGAGAAGCTGTGCCCTTAACCACGAAGATGGCTTCTCCTCGGCCTTCGTGGTGGCCCACGAGACCGGCCACGTGTAAGTGGCTCCAAGGGGCGAGCTGTGCCTTGAGCTCTGCGGAGGTCTGCGGGTGTGGGAGGCTTCGCCCCAGTTGGGACTCCCTTCCCAGTGTCCAGGGAGATGCCAGAGGAGCTGCCCCGACGGGGAGGGAGCCCTGGGGCCCAGACAGCAATTCTGGGCCTGCCTTGGGCCCAGCCCCAAATCCAGGGCCTTGGGAGACCAGATGTGGCCCTGCCTCTGGCAGGCCAGTAGCAGTGTCGCCTTATAGGCAGTGCTCTGCTCTCTGGGTGGCCTCTATCCCTCCATCTCAGCCACACCTCACGGCCCTCCCAGTGCTCCGCGATGGAGCCCTGGCCTGAGTCCATCATAAACAGGGGCACTTAGACCCAGGCCTCGGGCCAAGCGGGTGGCAGGCGTGTGTGATCCTCGGGCCCGGATTTGGTTTAGAGCATGTTCATTCATTCATTCAACCAGTATTTCTTGAGCACCTGCGGTGTGCCAGGCCCTATTCTAGAAATAGGGCTGCAGTGGAGAACGGGACAGAAAAGCACACAAGAAGCTACGTGCTGGGAGAAAACAAATAATCCACCATCCAATGTCTGGTGGTGACATATACCTGTGACAGTCACGTCTCCTGGCCTTGTCTGTCCACAAGGGCAGAGCTACGGGACCCGCCCCCAGCTTGCCCGCCCCCAGCCCACACACAGAGTGAGGGCTGTTTTCTGCAGCTGGAAGGACATGAGAATGAGAGCAGTGGGCCAGTCCCGAGGGCGAGCCTGCCATCTGTGGTTGGCCTTGCCCCTCTCTGCATCTGCCTGCCCCTGCGATTTCATCCCAGCCCTGCCCCTCACTGGGTGGGTAGCACCTCCTCTCTGGGGCCTCTGTTTCCTCATCTGCAACATGGAGGCTGACACCAGGGAAACCTCTGAGGTCCCTTCCTGCCCTGGCAGCCAATGCTTCCACATATCCTGGAGCCAGGAGTTTGTCTTCCTGTATGTGGGGGGGCAGGCCGTGTCCACTCTTCACTCACAGAGCGCCTCCCTATGGAGAGACAAGGTCAAGCTTAGAGGCCCATGTGTCTGTCTAGTGGTCAAGGCCAAATGCAGACGCCTGGGAGTGTTTAAGAATTTAGAACCTTTGGGCTTTGGTGTTAAATACTAACTAGAAAGAGCAAACTTTTACATTTAAACTATCATCACGGCAGGTAGGTACCACACACAAAGCTCTGTGCTGGGTACCGCGGGGTCTAGGAGAAGCTAAGGAGGCTGGCACCCAGGGAGGGCGCAGTAAGGGAGGTCGAACTGAACAGAATGAAACTGGTCCTTGCACGTGAGACCTTGGGTCTGGAGGGAAGACAGTGCATGGCGTGTGAGTTGTTAACGGTGGTGCAGGCGTTCCCTGCTGTGGGAGGGCAGCCCACAGGGAGGGCGGCCAGGAAAGGTGTCCTGGGGCCAGAGTGGGGCTGGAGTTGACCTCGGAAACTGTGAGGACGTGGGTAGGGTTTGAGGAGGGGTCAGGAGGGCAGAATGAGTCCAGCCCCATTGGGGGGCCAGGTGGGGTCTCAGCTTCCATCCAGAGGGGTGGCCCTCTCCACTGCATGGTGGGGAAACTGAGGCCAAAAGTCACAGTCTGAAGCCTGGTCAGAGCAGGGTCTCAGGCCCGCCTCCTCATCTCCCCAGGGGTGGGCTCCCTGGGCATGACTGAGGGCTCCCCTCTGTCCTCCCCCACCCTCTAGGCTCGGCATGGAGCACGATGGTCAGGGGAACGGCTGCGCAGATGAGACCAGCCTGGGCAGCGTCATGGCGCCCCTGGTGCAGGCTGCCTTCCACCGCTTCCACTGGTCCCACTGCAGCAAGCTGGAACTCAGCCGCTACCTCCCGTAAGTCACCTCTACCCTCTGGGCCCGGATGGGGAGCAAGCAGCCTGCCACTCCATCTCCCCCAAGTCATCTCCCCTCCTAACACCATCCTACTCCTGACACATGCTCAATTCTGGGTTTGCTGGTCAGCTCCTGGGGCTCCGGGGACGTGGAGGCCCAGGACAAGCATTGGACTCAGGAGCTCAAGGCCGAGAATGGGCGCAGAGTGGATTTGGGCGGGACGGGTGCCGGCAGAGATACTGTCTCTAACCTCACGCAGCAGCCGGCCGGCGCCCAATGTACGTCCTGCACGGCAGGCTGACTTGTCTTCTTCTCTCGGTGCAGTGAGCCCTCAAATTGTCCACGAGCCAACCCTTAATCTGGGCCATGATGTGTCTCTGTAATGCGGGCAAAACAGGCCCCGTAAGAAAGCCACAAGCTGAGTGCCTAACCGCAGTCCTAGGTCCCCTTGCCCTGGAGCTCCCAGACATGGTCGTGGGTGGAAGCGAGGGGAGGGCAGGACAGCCCGTCCTCCCTGGACAACACAGCTCCTGGCACAGGGCAGCGGGGGGCAGATTCCTGCAGGCCTTCCTTGCTTGGTTAACACCCCCTCCTCTGGGAAGGGAGAGCTTGGGAATTCCTGTCCCCACCCTGCTCACCTCCCTGCCTCTGCCGGCAGCTCCTATGACTGCCTCCTTGATGATCCCTTTGCACCCGCCTGGCCCCGACCCCCGGAGCTGCCCGGCATTGACTACTCAATGGACGAGCAATGCCGCTTTGACTTCGGCACTGGGTACCACACCTGCTCAGCGGTGAGTTCCCACGGCCTCTGCCAGCTGGATGCCAGGTCAGGTCCTCCTGGGATGCAGGCTGGTCAGAGCACCTTAGCCCAGGCAGGGTGACCAGGGCCCAGGCCCCGCCACTTTCTGCCATATCCCCGCCCCACGCAGTCCCACAGAGGGGTGGGGGGCCAGCATGTGTGGTGGCTGGAGAATGTCTGGAAAGATGGACAGAGTAGAACAGAGAGGGTGGGCCCCCGCTGGGATCCTGGTTGGGCTGGTCACCGGGGGAGTTTATCTGTCAGGTGGCCCATGTGTCAGATCAGGTGCTGGGCTCTGGCCTGGTGGAGAAATACTTGCCACCCTCTGCTCTTTGGGCACCGGAGGATGTTTTGGGCAGACTTCCCACACTGTTAAAGTTCTCGTGTGCCCCATATAACCTCTCTCCAGGCGGTCCATTGCATGCTTCCCCACCCCTCCCCCACCCCCATCCCCATCCCGTACTTGAGGAGATAGACACAAGGGAGCAGAGCCCTGTCCCTACTCTGCAGGACAGGGCAGGGGAGAGCCTGCAGCCTGGTGATCAGCTAGAGCCACCTAGGAGAGAATTGAACAGCTGCTAACCAGGGCCCAGGTGGAGCCTCAGAGACGCGGACATCCCAGGGCAGGGGGCTCTCTGAGGGGTCAGGCCTTGATGCCTCGAGTACCTCAAACCGCCCCCATCCAGGAATGCAGCCCCCTCCTCAGCTCTGCAGGACCAGAAGGCCCTGCGTGTGGCCACCTTGCTCACTGCCCAGGCCACACTGGAACACCTGGTCTCTGCTTTGGGAGTGGAGAAACAGCTGGGATATGCGATTTCAGTGCCCAGATGCTGTGTTTGTAGGACGCTAGTCTGGCCAGCAGGGGATGATAGGAGAGAAAAGGAAATTGGGGCTTTCCTGGACAGTCTGAAACAGAAGGGTGCCAACCTCTGGTGTGGCTGGGTGAGATTAGAGGGAGGTGGGAGTCCTGACCTTGTCTGGGTGCTGCAGGGCCTGGGCTAGACTGGCAGCCCTCTCAAAGCCCTCCACATGCACAGAGCTCAGGGGGTATCAGTGGACCCAGCCTCCCCAGAGCCTCAAACCCTGGTCCCTGCTCAGTCACAGAGTGGCCTCTGCAAAGGCAGGGAGGGAGGCCTGGGGAGGGAGACCAGTGGCGTGTGGGCTGTGGCTGGTGCCTTCTCTTCGGTGCCCTGTTGGAGAGAGGAGGGGT
Organism: Phocoena phocoena; assembly: GCF_963924675.1. NCBI lineage: Eukaryota > Metazoa > Chordata > Mammalia > Artiodactyla > Phocoenidae > Phocoena > Phocoena phocoena. Next base: position 61,793,061 of record NC_089234.1, on the reverse strand, counting down.
CGCTGAGGCCAGTGGCTCTTGTGGTGGGGTCGAGCTTGTGTGCGCGCGGGGCTCTGGCTAGACGGGCCCCTCCTGACCCCTCGCAGCGTTCTGGCCCCAATGCCCACCACACCCTGCCCTCGCTCTGTCACTGTCCTTTGCCCCCGGACAACTCGTCAGAGCTGGGGAGCTAGTCCGGCCCAGTGACCCTGAACTTGCCGTGTAGTTCAGGACCTTCGAGGCCTGCAAGCAGCTGTGGTGCGGCCACCCTGACAACCCTTACTTCTGCAAGACCAAGAAGGGGCCCCCGCTGGACGGGACGGAGTGTGCGCCAGGCAAGGTACCTGCGGACCGGGGGCTGCAGCAGGAGCGCCTTCCTGGGGTGCAGGCCCCACGGGAGGCCCACCTTGCTGCCGAGTGTGGATACGAATGCGTGGCGGGGGGCTGGGGGAGGGCTGAGGACAGGAGCCAGCCTCGCGTGCGGGCAGATGGGCAGGGAGTCCTCGCGAGAACTCACACACACGCCCTCTCCTCTCTGGCACCACAGTCCTTGGCTTCTACAGCAGCAGAGTTTGGCCTTGTCTCCCAGCCCGTCGGCAGGAATGCTTACTGCCACTTGAGGAGAAGGCAGCCCAGGCAGGTTAGGGAACTTGTGGAGGTCAGGCAGAGGGTGACTGGCTGAGAAGGGGTGAAGGGAAGATTCCAGGTGTTCTGCCTGCTCCCCGCGCCCACCATGCTGTCTCTTACCCCTCTCCCCCAAACCTGCCCTTTCATGTACTTCCTGGGGTGTGTTTGCACCCTCTTGCGTGTGTGAGTGTCAGGAGGACCCCGGATCTGAGAGCCCTGAGCTCTATCGCTGGCCCTGCTCCCCCGCCCCCATTTCCGTGTGGTGACCTTGGTCCATTCTTTGACCCCTGCTGAGCCCTGACCAAGCATCCTTCCCGCTCCTCAGGTTGTTGTGAAGTGAGTCATGTCAAAGCAAATGAGAGGGCTGGGAAGAAGCACGGTGCTGCCCCCAGCAGCCTGTCCTCTGCCCTTCACCCTCTGCCCTTCACCCTCTGCCCTTATCTGTTCTTCCCATTCTCATCTATAAATGGTCTGTCCCCTCACAGATGTGTGGGGCTTCCCATGGCCTTGTACAGGCCCTGTGGGCTCCAAACCTGGAGGGTTATTATCCTGGAGCCTCGGGTCTACCTGCTCCAGGTGTGTTCGAGTTTCCAGGCCCTCTCCTATCACAATTTCACATAAGAGTTAATCAATGGCTCTCGGTTTTGTCTGCGTATTAGAACCATCTGGAGAGCTTTAAAATCCCCCACACCCCAGAACAGGGAGTGACTGCAAACGGGCACAAGATATCTCTTACGATGGTGGAAATGTTCCAAAATTGTATTGTGGTGATGGTTGCCAAATGCTGTTAAGTTTATGAAAAGTCATTGAATTGTACACTTGAAACGAGTGAAGTTTATGGTCTGTAAATTTCAGTTGACCCTTGAATAACACAGGTTAGGACTGCATGGGTCTGCTTATATGCGGATTTGTTTTTTTCAACAGTAAATACCACAATACTACCAATCGGTGGTTGGTTGAATGTGTGGATGCAGACCATGGATATGGAGGACCGACTATAAGTTATATGTAGATTTTCAACTGCAGAGGGCAGGCACCCCTAACCCCTGAGTTGTTCAATGGTCAACTGTATAGTGCTTCTTTTAAAAATTACCACTTCTTTTAAAAATCCCTACCTCTAGAGAGTCTGACTCAGTCTTGGGTGAAGCTGAGGCATCCAGAGTTCTTAAATGTTCCCCAAGTGACTCCAAGGCTGAGAACTACTGAGTTATCTCTTGAAAAAGACCCAGAGAGCTTTGCTGTATTTCTTACCTATGGCCCTACAGGAAAAGGGAAGGGGGTTGACTTTGGTTGAGCCCTCCTTTGTGCCTGGCCTTGTGCTGAGGGCTTTGTAAGTGTTGCTGCCTTCAGTTCTTAGAACAGTCCCATTTAACAGGCAAGTACACTGAGGCTCAGCAAGGTGAAGTTATGCCAAAACACACATAGCTAGTAGTGGCCGAGCTGGGATTCAAACCCAGGCCTTTTGGACTTGAGGCATATGCTCCCTCCACTGCATGGATGGACCTCCTGGGTGGCTGGCTTCCCTCCCATGAACATACCTGCCTGGGGCCCCTGGATGCTGATTTCAAGGTACGGAGCCAAGACCAACTCTAGATTGTGTGGGAAGATTGTGTCTTCTCTCCCTTATCAGCCCTTTGTTTCTCTGGGGGTGGTAAACCAAATAATTGCACAGCTATTGTCACCGTGAATAATACCATCTGCCGTTTTTGGAGGGCTGTGAGTGCCAGCTGTTATCTCACTGAATGCTCACAGCAGCCCTGTGGGCAGGTGCTGTTATCCCCATGGTACAGTCGAGGAATAGGATCAGAAAGGGGAGCCCTTTGTTGAAGGTCCCTCAGCGCATGGTAGGGCTGGGATTCTGTGTGACCCTGAGGCTTGTGCTCTTAACGTTCCTTTTTCTGGGCTCACCCGTGGTGCCTGCCAGCTGTGCCGTGTGCCCGGTTGGGCACTTTCTATGGCAGGCTAGGCAGCGGTGGCCCTAGGGTGACCTCGCACCCTCTGCTCCATCCCAGTGGTGCTTCAAAGGTCACTGCATCTGGAAGTCGCCGGAGCAGACTTATGGCCAGGATGGAGGCTGGAGCTCCTGGACTAAGTTCGGGTCATGTTCACGGTCGTGTGGGGGCGGGGTTCGATCCCGTAGCCGGAGCTGTGACAATCCCCCGTGAGTGCACTTGGCTGAGGTGGGCAGGGCAGGGGCCCGAGGGGGTTGGAGAGGGAGTCGCTGGGGGGCAGGGCACAAGAAAGAAGGTCCCCTGCAGGTGGCTGTGTACGTATTCCAGTGGATGACGGCCCAGAATTGTTGGGGGCACCAAACCACTTCCACCTGGGTCTGACGTCTCCCTTTGTGTCTGACTGACATCTGAGAATGGGTCCGAACCAGTGATTCTCAGATTCTCGTCTGCGAAGAATCTGGGTGGGCCCAAGGCTTGGCCAGTTTAACAAGCCCTCCTGTGACCCTCATCCTCCAGCTAAACTTTGAGAAAACACTGGTCTAAATGTTCACTAGCCATGTCTTGGGAGGATAAATTCCCCAAGTCTGTTTCCTGCTACCTGAAGCAAAACTTCCTTCAATTTTTCTTAACTTATCTCTTTCTAACATCAAGTCCCCCCCCTCACTACCCCCTGCCCATATGTCAGCATTCTGGGGGAATAATCTCTTTCTCCCATTTATCCCCTCTATGGGAACCCCCTCCCATGGTTTTGGAACCTCTGAGCACCAGCTTTTGATGGCCTCCGTCTCCCAAGCTGAAGCAGCCTGCTTAGAACAGCTTCATGAGAGATGGGGTCTGGCTGGGGCCGGCTGTGTGGGTCAGCTGTCTCCACGTTCAGTGATTCTGAACCTCTGTGGGGCAGGGCTGGTCCCACCCCTCACAGTGCTGAGTGACGCGATGGGGACCTCAGAATGGCAGGGTCCTGGGATCACAGAGGCTCGGGGGTGGTCACCCTCCCTCCAGCATCCTCAGGAGTGGTCCTTCATACTCTGCTGTGTACCTCCAGGGATGGGACGCTCCGTGCCCCCTGGAGCAGCCTATTCCTGTGTACTGACCCTTTACAAATATGAGACGAAATGAACAGCCTTCAACCTGTTGGGGGGTAGGAAAGCCAGGTTAAAGAAAGGCACGGTGATGCCCACTCTGGATAGACCACCTCCCAGTCATGAGAGATAGTTATCCCCATTTATTGAACTCGTCTACGATAATAGCTTTTTATTTTATGAGGCTTAAATGAAGTATAATCTATGCAATCTCAGCACCATGCCCATGCCCATGCCCAGCACAGATTAATAAAGGACAGCTGCTGTTATAATTACCCCAGTGCACGGAGCACTTTCTCTGTGCCAGGTGGGGTACTAAGCACTTCCATGCATAAACCCATGTAATCCTCCCAGCATCTCTGAGCAGAGTTCCAGTCACCTTGTTCACTTGGCTACTTTGTATCCATAATCTTACTGGATCCTTTTAATTTAATGGGGAAGAGAGTACAGATTTAAATACCTTTTTAAAATGTATTCCTCACAGGCACACCAGGAGGTAGGTAAAATAAGAAGTGTCGTGGTCCCTCCTTTAAAGCAGAAGTTAAGACAGCAAGACTTGGGATTAGATTTAGCCAGGTCTTCTTACTCCAAATCCAAGTCTCTTTTACCACTCCGTGGTTTATTATGATATTAAATGGAAGTGGATGCAAGTAGGAGCAGCTGAGTCATTTATTGAGGGCCTACCATGTGTCAGGAGCTGTGTAACGGCTGAAAGAATATACAAAGATGAATCAGATTGATTTCTCTTCTAGCCCAGCTGGAGGGGGTTAGTCATTCCCTCCTGTCTTCCTCCCTCTCCCTCCCCCTCCCCCCATCCTTTGCCCCCTTTCTTTTTTTTTTTTTTTTTTTTTTTTTTCACTTTTTTTTTTTTTTTTTTTTTTTTTTTTTTATGCGTTACGCGGGCCTCTCACTGTTGTGGCCTCTCCCGTTGCGGAGGACAGGCTCCGGACGCGCAGGCTCAGCGGCCATGGCTCACGGGCCCAGCCGCTCCGCGGCATGTGGGATCCTCCCAGACCGGGGCACGAACCCGTGTCCCCTGCATCGGCAGGCGGACTCTCAACCACTGCGCCACCAGGGAAGCCCTGCCCCCTTTCTTTTGCTCATTCTCTCCTCTCCCCCATCTCACACACACACACACACACACACACACACACACACACACACACACACAAAATAGGTGGCATATGCCTGAAGGGACCACAAGGCTCTGAGCTCAGAAGTCCTCACAGTGGGGGTTCCTCTCTAGTTTGTAAGTTAGTGGAGCCCCTTTTTATGCTACTCTAAAAGGCTGGGCTACCCCAGGTCACCATGTGGGAAGCCTGCCCCCACCCCGAGCCTTTCCAGCCAGCCCGGTCTCTCTGCGCTCGCCCCAGCCCAGCCTATGGAGGCCGCCTGTGCTCGGGGCCCACGTTCCAGTACCAGGTCTGCAACGGTGAGGAGTGTCCGGGGCCCTACGAGGACTTCCGGGCCCAGCAGTGCGCCAAGCGCAACTCCTATTACGTCCACCAGAATGCCAAGCACAGCTGGATCCCCTACGAGCCGGACGACGGTGAGTGGAGTCCTGCTCCCCACGCCCACTCCGTGGCCTTGGGCATCTGCTGAGTCCATGTCTTCCCAGGCAGGGCTTCCCAGGCCTGGCCCACCAGTGAAGGTGGAGGGACAGCGGTGGCACCAAAAGGGATATTGCAGTCAGCAAGTTTGCCATGCGCCTTTGTGCAGGCCTTTGCGCTGTGTGCGTTGGGGGAGCCACAATCGTCATCACAACCATCCTTGATTTGTATGCTTCTGCTGACCGTTTTCTGTCAGATGCAAGGACAATGTCTTGAGCAAGGGTTATTTGGCCCAGAGGTACCGGCTGGCAGCAGTGCTGGCTGTCGGGGTTGGTGCCTTTCGGACATGTCCTTACCTGTGCAGAAGGCCTGGTACAGGTGCGGGTGCCCCTTGCTTTGCTCCTGAGAAGCTTTGTCCTATTACATACCATGTTTTTAGGTTTTAGTGATGGTGCTGCTGTGTCAGTAGTTAATGAAAATGATTTGAAAGTCAGGCGGATGGGAGTCTGTGGGATCCTCCTACTGCCCCCTACAGGCTACCCTGGACACAGGTCTCAGGACTCAAGCGGAGGGTCTGAATTCTGGGGCCAAGCCAGTGCCTATCTGTTTTGGAGCATTTCTAGTGATGGCTCTCGCAGCGGCAGAGAGAACCCAGTGAAGGGCTGGATTCATGCCTTCAGGCCGGAAGGGCCTTTAACAGTCCTCTTAGTCTACTTTCCCCTGCCGGCCTCTCCACGGTCCTTCCATAGCCTGATGCTTACCCCCTACCACGTAGCCCTCGGCATCAGACGGCGCCGATCAGAATGGCCTTTCCTGAGCCCAGGGCCACCTCTTCGTAGCCCTGGTTCCAGAGTATCAATTGCAACGCGCTCCATCTTCAGCTCACGTTTAGAAAGACAGTCTTCAAGTTGGAAGGGACCTTGGAGGCCTGTGTGTTGCCCGCCAGTGCACAGACCCCTCCAGAACATGCTTGTAGGGAGTGTCTTCTCCCTGCTTAGACTCCTCCTAGCCTGGGGAGCTCACCACTCCCGTGCCCCTGTCGGCTGGCTTCCAGGGCTGCCCAGAAACCCACCTGCCTGGGGTGCACTGGTCAGGGTCCTGCCTGTCTTTGGGAAGGTTGCAGCCCCCCACCACTTAGCCCCTGGCTCAGGTCCCGCCAGGAATGTGACTCCCCCTCTGCATGAAATCCAAAGTAGTATTGGATGTTGTGGCTCCGGACTTGAGTCCCGAGTGCTGGGGCAAGACGTCACCAGGTATCCCGGGAGCCCAGGGATGAGGACCCTGGAGCCAGATGGTTCCTTACAAATTTTGCTTTGGAAGCCTTGCACATCCATGCAGACCCACACAAGCTGCTGCAACAGGGGTGGAGAAGGGCTGCAAGGCCAATGGGGCAGCTGGACTTTGGGTTTTCTCGGGACTTTTAGACAAATTCCAGGAAGTTAGCTAAGCCCCAACCTCCCTTTTTCTAAGAAACACAGCAAGTGTTTATATGTTCTCCGGACCCTACCCTTGTAGGACGTTAATAGCCTTGATTTGATTGTTAGAACTAGAAAGGATCTCCCTCCTTCCCTCACTGCCACTCCATTTTGTAAACCCAAGCACAGACCACTGTTCTGCGTTACTTTCATGCAGCCTTCTAATGTTCGCAAGCATGGTAAGATTCACCATCGTACGTGTGACTGGTGATGTGTATGTGGAGGTCAGAGCAGGACTCAAGCCAGACTGCCTGGGTTAGAATCCTGGCTCTGCCTCTTACTGGGTGGCTGTATGGCCTTGAGCAAATTCCTTAACCTCTCTGGTCCTTGGTTTCCTCCTCTGTAATGCTACTTCCTTGGGGGTATTGAGAGGCTTAACTTAAGTTAATTCACGAAAAGCATTTAAAGTTGTACGGTAAGAATGTATAAAGGTTTTAGAAGCCTGGCACATAGTAAGCTTTCATTAAGTGTCGGCTTATTATTATTATTATTGTTTTATCACTTGATGTTTCTTAACAACGTGATGTGGCATTTTACTAATCAGGCGTAATAAATAAGGAACTGAGGCTCAGAGAGGTCAGATAATTTGCCCAAGGTCACATGGCTCATAAGTGACACAGCAAGGATTTTAAGCCCAGCTCCACACCTAGTTCTCCCCCCGTTGCCCAGAGCTGGCCCCTGGAGCTTCCTGTTCAGGCCACGTGTTAATGTCGGTCTAGGCCAACCCACCTTCTCTGAGCCCAGCTGGCTCAGTGTGGTCCCTTTCCCCACAGACGCCCAGAAGTGTGAGCTGATCTGCCAGTCAGAGGACACAGGGGACGTGGTCTTCATGAACCAGGTGGTCCACGACGGGACTCGCTGCAGCTACCGGGACCCGTACAGCGTCTGTGCCCGCGGCGAGTGCGTGGTAGGTGCCCCCCTCCTGGCTACCCACCCTCTGCCTGCCCCGGGAGACTGGAGGGCTGCACTGCCTCCTTCTGCTCCCTGGGAAGACAGGCATTGCCTCCCCTTCCTCACCCATGACACCCCTTGGTCCTCAACATGACCTTGGGATGCTGGAAAAGGGTTACTGCCCAACCCCATTCGGTGGGAGAGGTGTGGCCAGGTTTAAGACCTTGCCCATGTCACACGGTGACTCCAAGAATGCCTCTCGGTCCAGGGTCCTCTCCTGTCAGGGCCTGGGGACTGAGGAGGGGGCCAGGGGCTGCCAACCTGGGGGTGTTGGTGGGGCATGGAAGCCTCTTCCCGCTGACCCCGTCTCTGGCTTCAGCCCGTCGGCTGTGACAAGGAGGTGGGGTCCATGAAGGCAGATGACAAGTGTGGGGTCTGTGGCGGCGACAACTCCCACTGCAGGACTGTGAAGGGGACTCTGGGCAAGGCCTCCAAGCAGGCAGGTGAGCAGGTTAGGGCTGGGGGACGACCAGGAGGGGCTGGGGTTCTGGCCCAGCTAGCGTCCCTAGAGCCCGAACCATCCCTTAGGTGGGCCCTCCCTCCTTGAGCCGGGCCACAGTTCTGGTGCTGGGGGGGCGCCCTGGAGCCTGTCTCAGACCACAGCTGCCCCCGGCTGTGGTTCCTCATTTTCCAGGCATGCTGCGCCTGCACTTGGGCTCAGGAGCTCAGAAGCATTTCCTGCTTGGCACTGTGTTGTCCTAGGAACTCAGCCATCTCTTTGGCCTGGGGCTGTTAGTGGGAATGAGGGTCCAGACAGATCTGTAGATGAGGCCCAGGCTGGACTGGTAATTTCCTTTTTGCTCTTCTCTCTCACTTTTTTTTTTTTTTTTTTTTTAACTGAAGTGCTTCCTGCTTTGAACTCCTGGTGCCTTAGAGTTCCTTGACTTCCCTCCCCACGTCCAATCTGGCCACACTTGCTGTTGAAAAGGGCCAGATATTAGTCCTTTACACTTTAGTATGAACTAGATTCATTTCCCCTTGGGGAGTGTTTCACCTTTGCCATGCCTCTCCTTGTTGGGGGAAAGTTGATTGCTCTGAGAAAGGTTAGTTTTCAGGCCTCAGACTGGGAGGATCACGGGGGCCCCCCATGCTGGATCTTCATGGCCTATTTCATCAAGATTCCTACAGTGGCTTAAAGTGTGAGAAGAAAGAGGGGAGGGAAAGTCAGGAGAGAAAAGGAGGGTCAAGAAAGTGGCAAATAATAGGAACTAACACACACACAGAGCCCAGTAGTATTTATAGAGCATCTTAAGCTATATGAACTGTGATCCTCTCAGCACCTTATGGAGAAGGGCCCATTCCTATTTTACAGACAAAGAAACTGAGGTTCCTGGGTATCTGTGAGGAGAGGGGGTGATGGGGGATGCTGGCAGTGGGGCTACCCGCTCAGGATGCTCATGGTTTTTCTGCATCTTCCTCTGTGGCAGGAGCTCTCAAGCTGGTGCAGATCCCAGCAGGTGCCAGGCACATCCAGATTGAGGAGCTGGAGAAGGTCCCCCACCACATTGGTGAGTGCCAGGGTGCCAGGAGATGGGCAGCCAGGCCCTGGGACCTGCCCTCGGGTGTGGGGGGAGCTGGGAGGGCAGAGGAGAGGATTCTAATGCAGAGGGCATTTCATGAGTTTGAGTAATGGGAGAGAACCCTTTTTTTTTTTTTTTTTTGGCGGTATGCGGGCCTCTCACTGATGGGGCCTCTCCCTTTGCGGAGCACAGGCTCCGGACGCACAGGCCTAGCGGCCATGGCTCACGGGCCTATCCGCTCCGCGGCATGTGGGATCTTCCCGGACCGGGGCACGAACCCGTGTCCCCTGCATCGGCAGGCGGACTCTCAACCTCTGCGCCACCAGGGAAGCCTGAGAGAACCCTTTTTTATTGATTGATTGAATTTTATTCATGTTGAAATGGGAACCTGCTACATGGTTCAAATATCAGAAGGTATGAAAGGAGATCCAGTGAAGATTCCCCCCCCCAGCCCACAGCCCCCATGGGCAGATTTCTTTGGGGGGTGATGAGAATGTTCTGGAATTAGACAGTGGTGATGATTGCACAGTCACTGAATTGCATACTTTGAAAGGCAGAATGGTTTGGTATGTGAATTATATCTCAATTTGAAACACATAAGCATGGTTTGGCGGAGGCTCCTGGCAAGCAGGTGGGCAAAAGGCCGCTGCCCGCACGTTGGGCTGTGGCTGGGTTCCCCCACACTCGTCTCTGCTCAGGCTCCTTACTGAGGGCACGTGGGCTGTGATGTCACTGGGCCTCAGCATGTCACAGAGGCCGCTCTTACCCACTGTGCCCACCAAGTCACCCTGCTTGTCACCAGCTCGTCATAAACACGAACCCAAAACCTAACATCTCTGGGCAAGCTTGTATATTACAAAAGTGCTGACTTTTCATATTTTTAGGTTATTGTTAAAATAATACAAAACATTTTTAAAGTCTCCTGGAGAACTTGCACTCCCTGGAGAATACATCTGCATTAGCACAGCTGTAAAAATTCCTAACCTGCTCTGGAGGGCACCTGAGTGTAGTCCAAGCAGGCATAAGGCACAAGGGGAAACTGATGCGCAAAGTGGCTTGTGGGCCCTCTGTGTGCCCTCATTCACTTGCGGGGTGAGCCAGTCTGGGCCTGGGTCTCCCATCTTCTACCCCGTGCCCCTGCCAACTGCACCTCTGCACAGGGGGTGTGAGACGGGAGGGCTTTGGCTTGGCCGCCTCCCTGCCCACTTGCCTGTCTGGCTGTGGAGAATTACGCCTGCACAGGGACAAGGAGAGAAGGTCATTTACCCCTGGAAGAGGATGGTTGCTTACAGACACTCCTCCTACTGCACCCCTACAGATGATTCCATAATGTCAGCAGTCCCTTGGGCCCCTGGCCAGCCCCTTCCACCCACGGCCCCCCAACCCCGCTCAGATGTCCAGCCCTTCCAAGGAGCTAGATGGGCTTGTAGGCAGCAGGTGGGCTTCCCTGGAGGTCAGGGCAGAGGCTCCTAGCACCTGTGGCAGGCTCTGGGCGGGCACACTTGCTGTGTGTTTATGGGGTGCGGGTTAGAGCTCTCCAGGAGCCTGGGGGAGAGGGAAGCAGGACTGAGACCTGTCGTCAGCACAGGTTGTGTGATTATACGTGTGTGAGATCCGCAGCGGCCCTGGTGTAAATGTGCAGAATGTGTATGTGGGAGTGAGCGTGTGTGTGCCCGTGTGTGTGCACACGCGTGCTAACAGGGTATGTACTCTCTGGAGAAGCCCGGGACAGGTGGCAGCCTTGGCAGTGAAGGCTGAGGCCCTGGTCCAAATGTGTGAGGCGCTCCTGGAATTTGGGGTCATGGACTCTGAAAGGAAGTGGAGGGAAGACAAGCCGTGCTGTTAATACCCACCGTGTGTGGGGCTTTGCGCTGGCGCTTTTCATGCGTTACCTCGTCGGAGCCTCACGATAACCCTCTTGTTATCCCGTTTTGCAGTTGAGGAAATTGAGGCTCCGAGAAGTTAAAAGAGTTGCTGGAGGTACCGAGTGGGTCAGTGGTAGGACCTGGGCTCAGAGCTGGTAGGAGGTGGTGGAGATTCCAGCCCACCACCCCCAGGAAGGCGGGGTGTACATCCAGGGACCAGGGACAGCAGTGGTCGTGAGCTGCGGAGGCAGACAAGGGCCTGAGGAGATGCTCAGCTCTAGCCTGGAGGGTCTGGTGATTCTGGGGGCTGGCAGAGATCAGGTCGTGGGAAAGGAGGGGGCGTCTCTCTTCCCACTCAGCAGGGAGGCTGGCCCTCCCGAGAGCTGGGCTACCAGCCTCTGTGTGTCCAGGACACACCCTTGCCCCTCTCCGGGCCTCTGATTCCCCATCTGGATTAATAACAGCACCGACCTCAGGATGCGTGTGAGGATCCCACTGAGGCGGGAGCAGAGTAAACAGCACGTGGTTCATGCCCTGGATCCTTAGCTCTTATAATTACACCAGGTGGGGACACCCCGGGGCTCCAGAGCCTTTGCCATCCCCACCTGGCTGGGGGCTCGGGTCCCACTGTGCAGCCATTCTCTGACCCCTGATGCCTCCAGGGTGAATGAGGCTGTAACTCGGGGGCCTTTGCTGGGGCGTCTGCAGCTACACACCTTCCGCCCGCCGGTCACCCAGCGCCTTTCAGTTACAAGTTGTGAGTTACTCGCTGACTGGGACTTTAAGGGGGAAAAATGAACAGATATTTTTTATACTCCGGCTCTGTGCCAGGCCCTGTGCTGGGCTAAGGACGCTGAGATGGAGGAGGTACACTGACAGGCTATGGGAGAGACAGGATATCTGTAATTGCAACAGTGCTAAAAGTCAGATGCTGATTTGATGACCGTAATAGTGCCTACCATTATTAAGTGCCAACTGCGTGCCATGCACTCTGCCTAGTTCTTTATATATATGAACTCCTTTGATTGTCCCAAGAGCCCCATGGCAGGGTAGGTGGGCAAGGGATACTGCGATTATCCTCATGGGGCAGCAGCCCTATGAGCTAGGTAGAATTACCATTCCCATTTTACAGATGGTAAAACTGAGGCAACACAGGGCGGCTAAGTAACTTTCCCAGATCAATCCGGCTCCAGAGCCTGTACTCTTAGCCTCTATGCTCTGCTGTCGAAGTTGTAGGGAGGGCAAATCCCCGAGGACTGGACAATCAAAGAAGGCTTCATGGAGGAGGGGAGAATTGTGCTGAGCCTTAAATGTGGGTGGAGATTAGTCGGGCAGGAAGAAGGGGAGACAAGGTGAGAGGAATGGTGTGCACCAGGGTCCAGAGGCAGGGGTGCTATGTGGGGGCAGTGGGATGATCCATCGGACTGGAGAAAGGCTCAGATGGGAAGGAGTGACAGGTGGGCAGGGAGCCCCTAGGGGCCCACTGGGACGGCCTTGAAACCCCTGAGGTGTGGCTGGTGCTCCTGTGGAGGGGAATAGAAATCTGTGTGACCCTCTCCCCATGGCCAGCGGTGAAGAACCAGGTCACAGGCAGCTTCATCCTCAACCCCAAGGGCAAGGAAGCCACGAGCCGGACCTTCACTGCAATGGGCCTGGAGTGGGAGTACGCGGTGGAGGACGCCAAGGAGAGCCTCAAGACCGGTGGGCCCCTGCCGGAAGCCATTGCCGTCCTGGTGAGTCCCCACCCTGCATGGTGGCCCCTACCCGCCCCACCGCACCCCCCCGCTTGCTGCCCCAGCCCATCCCCTAGCTCACCGTCTCTGCTGCTGAGTCAGCGCAGGCCTGGTGGAAATCCTGTTCTGGTGTCTTCAGGAGCCTGGGCAAGGCCAAGATGCCCTCTGAGCTTCGAGGCTGGGAGGATGGCAAGTGAGGAGGAAAAAAGAAATGGTTGTCTCACTGTCTGATCAGAGATGCCCCACACAGGGAGTCTGTTCTCCTTAACACGGGGTCAGAAATAGGGCCCAGGAGGAGCTGGAGGGATCTGGGTTGGTCCCCCCATCGTTCTGCCATCATCCAGTATCCAGTTGCATTATGGCTTTGCCAGCAAGTGAGTCCAGGAGTCCAGTGGCCTGTGGCCCAGGAGTGCTGTCAGGCACTGCCAGCCTCCTGAGAGGGGGATGGGGCCACTGTCCCAGCTGAGGCCCACCTCTGCCCACACCCCCTCTTCCTAGACCATAAGCCAGGGCTTACGGAGCAGGGATCGTTAACTCAGGAGACCAGACCGGGAGGGGCTCTATTGGCACCGGCTGGTGGCAGGGAGACCTTCTACAGGCTTTGTTCCTGGTGCTACCCTCATTAGTCAGGGAGGTCCTAGAGGGCAGGCTCTGAAGCCTATTGATGTCAGCATATTAATTCAGTCCAGCATGTGCTTCCTACTCACCCTATATTTGTTGTCCACCCATACACCCATGGCTGATTAATTTTCAACGAGAGTACCAAGACCATTCAGTGGGAAAAGAAGAATCTCTTCAACTAATGGTGCTGGGACAACCGGACATGCACATGCGGAAGAATGAAGTTGAACCCCTGCCTCACACCATATACCCAAATCAGCTCAAGATAGATCAAAGCCCCGAGTACAAGAGCTAGATATGATACCAAAAGCATGAGCAACAGCAACAAAAAAGATATAAATTGGTCTTCATGGAAATCGAAAGCTTTTGTACATCAAAAAAGACGTTTTGAAGAAAGTGAGAAGATAACCTGAACAGACTGGGAGAAAATATTGGCAATCCTATATGTGATGAGAGTCTCTATTGTAGACCATCTTCTAGAGTCAGGCAGTGTGGGTGCTCTGGTGAGCAGGACAGACCAGCAGACATGGTTCCTACCTTCACTGGAACTTAGGTGTGTGGGAAGGAGAATCACCGACGGGCACACAGGCTGTTCTCAGGCCTGGCACACAGTAGCTGCTTAGCTTGAGTTGTTTTTTTTTTTTTAAAAAACATCTTTATTAGAGTATAATTGCTTTACAATGGTGTGTCAGTTTCTGCTTTATAACAGAGTGAGTCAGTTATACATATACATATGTCCCCACGTCTCTTCCCTCTTGCGTCTCCCTCCCTCCCACCCTCCCTATCCCACCCCTCTAGGTGGTCACAAAGCACCAGCTGATCTCCCTGTGCTATGTGGCTGCTTCCCACTAGCTATCTATTTTACGTTTGGTAGTGTATATATGTCCATGCCACTCTCTCACTTTGTCACAGCTTACCCTCCCTCCTCCCCATATCCTCAAGTCCATTCTCTAGTAGGTCTGCGTCTTTATTCCCATCTTGCCCCTAGGTTCTTCTGACCATTTTCTTTTTTAGATTCCATATATATGTGTTAGCATACAGTATTTGTTTTTCTCTTTCTGACTTACACTTCACTCTGTATGACAGTCTCTAGGTCCATCCACCTCACTACAAATAACTCAATTTCATTTCTTTTTATGGCTGAGTAATATTCCATTGTATATATGTGCCACATCTTCTTTATCCATTCACCCGATGATGGACACTTAGGTTGCTTCCATGTCCTGGCTATTGTAAATAGAGCTGCAGTGAACATTGTGGTACATGACTCTCTTTGAATTATGGTTTTCTCAGGGTATATGCCCAGTAGTGGGATTGCTGGGTCGTATGGTAGTTCTATTTGTAGTTTTTTAAGGAACCTCCATACTGTTCTCCATAGTGGCTGTATCAATTTACATTCCCACCAAGAGTGCAAGAGTGTTCCCTTTTCTCCACACCCTCTCCAGCATTTATTGTTTGTAGATTTTTTTTTCTGTTTTGGAGTTTATATTATTTTGCTGTTGTTATTTTTATTTTTTAACATCTTTATTGGAATATAATTGCTTTATAATGCTGTGTTAGTTTCTGCTTTATAACAAAGTGAATCAGTTATACATATACATATGTTCCCATATCTCTTCCCTCTTGAGTCTCCCTCCCTCCCACCCTCCCTATCCCACCCCTCTAGGTGGTCACAAAGCACCAGCTGATCTCCCTGTGCTATGCGGCTGCTTCCCACTAGCTATCTGTTTTACGTTTGGTAGTGTATATATGATGATGGCTATTCTGACCGGTGTGAGATGATACCTCATTGTAGTTTTGGTTTGCGTTTCTCTAATGATTAATGATGTTGAGCATTCTTTCATGTGTTTGTTGGAAATCTGTGTATCTTCTTTGGAGAAATGTCTATTTAGGTCTTCTGCCCATTTTTGGATTGGGTTGTTTGTTTTTTTGATATTGAGCTGCATGAGTTGGTTGTATTAGCCTCAGTTTTGCCATGTGGCTACAGGTCTGAAAGGCCTCGCCAGTGTGTGCTCAGTGCTGCCCCCTCCTGGCTCTCACTGGTTCTGCTTCTGACCCCACATCCTCCCCTTTGACCCCTCTTCCCCGGTCTCCCTATGCTGGCCTTACTTCCCTGCTCTCCAGTCCTTTGCCACCTCGTCTGTCTCCCTTCAGGTGCTCCCCCCAGCTGAGGGTGGCCCCCGCAGCAGCCTGGCCTACAAGTACGTCATCCACGAGGACCTGCTGCCCCTTATCGGGAGCAACAACGTGCTCCTGGAGGAGACGGACACCTACGAGTGGGCACTCAAGAACTGGGCACCCTGCACCAAGGCCTGCGGAGGAGGTACTCGCTTGCCTGACCGCAGACGCCTTGTGGGAGGAGTGGGAGGGGTCGGGGGCCTGACATCGTCTCCACTTGGCATGTCCCCGGCTCGTGCCTCAGTTTCTCCTTGAAGGTCTCTGGGGTGTGGCAGGGTGCCTGGGCAGGGCCTTGGGGCTGGGCTGGGGGTGCTAGAGCAGTATCCGGGGCAGGACCTCTGCCCTGTAAGGGCTCACCAGCTGCGCGCAGAGACAGCAGCCCACGTCCCCACCTGTGCTATACCAGTGACACCTGAGATGGGCTGGTCAAGGAAGGCTTCTTCAGAAAGTGACTTGGGGATGGGAAGATGCAAAGGCACAGAGGGAGGGGGGATTGGCTGCAGTCTCTCCGGAGCTCACTGTCCCTGAGGCTCTGGGCAGGACAGTGGGGGCCTGGTGAGACTGACCCCCACGGCAGGCTGTCCTCCCTTCAGGGATCCAGTTCACCAAGTACGGCTGCCGGCGCCGACGAGACCACCACATGGTCCAGCGGCACCTGTGCGACCACAGGAAGAGGCCCAAGCCCATCCGCCGGCGCTGCAACCAGCACCCGTGTGCCCAGCCTGCGTGAGTGCTTTCTGGGGGAGGGACAGGAGGCTGACCGCAGACCCTCTCTCTGCCCTGACGTCAGGACGAGGGGCAGGTGAGCCTGCTTCCGCCAGCGCTGGAGGGTGGAGGCACGTAGCCCCCGCAGCTGGGACTTCTTGAGCAGAGAGCACCCACACGCCAGCCTCTGCCCATGGCCCGCGCAGGCTTCCTTGCCCGTCCATCCCCTCTGGGATTTCTGCATTAACTTTCACTCCCAGAAGGAGGAAGATGCTGCCTTTGTTCTACTCCTCCCAGGATTATTTTACAGATGGGGAAGCTGAGGCCCGATCTGGGGACACAGCTTTCCCTCAGTGATCCAGGGGGTCCATGCAGGTGAAGAGGATTTCAGTGTTTCCAGAACCTAGGCCAGGACGCTGTCTACCAGTCCTTCCCTGCCCAGTCATCTGGGGCCCAGGGATGCGGTCTGGCCTTCCAGCCCCGAGCTGTGGTCTAGCCCCTGATTGGGATTCCCTGGCCTGAGGACACAGGCTCTTTTTGAGCCCAAGGTCATGTTCTTGGGGTTACTTGGAGGTGGCTTTGGGGAGAGGAGAGAGCTATAATCTGTGGAGGATCGATGTCTGGTCTCTGGGCCTGTTGCCCAGCTCGTCCTCAGCCCCAGCAGGCTTCTCTAGTGGCCCCCAGGTAGGGCCGAGGGTGGCTGGCCAGTAGGAAACCATGAAGAGCTGAGTCCATCCTCCTGCCTCCCAGGAGTCCTCCCAGGGTTGGGGGGTCCCAACTCGGCCTTGCTGATCCACAGCAGCTCTGCTCCCACAGGGTAGAGGGACCTCAGAGCCAGGGCGGGAGCTGCTGACCGGTGCTAGAGGCTGCCATGGCCTCCCTGTGCCTGGCCCGGGCCACGATCCCCAGCCCCCTGGCTCTCCATGGTTCTTTTTTATGTATTACTTTTTATTCAGGCCACTTTGCCCGCAAACATCTGTGATCACAGAGCATGCGGGGCTAACTCTGCCATGACCCCTAGCAGGTCACCCCACCCTGGCTTGTCTCCTTATCTGTAAAATGTCAAATGAAGTTTCGGGGCTTTTTGTTTTGTTTGTTAAGGGAAGGGGTTGGCTAAAGCCATCGTTTACTAAATGATGCCTCAGGAAACAGAGGGGAGTGGGAGTTGGGGGCTGCCCCTCCGTCCACCCCACCAGAGCAGTTTTGCTTTTGTCTAACTCTTCCAGTGGGCGCCTGCTTAAGGTGCTGCTGGAAGCTGCTCTGTGGCTAAAAGACGCTTGGAGACTAGCGGCTTAGCTGATCAGCACCAAAGCTCTGCAGGCGCTGACGGTGATAGTCATAGTGCCTGCACTTACGACATGCCTACTGCATGCCGTGCACTCTGCCATGTGCTTCACATACACAGGTCCTTTAATTGTCCCAAGAGCCCCATGGTAGGGGCTTCTACTCTGCAAGCTGTGATTTTCATCCGTTTGTGCTCGGCTGAATGTCAGCACCTAGGACAGTGCCTGCGCATGATAGACACGCGAATATTTATGAAGTGTTGAAAGAATCCTGATGTAAAGATGGGGTAACTGAGGCTTAGGGGGGTTAATAGCTTGTCCAAGGACCTGCAGGGTGTCAGGATTTAAATATGCATTATACTCATTTTTCAGATGAGGAAACAGAGGAGAGAATACGTGACCTCCCTAAGGCCACACGCCTGACAGCTGCAGAGCCACGTGGGTGGTTGGCTTAGCCCCCAAGCATTCTGAAGCCCAAACCATCTCTGTGGCTCCTGCCTTTGGTGGTTCAGGGAGTGGGAGTGGCCCTGGGAGGAAGTGTCCCATAGTCCCGCCTTTCCTCCACCTTTCTCCCTGTCTGTCTCCAGGTGGGTGACGGAGGAGTGGGGCACCTGCAGCCGGAGTTGTGGGAAGCTGGGGGTGCAGACTCGGGGAGTGCAGTGCCTGCTGCCCCTCTCCAACGGTACCCACAAGGCCATGCCGGCCAAGGCCTGCCCCGGGGACCGGCCCGAGGCCCGCCGGCCCTGCCACCGCGTGCCCTGTCCAGCCCAGTGGCGGACGGGAGCCTGGTCCCAGGTGAGCTGTCCTCAGGGCGTGGGAGGGGCTGGGCCGACAGGCACCTGCCTTGCAAAGTCAAGGAAGAGGACGGTCTGGGTGGAGGAGCTGCAGAGAGATCTGGCGCTCCCTGCAGGCCGAGTGTTTCTGGCTGAATCCCTCTCCCCACATCTGATCTGATTTTTCTCAAAACTAAGTCCAACGATATGCTGGGCCATGGTTTTGGGCTTGGCCTTTATATCCATTCACTATCAGCTTTGACCTTCACAGAGTTAGGAGGCCTGGGCTAATATCCCTGTGTTACAGATGAGCAAATTGTAAGACACTCTTTTTTTTTTTTTTTGCGGTACGCGGGCCTCTCACTGTTGTGGCCTCTCCCGTTGTGGAGCAACAGGCTCCGGACGCGCAGGCTCAGCGGCCATGGCTCACGGGCCCAGCCACTCCGCGGCATGTGGGATCTTCCCGGACCGGGGCACGAACCCGTGTCCCCTGCATCGGCAGGCGGACTCTCAACCACTGCGCCACAAGGGAAGCCCCAAGACACTCTTGTATTAAGAAATATTTACTGGGACTCCCCTGGATGTCCAGTGGTTAAGACTCGGCACTTCCACTGCAGGGCGCACGGGTTCAATCCCTGGTCGGGAAACTAAGGTGCCAAGTACGTTCCAGGCACACTGTGCTAAGAATGCCTGGAACCCACTACCAACCAGACAGACCTGATTCTTGTCCTCATGGTGCTTACTGTCTAGTGAGGGAGACGTAAGAGACAAGTACCAATAACAAAAGCATTGACAGGTTGCAGTTGGAGCTGAGCAGAGGTAAACAGGGTAACATATCAGGGAGGGCCTCTCTGAGGAGGTGACATTCGAGCTGAGACCTGAGGTGTGAGCCATATGAAGACCCTGAGACACGAACAACCTTGCCATGTTCCAGAAACCTAAAGGGCATTGGGACTAGAGCTTAATGAGAGGGGCAGGGGTTACACGACATCTTTGGAGAGTGGGCAGGGGGTCAAATCCTGCAGGGCTTTATGAGGAGTTAGAGTTATTCTAAGAGCAGCAGGAAACTTGAAAGGTTTTAACGTGTATGTCACCAGCTCTGATTTCAGGTTTAAAGATCACTCTGGCAGCTCTGTAGCAAGTTCATTGCTGGGAGGCCAGGGAAGAAAAAGGCAAACAGTAAGAAGGTTGTGGAATAGTCCAGGGGCCACAGGGAAGTTTTTTCAAGTTTGGGGTTTTCTCTTAAAAATGAGTTTGATATGAACCTTGAAGACATTATGTAGAGTGAAATAAGCCAGACACAAAATGACAAATACAGTATGATTCCACTTATGTGAGACACCTAGAGCAGTCAAATTCATAGGGAGAGAAAGTAGAAGTGTGGTTGCCAGGGACCAGGGGAGAGGGGAGTGGGAAGTTAATGTTTAATGGGCACAGAATTTCAGTTTGGGAAGAAGAAACTGTTCTAGAGATGGATGGTGGCGATGGTTGTGCAGTAATGTGAATGTACTTAGTACCACTGAACTGTACACTAAAAAATGGTTACAATGTAAATTTTATGATCTGCGTATTTGATTACAATTTTTAAAACCTCCTTCGATCATGGAAATAAGCACAGTGATGTTTATTGTAACAGCAGAATATCAGGAAATATTCTAAATATCTATCCATAGGAAATTGGACCCCCCTCAAAAAAAACCCCTTGCTCTATTCATGTAATAAAATACTATACAGCAAGAAAAATGAATAAGCTTGAGCCGTACTCATCAATATAGATAACCCTCAGAAAAATAGGTGAGAGAAAGCACTGAAGTATGAAGGAAGTAGCACTACCGATGGGGATACGATTTACTTAAAGTTTAAAAAGGCACAACGCGGTATTTGAAAATGCGCCAGAATACTGATTTACTGAAGTTGCTAGTGGGGGTGTTTGAACAGGCGTTCATGACCAACTTCCTCATACCTTCCTGTAGGCTTGAAATATTGCATAATACAGAGTATTTTAAAGAACTAAAAATCCCCACACAACCTGTGCAGATTTTATATTCTTCTCCATAATATATAGCTTTATTTGTTTGAATATAAACCAGAAAGACCGCTGATCCATAAAGGGCCCCTTACGTAAAACAGGGAGGTGACAGCTGGTGGAAGATAGTTGCCCCTGTAAGATGGGCAGAGCCTTCCAGAGCTATTGCTGTTTGTAATTATTCCTCCTGGGAAGATGAGCCGTCTTTGTCCCACTGTTCTGTGTGGCATGTGACCCTTGTGTCTCCTTTGCTCATCACCTGCCCTGGTATGAGAAGTGGACCTTTGCAAGTCCTTCCCATCCCGCTAGGAGAGGCTGTGCTCAGTGCCTACAAACCCGGTGACCTGGTCACGTAGGGCACCCTTGCTTTTCCTGAAGCCACCCCACCCCTTTATCAGAGTATGTGGGTTCCAGGGCATGATGTGTGTGGCAGCCCTTTCAAATGGTCTTCTGTTCCTTGTACCCACACCTTTCCCTCTTAGAGAAGAAGACACTTTTGAGCATGTCTCTACAAGCTGAGTGTTGGGAACAAAGTCATTGAATGTCAGAGCTAGAGGGGTCTATGGTGACCCCATCATCCAGTTCTCTCAGCTTAGCTGTTGTTACAGTCTGGGTTCCTACATCCCCTTAACAAGGTATCATCAAGTGCATGGACCTGCCTCAGGTCCCTTGGGCTAGTGGATGGCAGCAGGGTGATACACAAAATATTTAAGGACCCAGGCACAGGCCAGACAGAGTGAAAACAAGCAGTAGTGCCGGAATGGGGTCCCACAGGCCCCCTCCAGATGGTGGGAAGGTTCAGGGGCTTCCAAGATCGGGGCAGTGGCTCTTTCCCACCTGGTACAGGAGTATTTGACAGTTGCTGTGCTGTCCTGGAGAGGCTGTTGAGAGCAGTCCTTGCATGTCCCTCTGGTCCAGCAGAGACTTGGCACCCTTCTCTGTCCCCTTTCTGTCCTGGGCACTGGCTGGACTGCAGAGCTCACCGCCTCCTTCCACTGTCTCTCCACACCTCCCGCCCCCGTCTCCCCATGGCAGTGCTCCGTCACTTGCGGAGAGGGCGTCCAGCTGCGGCAGGTGGTGTGCCGGGCCAACGCCAGCAGTCTGGGGCAGTGTGAGGGGGACAAGCCGGACACGGTCCAGGTCTGCAGCCTGCCCGCCTGCGGAGGTAAGCCGGGTAGGATGGGGGTCAAGCCCAGCTCCTCCGGCCTAGACCTGAGGCCCAGCTTGGCTGGCTTCCCAGCCCAAATACTAGAGCTGCTTTTCCCCTTCACAGGAAATCTCCAGAATTCCACAGTGAGGGCTGACGTCCGAGAACTTGTGACCCCAGACGGGGAGTGGGTGCCACAATCTGGGCCCCTAGATCCCATCAACAAGATATCATCAAGTAAGTGTATCTCTGGACCCCACCCCCTCCCCATTCTTCCAGTGTTCACGGCATTGTGGGCATGGGCCGTGCAGTGGAGTGGACCCAGCTTCCAGTCTGTCCACGTGACCTTAGCCTCTTGGAGCCTTGGATTCCTCAGCTGTGAGGTGGGGATGATGCTTATATTGGTCCATGGTTCCTTATCTGCAGTTCCAAAATACTGAAAGCTGCAAGTGTCCCCCTAAATTTGGTGCAGACTCACTGGGGAGCAAAATCTGAACTGAACTAACGAGAGATTAGTTATTCTTTTGCTACGGAAACATTGCCGTATTTGGTTGCACGGTGACCTCCAGTCTCCACTGGGGACATTAATGTAAACACACTGAATATTACTCTTCTAACCTCAGAAGTTCTGAATTATGAACCATATCTGGTTCCAAGATTTTTGGATAAGCAATTGTAGTTCTGAGCTCTCTTTATAGGTCTGTTGAGAGAATTAAATGAGATAATGCATGCATTCCTGCTTAGTAGTCAGCCAACAGCAAATATAGTAGCAGTCATTTCTCTCTGCTTCACGATCAGGAGCCCAGCAGCTCACCCTCTCATCTTTCCATCCATCCACCCATCCATCCATTAATAAATATTAACTAAGCACCTACTATATACCAGGCTCTGTGTTCTGTGCTTCCTTCCTAGGTTCCTTCTCTGTTTCCCTTTCTTACCTTCCCAAGGACCAGGGCCTGACAAGATGAGTAGCAGAAAGATCCCAGACCCAAACTCCTAGTTAGAGGATCAGTTGGCTGTGTGACCTTGTACAAATTCGTGAAACTCTCTGAGCTCAGCGACCTCATCTGTAAAATGGAGGGGTCTGATTAAATGTCCTCAAAGGAACTTCTGGCTCCAGTCTTGCTGCTGCTCTGCTCCTGTGCTGAGGCTCAGGCTGTTCAAGTGCTTGGGTTTCCTTTCCTTTTCCTCTGGGAGCAAAGGGGAGCTCTGATTCTGACCCTAGAATTCTAGCGCCATCTAGAGGCCACTGGCTTTCCATTTTCTCTAGTCTCTCTCCTGTTCCCCTAAGCCAGCACCCTACCTTTTCTCTCTTCTCTTTCTCTCCCCCTCCTCTCCTCTTCCCTGTCCCCCTCCTTTTCTCTTTCCCTGGAAAAATTAATAGAAAGCAAAGCTCCTGCCTTCACATCATCTGGAGAGACCTACCTGAAGTTATCACAGAAATGCAAAAACATTTTTAGATGACATTTGAACAAGAGCAAACAAAACTAATATAATGAGCACCCCTCTATGCCAGGAACTTTACAGATGCTACTTACAATAATCATATTATTATTCATTGGTAAATGTCAGCATTATCCCCATTTCACAGAAGAAACTGAGTGTTGGACAGTTTAAATGACTTGCCCGAAGCCTTGCAGCTTTTTAGTGACAGAGCCTTGATCGGAACCTAGGTCTGCTTGATTCCAAGTTTGTTGGTGGGGGGCTTACTGTTCCAAATGCGTGCTCACCAGGGGCAGGACGTTTAAGCTGCTCGTCACAGTGTGAGTAACCCGGGCATCTGCCTGGCCCTGGCCAGAGTGGATCGGATTCCTTTGGGTTGATTGGGAGGTGGTGAGGGCGGGAGGTGGAGGGCTGAGTGGGGGTTGTAACCTGGCTGATGGGCGTCCTCCAGCATCGGTCCTTGTGCTGTGTGTGCAGCGGTGCCCTGTGTGGAGGACAGGTCCGTCTTCTGCCAGATGGAAGTGCTTGATCGCTACTGCTCCATCCCTGGCTACCACCGGCTGTGCTGTGAGTCCTGTACCACGAAGGCCTCGGGCCCTGACGCGAGCCCGGACCCCAGCCTGGCCTCACCGCCACCCTTCTCCACTCCTGGGAGCCCCTTCCGAGGACCCAAGGCCCCTCCAGAGGCTGTGGAGCCCACTGTGGGACCAGCGGGATCAGACGGCCATCAGCATGGCCGAGCCACACAGCTCCCAGGACCTCTGGGCACAAGCTCCCCAGTGAGCCAGCGCCACTTTGCTGCCCAGAAACGGAACCCTACAGTATTCTGGGGCACTTCTCCTAGTGCCCCCCGGGGACTGCCCTGGGGCTGGGCTGGGGCCCCTACACCAGTCTCTGAAGATAAGGGGCAGCTCAGGGAAGACCCGAAGCATCCAGGCACCAGCCTTCCCACCACCTCCCCGGTGACATGAGCCTGGCCTTGCCCATCCCTCCGGTCAAGTTTACATGCTCTGTGCTGCCCCAGACATCCCGGCTCAGAGGACACACAGCGGGGCCGGGGCAAGCACGGACTGCCTTTTAAATTATTTGCCTTCTTATTGTTCTAGTTTGGGGCTGTGACACTTTTCACCCCATGAAGTGGGTCTATGAGGAAGAAACAGATCAGGGAAAGCCCTAACCGGAGATACCTCAGCAAGCAGCCCAGGTGACCGAATCAAACCTCTCAGGGGCTCCTGGCTGTCTCTCCTGCCAGGACTGAGGGCCAGCTAAGTCCCCCCCCCCCCCAAAACACACACACACAGCCACCGGGCCTCACACTGCCTCCCTTTGCCAGAAATTGTGGGGACCCCTGTGGAGACCCTGAGTACCAGGCTCCTCTGCCAAGAGGGGCAGAGCAGGGCCGGGAAAGGTCGGGGGAACCCTCACAGGGTGGTCCAAGAGGAAGTGGGCTGGGGCCGAATGTGGTCGTGAGGCTCCAGCTGCAGGGCTAGGGTGGGCGGGAGGCCAGTTCATCTCAGACCCAGCTCTTCATAGCGAGAGCTCCAGACAGCTCCTCTGGCCATGGCCAAAGGGCAGAGTCCACCTTGCACTTGCTGGCTGGAGGGCCATGTTGGTGGCCACCTCTGCCCCTGAAGGTGGCACTTCCTATTACTTCCGGTGCCTCCAGTTTACAGGTGGGCCTTTTAACCTCACCCACGGCCCCCCTGAGAAGGGGGCTCTGGACACTCTGGAACATGTGTCCTCATCGTCCAGGGGGTCCCCAGCTGGTGCTAGGCCCCCTGGCTGGACCAGGAACGGCAACTGTGGTCGTCACTCCGGCGCGTGAAGAGAGCACGGGCTGGAAGGTGACTTTGTGGGGCACAGAGGAGACGTGAGTTCTCAGGCTGAGCCCTGCCAGTCATTGCCCTCTACCAAAGACCGCTCCTGCTGGAGTCAGACGTCTTCTTCTCCCACCCGGCTTAAGCTGGACTGGAGGTCCATTTGTGGTACTGGGTGCGGGTGTGGGGGTGACCAGGCTCCAGGGCTGAGGACCGGAGCCCACTCATAGCCGGGTCCTGGGGATGACAAGGGCCAAGTGCCCCAGGGCAGGACGTGAGCCTCTGCCCCTCGTGCAGGTGGGGAGGAGACAGCACTGTGGAGCCTCAGCCACACCCATGTTACCTCCAAGGGCAGGTAACTTCCCTGGGCCCTCTGGCTCTCAGGAAGCCACCCGGTTCCCGGGACCTCTCCCAGGGATCCTCACTCTAAGTCATGCAGAGGGTCTCGCAGACTCCTCAGCAGGCCGTAGAGGTGCTGGCTAGTTCTTCTGTTCCAGGGCAAGGGGGCCACTCTGAGCCAGGCTAGAGGAATAGGAGCAGTGGGCCCTGGGTGGCAACCCCCGGAGAGTGGAGGCCCTAGAGGGGCTCCCCAGGTGCCCTCTCCGCCCGCTGCCTGCCCCCTCCCGGCAAGGCTGGGGCACACACTGAACCATTCCTGCGCGACCCAGCCTGCCTGTGTTAAGTGCCTTTGAGATCCAGATCCTTACAATTTTATGTATTTATTAACATTGTCCTTGGTGTTTGTTTTGGACCCCAGAACGTTGTGCTGTGTTTTTCTTTTTCTCTCTGTTTTAGTGGAAAGGGCCAGCAAAGCCAGAGCTCTAATGTGCTGGGCTGGTAAGATGATTGGGGTTGGGGGTGGACAGGGAGGGGACAGAGCCACGAGAAGACTCGGCCCCCAGCCTCCCCGCCGTGGCCCCGCTTGCTCTGGGGCTCCTCTAAACATCACCTTAGGGTGGAGAGGCAAGAATGGGCCTGGGGACCTGGGGGTCCTACTTAGGCTCCTCCACCAAGTAGCTGTGTGACCTTGGGCAAGTCACTGTCCAGAGCTTGGTCCAAAGGGTAGAAGCACCTGGGAGGTAATTTGGGGGTCGGCATAGGGAAGGACGTTCTAATGAACTTTCAAACACACGGGGTGTCTCCCTTGGAAGGTGGTGAGCGCTCTTTCCCTGGAAAAGTCTATGCAGGATGAGGATGCCAGACGGGAGGTGGAAGGAACGTGATGCATCTTACTGGGCAGGGAGGGCCGACATGCAAGGTGCTGTATAATTTCAGACTACCCCTTTCCCATGACAGACGTCATTAATCCTTACCACACCCTTTCAACGAGTGTATCACAGGCCCCTCCCTGACATTTGTGGGGCCCAGGGCAAGAGGAGACCCCTGTCCAGGGACCTCACACACCTGTGTGTGTCTAGGCCTCAAGTCCCAAGCTCCATTTACATCCCTGTGCAAACAGCTTCCCCTTGGAAACTGCCCCTCCTAAACAGCTACCACTTGGGCCTAGGGGTGCCTACATGGTGACCCAGTCACACCTTAGGGGGACTGACCTAGGGAGATGCTACCACAGGCCCTAGATTTGGGACCGTTCGGGCGGGGCATCCTGTGGGCCGTTGTACTCCGAGTGTAGCCTGCAAGGAGGGAGATCATGGACCCTGGGTGGGCACATGCCCTTGGTGCAGTGCAGTCCTTGCCATGGTGGGTAGTATGGGTGGAGTGGGGCCCTCTAAGAGCCCCAGCACCCCAGCTCTGACAGCAGTCCTGGCACATTTCATGGGGCAGGGATAACACATGGAAACACATGCCGATGCTTCCCCATCTCTTGCCCATGGCAGACACTGCCAATCCATCAGTGCCTTCTCCCCCTAAGAGTCCTTCACAGAGTGTTCCAGGTACTGACCTCTGATCAGCTGCCATCAGCAGGGCAAGGAATCCTAATAAATAGGATAATACTTGGCTGCCTGTGCCACTCATGCCGATGGCAGGGTGATCATAAATGGAAACATCTTTGGCTTTGATGAGGCATCCAGCAACAGGGAAGTAACGTTCTTGGGGGCACAAAACCAGACGTACAAACAGCAACCACCACCACAGACACTTGCAGCATTTCTTTTGGTAGTTCTGCCATTTGCTGCCTGAATTGTCATGGTAAGTAATGAGCTGTGATTCAGGGAAACCTCAGCTGCGGGGTGGCCCTGGTGAAGTGTAGAGGATTGGGAAGCAGCTAAGGAAGAGGGTTTTTATCTTCTTTCCCACAATTTAAAGTATTATAACTAACAAGGCTACACAATTTTTTTTGGTGTGAGAAAACCAGGTTTATCTGCTGTTGTCAGTTCTAGAGTATTGCAAACAACAAGATCATAGATTTAAAAAAGGACAGCTTATCCGGCCGTGCCACAGGAGTGGGCCAGAGTCAGGGGTTTGGGCTCCTCTAAGCCCCCAGGCCTCCACCTGTGGAATCCTTCCCCTTTTCCAGTCTCCCGGTGGCCCTCCCATCCCTGAGGGGACTGTGGTCTTGGAAGCCCAGGCCACGGCCCTGACCAAAAGTTACCTACACCCTGCTTAGGATGCAGAACGCTACAAGATATCAGTCCTACCCTAACGATGAGAAGAAGCTAATCTACAAAGTCATACCTCTTAGCCCCAGGTGGATTAAATTTCAGAGGGTGACAAGTCCCTAGAAGAGAGAGGGCCCATGCACTCTTCCACCTCTGGCAGAACATGGAAGAGCATGGAAGAAAGTGGTCAACAGAGAAGCAGAAAATGCAACTGAAATTTTAACAGATTTTTAAAGGTTAGGGTGACCATTTGGAATCATAAGGAGCCCCGTGCGCAGGGGAGTCTACACCTACTCATCCCCTCTTCTCCTCAGGCCTCCTCTGGATGTACACGAGGAGTATCTGGGGCAGGACAGGAGAGCCTCGACAGCATCCCGGGGGCTCCAACCAAGTTTGAGAGTGCAAATTAAGAAAACAATACCTGTTCACAGTGCATCAGGACATAAAATACCTGTACATGAAAAACTATAATGCCTTGCTGAGAGAAACATGAGAATATCTAAAAGAAGCCTCAATATTGTTAAGATGTCAAATTCTCCCCAAAATGATCTATAAATGTAATGTTATTCCACTCAAAATTCCAGCAGACTGCGTGTTTTTTAGAAATTGGCAAACTGATGATAAAATTTTTATGGCAGATCTAGAATATCCAAAACAATTCTGAAAAAGAACGAAGTGGGAGGATTTACGCTACCTGATTTCTAGGCTTACTGTGAAGCTACAGTAACCAAGACAGTAAGGCTTTGGTGTAAGAATAGACTCACAGAACAATGGAACAGAATAGAAAGTCCAGAAATAGACTCACACAACCATGGTTAGTTATCAACAAAGTGCCAAGGTAGGTCAGTCAGGACAGGGTAGTCTTCCAATAAATGATGCTGGAAAAATGGAAGATCCGCGTGGAAAAAAATAAATCTCAACCTTCACCTCATGTCATGTGCGAAAATTGACTCAGTCAAAATGGATAATCGACTTAAAGGTAAGAACTAAAACCGTAGCACTTACCGAGGAAAAACATTTTTAAAAATCTTTGTGACCTTGGGTTAGACAAAGATGACGCTAAAAGTGTAAACCATAAAAGAAGAGCTTGACAAATTGGACTTGGTCAAGACTAAAAACTCCTACTCTTCAAAAGACAGTGGTGAAAAAATGAGAAGGCAAAAAACAGAAAAAAACGAATCCCCACAAGCTGGGAGAAGATATTTTCACATCATATATCTGATATTGGACTTGTATCCAGAATATATAAAGAGTTCTTAACCGCCCCCCCCAAAGAATGGGCAAAAGATTTGGACACTTTACTAAAGATATACAGTGACAAATAGATACAGGAAAAGATGCTCAACGTCATTGGTTATTAGGGAAAGGCCCATTAAAACCACAAAGATCCTACTTCCTACCCATTAGAACAGCTAAAAGTAACAAGATTGACCACATCAAGTATTGGGAGGATGCTGGGCAACTGGAACTCTCATACATTTGGGTGGGAATGCAAAGTGGTAGAGCCTCTTAGGAAAACATTTGGACCGCTCCTTATAAAGTTGAACAATAAACTTACCTACAACTCAGCAACGACTGCCCTATGTACTCACACAAGGGAAATGAAAACTTTTGTCCACAAAGCAACCTGTATGCAAATGTCCATTAACAACTTTATTCAAAATAGCCTTCAACTGGAAACAACCCAAACGTATAGCAAATAGGGAATGGATAAATAAACTGGCGTATCCATACAACGGACGGAATACTACTCAACAATAAAAAGGCGTGAGCCACTCACATGTACGTGCATACATCAACACGCACAGATATTCACAGCGTTCTGCGAAGTGAAAGAGCCAGGCCCCAAGAGACTACACACCAGGTGAGTCCCTCCACAGGAGATTTTGGAAAAGATAAAACCCTGAGGACAGAAAACAGGTGACTAGTTGCCAGGGCTGGGGTTAAGAAGGAGACTGGGAGTGGGCATGAGGGAACTTTGTGGAGAGCTGGAGATGCTCTGTCCCTTGATTCTGGTGGTGGTTACACACATTTGTCACACACATTTTCCTGTGTGAAAATTATATCTCAGTTAAAAAAAATAATTTTTAATCACATAACCAGGGTAATGGGAGACCTCTGTCACCCAAGATCTCTGCGAAAACGCTGCACTGTTCCTGGGGAAAACTGCTCCCCTCCCCCAATTGGACAGGGATTCTTTTGACTCCCGGCATCACCATTTACCAGCTGGGTGGAATTGGAAGACTCTCATCTGTAAAATGGGCATACTTTTTCCCTATCAGAATTGCTGATCACTCCTTGAGCTGCTGAGTGCAGTGTCTCTGCCTCCCTAGGCTGTAGGCTGCTGGAGGAGAGGCATGATTCTTTTCTTATTTGTATCTTTCTCTCTCCACCCCCTGCCTCCCAAAAGGCCTCAGCAGCGGCCTCCGGGACTCCTGGCTGCGTGCTGCTGGAAGAAACGTGCACGGACAGCCAGAGGCGCCTCGGCAGACCCTCCGCTGCTGGGCGAAGGTCCTGTTCCTGCTGCCAGGACTCCCTGGGAGGGGGTGGCCACCAGGGCTGGCGGTGCCTCATCGCTCCCAGAGAGGTGGAGGCAGCAGGGCGCCCGCCAAGCTCAGAGTCCCCCTGGGACGAGCTCAGGGAGGCAGGGGGCCTGGCTCCACACCAGCTCTTGGACCCACATGCAGCCTGCCAGGCCACCGCCTCCCTTCCAGCCTCAGCTCCCTTATTTGCAAAATGGGAATATGGAACGACTCACGAGGTTGGTTTAGAGCCAAGGAGAAAGTGTCTATGAAAGTGCTTAGCGAGTGAGGAATTACTATCGTTCCTAAAAATCTGATGATGAATAATAACATTAAAGAGATCTGTGGGTGGGGCCGTTCAGTTCTGCCTCACAGGGGTCCTGCCAAAAGCCATCCAGTGGCTTCCATTGCCCTTAGGGAGAAGGCCAAAATCCTTCCCGCAGCTGCCAAGGCCCTGCCGGTCTTCCTCAGAGGTTGTTTCTCCAACCTCTGCTTCAGAGAATTTGGTGAACTTGTGAGTTGATCTCCGTGGTGACTGAATAAGGCCTGTCTGCCCCCTAGACCGTGAGCCCACGACGGCGGGACTTGCCCTTAATAAATGCAGCATTTGCAGGATAAACAGGGATGCACAGAGGTGGTGGGTTCCCTGCCTCCCTTCAAATTCCCACAGGGCTCCCTAGATTCTTCCTGGGGACCGGGCCCTGGAAACCAAGAGGCAGCTGGAAGCCAGGAGAGGGGGTGAGCAGCCCGCCGGGCCTTGCAGCTGGAGGTCGTGTCTCCTAGGAGGAGCCTATCACTGGCTGGTCGGTAAGAGGACACTTAGGCCTTCAGTTCATACAAGATTAGCAGCAGGAGAATGTGTAGCAAGGTCTGACCCCCTTGTGCAAATGGGGAAGCTGAGGTCCAGAGAGACCAAATGACTATGCCCAAACCAAACCAGTGGTAGCAGCGTCCAGGCCAGGAGTTAAGATTTGCCTGTGCTCATGCAATATGTTCCTGACAGATCTCACATCTCCTCTTAGGCCAGTGGTTTCCCACCTTCTGTTCCATCTAAGCTCCAGGTGTTACCATGTGGGTTGGGGGGAGCATAGGCCCTGGTGAGGGAGACGATGGGGGCTCAGAAGCCTCCTGTGGAAAAGAGCAGAGACCAGATTGCCTGGCTTCCAGTTCTGACTCCATCACTCACTGTGTGATCTTTGGCGAGTTACTTAACCTCTCTGAGCCTCAGTTTCTTCATCTGTAAAATGGAAATAATACGTATTTCACAGGATTAGTGTGAGGATTAAGTGGTTTATTTTTGCATGCGTTGCATACGTGTTTGTGGTACGTGTAAAGCCCTTAGGAGAGTGCGTGCACATGCCAAGTGCTACGTACGTGTTAGCTGCCATTTCCATCCTATTCCTCCCTCCCCCGGCTATTCCTACAGCCTATCGAGGGGAGAGTGGTGGTGAGGGTCCCATACAGCGGATGCAGGGGGTCTGGGGATGGCTGAGGGGACAGGAACATCTCCAGCATTCTGTCCTGATCCGGGCTACTGAAGTTCAGGAAGTCCGTGTGCGGCCAGGGAGACTCTGAGCAGAGGTGGCCACGTCCCCCAGGGAGGGCTGGG
Source organism: Phocoena phocoena (assembly GCF_963924675.1). Classification (NCBI taxonomy): domain Eukaryota; kingdom Metazoa; phylum Chordata; class Mammalia; order Artiodactyla; family Phocoenidae; genus Phocoena; species Phocoena phocoena. Next base: position 61,761,645 of record NC_089234.1, on the reverse strand, counting down.
GGTGGGCGCAGGCCAGGTCACACTGTGGAGGCTGAGAGGATAGGAGGAGGGCACAGCTGAGAGAGGCTTTCAGCCACGCAGGGATGCTGGGTAGGCACCCAGGCAAAGGGAGCTGGAGGTGTTCATCCATCTCTGGGCAGTTGGGTGAGCGTCCAACTTGGTAACGTCCCTTGGGGGGATGCTGATTCAAGGCAAGGGTCCCCTAGTACAAAGACTGCCGAAGGCTGGGGGCGACAGTTTGTGAGCAAGGGGGCTCCGTGAGAGCTGAGTAGGAGGTGGCAGTGGGCGGAGAGAGATGGGGGAAGGGGGGAGTGGTGGTTGAATGCCAGGGGTTAACAGCGGAGCTCTTCCCTGGGACGCACACAACTCCTGCAAAATCTCCAGAAATCCCAGATGCTCACGATGACTGGATTCCTCCTGACGGTTTGTGCAGGAACCAAATTCTGCATCTGGGTTGGTATGAGGGGCAGAGCTGGGGCCACAGGCAGTGGGCCCCCAAGTCCCTATGTTTGCAGGAGCCCCAGAAATCTTCAAACTATGGGAACCTGGAGGGTTCAAGGATTTCTCACCTGGAATGCCATGGGCAGGGGGATGGAGGGTCACAGAGCCACAGGGGACTAAATACTGGGCAGGAGCCCTGAACCAGCAGCCTGGGATGATATTTTTTGCTAATATATACTGTACTTGGGTCTGACACTGGCATTGGGCCAGTTTGCAAGGTGCTTCCACTAAATAATCTCATTCTGTGTTTCATTGTTCCACCTTACAGATATGGCCACTGATGCACTGAGAATAAAGGGACCTGTCCAAGGGAGGCATCCAGAGCTAGAAGGTGAGCCCCAATGGGGGGCTCAGCCCCAGAGCGTCTGGGCCCTGCACCTAGGAGGCCGGTGAGTGAAAGGACTTAGCCCTAAGTCTCCGGGCCAGGCCGAGACAGGCGAGGGGCATTTGCTGGGTAAGCGGTGAGGAGAGGGGGTGCTTCCCACCTGCAGCCCCTCCAGCTAGCTCCCCAGGTTCCCGGGGCACCCTCTGCTGGGGGTGTGTGGAGCTGGGTGGGGTAGGAGAGGGATGTTGGGGGGCAGCCTTGCACCCCGGCTCGGGAGGGCTGGGGCTCCTGGGTGCGCGGGTCCCACCTCGCTGTCCTAGGGAAGGGTGTTCCTTCTGTGGCCCCTTGACCTTCCCACCCACACCGGGCACTGCCAGGCTGGCACGAACGAGGCTTCCACCAGGTTGCAGGGTAATAAATCTCACGCTTCACTGAGGCCCGAATTGCAGGACTGTACTTTATCTCAGCGTTGTGCTGTAGGAAAGAAAAAAAATCTTTGGGATTCAAATGTATGAAAGTCTCATCCTGTTCTAAACGTAACTAGGGGAGCTCACTAAAGAAATCTCAGGAGGCTTTGATAGAGCAATCACCACTGACAAAAGAAATGTCACTGAAAGCAAATGACTGGAGCCACTCTTGCCTTCTAATTGAGCGGCAGAATTTGTATCACCGAGTAAGTGGGTCTGCGCTGCTGGGGGCGCTGAGAAAAGTGAGGCTGCATAAGGGGCCCCTTGTAACCACGGAGAGCACCCTTAATGCGGAGAGAAAATGGTTGTGGAGACGGGTTGGGGGGAGCCACAAAGACAGAGATGGCAGTGGGGGCAGATGGGAGCGGCTGGGGGCTTTTTAGGATGCAATTTGCATAATACGTCTAATATTTAATTGTTCTGGCGTGGCTGTCCCCTCAGTCCTTTGGGAATGTCCAAATTAAGGGCTTTGCATGAATCAGGAGTTTTGTTTATTTCGGTGGAAATTGAGAGAAATGAACTGATACGTGGGTGAAGGTAAAGGGGTGAGCACAGCCCTGGAAATCGGAACTCAGCAGGCAGTCCCTCCCACGCACACGCTCACTCCGGGAAGTCACAGAAATACTGAGGAGGGCCCCAAACTCTGCGCAGAGATTCTAGCCGCTTGAGGACCTCAGGGGGCAGGAACCCCACGCCGACGTGTGGGTTTCAGTAGAGAAATCGCCTCTGCTTTAGCGACTTTGTTGACATGGCATGTATTTGTGTTGGGGTAGTGCCCATCTGCAGGCGTACCCCACTTCTCTCCCACGGAGTCAGAGCCTGTCTGGACTTGGAAGGAGCCTGAAAATTTTCTGGACCCTCAACTTCACAGAATGGGGAGATGGGCCCAGGGAGGAAGTACGTACATTCTCAGGGTCACACAGTGGGCTATGGCAGCGCTAGGTGGCTCCTTTTGTCAAGTGGGTCTCAAACCCAGAGTGAGGAAGAGGCTGGAGTGGCAGGGGCAGGAGAGACACACTGGGGGCAGGGAGGCGACAGGGCCTGGCTGGTGATGGGAGTGGGGGAGCTGGCCAGCCACTGCCCGGGTTCCCCGCAGGCTCTGCCCGGAGGTGCCCGGGGGAGCTGGGCAGGAATGAAGAGACCAGCACTGGCTGTTGCTTGGAGGGAGAAGGGCAGAGAGAAGGCACCCATCGCACACCCACAGTCCCTAGCCCCGGCTCTACCACCCCACCCGTCCGCAGAGGATGATGTTATTCCGTGGGGAGGTGGGTCGCAGCCGGCAGAGTCCCCTCCACCACCACCACTCGGACCCCACGTCGGGGAAGCCCAAATGCCGAGCTCCTGGGTGAGTCCTTACCGTGTGCTGGGAGCCCCTGCCCCACCAGCCTATTCTAGGCCTGGAACCTTTGGTTCTGGTGGGGCAGCACCCACCTGGAGGTGTCTCTGGCCCCCACCGTAAAGGGAGAGGGAAAGAGTGTGCTCTTCCTGGGCCCGCACCTCATGGGTCAGGCCCCACCAAGGCCATGGCGGCTGAGGCTCCAGGGCTGCCAGCACCCACCAAACACCTTCTGAGAGGCAAACACCAGAACCCAGCCTCAGTGAGTCGCGGGGAAGGGTGCAGAGGATGGGCCAGGGCGTCCTTGGAGGGCTGGCATGGGCGTGGATGAGACGCTTACACAGCCTGTCCAAGTCCTAGGGAGCTGTGAGGATGGAATAACCCATTCTCTCTCCCTTCTACCCAAATGGTAGCTCACAAGGGCATGAAAAGAGGACTTTGGTCTCCCTTCCTGCAGCCAGAGAGTCTTAGAATAAGGAAATCTTAGAATTTTTGAATCATAGAATCCTAGAAATACTTGATATTGGGATTCTAGGAATAACTGAAGCATAAGATTTTAAAACACATTTTAGTGCACCTTGCTCTTTTATTTACCATCGTATCTTGGAGAATGAGAAAATATGTTAAAAAAATACTAGTAGTTTTCTTTGGAGTCTTGACTCTTATTTTTTACTTTTCCCAATTTTCTCTATTTTCCAAACATTTGCAATGAGCATGGATTTTTTTTTTTATATATAATGAAAAATAATAACATTTAAAGATAGCACGGTGCCTCTCATTACCAGAGGTGGTAGGCTTTTATAACTGAGTGGAGGCTAATAATGTCCTGTTGGCTGGGTCAGTCCTTTTTTTTTCCTCACATGCAAAAATATTAGAAAATAAGATTTGTGTGTGTGTCTTTTTTTTTTTAATTGGAGTATAGTTGTTTTACAATGTTGTGTTAAAACATAAGATTTTAAAATCAGTTGCTAAAATATAAAAATCTTACACTTGCAGAATCTTAGGAAAAAAGACACCAACCTGCCCAGAGACTTGTGAAGCGGCTTAGAACTTTTGGCCAGGGGCTCTCGGAGGACTTCAGAATCACCTGGTCCAGCCACTCCATTTATATCTGAGGACTCTAGCGAGAGGGCAGGGACTTGTGTGAGGTCACCTTCTTCTGTGGCTCCCATCTCTTCCAAGGGTGGCAGTGCATCTCCCGGCTAGCAGGCAGGCAGGGTGCTGCGTGATGTTGCTGGCCACTCCTGACCCTGGCCCCAGTGCTGTCTCAGACTGGGGCTGCACCTGAGGGAGACGGACCAGATCCAAGGTCTGGGGGCCTCCAGCCTTGTCTTCATACAGTGTGTCCACCTGGCCAGGGGGAGGGGGCAGAGAAGCCCTTGAGAACAGGAGGTCATAGGAAGTGCCTGGTATAGGGGAGAAATTAAAACACTGTGTTTTGAGTGAGTGAATGAATGAGTGTTTGTGATGGTCTTAGTGATTAAGAACCTGGAGTAGGACAGACCTGGGACCTGAGTCTTGGCTGTGCCAGTTAAGCGCCATGTGGCTAGGTGACGAACCTCCCAGAGACGATACCCGTACCCGTATCACAGGTCGGTGAGGACTAAGTGAGATCCTGCCCGATGCCTGATACGCAGCAAGTGCTTGCCGAGTGCTAGCTTCATCGTCATTATCGTGAATATTAGTAACAACAGCAAGCGGCCTTAGGACTAGCACCGAGGGCCAGGCCTCTTTCCATTGCAGTGTTGGAAACATCGCTCACTTCTTTTAGCTTGGAAAGGTTGCACAGGAATGATGGAGAGCAGGGTCCAGGTGTCAGGCTGCCTGTCTTTATCCTGGAGGCGGTTCTCAGGGCCCGTGCAACTGCACGGCTGTGTCCACGCCTGCCCCACGCTTGGCAGAGCCCTGATGGGGTGACCAGATGCTCAGGGTCTGTCAGCCCTCACTCGCTCTCAGAGCCCTGTCGTGGTCTGCCAAGCTTTCTCTGGCCATGGCCACCTTCCTGCAAGGGGCCACCACAGCTGTCACCTTAGGAAGCCTCCTGGAGCTCTGAGTCTCCTTGCCCTTGGAGCAGTAGGGACAGGTCTGTGTTGGGGTAGGAAACGTTTTCCTCAACACTCTTGGGGTCCCTGTCTGGGTCTGAAAATTAAACCGATAAAGACAGATTTATAGGAGAAAAGCACGCAGATTTGTTTGATAGAAGTTTTATGTGTCATGGGAGCCTTCATAAGCATATGAAGACCTGAAGAAACAGGCCTTAGTGTTTCTGTGCCGGGGGTGATGGTGGGTGGGTAGTCGTGCGAGGGTGACGGGTTCAGGACTGTGAGGTGAGTGTAGGAAACTGGGGACACGTGGTAAGTCCTGTGTGTTAGGATTCTTCTCGCTGACCCTTTGTCTTCAGAGCTGGAGGCTCCTTTCCTCTGCGTATAAGGGCACCTCTCCCTTGAGGGTTTATGACCTGCTTCAGAGGAGAAGGACGGGGGAAGGGCAGAGTGACCTTCCTGCTTCTGTTGTTTCCTCAGACTCCTTCAGATTAAACTATTCAGTATGCCAAGGTGCCATATGTGGGGGCAGCATTTCTTAAACTCCATCATCTGCATAGATTACCCTCACTCTCTTGCCCATGTGGCCTGGGAGGTCCTCACTATGACTGTCCTCTGTGTCCAGATGGCCTCCCTGGGGCTCCAGCCTGTGACTTCTGTTGGGACTCAGCTGTTGGCCCTGGGGCTCTTGTGGAGAGGGGGAGGGAGATGGGAGGGAGAGGGAGAGGGAGAGGGAGAAGGCTATATCTCAAGGAGAGCAAGAAACTCAGCTTCCCAATCTTCTAGGGGAGCAGCCAGAGCCTTGTCACGTTCCCGGAAACAGCCAGCCTCCGTGGGGCAGCCTGGCCTCTGGTCCCTTTCTTGCTGGAAACCACCTCCTGGTGGACCTCCAGGCTGTCCACCTGAGACGACCAAGCAGGCAGAGGAAGAAGGGAAGACACAGAGCCTCTTGACCTGGAACTCCGAGGAACACCTGCTCCCTGCATCACTTCAGGTGCCTGAGGGCTTGGGGGAAGGGGGAGGTGTGGGTGGAGGTGGAGGTTTAGGGGGTGGGATCACGGCTGGGGAGGAACCCAGCTCCCACTGAGGAGAAATCCCCAAGGCCTGCACCCCAGATCTTTTTCTCCTTGAAAAAATTGCACAAGGCATATAGGCTCATTATTGAAAAAAATCTATAAAACTGATGAGAGAGAAAAAAGTTCGTGTTTCTACTTAGCAGACATATTCAGATATGTGCATTTATGAAGTGCATGTGTAAGGGAGGGTGTTTGTATACACACACACACACACACACACACACACACACACACACACACACACAGAGGATGTTACTTTGTGTGCCATCAGTAACTTCTCCCCTCCCTACTGCCCCTGCAACAATATAAGAATGACAGCTTTCCATCCTGAAATATGTCAAGCTACATATCTACTTTTAATGACACATAGTACCCCATTGTATGGCAAATGGTCATTTATTTAACCAAATCCCCTAGTACCATAAGTTGAGGTTGTTTCTAAATTTTGTTATTGTAAACAGTGATACAAGGTTGATCTTTTCATGTTTACCTCATTTTTCTCAGAAGACATTTCCAGTTAACTTCTGAAGTTAACTTTCCAGAAGTTAACTGGAGTGAAAAGTGTACCAAAACCACATCTTGAAGGCACCTGATATATATTTCCCAATGCCTTCCAGAAAGGATGTTTACATTTTAGTCTCTCCAATGGTGTAAAAGCACCACAGCCCAAATATTAAAAATTTTGGTTTTCATCATCTTCTCTCAAAAATCTTACGGAAGAAGTCTTGGGCATCCAAACAGATGATATTATCAGAACTTTTTGAATTTGCTGTCTGCATGGTGAGAATTGACATTCATAATGTTGTCCCCAAGAGCGTAGGACATTCAAAGAGCCTTCTAAATCACTGTCTCAGGGACTTCCCTGGTGGCACAGTGGTTAAGAATCCACCTGCCAATTCAGGGGACACGGGTTTGATCCCTGGTCTGGGAAGATCCCACATGCTGCAGAGCAACTAAGACCGTGCGCCACAGCTACTGAGCCCGCGTGCCACAACTACTGAAGCCCCTGCGCCCAGAGCCTGTGCTCCTCAACAAGAGAAGCCACTGCAGTGAGAAGCCTGTGCACCACAACGAAGAGTAGCCCCCGTTCGCCGCAACTAGAGAATGTCTGCGCGCAGCGACGAAGACAACGTAGCCCCTCCTCCAAAATAAAATAAAATAAAATAAAATAAAATACTTCTAAAAATAAATCACCATCTCAGCTGATCCTCTTGCCAAGTGGTCAGCAAGATGTAGGAGGCAGAATACTGGTCTGAGGGGTAGGAGACCCAGATTCTAGTTCAGCCGTCTTCGTGTCTGACCATTAGTGTATCACTTTACCCATCATGTAGAAGACAGGAAAAGCCATCTCTGGACTGAGCCTTCCGCGGGGCAGTCATGAAGATTGGGACAGTGGCCTTGAGATCCCTTTGTGTTAGCCTGTCCCTTGTATAAAGAGTTATCAAGGAAGTAGGTGTGGTATTAGTAATGTGGCTTTCATTCTAGATTAATTTCTGGAAATGAGTGCTTGAGTGTAGGGAAATACATTGCTAACATTTATTGAACACATACTATATACCAGGCACTGTGACATGCCACCTAATATCTCACTAAATCTTTACAGCAACCCTATGAAGTCGGTGCTATTATCATTCCCATTTCACAGATGAAGAAACTGAGACTCATAGAGGTTGAGTCACTTGCCTAAAGTCACACAGCTAGCAAAGGGTACAGACAGTCTCTATATAGGCAGTTGAGGGGAGATCGTGCAGTTGACAAAACACACACCTGTAATTCTGTATGCAGGACAGCCTCAGTTATCCAGTAAGTGACAGTCTTTGCAAAAAGAAAAGGGCTGGGGCTCCTAGTATCGAAATCCACTTACTGATTAATCTAATGCTCTAGCTGGGAACAGTTCTCATATGAATCAGAAGCCAAGACTCAGAGTCATGAGGTAATTGCAGAAGGTCACATGATGAGCAGTTGAGCTGGCTCTAAAGCCACCAAGCCTATCCTTCCACTCAGTGAGTAACTGCAGAGCTGGAATGTGGTCAGGACACAATAGGGGGTCAGTCAACACCTACTGCAGTGAATGGAATTGGAGTCCCTCTGAGAATTTTCTGTAATTTAGAATGCAGCAGAATACACTTCACTCAGAACTTTTCCTGATCCGTGACTATGGACAAAACCTTCCCCGGGACTTCCCTGGTGGCGCAGTGGTTAAGGATCTGCCTGCTAACGCAGGGGACATGGGTTCGAGCTGTGGTCCAGGAAGATCCCACATGCCACGGAGCATGCCACGGAGCAACTAAGCCCATGTGCCACAACTGCTGAGCCAACTACTCTAGAGCCTGCGAGCCACAACTACTGAAGCCCGCGCGCCTAGAGCCCGTGCTCCACAACAAGAGAAGCCACCGCAATGAGAAGCCCGCTCACCGCAACAAAGAGTAGCCTCCGCTCGCCACAACTAGAGAAAGCCCGCACAGCAACGAAGACCCAATGCAGCCAAAAATAAACAAATAAATTTAAAAAAAAGAAAAAATCTTCCCCTCTCTAGGGCTCAGTGATTTAATGAAATGCTCCTTGGGCACTTGTTGCAGCCAAGAGCTTGTCCCATTGTCTCAGGGCCTTGAGGCCACTGTACGTGGATGTGGCGAGTTAGGGCATGGGGAGCTAGAGAGCTGAGGGGTGGACCTGAGCAAGCTAGAGTAGCCACAAAGGGGTGTGTGTGTCCAGGCTAGGGCTCTCAGACAAGAGGCAAGTCTTGTAAATGAGGGTGTGGACTATGGTGAATGAGAGCTCATGCCAGTAGATCAAGGACCCTGGGTTTCCACAGCTTCTGGTGTTTCAAGAGGAACCCTAGATCCTGAGTTTGAAATCTGGTCTGCTGAGCTGGGCAAAGGTGGGCTGGGCTGGACCCTCCCACAGGAGCATCTTGTCTTGGAGCCTTCCTCTCCTCCCCATTTGCCTTGCTCTCCTAGTCCAGGGTGTGCAGCTCCAGGTCCAGTTACCTTAAAGGGCGGAGGGCCCTCATTTTGCCTAGGCTAGACAGGTCTGGAGGGGACATGCCTAGCTGCTCAAGAAAGAGAGGCCTAGGAGCCAGGGGACCTGGTTTGGGGCATGACTGAGGGGAGCGATAGTGATTTTTATTACTGGGAACCCCACTTATTTCTGTCATTTGAACTTAGATCATAGACTGTCCAGGTAGGAAGAAGGGGCCTTAGTGAGCTGAGGGGTGAACGGAGGCCCAACGAGAGGAAGGACTGTGTGGGGACAGACGGCTCGTTGGGGGCAGGATCAAGTGCCATGAAGGTTGCTCCCTGGCTCCATGGAGAGGCCCTGGCATGTGCACACTGATCGTGGGCCCTTCACCCAAATGCTGACCCTGGTTGGGGCTGGACGATTGTGCACCTTCCTGTGTGGGCAGCCGGGTTTGGAACCCACCCCTATCCTGGAAGTGGTGAACAGATCCGGGAGAGCCACTAGTAGGTACTATTTTTCTCCTTTCCCGCTGGCAGGAGGAAGGAACCTCATGAGTCACTACGCTGGGTTAACTATTGCTGGCGGCAAACAAAAGCTGAGCCGAATGGGAAAAACAGCGGGGCGCCACTAATCCAATACCCATTCTTACACTCCAAGCAGCCACAGACCCAGAGGACAAGCCTGTGGTCGGACAAAACCAAAACTTACTGACCTGGGTCAGTGAGGGAGTGTGGAATGCCGCTGGACTAAAGAGAGCCAGCAGGGAGTGTCTTTTCTAAGGGTGGGGTTCCCCCTGAAGGGTTCTGGAAGAGTCCCAGGGAAGCAGGGGTCAGTCCTGGATTGGTGACTGTTTCTGAGGCAGGATAAGAAGTGGCGATTAACCAGGGGCTGGGTGCTGTCATGGGGCAAGGGCAGCTTAGCAATTGGGTATCCCCAGGAATAAAGGAAAATAGCAACAGAGCTCTGGGGGTCTCATTGGCAAGAAAGCAACAGTCAGGCAGAGTGGGCGTGATTATGGCATTTTACAGCTGTGGCATGACCTAGGGAAGAGCTGCATTTTCTGTTAACTTTGCATCTGGCTTTGTCTGTGTCTGTCCCCCCCGCCTGATGACGGCAGGGCTGCTTTTGATTTTTTCAGTGCGAGTTGATCCTCACGCCTTTAATCTTGTCCAGGTTTTTATTCCTTCACAGCCAAGTCAGCAAAAATTGAAACACAATTACTATTATGGCATCTCTGTTGCTATTTTTATTTCCTTTTGCATACTGAAATGGCCCAAAGGAAAAAAAAATTGCAAGGAATGGGTTACTCACATAGAAACTTGGGAAGGGTCTCAACCAAAACCACGTGCTTCGTGAAGATTCACGTTAGGGAGGCAACAATTTAGGCCAGACTGAATGAAGGCTCCAGGAATGGACACAGGCTTTGATCCTTAAAAGTAGTACGATGAGAGAAGTTGAGCAAAGAAAAATCTAAAACGTCATGGGTACCCCCCAATTTGGTGGAAAGGGTCTCTCAGGTGGAGACAGAAGAACTGCTAGCATGAACTTTTACCCTCTCCCAGCTGCTGGGAAGAAAGTATGCAAGCGCTGATTACCCTATGTTAATAATCTCTGATGTCAAACAAAGGCTTAGCAGAACGGATTTAACAAAGTGCTGGGCTATAGCAAAAGCAAAAATAACTGAGACCCGCAAACCAGAGTGGCTGGTGGGCTTTCCTCTCAGGGCGTCCCCTGTAGAACTAGGAAAGTTCCAGACAGGATGGAGAATCCTCATATACAAAACAGGAGTTTTGCTTTTTGTTTGTTCGTGGTTTTTTTGCGGTATGCGGGCCTCTCACTGTTGTGGCCTCTCCCGTTGCGGAGCACAGGCTCCGAACGCGCAGGCTCGGAGGCCATGGCTCATGTGGGATCTTCCCGGACTGGGGCACAAACCCGTGTCCCCTGCATCGGCAGGCGGACTCTCAACCACTGCGCCACCAGGGAAGCCCAGGAGTTTTGTTTTTAAAAACAAAATTACATCTGAATAGACATTTTTTCAAAGCAGACACAAATAGCCAATGAGCACATGAAAAGATGCTCAACTTCACGAGCCTTCAGGGAAATGCAGATGAAAAGCACGATGAGATACCACTTCACTCCCACTAGGATGGCGATAATTAAAAAGACAATACGAATTGTGAAATGTTTTGTTCTTGTTCTGTGAAAAATGCCAGTGGTAGTTTGATAGGGATTGTATTAAATCTGTAGAATGCTTTGGGTAGTAGAGTCATTTTCACAATGTTGATTCTTCCAATCCAAGAACATGGTATATCACTCCATCTATTGTATCATCTTTAATTTCTTTCATCAGTGTCTTATAATTTTCTGCATACAGGTCTTTTGTCTTCTTAGGTAGGTTTATTCCTAGATAGTTTTTTACTTTCGTTGCAATGGTAAATGGGAGTGTTTTCTTAATTTCACTTTCAGATTTTTCATCATTAGTGTATAGGAATGCAAGAGATTTCTGTGCATTAATTTTGTATCCCGCTACTTTACCAGATTCATTGATTAGCTCTAGTAGTTTTCTGGTAGCATCTTTAGGATTCTCTATGTATAGTATCATGTCATCTGCAAACAGTGACAGCTTTACTTCTTCTTTTCCAGTTTGGATTCCTTTTATTTCTTTTTTTTTCTCTGATTGCTGTGGCTAAAACTTCCAAAACTATGTTGAATAATAGTGGTGAGAGTGGGCAACCTTGTCTTGTTCCTGATCTTAGTGGAAATGGTTTCAGTTTTCTACCATTGAGGACGATGTTGGCTGTGGGTTTGTCATATATGGCTTTATTATGTTGAGGAAAGTTCCCTCTATGCCTACTTTCTGCAGGGTTTTTATCATAAATGGGTGTTGAATTTTGTCGAAAGCTTTCTCTGCATCGATTGAGATGATCATATGGTTTTTCTCCTTCAGTTTGTTAATACGGTTTATCACATTGATGGATTTGCGTATATTGAAGAATCCTTGCATCCCTGGGATAAATTCCACTTGATCATGATGTATGATCCTTTTAATGTGCTGTTGGATTCTGTTTGCTAGTACTTTGTTGAGGATTTTTGCATCTATGTTCATCAGTGATATTGGCCTGTACTTTTCTTTCTTTGTGACATCTTTGTCTGGTTTTGGTATCAGGGTGATGGTGGCCTCGTAGAATGAGTTTGGGAGTGTTCCTCCCTCTGCTGTATTTTGGAAGAGTTTGAGAAGGATAGGTGTTAGCTCCTCTTTAAATGTTTAATAGAATTCGCATGTGAAGCCATCTGGTCCTGGGCTTTTGTTTGTTGGAAGATTTTTAATCACAGTTTCAATTTCAGTGCTTGTGATTGGTCTGTTCATATTTTCTATTTCTTCCTGGTTCAGTCTCAGAAGGTTGTGCATTTCTAAGAATTTGTCCATTTTATTGGCATAGAGTTGCTTGTAGTAATCTGTCATGATTCTTTGTATTTCTGCAGTGTCAGTTGTTACTTCTCCTTTTTCATTTCTAATTCTATTGATTTGAGTCTTCTCCCTTTTTTTCTTGATGAGTCTGGCTAATGGTTTATCAATTTTGTTTATCTTCTCAAAGAACCAGCTTTCAGTTTTATTGACCTTTGCTGTTGTTACCTTCATTTCTTTTTCATTTACTTCTGATCTGATCTTTATGATTTCTTTCCTTCTGATAACTTTTTTGTTCTTCTTTCTCTAATTGCTTTAGGTGCAAGGTTAGGTTGTTTATTTGAGATGTTTCCTGTTTCTTAAGGAGAAATCAGGCTCCCTGACTTCAGACTATACTACAAAGCTACAGTAATCAAGACAGTATGGTACTGGCACAAAAACAGAAATATAGATCAATGGAACAGGATAGAAAGCCCAGAGATAAACCCACGCACATATGGTCACCTTATCTTTGATAAAGGAGGCAAGAATATACAGTGGAGAAAAGACAGCCTCTTCAATAAGTGGTGCTGGGAAAACTGGACAGGTACATGTAAAAGTATGAAATTAGAACACTTTCTAACAGCATACACAAAAATAAACTCAAAATGGATTAAAGACCTAAATGTAAGGCCAGACACTATCAAACTCTTAGAGGAAAACATAGGCAGAACACTCTATGACATAAATCACAGCAAGATCCTTTTTGACCCACCTCCTAGAGAAATGGAAATAAAAACAAAATTAAACAAATGGGACCTAATGAAACTTCAAAGCTTTTGCACAGCAAAGGAAACCATAAACAAGACCAAAAGACAACCCTCTGAATGGGAGAAAAAATTTGCAAATGAAGCAACTGACAAAGGATTAATCTCCAAAATTTACAAGCAGCTCATGCAGCTCAATAATAAAAAAACAAACAACCCAATCCAAAAATGGGCAGAAGACCTAAATAGACATTTCTCCAAAGAAGATATACAGATTGCCAACAAACATATGAAAGAATGCTCAACATCATTAATCATTAGAGAAATGCAAATCCAAACTACAATGAGATATCTCACACCAGTCAGAATGGCCATCACCAAAAAATCTAGAAAAAAAAAATGCTGGAGAGGGTGTGGAGAAAAGGGAACCCTCTTGCACTCTTGGTGGGAATGTAAATTGATAGAGCCACTATGGAGAACAGTATGGAGGTTCCTTAAAAAACTACAAATAGAACTACCATACGACCCAGCAATCCCACTACTGGGCATATACCCTGAGAAAGCCATAATTCAAAAAGAGTCATGTACCAAAATGTTCATTGCAGCTCTATTTACAATAGCCAGGACATGGAAGCAACCTAAGTGTCCATCATCGGGTGAATGGATAAAGAAGATGTGTCACATATATACAATGGAATATTACTCAGCCATCAAAAGAAACAAAATTGAGTTATTTGTAGTGAGGTGGATGGACCTAGAGTCTGTCATACAAAGTGAAGTAAGTCAGAAAGAGGAAAAACAAATACTGTATGCTAACACATATATACGGAATCTAAGAAAAAAAAAAAGGTCATGAAGAACCTAGGGGCAAGACGGGAATAAACACACAGACCTACTAGAAAATGGACTTGAGGATGGGGAGGGGGAAGGGTAAGCTGTGACAAAGTGAGAGAGTGGCATGGACATATATACACTACCAAATGTAAAATAGATAGCTAGTGGGAAGCAGCCGCATGGCACAGGGAGATCAGCTCGGTGGTGTGTGACCACCTAGAGGGGTGGGATAGGGAGTGTGGGAGGGAGGGAGATGCAAGAGGGAAGAGATATGGGAACATATGTATATGTATAACTGATTCACTTTGTTATAAAGCAGAAACTAACACACCATTGTAAAGCAATTATACTCCAATAAAGATGTTAAAAACAAAAATAAAATTAAACTAAAAGTCTTATAATTAAAAAAAAAGACAATAACAAGTATTGACAGGATGTTGAGAAATTCAAATCCTTATACACTGCTGGTAGGAATGTAAAATGTTGCAGTTGCTTTGGAAAACAGCCTGGCCATTCCTCAAAAAGTTTAACACAGAGTTATCATAGGACCCAGCTCCTACTCCTAGGTAGAGACCCCAAATAATTGAAAACATATGTACACAAAAAGCTTGTCCATGAATGTTCATAGCAGTGCTATTCACAATTGCCAAAAGATAGAAACAACCCAAATGTCCGTCAACTGGTAAATGGAAAGACAAAATGTGGTATATCCATACAATGGAATATTATGCAGCCATAAAGGAATGAAGTACTGACCTATGCTACAACATGGATGATCCTTGAAAATGTTAAGCTAAGTGAAAGAAGCCAGTCACAAAATCACATACTAAATGATTCCATTTATACGAAAAGGCCAGAATAGGCAAATCCATGGAGAGAGAAAATAGTTCAGTGGCCGCATAGGGAAGGGGGAGCTTTGAGGGAAATAGAGTGACTGCCAATGTGTACTGGAGTTTCTTTTTGGAGTAACGAAAATGTTCTGGAATTGATTGTGTTGCACAAGTCTGTGAATACTAAACACTATTGAATTGTACACTTGAAATAGGTGGACTTCACAGTGTGTGAATTAGATCTCAGTGAAGCTGTTACATTAAAAAAAAAAAGAGTGGGAGAAACTGGATATAGGATATATGGATACTCTGTTTTTTCACAAATTTTCTGTAAACCTCCTAACACAGTTTTAAAGTTAAAAGTTTATTTTTTTAAAGTTAGAGATGAAGAGAACAGAGATGCAGTTGGTTTGCTGGCTTCCCAGGCCCCAGTTTTCTCCAACCCCTCTGTCCCAGGCAGCTGAAGAGGGAAACAGGAAGAATATAAACCAATGACAGTCAGACCTCAAGCTAATGTTCAGAGAGGAGGGTGCACACAGGGCCCAGGTAAATAAAGAGGAGAATCAAGAAGTCACCATTTGTGCAAATAAGGGGCTTGGAAAGAAGTACTCCAGATCCAACGTAAGTGAAACCAAAAGAAACTGACATGGTACCTGTGCAAAAACTCTGTAGGAAAAAAGGACAGAGTGGGACAGAGGAAGGAGAACATGCAAAAGAAAGATGACGTGCACATTTCTGGAAGAAGATACACCCAGGAACAGAAGAAAATATTAGATAAGAACTGTTTTGGGGCTTCCCTGGTGGCGCAGTGGTTAAGAATCCGCCTGCCAATGCAGGGGACACGGGTTCGAGCCCTGCTCCAGGAAGATCCCACATGCTGTGGAGCAACTAAGCCCATGTGCCACAACTACTGAGCTTGCGTTCCAGAGCCCAGGAGCCACAACTCCTGAAGCCCGGGCGCCTAGAGCCTGTGCTCTGCAACAAGAGAAGCCACTG
Organism: Phocoena phocoena; assembly: GCF_963924675.1. Taxonomy (NCBI): domain Eukaryota; kingdom Metazoa; phylum Chordata; class Mammalia; order Artiodactyla; family Phocoenidae; genus Phocoena; species Phocoena phocoena. The sequence continues at coordinate 61,746,125 of NC_089234.1, read as the reverse complement.
CAACGGAAGCCCGCGCACAGCAACAAAGACCCAATGCAGCCAAAAATAAATAAATAAATTAATTAAAAAAAAAACAAAACTGTTTTGCTTTCTCAAGAAATTAAAGGCAACTTGAACTCTGAAACAAGAGATTGAAGTTCAGACAAGGCAATAGAATGAGTTGAAAAGGACTAAGGAAAGAAACAAGGACAAAAATAATACCACTGCACAGTTAATGAATGTAGTAGAATAATATCAAGGGTACAGCTGACATGATAGAAACACAAGACAGTGAAATGGAAGACAGATTTGAGGAAGAAAATCACACAGCACGCAGAAGAAATTAAGCCAATGTGCAGTAGAGATGAACTCTAAGACCACCCTGTTAACCTGTGAGAAGGATGTACTTGTCAGCTGTTTGACCTCGGACGGATCACTTAACCTCTCTTCTGAATTCTCGTCTATAAAATTGTGCTAGTATCTACCACGTGGAGTTATTATGGGGAGTTAGAATGGGGTTAAGGGAATGGGCTCTGCCCATTCAAGCTGCAAGATTTGAATCCTGAATCGGTTTCCTATTGCTTATACGACCTTGAGTAAGTTACTTCTTTTTTTCCAGCTCCTTATCTGTAAAATTGTCATCAACAATAGTGTCTACCTCATAAGGTTCCAGCATGGATTAAACACGTAAGAGCTGAAGGATACTTCTTGACCTAACTTTACGAATATGTGAATATTTCAGTTTATGTATATTTGATATGTAAACAAAGTCAACTCATGCTCAATGGTGAAAAATGAAAGGCATTCCCATTAAATAATATTAAAACGCCCACTATCATAGTTATTAATTAACATTATTCTCTGGAAGTATTAGCTAATGCAATCAGACCAAAAAAAATTTTTTTAAAGGTATAAATATTTGAAAGGAGGCGTGGTTTGAGACCTAAAAGAGTTCTGAGAAGGGCAAAATTAGAAAGCCAGAGGAAGAAGGAAAGACCTGATCTTTGTGGCTCTGGGGACAGAACTAAGGTTTGAGCAGTCAGGAAAGGTGGTGGGATCTCTGTTACTGTCCTTGTCCAACCTGAAGTTGGACGCCATGTCATGGGTGCTACCATGAGGGTTTGCCATGGGCTGGGAAGGGGGCTTGAGAGCTTCTGAGGGAGGTCCCAAGAGTGGGCTCCTAAGGCTCCAAAAGGGAGGGTACAACCTTTCCCTGCCTTTGCTGAAAATGGGTCTCCAGCCTATTCTCATCTCACCCATCAAGTGGAGGGCAGTCAGTGGGGTGATTGTTGAGCCAGCAAACTGGGCATGGAGAAGCTGACCCCCACTTGTGTCCTTTAGCCAAGGATCCCAAGCGTGGTTCTCTCATCTTCAAACTGCTATCTGTTCTAGTCAGCGTTGCCCGAGGTGTGGAAAGTGTACTCTGGTGGTACAAGTTGAACTTAGGGGGCACACGGAGGAACATTATCATTTTAAACATTTCTATTTCTATTTATTTTTGTGTGTATGAGAAACTTTTATAAATAACACCTCAAAACCATGATGCCAGGGATATTGTCGCTGAGGTCAAAACTATAGTTAAGTGAAAAAAAGTAAAAAGGTAAATTTAAAGAAATACGAAGGAATAGTACAGGTGGTGAACAGTTGTAACATGTTCATGACGGGGGTATGAGAATGGTTCAAGTTTGGGAACCAAGGGCTCTTGTCAGTGGCTCTGGAGTCTGATGAGCCTGTATTCTAGTTCTGGAGCCTCTACTTACTAGCTATGTGACCTTAGATTATCCAGGATCCCTTTGGTCACATGTGACATAAAAATCAACTTCTTCTGTACACTCATGTTCCTAGCAGCATTATCCACAATAGCCAAAAAGCAAAACAACCCAAATGTTCATCGATGGATGAACAGATAAACAAAATGGAGGCTATACACACAAGGGAATATTGTTCAGCCTAAAAAAGGAAGAAAATTCTGGCACATATGCTGCAACATGGATGAATCTTGAGGACTCTATGGTGAGTCAAGTAAGCTAGTCACAAAATGACAAATATTGTATGATTCTACTTATATGACGTACCTAGAACAGTCAAATCCATAGAGACAGAAAGGAGAAGGGTGGTTGCCAGGGGCTGGGGGCAGGAGGGAATGGGGAGTTGTGGTTTAATGGGTATAGACCTTCAGTTCTGCAAGATGAAAAAGGTTGTATGGATGGATGGTGGTGATGGTAGCCCGATAATATGCATGTATTTAATATCACTGAACTGTATGCTTAACAATGGTTAAAATAGTAATTGTTAAAAGTGCATAAAAATCAACACTTCGATTAAGAAATAATTTTATTGTCTCATATAATGGGGAAGGATGGGGAAGAATCAGGACCATCAGGTGTGACTGAATCCACAGCTTTGTCTCTTGGAGCAATGATGACCGATGATGGCGTCATCTCAAAAGCCAACATTCTTTCCCAGCCAACAAAACAATCCCAAGGGTGGACTCTGGTTGGCCTGGTTTGGGTCACATGCTCATCCAATCCTTGAACCAGTCACCGTGCCCAGGAATGGGGCACTCTGGTTGGACGGAGCTAAGTTTCAGGCCCACCTGGAAGGGGGTGGGGGCATCTGGGCAAACCCAACAATGGCTTTCATAGTGACTAAGGAGACTGAATCCCAAGGAGGACCTAGAGCCATAGGAGAGAAGATTGGAAGGGAAAATCTGTCCTCATGCTTCAGGCAGGCAGAGAAGCAGAGGGTAGTGAGAAGAGAAATTCCAGGGCCTGAGCCAAGGAAAATTTAGAAGTGACCCAGGAGTGGTCATGGGGTCCTGACACCCAGAAGTCACCTTGATGCCCAAAAGGGGGCCTAGACAGGGAGTGCTGCTAAGCAGGGCACAGAAGCTCTGCAAAGCCAAGCAGAGCTTACAGGTCGCAGCCCAGTATCCAGCCCGGCCTCCAACCTGCACAGGATCTGAGGTCAAGATGGCCCTGAGGTCAAGATGGCCCTGTGCAGGTGACGAGGAGGGCAGGCCAGACACCACTTGCATTTCCAGGAAGGCCAGTGACGACTCTGGCCAGTGCTTTGTGAGATGTCTGGAACCTTCCAATTCTCCCAGCTGGCTGTCCCCCTGGGGTTCAGCAGTGACTCCCTTAAAACATGGAGAAAGGATGCAGGCCTGTTGGAGGACTTTAAAGAGGGCCAAGGAGTCACAGCAAACCCTGCCGAACTCCATACCTAAGAGACGGAAGAAGAGGAACCAGAAGGAAGAGAGGGTGAAGTGGCTGGAAGTGAGAGAAGGGTCCACTTCTCTGTCTGGAGACAAGTGGGACTTGGGGTGATCCTGCAAGATGGCAGCTGGCGGAAAGTAAAGGGCACTGACAGAAGGGCCCACAGCCTTGAGTTTGAATCCACTGCTTATGGGCTGTGTAAATTTTGATGTTGCTTCTGCTCTGAGCCTTGGGTTTTCCACCTATAAGACCTACTTTACGGGTGGCTGTGAGCATCGAATGAGGTCAGATCATATCATGCAACCATAGGTTAGCCATCTGTGTTTTTTCAATATGGTAGTTTCCCATTCCCATTTGCATAGCACATGTTTATTTCCACAGTGTTTCTATGTGCACATGATTGAACTCAGTCCCCTTATCTTTCTCCTAACAGACTGCAGAGCTGCTGAGAAAGGTCTCATCTGTTCACCATCTACCCGCAAAATACACAGGTAAGAAGCCAGGCCTGAAACATCTTGTCTTTCAATGCAGTGACAGTGGGTACAAAACCCAGGCAGTGACACAAGCATTTTGCAGCGAGTTGCAAAAGGAAACACGAGATGGAGAAAGCAAAATAAATAGATTTGAAGGATGGGCTAAGGAACTTAAAAGAGAGGTACGCTCCAGGGAATAAGAAAGTATGAGAATCTGCAGGGGCAGATATTAATCTCATGGCAATTTTTCCTGAAAAATTAGAGGAGGGGTAGAAGGATTACCTAAGGACCCAGGACTTTTGTGCCAAGAAGTATGATATATTTTGGAAACAGATAGCTTTTAGAATTTTTCACTGTCTGGATTTCAAAAACTTATTCATAACGGAGTAGGGATATACTCTTGTAACCACAGCTGCCAAGCGGCAAGGACCCTATTCCATGAACGGTCCTTGTGTTCGGCTCAGCCCCTAAATGAGGTTAGACGGCAATGTGGAGCTGGAGGGTTTGGGAACAGAGGCTGGAGGAGCTGAACTGCTGCATCGATTAAAAAAGTAAATGTGCGAGGATATTCTGAGACATGCTACAACATGGATGAGCCTTGAGGACATCACGCTAAGCGACGTAAGCCAGATACAGAAGGATAATGCATACGACTATATGATTCCACTAATATGGTGGACCTAGAGTTGTCAGATTCAGAGACAGAAAGTGGAATGCCATGGACTGGGAAGAGCAGGGAATGGGAAATTATTAATGGGTTTCGGAGTTTCAGCTTTGCAAAATGAAAAGAGTTCTGGAGATGCATGGTGGTAATAGTTGCGCACAATGTGCATGTCGTTAATGACACTGATGTGTACACTTCAAAGTGGTTTAAATGGTTAATTTTGTGTTATGTATATTTTACAAGAAAATAATTGGAAAAAATTAAAATAGTGTGGGCTTTCTGGGGGCAAACTGGTGGCAGGGTTGAGGACAGGGCAGGGGAAATTCAGTGAGATGGCAAGGGGCATAGGTTTTAGTTTAGTTTTGTTTTTTTGGTCTTTTTGACCGCACCACGCGGCATGCGGGGTCCTAGTTCCCTGACCAGGGATCTAACCTGTGCCCCCTGCAGTGGAAGCATGGAGCCCTAACCACTGGACCACCAGGGAATTCCCAGGGCATAGTTGTTGTTGTTGTTGTTGTTTTTATAAATTTTATTTATTTATTTTTGGCTGTGTTGGGTCTTCATTGCTGCGCACGGGCTTTCTCTAGTTGTGGCGAGCGGGGGCTACTCTTCGTTGCGGTGTGCGGGCTTCTCATTGCAGTGGCTTCTGTCGTTGTGGAGCACGGGCTCTAGGCGCGTGGGCTTTAGTAGTTGCGGCACGTGGGCTCAGTAGTTGTAGCTCACAGGCTCTAGAGCACAGGCTTAGTAGTTGTGGCACACGAGCTTAGTTGCTCCGCGGCATGTGGGATCTTCCTGCACCAGGGATCGAACCCGTGTCCCCTGCATTGGCAGGTGGATTCTCAACCACTGCGCCACTGGGGAAGCCCCAGGGCATAGTTGTTATATGCGATGCTACCACCAGGGAAACATCCCCAGTGGAAGAGTGGCCAAGGACTTTTAAAAACAAGGTGATCTAATATTGACCATGAAGCTGTTTGCTGGGTTCACAGAAAATCCCCATCCAGCCCCTGATCTTTTTTTTTTTTTTTTTTTGCGGTACACGGGCCTCTCACTTTTGTGGCCTCTCCCGTGTGGAGCACAGGCTCCGGACGCGCAGGCTCAGCGGCCATGGCTCACGGGCCCAGCCGCTCCGCGGCATGTGGGATCTTCCCGGACCGGGGCACGAACCCATGTCCCCTGCATCGGCAGGCGGACTCTCAACCACTGCGCCACCAGGGAAGCCCCAGCCCCTGATCTTGATTGAAGCCTGCCGTGCACAAGTTTTGTGTGAAAGGGATCATATGAATTGATGTGGGGGAATGGGGGCAGTGCTGGAAGTATAGAGTAGAGCCACAATCCGTGGACTGAACTAAGTCAGTAGAAGTAGGAGCTCAGAGCCATAGGTGACCATGAAATTGTAAATACTCAATGCCGACCTCCCCACCCCATCCCAAGCAATTTGCAGAAATCTCAAGGAAGACACTGGACTTCCCAGAGGGTCAAAGCCGTCTTCTCTATATCTTAAAGGATAGAGACACCCCAGTTGCATCTGGGTCACATTTATATAATGTCCCTGTCCTTCTTGATCTTGCCAACCACCATTTTCCTAACCATATGCTCTTCAGGAATGTGAGCACAACTTTTGGTGAGGGTTGCTGTTCGTAAGGCAACAGAGTACAGCAGGTAGGAGCAGGGATTCTAGATCCAGACATGTTGCGTTTGGGTCCTGGTTGTCACTTACTGTGTGGCCTTGGACAAGCTAATTCACCTTTCTGAGCCTCACTCAGTTTATTCATCTATAGAATGGGAGGGATTCTCTACCTCATAGAGCTTTGGGGAACATCAAACATAGTACCATATATAAAATATGTACAGCAATCCATATAGTGTTCTATATGAATTAGCTAGTACCTGCCTCAGTGCCTGGTAGGAACTCAATAATTGGTATGGATCAGTATTGTAAAGTGGCCTGTGAGTTCCCACCCTCTGCTCTTATCTACCCAGAACCCTGGGAGACTTGGCTCAAGGATGAGCAGAGCCCCATCTACCACCTGCCCTTCAGTTCTCTGGAACCTAACAGAACCAGGGAAGCCCCACATGGGGAGGCTTTCTCCAAGGGAGTCAGGATGGTTTGGTACAGCTCATCCCCCCTCCTGGAGCAAACTACCCAAGCACAGACCTCCTGGTAGGAAGGCGGAACTGTCCTCTTAAGGGGAAGACAGTATTTTAATAGGCTCCATGTGATAGGAAAACCGGTATTGCTGTTGAGGAGGTGCAGGCCGAATCTTTGAACTCAGGGGCTCTTCTTGAGCAAGGTGGGCAAAGTGGTGCGAACTCCTCAACGCTCTACCTTTGGCTTTGCCGCCTTCTCTTCTGGGTTCTGGCTGGAGTGCACGCGAAGAACTTGTGCTTTCCCAGGGTTCTCTGGGGGAGGGGGTGGAACACAGCAGGCAGGAGAGCGTGAGGGGCCAGGTCCCTACCTGGGAGCTGCCCAGGAGATCTGGTGAGACCCCTTCTCCCCACCAGGCCCTGGTGGATATGTGTGTGCCTGGGTGAGGCCAGGCTTCCGCTCGGGCTCTCCTGGCAACCTGGGAGGGGTTGGCTCCCTTCCCCCAGCCTCACCACCCTCTTCTACATCCAGGTCACAGATGTCTGAGCAGTACCTACTCTGTGTCAGACACGCTGCCCGGCACACAGGACCCTTTACAGTCTAGTGGGGGAGAACAGTGTACATCGAGAATACCTGTCCTCTCCTCTCCCCTCCAACCTTCCTTCCCCTCCCCCCCACCCCCGCTCTGGTCTAAGGTACCCCCTCCTCCCTGGTCTCCTTCATCCCCTCTGGGACCCCACAGTCCATTATCTACACAGCAGCCAGAGGGGTCCCACCACACCCTGCTGACAACCCTCCAGTGAACCCCACGCTCTCTTTATGAGACCACAGGCCTGGCCTTTCCCACAGGCCGGCTCTGCCCACCTATCTCATTTCTTACCACTGTCCCCAACCCACAAGGCTCCGGCCACCCTGGCCTGCCTGCTCTTTCACCAACACACCTGGCATGTGGAAGCCCTGCTCGCAGGCTCTCCCTTGACCCAGAGAGGGCGGGATCCTTCCTGCCTTTCGGCTCAAGGGGCCCTCTCCCCACCCTACCAGTCCTCCTGATTCTGCCATCGCCCTGTCATTTTCCTTAGGGCACCCATCTGCCCCAGGTGTCTTTGCGGTCTGCACTCCTCTCCCTAGGATGAAGCTCCGCGGCAGCAGGAACTCGTCTCCAAGCTCTCCCCCAGTGATCCCAGAAGCTAGCGCTTAGGTACTAATTAAGGATCTGCTGAACGAATGAGTGTATGGATGGATGGATGGATGGATGGATGGATGGATGAAACGAGCCACTTCTTTGGGCAGGGCTTCATCTCCAGGGGGTCCTTGTATCCCCTGAGGAATCTAGCCATGGTGGGCCTCTCTGAGCCCCCAGTGACCTGCTATGTGGACTCTTACCTGGTTTTTCGCTTTTTGATGGAGGTGGCGTCTTCGTCTTCTTCAGGAATTGGCTAAAACCAACACAAGGAGAGGCTGGGAAGGTCAGGCTGGAGCCGTGCAGCCAGCCGAGTGGCAGGGTGGGCAGGGAGGTGGGGAAGGTGCCCCAGGGAGAGGCAAGACCCACCCCTCCTGAGAGCCAGCAGGTGTCTGTCCAGGGATGGCCCCACCCCAAGCAGGACCCCAACAACTGTGACTCCATCGCCCGCTGTAGCCACAGGGAACCAAGGCCCTTCTGTAAGGACCTGTAGGGAGGCCACTGCACCTGCCCTCCCTTGGCTTACTGCTTCCCTGCAGACAGGAAGCCTTCCTGTGTGAGTGGAGAAGACAGAAACCCTGCTTCCCTAATGAATTACTGATGAGCATGGATAACATTCATATCTTGTATTGGCTTTGCACTCAGCAAGCCTTTTGATGCACCCGATGTAATTTTTCCTCCCTGTGATTCCAGGAAAGGGTGTTTTGAGAAGGTGAAACAGAGGCTCACAGATGGGAGGTGGCTTGCCTAAGGTCACAGTGAAGCTGCCTTACCACTGTGCCACCCCTGGTCTCAAAGTGGAAAAGAAAACCAAGTCCAGGGCCAGAGCACCCACACCTTCAGCACATCCAGGCCAGCACGGCACGCCGCCCCCTTCTCACCAATCCACCCACCCGCGCTCCAGCCACTCCCAAATTTAACATTCCCTAACACTTCCCATTTCTGACTTCCACTCCTGACTTTCCCCACCCTCTCATTTGCTTGTTCAAATCCTATCCATCCCAGCAGTGTCCCCAGGCGCTATCAGACATACTTAGGGGACTGTTGGAAATACACATCTCCGCGTTCACCCCCACCCTACTGTGTGACAACCTCTAGGCATCTGCCTTTTCAGTAAGCTCCCTGGTGGATCTGAGCGCTGCTGGGCTTGGAAGTCAGATAAGCCTAAGTCTGAACCCCAGCTTTTCTGCTGCCCAGCTGCGTGATTTGGGGCTGTCATTCAACTGTTCCTGAGCCTCAGTTTTCTCATCTGTAAAATGGAGGTAATACTGCCTCCGTGGGTGGCTGTATGGACTAGAAATGTGTTAAACACCCAGCGGTGTCAGGCAAACATAGTGGGCACTCAGGATTGCTGGTCCCATGGCTGACACTCAGGCCCCACTCCCCTGCTGTGTGCGGACTTCCCTCATCTTCCCTTTCCCCAGCTCATCATTAATCCTTCTCTCCAGCCATGCAGAGGACTTAATACCGGCATAAAGGTACTTCTGCCTGCCTTGCGTCACCGTTCCTTCTCTGCTTTGTCTTCCCAAAGACCAAGAGCTCCTGGAGAGCTAGATGTGGCATACCCAGCCCTGTCTTGCTATAAGTGACACAGGTCACCCCTTAGCATCCCCACAGCTGGCCCCTGGAGTCTGGTCTGGTAGAGTAAGCTTTCAAGCCGCATAAGTAGAACTGGGGGTTCCGGGGGAGAGCATGGGCCTCTTCCTCCAGGACAGGCTTAGGCAGCCCAGGCTCTGGCCAGCACCGGGCTCCCTCCTCTGGCCTCCCCTGGCCTCACCTGGGAGGACAGGTGGCTGAATGTTAGGCAGGAGAGGGGCAGCTGAGGGGTGCGAAGCCCACCTGTAGGGTAGCTGTTGCCTGTCTTGAAGTGGTTCTTGAATTTCCTGGAGCTGGTTCAGGAGTTTTTCTGCTGGGATGGAGACTAGGGCCTGGGGAAGGAGCTGAGCCACTGCTGTCTGCAGGAGGCCTAGTGCCATGTCTTTCTCTGTAAGCACAAGCGGGGGAGAATCCTCAGGGGCAAGACCTCGGCCCCCATCCTGCCACTAGGTGGGAAAGTCAGGGAGCGGGGCCTCCAGCTCTTCTGCCCAGTGGGCCCAGGCGCCTCTCTCTAACCATCTCACATTCTGTCCTCGGGGGCCCGTGGGGAAGGCCACACTTCTCTGGCCCCTGTGTGTGCAGCGTGCCTCGGCCTTCCACACCTCTCTCGAGTGTCCCTGGTTCTTGGTTCACCTGCCACCGCGGCCCCTGGCCCCCTGGGAAGCCTGCTGGGGACCCGCCCTCCCCCCACCTCCTCCTCCACTCTCCCGTCCAGTCAGCTCTCTGGCTCTCATCACTCCTCACCCTCCCACTTAGATACACCCTCCACCTACCGTCCCAGTGAGTATATGTACGTCCATTTACGTGTCCATGTGCACGTGTGTGTGTGCTCTTATGTACGTGTATTTGCATCTCTGTGCGTGTGCATTTCCCACGGTGGTGGATTAAAGGCCGTGTCCACTAAGTATGGTCTTTGAATGTCTCCCTCCCAGGGGCCGAGGCCTGCGGTCAGTGTGGAGGAGGGGGTCCCCCCTAAGGAGCAGGGTCGTGGAAACCCTGCTGAGGAATGTGGAGGGGGGAGCAGTGACGTTGTCTAGCTGGAAGAGATTAGTTTGGGGCTCCAAAAAAGGAGGAGAGGCCCCCGTGTGTGGCCCTGGGGTGGGAGCCGAGTGACACCTGAGTCCTGCAGAAACAGTGGACACAGCCCTCAGCGGTCTGAACTCAGACGAGGTTCTGGGCCCGGGACTGTGTCCTCACCCTTGGGCGGCGCGTAGAGTAGCCAGAACCGGATAGTATTCAAGGAGTCTGTTTGCAGGATTTGAGAAAGCAGCTCCAGGATCTGTGGGCAGGACGACAGGCCTGGGTCAGCTTGGCTGGACAGCACGTAGCTGGCTGCAGAGCTGCCTCCCCCGCGAAGTGGTCTCCCAGAGCCCTTGCTTGGCTAGACGTGTCCCCACGACGGTCCCTGCCTCCCCTCCGCATGGGACTTTACACTTTGTAGAAAGCGTTCTCTGCCTACAGCCCTGGAGGAAGATTCTTAACCTCCCTACTGGGCATCTGAGGCCTCGAGAGAGGACGACACCTCGCAGAGCTGTTGTGGCAGAACAAAGCCTCAGAATCAGACACCTGGACCCCTCGTCCCTGAGCCCTACTTGGGCTGGTTGTACCCCAAAGTCCCTCACTGGGAAGGCAAGGTCGGGGCTGGCCCGTCAGCTCCTCAGAGACGCACCGAGTCCCAAATGCTTGGGTCCTTGGTGTGGGGATTTCAGGGACCCCATGGGCCTCCCCTCCCTGAAGTTCCCAAGTTCAGAGATTGGAGATGTTAGCAAAGAGGTGGGGTGATCCCTGTGGGCGGCCTGAGGGTCGGAGTCAGCTGGTTCTGTGCCCTGCTCGGCCGGGGGCTCCTTCCCGCCCAGAGCCCTGTGCTCTTCACTCCCAGCCGCCTTCTCAGCCTTCTCAGCCTCCAGCATCTTTGCTACTTCGGGGCCCTTTCCCTGCGGCGTCCTCCGGTCAGGGATCATTGGCAAGAGATCCAGCTCTGTCTTGGAAGGGCGATGGGGGCTTCCTAGGCCAGGCTGCTGCTGGCGGCTGTGCCTGTGTGGAGCTGGGGCCCACGGGGGGAGGCAGAGCCCCCGGAGTCCTAGGAAAGTGGGGTTCCCTCAGCGCTTGGTGGTCAGTCTCCCCAGGACCCAAGGTGCGCTGTCAGTGCCCAGCAGGTCTGCCTCATCCCTGGCAGAGCGGGAACTGGGCCGGGCCTCTCCCCAGGCCTGCGACTGCTAGGCTGCCCACCCTCACCCCCGGGTACCCGCCCCCTGAGGTGACCCCCGCCCCCATCTGCCCGGGGTCCCTCTCCATTCTCCGCACCCAACTTACCTGCCCTGTGCCCCCTCCCCACAGGACCCGAGAACCTACTTCCAGGGAAGGTGAGGCCGCCCTATGGTGGAGAAAGCACTGTGTTCTAGCCCCTGCTATGCTGCGTCCTCTCGGGGGACCTGCGCCGTGGGCTGTCACCCGGCAGGGCCTCAGCCTCCCCATCTGTGGAATGGGGTCCTGTCTGCTCTATCTGTTCCCTGAACTGTCTTAAGGCTCCAAGGGGACTGCGTGCTTTAAAGCACTGGTCACAGGGAAGGTGTCAGGATGCTGGAGAACGTGTGCACCTTTGAACAGAGACTCGCACTGCCTCGCCCACCAGCACGACTCCTGCGTGCCTCTCAGGCCCCCATGGGACACTCGAACACGGAGGAGGGGACTTTATGCTTCGCTGCCGCACAGACCAGACGGCTCCAGGGTTTGGGGAGGTGGCTGTGACCAGCCTTGCAGGCTGCGGGGGGGCAGCAGGCTGGGCGTGGTGAGGACACGCCAGGCAGGGCCTCCACCTCCAGGCTTCTCATTCCACCGCCGTGGCTCCCTTCGCTAACACGTCAGGTGCCACAGCTGGACCAGACCTTGTGACAACGTGTCCGTGCTCCCAGTTTGGCTAAATCATGGAGCTAAGGTCCCGAGAGTGAAAAGGACTTAGAGAGGGAAAGGCTCAGACAGAAAGCTAGAGGCAGCTGGGGATTGGAATCCAGGCTCCTGACTCCCAGGTCTGGGGTTTTTGAGCCTTATGGTCTCAGGTGCAAGGCTCCCTGGGAGAAGCCAGGCTTGAAAGCAGTTTGCAAGGGTCCTAGTTGGATCCCTGTGAGCCTGGGAGCAGGTACCACCATGTTCTCTGCCCTCAGACTAGGGCCTCTGTAGGGTCCACAGCCCCCAACCTTCCCAGCACCTCACCAGCAACTCCTGATCCTGTAGGATGAAGGTCTGGTCTCCTCCATCTGTGCTCGCACAGTGGTTTCGTACGCCCTGGCGGGAGTGGCAGCGGGCCATGGCCCGGGTGGAAGCAGGGATGAGCCTACCAGTCTCTGCTGAGTACTTTGCCCCCTTCTCCCGCTGAGGCTCCTCCTTCTGCTGGGAAAAAAGCAGCCAGAGACTCTTGGCGGAGAGGGAGAAAGAGGAGAAAGCAGAGGGGACAAGGGGGAAAAGAAGAGGAGGAGGCCAGGGACCCAGGATATCACCCAGGCCAGCCCGACCCTGTCCTAGACCCCTCTTGCCAGTGGGGTGGCCCTTCCATTATAGCTATTGCTCTTCCTGCTGGAATTTCATTGAATGTTGGCTCCCCGCCATGGTTCTCGGGTGGTCCTTGTACTTCTTCTTGGGTAGGCCCTCCCCATGCCCCTCCCCCCAGCCCATCAGAGATTTGAAAACAGCATCCTGCCTTGGTGTAGGATACTGTCCCCCACAGCTTGCCATCCTTTCTTTGCCCTGGGAAACCTTCCTGAGCCAGGCCTGTGGGCACAAGGCCTAGCACCTCCTGCCCCTGGAACTCCAGTTAAGACTGGTAGTATCCTTCTCCCCATTTTAAAGATAAGAAAACGGAGACCCAGACAGCTTAGCTGAGTTGCCCTGAGTGTCACAGTGAGTTAGCTGCAGAGCAGGGACGAGAACTCTGTTGCCCAAGACAAGGGCGGGACCAGACTCAGCCACAAAGTTCCAGGCCTGTCCTAGGACCAATTTCAACCACCTTCAAGCTGCCTCCCACTTGTCCTTATTGGTTTATCAGCAAATAGCACCCGGGAGGCCACCCCCATTCTGTCTGTAATTCTTCAGGGATTTTCCACCCCTTCTCAGATTAGACACGAAACTAAGTTCAGAAATGAGAAACAAGCTGATCTTGCCTACGTCCAAAGTCAGCCCTTCTCCCACCTTCTCCCTCACTGCTGCCCACTGGTACCCTGTTCCTCAGCCCTCTGGTCTCTAAAGATGCCCTGCATTTTCCAGCTTGTGAGCCTTTATGCTGTGTGCTTCCACTAGGCACGCCTCTCCCCATCCGCTTCTAAACTATGAGCCCTTCTTGGATTTCTCCACCTGGTACGTTCTGTCCTCTGAACCCTCACTGGGACCCTCTCCCTTGGGTTGAATTCATGGGCCCCTTCCCCTGTGCCAACAGTAGCGCCTCTCAGGAAGGCTCGCTCTACACTGATCTCCTGGAAGCCACGTGGGAGGGATTTAGTTACAAAGGAGTGAGTCCATTTCATCTCTTCTCAGGCAGCTGCTTTGTTCTGCACCCACCTCCTTGCTCTTCAGTGCATTCTCCTTGGTGAAGATGGCCACCCGGGAAGCCAGGTCTTTCAACTCCTTCTTCCAGGCCTCTGGAAGGAGGGGACGAGATCCGGCCAACTGATACCTGGGGCTCTCCTCCTTGCCCTCCCTGTACACTGGATGTGGGGAGGACTGTAGGTGGAAGAGCCTCCTCTCCTCCCCGTCTTTCTGCCCTGCATCTTCAAGGGAAGGGTAGTTTCACCGGGGAGGTGGTGCCCTTGAGGGAAGGAGTAGGAATCACACCACTGGTGGGTTGGTGGGTATGGTGGCTACTGATATTGGTGTCCTAGCCTGTGGCTTTACTGGGAGATGCTGGAGAACATTTGGCTACATGTACCAAAATGTTTGTGATTTAGTCTAGCTTTGCCTCTTTTAGGAGCCCAAAGCCAGGACAGAGATTCAGTCGATATGCTGTGGCAGTTACTAAAATACTGAGTGACTCCTGGCGAGGTTGGTAACGAGCACTGCAGCAAGCCTTCCAAGCCCCTCTGCCCCTTCCCCAGGGTCCTCCCGCCCTTAAGGGAAAGGGAAAGGCTTGGCAGAGCAGAGGCCTCTGAAATGCTGCCCTCCCCCTCCACCCCCCAACGCACTATCTATGGCTGACTGTTCTGATTGGCTGGTGCCTGAGTACGCAGGTTACGAAATACAGTGTTTCCAACACTGTTCCTGGCTAGAGCTGTAAGTCACATGACTGTTGCCCAAATCTGCTTGTCATGACTCCTCAGACACATCAAAGCCAAGCAGGGGTGTATTTCTGAGGACCTGGGGTTGGGGAGTAATGCAAATGCAGCTGCCTGAGGAAACAAGGAAAACACTGGGGTTCCCCACCAGACCCCACTGACCTAAGAGCAATGGCCCTTTCTTTCTCAGGCACCCACCCAAGCCAGGCACACGTATAACCCCAAGGTAGAGGGGCTGTGGCCCAAGTACCCACCAGAAGAAAGCCAGGGATCCCGATTGGACTGCGGGTCTCCAATGGGGACCGAGATGGTGGGCATCCCGATCAGAGAGCGGGGTAAGAGTGCGGCTTGACGTGAGGCGGCCAGAGAGAACTCGTCCCTGACAACACAGACAGGCTTCCCGGTGAGATCTGTGAAGGGATAGAGGCTGTGCGAAGGGGGGCCTGAGTGGACCCCAAGAACTCCGGGGGGCTGGGAGGAGGCTGGTGAGCAGGGGCTGCACTTGGCCCACTTCCTCCAGTAACCACAAGCCCAGAGATGGCGAGAGCTGGGAGGGCCTCTGTAACCACTGTGACCTTACCCCTGGGGACACTTAGAATGGCAGCGAAAGGATGTGCTCAGGGTCACGCAGTGAGTCAGGCAGAGGTAAGACAGGAACCCTGGCTTCCTGAGACCCTAGTCCTGGGGTCCTTTCGGTGTTCTACGACAGGGCAGTGAAGTGCAGGTGTGAGCACAGAGGCAGGCAGCTTAAAGAAGAGGATGTGGGGACGGGGGCATTAAGCCACAGTTTGTGACGAGAGGGGCCTGGGCTCAAATCACAGGGAGCGAGACCCTCTGGATAAAACTTCATGCCATCTGTCAGGCTTCCAGGGCTGAGTGCGTGGCAGCCTGGAGGTGGTAAGAGACATTTACACGTGAGGACCCTCCAGTCTAAGGTTTGTGTGATGTTATAGCATCATTAGTTAAGCTTTGGGGAACAGCCTGGTTAGGACGTACCCAGGGTGCTCACTCTGTCTTCCCGAACACTTTCCTTTGGTGCCAGGACCCCTCATTCTCCTGGGTCCTCCTGGCTCACCAGCCGCCCGGCTACTGCTTCTTCTTCATCTCCTCAACCCCTCAGCCTTGGGGTCCCCAGGCTCATGCCAGGTTCTCCTCCCCCGCATCTACATGGTCCCCTGATGATCCCATCCAGCACGTCACTTCAAATACCACCCCCATCTGAGCGGCTCTCACGTTGGCATCTCTGCCCCAGATGGACCTGACTGCCTACTCGATACCTCCTCTCGGACTTCTAAGAGGCATCGCACATGTTGCATCTCCCACGTCCCAGACTGAACCCCTGACCGTCCCCACCCTCCACAGGCCCCTTCTGTGGGCTTCCCCGTCTCAGCCAGTGCAACTCCAGTTTTCCAGTTACTCAGGCCAAACACCTGGGAGTCAGGCTGCCTCCTCTCCCGTCTCGTACTCTGTTTTGAATCTATCAGCAAATCCCGTTGGCCTTACCTTCTGTATATCTCTCGAGCAGGGCCACTACTCCTCCACTGCTACCTCCCCGGTCCAAGCCACCATCCATTCAAAAGCCAGTAGATCCCTTCTGCTACCTCTTTGCTCTCAACCTTCCAGTGGCTCCCACCTGACTCAGTGACATGGCTGAAGGGTGACCACGGTGAGCTCCAAGGCCCACGCGTTGTGGGCCCAGCTGCCTCTCTGATGCATCTCCTTTCTCTCCCCTCCTGACTCTGCTCCAGCCACACTGACTTCCTTGCTGTTTCTCCAACAGAGCCAGGCTGCTCTTGCCTCAGGGCCTCTGTCCTTGCTGTTCCCTCTGCCTGGGACACTCTTCCCCCTGAGATCCACACGGGTCATGCCCTGTCTTCCTTTATCCTTTGCTCAAATGTCATGCTGTTGGTCAGGCCTCCCCGTATAGCCTTGGCACTTACCACATCTGACACCTTATCTATTTCCTATTCTTTCCCACCAAAGAGTCGGCTCCGTGAGGGCAGGCACTGTCTGTCTCGCTCACTCTCATAACCCCAGGACCTAAAACACTGCTTGACCCATAGTTCACACTCATTAGATATTTGGTGGATGAATAGCTGAGTGGATGAAATGGCCTGAGTTAGACAAGAGAATGCAGCTCTGCAGGAGAACATTCATCCCTTTCTCTGATTTGTAAAATGGGAGAATCGGCAATGACGTAAATCCCGTAGGGCTAGGCAGTCTGCCCTTGGACCCCCGCACCCTGCCCCTGTCTCAGGTCGTGTCTTGGCTCGGCCAAGCGCGGGCTGGGTCCTCCCTTTCCAGCACGCCCTCCCCTGTCCCCACCTCCGGCCAGGCTCTGGCCTGCCCCAGCCCTACCTTGGATGTGGGTCACGTGCTGGGGATGGGGGTGGTGCCGGGAGAAGAAGGAGTGATGGCTGAGGTGGCCGAAGCGGTGGGCACCGGGAGTTTGGGGCTTGGAGGTCCTCAGTGCCTCTCGGATCAGCTTGAAATCCACAATCCCTGGGATCATCAGTTCTTTCTGTGGCCCGCCGTCCGCATGGCTCCTTGGCCTGCACCCTGACTTCTTCTCGGGTTTTGGCTCAGTCCTTGGCCTGAAGGAGAGGGTCAGGGAGAAGCAAATGGAGCCCCCCGGCAGCGGTGCCCACCTGAGCTTATTAGAATCCATCCCTGAGATGCTCTGAAGTCTGGTTTCCGGGATTTCACCGCCACCCCCGTGACACCAAAGCTGAGCCTCCCCCAGGGTCCTTTCCCAGCCATGCCATCCGGCCGCAGGGACCCTTCTGTCTTCCTAAGTTGCCTGAGCAGGGAGCCAGGACCCCAGTTTTCTCTCAGAAACCATTTCTAAAGCCAGAAAGAGAAGCCATAGACCCACCTACTCATCCAAATACCTGGACTGGAGCAAAGGTACATTATATACACCTCCAGGGCCAGGGGGCTGACCCTAGCATGGGCCTCTCCCCAAGCCAAACAGTTGGCAGCCCAAGAGAAGCCAGCTATAGGCTGTCACCCTCCCCCCTTGCCCTTAGGGGCAGTTTTGGCCCAGACTCAGCGTCCAGGGGCCGAAGCTGGCGCCAAGGCCAGACTAGGCCAGCGAGTCCTTGTCCCGTGGGGGCCCCTCCTGGGAGATGCAGAGGTGACAGGGCGGCTGTCAGGGCTGCGTCGCTGCAGGGAAGCCTCAAGCTCTTGCTTCGCTTCGCTGGAGACAAGTGTCTCAGGTTCTCTGTCCTCCACCCGCACCCCTTCCCTCTCCTGAGGACGCTGTGCTTCTGCCCCCGGAGGAGGCGATGGAGTAGGTCCAGCGAGGATCCTAAGGTGGGCTGCTGTCTGCCAGGGGCCTGGTGGGACCACCTGCCTGCTCACTGTCTGCTTTCCCTTCTGGTGGTCCTGGCTGAAGGGAGTCCTTCTGGAGGTGTATAGATGGACTCTGGATATGCTAAGCAAGGCGTTTTGCCCCAGGAACCTCTGCGGATCTTGCTGACCAGGCCCCTGAGTTTCCTGTTCCGTCCTCGATTCGCCTCTAAGGGGTCTGGGACTTAAAGAAATAAAGCAAACCTTCTCTGAAAGTCACTGTTAGCTGGCCTCCGCTACCCCCAACTAACAGAAGTCAGCCCCTGAAAACCCCTGGAATTTCTGTGCTCCTGACCCCTGCCTGTGACTCTCTCCCTACGCAGGAGGGGCCCTGCTTGTGACTTTGCTAACTCAGGCCTGAGAACCCACTGGGGGCCTGGCTGATGGCAGTGGAAGGTGATCTCCACTTGGACCCTCAGTTTGTTGAGTTCCTTTGTCTTCCACCCACCCCGGCCCCCTCCACCTCCTTGGTCAGCAGGGAAGGCATTTGGGACCTTACCTCGTCAGTGGATGCTCTGCCAATTGGGTCCTCACTTCCGTAGCCATTGTAGGGCCTCTAACAGAGTAAGGACCGGTGAATTTAATACTAGTGTTGAAGACGGATAACAGGAACTCTTGTTGACTGGTAGTAGGAGTGTAAACCGGAACAGACTTTAGGGGAAAAAATTGGCAATATCTTATAAAATTGAACATTTGCATGCCATATCACCCAGCAATTCCTCTCCCAGAAATATACCCCAGAGAAACTCTTGCAGATATGCAAAGGGGGCTATGTGTAAGAATATTCAAACCAACATTGTTCAAATTAGCAAAAACCTGGTGACAATCTAAATGTCCAGTGGCAGAAGAATAGATAAATATGCTGTGGTCCGTTCAGACAATTGAACGTTATATTGCAACGACAATGAACGAACCACAGCTACTCGCAACAACATAGATGAATCTTACAAATGTGATGCTAAGTCCAGGAAAGCAAGTTGCAGGAGACCATATGGCCTGAGATGCTTTTTAAAGATAAAGTTCAGAGCTTCCTTGGTGGCGCAGTGGTTGAGAGTCCGCCTGCCGATGCAGGGGACACGGGTTCGTGCCCTGGTCCAGGAGGATCCCACATGCCGCGGAGAGGCTGGGCCCATGAGCCATGGCTGCTGAGCCTGCGCGTCCAGAGCCTGTGCTCCGCAGCGGGAGAGGCCGCGGCAGTGAGAGGCCCGCGTACCACACACACACACAAAAAAATAATAATAATAAAGATAAAGTTCAAAAGCAAGCAAAATTAGAGGACTTCCCTGGTGGCGCAGTGGTTAAGAATCCACCTTCCAATGCAGGGGACGCAGGTTCGACCCCTGTTCAGGGAACTAGATCCCACATGCATGCTGCAACTAAGAGAATGCATGCCAAAACTAAGGAGCCAGTGAACCGCAACTAAGGAGCCCACTGGCCTCAACTAAAGAGTACACGTGCTGCAACTAAGGAGCCGGCGAGCTAAAACTAAGGAGCCTGCCTGCTGCAACTAAGAGCCGGCACAACCAAAATTAAAAAAGAAAGAAAGAAACAAAAAGCAAGGAAAATTATCATAAACGTGATAAAACAAGAAAAAAAGCAATGAACGCTAAACACAAAATTCAGATAGAGGCTATTTCTGGGGGCAGGTGGGAAGGGGAGGGGGGAAGGAGAGGAGCAAATATGATGTGTTGATGGTGGTATTCTAGTTCTTGGTTTGAGAAGTGCATTTACTGGTGATGACATGAATGAAAGATAATAGGTGTTAAAGCCAAGAATTGTGATTAATCTAAATCTATGGATCTGTACATATAGTGCTGGGGTTGCAGGTGCCAAGGATGGGGTTGAAGCAGGAAATCAGTGCATTCTGAGAATTAACCATCTGAGTCATAGAATCTGCAAGGGACCCCAGAGATCGCCCAGGGCCAGCCTTCCATCAGGTTAGGGTGGAGGGGAGCAGACAGCACTGCCTGAGATCGGGTAAGAGGAGAGACTTGGAGATCAAACAGCAAGGAGCCAGGCATCCTGACTCAAAGTCTCCTGATCTTTGCCTACAGAGAAAACCAGTTGGCAGGGCTTCCTTTGAAGGAAGTTTGGACATCCTTAATGATGGGGGCTAGGCTCTAGAGCACTTAGATGCTGCAGGGTTGAGGACAGGGCATTGGGATGCCCCATACCCATCTGCCTACAGGAAGAAAACTCGATAGAACAGAGACTTTTAAATACTTTTGACTGTGACCATAGTAAGAAACTCATTTTTACATCATAACCCAATTCACGCACACAAGTGTGCATGCATTTGTGTGTGTGTGTGAAACTGAAGCAATTCTTACCCTTGTTATATATGATGCATACTGATAGTTTCATCCTATTTTTTGTTTTCATTTTGTCAGTGTTAGATGCAAACTATTAAATTGATTTTATAAGCCACTAATGGGTCATAGCCCACAGCTGCTGTGAAGAGGTCAACAGAGCCTCTAGCGGGCCAGGCCTGCCTTTTCCAGAGCAAGCCAGGCCGGGGCCCCACTGAATCTGACCCTGACCTTCCTTCCCTCTCTCCCTGGGCCCCCAGCTGGCCAGGCACAAGGGGCCTGATGACACCAATGCAGAGACAGAACTTCCCTTTTCCCCTCTGGGTCCTCCCCCAGGCCCTGGGCTGTCTGGAGTGCCCATTTCCTGCCCTGTGGAGATCCCTGGACTCACGGAGGAAAGTGGCCGCTATAGCATGTGGGTGAGTAGCCCTTGCTGCCCCAGCAGGAAAGAGCAAAAGGACACATCAATGGAAAGGCTCGTCAGTTCTGTGGGTAAGCCTGTCGCTTTGTGACTGCATGAGCCAGTGGTTGCTAGGTTACCTCTGCCCCACAACTCCAGAAGCCCAGCACCCCTCTCCTCACCCCCATCCAGCTTCTCTTACCCTTCCTGCAGGGTCAGGAAGGCTCGCTCGAGGACCTGCTTGCCTCCCTCCAAGCTCCCTTTCTATCTCCCATTCAGCGCTTTCAATGGGGACCAAGGGAGAAAATGAGAATCAGGGGCTGGTTTCAGCCAGCGAGCATCAGGCAGAGAGAGAAAACCTGGCAAAAAGTTTGGTTGGGCTGGGTACCAGCTCTGTCAGCCTGACCGGGCTGTCTGCCACCACGGAGGGGGTCTGTCTCCAGGCGTCCTATTTCTGGGGATTGATTCGCAGAGAGCTGTCTCTTAGATGGAGAGGAGGAGGCCGCCAACAGGGACGCCAGAGCATCCCTGCAGCCCTACTCTAGGCAGGTTAGCTGGGTGGGAGGACCCTGGGCTTTCAGTTCGGCAGGAGTTTCCATGGGATTCTGACACTCCTTAGATGTGCCACCTTGAGTAAGTCGTCTGTACTGCCAGAGGTGTGGAACAGTGGTAAGAATACCTGGTTCCAATTCCAGCTCTACTTCCTAGCTATGAGGCCTCAGACAATTCACCTGATGTCTCCGAGCCTCAGTTCCTCTGTCTCTGAAATGGAGATGATACTTGCACTTATTCTCACGGGGGTTTTGAGACTGCATGACGTAATACACTAGTGCTTGGCACCAAGTATGCTAACTTATGTTGTTACCCTCTCTGAGCCAATACAATGGGGTACCCTCACCTACTTCTCAGGTTGTTCTGAAGGACAAACGAACTAATAGAAGCGAAGCACCTAGTCATATGCCTGGTGCACAAGAGATACTCAAAAGTGGTAATAATAATCACTGTGATTGGTATCCTTTTTTTTTTTTAATTGAAGCATAGATGATCTGTAATTGGTATCTTGGTGGAGGGGAGATGGAGGGGGATGGGATGAGTCCTGAGCCTGAGAACTACCATGGGTAGTTTACTTTGTTTCTTTGAGGCTCAACTTGGACCGCTGAAACAGGGGACCGGGATAATCCTTTGTCCACAGGGCTGACGTGAGATCAGAGGCTGTGAGGGGTGTACACAGAGTCTGTAAACAATGCAAGGGTTTGCAGACGATGCTTGGTGCTGTCCTAGGAGTGAGGCTGCTGGGCCTCAAAATGGATGGGGGTGGGCCTAGTCGAGGGTCTTCCTTCTCGGCACCCCTGGCTTCATATCAGTGGCCCAAGGCTTCTAGACTCTGTGTCCTCTGCTGGGGAGGAAGAGCAGGAAGGAGGATAGCTAGAGGCAAACCCAAGTTCTTCAAAAGTTCTGCCCCTCCCCACTGAGGGGTGGGGACGCAAAGCACTGCAGTGCCCCATTCAGGGCGGGGTGGGGGGTGCCTCTGAGCTTGGCCTTGCCTCCAGTGCTTTTCCATCCACACAGGTCAGAATGTTCTCCCTTCAGGCTCTGGCTTCTGGGCTTGTCTCTGCAGGAATGAGGTGACCCCTTTGAAACCATTCTGAAAGCCCCACTCTTGCATGCTTCTGGGAATCCTGATGGCTACTATGACAAATAAGACTGTATTTGAAAGGAGAGAGAGCGTTCTTTCCTCCTGCCAGCCCCGCTGTGCTGCTTTCAGCTTACCTGAGGGTTTTCCCACAATGTGACCGTCTGACTCAGCCGAGAATAAAACCCACTCATCCTCCCCTTGCACCTCTTGCCCCTACCACTGTGTTGTTTAAAACTGAACACCGGGTCTCCGTGCAGATTGCAGCTTTGGGATTGAAGGGGGTATCGTATGGAATGCCCTCAACACTGGTTTATAAGGTTTATGAGAGAATTGAGAGGAGACCCTTCTGACTGCTCTTTACGGAGCGTCAAAAAGAGGAGAGAGATTCTGTCTGCCTGTAAATGGTTTGAAGTACAGTCCTCCTGCTGGGATGCCTCAGTTATAAGAGGAGCACTATAAAATTTTGTGGAGTACTTCTTATGTGCCAGGCACTGTGCTAATCCTTTTTTTTTTTTTTTTTTTTTGCGGTACGCAGGCCTCTCACTGTTGCAGCCTCTCCCATTGCGGAGCACAGACTCCGGACGCACAGGCTCAGCGGCCATGGCTCACAGGCCCAGCCGCTCCGCAGCATGTGGGATCTTCCGGGACACGAACCTGCGTCCCCTGCATCGGCAGGCGGACTCTCAACCACCGTGCCACGAGGGAAGCCCCAAAATGCAGTCTTTTGATGGAGAAAAATTTCTCATTTTAACTTAGACCAGTTGATGGATTTTGTCCTTAGTGATGAATGGCGTTTGTGTCCTACTTAAGAGCTCTTTGCCTACCCAAAGTTATGAAGATATTTTTCATATTATTTTCTAGAAAGTTTACTATCTTACTTTTCACATTTAGAGCTATGATCAGTCTGGAATTGCTTTTTGTGTAAGGTGTAAGATAGGCAACAAGAGCCATATTTTTCTCCCTACAAATATCTATTTGACCAGCACCATTTTTAAAAACACTGTCTTTGACTTGCTTCTCTCTGGTATCACCTTTATCAAAATTCAAGTGTCCATATACGTGTGGGTCTGTCTCTGGACTCGTTCTTTTCGAGGGCACTATGGGTCTAGCATTCTGCCAATACTACACTCTCTTAGTAACTGTAGTTTTAAATACATCTTGATATCTAGTGGTATAAAACTTCATTGGAGAAAACTATTTTTTTTCTCCATTCTCAGTACTTCTGACGCCAGATGTATGGGGTTTTTCCCACACCGAGCATTTCCCCATTTCAGCAGGAACCAACTGGGTGTCCTACAAGTTTAACTTAATTCTGACACTGTCTGCCTGAAGACAGCATCAGACCCCACAGGTTAAGGGCCCAGTCCCATAAGGTTGCCCCCATTTCAGACACTGAAACTGAGTGTCCCGCTAAAACTAAGTTCCCTTACTGAGTTGATGATTAATCTCTCAATCCAAAACTTTATTCCCTTTCTTGTTCCCTCTGACCTCAATCCTGTGCTAACTGAACACTCATCGACCAGGTTCAGATGACTAAAATTGCTGTTGTCGATAACATGATAACATCGTTAATGTACTCAGGTTGCTACTATAGATATCATCATTAACGAACAAACTCAGATTGTTTCTCCAGGGCAAGTGAGATAACAGGCCCTTGAGCCATGGACCACCTGGCCAGAGAATCCAAAACCAGGGACATCCTGAGTCCCAGAACCTGAATGTCACAGAAATGTCACCTGATGATGATTAATCCCAGCCTCTTTGTTCTTAACCCTTCAAAACATCCCTCACTCAAAGACCAAATGGAGTGGACATGAGGCTTGTCTCCCACTCCCTTGCTGGGTGTGATGCAATAAAACCCTTACTTTGCTGCCAACACCCACTGTCAGAATTTGGCTTTCTGTGGCCACAAGCACACGAGCCCTTGTTGGTAACAACACCAGTCGCAAGTCCAAGTTGTCATCTGTATTTCTTTTTTTTTTTTTTAACATCTTTATTGGGGTATAATTGCTTTACAATGGTGTGTTAGTTTCTGCTTTATAACAAAGTGAATCAGTTATACATATACATGTGTTCCCATATCTCTTCCCTCTTGCGTCTCCCTCCCTCCCACCCTCCCTATCCCACACCTCCAGGTGGTCACAAAGCACTGAGCTTATATCCCTGTGCTATGCGGTTGCTTCCCACTAGCTATCTACCTTACATTTGGTAGTGTATATATGTCTATGCCTCTCTCTCGCTTTGTGTCATCTGTATTTCTGACTGACCAGTGTTAAATTAGGGTTCTCACGATCCCCTCCTCAGGTTTGAAAGTTTGCTAGAATGGCTCACATTGCTCAGGGAAATATTTACCTATGTTTACAGTTTATTGTAAAGGGTTATTGTAAAGGATGCAGATGGAGAGGTACCTAGAGCAAGATCCCGTGTACAGGAGCATCTGTCCCTTTGGAACTGGGGTGTACCACTCCCAACATGTGGACCTCTCACCAACCTGGAAGCTCTTCAAACACCATCCTTCTGGGGTTTTATGGAGGTTTCAATAGGTAAGGGTGATTGATTAAATCATTGGCCATTGGTGATTGAGTCCACCACCAGCCCCAGGTCAGGGGGTTAGGGCTGAAAGGTTCCCCTGGCAACCAAATATTACCTCAGTAACATAGTCAGGTGTGTGATTGAAAGAACCAGTTATGAATAACAAAAGTCGCCTTTAGCTGTCTCATCACTTAGGAAATTCCAAGGGTTTTAGGAGCTAGGAATGAAGATGAAGACTAAGTGGATACATATTTCTTATGATAAATCACAATATTGCAGATTTCCAGCCTTGTCTTTTAAGGTTGTCCTTACTCTTCTAGTTCCTTTGCCTTTCCATACAAATTTTAGAATAATTTATCTGCATGTACAAAAATTTTTGATGGGATTTTGTTTTTTTTAACTGATTTATTTTTCCTACCAGTTTTTTTGAGATATGATTGACATACAGCACAGTACAAGTTTAAGGTGTACAACATAATGATCTGACTTACATACATCATGAAATGATTATCACAACAAGTTTAGTGAACATCCATCATCTCATATAGATACAAAATATAAGAAATAGAAAAAAAATATTTTTTCCTTGTGATGAGAACCCTTAGGATTTACTTTCTTAACAATTTTCATACATAACATACAGCAGCGTGAATTATATTTATCATGTTGTACCATACATCCCTAGTACTTATTTATACGCTGTATTATCCTGGTATTATTTCCCATCAATGTACAGGAGAAAATCCTGTGATCACATGCCCTTTATCTCACCTGTTGTCTCTTCTGCTTCATACATGAGATTTTGGATTGTGGCCAGTATCACTGGGTGCTTTGATGAGAGCTGGCTGCTCTGAAAGTTGAGTCTCTGCCAGGCTCTTGGGGTTTACCTGCCATGGCATTGCCTGTGCCTCTATTATCCTGAGGTCTGTGTGACTAGCCTTCTGATGATCTTTTAGAGAATAAAGGAGGAAAGAAAGAGGCGTGACTAACGACCCCACATGGCTCCTCCACCCCTCCTGTCTCCCCTAGGATGGTCAGTTACCTGGTAACGTGTCATCTGAACAGGACTCACAGCTCTGGAGCTGGCAGCTATAGACTGGTCTAAGTCAGCAGTCAGGAAGCTTACCCAATGTGGAAAAGCAGGCATCAGAGAAGAGAGAATAAGTCTGAGCTCTCCAGAAAGATCTAAGATCATGGAACCAGACAAGTTTCCTACATTCATCCCTTTTCGACTTACATGTCCCTTCTTTGACTCCCATCCCAAGTTCTCCCCTCATACTCTCTTTGAATACCCAATAATTCTTACAATCTCATGTATCTCTTCTGCAAGCCTGTCAGCTCCAAGAGGTTAGAGGCCACATCTATCTTGTTTATCACCAAGCATAGGGCCTTGCTCTGCATGGTGGTTACATGGGTATATTTGTTTTGTACTAATTCATCAAACTCCTGGTGCAATGCCTCATGCCCAATAAATATTCATTGAATGAATGAATAGATGAAACAGAGTCTAAGGTAGTTATTCTTCGTATTCACCCCTTACATGCCTGAGTCCTCGCCTCAGAAGTCCTACCCACTGTATGCTAGTATTTGTCAACAAAACAGCTGTAGTGACAGGGAAGCTCTCTACTGCCCAAGGTTGCCTGTCCATTTTCTGTGTAGTCCTGTTGGCTAGAAAGTTCTTCTTAATATTGAACTAAAATATATCTCCTTGAAGCTTCCAGTCAATATTCTTGATTTATTCTCACAGTCACGTAAATCAAGCCTCGGCCCTCTTTGTGATGACAACTCTGTAAGAGCCCATGGCATGTTATACAACTCTAAGTAATTCCACATGACTAGGGAAACCAGAAATCCCAGATGGCGCAACACAGTCCAGGTTATTATGCCTGCAGTCCCAGAAAACTTATTAGTTATGTCCTCAGTCTCAAAAGTGTCCCAGATTGGATGATTAATTACATAGTTACTCTAATGATGCCTGGGGTATAAAGTCTGAGGGTGAGGTAGAGATGGGGGAGATGAAGGTAGAGAGAGGCAGGGGCTGATCATAAGGGGCCTTGTGGACCAAGTTCAAGAATAACATTCAATTAACTGGGCCTTGTCTGGTACCTTCCCTTGGAGGGCATCCTCTCCAGATATGATCTAATTCACAGACAGATCAGTACATCCATTGATAGATGATTATTGCTATGGATTATCATTTATGGAAGACATCAGGTAAGCGCTTTCCAAACAGCCTGGGGTGTGGCCCGGGCAATCTCTGCTGACCCTTGTTCATGTATTTTCTGTAACCGATTCTCTGTCACTAAGGCTTGGTTTTTGACTTGTTTTTATAGTTGTGAGGTTGTTTCCAGAGACAACATTGAGCAATCCCCTCAGGACCTTTTGCTGTCAACCAGAGACTTTGTAAGACGTCCCCGGGGGGATGTAGCCAGGATCAGAAGCAGGCCTATAGCGATAAACAACTTGCTTTAAAGGACTGAAATGATTTGTATATTGGAGGGACTGGTAAGGATATTTGACCAGAACGGGTTTTTAATTGAGTCTAAGATGATGCGATAACAAGGCAGTGTTGAGTTAGATGTTTGACTGGGCAGCCAGTGGAAATGGTTTAAACATTTGGAGTACATGAATTACATGAGAAGTGGATAGTAAGAGTGGGTATTTGAAATATGTCTGAATGAGTGGATTCCTTTGCAGTGCCCCCTGCAATACCTGTCCCTAAGCGGCAGGTGTTTCTTTGCACCCCAAAACTGAGTGTAGCAGGCCCCTCAAGCACATCCACAAGGACGAGCTTCAGGCTGCTTTTGCCCACCATGAAGCCAGTCAGCGGTGGACCCCAGGGCTTCTGGAGGCTTCCCGACCCCAGTCACTGCTCCAACAGTTGGACGCTCAGAGGGGATGTAAGGCAACTAGGAGTGGTCGTGTCACCCTGCCCTTCCCATTCCTCCTTTGTCAACCTATTGAAGTGTGGGGCTAGTTTGAGAATCTAGGTGTATTAATTTGCTAGGACTGCTGTGACAGAGGACCATAAACAGGGTAGCTTGAACAGCAGACGTTTATTTTCTCACTGTTCTGAAGACTAGAAATCTGAGATCAGGGTGTCGCAGGACCGGTTCCTTCTAAGGGCCGTGAGACAGAATCTGCCCAATGCCTCTGCCCCAGTCTGGTGGTTTGCTGGCAGTCCCTGGTGTTCTTTGACTTGTAAAAGCATAGTTCCCATCCCTGCCTTTATCTCCGCATGGCATTCTCTCTGTGTGCATGTATGTGTCTACATCTACCCTTTTTAAAGGACACCAGTTATATTGGATTAGGGGCCCACCTCACTCTAGTGTGACCTCATCTTGACTAATTACATCTGCAACGACCCCTCTTCCAAAGAATGTCCCATTCTGAGGTACTGTACTGAGAGTTAGGACTTCAACATATGAATTGTTGGGGGACATAATTCAGCCGACAACACTAGGGTAGATAGAAATAGCCTCAGCATGAATGTGACCACTCTGTTGGTTACTGCTACAACCAACTCTATTTTGTGGGAAATGATCAGGTCAGAAAGAATCCCGTGGTTAAGGGAGAGGTACCCCAATCCTGCTCTAACAGGTTAAAGGTATAGCTCACTAGACATGGGTTAGTTTGTCTTGAGCTATGAATGTGACTTTTCCCCTGGGGCTGCTAGCTTGGTCACACATGGCAGCCTGCTGGTCAGGGCACAGGGTGGACTGTAGTTCTGGGAAGCTCCTTTTACTCTGTTTATCTCACTTTCCAAGAGTCCATCTTTGAAGCTCACGCCCTTGTTCTATCCTAGAGCCAACTGTCTTACTCTTTGCTGAGATGAAAGCAAAAGCCTGTACCTAGTCTGCCATTTGGACTTCCAGCCATTCTCTATACTATGCGGAGGAATTGTTTTAAAAAACAAATGTGATACGGTCAGCTCCTTGATTAAAAGGACCTCAATGGCTGCTTACTGCTCTTTCGATAAAGTTAGAAATACTATATCCTACAGGGCCCTGAGGTCTCAGGACACTTACCATCTCCATCTAGTTCTCAGTTGCATTTGTTTAAAAACAGTCGAATTGGCCATACTCTGTTTCATGTTAGGGGTGCTGAACACTGATGTTCACGCCATGAGTATTCATCAAGCTCTACTCTTTGATTTGTGGACTGGTCTGTACATATAGTATATTCTGATGAAAAAACAAAACTTCAAAACAAGTAAGTTGCCCAAAGTTCTGGGAGTTCCTTAGTCATATTCTTCTTTATGACCTTTTAGATCACTTGACAATCACTATGCAACTATGAATTTCTTTTCTCTCTCTTGGGAGAGAAAGATGGAATTAACAAAGAGGGGTTGATTCAGCAAGTTACATCATGGTCACAAGACAGATTATGCAAATTGCAACAAGAACACAACATGGTCCTACAATAATTTTGTGCTCTTTTTGTCCAGAAATTATGCTGGCTTGCTGTTTCCTGTTGCTAACTAAGGATGAAGAGTCATCACATGTTGCGTTTGCCTGCCATTCTACTTAAAACTGCAGCACCCATGACATCCTGCTCTATGCCCCACACTTTCTATTTCCCATACTTGGCTTTGCTTCTTTTTCCATAGCCCTTGGCACCTTCTAACTTGCCATATAGTTAGTTATTCTGTTTATTTGTCTGTCTCCTTCCACTAGAATGTAAATTGCATGACGCAGAGATCTTTTGTTTTGCTCAGTGATTCATTCCCCAACCCAGGATACTGCAACCTAACATTAAATAGTTGAATGGATGAATGAACGAGCCTGAGGTCTACATTCCCAAATGGTAACTCTCCCATTACCTGCTTGGGCCCCTGAAGGCATGTGCATTTGTACACCTGCCCTACACATCTGTCCCTACTGACCTGCCTCTCCCTCCCCTCCCCCTAACGCTTGCCGTGCTCGCTGGCCTTCCTGAGCCCACCTCTGGGCCTCGGCATATACAGTTTCCTCAACTGGAACACTCTTCCTGCATCTCTCTGCCTGGTTAACTCCTGCTCAGCCTGCCCTCTCAGCTCACACTGTCCTTGATCCCTCTGCCTCGGTCCATTCCCCCGAGCATGGAGCATGGAGAACAACTGCCCTTAGTTTAAAAAAAAAAAAAAAACAAAGACAAAAAACTGGGGAAATTTTCTTTAATTTTATAAGACATAAAATCTTTTCCATCTGCTTGCAGAGATGGACGCCCTCTCCTTCTACCCTGACCCTGAGCTCCGGATATAGCTGCTGCCCGCCCAGCTGCCCGAAGCCCAGCTCCTCTGAGTGAGTCAGTCCTGGAAACCGGTTCTGCAGGGCCAGGCAAGGAGTAACCATGGGTCAAGGTTACTAATTGGCCCCCTGGTCCTCTGTTTACACAGGACTTATATTACTCTTCATTGCATCCCATCTGTGTCAACACTGAAGGGGAGGGAGAGGGAGAGGGAGAAGGCGCTGGCCTTCCAGGGCATTCTGGCCACACCACGCATCCTCAGCGCAGGACCAGGGCAGACACCCTCTCCAACCAAATAACTCTGTGATCAAGGGCCCCTCCTGGGACCCTGGGCACAGAGAGGTAGAGTTTCTAAACAGAGGCTTCTGGGAAGTGTAACCCAAGTAGGGCATAGAGAATTCTGGACTGAAAGAGTTGGAGAGCAGCTTCCCCTCTCTATCCAATTTTGAGCTCAGGAAATTGAGACCCAGAGAGGGTAAAGGGTGAATCCAAAGCCACACAGCATGTGAGTCTCAAAGCCAGCACGAGAACCTATAAGTTTCATCATGTTTTATGGGCCTGGGCTTCTACAGCAGGAATTCTAGGTTCGGTTTCCACTAGCTGTGGGACCAAGGCATAGAAATTGATGAGAATGGATAGAACTTAGCAACTTTTATCTGGGGATGTTCAAAATACAGATGTTTGGGCCCCACCCCTCATTCACCAGGGAATGTAGGAAAGCCCTGACATGGGGATTTGGAAACGCTCCTTGGAGGTTCTGATGTGCCTGCTAGAAGGGAAGGATGGGCCGGATGACGCTTGAGTCCCTCCTAACTTGACAGATATTCAGCTGTAGATATTAACATGAGGCTTGTGTTAGCGTGCATTCCTGTTTTCAATCTTCAGTGGGACAGTTTGGCTCCCTAGGGGGAATCCCAAAATTTTAAGAAGTTTTGGGTGTCACAATGATGGGGGTCGTTTGGTAATGCTGTCATTTGGTAATGGTGATGGATGCTAGAGACATTGCAAAGGCAGTCCCTCACAATGAAGAACTGTCCTGAGCCCTACACATTTTTTTTTTTTTAACATCCTGCCAGAACAATCATGTAGGAGAAAAACCAGTTCATAGTCACATGGGCCAAGACCTCAATTTCACTTTCGTACAAGAAAAAGTGGATTTCTTTAAAAACATGGTTTTATCGTACACTCTTCCCGGAGCACATCTACCCTGTTGAAAGTTGCAGGTAGGTTATCCTTCATTTTGTTTGGAACTTTATCAACTCTTAATCCATCATTTTGGAAGATCACGTCACCCATGGTAATGCTGCTCACATAGTACTTGAGTCAACAAGACAACACCTCTGTACTGGACTGCATTTGTAGCTTTCCCGTTCAGAACAATTGTATGTAGTTGTATAAAAATACTAATTTAGCCTTATTTCAAAATGGCAAATATAAGGGAAAAAATGACAACAGTATTAAATATTATCTTCTCTTCAACGCATACGTATCCATCGTAAGTTCACGCATCTGCTAACTTCACGTAGGATTTTTTTCTGATGGCTTTCAGTTTTGAAGTTAGGACACTATATTGCTATGTAGGTAGGTACTCACCCCTGTTTACGACATATATTTTGTAACTCCCATAAACAAGGGGTGTTGGGTTTAGTTGGTTTGGGTCTTACTGATCTACAAACACCAAAAATCTGCAGGAATATTGATAGATCTGTAGCTCTTGGGTAAGCCTTGAAAAGGCCTAGGGTACACTCAATGGGGCAAGGGGCAAGTTGGAAAGGCTAATCAACTGTCAGGATCAGGTCCTGATGGGGATTGAGCCAGACCTAGAGCAATGAGATGAGAGAGAGCTGGGCTTGCTTTAGCTGGTCACAGAGCCTAGATTGGCATCTTACCTGAACTCCATCATGCACATGGTGGAGGAGGTTAGACTAATAGTTCTTGAGTGCCTACTGTGGATCGGGCCCTGTGCTGGGTACACATACCCACCCGCCCTCACAGTCCCAGGGTAGATGCTATTAACCTTTATTTTTCAACCAAGGAAGCCCAGGCTCAGTTAAACCCACTCACCTGAGCCCACACAGTGATCTCTGGGTAGAGGCTCGTCTGGCTTCAAAGCTGTTCTGTCATCGCAGGCCCAGCTGGTTTCCTTCTGCCCAAGGAAGTTTGTATTTATTTGGTTTTTGATAAGCAGTCACTCTCTGGTTTTGATGCTTTGCTAGGAGTGATTGTGTAGCCTGGTTAGCAACAGGGGGCTTCCTCAGGAAAGGTGGGCTTCCTTGGGAAATAACTTGTTTCTCAGGATCTGGCCTGGCCACTCTGACTTTTGGCTGAATTGGCACCTGGCACATGTAGCTCAGTGATCCACCGCACCTTGCTCTTTATCCCAGTGTGGCAACCTCTGGGAACATGCTCCCTGCCCTGGGCGGCTGTTAGCACCCTTTTCCCCAGTGGCCGGTTCTGTCATGATCTTCCCAGCCTGCTGCTGTTGGGTGGTTTCCTGCCCCTCCTTGGGCAGGGCGTTTTAGGCTCCATGACCAGATGTCCTGCAGGGGGCTTTCCTGTGGGCCATTCCTTCCCAGGGGTGGTTTAGAAGCTGCAGCTGCCCCGAGATCTTCCCGCAGCCCTGTCCTAAGCTGAGCTTCCATAGAAAGTCCCAGTTGGGTGGGTTGGGGGTGGTGGTGTCAGGGTCAGGATTGGAGGCATGATAGCACGTTCATGCTTTTTAGAGTGGGGACTGTGTGCTTGTGTCTAGAGGGAGGGTTGTCACTGACTTGGCCATGGCTAGCTGCCATTGTAAGCAGAACCAGATTTGCCAGCATGGATTATTTTAAAAGAAGCCA
The DNA here is from genome assembly GCF_963924675.1 of Phocoena phocoena. NCBI lineage: Eukaryota > Metazoa > Chordata > Mammalia > Artiodactyla > Phocoenidae > Phocoena > Phocoena phocoena. Next base: position 61,713,374 of record NC_089234.1, on the reverse strand, counting down.
CATGGGGAAAAAAGTCCAGACTGTCTTCCTCCACATTCTGCCCCCTGCCATCCCCGGCCCTCTGTCATCAGCAGGTATTTCGGTTCTCCCTCGTCCCCCATAGGCCTTTCTAATCCCTCCCAATCTTCTTTTTTTATCCCGGAAGGCACCATGATGGCGCCAAACGCCAATTTGGGGAGCATTAGTTCTCCTCTTCACCCTCATACATTTCATCAACCTCCTTAAACCGTCCCAAACAAATGCACAGTCTTAAAAAAAACACGGTGCTTTCTCTGCAAGCAGGGTGTTGAGGGACTTGCTTCAAGTTTTATTGCGCATATGTCTCACCTGCGGGTCTTGTTAAAATGCAGGTCGAGATTTGGTAGGTCTGGAGTGGGGCTCCAGGAAACTGCATTTCTAATCATCTCCCAGGTGATGCCAGGGCCGCTCACTGGGAGACCACGCCGCGAGTATGGGAGCCCCAGCACCCCGCCTCTGCCTCCCTGAGCCCCTCCTTTGTAGAACTTCTGAAGCCTCTACTGTGTGAGCATCCGGGGGGAAAGGGGAAAGAGGTGGACGTTTGTCCCCTCCTTAGCCATCGCTCCTGCTTTGGCACATCTCTTTTCTCTCTGAACTGTAATTCTCTCTCATTTATATCCCCTTTGCTCTCTGCTCTCTTGCTTTCTCCCGAGGGCTCACCAATAGAGCACTAGGACAGGTGAGTCCGATAGTCAGTGGGGACTTTGCTCCAGTTTGATTCCCCCTGTGAAGGCTGAAGTTTTCTTTCTTAATCCTCATGCATCTTTTATCTCTGGTCATTTTCTACTTGATGCTTCTCTTGTAATCCCTGATGTTAAGCTGCAGTCAGAGGGAGTGTGGGGACAGGAACAGTGTGCCGGAAGTCTCAGCCCCTGTCCCCCTCCCCGCACACACCCTCATCCAGGGCCCTTGGGCTCTGCCAGGAACTGCCAGGAGTCATGTTCCTTTCCCCGCCTTGGTTTCTTCATGCATGTATTATGGGGTTGAACTGCAAATAGTTGAAGGCCCCTCTAGCTCTAACGTTCTTTGATTCCAATTCATTAACAAACATATCTTAGGTTCTTCCTACAAAATCTGAAGATTTCACTTCCCATCCAAACTCTGCTCCATTCTCCTGTGTGTCTTTGGGATGATCATTTACCTTCTCTGGGCCTTAATGTCCTTGTTGACAAGTTGAGAGATGATGAGAGTCACCTGAGCTGGGCAAGTTAGGACATAAATACGGCCTTTGATGTAAAGTTGCCTTAGCATAGTTCTTGGCAAAGTAAGTATCTTAGCTTAGGCTACTATAGCATAATACCACATACTGAGTGGCCATAGACATTTATTTATCACAGTTCTGCAGGCTGGGAAGTCCAAGGTCAAGGTGCTAGCAAATTTGGGTTTTGGTGAGGTCCTCTTCCTGGCTTGCAAATGGCTACCATTTCACTGTGTGCCTGCATGACCTCTTCTTTGTGTATGGAGAGAGAGAGAGAGAGAGAGAGAGAGAGAGAGAGAGAGAGAGAGAGAGAGGGAGGGAGAGAGAGGAGAGAGAGAGTGAGAGAGAGAGAAGAGAGAGAGAGAGAGAGAGAGAGGAGAGAGAGAAGAGAGAGAGAGGAGAGAGAGAGAGAGAAGAGAGAGAGAGGAGAGGGAGAGAGAGAGAGGAGAGAGAGAGAGAAGAGAGAGAGAGGAGAGAGAGAGGAGAGAGAGAGAAGAGAGAGAGAGGAGAGAGAGAGAGGAGAGGGAGGGAGAGAGATAGAGGAGAGAGAGAGAGAAGAGAGAGAGAGGAGAGAGAGAGGAGAGAGAGAGAAGAGAGAGAGAGGAGAGAGAGAGAGGAGAGGGAGCGAGAGAGAGGAGAGAGAGAAGAGAGAGAGGAGAGAGAGAGAAGAGAGAGAGAGGAGAGAGAAGAGAGAGAGGAGAGGGAGAGAGAGAGAGAGAAGAGAGAGAGGAGAGAGAAGAGAGAGAGAGGAGAGGGAGAGAGAGAGTGAAAGAGAGAGGAGAGGGAGTGAGAGAGAGGAGAGAGAGAGAGAGAAGAGAGAGAGAGGAGAGGGAGAGAGGAGAGAGAGGAGAGAGAGAGAGAAGAGAGAGAAGAGAGAGAGAGGAGAGAGAGAGGAGAGAGAGAGAGGAGAGGAGAGAGGAGAGAAGAGAGAGGGAGCGAGGGGGAGAGAGAGAGAGGGAGCATGCTCTGCCTGGTCTTCTTCTTGCAAGGACATGAATCCTATTACAGGGCTCCACCCTCATTACCTCATTGAAACCTAACTGCCTTCCAGAGGCCCTGCCATCACATTGGGGGTTAGGGCTTCAACCTATGAATTTGGGAGGGGGAAACCTTCAGTCCATAACAATAAAGGTTAGACAATATGGTTGAATTTATTCATCTGGGAAGAATGAACAGACCCCCTACTGTGCAGTGTGAGGAGCAGAGAAGTTGTAACAGGTTTAGGGAGCAGTCAGACGTGGACCTTGCCCTTCAGTCAGCTCCACAGAAATTCTAGATGAAAGGATGAGAGGTGGCAGTTCAGGAGGCTAGGGAGAGCAGATCCTAGGATCTGAGAAGAAGTAAAGCAGAGGGGTCGGGGATGAGGGCTGGGGAGGACATAGCTGGAATCCCAAATTTACTCTTGATGAGTAGGCATTGGCAGGAAGCCCAGGACATTTTCTGACCCTTCAACACTGAGGATGCATGTCTGCTGGGGAACAGCAAGAGGACTAGGGGTATGGGGGTGTTAGTGCCTGGTTTAGGAGCTCTGGATAGTAGAGATGTCTGGGACTTCTGATGGGTAGGGCTGAGGGCAATGAAGCCCAGAGATAACCTGTTTGACTCTTTCATAGTCTTGACCATTCTGGCTGGGAAACTGGGAAGTGCTAAAGGGGCTGTGCAGAGAAGGGCAGATGTGATAACAAGGACTTCCATCCTAAGAGCACTAGATGAGGGTAACGATGGTAGTGATGACACCCCAAATTAGTGTCATGACATTTTGCAAAGGGATGGAATTGGGTACACTCATAAGTGTCATTTTTATTAAGATTTCAAGATGCCATGTAGGTGTCATTTAAATAATTTGTTGGAAAAAATTACTGTATGCAGATCACCGATCAGTTACAAGTAACTACACTGTCTTCTGCTTCTGCTGAATTAGTGCCACGACAACATGGGCAAGTCATGAAACTGACTTAAGAGTTAGTTCTTCTGGAAATGAAGGGTGACCTCTGTGATCCTGGTGGGTGCTCTCACTTGAATATCAGATGACTCCCAACATTGCTCACGAAAATAAAGTAGTATTGGTAGCATTTTTGCCCAACAACTATAGTCACTGTTATCCATTTTTGTGGGGAGAGGGGAGGATGGGGATAATATTTCCAATAAGGGCGTTTTCCTGTCGCTTTTCTTCAGGCATCGTTGACCTCGGTGGAAGTCTCCAGGAAGGAGACAAGGAGCAAATCTCTGAGTCACTCAAAATCGCAAAGGCCTCTCTAGAGACCCATCTTGAGTCGTTGTTATGGATCAGTTTGCACAGTGCTCTGCAGGCTGACTCTCTCAGGGGCTCCAAGTGGCCAAAAGTGACCAGCAAGTTGGTTTTTAAAAACGGAGACTGAAGAAGCTGGGTACCCTCTGGGGCGGGCGCGTTCCACCTTCTCTAAAGGCCCGGGCGCCGCCCCCGCCAGGCCAGCAGGAGGCGCGCACGCACCGTGGGGCCCGTAGGGGACAGCGGGCCTGGCGCCCAGGCCGGGGCGTGCGCGTGACCGGCGGCGGAGCCGCGCACGCCAGGGCTGGGGAACGGGGCGGGCACCGTGGGAGCCATTTCCGGACGGGGCGGGGGGAGGGGCGGGGCCACCGGCGGCCGGATCTCTAATCTCGGCGGCGGCGGCGGCGGCGGCGGCGGCAGCGGCAGCGGCAGCGGCAGCGGCGGTAGGAGTAGACGCCGCCTGGGGAGCTTTCGCCCAGCGGCCCGCGAGTCGATCTCGCGGTGAAGAGGAGCAGGGCCGGCGAGACAGTGTCCGAGGGAAGGAGCGCAGAAGCTGCTCCCGGCTGAGGAGGTGGACGGGGCCGCCGCGGACCCGGAGGAAGGAGGAGGGTCCGGGCTGGGAAGGAGGGCTTCGGCTTGGGATAGGGGAGAGTCGGGACTGAATGGGAGGCGGGTCCTGGCCGGGGAGAGAGAGGAGTGTCTGGACTGCGGGGGGTCCTGTTGCGGAGGGGTCCTGTTGCGGAGGGGTGAGGAGAGGAGGAAGGGCCAGGCCGGACCGAGGGGCTAGCAGCTTGGGGCGGGCTCGGGTTCGGGCTGAGGGTAGGGGCGCCGACCACCCGAGGTCTGAGTGAGTGCAAGGTTCGCGAGTGGGTGGGGGAGGGCGCCAGGGCCGAGAAGGAGCGGGGTCCGAAACTCCACTCGCTGGCGGGGTAGGAGTGGTCTTGGGGTGGGCAGGTTTGCTGGTCCTTCGCCGGCGAGGAGAGGGTTGTGGGGAGGGAGGGATGAAGTCGAGAACGAGGCCTACCTGTTTCTAAAGGGAGTCCACCGGAGGCTGGACCCTGGGACTGGACTGCCTGTAGCGTCCGCTCCTTGGCCGGGTTAGTTTGAATGGGCGGGGCTCCGGGCCTTCAGGCCCTGGTCCACTGCAGGCTGGGCGTTTCCCCCGGTAGCTACCTGGGGGGATTGCTTTGTGGGAGGGTGGCTCTGGAAGCGTTTGGGCAGCTGTGGGAGGGAAGCAGAGTGCCAGCAGGATTCTGATTCGCTGGTTTGGGGTGCTGGGGTGGAGTGTGAATGCTAGGAGTGAAATCTGAGCTCTTAAAGGAGGGATAGAACCCTTTCTCTGCAGCTCTGGCGAATCTCGGCGGGCCGACGGGAGCGTTTAAAGCGTTAGAAGTAAACAAACGTGATTCCCTTTTGCAGAGGGGAGGCACTGAAAGGAAGCTTGGAAGAGGAAGATGCCTAGTACGGACCTTCTGATGTTGGTGAGTCCTTTTTGCATCTATTCTCCTTGTTGTAAGTCACTTGTCGTTTACGTTTTATTTTTAGTCCGAAGGATGAGTGTGTAGATTTCTTTCACCTCTGATGCTTGCTTTTGGTAGCTGAGAGTTTCTGCCACCTTTTATTTTGGGTTCAATGATTAAGATGGATAAGTGACTGATTTAAGTGTATGTGTGTATATATATATATAATGAATATTAAGAATCATTTTCAGAATTCTTGCAGTTGATTTTAATCTCTCCTTTCTTATACTACCAGAACAGTTTTAAAACTTCTATTAAATTTTGTCTGGATCTGCCGTATATTAGTTTATAAGTGTTTGTTTCCCAGACTAGAGTTTTGATTCTCTGGAAGGCAGATATCTTGTCTTATTTGTTTAGAGATGATAAACACCTGTCATGGTGCTTCGTATATGGTGAATTGCTTAATTGCTGAATTGAGCTGGTTTGAATTTACTTCTGCTGTGCTGAGGAGTATGCCTGTTTTGGTAGAGGCTGTTTTTTTCCCCTCTCCTCTTGAAATCTTTCTGTGCTGTTTTTTCACTGAGCAGGGAAAATACAATTACCAAATGAGTGTTTACCAAAATGACGTTTTATTCTTGGGACATTCATGATTCCATGGAGGCTCTTTATTGATTTTTTTTCATAGAGGCTTGTTACTGTGAGGATTGTGAGGAGCCAGTGGTTTTCAAATAGCGATGTAGAAGTGTCTGCGTTTAGTTTTGAGTAAGTCACTTCTTTGAATCTGATGTCTTTTTGTGCAAAAAACACATTGATTTAAAACATTTCCTTTCCCTCTCTTTACAACTGGTAGTTGGTAGCTGTCACTGGGAAATTGGTGAAAACTAATAGTGAGGTTTTTTTAATATCCAGTGCTGATGTCCTGTAGTGTCAAAACCTGTAAGGTCTGCAGGAGAGATTAAGAGGGCAACAAAGTTGTGATTGGTTCTGGTTTGAGGTGGGGAACAAGGATAATTTTTAGAGACATAGATCAATACTTAGTTTATCCACAGGTTCAGTGAAGAGTTCACCTAAAATAGTTTTTTTTGCCCCAGATTTCATGGATTGTCAGTAGATAATAAATTGTGTTGTGTAATTTTGAATTCTCATTACGAGAGCAATATGTTAGAAGAATTGGAAACTATTAATAAGCAAAAGGAAGCAACCCCCAATAATTCCACTACTCAGAAATAACCACTGTTAGCACCTTGCAGAATGATTTGCAATAATTGGCAACTTCTGTTTTATAAAGCAGTATGTGTATGTAAATTAAGATTCCTGTATGTCAGTAGGATATAACTCCATGCCCAGCCATGTGCTTATTACTTCTTGGGCCTGTGGGCTCCCTTTAACAGCCTGAGCAGTGAGTGCTTTTAATCAGAATATTAACTTTGGAATCAGTTTGAAGTATTTCTCTAGCTGTTACCACTAGTTTTCACTTCCATATTTGAAAATCTAGATGTTTAGGGGTGTTGCTTTGCTCCTTGGTGTAAGGAATAAATTCATATAGATAACAGCTGGCCCTTGAATCATCACTCTCTGAAGACACTGTACAGGTTGCTTGAGGTGCCTCTCTGGAAAAGTTGTCCTTCTTTCTTTGACTGCCCTGTGCTAAATGGTAAAGAACCAATGACCAGGGCTGGGCTTTCAAGGGGGACACTAAACTGTCATGATCTGAGTTCAAGGTGTTTCTCCATAGTTGCTTTGTACAGTATGATGCGTTAGACATGTTCTTGGTCCTCTAACTGGGAAAAAAGGACCCCAGTTAATAGAAGATAACGTCAGTGTAGGGCAGCATATGATAGAATCTCAGAATTAGAAACAACCTTACAAGTCATATGATGCAACTTCTTTCTTATATTGCACCTGAATCCTTTTTAGACTATCTCTGCTAAATGAATATCCAGTCATCCATACTTTCTCCTGGGAGAGTAAGATGGGCATAAGCTAAGACATAATACGAGGTGGATTCAGGAATAATAGTTTAAGTCTGATAGCTAACATTTATTGAGCACATATTATGTGTTAGGTGCAGAAATAGATATTCTACATGCTCATTTAATTTTCCCAAAAACTCATACTTTCTCCTGGGAGAGTAAGATGGGCATAAGCTAAGACATAATACGAGGTGGATTCAGGAATAATAGTTTAAGTCTGACAGCTAACATTTATTGAGCACATATTATGTGTTAGGTGCAGAAATAGATATTCTACATGCTCATTTAATTTTCCCAAAAACTCTGAAAAATATGCTGGCATTCTATTTTTATAGGTGAGAAACTAGACTTAGAGGGTACCATAGCAGTGAAGTGGAGGAACTGTGTTTTAGCCACAGCTGGTTTGACTTCAAAGCCCTCTTTTTTTTTTTTTGGCTGCGTTGGGTCTTCGTTGCTGCACGTGGGCTTTCTCTAGTTGCAGCCAGCGGGGGCTACTCTTCGTTGCAGTGCGCGGGCTTCTCATTGCAGTGGCTTCTCTTGTTGCAGAGCACGGGCTCTAGGTGCGTGCACCTCAGTAGTTGTGGCACACGGGCTGAGTAGTTGTGGCTCATGGGCTCAGTAGTTGTGGCTCATGGGCTGTAGAGCGCAGGCTCAGTAGTTGTGGCACACGGGCTTAGTTGCTCTGTGACATGTGGGATCTTCCCGGACCAGGGCTCGAACCCGTGTCCCCTGCATTAGCAGGCGGATTCTTAACCACTGCATCACCAGGGAAGCCCCAAAGCCCTCTTTCTTACCTATTTTGTGATGCTGCCTCTGTGTCATATTCATCGAAAGGGATGGAGGTTGCTGAACTGTGTGACTGCTGAGAGCAGGTTTGTGTGGAGCAGGAGTGGGATAACTCTGCCCTCTAGGGGACACTTCGGAAGAGTGGTGGGGATGCTTTTGTCTTGCAGTCTCGTCTTCTCTGAACATACGTTTTATTATACAAATCTTCTTGTTTCTCTTCCCTTACATTGCAGTTTGGGCGCTATATTGAAATTTTAAAAAAGTTATATCTATGGGTATAATGTTATAATCTTTGAATTTCATTTCAGAATAAAGAGCATTACAAAATATTTGTTACAGAAGGGGGCGTTGGGTCTGATAGGGTAGAAAGCCACTTTTGTGGACAGTGTGCTATGGCAATAAAACTTGAAGATGGACTGGAGTCCATATATGACAAACTTTGGATTCCAGACAAAGGTTCTTGGGCTGTCAGCCCTCAGTGCTTTCCTGCCTTTGACTTTGTCCTCACTTGATTAATGGGTTTTGCCTGCCTTTTTCCATTTGTTCATTTATGCCACGGACTGTGATACTTTCCACGTAACGTCTCAGAGAGAATAAAGTGAGTGAGTGTATTCATTCATCTGAGAATTCTGATGCTTTCAGAGGGAATTCAAGTCTGGAAATTTTTTAGCAATCTTTCTCCACTTTAGCAACCATTCTTTTCATCCATCTTCCCCTCCTTCCTAGTGCTAGGGGTGTGTATCGCTTTGCGAGTTGCCAAATACTCCTAGCTTTAACAACAAAAAAAAGGTACTTTATAAAGCTAAGTCTACTCCCATAGACCCATCCAGATGGATGACTCAGAGTTACCGTATGCACTGTGGTAGTGCTGGGTGGGGTGTGAGTGATAAAAGTTGATCTAGGGTCGAGGTTCTCAGCCAGGGGCAGTTTTTGCCCCAGCCCCTATTCCCCGGACGTTTGGCAATGTGTAGAGACACTTTTGATTGTCATACTGGAGGAGTGCTAGAGGTCAGAGATGCAACTGATTGCCCTACTCTGCAGTGTAGTCCCTCACAACCTAGAATTACCTGGCCCGAAATGTCAGAAGCGCCCAGGTTGAGAAACCCTGCTCTAGGTTCCTTAACATAAGTAACAATATCTGTGCCGCCCTGGCATTCATGTGGATGGGGCAGTAGGTCTTTTCTTAGAGTTTAATGGGTCTGTTACAGTGATACTTGGGTTGTTTTGCCCGTGGATCAAGCTCTGCTGCTTTGGAATATATATTGGGGAGTGTACAGCATGATATTCTGAAGCACAGTAAAAGTCCTAAGAAGTGCTGTCTTTTGCAGCATTTCTGCAGCACTGTTGATTTGGAAACGGTAAGCCTGTCTCAGTTTTGTTTCTCAGGTGCAAAAATCACATCTTTCCAGATATTAGAGCTTTATCTTTGACCCTTGAATCTTTTTCAGGGATGCTTTCTTTATGACTCTCAAATGGGATTTAAGCAATAAACTGAAAGATTGACACTAAAAACTCATTTCTATTATTTGAATCTGGTGTCTTACTTGTAGGCTTGTCTATAAGAAAGGGAAGATTCATTGCAACTGGTAGGACATTTCAATTTTTGTTGACAATTTGAGTGGCCATTGTAGGATGAGCACTGTTTTTGGCCTTGTTCCATTCTTGTAAATAAAGCAAAATATAATAACAAGTATGATAATTTCTCCAGCTTTTGGTCTAAAGGAAAGGAAAGTTATAAATAGATAAACCCCAAATCCCAGTCTTTGGCTTGGCTTTGCAGTCTGTGTGTCAGGAATTTTTAGTAACATTTACCTCTTAATTAGGCATTGCCCAATCTAGTATTACATGTAGTTTGTACGCATTGGTGGCAGAAGTGGGAATCAGCCTGGGATTAAGACTTTTCCATAGGGAACTGATTTGTAGTGAATCAGTCCATATGTGGAAGCATACAGAATGCAATTACTGAGAGAAAAACAATGCTATGGGGTAAGGGGAGATGGGAGCCATCAGGGATGACGGAACAGTGCAGGCTGAAAGTAGTTTGTTGGGTCTATCAGTTATCTCCTGGTGCACTCCAGCAGTGTGATTGCTCAGAGTTAAGGAACACCAACAGGGGTTGGTGAAACACTTCAGGGCTAAGAGCAATTAGCACCCTTAGGCCTGATGGAGCAAGAGAGGGAGTAATTTCTGGAACTTGAGAGAGCTTAGCGGAAGGAGAAGGTAACCTATGGGAATGCAGCCACTTCCAACCAGTGGCCTAGCAGGAAGGGAATCAAGGGGAATAAACACCTCACATGTTTTCTTTTCCCACCCTCTGGTCTGCTGGAGCTTTTCATTGGTCAAACCCAACTGGAAACCAGAGGATACAGGAACCTGGGTGATTTAATTTATAGGACAGCCCCATGAAGCACATAACAGAGTTGAGGAAGGTTCGGTAGAGGAGTATACTGAAGTCAAGGTAAAGTTAGTTTTGAAAGGTACAAGTGAGAAGATAGTGTTGGAGCAGTCTTGAAGAATGTAGGTCATGGAACGTTATAGAAAAGGAATGTTCTCGCTGATAACAGAAGGATAGATTCAGAGGCAGAGAGTTGCCACAGCTTCAGAGCTAGTTTGTTCCCGTAGTAGCCTTAGAATCTTAATTGCCAGAGGGGCCTTTAGAAATCTTGCAGTGCCACTTCCCTTCCCATGTGGGAATTCCTTCCACAATGCCTGGCCAGGAGTGGGTGCGGTATAGTTTCTCAGGGAGTCCTTTCCATTGTTGGACAGCTTTAAATGTTAGAAAGCTTTTATTTGTCCAAATCACTGAATGTGTCAGGATTAGGTTTGGCTGAATATAAGAGAAAAATCTACAGAAATAGAGATTTCTAAAAAGTAGAAATAAATTTTTCTAAAGTAAGAGAAATCCAGAGTCAACAGTTGGTGCCGATACTGCCATTCCTAGGTCTTTGAGGAGGTTCCACCGCTCAGTGCATCCTCTCCAGGTCAGGATAGCTGCTTTGAGCTTGAGCTGTCAGGTTTGCGTTTCATTCGGCGGGAAGAGGAAATGGGAAGGAAAAGAGCTTGCCTGCATTCTTAATTTATTATACAAACAGAAGAGTGTATAATGCACATATCCTCATTTTAAAGAATAACGATGAAGAAAACAGTAATATATCTACCACCCAGGTTAAGAAATAGAGCGTTCACCACCAACCCCATGTGCCCCACCCTGGTTACATCTCCTTCCCTTTTCTCCATTGATCTCGCTCTACTATCCTGATTTTGGGGATAGTTATTCCCTTGCTGTTTAAGAAAAAAAATTACCACCTAGTTCTGCATCCTGAATTTTAATTTTGTTTGTTTTCAACTTGATACAAATGGATTTATATGTATTTTTTTAACCTTTAAAAAAATTGAAGTATAGTTAATTTACAATGTTGTGTTTGTTTCTGGTATAGAGCAAAGTGATTTGGTTATATATATAGATATATATGTGTCTATCTATATTCTTTTTCAGATTCTTGTCCATTATAGGTTATTACAAGATAATAAATATAGTGCTATATAGTAGGACCTTGTTGTTTATTTTATATATAGTAGTGTGTATATGTTAATCCCAAACTCCAAATTTATCCCCCCTCCTGCCCCTCCACTATCCCCTTTGGTAACTGTTAGTTTGTTCTCTATGTCTGTGAGTCTATTTCTGTTTTGTAGATAAGTTCATTTGTATGATTTTTTTAGATTCCACTTATAAGTGATTTCATATGATATTTGTCTTTTCCTTACTTCACTTAATGTGTTCATCTCTGGGTGCCTCCATGTTGCTGCAAATGGCATTATTGCATTCTTTTTTATGGTTGAGTTGTATTCCATTGTATATATGTACCACATCTTCTTTATCCATTTATCTGTTGCTGGATAGCTAGGTTGATTCCATGTCTAGGCTGTTGTAAATAGTGCTGCTGTGAACATTGGGGTGCATGTATCTTTTTGAATTAGAATTTTTTAGGGATGTATGCCCAGGAGTGGGATGGCAGGATCATATGGTAACTCTATTTTTAGTTTTTTAGGGAACTTCTATACTCTTCTCCATAGTGGCTGCACCAGTTTACATTCCCACCAATAGTGTAGGAGGGTTCCCTTTTCTCTACACTCTCTCCAGCATTTATTATTTGTAGACTTTTTTTTTTCTTTTGCTGTACACGGGCCTCTCACTGTTGTGGCCTCTCCCGCTGCGGAGCACAGGCTCCGGACGCGCAGGCTCAGTGGCCGTGGCTCACGGGCCCAGCCACTCAGTGGCATGTGGGATCTTCCTGGACCGGGGCACGAACCTGTGTCCCCTGCATCGGCAGGCGGACTCTCAACCACTGCGCCACCAGGGAAGCCCCTATTTGTAGACTTTTTAATGATGGCCATTCTGACTGGTGAGAGGTGATACCTCATTGTAGTTTTGATTTTCATCTCTTTAATAATTAGCGATATTGAGCATCTTTTCATGTGCCTGTTGGCCATCTGTGTGTCTTTTTTGGAGAAATGTCTGTTTAGGTCTTCTGCCATTTTTTAATTGGGTTGGTTCTTTCTCTGATATTAAGCTGCGTGAGCTGTTTGTGTATTTTGGAAATTAATCCCTTGTCCGTAGCATTGTTTGCAGATATTTTCTCCCAGTCCATAGGCTGTCTTTTCATTTTATGGTTTCCTTTGCTGTGCAAAAGCTTTTAAGTTTAATTAGGTCCCATTTGTTTATTTTTGTTTTTATTTCCATTTCTCTAGGAGAGAGGTCCAAAAAAAATAATGCTGCGATTTATGTCAGAAAGTGTTCTGCCTATGTTTTCCTCTAGGAGTTTTATAGTATCCGGTCTTACATTTAGGTCTTTAATCCTTTTAGAGTTTGTTTTTATATATGGTGTTAAAGAATGTTCTGATCTCAATTTTTAACATGTGGCTGTCCAGTTTTCCCAGCATCATGTGTTGAAGAGACTATTTTTTCTCTGTTGTATATTCTTCCCTTCTTTGTTGTAGATTGACCATAAGTGTGTGGGTTTATTTCTGGGCTTTCTATCCTGTTCCATTGATCTGTATGTCTGTTTTTGTGCCGGCACAATACTGTTTTGATTACTGTAGCTTTGTAGTATAGTCTGAAGTCAGGGAGTGTGATTCCTCCAGCTCCATTCTTCTTTCTCAAGGTTGTTTTGGATATTTGGGGTCTTTTGTGTTTCCATACAAATTTAAAATTTTTTGTCCTAGTTCTGTGAAAAATATACCATTGGTAATTTGATAGGGATTGCAGTGAACGATTTATATGTATTTTTGGTGATTTTCCTATATTGCCCAGTATTTGCGAGATTCATCCATGTTGTTGCATGTAGTTTATAGTTTAGTTCATTCATTTTCATTGTTGTATAGCATTTCATTATATGATTACTACAATTTCTTTAGCCATTTCACTGATGATGGATATTTGGACTGTTTCCATTATTTCTTCTTGTAGTTCTATTAGATTTTGTTGTACATAACTTGATATTTTATTACTAGGTGCATCCAGATCTAAAATTGTTACATCTTATCTAGTGAGTTTTATCTAATAATGCTTTTTGGCTTAATATAACATAGCTATATGAGCTTTTTGTCATGAAATAGGCAAACTATAAGTGTTTGATGAATGAATGTCTTGCCTGTTGTATAGGCAGAAACCGCAGAGCACTCGTCCTAGCCTGTTCTCCTGGCACATTGTTATTTACGTGTCCTGTTATCCTACGAAGTGAACAAAGCACTTTTAAATTAAAAAAAACAAAGTGTGGAGTTTTCTTTTTGGAGGGATATTTGTGTATAGTAAAGGGCACAAACCTTAATTGTACAGGCCAATGAATATTTGTATATGGATACACGTACTCACTGCCCAGATCAAGATGTGAAAAATGTCCAGCATCCCAGAAAGCTCCTTATATCCCTCCCAGCTGATACCCACCAAAGGCTGTCATTCTTCTCACTGTAGTTTTGCTTATTTTTCAGTTTTATATAAATGGAAGCATACAATATATTTTCTTTTGTGAATGTCTTTTGTTCTGAATGTTGATTGTATCTGTGAGTTGCAGCCATGGTCTGATGTAGCAATATTTTTAAGAATTATTGCTGTGTAGTTTTATGGTATATAAAATATCAAAATTTATTCATTCTGTAGTTGATGAACATTTATGTTTCTAGTTTTTGGCTGTTATGAATGACATTGCTACATTCTTGAACATGTCTTTTAGTAAACATAAATACAATTGTTGGGTCATGAGGTATACTGCCAAACAGGTTTCTAAAGTGGTTGTACCAGTTTATACTCCTGTAGGGTTTTCTTAGTATATAATTTTGGATTTAGCTTTGGGCAACAAGTTTTAACATTTTGTTACCTGCACAGTGGAGGGAGCTTTAAGAACTCTTTCCTGAAGTAGTGTAGGTACTTCTAAAATGTGAAATGCCCTTTTCTTGGCATTCTCGTTTACCTTGTCTATAACTGTTAATAAACATTTGATGGAAAAAAAACACCTTGGTTCTTTTTGAGTATTAAAAGGGCTCTGTTAAGAGCAGAGTTTAGATTTGTAAAACACCATTTGTAGCAGTTAAGTCCAAGGCTGAAATCATAATCCTTTGGAACTCTTTGGAACCTAAGTAGTTGTGGTATATTTACGCCTTGTGCTTAGTAGTGGGAAGACCTTCTTTTTGGAGACTTTTCCTGAGAGGCATTTGAGTTCACTCCTTTGAATTGCATTTTGGTAGGTGAGGCTAAAAAGGAATACATTAATCCTGCCTTGAGTTCCAGTCTTAATGGTGCTGAGTCTTTGAGACAGTTGAGGGAAATTGATAATTGTTTCAAATTCTAATGGGGAGGAATTGAGGACAAATATGAGAATGCCATGGTGGACCTGCTCCTTGTTGAGCTGTATTGCAGCCAGGGTGGAAGAAAGCCTAGGATTAGACTATTACCCAGCCCTTTTTGATAAGCTTAAGGTTTCAGATGCTTTCGCATGAGTCATGCCTGCAGCAATCAACAATAGTCTATCTGGATGACTGAAATCAGGTTTATGATCTGTAAACATAAGTAGGTAACTGGTTTAATCCTGTTTTGTTAGTAGGTAAGGGGACACTTGCAACCTTCTGATTGAATTAGATTGTGGAAAGCTGAGTTGATTTAACATCTGTCTTACAAAATTGAGGAGCAGCTCACTATTTACCTGCATTTATTACCATCATCTGTAGTAAAATACAGCATAGGCATGGAAATCAAACTACTTAAAGCCTCTCGCAGCTCTACCTTTGTGGTTTTGCCTGGAACATTGCAAAGGTCACTTTTCCTTGCTGCTAACTGAAAAGGAAAGGAAAATGTTTATCAGAGAATTCAGATTCATCAAATAATTTGTGAAGTGTTTATTATCTGCAGTCATTTGCTCATTACCTTGCTGCATTTAATATTCACAGCAACGCTGTGAATTTTTTCTTGTGAATTTTTTGTTGAACTATAACAATGGCATCTAGTTTTGTTTGCAGATGAGTGAAATCCAGTTGCACAGAGGTTCAATAAGTGCCAAAGGTCACACAGCTTCTAAGTGAGAGCTAAAACTAGAGTAGAAGCCTTTGACACTATCCAGACTTTCTAGGACACCACAGTGGCCTGTAAAACACTATTAACACGACTCTCAAAGAATTCACAGGAGTCGTGATGAGGTGTCAGTTCAGGACAATACTCAGAGGTGTCGGTCCTTTTCAGATATCCTGGGTAGTGGCTGGAGTATGTGTTCATGAAAAAACACAAAAAGTGTTTTGAAAAAGTTTTGTCATTTTAGCAGTTAGTAATTTTGTTTATAGATTCTTAAAAACTATACCTCTGGACAATAATGACCCTTTTTGTCTAGTTTACCCAAAATTACTCTACAAATTTCTATGTTATTTTTAAGATACTTAGGGTTGCTTTCATTTGGAGTCCAAAGCTTTAATCTCTGTTTCTGGAATTACAAAGTTTCTGCTATCTTTGGCCATATGGAAACTTTTTTTCCAGAAAGACTTTTTTTTAAAGAAAGTCTTTGAATCCAAACAATCTTAGGTGGTTGGTCTTAGCTAAGAAAACATTTGGTGAGCATAAATGGAATTGCTGAGTCATAATGCTTTTTTTTCTTTAAAGTATACAATCCAGTGGTTTTCAGTGTATTCACAGAGTTGTACAGTTGTCACTACAATTTAGAACATTTTCAGAAGAAACCCCTTACTCATTAGTAGTCACTTCCTCCCCGTCTCCTACTCCTAGGCAACCACCAAACTACTTTTTGTCTATAGATTTCCTTATTCAGAACATTTCCTATAAATGAATCATGTAAATACTAGGTGGTGTTTTATGACTGACTTTTTTCTCTTAGCGTGATGTTCTCAAGGTTCATCCGTGTTGTAGCATGGATCAGAACTTCATTCCTTTTTATTACACTCATGAGGCTTTTCCTGAAGAATTGTAAGTGATGGATGTATCCAGTGTTTCTATTTTGTTCTCAAAAATGTTGTTTGCTTTATATATAATAGGATAGTTTGTCATATTAAGGCTACTTCTGTGATTCATTTTAGGGAAGGCATTATTAATCTGAGGAATATGGATCCCATATATAACTGGCCTTCAGGATGTCCTGAACCCTTCGTAATTATTTGCAAGATTTTATATTCCCAGGCATTTTTTGGTGGGAGAAGTTAGGGGACTGAGAAGATTTAGCTTTTGTTAAAAGATAATTTCCCAAAAAAGGTAAAATCATGACACTCATACAGTTAGAAAATGAATACACACTTTATTTTACTTACAGTGTTCAAAGGAGAAGTCCAAAGAACAGATACATTTATAGATCAGGAATATTAAAATGAGTATGCAAATGGAGGCAAAACTAGTTTCTTCCATAGTGGAGAGGGAGGTCATTTGAACCTTTACTGGACATGGCAGACTTTATACGTTTATAGATTAAGATCAGTTTGCATTGCTATCAGTTATCTACAACTTCCAGACTTGTAAAATAACTGCCGTATAATCAGAATCAGAGGGATGTCCTAGACAATGTATGATTTTCTACTGGAAACACACATTTTCTCCTGCACTTGCAACAGATTATCCAAAAAGTCTGAAAGTCTTCCAAGTGTTAATTTTTTTTTTTGTGGTTTTTTTTTTTTTTTTTTTTGGCGTTATGCGGGCCTCTCACTGTTGTGGCCTCTCCCGTTGGGGAGCACAGGCTCCGGACGCGCAGGCTCAGCGGCCATGGCTCAGGGGCCCAGCCGCTCCGCGGCATGTGGGATCTTCCCGGACCGGGTCACGAACCCACGTCCCCTGCATCGGCAGGCGGACTCTCAACCACTGCGCCACCAGGGAAGCCCCCAAGTGTTAATTTTAAATTTAGAGTTCTACTTCAGTTTTAAAAAGCATCTCCTTTGTGACTAGATTTAGAAAAATGTTTGTATCCGTTGAGTATCAGTCAGAGACCCAGGGATAGGTCTCTGGTTTATTCTTTTGAACAGGATTATTTGTTAGAAATCTCCAGAGAAGTAGGCTTTGCATCTTAACTTAGGTTACACTTTTGGGCATATATTCAGTATTTCTCATCTCTAATATCAGCATGACTATTGAAGGGAGGGGATTTCTATAACTAGTTTAGAAAAGTCTAGCTTTTCTAGAAAAAAAAAGTCTAGCTATCTTAGCTCTGACAAAGGTAGCTAGATAATCCTATTAGTAAAAGAAGTACAGGAAGGGAGAAGCCTAGACAACTTCTTCCGCAGTTGTGGTATGCTCAGGGAAGTCAAGACTTCTCCTTTGTGTGTGAAGAACGTAGGATTATTTCCACTAGACCTTGCTTATTCTCCAGGGGGTTCTCATTTCCAGTCTTCAGAGGATAATGAACCTCTTTTACTTTGAAAGGTAACTTCTGTGCACGTGTACAGAAAGTCATCTAGCTACTGACTTTAAGAGACTCTGGGAGTTCATAGCAAATTTGGCAACATGACATGTTCCGGTTTGCAGAGTACTTTTTCCCCACATCTTCCCTACTTCCCTCAGGCTGAGAATGTATTTACCAAGAAAACCCATGATTGCCCTTACCTCTACATCCCTCAGCCTGTTCCTCTGCTTGTTCAACTTAGTTTTATGCATTTCAGTCTTCTCTGCTAGGTTAAGCTCCCTGTAGTGCCTTTCTTGATAGACATCAGAAGAGAGGTGCTCAGAGTTGTTAGTTGACAGAATCAGCATCTGTCTTCACTTGAAGACAGACTTATGGTCCTGACCATAAGTAAATGAATAAGAAGTTCTCAGCAACCATTTGGCAGTCTTCGGGGCTGCCCACTTTTATGAACCCAGGAGCTTGGATTTTCTGTGAGTGCACTCCTAGTGACTGGAGAACATTGCATGGCTGTCTCTCCTTTCTGAGGCCAAGATTGTGTCTCAGTGACGGGGTGCTTTGCCCAAATACTCCAGTGTTAAGTGTAGAGCAATTAGACTTTGTAAGTGCTTGTGAACTAGTACTGAGCATGTATACTTGACTCCAGGCATGGCTGGAAGGGAAATGTGGACAGTTAATTAAGCTTTTTGAGATGAGCTTCTCAGATACTGGATCTTTTGACTTACATAGTAGAATTTTGGGGGAAGTATATGGTTTGCTCTTTACCTCCTAAGAAATGATGACTCGGTCCTTTTAAACATTTCTATATCACACAGTCACCGTTGGTTGGTTGGAATGACTGTTTGGTTTATTGCTCAATTCTTACTTCTTTAATGACCCAAGGGAATTTTCCCTTTGAGCTTGTGATCTGTTTTTGCTGATAAACTTTAATGCCTTTTGAGGCTCTAAAGACAATAGTGTTTTCTTACC
This sequence comes from Phocoena phocoena, assembly GCF_963924675.1. NCBI lineage: Eukaryota > Metazoa > Chordata > Mammalia > Artiodactyla > Phocoenidae > Phocoena > Phocoena phocoena. Next base: position 61,694,847 of record NC_089234.1, on the reverse strand, counting down.
TGTTTGCTTTGCACTTTGAAGTTCTGCAGAATGTAATATGAAAGAGAATCAGATTCAGTTAATTTTTTTCTCATTTTTAGAGCAGAAGTAGAGTAAGAATAAATACTTAACTTTTAGGCTTTCTTCTGTATTTTAACTTCACTCCCTTATCTGAGTCTCAGTCACTAGAGTACCATTTGATTTGAAGACATTCAGGCGTGGATGAACTGGGTGAAACAGGTTTTTCTTTTCCTCAACAGCCCATTCCTGCTTTAAAGCTCAGATTTCTGACTCTTCTGGAAAAACTCTTGAGTGTTGAATTGTGCACTTGTATTAGAGGTGAAGAAAGTGGAAGGAAGAGGAAAACAAAATCCTTTTTTTCTCTGTAGCATTGCAGAGTGGAAGATTTTGATTTTCTTTAGTATCTGGCTAAAGAATAAATATTAGCCATGAGTAATGCATTGATCTGTGGATTGATGTGGCTGGGCCCCAACTTTAACACTTACAGTAAAACTTGGTGGATGTCTTTTTACCCCCGTCTTGTAATATGTTAACTCAATTATTGGGTAATTCTTTTATCAAAGAAGGGGATGGGGAGAGTAGGGGCCATGTTGTGGTGTAGAGAAAGGGTTCTTAACCAAGCAAGGATGTCTGTCACAATCACCTGGGGGAAGTTTTCCAAAATATATATTTCTGGGCTCCACTCTGTACTTACTAAACCTCTGGGGTGGAGTGTTCTGAAGAAAGCTCCTTGGATGATTTTGAAGCATTCTACTGGTTAGCCCCCATTAAATCATGGTGAAGGGATTGTTATAATTAAGGAAAGAAGCACCATCCAGTGTGGGTCTGGAAATGTCTTCTTTCAGTGATAGTCATTTTTAGAATGTTTCTTCTGGTATAAGTTGGTAATTAAGGACATTTAATGGGGGAAAATTATCACTGCCTAATTGGCAGTTGGTTAAGTACAGTAATAGTTCTCAAAGAAGTTTTTTTGGGGGGAATGGGGGTGTGGATAGTGCCATTATGGGAAGTCTGCTTACAGAATCTTGTTCTCTTGAAGTGATTTAAGGATTGAAAGAGTTTATTACCATTGGGGAGAACCGTGGGCTAGTACTGATAGGAAAGTATCTTGTGATTGAAGAATTCTGAGTTTGCTGGATTGAGTCACTCCATCACGTCATAATCCTGGCCTCACAAAAATGTTAAGAGAATAAATCCTAAGTATAAAAAGCGCTGAGATTGTGTTGAGTGGAAAATAACCTTAGTGTTAACTCCCTTCACTGCATTACAGAACCGCATTCTAAATTTAAGGAAGCCAGGAGTGAAACCACTCTAAGACACTGGTTTTACAACTGAAGGTCATGATCCATTTAGAGGGATGCAGGGTCAATTTAGTGGGCCAAGCCTTTGAAAAAAGAAGGAAGAAATAGAGAAGGAATGTAAGTGTATCACAAGTAATAAGGTGTTAAGTATTATTTTGGAAATTTTTGTTTTGGTTTTATATCTTTCTGTTGCTGTGCGTGCTAGTTTGTGTTGTAAAATACATTTCTGTGGGACTGTATTGGAAAAGTTTGCAACTCTTTGGTCTAAAAAGTGACATGCCCTGGGACTTCCTTGGTGGCGCAGTGGTTAAGAATCCACCTGCCAATGCATGGCACACGGGTTGGAGCCCTGGTCCGGGAAGATCCCACATGCCGCGGAGCAACTAAGCCCATGTGCCACAATGTGGAGTCTGCACTCTAGAGCCCGTGAGCCACAACTACTGAAGCCCGTGTGCCTAGAGCCCGTGCTCCACACCAAGAGAAGCCACCACAGTGAGGAGCCCGTGCACCACAACAAAGAGTAGCCCCTGCTTGCCACAACTAGAGAAAGCCCACGCAGCAATGAAGACCCAACACAGCCAAAAAAGCCCAAACCATATGCTTAAAAAAAAAAAAAAAAAGTGGCAGGCCCCAAATTTAGCAAATTTGTAGACTGCTACTATCATGTTCACGAAAGTGTCTTGCTCCCTTGAAGTGATTTGGGGGGTGAGAGGGTTCAGTATGAGAATAGTAGGCTACCAAGCTCCCATACATCCCAGCAGCTGCCTTTTGTCTAGTAATGATTAGGATTATTGAGTACTATTTTGATGTCTTTTAGGTATCTGCTAAAACCTAAATCTTTAGATTGAAGTGGGATGAATAAAAAGAGAAAGTCTGGTTAGTTTATTCATCCTTATTTGACAGTAGCTTCTTCAAAGTAGTTAATATTTTAAATCTTCACACTAAAGTTGATCTTTTTTCCTTTAATATTATACTTTTAAAAGATTTATGGTATTCTTACTATCATTTTATATACATTCATTGGGCAAAGTATTTTGTTTTTTTCCTCTAGGGGAATACATTTCCAATTTTATAGAAGTGTGAAGGGAAGAATGCTTTTTTTTGTGGAAGTTTTACCAAAACTACTTTTCTATTAAGCAAATATTGGAGATAAACAGCCACGAACACCCACACATACCCACAGACACACATGTACACAGACACTTTATTTTGTGAATATTCTGCGTCCCTTCTAGATAAAGAAATGAAGGCACAGGTGGGTGAAATAATTTGCCTGGAGTTGCACAATAAGCTAGTGGCCTTCATAGACGACCACTTATGGTTCTTGTATTTCCAGAGACACAATGTAGAGATTAAGTTGAAATAGACAGAAGCCTAAGTATTGTAATTATAAATAAATATGCAAGTGTATATAGACAAAATATATTTCTATAAGAAGAAAGATGCGGTGGGAAATAGTAATTATAATTATATTAAGTTCTCGTGCCATCTCTGTCTAGATGTTTTTTCTGTAGTCATGACCTAGCAGTACAATATTGGTTTGTTGTATGTTACCATATATCCAAGGTATATTCTGCCAGGAGCATAAACTGTGGAAAGAAAATTCCTGGGATAGCGCTGGATTGTAATGTGTTTGGTGATCCTCTGCCTGTGACACTGAGAGTGAAGAATTGAAAGAGTAGTAAATACTGGCAGGAGGCGTGGGTTCCTAGTCTCCACTCTGACACACGCCCGTCCGCATGAGCTGAGGTATGCCGTGCTGCTTCGGGGCCTCTGTAAAGTGAAAATGTGGGCTTGATCTCTAAAGTTCTCTTCAACATTTAGATTGTATACTTCCCCAGGGCTGGAATATTGCATCAGAACCCAGCCTGGGGTTGGTGCTGGTTGCAAGGCCCCAAGGAACTGCCTCATCCTTTTTTCCAAGGAGATAGCACACGTTACCCCACAGAGCCCTATAGTGCAGCGAGTTGTCAGTGTTGTGAGGTGCTTCTTTGTTGGGACTGAGCCTAGGTTGTTTGTGGTAACCTAGAAGGACCTTGGAATGAGGCCAGGAGATATAATTTCTGTGACCAACTGGTTGCCCATTCAAAAAGCTTGCTAGGACCCATCCAAGTACAGTATCATTCTGTCACAGGAGTAAGAGAATATAGAAATAGATCTCCTTGAGAGGTGTTTCTCTATATCTCCTCTTAAGGAGATGTATTCGAGGACTCCCATTATCTTCTCATAGCAATTACAAAGAAAATGTACTTCTGCTGAATATAATTTTGTAAATGTTAGCAAGGAATGCCTTCATATCTTAATGGGCTTTTTCAAAATGGAAGTAGTTTGCATGGGCTGACTCTTTGCTCTTTCCCTAATACTAGTTGTGTTACTCGTTGGTTTAGTCAGTGCTGTGATAATATCTACAGTCATCTTTTGCAATTGGTAACCCCTATTTTCTGGGTGAACCAGGAACTAGAATCACCAGAGGAAAAGCTGATCTGTATGATTGTTCTTCCGTCATCCCATTCATACACACGATTCAACCATTTGGTTTGATCACAGCTTTAACACTAGAAGATTCTCTATGATAGTTGAAATTATGACATGCCTTCAATGGTGGTAGACCCCTCTGGTCTTTCTCGGGTCTCGACCAGCACTGCCACTGCTGTGCAGGATTGAGATTGTTGATAGCAACAGTGGGCTCTAGGGAATGGCCACCACGAACTATGAGGGGGTTGCAGATAAACTGTGTTTCCATGGATAGCCCTCTGGGAACCCAGTACTTGTCTAATGCTAATTACCTTATACTGCAGCCTAATTGCTAAGTGTATAAATGCTTTCAACAAACATTAGTTGAGCACCCGTCCTCCTTCTGAGCTTTCATGCTGCTCCTCGAACATTGCATGTAGATATCCAACAGGAACATGAACCTACAGCATTATCTTGTTCTCAGAATCTCCTCTACCATCTTCAGCTTCCCTTCCTCTTTTAGTCTGCCATGGTTAATGCTGTCACCACTTAGCCAGTCTCTCAAACTTGAAAATCTGGAATTATTTTCCCCTCTCCATACTTTCTATATCTAATAACTTATCAAACACTGTTCTAAAAATGTGTTTCAAATCCATACCATGTTTTGGCCCAGATACCATACTGCTTAAGGTGAAACCCAGTTTATTTCTCCCCTGGACTTTTTTTAAAAAATTAATTAATTAAATTTATTTATTATTTTTGGCTGTATTGGGTCTTTGTTGCTGTGTGCAGGCTTTCTCTAGTTGCGGTGAGCGGGGGCTACTCTTCCTTGCGGTGCACGGGCTTCTCATTGCAGTGGCTTCTCTTGTTGCGGAGCACAGGCTCTAGGCGCGCGGGCTTCAGTAGTTGTGGCACGCAGGCTTCAGTATTTGTGGCTCACGGGCTCTAGAGCACAGGCGCACGGGCTTAGCTGCTCCGTGGCATGTGGGATCTTCCCAGACCAGGGCTAGAACCCGTGTCCCCTGCATTGGCAGGCGGATTCTTAACCGCAGCGCCACCAGGGAAGCCCCTCCCCTGGACTATTTCAACAGTCCTCTTAACTAAAATTTTTGTCTCTAATTTCTGTCCTCCTTCTCTTCCTTTCCTATGAAGTTATCTTAAAAAAAATTGCTCTCCTGATTAATACCCATACCTTTCGTTTTGTTTTTGTTGTTCTGCTATTTGCTTTTTTCTTTTTTTTTTAACTCAACATCGTGTTCTGGAAATTTTTCCATGTGGTTCATTTAAATCTGTCTTTTTAAAAATACATAAATTTATTTATGTATATATTTTTTATTTTTGGCTGCATTGGGTCTTTGTTGCTGTGCGCGAGCTTTCTCTAGTTGGGGCGAACGGGGGCTACTCTTTGTTGTGGTGCATGGGCTTCTCACTGCAGTGGCTTCTCTTGTTGTGGAGCATGGGCTCTAGGTGTGCAGGCTTCAGTAGTCGTGGCTCACGGGCTCTAGAGCGCAGGCTCAGTAGTTGTGGTGCATGGGCTTAGTTGCTCTGCGGCATGTGGGATCTTCCCAGACCAGGGCTCGAACCCGTGTCCCCTGCACTGGCAGGCGGATTCTTAACCACTGCGCCACCAGGGAAGTCCATAAATCTGTCTTCTTTTTAATGCTGCATAGTATGGGTACATAAAATGTATATATTATAGTTTATTTAACCATTTATCAATGGACAGTTATTTATATTTCTTTTGCTGTTACAAAGAATACTGAATTGAACGTCCTTGAACATGTACATAGGTGCAATTATATAGATACCAAAAAGAATTTCTGGGTAAAATTGAATATACATTTAAAATGTTAATAGATACTGAAAAATCACTTTACAAAAAGTACCTATCAATTTATACTTCCAATCTCTATGCTTTTTTTTCCCAAGACCATTTAAAATCTGGACATAGTGTATTTCTCCCAGCCTCAGTTCTCTTGTAACTTGATGTGTTCATTCATTTACTTGGTCACTGTCAAGCCGCTCTCCAAGCTTTTATTCAGTACAAATTGTTTGCCAGGCACCATGCTATATGTTGAGGATTTAGTGCTGGAGAAGACAGATATGGTCTCTGCCCTCATCTAGCCTGTGCTCTTACTACACAGACCTTTTTGCCATTCTCAGACTCTTTTTATGCATTTGCAGCTATTATTCTGTCTTCCTGGTATGACTTTTTTTTCTTTTAATTTTTCTGCCTAGAGAATTTTTTTGATCATTGTTAGATTTTATCTTCTGTCATATCTTCCTTATCTCCCCCCAGGTAGAGTTAGATAGGCCTTCCTTAGTGGTCTCTCTTAGCACTTCATTTACATCCTTTTTATAGTGTTTATCCTGAAGAGTTCCAGTTACTTGTTTATATATGTGTGTGCCCATGTGTGTCTGCATGTGTATGTATGAACCTCTCTCATTAGATTGTAAGCTCAGTAAGGGCAAGAACTTAGCATATATACCTTAATGTTCCCCCAGCTTAATGCCTTAAACACTGGAGAAGCTTCATAAATGTTGAATAAGTGAGTGAATGGCAAACTGAAGACGAACTTATTTTTACAGGGCACCCGGTGGCTTGTGAATATGGCTGGGATCCGGTCAGTCTTCAGGGACCTAATCATGTTGTAAAGGAGATGAGAAACAGATGAGTAGACAGCAAGGCACATTGTGATAAGCTCTGTGTAGAGGCACAAATGAATGCTTGACGAGAATTTAATGGAGATTAATTCTCATGAGTTGGGTATTCTGGTAACTTCATGGGAGAAGATTTTTTCTTGTGCTATGTATTGTGAGGGATACACATAATGATAAGATATGGTTCCTGGCTATAAGAGTTTTCGTCAAATAGGGCCTTAGAGCAGAGATTGGCAGGCTATGGCCTATGGGCCAAATCTGGCCTGCTGCCTGTTTTTGTATAGCCCATGAGCTAAAATGATATTTTAACTTGAAATTGTTTTTATAAAAAGAATATTTTGTGATATGTGAAATTACATGAAATTCAAATTTTAGCATCTGTAATTAAATTTTGTTGGAACACAGCCACGTTCATTTCTTTACCCACTATTTTGTGACTGCGTTTGCGCTACAGCAGCAGAGTTGAGTGGTTGTGACAGAGACTTTTGGCCTGCAGCGCCTAAAATACTTACTATCTGGCCTTTTACGGAAACAGTCTGCTGCCTTTTGTGTTAGAGGTTGGGAAAGATTCAAGTAGAGAAGAAGAGAAAGACATTCATATTGAGAAGATTAGTTGAGTGGGACAGTGAATACTGCAGTCATCTAGAAACTTTAGAGCTGAAATGATGATCTAGCTTAACCTTTTATTTATTTATTTTATTTATTTTTGGCTGCGTTGGATCTTCGTTGCTGTGTGTGGGCTTTCTCTAGTTGTGGTGAGCTGGGGCTACTCTTCGTTGCGGTGCGCGGGCCCCTCATTGCGGTGGCTTCTCTTGTCGAGCATGGGCTCTAGGTGCGCAGGCTTCAGTAGTTGTGGCATGCGGGCTCAGTAGTTGTGGCTCCTGGGCTCTAGAGTGCAGGCTAAGTAGTTGTGGTGCATGGGCTCAGTAGTTGTGGCTCATGGGCTCTAGAACGCAGGCTCAGTAGTTGTGGCGCATGGGCTTAGTTGCTCTGTGGCATGTGGGATCTTCCCGGACCAGGGCTCGAAGTGGTTAAGAAGTGATTCTTAACCACTGCACCACCAGGGAAGTCCAATTAACCTTTTATTTTACAGATAGAAGATCAAAAACGCTGTCAAAGTCCACTTGTATGTTAAGGGGCAGTGTGCACTGGAGTTCCTAGCGCAGAAGCAGGATGATAAGATTATTGCTGGGGTAGGGCCAGATCATGAGTGGCCTTGCCCTTGAAAAATGAGTTGAAGAGCAAACTAAGAATAGACTTCCTTTCTCTCTTTGAATGTAATATTTCTTTTTTTCTTTTGTATTTCTAGAAGGCCTTTGAGCCCTACTTCGAGATTTTGGAAGTGTATTCCACAAAGGCCAAGAATTATGTAAACGGGCATTGCACCAAGTATGAGCCCTGGCAGCTAATTGCATGGAGTGTCGTGTGGACTCTGCTGATAGTCTGGGTATACGAGTTTATCTTCCAGCCAGAGAGTAAGTATACTGTCCCCCCTGTAAAGATACAGTGGAGTTACACTAGCTTTGGAACTGATGGCTAAAGGACTGTACTAATTTCTTGTCTGGTTGGTTTGGTTCTGATTTTTAAAATCTGTTTAAATAGAAAGGACATTGCCTTCTGACTGGTAAAATTTTAATAGGACTTGTGTAACTGTAACTGTTACATTGATTTTTCTGGATTTGCAGTTTACATTAAAACCCCTGAGAGATTAGTCCTGGTAAGGATCCACAGAGTATGGCTTAAACCCTCTTCACTTTCAGCTTCTTGCCTAGAACATAATTGTGTCACCTGGAGTTCCCCAAGCATGAGTTTATTGCTTTCATTTTAGGCCATTGTTTCAATAAAGATTATGTGACATTGGAACAGCACTCATGCAGTGACCATTGGAATGTCTGCTATGTGTCAGGCACTGCCAGGCTCTAGGGATCCATACAAGTAATACAGGGTCCGTGTCCTCTTGGAGTTGAACCTCTGCTGTCAGGGGACAGTACACTTTGAGCTTCCTGGGTAGTGACTCTGGGAGCCAGACTGACATGAGAAGAGGAGGCTGCTTCTCAGGGAGTGTGGAAGATGAGAAGTCTATTAGTGATCAGTTTGAACATCCTCCATCCTTCCTCAGATCCTGCCCACACTCCCTGCACCCCTCCCAACCTCCCAACCACCTGGTTGTGTGGTACCTCCTTACAAATTCTTTTCCCCTGCAGGCTGTGTTTTGTAAGTAAATGGTAGGAGAGGTGGTGGGTGCTCTGTACACTCCCCTGCACTCCTTTCTCACCCTTAGTAGGGTATCTGAGTTAATAACATTGACGAGAGTTGCTTGCCATTTCTCATTTGTTTAAAATTTCCATAACTATTTGCTTCCCCGATAACATCTGTTTGAAGGGGCTCTTTAACTGAATACTGTTTCTGCTTTTTTTCCTCTTCCCCCAGAAAAGTCAACTTAGAGGCCAGATTCTGTTTCCTCTCTTTACCATGCAGACAGCCATCCAGCTGTTCTAGTAACATTGCCGAGTTATGGTGGAGTCAACATTGCACTTAGTTAAAATGGAAATGAGACGTGACTGCCCTGTCTGAAGTTTAGCTCACTCCAGCTTTAAAAACCCTGTCCTCAATTTCTGCTCCTAGTCCGTGCAAGATTTTCTCATAAACTCTGACAGATTAGACAGACTAACCCTTGTGCTTTGTTTGCTCCATGGTTTGGAAACGGACGCAACCCCTCCCTTCTGCTCAGGTTGATTCCTTTCCTGGGAAGCATTTGATTCAGTGCTGCCCACCATCCTGTCCAATTCCAGAGGCCTCTAAGGAGTAGCAGTACATGTACTTCTCTTTTTTTTATTGTGATAGAATATACATAACATAAAATTGATCATTTCACCCATTTTTAAGTGGACAGTTCAGTGGCATTAGGTGCATTCACATTGCTGTGCAGCCATCCCCACCGTCCTTCTCTAGGACTCTCTCATCATTGTAAGCTCTGTACCCATTAAACACAAACCTCCCACGACTCCCTCTCCCCGGCTCCTGGCAGCCACCATTCTGTGTACCTTTCCTTTTAAGATGGTGCATTTGTAAATCCAAACTAAGGCCAGAGATCTTGAGGTTTATATTTCTTTGCTGTGATTAGTATTAGCTGTAGGTTTTCACTTCTGTTTTCCATTGTGCAGCCCTCGGTGCCCGTGTGCATTTTGCTTAACCGGTAGTTGACGCAAGCCGTCTTAGGTCTCAGTACTTACTTGCCTTTAGCGTTCAAAAAGAATGTGCTGGCTTCTGAGTACACCATGAGAAAATTAATAGGAGCAGTGTGTTAATGGTATGTGGCATCTGAATCTTTGTGAACTCCAAGCCATTGCGGTTGTTTTATTTTTAATAACATTTTTTCTTATTATAAAAGCAGTACATGTTCATTGTATAAAATTAGGCAATGTAGCTAAACCATAAGAAAAAAATTCAAATCTTATTACCTAGAGATAACCACCATTTATGTATCTGTATCTCTTTCTGTATCTGAATCTGCTTGAATCATATAAAATGTAGTTTTTATCGGTCAAAAATTGTTGAATATTGGCAATTTCATATTGCTTTAATACATATACACACACAACACATTTTTTATTTTGTAACTTCCAACTTGAATTTTAGACACAGATAGAAATGTCTTCCCGCCAGAGATCGGAGGTAATTTTGATAGAACTGCCGATTTCTTCAGCACCTTGCTCATGTAGAAGTATTCCACGTATTACTGAACATCCAGTCACTTTTAGTATGTTGCCTTAGAGGAGTCTAATGTCCATCTAGTGATAAATTTTGCTGATCTTCAAATTCCGGGTACCCTTCTGAGGGGGGAGGGTAATTGCGGAACACAGGACAGACACGGGTAGATAAGAACTGGAGGTGGCAGGAGGGTGGGGCCGGGCAGGGCTGGAACCCTCTAAGATGTGATCTCTCCTTTAATCCTGCTCCATCCTTACTAATTCATGTTGACTTAAACTGTGGGACTGTCTGCAGTTCATCAACAGAAATCTGAGTTCTGTGGTAGGAGGAGGTTTCTAGCCATGGCACCTTGGGCAACACCCTTAAGCCTGTTGGCCTGTTTCCTCGCAGTAAAATGGGAGGATCGAGTAGCATAAGTGGTGTGAAAGGAATTTGTAAACTGTAAAGAGCCAAGCATTGTCGTTCTTAGACTGGCATTTCTTATTGTATTACCTTAAAACATTCTCATTACTTTCTTTTCCTGTACCTCTGGGAAATTTTGCTTTTGAGATGATCTTTTTAGGTCTTGACCATGTAATCTTTTCATTCTCAATTTCTCCATCTCTGGTCTGTATTCTGTTCTTTTTACCCCATACCATATTATCTCACAACTTCCACAAAATTCGTTTACTCTTTTCTCCTCCACCTGTGGTCACATCAATGTACTTTTGGACACCTGACTCAGCTTGCTGATTTCTAGACCTCTTTCTAGCTCATTAATTAATTACTTCATCTGTTAAATAAGGAAGTGGTTCTGAATCTTTACAGCTTTAACATTGTTAGAAATAATCAAATAACAAGCAGCTTAACTATCCAACACTAAGTTACGCTCATTTGATGGACTACTGTGGTAACACTGAAAAATACGTTTAGGAAGCATTTTTAATAATGTAGAAAATGCTGTAAATGAGAAGAGGGTATGACATTGTACATACAGTAAAATCTCAGGACTGAAAGGAAATACTCCAAAATTTAAACAAAAAGTAACAGTGGTTTCAGTCCCTTTGTCTTAGTCAGTCTGTGTCTTAGATAGTGGGTTTTGTCCCAGACATTTACAGAGTGTTGACCTCAGTGCTTGGCACTTAGGGATGCAACCTAAGCAAAAACAATTAGTAAAGATGCAAGGCATCATATAATAAATACCCAAAAAAGGTACAGACACATTCTTTGGCTGTTGAAAGCACCTTCTGGCCAAGGAAATTGGATTTCCCAGATCTCCTAGGAAAGCAGTGAAGTTCATTCAGTTCATGCCGTGTATCTTTGCAGAAAGTCTACGTGTAGATTCCTTAGAAACTCACTTGGGTTAACTGAAAATTCCTGTTGTGCGTCTGAAGCAGTGTAGAGGCCTGGGAGTCTAGGACTAGAAAAACAAAGACTTCAGTTAAACCCCCGCCCCATCACTGATCTCATCTGTGGCCTTGAGCAAGTTAATGCTTTGATCCTTAGCTGCCCTTGGATAGTAGGTAGTGCCTTCTTTGCCAACCTCAGAATCTTGTTGTCAGAGTCAGTTGAGATATACTGAAGTGAATTCATTAAAAGGCACGACTGTCTATTTAGATGCCATGTATTTATAACTATTGTAATTGATAGGGTCAGAATTCCATATTTGTCCTGTGTACTGCCCAACAGAATGGAGTCCGATTGGTGTCCGTGATATTTGAAGGCCTTTTTAGGTCCAGAAAATGCTGTTGGGATGTGTGTTGGATGAGAGACTGGAGCATAGATCCTGAAGAAAAGCACGGGTTGGGCATTTGTTTTGAGGGAGGGGAGAGAAATGTTGGGCATCCGGAAACCTTGGGAAGGTAAGGAGCTCTGCAATATACTTGACCCAGCAATTCTCTTTCTGGGAATTTATCCTGTAGGTATACTGTCACGTACACATACGGTGTGTGTTACAAGGTTAGCTATTTCAGCATGGTTTGTGATAGCAAATATTAGAAACAACCTAAGTTTCCATCAGGAAAGGGCAGGTTAAATAAACTAGGGTACATCCATCTAATGGAATACTCTACAGGTATAAAAATGAATGAGGAAGCACAGATCTTTAAGAGAATATTGCTAAGTAGAAGAACAAGGTCTAGTACAGTACTGGAGTATGCTACCTTTTGTGTAAAAGAGACAAATAAGAACATACCTCTATTCTTACTTGTATATGCATAAAGAAATTCTAGAAGGGTATCTAGAAACTAGTAGTAATATTAACCTGGGGGTAGGATGAGGGTCTGGGGGATAGATGAGAGAGTGTGTGTGTTTATTTTTTTATTTTTGAACCATGTAAATGTATTACTTATTCAAAAATTAAAAGGTTTTTTTAAAAAAGGAAAGAAACTACCTTTGCCATCTGAGGGCAGGTGAGATTGCGGAGGACATGTTGAATAGTTCATACATTATGACTGTCAGGTCATATAATATGTGGAAATTTATTTGGATAATAGAACCATTTGTTTCTTTTAGGTTTATGGTCAAGGTTTAAAAAGAGATGTTTTAAGCTTATCCGGAAGATGCCTATTATTGGTCGTAAGGTAAGCAGAATCCTGTAGATTTTCCCTACCGCCTCCTACCCCCATGGTCATCAGACCTCTTTCTGTATAGTCACTGAAACTAGAAGTTCAAGGGGGCTGGGTGAGTTTTGTCCCCCACCTCCAAGAAACATTCGACAATGTCTGGAGACATTTTTGGATATCACAAGAGGAGGTGGGTGCTGGCGGCATCTAGTGGATAGGGGCCAGGGATGCTGCCGAACACCCTCCAGTGCACAGGTCAGCCTCCACAGCAGAGGACTGGCTGACTCAAAATAGCAGAAGTGCCAAGAATGAGAAGGCTGACCCAGCCCTTTCTCCAACGTATCTGACCGAAGGAGAAAGATGCTATTCAGGAGAAATTTGAAATTCGACAACCTGACAGAAGTGACATGAAGCTTTGGAGCAATATTTGGCTGAATTTGGATACTTGTCAGGGATTGAGTGCTTACATGGTTTAGATCAGGGTTGGCAAACATTTCCTGTAAAGGGCTAGGTATGAAGCATTTTAGACGTTGCAGGCCCTGCCATGTCTGCCACAGCTCCTCACCCCTGCCCTTGCAGAGGGAAAGCAGTGATAGTACGATGGGTAGAGGGATGAGCCTGGCTGTGTTCCAGTGAGATTCTCTTTACAAAAACAGGCACAGGCCAAATTCAGCCTGTAGTTTGATTTGGCCTGTAGTTTGCTGATCCCAGGTTTAGAAACTTAGAGCAGAGCCATTCTCTTGCTCTTTGTTCATGTCTGTAGTCTAGTACGTTCCCTTCACTGGATCCTCTCTATCCTTGTCCATGCTCAGGATAAGACAGTCACGTCTGTGCCCTTCCCACAGATTCTTTATCACAGGTGGAAATAAACAGGGCAGGCCCCACTGCAGGCTCTAAGGAACGCACATGATCCTTGATGGCTTCATCTTCCTTGCTTCCCTGCCCTGCCCTTCAACTTTGCTGCAAGCTTTCTTTCACTTTTGGCTTTCAGTTCCTTTTCCCCTTTCCTGGCCAAACCAGAAAAGATGGCCTTTGACCATCTTTTAGCCTTTGACTGAAGTCCATTCAGACCACTGTGCTAAGTCTCCCAGAACTTTGTATTTTCAGGTTCATTTCCTGTGGGGAAGTGGAAGTAATAACTAGGGTGGAGAAGGAGCATGAGGGCTTTTATTTGACCTCTAATCATATTAAGTCCTAAAATTAAATCTACTTTAGTCCTTAGAAAATGAAGGGTAGGGGAGAGGGAAGATAGGATGGACTGATCACAAAGGATAATAGCTTTTCCCCGTATTATTCTCTGTATTTTTTCTGCTTTTATTCATCACACTTTTCTCCTTCAGTTTCAGATTTTGAGACAAATAAATGCTGGGGTTCCAGAACCCATTAAATGTATATGATAACAGAATTGGAAGGTACTTAGAAATTGTATAATCACCTTTCAATTTTTAGATGCAGATTTTGAGGCGCAGAGACAAAAGTTACTTGTTTTGAGTGAGTGTGTGTGTCCCTCTGTCATTCATTGAGCACCTGCTCAGGGTCAGGTACTATTCTGGGTGCTGGGGACACCGTGGTGAACAAGGCCAAGTCCTTCCTCCATAGAATCTATATTTCAGTACTAAGGAAAGACAGAAAATCAGTGAGTAAACAAATACATAAGAGTTTCACTTTGAAATAAATGCTGTGAAGAAATTAAAATGCAGTGGAGGTTCTGAGGCAAGAATTGGGGTGAGGATGTGTTTGCTGTGCTTTCTAACCTGCCTCTCTATCATTTTTGTCTGCTTTATTACAGCAGCAGCATCTATGCATGGAAGCTCAGCTTTCATAGTTCTGGTTACATTTATGCAGCATAATTCTTTATTTACAACTTAAAAAATATCTTCATGTCCATCACATGCCCTGGCATTGCCCAGGAGTGTGGACTCTGCTTCCTGCCAATGTCTGCGTGTTAGACTTTGCAGACATGTTTTAAAGGAGAGGCTTTCCCTGTGGTTTCATTGAGGGCCACGTCTGAGAAGACCCTCTTGGATTCTAATCATCCATGGCACTTTTCATTACCTGACTTTTAGTTTCTGACTGTGATGCTAAAAATAAGCTCAGGAGAACAGGACACACACACACACACACCCCATTCCCGGCCTAAGTTTGTTTTGTTCACTGTGTATCTCTGGCCCACAGTTGTAGTTCAACAAATATTTATTAAGTAAATGAGTGCATGAATGAAAGAAAACGTCTGATGAGGATGGAAACGAAATAACCATGGCTGATAAGTGATGTAGCAGAAAGGACTTCAGCTCCTCCTAGCACTTAAGAGTCAAGCAGTGCAAAGCTGTCAACCTGAGGAGACAGGTGGCAGCCTCCCTGGCTCTTCCCAGCATGTCTTGGGCTTCTGTGTGGGGATTTGTGTAGGGCCTCCAGATGCCTGGTGTGCTCTGGGCATGCCTTGGTGAAGGAGCTCATCCCTTGCTCAAGCACCAGAATCTGTTTTACTGCTGCTTGGCCTGTTTTCTGGCTACTGTTCATGGTTCTACCTTAGTTTCTTTGGTGCACACACTGTAGCTGCTGCCAAGGGTCGAACAAGGTCCAAATATCGCCCTCAGAGAAGTGCTGACTTGGTGAGGTCATCCTGGCAGAGGAAAAGGGTGGGGGTGGAGTAGGGAATTGAGTGTCTCTTTGACCTTCAGAGAGAAAGCTGACTTTTCAAACTTCTAAGAGACTATTGCCCAGGCCAGAAAATAGCTGAATGGTCAAAATGTCACCACACCTTTTTAAGAAAAAATACCATCCTTATTCTGAAGCACTTGTGCAGTGCCCAGTGTTGAGCAGTTGGTTTGGTGTTGTAACTGGTTCTTCTACTCTCCGCGCTGTATTCTTCTAGCTCCCTGTTAACTTTATCTTCCTTATCTTTGGAGATCCAAGATAAGTTGAACAAGACCAAGGAAGATATTAGCAAGAATATGTCATTCCTGAAAGTGGACAAAGATTACGTGAAAGCCCTGCCCTCTCAAGGAATGAGCCCGGCTGCAGTTCTGGAGAAGCTCAAAGAATACAGCTCTATGGGTACGATTCTCAGCAAATATATGCTCCCTGCTTCCTTAATGTGGCTGCTTATTTGGTCATCATCTGATGTTGGCAGAGGTTAAGAAGAGTTCATCTCGGGTGCTTCTATATTCAGGAGGGCCCACTCCCTGTCTCAAAGGCTGAATTTCGTATTTTAAAAACTGTATTTATATAGATTCATCCTTCACCCATAAAGCAAACAAATCTCGGAGATGGTGGAACTTGGTTCCATTTTCTTTTCTAAGCCTGAATAAAATAGACCGATTTGTTTTTTGGAAAGAGAAAGTATCTAATAAAATGAAATACAGATTCATTATAGAAATTGTGAAATCTGTAAAGAGGCACAGAAGAAAATAACAAGTCAGTATAATTTCATCCTCAAAAGAAACACAGATGATATATATGTATCATCTCAGAATGTTAATAGTGTCTTGTGTAATAAGCACACACACGTACATATATGCATGAGCACGTGTGGGAAGGATAAATGAACTAATAAGTAGCTTAATGTTTGAGAGTACAGCCTGGATTCACTCAGCCTGAATTCACATCTGGTTCAGCCACTTAAAATATGGCCTTGGGTTGGTTACTTAACTTCTCTCTGCCTCTGTTTCTGTCTCTCTACAATGAGGATAATAACAATGATACTTATCTGAAAGGATAATTGTAGAGATTAAATGAGATGATGCATGTAAATATATAATACCTGGCTTATAATAAGTGCTCGATAAGTGTTAACTATTATTAACACAAACATGTTTGTTACAAATTGAGATCATATTACAAATACCTTTTAAAAATAGGCTTTTTAGTTTGGCATAATTTTAGATTTATAGAAAATTTGCAAAGATAATAGATTTCCCACATACCCCTTACGCAGCTTCTCCTGATGCTAACATCTAAAATAACCGTGGTACATTTGTCAAAACTAAAAAATTAACATCGGTACAGTGCTATTAACTAAACTACAAATTCTCTTCCTGTTTCACCAGTTTTCCTATAATGTTCTTTCTCCTGTTCTAGGATCTAGTCCAGGATACCATATTACATTTTAAAATTTCTAATTGAAATCTGTTGAATTTTTGACATCAGATGGTACAAAACTCGATACAGTGCAGGATTTATATATGATATAAAGCAAGGATTAGCATTCTCTGAGGCCTGTGTATTAAAGATTTCTATGAGTATGAGGGCTGGTTGGCTGCCCCATATTTCCTTCCCTTCCATTTTTAAGTCACTGTCCATTGCCATACTCTGTAGCCCCAGTAAAAGAACAGGAAATAAAACCATATATCATGCTTTTGAAATGCTGGTGACCTCTGGTCTGAAGACATGCATGGCACAGACCAGTGTCCTCTAAAGAAAGAGGGAAGGTCAAACTGGCCACAAGCTGGCAGATCACGTGACAATGAGGGGTTTGTCGGGATATTCACTACTCAGTCTTCTGCTCTCATTGGAACTGCAGATCTTGGCTTTGTAGAGCCCATGGCAACAGTTTTCAGTTAGGGTGCTTCTGTAATCCTCACTACCCATTTTCAATGGGCACAGCCATGTTGTCCTAAAAGGACCTGAGACACCCACATGAACAGATTTGTTGGTATTGTAGAGTGTCTCTGGGGGGGGAGGGCACCTCAGAAAGTGGAAAGTCGGACCTTACATTCTGGTCAGGAACCTGTCCTCTGAGCCTTCTCGCAGTGATGGCTGTTCCTGATGCTTAGTGCTGCGGCAGAGGTTGCTGGAAGCAGGTGGCTAATTCTGTATGGGTTTCCGGGCTTGTCTGAAGGAGGGGTCCCTGAGGACAGGATGCCAGTGGTTCATCTCTCACCACGGTTTGTCTAGTCAGGGATTCAGTTCCCTGGCTCCAGCTCTGGTGGTAGTTAGTTTACGGAAATTCTGCACCTTCGCCTTACTCTTTTCTGCTAACTCTGCTCATAGCAGTTCCCACACTTCCTTTGACTGGCTAGGAAGGGAGAGAAGAAGGAAGCCACTGCCAAAAAAGGTCAAGCTGAGCCATACAGAGAACAGAAAAGGAGTACAGATAAAGGAAAATTGTTCTGCTGTTAGAAGGCAGTTGGGGATGGTGACATTATTATTGGACTGTCTTTACTGTACCTAGATGCTGTTAATACCTTTTTCACACTGTTGTTGATGGTAATTGTTGACCTTTCATCTTTATTTTGCTGTGATAGCTCTTTATTGGAGTTCTTTTTCTTGATTTTATGTAAGAACACCTTTGGGTTTCCACTCCAACTTTTTTTTTCTTTTGTACACAGAGGAGTTTCTTCCTATTTCTTCTTTATTAGAACCTGTCTTCCCAAAGGCTCGTGCTTACTGATCCAGTGGTCTTCCCTTTCTCTGTAGATGTCTTGTGGCAAGAAGGGAAGGCCTCCGGAGCGGTGTACAGTGGGGAGAAGGAGCTCACTGAACTCCTTGTGAAGGTGAGCGAGTGCCCAGTACTTGCAGGGAGTGTGTGGCCCTGCCACTTTAGATTACTGCATTTTTTTCTCCTTATTTTTGTAATTAAAAAAAATTACTTAATGGAAGTTTATTGTTAAAATAAAACTAAAGAGGTTTAGAAAGTGTCTCTTTACCCAGACATAGGCGAATATGCATAATATTGATCAAAGACATCTTCCATCTGTAACAAAGTAAAATGTTACTTATGTTTCCAGGCTTCACAGACACCCTGTGTAGAAGGCAGATACTAGGGAAGGTAGTCCATCATTTGAGATTATTAATGACAAGGTATATTTTGTTGGATCAGAAGAGACAAGGGATGGAAACTGGGTCATAATCTCCTGTACAACATGAGTCTCAAATCACATGATCTGAGAATGAGCAGTGGTCTCAATTATAATTGAAATAATTCTCACTTTTTGTGGACTTTAAAATTGCCCTTAGCTTCTTCCACTTCTAATCAGATTTATTTTTTAAACCCCACTTTGTCGTATAAAATTGGCATTGGACTGCTGGTCTCTAAGGTCTTTGTGTTTGATTATTGTAACTATGAAACTGTGCATACCTTACTAAATATTATAGGTTTTGCTCAGCTGTATCTTGACAGAATACCCTGACCTTACTTCTACGCTTAAGAATCTTTCAGTGGCTTCCCATTATCTACAGGACAAAAGTCAAGCTGCCCATGCAGCAGAAAATACAAGTCCCTTCGTGAGCCAGCTCCCACCTATTTTTTTCAACCATTCCTGTTATTTTCCCTCATGAATACTAACCACTGCCTTTTCTCTTTACTGAGTACACCTTGCTCCTATGTTGTTTTCCTTTCCCTCCTGTTCTAAGTGATGAATTCCTACTCATGTCTCAAGGTTCCACTGAACAGATAACCTCCAGACCACTCAGGATGTCCGTTATTCCCTCTTTAAGGCCCCTTACCCTCATGTACGTATGCACATCTGGTATCGCACTTCAGATAGTTAAAGTGCTTCGCATGCGTTATCTTACTTACTTACGGCTGGAACCCCATCAGGTAGGTACTATGATTATCCCCTTTAGCATATGAGGAAATTGAGCCTCAGAGAGGTTATCTGACCTAAGAATACACAGCTAGATGTGACAGGTAAAGCTAAGATTTCAAACTGGGGCTGTTTGGTGTTTTAGTCTGTGCTTTTAACCGCATTTATACTTCCTCTCTTACCACATTGTAAAATAATTTTTATGCCTGCCTGTCTCCTCCAGTATATTTTGATCTTCTTTAGATTGGGGAACATATCTTACCATTTTTCCAGTTTCTAGTGTTGTGTCTGATACCTAGAAACGTTTGTTTGTTGCATGATTCTTTTTTTCTATACAATGTAATCGTCTTCACATCTGCTTGCATTTCTCTGCAGGCTTATGGAGATTTTGCATGGAGTAATCCGCTGCATCCAGATATCTTCCCAGGACTACGTAAGATAGAAGCAGAGATTGTGAGGATGGCTTGTTCCCTATTCAATGGGGGACCAGATTCCTGTGGATGTGTAAGTATATGCAGGTGACATCCTATAATCTGATTTTTTTAGCTTAAAATGGAAGAATTTATTCAAAACATTTTATTACACAAGTAATACATGATTATTGTAGGAAGATCGAGATTAACAGCGATTTTTAAAGGTTATGATTTTGTAATTCATGGAGTATCAACATTTTGGTAAATATCTTCTAGATATTTTTTCTCTTCAGTCTTTTATTTTGAAAAACTTTAAACTTACATTAAGTTGTCAGAATAGTTTAAAGAACATCCTAGATTCACTAAATATAAATACTTTGTCATATCTGCTCTCACCTCCTCTTTCTCTCCCTCCCTTTCTTCCACCCACCTACCTACCTACCTACCCACTTATCTATATAATTTTTTCAAACCATCCCATAGTTTTTTGATACACTTGTTTTGCTTGAGCTGGATGTTTATTATTTTGCTATAAATTGAATCTCAGTTGGTTTAGGAATAAAGGAAGAGGGTGTCATTGTATTTAAAGATGCACGTGAGGATTCCTTCTTTCAACTATTCTTCCCAGTAGATGTTTGTTAGTTTTCCTAAACTGTGATTGATAAACTTCTGTTGAGGTTTGGTACCACAAACTGATCTTGCCTTCTCTAGAAAAAAGTAAATTTCAGCTTATCAGGATAGTTAGATTTAACCCAGAGTGCTGTAATGGTAACCTAGGGGTGCTAACCCTATCATACCAAATACTTTTGTAATCATTAGAAAGTCTGCAAATTTAATTTTGAAGGGCCCATCCAAAGACGAGAACATTTTATAGTTACTTTTTTGTTTTTTCCCAATAAGCAGCGTTAGGTTTTACTTTTTTTTTTTTAACATCTTTATTGGGGTATTAATTGCTTTACAGTGGTGTGTTAGTTTCTGCTTTATAACAAAGTGAATCAGTTATACATGTACATATGTTCCCATATCTCTTCCCTCTTGCTTCTCCCTCCCTCCCACCCCTCCAGGCGGTCACAAAGCACCAAGCTGATCTCCCTGTGCTATGCGGCTGCTTCCTACTAGCTGTCTGCCTTACGTTTCGTAGTGTATATATGTCCATGCCTCTCTCTCGCTTTGTCACAGCTCACCCTTCCCCCTCCCCATATCCTCAAGTCCGTTCTCTAGTAGGTTTGTGTCTTTATTCCTGTCTTACCCCTAGGTTCTTCATGACATTTTTTTCTTAAATTCCATATATATGTGTTAGCATACGGTATTTGTCTTTCTCTTTCTGACTTACTTCACTCTGTATGACAGACTCTAGGTCTATCCACCTCATTACAAATAGCTCAATTTTCTTTCTTTTTATGGCTAATATTCCATTGTATATATGTGCTACATCTTCTTTATCCATTCATCCGATGATGGGCACTTAGGTTGTTTCCATCTCCGGGCTATTGTAACTAGAGCTGCAATGAACATTTTGGTACATGACTCTTTTTGAATTATGGTTTTCTCAGGGTATATGCCCAGTAGTGGGATTGCTGGGTCATATGGTAGTTCTATTTGTAGTTTTTTAAGGAACC
Organism: Phocoena phocoena; assembly: GCF_963924675.1. Classification (NCBI taxonomy): domain Eukaryota; kingdom Metazoa; phylum Chordata; class Mammalia; order Artiodactyla; family Phocoenidae; genus Phocoena; species Phocoena phocoena. Next base: position 61,673,618 of record NC_089234.1, on the reverse strand, counting down.
TCCATACTGTTCTCCATAGTGGCTGTACCAATTCACATTCCCACCAGCAGTGCAAGAGTGTTCCCTTTTCTCCACACCCTCTCCAGCGTTTATTGTTTCTAGATTTTTTTGATCATGGCCATTCTGACTGGTGTGAGATGACATCTCATTGTAGTTTTGATTTGCATTTCTCTAATGATTAATGATGTTGAGCATTCTTTCATGTGTTTGTTGGCAGTCTGTGTATCTTCTTTGGAGAAATGTCTATTTAGGTCTTCTGCCCAGTTTTGGATTGGGTTGTTTGTTTTTTGTTATTGAGCTGCATGAGCTGCTTGTAAATTTTGGAGATTAATCCTTTGTCAGTTGCTTCATTTGCAAATTTTTTCTCCCATTCAGAGGGTTTTCTTTTGGTCTTGTTTATGGTTTCCTTTGCTGTGCAAAAGCTTTGAAGTTTCATTAGGTCCCATTTGTTTATTTTTGTTTTTATTTCCAATTCTCTAGGAGGTGGGTCAAAAAGGATCTTGCTGTGATTTATGTCATAGAGTGTTCTGCCTATGTTTTCCTCTAAGAGTTTGATAGTTTCTGGCCTTACATTTAGGTCTTTAATCCATTTTGAGCTTATTTTTGTGTATGGTATTAGGGAGTGATCTAATCTCATACTTTTACATGTAACTGTCCAGTTTTCCCAGCACCACTTATTGAAGAGGCTGTCCTTTCTCCACTGTACATTCCTGCCTCCTTTATCAAAGATAAGGTGACCATATGTGCGTGGGTTTATCTCTGGGCTTTCTATCCTGTTCCACGGATCTATCTTTCTGTTTTTGTGCTAGTACCATACTGCCTTGATTACTGTAGCTTTGTAGTATCGTCTGAAGTCAGGGAGCCTGATTCCTCCAGCTCCGTTTTTCTTTCTCAAGATTGCTTTGGCTATTTGGGGTCTTTTGTGTTTCCATACAAATTGTGAAATTTTTTGGTCTAGTTCTGTGAAAAATGCCAGTGGTAGTTTGATAGGGATTGCATTGAATCTGTAGATTGCTTTGGGTAGTACAGTCATTTTCACAATGTTGATTCTTCCAATCCAAGAACATGGTATATCTCTCCATTTACTTTTCAGTTGGCACCATGAAAAATCAACATGTTCAGATACTCAGTAGCTAACAAAACTGGTATTCCTGGCATTCACTTTCCCCCCAAAAGTTCCAAAACTGTTAAAAACCAACCATAATCTAGCAGTGGGTTCCCTTATGGCATTTAGATGAATGGGATGATGTAGAGGGGAGATGCCAGTATACTTACAGTACGTGGGTATTCTTCTGTGCCATTAGACTCTTTATGAACTTTTTTCAAGCCTCACTAAATATTTTTTTAAATAATTTCTTCTGAAGATCAGTTGCTCAGTTTACTTTTTTTTTTTTAATGGAGTATAGTTGCTTTACAGTGTTGTGTTAGTTTCTGCTGTACAATGAAGCGGATCAGCTATATGTATACCTATATCCCCTCCCTCTTGGACCTCCCTTCCACCCCCCCACCCCGCCGAATCCCACCCGTCTAGGTCATCACAGAGCACCGAGCTGAGCTCCCTGTGCTATACAGCAGGTTCCCACCAGCCATCTGTTTTACGCGTGGTAGTGTATATATATCAATCCTAACCTCCCAATTCGTCCCACCCTCCCCATCCCCCTCTGTGTCTACATGTCCGTTCTCTACATATGCGTCTCTATTCCTGCCCTGAAAATAGGTTCATCTGTACCATTTTTCTGGATTCCACATATATGCGTTAATATATGATATTTGTTTTTCTCTTTCTGACTTCACTCTGTATGACAGGCTCTGTGAACTTTTAAGAGACCACAGTTTAAACAAGCACAAAACCACTTCGGCCTTATCCGGTGAAGTTGAAGATACCTATATCTTATGACCCTGATATGCCACTACTTGGGATATATTCTAGAAAAACGTACATGTGTGTATCAGGATAGATGTATATTCATAGCAACATTGTTCATGATAGCTAAAAACTGGAAATAATTCAAATGCTTATCAACAGTGGGGTGGATGAATCATAGAATAGTGTGTGTGTGTCAGTCTATTGTAGCTGTCACTCAGAATGATACTCAAATTACTCCATTTTTGGCCAGTGGGAACTTTTTTTTTTTTTTTTTTAAAACATCTTTATTGGGGTATAATTGCTTTACAATGGTGTGTTAGTTTCTGCTTTATAACAAAGTGAATCAGCTATACATATACATATGTTCCCATATGTCTTCCCTCTTGCGTCTCCCTCCCTCCCACTCTCCCCATCCCACCCCTCCAGGCTGTCACAAAGGGGAACTTCTTAATTTTGGCTCCTGGGTCTTTTTGCATGATTCAAGTAGTCTTTGCAAACTTCCTTTCTTTCCTTCTCTTTTTTTGGACAAATTTTTTTTTTTTTTTTTGCGGTACACGGGCCTCTCCTTGCTGTGGCCTCTCCTGCTGCGGAGCACAGGCTCCGGACGTGCAGACCCAGTGGCCATGGCTCACGGGCCCAGCTGCTCCACAGCATGCGGGATCCTCCCAGACCGGGGCACAAACCCGTGTCCCCTGCATCGGCAGGCAGACTCTCAACCACTGCGCCACCAGGGAAGCCCTGGACAAAATATTTTTATTTGATGAGATATTCCAGGTTTACCTTTTACATTTCCTGCTCCAGACCCAGAATCAGCCATTCATTCAAGGAGCCCTAGTTCATTTATAGCCATGTAAAATATTTACATGGTTCCTAAGTCAAATTTATGGAATAAGAGAGTTTTCAAAGTTAACCAGAATAAAACCTGGAGAGACAAATAGAAAGTTAAGAGACATGAACGATAGAGAAAGGCTAACACACCTCTAGTTGGTATTTAAAAGCAGCCAGAAGACATAGATAACCTGTAAAGGTTTAACTTTTAGAATGACTGATATTCTCAATAGCAACAATGGCTGGGGCAGTTGAGGTTAGAAGAAAGATGGGCTATGAGTTGAGAATTGTTGGAGCTGGGTGATACATGCAGGGTTTTTATTAATTCCCCCTTTAGCTGTGTATAATCCACTCTTTAGTTCTTCCATTGTTTTTTAAATTTCATTTACTGTGTTTTTCATTCTTGAGAATTCGGTTTGGTTCTTTTTTTAATTTGCTTGGTTCTTTGTAGTCCCTTTCCTTGTCTTATGCTTTGTTTATTTAAATATATTACACATAATTGTTTTATAGTCTATGTCTGATAATTCCATTATTGATGAGCCTTACCTGTCTGCTTCTGCTGGTTTCACTTATGCTGTCTTGTATCCTTATATTTGTGTTTTTTTGTTTTGTTTTGGTTTTTTCTGTGAGTCACTCATTTTCTTGGAAACTTAACTTTGAGGCCTAGATTGAAGTTAAGTTCTTCCAGAGAAGATTTGTATTTTTGTATTTACTTCTGCCAGTTACTGGGGATTTGCTGTGAAGTGCGGCCACACTGGAACCAATTTAAGTCTGAGTTTCAGCTCACAGTTTTGTACTATGGAAGTAGTCTGAACTCAGACCACAAACTCGAATAAAAGCTGTCTTGGCATACATTCTTGAGAGATCCTTATTTTTCTTTACCCTGAGCATCTGGGTTGAGAAAAGTAATTTTTCTTGCTGTTCTCTTCTGTACCAGCGGGGTTTATTTCTTGTACTGCTAAGAGTGTGGGTGAAGTCTCTGTTTTCAGCCATCACCTCTTAGATTCCTTATCTTGAGCAGGCCCTACATTTATTTCCTGTTTATTTGTCAAAGTGGGAGTTTGAGGTCTAGATCTAGGAGTTGGCAATAATCCTCAGAGTTAAAACCAGCTTTGACATTCACTTATCTTGTAGGATTCTTGATTTTGCTTTGTTTGGGGGTTCAGTGTGTTCCTTTATGTTAACTCAGTGGTGGATGTAAAAATATTTTTTAATGTTTTATCAAGCTTTTTTAGTTGTTCTAGTTAGGAGGGTTGCCCAAGCTATATAATGTATATTGCTGGAAATTGAAGTTCCATGATTGTTTTTTTCCATGTGGGAGACCTTTGTATACTTGAAAGCCTCTTTCCCCCTGAATCTTCTCTTCACCACAGTTTTCCTAGGATTCTCCGCTTTTCTTAGAGAATATGATTTCACAGATTTCCACCTGTGCCCGTCCTTCCTCTCTGTATGCCTTTTGGTTATCTATGACCAGCCAGGTGGACACAGTTCTGCAAATGTAGAGCAGCACTGAGCTTTCAATCTCTTTCTTATCTGGGTTCACTAATTTACCTTAAACCTTTCCTCTAAGTCAGTATTTTTATTCTCAGCAGTGTTCAGTCTGTTTCTTGCCGTTCCTAATGTATTTAGTAATTCTGGAATCATGCTACTTGGTACTTTGGGGTTTTTTCCAGATCTGTGGTCTCACTCTGTTGTTTCAGTGGCCAGTCTTTCAGCTTCTGTTTTCTTGAATTCATGTTCTTATGATGTTGTCCTGCAGTGAGAAACAGGAGGAATTTCCTCCTGAGTTGGCCTTTACTTTGCAGGCTGCCTTTTTTCCTTTTCATATGTTTGCATAGTTACCATGCCATTTCTTTCATCTTGGCTCGTGCTTCAGTGACTGTCTCTAGACGTTCTGTTTGTTCTGATGCATGATGGGTCATTTCTTGTCTGAGAGGCAAGGCTTGGGTGAAGCTTTGTTCCACCTGTATTAGAATATCTAGGCCTCTTCTGAGATTTTGTTAAAAGTTACCTACCAGAGTTCACTCTGCCTAGCTGGAAGAGAATAATACTCTTTGGGCTTTATTTCTTTAGCTCATCCTGTATCCCTGGAGTCTTCACTTTTAAAGAGTCAGTCCTGGTGTTCTCTCTCCCCAGGCTGCTTGTTTCTCCCCAGCCGCTATGTCTGTCACCCACTCATCTGACAATAAAGAAACCGCCTCCATTTGCTTCTCTGAAGATTTGGGGGGTGTTAATGAGAATTCTCAGGGTTTTGCTGACTTACCCGGACAATTTCCATGTCTTGGAGGAGGGATGAAGAACTGGGTTTTACTCTTTGCTGTGCTTTAGAAACTTGTTTCTTTTTCTCATCATCAGTATTTGAAGTTTATTGTGTTAGATTCCCTCTCCTAAGATCTTTGTTTGGTTGTTGTTATTGCAGCGTTTTAATGCTTTTTTCCTTTATTCTTGCACATACTGGGGGAGAGAAAGTCTGTGAAGTAGTTTCAGTCTTCCATCTTAATCCAGAAATCCAACTCTGGGGGGGGGGTGGTTTTTGCATTGCTACAGTTAAACCATGCCTCTCCCATTAGGACCCTTTTTAGTGCTGTGTCAGGGGTCAGGAGAAGGAAAGACAGAGTCTAAGATCCCCAGTCTCTTCTGATACTTAGACTTTTATAAGAGAACTAATTACCTCTGGGATTATGTGAGTTTCTCTGTTCCTCTCTTTTGTCTGTCTCTGTCTTTCTGTCTCTCTTGATGAGCCATCTCTGGTGAAGACAGTTCAGAGTTCAGAGGTGGGAAACAAGAAGACACGGCCAACTGGCTGGGCAGTCTTTAGCCTGTTTCCAACTAAGGTATTAAGCTCTTCTCATTCTTTCTTCTTCAACCTTAAACTGTCCTTTTATTAGCTTCATTTGCCCCAGTTCGAATGGGTGAGAGGTGACTTTATATACTGAAGGAAATTGTTGCCATGGGAAACAGCTTTGGCTTGTGCAAATGTATCTAAAAGAGTATCTAAAAGAAAAATTTCCAAATAGGACCTGTTCTCTTGTTGCTGATTTAGATGTCATATATTAGAGTGAGAGGTTTTAAAAATGTTGAAAGATGTTGACTAACGTAATAAGTAGTTATTGAGGCCTCTGTCTTCTTACTTCAGAATTAGATTTCCATTTTTGGAGGGGTAGTGCCAGGGGTAGAGGGAAATGGGAGAGTAGCAGCATATCTGAACACAGAATTTAGGGATCAGAAATAAAAATTGGAAGTAAAATTTAGGTGTTCCTGCTTTTACAGTCCAAAGTACACTGGTGTTTGCCTAACAGATAATGATGTTGATTGGATGAATTATTGGACTGAAAATAGGACATGTGAAGTGAGTGAGTGACTAGGGGTTTGGAAATATTTCTGCTTAGGTCATTACTGGACCTTAGTGAGAGATGAGTGTGCTGAGGACTTGATCCTTTCTCGACTTCCTTCACAACTGGCTTGGCTCCTCATGTGATGTCCTAAGGTTTTATGCTGGACCACAGGACATGCCGCGATTTGCAGCGCTGACCTCACCTGTAAGCAGAGACATGCAGAGACCTACAAACAAGTGTCCCGTGCCTGAGTTCAGTGGCTTACTGTGTGGATGACGGTCACGTTTCCTGAAGGCTTCCTCAGTTACAAAATGACTGACTCTTCTCAGCTAATTCCTGACTACTGGGATTTTTAATTTTTATTTTTGGTTTCTTTGGGTCTTTGTTGCTGTGCGCGGGCTTTCTCTAGCTGTGGCGAGCGGGGGCTACTCTTTGTTGGGGTGCGCAGGCTTGTCGTTGCAGTGACTTCTCTTGTTGCGGGCTCTAGACACGTGGGCTTCAGTAGTTGTGGCTCACGGGCTCTAGAGCGCAGGCTCAGTAGTTGTGGCGCACAGGCTTAGCTGCTCTGCAGCACGTGGGATCTTCCCGGAGCAGGGCTCGAACCCATGTCTCCTGCACTGGCATGTGGGCTCTTAACCACTGCCACCAGGGAAGTCCCTCCACTGGGATTTTGTATCCTGTGGTATTTTTGTCTTATATGTGGATATTACTTTAGGAAATTTCAGTCATCGCCTGCTCTCATTTCATCTCATGTTAAGTTACACTAAATATGAAAATATAGAAAGTTTTACTTTTTATCAAAAGATGGATGACACTGGATGAATCACTTAGTCTCTCAGTTTTGGGGCTCAGTTTTCTTACCTGTAAAATGGAAAAGCTTTCTAAGATTATATGAATCTTTGGAGATGATAAATCTAAGGAAATATCCACCTAGCTCAGTGCTATGGCTTTTTTTTTTCCCTGTTTGTTTTGAAATTATTTCATTCTTAGATGTTATCAAAGGATAGCCAGATGGATATGACATACCTGTATTGGTCATGGTTTACTGAGAGTCAAATCAGGCATTAAGAAATGTTAATGGAGGATCTGGTAGGTGCCAGCTACTAGCTAGGTGCCAGGAATATTGTCATGAACAGAACGGTCCCCACCTTCATGAGTTTTGTAGTCCAGTGAGGAAGACAAGATGAATGAAATGACCTCTGAGTATTTTTGTATCAAATCTGGTAAAGAAATTCGCCTGTATCAGAGGTGCTAGGCCTAGTAGCTTCAGGAGAACATTTTTCTTCACTTTAAAAACATTAGGATTTTTTTTTTTTAATTTCAGAGAAGTTAACAAACTTCTAAGTAGAGGCTTCTGCTTTTTTCTGTGTTTCAAACTTGTCAAAACGACAAGTTTACTTTGGAATATCTGAGTGTCTCTTCTTGGTCTTCTGGTGTATTGCATAGCTGACTAGAGTTGTAACTTCACAGTCTCACATTCTTCAATGGGCATTAAAATTTTAAATGAAAGTCAGTAATCCTGATGCTTTTGGATGAGGTACAATGCCCTATGCTATCTGCAGCTGGACGAACAACAGAAATGTAGGCGGATTGTGCACAGATGGGATCTGGGCAGAGGTACATTTGTTCATACAGTGTGGAGCTTCTCATCACTTAGTAGTTTTTATTCTTCTCCTGAACCAAGATCGGGCTTAGCCAATAAAGCCACGTTTTCCTTCTTGTGGACAGAAGCATGTGCTCTGCAGCATGCATCCAAGAGCTCACCTGTCTGTGCATCAGACACCCTCAACATCAAGGCAGGAAGTGCGCGCTGATAGCCGTCCCTAACTGCCTTCCACAGATGGCCTCTCTTTTTTTTATTACAGGTCACCTCCGGGGGGACAGAAAGTATTCTGATGGCCTGTAAAGCTTATCGGGAACTGGCCTTCGAGAATGGGATCAAAGCTCCAGAAATGTATGTACAGTTCCCTTGGTATCCATGGAGGATTGGTTCTAGGACCCCCATGGATACCAAATCCTCGATACTCAGGTCCCTTATATAGAGTGGTATAGTATTTGCATATGGCCTATACATATCCTCCATATAGTGGTTTGTGTTTTTTTTTTTAATTTATTTATTTTTGGCTGCATTGGGTCTTCGTTGCTGCACGCAGGCTTTCTCTAGCTGCGGTGAGCCAGGGGCTACTCTTCATTGCGGTGCATGGGCTTCTCATTGTGGTGGCTTCTCTTGTTGCAGAGCACGGGCTCTAGCGCGCAGGCTCGGTAGTTGTGGCGCACAGGCTTAGTTGCTCTGCGGCATGTGGGATCTTCCTGGACCAGGGCTCAAACCTGTGTCCCCTGCATTGGCAGGCGCATTCTTAACCACTGTGCCACCAGGGAAGCCCCTCCATATGGTTTTAAATCATCTCTAGATTACTTAGAATACTTAATGTGTAAATGCTATGTAAACAGTTGCTGGTATGCAGCAAATACAAGTTTTGCTTTTTGGAACTCATTTCCCCCTGAATATTTTCCTTCCTTGGGTGGCTGAACTCATGGATACGGAGGGCTTGACTGTATGTGTGGCTGGGTTTTTTCCCCTGTTAGGTTTGTCTGTGTGGAATACTGCTGTGTGAAACAGCCTGATAATCTGTTTTCTGATTCTTGTCTTCCTCTGGTAATTCCAGTCCTCTTCTCTCCCGTCCTGTGCCCCTGACCATTATCCTTCACATTCAGCAAAATCCTAAGTGGATCTGCTAGTTAATATTGAAGGTCATTCCCTTTCCCAACCACCCAGATTTATACCTGGTGTATATTGATCCTTTTTCTAAAAGTTGACAGAGTTATAGGACTACATCTTTGAATTCTGTGATGCTATAAGTTTATCTCGTGCCTAAGGAAAGCTCTCTACTTATCTCAGTTCAGTGAAAGTTACTTAAGTATAATAGGCTGCTTCGGGGTGCTCCCTAAGAAAATTTCAGCCTGACAGCTGTGTTCTGGGAGGAAAGTTTTAAAAAATCTTCTTGAGATGTACCTGTATTGCCACCCCATGGACATAATTTTGATACTTGGTTGCATTTTTTTTTTCTTTAGGTTCCCTCCTTGTACGATGTGTTTATACCACATCTTTTGGGTTAATTTTTTTCCACAAGTGTCAAGTGACTAAGAGTTTTGTTGTACATGATCTCATGCTGTGATTCATACCTAGCCTAAGAGTAAGTTAGGCTGCCATCTCTCTTCATGCACGAATCTTTGATGCTTGGTACTTATTCAGTGATAGCGATTTTTCTGCCTTAAAGGGAACAGATTAATTGTAAGAGAGGAGTAAATGAGGGAAGTCTGAAAGCAAATGACTTGGTTTCCTTTTTCAATACTGTTTGAAATGCTGCTCCCAAATATGAAGGAAAAATGGGGATTGTCGTTTTTCATAGGATCATGGTCTTCCAGAGATGGAGAAGAGCACTGATCTGATGCTTGACTGCTGCTTTAGCATCCCTGCCGAGCAATCTTATGTTTTGTGCTTGAACATGTGTTGTGTCAGGAAGCTTGCTCCTCACTGAGGTACCCGTCTTTGGGTAGGCAACCCCTAGAGGGTTCGACCGCATGTTGATCTGAGCCAGATTCCCCGTCAGCCCTGACTGATGCTTGGGATCCCTCCATGTGGCATTATTTCCAAGTTCTTCCTGCTACCAAAATGGTTTGGTAGCAGGAAGAAGCAGGGAGAAGGTTTCTCTAGAAAATCAGGTGACCTCTTTTTGTCTGTGTTTAAAAAGAAAAATAAAACAATATAAACAGTTTTAAAAACTGGACTAAAAATAATCAGAAGTTGCTTCCTGGTGATTTAGATTAGCTGCTAACCATGTTATCTCTTGAACCCTGTTTTGATTTGAATTTCACTGTTTTCTTCTTCCCTGTCCTTTAGTGTAGCCCCCCAGAGTGCCCATGCTGCATTTGACAAAGCAGCCAACTATTTTGGGATGAAGATTAAACGGGTTCCACTGAACAAAGTGATGGAGGTGGATGTTCGGGTGAGTTCCTCTGAAGGGCTGTTGTCTGTCTTGGGCTGCAAGAAGCAGGAAGTGCTTTTTCCAGTGTCACACACAGATAGGCTCAAAATGCCTTTGACTGTAGTAGCCAGAGTTGCAAAAACTGCCACTGGCAGTGGTGAGTCACTGCAGCTTCAGTCTTTTCATGAACTCGAATAGGAAGATGAGACAAACCTGAGACTTTAAGGTTTTGTTTCAGCACCATCACTCTCTTCTGTCTGTAAAATGAGCCAGGACTAACTTGCCCTAAGACTCTCACTGTCGTTTTCGATTGGCCTGAATTAGTACCATTGCCATTATAATAGTAATTTTTTTTTCAGAAGTAAACTGTACAATTTATTAGCACTAGCATTATTCCCCCCACCTTAATTGAGGTATTAACTAATTGACAAGTAAAAAATTGTGTATAGGGTATACAACTTGGTGTTTTGATCCATGCGTACATTGTGAAATCATCACCACAGTCAAGCTATTTAACATCTCCATCACCTCACATAGTTCCATTTTCTTTCTTCACGGTTAGAATACGTAAGACCACCCTGCAGATCTCTCAGCAGATTTCAGCTATACGGTGCAGTGTTGCTTAGCATAGTCACGTGGCTCTACATTAGAGCTCCAGAACTTACTCATCTTGCCTAACTGGAACTTGGTACCCCTTGACCAACATCTCCCTGTTGCCCTCATCCTCCAGCTCCTGGCAAGCACAGTTCTACTCTTTGCATCTATGAGTTTGTTTTAGATTCCTCATATAAGTGAGATCGTGCAGTATTTGTCCTTCTGTGTCTGGCTTATTTAACTTAGCATAATGTCGTCCAAGTTCATCCACATTGTCGCAAATGGCAGGATATTTTAAGCCAGAGTAATATTCCTTTAGTAATTACTTTTATGCCTTGCATTTACACAGAAGAACTCTGTAGTTTTCAGTGTTATCAGAATCGCATTTGAGCCTCATGACAACCTGGGGAGGTCGTAGAAGCTGTTAGTGTTATTGCAGCCGCGGAAACACACTGGCTGGTTACGTAGTTTCCTCAAGGCTTCACTGCTAATAGGTGGGGCAAGGACTCACATTTGGCTCTTTTGCCTCTTAGCCGAATATTCTTTTTTACCCTCACGGTGATTCTGCTGTTTTTGTACTGTGCTCTCAGACTGTTCCCCCCAAATGTTTGTATCCGGCCAGCACGGCAGGGCGGTGGTGTTCTTCCAGGTTGGAGAGGTGAAGCAGGGGTGCTAGTGGAACTGGAACTCGAGGCTAGTAGCCTAGATGGCTCCTGGCGGCAGAAAAGAGGAGGAATTGTGATGTGGCTTCTCACTTTCCTTTCAACTTTAAACCCCTAGGCCATGCGAAGAGCCATCTCCAGGAACACTGCCATGCTCGTCTGTTCTGCCCCCCAGTTTCCTCACGGTGTGATAGATCCTGTCCCTGATGTGGCCAAGGTATGTGTGAGAATGGACTACTAGGCAGGCAGACTGAGATTTTAAAGTAGAATCTAATGGTGCAGTACTTGGCAAAAAGAAGCTCTTCTGAGTTCAGATTCTAGCCCAGTGGTGATGAACAGCTCTCATCCGCCCTGTGATACACTGCACAGCCCTGCCGAAGCCTCTGAAAGTGACTAGCTTCTGCTATGGGGGAGGGATAACACGAGGAGGAAGCCTTTGTTTAAACTGGACATTCTGAAGCAGTACTGACGTTTTGATTCAGATCAGGAAATAATCTGCATTTAGGGCATGCCTGCCAGAGCTCACCATGCTGCCCCAGAGCATCCCTCCCTCCTTCCCCGCCCCCAGCCTAAATCAGAGTGCTTCTCATTTCTTGCTGGATTTTGCAGGTGAGTTTGAGGCCCCACGTATTTAAATATAAAATAGAAACCACATTCAGATGAATTATTTTGAAGGCTAACTACATTTGAAAGACAAGCTTTATTAAAAAATGTCAAAAACAGCCAGGTTTTTAAAACATGGAAGACAGTACATAATGCCTTGGGCCTGTATCCCACCATTCCACCCATGTCTTGCAAAGTTTTCGTTGTAGAGCTATAACTGATATTGTCTATGGTCTTTGGTTTATGGAACTAGCTGGCTGTCAAATACAAAATACCTCTTCACGTGGACGCTTGTCTGGGGGGCTTCCTCATCGTCTTTATGGAGAAAGCCGGATACCCACTGGAGCACCCATTTGATTTCCGGGTGAAAGGTGTGACCAGCATTTCAGTTGATACTCATAAGGTGAGTGAGGGAAGAGACCACATGTTAATCAAAGTAGACAGTTGATTATTTTGACTACTACCAGTAAAAAAATTGGTTAAAGCATTAGTTTCCCCCATTAATATAAAATTAAATCTGGCTCTTTGCTCACACCAAGGCAGCTGATTCGTATGACAAGGTACAATGCTAGAGGTGACCAGCAGTAGTGAAAAGGAAGCTATTATCTTTACGTCACAGCTAAGAGAGTTTCTGTATCCAGTGACTGTATGTAACTGCGACATGCTAGTGTAGTGGCCCTTACACAAAGGTTCCCTGAAGCCTTGAGATCCTTGGGGGTGGGGGGAGGAGGTGAGGTTGATAACCGGAGTTCCTAAGAGGAGGTACGCTGACGCTGCAGCCCCCAAGCTCCTGGGGCTCCTGTACCTGCGTGACTGGAGTTTATCACTGGAAGAGCCCTTCTGAAAAAGGGATGAACTTATGTGCTCAGGAATGTTTGGCTTGTCATGTTTGAAATGTCCATGCCTGCTACCCCTGGTGGACTGAGGCAAAGTGCCCTCTTTCTTACTGTCTATCCTTGTGTGGCTCAGGGGGTAACATCAGTCACGTGTTAGCTTCAGTGAGCTAATTAGGAGGGCACACTCGTGAAGTACGTAGTTCATTTTACAGCTGGATGAAGTAGCTTCTAGATTTTGAGCACCATGGTGTTAAGAAGGAAGCATGATACTCAGCCAGAAAGGATGGAAAGGGGGTCAGAGCGTGATTTTAGTTGCTACAAGTGACCTCAATTCCACCTGTCCTGGCTTCCAGTGGAAATTTATCTTTGCTTCCATCCTGACATACCTTCCTGGGGTACTGTCTTAAATAAGAATAAGGAAAACTCTATGCTGCGTGAGAGATAGGAAGCAAACCGATTAACTAGACAAGACGTTGCTTTTCCTGGGCCTCAGATTCCTCATTCCTAAAACAGAGAATTTAAACCCCATGAACCGCCCTGAAGTTTCTTATACTTTTTAATAAGTTGGAAATCTTAATGTGAGTGGGAACAGAGGGAAACCGACAGACAGGGGGAATCTGCATGAAGAGAGCTCTGGGGCAGGTCTGCCGCGTGGAACTGTACACTCACCTGTCTGCTTCTGCCCCTCAGTATGGCTACGCTCCCAAGGGCTCTTCAGTGGTGTTATACTCTGACAAGAAGTACAGGCACCATCAGTTCTTCGTTGACACAGATTGGCAGGGCGGCATCTACGCTTCCCCAACCATTGCAGGCTCACGGCCTGGTGGCATCAGTGCAGCCTGTTGGGCCGCCCTGATGTACTTCGGTGAGAGCGGCTACGTTGAAGCTACCAAGCAGATCATCAAAACCACTCGCTTCCTCAAGTCAGAGTATGTCTGGAAGGTTGGGGGGCTCTGCCGTGTCACTTGCTTTGTCTGCTGTAGGCTCAAGGCAGCTGCTAGGCCCAGTGCCGTGGCTGCAGCCCGTCTGCAGGCCCGGAGTGTGGTGTTGGCCTGGGGGGGTCAGCTCCCTTGCGTGCTGGGACTTGGAGGCCGCACCCGGGCTTCATCCGTGGGCCGTGTTGTCTCCCTGACAACTGGCAGCTCTTGCCAGGTGCTGGTGTACAGCTTAACGGTTAAGACAGCGCTTCTCAGAACGTGAGGTTGAACCCTCATCAGTCACACGGAGGGCTTGTTAAGATGCAGATTGCCGGGGCCCACTCCTAGGATTCTGACGCAGTAGGTCTGGAACGGGAGTCTGAAGATTGGCATTTCGGAAAGTTCCCAGTGGACACTAATGCTGCTGGTCTGCGTCACACTTGGAGGGTCGCTGGAGTAAGAGAAGAACTGGAGAGGGGGAGGGCGGAAGGGGTGGTGAAATCTGGGGTGAAGGCTAGAACCAGCTTGTGTGCTTTGTCTAACACACCTCTTCGTGTGTCACCTGCCTGGCTCTCCGTGTGTCACCAGGATTGGGGAGGCCTCTTCACGCTCTTGAGGGTGAATGAAAGCAGCCAGTAGGCACAGCTCACTTGAAAAAGGCCTGCATATGGTCCTGATACACCATCTGCTGAGAAGTGCTGTACCATTTCTTGCTTTAGGGATTACGTGGATGACTTTTTATTTTTATTTTTTAATTTTGTTGCTGCACGCGGGCTTTCTTTAGTTGCGGCGAGCGGAGGCTACTCTTGGTTGTGGTGCATGGGCTTCTCATTGCAGTGGCTTGTCTTGTTGTGGAGCATGGGCTCTAGGTGTGCAGGCTTCAGGAGTTGTGGCTCGTGGGCTCTAGAGCGCAGGCTCAGTAGTTGTGGCGCACGGGCTTAGCTGCTTTGCAGCATGTGGGATCTTCCCGGACCAGGGCTTGAACTCGTGTCCCCTGCGTTGGCAGGCGGATTCTTAACCACTGAACCACCAGGGAAGCCCTACATGGATGACTTTTTTAAAGAGAGATGGATTATTTTTCCAGGATTTACAAAAAAGTACAGTGTTTATCCCTCAGATACCCCTGAGGGGCATATTATAATTTGGGGGTTGGGCAGACAGGTTAAGAGCCAACAGTCTTGATTCATTGGATCTAGTGGGGTTTGAGCCTTAAAAATATTTTTAATATTTAGGAACCACTGATCTCAGTCTAGCCACCTTATGAGAAAACTTAAGCCCCCAAAGGTTAGATTTGTTACAAGGGAGACATGAGATGACCAGAAGAATGTACGTGCCTGAATTTCCTTTCTGTTCCTTTTGTTTTAAGACTGGAAAATATCAAAGGCATCTTTGTTTTTGGGAATCCTCAATTGTCAGTCATTGCTCTGGGCTCCCATGATTTTGACATCTATCGACTATTCAACCTGATGAATGCCAAGGGCTGGAGCTTGAACCAGTTGCAGTTCCCACCCAGGTGAGCTTGAAGACTTTCCTTTGCTCCATGACTGCTGAAGGACTTGGACAGCAAGATGACCTGAAGTACAGAGAGTGACTGCTAGAGCCCAGCACTTTAGTGGCACCTGTAGTATCTCAGGATGTCTGTCTTGCTATTTGGAGTTATTCGATATCAAGAACAAGACTGTTAGCTTTAAAGTCTGGCAAATTAGGTGGCAGCCTTGAGACAAGTGGTCGGTCATGAGATCGTCTCCCACCGCCCCACACACACTTGCTCTCTCTCTGGGCTCTGTTCTGGCCCATCCGCAGGTGCTCTCATGACCTGAGTAACAGAGGGCCTCTAATCCAGGGCCTGCAGTCATTCAGGCCTGCTGCTGTCGCCTTCCATAGGCATTTCTAACCTAATCTTCCAGGATGCCTTTAAATAAACACTCTGCTTCAACAGAGTAGGTCTCTTAGTGTCCTCCGCACCCCTGCCGATCCTGTCATGTGTCGTGCCACTGCCAGTCCCATCTGGATTCCGTTTTCTCCTCTTCACAATCCCACTGTACCCCAGTCTCCCTACAGGAGCAGTCAGTTTCTTCTCTGCCCTGAAGACCTTCGAGACCCCAGCCATATGGCCCTAGCCCCATGAGGGTTTACCACCTAAGATAAAAGCATCCTGTGGGTTGTCACATGCTTGAAGGAACAGCAGTGGACAGTTTCTGAGGGGAGGGGGAGGACAGAACAGCCAGCTGTATTCATCTTGTCAGGGTGGTTCCCGGTCACGCTGAGGGCATGAAGCCCTCTTGACAGCCCGTGTATCTGAGAGCCCTGATGCCCACGGCTGGGAGCACTTTGGCTACACTTGTCACGAGCACCATGAAGAAGCAGTCAATCAATTCCTGTGTTGGGGGCTGCCTGATTTCAGAACTTTTTCCCCCTCTTATTCCAGGATTCATCTCACTTTGTCTTTCTTCTCCCATAGCATTCATTTCTGCATCACACTGGTACACACCCGTAAGCGAGTAGCGATACAGTTCCTAAAGGACATCCGGGAATCCGTCACTCAAATCATGAAGAATCCGAAAGCAAAGACCACAGGAATGGTAGGGACACGTGGGGTTTTTTCTTCCTGTGGAAGTTCAGGTGGTGTTGGTGGGCTTGAAAGAATCAGATGATCTCCAGTCTGTTCCTGCCTCTGTCCCTTATCCACAAACCTCTTTCCTTATTAGTCAGAACTGATGATCTCTGCTCACCCATTCCCAGGGTTTGTTTTAGTCTCAAACGAGGTATGCTAGATATAATAAGCACCTTGTAAATTTGAAAGTGCTGTACAAAGACAGGTGGTGGTAGTGTCCATTTCAAAAGAAAATTTTGACACAGGTAAAGGCAATAAGCCTGTTTCCTCCGGAATTTTCTACACCAAATCCCATAGGACGGTTCTTTAGGCAGAATGGCAGGCTGGCAAATGCCTGTGAAAAACAGCCTATGCCTTGCTGCTCGCACAGTGCCTGGGCTGGGGAGGCGGGCATGGGGGGAGGAGGAGTGCGCGACCGCAGCGCGGGCTGCTCCGGACCCCTCGTCTCTAATGACACTCTGTGACTGGGTTTGTAGGGTGCGATCTACGGCATGGCCCAGGCTACAGTCGACAGGAACCTGGTGGCAGAACTGTCCTCCGTCTTCTTGGACAGCCTTTTCAGCACAGACGCTGTAACTCAGGGCAGCCAGATGAATGGTTCTCCAAAACCCCGCTGAGCTGGGATCCTCCGTGGCCCTGAGGTGCCTCTGGCCTTCAGAAGGTTCTCGGGGTGTGGGACGGGCCACGTGGTTTCAACATCTGGTCTTTGCTCCACAGAGCACAGCACGGCAGACCATGAGACAGCTTGATCCTCAGGATTCTTGTTTCCATCCCTTTGTGGTTTTTAACGTGAAGACTCTAAAGGATTCCATGACGTAATTATTTTGCCCTTGTCCTAAATGTTACCCTGGGAATTGTTTTAACCATTTCCTTCTCTAACCCCTCTTGCTTTCAGCTTCACTTAATCACGGTGTGGGAACTCTGACCTGTCCTGACTCCTTAGGGAAGCTGGGCTACGGTTTACAAGATAGGAAAAGGTTTGCTTTGTTACCTCAGGCAGGTGGGCTAGTCAGACGGGAAGTGTTCCATAACCGATGTTTCCCTCGGTGAGGGTGAGGTCTGCTCTAAGCAGGAGGCTTTTCCAGTCCTCCTCTGTGAGTGGTTAGCTGTCTCAGGGTCCCTTCTGTTGCAGCTTGTGTTGTCTCTCGAAGACACAGGTTGACCAGCCATCTTCTTGCTCTGCGGGGCCGGCACGGTCCAGCAGATCTGCTCAGTCCACCACGGCAGGGTCTGGAGCAGTCACTGGTCCTCGGCGGTGCCTGCAGTTCCCATTTGATACTTGGTTGTCGTCATCTTTGAAGACTGTTGTTGGAAATTATGCCCCCACTGGTTTGTCCCTATTTCCATGGACGAGGGAAAGAACGCGGTTTCAGAGAATCTAGGGCCTTCTGGGGCTGCCTCCCTGAATTGGCAGCGTTGGGGCACACCTGAACTCTCTCCTGGGCCCTTTTCTGTACTTTCCTGAGGATCGGGGTGGGATGAGCACCCAAATTCACATGTGTCACCAGAGTTGGCAGCAGTCCTCCCCTCCCTGCCACTCCAAGCCGTCAAGCATGTTTGCTTGCCTGAAGGAACAGCTCAAAGCACCTTCACAAATTGCCTCAACTTACCCGAGGTGGGCGTGAGAGAGCCCCCAAGGCAGGGAAAATCTCTCTCCATTCTGTGTTCTTCCTGCCTCTTCCCCCTTTATTCAGCTCCCAAAGGTACGACGGCAGTTAAGCCTCAGGTACTGCAAGCTCCTCGGCCCTGGCTAGGATGAGGTAAACTTTCTGGAATAGGAAGACATGATGGCAAGTGTCAGTTGTGGCCCAGGGCCTGGGATTCCTTCGTCAGACTAGTTGCTCAGGGTGGTGCAGGGACAGGACCCAACCCTGCGCCCGCTCCCCACGCTCCGCCTCCCACGCGGGGCCCTGATCTAGGCCGAGCCGTGGTCCTGCTCTCATGCTGACACCCCATGTGCCTTCTTCCTCAATGGGGCCGGGCTACTCCTGACCCGGGCCGAGGGCAACTGGATCGGTCCTTGAGGCTTTCACCTGGGTAGGGGTAAGTCAGGAGGAACTTTCCTTCGTCCCCTACCCCTCTCAGGGACTCCTGAATATTCAGCCTCTTCAAGCTGGACTCCTCTAGCCTTCTTCGCTGGGAACACCGGCCGGGAGAGCCACGACGCCCGGACTTCCCGCCGGCTCCTTGGCACGGTTGTCTGAAGTGTTCTTTAGCTCTGTACTTCCTACACACTAACTGTGACCAGCTGGCCATGTCACTGCAGGGCTGGTGTGGTGTCTTCGTCCTGTCTTCTGTGGGTTCCAAGGATGGTTGGGGTATGTTTCTGTTAGAGGCTCAGATCCTTTGGAGGTGAGGGTCACGTTCCCCCTGGTGGCTGAACTGCTGGGCACCTCCTGAGAGAGAGACTGTGCATGAACCGTCCCTGAATCTCCAGTGTGTTCAGGTTGGACAGAGGAAGTCCAGGGGCCCAGAACCCCCCGGCAGGCAGCACTGTGGTTTGTCAGCTGCTGAGATGGAGAAGCACGTGTCCTGCAGAGTGTGCTCTTGCTTCCGGTGTCTCCCAGGACCTTCCTCTGTGCTGTGACAGTGCTTGTTGCCACTTTAGGTTATGGTCACGAGCGTTAGTCTGACCAACACTTGTGGGCTTTCTATTCTGTACACCTGTGCACGTAACAGTCTGGCAGTGGTGGGTAGAATGTCTTGATGATGTCTTGTTGCTAGCAGGTGTCACATCGGCCTCTGCGAAGACTGTACTCTCTTTTCTGGGTTAGAATTAAGTAGTCGCGTGAATATACTGCCACGTCACTTTTAACATGACCGGTTTTATACCTGGAAAACGGTACTGGCCTCTTTTAGATCTTTTCAGTCTTTAATCTCCCCCTTTTCCATCTCAAGGCTCCCTTCCTAATTGCAGCAATAATCTCTTAAGAAGCAGTTAATAAAATGTCCCCAGTTTTAGTCACTGTGGATGACTATATTCACACAGGGAAGATACCTACTGGGGTGGTGGCAGCTCCAAACCGGCTGCTGGGGAGAAGTGCCCCTTGGTGTTGAAATGGTTGTGTGTGACCACTGATACCAGAACCAGTTCAGACATGGACGAGCGGCAGTTCTGCTCAGTTCCAAGCACCTTCCTGGTAGCTCCACCAGGAGTGGTGGCCACACCTGTTTAAAGGTCTGGAACTCACATCTTCAGTTCCTCAGGGCCAGGGCCTTCTCTTAAGTTTTCAGTCGCCCCCCTCATCCACACCTGCTTACATCTTACTGATGGATTGAGCCATCTGGGGTGGTCTCCACCCAGCTGGGCAGTGTGGATCCATTTCACCAAAGGACACTGATTTCAAGCCCTACATTTGGTTTGGGAGCTGATGGAACTCCTCAGATATCTGCACACGTAACCACTGGGCCTCTTGTCCCATTATGAATAGGAAGTGAGAAGTCTTTCTGAAGGGTTATTCAGGCTCTGAAGTTCTGTCCTTCACGTAACCCAGCTTTTCATTCTGGCTCTCAGCCCATTCACACTTGGCCAGAATCAAGCCAAGGAATACCGCCTTTGCCATATAGTTTCTGCCAAAGGACTTGGTTCCCTGAGCCCCTACTTGCTTTGGGGTAAACCCTAGAGAAAAAGGGGCCAGGATATGTTTGGTGAGGAGGCGTGGTCCACCCAAGAAGTGGTGTCCTGATGCTCACAGCTGTGAGCCCCTTTGCCTTCTCTGTGGGTCTTGACAGCAACAAGCTGCTTTTAGCTAGACCCAGTAGTGATAGAAGTAATGACAGAGGCCTAACTTGGTAGCCACCAGCTATAGCCCGTAAGCAGAAGGCATGTGTTTGAGAGCCTTTTCTTGAGCTGGAGTTGTAATTGCCTTACTTTTTCTTGTGTTTTTTTTTGGTCCATAATAGCTCCTTAACATCCTCTGCTATAATTTCAATTATTTGCATTAATTTTAGAATAAACATGTTTATTTCCAAAAAGTGTTCCTTGTGTCTTTGTACCACATCAAGGTGCTTCATATAACTGTAGTGCCTTCCAGGTTGGCATTTTTCAGTCTTTGATCCATGAGTAAGCAGAGGCAGAAAGGTGACATAACAGTCCATACTGCCATGTCTAGTGGCTTGTCCCCTGATCCAGTCATTAGGTCAAAGCACATTTAGAAGAATTTATGTCAGAAGTGAAGCAGATGGGGGAACCACTGTCTGAACCTTGTTGGTTCGACATTAAGCTTTACTGAGAACTTGTTACTAAAAAAAGGTACCGGACAGAGAGATCAAGATGGCAGAATATAAAAGGACATGGAGGGCTTCCCTGGTGGCGCAGTGGTTGAGAGTCCGCCTGCCGATGCAGGGGATGCGGGTTTGTGCCCCGGTCCGGGAGGATCCCACGTGCCGCGGAGCGGCTGGGCCCGTGAGCCATGGCCGCTGGGCCTGCGCGTCCGTGGCCTGTGCTCCGCAACGGGAGAGGCCACGACAGTGAGAGGCCCGCGTACCGCAAAAAAAAAAAAAAAAAAAAAAAAGGACATGGAGCTCACCTCCTCCCATAAATACATCAACAATACATGTACATGTGGAACAATTGTCAGAGAATACCTACAGGAGGCTGGCAGAAGATCTCATACAACCAAAGCTTCAAGAAAGATCACCATATAACTGGGTAGGATGAAAGAAAAAAAAAAAAAGAATCAGGATGGGACCTGCACCCCTTGGAGGGAGCTGTGAAAGAGGCAAGGTCTCCTCACCCCAGGAACCCCCTTCACCAGCTGGGAGATCAGCCGGGACAGGGAGCTTCAGCAGCTCAGACAGTGCGGCCAGCCGGCTTGCAGCAGGCAGAACAGAGAGAGACCAGCACAGACAGTCGCGGCCACCTGGTTGCACTCCGCAGCCCAGACGCGCATCTGCTGGAGCACGTGGGGCTGGGTGCTGAAACTCGGCTTCAGCAGATAGACACAGGGAGAGGACGGGTTGGCTGTGCAGAGATGGCCCAAAGGGGCTGGAGCGTGGTCCAGGCTGCAGCCAGGCGTGTGTGCAGGACAGAGTATGGGTTGGTCACAGAAGCCCCGTTATTAACGTGCACACCAAGGGAGTGGGGGGCCTCGCCGTAGCGGCCTCGTTCTCGGTGCTTACAGTGGGCACGGCTCCCCCTCTACAGCTCGGGGGGCATGCGAGTGCTGGCGGGTTGCCCACAGGCAGAGGCGTGTGACTTCAGTGGATTTATGTAGCTGCACGCAGCTTTGTACCTTCATTGCCTGTGGGACACCTGAGCAGATTACTGGCGCTCCTGTAGCTATGGTGGGTCCGGCATTAGTAGCTGCAGGCTTTGTGGGCCCCGTGCATGCAGATGCATGGTCAGGGCCTGAGCTGACTCCTTAGCTCCCATGGCGGGTCCAGGTGTGCAACTACAGCGGTCCCCATGCCTGACTTTGGTGGATCTGTGCTAGTGGCTTTGTGAGCACAGCACCTGAGGTACACCTGGTAGACTGCCTGCATTCCCATGGCTGACTCGGGGCCAAGGGCAGTGCCAACAACAGTGTACTTTGTGAGCCTGCACGACAGGTGACAGGCAACACCACAGAGCACATTTCCTAGTGGACAGCTCCGGTGGAAGAATACTCAGTGGCTCCTCTCTCAGCGGGAGTGCTCCAGTCCTGCCTACCTCACACCACAGCTCAGAAATGGATATGGGGCTTCTTCTCCAACAACTGGGGAGCAGACCCGGCCCAAAGAGGGCTGTGACAACCACAGAGCAAAGAGGGGGCCCTGCTGAACATCCAGTGCAGGCTCTGGTCACCACAACACCTATCGTACCTCCTATAACATCCAGCACAACCTGAAGACAGACATGGCAGGCATCCACACTAAAAAGTCCTCGCACCAAAAATATTAGGCCACACAGGGATGCTCCCACAGAAAAACAGCCCTTCAAGACCACAGTATATAACTTTGTCTTAAATCCATAGAGTCAGAGAAATTTAAATGAAATGAAAAGGCAGAGGAACTACTACCAATTAAAATAAGAAAATCCCCTGAAAGAGCAAATAATGAAACAGACCTCTACAGACTACCAGACCCCCAGTTCCAGAAGGAGGTAATAAAGATACTGAAAGAATTAAGAAAGGCTATCAACAAATACAAATCACTGTAAAAAGGAACTAGAAACTATAAAGGGGAGACGATTAAAATTATAAAACTCACTTGCCAAGATGAAAGCCAACCTAAAGGCAATAAATAGCAAACTAAATAATGCAGAAGAATGAATAAGTGATCTGGAAGATAGAGTAATGGAAATCACCCAATCAGAACAGCAGACAGAAAGACAAGAAAAAGCAATATATGAGATCTATGGGATAATATAAAGCACGTCAATCTATGCACAATAGGAATCCCAGAAGAAGAAGAAAAAGGGGATCAAAAATGTATTAGAAGAAATTATAGCTGAAAATTTCCCAAACCTAAAGAAGGAAACAGATATCCAGGTATAGGAAGCACAGAGGGTCCAACACAAGATGAACCTGAAGAGAACTACACCAAGACACATTACAATTAGAATGGCAAAAGTGAAAAATAAACGGAGGATTCTAAGGACAGCAAGAAAAAAACAAAGAATTAATTACAAGTGAACCGCCATAAGACTATGAACTGACCACAATACAGAAACACTGCAGGCCAGAAGGGAGTGGCAAGATATATTCAAAGTCCTGAAATAGAAAAACCTGCAACCTAGGATACTCTAACCAGCAAGATTATCATTTAGAATAGAAGGAGAATTTCTCAGAGAAGAAAAAACTAAAAGAATACAGTAACACTAAAATCCTAAAAGAAATATTGAAAGGTATTCTCTAAATAGAAAATAAGAATCTATAGGAAAGAGAAAATCACACAATTGGAAAAAAAAGTCACTTAAATAAACCAGTACAGAGATTGAGGAAAAATAATCAAAAAAATTTTTGTGAAAGTGATGATAGCCACATTGAATAGCAAAAGTATAAATGAGATGTAAAAGAGGACATCAGAGTCAAAATGTGGGGGAAGAAAGTAAGACAATGTAGATTTTTCTTCTTAGACTATGCTTGAGCCTATATGGCTACCAGTCTAAAGCAAGTAGATACAGTAATGGGTAAACGTACTTGAAAACAGGGTAATCACAAAACAAAAACATATTCACAAAAAGCGAAGAGAACAAAAAGCATAATACAAAAGAAAACCATCAAATCACAAAAGAAAAAAAAAGAAAAGAAATACAAAATCAATAAGAAAACAAGGTTTAAAATGGCAATAAAAAATATCTTTCCATAATTACCTTAAATGTCAATGGACTAAATGCTCCAATCAAAGCACAAAGACTGGCAGACTGGATAATAAAACAAGAGTCTACAATATGCTGGCTATAACAGACCCACTTTAGGGTGAAGGACACACATAGATTGAAAGTGAGGTAATCAAAAACAGTATTTCTAGCAAATGGAAATGACAATAAAGCAGGGGGTAGCAATACTCATATCAGACAAAATAGACTTTAAAGCCAAGGCCATAAAGAAACAAAAAAACACTATATAATAATGGTATCAATACAAGAAGAGGATATTACACTCATTAACATATATGCACCTATTATAGGAGCACTTCAATAAAACAAATGTTAAGAGACATAAAGGGAGAAACTGATGGGAATATAATAATAGTGGGAGATTTTAACAGCCCACTGTCATTAATAAAGAGATCTTCTAGATAGAAAATTGATAAGGGAAAAGAGATCCTAAATGACACAGTAGAACAGTTAAACTTAATAGATATTTTCAGCATATTACATCCAAAAAACTAGAATACACATTCTCTTCAAGTGCACATAGAACATTTTCTAGAACAGGCCACATACTGTCTCACAAAACAAGCCTAAACAAATTTAAGATAGAAATTTGAAGTATCTTTTCTAACCACAATGGCATGAAACCAGAAATCAACCAGAGAGAGAAAGGAAAAGAAAAGACTTATATGGAGACCATACAACATGCTACTAAAAAACCAATGGGTGAACAATGACATAAAAGAGGAAATTTTTAAAAACCATGAGACGAACAACAATGAAAATCTAACCATACCAAATCTCTGGGACGAAGCAAAAGCAGTCCTAAGAGGGAAGTACAGAGCCATACAAGTCTTCCTAAAAAATAAGAAAAATCTCAAATAAACAACCTAACCTACCACCTAAGAAAATTAGAAAAAGAATAAACAAAACCTAAAGGTAACATAAGAAATGTAATAATAAAGATCAGAGAGAAAATAAAATAGAGATGAAGAAAAATGTAAAAATTCAAAGAAACCAAGAGTTGGTTTTTTGAAAGAGTAAACATAATGGACAAACCTCTGGCCAGGAACACCAAGAAGAAAAGAAAGAGGACCTAAGTTAAAAAAAAATAAGAAAGGAAAGAGAAGGAGAAACAAACTTCTGAATTGTTTTGTCTCCTTTCCTGCACTGCTGTTATCACCAGTCAGTGCACTGTGATGCACAAGGGCTAGGGTGAAATGGAAATTTCTTTCAGGAAACAGGAAATAGGTTACGAATAAAAGAATGCTCATCCACTGAAAGGAGATGGTCTCTCTCTGGGCATCAGTGTTGACTGAATGCAGAGAACCTGGAAACTGATTCAGGAGTTTTGGAAACTAAACAAAAAAAAATCACTGAGGGGCTTCCCTGGTGGCGCAGTGGTTAAGAATCTGCCTGCCAATGCAGGGGACACGGGTTCAAGCCCTGGCCCGGCAAGATCCCACATGCCGCAGAGCAACTAAGCCCGTGTGCACAACCACTGAGCCTGCGCTCTAGAGCTCACGTGCCACAACTACTGAAGCCTCTGCGCCTAGAGCCTGTGCTCCGCAACAAGAAAAGCCACTGCACCACAACGAAGAGTAGCCCCTGCTTGCCGCAACCAGAGAAAGCCCATGCACAGCAACAAAGACCCAACACAGCCAAAAAAAAAAAAATCACTGAACATCATCAGGATTGTCAAATTCTAACCAGAACTGAAACCAGCCGTGTGGCTGACAGGGTCTTGGTGCTCTGGCCGGGTGTCAGGCCTGTGCCTCTGAGGTGGGAGAGCCGAGTTCAGGATATTGGTCCACCAGAGCCCTCACGGCTCCACATAACATCAAACAGCGAAAGCTCTCCCAGAGATCTCCATCTCAACGCTAAGACCCAGCTCCACTCAACAACCAGCAAGCTACAGTGTTGGACAGCTTATGCAAAACAACTAGCGAGACAGGAACACAACCCCACCCATTACAAGAGAGGGCTGCCTAAAATCATAATAAGGTCACAGACACCCCAAAACACACCATTGGACATGGTCCTGCCCACCAGAAACACAAGATCCAGCCTCATCCACCAGAACACAGGAACTAGTCCCCTCCACCAGGAAGCCTACACAACCCACTGAACCAACCTTAGGCACTGGGGGCAGACACCAAAAACGAGAACTATGAACCTGCAGCCTGCAAAAAGGAGACCCCAAACACAGTAAGATAAGCAAAATGAGAAGACAGAGAAACACACAGCAGATGAAGAAGCAAACTAAAAACCCACCGGACCAAACAAACGAAGAGGAAATAGGCAGTATACCTGAATAAGAACTCTGAGTAATGATAATAAAGATGATCCAAAATCTTGGAAATAGAATGAAGACAATACAACAAATGTTTAACAAGGACCTAGAAGAACTAAAGAGCAAACAAACACTGACGAACAACACAATAAATGAAATTAAAAATTCTCTAGAAGGAATCAATAGCAGAATAACTGAGGCAGAAGAACAGATAAGCGACCTGGAAGATAAAATGGTGGAAATAACTACTGCAGTGCAGAATAAAGAAAAAAGAATGAAAAGAATTGAGGCCAGTCTTAGAGACCTCTAGGACAAAACTGAACACACCAACATTCGAATTACAGGGGTCTGAGAAGAATAAGAGAAAAAGAAAGGGACTGAGAAAATATTTGAAGCAATTATAGTTGAAAACTTCCCTAATATGGGAAAGGGAATAGTCAAGCAAGTCCAGGAAGCGCAGAGAGTCCCATGCAGGATAAATCCAAGGAGAAACACGCCAAGACACATATTAATCAAACTAACAAAAATTAAATACAAAGAAAAAAATATTAAAAACAGCAAGGGAAAAACAACAAATAACATACAAGGGCATCCCCATAAGGTTAACAGCTGATCTTTCAGCAGAAACTCTGCAAGCCAGAAGGGAGAGGCAGGACATATTTAAAGTGATGAAAGGGAAAAACCTACAACCAAGATTATGCTACCCAGTAAGGATCTCATTCAGATTCAACAGAGAAAGTAAAAGCTTTACAGACAAGCAAAAGCTAAGAGAATTCAGCACCACCAAACCAGCTTTACAACAAATGCTAAAGGAACTTATCTAGGCAGGAAACACAAGAGAAGGAAAAGACCTACAATAACAAACCCAAAACAATTAAGAAAATGGTAATGGGAACATATCAATAACTGCCTTAGATGTAAATGGATTAAATGATCCAACCAAAAGACACAGACTGACTGAATGGATACAAAAACAAGACCCATACATATGCTGTCTAGAAGAGACCCAACTTCAGACCTAGGGACACATACAGACTGAAAGTGAGGAGATGGAAAAGATATTCCATGCAAATGGAAATCAAAAGAAAGCTACAGCAGCAATTCTCATATCAGACAAAATAGACTTTAAAATGAAGACTATTACAAGAGACAAAGAAGGACACTACATAATGATCAAGGGATCTATCCAAGAAGATACAACACTTGTAAATATTTACGCACCCAACATAGGAGCACCTCAATACATAAGGCAAATGCTAACAGCCATAAAAGGGGAAATCAACAGTAAAACAATCATAGTAGGGGACTTTAACACCCCACTTTCACCAATGGACAGATCATCCAAAATGAAAATAAATAAGGAAACACAAGCTTTAAATGATACATTAAACAAGATGGACTTGATTGATATTTATAGGACATTCCATCCAAAAACAACAGATTACACTTTTTTCTCAAGCATGCACAGAACATTCTCCAGGATAGATCACATCTTGGGTCACAAATCAAGCCTCAGTAAATTTAAGAAAACTGAAATCGTATCAAGCATCTTTTCTGACCACAACGCTATGAGATTAGAAATCAATTACAGGGAAAAAACGTAAAAAACACAAATACATGGAGGCTAAACAATACGTTACTAAATAACCAAGAGATCACTGAAGAAATCAAAGAGGAAATCAAAAAATACCTAGAGACAGATGACAATGAAAACACGATGATCCAAAACCTATGGGATGCAGCAAAGCAGTTCTAAGAGGGAAGTTTATACCTATACAAGCCTACCTCAAGAAACAAGAAAAATCTCAATCTAAACTTACACATAAAGGAACTAGAGAAAGAAGAACAAACAAACCCAAAGTTAGCAGAAGGAAAGAAATCATAAAGATCAGATCAGAAATAAATGAAAAAGAAATGAGGGAAACAATAGTAAAGATCAATAAAACTAAAAGCTGGTTCTTTGAGAAGATAAAATTGATAAACCATTAGCCAGACTCATCAAGAAAAAAAGGGAGAAGACTCAAATCAATAGAATTAGTAATGAAAAAGGAGAAGTAACAACTGACACTGAAAAAATACAAAGGATCAGGAGAGATTACTACAAGCCACTATATGCCAATAAAATGGACAACCTGGAAGAAATGGACAAATTCTTAGAAAAGCGCAACCTTCCGAACTGAACCAGGAAGAAATAGAAAATATAAACAGACCAATCACAAGCACTGAAATTGAGACTGTGATTAAAAGTCTTCCAGCAGGGCTTCCCTGGTGGCGCAGTGGTTAAGAATCCGCCTGCCAGTGTGGGAGACATGCGTTTGAGCCCTGGACCGGGAAGATCCCACATGACACGGAGCAACTAACTCCGTGTGCCACAACTACTGAGCCTGTGCCCTAGAGCCTTCGAGCCACAGCTACTGAAGCCCGCGTGCGTAGAGCCCGTGCTCCGCAACAGAAGCCACGGCAATGAGAAGCCTGCGCACAGCAACGAAGACCCAACGCAGCCATAAATAAATTAATTAAAAAAAAAATCTTCCAACAAAGAAAAGTCCAGGACCAGATGGCTTCACAGATGAATTCTATCAAACATTTAGGGAAGAGCTAACACCCATCCTTCTCAAACTCTTCCAAAAAATTGTAGAGGAAGGAACATTCCCAAACTCATTCTATGAGGCCACCATCACCCCGATACCAAACCAGACAAAAATACTACAAAAAAAGAAAATTACAGACCAATATCACTGATGAACATAGATGCAAAAATTGGCAACAAAATACTAGCACACAGAATCCAATAACACATTAAAAGGATCATACACCATGATCAAGTGGGATTTATCCCAGAGATGCAAGGATTTTTCAATATATGCAAATCAATTAATGTGATACACCATATTAACAAATTGAAGAATAAAAACAATATGATCATCTCAAGAGATGCAGAAAAAGCTTTCAACAAAATTCAACACCCATTTATGATAAAAACCCCCTGGAAAGTAGGCAAAGAGGTAACTTACCTCAACATAATAAAGGCCATATATGACAAACCCACAGCCAACATCATTCTCAATGGTGAAAAACTGAATTCATTTCCACTAAGATCAGGAACAAGACAAGGCTGTCCACTCCCACTGCTATTATTCAACAGTTTTGGAAGTTTCAGCCACAACAATCAGAGAAGAAAAAGAAATAAAAGGAATCCAAATCAGAAAAGAAGAAGTAAAGCTGTCACTGTTTGCAGATGACATGATACTATACATAGAGAATCCTAAAGATGCTACCAGAAAACTACTAGAACTAATCAATGAAGTTGTAAAGTTGCAGGATATAAAATTAATGCACAGAAATCTCTTGCATTCCTATACACTAATGATGAAAAATCTGAAAGAGAAATTAAGGAAACACTCCCATTTACCACTGCAACAAAAAGAATTAAAAACTTAGGAATACACCTACCTAGGGAGACAAAAGACCTGTATGCAGAAAACTATAAGACACTGATGAAAGAAATTAAAGATGATACCAACAGTTGGAGAGATATACTATGTACTTGGATTGGAAGAAGCAATATGGTGAAAATGACTATACTACCCAAAGCAATCTACAGATTCAACGCAATCCCTATCAAATTACCAATGGCAATTTTTACAGAACTAGAACAAAAAATCTTAAAATTTGTATGGAGACACAAAAGACCCCGAATAGGCAAAGCAGTATTGAGGGAGAAAAACGATGCTGGAGGAGTGAGACTCCCTGACTTCAGACTATACTGCAAAGCTACAGTAATCAAGACAATATGGTACTGGCACAAAAACAGAAATACAGATCAATGGAACAGGATAGAAAGCCCAGAGATAAACCCACGCACCTATGGTCAACTAATCTATGACGAAGGAGGCAAGGATATACAATGGAGAAAAGACAGTCTCTTCAATAAGTGGTGCTGGGAAAACTGGACAGCTACAGGTAAAAGAATGAAATTAGAACACTCCCTAAAACCATACACAAGTATAAACTCAAAATGGATTAGAGACCTAAACGTAATACCGGACACTATAAAACTCTTAGAGAAAACACAGGAAGAACACTCTTTGACATAAATCACAGCAAGATCTTTTTTGATCCACCTCCTAGGGTAATGCAAATAAAACCAAAAATAAACAAATGGGACCTAATGAAACTTAAAAGCTTTTGCAAAGCAAACTACAAACAAGATGAAAAGACAACCCTCAGAATGGGAAAAAAATATTTGAAAACGAATCAATGGACAAGGGATTAATCTCCAAAATATATAAACAGCTCATGCAGCTCAATATTACAAAAAACAAACAACCCAATCAAAAAATGGGCAGGGGCTTCCCTGGTGGTGCAGTGGTTGAGAGTCCGCCTGCTGATGCAGGGGACACAGGTTCATGCCCCAGTCTGGGAAGATCCCACATGCCATGGAGCAGCTGGGCCCGTGAGCCATGGCCGCTGGGCCTCCGCATTTGGAGCCTGTGCTCCACAACGGGAGAGGCCACAACAGTGAGAGGCCTGTGTACCAAAAAAAAAAAGGGCAGAAGACCTAAATAGACATTTCTCCAAAGAGGACATATAGATGGCCAAGAAGCACATGAAAAGCTGCTCAACATCACCAATTATTAGAGAAATACAAATCAAAACTACTACAATGATGGGCTTCCCTGGTGGCTCAGTGGTTAAGAATCTGCCTGCCAGTGCAGGGGACACGGGTTCAAGCCCTGGCCTGGGAAGATCCCACATGCCGTGGAGCAACTAAGCCCGTGTGCAACAACTACTGAAGCCCACGCGCCTAGAGCCTGTGCTCTGCGACAAGAGAAGCCACCGCAATGAGAAGCCTACGCACCACAATGAAGAGTAGCCCCCGCTCACCACAACTAGAGAAAACCTGCATGCAGCAACGAAGACCCAATGTAGCCAAAAAAAATTTTTAAATAAAATAAATAAATTTATTAAAAAAAAAACCTACAATGAGGTATCACCTCACACCAGTCAGAATGGCCATCATCAGAAAACCTACAAACAACAAATGCTAGAGAGGGTGTGGAGAAAAGGGGACCCTCTTGCACTGTTGGTGGGAATGTAAATTGATACAGCCACTATGGAGAACAGTATGGAGGGTCCTTAATAAACTAAAAATAGAATTACCATATGAACCAGCAATCCCACTACTGGGCATATACCCAGAGAAAACCATAATTCAAAAAGAAACATGCACCCCAAACTTCACTGCAGCACTATTTACAATAGCCAAGTCGTGGAAGCAACCTAAATGCCCATCTACAGACGAATGGATAAAGAAGATGTGGTGCATATATACAATGGAATATTACTCAGCCATAAAAAGGAACGAAATTGGGTCATTTGTAGAGACGTGGATGAATCCAGAGACTGTCATACAGAGTGAAGTAAGTCAGAAAGAGAAAAACAAGTATCGCATGTTAACGCATATATGTGGAACCCAGAAAAATGGTGCAGATGAACTGGTTTGCAGGGCATAAATTGAGACACAGATGTAGAGAACAAACGTATGGACACCAAGGGGGGAAAGCAGCGGTGGGTGGGAGTGGTGGTGTGATGAATTGGGACTGACATGTACACAATGATGTGTATAAAATGGATGACTAATAAGAACCTGTATAAGAAAATAAAATTCAAAAAAAAGTATCTTCCAACAAACAAAAGCCCAGGACCAGATGGCTTCACAGGCAAATTCTATCAAACATTTAGAGAACAGCTAACACCTATCCTTCTCAAACTCTTCCAAAACATAGCAGAGGGCGGAACACTCCCAAACTCATTCTACGAGGTCATCATCACCCTGATACCAAAACCAGACAAAGATGTCACAAAAAAAGAAAACTACAGGCCAATATCACTGATGAACATAGATGCAAAAATCCTCAACAAAATGCTAACAAACAGAATCCAACAGCACATTAAAAGGATCATACACCATGATCAAGTGGGGTTTATCCCAGGAATGCAAGGATTCTTCAATATCGACAAATCAGTCAATGTGATAAACCATATTAAGAAGTTGAAGGATAAAAACCATATGATCATCTCAATAGATGCAGAAAAAGCTTTCAACAAAATTCAACAACCATTTATGATAAAAACCCTCTCGAAAGTAGGCAAAGAGGTAACTTACCTCAACATAATAAAGGCCATATATGACAAACCCACAGCCAACATCATTCTCAATGGTGAAAAACTGAATTTATTTCCACTAAGATCAGGAACAAGACAAGGCTGTCCACTCCCACTGCTATTATTCAACATAGTTTTGGAAGTTTTAGCCACAACAATCAGAGAAGAAAAAGAAATAAAAGGAATCCAAATCAGAAAAGAAGAAGTAAAGCTGTCACTGTTTGCAGATGACATGATACTATACATAGAGAATCCTAAAGATGCTACCAGAAAACTACTAGAGCTAATCAATGAATTTGGTAAAGTAGCAGGATACAAAATAATGCACAGAAATCTCTTGCATTCCTATACACTAATGATGAAAAATCTGAAAGAGAAATTAAGGAAACACTCCCATTTACCATTGCAACAAAAAGGATAAAATACCTAGGAATAAACCTAAGGAGACAAAAGACCTGTATGCAGAAAACTATAAGACACTGATGAAAGAAATTAAAGATGATAGAAACAGATGTAGAGACATACCATGTTCTTGGACTGGAAGTATCACCACTGTGAAAATGACTATACTACCCAAAGCAATCTACAGATTCAATGCAATCCCTATCAAGCTACCAGCAGCATTTTTCACAGAACTAGAACAAAAACTTTCACAATTTGTATGGAAACACAAAAGACCCTGAATAGCCAAAGCAATCTTGAGAATGAAATAACAGAGCTGGAGGAATCAGGCTCACTGACTTCAGACTCTACTACAAAGCTACAGTAAGCAAGACAGTATGGTACTGGCACAAAAACAGAAATACCAATTAATGGAACAGGATAGAAAGCCCAGAGATAAACCCACACACATATGGTCAATCTTATCTTTGATAAAGGAGGCAAGAATATACAATGGAGAAAAGAGAGCCTCTTCATTAAGTGGTGCTGGGAAAACTGGACTGCTACATATAAAAGAATGAAATTAGAACACTCCCTAACACCATACACAAAAATAAACTCAAAATGGATTAAAGACCTAAATGTAAGGCCAGACACTATAAAACTCTTAGAGGAAAACATAGGCAGAATATTCTATGACATAAATTACAGCAAGATCCTTTTTGACCCACCTCCTACAGAAATGGAAATAAAAACTAAAATAAACAAATGGGACCTAATGAAACTTAAAAGCTTTTGCACAGGAAAGGTAACCATAAACAAGACGAAAAGACAACACTCAGAGTGGGAGAAAATATTTGCAAATGAAGCAACTGACAAAGGATTAATCTCCAAAATTTACAAGCAGCTCATGCAGCTCAATATCAAAAAAACAAACAACCCACTCCAAAAATGGGAAGAAGACGTAAATAGATATTTCTCCAAAGAAGATATACATATTGCCAACAAACACATGAAAGGATGCTCGACATCACTAATCATTAGAGAAATGCAAATCAAAACTACAGTGAGGTATCACCTCACACCAGTCAGAATGGCCAGCATCAAAAAATCTACAAACAATAAATGCTGGAGAGGGCGTGAAGAAAAGGGAACACTCTTGCACTCTTGGTGGGAATGTAAACTGATACAGCCACTATGGAGAACAGTATGGAGGTTCCTTAAAAAACTACGAATAGAACTACCATACCACCCAGCAATCCCACTACTGGGCATATACCCTGAGAAAACCATAATTCAAAGAGAGTCATGTACCACAATGTTCACTGCAGCTCTATTTACAATAGCCAGGACATGGAAGCAACCTAGGTGTCCACTGACAGATGAATGGATAAAGAAGATGTGGCACATATATACACTGGAATATTACTCAGCCATAAAAAGAAATGAAATTGAGTTATTTGTAGTGAGGTGGATGGACCTAGAGTCTGTCATACAGAGTGAAGTTAGAGAAAAACAAATACTGTATGCTAACACATATATATGGAATCCAAAAAAAAAAAAAAAACACGTTCTGAAGAACCTAGGGGCAGGACAGGAATAAAGATGCAGACGTACAGAATGGACTTGAGGACACAGGGAGGGGGAAGGGTAAACTGGGACGAAGTGAGAGAGTGGCATGGACTTACATACACTACCAAATGTAAAAAGATAGCTAGTGGGCAAGTAGCCGCATAGCACAGGGAGATCAGTTTGGTGCTTTGTGTCCACCTAGAGGGGTGGGATAGGGAGGGTGGGAGGGAGACCCAAGAGGGAGGAGATATGGGGAGATATATATATATATATATATATATATATATACATATATATATAGCTGATTCACTTTTTTATAATGCAGAAACATACCATTGTAAAGCAATTTTACTCCAATAAAGATGCTTAAAAAAAAATGAAAGAGGAGATATAATACCGGTAACTGCAGAAATACAAACAACCATAACGCAATACTGTGAACCATTATATCCCAACAACTGCACAACCTAGAAGAAATGGAAAAGTTTGTAGAAAATTACTGTCCACCACAATTCAATCAGTAAGAAATATATAATTTAAACACACTGACCACCAGAAGTGAAATTAATATCTAATTAAAAAAAGCTTACTGTGAACAAAAGAGCAATACAAGATGTCTTCACTGGGAAAGTACACCAAACATACAAAGAACTTATACCAATCCTTCTGAAACTCTTACAAAAGACTGAAGAGGACATAACACTCCCAAAATCATTTGGTGAAGTGACCATCACCATGATATTAAAAAAAGACAAAGACACTAGCAAAAAGAAAATTACAGGCCAATATCTCTAATGAATATACATGTAAAAATTCTCAACAGAAGATTAGCAAAACAAATCCAACAACACATTAGAAAGACCACAGACCAAGGTGGATTCATCCCAGGCTCAGAAGGATGGTACAACATATGCAAATCAATCAGATGGCATGATAGTAAACATAGAAAATCCTAAAGATGCTACCAGAAAACTATTAGCGTTAATCAATGAATTTAGTAAAGTTGCAGGATACAAAATTAATACACAGGAATCTGTTAGGTTCCTATACATTAACAATGAAAAATCAGAAATTCAAGAAACAATCCCATTAACCACTGCATCAGACAGAATAAAATACCTAGGAATAAATCTACCTAAGGAGGTGAAAGACCTGTATGCAGAAAACTATAAAATACTGATGAAAGAAACCAAAGATGACACAAACAGGTGGAGAGATATACCATGTTTTTGGATTGGAAGAATCAATATTGTGAAAATGACTGTACTACCCAAAGCAATCTACGGATTCAATGCAATCCCTATCAAATTACCAATGGCATTTTTCACTAGAACAAAAAATTTTATAATTTGTATGGAAACACAAAAGACCCCAAATAGCCAAAGCAACCTTGAGAAAGAATAAAGGAGCTGGAGGAATCAGGCTACACTGACTGATTTCAGACTGACTTCAGACTATACTACAAAGTTACAGTAATCAAGACAGTATGGTACTGGCACAAAAATAGTAATACAGATCAATGGAACAGGATAGAAAGCCCAGAAACAATCAATTAATGTCAATTAATTACACACTTATGGTCAATTAATCTACAACAAAGGAGGCAAGAATATACAATGGAGAAAGGACAACCTCTTCAATAAGTGGTTCTGGGAAAACTGGGCAGCTACATGTAAAAGAATGAAATTAGAACACTCCCTAACACCATACACAAATACAAACTCAAAATGGATTAAAGACCTAACTGTAAGGCCAGACACTATAAAACTCTTAGAGGAAAAAACAGGCAGGGGTTTCCCTGGTGGCTCAGTGGTTGAGAATCTGCCTGCCAATGCAGGGGACACGGGTTCGAGCCCTGGTCTGGGAAGATCCCACATGCCGCAGAGCAACTAGGCCCGTGAGCCACAACTACCGAGCCTGCACGTCTGGAGCCTGTGCTCCTCAACATGAGAGGCCGCGACAGTGAGAGGCCTGCACACCACAATGAAGAGTGGCCCCCGCTTGCTGCAACTAGAGAAAGCCCTCGCACAGAAACGAAGACCCAACACAGCCAAAAATAAATAAATAAATAATTTAAAAAAAAACAAAACAGGCGGGGGCTTCTCTGGTGGCGCAGTGGTTGAGAGTCTGCCTGCCGATGCAGGGGACATGGGTTCGTGCCCCAGTCTGGGAAGATCCCACATGCTGCGGAGCGGCTAGGCCCGTGAGCCATGGCCGCTGAGGCTGCGCGTCCGGAGCACAGGCAACAGGAGAGGCCACAACAGTGAGAGGCCCACGTACCACAAAAAAAACCCAAAAAAACAAAAAACAGGCGGAACACTCCTTGATATAAATTGCAGCAAGAATGTTTTTTGACCCACCTCCTAGAGTAATGAAGATAAAAACAAAAGTAAACAAATGGGATCTAATTAAATTTAAAAGCATTTGCACAGCAAAGGAAACCATAAACAAACAAGGTGAAAAGACAACCCTCAGAATGGGAGAAAATATTTGCAAATGAAGCAACTGACAAAGGATTAATCTCCAAAATTTACAAGCAGGTCACCCAGCTCAATATCAAAAAAACAAACAACCCAATGCAAAAATGGGCAGAAGACCTAAATAGACATTTCTCCAAAGACGACATAGAGATGGGCAACAAACACACGAAAACATGCTCATCACTAATTATGAGAAAAATGCAAATCAAAACTACAATGAGGGGGGGACCTTGAAGATGGCGGAAGAGTAAGACGCGGAGATCGCCTTCCTCCCCACGGATACACCAGAAATACATCCACACGTGGAACAACTCCTACAGAACTCCTAC
Source organism: Phocoena phocoena (assembly GCF_963924675.1). Lineage (NCBI taxonomy): Eukaryota > Metazoa > Chordata > Mammalia > Artiodactyla > Phocoenidae > Phocoena > Phocoena phocoena. Next base: position 61,636,856 of record NC_089234.1, on the reverse strand, counting down.
TGAAGGCTGGCAGAAGACCTCAGACCTCCCAAAAGGCAAGAAACTCCCCACGTAACTGGGTAGGGCATAAGAAAAAACAGAGACAAAAGAATAAGGACGGCACCTACACCAGTGGGAGGGAGCTGTGAAGGAGGAAAAGTTTCCACACACTAGGAAGCCCCTCCGCGGGCGGAGGGAGACTGCGGGAGGCAGAGGGGGGAGTTTCGGGACCGCGGAGTAGTGCACAGCGACGGGTGCGGAGGGCAAAGCGGGGAGATTCCTGCACAGACGATCGGTGCCGACCAGCACTCACCAACCCGAGAGGCTTGCTGCTCACCCACCGGGGCGGGCGGGGCTGCGAGCTGAGGCTCGGGTTTTGGTTTTGGACGGAGCTCAGGGAGAGGACTGGGGTTGGCGGCTTGAACATAGCCTGAAGGGGTTAGTGCACCACGACTAGCCGGGAGGGAGTTCGGGGAAAAGCCTGCACCGGCCGAAGAGGCAAGAGACTTTTTCTTCCCTCTTTGTTTCCTGGTGCGCGAGGAGAGGGGTTTAAGAGCGCTGCTTAAAGGAACTCCAGAGACGGGCGCGAGCCGCGGCTAAAAGCGCGAACCCCAGAGACGGGCGCGAGCCGCGGCTGAGGGCGCGAGCCCCCGAGACGGGCGCGAGCCGCGGCTGAAAGCGCAAACTCCAGAGACGGGCGCGAGCCGCGGCTAAAACCGCGGACCCCAGAGACGGGCGGGAGACGCTAAGGCTGCTGCTGCCGCCACCAAGGGGCCTGTGTGCGAGCACAGGTCACTCTCCACACCCCTCTTCCGCGGAGTCTGTGCAGCCCGCCACTGCCAGGTTCCCGGGATCCAGGGACAACTTCCCCGGGACAGCGCACGGCGGGCCTCAGGCTGGTGCAACGTCACGCCGGCCTCTGCCGCAACGTCACGCTGCCTCTGCCGCCGCAGGCCCGCCCCGCACGCAGTGCCCCTCCTTCCCCCATCCCCCAACCCCCGGCCTGAGTGAGCCGGAGGCCCCGAATCAGCGGCTCCTTTAACCCCGTCCTGTCTGAGCGAAAAAACAGACGCCCTCCAGCGACCTACACGCAGAGGCAGGGCCAAATCCAAGGCTGAGCTCCTGTGAGCTGTGAGAGCAGGGAGGAGAGGGGGAGGTCTCTCCCGGCAGCCGCGGAGGCGGCGGATTGAAGCTCCACAATCAACTTGATATACCCTGCATCTGTGGAATACCTGAATAGACAAGGAATGATCCCAAATTGAAGAGGTGGAATTTAGGAGCGAGATCTATGATTTTTTTCCCTTTTCCTCTTTTTGTGAATGTGTACGTGTATGCTTCTGTGTGACATCTAGTCTGTATACTCTAGCTTCCACCATTTGTCCTAGGGCTCTATCCGTCCATGACTTTTTTTTAAAAATTCTTTTTCTTAATAATTAAGTTTAATTGTAATAACTTTATTATACTTTACCTTCGTTCTTTCTTTCTTTCCTTCCTTCCCTCCCTCCTTTAGACAACGAATCACCCCAAATTGAGGAGGTGGTCTCAGGGAGCAGGATTTATGATTTTTCCCCCTTTACCTCTTTTTGTGAAGGTGTATGTGTATGCTTCTGTGTAAGATTTTCTCTGTATAGCTTTGCTTCCAACATTTGTCCTAAGGTTCTATCCGTCCCTTTTTTTTTTTCTAAATATTTTTTAATTCAATAACTATATTATACTTTATTTTATTTTTACTGTATCATCTTTCTTTCTGTCTTTTTTTCCTTCTTTCCCTCCTTCCTTCCTTCCTTCCTCCCTCCCTCCTTTCTTTCCTTCTTTGCTTCTTTCTCCCTTCCTTCCTTTCCTCCTTTCCCTCTTTCTTTACTCATACTTCTACTAATTCTCCCTACTTTTTCTCCCTTTTATTCTGAGCTGTGTGGATGAAAGGCTCTTGGTGCTCCAGCCAGGAGTCAGGGCTCTGCCTCTGAGGTAGGAGAGCCAACTTCAGGACACTGGTCAACAAGAGACCTCCCAGCTCCACATAATATTAAACGGTGGAAATATCCCAGAGACCTCCATCTTAACACCAGCACCCAGCTTCACTCAACGACCAGCAAGCCACAGTGCTGGACAACCTATGCCAAACAACTAGCAAAACAGGAACACAACCCCACCCATTAGCAGAGAGGCTGCCTAAAATCATAATAAGGCCACAGACACCCCAAAACACACCACCAGACGTGAACCTGCCCACTAGAGAGACAAGATCCAGCCTCATCCAGCACAACACAGGCACTAGTCCCCTCCACCAGGAAGCCTACACAACCCACTGAAACAACCTTAGCCACTGGAGACAGACATCAAAAACAACGGGAACTACGAACCTGCAGCCTGCAAAAAGGAGACCCCAAACACAGTAAGATAAGCAAAATGAGAAGACAGAAAAACACACAGCAGATGAAGGAGCAAGATAAAAACCCACCAGACCTAACAAATGAAGAGGAAATAGGCAATCTACCTGAAAAAGAATTCAGAATAATGATAGTAAGGATGATCCGAAATCTTGGAAGTAGAATGGACAAAATGCAAGAAACAGTTAACAAGGACCTACAAGAACTAAAGATGAAACAAGCAACGATGAACAATGCAATAAATGAAATCAAAATCACTCTAGATAGGATCAATAGCAGAATAACTGAGGCAGAAGAACGGATAAGTGACCTGGAAGATAAAGTAGTGGAAATAACTACTGCAGAGCAGAATAAAGAAAAAAGAATGAAAAGAACTGAGGACAGTCTCAGAGACCTCTGGGACAACATGAAACGCACCAACATTCGAATTATAGGGGTTCCAGAAGAAGAAGAAAGAAAGAAAGGGACTGAGAAAATATTTGAAGAGATTATAGTTGAAAACTTCCCTAATATGGGAAAGGAAATAGTTAATCAAGTCCAGGAAGCACAGAGGGTCCCATACAGGATAAATACAAGGAGAAACACGCCAAGACACATATTAATCAAACTGTCAAAAATTAAATACAAAGAAAGCATATTAAAAGCAGCAAGGGAAAAACAACAAATAACACACAAGGGAATCCCCATAAGGTTAACAGCTGATCTCTCAGCAGAAACCCTACAAGCCAGAAGGGAGTGGCAGGACATACTGAAAGTGATGAAGGAGAATAGCCTGAAACCAAGACTACTCTACCCAGCAAGGATCTCATTCACATTTGATGGAGAAATTAAAACCTTTACAGACAAGCAAAAGCTGACAGAGTTCAGCACCACCAAACCAGCTTTACAACAAATGCTAAAGGAACTTCTCTAGACACGAAACACAAGAGAAGGAAATGACCTATAGTAGCGAACCCAAAACAATATATAAAATGGAAATAGGAACATACATATCAATAATTACCTTAAATGTAAATGGACTAAATGCTCCCACCAAAAGACACAGATTGGCTGAATGGATACAAAAACAAGACCCTTATATATGCTGTCTACAAGAGACCCACTTCAGAACTAGAGACACATACAGAATGAAAGTAAGGGGATGGAAAAAGATATTCCATGCAAATGGAAACCAAAAGAAAGCTGGAGTAGCAATTCTCATATCAGACAAAATAGACTTTAAAATAAGGACTATTAAAAGGGATAAAGAAGGACACTACATAATGATCAAGGGATCGATCCAAGAAGAAGATATAACAATTGTAAATATTTATGCACCCAACATAGGAGCACCTCAATACATAAGGCAAATACTAACAACCATAAAAGGGGAGATCAACAGTAACACATTCATAGTAGGGGACTTTAACACCCCACTTTCACCCATGGACAGATCATCCAAAATGAAAATAAATAAGGAAACACAAGCTTTAAATGATACATTAAACAAGATGGACTTAATTGATATTTATAGGACACTCCATCCAAAAACAACAGAATACACATTTTTCTCAAGTGCTCATGGAACATTCTCCAGGATAGATCATATCTTGGGTCACAAATCAAGCCTTGGTAAATTTAAGAAAACTGAAATTGTATCAAGTATCTTTTCCGACCACAACGCCATGAGACTAGATATCAATTACAGGAAAAGATCTGTAAAAAATACAAACGCATGGAGGCTAAACAATACACTACTTAATAATGAAGTGATCACTGAAGAAATCAAAGAGGAAATAAAAAAAAACCTAGAAACAAATGACAATGGAGACACAACGACCCAAAACCTATGGGATGCAGCAAAAGCAGTTCTAAGGGGGAAGTTTATAGCAATACAAGCCCACCTTAAGAAGCAGGAAACATCTCGAATAAACAACCTAACCTTGCACCTCAAGCAATTAGAGAAAGAAGAACAAAAAAACCCCAAAGCTAGCAGAAGGAAAGAAATCATAAAAATCAGATCAGAAATAAATGAAAAAGAAATGAAGGAAACAATAGCAAAGATCAATAAAACTAAAAGCTGGTTCTTTGAGAAGATAAACAAAATAGATAAACCACTAGCCAGACTCATCAAGAAAAAAAGGGAGAAGACTCAAATCAATAGAATTAGAAATGAAAAAGGAGAAGTAACAACTGACACTGCAGAAATAAAAAAAATCATGAGAGATTACTACAAGCAACTCTATGCCAATAAAATGGACAATCTGGAAGAAATGGACAAATTCTTAGAAATGCACAACCTGCCAAGACTGAGTCAGGAAGAAATAGAAAATATGAACAGACCAATCACAAGCACTGAAATTGAAACTGTGATTAAAAACCTTCCAACAAACAAAAGCCCAGGACCAGATGGCTTCACAGGTGAATTCTATCAAACGTTTAGAGAAGAGCTAACACCTATCCTTCTCAAACTCTTCCAAAATATAGCAGAGGGAGGAACACTCCCAAATTCCTTCTACGAAGCCACCATCACCTTGATACCAAAACCAGACAAGGATGTCACAAAGAAAGAAAACTACAGGCCAATATCACTGATGAACATAGATGCAAAAATCCTCAACAAAATACTAGCAAACAGAATCCAACAGCACATTAAAAGGATCATACACCATGATCAAGTGGGGTTTATTCCAGGAATGCAAGGATTCTTCAATATACGCAAATCTATCAATGTGATAAACCGTATTAACAAATTGAAGGAGAAAAACCATATGATCATCTCAATAGATGCAGAGAAAGCTTTCGACAAAATTCAACACCCATTTATGATAAAAACCCTCCAGAAAGTAGGCATAGAGGGAACTTTCCTAAACATAATAAAAGCCATATATGACAAGCCCACAGCAAACATCATCCTCAATGGTGAAAAACTGAAAGCATTTCCACTAAGATCAGGAACAAGACAAGGTTGCCCACTCTCACCACTCTTATTCAACATAGTTTTGGAAGTTTTAGCCACAGCAATCAGAGAAGAAAAGGAAATAAAAGGAATCCAAATCGGAAAAGAAGAAGTAAAGCTGTCACTGTTTGCAGATGACATGATACTATACATAGAGAATCCTAAAGATGCTACCAGAAAACTACTAGAGCTAATCAATGAATTTGGTAAAGTAGCAGGATACAAAATTAATGCACAGAAATCTCTGGCATTCCTATATACTAATGATGAAAAATCTGAAAGTGAAATCAAGAAAACACTCCCATTTACCATTGCAACAAAAAGAATAAAATATCTAGGAATAAACCTACCTAAGGATACGAAAGACCTGTATGCAGAAAATTATAAGACACTGATGAAAGAAATTAAAGATGATACAAATAGATGGAGAGATATACCATGTTCTTGGATGGGAAGAATCAACATTGTGAAAATGACTCTACTACCCAAAGCAATCTACAGATTCAATGCAATCCCTATCAAACTACCACTGGCATTTTTCACAGAACTAGAACAAAAAATTTCGCAATTTGTATGGAAACACAAAAGACCCCGAATAGCCAAAGCAATCTTTAGAACGAAAAAAGGAGCTGGAGGAATAAGGCTCCCTGACTTCAGACTATATTACAAAGCAACAGTAATCAAGACAGTATGGTACTGGCACAAAAACAGAAAGATAGATCAGTGGAACAGGATAGAAAGCCCAGAGATAAACCCATGCACATATGGACACCTTATCTTTGATAAAGGAGGCAGGTATGTACAGTGGAGAAAGGACAGCCTCTTCAATAAATGGTGCTGGGAAAACTGGACAGGTACATGTAAAAGTATGAGATTAGATCACTCCCTAACACCATACACAAAAATAAGCTCAAAATGGATTAAAGACCTAAATGTAAGGCCAGAAACTATCAAACTCTTAGAAGAAAACATAGGAAGAACACTCTATGACATAAATCACAGCAAGATCCTTTCTGACTCACCTCCTAGAGTAATGGAAATAAAATCAAAAATAAACAAATGGGACCTAATGAAACTTCAAAGCTTTTGCACAGCAACGGAAACCATAACCAAGACCAAAAGACAACCCTCAGAATGGGAGAAAACATTTGCAAATGAAGCAAGTGACAAAGGATTAATCTCCAAAATTTACAAGCAGCTCATGCAGCTCAATAACAAAAAAACAAACAACCCCATCCAAAAATGGGCAGAAGACCTAAATAGACATTTCTCCAAAGAAGATATACAGAATGCCAACAAACACATGAAAGAATGCTCAACATCATTAATCATTAGAGAAATGCAAATCAAAACTACAATGAGATATCATCTCACACCAGTCAGAATGGCCATCATCAAAAAATCTAGAAACAATAAATGCTGGAGAGGGTGTGGAGAAAAGGGGACACTCTTGCACTGCTGGTGGGAATGTGAATTGGTTCATCCACTGTGGAGAACAGTATGGAGGTTCCTTAAAAAACTACAAATAGAATTACCATATGACCCAGCAATCCCACTACTTGGCATATACCCTGAGAAAACCAAAATTCAAAGAGAGTCATGTACCAAAATGTTCATTGCAGCTCTATTTACAATAGCCAGGACATGGAAACAACCTAAGCGCCCATCATCGGATGAATGGATAAAGAAGATGTGGCACATATACACAATGGAATATTACTCAGCCTTAAAAAGAAATGAAATTGAGCTATTTGTAATGAGGTGGATAGACCTAGAGTCTGTCATACAGAGTGAAGTAAGTCAGAAAGAAAAAGACAAATACCGTATGCTAACACATATATATGGAATTTAAGAAAAAAAATGTCATGAAGAACCTAGGGGTAAGACAGGAATAAAGACGCAGACCTACTGGAGAATGGACTTGAGGATATGGGGAGGGGGAAGGGTGAGCTGTGACAGGGCGAGAGAGAGTCATGGACATATACACACTAACAAACGTAGTAAGGTAGATAGCTGGGGGGAAGCAGCCGCAAGGCACAGGGATATTAGCTCGGTGCTTTGTGACAGCCTGGAAGGGTGGGATGGGGAGAGTGGGAGGGAGGGAGACGCAAGAGGGAAGACATATGGGAACATATGTATATGTATAGCTGATTCACTTTGTTGTAAAGCAGAAACTAACACACCATTGTAAAGCAATTATACCCCAATAAAGATGTTTAAAAAAAAAAAAAAAAAAACTACAATGAGTTATCACCTCACATTGGTCAGAATGGCCGTCATCAAAAAAATCTACAAACAAGAAATGAGGAGAGGGTGTGGAGAAAAGGGAACCCCCTTGCACTACTGGTGGGAATGTAAATTGATACAGCCACTATGGAGCACAGTATGGAGGTTCCTTAAAAAAACTAAAGATAGAACTACCATATGACCCAGCAACCCCACTACTGGGCACACACCCAGAGAAAAGTATAATTCAAAAAGACACATGGACCCCAATGTTCACTGCAGCACTATTTACAATAGCCAGGTCATGGTGGCAACCTAAATGTCCATCAGCAGAAGAATGGATAAAGAAGATGTGGTACATATATACAATGGAATATTACTCAGCCATAAAAGGAATGAAACTGGGTCATTTGTAGTGAAGTGGGTGGACCTAGAGACTGTCATACAGACTGAAGAAATGCAGAAAGAGGAAAACACTTATCGTACATTGACGAATATATGTGGAATCTAGGATGACCGTATCTAGGATCTAGATGATCGTATTTGCAAACCAGAAACAGAGACAAAGAGGTAGAGTTCAAACGTAAGGATACCAAGGGGGAAAGGGGGAGTGGGATGAATCGGGAGATTGAGATTGACATATATACATACTGCTACTATGTATAAAAGATAACTAATGAGAACCTACTGTATAGCACAGAAAAATCTACTCATTGCACTGTGGTGACCTAAAGGGGAACAAAATCCAAAATAGATGTGTGTGTGTGTGTGTGTGTGTGTGTATACACATAAATGTGTATGTATAGTGATTCATTTTGCTGTCCAGTAGAAACTAACACAACATTGTAAAGAAACTATACTCCAATAAAAATTAATTAAAAAAAACTAAAAGTAGAGTTACCATATGATCCAACAAAACCATTCCTGGGCATATAGCTGGAGAAAACTCTAAATCAAAAAGATACATACACCCCAGTGTTCATGGAAGCACTATTTACAATAGCCAAGACATGGAAGCTATCTACATGTGCATCAATGGATGAATTCATAAAGATGTGCTATACATATAGACATATGTATAAATAGATGTGTGTATGTATATCTATATATGCACAATTAAATACTACTCAGCCATAAAAAAGAAAGAAATTATGCCATTTGCAGAAGAGATGATCATACGACATCACACAGAGAAAGACAAATATCATATGGTAGCACTTATACGTGGAATCTGAAATATGACACAGATGAACTAATTTGCAAACCAGAAACAGACTCACACACATAGAACACAAATTCATGGTTCCCGCAGGGGAAAGGGCGGAGAAGGGATAAATTAGGAGTTTGGGATTAGCAGATACAGACTACTATATATAAAATAGATAAACAAGGTCCTACTGTATAGCACAGGGAACTCTATTCAATATCTTATAAGGAACGATAATGGAAAAAGTACAACAAGGAATGGAGATACATAAATGTATAACTGAATCACTTGGCTGTACACCAGAAACTAACACAACACTGTATATTAACCATACTTAAAAAAAAAAAACAAACAAAAATAGCTCATACACCACGATCAAGTTGGATTCATGCCAGGCTCACAAGGAGGGTTCAACATACACAAATCAACCAGCGCAACACAGCACATCAACCAAAGAAAAGACAAAAACCACACAATCATCGCCATCGATGCAGGAAAAGCATTTCATAAAATTCAACATACATGCATCATAAAAACTCTTACCGGTGCGGGTATGGAGGGAACACATCTCAACATAATAAAAGCTATTCATGACCAACCCACAGCCAACATAATACTCAATGAGGACAAGCTGACAGTCTTCCCACTAAAATCTGGAACAAGTCAGGGATGCCCACTCTCACTGCTTTTATTCAACATGGTATTGCAAGTCCTCACCACAATACTCAGACAAGAAAAAGATATAAAAGGTATCCAAATTGGAAGGAAAGAGATACAATTCTCTTGGTATGCAGATGACCTGATACTATACACAGAAAACCGTAAAGACCCCACACAAAAACTACGAGCAATGATAAACAAATTCAGCAAGGTAGCATGATGCAAGACTGACATATGGAAATCTGTTGCATTTCTTCACACTAACAATGAAATATCAGAAAGGGAAAGTAAACAAAACAATCCCGTTTAAAATCATATCGAAAAATAAAATACAGAGGAATAAACCTGACCAAGGAGGTGAGAGACTTATATGCTGACAACTGCAACACACTGATAAAGGCCACTGAAGATGATTCAAAGAAGTGGACAGCTATCCCATACTCCTGGAGTGGAAGAACTAGTATCATTTAAATGGCCATACTACCCAAAGCAAAGCAGATTTCATGCAATCCCTACCACACTACCCATGACATTTCTCACAGAACTCGAACAAATAATCCTAAATGTACATGGAACCATAAAAGACCGAGAATTACCAAAGCGCTCCTGAGGAAAAAGAACAAAGCTGCAGCCATAACCCGCCCAGACTTCAGACAACACTACAAAGTTACAGTAACCAAAACAGCATAGTACTGGCACAAACACAGCCATAGGGATAAAGGGAACAAAATATAGAGAGCCCAGAGATAAACTCACACACCTACGGTCGATTAGTCTTTGACAAAGGAGGCGAAAATATACAATGGAGAAAAGACAGTCCCTTCAGCAAGTGGTATTGGGAAAGCTGGACAGCCTCATGTAAACCAATGAAGTTGGAACACTCCCTCATTCCACACACAAACATACACTCAAAATGGCTTAACAACTTAAATGCAAGACATGACACCACCAAACTCCTAGAAGAGAACCTTAGGTAAAACATACTCTAGCATAAATCCTAGAAATGTTTTCTAAGGTTGGCCTCCCAAGGCAATGGAAACAAAAGCAAAACTACACAAATAGGACCTCATCAAACTTCTCATCTTTTGCACAGCAAAGGGAACCATAAATAAAAACCAAAAGACAACCTATGAACTGGGAGAAAATATCTGCAATGGGGTGACCGACAAGGGCTTCATTTCCAAAACATACCAACAGCTCATACCACTCAATACCAAACCCACAAACAACCCAATTTTAAAAATGGGCAGAAGACCTCAACAGACACTTCTCCAAAGGAGACATAGCATGGGCAACAGGCACATGAACAGATGGACAACATCACTAATTACTCGAGAAATGCAAGTCAAAACTCCAATGAGCTGTCACCTCACAATCGGGCAGAGTGGCCATCATCAAAAAGGCTATAAATAATAAATGCAGGAGGGGATGTGGAGAAAAAGGAACCCTCCTACCCTCTTGATGGGCACATAAACTGGTGCAGACACTATGGAGAAGAGTATGGAGGTTCCGTCAAAAACTAAACAGAGTTACCATATGATCCAGCAATCCCACTCCTGGCCATATAGCTGGAGAAAACTCTATTTGAAAATATACATGCACCCCAATATTTAAGCAGTACTATTTACAATAGCCAAAACTTGTAAGGAACCTTTATGTCCACTGATAGCTGTATGCATAAGGAAGATGTGATACACAAACACGCGCGCACACACACACACACACACACACACGGAATATTACTCAGCCATAAAAAAGAATTAAATAATGCCATTTGCAGCATCATGGATGGACCTAGAGATTATTTTACTACTTGAAATCAGACAGATACAAATATCATGATATCAATTACATATGGAATATAAAAAATAGTACAAATGAACTTATTAGAAAACAGAAACACTTACAGTAATAGAAAACATACTTATCGTTACCAAAGGGTAAAGTGGGGTAGGAATAAATGAGGAGTATGTGATTAACAGATACACACTACCATATATAAAATACATAAACAACAGGGATGTATGTATAGCACAGTGAACTATCTTCAACATTCTGTAATAACCTTTAATGGAGAAGTATAAAAAAGATATCTATACTGTATATATGTGTGTGTGTATACATATGTACTCATACACATATATGTAACCAAATCACTGATCTACACCTGAAATTTACACAGTATGGCAAATTGGCAAATGAACTATGCTTCAAGTAAAAAATAAATAAATAAAAGAGAGATCTCCATGTGTTGGATCCTGCAGGCTGGGAAGAAGATCTAGTCATAGGTCCCACCATGCATATAAATGTCCGGCTAACCTTTATCTTTTCAAGATGCTCCCTCAGTCACCTCTGCGTCCAGAATCCTAATCAGGTCTTGGAGGCAGAGCTGAAATGAAGCCTTCTGATTCACCCTTGTGAATCACTTTGTGTTCGTTAACTCACTTATCTTTGCATCTGGCGTTAACTTCACTCATGCTGCCTAGTAATAGTTAACTATTTTTCTAGTTATTTCCCTGAGGTAATAAGGAGCTTAAAAGGCAGGGTGCCCTGGTCCCCTTTCCCCCTAGTGGCCTGAACTCTGTCTTGCACAGAGTAGGTGATTTAGATGCCTGTTGACTCCAATTTGGATTGACTTGTCGAAAAGAAGATTCCAGAGCCTGAGGCCAAGTGAAATAGTGTTTTTATTTGAGGCATAAAAGCACATGGGCTTCTGTCACACAGGATGAGGATGGCTTTAGGTTACTGGTTTCTAAGATAAGACTTTATGTTAAACACAGCTTCTATCACAGCTTCTTGGGAAATGAATCAGAGAACAAGACACAGCCAGGAAAGAAAATCATTACTGTTGCTGGGAAGTTGTAAAGAAAGAGAAGAACTTATTCAAATCAATGTACATGTCACAGGGCCCCAAGGAGGATGAGAGTGGTGTGGGGAAAAACGGTCTAAGTTCCTCGTCTTGGCAGTGATGTTGGCCTCTCCTTCCAAGGCAAGGACTTGCCCCTAAATGGAAGCAGCAACTTGGCCCTTCTGACTGCACCAACGTCTCAGGGCTCCCCAGTTCCCTCTCTGGATCCCCAGTTCAGTCCCCCCTTTCCCCTGAAGAACTCAGAGAGGAAGGACAGGGTCTATGTCATGGACACTGCTACTTGCTCGATGAAGCTGGCCAGGTTTATGTCCCGTTCTGAAAGGCCCGCACACTCATGAGTGCTCAGGGTGATGTGGACCTGAAACAAAACCAGAGATTCGGGGCCAGCTGATTCCACCGACTGCACCTAAGAGCAGGAGAGAGTCACCAGCTCCCGGGCTCAGCCACACCAAGAAGTGTAACCAGACACTAACCCCTCTCCTGGGGGCTGCCTTCCTGACGAGTCTCTAACCTCAGTGCAAAACTGTCTTTTATTACACCTCCATAAACACTGGTAACCACAGCATAGGATTAAAAAAGAAAGATCCAGATATCAAGAGCAACCTAAAGGCCAGAGACAAGACCCCAAACCAACTCCTCAACACGGTCCATTTACAGAACATCACTTCCAGCCTTAATGCCTTTAGAAAGAGTCCAGCATAGCTCTTGGTTCACGACAGGCATTTAATGACTGTTTCCATTCATTCAGCGGACAGGCTGATCTCCTTGGTGTGCATGGGTATTCTTAGTTCAAGTTTACTGCCTTTTCATTCTTCCATATCTCCAGAAAATGTCACCCCTTTAGAGCTATTAACAGTGAATATGCCTGGTTCCCACAGCCTTTCCTTCTCTAGGATTTGCCTTCTTAATGTCTCCTTAACCCACACGTTGTCTCACTAGTGTTTCAAGTTGCTTTTCTTTAATCTGTAGTGAGACTGAATATTTTCTAGGGGTGTTTATGTCGATCCTAGGAAGGAGATGAAAGGAACAGGAGCGGACAGTCGACCTATGGGTGAGGAGAGCCCACAGGCAAGTCCAAGGAAGTGGCCTTCAGAATGAGTTGGAGTTCTAGGCATGTATCACTCACCTTGTTGTACACGTTAAACCATTCAGGATGGTGGTCCAATTTCTCAGCCTGAAGAGCCACTCTTGTCATGAAGCCAAAAGCCTGTTTAATGAAGTGAGACCCAGGTTAGTGTCCTGAAGGAGAGGACTGCCGGGCCCCCTTTTATGGCCAGCGTAAGGCCCAGACTCAGGAGGATTGCCTCGCTCCCTACAAGGTGATCCTTCCAGCTTTCAGCATTCCGCCTAGCACCCTGCCACTCGTTCTGAGGCTGCAGTTTGAGGTGGTCCTTCTGCAGTAGGAAGTCTTGTTACCAGGACCACCAACAAGGTGGAAACCCCAGAGAGCTTCTGAGTCTTCGCCAATCTTTTGGTTATCTACTAAAATGTCTTCAAATGTGCATCCGCTTCCCACTTGAACTGTCTTCTCTAAGGATCGTTTCGAAAAGTTCCAGGTGTGGAGAGCCCAAGACCCATCTCCGACCTCTCCAATCCCCAAGGAGGACACCTTCCAAGTAAACTGGATTAGCGGAGCATCTGACAGTCTTGGCTAACAGAACTTTAAGGGAAGGAACACGTTCTGGAGCGTGACCCCGATCAGCCCCAGTCTCAGGAAACTCTGTCCCACCCTGATGCCATACCCGATTGAAGTCTTTGAAATGGAACTGCTTGAAGATGGCATCCCGGCCTTCCAGCTCGTTCCACCCCACGGCCCGCAGATTTGGCAGCAGCTGGTCCCTCTCCTCAGCACTTAGCCTGTGCGCTTTGCCAGCCTAGGAGAGGGAAAACACAGAAGACCAAGGACATTCGTTTTTTTTCACAGGACAAAAGAGAGGGCTCTGGACCTTTGGGGAAATTTAGCCAGCCTCCACTGGCAGTTCTGGTGGCGCAGTCAAAGGGCAGCTGGTCTAAATCAACAGACTGGGAGGAGGGGCTCTGTCTGGTGCACTGATAGGTTCTTAGAGAACAGAGTCCTGAGGTGTAATGCAAATCGCTGGGGCAGAGAAACACTCCTTCCCCACCCCTGCCCCCAAAGCCTTACAGAGGGCACTCCTCCGTAAAAAAACTAGGTCTCTTCTGTTCACGGGGGAGCAAAAGCAAATCAAGCCCCTACTGTTGCTGTGTATTGAAGAGGAAACTGCGGCCTAGAGAGGGGAAATGACCTCTCTTCCTTCACCCCCCACCCTCAGTCAGCAAAAGCACAGGAATCCTTCTCAAGGTGGGTCCATGTGTCTGCATCCCTGGGGCTGGGCAAAGGAACCAGCACTTAAAGCATGGTCCAGGCGATCCCCAGCCACACCGTGGTCAACAACCACTGGCACTACCTCCTAGTGGGTATCCCACCACGCTCCCAGGCAGCCTCTGGTTCCCAGCTGCTAGGCCTACGTTTCTCAGTTTTCCACCTTCTTTTCTATTCTGTCAGCTTGAGAAGCTGGAGCCACAGAGCTCAGTCCCCAAAGCAGAAGTAACTTGGCCAAGGGCAAATGGCAAAGCCACTGCCTCAGCCTATTTTCCTATTGTGCAAAATGCCCTTGAGGCAGCCCAAACTGGCAGTTAATTCAGGCGGTGAGTGGAACCCTCTCTTGGAGAACAGAAGAAAGCAAAGGTCAGTTCCAGCCTCTAAGAAGATCCAGGTGGAGGAGCTTAAGGGATCCCAGAATTTAGGCCCCTGAAGTAGAACTACCCAAGGCAGGAAAGTGAGAGTGCTAAATTAAATCAGTTAGGTCTGGGAAGAGAAGGCAAGGGAGGTTAATTCAGCTTTTATGAGGCAGCCTGCCAACTGGAAGCCAGGTGGCCTTGGGGCACTCATCTCCCCTCGCCTGATGGGTATAAAGGCACAAGAACTTCCACTTTAGGAATCAGCCAGAGGAGCCAGGAGACACTTTAATAAACTCCATTGTTATTAAGGGAATATCACCTGCATTTTTAAAAAGAGACTTGCTGGGGCAAGTAAGCTTATGACAGGCCTTCAGGTTTGGGGCAGAACTGGAAAAACATTTCAGGGCTCTGATAACCGTTTTCTCCCTCCTGAAAGTGTGCTGGCTGGCTCTGTCTCCTCTACTAGGCTCTGGAAGGCCAGTGAGGGCAGTCGAAATCTGCATCACCGCCCAACCCCCAGACAGCTGACCCTGTCTCAGTGGCTGGTAAGCCTGGTCCGTGTATCCAGGCAACCGGGTGACCACATGGCAGCCAAGGCATCAGAACCCACCATTTAGTTCTCTGGCTCTGAAAGGAGTGCGCAGGTACCAGCGGGCTCCTAGGAGGCTCCTTTCTAGAGTCTTCTGGAATCCCCTACATTTCACAGCCTGGGGCTGAACTGACAAGTCCCTCTGAAATCTGGGATCAGAGAGGGGGCAGGGGTGGTGTTTGCTTAGTAAATCACAGGTCAGGCCTGGACTCAGCCTGGGCCTCTGGGAGTGTGCAGAGGGGTTACTGATTACCCACGCCCTGTGGCTTTGGGCCTCAGTGTACCTCACAATCAGCTCACCCACCACCTCCCCTCCATCTGAACCGTTACCTTCAAAGTGCCCTCCCAGGTGGCACCGCAGTCCCGACCGCTCCTAACGCTTTGAGGCCTAACACTTCTGCTGTTTAGTAAAGCTTCCTGGGTCTAGAAGCTTCTCCGCAGGCTCACCTTCACCTCCCTAGCTGAGCACAGGGCCTGAGACTCCCAGGAAAGCTCAGCCTGGAGGGCGGGTGACCCTGAGCAACCATGTCCCCATTGCTGGGCAGAGGCCTCAAACTAGGAGCCAGGGGCCGGCTCTGAGGTCAGGGGACAGCACAGAGGGCTTAGCAGAAGAGCAAGCGAGAAGGGCAGTAAACAGGCAGACAGAGGGACACGCAAATTCAGTCGCCCCAATACAGGACAGAACCTCTCCACCAAGGGGAACTATGCCCTGGGCTCACTATGCTGCCCCTCCCCACCCCCGCCCAGAAAGGTCTCTAAACCCCACCCGCGGCACTGAGGCCCCGCGCGGGCTCTGGCCGGGGCTCCCGCCTAGCTGTAACCCGGACCTGCCACCGCCCCTCTCCCGGCTTCAGCTTCCCAGGGGGCACCACTCGGGGGCGGGGGTGGGACAGAGACCCCCACTCTCCCAGCCG
The DNA here is from genome assembly GCF_963924675.1 of Phocoena phocoena. Lineage (NCBI taxonomy): Eukaryota > Metazoa > Chordata > Mammalia > Artiodactyla > Phocoenidae > Phocoena > Phocoena phocoena. The sequence continues at coordinate 61,620,387 of NC_089234.1, read as the reverse complement.
GGCGCGCGGCTGCTCTGCGAAGGCCTCGGAGGAAGCCCCCGCCCCGTACCTCCCGGCGCCGTCCTCTGGCCTGGGCGGGGACCCAGCGCAGCCCCTGGCTCTCCTCCGCCCCTCCCGCGCGCCCCCTCCTAACCCGGCCGCCCCTACGGGTGATCCCCCCCCCACCAACCACCAACTCGCTCACCATGCCGGGCGCGGACGCGGGCAGCAGCTGGTGGCGGCGGAGCAGACGAGCGAGACGCCCGGCGCACTGGGAAGCCGTCGCGCGGGGCGGCGCTCGGGCCGCCCCGGGGCTGGAGCTCAGCCGGGAAGGGGCCGCCCACTGGTAATCATTAACAACAGCTGGGGCTGCCTTCCAGCACTTTCCTCCGTGCCGACGTTGCAGGGAGCTCGGGGATTAAGGACCCAGGCTCCAAACGCGGACTCCAGCAATTGCATCGCGCTCTGCCACTTACCAGCTGTGTGACCCTGGGCGCGAGATTACTAACTTTTTCTTTTTTAAAAACACCTTATTGAGAAATTGAACCACACAGTAAACCGCACGTTTAAAGTGTACAGTTTGATGCGTTTTGACATGTATGCATCTGTGCAACCATCGCTACGATAAAGATCATGAACATAGCCATAACCCTTAAGTTGCGTCCCCCCAACTCAAGACAACTGTTGACCTGCTTCCTCACTATAGATTAGGTTGCATTTTCTAGAATGCTATGTAAATGCAAATTATACAAATTATACTCTTTTTATATCTGCCTTCTTTCACTCAGCAGGATTACCCATGTCGTTGCACATATCAATAGTTTCTTCCTTTTTATGGCTAAGTAGACGTTATTTTATAGAATTATATTGTAATGGATATGCTACAATTTGTTGGACGTTTGGGTTGTTTCCAGTTTTTGACTATTACAAATAAAGCTGCTGTGAACTTTGGCATACAAGTGTTTGTATGGATATATGTTTTCACTTGTCTTGTGTGAATACCTAGGAGTGGAATGGCTAGGCCATATGGCAAGTATATACTTACAACTTGTTAGAAATCTGCCAAACTGCTTCTGAAAGTGGTCAGACCATCTTACATCCCCACCAGCAGTGTATGAGACTTCCAGTTCCCTTGCACCGCGCCCCCCCCAGCTGCACGAATACTTGCTATGTCAGTCTTTTTAATTTTAGCCAATCTAATTGGTGTGCAGTGGTATCTCACTGTGGTTTTGAGTTTCCTAAATGACTAATGATATTAAATACATTTGCATGTGCTTATTTGCCAATGGTCAGTCTTTGGTGAATTGCCTGTTCAAATTTCCTGCCCGTTTAAAAAAGAAAAATTGAGTTTTTTGTTTTCTTACTGGGTTTTCAGAGTTCTTCATTCTGGATACAAGCACTTTATCAGATATATGATTTGCAAATATTTTGTTTGCTTTCTCACAATGTCTTTCAAAGAGCGAATGTTCTTAGTTTTGATGAAATCCAACTTATCAAAAGTTTCTTTTATGAATTGGTATTTTGATGTTGTAACTAAGAAATCTTTGCCTAACCCAAGGTCACAAAGATTTTTCTCCTATGTTTTCTTCTATATTTTATAGTTTTTAGTTTTACTTTTTAGAATTTACAGTGCCTTTTTAAAGTTGGTTTTCGGAACTCTATATATCTCAACTTTAATTGCTTGTCAGTTTTAGATATTGCAAATATCTCCTCCCGTTCAGCCATCTGTACACTAACTTCTTGCATGATGTCCTTTGTTGGCAGAAATCTTATATTTTGGTATAATAAGACTTATGCATTAGCTTGGCAACGCTGGTGGGTAGAGGGCAGATGAGAGTTTTCAAAGACAGAAAGAAGGATTTGGGCTCTGCTAGGGTGTAGACAGCTGGAAAGAGTGTTCCACAGTAGCAATGAGAAAAGCCTGGAGATAATATACAATCATCACTTTTCTTCAGCTGGCCGGGGAGCTGAGGTCACAGGGCAACCAAGTAGTCTGAATTCCATGGGAGGCAGGATGCACCTGTGCCAGGCGTGCCGCCAGGCGTGGGGCCGGGAGGGGAGGGGGAAGACACACAGCCTCCATAAAAGTGGGTGAGAAGAAATCAGCTGAAATGTTAACACATTGTTGGAAGCCAGGTGTGTGCTGGCATACAGTCTGGAATAGCTGGGTCCCCGAGACACCACGGGGAGAGTTTGCACACACAAACAGCTTTTATTTATGGACCTCCACTGAGTGCTCAGGAGAAAGAGTGGGGGAAGGGCAAAAGATGGGAGCAAACCCCCCTTCCCTCTCCCTCCCCCCAAGCCAAGCAGGGGATTGGCTGCTGCTGTGGGAAAAGGGCCAAACTTGAAGTCCTCTCCAGACCCTTGTCTTAAAGGAGCAAAAGCCTTAAATCGCTAGGAGAGGGCCAACAAATCCTGTCTCTCCCAGAACCCAGATAAATATGCATTGTGGCTTCATTTCCATATATATATATATAGATAGATATAGATATAGATATATGTGAAAGCATATATCCATACAAATACTCGGAGGAAAAAAGAAAATCCCTCTGCCCTGGGGTAGGGGCAGGAAACAGTTCTGGGCCTGGGATCCTATACCAATACAACTGGAGGTCGGCTACCTCTGGGGAGAAGCAGGAAACTTGCACACAAGTCCAGCCACAGATATAAGGCAGTCTGGCTGCCATGGGGCCGAGGGAGGGCGGGGATGGGCAGGAACACTGAGAAAGCTCCAGCACCCAGGGCCACAGAGAGCCCACTTCCAGCCCCCTACCAGGGCCACAGAGAGCCCACTTCCAGCCCCCTACCAGCCCCCCCCAGTAGCGTACCACTGGGAGAAGGGCAAGAATGTGGGAAGTATGTGGAGAGACACCTTCTTCCTGTGGGATCGTTAGGGAAATGCCAACTGGTACTACAATGAGATCCCACTACACACCTCTTAGAAGGACTAGGAAAAAATGCCACCTGATAATACCATGTGTGTGGATGAAGATGTGAGGTCACTGGAACTCCCATGCGTTGCTGGTGGACATACAAAACGGTTCAGCCCTTTGGAAAACAAATTGGCAATTTCTTGTGAAGTTAAACATACACTTACCTTATGAATCAGCAATCCCACCCCAAGAGAAATGAAAACAGGTCCACGGGGAAAAAAATCCCATATGCAAATGTGTATAACAGCTGTATTTGGAAATAATCCAAATGTCCATCAACAGAGAAATGAATAAACAAATGTGGTCCCTTCATGAACTAGAATACTACTCGGCAATACAAATGAATGCTGACCCCTGCAACAATGTGCATGAATCTGAAAAGCATGCTAAGTGACAGAAGCCACACTGAAAGTTAAAAAAAAAAAAAAATCATCTGCTTACAAATATTGCACATCTGATGATAGGAAGGAATTTCCACACATTAGATGCTGTTTCTGTACACATCGAGCCTTGTGTACAGAAGCCACCCAGCTCCCCCGTTAACATGCTTCTCTGCCAGGGGCTGTGGGATGCATTCCCATCACAACTTCTGGCCCTGCACCTCTATGTCACCACACAACGCTGGGTGACTCGGCACAGCAGGAGTTGGGGATATTTCTGGAAGGAATTCTTATAACCAGAACAGCTAGCAATAACTAATCTAGACATGGATGTAACTTAGAATCATTCATTCATGTATCCATCTAAACCCAAAATAACTCTATCCCCAATACAACTTGCCCTTAGTATGATCCCCAAACATGCCCAATGTTTAACACAACCCAACATGAGGGGTGTGACATAGGGAAAGTTGGAGTGACAAAAGACAAGGGGCTTAATCTATTGCACTTAAAATATCTATCTTTTGCAAATTTTGCAAAACCATGTGACCATATTGGTCCCTGGGTAGGTCCCCTTCAAAAGAAGGGCCATGAGGCTCAGGTTTTATCTGCTTCCCCATAAACCCACCCCTGCCAGGGAGCCTTCCCTGAGGAACCCACCCAGCTCCTGACCATCATTTATTTGGTCTCTTTCCTCAATACTTCCTGTTCTTCCTTTCCTTTGCTCCTGAAAGATGAAAATTGGCATCTCTGAATCTCCTACAGTGTCTGGCACTCTGCTCTGTACATAATACCCTCTCAACAGATGGTTCCCAAATCCATGTTTGTGTATTGGTTTTTGGTAGCTGAGATGGCTACCGAACAACATATACACCATATTCAACTATCTAAAATGACAATTTGGAGACGCTAACATTAATGTAGAACTCATTTTGTTGCCAGTTCCTAGGCTAAGGATCTCAAAAGTAAAAAACAAAAACAACAAAAAAAAACTTTTTTAGAAAGAAAACATGCTAATAGTAAAAAACAACAACAATAAGAACGAGAATAATATGGTTGGGCATAAAGAGGAAGATAAGAGCCACCCTTCTCGGGCTTCCCTGGTGGCGCAGGGGTTGAGAGTCCGCCTGCCGATGCAGGGGACATGGGTTCGTGCCCCGGTCGGGGAAGATCCCACATGCCGCGGAGTGGCTGGGCCTGTGAGCCATGGCCGCTGAGCCTGCGTGTCCGGAGCCTGTGCTCCCCAACGGGAGAGGCCACAACAGTGAGAGGCCCGCGTAACGCAAAAAAAAAAAAAAAGCCACCTTCCTCATCCCCTTCTGCACCCACTCAGGGCACCACACAGAGGCAACCATGGGAACTAGGGCAGTGTCTGTGCTGAGGTCAGCCTCCTCCATTTGACTGATTATGGGATCTTGAGCAATATGCCTAACCATTTGGAACCTCAGTTTCCCCAACGGTGAACCATGTGTGTGGATGAAGATGTGAGGTCACTGGAACTCTCATGTGTTGCTGGTGGACATACAAAACGGTTCAGCCCTTTGGAAAACGGCTCCAAAGGGGGATGAGGGTGATAGCCACCTTGTAGGGCTTTTGTAACGATTAAATGAGATACTCAATGACAAGTGCCTGGCATTGCTACCTGTGTCCTCCCAACTGCATGCTGGAGGTCACCTGCATACAGTTTCTCTTCCCATCGATGCCTTTCCACCTCCCTCTACCTGAGGACATTCTCTGCCCAAGATGGCACTCTGTTCTGCCAGTGAGAGGTGTTGATTCTCCTCTCAACCAGTGGGAGCCGGGCTCAGTGGGTAAATATCCACATACTCACTCACCCCTTGGTGGAACCATTCTGTGCATGCCAGTCTCTCAGGGGTCCCCAGCGGGATCAGGCCCAAAGCCCTAAGTGATATCCTGTTCACTACTGCACACGTTCTTGGCTTTCCTTCCTCTCCATTAACCTGCCTGCTGCCTCCTTTGATTTTTCTTCATTCAAGGTTGTCCTTTTCTTGTTGAGTTGTAAGATGATAACCCGTCACTTATCACATATGTAATTATTTTCTCTGAATCCCACTTGCTTTTCATCTCAGTGATGTAGAAAAATGTTTAATTTTTAGGTGAATCCTCCTGATTTTTCCTTTATGGTTTCTGAGTTTCAGGCCTTGCTTAGAAAGGACATTTTTCAACCCAAGATGAACAAATATTTGTCTCTACTGCCTTCTAATGCTTTGACAGTCAGTAAAAAGTGTTTAGATTATTAATCTCTCTGGAATTTACTTTTGGGCATCATGTGAAATAACAACAACAACTTATTACTTTATTTCTCAAGCAGATAAACAACCATCCCATACTATTTTTAAAATACATTAAACTAGTCCATCTTTTCCCCACTAATCTGACTGCTACTTTTGTATTATGCTAAATTCCCATAATCCCTGTGGCTTGGTTCTTGGATTGTTTGTTCTGTTCCTTTGATCCATCACTCCACCCTGGGGTTTTTTTTGTTGTTTTTTTTTTTTGCTGTACGCGGGCCTCTCACTGTTGTGGCCTCTCCTGTTGCGGAGCACAGGCTCCGGACGCGCAGGCCCAGCGGCCATGGCTCACAGGCCCAGCCGCTCCGCGGAACATGGGATCTTCCCCGACCGGGGCACGAACCCATGGCCCCTGCATCGGCAGGCGGACTCTCAACCACTGCGCCACCAGGGAAGCCCTCCACCCTGTTTTAATTACTCTAGCTTTATAACATGTTTTGATATCTCGTAGGTCAAGTCTCATCTCATTTTTCTTCTTTCTCAAAATGTTCTTGGCTATTCTTGCATGTTTACTCTTTCAGATGAGCTTTAAAATCAGCTGGTCAGGTTCTATAAAAATCCCTTTAGGATTCTGATTGGGAATGCACTGAATTTATAGATTTAATTTGGGAAGAATTGACATCTTTGTATTACTGAGTCTTCCCATCCTGGAGCATGATATATCACTTCATTTATTCAGGCCTTCTTTATGTCCTTCAGTAAAGTTTTATTGTGTTTCTCATACAGGACCTAGACATTTCTCATTAAGTTTATTCTTAGGTATTTTATAGTCTGGGTTAGCCATTGTGCATGGGATAGTTTTCCCATTACATTTCTTCTTCTTCTTTTTTTTTTTTAATAGATCTTTATTGGAGTATACTTGCTTCACAATACTGTTAGTTTCTGTTGTACAAGGTGAATCAGCCATATGCATACATATATCCGCATATCTCCTCCCTCTTGAGCTTCCCTCCCAACCTCCCTATCCCACCCCTCTAGGTCATCGCAAAGCACCGAGCTGATCTCCCTGTGCTATGCTGCTGATTCCCACTGGCTAACTATTTACATTCGGTAGTGTATATATGTCGATGCTACTCTCACTTCGCCCCAGCTTCCCCCTCCCACCCCAAGTCCTCAAGTCCACTCTCTACGTCTACCTCTTTATTCCTGCCTGGCCACTAGGTTCATCAGTACCATTAAAAAAATTTTTTTTTAGATTCCATGTATATGTGTTAGCATATGGCATTTGTTTTTCTCTTTCTGATTTACTTCACTCTGTATGACAGACTCTAGGTCCATCCACCTCACTACAAATAACTCAATTTCGTTTGATGGTTAAGTAATATTCCATTGTGTATACGTGCCACATGTTCTTTATCCATTCATCTGTCGATGGACACTTAGGTTGCTTCCATGTCCTGGCTATTGTAAATAGTGCTGCAATGAACATTGTGGTACATGACTCTTTCTGAATTATGGTTTTCTCAGGGTATATGTCCAGTAGTGGGATTGCTGGGTCGTATGGTAGTTCTATTTTTGGGTTTTTAAGGAACCTTCATACTGCTCTCCATAGTGGCTGTATCAATTTACATTCCCACCAACAGCACAGGAGGATTCCTTTTTTTCACCACACCCTTTCCAGCATTTATTGTTTCTTGATGTTTTGATAATGGCCATTCTGACCAGTGTGAGGTGATACCTCACTGTAGTTTTGATTTGCATTTCTATAATAATTAGTGATGTTGAGCATCTTTTCATGTGCCTCTTGGCCATCTGTATGTCTTCTTTGGTGAAATGTCTATTTAGGTCTTCCACCCATTTTTTAACTCAATTGTTTGTTGTTTTGATAGTGAGCTCCATGAGCTGTTTGTATATTTTGGAGATTAATCCTTTGTCCGTTGTTTCATTTGCAAATATTATCTCCTATTCTGAGGGTTGCCTTTTTGTCTTGTTTATGGTTTCCTTTGCTGTGCAAAAGCTTTTAAGTTTCATTAGGTCCCATTTGTTTATTTTTGTTTTTAGTTCCATTACTCTAGGAGGTGGGTCAAAAAAGATCTTGCTGTGGTTTATGTCAAAGAGTGTTTTTCCTGTTTTCCTCTAAAAGCTTTATAGTGTCTGGTCTTACATTTAGGTCTTTAATCCATTTGGAGTTTATTTTTGTGTACAGTGTTAGGTAGTGTTCTAATTTCATTCTTTTACGTGTAGCTGTCCAGTTTTCCCAGCACCACTTATTGAAGAGGCTGTCTATTCTCCATTGTATATTCTTGCTTCCTTTGTTGTAAATTAGGTGACCATATGTGTGTGGGTTTGTCTCTGGGCTTTCTATACTGTACCATTGCTCTATATTTCTGTTTTTGTGCCAGTACTATACTGTCTTGATTACCGTAGCTTTGTAGTATAGTTCTAAGTCAGGGAGCCTGATTCCTCTAGCTCCGTTTTTCTTTCTCAAGATTGCTTTGACTATTCGGGGTCTTTTGTGTTTCCATACGAATTGTAAAAATTTTTGTTCTAATTCTGTGAAGAATGCCATTGGTAGTTTGATAGGGATTGAATTGAATCTGTAGATAGCTTTGGGTAGTGTAGTCATTTTCACAATGTTGATTCTTCCAATCCAAGAACATGGTCTATTTCTCCATCTGTTTAAGTCATCTTTGATTTCTTTCATCAGTGTTTTATAGTTTTCTGAGTACAAGTCTTTCGTCTCCTTAAGTAGGTTTATTCCTAGGTATTTTATTGCAATGGTAAGTGGGATTGTTTCCGTAATTTCTCTTTCTGATTTTTTGCTGTTAGTGTATAGGAATGTCAGAGATTTCTGTGTATTACTTTTGTATCCGACAATGTTACCAAATTCACTGATTTGTTCTAGTAGTTTTCTGACGGCATCTTTAGGATTTTCTATGTATAGTATCATGTCAGCTGCAAACAGTGACAGTTTTACTTCTTCTTTTCCTATTTGTATTCCTTTAATTTCTTTTTCTTCTCTGATTGCCATGGCTAGGACTTCCAAAACTATGTTGAATAAGAATGGCAAGAGTGGAAATCCTTGTCTTCTTCCTGATCTTAGTGGAAATGCTTTCAGTTTTTCACCATTGAGTATGATGTTTGCTGTGGGTTTGTCATACATGGCCTTTATTATGTTGAGGTAGGTTCCCTCTTTGCCAATTTTCTGGGGAGTTTTTATCATAAATGGGTGTTGAATTTTGTCAAAAGCTTTTTCTGCATCTATTGAGATGATCATATGATTTTTATTCCTTAATTTGTTAATATGGTGTATCACATTGATTGGAGTATATTGAAGAATCCTTGCATCCCTGGGATAAATCCCACTTGATCATGGTGTATGATCCTTTTAATATGTTGTTGGATTCTGTTTGTTAGTATTTTGTTCTGGATTTTTGCATCTATGTTCATCAGTGATACTGGTCTATAATTTTCTTTTTTTGTAATATCTTTTTCTGGTTTTGGTATCAGGTTGATGGTTTTTTTGTAGCATGAATTTGGGAGTGTTCCTCTCTCTGAGATTTTTTGGAAGAGTTTGAGAAGGATCGGTGTTAGCTCTTCTCTAAATGTTTGATAGAATTCACCTGTGAAGCCATCTGGTCCTGGACTTTTGTTTGTTGGAAGATTTTAAATTGCAGTTTCAATTTCATTAGTTGTGATAGGTCTGTTTATATTTTCTAATCCTTCCTGGTTCAGTCTTGGAAAATTGTACCTTTCCAAGAATTTGTCCATTTCTTCGTGGTTGTCCATTTTATTGGCATATAGTTGTTTTGTAGTAGTGTCTTAAAATCCTTTGTATTTCTGTGGTGTCAGTTGTGATTTCTCCTTTTTCATTTCTAATTTTATTGGTTTGTGTCCTCTCCCATTTTTTCCTGATGAGTCTGGCCAAGGGTTTATCAATTTTGTTTATCTTCTCAAAGAACCAGCTTTTAGTTTTATTGATCTTTTCTTTGTTTTCTTTGTTTCTATCTCATTTATTTCTGCTCTGACTTTTATGATTTCTTTCCTTCTATTGACTTCGGGTTTTCTTTGTTCTTCTTTCTCTAGTTGCTTTAGGTGTAGGGTTAGATTGTTTATTTGAGATTTTTCTTGTTTTTTGAGGTGAGATTGAAATGCTATAAACTTCCCTCTTAGAACTGTTTTTGCTGCGTCCTATAGATTTTGGGTCATTATGTTTTCATTGTCATTTGTTTCTATGTATTTTTAAAATTTGTTCTTTGATTTCTTCAGTGATCTCTTGGTTATTTAGTAGCACACTGTTTAGCCTCCATGTATTTGTGGTTTTTACAATTTTTTTCCTGTAATTGATTTCCAATCTCATAGCATTGTGGACAGAAAAGATGTTTGATATGACTTCAGTTTTCTTAAATTTTCTGAGGCTTGATTTGTGACCCAAGATGTGGTCTATCCTGGAGAATGTTCTGTGTGCTTTTGAGAAGAAAGTGCATTCTGCCACTTTTGGGTGGAATGTTCTATAAATAACAATTAAATCTATCTGGTCTATTGTGTCATTTAAAGCTTGTGTTTCCTTATTTATTTTCTGTTTGGATGATCTGTCCATTGGTGTAAGTGGGGTGTTAAAGTCGCCTACTATTATTGCGTTACTGTCAATTTCCCCTTTCATGGTTATTAGCATTTGCCTTATGTATTGAGGTGCTCCTATGTCAGGTGCATAAACATTTATAATTGTTATATCTTCTTCTTGGATTGATCCCTTGATCATTATGTAGTGTTCTTCCTTATCTCTTGCAACAGTCTTTATTTTAAAGTCTATTTTATCTGATACAAGTATTGCTACTCCAGCTTTCTTTTGATTTCCATTTGCATGGAATATCTTTTTCCATCCCTTCATGTTCAGTCTGTATGTGTCCCTAGGTCTGAAGTGGGTCTCTTGTAGACAGCATATATTTGGGTCTTGTTTTTGTATCCAGCCAGTCTGTGTCTTTTGATTGGGACATTTAATCCATTTACATTCAAGGTTATTATCAATATGTATATTCCTATTTCCATTTTCTTAAGTGTTTTGAGTTTGTTTTTGTGGGTCTTTTTCTTCTCTTGTGTTTCTCACCTAGAGAAGTTTCTTTAGCATTTGTTGTAAAGCTGGTTTGGTGGTGCTGAATACTCTTAGCTTTTGCTTGTCTGAAAATGTTTTGATTTCTCTGTGGAATCTGAATGAGATCCTTGCTGGGTAATCTTGGTTGTAGGTTTTTCTCTTTCATCACTTTAAGTATATCTTGTCACTCCCTTCTGGCCTGCAGAGTTTCTGATGAAAAATCAGCTGATAACCTTATGGGGATTCCTTTGTATGTTATTTTTTGTTCTTCCCTTGCTGCTTTTAATATTTTTTCTTTGAATTTAATTTTTGTTAGTCTGATTAATATGTGTCTTGGTGGGTTTCTCCTAGGGTTTATCCTGTATGGGACTCTCTGTGTTTCTTGGACTTGGGTGACTATTTCCTTTCCCATGTTAGGGAAGTTTTCCACTATAATCTCTTCAAATATTTTCTCGGACCCTTTCTTTTTCTTTTCTTCCTCTGGGACCCCTACAGTTCGAATGTTGGTGCATTTAATGTTGTCCCAGAGGTCTCTGAGATTGTCTTCAGTTCTTTTCATTCTTTTTTCTTTATTCTGCTCCTTGGCAGTTATTTCCACCATTTTGTCTTGCAGCTCACTTATTCGTTCTTCTGCCTCAGTTATTCTGTTATTGATTCCTTCTAGTGTATTTTTCATTTCAGTTATTGTGTTGTTCATCTGTTTCTTTGGTCTTTTGTTCTTCTAGATCTTTGTTAAACATTTCTTGTATTTTCTCAATCCGTGCCTCCATTCTATTTCTGAGATTCTGGATCATCTTTACTATCATTACTCTGAAATCTTTTTCAGGTAGATTGCCTATTTCCTCTTCATTTATTTGGTCTTGTAGGTTTTTACATTCCTCTTTCATCTGTGACGTATTTTTTTGCCGTCTCATTTTTTTTTCCTTTTTTTTATGAGTGGGATTTTGTTCCTGTCTTGCTGGTTGTTTGGCCTGAGGCCTCCAACACTGGAGTTTGTAGGCTGTTGCGTAGAGCTGGGTCTTGGTGCTGAGATGAGGACCTCTGGGACACCTCACTCTAATGAATATTCTCTGGGGTCTGAGGTTCTCTATTAGTGCAGTGGTTTGGACTTGGAGGTCCCACCAAAGGAACTTCGGCTGGACCCCCAGCTTGTGAACAAAGATCCCACAAGCTGCGCAGGGTGGCAAAAAATAAAAAAGGAGAACAATAACGAAGTGAAAAATAAAAATAGACTAGGAAACTAACAAATATGTTAGAAAAAAATATAAAAATAAAAATATAGATGAAATAACAACTGGAAGGTAAAACAGAACCACAATAGTAAAAAAGAGGAGGAGAAAAAAAAAAAAGGTGGAAAAGGCCTTGGCTGTGGAGGGCGGGACCTAAGCAGGGACAAAGTTTGGGTGGTGGGCGGGGCCTATGCTGAGGACCCACAGGGCTGGAAAAGGCCCTGGGGGGTGGAGGGAGTGGGGCTTAGGCTCAACAGAACAGAAGGGGGGCCAGGTGTGCCTCCCATCTCTGGTCTCAGAGGGTGGAGGACCCCACCTGGGAGCCCAGCAGGCTTCCTGAGTTCGAGTGGGCAGGGCAAAGCCCTCTGCTCCTCTCTGGCTCCTCCGGTTCCGGAGAGCCCCTCCCACCTGCCTCTCTGTTTTCTCCTGGCCTCCCTCCTACATCCCCAGGACCAACCCGGCCCAGAGGGGACCTCTGAGGGCTAGGACCAGGCCGACTTCCCCTGCCGACTGGGCAGGGGAAACGCTGGGCCTGCTCCCCCTTGATCCGAGCCCCTGAGGGTCCCTCCAGGCATGGGAACACTTCCCCCATCTCAGCCACCCCTCAGTGGCGCAGGTCCTCTCTGGCCTCCACTTCTCCTCCCCCCTCAGTCCCTCCACGTCCTACCGGTTCGCTTGGGGGTTCTTTCCATTTCCTTGGACGTCGGGGTCCCCCACCTGCGTCCCCAGGCGCCCTAGTTGCGGGGAGACACGAACTCTGCGTCTTCCCACACCACCGTCTTGACTCCTCCCACCCCCATTACATTTCTAATTGGCTATTGCTGGGTGTATAGGAGAGGTGTGAATTTCGATGCTATCTTGCCTCCAGCCATGCTGGTGAACTCTCTATTTAGTTCGAATATTTTTCTGTGGCTTAGAAGAACTTTGAAGCAGTCACGCCTGTCCCATATGGGACAGGATGGGCCTTCCTTAAGAGCCGAAGGCTCTGTGTACCTGGATGGCAGTAGTTGAATGCACTGACCCTGTAGGGCTGCTGTGGGGACTGCTGTGTGAGCAGAGCTTTTGAGCAGATGGCCCTTAGATCCCTTCCAAATCTAAGCTTTTACGAATCCATAATTCTGGTCCCTGTGTCTGTTTTCATGCACTGTCTCTCCAGTTGCATGCTAATTGAGGGCAAATTCCCCTCCCTCCCTCCCTCCTTTCCTTCCTCCCTGTATTTGTTTGATTTCCACATACCAAGCACTGTGCCAAGTGCCAGGAAGGCAGGGAAGGAGATGTTGAGGGGATGGTTGCAGGTATCAAATGCTTCACATCCTTGGGAAGCAAGCAGTGTCACTTAAAATATTCTCAAATGAATTTAGAATGTGGTAGAGGCTCTTCACGCCCAAATGACTGGAAGGGCAGTATATACTCTGGGAGCTCCTCCCCCAGTCTGTCCCCTTAGGGGTTCTCGGTTGGGATGGTGGTGACAACAGCAGTTTTGTCCCCCAGGGGATAGTTGGTCTTTTGCCATCACATCCCAGGCTCAGCTGAGCCCCTGGCTCAGACGGGCACTTAGTAAATGTTATCAAATAAAATGAGGCATGAAAGACAGGTTAGGAGCAACCCAGGGGTCCTGGGCACTCTTGGAAGTGGCTGCTGGTTTTCAGGATGAGGTGTCCCCCAGGGTGTGCTGGCCAGTGAGCCACAGGGCACTCACTCCCTTAAGTCCACTCCATTCTGGGATGGCTCCAGCCATCTGAGCAGAAGTTCTCAATGATGGGCGAGGGCTTAGACACATTCAATTGTCTAAGGGCCACGTGTGACCAATGGCTACCATATTGGATAGCACAGGTTTAGACATTAGATATAGGAAGTCCTAGTTTCTTCTTTATGGGGACAAAACCTGTCATCTAGATAAGATGAGTCCTTCCCAAGGACAGAAGGGAGTTTTTGGCTACAGCAGTAGAAACCAAACAGTTCAGTTCTTAACGAGTCTCTGCCATACTGAGACCCAGTGTCTTCTTTCAAAGACCCTTTGGTCTAGAGAAGGATACGGTCACACCACTAATGCAGGTGACAACTGCTACCTTAGAGGGATGTGGCCGGGCTGCAATAGAGTGACTCAGAGTAACTCCACATGTGGGTGATGGTGAAGTGGACGCCTTGAAGATTCACTAGGAATTGGCCAGGCAGAGACAGGGTGTGTGTGTGGGGGGGGGTGGTGGCGGGGGTGGGGGCGTATGGGCCCTTCAGGCAGAGAAGGCAGCCTGAGCAAAGGTCAGGTGGCCTGAGTCCAGGTGTGGCCTGTTCCTAAGAGGAGTCCTCAAAGAGGCTGCCATGGGAGCCCTGTAAGAGCTGGGCTTGGAGGGGTTGGGAGAGGCTGATGGCAACAGGCTCTGCATGTTTCTGTGGTGCGCTTCCCTCCTACAGCCTAGTTCAGAGCTCTGCTCAGTAATGCGGGGGAGGGGAAGTGGGATGCTGAACTTGGACTGGGGTGGTGAGGAGGGGAGCAGTTTTGCTTCCAGCCATCCTGCAATGTTTCTTTCTAACAACAGGGGGCAGGACGACCTCAGGAAACGATACCCATTCTTTGGGTTTTAGGCAGCCAGGTGAAGTCCTATATTAGGTGAGACCTTTCAAACGTCAGTGGACATTTACTGAGCCTCAGGCTTCGTGCTGGGCTCTGAGGGCACTAAGACAAACCCCACCCGTTGCAGTGTCCCAGGCCACATGGACTGTGGGGACTGCAAGACAGCCGTGGTCAGTTCCGCCAGGGTGAAGGCCGGAGAAGTAGGCCAGCTTCCTGAAGGAGGAGACTCTTGAGCTGAACCAAGATGAGAAGTTGCCCTCTTGGCTGCCAGGGTTGGGAGACATGCCATCCCAAGGGGACAGAGCATGACACATGAGGTGTGGCAGAGATGGCAGTGTCTGGTTGCTGACGGCAGTCCCAGGTCCTGGAGCATCAGGTACAAGGGGCAGGGGTGCTGGGACCAGCAAGGCGTGGTGCAGCTGTGGGAAGCACTCTTGGAGGGCCCTGGAGCTGTACTAAGAAGCTCCATCCTGGGGCAACAGGGAGGATGAGACAGAATTTTCTTAAAAAAAAAAGTTTTCATTATGAAAATTTTCAAATATATACCAAAGTAACGTCATATAATGAACCCCCATGTGCCTTCCAACAATGATCACATTCTTCCATTTTTTCACCTTTTCTCCCTCCAGATTAAATAAAAACCTTTTTATGAGAGAAAATTTCAAACACACACAAAAGCAGGGAGCTAGGATAATGACCCTCACAGACTCACCACCCAGCTCAACAGCGAACAATTTGCCGAGCTCATGTCCGCTCTGGCCCGACCCCCCCTCCCCCCACTCAGATTACTTTGAAGCAAATCACATATCATTTCATATATAACTATTTTGGGATACATGTCTAAAAGTTAGGGACGCTTTAAGAATATGTAATTGCATTACCATGTTCACATCTGAACAAAGTTAATAGTCATTCTTTGATTTCATCCCATACCCAGGTCACTGATGCTGCCACAGTCACTTCTGGTTGACCTTGTAACACATCCTTAGGTAAAGGTCACTCTTCCCCCATACTTCCCTCCCCACCCACCACCCCACAGAGTCCCTGTCTGTTATCAGGGTGGGTGACAGAGGGCATTGGGGCGTCCATGGAGCATCCCTCTTTCTGGGCGGCAGCCATCAGGAGGGCTTGCCGTTGGGAGCAATGGGCACACAGAGCTCTTGCCTACCTCAGGTTGCAGATCGGAAAGCCAGGTGTGTGGGGAGCCTCCGGGGCTGGAGGTTAGTGAGCCCATGGTCAGGCCCACTCTGGCTGACACGGTGTGAGTCTTGGGCCCTTTCTGGGCCCCGGTTTCTCCGGCTATGAAATGAGGCGTGGTACCTGCCTCATGGAGTGGCTGTGAGGCTCCAGGGAGGTCATCTCTGGAAACTCACAGGCAAACTCTGAAGTGCCGTGCCTGGTGATGAAGAGGACGTGGCTAGCTTTATTCCTCCGTTGCCTCTGGATTCTGGGGCCGAGATCTGCTGTTCCCTCCCACCCCAAGGTCAGGTGGGTAGAGAGGGCTGGGTGCGTCCACCCAGAGACCCTGCACGGCCGCCCTCTGGGGCTGCAGGTTTCTCAGTGGGAGGCCTGAGGATCGTCTTCCCCACGTTAGTTCCCTTTCCTCACGATAATCACCCTTCCGTGCAGCTCCTGCCCATTTAACAGTTCCACTAGTCCCAGCCCTCCTACCTCCTACCTGCCCTGCATCCCAGGGAAGCCCACCTGTCTTCATTAACCAGAGATTTTGGCTGCCAGTGTGGTCCAGAGCTGGGGCCTGCAAGGAGCGAACCCTCCTGACCTATAAGCTGCCCAAGGCCCACGCACCCTGGGCTGGAGCTCTGGGGCCAGTGGCTTGAAGGAAGATGAACACAGCCTAACTGGTGTCTCTCTGTAGCCCGGTGGCCCAGGGAGACCAGGCAATCCATGTTTATCGATGTCTGAATCAGACTCCTGTACACCCAAACCAGCCCGAATCGTCAGGGCTGCTCCCCCAGGAGCCTCAGTCATGGCTGCCCCAGGGCCACAGGCACATTAGGGTGCTGGCTTATTCGTTCAGTAGATGAAGAGATAGATGACATAGATGACCACAGGTGAGGGACTTGCCCAAGGTCACTGCCTGCTGGTGGTACAGTGGGCCAGGGCCCAGGTCTTCTGCTTTACTGCTTGGGTTCTTCCCTTTACAGTGGGCCACCCAGACATGGGAGGAGCTGGGCAGGCTTGCCCCCCACCCAAAGATCCTGGTGGGGCTCTGCGGGGCTGGACCCTGCTGGCAGACCTTGGGCTCTTAGAAGCCCCTGCAACTTCAGAACCTGGGGATCCTTAGGGCTCACCTAGCCCAGCCCCATCCTCATATAGCAATTGTGGAATAGGGCACAGAGAGGGGAGCCATCTGCCTGGTCACCAGGCCACTGAGGATCTCCCCCTCTCTGTCCGCCTTCAGAAGCACCTGTAGGTCGAGGGAGGGAGACAGCCGCCCCTGCTGCCTCTGGCTCAGCCCCCTCCCCCTCCTCCTGCAGGAAGAACTAACAGGATAGCATCTTTCTCCCCCTCTAGGTATCGGACCCACTTCAGTGCTCCCCCTGGACCCTCCCATCTCAGCTTTGGGGTGGATGTGGGCAGCTGCTGCCCTGGTTAGAGCACTGGATGGGGAGTCCAGAGACCTGGATTCAAGTCCTCTCTCTGCCCATTGCTGTGTGACCCTGAGTAAGTCACTTCACTTCTCTAAGCCTTCGTGTTTTCACCTGAACGATGGTAATAATTCTACCAGCCCTGCCTTGATCAAGGGGGTCAAATCTGAAAGAAAACACTAGACAAATGTAAGGGGTGGGCCTGTTCTGAGCTGGCCAGAGAGAGGCTGAGAGTATCAGTGAGTGTCCAGAACATGGTACCTTCCTGGGCCTCTGAAGACTGTGAATACTGACTCCAGCTCTGTTGCTGATTTGCTGTATGGCCCTGGGAAAGGGGCCTAACCTCTCTGTGCCTCATAAAAACATGGAGATCAATGTTTCTCCATGCTGTGGTATTGACTTCCTGGCAGCAAGGGGAAGCTAAATACAGAAGAGCTTTAAGATCCTTGGAAGAAAGCCCATCTATAAACGTAAGAGATTATTAACAGCATCCAATAATCACGCTGTCTGCTAACAAAAGTAATGCCGCCCTAGAGTCAGGCAGGGAAACCAGCCCAGTCAGCATGGAGGCAGCTCCTAGCTGGTCTTCCTCTCGGGCTCTGAGGGCTAATAACCCTCTGTTTATGTGGTGCTTTGCCTCCTCAAACCAACGACTAATTAGTCCCTCCATGGGCGTGCCCAGGAGGCAGGCAGGAAGGGCATGGGGTGATGAGAGCTGAAGCTCTGGGAAGGGGGGTATAGCCTGGCCACCCAGCTGGTTAGGGAAGGGCTGCGTTGGGAACAGAAGGATCTTCCGGTTCTCAGCACCTACTTCTGTCACTGGTGAAGTGAGCAGCTGGGCAGAGAGCTTGCCCTCTCTGGGCCTCAGTTTCCTCACCAGAGCTGCCAGGGCAGGAAGGGGTGAGGTATCATGGGGTACGTGGCCAGATCGCCTGCTGGCTTGCCCACCGCCCTTTCCTCTCTGCCCACCTTGATGCCAGGTGCCAGCACCGGGAGGGCACCCAGGGCCCCTGCAGCTGTAATTCTGAAGCCGGGGTCCCACCGAACATCCTCTCTATGGCCAAGTCCTCTTGGTGGAGCCCAGGAGCCAGTAGGCCTGCCGGGAGACTCTCTGAGCCTCAGTTCCCTCATCTGCCAAGTGGGGTTGTAATTCCCATCCTGCCAGCTGTGGATGTCCAGACCCTGGGCTCAGTGAGCCGGGCGGGCATTATGACCGGGCAGCCCTCCCGCAGGGCTCAGCCCCTCCAACCTGGACCGAATGTGTGAACGTGAGGCTCGGGTCTCTGCCTGTGGGGAGATGCAGCCGCCTCCGTCTTCCCTGCCGCTGTCTTCCTCTCATCCTCGCTGAGGCCTGCGGGGACTTTCCTGGGGTCCCCAGCTCCTTTACCTCCTCTCTCTTTAGAGGACTGCTCTCATTCTGTCTGCCTTTCACCACACAGCCTATTTTTAACTTTCAGCATTGTGGGAGGGGAGGAAGGGCGCAGGCAGGGTGTTTTTTTCCTCTCCTTTTTCTTTGTCTCATTTCTTCTCCGGCCCTCCTCCCGGGGTCCCCGCCTGTTCTGCCCTCCCCGCAGCCTTCCTGTCCTGTCCTCTCAGCCTCTGCCTCCCAGCGCTCTGTCCTTCTCCCCCCCACCAACTGCTTCCCACTCCTAGGGCCCCCCTCCCCCCAAGGCTTCTCCTGGGTGGGAGCAGTTCTCGGGTAGTGCCCCGTCTTGTCACCGTCACACTTGACTGCTGGTGGCTAATCTAGA